>NC_134532.1:135753069-138685569 GCF_050624435.1 Tenrec ecaudatus
ACTCCTACCCCCTGGGAATTCTGGTGTGTGTGTGTGTGTGTGTGTGTTTTAAACAGCAGCATGCTTTTGTCTTTAATGGCATAGCAGCGCTTATGAAAATGTCTCCAGGTAGAAAGAGCAGCTGTGGGAAAAAAATGTAGAAGGCAGATGATATGTAAGAAGTATGTGCTTAGTGGTGGGTATATGTATATGAGCTGGACACATCTTCATGCATACCACAAAGCGCCTAAGGGGCCCAGTTATGGATACTTCTTAGACCATACCCAAACAACTTAAGGGATTGGTTTAGTGGGCTTGGATGCTCAGTACTAGTCTCATGGGACAGCTGGTATAACTTGGTTTATAAAGACAGTATTCTAAATCCTTGTTTGGCGAGTCGCATACAAGGACTCAAAAGTCTGCAAGCAGACATCTAAGATATTCCTTGACAACATCACTGCAGTGCATGAGTGGGTGTGCTTGACTCTACCCAACACCCTGAACCCAGAAGTATTAGATGGTGCCCAGCTGCCACCACAGACTCCTCTGACAACACATACAAAAGAAGGCCCCCTAGTAGGATGGGAGGAAAATGTAGAATAAATGCCAATTTCATAAAGACAGACTTGCTGGACTGGGAGAGACTATAAGAAACCCCAAGAACATCCTCCTAAGATGCTCTTTTAGGAGCAACTCGCAGAGGCCACCTTTCAGCCAAACAATAAACCGACTTGTGAGACAAACACCACCACCTGTGAAAACGGGCCCCTTGGGGTCATCACCTCCAGAAAGCCAAATGGCGGACATTTCCCAAAGGCAAGGACAAGGAGGCAGGGCAGGGCAGTGGGAGGGATGAAACAGAGGCAGGTTGGGTAGAGATGGTAAGAGTGCTGTAGCCCACGTCTCGAGACAGCTTGCCTCTGAAGTGTGGGATGAGAACTCGCCTTAGAAGAGCTGGATCTTTGGTCTCTGGAGAGAAGAGGTAGCTTCAAAATAAATCATAATTAACTTGATGCGTACAATTTCATCTAGATCTCAATAAAACGTATTTTTAAAAAAACAACGTACTGTAGATTGTGATGCAGGACTGCTGGCCAAAAGGTCCGTGGTTCCGCAGGCGGACGCTAGGGCAGTCTGCCTCCATAAGGACGCGTGACCGTGGACACCATTCGGGACAGTTCTACTCCGTCCTAGGGAGCACTGCGGGTTGGAGGTCAGCGTGAAGGCAGCGAGGATCTAGATGTAGTGGCCGAGGGTACGCACTCAGAGACCAGGTCACTCCGCTTTGAATCCCAGTTAAATTATTTTAAGGACTGGGTCCATCTGGCAAGCACATCTCTCTGAGCCTCTGTAAGTCTCTCATTAAAGCGGGGATAACAATGATGTCTGCTGCCTGGGCTAATTCTGAGGATTACGACACAAGCTTGCACACAGAAAGCACTTAGAATCCCTCCCAGCGTCAACTGAACAGTGGGACGGGACGGTGTCAGCGCCCTACAACACCTTTAATCATAGTGTCACGTTACCTTCTTCAGACTGATCGCACTTTGCACTTCTTGCATTTTGTCATAAGTCTACTGTGCACATGAACTCTCTTGCATCAACTCTCTTTAGAGCTAGCAAACATTCAGGCTTCTGGTAACCAAAAAGGCAGACGCCTAGACTGCACAACATGTGAGTCTTCTATAATCAAACTGTTCCTGAAAGGAAAGGTTTTCTACATTTCCGACGACTGTCCAGATGAACTGATAGGAAAATGGGCTTTTCCACAAATTACCACATGCTCAAGCATGAAAAGAAAACGTTGACAGTAACATAAGCAATCCTAAATACAGCATACAATACTGTAAAAAAGAAAATTTCTAAAACGCAATAGTTAATGCTTGCTGTGAGGTGAAATATTTTAAACACTGAGCTCTAAGGGAAAGGGAAAAATCTCTTAAATTTAAGTGTTTAAGGATTACCCAAAATTTATATTAGAATTCTTCTTTCTTAGTTTTATGTAGCTCAATTCTAACTTCCACATTATTGTCCAATATGAATTCTCAGAATTCTATTATTGATACATTACAATAACAACAAAAGGTGATTTATCTAAGGGATAGAACTCGAATTAGTACCTCCCACTACTTACATTTTGAGACCCCTAGATTAAAACATTAAACCTCGAAAACTTCCAACCAAAGGGATTAAATAGATTAAAATAGGCTTCATAAATTTCCCTGGTTAGAGGAACAAACGCAGAAAGTAGGCCATGCTGAAACAGGGATTTAAATGACGCACAAGGATATGGACCAGCGACCTCCGGGAGCGGGGGTGGGGTGAATTTCCAACCTACTGGTTCCAATAATTAAACAAGGGAACAAAACCAATATAAAAATAGCTGCTTCTAAAGTTCCTGGGCTAGCTATGTGAACATGCCGCAAAGAAACCTTGGAAATAATGAGTTTCAAACAGCTCTCAGGGACTGGCAAAGGGAACGGCAAGGCCAAAACAATAAACTTGTTATGATAACACGAGCCAGGATCCTCTCTGAGGAGGAATGCTGCTTGCGTCTCTCATGAGTATTGGTCACCCTCACTCAAAGCAGCCAAAATCCAAACCACGAACTCAAGGCATCAACAGGCCTCTCCTCCGAGTATCTGGTTCTCTGTCCCTGAAGATTTATCGGTTGGCTCAAAATAGAGACGCAATTAATTTAGAGAAGAGCTAACAGGACTTGGGGCGGTTATGTGAGAACCTGGGAGAGTGTGCAGCCTGGGAAGATTCAAGGGAGTTGAATGTCTTACATCTTGGCAAGAGGACAACTTGAGAGACCCAGGGGGGAGTCCAATAGCCGTACACAAACATCTCAAGTGTGAAAACAACAGCGAGGGGCCGGGGTTTCTGATGCTGGTACCAAGTGTCCTTCTGGCATTTTGAGAAGAGCTAGACAGCAAAACCCAAAGAGGAAAAACAATTCTAATTAGTACCAACCAGAAAGAGCTTCTAGTCTCAATTTTATGTTTTCTTCTTGGGCTTACTAGAAAGGAACCTCAGTCTCTGAACAAACTCTTTGAAAACGTCTCAAAGCTATTTTGCCTGCACGATTTAAATGTTTCTGCCGACTTTAAAAGTGCTTCCTCAAATGCCAAACAATTGCTGGAACCAGGAAGATAAGTGGAAGCAGCTTCCATTCCGCCTTCGCTGCCAGTTTCTGGAGAAATGGAGAACCTGAATTTTCACCCGAAGTCTCCAGCCTGTAAACAATGGCTCAAGACCAAGGAGCACAGGAAAATGAAAGCACCTTCTACAGGCAGAACAACATGGCCGGCGACATGCCCCATCTAGCCGTCAGCCTGTCTGCCCTACAGTACTTTCTCTGTGGCCTGCTTTTCTGACTGCTAGAGGGGTGCAGTGAGTACACAGAGAAAGACTCACTGTGGCGAGTTTGTGGATGTTGGCGAGGTGGTCACGCACTGGGCTGCATCTGCAAGATCAGCAGTTTGAAACCACCAAAGGTCTCCACTCCTATACGGAGTTTGTTTGGGGCACCCGTGTGGTTATCTGAATCCTGCCCGTGTCTAACTGGGTGTTAAGGCCCGAGACCACAGCAGTGCTCTGATCTGACCGTGTTGTGAGCCCACCACCGCTACTAGGTCTGGCACACTGTCAAGCTCCAGGCGTTTCTGGAGAAAGCTCCTGACCTCGTAACGTTTACATGACAAAGTGGACTTCTTAGGACACTGGAGCGGTCAGTCAGCAGGATACAGACCGCCAGTACACTGAAAGGGAACTCCCTAAAAAGGGTTTAAGAAAACTTTTTTTTCTCAGGCTTAAGACAATAAGAAGCTAAAGAGGGAAGAAAGAATGAATGTTTGGCCATGTGACTGCAAAGTGAATCACCATCTCATGGTATTCCACTGGGAATTAATTCATTTCAGTTAGGCTGGCAATTTTTAAGACACAGGAAGGCTCAACCTGTTGAGACGTGCCAGGAGTTGAAGTAATTCCTCAATGAATTCATGTCTTAAAAGGAAGTAAGAGGAAAGAATTAGGTGGCAAGGGACATTTATAGAGATCTAAATACAGGCATGTACATATGTAAATATATTTATATATAATGACCGAGAAATAGATCTATATACATATATTTAAATGGTAAGTATTAAGGTAGCAGATGGACATTGGGCCTCTAATCAAATCCTCCCTCAATGCAAGAACACTTTGTCCTAATAACCCAGCATTCTATAATGCTTACCTTCCCAACACAATTGCTGAAGACAAAATGGGTGCATAAGCAAGTGTGGTGAAGAAAGCTGATGGTGCCCAGCTATCAAAAGATAAAGAGTCTGGGTCTTAAAGGATTGAAGATAAACAAGCGACTATCTAGCTGAGAAGCAACAAAGCCCACATGGAAGAAGGACACCAGCCTGTTTGATTGTGGGGTGTTGGTGGGATCAGGTATTAAGCATCAAAGACCCAGAACAAAAAATTATATCAATGTGAATGAGGGGGGAGCATAGAGTGGAGACCCAAAGTCTATCTATAGACAATTGGACATTCCCCTTACAGGAGGGTCACAAGGAAGAGACACATCAGTCAGGGTGCAGTATAACTGATGAAACATACAACTTTCCTCTAGTTCTTTAATGCTTCCCCCCTCCACTAATCATGGTCCCAATTCTACCTTACAAATCCGGCTAGACTAGAGCATAGGGAATCCAGGACAGATATCTCGTCCCCGTTCCCCCCGCCCACCACCGGACCGATAATGAGAGCAGCCATAACAGGAGGGGAAGGTGGAGGAGAAAGGAGGAACCGATCACAGTGATCTACATATAACTCCCTCCCAGGGGGATGGACAACAGAAAAGTTGGTGAAGGGATACAGCAGTCGGTGTAAGACTGAAGGGATACAGTAATTGGTGTAAGACATGAGAAAAAAAAATTATCAAGGGTTCATGGGGCCGGGGGATATGGAGAAGGGGAGGGAGGGAAAATAAATAAGGAGCTGATACCAAGGGCTCAAATAGAAAAAAAATGTTATGAAAATGATAGTGGCAACAAATGTACAAATGTGCTTGACCCAATGGACGGATGTATGGATTGTGATAAGAGCTGTAATAACCTCCAATAAAATGATTAAAATTAAAAATGAATTCATTTCTGCAGGTACTATTTGAATATCTGAAGGGAGGCGTTAGTGCAGTGGGCCCATACAAGGAGTTACTCACTCACTTGTGACCACTGAGTTGTTGCTGATGCCTAAAGACTCTAGAAGACAGGGTAGAACTGCCCTGTGAGTTTCCAAGACTGTAACCCTTCACAGGAGTAGAGAGATACAAGGAGTTCCCTAGTGGTAAGTTGACCTAACAGTAAATTCTTCTAGATGCCAGCCAGTTATTTGGGGGTGTAAATTTGAAATAAATAACAAGGTAGCAATACATGAACACTTTAAACACTAGGTTAAAAGAAAACAAAAAGCAACCCATAATTCCCACTAATCTATAAGCAGATTCTTAAATTTCTAAGATGATCTGCAACTTTTCCATCTGAACCCAGCAGGTCCTCATCAGTTGCCTCCTCCCATCTCTCTTTGCAGCAGGGAGAGTTCAGCCTGAAAGGTGCTCATCCAAGGCTGCTTGGGGGTATCTGCTCATCCTGATGCTTCAAATGTCAATGCTATGCAGTCAGTCAGCAGTCCCTGGGTGGTGCAGACTGCTAAAGGCTGAATTGCTGGCCAGAAGGTTGGCAGGTAGAACCACCTGGAGACCAAAACCAGGGCTTGTGAAGGGGCATGGCCTTGAAAACGACACAGAGCAGTTCTGCTCTGCGCTCAAGGGTCAATGTGAGTCAGCCCTGCCTCAGTGGCAATAAGCAACAACCTATGCAGACCTTTCCCACATTTACTCTTTTCAGCCTTGACATGTCCCTGGAGCTGGATTGCTACTCGTGCCTTCTTACTGGTGTCAACATAGGTATGCACCCTTAATGTACAATCCATCCAACCAACCTGGGCTGCCCATATTCATCTTCCACCCCAGGAACTGGAATCATCCCACTGTTCTTATTTCTCGAATTATAAAACCAATGGGTTACTCTATGGCAGCAGTTCTCAACCTGTGGGCATGACCCCTTTGGGTCACGAAGGACCCCATCCCAGGGGTCGCCTGATTCATAACAGTAGCAAAATTACAGTTCTAAAGTTGCACCGAAAATAATGTTACGGTTGGGGGTCAGCCCAACATGAGAAACTGCATTAAAGGGCTGCGGCACTAGGAAGGCTGAGAACCACTGCTCTGATGCCTAGATGAGAAGCTCGGGGGAGGGGGCAGTGAGACACCATTCATGGGAACGGAAACAAGGATGTTGACACAAGGTGAAGAATAATACCAAGGTTCCTGAAAAAGAGCTACAGAAATTCTTGAATAATAACCTGCATTAGCCCACAACATTTACTTTGAAGAAGTTGAAATATTCAGAGCAGGCCCATAAAAAAATAAACACACAAACAGAACCCTATCTTATTGTGTATGTTTTCACTATAAAAACAGTAAAATATTTAAAAATAAGACAACAACACACGTAACCCAGAGTGCCGTCCTTGCTATCGAACTATCCCTCACCCCTCAGGCTACACCCAGCTCCAAACCGTCATGCAGCCCTGTCAGTTCTACCAATCCATATCCTGAATTTGGCTACTTCTCCCTGTGTCCTCTGTGACTAACTGGACTCCAAGCCACCACCACTGAATATCTTCCTGAAGCTACCCCCACCCCCACCAATGTAGGTTGAGGGAGAGCGTTTCACAGACAAGCGTACATATGCTGCTCTCTTGGCTAAACCCCTCCCGTGAACTTCCTTCACACTTAAAAAACAAACCAAACACCTTATTACAGTGGATTGAATTATTCCAAAGAGCTATGCCCCTGGTACTTTATGAGACATCTGGGTTTCGGGAGGCCCTAATCCGAGGACTGGCACCCTCGGGAAAAAAGACAGGGAGATGGGAGCCTGAGACGATGGCACAGACTATGACTGGACAGATGCAGCTACAAGCCAAGGGAAGGGTTACACAGAATATATTCTCTCAAAAAAATAGAGAGATATTCTCTCCCAGAGTCTCCAGAAGGAACCAACCCAGCTCATAACTTGATTCCAGACTTCTGGCCTCCAGGACTGTGAGACACAACTTTTCTGTTGTAGGCCACAGAGGTAGTGGTCATTTGTCCTGGCAGCCCCAGGAAACCCACACACTTACCACGGCCTCACTCCTGCCCATCCCCTCTGATCTCGCCACCCCACATCCTCTCCTCCTCTGGGCATTCTGGCCCGACTGCCCTGACTTCTGTCATTCCCTCTCCCCGGTCTGAGATATGTGCACTTCCTGTTTCCTGCCCTGAAACGAACCTCTTTCCTAACGCTGCATAACCGGCTCCTGCTCGCCCTTCACGTCTCCTGCAAGTCACCGCTCTCCAGGGGCCTGGCCTAGCTGCCCTTGTAAAGGTGATCTCCTCAGGTTCTTCTCACCTGCACCACCCTCCTTACTTCCTAGAGCATACCTCTCAAAGCCTACAACTTCCGTTTATGTGTGAGCTCCCTATCTCAGCTACAGAACAGAAACCATCTAGGATAGGAGGGACCTTGTCTAAGGAGCTTGATGAGGGGCCTTGTCTATTTGATTGTGACAATATCCCCAGGGACTACTCAAATGCCTGGAAGATAGCAGGGTTCTGTTCGGGATGGACAGGACCCTGGTGGCACAGTGGGTTAAGCACTGGACTACGTATACCAGGAGTGATGGTTCGGGCTCACCAGTCGCTCCGTGGGAGAAAGACGAGGCTTGTCTGCTCCCATAAAGAGTCACAGTCCCAGGAACCCCAAGGAACAGTTAGTTCTATTCAGTTCTATGAAGTTGCTTTGGGTTGAAATAGACTCAATGGCAGTGTCTGGGGTCATAGATTGCATTGTCTACTCCCCAAATATATGATGCCATCTTGGCTAGCAATCATTTAGCAGTTATGTGCTGAGGCAATCATGCCCTATGATCTGATACGATCAGCCAATCCATTGTAGAGGGTTCAGGGCAGTGCCTTTCTGCTCCCATACAGAGTTAAAGCCTCAAAACCCCACAGGGGCAGTTCTACTCTGTACTGCGAGTGTCAGCTCAGCCTCTGCGCCTGCACTTCACCATTGAAGGCCTTCTTCACAAAAGGAAGGGCCTGGATATTTAGCTTGAAGATTCCATTCAATGGAATGCTCCTTGCGATACTCAAGTAAGGCAAGGCATAAATCCTGTTATCTTTAACCCGAATCCCCGCTTCTAGCCAAGCCCGAGGCCCGGGCGAGGGAAGACTCACGCACAGAGCCATGGCTTTGCTTGTCACTTGTACGTGGGCTCCGGAAGGCATCCCCGAGGGCAGGCGGGCGGGCGGGCTGGGCCCCAGCCTCAGAGAGGCCATTTCACAGCACGCTGTCCAGCTTCCAGCTGACACAGAGCTAAAGCCGACACTCCCACAGAACACCGAGTACAGATTGGTGTGACTCAGACCTCTATGGAGGCAGCGTATTCACTTTCTGGTGTTTTTTTTCCCCCTTCAGAATTTTAGGAAAAGACCAAGTTTTAACTGTGAAAATGACTTGTGCCAAAATAATAGTAATATTAATAATAATGCTATGCTTCAGAGAACCAACTACAATATACAAACTACTTCTTCTTAGGAGGGGAAAGGAGAGGCTAAGTGATCCTCCTTATGCAGCTTAGGAATTTTGGGGGTTAATTACTTTTTTTTTTTTTAATACTGGTTCATAAAAGCCGGTGGAGGTGGGACAGGTCCTCAGCACAAATGTCAAGCCTCCACACATTCAGAGTCAGGAAAGAAAAAACCAAGACCCTTCTGACTTTCCCTACAGCAAAATTAAACAACCAAAGCAAAGCCACCTTAGTCCCACCTCCCTTCTCTTCGCTCTGTGCACATATGCATACAGTGGGTGCTACACACACAGGATGGTGGGAGGGGCGGGAGGAGTGCGTTGTTTGTGACACATGACAGTAGGAGAACTGCTTTGCTGACGTACGACGGGGGTTTGCCAAGAGTGAGAACCAACTCCTCACATGCTCTCAGTCTGCTCAGGATAAACCTGTTGCAGGCTGGATTCTCTGGTGTTGTGTTTGTTTTATCTTCTCAATGCTTTCCTTGGGTTTCAAGAAACATTGAAACGTGAGGTTTTAAGCTCAACCAGCATTTTGTGAAACAAACTACACCAAGTAGGTGGTGTGAACAAAAATAAATACGTCTGTAAGATGGGAGGTTAAAAAGCGAACCCCAACCGAAAACTCAGCCAACCACATATAGTCCAATATCCCTCTTTCCCAGTTCACATCAAGCTCTTAGCCCCTTAGATGCCACACACATACAGGTCACCTTGAACCTGCCCCCAGCCCCCTCCACCCCGGTTTCGTTCTCCCACCCAACCCCCACCACTCAAGGCTCCCCCTGCAGGTGTCTCTGCAGCTGCCATGGGTAGGAGAAACCCACACAGACCACAGGAGCTCGGAGCACAGGGAATGGTGACCTCAAATAGAGGCAGAGTAAAAACCTACATCTACTCAGCTGCCAAGGGCACATGTGTGAGTGCGAAGCCATTCCCAACCACAAAGTTGTTAAGCTTTTGTTCGTTTCAAATGCTTCCAAGGGCCCTCTTCCTATATATCAGAGTTTGAAATACCTGTGTTAAATCTGAGGGACATGAAAATCCTGGGGGAACCTTGATTCCATTTATTGCCCCCAAACCAAAAACTCACTGCCATCCAGTTCATCCCAGTCATAGTGACCCTCTAGCAGCGGTTCTCAACTTGGGGGTCAAAGGACACTTTCACCAGGGATCACCCGATTCATAACAGTAGCAAAATTACAGTTATGAAGTAGCAACAAAAATAATTTTATGGTTGGGGTGACCACAATATGAGGAACTCTGAAAGGGTCACGGCATTAGGAAGGCTGAGAACCACTGCCCTACAGGATAGAGTAGGGATGCTGCTGTGGGTTTTCCAAGGTGTAAATCATATGGGCGCAGAATGCCCCCCCTTTCCCTCAAGATCTCCCCGCTCCCCCAGGAAGCAAAAAATACAATCCGGATGATCTCCTTGGAAACAAATCGGCTGGGTTTACATAGGCAAAAAATTTGTTCATGCTGACATTAGATGGTTCTACTCTATTTCCTCTAGGTGGGGTGGTGTGGGGTGGGGTGGTGTGGTGTGGTGTGGGGTGGTGTGGTGTGGGGTTGTGTGGTGTGGGGTGGTGTGTGTGTGTGTGTCCTCACCCTAGATTGTACTATGTCCTGGGGTAGGGAGCAGTACTTCTGGATCCCAACCTACATTTCAGCACACTGTTGGACAAATAGCACAGGTACATGACACACTATTTCACAATCTGTCTCTCACAACGTTTTAAAACACTTTTAAAGCCGGTTAGCAAGGTTTTTTTTGTTGCTGTTGTTTTTAGATCGCTTCATTGTTCCCTTTCTGCTTCTTAAATTGAGAACAGATCCTATTTGATAAACAAAGCAAAGCAACGAAAATCCCATTCTGTTCTTTCATCTCTGGATTCTAAGCTAACTGACCATTTGGGGAAGGAGGGCTTCCCTCGTTGCCCTCTATCTAGTCCTCCAGTCCCATTCGCATCCCAGCACAGAATGCTCCCTGAGCTGAATCTTCTTTCACTGGAGCCCAAGGTAGAGTTCTGCCTTTTGGTCCTTTCTACCATTTAATTTATTGCCCCCCTCCTCTTCCCTGCTTATTCTTCATTAGTCCTCAGCCTCCGGGAGCACTCCGAACTGAAGAGCCAACTGAAGCCAGAATTCCAGCCCTTCCAAGCCCTGGTAGCTTAGTGGTTCCACACTGGGCTGCTTAACCACAAGGTCAGCAGTTTAAAACCACCACCCGCTCCTCGGGAGAGCGATGACGCTTTCTACTCCCGTAAAGATTTACAACTTCAGAAACCCATAGGGCCAGTTCTACCCTGTCCTATAGGGTCACTATGTGTTGGCATCGGCCTCAATGCCAGGAAGTTTGGTTTGTTTTTTTCATCAAAACCCACACTGGGACCCCTGAGAATCAGATTTTCCTGATCAATGAAAAAGGGCCCCTTTCCAGCTAAGCATCTTAAAGTCTGTTTTGCGTCCTTTTAAGTCTCCAGGAATTCTACCTTCTGACCTTATGGATGGCTGCTACAGGGAGACACAGAGCTTTGAGCAATAAATCTACAAAACAGAATGCTTACCCAACACAGGTATGATTTCACTGACTTTATACTAACAGATAGACTTAAAAAAAACAATACTATAAAAAAAACTATTTTTAAAAGCTCACTGACAGATATATATGCTGATTCTCTTCAATCATAGTATATCCTCTTGCTCAACTGAGTAGAAAAGGGAATATTCTCTCTTAGTTTAAAAAATAAAAAAGCATAATTTTTAGTTACTTTAAAAATCAATACTGTTCTGTATTATATTTGTGATACATTCAAATCAGATGTTGGCAAAGGTCTGGTCTTCTTTTAAATAAAAATGATTAGAGCAGAATTCTAGTTTTGATGTTTCTTTTAACTTACGGGAAATCAATTTTTAAAAATACAAAGGCTTTGTGCCTTTAACAGTCTGATCTGCTTTTTCTTTTTTCCTAAATGGTTTAGATCTCAGTAAAAAATAATTGAGGCTGCCCCCACCCCCCAAAATCTGATCTCCCCCCTCTGCATTGTTACAGGAGTCAGTTTTCTCCCAACCCAAAAAAACAAAGTTACTCAAACCCTCCTGAACCTTTCCGGTGATAGGAATCTTGGTCTTGATTCGGATGTGGTTTACCCAGGTGTACAGCTCTTCAAGACATACCGCACTGCACTCTGAATCTGTCTCACTCGATCTAAATTATGGTACCACCGTACATCTTTACCACCTACCTGCAGAACACACTTCAGTGGCTGCTGCTAGTAGTACATCTTGACAGGTTTTTGTAGGTTAGCAAAATCCTAAAACCCCCAAAAGAAATTCCACTGCCCAAAGGCCACTGCCCTCCCCCTATCCTGTAGGCACTTCCATTGCAAATCTGTCTTCGAATTGGAATTTGCCCAAGTTATGAAATTCCACTCACCTCAACTGACTGAGAAGGCATTTTCAGCTTGGTGAGCTTGGCTTTGGCAGGCACTTTTAGATCTGTTTTCTCAAAGGGCTGTTGCCGGTAGTCCCCCGGCAGTGGTTTCAGTTCAGGAGACTCGCTGGGAGCCTGATCTTGACCGTCCATGGGCCGGACATACGCGGTCGGCTTCTGCTGCATCGCAAAACTTTTTGAGGGGAGAGAAGGTGGGGGAAATGTCTGAGAGGATGCCTGGGGAGGGGCCACCCCAATGCTGGCAAGTGCCAACACACTGTCTGGAGAGGTCTCCTTATCGTGCACCTTCGCAGCTAGGTCCTTGGGAGATTTGGCTGGGCAATAGCCTTTACTGCTACTGTTGCTGCTGTGAACCTTGGTGCTTCCTTGTGTCCGGGGAAGAGTTTGCTGGCTGGAATGTATCGGTGACAAAGGGGGCACCGGGGAAGGCAAGGAGAGTAAGGGAGAAAGTTCCCTCTCTGGAGCTGAGCCTGCCATCAAAGAACAACGGTTGCCATCAGCTCTGTGGTCACCTTTTTGGTGATGACTAGGGCCATACCGCTCCTGACCAAGGCGATCCTGGCTCAGATGCTGGCCATCCAATGGGCCATAGCTTTTGGCGCGCAGACTTGATTCCACTCTGGGCTGTGCTGTCTTTGGATTGTGGCTCATGTTACCAACAGGAAGTGGTCCAGAGGCAGGAGTGCTAATGGGCTGGTGGTGAACGCTCGTGTGGAAGGAGTGAGGTGGAACGCTGCTCCCCTTGTCAGGAAATAGAGGATACCTGGGCTTTCCCGGCCTGTTTTCAGAAGCATCAAAGCGATGTGGGTGGGAACTGGTACTAAGAAACTCCTTTACTTCTTCATAATTTCCTAGCATGTTCTGTATCCGACTGGACAGTTCATCGCCTTTTTCTGTCTGAAAATAAATCAAAGAAAGATAGTTAGATACCGAAGAGAAAAGGGAAATAAAACTAAATTTAATAAGCCATATTAGATAATACCCCCCCCGCACCAAAAAAAATACAAAAAACAAAACTTCAGATGAAATGTGCAGCAAGTAAAGTTTAAGGCGCACTTTTAATTCTACGCCTCTGTTGAGAATCCTGTCATAGACACATGGCTGATTGCATGTGGGAGACAAGCATTACGAAGGAGAACCACAAACTATGGTAGACTCTAGCTATGTTTGTTCTGAGAACGCTTGATACTTCTTTTTCCACCAGCCCCTCTGATACGCTTTCTTATTTTCACAGCCGAATCCTTTGCATCAACAGAGTGAACGGCCACGGTCGATGAGCTCCTCCCGTAGTGACCTACCTTGTAGGGCTCTCCAAAAAGGGGGATCTTCTCAGGAAAGGCCTCCTTCTCTTGATGAGCTTCCTGGTTGCGCCTTTCTTTTTCTCTAATTCGGAGCAGGTTTCTATCTTCATTGTACAAGCTGTTTTCAATGCCACAAAAGAGCAAAAACAATAAAGTGGATCAGTACCAGGGCTTTGGTTTGCATGTATGTGAATATGCGTGGAAGGAGGCCAGGTCCTGGACGAAGTGATGGCAAGGGAGGTGAGTTAGTACAGGCCTCAGTCCCTTGGACCACTCCTTGGTCAATGGCTGTGAACCCTCAGCACGGGGTCCCAGCTCCAGAAACCTGGGCATTCACTTGCCCTGCTCTGTGGTCTTCAGGGCATAGGACCGACTCCTGAATGAGCAGTCTTTTTCACAGACAACGGTAGGAATGAGACGCGGTGAACGACATTTTTATGTCAGCTTGCAAAATACTGGGTAGAGATAGAAGCTTAACATCTGAGGGAGTCAGCAGGATGTGAACTTTACAAAGGCCGCTTTCCTGGATCAGGAGCCTACATTTTGGAAGATTAGAATCAAAAGGCTTATTTAATAATTAAAAGATTATGAGGCACCCAAAACAGCATTTATACTTTATTTGCAACCTACTCTTACAGGGAGTGTCTTGGCATGTAAAACTGAAGAGATGTTTTTGGAAAAAATCATTTTATTGGGGGCTTATACAACTCTTATCACAATCCATATATCCATCCATTGTGTCAATCACATTTGTATGTATGCTGCCAACATCATTTTCAAAACATTTTCTTTCTCCCTTTGGTATCAGCTCATTTTTTCCCTCCCCTACTCCTTCCCTCATGAACCCTTGATAATTTATCCTTTTTTTTTTTCATGTCTTATGCTGACCACTGTCTCCTTTCACCCACTTTTCTTTTGTCTGCCCCCCTGGGAGGTGGTTATGTGCAGATCATTGTGATCAGTTTCCCTCTTCCCCCCTGGTATCACTACTCTCATTATTGGTCCTGAGGGGTTTATCTGTCCTGGTTCCCTGGGGAAGAGATGATTTTTTTTTTATTTCTCATTTCAAATATCAGTTCTAAGTACTAGGAAGCTCTATAACCTGGTTGCCCTATTCAAACCACTTTTTTTTTTTTTAAAGTGTCCCCAATCAGTTTTTGCATCCAGGGGGTAAAAAGGCATTCCCTGAGCAACAAAATAGAGAAGGTAGCCACAAGGAGTGAAACTCTGGTTTCCATTTAAGCCAAAAGGGGGCTTGTTTGACTGTTAGCAAGACAAGCTAATCCCTCCCATGCCCCACAAGTGATTCCTGAGAATAACAGATCATTAATAACAGATCATTAATGAAATGAAACACTTCTGTCCTCATAGTGTTGGCTTCTACGGAGTCTGTTGAATCTCCCAGCCCCCAGTATGATTTGAGTAGAAAATATTCAACTGCCCACCAAAATTTATATGTACCTTTAGCCCTCGTGTCCATTTCCTGCCTTCTTTACTCTCTCAGGAGGAGCCCCAGTAGCATAGCGGTTGCAAGTTGGTCAGCTAACTGCAAGGCCCAAAGTTCAAATCCACCAGCTGGCTCCTCGGGAGAAGCCCACGCTTCCTAATTCCCTCAAAGGGTTATACTGTCGGAAGTTCTCAGGGTGGCTTAGAGCTGGCTTGGTGGCAGTGCGTTTGGTTTGGGTTTTCCCCTGCTCTCTCATGACCACCTTTCTCCATCCAGGCAGTGCAGAATCAAGGCGCCCGTGTGTGTCACAGGTGTGCTCACTGGGTGTCTGAGCGGCTGCTTTTCTAGCAGCACACCAGTGAGGCTTTCTTTCAAGGCACTTCTCCCTGGGGCTGACAGACACCAAAAGACACCAGAAGCCTAGCAGGATTATGGGCACGGGAAGACCTCCCCTAGAACCACAGTCTGAACTTGCACTTCCCACCTACTGCAGTGTGAGAAAGTAAAATTCTGTTCTTCAAGGCGGCCCACTTGTGATCTTTTGTTGTTGTTACACCAGCACTCGGTGACTCAGGATTCCTTGATGGCTCTATCGCTGCAGCATACACTCTAACCTCTTGCTCTGGCATCAGGTTCCTGCATGACCTGGACTATTCCACAGTCTCAAGTCAGGTTCATCCCCTGAACATACTCTTCCAAGAAGCAACCCCTGGCTCCCCCACACTTACCCCAGAGCACCCTTCATTGAAACCAAACAGATTCTTCCGGGACCAGCTCACCAAATCCATGTTCCAATGGGACCAACTAAGTCCCACTACCCCTCAGTGATAACTGGACTTCCATGTTTTTATTCCAGTCTCAGAAATTTCTTTCTCAACTACACATCCTGGATCCAATTTTCAGCTACTGGAAAATCTCAGGTATCCAAGGTCACCTACTCTAGCGATGTCCTCATGCCTGCCAAGCATTATATTGACAATGAGCTGTCCTGTCCTGGAAGCTCAATCATAATAGAACCACACATTTGTCTCGCTTCTCCTACTCAAATATGGTACATTACATAAACACGGTCACTAGGCTTTGTTTTTAACGGTCACTACTTTCACACAGTGTGGTATTTGAAACACGTGTTTTTATTTTCAGTTTTTTCAGACTTACTTCTAGAAAACAATGTAAAATTAATACTTTAAAAAAATACACCACCCTTTAAAAAATAATCTTTTATTACTTATATAGTCTTCCTACCTAAAATTGAGAGGAGTGAGTTAAGCTACCTGGCAGAATCCACTAGAATTTGATAGAAAATTATCTACTTAGACTACTGTCCCCAAAATTTTTCCTGTGGTTTTTGTTAGATGCTTTTGAGTGCTTAGGGCTAAAGGTGGCAAGGCTTCGTCTTACGTACTCTGGACCTATTGTCAGGGCAGACCAGTCCCTGGAGAAGGACATCGTGTTTGGTAACGTGAAGGGGCAGCGAAAGAGAGGAAGGCCCTCAATGAGATGGACTGACACAGTGGCTGCAACAATGGGCTCGGCATGGGAATCATAGGAACAACTGTCAGGACGGCACAGGACCAGGCTGTGTTTCCTTCTGTTGTGCACAGGGTCCCTATGGGTCAAACGGGCTAGTGGCACCTAACAACAACACTGAGTGGGTTCAAACTCATAGCGGCCCTATGTACAACAGCCTGATCCTACACCACCCTAATTGTTACACGTTGTAGCCCATGGCTGTAGCCACTGTGTCATTCCATGCCATCTTTTCCGCTGCCCCTCTGCCTTACCAAGCAAGATGCCCTTTTCCAGGGATTGATCTCTCCCGAAAACATGTACCTCGTAAGTGAAACTAAGTCTCGCCATCCTTTCTGCTAAGAAGCATTCTGCATGTACCCCTTCCAAGAGAGGTAGATGTGTTTGTTCTTCTGGCAGTCCATGGTACTATCAATATTCCTCACAATTCACATGGGTTCTTCTTCCATCTTCCTTAGTCAATGTCCAATTTTCATATGCGTATGAATGAGGCAATTGAAACACCATGACTTGGGTCAGGCACATCATAGTCCTCAAAATCAACATCCTCGCTCTTCAACCCTTTAAAGAAGTCTTGTGCAGCAGATTTACCAATGTCATGTGACATTTGATCTCGGCTGCTGCTTTCATGAGCACTGGCTGTGCATCAATGTAAGGCAAAATCCTCAACAACTTCAACCTTTTCTCCATTGATCATGTTACCACCTCTTGGTCCAGTTGTGATGCTTTTGGTTTTCTTAACACTGAGTTGTAGTCCACACTGAAGGCTACAATCCTTGATCTTCATCAGCAAGGGCTTCAAGTCCTCCTCACTTTCAGCCAGCAAGATGTATCATCTGTTAACAAGCTTGCCTCCACTCTTAATGCTCTCTTCTTCATATAGTCCTGCTTCTCCGATTATTAGCTCAGCATACAGACTAAATAAGTATGGTGAGAGGATACAACCCTGAAGCGCACCTTTCCTGATTTTAAACGAGGCAGTAGTCCCTTGTTCTGGTTTCACATGTGCCTTGTGATCCATGTACAGGTTCCACATGAGTACAATGAAATGTGTTCTGGAATTCTCATTTTTCTCAAGGCTATCCGTATACACAGTGGAATGACTTTGCATTCCTAGATGCTGTAGATTGCAACACCACATTTTATCACAACTCTGAGAGCCACAAAAAGGATAACTTATGGTTGTTATCATACTGGAAAAGCTGAGAAAAAGTTAAGCAATGTTAAGGAAATTGGCTGTTAAGTTTTCTTTAATAGGATCTGAATTTCAAGTGTTTCAGGTAGTTTAGATTTATTTCTGCTCAGAAGCGGACACAGAGCCTGGGTAGGTGAGTCAAGAATTCCTTTAAGGCCAGGGGCTTAAGTGGAGAGCAAATGTTTTGAGAATGATGAGGGCAATGAATGTACAAATGTGCTTTACACAATTTATGTATGTATGGATTGTGATAAGAGTTGTATGAGACCCTGATAAAATGATTAAAAGAAAATTAAAAGCAAACAAAAAAGAATTCCTTTAAGTAATTTTCTGATTTGGGGATGCCCTCTTGTTAGTTCAAAGAAATCATGCAACACTAGCATACCGTCAGAGAAGAAAATGGCAAGGGGTGATCAGGAAATAACCTTTTTCCTTCAAATGACCTTCACAGTCATCTTAAGGGTTGCCGTGAGTCAGAATTGAACGGATGGCAGGAATGTTGCAGGCACAAACAGGGCACTCACTTGCCCTCCTGAACTGTAAGCGTCTCTGCTTTAAGATGTTCGGGACATGCGTGCACATGGCAGCCATCAGAACAGGCTGACAGGTGGGGTGTGCACACTAGGGGCAGCGGGGCTCACCAAAGCCGCCTGTTGTGCTATTCTCATCTTTAAGGAAGTGCCCCTTCTTGACACTGCTGGCTACAAGGGAGTCCTCAGAGCTTTATTCGCTCGTGCATGTTAACAGGCTTGGGTTTTGCTTTCTACGGCAGGTCTAGGAGGGGGTTACACTCCCTGTTGTCATCCAGTCGATTCCCATTCCGAATTCCTACTCACAGCAGCCCTGGAGGGCTTCCGGGGCTGTAAATCTGGTAAGCATGCAGATGGCCACATCTTGCCCATGCAGACTGGCTGGTGGGCTTGTACTGGTGACCTTTCAGTTAGTAGCTAATTTTTACTGTACCCACTGCATCATCAGTGCTCCTTTGACTCAGAAAACAGGACCCCAAATGGGCAGGTGGCACCAGCGTTTTCAAAGTGAGAGTGTGAGCATTCACTTGGCCATTCAAAAAACCCAGAACTCGGTGCCATGCAGCCGCTGCCGACAAAGACATGCTAACCACAGCACTCAGTTTCCTCATCAACACCACAAGTCCAACTATCCTCCAGACAAAGTTCACTGGTTAAAAAGGACCGAGGTATTTATCCATCCATCAGCTCAGCATTTTCAGCCAAGAAACAAAACAATAAACTCATGCCATTGAGTCAATGCCGACTCACACTGACCCTTCAGGACAGGGTAGACCTGCCCCTGGTAAGTTTCTGAGAATGAACCCTTTACAGTAGAAAGCCCTGTCTTGCTTCTGAGCAGCTGGTGACTTTGAACTTTGGACCTTGCAGTTAGCAGCCCAAAACAAGCCAGCCACGATGCCATCAGGACTGCAAACTCAAGGAGAGCCAATCAAACGTTGTCAGAAAATCTTTCATGCTGGCTTATTCTCCCCCAACTCAAAGTGCCTCCACATGAGGGTAAATACCGTTAATTAAGGTCTTACTCCACTGAAAAACTATTTTTCAATGTACAACAATATGTTACTGGCAGGCAGATATAATGCCATACCAGTTTTGAGGAAGTGTGTGTGTGTGTGTGTGTGTGTGTGTGTGTTTCACTGTTACCCTTCAACTGGACATTGTTCCGGCGTGAAGTCAGGAAAGACATCATGATTATCACTGTCAGGATGTTTTTTATGGGGCACAGGTTTCATGACAGAAATGCCCCTTTCCCCCCAAGAGACTAGGTCTCCCTCAGCAGTGGGGGCAGAGACAGGAAGCTGTCTGTACCCCCTGGAGAGAGTGCCTAGACCCAGCTCAGAGCCCTGCTTCTTCCTCCTGCTATGCAGCTGACAGGGTTTGGATAACCGCACTGGGTAGCTTTCTGGTTTACTTGGCTTCAAAGGCAATTGCAAGTTTGTAATGGCTTACAGATTTTTTTTTCCACCTCTAAGATCCCTGGCAAATTTCCCCATGATTATTCTCTTTCTTGGTTCCATTTTGAAATCAGGAGAGATGAAAACTTAAAAAAAAAAAAATCAAAAATACAAGCCATGGCATGAGTAACCCTTTGTTCCAACTCTACACACCATTGTTTTTAAACAAAGATGCAAGCCCGGAAGGAGGGCTTGGGGATTTCAGAGGAAGCAGCCAGTGTCCTACAGGACTCACAAAGGCTGTAATTACCTTGGGGTAATTACAAGAGGACAATCAATTTACATAATTAAAGGTGACAATTTTTCTCTCCTATGCTGAGAAAAAATGTCTCTTCTTACACATGCATGGTAGCAGCTTTGTCAGACTTTCTCTTGGTTTCCACATAGAATGTTCTGGGGGGTTGTTTGTTTGTTTGGTTTTTTAAGTTCTCCTTTGCTGATTTCTACTCAGGCTTTCACCGCATTAGCTAAGAGTGGCCCATCCCTAGGTGTGCGAGCCACCTGGAGGGCTGCTGACATCTCAGACCTACCCCTAGAGTTCCCGTAAGTGCGAGGAAGGGCTGGAGGTTTGCAGACGTCACACGCATCCAGTCCAAGTGGTCCTCGCAGGTGCACAGAGCACATGCGTTGAGACTGTGAACCAGAAGCAGCTGACTAAGCGACGATGCGGCAGTGGTGGCACACACAGTCAAGGGTCCCATTACTGTCAAGTCTAGCTGATCCATGATGACTCCAATTGGACTGCTCCCTAAGGTTTTCTTGGCTGTAATATTTACGTAAGCTTGCCAGATCTTTCTTGCACGGCACCTCTGTATCACTTTGAATCACTACACCCCAGGTAACTGGTCAAGGGCAAACAGTTGGTGTTACCCAGAAACCCTAGCATCTGTTCTACAGCACTGACTTAAGCAAAGCACGCTTTTCTCCTATTTATGAGACCCATGTTCTCGTTAAAAGTAAATAAACAAGGTTCAGAAATTAAATAACTTGTTAATAAGTGGTGCTGCTGGTGTGGCCGAGTTGTTCTCCACTGATGCCCACTCCGCACACTGCTGGAGCAGATGTGCCCTCCACGGGCCTGCTAGGCTGCCATCATGATGTGAGTGGGCGACCAGGCCTTCCTCCTGCTGGGCCTTGGGTGCCCTCAAACCGCCAGCCCTTCAGTTCCCACCTTGACTGATGAAAATTCAGATACCGCTGCTTGGCTCATGGCGCATGCTCCTAATCATCGCTTTGCACAGGAGCTGTGCAGGCTGGGTTCCAGTGAGGCAAGGACAGAGTGGGCACATTAGAGGATTGTTGGCTTACAGTCACTTATCATTCCCCAGTCGTCAAGAGGTGCATGTCAACAAATCAGACATTGTACCTGTCGGGGAGAGTCAGACCATATATATTTGGTTACATTTAGCCACCTGGGGTCCATCCTTGGGGAAGGATTTAACAGAAGGCCCTTTGAAAGGGAGAGGGCTGACAGAATGAAGCTGTAATTCAAGTTATGAGAGAGCTGTATTGCAAGGCTTATTTTAGAGTCTTTAAAATTTACAGACTTGTTTGAGATCAACCTCTAGGTTCACAAGTCATCTCTAATGTGCTAAAAAGACTCTTCACATTAATTTCCTTCAAGGACAGGCTGCAAATAAACATGAAGCAAAGTGGCCATTAAAGGGCCAATAACAGGCTGCGTTCCCGCTGGCTGACCCAGGCCATGCTCCTGAGGGCCTTGGCGCCAGCTTTCCGGGCCGCCCAGGAGTCTACCTGGAGAGACATAGTGAAATCACATGGTGGCTGGAAGCAGCTGACTGCGCTCAAAGGCAGGCAATGTGCAGGGGAAGGGTGCAAAGTCTGGCTGCTCTGTCGATTGTCCATGTGCTAGACTACTCATGTGCGCAAATTTTTGCTTCCTGAGCACACACCGCCCGCCTGCCATGTGGGGTGTTCAACACTGATGCTGTCCAGAGAACTAACTGCCTACAGAGCGCATCACGCTGTGTCCTCCACCATGTGACAACTAGAAAGGCTGCTGGGGAGAAACTGGAGGCTGACCAGAGAACAGTCCAATGTGGAGACTCATCCTGCAGAGGTGACTGTGTGTGTGGCACTGTGTGCATGGAGACAACCACCCAGCTCCGTGTCAGCACCCAAGCCTGAAGAAACACCAGGATGCTCTTCTGCAGATGGGCCAAACTCCCAGGAATTCCCAGGGGCTCATTTGGGCGGGTCTCTGCTGCACAGCGGCCTGCAGTCAGCCCCATGCTGGGGCCTGTCAGGGCACGTTTATCCCACTTTTCAAACACCGCTCCTGGTGGGTATGGCAGATGTGCTGAATATTGTACAATGAAAGAACTCACAACTCTATAAGGCCTGGTGAGTTTGATTGCCCCTCCCTTTTCTTTTCCCCTTGCCTTCCCCTTACTCTGCCCTAGCTCACCCCACAAAAAGGAAATGCTATATGTGAAGGGAAGAAAAACAGTAATAAAAAGGCCTAAGTTGGGCTTGAGGCGAGGGATGGCATACCCTCTCTGGTTATCATCTGGCTGTAAGCATCTTCTTCCAGGGACAGCCTATGGGCCCCACAGCTAAACTGGGTTAGTCATGCAAGATCACTGGATGCCAGGGATGCTCCCATGGCAACTGGAAGCCCAGAGCACTGGCTGAGCCCAGCTGACTACCCATTCATCACCCTTGACTGGCCACTTCACACAGGCCCCTTCCTTCAACAGAAGCGGCCAGCCCTTTCTAAGGCTCACGTGCAGAACTTGCAGAATGGTGAGTCTGCTCAGAAGGCAGAGAGTGACTTCTATGGCAGGTCGAACTTTGAAGGCACATGTGGTGGGAAGGGAAAAGAAAATCTTAACAGCCTTGAATGTGGATTCTGGAAAAGATCGCTTTCTCAGTGGAAGCAGTGTGTCTTTTTTTTTTTTTTTTTGGAGCATACAAAGCATGGTACAAAACTCATAAGTAAAACTGGGGAACCCTTGTTTAGAGAACTAGCAACACACACACACACACACACACACACACACACACAGAGGCTTCAAAACGTTTGTGGGAAATTCCTATTATCAGTTTCATTTTCCAATAAGTTTTTTCCCTCGTGCATCTTGTCTCTATGTGTGCGCACACGCCTGTGTTATTTACATGTCACAAAGTGACAGAGGCAGACAGGAGGTGTGGGTTCTTCCAGAAGTACAAAAGTTTACTTTCAAACACAGTATTAGTTTTCCCATCAAACACATCACTCTAAAGTATAATTTAAGTATGAGAACTCAAACTGGTTCCATATTGCAGGTGGAATTAACATTCCTTAAGAACACGAGGCATGTCTTCCTCCATGCTTATGTAACAAGAGTCTTATAAAATAATTTACCTAAAACTTTCAAGGTTTTTGCCTTAATACCACCCTCTATGCCAAGTATATACATACAATAAATATAAAGCATATAGACTTAATCCTAAAGCAAAAAAATCTATATGCCCCTGAGGACCAATTCTGAGAGTAGCAACACCAGGAGAGGAAGGGGAAGGTGGGGAAGAAAGGGGAACTGATCACAAGGATCTACATATAACCCCCTCCGTGGGGGACAGACAACAGAAAAGTGGGTGAAGGGAGACACTGGACTGTGTAAGACATGACAAAATAATAATAACTTATAAATTATCAAGGGTTCGTGGGAGAGGGCAGGGAAGAAGGGAAATAAATATGGAGCTGATGCCAAGGGCTCAAGTAGAAAGAAGATGTTTTGAGAATGATGAGGGCAACTCATATACAAATGTGTTTGACACAATGGATGGATGGATGGATTGTCCTAAGAGTTTTACGAGCCCTCAATAAAATGATTTAAAAACGAGGAAAAATCTATATGAAAAATAAACATCAGTCAAGTGAAATGACAAATAACATTATGTCACTTGTTTTCCTGGAGGAGCCCCCAGGGGATCATCTTAATCGTTTTCTCTGCTACTTCTGCTGCCACGGAAGGCTCAGTCTCATGAGAATAAGTTTCATGTGGCCCCAATTTTCAAAATCAAGCCTTATCTTG
The DNA here is from genome assembly GCF_050624435.1 of Tenrec ecaudatus. Lineage (NCBI taxonomy): Eukaryota > Metazoa > Chordata > Mammalia > Afrosoricida > Tenrecidae > Tenrec > Tenrec ecaudatus. Next base: position 135,776,699 of record NC_134532.1, read on the forward strand.
GAAACACTGGCCACGTGATCTCCTCCAACTCATTCTCCTCTGAGGGTGATGGTAGTGCTTACATTCTTCTTATCCATTATATTTTTGCCCGAATTGTGTGTCCAAATCTTTATCTTAAAAGCATGCTCTTAAGTTTTCAACTGAGTGAAAAGCCACCTGGGAAAACCAGAGTTTAAAAAAAGGGGGGAGGGCAAGTTATGTCAGCTCGAAGGAGAGACAGGATAACTTTGGAACCAATCTATGTTAATGTGTAACACAGTTCTGGAAGGACACACATTACACCAAACGCTTAGCAAAAAGCACAGACTTGAGGAGCAGCAGCTGGTCGTGAGAATGTAGGGAGCCTTTGCTCTGTGTTAACATTGTGTGCATGTGTGAAGTTCTGATTTAAAGCGGGCTAGGGGACACCTCATGTGTACATGGCAGCATATGAGCTCAACAGGCCCACTGCCATCAAACAGATTCGGACTCACAGAGACCCCGCAGGGCAGAGGGGAGTCGCTGCACACAGTTTCCAAGGCGGCACGGCACTCTTTTGGGAGTAGACAACTGCTACCTCCGTAGCTGCTGCATCCGCAACGCTGACTTTCAGACTGGCGGATAGGTAAACACTTACCCGCTCTTTCCCCGGGCTCCACCATAAACCAACGGTGTTGATCATTATTGCCATAACTTCTGTTGCAACCTCTGAAAACAGATGGCTAGATCTTGGACTTGGTCTTAAATGGTTAACCTAATCGTAATTAACCGGAGATCCACCTTCACTGTTCACAGGGCAGGAGTAGGTTCCAAGGTTCAAACACCAGCACCTACTTGAATTGGAATGGTTACTCTAATCCAACAGTTCTCAACCGGTGGGTCGCGACCCCTTTGGGGGCTCTCAAACAACCCTTTCACAGGGGTCGCCTGATTCATAACAGTAGCAAAGTTGCAGTTATGAAGTAGCAATGAAAAGAATCTTATGGTTGGGGGTCACCACAACATGAGGTACTATATGAAAGGGTCGTGGCATTAGGAAGGTTGAGAACCACTGATCTAACCTACTGTTTCTCTTAAGATGTCACCCAAACGCATTTTAAGAATCATTTCTTAAAAATAAAAAAAAGAGCCATTTCTTTTTTTACCCAAGCGATAGAACACCACAAAAGCCAACCTTTCTTACTGACTGGTTGTAGGAGGCGGGAGGAGGGTTCAATAGTGAGGGCCCACAGCTCCGTGCAGGTGGCGGGATGAGGGAAAGGGAGAGGAAGATGTGTGCCCATGTGCTGAGGGCCCAAACAAATTTCTAAAAGCACAACTAGTAAACAGAGCTACTTCTGGATTCATGGATTGTTTTCTTTTTTTACATAAAATAACCTGTGAATGTTAAAAAGACAAATCCCAGAAAATCCCAAAAACTTCTTTGAAAACTGACAGTACTTGCTGACAGTCAGCTGAATGGAAGCATAGAACATTCCCCCTTAAAGGCAACAGGCTGACGAGACAAATTTGTCAGAGGCCGCTGGTGATCAGAGCCATGTCAGTGCCTTGTTGGCACACTGCTCACTTGTGCCAATGAGAAAACACAACAGAGGCTTCTGGCTTTCCCCCTCCAGAGTGCCCTGTACGGGAACAGCTAGTACACTGGCCTCATTACCACCACACACCACTGACCACGAAGAAGATATCACATACCTATAAAATAATGAGGCTGGTGAAGTCTCTCATTACAGCCACACATTGTAAAAAGAAAGGGGAAAAAATCCTGTGGTCACCAACCCAAGAAAGAAAGTAGACAAGCAAGCTTCATACCTTTTTAAAAATGCTTAATTTATCCTCAACTTAAAATATAGTTTTGCACAGCAAATCTATGAAGCAGCATGTTTCTTGGGCTTCATTATTTCTCCTCTGGAAGCAGCCCAGAACAGCTTTGGTTCTCAGAAACAGGTTTCTATTCTCAGCAACCCATCTCCACACAATTGCCTGGCAGATCTTTCTAAAAATCATGAATCTGATCCTGCTATTGGCCTATTTAACACCTTTCTAAAGCTCGACTCCCTGAGGCATTGAAGTGTCTCTGTGAGCCCTAGCGGCATAGAGTTGACTCAGCACTGAGTGGCTAAAGGAAAGGTCAGTAGTCCGCATTACATAACTCCCAGACCACTGAGACCCATGGCATAACCATCATTACACCTCGGTGGTCATTACTGGCAGACAGGTGTTAACAATGTGCAAAGTGACGTAGTAGTGGATTTTTCACTATTGTCATAAATATGAAATTCATATAAAAAGTTTTAAAGCACAAACTTACTGTCATTGACTCGATTCCGATTCACAGCAACACCACAGGTCAGAGCAGAACTGCACCTATGAATTTCCAAGACTGTAAATCTTTCATAAGAGTAAAAAGCCTCATCTGTTTCCCATGGAGGGGCTGATGCTTTCAAACTGACATTTGGATTAGCCGCCCAACATATGACCACGATGCCACCAGGACTCCTTGTCAGATAGAAAGATGATCGTGAGTGTGAGGGAAAGGTGGCCTTATTCTGCTTATTCATTTACCTGTTTAAATATGATCTGCATCCCCATTCACCTTACATATACCCACAAAGAGAATGTAGTGCAGAAATTTCATCCCATCTCCTCTTTTCTCTTCCTCTATATCTCTATTTACCAACTGCCTTGAAGAAAATTCAAATAAGTCCACAAGAGCAAAACTATGATATTGATTTATCCCATCTGAATTTAGAGACGCTCTCCAGAACAGAAAACTAGTAACTGAAGACCAAATAAGTTGTTGGATGATATCAAGATCATCACTCATGAAAACAGCAAAGGTGATTATAACAACAGAGAAGAAGGAAAAGAGCAAATGAGTGTTAAAGAGACTCTGAAACCTGCTGCTGAACAAGCAAATGGAAGAAACACTGAAGAAATCGGGCTCAACAGAACATGTCCAAGAGCAGCTCAAGTAGACGAAGAAAGTATGCAAAGAGCTAGAGCCAGGAGCCAAAATGGAAGAACTGGCTCAGCACATCCCAGCTGAAAAAACTGAGAAAACTCAAGCTTTCGGTGGCAATACAAAGGGTTCTATGGGCAAAGATTGAACAACGTAGGAAGCAGCAAAAGAAGATAGAAGCATGCGGGTTCCCTGGACCAATCAGTTCCAAAGAGGTATCCCCAGATCAAGAACTGATGGTACTGAAGGAAATCCGACTTGCACTAAAGGCACTAGCAGAAAAGCAGGATCCAAGAATTGATGAAATGTTTCAAGAAGCTGATGACTGGACGCGCCCACTCACCTTTGCCTAGAAATCTGGAAGACCGCTACCTGGCCAAGTAACTAGGAGAGATCCATTTGTGTGTCCATTCCAAAGAAAAATGAACCAACAGACCAAAGGAAATCTGTAACACTACTGTTAATATCACATGCAAGTAAAATTTTGCTGAAGGTTACTCAAAAACAGGGGCAGCAGTACATCACAGAGAACTGCCAGATATTCAAGCTAGATTAATAAGAGGATGCGGAAGGAGTGGTATCACTGCTGACATCAGATGGATCTTGGATGAAAGCAAGAGAATACAATAAAGGTGTCTCCTGTGTTTTACTATGTAATGGCATTCTATTGTGCAGATTCTAGAGTCCCAACTTATGCAGCCTACTCTCCCCTTTTCTGAAAAGAATTGCTCAGCATCCCCTGGCAATTAAAATAATCCAAGATAAAGTATAGGTATATGTCTTTGCAGCTCCACCCCCACCCCAACACTGTTCGAACACCCCTGGGGTGCAGTATTGCCCACTTGGGAAACAATGGTATAGAGCATAACAAATTCTAAACAACACTGTGAAGAATGGGAATTCTAGAATGTTCCATTGTGCTCATGCAGAACCTGTGCGTGGACCAGGTTTCAAACATAAAAAGATGTGCATCAGACTGTATCCTTTCACCATACTTATTCACTCTGTACACTGAGCAAATAATCTGAGCAGATGGACTACACAAAGAGGACAGCATCAGGAGTGGAGGAAAGGTCGTCAACACCCTGCAATATGTGGATGATCCAAACTTGTTTGCAAAAAGGAAGAAGATTTGAGACACTTACTCATAAAGATCAAGTAATCTGTGTTCAATATGAACTGCAATTTCTCTTACCATGAAAAGGAAACCAAAATTCTCACAGCAGTATCAAGAGATAACATCATGAAAAATGGAGAAAAGATGGAAATTGTCAAAGATTTCATTTTACTTGGATCCACAATCAATACTAATGGAAGCGGCAGTCAAGAAATCAAACCAGGGATCCCACAGGAGAAATCCAATACAAAAGACCTCTTAAAATCCTAAAGACCAAAGGGGAGTCTGGCGGGAGCCAACAACAACCCAACAACCCATTGCACTCAATGAGTGCTGGCTGAATGGGTAAAATGGTTCTTATTCTGCAGCGAGTCCAAAAAAACTCAAGGCTTTTTTGTTTTGTTTTAATTTTTTTGAAGATGGGAGGATTATTTCAAAAGTTACTTCAAAAAAGAAACCAGGTAGTTATGGAACATTTTCCAAATAACTGATCAATAAGTGTTTAAGTGCTGCACAGAAAGAGAAAAACAGAGTTTCCAAATTCATCTTTTCTGCCTCATGAGATTTCTGAAATTTGACATGTCCCTAAGGCAACTCTTCTCTCAAATTAACAGAAAGAAAACTGCAAAGCAATTATTTAGGAGGCTTTATTTTTGTCTAGACAAGAAAGAAAAACCCCACCGCACTTCTCTAAGCAGATGCATTTTGTCACTATCAGCTTAAGTACCAAATGATCCTAAATGGACAACAAACTGGATGGCGTGGATCCACAGAACAGCTTTTAAAACCATATAATTAATCATTACAAAAAGAGCTCCTCCCAAAGAATGGAATTTATAATCCACACACCCTCCAGAAACCAAATGCACCACACACCACAATGAGAGCCACCTGAAACTGGACAAATGTCCCATGTATGACTTCCGTTAAAGCAAAGGCTCAGCCTTTAGACTTGATAGCTAACAGCAGAGAGCAACTGGAAAAGGGTTTACACTTGGAAAATAAAAAGAAAGCTAAGTCTGTACACTGATAAGAACAGCAGGGAACAAACAATGCAGTAACAAGGAGCTGGCAAGATGCATTTAATTTCTGTAAAGAAACATTACAAAAGGCATTTCTTTTTTAAATGAGCATATAGATCATCAACACTTTTTTTCAGTTACTGAACAAAATTTTATAGACTTTCTGTCTCCATTTAAGAAATCCCATTAAATTATGGGTCAAAATATTTAAAAGCAATAAATAAGGAAGACCAAAGAAGAACCCATGCAAGAAAGGAAATATGACTTTGAATTACAGTGTTGGCAAAGACAGTTGAATATACCATAGACTTTCAGAAGAACAAGCAAATCTATCGTAAAAAGGAACACATCCAGAATCCTCCTTTGAAGTGAGGATGGTGAGACCGCATCACAGACTTTGGCCATGTTGTCACAGGGACCAGTGTCTGCAGAAGGACAGCTTGGTTCGGAGAGGGTTCAGAAAAAAGTGGAAGCCACTCCAGATGGATTGACACAGTACCTACCACAATGGGCTCAAACAGTGGCATGCTTGTAAGCATGGTGCGGAACTCGGCAGTGTTTCCTTCTGCTACACGCAGGATTGCCGACCATCAAAACTGCCTCAACAGCACCTAACATAATTCAGACAACCCTCCACCTGCCATCAACACACAGCCTTTAGTGTCAGAACCACTGCCAGCTAGCAGTTTAAGTAGTTAAATAGGCTCTTTGTGGATAACTTCATCTAGGGCAATATGATTTCTGACTGAAATGGTCTTTTTTCAGACGTTAGCAAACCCTGGAACATAAGAACACATAAGAAACACATCTAATTTCATTAACATATTACACAAAACTAAAATAAAGTGTATCCACAAAGATATTTTCAAAGAACCTCTGGATTAATTTTACAACTTTACGTACTTTTTTCTTTGCAACTTAGCTTATACTTATCTCTCCCTTTGGGTACTTAATCACACATGCCAAATTTGTTTCCACAGAAAGAGAACTCCATGTCATGAAAACTAGAGGTAGCTCCATTATTATATTCCACTGCATTCCAGACATTGCAAGGAGGAAGAACAGGGAGATGATTATAAGAGGCGGAAGCTGGAGGCCATGTATTGGTATTTTATATGGCAACAAGCAACAATTACATGTTTCTAAATATGCTCATTTTCATTATAACCCCAGCTCACCTCCTACAATCCGCTATAATTGGCATCTCCTTAAAACTAAACAGTAAGTCACTGTTTTTCTGGGGAAGTTTCCCTTCATTTGACCTCTGCTAAGTTGTGCTGCAAAGCCCTGCAAAGTTTGTCAAAATTCTTTGGGCTGAATTCTGGCCTGGCTGGCGACATTTATATTCTGAACATATTCCCCATCACCAACAGGCAGTGCATCTTCACAGCACAAAGATATTTATCCAACCAGTAAAGCATCTCGCCAGAGCTCAACTGGGTTAAAAAAAAGAAAGTACACTTAAAGATTATTAGGGATGATTTGTGTTCCTTGTAATTGTATATCTTATTCTCTTTGAAAAACTAAGGTGAATACACACATTTAAGGGAAAAGGCAGACGTTCAAAATTACCAAATACAATGCTGTGATAATTCAAATAAGAATTATGTTAAATAATTTCCTCATGTAAAAACCGTCTCTTCAGTAGTATTTATGCCACTTAGTTAAAAATCACAGAAAGTGAACAGAAAATCAACTTTTAAAGAATGAGTTTTAATTCTGGCCTTTGTGCTAAATAAACATAACATAAAAAGAATTTGGACTTCTCAGTCTTGTCGGAGTAAAATTTGGTTAAAATCAAGCCAAATTCATTACCCTCAATTCCATTCTGACTCACCCCAAGAGGAGACATGCCTGTAGAAGAGTAGATCTGCCTCATAATATTTCTAATGATATAATATTCATAGAAACAGACTACTTTATTGTGCTTCTATGGAGAAGCCGGTGGGGTGGTGGTGGTGTGTGTACTGTTGATCTTGTGGTTAGCAGCCAATGTTTAGCCCACTACAGGATCAGCCTCCTCCAACTTACCCCAGAATGTTGTAAATACATGCTATTAAATGTAGTACTTGTGGTAATCACTAAGAAAAAAGGTTTGGAACATGTGAAAAAGTTTAGAGAATCAGAAGGTTCACTACAAGAAAACACACTCAAAAAACAACAATACTAAAGAGCAAAGAAAGACAAAGACGACTGGAGACACAACCAAAAAAACAAAACAAAAAGTAGAAGTCACTTCTCATCGATAATGACAGTGAATGTAAATGAACTAAGTGCTCCAACCAGAACGCAGAAGAAATGATCCAACTACACAGTTTACAGGAGACATACTTTAAACCCAAGGACCCAAGCAGCAGGAACTGAGGGGGGACTGAGGGGGGAAGTTCCATGCCTACAATAACCATTAGAGACGGCATGGCAATCTAATTAAAATTTAAGAAATTCCTTTTCAACGGAGATAAAGATGAACATTATATGGTGCTAACCAATTAAAATGTAATGACCATTTATACATATGCACACAATTCTGGGGTACCTTAAAACATGTGTAAGTAAACAAACAAAAAGTATTGCTACGAAATCAGAAACCTTTACTAAACAAAAATACCCACCACCAATTCTCATGGAGGCAGCAGTCAGGAAATAAAAAAGCATACTGCATTGGGCAAATCTTCAGCACAAGACCTCTCTAAATAGTGCTCAGGAGCAAAGCTGTCGCTTGTCAATTTGAGGACTAAGATGGGCCTGTCTCAAGCCATGATAGTTTCCATTGGGAACTAGACAACGAAAGGGAAGACCATAGAAGAGATGCATTTGAATTATTATGTTGGTGAAAAATACTTAATTATACCATAGACTTGCTTGAAGAACAAGTAAGTCTGTCTTGGAAGTACAGTCAGAGAGCTCCTGAGAAGAGAGAGTGGTGAAGATTTTTGCCTCGTGTGTTTTGAACACGTTATCCAAGAAAGACAGTCCTTGGAAGAGTCAGTAAAAAGGGAGGAAGACTGTCAAGGGGACGGCTTGACACACAGAGCACCACAGTGGGCTTCTGTATAACACTGGGGCGATGGCAACACTGCAGGCGTGCTGTTCCCGTGAGCACAGGCTCACTGTGAAGGGGGTGGCACTATGAAGGCATCTAACAGCAAAGTTGGGGGCATGCTCTTTGAAGAACTATGTGCACACCATCAGCATGGCCACAGCAACGGGCAAGACTAGGTAGGAAGCTTGGTGAGTTGACATTGGTGGGGGTCAAACAGCTGGAAAACTGGTCCATGTCCCCAAACCAGACAGGGAAACAGTTACACTGGTGTTGACCTTGCTGTGCACATTCTCAACCGCGATAGAGTAAATGGCATTTAAGGGGAGAATAAGTAATTGAAGGCTGGATCCGGCCAGGGGTTGTCAGAGCATAATCCACGGGCCAAATCTGGTAGTTTCTGCCTCCTGATTTTGTACACAAGGTTTACTGGTAGGCAGCCTAGTCCATTTGTTTATATATTGTTTATGGCTGCTCTTTGCTGGAAAAGATGAAAATCTCCACATGTATCCCTATTTTATCTAACTCAGGTGCCCTTTTACCCAAAAGATTAGCAGAGCACAGTGTGGGGCAGAAAGTGTGCCAGACAGACAGCCTGCAGGCCCTGGCGCCAGGCACCATGCGATTTTTATCTAATGTCTCCATGAGCCAACTTCCTTGCCTTCACAACTATACCTGTGGCTTTCGACTTCACCACGAGGAAAGCACTGCCACCCGTGCGCCTCCTTATGAGCTCAGAGGCCCCAGACACCCAGATTTCATCAAAGCCCAGACCTCAACTCTGCTCTTTCCCCTGCCCCCCTGCGCCTAAGGCCTCAACAGGAACCCTGTGCTGTACCGTACTTTCCTTAGACTCGAAAATAAATAACTATAGAGAATTTACTTCTTCCTTCAATAGGCCTCAAGAGCCTAATAACTGAATAGTTATAGAATCTTTCCTCAGACACTTAGACCCTGCTCTGAAATCTCTCTCTCTCTCTCTCTCTCTCTCACACACACACACACACACACACACACACACACACACACAGGACGACAACGCCGCCACCACCAACAATACAAAGCAACAAACCACTCCCACCCTACGGACCCCGCTGGACAGGGGTCCCAAAGGCACTTTGAGAAGATTTGGGGGTCAAGTTCCATGTTAAATGGGATCGTGCACTTGAAAGTAAAACTCTTTTCTACATGTTAGCAGGAAGTAAGTGGAACAGGGCAGGCTCGGAGGGAAAGGTGAAGGAGTACGACACAAAAGAAAGCAGTAGGAGAAGCTCTGGGATTAAGAACTCCCCAGCACAGCCGGTCCGTCCAACTTCCCTGAGCTTGCTACTCTACTTTGGCAGGTGGGTGTGGGTTTTTGAAACACTGAAAAATTAAGCCACTGGCTGCTATTAAAGGTCAGAACTTACTGTTCTTCAAATGTCTCGTTCTTCAGAAGTCCAGTGGGAGCCGACACCACTGGATTTGGAGTTCTTTTATTTAAATGAAAGGGCATGTCAGGTTGACAATGGACGGAAGCAGGTTGGCTGCCTTAATAAAACTAAACTTGATCTTAAAACAGAGGCAGTTTCTATCGCATTCTTATCTCCTTATTTCTTCACATCCAAATCTCCCTGGAGATCTCTTGCCAATTAAGGCGGGTACCCTCCCTGTGTCCTCAGAGACAGACTGCAGTACTACTATTCCCTTACAATAAAACAGATGAGAAAAGGCTGGAACACGTACATTATTGTTCTTCTTAGGTGCCATCCAGTCAATTCTGACCCATAGTGACCCAATTAGGCTTTCCTAAAAGATGGAAGGATTGTAATAGAGCAGAAATACACAGAGTAGCAAGCAAGCAGGGAAGCTGACTGGCAAATTACAACTTGCCCTTTTTTAAAAAAAAATCATTTTATTGGGGGCTCTTAAAACTCCTGTTATAATCCATACATCAATTGTATCTGACATATTGGTACATATATTCCATCAGTCTTTTCTAGACATTTACTTTCCATTGAGCCCTGGGGATCAGCTCCTCTCCCTACCCCACCCCACTCCCTGATAGATTATAGATTATTTTCAAATCTTACACTGACCACTGTCTCCCTTCCCCTCTGGTTTCTTCCCCCTAGATGGGTGTGTGGTTATGTCCTATTCATTGTGATAGGTGCTCCCTTCCTCTCCACCTCTGTTCCACTTCCCCCTATCCTTCTAATATCTTTATTCCCATTCCTGTTGCTGGGTTCCATGTGTTGTGAGTTTTATCTCTTGCCTAGACCTCTGTACATGCTCCCATTTAGTCCAGAGTGGGAAGCAGCACTGGGACCAAGATGGGAGGTGTGTGGGGGGGGGGGAGATTGTGTGATCCATTAGTGTTCTACTGCACCCTGATTGGTTGGTTCATCACCTCCCTGTGACCCCTCTGTGGGAGAATGTTCCTTTGTCCACAGATAGGCCTCGGGTTTCAGCACCAACCCCTCTTCCATTCTCATCCATGCATTTTTGTTTGTTTGTTTACTGTTTGCTGTGAATCTTCTGATGCCCAACTTCAAGTTTTTGAGAACCCAGGCACTATATCTTTTAATAGCCAGGCAACATCCTCTGTCTTCACCACATCTGCTTCTGCACCCATTTTGTCTTCAGCAATCATGTAGGGTGATGGGGTGGTGGTGAGCATCACAGAATGTCAATTTGTTAGAACAAAGTGTTATTTTATTGAGGTAAGGAATGAGCCAAGGCCCAAGACCCATCCATAGCCTCAGTGTATTGCTTTATAAATAGATGTACATAGGTCAATACCACTATTGTTATGGATTAATGTATTTACCTTAAGTGCACACCTCTGTTAACCTGCTCTTCTTCATTCAGCCTGAGGCCAGCCAACCTATAGGTCACCAGGTGGCCTGGAAGAACATTCAACCACCTCCAGACTTCTCTTACCATGGCCCAAGGGGGAGGCACTGAGACACATGTACTCTACAAATTGCAAAAAAAAAAAAAAAAAAAAAAAAAAAAAAACCACCCAAAACCCCACTGCTATCAGGTCAACCTCATCTAACAGGGACCAAGGGACCATACAGGTCAGAACAGCACTATTCATGAGTTTCCGAGACTTTAAATCTGTACAGAATTGCACCACTCTTTTTAATATAGTTTAACCATTAACTTATATGGTATATGAGTTATATATCAATAAAACCATTAAAATAAAATTCTAAAAATCTTTATGAGTATAAACATCCTTCTCTTTTCTCCCTCAGAGCACCTGGTGGGCTGACCTTGTATAGCTCAATACAGAACCCAACCCCCCACCCCTACCCCTCCATAGGGAATGATGGGCACCTCACTGAGTGAGCCTACTTCCTTCAAGGGCAATGCCACTTCAACGACAAGATTCGATTATCTTAGCACCATTCTACCAAGTGTATTATTTGAGTAATAGAGGGTGGTTTAGTCACATTCTGTCATGTTGTGTCTGACAGCTACCTTAATGGGGAGAAAAGCCTCCAGTTTAACATATGATGCAAGGGAACTGAAACCAGACTGGACTTAGCCCATTTCTACAACTGAGTGGACCATTTTCTTGATGTAGATGTCGACTGATGTGTCTCACTAGAGAAACTAACCTATCATGAAGCCCGAAAGCACACCACTGCTATCCCACTCATAGGGATCTGATAGCAGGACTTCAACTTTTTCTACTCTCCACCTCTTTTTTACCCAAGAAATTCTTATATGACCTCAGGTGTATAGGTATATAACATAAAGACACAAATCCAGTATAGATTTTCATGAAGTGAATGATGTCGATGCTGTGGTTCGGTGTCATTGATTCAGATCCCACCCACAGTGACTCTAAGCACACCAGAATCAAACGCTGCCCGGTCCTGCGCCTTCCCTCACAATTGTTCCAATGCCTGAGCCCACTGTTGCAGTTACTGTGTTGATCCACCTCGTCCTGGGCCTTCCTCTTTTTGCCACCCCTCCACTTTACCAAACATGATGTCCTTCTCCAGGGACTGAGCTCTCCAGAAATTTATGTCCAAACTATGAAAGACGAAGTCTTGCATTCCTTGGCTCAAAGGAGCACGCTTGCCTTACTTCTTCCAAGGCAGATCCGTTTGTCCATCTGATAGCCGCGGTACTTTCAATAGTCTCCAGCACTACATTTCAAATGCGGCGGCTACTCTTCGATGGGCTTCCTTATCATTCGGTGTCCAACTTCCACATGCATGTGAGGCAACAGAAAATACCACTGCTTGGATCGGGCACTCAAACCTAACATCGTTTTTAATACTCTAAAGAGGTCTTGTACAACAGATTTACCTAATGCAATATGTATTTTGATCCCTTGACTGCTGTTTCCATGAACACTGACTGTGGATTCAAGTGAGACAAATCCTTTACAACTTCAGCCTTTTCTCCATTTATCATGAGTCCATTGTGAGGATTTGGGTCTTCCTTACTGAGTTGTAGTCCATACTGAGGGCTACAATCCTTAATCTTCAGCAAATGCTTCAAGTCCTCCTCACTTTCAACAAGCAGGGTTGTATCAGCTGCAAACCAAAGGTTTTTAATAAGCCTTCCTCCATTCCTGATGCCACATTTTTCATATAATCTTGCTTCTTCACCTACCAGTTCCTAATGAGCACAGCGAAGTGTTCAGGAATTCCTATTCTTCTCAAGTTATCCAGGTTATTATGGTCCACACAGTTGACTGTCTTAGAATAGTCCATGAAACACACACAAACATCTTTCTGATAGTGTTTGCTTTGACCCAAGATCCATCTGACATCCGTGTTTGCTTTGACCCAAGATCCATCTGACATCCGTGTCCTCTTCTAATTCCGCCTGACCTTCTGGCAGTTCCTTGTCAATGTACTGCTGCGACCATTGTTGGGTGTATGTAAGCACAATTTTGCTTGCATGCGAGATCAATGATAGCACTGCACAGTTGGAGCATTCTGTTGGGTCACCTTTCTTTAGAATGGGCACAAATATCTATCTCTTCCAGTCAGTTGGCCAGGTAGCTTCCAAATTTCCAGACATAGATGAGCGAGTATTTCCAGTGCTTGTTCTGTTTCGAAAACATTTCAATGAGTAAGTATTCCATCAATTCCTGGAGTCTTGTTGTTGGCTAATGCGGTCAGTGCAGTCTGAATTTCCTTTAGCACCATTGGCTCTTACCCATCTGCTGCCTCCTGAAATGATGGGAGGCTAGCAACTCGAGGCTTGAAGTTTTCCTTCAGGTCTTTCAGCTTCAGATACGCTAAGCATGGTCTTCCATTTTGGATTTCTAATTCTAGGTCTGTTCGCATTTCATTAGAATATTTGCCTTTGTTTTCTTGAGCTGCCCTTTGAAATTTTCTATTCTCTTCTTTGACTTCATCCTTTCTGGCATTTGATTTCTGTGTATTCCATCTGAGAAAGTCCATGTGGATAGATGCCTTTTCTGTTGTTGGAAAAAAGTGTATTTGCTATGAACAAGGCGTTGGTTTTGCACAATTTTATCATGTGATCTCCAGCTTCATTCCTGTCACCAAGTCCATATTTTCCAACTACTGTTCCTTCCTCTTTTTTCCCACCTTTTGCATTCCAATCACCAAAAACTATCAATGCATCTCGATTGTAAGTGATCAATTTCTAATTGAAGTCATTGGTAGAATTCTTACATTTCTTCACTACTAGCTTTTGTGGTTGGTGCATAAACTTGAATAACAGTTGTATCGACTGGATTTCCTTGAAGGCAGAGAGATGTAATCTGATCACAGATGTACTTCAGAGACTTCAGGAAGGATTTAACAAGATCATTTATAACAATGAATGCCACACCATTCCTCTTGATTGTGTTACTCCGGCATAGTAAATCATCTAATTTTCTGATTCAAAATGGCCAATACCAGTTCATTTCAGCTCACCGAAGCCCAGGAGATCTATCTTCATGCATTCCACTTCATTGGTGACCACTTTCGATTTTCCTACTTTCACAATTCACATATTCCAAGTCCTGATCCTTAGAATACTTTCTAAGTTCAGTTCTTTTTTCAGTTTTCTTTGCCTTGAGCCATGCCCCTTCAGCAAATGAAGATCCTGAAAACTCCACAACTCCCCCCAAGGCTTTACTGAACTCATGTCACCATGATCGACTCCCCTCCAAGAAACCATCTACTTTTCAGTCACATTCCGAGTAACCTGGTACCTGAGGGCCCATCTGCCAGCAGCATCTCCGAAAATGTCCTGCTTCCTGTGCCTAGGCTTTGAGTGTTTGAAAATGCTGTGAAGCTCTGCACAAGCCTTTCAGGGGCTCCTTCCTCGAAGTGAGGAGCCCAGTCCTTCTTCGTGGTCCATTGTCAGCCTGGGAGCTCTTCTGGAACCTGTTCGCTTTGAGTGACCCTGCTGGCATTTGGAATACCAGTGACATAGCTTCCAGGATCGCAGCAACACACAGGCCGCCACAGTGGACAAAATGACAGACACGTGCTGATAGCACTACGAAGCACAACATCTCACTCTGGTGTTTCTAGGAGGGCACGTTGTGTATTCAGAACCAAGGCTACAGGGGAAGTCACTCGCTGCGACCAGGGAAAGTGCTGCCAGAGACACCTCGTTACACGTTTGATTCTGAACTACTTTCTGTTGGTTGAGTATTCAGAAACCTCCTAACTGTTGCCACATTTCTTGCCGCCCTCCACATTACATTGCTGGACTACATGTGGGGTCGAGAACCACAGTTTAAGAAGTTGTCCTATAGGATATAGTAGAGCTACCCTACGGACTCCCAAAGTTTTGAATCTTTACAGAAGCTAACCACCATGTTCTTCTCCTGTGGAGGAGCTATAGGTTCAAATCACCACACTTTTGATTAGCAAGAATCTAGCACTTTAATTAAGCTAGCGCTTTAATCACTGCACCAGCCATCTGGTGATCACTAGGCACAGACAGACATGCAAGAACTCTCAGTTTAAGGGAACACATTTTTCAAAAGATATTCAGTATGCCTCATGAGGAACAGAAATCTCAAAAACTCAAGAAAACAAACCAGGATGAATACTCCATGCACACATGGGCACGTGTGCACACACATGTGAATACTAGACATTCACACACACACATGCCCATCCAGTTGATTCCAATGCACCTTTCTGAGGCTCTAAGACTTCATGGGATCAGAAAATGTCATCTTTCTCCTGTAGAGCAGCTGGTGAGTCTGAGGACTGAACCAACCTGCTGTTAGCGTTCCAATGCTTATAGTCAGCAGCTGACCACGCTCACTCCGAGAGAGGAGGCTGACTCAGAGCAAGCCTGTGTAGATAAGGAGAAAACGCACTCCAGTTCAAGTTCGTAGTCTAAGGACCTCAGTAATCTGCACCACCTGAGGCACTAGGAAGCATAGTGTATCTTTTAACTTTCTGAAAATGGAAAAGATACCTGAAGAGGAAAATGAAGCAGGCAGGTAAGTGTGCAGGTTTACCTTCTAAACACTGTTAATTCCCTAAAAGCTGACAAAATAAGGACAAATAGGTGGCTTCAAAGAAGGCAAATATACTCTTAGTTCAGGATCCAAGATCAATGTGTCAGCACATGTAGGTTCCTTCTGAGACGCTGAGGGCAATGCGTTCCATACCTCTAGCCTCACTTCTGGTACATGGCTGTGGTCCTTGTGTCTCCGGATCTCAGTGTTTCCTCTCTTTGATTAGGACACCGACGGATGGATTAGGATCTGATCTACTCCAGTAAAGGCTCAAGCTAACCGATAACATCTTCAAAGGCCCTATTTTGAACCATGGTCACATTTACTAGTACCAAGGGTTAAGCCAGGTTAGGAATTTCTCACAAGGGGCGATAGCCCCAGTGGGCAATGAGCCATCCAGGGGAGCAACAAGCAGATACCTACACTTGGTCCTAGATTACAGGCTATAGTACAAAAGTTTTAACTGCTGGGGGGAAGAGGAGATGGAATATATATAAAACTAGCATCACAAATGGGGAGCTCGAGAAATTAGGCATGGGAGGGCAAGGGAAACTGTCACAAAAGCATGACTGGTGGCAGAGCAACACATCACAAGGACAGGTGGGACGACAGAAGCAGGAAAGGGGCCATGACTGGGACACACACATGGTTAGATGGATGGGCTTTACAAGACTGGTCCAGGGTCTTCTGACCAAAGTAGTCAGCACCAGGCTGATGGCATGACTCATGACTATGGGACCCTCTATAGCAGTGGTTTTGAACCTTCCTAATGCTGCGACCCTTTAATACAGTTCCTCATGTTGTGGTGACCCCCCAACCATAAAATTATTTTCGTTGCTACTTCATAACTATCATTTTGCTACTGTTATTAATCTGGTGACCCCTGTGAAAGGGTCCTTTGACCCCCAAAGGGGTCACAACCCACAGCTTGAGAACTGCTGCTCTATATAGTTCCCAATACAGTGACCTCCATCAAGGACAAGCAGGGCAAGCTGTTGAGAGAAGAGTCTGCCCCTCCCTGGATTTGCTGGAAAGGAGTGGATGTAATCTACTTTCCAAGGCACTCTGCCTGAGACCATGGTAATCTACAACCTCCATTGATAATCCAAAAGGATTCAATGGAGGCATTAGTTTTGTGGGGCTCTGCAAATGGATCTTGGACTGTCATTGCCACCCATTCGCTTTTTGCAAAGCAGGGTGCTCAGAATTTAAGCTCTAAAACAGGCTATAAACCTTTATGGGAGCCGACAGCCTCATTTTTCTCCCAAGGAGCTGCTGGTGGGTTTAAAGCCCAGACCTGTGGTTAGTCATCCATAGATCTGTGGGGGGAAGGGATGGACATAGCTCAATTCATAGCACCATCCTCTCACATATACAAAGAATAAATCAATCCTGGGAATAGTTCTAATGGGGACCTTCAAAAAGCTGACAGAAAATAAAAACCAACCATTTTCTTTCACTTCCATTTTCCCACAAGCTTGCTGAATCCCTGTGACGTACTTCAATAGAGGCTTGGGTCACACAGGTGTGGTTGTTAGCTGCACTGCATCTGACTTCAATTTTTGGTGACCTACGTGTGCAGAGTAGAACTTGTCTTCAGTTTCAGATCGCTAGGCTGAGTCTTCTGAGCGCCCCAGCCCCCACCCCCAGTAAGTTCAAACTGCCAACCTTCTGCTAGTAATATACAGAGTTTCGCTGACTGTCTAAGGCAAATTTTAGCACCAAAACACACTATAAATGAGTACTTGCTGCGGACTAAATTGCATTCCCCCAAAATATGTGCAGCATTTGGCAATGTTGTGGGTCGCACACTAGACAAACTGCAGGGTTGGCAGCTCAAATTCACCAGAGAAAAAAGAAATTCTCTGCTCAGTAAAGATTTCAGCCTTAGAGACCTACAGAAGCAGTTAGACCTTAACCTATAATGTCACAAGGAGTTTGAGTCAACACGATAAATGTGCATGTTTTGTTATGTTAATAAGACACTTATCACTGTAGGGTGTGTCCCAAACTTCCAAGAAACGCCCAGGGCTATAAAAGCTGGGTTCAAAGCCATGAATAATTTGTGAGGAGGGTGGGTGCAGGGCCAAGCAGTGTTGGGCTGTCTTTTGTTGTGCATGGATGGGGTCCATATGAGCTGGAACTGACCCAAAGGCACCTACCTCCACCACAACAGAAGCTGGGACCAAGATCTCTCCGGCCACCCGCCCAAAGTTAAGACTCACTGCCATCCTGTCCCTTCCAACTCCCAGTAACCCTACATAAGGATAGGGGAGACTCCAGGCTGGAGCAGTGTCTGCCAGCAGAAAGCCCCAACTGCCTCCCCTCAGCAGGGCTGGTGGTTCTTAAGGACCTTTCCGCAGCCCTGACACAAACCCTTCCCCCGGAGCCTGTGCCCTAAGGACATACTGTTAGCCTAAGGAACGGTCACGAACTAGATGGTAGCTGGTCTGGTTTGGGTTTTAGCCTCCTACGGGATGGGCAGTGAGAGAATAAATACGCCCTTTAAGGCTGTCGCTTGTGATACTTGTGCGACAGCAGCACGAAGCTAATACTAAATTTAGTTAATGAAGGAGAAAGCATATTCTCCTCAGCAACTTTTATTAGGAAGCATGCAAAATAAATCAAGGAAGAGAGAATGAGCTTAACATTACTCAAGAATTTGGTCTCTGCCCTTGGTTCCCATGAGAAAACCCCTGAAATCTGCCATTTTTTCAGGGATTGAAGAGTCTTGATTAAATCCAGCAGACCCAGATGGCACCCGAAGGCTTATGCTAATGAGGTGCTTCTTTGGTGGGGACTGGGCAGGTCATAAGGGGCCACCTAGAGCCCTTCAGGGGTTGTTGTTCAGACTTGGCTACTAAATTCACGCCCTGCCATCTAGGAAAGCTGACTCACCGTGATCCTATAAGGGCACAGCAGAAGTACTCCCTGTGAGTTTCTGACACTGAAAGGGTAGTAAAAGTCTCATCTTTCCCCATCAGTGGCTGGTGGTTTCAAACTGCTGACCTCACTATGCAACCAGGATCTTCTAGTGGATTGCAACTCATAGCACGATGGTTTGAAAAGGCCTACCAGACAAAGCCCCAATAAAGACACTGGACAGGACGCACGCTGGGCTTCCCTCATTGGTGGGAAGTACCAATGTGATGGGAGAACAGCATATCCCCTTGTGGAGCATGGACACTCCCTGCTGGGCGCCTTTCCAAACCTAACCCTATGCACTTCTTTCTGTCTTTCTCTTTTGCTCTATTAACACGGCCGTCCTGAGGGAGTAGTGGGAGCAAGTCGGTCAGAATTAAGGGGGCTTTGGGGACTTCTGAGTTTCAGGATGGTATTCCTAGGAGGGTGGGAGAGGGGAATTTGTGGTCAATAGGTGAGGAATGAGGTTGTCTTGGGGCTTCCAACCTTGTGGCTGGCATTTGAGGTCTTGGGCAGGCTTGGCAGTCTGGAGGCCTGGGGCCTTTAATTTTTGAGGTCTGACCTAGCCTCCCACATTTAGGGGTTCAGGAAGAAGTGCTGCATGTGTAACTGATATTGGAAAAGAGGAGGACAGAATCAATAATGGGCTGATTTGGATGGACCAATACATTTGGTATCTGAGAAGCAGAATTCAATTTTACTCCACTGGTCAGACCTATGGTCAAGCAAGTATAGTAAAAAGCTGGTGAAACAGCCTGGGACTAAGTCTGCGTGCTGTGAAACTCTTTCTGAATTCTTGAAAACTTTGAAATGACAGTGTTAGGGAGAAATAACTACAAGACTAGAGTAGGGGATTTGGTCCGAGCCTTATGGTGGAATGAGAGGCTACTACTTACAAGAGGCCTCTCCCACCCCCGTAGCTGCCCACCAGACTCCCCCTTCAAGAGCTACCAGGCTTTGGAGTAAACTCAAGTTGGATCGAAAAGGAGTAATAGGGCAGCACGAATCTGTAAAAGAGCAGAACAGGTCAGTCTAACAGGTTGTTGGAAGGAAAGGTAAGAAAGCCTGGCCCCGACCATTGGAGCCACACAATGGCATTCGCTGTTGGTAGAAATGAAGAGAGAGAGAGAGAGAGAGAGAGAGAGAGAGAGAGAATCTCAGTATCTCAGTGTATCGGCACACTTAGCGAAACCAGAGCCCTGGCCCAACTCTCGGAAACCCGTGCTAGGCTTCGCTTTACACTCTATGGCACATCCCCAGAGCGCCAGCATGGGCATGTACTGCAGGTCTGCAGGAGTCCGTTTCAGCTGTTGTCTAGAAAGCTTCCCGGCCCCCCATCTCTTCGGCAGTCGCCTTCACTCAGCTCCCTAGACTTCATCCTTAAGAAAGGTTAGCGGTACTTTCCTTACTCGGGTGCTAGAGTGTTTGTGAGGTTTCAGAAAATTCATCTCTTCTGATTCCTGGCCTATTTCTCCAGGCACTGATTTAGTGGGAACCACTAGACTCACATTTCCTTCTTCGTATTTCAAAGTGTCTTTCCCACATATCCTTCCGTACAAAATTACCAACCCAGAAAATGTAGGGGCTGGTTGATCCTCTAGTTCAATTTTACCTAGTTTGAGTTACATCTGAGATCAAAAATACAAAAGGTCTAGATTTTAGAAAATCAATTTACATGAACTTGTAGCCCAAAAGGTTACCTTATCCGTACCAATCTCCCTTCTCTCCTTTCTCTCTGCTACTTAAAAATGGGGCTTCAATCAACTTCTTTCCTGCCAGATATTCGACTGAAGGGCCGTGTTCCTCAGAGCTCGTTGCTCCTTTGAAGACTTGCCTTAGTGCTCTGAAAATGAGCCCTCCTCGCCCCTGCCCTCCCTACTAGCTGTTAACAGGTTAACTTGGGGATCCCAAAAGGCAAAAGCCTTTTACCAGGCTGCTCCCAGCATGCCTTGGTAAGGATTAGGGGAAGGCAGAGGAGAAGCGCAGCAACAGAGCCAGGGACAGAACATTTGGGCTACCAGCACAGTGAGCTGGCCAAGAAAACCCAGCCTTCCCTCAGCCACGGAGTGAGTGCCTTCCGACTCACAGCAACCGACTCAGGATTTACAGCAGTGCCCTCGGTCACAAAGCAGCCAAGGCAACCAGAGGCCATCTCTTCCCAAATCCCCCATCCCGGAACTAAATTGCATGCAAGGTCGGGGATTGGCAAACCCTGACCTCACATTGCTTTGGCACATTTCCCCTACCTCAACCCCGCCCCACTGGAGGAATTTTACACAGACCGCATATCCCTACTCAACCTCTTTTCCTGTTTCACAGTCGCAGTTGATTTCAAAAACACCCATACGTGCATTCTGTTTTCTCTTTCCTTCATTCTGTGATCAAATTAAAGTGCAAGGTCAGAAGTCTATAAATGACTAAGAAAGCTATTCACACAAAAACTATGTGGCAATTGTCACTTCCTGACTGGGCGATCTTGGTCAAATCAATTAATCTTCATGAACTCCAGTTCTCTCCCTTTTGTACAATGGAGGTGATCGTTCCTGCTTCAGGGCTCAGCATATAACAAAAGACACTTAATAAAGTTCTGACAATTACTGTCACGTGTAAAAAATGGAGTCCTCATAGCTCAGTAGGCTTTGCACTAGGCTGTTCACAAGGTCAGCTTCCTGGGAGAGAGATGAGGTCATCTGCTCCCATAAACCTTGACAGCTTCTGAAACCCAAAGGGGCAGCTTACACTGTCCTGGAGGGTCCCTAGCAATCTGAATCAACTCAATGGCAGTGGTTGAGTTTCATTAGATATCAAAATTGTTTCAAAGAGCCTTCGTGGTGCTGTAGGCTAGGGGTTGGGCTCTACCCACAAGATGGGTGGCTCCAACTCAGTTGTCCCACAGGAGAAAGCTGTGTCCACCTGCCCCATGAAGATCTGTGGTCTAAGAAGTCTTACATAAAATGGAATCAAATCAAGGGGTTTATCAAAACTTGACATGAAACTCCTGCCCTTTGAAGTGTCCATGTCTGTCAACAGAATTGCCCTCAAAGAATCCATTTTCCATGCTCTCCTCCAATTGTATCTCAGAAATCCATTATATTTACTCCACAAGCACCCACCTTAAAACAAACAAACAAGAAACAAAACTAAACTATAGGAAAATCTTTTTTCCAAGCCTGGGTTTTGTGCTTTGTTTCATTAGTCACACTGCATTCCACTATTTATTCAAATGTTTGATCATTTGGGCCCGATAAGTGAGATAATAATCTGCCTCTGGTTTAAGATCAACCTTAGTCACAGAATTTTCATGGATTCTTCAGCAAAATGATGTCTTCTGCGCTCCAAAAGTATTTTCAGAAGAAAGGCGATTGTTAAATTGTGAATCGTTCCAACTTTTCCCCATTTCAACTCTCAACACCTACTTATCAATGCAAGTAAGAGCCATCCACTGCTGTCTGCTTAATCCCAACCCAGAGAGGCCCTCCAGGGGGTCTGCGGACAGCTGGGGGAGGGACCTTTTTGTCAAAACACATTTCCCCTGCAAAACAATGAAATCAATGCAGTGGCTCTTTTGTGCTCAATTTGAGAAAAATCTTAAAGGAATGCTATTCAAATATATGTACCTGCTCCCTATAAGAATTCAGAGATATAATTTAGACACATAATTTATATTCGTTTTCTATATGAAAGTTTAAATTTACAAAGTTAAAGATAAATGACAGAAATCTGTCCACTTCCTTGTCAATTCTAAAATTAAACTGATAGAGGGAAAGAGAAAGATACAAATTCTTTGTTTTTAAGATACAAATTCTTGACCAGATCATTTTAAATATGTAAAAGCATTCTTTCAAAAAGACAATAATCCAGCATGTAAGATTATTAAGGCATTGTTTGGGCTCTATATGTGTGTGCACATGTGTATATATACCTGCATGTGTGGGCAGAAAAGGAAAATATATACTAGTTTCAACTTTGACAGTCTTACAAGTAAATGTGGACTTACTTATATGAGGCACTGCCTATTCCCAAAAGTATAGTCACATGATGGAGCTCCTGAACAGTGGATTTAGGGTAGCTTCCATCACCCACATTAAATATAAACATTAGCATGTTCTGATCACTCAGTGTAAACCACCAGAGCTCCTACCAACACCTGGTTTTATTCACTATTAACTGGCCTTGTTTACTTTGGTTTCTGTTTCCATTTATAGATTGTATGGCACTCCTGAAGACAAAATATCCTAATCTATATCTTTTCAAATTCACGGCAAAATGACAGTGCCGGAAATCTCAACAGTTCACGTAATCCATCTGATATTGTTTCCTCTCCATGGAGATGTAAGGGGTTTCAAAGGAACTTGAAGAAAAATGAAATTAAAAGATAATGGAGTCTTTCCCCCCAAATTTCTTAAAAGCCTTTCTTATGTGTTGATTAAATCACTGATCAAACATTATATAAAGAATGATTCAGCCGTGTGAGCACACTGCGGCAGTCGTTGGATAAAGGAAGATTTCCCTTTCATTTGACTTATACTTACTGACCCAAACAAGATTCTAAAGACCTTACAAGTCAAGTCAAATCGGCTGTCAAGCGAGTATGCTAAAAAGTTGAAGTACACCCACAGCAATATAGAGATTGCAAAATACTCCCTCTGCCTGGAGCTGGATGTACACCACCAACCGAAATCTGACTCCATTCTTAGTATGACTATAACATACTAATGATATAGTCATTTGTGACAGGAGCAAATGTAAGTTTCCCCTTTTTCTGGAGAAACAGAGGCAGGCGTGACTGCAGATGTCTCCAAGCTGAATGAGTCCCTGGAGTTCTCACTCACCCTATTTCATTCCGTGAAAATCTACAAAGAACACAGGAATCTTGTTTAAAACGTTAAAGCTTCTAAAAACAGGGCGAGGTTTTACAAATTTGTTAGGAAATTGCCTTATTAAAAAGCCACTAAGTTATGTGGCAAAACACCACTGTAAAATCCTGAAAGCACTGAGAGCGGTGTACAGAGGGAGGGTGTGAGGCTTTGTCACATATGAAACACATGACACAGGTACAGCATTTGAGTTGGTGGCTGACGGCTCTTAAACAGAGAGGATGGAATGGCTAGATTTGGAGGGGTGGAAGGAGGGTTCTGGAATGCTTGTCCCACTCTAAACCAAAATGAAATACAGATCAGATTTTTAAAAGATACCTCTTTTAAGTAAGTACTGCGTATACCCAAAAGTGTAGTCACTTCAAGGAACAAGGTGCAACTGATCCAAGTCAATGTATTTTCAACCCTCATTTGCATGTGAAATTGGAAAATAGAGAAGACTGAAAGATTGAAGTATTTGAATTACCATATTGGCAAAAAATATTGAACATATACCTGGCCTGCCAGAACAAACAAGTACAGCCAGAATGCGCCTTAAAAGCCAGAATGGAGAGACTTCGCGTCCCCTGTAATTTGGACATGGTAGCAGGTCTTCCCTGGAAAGGGACATCATGTTTGGTAAAGCAGGTCAGTGAAAGAGCAGCGAGATGGACTGACACAATGGCTGCAACAAACAAGTGGCTCAAACATTGAACAACTGTGAGGATGACTCAGGACTGAGCAGAGCTTCATTCTGTTGTACACAGGTTCACTGTGAGTCACAACTGGCCTCCTGGCAACATCTAACAGCAATACCCAAAGGAGCCCTGGTGACCCTGTAGGTTAGGTATTGGGCTGCTAGCTTCACCGGTCATTATTTGGGAGAAATATTGAGACTACCCTTGTAATGATTTACATATAGTCCCAGACCCCGATACAGAGGGTCTTTATGATTCAGAATCAACTAATAGCATTGAGTTTGGAGTTTTTGAGATACACAGAGAGCTCTGATAGCAAATGGGGTACAGGCATGGTTGCTAACCACAAGGTCAGTGTTTGAACTCACCAGCTATTCCAAGGGAGAAAACTGTGGCAGTCTGCTTGAACAACGATTACAACCTTGGCAGTCCTCTGCGGAAACGCTGCCCTATCCTTTATGGTCATTATGAGTCAAAATCAACTCGATGGCAATGAGTTCGGTTTGAGTTTGTGGCCAAAGAAATATTCTTGAATAATGTAAGCTTTGTAAGAGACCCCCAATAAAATGATTTTTTAAAAATAGTGTGATAGGTCTAATTTATCAATCCATAGTCACTGATTCAAAAAAAAGCATGCCTTTTCATTTACTTAAGAAACACTTATAAAAGTGATCATCTCTTATATCCAAGAGCATTGACAACTAAATACATTTGCCTGAAAGTAGATGCAAAACAGGTACAAAGAGATATGATGATGAACGCAGGCTCCATGAAGCAACTTCATATAACCAGATGCAGCTGTGATACACACAAAAGATAATAGAAACTTTCAGTTCCTCTAGCAATTTGTTGTGATCACATTGTGAAAGGAGCGATGGAATCCCTTGAGTAAAAGGTACTTCAATCAGCCGCTACTTCTTAAAATATTCAAGGTAGAAGTTTATCTATTTCCCATTTATAAGTATGTTTTTTTATAAAGGATGTTTCTTTTAAAAATTCTTTTACTGTGTTTTCATATTTAAGTACAGTCAATGTAAAGTCTCAAGTTCTTCTGATGACTAAGGTGCGCCTGACCCAAGCCATGGGTTTTCAATCACCTCAGATGCATATGAAAGTTGGACAATGAATAAGCAAGAATGGAGGACTGATGCACTTGAAATTCTGGTGCTGGTGGCAGATAATGAAAGTACCATGGGCTGCCCAAAGAATGCTCCTTGGAAGCAGTGATGGTAAGACTTCATCTCACATGCTTTGGACATGTGAACAGGAGAGAGCAGTGCTGGGGAAGGGCATCATGCTTGGTAAAGCAGAAGGGCAGCACAACAGAGGAAGGAGCTCTAAGGGTGGACTGCTGCAGCAGCTGCAGCAGGGACTCAAACGTAACAATTGTGAGGACGGCTCAGGACGGGGCGGTGTTTCATTCTGTTGTACACAGGGTCACTGTGAGTTGGAAGTGACTTGTCAGTGCCTGGCAACAATATAAAGTTAATTCTTAGGCTTATTTAAAATCCCTAGCATATACATCTGCTCTTGGAAGAGATGATGCCCACATTTCACTTCACTCTCCATAACAGTCCTTTGCCTGTGTAAAAGGTGGTTTTCTAAGCTAACATTTATATTTAATCTAATTGTTATCATTAAAATAACACCCAAGGAAAATGATACTAAACATAACTCAAAAATGGTTTCAGGAGTACATTGAGAGGGAACTATCAGAAATTCAAGCCAGATTCAGAAGAGAACCTGGGACAAGGGACACCATTTTTGATGTCAGGTGAATCTAGGCTGAAAGTGGAAAGTATCAGGAAGATGCTTACCTGTGACTGACTGGCATTTGACTGCGTGGATCATAACAAACTACGGATAACATGAGAAGAATGGGAGTTTCCGGATACTTCATTATGCTCGTGCAGAACTTGTACATAGATCAGAGGCAGTCGTTAGAATAGAACAAGGGGTTACTCTAAACAGTTCTCACTGTAACTGAACCCATTCTGACTCAAAGCAACCATGGCTTTAAATCAGGAAAGGTGTGTCAGGGTTGTATCTTTCTACCACATTTATTCAATCTGTGTGCTGAGCAAATATCCCAGGAAGCTGAACTATAGGAAGAAGAATGGAGCAACATGATTGGAGGAACTTATTAGCAACTCAAGCTATGCCAGTGAAGGGGCCATTTTAACCCCATGCTAACAGCCTCCCTTTTCCAGAGGAGGGAATGTCTCTGTGTTATCTTTGTCCCTTTTAAGAACAAATGTTCCCCTTCAGTTATATTCGCGATTGGAGCCGCTTATGCATCCTAAAACAAACGTTCTCCTGGAATTGCTAATGCTGGAGTTTTCTGTTGATGAAGAATTTAAAATAAACCTTTTTCAAAGAAAAAAAAAGATGCAGATGGCACAACTTTGCCTTCGCTAAGTGAAGAGAACTTGAAGCACTTACTAATGAAGATCAAAGACTACAATCTTGAGTACCCATTACACCTCAGCACAAGCAGCAACCTAAGTGGAGAAAAGACTGATATTTTCAAGTACTTCCTACTTCAGTCCACAAGCAGCAAGCATGGAAGCAATGGTCAAGAAATCAATTACACATTTCCCTGGGAAAGTCTGCTGCAAAAGCCCCCTTTCTAGGCATATTTAAAGGTCAAGGTGTTACTTGGACAATTAAGGAGCCCAGGACCCAAGTGAGTCTTTTTAATTGCCTTAGATGCAGGTAAAAACTAGACACTAAATAAGACTGAAGAACAATTGATGCATTTGAATGATGACGTCATCTAAAATATAGAATATTCCATGTCCTTCCAGAAGAATGAGCAAAGCTGTCACGAAAGAAGTACAGCCCAACAACTCGGAACGAGGCAGCAAGTCTGCCTCTCCTGTCCTTGGGACACGCTCTTATTTTAGGGTCACTGTGAGTCAGAACTGACTTGATGGCACCCGACAACAACAACAACATGAGAGGCAGGCCGCATCTTCACTTCCTGATGGCTGTCCTACACTGAACGGGGACTTCTCCAATTCTACCATATCCCTTACTTCATTCCTTCAAACCTAGGAAAACGTCCTGTTCAGTACTTGTTCAACAGGTTTAATGTTATGCACCAATGAAGGCAAACTCTGAGAACCTATGGTCTCCATTTCAAAGTTCAAACTATGCTTTTTTTAAGGACATATTTTGCCTTTGTTAAAATTAAAAACACAAATAACTACTTAAAAAAACAGCTCAGGTACGGTAGAACTGTGATCCATACAAACAGTCCAATTTTTCTTATGAGAAATTGCCATGTGAAAACAGTCTCTGCCCAATTTTAAAACGGCACCCTTCTCACCTTAATCCTTGATAATTTCCACCCACATTCGAAAGGGTTCATTAAATCTAACGTGTTCTGGGTTCCTTTTTCTCCACTTTCCTCAGAGGCCCCACCCCAGTCCTGGCCCACACCAAAGTCCCCACACCCCATTCTGCTTTATCATGCACCCTGTTCGGGATCTGTCTTCATAGCACAGTTGGCCGACTGTTTTATTTTACTGGTCTGGCTTACCCATCAAACTGTGAGCACCTTGTGGAGAGGGAGCTATCTGACCCAATTTAGAACCCCAAAATAAACATGGCTTGGCTCTTATGACCTAAGGAAGCATTCATCACTAAATGGGGTGAACATAACTCCCTCCAAGAGCACAGTTAGCCCTGTAAAGAGACCACAGTCAGAATGTAAATACTGATAATACAGTCTCTAAGTAGCTACATTACTTCAATACCTGGGAGCAGTGAATTAAGGCCCCCAAAGCTGAAAGCAAACAGAGTAGCTGCTAATCAGGCACTGAGGAAGAGGAGCTATCTTCTTAACCATGACTCACAGTTTTTCACAGGCAGAGCCAAAAGAGTGCTGAGAGGAAGATTAGTTTTCACTACCATTACACACAACTCTCCTGAAGACACTTGAGAGTATTTCATGAAAGATGTTTATTTGTAAAACGGATCTATCTGTTCTGCAAGTGTGGAGCGGAACACCATGTGTGGAGCGGAACACCATGTGTGGAGCACTGGAGATTACCACCTTCCCCCAGGGCAGGGCCACGTTTAAGTGATAATTTCCAGAAGGCTCACTTAGATAACTTATCTACTCGTGTGAGGCTATACAACAGAAAACAGCTAGTTTTGTTGGAATGTTTTTCTTTAAAAGGGTATTGAACCAGTTTCAAGAGGCCTTTTATAGTGATGGAGGAGAAAAAAAAAACATTACTAGTTAGTTAAGAATCAATTGACTCAATGACAGTGAGTAATGTATTTATGCTTTTTGAGGGGTTTGAGTTTTGAGCTGTAAGTTTTGTTTGCTATTTTGCTAATACTGTGTCGCTGTACTTTAACCTTAATTTGCCTTTGGGTGAACAGCCTTTGATATCAGTTTCTTATGTCAAAAAGCTCAAGCAGTTTAAAAACTATGGGAAGGGAATTTTTCTGAAGGCTGAAAATTGAGTTGGGATTTTAAGTCACATATAAATTTAAAGCACGTAATGTTCTTTTCTTTTTTTAATCATTCTATTGGGGCTCATACAACTCTTCTGACAATCCATACATACATTATACAAATGTCAAGCACATTTGTACATTCGCTGCCCTCTTCATTTTCAAAACATTTGCTCTCCACTTAAGCCCTTGGTATCAGCTCCTCATTTCTCCCCCTCCCTCCCCGCTCCCCACCCTCTCATGAACTCGTGATAATTTATAAATTATTATTTTGTCATGTCTTACATTATCTGACGTCTCCCTCCTTTCATCCACTTCTCTGTTGTCCATCCCCCAGGGAGGAGGTTATATGTAGATCACTGTAATCGGTTCCCCCTTTCTAGCCCACCTTCCCTCCATCCTACGGTATTACCACTCTCACCACTGGTAAGCATGTTGTTTTCTAATAGTCAAATGCAAAATGGCTCGGCTCTCAGAACCATTATTTCCATAGAGCAGCTGACTATGGAGATAGTAGGCCATGTGATTTACAAAATGGATTGGATCCACTCAATTTAAAGATGGGCATGTAGCCTGGAAAACAGGCACTTTCTCAAAAGGTTAAATATAACATCATCAGATGGCCTAGTGATTCAACCCCTACAGAAAGGAAAATGTAACCCTGTAAAGACTAGCATGTGACTCTCTACAGCAACACTATTTATCACAGCCAAAATTTAAAAATACCTAGAAACAACCAGTCTATCACATCCCTATAATGGAACACCATTCAGCAATTTAAAAGGACAGAATCAGTGATAACATATTAGACAACGGATGAACTTCAGAAACATTATACGGCATGAAAAGATCCATCCCACGAAACCACAAGGTTCCCCTGTTGCTTCCCATGGGAAGAAAAGCCCCCAAATAACACATTTATTTATAAAGACAGAACAGTGCACTGATGATGTCCACGGGGACTAAGGGTAAATGGACATGAGGAATCCTACACCAGGGGATACAATGTTCTAAAACTGATTCCTGGTGATGTAAAGTGAGCAAAACCCACTGCATGTCAAATTTTCCTCAAGATAATTCAAACGTGGTTGCAGTAGTACACTGACAGGGAGCTGCTAGAACAATGCAGCATCAGATACGGATCACAGCTCAATGTAAAGAAAACAAAAATCCTCACAACTGGACCGATGCACAACGTCATGATGAGTGGAGACTGGCAGTGTCAAGGGGTTCTTTTCCTTAGAGCCACAAGCAATGTCCATGGAAGCGCTCCAACTCACTACCAATGGGACCCATTCTGACTCCCAGAGACGGAACAGCAATCAAGAAATCAAATGGTACACTGCACTGGACAAAGTCATGCCGACACACTCTTTATAAACTGTTGAAGAGAAAAGACGTCACTTTGAAGACTAATGTGCACTGGACCAAAGTCGAGGTATTTTTAATCACAGCGAAAATGCATCTGGAAGTGAGGACTTTGAACATGTCCCTGGAGATGCTAAGGAAGGTGAAAAAGAGGAAGGCCCTCAATGAGATGGATTGATTGGCACAGAGGCTGCAGCAGTGGGCTCAGACACAGCAAAGGGTTGTGAAGGTGGTGCAGCACTGAATAGTGAATGTTTCATTCAAATAAGTCACTACTACTCAAGGGCACCTAGCGATCGCAACACATGACAGGACTGCGCTGGCAGTGCTTCCACGGCTGTAATCTTAACAGAGCAGCTCACCGGGTCTTTTCTCCCACAAAACCATCAATGAGGTAGCAGCAGAGCAATCAACCACTGCTCTACCCAATAAGCCTCAAGAAAATTTCATTTCAAATTTTAGAAAAGTTGAACTCAGAATAAATACAGAATGAGATCAAAATAAGAGGTTTGCCATCTTCGATTTGAGTGTTAAATGGGCCTTAATTAAAGCCAAATCCCTTCTACACTCCCAGGCCCACTTCACCTCCTGAAAAATCAGATCTAGGGTCCAAAAGGGTCTACTTCCTGTTAAAATCTGAAAGTGGAAAATATCAGTATTTCTTATTGTCATCAGAGAAGATGGCTGACCTCAGTGTAAGAAAGAATGCAAGTAATATTCTAAGATTCTAAAAACTGTCATGATTTTTCTTAATCCTGTAAATTAAATGCAAGATTAAACAATCTAATGATTTGTGCTGTACCCTTAGGGAAACACGATTTCTAAAATACTAAAAATGTAAAGGGCTTTTTCTTGGTTTTGTTGTTGTTTATAATAGGCCCCTGTCATAAGGGTTAATAACAAACAAACAAACAAACAAATGACTCTATCATCAATGATAGAAATTCTCAATTTTCAGTCTTTTCAAATTGCTAGCCTAGGGCTTTTCCTCTTCTGGGCACAGTTCTGGGTTACAAACAAACATGAAGTTTAATTGGTGTCCTTTGAAGTTTACTAAATCTAAGTGGCCTGACAAGCCCACAACACTCATCTCTTTCTTCTTCCCAACACTTTACCCAACAGGTAGCAGACCTCTCACTGGGGAACAAGGGTAACAGATTGGGTCTCCGCCTGCTATGTTACTCTTAGTAAATGTTACTCTGCCTGCCTCTTTTTTTCCATGTGGTACAAAGTCTCTAACTGCATTGCTTTACAGAGAAGAAAATAAGAGTTAAATATGACCTGAATTTAACGGAGGAGGGTAAGATATTAACTATAAAAGCATAAAAGACCCAATTACTCAAAATATAATTTGAAATAAGTTATTTGAAAGCAATACATACAATGAAAACATTTTAGTGGTGTGTTACTGTCCAGAATTAGCACACTAGGCCTTTTTAAACAGACTTAAAAACTGTTTACAAAATAGCTTATCAACTCACAGTTGAGGTGCTCTGTTTTCCTTCTTAAAAAACAATCATACTCTCATGGACTCAACAATTGCATAGCCATCTTGTTAGTCCAAAGCTACTTCACTTACTAGAGAGCCCATCTCACTTGGAAATCAACATCCCAAGTAAATGGTAATTTGTCAACCAAGACAAAAATAAGCACCATATACTCGAGTATAAGCCCATCCGAACATCAGAAGAGGCACCTCATTTTACCACAAAAACTGCATTAAAAATGTGCTGAAAAAACTCAGCTTTACACGAGTATATGCGGTACGTTCTGCAAAGCTCGGTGGAAAATAGGTCGCCTATTTTTTATATCACAGTGAGAACAAGTGAAATTTGTACCACTTTTCATAAAGGCACTTAGAGTAAATCAATTGGAAAACCAATTTTCTCTATAAGCTTTAACCCACATTAAAATAAAGTTGTCTTTGTTGCTGTTGAAAAAAAAAAGCATGGGGGGTAGAGGAGGGGGGAGAGGATGCGCGCACACAGAAACCTTCTAACAAGTTATCCAGACAGACATAACCCAGGATGAAAGTCATATGATAATCTCAGGTCTGACATGACCACAGAAACATATGCACCAAATCAGAATTTAATGGTACTGCATGACCCAGTCTGAAAGTTGGACTTCATATTGTACCAACTGGTTTGCTTTTGACAGAACCGTTTCCTGAAGGAAAGTTCCCAGAATTGGAAAGTTACAACACCTACATACCAGAGAGCGCTTCCTGAATTTTGTTACAGGAAGTGACATCTGCTATAATTTCAACATTTACCTCCCAATAGGAGTTGCATCTAAAATTGGTCGGATGTTATTTGTTCAACACAGTATACTTCAGCTGAGCTCTGTGTAAAAAAAAAAAAAGTGAAAAACAAAACAAAGCCCTTCCCTTTCAGTGAGGCCTGCACATACCCCTTCCCGGAGCTAACTTTCCCTGGACAAAAACAACTGTCACCTGATAACTAGGCTGTGCGCCTTGGGAAAGAGGGAAGAATGGAGGGGGGGAGCCACCGAGGGCAGAGAAGCGTAAATTAAATATCCAGGTCCTTGAAAGGCACAATCCTAAAGAAAGTACTACATGATGAAACTGTGCACTACTTCTTGGTACCTTTTGGAAATAAAAGTTAACTCTTATTTTCAAGCAATCAATTTGCTATAGAGATCAGAGGCCTTCCAGTCACTTGATTCACGGTGAGCCTGTAGAACAGACTAGAACTGCCCTCTCACCTCCCGTAGGGTTCCCCAAGGCTGGATCACTTACAGAAGCACACTGCCACCATGTGTCCCCCAGGAACAGCTGGTGGGTTCGAACTTCCAACGTTCGGTTCGCAGTGAAGCTCTTGACCACAGACTACCTGGATTCCTTTTACCGTTTTACCAAACTATGAACTTTTATTTGTAAACACAGCTACAGCTATGCATTGCAACAAGTGTGGATAAATATGTGCAGATAAATCTCTGGAGGTAGAAACCCATCTTCTCGACTAGCTTCCCAAGTGCTTCAACAGGAGTGGGAGAAAGGCTGTGTCTGTAAGAATCCATATTAATCAAAATGTAGCCACACTGTACACCACCATTTAATGATGTTCACCGGCAAGTCCACACTGTTTCAGGTGGACCTCCTGCCCCAGAGCCAAGGAGACTCCACCCTGGACCTACCCAATCAGAATTGAGGGGCGGTGCCTACACAAAATCCACAGCCGTACACTCAAAACAAAGGCTCACGTGACCCATGGCATTTATTGAAGAAGCCGTTCTGGAGGAAAAACAATTTTTAGATTACAGCCCAACTGTGCATGCCCTTTGGGAATATAAAACCAAATACCAAAACCATGACAGCTCAGTTGTCAACAGGAAAAAAAATATTTCCTCCCCCACTCCCCCTTCAGTTCATTTCATTTCATTTCTTTCAGATAATGCCCCACTAGGAATCTCTATGAGTAATCTTAAACTTAACATCAAATTACTGCTCTGAGAAGTCACTGAAAGGATCTGATAGAGGGTTAATCTGGCTAAGTTAAAAACAAAGCCAATAAGCCAACATCAAGAACGCAAGAGTACTTCATCACAGAACAAGACGGCCAGATATCGAGGCAGCTGGCTCTGTGATCACCAGGTTAAGCTTTACCTCTGTGAGGAGAGAGGGGGGGAAAGCAGCATTTGCCCAGCGTAAAGGTTCTCAGCACTGATCACTGCCAAGATGCAAAAGTTGGCACTTAGATGCTTTTAAAGTTAATCTTTATTTTTCAGTTGCCAGGGCATTAACACCAAAAATTAGAAGGCTTTCACCACACCACCCCTGGTCAAGTCTAAATATTATCTGCTAACATTGTTATTTAAGCAAGGCATCGCCAGGTCTCTACCTTCTGTGTATTATTCTAAACAAAGGAATACATGATGTGTGGAT
The DNA here is from genome assembly GCF_050624435.1 of Tenrec ecaudatus. Lineage (NCBI taxonomy): Eukaryota > Metazoa > Chordata > Mammalia > Afrosoricida > Tenrecidae > Tenrec > Tenrec ecaudatus. Next base: position 135,810,493 of record NC_134532.1, read on the forward strand.
GAAACAGACTTTACTATCTGAACAGAGGTAGCATATTACCACTTGAGCTCTTCCCAACACTTTCTTCACTTTAAAGGCATCTCTGGGGCAGTTAGAGAAGTTATGCACGCATCCTGTAGCAACAGAATACTTGAACCACAACAAGGAGAAGATGCCACCCAAGCTCCAGTCATACTTCCGAGCCAAGAAACATGCTTGAGAAGCTTTGCCCTGAATGTGCGGCGACTGTATTTCCAAGTAGTGCAGAGGGGAACCCAGACTAGGATGCAGCTTGCAGTAAGTCTCCCTTCTGGAAGCCAAGGAATGGCTAGAGCAAGTTACCTGTTAATACTGCAAAACTTCTAAAACAGTTTGCTCATTGAAAGCTAAGTTTTTAGCTACTACGTAAAAAAAAAAACAAGTTGTGTACTCCACCTCAAAGTCCTGATGAAGCTAATCAGCTTTGTGGCTGGCCCCCCAATAAGATCTGTGCAGCTGTTCGCATGCCCCCACTGGTGGACAAGTGGTGGCTACATTCAAGATGCACTGGCCAGGGAATCGAACCTGGATCTCCCACACGGAAGGTGAAAATTCTACCAATGAACCAACAAGTGTCACCAGTCAGTCTTATAGTCTCGCCTTTTTACAGCTATGAGGGAATATAACGATTTGTATATTCAAAACCATTAACAGGCTCAAGATGAGAAAGTAGGTTTCTTTGATCAATGATTAAGGCTATCGTGTAGAATTGATTCATTCCAGTTCTTTCGATTTTCATCTCAGACTTACAGACTCAGAATCTACATTTTAACAAGATGCCCAGGTGATTCTTGCAGATGTTAGGTACACATAAGACCCACCTGGTTATTTTATTACACTCTAGATTCTGGTTTGGTGTTTCTGGGGGCTGAAGGGCAAGTGCTCAGCAGGGGGTCAAGTTGAATCAGGTCATTTCAAAACGTTGACCATTAGGGTCTATTACATTACATGAATCTGAGGGGGGAAATTTTTTGGATGGCACATTCATTAAATCCTAAATTCCCAAAGACCCGAACACCGGCTCCTGAATTCCATTTCGTGGCATGAGATGAAGCCCACTGCTACCGTGTCTTTTCTGACTTAGAGCGATGCTGCAGAAACCAAGCAGAATTGCCACCCAGGCTTCCAAGACTGTGTCAGGCTGTCATATACCTTAACCCGTAAAGCAGCTGGGGAGCTTCAAAATGTTGTCCTTTTGATTGAACACTGGGCCACCGGTGTGGTATTAAAAACAAATGGGGTAAGGGGGGATGACAACAATGCCAACAAGTAGGTTCTGACTCATAGTGACCCTCTTAAGACAGAGCGGAACTGTGTGCTAGGGTTTCTGAGGCTGTAAGTCATTGGGAGAGCAGATTGCCTTATCGTTCTACCTTGGAAGGGTCATGGCCTTGCCCAACGCCCAACTACCTATATCATGGCTGCCGCATACCACAGTATTAAAAAGACAAACTCACCGGCATCTAGTAGACCTCAACTCGTAGACACCCTGTAGGGCAGTTAACTCTGTAAGGGGGTAGAAAGTCCCAACTTTCTCCCTGGAAGCAACTGGTAGTTTCGAACTGCTGACCTTGCAGTTAGCAGCACGAATAACTATTCAGGCACCAGGGTTCCTCGCTCCATAGTATAGAATCTCTTAAATCTCTCAAGTGATAACTTGCCTTAATTTTACCAAAGTGTCCCATAAACCAAAGACTGAACAAATGAGTAATTCCTCCTTCAGGCTTTATCACGGAAGAAGATCTAGACTGTGAGTCAGGAAACTCAGCTGGGCTCTCCAGCAAGAAATCACTTTAAGGGACCAGTGTTTCTCTTGTCAAGGACCTGGTGGTATACAATGGTGTCATAAGTGGGGGGAAATGAGAACATTCGCAGAGAGAAAATACTGCACAGATTATTTCCCTCTTAAATTCACTCCCTTAAACTGAACACTTACCAAAATACCATGGCATTTCTCCTTGAGACTGCTCATTCTGAATCAGAGTGGCTTTGCTTTGAGGAATTTCTTCCAAGGTAATCAGCAGTTAAGGAATTCGGGGAAGGGGCAGAGCACAGCACTGGTCTATACCCATTTATAAACATTGCTTTTTTTGCAATGGAAATGTTTCCCTCACCAAAATGATCCACCAGGAACTGGCTTGGTAATAATCTTGGGAATAATTTACTTCTTACTAACTAGATTAAAAACAAATAAATAAAACTCCATTAGCATTCACTTCAGCCAAATTAAAAATTGTGATAGAGCTGATTAAAAGTGGTTTTCCCTTTCCCAGTTATCTGAAAGTGTTTTCATTTATTTAAGAAGACTGGCCCAGCCACCAAATGCAAACTAATTCGCTCACTCCTATCTGGGCCCTTTCCTCACCCTCGCAGGGAGGAGCAGCTTTCTCAAGTAGCACCAGGTGCTTTTGAAATAAAGTGTCGCTGAAGGTGGCAGTCCTTGTTAGTGACCCTCAAGTAGATTCCAGTTCTTGGTGACTCAAGTGTGCAGAGCAGAACTACTCTATGGGGTTTCCAGGGCTGTGACCTTTCAGAAGCAGATCACTGGGATTTCTTCCAAGGTACCACAGTGTGGGCTTTGAACTGCCAATCTTTCTGCGAGTCCTCAAGAATGAACCGTTGGTGCCACCATGAAAGGCGGCAGGCTTGAATGACAGGCTTTGCAGTTCAGCAGCCTATATTCCACTCCAAACCCATGGTTGTTGAGGTTCTTCACTCAGAGCCACTCTAAGGGAGGACCCCTCCGGGTTTCCAAGGCTGTGGCTCTAGCTATGCAGAAGCAGATGGTCATGTCGTCCTGCCGAGAGTGAGTGAATGTCTGCTGGGTTAGAACCACTGACCTAATGAGCAGCCACTCTCTAATTCCGGAATGATTTCAGTACAGGGACTAGAGGAGAAGAAAATTCTGAGCTAGCTGACACTTCTTCGATCCATCCTCACCGCTTTTCAACAGAAAGTTAATCCACATAGAATGAAGGGCACGGTCAAGTTGATTCTCGGAGGGACACTAAAGGACTGACTAGAAATGCTCCCCAGGCTTTCCAGGGCACAGAAGCAGACTGGTCACATCTTCCTCCCAAGGACTGGCTTGGTGAGTTTGAACTGCGAAGTCAACAGCTGAGTGCCTAAACCTGCACCACCAGGGCTTCCTCACACCGAAATATACCCAGGGCCACCAGATGATTCCAAACCCACAGGGACTCCGTCTGTCAGAGTAGCTTTCCACAACTGTACATTTTCATAGGAGCAGGAAGCCTCGTCTTTCTTCCCTCAGAACACCTGGTGGGGCTGAACCGCAGGCCTTGCAGTTAGCAGCCCGATACTTAACGCGCTGTACTGCCAGGCTCCTTTGACACGGCGAGATGGCTATGGACTGTTAGGATTCCATGCCTCACCCCTACCCACCAGAAGCTTAGAGGATTACCAAGACAAGGGCAGGCTGGTTATTGGCCTAGAACAGCGCAGTCTTCCTGGGCTTTAAACCAGGATGTGGCAACTAAAGATACGATCTGTAACTCTTCTTCCACATTACAGGAAGCAAGTTTGTTACAAGGCCCATAAGGAAGTGCAGCCTGTGGACTTGGTAGGCTTTTGAATTCCAAAGAACACACTAACCATCTGAGTTCTGGCATAACATAGGCCCTGATGGAACTGATGATTGCTGCGTTCTATTTACTACACCCAACTCAGATGGACTAAAGATACATTGTTTTCAAAATAGTTGCCAAATGTCTAATCTTTAAAATGTAGGCAATTCACACTTTATCGAATACATACTTTCAAGACAAGAAACCAACCACACAAAGGCAAAACAGAAACAATTTCCTTTTTTTTAAATTTTAGAATGAGGCACTAAAGGATAACCACAATTTAGAAAAGCTCAAACTTCAGTTTCCTTCCCCCATTCAAAAATATTTCCAGCCTTTGTTGTCCTCGTCAGTTGTCGAGAGGTCTGTTCCAACAGAGTGGGACACAATGATTCTGCTCCGGGACACAGGCTATGGTGAATGCAATACACAACGGCACAGCCTAGTCACGGATGAAATGTGCCAGGCACCACTCATAACAGCAAATCAAGAACAACAGTGATTTGTGAAAGTGTGGCCCTGGTAGATCAGCACCACCAATGGTACAAAACTCTGTGGCCACAAAGTGCCCACCGTTTGTGCTGCTGAAAATTCAAATCCTTTGCATACTGCTTAATCACACTACTGTGGTGAGAACTGAGCTGTGCCTCTTTAGGCCCAGAGTCCCAAGCATCAAAATGACTTGTTTGCAGAGCAACATAGAAACAGTGTGGGGTGCATGCTCGAGACTTTACACTACTCCGGATTATACATCCAAGGGAATACTGCAGTTTGCTTTAAAATCTTGGCTCAGCTTTGGGTGACCTTGGGTGGGTGGGGGAGGGAATCTGGAATCTTCTCCATAAATGTGCTCTTTAGATCTCAAAGATCACTCCCACAAGGAACACCATTTGAATGGGCATGGACTGCATCCCAGGTGTGGTGGGGGTGGAGGTGGCAGGTGGAGTGGGGGAGAGACTTCAAAACCTGTGAGATCTACTCCCAACAAGCAGGCTAAGAAAACAACAGCCATAATGGCCTTGTGGCTTTGTTCCTAGTTCAAGGACATATCTGAAGGCCAGGTAGAGGACTGAAATATACGCAAGCCTTCCTATTTCAATGGCTGGCAAGTTGAAGCACCACACTGGTGACTGGGATTGTTACATTTTAGCAGATGCCTGCTTTTCTGGCAGGCTCCTTTTCACACCCACGGCCTGCGTGTGGACGTGCTAGGGAGCAGCTCTGGAGTCAGAAGGCCGGAATTCAAGTCCCTGCTCCACCTGTGTGGCCTCAGACAGAAACCTGGGTCTCCTAAAGGGCCAAACGTAGATAATCAAAGACCATACCAATTTAGGGGACCGAGTGGAGGCAATCCTATTAAAGCTGCTCCGCCCAAGGTCTAGCACCAGGCAGCATTCAACTTGGCTATTATCTTTATAATAACTTTTACAATTAATTCAAGGGCTTGGGCATTCGAATAATTCAAGGGCTTGGGCATTCGAATAATTCAGGCAGGTTCAAACCTCGATGCTGTGTTTAATGACTGGTTCAGCTACCATTGGCTTCTTAGATGAAAATGTCTTCATCTAAATGGCTGAGTCAGGGGGCCCTCTGGTTAGCTTGGGTTTATTTAGACTACACACTCTCCCAAATTGTTTTAAAATTCATTTTGTCTAAGTATGTGGTTTCAAAGGGAATAATAAATTATACACAGCAAATAGGTGGTATAATATGCATATAGGTACACATACATACGGACTTAAACAAGACAAAGCAGCTCCTTAATTTAAGGGCAGTGAAAGGGAGAGACGATATCGGCATTAACTGTCATGAGGAGCAAAAGCAAATGTGATTCCTATGTTTGTGATGAAAAGGCACAATTTTCTGTCCACAACCCTGGCAAAGACAGAAACACGAACTTTGGTGAAAAGTTAGCAAAAATAAAGAGGCAACTTTTGTTTCTCATCCCGAGCTACATTCTCCAGTTTACTAGAAACCCTTTCTCAGAACGCTCCACATAGTAGGATTGGTGGTGGGGTAGGGGTGGGGGGTGGGGGGAAATGTTAGATTTAAGAAGCACCCAGGAGGTGCTTTTACACCGAGACGTTTCCTTCTTCACCAGAAAATTTTACATCTTAAGGAAACAAGATTAAAGTCTGCCTCTTCCAGCCCACACTTGAACATTAAAGCATCCATTGATGTCTCTCGGTGGTCTGGTTGTGTCTTCAAACCTGACACAGCACAAGCCATAGGCCTGAAGAATCCCACCACCACTACCCTTTTTCTTCTTTACATGAAGATCAGAGGGATCAGAAAACACGACTTTCTAATAAAACTGAAAGTTTGAAAGAATTGTTATACGCATATAACTCTCCCAAGTTTCCCAGCGCCAACAGCAGTCACGAGTAAAACGAAATCGTGGAGAACGGTCTGAATCTTACAAATCACCCCTGCCTTGTCATCACTTTTCTTTCCTTTTTTTTTTTTTAATGCTCATTACAAAACAAGAACCACCCCTGCAAACGCCGGGCTTGAGCGCCGTACAATAGCGCTCCTCTGACAGCAACTGCAGCTCATTACGTCCCGTCCCCTTCTCCGGCCCGGTACGTCCGCGGCCTCTGCCGACTCAGCACATTCACACGGCTGTGCCTCTTTCTGAGCAATCAGACGTTTTGCAGTTTAGCACTCAAATGGTGCAAACACGGAACGTCGGGCACATTCTCGTCCACCTTCTCCGGGGCGAGCAACGTTCCCTTGTTAATTGCATTTCTCAAATTCTGACGCGCGTAAGAAATCACGGGGAACCAGCGGGAGGGGTGCACAAAGCAACGAAGTGGAAATTGGGGGAGACAGGTTCAACCTACTTCGTCCCTCTCGAAACAGGTCTCTCTCTCTCTTTATTTTTTTTAAACTTTTTTTTTGAAAGAGTCGAGAAATTCAACTTTCACCTTAACTTGAACGCGGTGGCTTGCAGACATTGTCCGGCGCGTTCTCCTCTCCAAAACTGTTTTCAGCTGACACGAAACCATGAGCCACCCCATCGGGAATGATGTGAAGGCGATGACAAAGCTGCTTCCTGCCCATCTCCTACCCAGCACCCCAACCTCCTCCGCTCACCCCATCCCCCACCCGCTACCACCTTCCAGTCTCCCAGCCGCAAACGCCTTTTACCAACTTTCCCACCCTGCCTGCCTTACCTTGACTGGGCTGCCATGGTGCGGGTTAGAGAGCCCGGCGTCTTCTGTCCATGAGCGCTTTCAACCCGCGGGCCCGTGCGCCAGCGCCTCGCTCACCATTTGCCGGGGCCGTGCGGGGGCGCGGGTGCGGCGCGGCTCCCCAAATGTTACGGGACTACCTGCTCCGCGCGAGCCTCGGCGTCCTCAGCGCAGCCTCGGGCTCGGCCCGCATTGGCTCGCGCTCATCCTGATGGACATCCGGGCACTGGGGCCTCGCAGGCGGCCCGCACTTCGCAGGAGCCCAGGACGCCGCTTCCCCGTGCCGAGGCCGCCGAGGAGTCGGCGAAGGGCAAACGACAGCGGCCCCGCTCCACCCGCCGGCGCGCAGGTCCCACCCTCCAGCGCCGAGCGCCGGCCGCCGTTAGGACGGAAAGGGAATCTCCCTGGAGCGCCTTGAAAGTTGGCGGAGTTCGCCCGAACACTCCCCCTTGCTAGAAAGTTCCCGTGGTACGGTCCGCCTCCTTAAAAGGGCAGGGCGCTCCGCCGGCCGGGGCCGGAGGCCGGGCGGAGCGGGGGCGCCGATCCCGGGCAGGGGCGCTGTCTGCCGGCCGGCGGCCCGGCCCCGCCCGCAGGCGCCGCGCCGGGGCTCCTGGGCCAGGTTTTCACAGGGCACAAACACACCGCGGGTCGCCCAGTACCCGGCCTCGCCCAAAGGCATCTCCCATGGGATCGTCTGTTGAGACGCGGGCCCGGCAGTGCAGGGAGCGGGGCACGAAACCGCCGCAGTCAAGCACGACCTCCACTTTGGATCGAGCCAGCGCGTGCAATCAGGAAATGTGCAGCGCCTGTGTTCCTTTGCTAGCTTTCAGTTTTGATTTCATGACAATCGGGCAAACGTTTACAAAACGCCCTCCTCCTTTGGGGGAGCGGGGTTGGGGGTGGGGAAGACGCCGGAGAACGGGCTCATTTTGGTCCGTAAGCAAGTAATTAAAAAGATGAGCAATTTCCTCCCCCCCCCCCCCGCAGCCCTCCTGAAGTACAAACGAAATCGCTTGCTGCAAAGGGGACCCAGGAAGGCTTATGAGTTATCTGTAAAGATAAAAGGAATTTCAATGAGCAGAGATAGGAAAGGTCACGCTTCTTAGCCTCTCATAGGATCCATTCTGGAAGAGTGCTGGGAAACTTGGATCAATGCTAATGAGCGCCTGCCCTGAGGGCTCAACATTCTATGCAGAATCGAAACTCGGTTGGTTGCCCTTGTTCGGGACACTTTCGAACAGTGATTATTAAGGAGCTAGAGAACACAGGCAGCTTATAAGGTCGCACTCTACAGAAACTGAATACTGGGAGCGTGGCTGGACAGATCCAGTACAATTAACCTACCATTTATATCAGTGATTTTCAGGATACAGGTTCCTGGTCTCCTGAAAGTCCCTAAGAAATTCCCAGAGGTCCCAAGCTATTGTTTTGTAAACACACTGACTTTCGCTTTTACTGTGTTGACAATGGGAGCTTGATGGTGTAGTGGGTTCAGTCAGCTCTGGGCGGGTTGACTGCTAGGTCAGCAGTTTGAAACTACCAGCTCTAGTCAAGGGAGAAAGATGGGCCTTTCTAATCCCACCAAGAGTTCCTCTGGGCAACGCACAGGGGCACTTCCACCTTGTCCTATGGGGCTGCTGCGCATTGACTTGGTGGCAAGTGAGCTTGGTTTGGGATTTGGTGCTGACATTAGCAAGAGCAGCAATGTAACCGGATGGCACCCCAGCACCAACTAAGGCAGTGCCTGCTCACCAAATAGGTAGTCACTGCTCTCTACATCACCCCTTAGTAGTAGTTGTTTGTTGTTGTTCTTCTTCAAGTCAGTTTCCTTTTCACGGGTCCTTAGAGGAGCAGTCAGAATTACTACTTTCCTTTAAAGTCTGACCCTTGAGTACAGGTCTTTTTAATGGTCTTGATGATGAAATGGGAAGTGCACATGAAGAAGCGCTTCCGTTGCAAACTGAAGTGCAACGGCTGTTACAAAGGAAAGCCCTTGTGTAACTGGGTCTCCGGCTGCACTTGGCTGTGTTTTTCAGGGACTGTAGTTTTTACTTACAGGAACAAACCGTAAACTGGCGCTGCTCTGACTAGGCTTGTTTGACAGGCATGTGCTCAAAAAATGGATAAAGTGAGCCTCTTTCTTCAAGGAAAACAACTGACAGTATTTGATGCCAACCATGAAAGCTAAGCTTTCAAGAATTTTCAAAAGTTTATACCACACCATGAACTTTACAACCGCACAATACAAAAAGAGTTTTCTAATGAGACCAGGGTGGCAGCCATACATGTGATCTGAGAAGATCTGAACAGCAGTGTGCCCAATATTTTTCATGTTACAAAAGCACACATATACAAGGCAGACTGGTCGATTTATATATGTCAAAGGGAGGAAAAAAGATCCGTGATAAGATTTCTGATTTCACATTGTGGCTAACGTTTAAAAACCTGACTGTAGTTTTGGTATAATATCAAAGAAGCTATTAAAACACTCATTTTTACTATGAGGTTGAATTTTCTTCAAAGACTTCAACCAAAACAACAGATTGCAATAGACTGAGTACAGACACAGTGATGGGAATCCAGCTGCCTTCTTTTGAATTAGATAAAGTGATTCTCAAAAGTGCATACAACTGTTGTTGTTTTTATTTGAAAATAATTTCTATAAAAAGGGTACAATGGACTTTGAGCAACGTTAAGTGAAATAGTGTTTTGGATATCTAATTTTCATTTTCAGGTGGTACATATCAATAGATATAACCTACATGGATCTAAAACTAGTTGCTGTCAGGTGCCTCCTGGTCAACTTTCACACATTGTTGTGGGCACTCAAGTTGGATGGTGACCCTACACACCACAGAACAAAGCACTGCTGGGTCCTTAAAATGGTTGTCACACTTGAGCCCACTGTTGCTGCCACTGTGTCAATCCATTTCCCGGGTCTTCCTCTTTTTCAATGCCCTCTATTCCACCAAGCAATGTATTTCTTCTGGGATTGGTCTCTCCTGATAACCTGTGCCTTGAAAAGTGCATGTCAAAAGGATGTGAGGCAAATCTAAATATCCTTGTTTCTAAGGAGCATTCCATTTCCTCCAAGAGAGATGTGTTTGTTCTTCTGGCAGTCTGTGTGACTTTAGCTATTCTTCATCAACACTACAATTCTTTCTACTCCCGTCAAGAGTTACCGGCTTAGAAACGCACGGAGGTAGTCTCAGCCTACTTTCTGAGGGTGCTATGGGTCAGCAATGACTCAATGGCAGTAAGTTTGTTTTGGGGTTTTATGATAACTGGAGAAAATACTAAAGTTGTCAAGAATTTCATTTTACTTGGATCCACATCACTGTACTTGGAAGCATCACTCATGAAATTGCATTAGGCGAATCTGCTGGGAAAGGCCTCGTGTAGTGTGCTCAAGAGCAAAGATTTCACCTTGACCACACAGAGGAGACTGACTCAAGTCATGGTATTCAATGGCCTCATAGGCATTTGAAAGAAGGAAGACTGAAAATGGACTCACGGGCTGCCAGAACAACAAGCAAATCATTAATATTAAAACCCCTTTCTCTCTGTGGATGATGTTCCTTGTTCTGATACCATTCAAGCATCAAAAAATATTTTTAATACAGCAATTATTTGTCCAACAGGAAATAATCAACAGTGAATCCAGGATTACATCACAGAGTCCCTGCTGTTGTTAGTTGACATCAGGGTCAGTCCCACCCCATAGTGACCCTGTCGGTAACATAAGGAAACACTGCCCAGCCCTGCCTGCGCCAGCCTCACCATTGTTCCCATCCCTGAGCCGGTTGTTGCAGCCACGGTGTCAGCCCATTCTACTGAAGGCTGCTCCTCTTGACCAATCAGGGTGTCCTTCTCCAGATTCCTTAGGCTCTCAAATTGTTTCTGATATAAATGAGTGAAGGTGATTTGTACAGAAATGGGATTATACTAGATTTTTAATAGGCCTAAAACTACCACAGGAACATAGGGGAGAAATTACTCTGGAATTGGATATTGTGTGTGACTGAAAAAGTACTGCAATACAAACATAGGTGTTATTATTTCTAGGGGTTTTCAAAACACTCTTGTGTATGACCCACAGCCTTGTACAGCAGGGAAACTGACCAAAAACTCATTCTTAAACTTTAGGGAGTACAGAATTCTTTGCCTTCCTAATGAAACCCGAGGCTAAAGACTTGGGAATACAATATTTATTTTACTTTGCTGTGGGGTTTACAGGAGAAGTCTTGCTGGTATAGTGGTCATATGTTGGGCTGCTAACGGGAAGGTCTCAACAGTTCAAAACCACCAGCCACTCTGCAGGAAAAAGATGAGTGACAGTCGTGGAAACCCACAGGGGCAGTTCTACCCTACCCTGTGAGTTAGAATAGACTAGACTCCATAGCGGAGAGTTTGGGGGTGGTGGTGGTGGTGTGTGTGTTGTTTGTGTGTCTCAGGAACTCCCCCTGAAACCCACTTAAAGGAGCATCTGAGGCTCTGCACTTCATGTTAAGCCTCTCTTGACCACATATTATGCTCAAACTAGAACAGTCCACAGACCCCACTTACCTTACAAAAAAGAGGAAGAATATACCATTCAGTCTTCACGGCTCCTTAAAAAAGTTATAGCTGTCTTAGTATTTGCCTAATGCAGGAAGAGTTTCTAATGGAAATAATGGTGAGTTGATGACTGCAAAGAATTAACTATACAATCTAAAAACAAGTGTTCCTGTGCACTGGGAATATGCTAATCAATTCTGCATATCCTGAATTCATTAGTGCTACAGTAACCAAAAGTGCTAAAATCAAATAATGATGACAAAGCACACAATTTCATAATTGGGCAGAATTTATAAGGTGAGTAGGACCAGCTATCTTACTATGTGAGATGGTTTCTTGAATTATCACAGTAACATCTTTTTATTACTCTAAATTAATTAGCTTTAAAAATGACACCTGAAAATAGAGGAAAGAACCAGGAGGCAAAAGACTTTTACATAAGTATAAATATAGGCATGTATATATGTAAATATATTAATATATAACAGGGATATAGGTCTGCCTTTACATATTTATATGTTAAGTATCAAGGTTGCAGATGGACACAGGTCCTCTACTCAGGTCTCCCTCAATGCAAGAACACTTCGTTCTAATAACCTTGCATTCCCTGATGCTCACCTTCCCAACACAATCTATAAAGACAAAATGGGTACATAAGCAAATGTGATGAAGAAAGCTGGTGGTGTCTGGCTACCAGCGTCTGGGTCTTAAAGGCTTGAAGATAAACAAGTGGCCATCTAGCAAGGAAGCAATAAAGCCCACATGGAAGAAGCCCACCAGCCTGTGTGACCATGAGGTGTTGATGGGATCACGTATCAGGCATCAGAAGAGTCAAAACAAGCATCTCAATGCAAATGAGAGGGGTTTTGGTGGAGACCCAAAATCCACCTGTAGGCACTTGGATATCTTCTCACATAAGGGTCACAAGGAAGGGACGAATCAGCCAGCGTGCAGTAAAGCACCGACAGAACACAGAACATTCCTCTAGTTCTTTAATGCTTCCTTCCCTCCACCATCATGACCCCACTTCTACCTTACAAATCCGGCTAGATTGGAGCATGTACAAAGATACAGATAAGAGCTCTCTACACATGGAATCCAGGACAGATAAACCCCTTAGGAACAACAATGAGGACAGGGGGAAGGTGAGGGAGAACAGGACCTGATCACAATGATCAACATATATCCCCCCCCACCCAGGGGGAACAACAGAAACATGGGTGAGGGGAGACAGAGAATAGTATAAAATATTGTGTCTATATTTATAGGTTTAGTATTAAAGTAGCAGAAGGACCTTGGGCCTCTACTCAAGCACTCCCTCAATGCATGGATACTTTCTTCTATTAAATTGGCATTCTATGGTGCTCACCCTCCCGACACAACTGCTGAAGCCAAAGCGGGTGAACAAGTAAATGTGGTGAAGAAAGCTGATGGTGCCCAGCTATCAAAAGATATAGCATCTGGGGTCTTAAAGGCTTGAAGATAAACAAGCGGCCATCTAACTCAGAAGCAACAAAGCCCACATGGAAGAACACACCAGCCTGTGTGATCACATGGTTCTGAAGGGATCAATTACCAGGCATCAAAGAACAAAAACATCATATCATTGGCTGCACACCCCTATGATAAAATCATGGAAGACAAACGGGTGCATAAGCAAATGTGGTGAAGAAAGCTGATGGTGCCCGGCTATCAAAAGAGATAGTGTCTGGGGTCTTAAAGGCATGAAGGTGAACAAGCGGCCATCTAGCTCAGAAGCAACAAAGCCCACATGGAAGAAGCACACCAGCCTGTGTGATCACTAGGTGTCAAAGTGATCAGGTATAAGGCATCATAAAAAAAAAAAAATCTTACCATAGTGCATGAAGAGAAGTGCAGAGTGGAGACCCAAAGCCCATTTGTCGGCCACTGGAGATCCCCACACAGAGGGGTCTAGGGGAGGAGATGAGTCAGTCAGGGTGCGACGTAGCACCGATGAAGAATACAGCTTTCCTCCAGTTCCTAAATGCTTCGTCTCCTCCCGCCCTCCCACTACCATGATCTGAATTCTACCTTGCAAGTCTGGATAGAGCAGAGGTTGTACACTGGTGCAGATATGAGCTGGAGGCACAGGGAATCCAGAGTGGATGATACCTTCAGGACCAGGGGTATGAGGGGCGATACTGGGAGAGTGGAGGGTGAATGGGTTAGAAAGGGGGAACCGATTACAAGGATCTGCATGTGACCTCCTCCCTGGGGGATGGACAGCAGAAGGAGGGGTGAAGGGAGACGCCGGATAGGGAAAGATACGACAAAATAATAATTTATAAATTATTGGGGGCTCATGAGGGAGGGGGGAGTGGGGAGGGAAGGAAAAAAAAGAGGACTTGATACAAAGGGCTTAAGTGGAGAGCAGATGCTTCGAGAATGATTGGGGCAGGGAATGTACAGATGTGCTTTATACAATTGATGTATGTATATGTGTGGATTGTGATAAGAGTTACATGAGCCCCTAATAAAATGTTAAAAAAAAAAAAAGAACTTCTACAGCTGTACCCTTCACAGAAGCCAACAGCACATCTCTGTCTTGAGGAGGCACCGCACCCCCTCAAAAGCAGCAAACAAACCCTCACTGCTATCAAGTCAGTTCTGACTCAGGGTGACCCTACAGGACAGGGTAGAACTGCCCCTATGGGCACATGTTTACAGGCGGGAATGGAAAGCCTTATCGTTCCCGAGCAAGGGACCCAAGGTGGATTTAAAGTTAAAGGATCCTTTGGTGAACTGCTGAGCACCAGAACTCCCTTATGAAAACATGTACACACGTCCATATGTATAGTTCTTACATTCCAGCTCCTAGTGGCCCTATAAGGATTTTGTTTGTTTGGGTCAAGCACATTTGTACATATGTTGCCATCATCCTTTTCAAAATGTTTTCTTTCTACTTGAGCCCTTGGTATCGGCTCCTCATTTTTTTCCTCCCTTCCCTGCCCTCCCACCCTCATGAACCCTTGTTAAATTATAAATTATTATTTTTATATCTTATACTGTCTACTATCTCCCTTCACCCATGTTTCTGTTGTTTGTCACCCTGGGTGTGTGTGGGGGTGGGGGTGGGGGGAGAGAGGAGAAGTTATATGTCCATTATTGCAATTGGTTCCCCCTTTCTCACCCCCACCTTCCCCCTACCCTCCTAGTATCACTCCTCCCATTACTGTTCCTGACTAAAATACATTTTAAATTTAAGAGTGGAAGGCTCAGGGGTGGGATCGGGGAGGGAGGGGGATGGGGGGAAAAAAAGGGAAACCGAGCTGATTCCAGGAACCCAAGTGGAAGGTGAATTATGAGAGTGATGAGTGCAACGAATGTATAAGGGTGCTTTGCTCAAATGATGTATGTACAGATTGTGATAAGAGCCTTATGAGCCCCAATAAAACGATTAAAATAAATAAATAAAGAATGAAAGAAAAAAAAAGAGTGGAAGGCAAGTTAAAAAAATTATTCAAATTTAAATTTTAAAAATACTTAGATTATCATACTCAGAACTTTAAAAAAATACTTAGATGATCATACTCAGAACTTAACTCAGCAATGTATACACCTTTGCAATACAATGACCATTTAATGACTCCCTTTTTTATAGCATTTCTGGTCTCAACGTTTTATGTAGGTCACATCTTTCACAAGGAAACTTTATTTCATTTCCATGGAATTTGTTTAAGGAGTACACTGCTAAATTCATGGTGCCAGAAAGAAGGGTGGGGCCAGGTTACCACTGGGAGATCTCAAATAAAGCAGACACAAGCCAACAGAGGCATGGAGGAGGACAAGGGAGAACACAGGAGCTGATCACTCCCTGGAGTGCAGAGGCAGCCAGAGAAACAGCATGCTAATCAGCATGAGAAATTAAGGGCCACCAACAGCAGCTGTGGCTTCCAGCACAAAGCAGGGATCCTCTTCTGGGGCCTTGGAAAGGTCTGTCATTCCCAAGCTTTACTCCACACCTCACTCTTCAAAGTGGGTGGGAGATGTCTATGGGGAGGTTCTCTGGAATTATGAGCATGAACCTACTTTCTGACCCCTAATTTCCATACGGGCCTTCTTCCTGAAGCTCCTCCCTTTCCAGTCCTGTGATCCACCCAAATTGGTCTTAAAATGGTGCATTACGCCAGGAAGTCAAGTCCCTGGGAGTCATCACCAGTTTAAGTGCTTGACCTTTGAGGCACCAAAGGTACAGTTCTCTAGGTGAATCCCTGAGCGCATATCAAAAACTGCTGGGTGGCTCATTGTCTAACATATCCAGATAGCATGAGCCAGACTCCCTGTCTTAGCAGTCTAACCTCACTCACCCACCCACTCACTCACTCACTCATCACTGAGTTGATTTGGATTCAAAGAGGACAAGGTAGAATTTCCCTATAGATTTGCAAGACTAACTCTGTATGGGTGTAGAAAGCCACATCTTTCTCCCCCATATCTAACCTATATACGAGATTTATAAAATTAGCTGGCTAGGTTCATCACGGGTCAGACTGTCCCTGACAAAACAATCCTGATTCAGTTGATTAGTCTGACAATGTGTATCAATAGTGAACTTTTGCAAAATGTTCATGGCAATACATTTAAGGAAATTTTCAGTTTCATATTATGCTAAAATAATGTTCTATATTTTATTAAAGTTATAAAAATTAGCTTTAAAATGTAGGTGGAAGAGAGAGACAGTTTTTCTACGTTCCTTTTAAGGAATATATAAGCAAAAATGCTTAAATGTCTCTGCTCCATTTTTCCTCTCCAGATTCATTTGTCTCTTTCTCTACTTCTGGTCTAAACTTCCCTGTAACCTCTACTTCCTGTGGTCATCCATTCCAAAACCAGACTCACAACACTGAATAGATACCAACTCAGTGACTCTACAGGACAAGGTAGAACAGCCCCTTTGAGTTTCTGAGACTCCGACTACTCATGGGAGCAGAAAGCCCCATCTTTCTTCCATGGAGCAGCTGCCAGTTTTGAACTGCTGACTCAGCAGTTAGCAGCACAACACACGCCACCAGGGCTCCTGTGTCCACCCACACTGGTTACTTTTTCTCTGGCCTACAAGCATGCCCACATTCTCCCAGTCCCAGTTTCTAAACCATGCTTTCTTTTAAAACAAAACAAAACTTAACTCTGTATTTTAAAGGAGTCCTTATGACAATGTCAGGGAAGAGGTTGACGCTGTCACCAGTTCAAACCAACCAGTCACTCTGAAAGAAGGATGAGCTTATCTGCTCCCATAAAGATGTACAGCCTCCAATGGTTTGTGGGGGGCATGAGAGCGGGGAGGGGGAAGGAAGTGGTGTTAACAAACGCAGGGACCAGGAAACAACAAGTGATCTAAAATTGATGGTGAGGAGGGTGTAGGATGCCTGGTAGGGCTTGATCAAGGGTAATGTAACTGAGAGGAATTATTGGAACCCAAATGAAGGATGAACATGATAGTGGGACAAGAGGAAAATAAAAGGAAAGAGAGAAAATAACTATGAGGCAAAGGACATTTATAGAGGTCTAAATACAAGCATGTACATATGTAAATATATTTATATATGATGATGAGGAAATAGGTCTATGTACATATATTTATTGGTTTAGTATTAAGGTAGCAGATGGACATTGGGCCTCTACTCAAATCCTCCCTCAATGCAAGAACACTTTGTTCTAATAACCTGGCATTTCATGATGCTCACCTTCCCAACATGATTGCTGAAGACAAAATGTGTGCATAAGCAAGTGTGGTGAAGAAAGTGGATGGTGCCTGGCTATCAAAAGATACAGAGTCTGGGTCTTAAACAAGCAGCCATCTAGCTAAGAAGCAACGAAGCCCACAGAGAAGAAGCACACCAGTCTGTGTGATCATGAGGTGTTGACAGAATCAGGTATCAGGCATCAAAGATGCAGAACAAAAATCATATCATTGTGAATGAGGGGGAGTGCAAAATGGAAACCAAAGCCCATCTGCAGACAATTGGACATCCCCTTACAGAAGGGTCACAAGGAAAAGATGAGCCAGTTAGAGTGCTGTACAGCACTGATGGAACACACAACATTCCTCTAGTTCTTTAATGCTTCCTCCCCCAACTATCATGACCCCAATTCTACCTTACAAATCCAGCTAGACCAGAGCACTGATACAGATAAGAGCTGGAAACACAGAGAATCCAGGACAGATAAATCCCTTAGGACCAATATTGAGAGTACTCATACCAGGAGGGTAAGGAAAAGGTGAGGGAAGAACTGGGGTACTGATCACAATGATCTACCTATACGGAAAGGGCAGTCCTACCTGACCTATAGGGTCACTGAGTTGGAAACAACTCCATGGCAGTGTGTTTGGTTTTTATACACAGTACTTCACTAGGAGGCCTGGGGGCACAGTGGTTGCATGTCGGGCTGCTAAATGCAAGGTCAGAGGTTTGAAACCACCAGCCGTTCCTCAGAAAAAAGACGGAGCTTGGACTCGGTCTCAGAAACTCACAGGGGCAGTTTGACCCTGTAGGATTGCTGGGAGTCAGCATCAACTCATTGACAGCGAGTCTCATTCAAGTTTCTTGAATCAAGTCTCCAATTGAAGATCTTCCAATCTTGTTCTGTCTGTATTTTTCCCTCATGATTAGATGGGGGCAGTTGCTAATTGAAAGGTCAGTGGTTCAAACCCACCAGTAGTTTCATGGGAGAAAAGACCAGGACATTTGCCCCATAGAGATTATGGGGTAGGACTGTCCATGGGGAAATTCTAGAGAGGTAAATACAACAGAGTTGAAGTGCCTTTTTAAAAAAATCACATCATACCAAGGAATAGTATGCACATGATAGCATGGATTTCAACTTTTAGGACTTGGTTGAGATGGTATTTTTGAGCTTCTCCATTGTTAAACTACTATTTTCCTCTTTCTCTCAGCTTTGGAAAAAGTCATTAAGCCCACTTACTCCTCATCTATTGACTACCTCATTATGAACATTTACAGTAAAAAAATCTACTACTCAATTATTTCAGGTATTAACTGGTAACATGCTAAGGGTTACTAAGAATGACTCTGGCTGTGATTGCTGAACAAAGCCAGCAACCCCAAAACAGTGCCGTGGAGATTATTTTTCATTCTTAGTGACCCTAGGGAACAGAGTGGAACTGCCCATTTTGTGACCAACTTCCATTTTTACACAACGTCGTCAGTCTTCCATTAGGACCTCCTCTTTGGAAACAAATTCCATGGGTACATGAGGAGTGGAAATCTGGCCAACCATCAAGAGGCCAGGAATGACCTCACAGGGAGATAAAGACCAACACCAAACCCTTGAGTCAATTCTGACTCACGGCAGCCCTCCATAGGGAGTCTGAGGCTGCAAATCATCAAATTACAGATAACCTCATCGCACCCCGCGGGGCAATTGACCACCAAACGTGTGGGTGGCAGTCAGTGCTCAACTGCCAGAACGACGCGAGGTGTCAGGTTCATAGATGATTTGAAATTATTCTGTAAGAAAGTTCTGTTTCTTCCATCTATTTACTCAGCCATTGAGATGTAACCAATTCCTTAATATGACATTTCTAGCCGTAATCTCTCTGTGGGATACAGTGCACTCCAGCTTCCAATGTCTATGCTTAGACGCCCATGTTGGAGGGAGTTCTATTATGCTACTGGGAAGGATTAAGGTGGAATCCATGTTCTCATTCTCCACCTTACTCAAAGGTGTGAATCAAGTCACCACCCTTTGTTTCTTTGGGGGGATGGCTAGCTCAAAGACTGACAGCACACCTCCATGAGACGCCTTCCGCAGTGTAGAAGAGCGCTATGTCAGAAGCAGGGACAGAATACTGGGGCTGCCAAGGAAGAAGAGCCACCAAAGGAACCTGTTTGAGGCTCCTGTTTAAAGTGGCACCAAGAACAGAGGAGCCAGAGGCTGCGGCATAGAGACTGGGACAGAACAAAGGAGCCACACCAAGACAGAGCAGAAGGGTCGTGACCCTGAGACCATTAGCTAGTGAGGAGGAAAAGCAGGAAGACTGCCTGGTGCGTGGAGACAGAAACCAAGGAACCATGTGGCCGAAAGGCTGAGGGCCAGAGAGAGAGAGAGAGAGACTGGCTACTGACTGAGGACCAATGACTGCTTACTGCTTACTGCTCCTGACTGATGGTAAGCTGTCAACTTCCCCAGTAAACCCGCACAGGTGTGAGTTCGGTCTGTTGAGTGCTGTGTGACCACTGCATTGACTTCAGTCAAAAAGTCGAGTCTTGTGAAAGAAGGACTGGGGTCAGAAGAGGGTAAAGGGAGGGAGGGTGGGAGCATGCTTGACCCCTGCCTGTGTGACCCTGGGCCTTGGCTAGCCGCTCCTCCTGGTTCTGAAGCCAGAGGCGGTCAGACGCGACCTCCTCAATGCACGTTTTCCTATCATTGATTTAATAACTGTATGGGCTCCTGGTTGGTTAATTTATACTTTAGGCTATGGTATATCCTACTACATTACTTATATTCCTTTCTCAAGTGTTTTCAGCTTTGGACATTGGGAGCTTGGTCAGGGTGGTTCCTGGGTCCCATGCTTTTGTTTTTAAGCCTTCCCTTACTTTCTTGCGTAGAAGCCAGATTCAGTGTTGGACTGCAATCCACACAGTCAGCGGTTCAAAACCACCATCAGCTCCAAGGGAGAAAACCTGGGCTTTCCACTCCCCCAAATGGTTACAGTCTCAGAAACCCACAGGGGGCGGTTCTGAGTCAGCAGTGCGTCGAAGGCAGTGGAGTCGAAGGCAGGTTTAGTTTGGGAGTTACTTTCTGGTACAAGGTATTCCAAAGTCATCTTCTATTTACTCTACTAATCATAACGTGGGCTGTTTCTCAAACCTACTAGATTCCTCACCTTAAAGGAACGGCCTTTTGGCATCCCAGCCACACTTCCTAAGTGAAGAGAAGCCTGCTTCCTTTGTAATGCCACTCTCCTGAAGCCTCCCCATTGAGGACTTCAAGGAGTTGGCTCTATTTTCAGGAGGCACCTCATCTCATTTTACAGGAGCGTTTCCCCCCTGCCCCTCATAGAGATGATCTAAGATAAAAATCTAGAGAACTTCACTCATCACCTCTCTATCTAAATGCTAACCTGGACAAAAACATTAAACTTTCTAAATGGGTAACTTTATCCCAAGCATCTCTCCCTACCTTTAAGTCTACTCTTGCCAATGGCCCAAGTACACTTTCCCAGGGGCTCAATGGGCATTTTAAAGCAGAGTGCACAAGGGATTGACGAAAAGCGTGTCACCCCATCGGGATACAATTACAAGCGGGGTCAAGAGATGACTCGGCCGTGGATGCTTAGGTTTGCAAAAGGTAGTTGATTTTCTTATTGGAAGGAGATGGTATCTCTTCTCCACGGAAAGTCTCAGAAAGCACGGAAACCTAGTTAGTTCGATCTTTGGGGATAAAAGCAAAAGACAGAATTCCAAGATGGCTTCCAGTTAGCACAGCGGCTCTCAGCCTGTGTGTTGAGACCCCTTTGGGGGTCGAATGACCCTTTCACAGGGGTCACCCAAGACCATCAGAAAGCACATATTTCCAATGGTCTTAGGAACCGAGACACAGCTCCTCTATCCCTCTCCATGCGGGTCCGCCCACATGCATATACATCCATGTACGAGTATTCAGCGTGAAAACTGTTACTCATGCTACACCATGCTTCAAGACAAAATTTCAATGATTTGTCATTAGAAATGAATATTTCACAATATATAATTACATATTGTTTTTGCAATTCAACACTATGCTTTCATTATGTTCAATTTTTAACAATGAAAATACATCCTGAATACCAGGTATTTACATTAAAATTCATAACAATAGCAAAATTACAGTTACGATGTGGCGACGAAAATAAGTTTATGGTTGGGGGGGGGGTGTCACCACAACATGAAGGACTGTATTAAAGGGTGGCAGTATCAGGAAGGTTGAGAACCACTGAGTTAGCAGATCAAAAAGGATATGAGTAAGATAAAATCCGTAAGTTTTCCATCGGTCATGATTAGCAACAAATCCCTTAAACTGGGGTGTCTGTTTCCTTGTTTTTGAATAGAAAAGACCAGTGGAAGTGAAGAACAGCATATTCAGGTCGTGGGCTGGGTAGGGTAGTGACCCCTTTACAGGGAAGAGGTTGAGGGAAAGAGGCAAAAGCACCCTGAGAAATGACCTCCAGCAGAAAACAACTCACTGCCAGCCAGCAAGTAGACTGACTCCTGGTGACCCAGTGAGGACAGGGAGCACTGAGGACGAAGAACGGAGTAGAAAGTCTCATCTTTCTCTCATGAAGGGGCCCATATGGATTTCTTCAAATAGTAAAAGGAAGTGCCTTGGGCAGGGGCTCCCTTTTATATACTTCTCTCTCTCTCTCTCTCTCTCTCTCTCTCTCTCTCTCTCTCTCTCTTTAATTTATACAATTGGTCTCTTAACTCGTTCCTATCCCAACTCTCTCCTCTCCCAGTTAGACAGCATTTTCTGTGTTTTACAAAAATATTTCATGGCATAAAACTACACGTGATAGAGTACAGAGTTTCAAAAGCTAGACGAGTTTGCATTAGCATGTTGGGTATGATTTTGCTTCATCAAAATAGAATTAAATGTGTGTATTAAAATATTAACTGAACTGTGACAAAAGTCTAGCATTAGATGTCCCTATATGGGAGGATCAGATAACCTATTCTGGGTACTTAAAGGTTTTCTAAATCCAGTTAAGTACTGCTTAATGTCCATGATACATTCTGTGAAATCACATTAGGTGATCTGGAAGCTGTGTGAACATGCCTAAATTGCAAATAGAAGCATTCATAGATTTTGACACCTTGACACTCTTTAATCAGTATTTGTCTCCCCTCCAAATCTATGTTTCTACTTTTCACTGCTCTCCACTGGCACTGCTTTGCTGGTCTGGGAGCCAGACGACATGCACTTCACAACAATGTTTTAGAAAGATAAGTGGAGGGAGAACTCAACAACCTTTAAGAGATAGGTGATACTCAAGCATACAAATCGAGGCATATTTTTTTTGTTCTTTTTTTTTTTTACATTTTACTAGGGGCTCATACAACTCTTATCACAATCCATACATATACATACATCAATTGTATAAAGCACATCTGTACACTCTTTGCCCTAATCATTTTCAAAGCATTTGCTCTCCACTTAAGCCCTTTGCATCAGGTCCTCTTTTTTCCCCCTCCCTTCCCGCTCCCCCCCAAATCAAGGCATATTTTGTGACACAGTAAACTTTTATAATTAAGCAGGGACAGTTCACGTTAAATTAAAGATGGCCCAAAAAAGCAAAGGGAGAGTTGTCTGCACCTTGCCATGTGTCCACTGACTATGGACCCACAAGACTCCGTACCCCGCACCCTGTAACCTTCCTGAATGCTGCTTCACCATCCTGCATCATCACCTACAGATATGTGAGTCTGAAGAAAGCCCGTTAGCACAGGGCTTGGGGACTTGAGCTGAACTGGGCTGGCATGTCTTCTTGATATGAAACTGCCTCTTAACATAAAGCTCTTTCCTACACACAGAGATTGTCACTGGTTTGTTTCTCTAAACAACCCCGGCTTAACACAAAGTTGCTAGGCAAAAATAGGTATTGTGTGAAAATGGAAGATGACCATATCAGATCAAAACTGGAAGGTGATGGCATCATTATATAATTCTCCAATTACATTTTCCTATCACTGCCCAAACCACTGTGACTCATGGCCCACTAAGGGGACACATAATCCTAACCATCACGACCAGTGTTTTTCTTGTTTCACACCTCAGTGTTCATTACTGCCAGACGTGTGTCATAATGTGCAAAATAGTAGGACAGTTTTTACTATGGTCATTATTGAGATAGTCAATAAGCAATGAATAAGTGAGGCATAGAGGTTACAAGTTAGGCAGCTAGCCTCAAGTCTGCTGTTCGAAACCACCAGTCGCTCCACAGGAGAAAGCTTCATCTTTAAAAAGTCGCAGTCTCAGAAACCCACATACACAGTGCCACACTGATCTACGGTGTCAATGTGAGTTGGAATTGATCGGATAGTGGTAGGTTTTTGAAGAAATGTAACCTTCTGGGCCCACAGAGGGATGTGGCCACAGACATGATTGGACATTGCCTGAATGGAGTTGTTCAGCATATGACTACATTACAAAAGAGACACACGCCAGCTTTTGTAATCACAAAAAAAGAACATCAGAGTTAAAAAAAGAATGATATAATCATAGCTCTAAAGGAGAAGAGTCATCTAATCAACCTTTCTCTTCAAAAATGCTCTCTTTCCTTAGTCTGACCTGTTTGCATGCCTCTGGCAACATCTGTCCTAATTACAAGGCAGCCTCTTCCACAATTGATCAATGATGACAATGAGGCAATATCTACTGCACAGGGTTAAAATTAGTTTTCCTGTCGCCTGCTTCATTGGATCTACTTCTGCCTACTTGACATCAATAGAGCTGTACAACTTTGCTTTTTTTAATAAATCATTTTATTTGGGACTCTTACAACAGTCTACACATCAATTTTATCAAGCATATTTGTACATATGTTGCCATCACTGTTTCCAAAACACTTTCTACTTGAGCCCTTGGTATCAGTTCCTCTTTTTTCCACTCCCTCCTGCACCTTCTCACCCCTCGTGAATCCTTGATCAATCATATATTTTTATTATTATTTCATATCTTATACTGTTCATTGTCTCCTTTCACCCATACATCTGTTATTAGTTCCCTTTGGTGAGAGGGGTGGGGGCTATATATCCAACTTTGTGATGAGTTCCCCCTTTCTCCCCCTTCCCCTTTGTGACCACCCTCCTACTCTCATGATATTGCTGCTCCCAAAACTGTTCCTGAGAGTTTTATCTGTCCTGAATTCCATGTGTCGAGTCTCTTATCTGTACCAACGTGTGCACTCTGGTCTAGCCAGATTTGTAAGGTAGAACTGGGTCATGATAGTGGGGGCAAGGAAGCATTCAGGAACTAGAGGAATGATGTGTGTTTCATTGGTGCTATACTGCACCTTGGTTGAATCATCCCTTCCCTATAACCCTTCTGTGGGGGGATATCCAATTGTCTACAGATGAACTTTGTGTCTCTACTCTGACCCCCCTCATTTGCATCGATATAGTTGTTTGTCTTGGATCTTTTGATACCTGTTGCCTGATCCTGTTGATACCCCATGATCACACAGGTGGGTGTGCTTCTTCCATGTGGGCTTATTTGTTTCCCTGCTAGATGACTGCTTATTTAACTTCAAGCCAGACCCAGACTCTATATTTGATAACCAGGCACCATCCACTCTCTTCACCACATTTGCTTATGCACCCATTTTGTCTTCAGCAATCAAATAGGGAAGGTAAATATCAAAGAGTGCCAGGTTACTAGAATGAAGCGTTCGTGTGATAAGGCTCAAAGTCTGTCTGCAGCTTAATACTTCATATATAAAGACATTGTATAACTTTCTTATGCTTACTATTTTCCATCTTTAACTTATACTCATATGGTTTTATATTAAGATGTATCTATTTCATGTAAATTTTGTTGTGTCTTGCTTTTGTAAACTAAGTCTGTTGATCTCTGCCTTGAAACTAAGATTATATATATATTATTAACAGACAAGCGCCCGAACAGGGACATGAACCCCTAAGATTTGTTTGTTTTGTTTTGTTTTCCCTAAGATTTTTTTTAAAGCTTGTTTCTTTTTCATTATTGATATGGTTGGATTTAAGTTCTTATTATGTTGCTAATTACCATTCATTTGTTCCTTCTTTCTTTTTTTTCTTGTTCCCCTATTGCTCCTTTCCTACTTTCTTTTGGGTTAGCTGGATTTTGGTTATGTGTTGGGCTGCTAACCACAAAGTCAGCAGTTTAAAACCACCAGCTACTCCAAGCGAGAAAGAGGCTTTCTACTCCAGTAAACAATTATACGCTTGGAAACCCACAAGGGCAGTTCTTCCTTGCCTGTAGAGTCAATATGAGTCTGCCTCGACTCAATGGCAGTAAGTTTTGGTGTGATGGTGGCGGGGTGGGGCTGGGGAGGACAGGGAGTTGGGTGAATTTCTTGAAGTTCAATTTTATTCTATAACCTTTTTGCCTATACCCTCTTTCATTTTCTCAGAGGTTGCTGTGAGACTGGGGTGTGACCTTGAATTGACCAAGCTGCATGCATCAGTACCTCCTAGGCACATGTTAGAAATGCAAAATTTCACGCCCCACACAATTTTAACCAAATTCCCCTGGGAGAAGGGTCCAGCACTGTGAGTCAAAACAAATAATCCAGGTGATTCTGTTTTGAAGGTCTGTCAGCCCCTACTGGGGTGAACGTCCTGAATGTATCCAAGTCTATTGAAAGTTATTATTGTTCCACTTCACAATGGAAGCCTCTATCTTCTAATTCTTAGTGAAATGATGAACGAGTCCAGCCAGCCTCGAATCCCTCTACCTCTTAAGCCAGGTTCTTCTTATATAACGCCTATGCTTGCTTGTTAGTGTCGTGAAAATTGCTGCTCTTACCACCTCTCCCTGCTCCAGTCTGTGTCGTGACTACCGAATTAAATGTATAGAATCCTACACCCTTCCCAATCCAATGTACCTATAGACTCGTGTATAAGCTGAGTTTTTCAGCACATTTTTAATGCAGTTTTTGTGGTAAAATTAGATGCCTCGGCTGATATTTGGGTGGGCTTATACTCGAGTGTATACGGTAAATTCAATAGCCTCTCCCTTTCCCCAACCCTTGAAACCCTTCTCCATGCCATCATATGAACACTCTAAGCCAGACACACATACTCTAGGCATGTTGTCGAGAGACCAGTTAATTGCTGGAGAAAGATGCATGCTTGGTAACGCAGAGGGGAAGTGAGAAAGGGGAAGGCCCTTGACGAGATGGATTGACACAGTGGCTGCAACAATAGGTTTAGGCACAGGAACAACTGTGAGGATGGCATAGGACCAGGCAGTGCTTCCTTCTGTTGTGCCTACGTTTGCCAAGGGTTGGAACTCACTCCACAGCAACTATCAGCAAGCCACACACTTCCCTCATGCCACAATCTGTGCACAGGCTAGTAGTCCCTTCTGCTCATGGCTGGAGACTTCCTACCACTCTTCAGACTTCAACCAACGAACCTCTTCGACAGCCTCCTCTGATCTCTTTCCCTTCACTGTACTTATCCTCGGCTCCTATCTCCCATGCCTATCCAGACAGGAGTGTGCACTGATGGGATGAAGAGAAACCTTTGCTTGTTGAAGTAGAAAGGCAACCGGAAGATGGTGAGCCCATCAGAGGACTAGGATATCCTGGGCTGTGGGAAGACTTGGTGAATTCCTGGGGGTCTTTCTCCAAACTGACACAGCCTGAAGTTACCAAAGGGTTTTGCTCTGGGCCTGTGAATAAGGCAAGTGGACTAGCAAGCTTGTTTGCAACATTTCAAAAATAAAAACTAAAAATCCAAAGGAAAGCACAGTCTACCAGAGAAAGCACGTGGAAGGCTCTGCCGTCCCGCTCTCTGGAGATTCTGGCAGCCCAGGGTGGGAACACCAGTTGGTGAATGTTGCGCAGGAAGTCTGCGGTTGGTCATTTAGGTGATGTCCTTTTCAGAGCAGAAAGCAAATGGTTGTCCAAAAGGAGTCTGTCAAGCAGAGGGACTCTTGCAAAGCAGGCTCCACAGGGGAAATAGGCCTATCATCGAAAACACCGTGGGAAGAGGGGCTTCTCTGCAGATGTGAGCTCATGCCAACGATTCAGATTCTTTAGACCAAGCAGTGGTTCACAGCCTTGGCTACACAGTAGGATCCACCTGAGGAGATTCCTAAAATCCTGACACCCAGGCCACAACCTGGTCCAATTACACAGTCATCTCTATGGGTAGACCGTGGCCATCAGTCGTGCTTCGATGCCTTCAGGTGATTTCTGATGATGACACTGAACTTGCTAAGGGGTTCATTCAGCAGGTATATGTAGCTGAACAGCTAAAATATTTTGTGTGAAAAAGGAGATTATGTGATTTGGACACTGGACAAATACCATATCAACACCATATGGGAGTCCACTTCCAGTCAGTCTCAGCAGCTGTTGGAGAGGATGCGAACTGGGAGAAAGTGGAGTGTCTTATCTGCTGTGCCATCTGCCTACCCACCAGACAAACCCTGAGCCATGTCCCCACCCAGAGCCATGTCCTCTGCCTCACCTTCTTGTGTCCCACCCAGGGCCCATGGTCCAGTGCTGCAAATTGGGTTGGGCGGGGTGTGTGTCATTCAAACCATTGCTGTTGTTGGGTGTCCTTTCCAACTCATAGTGACCCTAACAGACAACACTGCCTGGCTATACTTCTTCCAAGACAGATTTGTTTGGTTCTTTTGGTGGTCCACTGTATTTTCAATATGTGTCAATGCTTCTTTGGTTTTCTTTATTCAATGTCCAATTTTTACATGTATCTGAGGCAACTGAAAATACCAGAGCTTGGGTCAAGCAGACTTTAGTGCTCAAAACCACATCCTTGTTTTTTAACACTTTAAAGCGGCCTTGTTCAGAAAATTTACCCAATGCAATGCATCCTTTGGCCTTATGTTGACTGCTTCCATAAGCATTGATTATGGATCCAAGCAAGACAAAATCCTTGACAACTTGACTCATTTCCTCATTTATCATGATGTTACCTATTAGTCCAGTTCTGAGAACTTTTGTTTTCTTTTCTTTGAGTTGTAATCTGTACTGAAAGCTGTAACTTTTGATCTTCAGTAGGATGTGCTTCAAGTCCTCCTCCCTTTCAACCAGGACGGTTGTGTCAACTGCTGATCACAGGCTGCAAATAAGCCTTCCTCCAATCCTGAAGCCACATTCTTCTTCATATAAGCCAGCTTCTGGAATTATCTGCTCAGCATACAGGGTAAATAAATATGGTGAGAAGATGCAACCCTGATCCACACTTTTCCTGATTTTAAAGCATGAAAGTTTCCCTTGTTCTGTTTGCACCGCTGCCCCTTGATCCATGCACAGGTTCTGCATGAGCACAATAAACTGGACTGGAATTCCCATCCTTCCCAAGACTCTCTAGAGCTTGTTATGGCCCACACGGTCATATGCCTTTGTGTCATCAATGAAACACAAGTCAATAGCCTTCCGGTATTCTCTGTTTTCAGCCAAGATCTGTCTGATATCAGCAGTGATAAATTCCTTGTTCCATGCCCTCTTCTGAATCTGGCCTGAAGCTCTGGCAGCTTCCTGTCAATGTACTGCTGCAACCACTGTTAGATGATTTTCAGTGAAATTTAACTTGCATGTCAAATTCATGATATCGTCCTATAATTTGCACATTGTTAGGTCACCCTTTTTTGGAAAGCATACCAAGCAGCCCAGCTGCTCTTGTTAGGGCTGGCAGCTGAACTTTCAACCAGGGTTTCCACTGAACAGCTTACGGGGTGTGCTCTGGTGCCAACTCCAAGGCACCCGGCAGCAATGAACACTAGTGATTTACTGTGCAGTTGAGTTTGAGGACCTCTCCTGGAGCTCAACACCAGCTGGAATGATTGATTGTTAGACGTGCAGGACCTTAGGTACCAGGCAGGATGGATGGATGGATTGAGCCAGAATCTACATTTAACCAAAATGCCCAGCTGATGCATGCACCCATGAAAAGCAGAGAAGCACTGCAGTATTAAGTATATACTTGAAGAAGCTCATGTTCTTAACCAGTGACCAACATCTATCCCCAATAATTAGTTGAAAACATCAATCAATGTCTAAATAAAATTGATGCAGTTACCTTTGAGTTCGGGGTTTGTCTGTCTGTCTGTCTTTTGCTGATCTGCTTCACAGGGAAAGAACTTGAGAGCTGGAATGGAACCTATTGCCCAGTCTTTTCAGAGACACTGTTTTTCTCCTTTTTACGGGAAAAATGGATACATACATATACTGTACAGACAAGACGCGATGTTCAGTGTGCTGCCGCTTGTCATTACACAAAGATCCGTTCTGCACATATAACAGAGACTGCACTAACTAGAGGTATTGTCTGCGAAACCCAGACCTGTTCCTAAACATGCTGTCTTTGTGGTAGCAAGTCTTTGAACCCAAACAATGCAAACTCTATTTAGGTTGGGAATTTCACATTCATCTGAGAGCTAATGTTCTCTTCCCCAAAAAGTCCAGGGGTAGGAGTGGGGGTGAGCTTATTTGAAGTGTTTTTGGATTCCTACCTAAGTTGTATGCAAAACAAGATTCAAATGAAATCAAATTGGCATTTATGAAGCACTTACCATAATCCAGGGAGTCCTGGTGGCGTAGTGGGTTATACACGGGGCTGCTAACCAGAAGAAAGGTGGGCTTTGTACTCCTGTAAAGGTTTAATCTTAGAAACAAATGGGGGCACATTCTGCCCTATCCTACAGGGTGACCGTGAATCAGAATCAACTCAGTGGCTGTTGAATTCTTTCATTTTAATGTCCAAAGCACTACAGGGGAGAGAGAAAACACTAATAATAACCCTTGTCTTCTAAGAACTCTCTGAGAAAGGGCTACTCCATTTTCTACCTTCTAAAGACCTTGAAGGCACCCCAGTGGTGCAGCGGCAATGTGTTGGATTGGTAACAGCAAGGTCAGCAGTTCAAAACCACCAGCCACTCCACAGGAGAACTATAGAGCTTTTTCTCCCATACACAGTCTCAGAATCTCACAAGGGCAGTTCTATACTGCCTTGTTAGGTTGCTAAGAGTTGACATCGACTTGATGGCAGTAAAATTAGTTTGGTCTGGTTGAAAGATTTTGAAATAATGAATCCGAAGAACAAAGAGTTAATGAATGATATCAAAAGCAAAGACCAACTCCCTTCCCCAACCCCCACTCATTCTGACTCATCTGGACCCTCTATCTTGGTTTTCAAGAATATGAATCTTGATGCAGATAAGAGATACAAATCTGCTTTGTTCATGAATCCAGAACAAGCCACTTGTACCTCCACTGCCCAGAATAGCTCAACAGAAGCAAAAAAGAAAAAGTCCCACCCTGTGACAGCCCAGAGCCCTCCAGTACTTCCACGAGACACCCCGCCACCCCACCCCATAAATCCCTGGCTATGGGTGCACAGGCACACTTTGTACCCAAGGGTGTCTTGAGCCAAATCCTCTCTCAGCAGACAGCCTCGGTTTTCTCCTTTGGAGCAGCTAGTAGGTTTGAGCCATCAACTTTGTAGTGAGCAGCCCAATGCTTGTCCACAGTGCCACCAGAGCTCCTTAGGGACTCTAAAACCTTACGCGGCACTCGTCTGAGGCAGGGAAGCCATGTGGAGACCCAGGGCTAGAATCTACATTGGCCAGGAAACCTGCAGAACCAGAAAACTGAACTTGACAGGGCAGTTGTGCCTATTACCTGGTTTCCCAAGAAATGTTTTCTTTGTAACCCAGCCAAGAACAAATGCTGCCAGGTTGTCTCCAAGTAGCCTTATGTAAGCACTGCAGATCCAGAACTGAATGTCTGGCAAAGGTCCTGTGGCTGTTCTGTGTCACTCCCTGTAAGGCCTTATGGGTCACTAAGCAGCACGTAAACAGAGCTCACCAGGTGGTAAAACTCACTGCCATCAATTTGAGTCCAACTCACACTGATCCTGTGAGACAGAATGTAACTGCCCCTCTTGGCTTCTGACGTTGTAACTCATTACTGGAGTAGAAAACCTCATCTGAGAGGTGGCTGGTTATCTCAAACTGCTAACCTGGCAGTTAGTAGCCCAACAAGTAACCCAACACACCACTGGGGCACTCCTGGGTGGTAACTAGCAAATTACAAACAGACAAAAACTAGATCCCCCTTTGCTCATCCCACCATTGAAAGTGATGTATTGATAAATAATCAATCAGGGTTTTTTCTTGACCTAGCTCCTCCTGCAGCAGCCTATGAGTGCTCCCCAAATGAGATTCAGTGGATCCACTATGCCTTGTACCTGGTGCATGCTGGTGGCTTCCTCACAAGAATGCTTTTTGTCCTGGCTTAAAAAACACCTCAGAGAGAATTTGAGTCCGGGGTCTTTCTCCTCTACAGCATCAATAATCAGTTAAGCGTTGGAAGGGTCAAGGACTTATACGTTGTTGAATTAATTAAATTATCATTTAAGTATTGTATTTAAAGATTCACTTAAGGCAATTAGAGAAATGCTATCAACAAAAGTGTCCACAGCAATGCCTGTGATCTGAGGGAGGCCAGCATGACTTCCTGGGATAAACCAATTAGAACTGAGTGAAGGTGAGAACTCCTAGCTGGGGACTCTGCTCCAATTGACAGACTTGTGAGTGCTCCCTCATGGCTCACCTCCACGTGGGCTGGGCTCAAGCCTGAAATTGCTCAACAACTTATGAAACCCAAGTCCACTGCCATCAAACTGATTCCAACTCCTAGCAACCAACAGTCCAGATCCTGGCAGTGTATGTAGTGCAGCAGTTCTCAACCTGTGGGTCGCAACCCCTTTGGGGATCGAACCAGCCTTTCTTTCTCAGGCGCCTCTCGATTCAAAACAGTAGCAAAATTACAGTGATGAAGTAGAAACGAAAATAATTTTATGGTTGGAGGGTCACCACAACAAGAGGAACTGTATTAAAGGGTTGTGGCATTAGGAAGGCTGAGAACCACTGGGATAGTGGGTTACTCCTTAGCATGGTAACTGCAAGGTCAACAGTTGGAAACCATCAGCTGCTCTGAGGGAAAATGATGAGGTTTTCTACTCCTGTAAAACATTTACAGTCTTAGAAACCCACACGAGCAGTTGTCCTCTGTCCTACAAGGTCACTCTGAGTCAGAAATGACTCAATGGCAGTGCACTTCATTTCACAGCAGTCCATTAAGACAGAACAGAGCTGCTTCCTAGAACTGAAAGACTATGACCGTTTCTGGGAGCAGACAGCCTTGTTTTACTCCCCAAATGACCTGTGAGTTTCCACCAGGCCTTGTGGCTAGCAGTCTCACGCTCAATCCTTTGCACCAGCAGAGTTCCTTTTGATTCTGTGTGTCTTCATATCTTCACTTGGAATTCCCAAAAGATGACTTCCAACCAAATGTGATCAGATTCTCTCAGTGTACATACTTGAGAAACTTTGTAATAG
Organism: Tenrec ecaudatus; assembly: GCF_050624435.1. NCBI lineage: Eukaryota > Metazoa > Chordata > Mammalia > Afrosoricida > Tenrecidae > Tenrec > Tenrec ecaudatus. The sequence continues at coordinate 135,842,945 of NC_134532.1, forward strand.
ACTTAGATATCAAAGGATATCAAAGGATTAGGCAAATGACAGACTAGGGACTAGGAATAACAGAGAGGCCCTATCGAATGAACTGAGCCCTGCCTCAAAGCTGCCTGTATCTTTGGATTGAGGAGTGGCGTAGTCTGATGGGAAAGGAGGCAGAGAGGGGCCCTGCCCCAGCACTGTGGATGTGGCGGTCATGAGACTTTGGTTGGGGGTTGAGGGCTGGCTTGGTGGGTATCCAATGGAAAGGGACCCCAAATCACCAAAAATTTAGTACCTCTATACCCCCCTTGCATTGATATAGCAGGTTTTGATCTGTTGGGCAGGAAACTGCACTTGTAAGAATTGATCCAGGAAGTTTCCCCCTGGCATCAATCCCCATGCTCAGGGTAAACAGCTCTATTGATTGGGAGATCAGACTGCAGGGCAACAACTTATGGGGTGTGGCTCACTGTGGACCTTACTCGCCTAGACTCATCATACAGACAGTGTCTGGGGTGCTGGGTCACTGGAAAACTGTTGATGTTATACATGCAATTGCCTTATGCACCAGGGCATGACTGACTGTTTTTCCTTGCAGTTCTTTGAGGTTTTGTTTTTTCTGTCTTTTGTTTGTTTTGTTGGTTAGTTTATTGCTGCCATTGGTGTAGTTGGTCTTATGGAGTTTTGATTTTATCATAATATGACCACCAAAGTAAACCTGGTTCTTGCATATTCCAGGGACAAGCAGGTGAATTCTGGGCCCCCACTTAACTCTGGCCCCAATCCAAGAACAGTTAGTTCTGATAACATTGAACCGGCTCCATACTCACCTTCATGAAATGATCACTGAAGATAAGGGTGCTACAGCACAGTGTGGTGACGAAAGCAGATGGTGCCTGGCTATCAATTAGAATAATGTCTGGGGTCTTCTAGTTTGTATTCAAAAAGTAGCCATCTAATGAGGAGTCAACTAAGTTCACATGGACGAAGCACACCAGTCTGTGTGATCCAAAGATGACAATAACAAAATCGAAATATAATGAAGGGAAAAGTATCAGAGCTTAAATTGTGAACACCCAATTTTTACAAGGCTATGGAAGGGAGCAGGGGTCCCAAACCCATCTGCAGAGTATCTAGTCAGACTGAGCCACTGGCAGATCCCCTCTAGCCACAGGCAAGGGTCTCAAACAGCTTTCTTATCAGATAGAGATCATTGTAATATTGATTATGCTGGATAAAACTTGATACATATGTCAGTTGACCTCCCTCTTGACCCAACCTAAATTTGTTCTAGGCTCAAGTATTTCTTACTTGTTCCATAACAAAATTTCTTCCCTGGCTTTTAAATATTGATGGTGGTCTTTTCTTTCTTATTACTCATATTGTTATCTTTGTATGGTTATTATTGGGTACTTACCACTTTATTTTGTTTGTTTTTATTGTTTCTGTTGGGTTACCAAGTTTGTGAGGCACAGAAGGAGTAGATGCCTAGAGATAATAATTGATGCAAAGGTTTATAGGGGGCGTGGGGGTGGGTACAGGGGAGATAGGGAGGGTAAGGGTCTTTGGGGAACAATGAGTGTGGGATGGGGAGGCAGCACTAGAAATGATCATAATTATGTACACACAACCCATTATAAAGCAATCCAATCATGGAAGTGTATGACATGTAAATACTGTAGCAAGAAAAAGGAAGGAAGGAAGGAAGAAAGAAAAGAAGAGAACAAACTTGACCAGTAGTTATCATGGGTGAAGGGGAAAGTGTTGTTGCATAGGGAGCATTGAGAGGATGTCAATAGGGGTAGAATAATTTGGAAAGGAGATCAATAATGGCTATACAACATGAAGGGTATAATCAGTGACACTGAATTACACAAGTAAAGGTTGTAGAATTGGATAATGTTCTGCTGAGTATATTTTTGTTGCAATTAGGAAAAAAATAATAATCACATGAATAACCATGACTATGGGGAGGAAGAAAATGTTCTAGAATGGAATATGGTGACAATTGTATAAGTCTTCTTGATAAGACTGAATTATTGAATTGTATGACATATGGATGAAATGCTAATAAAACTTAAAAAAAAACAAACAGCAACTGAGGTTTCCAGGAGAAAGAACTCTGCCCCAGGACTGTGGCATAGAAATCTTGCGTGTGTTTCCAGCCCTCTGGCCTGACCTACAGATTTCATAATTGCCAGTCCCCAATCAAATGAGCCAATTCTTCAAAGAAATCTCTCTCAATAGAAATATCTTATGTTAGGCTGTCTAGAGAAACAAAAGCAGCAGCATTTACTTATCTAGAAGGAAGAACTTTATATCAAGAAGGCATCTTAATCCAGTACAGCTCTACTCCATAGGTCTGATACGAGCCAGGGTCCTCTTGAGACTCATCTAGCTGCAGGCGATGACACAGAAAGGTGAAATGGGAAATAAGAAGATCATAAACGGATGAGTACAGAGTTGAGAGAACTCAAGTTCACTGTATACATGGCAGGGGGCTAGCAGCTCCCAGGCTCAGACGAACCACATGGGGTTGTGCAGCCCTGGAGGCAGGCATAGAGTCACAGCAAGCAGGAAGGTGAAGGGGCAGAGGAAGAGAGAAGGAATTCCCAGCATCTCTCTTATAAAAATGCCACACCTCCCAGGAGGCATCATCAGGCTCTAACCTGGTCCACAGGTTGGATTCCACCCCTACACACAAGTGCAAGTTGATATAAAATCTAACTACCAATGAATAACCCTATTAGCTCTCTTCCTCTAGAGAACATAGACTGATTGATCATTCTAGCAATAGAAATAAGAAAAATGAGTACCTGAAGAGTTAGATGATTTTCTCAAAAGTCACATCTGACCCTGGCAGTTGGCTTGAGTCCACAATGCTATGCTGCATTTCTTAGGAAGTTACTGTAACACTCAAGGAAACAGCCATCGGATTGTTTTCACGGTCTTCTAAAACATTGTTTTTCCTCTAATATAAACTTGTTTCACCATAAAACAAAAAGTAAAAACCAAAGCCACTGTTACCAAGTAGACTCTGACTCACAGTGGCCCTATCTTGGGTTTCCCACAGAGCAAATCTTCATTGGAGGGGACAGCTTCCTTTCTCCCATAGAGTAGTTCATGGGTTTGAACCACTGCCCTTGTGAGTAGCTGCCCAACACTTAACCCACTGCACCACTAGGCCTTGGTTACCACAGCACTCCAAAATTTGACATTAATTTTAAGATTTGTTGGATATGTTCTGGAAAAGACAAACTATGACATATTTGAAAAAGGCAAACAATGACATATTGTCATAGTTGGCTGGTTGAGTTTTGCCTAGTAATGTATGGGGTTTGGTAAAAATATCAACACCTGGAACCAGAGCACCGAACATCATAATCTTAGTATCCAAAGATAAGGGTATAAAAAGAACAATTTGAAGTAAATATGAATCCAAGACATGTTTATAACAAATTTTTTAGGTAGCATAAGCATCCAAATCTCCCATGATGGTCAGCAAATCATATTATAGATATGAGCAGTGGTGGGATTCAGACAATTTAATTTTTTAAACTATATTAAAACCGCTTCCCTGCTCTAATGACTGTTTTAAAGATCTTTTTTAAAAATTTTTTTAAAGATCTTTTAAAAATATATACCAAAAGGTAGTTTATTATTTCATGCAATTAACATTTAAATAAGAACAATAAAAAGGTACATGTTACGGCCATCTAGCTCAGAAGCCACAAAGCCCACATGGAAGAAGCACACCAGCCTGTGTGACCATGAGGTGCCAAAGGGATTCGTTAACAGGCATCAAAGAACAAAAATCATATTGTGTGCTCTCCTCCATGATACGATCACTGAAGACTAATGGGTGCATAAGCAAAAGTGGCAAAGAAAGCTGATGATGCCTGGCTATCAAAAGATATAGCGTCTGGGGTCTTAAAGGCTTTAAGGTAAACAAGCAGCCATCTAGCTGAGAAGCAACAAAGCCCACAAGGATGAAGCACACCAGCCTGTGTGATCATGAGGTGTCATAGGGATCAGGTATCAGGCATCATCAGAACAAAAAATCTTATCATAGTGAATGAGGAGAGGAGTGCGAAGTGGAGACCCAAAGCCCATTTGTAGGCCACTGAACATCCTGTTACAGAAGGGTTTCGGGGAGGAGACCGGGCAATGTAGCAACAATGAAACATACAACTTTCCTCTAGTTCCTAAATGCTTCCTCCTCCCCTACTATCATGATCCCAGTTCTACCTTACAAATCTGACTAGACCACTGGTACAGATAGGTTGTACACTGGATGTACATTGGTACAGATAGGAATAGGAAACTCAGGGAATCCAAGGCGGATGATCCCTTCAGGACCAGTGGTGTGAGGGGCGATACTGGGAGCATAGAGGGAGGGTAGGTTGGAAAGGGGGAACCGATTACAGGGATCTACATGTGATCGCCTCCCTGGGGGATGGACAACAGAAAAGGGGGTGAAGGGAGATGTCAGACAGGTAAGACATGACAAAATAATTTATAAATTATCAAGAGTTCATGAGGGAGGGGGGAGTAGGGAGGGAGAGGAAAAATGAGGAGTTGATATCAGGAGCTTAGGTGGAGAGCCAATGTTTTGTGAATGATGAGGGCAATGAATGTACAAATGTGCTTTACACAATTGATGTTTTATGGTTTGTGATAAGAGTTTTTTGAGTCCTTAATAAAATGATTAAAAAATAGTTTTAAAGAGCAAAAAGAACAAAATAAGAGGTACATGTTAAAAAAAGAGTAAGGAATAGAAAGAACTGTTATTTCCACAGTGGGGGGCTGCCCGCCTTGGAGAGAGCGCTAATAATAAGTGTCCTTTTAACAACCAGACCACCAAACTCAATAAAGCATGAGGTATCGAATGAATCCCACTCCTGGATATGAGGCTATGAGAGGAAGTCAGAGAAGTATTGCCACGAGGGTACCATTTCAGACATGCACTGGTTTATTCCAAACAAACTATACCTCTGCAGTCAATGGCCGGCTGCAGACAAGTGCTGCAGTAATACACGTGTCTCAGACTTGTTAGAGTGCCTTCAAAGCCAAGGTCTAGTCAAAGCGGTGGCTTCGGAGGGGACCTGCTGGGCCAAGAGGTCAGTACAGAAGGTGATGGCAGCTGCTGCTTCTTGAGACTCCAAAGGGTTCATATCGAGAGTTTCTCGAAGGACACAGATGATCTCGAGGCTTAGTAGTAGGACGTGTTAATGAGCTTGAAGTCTACATAGGTGAGGCGTTGTGAGCAGCCGGGGAATTTGTGCTGAGAAATGTCTGTCCCTCACGACACTGCAGCTGTTCCCTGGGGGGTAGTCAGGGTGGTCCCGTGACCAGTTCCTGGGGAAATCTTCCGCCGTCCACCCTACAGCACTGACGCTGCCCTTTCCGATCTCCTTTCTGCTCCTCCAAAGGCAGAGAACAGTAAAATGGATCTGGATTCAAATCTTTCAAATGATGCCAAAAGTGTCATTTTGACACGGTGCAAATCAAAGAGCAGATCACCATATGGAGAGGTTTAGGGAGAGAGAAACCTCTCTTCTGAAGAGGTAACACATCTTTAGAAGTGTGCAGATGGAGGTGTGTCAAGGTAAACATAGCTTTACATCTTTATATTTCTGTTTAATAAAGTTTCCTAGGAGGCCTGGTAGTGCTAGCTTGCAAGATTTACAGGCCTGGAAACCCAGAGAGGGAGTTCGTTCTACTCTGTCCCGGGAGTTGCCGGGGTCAGAATGGGCTCGATGGCAGCGAGCTGAGTGGGCTCTGACTCTGTAGTGTTAGTTTTACTACCCTCATAGAGCTAAGAAACGTTCCCATCAGAAAAAGACATGACCATGGAGGGAGGGGGGAAGGAGGAGCTGATGCCAGCGGCTTACATGGAGAGCAAATGTTTTGAGAATGATGAGGGTGACGAATGTACAAATGTGCTTGACACAACTGATATATGTATGGATTGTGAAAAGAGCTGTATGAACCCCTAATAAAATGATTTAAATAAAAAAAGAAAAGAAAAAGACATGACCTAAAAGGTCACAGAATCTTAGGGGTAGTAGCGCACAGTTATTGACTGTGATGTTATCAAGAATACCGTATATACTGGAGTATAAGTCAACCTACATATCAGCCGAGGCACCTAATTTTACCACAAAAATGGCATTAAAAATGTGCTGGGGGAAAAAAAAACCCCCAAAAAAACAAAAAGTGTTGAAAAACTCGGCTTATACACAAGTATATATGGTGATCACTTTACAAATAAGTGATTTCAGAAGAATAATTAACTTGGTGAAAACAATTTCAACAGCATTTCTCTTTTTCATTTTTTGTTTTGTTTTATAAATGTGTGGTTTGGGGGCTCTATAGATAGATTCCATTGTTTCCAGTCATCTCAAATTAATGTTCACAGTGAGGACCAAGGAAAAAAATAAAGAACAAAAAAAATTGCCACCAGTGTTCTCAGCACGTGTACACATAATTCCCAGAGTTATACCACGTGTCTGGGCAGTACACTGCAATACCCCACTTTGGAAAGCCATACTGCCAAAAGACAATACTTAAGCCCCAGTTTTTCAATACACTTTGACAGCTATAGCTTGTTAACTAAGACACTGTTGCCAAGATCCCCACCCCCACCAACATCCACACTAACAAACAGTTCGTATTCACGCTGACTTGGTTGCAAAATTGCAGTGGTGTGAAATTACTTGGTACGGTACTTCTATCCAGAGTCTAACATCCACCAAATAACTAAGACACAGTGGGCTCTCCTGTAGGGAGTAGTCAGGTTTTCCTATTCTATTGGGTAGGAAGTGAAAATCTCAGAAGCAGGAAGGGAGAATCTCAACCATCAAGAAAGAAGAAGGAAGACCACAAGCAGAGCTTGTCCAAGATAGCTGAGGCAGGGCAGCCAAGGCAGCAGCACCAACAACACGGCACAGAGCAGGTCGGCAACATTCCCAGCCCAACGAGCACGTAAAGCCAAGTGCCTGTGGGCGGCAGCAGCACTAAAGGAGCTTTGTAACACCTGTCTAAGCAGAGCAGAGGCCATGGAACCATGTGGCTGAGCGGTTGAGGGCCAGGGAAGTGTGCCTGCCAGCATGGCGTGCGCGCACACGTGCACACACATACACACACAAACTGTATCCTTAACATTTTTTTAAAATCATTTTATTGGGGGCTCATACAACACTAATCACAATCCATACACCCATCCATTGTGTAAAGCACATTTGTACATTCGTTGCCCTCATCATTCTCAAAACATTTGCTCTCCACGTAAGCCCCTGGCATCAGCTCCTCATTATTTCCCCCTCCCTCCCCGCTCCCCCCTCCATCATGAACTCTTGATAATTTATAAATTATTATTATTTTGTCACATCGTACTGATGTTTCCCTTCACCCACTTCTCTGCTGTCTGTCCCCCAGGGAGGAGGTTATATGAAGATCCTTGTAATCTGTTCCCCCTTTCTCCCTCACCTTCCCTCCACCTTCCAGGCATCGCCACTCTCACGACTGGTCTTGAGGGGTTCATCTGTCCTGGATTCCCTGTGTTTCTAGATCCTATCTGTACCAGTGTACATCCTCTGGTCTAGCCAGATTTGTAAGATGAATTGGGATTATGATAGTGGTGGGGGGAGGCATTAAGGGCTTAGAGGAAAGTTGTATGTTTCATTGTTGCGACTCTGCACCCTGAGTGGCTAGTATCCTCCCCGCAACCCTTCTGTAAGGGGATGTCCAGTTGCCTACAGATGGGCTTTGGGTCCCCAGTCCACACTCACCCTCATTCACAATGATATGATTTTTTTTTGGTCTTTGATGCCTGATACCTAATCCCTTCGACACCTCATGATCACACAGGGTGGTGTGCTTCATCCATGTGGGCTTTGTTGCTTCTCAGCTAGATGGCCGCTTGTTTACCTTCAATCCTTTAAGACCCCAGACGCTACATCTTTTGATAGTCGGGCACCATCAACTTTCTTCACCACATTTGCTTATGCACTCACTGCTCTTCAGCGATTGTATCGGGGAGGTGAGTACACAATAATATGATTTTCCTGATCCTTACTTGTAACCTCTTAGTTTCCCTAACAAATCCCAAAATTGAAAATACTGTTGAAACAGAAGTAAGTACCATGGGAAAGGCAGTCGGTGTCAGAATAGGATAAAATAGTTGGAGAGTAGAGGCTCTTTGGATATTACCAAAGAAAAGTTGCCAGTGGATTCCTTGAAGCATCCTGCTTGTTCTTCTCCAAGTTATGCAGTCTGAAGGAGGTGCTAAATCATCAGTACTCTCCACCGGTTATTTTCTCTGGTTTCCACTGGGGTGAGGGGGGGAGGGATGTTCGTTATCACCTCTTGAGGAAAGAGGCCTTCGACAGAGAACCCTGGCTCTCAGCCAAGTCTGATTCATTCCAGTCTATAAATTCTTTTTCTGTCAAGCCCCCGACTGACCCCTGACTCAAATCCCAGAATTGTCCTCACACCCTGCTCAGGAGGGGACAAGTGGCCAAGAAAAGAGCACACAGCAGCTCCCTAGGGGCAGTCAGTGTGTCCACCATGGACCCAGGAGTTCCCGCCCCCAGAGAAGCACTGATTAAGCGAAGTCTGCCCACAAGCAACACCACTGTTCCCACATAATAACAGTGTAAAAAGAATCTGAGAAGGAAAACAAGCGGGAGTGGCTGTTACCGAAGGAGCAGAGAGAACACAGCCAAGATATTTAATCCTCTTCCTGATTTTCAGGGCAAGAAATTCAAGGACCAGGTTTGTCCCGGTTCAAATAAGCTTTTTGTTTACTCGGCACACTGGATGTGCTAATGAAAATGCAAACCACAAAAGACTGGCGTTACCGGAACCATGGCACCTGAAATGTGCCCAGATTTGAAGCGTGCAACGCCAGGGCAGTCTCTCTGGGTGTCGATCAGCCACCGAGGTGAGAAATTGCTGCGTTCCTTTGCTCAGTGCTGCTCTCTATTTTTAGAGGGAGGCTTTTCCCCCTCCCACTTGAGTTTCATTTTGGCTAATTATTATGTGTCACCATAACAGATTCAAACAGCCACAAAACAAAATATGGGCGGAGAAGTCCATCCTTGTCCCCTCGAGTCATTGGCTTATCAATCTATCCACTTGTTCTTTTAATATATGTATTTCATATTCCTCTTCCCTTGCTAAATAAAAAACATTACTATATACTATTTCCACACCTTGTTTTTTAAGAATAACATATACTAAAAAAAAAAAAAAAAGAACACCCTTGGGAGAAAATGAGAGTGTTCATTTCCCTTTACAGCTGTGTAATTCTCCACTGTGCCAAAGACCTGGGGGTCGCTTTGTTTTGTTTCAGGTTGTCTGGAGCACACTGCTCGTGGCTTTTGGAGAATTTCCAGTCTTTTGCCATCACACCGACTCTGCAGTGAGTAGAGGTGTGTCCATTTCTCATATTTCTACCTGTGTATCTTGGGGAGAGATTTTTTTTTACATCTTATTAGGAGCTCATACAACTCCTATCACAATCCACATACATACATACATCAATTGTATAAAGCACAACCGTACATTCTTTGCCCTAATCACTCTCAAAGCATTTGCTCTCCACTTAAGCCCTTTGCATCAGGTCCTCTTTTTTTCCCTTCCCTCCCCGCTCCCCTCTCCCTCATGAGCCCTTGATAATTTGTAGATAGTTATTTTGTCATATCTTGCCCTATCCGGAGTCTCCCTTCCCCCCCTTCTCTGCCGTCTGTCTCCCAGGGAGGAGGTCACATGTGGATCCTTGTAATCAGTTCCCCCTTTCCAACCCACTCACCCTCCACTCTCCCAGCATTGCCCCTCACACCCCTGGTCCTGAAAGTATCATCCACCCTGGATTCCCTGTGCCTCCAGCTCCCATATGCACCAGTGTACAACCTTTGGGGAGAGATTCTTACAAGAGAGTGTCCTGGGCCACACGGTAAATGCAAATCTTGGCACCTACGGACACATCCTTCTCATATGCTATGCCATTCTGCATTCTCACCAGCTGTGCATCTCTCTTTCTCTCTCAATCTCTCTCTCAGCCTTGCCAACAAAGCATGTTATCCAACTTCTGAGTTTTGCCAGCCTGATAGGGCAGAATAGCTTTATGCAGTTTTTATTTGCAACTCTCTTATCACGCATGATCGAGCATCTTTTCACATGACAGACACATTTAAGACATGGAACTCTGCTGACAGGCTTGAAATTTCAGAAGAGTGTTCAAGTAAATTTTTCACTGAAGTAAAAAGGACTATTAAACGCATTCCTGAAAAATCGGGAGTAAGCACCACCACCCACATGCACCCACATGATTCTTATTCCTATCCGTTCATGTCACACACAACCTTTATTGAGGAAGAGTGCACTGACACCTGCCCCTGGTACACTGACGTCAGCCCGGGCAAAGACATGGGAGAACGCCAAAGGTTGGGGTTCAGCGGTGCCCCCGGAGCTGGAGGGGCACAGCAGTTGAGAGTATCTGAGGTGCGTGTCCGTGAGGAGTTGGCTGTCGTGCACTGGAGTGCTTCTGGGCTTCAGAAACAGCCTGAAGTCCTTGGGTGATGCACCATTAAACACAAGTGGCTCCTGACCAAATGGCTTGAGCACAGAATTATACCAGAACAAGGTTGCACCAGAACAAGCCTATCTTTTCTATTTCTTTTTAAAAAAAGAAATCATTTTATTGGGGACTCTTACAGATCTTATAACAATTCATCAATTGTATCAAGCACATTTGTACACGTGTTGCCATCATCATTTTCAAAACATTTCCTTTCTACTTGAGGCCTTGGTATCAGCTCCTTTTCCGCCCCTCCCTCCCCCGTGAACCTTTGATAAATTATAATTATTATTGCTTTCATATCTCACACTGTCCACTGTCTTCTTCACCCACATTTCTGTTGTTCATCCCCTTGGGGAGGTATATATTCTATTTTTTTAAAAAAGGTGCGTGTGGAGGGTGGAGGGTAAGGATGTAAACCTCTGGGTGCTGCAAACAATTTAAGATGCTAATCAAATTTTGGACAGTCGAGTCTATCCACAGCCCCTCAGAAGAAAGACGTGGCAACTTCCTTTAGACTGTCTAGCCTGTAGGACTCCTCTGGAGCATAGTTCCACTCTGACACACATGGAATCGCCATGAGTAGGAATCGCCTGGATAGCAAGTGGTAGAAGTATTAATGGGAGAAAGGACGGACTACAAATATTGGAGAATTATACTGAGAAACACAGAAACAACCCAAATATTAAAAATGCAGCTGGAGTAAAAACTGATGATAAAGTTCCTCTAAACCAGCAATTCTCAACCTGTGGGTCATGATCCTTTGGGAGTCAAATGACCCTTTCACAGGGGTCGCCCAATTCCTAACAGTAGCAAAATTACAGTTATGAAGTAGCAACGAAAATGATTTTATGGTTGGGGATCATCACAACATGAGGAATTGTATTAAAGGGTCATGACATGAGGAAGGTTGAGAACCACTGCTCTAAACAAATGCAGCACCCAACATGGATTGTAGAAAATTAGTAATGTCCCCAAAAGTGTTCAATTCAAGGACAAAGATCAGCCCCACCCACACACAAGCTGAAGCCTACTCAAGGCAACCTCATGCACAGGAGAGAACTGGTTTTCCATGCCTGATTTGGGAGCAGAGAATGAACTTTTTCTTCCAAGGCATTCCTGGATGGCCTCAAACTTTCAACCTTGCGATCAGTCAAACATGCCAGTAAGCCCTGTGAAGCACCAGGGATTCCCCCAGGCACATGTGTTGTGATTTGATGGTATTGAGTCTTCGACTTACAGCGACCCTCTGACGAGAGAAAGAAACACTGTCCAGTCCTGTACCATCCTCACGATTATTGTGCTGGAACCACTGAGCTAGTCTGTCTCGTAGAGGGTCTGCCTTTTTCCTGATACTCTGCTTTGCCAAGTATGATGCCCTCTTGCAGGGACTAGTCTCTCCTGGTAACACATCCGTCTTATCACCCTCAACTTTTACGGAGCAATCTGTTTGTACTTCTTTCAAGGCAGATTTGTTTGTTCCTCTGGCAAACCCCAGTGCTTCCAACATTCTTTGCCAACACCATAACACAAATGCATCCATTCTTCCTTACCCGTTGTCCAACCTCCACATCTGCATCTAAGAGGTGATTGAAAACACCATCACTTGGATCAGGTGCATCTGAATTTCTTTTCTTTTTTTTTTTTTTTAAACATTGTATTAGGGGCTCATACAACTCTTATCACAATCCATACATACATCGATTGTGTAAAGCATATCTGTATATTCTTTGCCCTCATCATTTTCAGCATCTTAGTTTCAAAGGGTCTTCTTTGCTCTTGTAACAGAGGTGGGATCATTTAAACTTACCATGAAAATCTGAGAAATAAGCAAACCCACTATGAAACTCTTCAACTGCAATTACTATGCAGATTCTCTCGTGATTGGAAAAGAAAAATGGAACAATGAGAAATGAACCATCACCAATGGAACACCATTAAGAGAAATCATAATTCCCAGATTCTTTTATCAAAGTCATCTAAGCAAACCCTTCAATACAACTACACCACTTCACAGCTTCCTTCTCATTACACCTATCAGTAATCATTTACCGTTTCCCTTACACCCATAATTAAGGCTCGAAGAGTCAACACAGCGCAGGTCAGGGTACAAGTGTGATTCACCTTTCTATCTCCCACGGCACCATGTGCAGGAGGCACTCAATAAATACTTGGTGCATGAAACAATGACAACGCCCTCCCATAGCAACATGCCCGGACTTTTCCGTGGGAGGACCTTTCTCCTGAATTATGAGTTAGGGCAACTCCCTTGTCAACCTTTCAAATAAATTCGCCAGGCATTTGTCGAGGACGCAGTGTGTGCCAGAGTCAGACAGCACCCTTGGCACTGGGATATAAAATGAGTAACACTTAGTCCTTAACACCCTGCGGGAACTCGGTCTGCTATGAAAAACACCGACTATAAGACACAATGGGAAAATGCCACGGTGCAGGCAAAATGCTGTGGGAACACAGGTGGAGGAAGGACTAATTAGGTAGGCACTGAGGGAGAAAGGTGAGGTCCGAGGGCGCCGCAGAAATACCAGTCCAGCACCCCCTCTTCCTCCCCCACATCACCACTCCTTCTAAAACAAGATTGAAAAAAACACACAGAAGCATGATCGAGTTGGTATACGGCAAATGAACCGCCTACCTGGGTCTGCAATCACTCAAAGCTTATTTCTATGCAAAGACAAACACCATAACCACCACCGCCCGCATTCATGGGGCGCTTGCGAGGTGTGTCAGCCACGGTCCCAAGCACTTTGTAAGTATCAGGTGCCTTCCAGGGCTTCCAATGTTCATGGAGAAATGGAATGAAAATGGAATTTCCCATGGGTTCTTTGTACCGAAGCTTATTTACTCCTTACAATATCATGGCAAACTAAGTGCCATCTACCATTGTCTCGGTTTCTATGGTGAGGACACTGAGATACAGAGAGATATAAAACTTTGTCCTAAATATTGGGCTTGGGAATGCTCGAAACGGAGCTGTGAGCTCAGCTCAGTCCCCAGCGGACCTCCCCTCTCCCCCTGCTTCTTTACCACGCACTTCCTGGCCTCACTTCCCACTTCTGGATTCCTTGTACCGCACAGCCATCGGCTGCAGACTGTGCACACAGCTCCAACTGCTCCAGACCTCTGGGCTTCTGGGTGGAAGCCCCTTCCGTCCCCCTCACCTACCTCTACCGCACACCAATAAAGACCTGACTGGGGCCCCTCACACTACCAGTGTTCTGCTTTCGTGCAGCCACTATTAACGGACTATACCCATATTTTTATATGTACATTTCTAGCAGAGAAGTCCTTATGCCCACCTGGGAACATTCATCTTTGCTTTATGCTAATGTAATTACTTATTTAAATGTCTTCTATTATATATGTCTTTTGCTTTGCTTTTTGGTGAAGTTTTCCACAGCAGATTTGACCGTTTCTCCACATCAGTCAGGTTTCCCACAAAAGGGGCAGCATTCTCACTCACTGTGTTCTGCTTGTTCTGTTCACGTGCTCTAGTTTCCCTCTGCCCTGTGTTGTCTCATATGGATTTTTTAATGGGGCATACTACTCATGGGTATTTTTCATTTTTGTGCCAATCCTGTTCTTCTGCTAAATGCTGACTTAAGCGGATTGTTCGGGCTCAATAAATGTCTTATTTTAAGACAATAATATAAATAGCACCTCCTCAGGGAGGACAATTCCAACCCTTCCTCTTTATCCATTTCAAGTTATTTTCTTTCTCAGATCAATGTCCCCCATCCCTAGTATTTGCCACAGATCTTTTTTTTTTTTTAATTTTAGGTCTTCTCATTAGGAAATCCTTTAGAGTAGGCTTCATGGCTATGGGCTGCGAATTCCATAGCACTGGGGTGCTAATTCCAAGGTCACCAGTCTAAACCCACTAACCATTCTGAGAGAAAAATGAGGCTCTCAGCTCCTGTACAGAATTATAGTCCTGAACCGCCTATAGATAGTCACTGGGATTCATAATTGACTCGATGGCAGTGTGTTTATTTTTTTGTTAGAATACATGTTTCATCGGGGCAGGATGCTTAACTGTTAGCCCGATTTGTCACTGTATCTTCCACATCAAACCCTGGCACATCAAAGATCAATAAGCATTTGTAAACCCACCTCCCTATCTCCTGGAAAGAATGATTGTCTTAAGCAGTTTTGTATCTCTACCACACAGCATACAGGAAAAGGCCTCACTCAGTGTTTGTCTGTTTTCAACCAAAAGGCTAAGGTTTGATGAGTAAGTCTTTGCCAGGAAACTAGAGCTGGGAGAGCTGGTTCTTACTTACTGCCATCAAGCTGATGCTCACTCAGTCAACCCCCTGCAGACTTCTAAGACTGTTTATGGGAGTAGAAACCCCAGGCTTTTTGTGCTGAGATGCTGGTAGTTTCGAACTGCAGACCATGTGGATCACAGCCCACTGAACAACCATGACATCACCACGGCTCCCAGAGGTGGGAGAGGACCGATATATGCACAGAGGCAATGGGGAGGCATGGCTTTTGGAGGAAAACAGCACAGCCTGCGTTAGGCTATTGGGTGAACAGGAGCTGTGGTGGTATGATAGTTAAGCATTCAAATTGGCGGCCGTTTGAACTTATGTCACTTGTGGTGCAGTAAAATGTCTTCATATGGCTCTTCTACCCAAGTCTCTGTAACTCCCACCAAATGACTGTGTGAGACTATGCAAACAGGGTGTGCGTAGCACAAATAGAAGGGATCAGTCAGTTGTCATTACCATTCCCCCTGGCTGTGAGGATGAGCCGTCTTTGAAGCAGCAGTAGAGAAAGCTCAGGATCCCTTTGGAAGAGCACACCAAGATCTCGGCCTGAAGGAGCAGAGGCTGCCGAGAGCAGAGGTGCCAAAGACTATGGCCCAGAGACCCTGAGGGGCAGTGCTGACACTATCTTGAGGGTAGCTTCTCCTCTTCTGGCCTGAGACCATGGAACTGTGGGGCAGAACAGGAAGGCTGGCTTTCTGGCAAACAGATGCAAAGAAAGGCCAAGGGGCCATGTGCCTGAGAGTCTGAAGAGTGGAGAGCGATTTGGCTGCTGGCTGAGGAGACTAATGACTATATCCTTAGAGTTTGCTGATCCTGACTTGTGGTAACCCATTAACTTCCCTAATCACCCCCTAATTGTGAATCTTGTCTGGGAGTTGTGTGTGGCCACTGCAACACTGAGTCTAGCATAGATGGACAGTGTCGTGGGAGATCCAGTTAATATCCGAACAGGTAATGGAGGGAGTGTGGAGGCTTGTCTGCCATCTGCCTTGTGGCAACAGGCAGGCCAGAGGAGGTCCGATGTAGCCCTCCATTGCCATTTATTTCCCTGGTGACTCTGTGGGAGAAAAGACCGGGCCACTTTCTACCATACAGACTACATCTCAGGAAACTTTGAAACAGTCTACTCTATGCTACAGGGTCACTATGAGCCACAGCGGACCCGACAGTCACACAACCTTAGAAGGTGGACAGTAGAGAAGAGAGAAATGACTAAAGAGCAGGACACCAACTGGTTCAGTCGTGTTCAGGGAAGCAAAGTAGAATGGACCAAAGTTTTTTAAAAAGTTGGGTGCTCCTGAACTATAACCCAAATAGGAAAAGTGATGATGGGCAAACCTTGGGAACTGGGGCTCAGAAGAAGCCCAGTGAGCCCTTTCCAGAGACTGGCCTACTGACAGGACTGTGTGGAATACGGCACAGTCAAAGCAGCCTAGCTGGCTGCCATCTTTGATTAGGGCCAATCCTGTAGACATAAGAGATTTGGTGACTAAGCAATGTGCATGCTACCTTTGTTCTCCAGGATGGAAGCTTATTATAGCAGGGTGTGGGTCTGTCATTTTTCCCTGTTCCAGTTATCATAATTTTCTGGTTCACCAAAATGTTACTCGCTCTGATATGTTCCTGCTCACTTCCTAGGCCATCACCGAAACAAGTTCAAAGAAATGTGGGGAAAAAGGGACACGTACATGTTGGGTAGCAATGATTATCAGCGATCTCCAGCAGTAGTGGTTTTGTAAAGCCCATCTAGACGTAGATGTAGGCACTTGGAGGAGGCAGAAGTTAACTGAGCCAAGTACAACAGTGCTGGCAGTATTGTCAAACCTACTCACTCACAAACTGAGAAAGAGAACGAAGAACGAGGGGAAGGCCAGAATCTAAGAGCAGGAAGAGCAATAGAATGGCTGTCCTAGACAACTGCCTCATCGCTTGTTCTTTTGTCTCGTGACTTCATTTTTAGCTAGTCATCAAAGCTGTCTTCTGAATTTAGCTTATATGACTAAAACATTATGTTTAGCTTTTTTTTAAGGTGTGGGTTAAATGCTTCCCCATCATCTGCCTTACAAACATTTCATATGGCTACTGCTCATGAGAAGAAATGCCATCCTTTCGGAATATATCACATGCTAGCAACTATTGAAGGCATTTCCCATTTGCTCCCTTCGCTTAAAACCATACAACCGCAATCTCGTGTCAGCCAAAATGATGATGATGAGGCAGCAGCAGCAGCAGGAGATTACCTTTAATACACGTCTCTGCATTTAAACTTGCTGGAAACTTTTAAGTAGGGCAAAATTTAAATAAATTGAAGGCTGCCATAGCACTGCTTCAAAAGCAAGATGGCATGACTCCAAGGCTACCCGCCGCCCCAGCCCCCACCTTCCCCGAGAGAAGATCTTATGCAAGACCCATGACTGTACTCCTGTAACACTTCTTCACACTTCGGTTATAGAGACTTTATCGAACTGTCGAAGTTGATCCGTGTGCCTATCTTCCTGGATAGTGCTGGAAAAGAATACTGAAAGAACTCTGGCCTTCCTGAAAACAAACACATTTCTCTTCAAAGAAGGGCCGCACTCTGTTACTCGGCGCCATCCTGAGGGTGGGGTTTTCCGTCTTTCTCCACAGGTCGTCTCATAAGACTTTCAGGATCGAGACATTCTGGGAGAAGAAACAAAAGCAGAATCAACCCATTCCCCAACGGATTCAAATGAAAACTGGTAATAAGACCAGGTACCACTCCAAGGAAAGACACCGGTGAAGAACCAAGCTGGGTGCCTAAGGGGCACCCTCGGTGATGGCATGCACGCTGCCATTTACCCAATCTGTCAGACTGAGTCTAACACTGGGTCACTACCTGAGCAATTGAACTTGTACTGGCAAATGTCTGGTTTCTTCCTTGGGTTCTCTGCTTCCTCGTTGAGAGGTTACCGACAAATAATATAAGGCCAATGGTTTGAAGGAAAAAAAGAAGTACAGCCAAGATGTTCCTAAGAAGCAAGGGTGGACAAATCTCGCCTCAGGTACGCTGGATAATTATCAGGAGAGACCAGTTCTTGGGGAAAGACGCTGTGCTTGGTAAAGCAGAGGGTCAGAGAAAAAGAGGAAGACCCTCGAGGAGATGGACTTAGTCATGGCTGCAGCAATGGGCTCAAGCATAACCACTGTGAGGATGGAGTAGGACCAGACGGCGTTTTCTTGTGACTGGACGGCACCCAACAACCAGAGCAGCCACAGTCTTCCTGGAAAACAAAACAAGAACCCAAAGCATGCTCTTCCGACCCCTCATAGCCAAGTGTGTCACCTGACACAGTACATGCTTAATCACTGTGGGCTGCATCATGCATGGAAACAGTAGCCTGCAAGGAGGAGGAGGACTCCTCCTAAGAGTGACCTTCTGAGTCATCGCTGTCACTCGAGGAACGAAAGCTAAGGAAATCTGTGACTTGGACATATCCTTTCTCCTAAATTAATCTGCTTCCCAAAAGTTTTTCTTTTAAGTCTTATTGGCATATAATTCACATACGGTACAATCCAATAACTCAATCTTATTGAGGAGAATTGTACAACTTCACCACAATCATTTTAGAAAATTGTTTTAATGAAAAATTCACATTAATCTAATTTTTTTTGATAATTTGGCTACCTAACATTTTACATACTTCTTTTTCTCCCAGCTACTCATGTAACCAAAATAAACAAGCAAACAAACCCATAAGGCTCGAGTTGATCCCGATGCAGCACACTTGCAAGGCAGAGTAAGAGAGCTGCTCCCCAGGCATTCTGAGGCTGCACAGCTTCGTGGGAGCAGAAAGTCGCACCTGTCTCCCTTGGAGCAGCTGGTAAGCTTACAATGCTGGCCTCCAGTTGAGCACACAGCGCTTCAGCCCCTGTGCCACCATCTAGTTATCACACTTGTTCTATAGTGCACCACCCACAAGACAGGCTTTCACCATTCTCTCCCCTAAGTCCACAGAAGCCACGTGTGGTGAGCACAGGACCCAACCTAACTGGTCTCTCCTTTTCCTGTCTCTGCCAGCTCTAATCCACCCCTCTTTGTGCTGCCCAATTGATCTCCCTGTAGTACAACCTGTGATCAACAGGCCCCAAATGAAACCGTCCTTGTCCTCCACCCACCTGGCCTCCGTGCAGAAGCACACTGCTTCAAGGTGGTTACGACACTACAGCAGGAAGCCCGAGGGGCATCTGTGGGCACTCCCACGCCAACCAGCATAAATTCTGACGCACTCCTTTCCTGGCTACTTCTCTGCCTGTCCTGCTTGCCATTCAATCACGTTCATTCCCTTGTCTACAATGACTAAGCCTCGTCTCCAAAAGAACCAAACCAAACTCCCTGCCATCAATGATGACGCACAGTGAGTGACTCTGTAGGACAGGGTAGAGCTGCCCCTTGGGAGTTTCCGAGACTAACTTTTTTTTTTTTAAAAGAACTCAAAGATGGCTTTTATTGATGCTCTGATTTGGAAGGGATGGTAACATTCTTACAACAAACATCGTCAGGGAAAGTTAGAAAAGCAAGGAAGAGCTCTGAAATGACTTTATGTGACAAGAAGCCCAAATAAGTTAAGGGACCAGCGGCCTCCTCTGGCAGGCATCTTACTTCATGTTCTTCACAAATTCCTCCCCCTTCTTGATGGAGGCCTTCAGCTCAGGGATCGCGTCTGCGATCATCTTCTTGAACGAGGACACCTTGCCAATGCCCAGGTTCTTCTCCAGCCCATTTTTCCCCAGCAGCAAAGGCCTTGGAGAAGTACGTGCAGTCCGTCTCCTGGGACTTCACAAAGGAGCACTCGATGACACCCTCCTTGCCGTTCAACGTGTCCACGATGGAGAAGACGAAGCGGGCGTCCGCATAGGCCATGGACAAGGTGGCAGAGCCTCCTACCGCTTTTGCCTTGACCACCTCCGTACCGGCCTCCTGGATGCGCCCCGTGAGGGCCGTCAGCTGGTCTTGGGGGAAGTCCACCTTGGGCATTCACTGGGAGATCAGGGGGATGATGGGCTTCCCGGTGTGGCCACCAATGACGGGGACGTTGACTCGAGCCGGGTCCGCCATGAAAGTGTTGGCCCTGACGACGTCCAGAGTGGTCACGCCGAAGATCTTCTTGGGGTTGTCCACGCCGTGCTTCTTGAAGGCCTCCGCAGCGATGGGGATGGTGGAGTTGACCGGATTGGCAAGGATGCAGATCATGGCTTCGGGGCAATGCTGGGCACAGGCGGCCGCTAGGGTGGCCACGATCGTGGCGGTGGTGTTGAACAGGTCGTCCCGCGTCATGCCTGGCTTTCTTGGGACTCCCGCTGGGATGACCACCAAGTCGCGACCTTTCAAGCAGTCAGGCAGCTGCTCGGGTCCGAGGCAACCTTTCACATGGGCTCTGGTCTCCCTGTGGCTCAGGTCGGCGGCTACTCCAGGGGTGTGAGCGGTATCGTAGAGGGTCAGGCGGCTCACCACAGGGCTGTTCTTCAGGAGTGAGAGGGGCTGCTCGATTCCTCCAGAAGCGCCCAGCACGGCTACTTAAGCATGGTTCTCGACATTCGCAGCCCACCTCATAACCACCAGGCCACCAGAGCTCTAACTGCTGGGCACTTCGGATGAAATTTTAACTTTGCCAATGTTGTGGTAAGGAGTTCTGGTAGTTTGGTGGGTTTGACATGGACTGCTGGCTGAAAGGTCAGTGGTTCAAGTCAACCAGTTGTTCTGTGAGAGAAAAAAGAGGTTCTTAGAAACCCGAAGGAGCTGTGGTATGCTGTCCCTTCGGGTCACAGAATCGAGTCTGCAGCAGTTGTGGGAAGGTTGCTGTCACTCCAATCAATCCCAAGTCGTGAGGATCCCACGTGTGGCAGAGCAGACGTGCCATCGGGTTTTCTTGGCTGTGGGCAGTGGCCCCATGGCAGGGGGTTTGGTTTGCGTTCCTGTCTAGTGGTGAGAACTACCAACCTTGGGGCGCACAGGGGAGCACAAATGGTCAAGTCAATTCCGACTCACAGTGACTGGATACAAACTGAGCAGAACTACTCCCTTTGGTTCCCCAAGGTCGTTTTGGAAGCAGGAGCCAGAGTGAGTGCAAGCCTTTCTGTTAGCAGGGGTAAGGTTAACCACTGCACCACCAGGCCTCTTTTTCCCACCTCTCACTCACTGCCACCGGGTTGATTCTGACACTTAGGAGCCCTGGTGGCGAGGTGGGTTTCACATTAGTTGTTAACCACAGGTTAGCAGTTTGAAACCACCAAGGGAGAAAAATGAGGCCTTTTATTCTTGTAAAGATTTAGTCTTGGAAACCCACAGGAGCAGCTCTACTCTGTCCTAAAGGCTGAGTTGTTCCATCTAAATTGGCTGATAATCACATGACAAAAGTAAAAAAGAAATGGGTGTTGTTGATTCTAAGATGTTTTATTATATATGGGCACTATATCCAAAGCATTTTCATCTTAACACATTATGCCATCGAGTCTATTCCAACTCACAGCGACCCTATAGGCCAAGGTAGAACTGCCCCTATGGGTTTCCAAGATTGTAACTCTTCACAGGAGTAGAAAGCCTGGTCTTACTAGTACAGAGCAGCTGGTGGTTTCAAACTACCAACCTTGTAGCTAGAAGCCCAATACATAAGTACTATGCCTCCTTATTTTAACATGTAGCCTATATAAAAAGTTATTAATAAAGTATTTCACATTTTTCTCCCACAGCTTTGAAATCTGTGTGCACTTTCCCTTACAGGACATCTCAAGGCTATCCGGCCACCTTTCAGGAGCTCAATAGCTGCACACGCCCATTGGCTACGTTACCGGAGTGCAGATCTAGACGGAATGCTCCCAGCTTCTTTCTTATATTCTCTACATTGCCTTTCTTGTTCTCTCTTTTTGGAAATAATTTCATTCCAGCTCCAATAAGCCATTCTATATCCATTTCCTCTCACATCCTTAATCATGAAACGCCATTTCTATGCTTCTCCATACTTTTAGACCACACTCACGTGCTGCCGCATTCACGAAGCCTTTCCTGTAATCCCCACTCAGAATTCACCTCTGCCTCCTCTGTGCTTCATACTACCCTGTCACTCTGTAATAACATGAATGGGCCTGCCTTGAAGCCCTTTAAATACAGAGGACTGCTGTTCATTTTATAGCTCACAGGGAAGACAGTACAATGCCATGCACATGGGAGAGGCTTTACATTTTGGTTTCAGTGAGCACGTTCACTTACCCAACTTGTAACAGACAAGTGCACTCTTCCATGAGTGCACACGCCAGGGTACAGCCGGCTCTACATCAGCTAAACCCTACAAGGGGATGTTGGCACGCAGCGCTCACAACCAAATGTGTCTTGTCAGGGAAACAGGGGCACTGACTCATACTTTCACCGGAATTCTTTTTTTTTAAGCAAATGCCTTAAATTAGAAGCATTATCTTCCTATAAGAATGGAGACAAGAATCCCTGTACATTTTACATGGTGACATAAACTAAGTTCATGATAATTGATTGGAGATCTAACTATTCAAAGTAACACAGTAGAAATACTTAGATTGGAGATGAAATGAGTGGCAACACAGCCGGTGCGAATGAAGGGAAAGGAATACTAACACTAACAAAAGGATCACAAACGACTGCTTTCCTGAAGACAAATGCCTAGCATGCACCCTCTACCCAAAATAACACACATGAACATCACAGCAGACCCATAGTAAAAGAAGAAATGTCTTTCGCTTCAGTCTCAGGCTCAGTGGGCAGCCGAGTACGCGCTCCAGGTTCCTCAGCACTGCGGCCACCATTGCTGTCACTTGAGTTCCCATAGGCTCATCTGCACACCCTCCACTGTCCCAGACTGCCATCATGGTGAAGTTCACCAAGGCCCATAAAAATCAAAGTGATCCCAAGAGGCTGGCACCTCCTCCCACGGAGGGAGAAGATGAGGCCATGGCAGACGATGGTGAAGAATAGGGAAGCAGTGAAGAGGGCTATCATTCCTCGGAAAAGCAGCAAGAAGAACGCCACAGTGCCATCAAAGAAGATGGTGGCTTCTCCAACACAAAAGGTGGTGGCTACCACCCCAGCCCAGGAAGCTGCTCTCACTCAACCAAAGAGGCCGCTGCCACGCCCGCCAAGAAGACAGAGACACCAGTCAAAGCAGGAGTGACACCTGGCAAGAAGGGTGCCACCCTGGGCTAAACCATGGTGGCCGCCGCTGGGGAAAAGGGAGCTATCTCACCAGCTGGGGGGAGAAGATGGGAAGAGTGCCAAGCAGGATGAGAGTTGATAAGGAGGATGAAGTTGACAGTGAAGAAGATGACGAGGATGAAGGGGAATTTGAGCCGGCCATGATGAAATCAGCCATCGACCCTGCCTCAGAGGATGAAGACCATGAAGAAGATGATGAGGATGATGAATCACAGGGAGGGGTTAAGGAGATCACATCACTCAAAGGCAAAAGCACTGGCCAAGGCAGTCCAGTGAAGGCCAGGAGTGGAACTGAGGATGAGGATGACGAGGAGCAGGAGGACAAGGAAGAACTTGTTTAAAAAGTACCTAGAAAACAGAAGAAGGAAATGGTCAAGCAGAAAGTTGCTCTTGAAGACACGAAACAGAAAGTGGAAGCAGTAGAACCAACTAGTTTTCAACCTCTTCATTGTAAACATGAACTGCAATAAAACTGCTCCTGAATTTAAGACTGGCCTCGGTGACTCTTTTGCTCAAAACAATCTTACTGTGATGGACGTCAGAATTAATATGACAAGGACGTTTGGCTATTGGATTTTGCATCTGCTAACGGCCTGGAAAAAGCCTTGGGATTCACTGGTTTAAAAGTTTTGGGCACCTAGATTAAAATAGAGAGATTGTGGGGAAAGGGCAATATAAGAAAGATCGAGATGCCAGGACAATGTTGGCCCAACATTTGCCTTACAAAGTCACTCAAGATGAATTAAAGAAGTTTTAAAAGATGGCATGGAGATCAGATTAGTCAGCAAAGACAGCAAGAGTAAAGGGATTGTGTATCTCAAGTTTAAGACAGAAGCTGATGCTGAGAAACCCCTTGAAGAAAAGCAGGGGACAGAGATCAATGGCTGGTCCATATCCCTGCACGACACTGGGGAGAAGGGTCAGACTTAGGACCCTTCAAGTTGGGGAGACCAGCCCTAGGTGCAGTAAATCAAACCCTCATTTTAAGCAACCTCGACTGCAATGCAGCAGGAGAGACCCTGCAGGAGAAGGCAGCTGCTTTTAAGGTGCCCCAGAACCAGAACGGAAAATCTAAAAGGTATGCATTCATAGAATTTGCTTCATTTGAAGATGCTGAAGAAGCTTTAAGTTCTTGCAGTAAAAGAATAATAAAGGGCAGAGGAATCCAGTTGGAGTCACAAGGAGCCAGGGATCACCTAACGCATGGAGCCAGTCCATCGAAAACCATGTTTGTCAAACGTCTGTCTGTCTGTCTGAAGAAACCACTGAAGAGACCGTGAAGGAATTTGATGGCTTAGTTTGGGCCAGGATAGTCACCAACTGGGAAACCAGATTTTCCTAAGGATTTAGCTACATGGACTTTAACAGTGAGGAGGATGCCAACTGATAGCAGTGATGATGACGGTGTAACCCCATTCGAGGGGGTATAACCCCATTCGAGTGAACAACAGAATTGGATGTGAATGGATATATTGGATGGTGTAATCTATTGGAGGCCATGGATGATGGTGAGATCAATGGCAACAAAGTAAACTCAAGGTTTCCACAATAAGATTTTTGGAAACAATTGAGGAATTTAATAAAAGAACAGGATATAAGATTAACAACCAGAAACCAATTGGAGTACTACATACCAGTGCAGAGAAATTCAAAAAGGACATCAAGAAAACAAGATCATTCACAACAGCCACACAAAAGTTGAAATACCTAGGAATTAAGCTAACCAAATAAACAAAAGATGTGTACAAATAAAACTATAGAACATTACTATAAGAAACCAAGAGAGAGCCTTCCCAGAAGATGCCGCCCGTATTTAATCATCCACTCTGTGCTTCCATTGTTCGATCGGAAAATCAAGAAAAACTGGCTGGAAAGCCCGAGTAGTCCGGAGACCTGGAGCAGAGCTCTTGTCTCTTGGCTGTGGATACTGAGCTAAGTCAGTTTCATCCTCAGCCAGTGGCAGAAAGGTGGTCAAACTGCCCCACCCTTGTATCCGCTTACAACCCCAGACATCAAAATTACAGCCCTGAAATTAGGGGAGGAGAAGGAGCAAGAAAGGGGAGGAAGGGGAACTGACAGTATCGATGACTGTATAACCCCACTGAAGGGGAGTAAACAACAGAATGGTATGTGACTGGATCTACTGGATGGCTTTATGACATGGAAGTAAGTATATAAATATATAAATAAAGGTTCCTCGGGATAGGGTCAGGGAGGGAGGAGATAAAGGGGAGCTGATACCAAGGAGTTCAAGAAGAAAGAAAATGGGTGAAGAAGGCTGATGGTGCCCGGCTGAGAGATACAGCGTCTGGGGTCTTAAAGGCTTGAAAGTAAACAAGCAGCCATCTAGCCCAGAAGCAACAAAGTCCACATAGAAGCAGCACACTAACATGTGTGATCATAAAGGGCAGAGGGGACCCGGTTTCAAGCAACAAAGGTGTGGGGGTGGTGGTGGTGGTGATTCATATCATCGTGAATGAGGGGAGCGTGTGATGGGGACACAATGCCCATCTGTAGACAGCTGGACATCCCTTACAGAGAGGTAGTGGGGAGGAGATGAGTCACCCAGGGTACAGTGTAGCAACAATAAAACTCACAGCCTTCCTCTAGTTCTTAAGCACTTCCTTCCCCCACTATCATGATCCCAATTCTACCTTGCAAACCTGGTTAGGCCAGAGGATACACAGCGGTACAGATAGACTGGAAACACAGGGAATCTAGGACAGAGGAACCCCTCAGGACTAACGGTGAGAGTGGCGATACTGGAAGGGAAGAGGGGGTAGAAAGGGGGAATGGATCACAAGGATCTACATATAACTTCCTCTCTGGGGGATGGGCAACAGAAAGGTGGGTGAAGGGAGATGCTGGGCAGTGTAAGATAAGATGTAATAATAATTTATAAATTATTAAGGGTTCATGAGGGAGGGGAAGTAGGGAGGGAGGGGTAGGGAAAAAAGGAAAATGAGGAGCTGATTCCAGGAACCCAAGCAGAAAGCAAACTTTGAGGATGATGAGGGCAACAAATGTATAAATGTGCTTTATACAATCGATGTATGTATAGATTGTGATAAGAGTTGTATGAGCCCCAATAAGATGATTTTTAAAAATATCTGAAACTGATTGTGGTAGCAATTGTACAATACTTCTTGATAGGGTTCAACTATGGGATGCTATGATATCTGTAAGCACTCGCCATAAAATTATTTTTTAAATAAATAAATTAATTAATTTTTCAAAAGAGACCCACAAAAATGGACGAATCTCCCATATTCATAGATAGGAAGATCCAATATTGTGAAAATGTCAATATCACCTAAAGCAATCTGCAAATTCAATGCAATCCCAACTTAAATCTCAACTCAAACACTCAAACTCCCAACATCATTCTTTAAATCCCAACATTATTGTTTAAAGAAAAGGAAAATTATCACCTTCATATGGAAAAGGACGAGAGCCAGGATAAGCAAAGAATTTCTCAAAAAGAAGACCAAGTAAATGGTCCTGAACTTCCTGACCTCAAAGCCTACTACAGCACAGTTGTCAATATAGCCTGGTACTGGTATAATGATAGATACATATGCCAAAGTAACAGGATAGGAAACAGAAATAAAAGCATCCGCCTACAGAGAACTGATATTCTACAAAGGACCAAGAAATATTCAATGGGGAACAAAAGAAATACTCAATGGGAAGGGGATGTCCTCCTCAACAAATGGTGATGAGAAGACCTGCTATCCATATGCAGAAGACTGAAAAAGAATCCATACATCACCTATACACAAAAATGACCTTAAGGAAGATCAGAGATTTAAATGTAAAAAGCTATCAGGATCATCAATAAGAAAATAAGGACAAATTTAAGGGCCTTACTACAGGGCATATATGGACAGCCAGATATAACAAAGGAAACGCATACAGTGGAAGACAAAATAGATGACTAGGATCTATTAAAAATAAAACCTTGTGTATATCAAAAGAGTAAAATGAGAGCTTACGGATCAGGAAAATATATTTAGCTTTGACATAACAGAAAAAGGACTAGTTACTAAAATCTACAGAACTCTGCAGAAACACAATAAGAAAAAACAAATAACCCTCTTAAAAGTTGGGTAAAGGATCTGAATAGACAATTCACAAAGGACAACACACGAATGGCTAACAAGCACATGAGGAAATGCTCTCATTCATTAACCATCTGGGAAATGCAAATCAACACAACGATGAGATGCACCACAATCATAGCCCAATTTAAAAAGAGAGAGAGAAAGAATAACAAAGCTGGAGAGGATGTGGAGAGATTATAACTCATACACTGCTGATGGGGTTGTAAATATGTGCAACCACTGTGGAAAGTGACGTGGCAATTCGCAAAACAACAGTCAATAGAAATACCAAACAGCCCAGCAATGCCACTGCTGGGCATTCACTCAAAGTAATGAGACAGACATCGAATAGAAATATGCTCTCACATATTCATTGCGCAGCCCAAACTCCCATCAGCAGAAACAATGGCTTTAAAAAAGGTACATAAACACAATGGAATACTACGCATCCCTAAACACAATGATGAAATCATGAAACACCTCATGGCACGGAGAAATCTGAAATCATAATGCTAAGCGAAGCTAGTCCATCACAGAGGGCAAATATTGTATGAGTCTACTGCTATGAGGCTAACCACCGACATGAAGGCACACTCAGGCATTCAGGCCATGCAGTCCGCTGAGTGTGCCAAGCTAGTCAGTAGAGAAACTGCCTAGTGCCCATGAACCACACACCATTCTCGCTCTACAGATGCGACCACTTGAAAAAACCCACTTTGACAGGAGACCTCACTTAAACTGGGATCAGATTTTCAAGATTGGGGAAAAGAAGATGACCATTTAGTGGCTATCATGAAAAAATGTGATGAGGTGCCCCCAAATCAGTAGATCAATACTTATGGGAAGGTCATGTCAAGAGAGGGGAAGTGGAACATACATATCTTGGAGCAGACAAGCGCATTTCTGTTGGTAGAATAAGCGGGGGAAATGACTAACAGTCCTTTGATGGAGCCCAAAGGAAGATTATGGCTGGAACTGTGCTCCTAATAGGGCACATGTTTCCGAGTCTCTGTACAGCCCGGGGGGACCCAGACCACGTGCCACAGAGTACTGGGCCATTGAACCCTGGACCTCTGAGGTGCAGAGCGCAACATACTCCAAAGGTCCTACCAGAGATGTGATGGGAAACCTCACTCGGTGAACTGGACTTTACCTCAAGCACACCTGTTGCCCAAGGACTTAGGCCAAAACAACATGGTATGTGAAGGCACAGAGGGCAGCTCTACCAAGAGTATTGAACTGTCAGTAGGTAGACTAATATTTCTATACTATCTCAGCACACTACTTGTTGTATTAACATATTATTCTGGCCGACCTGGGTCTAATATTGTCAGTAAAAATTATTTTAAGTTCTGACTGACCACCAACTCCCATTGTTTGTGTAAATAGTGTCCAGTCACTTAAGGATTTAAACTGTATGAGTCAATAATAATCCATGTATTTCCATTGGAGCCAGTCTACGTTTATTTAATCTCCTTTTCTCAATTGTGTTTTAAATGCATTACCATGGGCTAAATCAATGACTAACAACAGAAGGTCCTTATGAACCAGGGAGATGATCAATAAGGTTCTCTAGCACAAAATAGTCAAGATGTCGCTAAGGTGAACCAGAGGCAGATAGGAAACATCTACTTAGGTATGGATTTGAGCTCACAATCCTAGCACCAACCCAAGACCAGTTAGTTCTTATGACATGGCCCTGCTCAATACTCACCCTCATGAAGGAAACACGAAAGATAGGGGTGCTACGGCACAGTGAGGCAAAGAAATTATGTGATGCCTAGCTATTAGAAAGAAGATTAAAGTGAAGAATCTGTCTTGAATAGTTAAAACCTTGTCATTTTATCTCGCTTTGAATACACTTTGAGCTTGATCTGGTTTTTAATATTTTCTTTGTTTTTTTCTTCAAATTGTGGTTTATCTCTTGTATTTTGTTATGCTTGGTAGCTTTCCTGACTGTCATGTATTTATCTATGTTTTGGTGTGTGTTTTTTATATATGAAATCTAGGATGGGTGGCTCTATAGTGACAATAAGTTGATTTGGGGTGCTTAGGAGGTACGGCAGGGAGGTGGGGGAGGTGGGGCAGGTAACAGGGAGCTGATATCGAGGAGTACAAAAAGGAAGAAAAAAACTTTTGGTTTTTTTTCTTTTTAACAGTTTTCTTGGTGCATAATCCACATATCAGATGATTCAATAGCACAATCATATCAAGAAGGGTTGCATAATCATTACACCACAATCCATTTGAGAACATTTTCTTCTTTCTTGTACTCCCTGTTGTTAGCTCCCCACTCACCCACCCCCGGAAGAAAATGTTTTAAAACTGATTGTGGGAGAGATTGTACGACACTGCTTGGTATGACTGAACTAGTGAATGGTATGATGTCTGGATTATGTCCTAATAAAACAGTTTGAGGTTTTTTTAATTACAGTAACATGGTAGCACGAGAGGTGAGGAAAATAGATTTCTGGAGTAGTTTCATTTATTTGTACGACGGAGCTCGGAAGCAACAACTGGAAACACAAAGGTGACAGACTGGGAACCTCTTTCTGAAGCTGTCACGACACAAAAGAGGCCCCGTGGCCATTGTGTCTGTTCTGACTCCCAGTAACACTGCACAGGATGTCTGAGACGGCACCTCTTTCTGGGAGCAGATGGCCTCCTCTTCCCCCTGAGGAGCGTCTGGTGGGTTTGAGCTACAGATCTTGCTGTTAGCACCCCAAGGCCTAACCCACACCGCCACCTATTTCAGAAATTCAAGATAGGACATACCCCAGCCACTGATGGGATAGTTTCTTCTCCACCTCTCTTCCTGCTCTGACCCATCACCCATGCTCTCCAGGGTGAACCTCACCATGTTTCCCATGGGACACTGTGAAAAGGAGTCACCCAGTGACAGGGGTCTTACAAAATCCTTAAAGGCATTCCACACACTCCAATAATTTTCCATGGCCCACAAGGCCTTCTACCATCTGGCCTCCTCCCAGCCTCTCTCCCCTTTATCACTCAGCTCCAGACTCACTAGCTGTTTTGCTGTTTCATAAAGCACACCCTGCCTCTGGGCCTTTGAGCAAACTTTCTAAGCCCACAAGCCTCTTCTCCCCCCACCCACTCCCAGCTAAAGCCAGCCAACAGCTGGAGCACTACCTCGGAGCTTTGTTTCAATAGGAGAAAGGTATTTCCTGATGACTCTGTATCAATGGCACATCCTTCTTCGCTCCGTTCAATGACCTGACACTCTTTATTGTCACCAGCTCCTTTTAAAATCCTAACATGACCAATGTTTTACTCTTTGCCTACACTAGGACATGTGCTCTAGGAAAGCCAGATTCTGGTGGTGGGATTTCGGTTCTGGTGTTTTGTTTTGTTCCTGCTATATCTTCACTTCAGGACTAAGGATATTTTCAATTGCCCTCCTATGCTTGTGAAAGGTGAACGTTGAATAAGGAAGGCCGTAGAAGAATAGATGCATTTGAATGTGATGCTTGAACAGAATATTAAAAGTGCCATGGACTGATACAAGGCCAAATCGATCTGTCTTGGAAGAAGTAGGACAAGAGTGCTCCTTAGAGCAGAGGTCCTCAAACTAGGACCCGTGGGCCACATACGGCCCACCGAGGATATTTATTTGGCCACCTGGTGTTTTTGCCCCGTTTTGTTTTTTACTTCAAAATAAGATATGTGCAGTATGCATAGGAATTTGCCCATAGTTTTGTTTTGTTTTTGTAAACTATAGTCCGGCCTTCCAATGGGTCTGAGGGACAGTGAACTAGCCCCCTGTTTAAAAAGTTTGAGGACCCCTGCCTTAGAGACAAGGATGGCAAAACTTGGTTTTACATACCTTGTATGTGTTGTCAGGAGAGACCAGTCCCTGGTTAAGGATGTCATGTAAGGGAGGGGCAGTGAAAAAGAGGAAGATCCTCAAGGAGATGGACTGATACCCTGACTGCAACAATGGAGCCAAGCATAGGAACAATCATATGGGATGGTGTAGGACAGGGCAGTGTTCTGTTCTGTTGTGCATAAGAAGGTCACAACTAGTTGCAACTGACTCAATGGCACCTAACAATGACAACATCTTCACCAAGTAGAACAATGACTGGGATACAACAGGCATTCAAATACTGATTGAACAAGTGCATGATCGATTTTCTCGGAGAAGTGACGGAGGAGCCATTCCTTCACTTTTTTCAAGGAACTATTTAAGAAATAATTTCATTTTAATATCTCGAAATTTACTGCACAATCAGCTTACATGTTGTTGTTAAATGCTGTCAAGTCAGTTCTGACTCATAATGACCCTATGGACAAGAGAATGGAGCACTGCCTGGCCCAGTTCCCTCCTCACAATTGTTCTTATGTTTGAGCCCCTTGTTGCACATGTCAATCCATCTCATCAAGGGCTTTCACTTTTTTTCACTGCCCCTCCACTTTACCACACATGATGTCCTTCTCCAGGGACTGGTCTCTCCTGACAACATGTCCAAAGTCAGCAAGATGAAGTCTCACCATCCTTGCCTCTAAGGAGCATTGTGGCTGTATTTCTTCCGAGATATATATCTTTGAATTTTGGCAGTGCTTTCAATATTGATCACCAATACCATTATTCAAATGCATCCCAAAGAGATCTGACCCAACAGAATGTGAAAACTTAGATAATATCATTGATATCATATGAAGTAACGTTTTGCCGAGGCTCATTCAACAACAGTTGTAGTAGTACATTGACAGGGAGCTGCCAGAGGTTCAGGCTAGTTTCAGAAGAGGCGGTGGAACAAGGGATATATATTATTGCGGCTGTCAGATGGATCTTGACTGAAAGCGGAGAACACCAAAAAGATATTTACTTGTGTTTCATTCACTATGTGGAACATAAACTGTGGACAGCCTTGACAAACGGGATTCCAGAATACTTTATTGTGCTTATGTGGAATCTGTACATGGACCAAGAGGCAGTTGTGAGACTAGAACAGAGGATACTGTGTCATTTAAAATAAGGAAATGTGTATGTCAGGACTGTAGCCTCCCACCATCATACATATACCCAAAAGCCAAACTCACTGCCTTCAAGTCAATGCTGACTCACAGCGACTCCCTGTGGTTTTCTAAGACTGTAACTGTTTATGGGAGTAGAAAGCCCAGTCATTTTTCTGCGGGGCTGATGGTGGTTTAGAACTACTGACCGTGCAGATCAGAGTCCAACTCGTAACCATTACACTACAGGGCTTCTATTATGTGTATCTGAGTTTTCGTGTGTGCGTAAGCACAAATATTACCCTAAAGTGTATAAAATAAAAAGTGAAAGTTATGCTAATAAGAATCTTGAACCATTCTATTCCCAAGTAAATTAATGTTGCAAGGATTGATATATGTCCTTTCAGAAGTGCTTAACATGCATGTTTGTTATGCAAATAGGTTTATCCTCCTACCTGCAAAATCAGTTTGAATTTCTGATTCTACTCTTTTGGTTTGCACATTATGCCAGGCTGATACACCTAACACTACTTTATTTTTTATAGCGGTTCAACTTTGTATCTTCTAGGCACAATGAGTAAGGCCCTGGATGGTGCAAATGGTTAAATGCTTCGATATTAGCCAGAAGGTTAGTGGTTCAAACCCACCCAGAGCCACCTTGGAACACAGGCCTGGCAATCTGCTTCTAAAAGGTCCCAGCCCTGAAAACCCTGTGGAGCAGTTCAATTCTGGATGTGGGTTAGCCATGAGTATGAATCAACTGAGCCACAACCAACAGTAAACGGCATGATGAAACATAGAATCCCTTCCTCTGTTAATGGATGGGGTCGAACATTTTGCATTTAAAAGAGAAAACTTCAAGTTTCCAAATTTGCCTTCTGAACTCAGATGCTTGGAACTCAGCCACGCATCCTGAAACGGATGCAGTTGAATGAAGGAGAAGGGGGAAGGCATGGACACCGTCGCCCCACCCCGCAGGAGACCTGAGATCCATGAACTGTCCCTTTCAAATGGTCCTTCCCTCTTTTGTTCTTCCCAACTCAGCAAGACTTGATTTGTTCAACTGCAGATATGCTGGGCACCACTGGGCCTTTCTCCATCTTCTGGTCCCTTTTCCCCTTCTGAGAGATGGACTGTCCCGACCCAGTACTGACACATAGACTGAAGAAGCATACCACCTCTCCTTCCTTCACGCATTCTGCAAAGATATACAAAGAGGGTCCTCCTGAGACCCCCTGATGGCCAACTTTATTTCCTAAGCTGCCTTCATGATTGATGTAGCCATTTCTCCCCCTCTTCTGTCCTAGCAGTGATCCCAAAACAGGATGCTGCTCATAAATCTCATCCCTCAACTTACCCACCACCCACTGACAAGCCTGTTTTTACAAGCGCGGCCATTGCCCAGGCGACCCTAACATAAACTCCCGGTGGAAAACCACAGGGACTTCTGGTGACGCCACAGGTTAAGCAATGGATAATTAGCCACCAGTTGAACTCCACCAGCTATTCGCTCCTATAAACATTTACAGTCTTACGAATCCTCTGGAGCACGTTCACACTATCCTTTCAGAACACTGAGTCAGAATGAGGTCACAAAGTTGTATCAATTATATATCCCTGCTTGCTGATGAGTGTTCCTCCAATCCCGACAGCTCAGTGTCTCAGACTACCTGCTCAAGTGTTGTTGTCAGGGGTCTGACTTACAGAGAGACACGACATGCACCAGAGTGAAACACTGCCAAGTCCTGCACCACGCTCATGATTGTTCTGCTTGAACCCACTGTTGCAGCCACTGTGTCAATCCATCTTACTAAGGTTCTCCTCTTTTTCAGTGCCCCTCGACTTTACTCAACTTCACGTCCTTCTCCAAGGGCTGGTCTGTCCTGACAATGTGTTCAGAGTATGTGAGACGAACGCTGTCCCTCCCCACTTCTGAGGCCCTTTCTGGATGGACTTCTTCCAAACAGTGGTTCATTTGTGGGCAGTCGTGGCATTTTCCATTTTCTTCACCAGAACCAAAATTCATCAATTCTTCTTCCACCTTCCCTACACAAGGCTGGATGAATAGGTTGAAAAGATATAGGCCCGACACTCACTTGCCCATATTTGAAACTACACATTATTCCCTGTTTTGTTTGATTATCCCTGGTCAGCGCACAGACCTCACATAAGCACAATTAAGTGTTCTGGAGTTCGCATTCTTTCCAGTGTTGCCCATAATTTGTTGGGTTCTGCATAGTCAATGAAACTCAGGTAACTGTATCTCTCATATTCTCTGCTTTCAGTCAAAGTCCAGCAAAGATACACCTGCTTCTATGTCTTCCTCTGGATCTGCCTTGAACTTCTAACAGCTCCCTATTGATGTACTGCCACAACATCCTTAAATTTATCCTTAGCATCACCTTACTTGCTGGTGATGTTAATGTTGTAGTTGCTATTGTTAGGTGCCAGAGAGTCAGTTCCAACTCATAGCACCTTATGCCCAACAGAACAAAACACTGCAACCGTCCAACAAGTCCTGCACTGTCCTCACGATTGCTCCTGTGTTGGAGCCCAGTAATGCAGCCACTAGGTCAATCCATCTACATTACGAAACTGGATCTCCTTCTCCAGGGCCTCGTCTCTCCTGACAATATGCCCAATGTATGTAAGATGAAATATGACCATCCTCGCCTCTAAGGAGCACTCTGGCCTTAGTTCTTCCGTATAGATCGCTTTGACCTTTTAGCAGTCCAGGGTACTTCTTCCTCAGCACCACATTTCAAACGCATGGATACTTCTATAGTCAACCTTCTTCAATGTCCAGTTTTCACATGCTTCTGATGCAATGAAGAATACCGCACCCTGCTCCACTCCTGCCTTCTTACCAGACCCATAAAGGGAAAGGTGGTTTGATGTGAGTTATAGAGACTTAGGCTAGAAGAACACGCTGAATAACTCACTGCCTCTGCTATCTCCACTTGGATTTTCATAGCTGTCACAAACCTACACACATTAGAACCACCCCTATGGTGAGAATGGTATCTCTCGTGTTACACACTGAATTGGGTCCCTGCAAAATATGTTATAGATGCTAAACAATGCCCACAGTGATAATCCCATTTGGGAATGGTCTTTGCTATGTTAAGGCAGCAGGATTAGTGTATTTTGAGTCTACCTTATTGAGTCAATCTCTTTTGAGATGTCTGGCTAGGTAACATGAAGTTGGTTCCAACCCAAATACAACCAAACAACTGAGCACAGCAATGAGCAATTTTTTGTCCAATAGGATAAAAGACCAACTTTCATTCAGCAGGATGCAAAGAAGGTGCACAAGAAACTGGGAGGAATCGGGTCAGAATGGTAAGGACTTATGTGCCCCAAACAAAAAACTGCCAGCCCACTATCATCAAATTGAATGTGGCTCACAGAGACCCTACAGGACAGAGAAGAACCGCCCCTTTGGAAAGTTTCCGAGACAGTAGGACACCTTTATGGGAGGGGAGGGCCCACACTCATCTTTCTCCTGCAGAGCAGCTGGTGGTTTCAAACCCTAAAAGCCTACCTCTATGAGTCCATTGCAACGTATATATGATCACAAGTGTATATATACACACATGTAATCATATACAAGGGGTGCCCCCCAAAAAACCACAATGCACATTTGTTTTTGTTTTTTTAATGAGGGGGATTAGTGCATTTGGAGTTCTTTCCACCAGGCCAAACTGTTCATCAAACTTTCTATTTAGAGGTTCTGAAAAGATAGTTTAACAGTGTGCAACCAAAAAGGCCTGATTTGTGGCAAACAGGGGACTGGTTTTGCCACCACAACAATGTACCTGTTCACGCAGCCATCTCAGTGCGCCAGTTTAGGGCAAAAAACAGCATGCCTCTCTTGCCCCACACACCTGACTCACCTGACCTCCCTCCATGGGACTTGTTTTTCTTTCCTCAAATGAAGAGGGACATAAAAGGACCGTGATTTTATAATACAGAAAGGTAAGGAAAAAAACGAGGGAGGTGCGTGCTGTCAGCCACCCAAAGAGATGAGTTTGAGAAATGATTCCAAGGTTGGAATCACAGATTTGACAAATGTATTAAGAGTAATAGAGAGTACTTTGAAGGTAATAAGATTGTTTTGTTAAAAAATTTAAATATATAGCTTTGAAAAATAAATCTGGAGTTTTTTGGGTACCCTTCTTATATAACTTCTATATGGTTTTCTAGGCTGTAACAGATAGCCTCCTTGTTCTCCCACAAAACAACTGCTGGGTTTGAACCACTGACCTCTCCGTTAGCAGTCCAATGATTACCTATCAGAGCTATCAGGGAGGAGGGACGGAATCACTCTATATTGTAGCACACTGTATGCAGAGCAGGTGCTCAGCACTTGTAGCAAATGCAAAACAATACACAGTGGCACCTCCAGGCAGGTGATACATATTCCAAAGGAGCAGCTGATTTCTCGGATTATTAAGTCAGCACCATTTACAGCAACTGTCACCTTGGAGATGTCGGAAGGATAGCACTCCCACCTGGGAAAATATCTCAAACCACCACACCCAAGCCCTGATTCAAAGCAAGCCAGCTGTGAGTTCTCTTGAAAAGAAACAAAGCGGGTAAAAGCTTTCTTCAGTATAAACAATTGCTCCCTGGTCTTTTTCACTGGGGGCTCTAAGGGGGCACAGTTACATACAGCAGAGCACCGCTTGCTGCTGCTCCTGCGAGTGAAAAGGGACCATTGTGCACAGATCACCTGAGTGGGCAGGAGTGGGGCTGGGGTACAAAAGGCAGATTGGTGACAGATGGAAGAACGCTGATGGGGAAGGAAGGGCTTGGGAAGAGGAGGCATGGGCTAGTCCCTGTGAGTGCACTGTGCTAGTCCTACCAAGGGGCCCTCGTGTTTGGTACAGTGGAGGGGCAGTGCATAAGAGGAAGGCCTTCAGCGAGACGGTGGACACAGTGGGCTCAGACATAAGCACGATTGTGCAGATGGCGCCGGACTGGGCAGTGTTTCCTTCTATTGTGTCCGGGGTCGCTATGAGTCAGAATTGACTCGATGGCACCTCACAACAACGCCTAGGGTCCCTGGATGACAGCAGCAGTATGCTCTAGGTGACTCACCTAGCTGTGGATGGGGAGAACCCATGCAGGGGGACGGAGAAAGAAAGGCCTGACTAGTAACTTACACAAAGATCAGAGGAAAGATTGGGTTACACAAGGAAACCCAAAGGAGCAGCTCTGTGCCATAACATGAGTGGTCTTCGTTTTCTTAAAGGGCCAACCCACCAATGGGGCCAACTAAATCATAGGGACTCAAACATGCGTACTAAGTCTAATAACAGCACCATCACCGATGTGTCCTCGCAAGGAGCCATTGTGGATCCACCCATCGCGATCACAAGCTCTTGACAAGGCAGGCTATATTCCAGGGGTTTCCTTTGGCTATACTACTTCCTGAAAGGAGACTAGAGTTAGTGCCTGGTGAAAAAAGAATGATTTTTCCCCGTACTGGCTGCACACTTTTACCCTTTTCGCCCCCAGGCTGATGAGAAGCAAGGCATGGTGAGTGTACAGTGTGCCCATGAACCCAAGCACAACCAACGAGCTGCTGCACATCACACTGACAAATAGCCCAGACGAGAAATGAGGGTGGACCTCCGGCCCTGCCGACTACACGTCTTGCCCATACTTTACAGCAGTTTGTTTGTAAAATGTCCATGAAGACAAATAAGTGGCAGGACATCCCTGTTTGTACAGTTCTGAGGATGTGCTAGCAGGCCACAAAATGCAGTGCTCCACAGTTGGGTCAACAAGAGGCAATTGCCTCAGCAGTTACAGGCTTCCACAGAAAGGCCCGTTAACCCAACAGTCACAAAGCAAGACGCCTCGGGGTGGTTTATACAAGGAAGGTTACATGCCCATTATAACCACCTCTCTCCACCCACATCCCCCCATCTCTCCATGACACCAGTAACAACCACAACAGCAACAGACTCATCCTTCATTAGCTGCTGGTTATTTGCACAGTATGGAAATAAATGACAAGGGATTCGAAACATGCCTCTCTAATCCAGTGGATCTCAACTTTCCTCATGCTGCGGCCCTTTAATACTACAGGTCCTCCTGTTGTGATGATGCCCAACCATAAAATTATTTTCGTTGCTACTTCATCACTGTCATTTTGCTATTGTTATGAATCGGGCAACCCCTATGAAAGGGTCGTTCGATCCCCAAAGGGGTCTCAACCCACAGGTTGAGAAACGCTGCTAATTTAACAGACAAAACCCCCTGCTGGCACTCAGGCTAGGCGACGGGATGCTAACAGCAAAAGGCCAGTGGATCAAACCCACTAGCTGCTCCCAGGGCGAGCGATGGGGGTATCTGCCCCAGAAAGGCTTTGCAGTCCTAGAAACCGTGTGGGCAGTATGAATCAGAGGGACTCCATGACAGTGGTTTGGGGTTTGCGGTCCTTAAGACAGTTTACCAGTTGGACAGATGTGGGCAGTCACCCTGACATTTTTAGTATCTGACCATGTTCTACTGCTATGCAAATGGTGTTCAGTGGTATTTCCTCTGAAGGGGTTCTACTTTTTGTCACAGCCTGTTCTTAATCTGGAAGCTCTGCTGAAACCCGTTCACCTTGGGCCACCCTGCTGACCTATGAAATACGGGTGATGAAGCTTCCAGCATCACAGCCAACAGGCAAGTGACCACAGAAGGACAAAGTGACAGACAAGTGGTGGAGTCATATTGAGTCTGAGGATATTTGGCAGTGGAGGGAGGCTGTATCAGTCTGAATCCAATCGAGAGAAATCACACAATAATTACTCAACTGGAATAAGGGAACATCTTTTGTTGTTAATGGGCATCCAGTTAGCCCCCGACTCCTGGCAAACTCATGGCACAGTGGAAAGCACAGCCCCGTCCTGTGCCATCCCTGGGATAAGTCGTGGGAGTAGCCTATTGTGATCCTTAAGGGTTACACTGTGTGGTTTTCAGAAATAAGCCACCAGGCCTTTCCTCCTAGTCTTAGTCTGCAAGCTCTGTGGAAACCCATTCACGTCATGGCAACACACATGCCTCCAACGACAGGCAGGAAGGGCACTGTCGGAGAACTGAACCTGGGTCTTTCCCAAAGGTCAGCGAGAATTCTCCCAACAATCACGTAAGGACACTATAAGTATAAATGCCTAGATAATATAAGGGTACCCAAGAAAGAGCAAATTCGAAGAGGCATTTCAACTCAAGGCCAGGTGCAGACTTTGAGAAGGAAAGGTCACAGATGCAGCTCACTGGCTGGTGATGTTCACTAGAACTGGCCACACTAGGTAAGCAGGGGGAAATAGCCCTCGGGCTACAGGGGGATTCCAGGCTGACAGGCAGGTGTGCAGAGCCAGCTGGGTGCTTCGGTTAGCTTGAGCCTCCACCATATGCCATTGTTCTTATTAGGAGAAAAACACCCAGGCGGTCACTGGGACCTACTTAAAGGCTGCAAGGTCACCAAGAGACTACACTCTGGGGGTGCTTGCTGCACACAGTGTCACGCTCACAGACTGCAGCAAGAGCAAGAGCAAAAAAAAAGAAAACCAACACTGCAGTCACTGGAGCCAGAAAGAGCCGCTCCCTAACTCCTGCAGCATCCCTACAGTGCCCTCTGCTGTCTGTGTGTTCCATGTACAGAACAAATGCGTAGGGACCCATTCATTGGAGTAGAGCAGGTACTGAAGGGTGAATTGGGGGCAGAAAGACCCTAATTAAAAACCTGTACAGAAGTAAAAAGCAAAGTTGACAGGGCACAGAACCAGAAATAGCTTTCTTAAGCGACTACATTTTTAGATAGAGAATATTTGCGCTGTGAGATTTTGAGAGGTTGGTGGCTTGAACCTGCCAGTCACCCCCCAGGAGAAAAGATGTGGCAGTTGGCTTCTATAAAGAGTTACAGCCCTGGATATCTTGAAGGACAGTCCTTCCCTGCCATGCAGGATCACTATGATTTAGAATCAATTCAATGGCAGTGAGTTTGGAGGGTTGGTGTGGGTCCTGGAAAAGAGAGAAAACTCATTCCAAATTGAGAGAATAGTTCTATTAATTACCGTGTGATCTTGGGCAAACCACATAACCTTTTTAAGCCCCAAAGGGAAATATCCACCTAATCTAGCTTATAAAAAAGGCCTGTGGGGTTAAAGAAATCAATGGATGGTGCGCTCAGAAAACACTGTAAAGCACTAGATGAAAATGACTGGATGTTACCGTTGCATCATAGCTAGAGTTCAAATCCCAGTATAAGCTTCTAGCAGACTAACCCACTACACCAAGCCCACTTGCTTCCAACTCCACCCCCCTCACTTTTTCTCCACCCCACCTCCAGGTCCTAGGAGGCCTTTTTTGACATCTCCCTGCATCTTTGCTGACTGGAGCAAAGATGGGATTATCATGGGGACAGAGGAGAACTACCATGGATTTTATTTTTTAAACTACCCTAATGGTTAATACCAGCCATCGGCTTTCCTTACAAAGACTTATGAAGCATTTGCTTTCACTCGATGGTTGTTCAACCCTATCCTGACCACGGACTCTCCATTCTAGCTTAGTCTAATTCCTCAATAGGAAGTATTAAATAAAGATTCTATGGAGAAATTAATTCATAGTGGCAGCTACAATTTTATAAGGCAAACAGATCCTATTCACAACCACCAAAGGGCTCTGTAGTAGAAATGCTCTAATCACCACCAAACACTGAGCCTCAGAAATCACAGGGGCCCACAGTCAACAGGAACAGGAAGTGCTTCCCCGTTACTCTGACAGCCACACACAATTAGCCAGGAGGATTAGGGACAGCAGAGTTTACATTCCCCAGGCCCTGTTTTGAGCAGCTGATTCTGACTTGTAATGACCTAGGTGACAGACTAAAAGAACCCCAGGTGGTCTTCTGGGCTGTAATCTTTATGAAAGCAGATCTTCATTTCTTTCTTCCATGGAGAGGCTGAGTTTGAACTGCCAACCATTTGGTTTGCAGCTGAGCGCTTAACTATTAAGCCTCCCAACTCACTGCCATTGTGTGGATACCTGATAGGGCAGGGTAGAATGAATGCCCTTGTGGGTTTCCAAGCCTGTAACCCTTATAGGAGTAACAAGACCTGTCTAGAGGAGCAGGTGGTTTGGAATTGCTGACCTTGCAGATCACAGCTCGATGTATGACCAGCCACTTTGTTATCAGGGCTCTTGTTTTCAGGCCCTGAGTAATAAATAATAAC
Organism: Tenrec ecaudatus; assembly: GCF_050624435.1. Lineage (NCBI taxonomy): Eukaryota > Metazoa > Chordata > Mammalia > Afrosoricida > Tenrecidae > Tenrec > Tenrec ecaudatus. The sequence goes on from NC_134532.1 coordinate 135,884,314, forward strand.
CTTATCAAAAGCAAGCAACAGAAAAGGAGAAAAACAAGTAGTTACTGAACACCAATTCAGTGCTAAGTTTTTGGTTTTATATATAAACATAGATACCAATCATCTCAGTTAATCCTTGCCATTATCCTCACTTTAGAGAAGAAAGGCGAGTTTAGGGAGGGTAAGTAAATTATCCAGCATTGTACCGCTAGTAAAGGCTGGAACTCAAATCAGGTCTTATTTCAAAGCAAATTTTCTTTTTTCTCTTGAACTTGGGTGAGTATTTCAATGGCTGGGCCCTGGACTAGCCTGTAATTACCACTCATCCAAGTAACTACTTCACATTGGGGGGGGGGGGGAGTATAGTAACAATTGTTCCAAACATCCTCTCATCTCTCTCTATTTCTTCCCCTTTATTCTCAATACTTAGCTTTTTTGTTGTTTACAAGCTAATGCATTTGTATTTAAAAGCAATAACAAAAATCACAACATTAAAACCAGCAACATGTATTCTATGTTCTCATCTATTGAAACCATCCGATTTGAAAATCAACTCCTCTAATCTTAAAGGGACCAAATCAATTGCCATCGAATCGACTCTGACCCATCTACACGGGACTTCTGAAGCCAAAGTCTTTAAGGGAGTAGATAGCCGCCTCTTCTCCAGAGGACCAGGCGGTGAGTTTGAACCCCCACCTTGCTGTTATGACAGATTACCCAACAATGCCACCAGGCTTCTCCACCTAAAACGAGAACTGCTGTGCTGAGAACCGTTGACTGTTTGATCGCCATAGCAGTTCCCCGGCTTAGGCGTCTGCCTGGTGCTCCACAGAATGAAATGCTTTCACACACCTTCTCACGGAGGAAAACTGGCTCCGACAGAGGCAAACTCTTGTGACAGTCTAACGGAGGCAGGCACCAACGCCACCCCTGGAGTTTAACCACCTCTTTGATTTTCTAATCAATCCATTTTTTAAGTTATCCTTTTCCTGCTACCCTCTGGCTCCGCATAACTTCCCCATCCCTTCTGGTTTCCATTGCAGCTTCCATATCCCAATGTAGAGACCTGCATGCTTTGATCCCTCACTGGAAAAGATGCAAATATTTGGGAATACCAAAGCTCATATTGAAACAGGCAAGGAGCGATGGTAGGGCAGTGGGTTACTTACTGGGCTGTGGTCTAGAAGGTCAGTGGTTTGAAGCCACCAGTCCACTCCAAGGGAGAAAAATGGAGCCTTTTACTCTCATAAAGAGCTACAGACTCAGAAACTCGCAGGGGCAGTTCTACCGATGACTCTATGGCAGTGAAAGGGTTACTGTGAGTCAGCAGTGACTCTAGAACAGTGAAAGTTTTAAAGTATGTATGAGGCATCTATAGTGTCTTAGAAGGTCACCTGTAGTGGACATATGGCTGAAGCCTTGGCATTTCCCAACAGTCATGCACTTCTAATGAGAGACAATGCTTATCTGGCATTAAAAACTTTGGGTCTGATGTCTCTAAGGTAAATCAGAGACATATATAAACCATAGATGCACGAATTGATTTGGGATTGCACTTTATTTAGCTCTAATCTAAGAATAATTATTTCATTTGCCATGGCCCTGCTTGATACTCACCCTCATGAAGAGATCACTGAAGACATGGGTGCTCTAGCAAAGTGTGGTGAAGGAACTAGATGGTGCCTGGTTGTCTGAAAGAATAGAGTCTGGAGTCCTACAGGCTTGTTTTCAAACAAACAGCCACCTAAGTGAGGCATCAACCAAGTGCACATAGAAAAAGCACAGCAGCCTGTGTGATCCAATGATTATAAATAATATAATCCAAATGTAAAGGAGGGAGTGGTAGCAGAGCTGACACTGTGAACACCTGGTTTCGAGGAGGTTATGGATGACAGTAGAAGCCCAGAATCCATTTGCAAGATCCAAACATGGATTTTGTGAATCCTCTCCAATTATAGCTGAAGGATGTGAATTGCCCTGTTATCAGATAGAGCATTGTAAAGTCAATTATGACAGATATAATTAGGCCAAAATGTAATATCTTATCATGTGATCTCCCTTCAGACCAATTTTAAAGCCGTTTTAGTTAAAAAACAAAAAGTAACTGGGGAAACACACTGGATTAAGCCCCTGGAGAATCCCCTCTAACCTTGGACAAAGGGTGTGACTAGCCTTGCTAATATGCAGACTGCCTTGGAAAGCAAATAGCTGCAGATGCCCTTAGGTTAAAATGTAGTACCCTATCCTCAGGTCTTCCTTTTGATCCACTTTAATTTGTTTTAGTTTTTAATATATTTCTTTCTTTTCTACTGAGGCTTTACTTCTGTTTTACTGTATTAGTCTTGTTGTTTTTACTGTTGTCAGGTTTTTAAAAAATGTTTTTCTGTCTATAGAGTTCAGGATTGGTAAATCTACAGAGACTGGAGTCATGGTTCCTTTGGGGGCATGGCAGAGCAGGTTGGGTGGGTGGGAATGGGGAGCTAATAACAATGAGTGCAAGATTGAAGAAAATATTCTAAACGTGATTGTGGAAATAATTGTACAACTCTTCTTTAAATTAAAAAAAAAATTTAATAAATCACTTTATTGGGGGCTCTTACAGCTCTTATAACAATCCATACATCAATTATATCAAGCACATTTTACCACTCTTCTTGATGTGTCTTAACTAATGAATTATCTGATATATGAATTAGATGCCAATAAAACTGTTGTGGGGGAAAAAAATTCAGGTCTGGTGACAGAAGGAAGCTACACTGAATATCTGCAACTACCCAGTCAGCTAATTTTTCCTTGCCTTTGCCCCATCTGTACTGGTAAAATGTAACCTCACAGGGTGCTGTGAATGGACATAAATCATGCTTCTAAAGGACTCGGCGAGAGTCTGCTCCGCTTGCTCACTCTGCCTTAGCCTGCCATTGTTCCAGTGCCTGCCGATCTGACAGCCCTCTGAGTATCTCCCCCATTCTCACCGCTCCGCGCCACAGCCTTGAGCGGGCTGCTGGGTCACTGAAAAGACGGCAGCTGGTGGAGGTTTCCTTGCAGCTAGGCCACCATCCTAACCATCCCTAACTTCTGCCCCTTTCTCACAAGCCTTACGTTGGGAAGAGACAGTCCAAACATGATGTCCGAACATGTGGAGAGGCAGCAAACACATTCGAATTCTTGGGTGCCCAGAACTTCTCTCGTCCCACCGAGTTTACCAAGGACAGTCTCCAGCCTGCAGTTGTTTAAAAACTGGTTGGGGCTTGAACTGATGCCAACAAAAGAGCCAGGAGGCAATGAGAGAGAGAGAGAGAGAGAGAGAGAGAGAGAGAGAGAGAGAGAGAGAGAGAGAGAGAGAGAGAGAGAGAGAGAGAGAGATATCTACGTGACAGGGAGTGGGAAACACAAGGAATGCAGCCTCAGTTTCCCAGAGGTGGGACGCCTACAATTGCATGTGTGAGTTTAGAGTCATTTCCCATCCTCATTTCTAGGAAATGGTAAAGCCACCTTCCACAGCAACCCTTTCAGCCCCAGAAAGCGTCCCCACGTTGCTGTGGGGCAAGCGTTAGATGAAAGGCACAGCCCTGCACGGCACAGGAACAAGCGCCATCCTGAAGTGCAATCACCTTAGGACTTTACAAAGTCCCAAGAAGCTGACTTTTTTTTTTTAACAATTTATTAGGGGTTCATACAACTCTTATCACAATCCATACATATACATACATCAATTGTATAAAGCACATCTGTACATTCTTTTCCCTAATCATTTTCTTTGAAGCTGACTTTAAAGACAGAACCAGACCTCTCTCTGCTGCACACAGAGAAAGGCAGGCATCTCTCTCCCCACGCTCTCGCCCCCGCCCTGGTTAGGTAAGAAACAGGAATGGTGGAGGGATCGGAGGCCATGTTTAGCCTCAGACCTTCTACCTTCTGGTAACGGGAGAGCAGCTGAGTCAACTGGTCCTCAGACCTCACCCTCAGAAGGATCCCCCTGCAGAGCGACCCTGGGCAAGCGGGCTCCCAGGGGAAGAGGGGCCCCTGCCTCCTTGTAACCTGAGCACACTTCTCCAGGGCAAGTCATCAAAATCCTAACCAAGAGCATCCCCAGGCAAACTTCTAGGAGACCCTGTTTTCTTTTAATTAAAAAAAAAATTTCGAGGTCACTCTTCTGCTTTGTTTACCACTAATGAGTCCAGCAGCCCCCATTGATCACCCCTGGAGATTCCTTTACACGTTAATGTGAAAAGAGTCGGCCCCATTGTGATTCCACCTACTCCGACAGCAGCCCTTTCGTTTGCAAACGAAGCCCGGCCTCCAGTTGGGACCAACTGTCAGGCAAAAATTCATTGCTTTTCCTTCCAATTATTTATCAGAGACCAGAGCGTCACTGGCTTTAAGACATCTCTCAAAGGAGAGTTCCCAGCACACCCCTAATGTATTCCCCACCTTTGCTGGCTCTTTCAGATCAAAATGCCTTTCCCAAATCCCACAGGGGAGGAGAACGGGGCACCTCCTCCCACAGAGCCATCCTGTGGTCAGCAAGCCCACGCTACCCACTCCACCCTAGAAGCACTCCACTTTTTTAAAAGTACACTTTCAAAATTAAAATTGAATTTGTAGAAGAAAAACACAATTCAATCATGATTTTTTTTTTCCACAATGAACCACGTCAGCAGCACCCAGACCAAGACACAGAACAGTAATAAGTCAGAGAGGTGATTCTGAACCTGGTTCAAGAGACCTATCTTGAAATGCAGGTCAAGCTGCAGAACTAATTTCCATTCTTCAGGAATGGAATAGGTCTCACAATCTCAAGGGGCAGATAACTCTCTGCTGTGTGTGTGGTGGGTGTGGGAGTCTGTCCTGTATACTGAAGCATGTTTAGCAACATCCCGGGTCTCATCTCATTGGATTGTGACAACACAACCACCCCCCCACAACCAAAGACATTATGGGGTGTATATCATCCCCCCAGGTTAAAGCCACTGGTACAGGTATTTTAAACAGTTGCCAAAGAGTCCGTGGTGATATATGGTGCCTCCACTGTGTGTCAGAATCACACTGTGCGCATTTTTCAGAAGTTAAATGTTGATCACCAGCCATTTCTTCAAAACTGTCTCTAGGGCGAATTTCAACTTCTAACGTGGCAGTTAAAGGAGTCTGTTAAAGCTCCACACCACCCAGGGCCTCCCACTGGCATACAGGAATGAGGCAAGTACATAAAGAAGAAACTATGAAATAGACAAAAGCACTACTTCCTCAACTAGCCGCTATGCCCCTCCCTCCCACCAGCACCACTAAAGAGTTAATGCAGGGTGTGGAGCTGGGCTCCTTTGAGCTGGGATGTAAACAACTTTGAAAGACAGTCTAAAACAGCCCCGAAAGTTTGGTTTTGAGCTAGGTAACAGATTAATCCAAATGCCGATTTTATTGTATAGGAAATTAATCCACACACTATTGAGACATATCCACACAGGACAAAAACATTTTGATCAACATCTGGGATGTGTTTAAAAGTTCTTCAACTGAGGAGGGGGTGGGGAGAGAATAGATTAGAGAATAGACTGGCGACGTAGCAAAATATTGATAAGTGTGGCCTCTGGAACAAGAGGTATTTGAGACCCAGTTAAATACTCTCTACTAAATAACTCATAGCAACAACATAATTCTTTTACAAATGAAGAGGAGAGGAGGGAGGCGGCATGTGGTCCTTCTGAGGTGTCCCTGAGTCCGTGCTGACTCACAACAACCATCTAGACACTGCCCAGCTGGCACCAGGCTCCTGGTCCTCTCGTGGGAGCTCCCTGTTGCAGTTGCGTGGCCTTTTTTTTACCACTGGCTGTCTTCCTCTGGCTTTACTGACCCTCTATTTGACCAAATAAGATGTCTTTCCTCAAGCATAAATCCTTCCTGATGTGCAAAGTACCTGAGGTAAGTCTCACCATTCTAGTCTAAGGTGCATTCTGTCAGTCCTTCTTCCAACACAAACATTCTTTCTTCTGGGGTATTCAGTGTTCTTCCTGATACCATAATTCATATACATCGATTCATCACTGGCTTTATTAATTGTCCGGCTTCTGCATGCACGTGTGCATAGAAAATACCATAGGTTGGATCAGGCACTCCTTTTTGCTCAAATTGACATATTTTGCTTTTAACCTTCTGAATAAGTCTTTTGCAGCAGAGTTACCTACTATGTCATTTGAGTTCTTAAATACTGCTTCAATTGATATTAATAGTGGATCTACGTAAACCCTCTCATCTTTTCTCCATTATGATGATGTTGCTTATTGGTACCACTGAAAGGATTTGTGTCTTCTTTAGGCTAAGGTATAATCTACATTGAGAGCTGTAGTCTTTGATTTTCAACAGTCAGGGCATCCAAGTTCCCTTTCAGCAAAGAAGATGAGGTTATTTGTATGCTGGCGTAGTGTGTCTTCCTCCAAGCCTAATATTGTGTTCTTCTTCACGTAGCCAGCCTCTCACATTAACTGCTGGGCATATAGATTAGCCCCTGAGGTGAAATCCTGGCTCTTCCATACTTGGTCTTTGGCAGCCAATTTGCCCTGTATCATAACATGTCCTTGGATTCCTTGACTGCCCCTTCCATGAGCACTGATGTGTATCCAAGCAAAATAAAATTCTTGACAACTTCAATCTTTTCTTATCATAGTGTGACCTATTGTTCTAGTTTTGAGGATTTTTGTTTTCGCTAAATTGAGTTGCAATCCGTACTGAAACCGATAGTCTTGATGTTCCTCAGCAAGGCTTCAACTTCTTTTCACTTGCAGCAAGCACGTTTGTGTCCTCTACCTATGACCGGCTGTTAAGGAGACCTTTCCTGGAGGTTGCCGATATTGGCAGTGCCCTACTTCAGGAGAGTCTTTCTGTTGAGGCCACACCACTCCTCTTTCAAGTGGTCATTTGACACATGAGAGGTTACCTGATGGTCTGGTTCCAAGTGGCCCCGTCCAGGTCCAGTCCATCTCTGCTGAGTGTTCCATTTCCTCACTGGCAGGTTTCACGTTTTCATGATTCCTGCTTTGTACATTCCCTGTTCCAGTGTGTAGTGGATTTTCGCAACTGTTTCTTCTCATTATGAGAAGGGCCACCTCAACAAATAAAGGGGCCCAAAACTTGACTCCACCCTCAGCTGCCTTGACTTTGAGGAGACAGCTCCTTGCCCCCAGTCCTATTTCTGAGTGCTTTCCAACCGGAGGGGCTTATTTTCCATAACTCTCTCAGACAATATTCCTTTGCGATCCATCGGGTTTTCACTGGCCAGTTAATTTTGTTGTTGTTTGTTTGGTGTTTGTTGTTTTCAGAAATCGATCAGTGGTCCTTCTTCGTCTGTCTTATTCCAGAATCCCTTCTGAGCCTGTCTGCCAGCAGGCTGGACCCTGCTGGTACCTGAAGTAGCAGAAACAAGCACAGCTTCCAGAATTACAAGAACCCCCGACACCACTGCAGCACAACTGAAAGACAAGCAGCTGCTCATTAACTTTCCTAAGAGCGAGGAAACTTCAATAAAAGTGGAGCAATGTTGCAGCCCCCGAGACTCAAACCCACCGCTGCTCCCCGGGGAAGGGAGAGATGGTCTTCTTCCATAAATGCCCCAGCCTCGGCTGCCCTGTGGGCAGCTCTACTCTGCTTTGTAGGGGGGGCATGGGCTCCACAGCAGCAGTTACCGGTTTATTCGTATACCTCTCTCTAATAACACCTTAGACGTCAATATGCAACATTTCATTTTCTACCAAAAATTTTAGAATCCTTTAAAGCGAACAGAAACGGCAATTGCTCTTCATTAGCCTTTACAACATTTTGGCCAAATGCGGAAATGGAATTGCACGGTGTTTGAAAGCAAAATGTTATTGAGTGAAGTAATTAAAACTTTTCCCTACTGAACACACACCAGATGACTACCACTTCCTATAGCCTGATTCACAATTTCTCTAGAATGTTCCTTTGAAGGACAGTGATACTTCATCTCAAGTACCCTGGACACAAATTAGGAAGAGACCGGTCCTTGGAGAAGGATATCACGCTTCGTAAAGTAGATGGTCAGCAAAAATTAGTCCCTCAGTGGCTGCAACAACGGCCTGAAACATAGCAACCCAGGTGAGGATGACACAGGGATAGCCAGTGCTGCATTCTGCTGTACTTCAGGCCCCTGTGTGTCAAACCACCACCCAGCACCAACCACAGTCTCCCAGGCCTGTGCGTACTGCACAAAGAGGATTAATGGCTTCCTGGCGTGAGGAACAGAAATTAACTGTAAACAGCCAGTCCCATCTATTGGGAGTGAAAGAACATTCCAACATTGGATTGCAGACATTGTTTCCCAACTCAGTAAATCTACTGGAAATCATTAAGTTAAACACTTAATCCTGTAAGCTGTACTTCATTAAAGTTGGGTTTTGCTGTTGGTGTTTGTAGGGGAGTGAGTTTGCTAGTTGCACAGGAGTAAAGACTATGTATCAATATTCTCCTATACTTTGTTGATGGCTTAGGATAATCTAACCCAAAACAATGCCATAGACTATTATGACTCATAGTGACCACAGGCTGTAAATCATAAGGGCAGCAGATAGGTTCATCTTTCTCCCTCAGAGCAGCTGGTGGCTTTGAACCATTAACCTTGTGGTTAGTAGTCCAGTGCTTCCCCTACCATGGTACAAGGGCTGCTTCGGATAGTACCCATAACCAGTATTAAATGTAAAGCAGACCTCAGCGAAACCTTGCGAGTGTATCTACGTACCCTGCAAACATACACACCCTCGGCGGATCTCTTCTAAAGCCCTGTTTCCCTGTCATTCTCCTTCCTGAGAGCTTTTCCTGTAGCAGCTCACAATCCCTTCCATCTGCAAAGCTTTGTCTCCAAACAAAACCTTTCATCTCAGAGCAGAATTAAGAAAGCTACTGGCTCCCCTGGAGCCCCTCATTCAACCATCATCACCTTAGTGATGGAATGAATAATTTACTGAGGACTTATAATGCTCCAGGCACAGTTATAAGCACTTTACATGCATTATCTCATGCCTATTTTAATGAGGCTTTAAAAGTTATGCACTTTGCCCAAGGAACCTGTGTCGGGGACGTGATGCGAACCCAAGCTGTCCACTCTCGAATCTCATATGTAAGCAGTGATATTAGGCCACATATGGGCATAAGTGTCCCATGGTTCTACGTTTTCGTCATTTCCCATGCCTCCCTCAAAATTCAACAGTCTTTTTTATGAAAATCAGTAATTCTGAAAAACTACTTCTTTGGTTCACTGCTGAATCTGAAAGTAATCTCTCCTAAACTCATCAAGCTGACAAATGGTCTTAAACTACAACTGCCAATGACTCATATTTATCAGTAAGGAGCCATCGTTTAAAATCCAGGGAAACGAGGTGTTCTGAATCAGAAACATTATGACGCTTGTAAAGGAGGCCTGCCCGGACTGTTTGGAAGTGCAGGAAACCGCCCGTCCTCTCTCACCATGCCAGGTGTCCCATATTTACAATGCCCAGGCCAGTCACCATCAGGGAAATATGTATGGCCTTAAGCCATGAATCTCCCTAGCAAGCATCTGGCTCCACCATCTACTCACACAAAGAATATCTGTCCCTTTAATGGCTGTTAATCTTTTTAACACCTCATAGCTTCCTCACTAATTGAGAACGCTCCTCAATTAGGAGCAGGGGTGACTTAACTCAGTAAGCAAGGTATGCACAGGCTAATTGTGTTTACGGACTACACTGTGGTGCACATTTTCACCCAGTGAAAGTCAGCTGAAATTGTGCACTACAGTGTGGTACGGTAAACACAATTAAGCCTGTGCGTATTGAGTAATATACCCCTAATATTTAAAATAATTAAACATTATTTCAGACTCTCCTAGGAAAACTAGTTCTAGGAAAACAGCATTGCAGTGTGAATCAGTTTTTCCATTTTTCAACCCTTGATGTCTTCCAACGTGCCAAAAGAAATAAAAAGCATATTAGCAAATCTCCTAAAGCTTTGTATTAATAAGCTCCAAAACAATTCCAAAAGCTCTTAAAATAAGATTTCCTACCAAAAAAAAAAAAAGATTTCCTAAAGAATTTTTTTAAACAAGACATTCCAACAAATGTTATCAACTGTCACCAAGTCGATTCCAACTCCTTCCTGAAGTATTAACTTTTAATAGAGGAAGACAATAAAATCATGTCCTTCCAATCTGGTGCTGTTATCTGGAATACTTTTTGTTTTCACTCTTTATTTTTAACCAAACCTCCATCCCCTTGCCATCAAATAAAAATTCCCCAGGAATGTATCCCAATTCCATGACTTAATTATTTCTTGGGCCAAATTTCAGAAGAAGGTAATTTAGGACACAGTATTCACAAACTACTTTTAATTTCAGTATTCCAATAAGAAAATGAGGATTTGAGCAATAGACAGAGAAGGCTAAGAGAAACATGTTGGTGAAATGACAAAAAGCACGCCCTTCTATCAACAAGAAAGAAGTGTGATTAGAAACTCCAGAAAACACAAAAACACTATTTAAAATAATGCAATTTAGAACATGTCACGACTCCCCTTGCAGCCACAGCTCCAAAAGTCAGCATCTCCTGCCTTCTCCGACTGAATCTCGCCATGACTTCCTACAGCTATCGCCAGTCTTTGTCCGCCTAATCCTTCAGGGGCTGGGTGGCGGCTCCATGTTCTTTGGAGTTGATGGCTCCTTCCGGGTGCCCAGCATCCAGTGGGGCTCTGGTGGTCACAGCGTGTCCGTGTAGTCCCGCTCGCTTTGTGTCCTCGTCCTCCTCCGGGGGCTACCATGGCGGCAGCTATGCGGTCGTCCTGTCCACGTCCGACGGCCTCCTCTCCGGGAAAGAGAAGATCACCATGCAGAACCTCAACGACCGCCTAGCCTCCTACCTGGACAAGGTGCGCGCCCTGGAGACAGCCAGCACCAAGCTGGAGGTGAAGATCCGCGACTGGTACCAGAAGCAGGGCCCGGGCCCCGCCCGCGACTACAGCCACGACTACAAGAGCTTTGAGGACCTGCGGGACCAGATTCTCGGTGCCACCATCCAGAACTCCAAGGTCGTGCTGCCGATCGACAACACCCGCCTGGCAGCAGATGACTTCACCACCAAATTTGAGACGGAGCAGGCCCCATTCATGAGCGCAGAGGTGGACATTAACGGTCTGCGCCGGGTGCTGGATGAGCTGACGCTGGCCCGCGCCTACTTGGAGATGCAGATCAAAGGGCTGAAGGAGTAACTGGCCTTCTTGAAGAACCATGAGTAGGAAATCAGCGTCCTGAAGGCCCAGCTGGTGGGCCAAGTCAGTGTGGCCAGGCATCACCTGGCCAAGATCCTGAGCGACATGAGGAGCCAGTATGAGATCATGGCCGAGAAGAACCGGAAGGATGCTGAAGCGTGGTTCATCAGCAGGACTGAGGAGCTGAAACTGGAGGTCGCTGGCCACACAGAGAAGCTCCAGGTCAGTAAGACAGAAATAACTGACCTGCGGCAGATGCTCCAGAGCCTGGAGATTGAGCTGCAGTTACAGCTGAGCATGAAAGCCGCCCTGGAAGGCACCCTGGGAGAGATGGAGGCATGCTTTGGAGCCCATCTGGCGCAGATCCAGGTGATGATCAGTAGCATGGAGGCCCAGCTGAGCGACGTGTGCTTGGACAATGGAGAGGCAGAACCAAGAGTACCAGTTGCTCTTGTGCATCAAGTGGCGGCTGGAGCAGGAGATTGCCATCTATCGCAGCCTGTTCGAGGGCCAAGATGCTCACTACAAGGACCTGCCCACCACCAGGGCCCCCTGAGTCCTGGGCTTCCTGCCCTTCTGCAGAGGCCCCTGTATCTTAACCCCGTCTCTTTCCCCAGAACTTCCAATAAAACTTTATGGCATAGAAAAAAACAACAACAACCATGTCACAAGGAGGGCATGTATAGAACCAGGGCACAGTATAGAACCGAGGAACCACACAATATTCCTCTGGTTCTTTGAGGCTTCCTCATCCCCTACTATTATGACCCCTGTCCTGCCTGGACACTGGTACAGATAAAAGCTCACAACACACGGAATCCAGGTCAGAAAAACCCCTGAGAAACCAAACTAGGAATAGCTATACCAGGAGGGTAGGGGGAAGGGGTGGATGGGGAAGGAGGGAGAACTAACTACAATGATGACCCAACCCCCACGCCTCACCCCCATGGTACGAACAATAGAAACATGGGGGAAGGGAGACTGCGGATGGTGTAATATATGAAAATAATAATTTATAAATTATCAAGGGGTCACAAAGGTGGGGGACAGGAGGGGAGGGATAAAAGAAGAGCCAAAATATGGTGAAGAAAGCTGATGGTGCCTGGCTATCAAAAGATACAGCATCTGGAGTCTTAAAGGCTGGAAGGTAAACACGCAGCCATTTAGCTCAGAAGCAACAAAGCCCACATGAAATAAGCACACCAGCCTATGTGATCATGAGGTGTCAAAGGGATCAGGTATGAGACATCAAAGAACAAAAAATAAAATCATTGTGAATGAGGGGGAGTGCAGAATGGGGACCCAAGACCCATCTATAGGCAACTGGACATCCCCTTACAGAAGGGTCGCGGGGAGGAGATAAGCCAGTCAGGGTGCAGTGTAGCAAAGATGAGACATACAACATTCCTCTAGTTCTTTCATGCTTCCTCCCCCACCACCACCATCATGATCCCAATTACAAATGTAACTAGACCAGAAGATGTACACTGGTACAGATAGGAACCAGAAACACAAGGAATCCAGGACAGATGATCCCTCAGGACCAGTGGTGAGAGTGGCGATACTAGGAGGGTGAAGGGAAGGTGGAGTAAAAAGGGAGAACTGATTACAAGGATCTACATATAACCACTTCCCTGGGGGATGGACAACAGAAAAATGGGTGAAGGGAGACATCGGACAGTGTATGATATGACAAAATAATAATTTATAAATTATCAGGGGTTCATGAGGGAAGGGGGAAGGGGGAGGGAGAGAAAAATGAGGAGCGGATACTAAAGACTCAAGTAGAAAGCAAATGTTTTGAGAATGATGATGGCAACAAATGTACAAATGTGCTTGACACAATGGATGGATGGATGGATTATGATAAGAGTTGTATGAGCCCCAATAAAATGATAAAATTAAATAATAAAAACATACAAACAACAGCCCCCAAAAAGTTGTGTGAGCACCCCCCCAAAAAATGATTTTTTAAAAGAGGATCTGATACCAAAGACTCAAATAGAAATATTTAGAAAATGATGATGGCAACATATGTACAATTATGCCTGATACAATTGATGCATGAATAAGCTGTTAAGAGCCCCCAATAAAAAGACGTAGAATAAAAAAATAATAAAACATGGCACAATTTTGAATACACTCAACTAAATGGCTACTATCCACATGGTCCTTGCCAGAAGAAATACACAGGAATAAAATAGACGACAGCTGTGATAAAAGATGATAAAGAAGCTCAATATCATCACTGGGAACAAGGCCAGAGGCTGCCTGTGGAATAGACATCAAATGCTCATATGCAAGTTCAAGTTGAAGCTGAAGAAAATTAAAACAAATTGAAAGGAAAAGTACCACCTCGAATATACAACAACCCATAGCCACAGAGTTGACTTGGGCTCATAGGGACTGTACATGGCAGGGTAGAGTTTCTGAGACTAAAGACTTGTTGCAGCAGGCAGCCACATCTTTCTCCCTCTGCACAATGGTAGATCTGAACTGCCAACCTTACCCCACAGTGCCACCAGGGCTCTGTGATGTTGAGTGCATTCCATCTAAATTTAGAGAATGAAGACTGGAGACCACCTGAGTTGTGGAATGGCATCAAGGGCATCCTCCATGAAGGAAGCAGAAGGTCATTAAAAAGACAGGAAAGGGATAAAAGAATAAAATGGGGGGGAAGAGAAAAGAATGGATATTAGAAGAGACTGTGAAACTTGCTCTTGAATGAAGAGGAGCGAAAGCAAACAGAAGAAATGATATGAAAGAGCTGGTTTCAAAGGGTAGCTTGAGAAGACCAAGCACGAGCGTGAAATGTATACACAGCTGAAGAGAAAACAATTTTTAAAAAAAATGCTCAACATTTTTTAAGGTGAAAGAACTAAGGAAAAAATTTAGCATCAAATGGCAATGTTAAAGCATTAGAACGAGGGCGAAGATTACATAAGAATGGGCAGAGTTTTATTCTGTTGCATATAAGGTCGCTGTGAGTCAGAACCAGCGCCACAGCACCTACCAATGGACAAGCAGGCAAAATATTGAATGATGATGGAGACAACATTCAAAGCAAAGGAAAAGAATGCGTAGAGTCATGGAACCAAAAATGACTGACTCATGTTCAACTATTTCAGAAGGCAGCATAGGGTCAAGGACCAATGGTATTGAAGGAAGAAATATAAGACGCACTGAAGGCAATGCCAAGAAATAAGATCCCAAGGACAAAATACCAGTCGAGATGTTTTAACAAATAAATGCAATGCTGCAAGCACTTGTTCATCTATACCAGACATTTGGAAAACGGTCACCAGGACAAATAATTGGAAGATACCCATATTTGTGGTGATTCCCAAGAGAGATGATCCAAAGAATGTAGATGTTATTAAATATCATTAATACCAAATGCAAGTAAAAATATGCTGAACGTGATATATATATCCCAAAAATCATTTTTGGGAGCTCTTACGGATATCATAACATTATTGTACAATTGCTACCACAGTCAGTTTCAAATCATTTTCTTTCTTCTTGAACTCCTTGATATCAGCTCCCTACCCTACCATACCAACCCCGCCCCCTCTGGCACAGGAACCCTTCTCTTTTTCCCCCTTATAATAATTTTTTGGTTCCATTTTACACAATCCAATATATCCAAATACATACAATTCTGTTGTTCCATCTAGTGTATCCCCAACATCAGGTGGGGTTAAACAGTCATCAGTGCTACCAGTTCCTCATCCTCCCCCCTTCCCATACCCTCAAGGAACCATTACTCCTGTTACTGTTTCTGAAGGCTTATCTATCTTGACTTTGAAGTACCAAACAATCTCAAACATATTAAGTGAACATATGCAAATCTAACATGATCAATGAGGTAGAACAAATAAAAACCAGAATAGCAGGGGAGGAAATCTTTGAGAACTAGAGGATAGCTATGTGTTCATCAGTGCCATACCTCACCCTGGATTTATCATCCCTTCTGGGTGGCCCTTCTGAGAGACTATCCAATTATGTTACAGGTGGGTTTTGGATCTTCGCTACATCTCCACCCCTTCACATAGATTTGGTTACTTGTTTTTGAACTTCTGATGTGTCTTCCCTTCAACACCTCATGATCACACAGGCTGGTGTAATTCCTCAATGTGGGCTTTGCTGCTTCCCTGCTAGGAGCATTATTGTTTAACTCCAAGCCTTTAAGACCCCAGACACTATATTTTTTCATAGTTGGGCACGATCAGGTTTCTTCACCACATTTGCGCATGCACCTATTTGTCTTCAGTGATTGTGTCAGTTATGTGAGTATCATACAACATCATATGATTAGGACAAATCCTTCTCGTACTGAGGTAAAATTTCAATGGAGGCCCAAAGTCAATCTGCTTCTCTGTTGCATTTACATATCCATACATATATAAACAAACACACATATCTTTTACTTCTTCACCACTTTTCTAAATCTTTTTATTGGGGGCTTGTACAACTCTTATCCCAATCCATATATATATCGTGTCAAGCACATTTGTACATATGTTGGCATCATTGTCAAACCATTTTCTTTCTATTTGAGCCCTTGGTATCAGCTCCTCATTTCCTGCTCTCCCTCCTTCACCCTCACTCCCTCACAAACTCTTAATAATTTATAACTTATTATTATTAATTTTTAATGTCTTACACTGACCAATGTCTCCATTCACCCACTTTTCTGTTGTCAGTCCCCCAGGGAGGGAGTTGTATGTAGCTACTTGTGATCGGTCCCCACTTTCTTCCCCCACCTTTGCCTTACCCTCCTAGTATCGCTACTCTCATTATTGGTCATGAGGGGTTTATCTGTCCTGGATTCCCTGTATTTCCAACTCTGATCTGTGCCCATGTACATGCTCTAGTCTAGCCAGATTTTCAAGGTAGAACTGGGATCATGACAGTGGGGGAAGAAGCATTCAAAACCTAGATGAAAGTTGTACGTTTTATCATTGCTACATTGCACCCTGACTGGCTCGTCTCCTTTGCGTAACCCTTCGGTAAGGGGAAGTCCAATTGCCTACAGATGGGCTTTGGTTCTCCACTCCACACTCCTCCTCATTCACAATGATATGATTTTTTGTTCTTTGATGTCTGATACCTGATCCTATTGACACCTCATGATCACACAGACTGGTGTGCTTCTTCCATGTGGGTGTTGTTGCTTCTCAGCTACATAGCCGCTTGTTTATCTTCCAGCTTTTAAGACTCCAGATGCTATATCTTTTGATAGCCAGGAACCATCAGCTTTCTCCACCACAATTTGTCTATGTACCCATTTTGTTTTCAGCAATCCTGTTGGGAAGGTGAGCATCATAGAATGCCAGTTTAATAGAACAAAGTGTTCTTGCATTGAGGGAGTACTTGAGTAGAGGTCCCATGTCCAACTGCTACCTTAATACTAAACCTATAAATATATGCACGTAGATCTATTTCTCCATCAGCACATAGAAATATATTTACATATGAACATGTCTGTATTTAGACCTCTATAAATGCCCTTTGCCTCCTAGCTCTTTCCTCTATTTCCTTTGACTTTCCTCTTGTCCCACCATCATGCTCAGCCTTCATTTGGTTTCAGTAATGCCTCTAGGTTACATTGCCCTTGATCAATCCCTACCAGGCCTCCTACACCCTCCTTGCCACAGATTTTAGATCACCTGTTGTTCCCTTGTCTCTGGGTTTGTTACCACTCACTTCCTTTCCCATCCACTCCCATGTCCCCTTCAACCCCAACCTTCAGTCCCGTTGTTTTCTCCTCCAGATTGTTTATCCTGCCAATCTTATCTAGACAGATATGCAGAGATAATAATGTGCACAAAAACAAGACAAAGAAAAACAGAGCAACAAAAGAAATAAAACAACAAAGAAAAAAACACCTATAAGTAGCTCAAGATCTGTTTGTTGACCTCTTCTTTCCTCTTTCCCCACTATGATGTTTACCCATTTTTCACCTCTCAGAAATTCCTCTCAGATACAATTCAATTGATCAAACACAACCACTAAAGCTACACCTTCCTTGCCATCGATTTTAGACTACTTACTGTAGCTGTACCTGTCATTATTGGCTCCCCACTCATCCCCACTCCAGGGAATGTCAGTCCAGTTGCTGTCTCTGTAAGATTTCTTATCCTGTCGATCTTATATAGATACACACCAGAAACCAACAACAACAACGACAAAACACAGTCAGTCACAAGTCTAACAGGGATCCTGACATACAGCAGATGAACATCTCTCTGTTAAACAGAGAAAGGACAAGTTATAAAGTTTCAGTCCAGTCCCCAGTTCTTTGAGAGTTACACATCCCAGGTCCCGCTCACCTAACAACACATACAGTCTTTCAGTGTGCTGAAGGTGATTTAAAATCAGCTTCTACTGTACAGGGAACTGCTGAAAATTCAAGCCAGATCCAGAAGGTGATGAAGAATGAGGGATATCGCTGTTGGATATGTATATAATGGCAGGTACAGGTATAGTACAAAGAATACTGGGAAGATATTTACCTATGGCTTTTTGGACTATGTGACAAAGATTGTAACCTTCAGTGTGGATTACAACTCAATATGAACACACACACACACACACAAAACTGTCCAATCAGCAGCATCATGATTCATGGAGAAAATCTTGATTGTCAATGATTTCATTTTACTTGGATCCAAAACCAGTGGTCCTGGAAGCAGCAGTCAAGAAGTCAAGCAATCTATCGCATTAGCAAACCATCTGTTGCAAAAGAAATCCTCAAGGTAAAAAATAACCAAGATGCCATTTTGAGCACTAAGGTGTGCCTCACCAAGCCATGATATTTTCATTCACTTCACATGCATGAGAAACTAACTGTGAGGCTGGATAAGAACAGGTCCCTTTGAATGACAGTGTTAGTCAAGAATACTGAATATACCAGCGTGCCAGAAGGTTGAACCAAGCTGTCTTCGAAGTACAGCTACAGAGCTCCTCAGAGGGGAGGATAGCAAGCCTCCATCTCACAAACATTGGACATCGTGCTTTTTAAAGGAGCGGGGTCAGCAAAAAACAAGAGGAGGCCCTTCAGGGAGACGGAGTGACACAGGGCTGCCACAATGGGCTCAAACCCAGCAACTATGATGAGGATGGCAGAGCCTGGATAAGGTTTCGCTCTTCTGTGCAAACAGGTAGCTATGCATGCGACCCCTTCAGAGCACCTATCAACAACAAAATAACGCAAAGAGTTCATGTCTCCTGATCAATACAAACTTCCTCTTTCAAGAGACTCTTGGTTTCACTTTGACTCAATGATGGAGAAATGAAATCCTAGACGCACTTTCCTTCTCCAACAGAATGAGGATGGTGCAGATTGTTCCCTCAGCTTTTACTATGGTAAACCCTGGGAGCTGCAGCCTGCAGGGCTGTCGTATATTCCTAAGTCTCTCGAGTTTTCCATCCTTGGCAGGGCACATTCTGACAACTTTTCTATCACTTTCTGTGAAGGGGAAATACTTGAGAGACCTAGGAATATACGGCAGCTCCATATATTTCTACTTCACACAGATTCTGGCTTTTGCAGGTTTCACTGTATTAACCTACCGCTAAAGCTTACAAGCTCACATAAAGCTTTAAGGTAGAATATGCTATCAATATGGGCAATTTAAAACTGGTAGCTGGAAGGATAGAAAGAAGAGGGGTAAAACTTGCTAACATTATCTTCTTAGATAATAGGAAGTTGATGGACTATTAATGTTAAAAGATTCAACAATTATATAATTAATATTACATGAACAGAATATATTAGAAGGATATTTAAAATTGTAAAGGTCACTAAAGAAAATCTAAAAGTAACATCAAGACTAAAACTAAACATCAAGTTAGAATTAAAGACATAGAACAATATATGCTGCATGCTCACACACACACACACACACACACACATATATATTTAAATATGGAACACCTCACAAATTTGCAGGTCATCCTTGCACAGGGGTCATGAAAATCTTCTCTGTATTGGTTCCAATTTTAGTACATGTTCTGTATACATGTATTGTATACAGTACATGCACTATATAACTTTATATTAACAAAATCCAAAGGCAGACAAATCCACTGGGTTAAGTCAGAATCGTGGTAATCTTTGAGGAAAACAATAGCAAAAATGAGACAGGAGACAGGTTGTGGAGAGTTGATACCTTGTCAGTTGATTTGGCACCCAAGTGCATTCACTACTGTGAAATGTATGGAACTGTACCAACAATGCATGTACTTTTCAGTGTGTTATATTTCAGTAAAAGCTTTTAGAAAAAACTACGAGGAAGAGGAGGAGAAATAGAAGAGCTCAGACTCGATTCTCTAATGCTGACAAATCTGGAAGTTACAGAATGAGCTTATTGTTTACAAGAACTGAAACAAACATTTGTCTTTGTACATTAATCATTTGTCCACATGCATGATTTTAGATGGCTCTGAAGAGAGGAGAGGCTCACGCTGACAGCCCCATGTAGCATGTATTTTCTTTCTTCTTTAAATACATGCACAGACTTACTCAGAACAAAACATGCTTTAACATATCTGTGATCAGTGTATGGCTACAGACAGTGTACAGCTCAGTCATATTCTAAGTGACTTTTTAAAAATCCCATGAAAACAGTGACTTGTAAGGGAATCTGCTGGACCAGTTAAATTCATGGCAGAGAGATTAGCTCAGAAGATTATGGTAACATTTTTCCCCCAAAACCATTTTGTTAGGAGTGAATCCAAACATCATACCATTCCATTGTTCAGTCACAGCAAGCACTATTGCACAATCGCTGCCAATATTCAGTGTTTCTTGATGAGAACTACTCAGTACCTACTGATTTCCTTTGTAAATATGACCAGCTGCATATGAACCCATAAGACGTTTTCCCTAGATTACTGAATGACTAAGAGCACATCATGATTAAAAACCCCAACAAGTGAATTATTGGTATATATTGAAATCCGAGCTGTACTTGGACTTTCCCCAAGTGAGCCACTCGTATTATGGATTAAAATTATACTGAGTGTATCAGGGAGGTGAGGAGTTGGAAAGATAATAGAAATACCGCTCTATAGCTGCAAGAACATTGCTGCAAAAAGGACAGTGCCCCAATCTAAGCGATCAATTTTCGACAACAGCGAACATCTATTAATAACAGAATACAAAATCTCTTTCCATCTCAGCACTGACAATACTATTAATGATTGTAATCGATTCTCCTATTAGAAATTACACTCGATAATGTCAATAGCTGGAAAACCTTGATAGTCTATACTGCCCCGAAAGACCTTACAACTGGAAAGTGAAACTTCATCTTCCTCAGTGTTCACCAAGCTGGTATTCAGATTCATTTGGAAGAAACCCAGCATTAACATTCTATCGATGTCAACACTCCCTAATCAATGACTCCTTAAAACAGTGGCTCTCAACTTGTGGGTCGCCACCCCTTTGGGGGTCGAACGACCCTTTCACATGGGTCGCCCGGTTCATAACAGTAGCAAAATGATAGTTATAAAGTAGCAATGAAAATAATGTTATGTTTGGGATCACTACAACATGAGGGATGGTATTCAAGGGTCGCAGCATGAGGAAGGTGGAGAACCCCTGTCGCAGAGGGGTCCTCATCAAGAGAGCAGCAAGGACTTTGCTAGCAGTTTCCTAATGATTTCAGAGGACACTTGAAAATGCACTCCAATGTGGAAAATTATGAAAACCCCGAGGGGGGAGCAGTGAGGGGAAAAGGAAAAAAAAGCCTGTGTGGCAGTTACATCATGTGTCAACTTGGGAAGCAGTAGAGTCTAGCCAGTCAGTCAGATCACAGCTTGAAGACCTCATTTGGAGGCACACTGGAGGCTAGATACACTCTCTCCCTAAATGACATTCCTGTTGACAAGCCACATGGAGACACACTGATGGAGCTAGAGCCCTGGAGCTGGAGGGGCCATGTGGAGACCCAGAACAGTGCTGAGATGCTTCCACCACCACTGCGTTCTCAAGACTTTCTACCCACTTGCCTGTGATCTTCCTGCATTTGGTGTCATTGCATGTGCTGTATGAGTCTGAAGAGGAATTTAGAGAATTGGTATCAGACATATGGGCTAATATAGGACTATGGACTTGATCTTTACTGGGCTGGATGTTTTCTTAATATACAATTACTCTTTGATATAAAGTTCCCTATTACACACACACATACACACACACACGAGTGTGCATGAATTTGTTTCTCCAGTCACTGGAACAAGAGAGTCCAACAACAGACCCAAGGGTGTGATGTTAAGTTAAACATTAACATTCGAATAAACAGAGTGAGAAAAGGTTTATCATTTAATAAATGATGTTGACACAATTGGCTACCCTTTTTCTTTTTTTGAAGGAAAAAAAAAGACTAACACTTTTTAAATGTACTTATTATAACAGATGTTGACTAAACAAATTTTACCTGGAAATGCATTACAGATGGCTCAGAGAACTGAAAAGTCAGAGATCCACAGCTGGGTTGGGAATTAAGCAGCTCTCCTATATGATGAATTGGATGCTGTGAGAATTCGAGAGACCTGGGAAGGAAGTATCCCTGCTTCTTCAACCTGTTTCTTCCATCAGAGGACTTGCTAACCACAAGATGGGCAGTTAAAATTCACCAGCTCCACAGAGAAGACCCCAGTGGTCTATGTTTCTAAAGATTACAGCCTAGAGACCCTAATGGGGGCAGCTCTATTCTGCCATGTATGGTCACTAATAAAAAACAACAACAAAAACCCAACCTACAGTCATCAAGTTAATTTAGACTCCTCATGACTCTATGGAGCAAGGGTCGGCAAACTTTTAAGACATAAGAGCCAATCCTGTCCCTCACAGTTTATAAGACTTTGCAGAGACATACATATATTTCTACAAACCAATGAAATCACCGTAATCTGAATAATATCCTTTAAAATGTTTCAATTGTACTTCAGAATCACATGTACACACTCAAAGAGGGGCATATAGCTAGCGAGCCTCAGTTTGCCAACCCCTGCCCTAGAGGGTTTCTGAGGCTTTGTAAATTGTTACAGGAGCAGACCTCCATCATTCTCCTATGGAGTGACTGGTGGGTTTGAATCACCGACCCTACAGTTTGCAAGTCCCTTGCTTTCCCCGACAGCACCAGCCAGGGCGATGAGCTCCTCAAGAAGAGGAACTGATCCCATGACACCCAACAACAGCTCTGGGACAAACCAGCCACGTGGACATCGACAGGAGGCTGCCAGGCCTGGTCTGGCTGACCGGCACACTGAGGGGAAACCACTATCTTGGCACATCTGAAGAGAACTGCTGGCATGCCAGTTGCTAGGTTCCGCATTAGAAGTTCAGGCCTGGTCTGGCTGATCAGCCGCAGTGACTGATTACTGAAGGGTTGGCGAGTGAACTGTCCTCAGACCGAGACAGCTGTCAAGACAAGGCTGGTTGTCTGCTTCTGAAAACTCCCTTCCTGAAAACGTAGCAAGCTCAGTTCTGTTTGGACACATGCGGGGTTGCTATGCGTTGGAAAGCACTGCTGTCATTGAGTTGACGCTCATTCATTGCGACCCTGTAGGACAGGGGCAATCTGCCCCTGTGAGTTTCCAAGACTGCATCTCTCTCTCTCTCTCTCTATTTAATAAACCATGTTATTGGGGGCTCTTAGTAGAAAGACCTATCTTTCTCCCTTGGAGTGGCTGATGGTTTCGAACTGCTGCCCTTCAAGTTAGCAGCCTAACAAGTAACCCTGAACCTGCCAGGGCTGGCCTGAGTTGGTATTGGTGGGGGGGTTGGGGGAGAGGGTGGGGGCGGTGCGCGACACTGTGAAGTAGCTGAGGGGCAAGGCAGGCTCACGTTTGTAACAGATGCGGCACCGGCTTCTCTTGTGTGGTCCAGCTCATGGAGGAGTCCGCACCTTATAAAAACTGTGGTCAAAACCAGCTGCTGGAACAGTAAATTGATACGCAACTATAGACCCAGCGGCTTTCCATTCCATCTGAGCCTTGTCACAAAGCAAGGCAAGCCCCAAACAAAAGCTAAGTCCACTGCCACTGAGTGAGTTTTAATTCTTAGCAAGCCTACAGGACAGGATGGAACTGCCCTGATGGGTTTCCAAGTCTGTAACTCTACACGCATAGAAAGCCTCATCTTTACTCCCCAGGAGATGGTTTTGAACTGTTGATCTTGTGGTGAGCAACCTAATATATTATCCACTGAGCCAAGTCTTCACAACACAAGCCTAGGGTTACTAAACCTTAAATACATTCAAGAGAGGATGGAAATTTAGACTTTATTTTAAGAATATCGCAGATCAGTTTTTTCCCGGACACCAAAAAGAACCAAACAAAATCCATCTGGTGACAAATTCTCATTTAAATGCAAAAACAAAAAAATACCCCAAGAACAAAAGCAGTAACCCACACAAACAGAAGCCAAAATGCACATCATCTTCACAAGCTTAGAGTAAGAAAGCCTTTTCCAAACACTATCAAAGAGTCTGAAGGACAAGATTTTTAACTACATAAACATTTTAAACTTATGTGAGGCTGAACATCATGAACAAACGTACAGACAACTGAAACTGATGACCGCCCCCTCCCCATGCCTACTCCCTTTCCTGGGCTCTGGCACAAGGATGCTTACTGCTGCCTGGGTCACATGCTTTGAGTCAGAACCAACTCTCTGGCCGTGGGTTTGACTTTTGTGGCTTGAGTCACATGCTGTCCTCCTGGTGAGACGCATGTACCAAGTTAACAACAGCCTCACCAGGACCTCCTGGGAATGAAGCAGGGTTTCCTGAGTCAACCAGAGAAGTAGAAGGAGTGGGAAGGATCGTCCCAAATTACATCCACCATCATTGCCTGATGACTGCACAGGTGAGACAATTCACATCCACATGTCTCAGACTTCAGTGTGTTGTTGAATCGCAGAGAGTATAGATAAAACTGAGTTGCTGTGTTACGGGAAAAAAATTCCTCCTGGATGTCAAATAAGCTATTCTTAAAAGTTGCTTCTGAATCTTAATACGCTCCTCTCAGTCAAGTCTAAGCATTTAGTAATGTTCAAGACGGCATGGGAATGTGCCAAGTTGGAGGAGAGGTGAAAAGAGGTAAAAAAAAACCAAACAATTAAGAAAGAGGTCCCAGCCTAAGTGGCTTGCACCCCCATAGTGGTTTAGCAGAGGCTGAATTCTATTCACTGTCCCCCAGATCAGTGCAAAATGGGCCAGTGCTTTTCACACAGAGTTAGGATGCTAATCTCTAACGTCCTCCACCTTTTGAAAGGCACGAGTTAAGGGGCGCAGTGATGACTAGGTTTAAAGGAATTACGGAGTCCTCTAGCAGGTTTGACTTCTTGTAGTACGAATCAGCACTTTCAAACACTTTCCCGGGCCAGCGAGTTCACAAGTTGTAAAAAATAACCCGACTTGCGCTTGCTTCGGCGGCACGTATACTAAAATTGGAACAATACAGAGAAGATTAGCATGGCCCCTGCGCAAGGATGACATGCAAATTCGTGAAGCGTTCCATAGTTTTCTGCCCTGGAATTAGGCGAAAGAGCGGTAGTTCAAGAAGGATTTGGGAAGACCAAGTCACAGTCCGTTTTTAAAACAATGGGGGACAGCTACGCCCACACTGGCTCCGAGAAGACACTGAGCACCTTTGTTTTTCTTTTTCCTATTTAAAGGAATGTGGGGGGAAGTATTAAAGGATAAAAAACATTTATTAATTCACATTTGGATTGCATTTGTGATCAAAATAAATGCCTAGTAGCATACATAGAAACATGTCTAGGTGCTTAGAAGATGAAGGACCAAAGGACAGATAGCAGTGAAATGTGGCCACCATTTCCGTGTGTGCTGTTATTCAAACAATAAAAACTCCTGGAACTTGCAAAAATAACCCGACTTATTCTTTGAAAAGTTGATGCTGACATTAAATATGGCCACATCTTTGAATCACAGATTCTACTCTTACCTGTTGCTACTGCTGTTGACTCTTTCGGTAAATGCCATTGCTGTCGATCAGTGGGACGCGGCAAGTCTGTTCATCTGAAAGAAAAATAGCAGCTCATGAGCAGCAGGTGTAAGTGAATTTATAGGGGTGACATCTGTGGTTGTCGTAGGCCGGCAAGTAAATTCTGACTCCTACAGCCCCGTGGGACAGAGCAGAGCTGGCCCCTGGGCTTTGCAGGCCGCCATCTTCACAGGGACAGGCAAAGACGAGGCTGTCTGCCCCTGCAAAGATGTACAGCCTCCGACACTTTCCAAAGGGGCGCTCCTGCCCTGCCCTACAGTTGCAGAGAGTCAGAACTGACCTGGTGACAGCGACTGCTGTGGCTGTGAGACGCCATCAGTGGGTCCCCACTCACCCCAACGCAATGCACAACAGAAAGCAACACTGCTTTGTCCTGCGCCATCCTCACAATGAGCCCTAGGCTTGAACCCATTGTGGCAAGCTTCATCTGTACAGGAGCAGACCAGTAGGTCTTCTGCTTGGGCAGCCACTGGTGGGGTTGAGTTGCGGAACTTTTGGTGAGCAGCCAAGTGCTTCGCCAGTGCACCACCAGGGCTGCTTTGACTGAACTTTGAGAAACCTTATTGGCGACAGAATTCAAAGTTCTCATTTGAATTAGAAAGAGCTCTGGTGGCTAGTAGGCAACACACAGAGCTGCTAACCATGAGGTCGGCAGTTCAATCCCATCAGAGGCTGCATGGCAGAGAGAAGAGGTTTTCTTCTGGTAAAAATAAGTGGCAGTCTCAGAACCCGACAGGGGCAGCATTCCGCTGTCCCAGAGGGTCACTGGGTGTCAGAAAAGATTCAGCGGCAATAAGAGTTGTGTGGCATTAGAAGATGGGTCTTCGCCGTCTCCCACGTTACAGGAACAAACAGGCTTGCATATGTCAAAGGTCAAAAGCACTTTTAATTTTGAGGCAGCTACTCAAAATCATTCCATCCAAGTAACAGGGTTCCCAAGCTTGCCATGAGGAGCAAGCAGCATTTCCCTGAGTCTCTTCTGGGCCACTCACCCAGTTAAGCCCTTTGAAAAATGGCATGGCACGCAAACATTAGTGCAAAGTGGCAAAGTAACCAATAACACCCCATTTTACAGAGAAGAAAAACAAACCGAGGCTCGGTTTTAAGCAATAATGGCTTTCGGTCACAGGCTGTGTCAGTATCCGCACGAATATCAAGTGGCAGACAGCAAACAAGACTAAGTATGCAAAAGGAAGGAAGTCAGTGGATCCTCACATAAGAATTCAACACTTGGGTTAAAGGGGTGGTGGTGGATGGTGTTGAAAAGATCACAATTTTAAGTGCTTACTTTCACTTACCACAGGTGTTCAGTATACACACACATTAAAAAAAAACAACCCAAAAAAACCTTTTGAGTATCTTCTAAAAACCGAGCTGGATTTAAAATTTTAAAGTTATCCAATCTGAGCAGAAGGCCTGGGAACTATTATTTATATCTGTAGAAGTAGCCTGTCTGTATATATGTATATATGTATATATGTGTATATATATATATATATATATATATATATATATATATATATATATGCTATGTCTCAGAATCGACTATATGCATGGGGATGGGGGCACTTTCTGGTTTTGCATATGTTTGTAAATTGACTGTACTTACTGCAAGTGGAGGCGGAATCCTGGTTGGCCTTTAGGATAAGCACTGGGCTGTTCACCTCAAGGTCAGCAGTTCACAGCCACTATCCACTCTATGGGAGAAAGATGTTGTCCTCTCCATTAAAGATTTACAGCCTTAGGAGTGCTAACTATGGGGCAGTTCTACTCCGTCCTATAGGGCCACTATGAGCCACATTCAGGTCCACAGCTTGTGGGTTTGGTTTTCTGATGCCCCAACTGGTTTTCAGTAGTTTCTTTTTCCTTTTTTTGTTTTGTTTTTCATACATCCTTTCAAATTAAAAAGTGTCACTAAATTATCTTAGTACACATTTAACAAAATGATACAAGTGGAAACATTAAGTAAGTGATAGTTCTAACTTACCTGCCATGCCTAAGAGGCTTAAAGGGTTACCGTTTGGGCCAAGGCTGAAACAATGAATACAGTCCTTTATCTCCAAATCCTGATAAGGCCTTTTATTTCCCTTTCTGGGAATAAAACTGGCTAACTTGCTGACAACTATGTTTCCATACTTGAGGGGAACCCTCCCCCCACCCACCCAGTGGCACCAGGAATCCTTACATTTCTATACTAGTAGGTACTTGTCTCTATCTCCTCCTGCAAGGGACTGCCTACAACCTTGATGTTGCAGATTCTCTTTAAATGCTCCCTCACAGAGCTCTGAAGAAGCACTGGTGCTAAAAGCTTAAGCACCTCCAGCTTCTAAGCAAGAGACCACTCAGTGACCCTGTCAAGATTCCCAACCAAACTCACTGCCATTGCCTTGATTTTGACTCAGGGTGACTCAGAAACGGTAGGGTTTCAGAGATTGTAAATCCTCAGCAGAGCAGGGAGCCCCATCTTTATCCCAGGAGCAGGTGGTGAGTTTGGTCTGTAGACTTTGCCACTAACAGGCCAATGCTTGTCTGACAGTACCTCAAGGGATCCCGGTGAACATCAAGTGGATGCCAACTGACTCAGAGTGACCCTACAGAGCAGGGTAGAACTGTTCCTTGAGTTTTCTGTGACTGTAACTCTTCATGGGAGTAGAGAGCCCCAAAGCTGGTGGTTTTAAACGGTTGTCCCTGCAATTAGCAGCCCAAACTTGTAACCACTGGGCCACCAGGGCTCCTGAAATTGTAGCCTAGGAAATCCAATAGGATAATGCCGTTCTGTCACGCAGGGTCATTAAGAGTCACAAATCAGCTCAAGGGAACAAAGCCAAATTAACCCCCCCAAGAATCAAGTTGATTTTAACTCAAAGTAATTCTATAGGACACACTAGAACTGCTCCTTAGAGGTTTCTGGGATGATCCATCATCATAGGAATAGACAACCTCCTTTTTCTCCTATGGAGGAGACTGATGGGTTTGAACCAGTCGCCTTAAAGTGAGCTGTCCAGTGCTTAATCCAATGTGTCATGAAGACTCCTCAACAACACAGCACAGCAGTCGGTTTTTCCATGTCAAACATGCTTTGGAGACAGACGCTCCTCCAACTAGTGGCCTTTGGCAATTCCCTAAAGTCTCCGACACAGTACCGCACGCCCCTCCCTCTCCTTGCTCACCAGAACCCTGTCTCTTTCACTCCCCCCCCCCTTCCATATTTCTCTCTCCTCACTCTCTCTGCAGTGCTGGCATACACTAAGCCATTAGCATCATTCTTCACAACCCTGCTGTGGGGTTCTCTGAACATCCCCCGGTGGCAGTCCCTACAGAACCATTCAGTAAAGATGCTCGACTAACCAAGGAGCAGTGTCCAGCTCTAGGGCTGGACTGGCAGGGAGGGTAAGAGCCATGAGGGAGGGGGAAGGCTGGGCTGTTGAGGAGCACCAACCTGGGAGGGCGACCCTGAGCTGACAGGTTTCTTTATTCATTCATGTTGCCAACAAATACTTCCTAAGCACCTGGCTCATCAAGTGACCCACTAGGACTGAATCGAACTTCTCCTTCAAGTTTCCAAGGTTGTAACTCTTTCTAGAAACAAACAACTTCATTGTTCTCTTTTGGAGTGGCTGGTAGGTTTGGGTATCCAATCTAACAGGTAACAATCCAATGCCTATGATAGGATCAGGTATCAGGTATCAAAGAACATATCATATGTTTGTGAAATCATATCATTGTGAATGAGGGGGAGTGTGGAGTGGGGATATCCCCTTACAGAACGGTTGCCGGGAGGAGACGAGGTGCGGGGCAGCAATGATGAAACATACAACTTTCCTCTAGTTCTTAAATGCTTCCTCCTCCCACCCCCACTATCATGATCCCAATTCTACCTTACAAACCAGGCTAGGCCAGAGGATGTACACTGGTACAGATAGGAACTGGAAACACAGGGAATCCAGGAGAGATAAACCCTTCAGGACAAATAAGAGTAGAGATACTAGGAAAGTAAGGGGAAAGTGGGGGAGACATGAGGAACCAATCACAAGGATGTACATATATAACCCCTTCCATGGGGGACAGACAATAGAAAAGTGAATGAAGGGAGGCATCGGTCAGTGTAAGACATGAAAAAAATGATATATTATCAAGGGTTCATGAGGGAAGAAGGATGCGGGAAGGAGGGAAAAAATGAGGAACTGATACCAAGGGCTCAAGTAGAAAGAAAAATGTTTTGAGAATGATGATGGCAACAAATGTACAAATGTGCTTGACACCATGGATGGATGGGTAGAATGTGATAAAGAGTTGTACGAGCCCATAATAAAATGATTGTTTAAAAAAAAACAACAATCCAATGCCTAGTCACATGGTCACCAGAGCCCAAATGCTATAAATGCTGAGACTAAAACACTGAAGCAATCTCTGACAAATCTGTCTTGGAAGAAGTATAGCCGACTGCTCCTTAAGAAGCAAGGGTGACGAGACTTCATCTCTCATTCTTTGGACATGTTGCCAGGAAAGACCAGTCCCTGGAGAAGGACAGCATGCGTAGTAAGGTGGCGGGGCAGTAAACAGGGGAAAGGCCCTCGACAAGACAGACTGACACAGTGGCTTCAACAAAGGACTCAAACATGAGATTAACTGTGAGACGGTGCAGGACCCGGCGGTGTTTCATTCTGCTGCTGAGTCAGAATGACTCCACGGCACCAAACACACCATCACGGAGCGTGTACGCTATGCGAGCAAACAATGAAGGAGGCCCATGCACAGTGTCTCATGCTGGGCTGTTAACTGCAAGGTCAGCAGTTTGAGATTAGTAGCCGATTCTCAGATGATGAGACTGTCTGCCCCTGGAAAGGCGTTACAGCTTCAGAAACCCACGGGACAGTTCCAGCAGTTCCGACAGGGCTCCTACAAGTCGGACTCAGTGCCACGGCCGTGAGTTTGGTTCTGAAATAGAAGGTCATCCCTGGGTGGGTTTGAACCACCGAGAGGTGCCTTGAAAGCAGGTCTGGCGATTCACTTCTGAAAAGTGTATCTGTGAAAACCAAACTTAGCAGTTCTACTCAATGTCTGGAGACCAGAATTGGAGCTCAGCTCACTTGATAGCAACTAAGTAAAGCAGAGTGAACAAGACGACAGAAGGTGGGGAGTTGCAATTTTATAAAGGGTGGTCAAAGAAGACCTCACAGGAATAGGACATCTGATTAAAGACTTTGAGTATCTGAGGAGCAAGTCATGTATGTCTGTGTAGTCCAGACCCTCAAAAAACCACACTCACTGACATCAAGCTAATTCTAACTCATAGCGACAGAACAGGATAAACCTGCCTCTGTGGGTTTCCGGGACCAGAACTCTTTATGGGAGTAGAAAGCCTCATCTTTCTCCCAAGGAGCAGCTGGTGGATTCAAACTGCCCACCATGTGGTTAGCAGGCCAAGATATAATACTGCACTACCAGGGCTCCTTTGGAGAAGGACCTTGGTTGCGGTAAATCCTAGACTGGAGTACACCAAATGCCTGTGTCTCATTCACAGCTCAGGAGCAACATGGGTTGTACAAGCTTTCACCAAAAACCCAGTAACATACTATATATAAACCAGGCTCCTGTGAGCCGCATGATCCCTTTGGATAAGGTCACCTCTATTAGTCCCAGTGCTCCTCTCTGAAAAATGGGCAGCATCCCCTATGGTACAGAGTTAGAGAAGACAGGATCATGTCATCTCACCCATGGGCCTAGTGCAGAGCCGCATCATTGACACCAATACAGAGCAGCCCTTGTTGTTTGAGTCAGCAGGTTCTGTATCACATTTTTGTAAGCAAAAGGACCGGCTTCATGTTGGATTGCACACACCCACGTCTACTGAAGCAATCCTTCTGAAGAACTTCCACTTTCTTGGGATCCAAATTTGTTCTCAAATCAAACTGTTGCGTGTCTGCCCCCTTTCTCTGTCACCATCCAGTTGGATGTTCAAGGTTCAGCTGCACAGTAACCCACGGCCGTGGACAAGGACCCGGCTGAGGGAGGAGGAATGGATGTGGACACTGCTTTACAAGAGGCGTGGAGGAGCCCGTCCAGGAGGGTCTGGGGCATGAAATGTGCCGTGCTACCAAAGCCTCACCTTTTTCATCAGTGAAGCACAGCTTCCTAGGGTTGATACTGGCTCAAGCGAAAGGATGTTTATAATATTTTAGCACAATTCCCGGCTCATGGAAAACCAAAACTAAACCCATGGCCACCGAGGCTGTTCCAGCTCGGAATAGCTCCACGTGTCACGGAGTGAACGGCTCCGTAGAGTTTTTCTTAGTTGTGATCCTTAATCTCGTGGATTGAGTAGCTAAGCACTTGTCTGAGAAGTTGCTGATGCTCCCACGAGGTACCTTGGGAGACAGGCCTGTCAATACCCTTCTGAGAGGTCACAGCCTTAACACCCCCACCCCCGGGCCCATTCCTCTGTGCTCACACAGGGTCACTGTGAATGAGAACTGACTGGGTAACAACAGTGTCCAATTTTACTTAAAGGCCTTTCTTCCACAGACTGGTTGGGTGAGTTCACGCCACCAACATTTGTAGTTCAGCACAAACTGTTTAGCTCATCTATGGCCTTTGTCTCATGGAAAACAGTGAATGGTCAAGTAGTGATTCTAATGATTCCTGACAACCAAAGCCACATGTTGGAGGGAAACCTCATGTTTGAGGGAAGCTTGTAAACAGGACAGATGGCGAGGTAAGTCTCAAAGCCCCATGACCATGGCCTAGTCTCAAGAGGACACTCTATAGAGGCCAGAGGACTCGTGGGCTGGTCAGTGTCTGCTCCACTCTATTTCTCCTTTTCCCCACACAGATTCTCAGGTGATATGTTTTGTGGTCCCAGGCAATGTGTCAGAGGGGAGTCAGAGGTCATCCACTCTGCTTTAGTCTGAATTCTTCAGGATCTTCACCTGCAAGATCTAATCTCCCAGGACCTCCTACCTGCTCTGATAAGCTAAGGTCCTCCCGACTTCTCCAAGGCCATCCACACCCCCAATCCTCAAGCAAACCACACTTCCTGCCATCAAGTTGACTATGACTCCCAGAGACCCTATAGGACAAGGTAGAATTGCTTCTGTGGGTTGCCCTGAGGCTGTAAATCTTGATGGGAGCAGAAAGCCTCAACATTCTCTCTCAGAGAGGCGGGTGGATTCAAACTGCTGACCTTGCAGTTGGCAGCCCAGAGAGTAACCTAGGATACCACCAGGAGCCCCAAACTTAGAGATCAATAATGGAACACCAAGCCCTCAGTTATCTCTTCCATACCTCTGAGCTTTATTGGCTCCCTCTCATCATTCAGTTCTCAACTCAGTAACAGATTCCCAGAGGCACCTCTCTTGATTATCCCCAACCAACGGAGTGCTGGTAACTCCCAAACCCAACCCCATCCACACCCAAGCCAACTCTCTCTTCCATTATGCTCTGCATGGGCTTGGAATACGTTCAGCTTAAGTAAAAGAATGGTTTGTAGTGACACGAGTGTATGAAAACAGGAAATGAGAAAAGAAATGAGCCATCCCATAAACATTAAAAACAGTAACAAAAAACTGGAGAACAGAACAGTCCAACTTTCATTTGATTCCGAACCACATGCTCTTAACTGACACTAATCTCTCAAGGTTCCTAGGTATTTGGTTGATATCTATTTACTAAATACAGTGGAGCCCTGATGGCATAGTGGTTACACATTGGTCTGTGATCCGCAAGGTCAACAGTTCAAAACCATCAGCCTCTCCTAGGGAGAAAGACAGGGTTCTCTATGCATGCAAACTGTTACGACCTCAGAAACTCACAGTTCTGCCCTGTCTTATAGGGTCGCAATGAGTTGGCATCGCCTCGATCACCTTGCGTTTTTTAATTTTATTTTTCTCTTTTTAGTCTCTGTCCCCAATCATGTTAATTTGTTTTAAATAAAGCATGTCTCCATATATG
This sequence comes from Tenrec ecaudatus, assembly GCF_050624435.1. Lineage (NCBI taxonomy): Eukaryota > Metazoa > Chordata > Mammalia > Afrosoricida > Tenrecidae > Tenrec > Tenrec ecaudatus. The sequence goes on from NC_134532.1 coordinate 135,917,527, forward strand.
TAAATATAAATTTTAAAAAGGAAATTGCTATCATATGAAAATAATTACAATTTATAATTTACCAAGGGTTCGTGAGGGTGAGAGGGTGGGGGAGGGAGGAAAAAATGAGGACCTGATCCCAAGGGCTCAAGTAGAAAAACATGTTTTGAAAAGGATGACGGCAACATCTGTACAATGTGCTTGGCACAGCGGATGTGTGGATTGTGATAAGAGACTTAAGAGCCCTAATAAAATGATTTTAAAAGGAAGTTGCTTTCAATTGAGAACAACAACAGGGTTAAGCAGAATCATAAAGCAGCTATTTCTGTCTCATCCTGGGTGAACCCACAGGTTTCATATTTTCCCAGCACTGTCTCTAAGGGGAGGTGTCCTGGTGGTGTAGTGGTTGCATGTTAGGCTGTGATCCTAATGGTCAGCTGTTTGAAACCACCAGCAGCTCTGAGGGAGAAAGATGGGGATTTCTACTCCCATAAACAGCTACAGTCTTGGAAACACATAGGGGGGTCACTATGGGGCATCACTGACTCGATGAAAGCGAGTGTCTAAGAAATAGAGAGAATTCTTAGCCAGTTTCTTTTTCAACAGAAGTGATTTATTTTACATAGTCCACATTTAATTGGAAACAATAATAAATTAGTGGATGGTTCCTCGGAAAGAAAGGGCAAGCCATACTTGCAATATTACCCGCACACAATCACCATGTGAAAACTCGCGCATTTTGTTCTGTGAGGTTTAGGAAAAGGCCAACAATATGGGGAGATGCCTTCTCGTTGTCATCTCAAATGCATGTAAGTGCTGGACATTGAATAAAGAAGACCGGAGAAGAATTGATGCATTTGAATCATGGTTCTAGCCAAGAATATGCAAAGCATCATGGACTGCCAAAAGGACAAACAGATCTGTCGTGGAAAAGCACTACCAGAATGCTCTTTAGAGGCCAGGATGGTGAGACTTCATCTCACATTCTTTGGACACGCTATCTGGAGAGGCTTGTCCCTGGAGAAGGACATCCTACTTGGTGAAAGAGGGGGAAGTGAAAAAGAGGAAGGGCCTCGACAAGATGGACTGACCTATTGGCTACAGCAACAGGCTCAAGCAGAGGAACAACTGGGGGATGGTGCAGGACTGCGTGGTGTTTTAGTCTGTAGTACATCAGATCACTGAGTCAGAATCGACTTGATGGCATCTAACAATACAATTCCTATCTCAGCAAGCCCACTGACAGGCACAGGGTTCATTTTTGGTCGCTTGCAGTTTTGTTTTGTTTTGTTTTGTTTTTTCCCTAGTTAGGAGGAGTCTAGATGTTTGCACACAATTAATAGCGTCCCTCCCCCGACCCAAGTAAATCAACCAAATAATGTAAAAGACAAATGAGGCTTACTGTATTTACTCGAATATAAGGCTACCTGAGTATAAGCTGAGTTACCTAATTATTACCTGGGAAACCAGAAAAACTGATTGACTCGAGTATAAGCCCAGGGTGGGAAATGCGGGATGTGAATTAATACAGAGACCAGAGGGGAGAGACGGAGCGCAGCCACAGACACATCCTTACCAGTTCAGCTGCCGGCGTAAGTGAATCACTACAGGTGCTTCTGTGAATTGGAGCCATCCACATCATAGGACGGCTCTGATTGGTTAGATGTGAGTAAACAGACATTCAAAGCCCTGCACTGTCAGCGGGGCTTTGAATGAACAGCAGAGGAATGGCAATCACTCGCGAGATGTTACACATCACTAGGGTACCAATGACCCGTGTATAAGCCGAACCCCCGTTTTTCAGCACATTTTTTGTGTGCTGAAAAACTCAGTTCATACACGAGTATATATGGTACATTTCTTCTACAGAAAGACTAGAACACCCCATAATTTATTTCAAAGGACAGAATTAAATCTGCAGCCCTCTGGGAGAGGGACATATCTGATGGGATCACATGGGAGCAGTTGAAGGGGGAGGAAGAGAGAGTGGAGCACATCCTGGCCCACCAGGCCGTGAGGAGGATGTTCCCAATTAGAGCAGCCAGTCCACAGAGAAGACCACATGGCCAGCCCCACTATGAGACATGACGCCCCTCACTGACCCATAGCCTACAAGGGACAACACCAGAAACACAGTGTGGGAATTGTGCCGGACATGATCCCACTGCACTGAGGCAAAACATTAAGGGGGTGCAACAGAACAGCAAGGGAATGGAGCGGCGAGGTCCCCAGGGAATGCTGAAGGTGGACTTTGGGGTCAGGGTGTAGTGCCCCAACAGACTGGACTAGAAAAATACTCTTAAAGGCCAACAAACAATCCTTGAACTAACTGCAAGCTTTTCTTTCTTGTATTTGTTTTGTTTTTTTTTTGTCATTGGTTTTTTGTTGTTGCTTTGTTGTGTATTGTTGCTTGATTTTGCTCTGTCTTGTTTTTGTCCATGCTATTATCATCGCAGATCTGTCTAAATAAGATAGGCTAGATGAACAATCTGGAGGAGAAAACAATGGGACCAATAGTTCTGGAGGGACATGGGAGAAGGGGAGGTGGGAGGAAAGGTAATGGTGTTAACAAACCCAGGGACAAGGGAACTAGTGATCTATATTGGTGGTGAGGAAGGTGTGGGAGGTCTGGTAGGGCATGATCAATGGTATGCCATCCAGAGGAATTGCTGAAACCCAGTGGGTACTGAGCATGATAGTGAGACAGGAGGAAAGTCAAAGGAAATAGAGTAAAGAGCTGAGAGGCAAAGGGCATTTATAGAGGTCTAGATAAAGATATGTACACATGCAAATATATTTATATATGAGGATGGGGAAATAGATCTATGTGCATATATTTATAGGTTTAGTATTTAGGTAGCAGAAAGACATTGGGCCTCTACTCAATGCCTCAATGCAAAAATACTTTCTTCTGTTAAATTGGCATTCTATGATGCTCACCTTCCCGACACAATCGCTGAAGACAAAGAGGGTAAATAAGCAAATATGGTGAAGAAAGCTGATGGTGCCTGGCTATCAAAAGATATAGCATCTGGTGTCTTAAAGGCTTGAAGGTAAACAAGTGGCCGTCTAGCTCAGAAGCAACAAAGCCCACATGGAAGAAGCACACCAGCCTGTGTGAACATGAGGTGCCGAAGGGATCAGTTATCAGGCATCAAAGAACAAAAAATCATATCATTGTGTGCTCAACTCCATGATAGGATCACTGAAGACAAATGGGTGAATAAGCAAATGTGGCCAAAAAAGCTGATGATGCCCGGCTATAAGATGTAGAATCTGGGGGGGAAGGGAGACTCCGGATAGGGCAAGATATGACAAAATAACGATGTATAAATTACCAAGGGCATATGAGGGAGGGGGGGATGGGGAGGGAGGGGGGGAAAAAAAGGAGGACCTGATGCAAGGGGCTTAAGTGGAGAGCAAATGCCTTGAGAATGATTGGGGCAGGGAATGTATGGATGTGCTTTATACAATTGATGTATGTATATGTATGGATTGTGGTAAGAGTTGTATGAGTCCCTAATAAAATGTAAAAGAAGAAAAAAAAAAGATATAGAATCTGGGGTCTTAAAGGCTAGAAGATAAACAAGCGGCCATCTAGCCCAGCGGCAACAAAGCCCCCATGGAAGAAGTATACCAGCCTGTGTGATCACGAGGTGTCAAAGGGATCAGGTGTCAGGCATCATCAGAACAAAAAATCTTACCATAATGAATGAGGTGTGGAGTGTGGAGTGGAGGCCCAAAGCCCATTTGTAGGCCACTTGGACATTATCTTACAGAAGGATCTTGGGGAGGGTACCAGGCAGACAGGGTGTGATGTAGCAATGATGAAAAATACAGCTTTCCTCTAGGTTCTAAATGCTTCCTCCCCTGCCCCACCCAACTATCATGAAACCAATTCGACCTTGAAAGTCTGGCTTGACCAGAGGATGTACACTGTTACAGATATGAACTGGAAACACAGGGAATCCAGGGTGGATGATTCCTTCAGGATCAGTGATATGAGTGGCTATACTGGGAGGGTAGAGAAAGGGTAGGTTGGAAAGGGGGAATCGATTACAAGGATCTACATGTGACCTCCTCCCTGGGGGATGGACAACAGAAAAGTGGGTGAAGGGAGATGTTGGACAGGGAAAGATATGACAAAATAATAATTTATAAATTATCAAGTGTTCATGGCGGGGGGGAGCGGGGAGGGAGAGGAAAATGAGGACCTGATGCCAGGGGCTTAATTGGAAAGGAAATGCTTTGAGAATAATGAAGGCAATGAATGTACAAATGTGATTTACACAATTGACGTATGTATGGATTGTGATAAGAGTTGTATGAGCCCCCAATAAAATGATTAAAAAAGAAAGACTAGAACGACTGCTGGTGTCATTTTAGCTGTGTGTCTGTCCTGTCGATGTCAGCAGGAACTCCAGCTCACTCCACTCTGTCATGTGTACTGGATGGTCCTGATGCTTTAAATATGCGTAATATGTTTATTGTCATTATGAATTTCATACCCAAAACAAACTCACTCCCATCACATCCATTCTGACTCACAGCGACTCCATAGAGCAGTGTGAACTGCCCTTGTGGGTTTCTGGGACTGTAATCCTTTAACAGGTGTAGACAGCTCCAGCTTTGTCCTGAGGAGCACCTGGAAGGGTTTGGAACTGCAGTCCAATGTGTTAGAACTAACCCCCTACGCCCCACCCCAGGGCTCCGGGCAGGGCACTCCCAGGTCAAGAGCAGCACTGCACTTGCCCCATGCCTCTTTGCAGCTGTAGGCCTGGGAGCTCATGACACAGCCTGCAGCAGCAGTTTTCTGCAAGAAGGACATTTACAAGCACCAGTGCAGACACAGGAGTCACCGTTGGGGTCCAAGTCAAGTGAAGCGAGAGGTGAGGGGGTCAGAAGGCAAGTGCCCAGAAGGTTTCTAGGCAGGTACATGGAGCCCCCCGCTGGCTAATTATAACTTTCCCTCCCAACAATGGAGGTGGGAGAACTCAATCCTCTTCAGCATGTGTGTAGCTCTACTTACACAATACTCCAAGCATTTGCCAGTAAATTTTACCTTCAATCTTCTTAACTACTTAATAAGAGAAGTGCTACAGTAATAATTAACACTATTTTACAGAGGGAAAATCTGAGGGACAGGAAAGCAATGGGGGACAGTTCTCCCCATGTCCCAAGTCACCTAAGTGGAGGCACCAAGTGGCTCTCCGTCTCAGGACTATCTTCCAGGATGTTTGCCTACGTCATTAGTGCCTGTCTCTGGAGCAACACCACAGCTGCTGCTAGTTGCTGGGGAGTGGACTCTGATCCATGGTGACCTCACATGTGCAAAGTGCAGCTGTCCCACGGGGTTTGAAAGGATGTGGCCCTGGAGAGATGCAGATTGGTTACTAAACCTGTTTTCTGAGGTGCTTTTGTGTGGCTTTAAACCGCCAACCTTTCAGCTCGTAGCTGCGAACAGAGCCATGTGTGCCACCCAGGAAGCCTCTGTCTGGAGCAATACTCCCCACACCAAACTCACTGCTCACGGAGCTGTGCCAACTCAGAGAGATTGCATAGACCAGGAGAGAGACCACCTACCCCTCATGTTCCCAAGGCTATCAATCTCTATGCAAGTGGACCACCACCTCTTTCTCTTGAGCAGAGCTGGTGGCTTTGAATTGACGGCCCCTCCTTTATCACACTAACGTGAACCACTGCATCATAAGGCTACTTTCCCCAAAACAACACAGTAGGTACAGTTACCATTCATGTGGGCTATGAACTGCAGTCAGCAGTTCAAAACCACCAGCTGCTCCCTGGGAGAAAGATGGGGCTTTTCTACACCTGTAAAGAGTAGAAGAGTTACAGTCTTGGAAACCCACAGGGACAGTTCTACCCTGTCTCACAGGGCTGCTCTGAGTTGGCATGGACTTGATGGCAGTGAGTTTGGTTTTTGGCTTTTATAATCAAAATGAGGCCTTCATTCTCCTTTCTCAAGAGCTCTGGTGTCTCTGGGTTACGCGTTGGGCTGCTAACTGCAAAGTCAGCCGTTCAAAACCACAGGCCTTGCTGTGGGAGAGAGATGAGACTTTCTGCTTCCATGAAGATCCACAGCCTCAAACCCACAAGGCAGTTCTACCGTCTTAGAGGGTTGGTAGACATTGGAGTCTGACATGCTGTCAGGAGAGACCAGTCCCTGGAGAAGGACATCATGCGTGGTAAAGAGGAGGAGCAGTGGAGGAGAGGAAGGTCCCTCAAGGAGACGGATTGACACGGTGGCTACAACAATGGGCTCAGAGATAGGAACAATTGTGCGGATGGTGAGGGACAGGGCAGTGTTTTGCTCTGTTGTGCACAGGATCGGGCTGAATCAGAACTGACTGGATGACACCTAACTGCCACAATATGAGTTGGAGCCAACTTGATGAATGAGTAAATGAGTGTACGCATTCTTTTTTCTGAGTTATGAAGAACTCTGGTGGTACTATAGGTTAGGCACTGAACCTCAGGGTTGGTGGTTCAAACCTACCAGCCACTCTGTCAAATAGGGTGCAATTACAAAATGCCTCACAATTTTGGGGGAAAAGGATAGGTAATTCGCTCAAGGCCGAACAATCAGTAGGTGGCATGTGCAAGATCCAAATCTACGTGTGTAGTCCCATCCAAGGTGCCGTGCTCTCAGATGAACTGCTGAACTGCCGTGCTTCTCTGTGTGTCACTCCGGAGCCACCAGGATCCCCCCAACGGTTGTCAGAAGTGAAGGCTCTCCGGCTCTACTCCAGCTGGACTGAATCAGCAGCTCTGCGGTAAGCCCCACCTCAGTGTTGAAAAGAACACCCTCCCCTTCCCCCACCCCCCGGGAGCGGGTGAGGGACACTATACAGTGGAGCACCACTGCCATGCCTACACTGGATCTGCAAATTTGACAAAAAGAAAATGTATGGGTGCACTCTGATAAGTATATGGTAAGATATGCTCCTTAAAAGGCTACAAACTGAGTGTTCATAAACTGAAAAATAATTGTAAGGCACTAAGAGTGCCATGTCCCAAGGCCGTGTATGAATTTTTTTTTAAGGGAATGGTTTTTACCTAGTGCAAATCAACATGTTCACTTACTAGGTCTAACATTTTCCTTTCCCCAAACCTCAAACTCACTCCCATCGAGTCAATGCAGATTCATAGCGACCTATGCAACGGGAGAGCACACCTTCTGTAAGTTCCCGAGACTGCAATTCTCTGCAGGAGTAAAAAGTCTAGTCTTTCTCTCTCAGAGGTGCTGGTGGTTTCACACTGCTGACCTTGCCGTTAGCAGCCCACTGCATAAGCACTATGCCACCAGAACTCCTAGCATGTTTCTGTAGTGGCAAAAATATGTGTGTCCAGAATATACATATATGTGTCTAGAATACTAAATATACATGTCCAGAATACGAAATAAAAGACTTGCTGTTTTCATTCTTATATTGCACAGAAAGAATTACTTAGCCAAACAGAAACACTATTTATACTTTAGAGTCAAACTGTAATTCTTGAAAAACAGGAAACCACATATCAACAGAGCCAACACAGTGTACCATAGCAGAAAGAGCACCAGGCTTTGAGTCACAAGTCAAGTCACCAACTTCTTCTAGTCAATTTCCTATTTTAAAATGGAAAATGAACTCCAACTTGAGAGTGGCAATTAGGCTTAAATGATCGGTCCTGCTGTAGTGGGTTCACAGCTGGGTGCTCCGTCAAAGCAAGCTCCACCTGTCCTCACACTTTCTCTTTCTTAATCACAGCTCTGATCAGTTTCCCTAATGCAGACAATGCTGGTGCTACTGTGTCGTGCTAATGTGAGTCATTGTTACATTAGTGATCATTGATTCCAACAGGCTCCCCTTGTCACAATAATCTCAGCCTTTGAGCAGGAAAAACGCAGCCTAGTAAGAAACCCTTAGTCATGTTTAAAATGGGCCAGATAATTTAAGAAAGTCAGCTGATTGTGTTCCTCTGGAGAATACTCCTGACAGAGCTCTGTCCGAGGGCAGAAGACAGAAACTCCTATTAGTCACTCTGATGGCCTCAGAGCCTAATGGTGTCAGCCTGCAACAATCTACTGTGTCTGCAGGAGCAAGTGATCAGAAATAAAGGATGTCTACCTGCAAACCACCACGTGTTTTACATTTATTTCCTCTCTGTGGGAAAAAGTTTCACACGCGGATTACAGGGCTCATGTGATCTATTTCAATAAAATCTGAGCAAAATAATTAAATAAATAAAAAAAATCTGAGCTTCCACTCAGTAAAGGGTATATAAACTTCTACAGCAGCCCTGGTGGTGCAGTGGGTATGCATTGGGTTACTACCAACAAGGTCAGCAGTTCAAAACCACCAACCACTCCTCTGGAGAAAGACAAGGCTTTCTATTCCCATATAGATTTACAGTCATTCCCTGAGTCTGTGTCTCTCTCTCTCTCTCTCTCTCTCTCTCTCTCTCTCTCTCTCTCTCTCTCTCTCTCTCTCTCTCTCTCTCTCTGAGTCAAAACACAAAGGGAGCGAAACAGAGCAGCAAAGGGAGCAAAGCAATGAAGTCCCCGAAGAATCCGGAAAAATGACTCGGGGGCAGGGCTCGTTACCTCATTAGATCTGATCAGAAAACATTCATAAGGGTTAGCAGACAGCCCTGGAATTATTTATAGGCTAGCCCCCCTCCCCCCATATCTATCTATAAAAGATAGACAGGACTGTTTGCAATCTTGAGGAGAAAACAATGGGGCCAACAGTTCTGGGGGGACATGGGAGAGGAAGGTGGGTGAAAGAGAGTGGGAAGCCAACAACCAGGGACAAGGAAACAACAAGAGATATAAAATCGATGGCGAGGAGGGTGTTGAATGCCTGGTAGGGGTTGATCAAGTCCAATGTAGCCAAGAGGAATTACTGAGAGGCAAATGAAGGTGGAACATGATGGTGGGACAAGAGGAAAGTACAATGAAATAGAGGAAAGAGCAAGGAGACAAAAGACATTTGTAGAAGTATAAATATAGGCATGCATACATGTAAATATATTACTATACAATGATAGTGATATAGGTCTATGTACATAGGTCAAGTAGTAAGGTAGCAGACCGCCATAGGCCTCTACTCAAGTCCTCCCTTAACACAAGAATACTTTGTCCTAATAACCTGTCATTCTGTGATGCTCACCTTCCTGACATGATTGCTGAAGTCAAAATGGGTGCATAAGCCAAGGTGATGAAGAAAGCTGATGGTGCCCAGCTATTAAAAGATATAGCACCTGGAGTCTTAAAGGCTTGAAGTTAAACAAGTGGCCATCTAGCAGGAAAGCAACAAAGTTCACATGGAAGAAACACACCAGTCTGTGTGATAATGAGGCATCAATGGGATCAGGTATCAGGCATCAAAGACCCAGAACAAAGAATCAAACAAGGGGGTCGGAGTAGAGACCCAAAGCCCATTTATAGGCAATTGGACATCCCTTCACAGAGGGGTCACAAGGAAGGGACGAGTTTATCCAGGGTGCAGTATAGCTCTAATGAAACACACAACATTCCTAGTTCTTTAATGCTTCCTCGCCCCTCCCCCACTATCATGACCCCAGTTCTACCTTAAAAATCCAGCTAGATTGGAGCATGTACACTCCTACTGTTAAGAGCCCGCAACACATGGAATCCAGGACAGAAACAGTAAGGGGAGTAGCAATACCATGAGGGTAGGAGGAAGGTTGGGGCGGGAAAACAGTGGGAGGAACCGATTGCAATGATCAACATATAGCCCACCCCCACCCCGAGGAGGATGAACAATGGAAACATAGGTGAAGGAAGATAGTGGACGGTGTAAGATATGAAAATAATAATAATCAAGGGTTCAGGAGAGAGGGTCGGTGGGCGAGAGAGGGGGGAAAATGAGGATCTGCTACCAAGGGTTCAAGTAGAAAGAAAATGTTTTGAGAATGATGATGGCAACCAATGTACAAATGTGCTTGAAACAATAGATGGATGTATGGATTGTGATAAGAGTTGTACGAGCCCCCAATAAAATGACGTTTTTTTAAAAAAGAAAATAATTTAATTATAATTTATCAAGGGTTTACAAGGGTAGGAGAGTGGTTGACGGAGGGAAAAAGAAGAGCTGATACCAAGGGCTCAAGTAGGAAGAACATGTTTTGAAAATGATGATGCCAAAAAAAACCAATAAAGAAAAAAGAAAATGATGTGGCAACATATATATAAATCTACTTGATAAAATCAGTGTGAGAGCCCCCAATAAAATGATTTATAAAATAAATAAAATGATTTACAGTGTTGAAAACGCACAGGGGCAGTTCTAGGCTGTCCTATGGGGTGGCTCTGGTAGGGTTTGGCTTGATGGCAGTGGATTTTGTTCTTTGGTGTATGCCAGAAAGCAACACAGAGGCTGTTAGAAAACCATTCTCAAGTAAGCCTCATTGGAGCAGACAAACCATAGTAGAATTTAAAATTTAGAGAGGAACGTGGAATTCCTTTGCAAAATGGCGATTCTTTGTGTTAAATTCCGTTCCTTGACTTATTCTCTCTAAACTACTGTTTCTCCGGGAAAGTTCGTCAGTCATCTAAAGCTTTTGACGTGGAGGACCTTTGGGCCTCCAACTTCACAGACAGTCCTGAAGTAGTAAATGAGTTCAAGTTAGAGGAGAGCTTTCCGTCATGGAGCAAATACGAAAAAAGTCTCAGTTATGCCTCCAAACCTTGAAGAAACAGTAACAGAAGATATTGTCCCCTTGCATCTATTTATTCCAAGTACTTACTTTAAATTAGCTACTAATACGTGCTAAGCATGAGACTATCTTGAACTTTTCAGATTTTAACATTCAACTAACTTCACAGAAGAATTGCAGAGATGATCATGAAACACCTCCACCTGCTTTACATAAATAATAAAAATACGCACATATACATATAAATACATTATATGGCTTGCCTCTTTTCCAAGCTTTATATTTCCAACCAAATTTAAAAAAATACTGAATTTTTTGGTAAAAGTTTCTACCAACAAGAGGTTCCCACTTGACAATTTCCACACAAATTGTTGGGTGACGGGTACAGTCATCACCACATGCCCAGTTCTCTCTAACTGTTCAACCCTTTCTAGCACGCCAGTTTCCCTGGCTCCTCATCTTCACTTTTGAGTAATTGTTGACCTCTTGGTCTCATGCCTACTTAGGGTTTTTTTTCTGTTTTTTTTTCTTTTTTTACATTTTATTAGGGACTCATACAACTCTTATCACAATCCATACATATACATACATCAATTGTATAAATCACATCCATACATTCCCTGCCCCAATCATTCTTAAAGCATTTGCTCTCCACTTAAGCCCTTTGCATCAGGTCCTCTTTTTTTTTCCCCTCCCTCCCCTTTCCCCCCTCCCTCATGTGCCCTTGGTAATTTATACATCGTTATTTTGTCATATCTTGCCCTATCCGGAGTCTCCCTCCCCCCCTTCTCTGCTGTCCCTCTCTCAGGGAAGAGGTCACATGTGGATCCTTGTAATCAGTTCCCCCTTTCCAACCCACTCACCCTCCACTCTCCCAGCATCGCCCCTCACACCCTTGGTCCTGAAGGTATCATCCACCCTGGATTCCCTGTTTCTCCAGCCCTCATATGTACCAGTGTACAGCCTCTGCCCTATCCAGCCCTGCAAGGTAGAATTCGGATCATGGTAGTTGGGGGGAGGAAGCATCCAGGATCTGGGGGAAAGCTGTGTTCTTCATCGGTACTACCTCGCACCCAAATTAACCCATCTCCTCTCCTAAACCCCTCTATGAGGGGATCTCCATTGGCCGACACTTGGGCCTTGGGTCTCCACTCTGCACTTCCCCCTTCATTTAATATAGTATATATATACATATATACATATACACATACATACACACACTTATATCTTTTTTTTTTTTGCATTTGGAACCTGATCTTACAAGTAGATACCCTTTATCTAGAGTGCCACTCTGCTATTTTGCTTACAGGTGATTACAGGAGATAGGTTTAAAGACTTCTTGGTTGAAAGGCTGTCTCTGGGCCCTCGCCTCAGGAGTCCTCTGTTCTCAACTGCTCTAGTTTGTCAGACTTCGAGCCCCTGCCCCTTTTTTGTCTTTTTAAAGTACGACTTGGAGTTCGGCTCCATATTTCTCTCCCATTCTAGCTGGGACCAACCATTGGAACCCAGGTCAAAACGTTCTGCCCATTATATTGAACTTCCAAGGCGATACATAACTCAGCTGAAGAAAATGCTCCCTGGCTACAGCGATTTGTCAAGACACCTGATAATGCAATTGAGATAAGAGACAGAGCTGGTAGGCAGCAAAGAGAGGCCCAGCGGGAAGTACTGGTAGCAGCAGGATGTCTGGAAGGGTGATCTCCACAGCCAGGGGATTATGTTAAATCAGCATGCACTGGATCCGTAGGCTAATTTTAATTTCAAAATCCGCAAACTCATGACTTTTGCTGACCTGCTTACTTCCTCATCCATGTGCAAGACCCCCAGAGTGGGCAGTGCAGTGTCAAATCCATGACTGAACCTGAAGAATATGAGCAGATCTGGGATCAGTCCATTCTTAAGGTGGAGACTCAGACACGCCAAGGACTCCACATCTGATAAAAACTTCTAGACAGAGCTATCAGTGGCAACTCCCTGGAGTCCCCCCCTCAGCGGCTGGGTCAGGCAAGTCCTTTTCTCTCCTTTCTAAATAAACGTTGCTGTCTGCTTGCTGTTGGTGGTCCATGCATCCATTCTTTGGTTTTCAAAACCAAGAAACTCTAGACACATCCGAGCAGGTGTCACATTTTGGTGCCCAATGTGGGGGCAACTCAAAGGAATGGTAAGTGAATGGACTCCTGGCTTTGGCCTTCCCCTCTGGGTTTCCCTCTGGAAGATGCCAGGTCTGCTTTGCAACCTGAATGGCACCGTAAGCTTAACCAGTGGCTTACTCCTGACAGCCTGCCCTTTTCTGTGGAATAAGGTACATAGTTGTGTTGGGCCTTAATCATCAGCGATGCAACTCTGCACTCTTCCCAGCTATTCCAAAATCCCCATTAGCTATTTTCCTCAGCCAGATAGTAATTTAGCTCAGTCCACTCTGCAAAACTCAGTTAAACCAGATAAGAAAAAGGGCAGACCATCAGTTTTTGGTAGGGGCTCCCAATTGTATCAATGGTAGTGAAACAGTGACTTCTGGTGGCAAAAGAGAAAAAGGGGCGGGGTTGAGGGGATGCATGTTCTGTATCTTGCAGAAGGCAGTGTTTAAAGCCACCTAGGCTTTATTCTTGCCATAAATTCCCAGTCTCTGGATGCGTCTGTATCCTAATTCACCACGTTGAGATGCTTCAAAAAAGGTAAGCAAATGACAAGCCCCAGACACATTTACAGAAATAATTGTCACTATCTAAACTCTTCCTGCCACCCCCACCCCCCTAGTCTGTCTCACAGTGATCAAAGCTGTCCTGTCTTTTTCAGGCTTAATGTTCTCTTACATTGGCTGGATTCAAATTCATTTTCCTGTGTCTACACCATACTCTTGCTTTCTCTCCTAGACCCCATTCCCTCGGAATGCTACCCTTTATTTCTCTCCATTCCTCTTTTCCTTTTTGTATAAATTGCAATGTTTCCCAACCCAGATTAGAATCAACGCCTTTAAATGACAGAACCCTTCAGAATCTCCAATTCTCCTGTGAATCTACTTCCAGAATATCCATTCAACTAATCCTTTCCCCTGAAGATGAAAGGGAAACGAAGGAAATCCATGAGACGGAGGAAGTAAACATTGAAACAGGGCATGCCTAGGTATTCTTAAACTTCGGAGGAGAACTAGACTCCTGGTCCAAAGGCTTTTTTTCCCCTTCCTTTTTCGTGTCTTGACACCCCCCTCCCCCCAAGTGGGTAGGCTGATTCCACCGCCGCCTACCTTTCCCCACATAATCCTGCGGTCGCAAAATCCCCAGACTTCGGGGACTCCTCCCTCGTCTGATGTTTTGGTGTCTCGACGACCGAGCTCTCACGGGGCAGCGGTCCCGGGAGCACTGGGACTGAGTTTTAATTTATGGTGGCGCAGTGGAAGTTTTTAATAGGTCTGGTTCCCCCTCGGTCACACAGTCAACTCCACCAACAGGGTTAAAAGTCACCCGGGCGCCCCCACCCCACGCCTGCTCATTAAAAATCTAGCAAGTATGCAAAACACACACACACACACACACACACAACCCCCCCTCTCCGCTTTCCCCGTCCCCCTCACCCCAGCCCCCCAGCCCGCAAGGCTTTTCCTTTTCCAGAGACCCAATTCTAGGGGGAAAAATCGAACCAACGACTCTGAAAGCCAAGGGTTTTCCCGACACTGTTTGCATAACAATACGGGGGCGGGAGGCAGACCCTCCTGAGAGACCCTCGGCCTCTCGCACTTCGTTCAGGCCGCTCTCGTGACACTCGGGCCGGGCCGGAGCCTCCTGGAATCCCGCACGCTTTCATTCGTGGATGCTGGGCTGCTCATGTCCGAGGGCTAGCAGGGCAGCAGGCCACAGAGAACGTTACCCGAGGAAAAAGGGGACCCAGAGAAATTAATCAGCCTCCTGTCCGGGGGACGCCGCCTCTCTCGGGCCCAGAAGCCGGGCTCCCGAGGTGCCCCCAACTTTTCTCCGGCCGCGGCCGGGCCCGCCGACCCCCGGCGCACGTATCCCTACCCCGCCCCTGCTCCGCCCTGTCAGAGGGCTCGGGAAGTGCGGGGAGATGCTGACACCCCATCTCCGGGGGGCAGTGGAGGCAAGCCTCACTTTCACCCCCGAGAAACTTCGGAGACTCTTCTTTTACACAACCTGGGCACTGGGCTCCCACCACTGAACATCTTTCCGCCTAACACGGGACGCAATGGGGGTGGGGTGGGGTGTGTGTGTGTTCTGATTTGGTGGGGGGCTGGGATTAGAATGGGGTTCCCCTCTGGGTCCCCCTTCCGTTTTCCTGGGCGCTACCTGCGGCGGACTTTCAAGTCGGGACGGAGGAGCTCGGCGTCCCCTACGTCCGTTCTCCCCAAAGGTTCCCACCGGAAAAGTGGGGAAGCCGGCGGCTTGAGTCAGCGGGCTGGGAAGCCGGCGGCGAGGCGGGGAGAGCCGGCTTTCCGAGGAGGGTGGGGGCGCGTCGGGGGTCTGGACGAAGGACTCCGCTTACCTTCCAGCCCTGCCGTCCTCCGCTGCCCTGTCCTGCGCCCCTTGTCACCTCCGCCCTCTCCAGACCTGTTGGCGGTCAGACGGGCGAGGGGCAGGCTGTGGGGAGGGCAAGCGAGCTGGTTCTGGCCCCGCCTGGCGGCGGCTCCGGCTGAAATTGGGGGTGGGGGGGGTCGTCTCCAGACAGCCGGGCTGAGAAGACAGCTCCGGCCGCGGCACGCGAAGGCAGCAGCCGAGTGCGCAGGGGGCGCGCGCGCGTCCGTCCGCTCGCCCGCCCGCCGGCCGCGCTCGCCGCCTGGAACGCCGGGGAGGCGAGGCCCCGCCCATGTGGGAGGCCCCGCCTCCAGCTGGAGGCCCCGCCCCGGCCCGAAGCCCCGGAGCCCCGGGGCCCCCGCCGCCCAGCCCCTAGCCGACCCTTCCCCGGCCCGGCGGCCCCGGCCCGGCCCACGACCTCCGGCTGGCGCTACCCAATTGGCGAGCGACGGTGCGCGGTCCTCCCGGGGAGGCTGCTGCGAGGGGGGAGCGGCAGCTCCGCTGGACTCCAGCAGTGACCGCAGCGGCCGCGAGGTGACCGTGCCCGGAGCTGGTGTGGGGCGCCGGCACCCTTCCGCTTGGTTGCAAGATGAAGCTCCTGTCAAGCTCCGAGTGAAAGTATCCGGGAGTCCGTATTTTGTCGTCTCCTGCGCCACTGAAAGTTTTGTACCGCGGAAAGGAGGGAGATAATAACTAACATCTGGGGCGCGTTTGACAGTTTCCGAAGGGCTTTTACCCATCTCATCTTCACAGCGGCCTTTTAAAACAGGCACACCATTCCTCCCATTTCCCAATTAATGAAGCCAAAGCCAGGGGGTAGGGGGGCATTGTGTCCCATGTCAGAAGGGGCAAATTGGCAAGGGAGGCCTCCACTCTTGAATTCAGCCTCTTTCTTACTCTCCACCCACTCGACGCCAGAAGACGCTGATCGCTCTAGGCTCGGGCAAACAGGCCCAAAGAAAGAAGGAAAAATCTAATTGTTTAGGTCCATCTCTGCCCAATTACGACTACGAGCAAATCCAGGAAAGCAACAAGCTGTCTTGGGTGTCATCTCAGCTTGCCATGAGAGATGGCAGAAAGAGCACACAAAACGACCCCGCTCGTGGTTTTTGCTTTTTAACAGTTAATGGATTCACATGGGTGAGATGATCTTGATGAGGAAAACCACCTGACTGGAGCTGACTTCGGGAGGCAGGCGACACCTGCATGATAGAATGGGATTGCCCCCTAGAGTTTTCCACAATGCATTCTTTGTGGAACCAGAGGGCGGGACTTTTCTTCCTGGGGAGCTGCTAGGTGGGTGCCAACCTAGAGCTAAACGCCCCAAAGCTTAATCACCACCTGAGAGCTTCAGATGTAATGTATCATCTCATCTCATATCTCAAACTCATTACCACGAGTCCACTGCGACTCCAAACAAATAACTCATTTCTCCCTGCTCCTCATCGCCCTCATTGCTGATACTGATTCGACTTACCTTAACCGCAACAATAATCAAGGGGTTCCTAGGAGACCTGCTGGTACCTGAAGGTCACTCCTGAGTAGGGTGAGCGGGGAGGTACCTGGACACATATTAAAGCTGCAGAGCTTTTTACGAAAATAACTGTTTTCTGATTCCTATTCTGCATTGTTTGTGGCATCTCACAGTACCTCCCATAGTGCTCTTCCGACCGTAGTCAGCTCAATAAAAGCTGCTGACATTGGAAGTCTGATGACTCTATTTTAATTCTATTTTTTTTTTTGCAGCAGAGGGATGTAATTTTGCAAACTTTTATTGAAGATGATGTAGCTTTGGCTGGCTCTAAGAGTAGTTTGTTCCACTCATGAATATTCTTAAGGCAATGTGTTAAGTATTGGGGACATGTCAATGACAAAGACAGAAGCCCTCTCGAGATTCAGTGGTGAATGGAAACGAGCAAGTAAAGTAGCAATTACTATGCATACCCTATTTATTAAGTTCCTGAAAGGTGGCAGGTTATTTATAAACAAATCAAAATTAACTTTTACATAATAAAGAGAAAACTGGAGAACCAGACTGTTGGGTTTATTTTTTTCTTTTAAATCATCTTATTGGGGCTCGTACAACTCTTATCACAATCCATACATACATCCATGTTTCAAGCACATTTGTACATATGTTGCCATCATCATTTTCAAAACATTTTCTTTCTACTTAAGCCCTTGGTAGCAGCTCATTTCCGCCCTCCCCCACCTTCCCTCTCTCATGAACCCTTGATAATTTATAAATTATTATTTTCATGTCTTCCACTGACCACTGTCTACCTTCACCCATTTTTCTGTTGTCTGCCCCCCTGGGAGGGGGTTATATGCCGATCATTGTGATCGGTTCTCTCCCCAAGCCCCTTTACCCTCCTGGTATCACTATTCTCCTCACTATTCTTGAGGGGTTTATCTGTCCTGGATTCTGAGTGTCGAGAGCTCTTATCTGTACCAGCATACATGCTCTGGTCTAGCCAGATTGGTAAGGTAGAATTGGGGTTATGATAGTAGAGGGGAGAAAGCATTAGAGAACCAGAGGAAAGTTGTTTGTTTCATCGGTGCAATAATGCACCCTGGTTGGCTTCTCTTCCTTGTGATCCCTCTGTGAAGGGATGTCCTTTTAAAAATAATGCTTTTATTACTTTCCTCTAGGTCACAATCTATAAGCAGGTAACCAGCTGCTGACCAATGCTTCAGCACTACATCACTAGAGTTCCCAGTTCATCAGCAGGCCACTTTAAATGTTCCCTTTTAATGAAAGTAGACCCAACAAAGCATGCCTGACCAAGAGTACTCATATTTGCAGTTCATGGACACTGGCTACGATGTACTTCACGTGGGGTCACTGTCATTTCCGCACCATCAAGCGCTCCTCTATGCTTTCGAGTGGCTCTTGTCAGTTTCATTTCAATTGGTTAATGCTTTTCAAAGGACATGATGCGCAGGCTGTTTTTGACAGTGATTGTCCTGTGTCTACATCTTTTCATGTGTGACATAAACAAAAGTAATTATGCCACCAAGCTGCAGCTTATAGTCATCGTGAGTCACAGTAACTGCATCTTATTTATTACACAATTTTAAAATTACATTTTTTAGCACATTGAGTGAAATTCTAGCAATTCTAGCAAGATTAAGATTCTTAATCTTAACAGCCCAGTCAAATACATTTCTGATTTTGTTCCTGCTAAAGTACAACCTATCTGTGACATTAGTGCTCTTTTTTTATCAAGGGAACTGGAAAAAAAATTTTTATCACCCTCCTTTATACAATGGAATCTATGAGAACCAGAGCCTAATAGTACTGCCTTGCTTTTCCGGGCCTCACACGTTTTCTGCCTGTCACAGGGTAGAGTCTTACTGTTTTTCTATCACTCTCTTTAGTGAGTGGACAGCATTTGAGCTTTCCCTGTGTTTCTTGAATTCGGTTATCTTGCCAAGAGAGTTACTTTTGGAAGACATGTGGCATCAGAAAATAATGTTATGTAGAAGCTCCAAAGAGGAAGAAGAGGAATCCTGGTTGTTCGTTGGACTGCTAACAATAAGGTGGGCAATTCGAACCCACCAGCACTCTGAGGGAGAAAGTCGAGGCTTCCTGTGCCTGTAGAGTTACAGCCTGGGAAACCCTCAGGGGCAGTGTGAAGCTGTCCTACAGGGTGGCTACCAGTTGGAATCAAGTTGAATGAAGGCAGTGGGGTTGGTTGTTTTCTGGAGGAGGAAGAAAACGTTCTCCGCAAACCTGTTTTACAAAGGTTTTACTGTGAAATGATGGAATCTTTTAGCTGCCTCTTTATGTGAGGACGGGCTCCCGAAATGTTACCTGGCAGTTTTCAGCTATGAATTTCCCTAAAATTTAAAGACAGACGAACGAATGCCCTGGAATTCCCAGGAGCTCATGGGCTGTATTCTCGTTGGTATAAGTGGGTGGGGACTGACACAGGGTCAGGACTGGGGGGGAAGGACCTCGAATCCCATCACAGCCAGGTGTTTAATCAGCCAGTCTGAAGTGCTCCTAAGCTCTGTGGCCAGCAACACGCCAGCATTCTTGTTTGTATTATATCATGACCTACTTAATGTATATATCATTTACACCATTATCATTATTAAAATGGTATTGTTTTATTTTTTGTGAAACTAGCTAACAAAACTACATGTACAGTTCAATGATATTAGATTCAATATTGTCATGGCATCACCATTCTTGCTAGTTGTCGTCTCGCTAGTTTTTGCTTTGTTTTATGAACCATTTTATTAGGACATAATCCAGACATCATATCATTCAATAGTGATACCATTCATATCAAGAAGTGCTGCCCAATCACTACCACAATCTGTTTCAAAAACTTTTCTTCTTTCTTGTACTCCTTGATATCAGCTTCCTGCTACCCTTCCTGCCCTCCCCCCACTGTATCTCCCAGGAACCCTCAGTCCAATTATTGTCTCCACAAATGCACCCGTACTGGGTCTCACATGCCAACAAACAAAGAATACATAACAGAGAGCCACGAAGGCTAGCAACAATAATAGAATACAAGAGATATACCCCAGTTTCTCACTAGTTTTAAGAGTATCTGCCCCCCTAAACTTCTCCTGTTTTATAATTACAGCTGACTGTCAGTTTGATCTCAAATAGATATCACTTTAAAAGATCCACCTACAAACATGTTTCTTGTTTTTTTTTTAACTACTTTTATTGGGGACTCTTATATCTCTTATCACAATCCATATACATTCATCCAGTGTGTCAAGCACATTTGTACATAGGCTGCCATCATCATTTTCAAACCATTTTCTTTCTATTTGAGCCTTTGATATCAGTTCCTCATTTCCCCTCTTCTCTCCCCTGCCCTCCATCCCTCATGAACCCTGGATAAGTTATAGATTATTATTTTCATATCTTACATTGTTCTCTGTCCCCCTCACTCACTTTTCTGTTGTTCATCCCCCTAGGAGGCGGTTATATGTTAATCCTTGTTTATTGATTCCCCCCCTTCTCCCTCCACCTTCTCCTAATCCTTCTGGAATGTCTACTCTCATTGTTGGCCCTGAGGGGTTTATCTGTCCTGGATTCCATGTGTTGTGGGCTCTCATCTGTAGCAGTGTGCATGCTCTGGTCTAATCCAATTTGTAAGGTAGAATTGAGGTCATGATAGTGGGGGGAAGGAAGCATTAAAGAACTAGAGGAAAGCTGTGGGCTTCATTGGTGCTATACTGCACCCTGACTGGCTCATCTCTTCCTTGTGACCCTTCTGTGAGGGGATGTCCAATTGTCTAAAGATGGGATTTGGGTCTCTACTCCATGCACCCCCACCCCCACCCCCAGGAGAACATGTTGTGTAACTTGTTGAACAAGTGAGCAATTTAAATGATGCTACTCCACAATTCTTGAATTTCTATGAGGGGGCTTCAAAATGTGTGTGGGAAAAATTCTGTTATCTTTTCATTTCTGTGAACTCTTTAAGATGCCTTCATATTTTAGAGTGCTGAGGTTCTGTGGTAAAATTCTTCCTATTAAGGTAGGTGACCCAGGTTCAATATCTGGTCATTGCACCTGAAAATCAGCCACCACCTACCTGACAATGGAGGGTGGTCTGTTGTTATGATGCTGAAGAGGCTAATCCAGGCCAGAAGTGAGGTCTGGTGACTTGACCAGCTCATGAGTACCCTCTGGATCCAAATTCTCTGATCCTGTTGGGCATGAGGTCTTCAAAATTGGGTCTTACTTAATGGCAGGTAGCAACACACATTTTAAGGTGCACTCATTTCTTTATCAAGTGATTCCCCCTAAGTACAAATCAGTTCTAGGAAAACTGAGTTGAACATACACTTGTGACAAATAAAGTCAAGCTAGACTTGGAGGAGAGCAAATGTAGGTGGAGGGAAAGCAGATATACCGGCGTGAGCCTGCTGTCTTTTGCAGAACCAGGTGCACAATTATTATCGTGGAAACAACCATCTTCGTTGGCCATGAACTCTTGATCGAAAACAATGACACCTTGTGGCCTGAGCTCATGTTCTCTCACAAGTAAAACATGAGTCTTAGCAACAGAAATCGTTTCTTCTCATTGTTGCACACTGATACTCACTCACACTCGGTGTCAGCAGGGAGTGTGGATGTTGTTCTGTAGAGAATGGTATTGGATAATTGTTCTCACAATTTAAGACGGCAATTTGCAAAATCCCCACACACCCAGAGCAAAGAAATTTGACAGCAATGAAACTTTTTCTTAAAAATGAAATGCAAAGATTGAACTGAATTTCTGAATTTTGCATTGAACACATTGTTTTATTTAATTCCCTCAATATGTGCACATGATTTGGTAGATCGTGTCTGAGGAAGAAATAAGCTCAGAAATATTCATCTCAATAGCAAGTTAACAGCAGGGGCAGGATTTGACCCAGCTCTTCAACTTCAGTCTTCAGTGCGTATTAGCAATTGATGACCTCTTCCATAGTCAGCCATTAGCCTGGTTCCAACAGTTGACTCTGAGCTTCTCCATTTTCTATTTTTACAATTGTACTTGATTTTGATTCCTGTGTATTTGTGTTAGTCTGAGTACTTTAGGGAAACAAATCCACAGAAACTTATGTATAAGAGAGAGTTTTATATAAAGGTTAAGTACGCATCAAGAAAACATCCCAATCCAGTGCTGCCCAAAGCTCACAAGTCCAGCATTAACCCATATGTCTGACATAGATCTACAAAGTCCTCTTCCATCTCACAAAACAGACACAAGAATACTGACTGCCGGAAGAAAGCTGAGTCGGTGAATGTGTAAGCATCTCAGCACCCATGGCTACATCGGGATCCATGTGGCTTCTCCTCAGGGATGTCTTGCAGGAAGTGAGCCTTGCCAGCTGAAGCAGGGAACTGGCTAAGGCAACTGCACCCTGGTCCGACCATCACAAAGCAAGAAACCCGAGAACTAGAAAGGCGAGGTTCACCGAGCAACTTATCCCTCTGCCCTTCAATTAACCCCACATGTGTTTATCAGCTAAGTTGGCACAATAAACTAACTACCTCAGTATTCCATTTGGTGAGGTCCACATGTACAGTCATCACTTCTCTTATTGAAGTAAGGTATTACAAAATTCTATTATGTGATCTCCCATGTTGTTTGTTCTAAGGATATATTATTCAACTACTGATCCGTTTTTGTGTTTGTTTTGGAATTCCAGAACACTTGATTGTGCTATGAGGAACCTATAGATAGACCACAGGGTAGCTATTCGAACAGAACAAAAGTTTGCAATCAGGAAAGGTGTATGAAAGAGTTGTATCGTTTCACCATTCTTATTCAATCTGTATACTGAGAAATAAGCCAAGCATGTGGACCATCCGAAGAAGAGTTGAGGGATGTACATTAACTGGTGGAATGCAGATGACACAACTTTGCTTACTGTGATGATGACTTAAAAAAAAACAACAACCCTCCAGCCTTCAGCATTGATTATACCTCAACATAAAGAAAACAAAAATCCACCACACATTTGGCCTAATAGCCACATCATGATAAAAAGAGAAGATATTGAAAGTATCAAGAATTTCCTTTTACTTGGACCCACAATCAATATCAGTGGATGCAGCAATGTAAGAAATGAAACAGCACCACATTCCACTGGAAAAGTCTGTACACAAGACCTTGGTAAAGCAAAGATGTCCCTTTGAGGACTAAATTGTGCCTGACCCAACCAGTGGTACTTTCAATTGTCCCATATGCATGAGAATGCTGGGCAACAAATAAGGAACACAGTAAGAAAACCAATGCATTTAGATTACAGTGTTGTTGAGCGTTGTACATACCATAGACTGCTAGACCACCAAACCGATCTGTCTTGCAATAGGCACCGTTGGAATGTCTCTTCGAAGCTTGCAGTGGAATCAGTAGAACTGGGGTGACTCGGTGTGGTCACGCATGATATCATGGCCCGGCCCACCCCCCACCCCCAACCACCAGTGGGCCTATCCCAACACCAGACTAAACCAAATCCTCAGTAATGCTTCTTCCCAATTTGAATCATAGAGTAGTATGTGAGATGATTTTAAATTGTATAAGTTTAATATTTCTGATAGCATAGAAACACTAACAAGAAAATTGTTTTGTGAAATGTGTTTCATTGAATCAGAACATTATTAGGTACAACATTACTGATAACTCAGTGAAAGCTTTATGTAATTTGGGTTTTTTCCCCCTTTAATTGCTACTTTATTTTTTTTTAAGTTAGTGGTGTAAGCTCATAAATACTAGTTACCACACTACTGAGCTAAAATACCAGAAATTCTGATTAGATCAGCAAATATAAAAACACCGGCAGTAATGAAAATGACAGATATGCTTGTAGTATATGCAGATGATTAGAAGCATCATCGTAATTTGCATTAACAACAGCTCTGACCAGAGCTTTCTGAAAGATTCAAAAAGTAAATTAAAAAGTGAATCCATGTAAGCTGGATGTGGTAGTTAGATATTATGTCAACTAGACACTCCTGGCTAGGAGCAGAGTTCAACCTGTCAATCAAGTGGTAGCAGCTTGATGACACCTCCTTGTGGGGGGAGGGTGGCCTTCTGTTTAAGAGCAAGGTGGAACAGAGACATTCCTCTCAGTGGCTTTGCTTCCATGGGATTCTGTCTGCCTGGGCTGGGGTGCCTTCCTAATGTAAAGTTGCTTCTTGACACGCAGGCGAGTGTCACCAACTTGTTTTCCTGGACAGCCCAGACTAAAACCCTGGGTTTTTGAAAATCAGTTTTGTTATTATAACTAACAATAAGAATATCGTAATAAGACTCATATGTTTCAACCAAGACACTGCATGAAAAAGTATGGGCAGTTATGTTGATGTCGCCCTCTCTGATTGTGTTACTCTGTGCTATCCACACTCCTACATCCCTTTAATGACACCACTAGAAGCAAGAATGGAGAGAATTAATCTCAGGCACTTAGGACATGTTACCAGGAGGACCAGTCCCTGCAGAAGGACATCACACTTGGTAGAGACCAAAAAGCTAAATCGTCCTATGAGTCGATTCTGACTCATAGTGACCCCATAAAACAGAGTAGAATTGTCCCCGTGGGTTTCTAAAATGAAACCTTTTTTAAAAAACATTTTTGTTGGCCCTTCATCCACACATCATACACTTCAGAGAACTGTCAGCCTTTGCAGGAGTCCAAAGCCTCATCTTTCTCCTACGGAGCACATGGTGGTTTCAGAGTGCTGGCCTTGGGATTGGCAGCACAACTCGTAACTCTCGAAACCACCAGGGCAGGGCTCGCGGTAGAGAGTCCACAGAAAGTAAGAAGAGCCTGGGATTGACACAATGACTGCCACAATGGACTCAGACACAGCAGCGATGGGAAGGACGGTGCAGAACGGACTGCATTTCTTTCAGGACTCGCTCAGTAGCACCTACCACAACAAGTGCAGGCAAAGCAGACCAAGAGTTGGTTTCCTAGATGAAGGACCACTCCCAAACTCAGTTTCTGACCCATAGCGACTCTCTAGGTAAGAGTAGAACTGCCTTTTGGGTCTCCGAGATTTGAAATCTTTATGAGAATAGACAGCCTGGTATTTCTCCCAAACAGCATCTCCTGGGTTTGAACTGCTGACCACAAGGTGCTGAGCCCATTATGCCACCAGGGCTTCTACTATGAAAGACCACCAAACCAAAAAAAAAACAACTCACTGTTAACAAGTCAATACCAATTCATAATGAACCTGTAAGATCCAGTGGAACTGCCCCTGTGGATTTCCAAGACTATAACTGTCTACAGGAGTAAGGGAGCCCAGTCTTTCTCACAAGCTGTGGTTATTGGTTTTGAACTGTTGACCTTGCAGATTGCAGCCCAACACATAACCACTACACCACCATGGCTCCTGTATGAAGGATCACAGCAACTAGTTATTCTAGAAAGGCAGAAAGCGGAGCTGCTAACAGTGAGAGGACAGAGCTTCTGAGTGCTTCTAGGACCAGGTTTTAGATTCTGCCTGCATAGGAATTTGAACTCAGCTCTGGATTTACGAAGCATGTAATGAATGGGCCAGGAGCGCTGGTAGCATAGGGGCTACATATGGGGCTGCGATCCTCAAGGTCAACAGTTTGAAACCACTAGTATCTCTGCCGGGCTTTTTACTTCCATAAAAAATGACAGGCTCAGAAACCCACAGAGGCAGTTCTAACCTGACCTATACGGTCACTATGCGTCGACTTAGACTGCATGGTAGTGTGGTTTCATGTCAACTTGATAAATAAGAATAAAGGGGTGAGGTTTAGCCTGTCAATCAGTTCACAGCTTGATGACCTCATTTGGAGGCGCAATGGAGATAAATAGCTCACTGGAGGCAGGGCACACACTCTCTCTGCTACACATTCCTGTTGACAAGCCACATGGAGCTATGCTGATGGCAGCCAGAGCCCTGGAGCTGGAGAAACCACGTGGAGACCCACGCCAGTGTGAAGATGCTTCCACCACCACTGGATCCACTAGCCTTTCCACCCACTGGCCTGTGATCTTCCTTCATTTGGCATCATTGCATGTGTTGCACGAGTCTGAAGAGGAATTTATAGACTGGTTTTGGACATATGGGCTAATATCAAATTTATGGACTTGATCTGAACTGGGCTGGGATGTTTTATTGATGCATAATTACTTCTTGATATAAAGTTCTCTTCAGTATCTCTGGATTTGTTTCCCTAGTCAAACCCGGTTTCGCACAGGCAGTGAGGATGTATGGGCAGTACTTTACTTCACATCTCTAAAGGGCACCTTCTCAGTTGCCAAATGGATGTTATAAGGATAAAAGGAGATCATGTCGGTGAAAAGCCTGGCTTGTTGTGAGCGGTCAGAATGACCACTGGGAACACTAGGAAGGCATGCGGCAGCCACACAAAAATCAAACACGAACAACCACCAAAAAGCAAAACAAAATCCCTCTGAAAACGCTCCAAAATCTTCCTCAGAACCCAGAAGACCAGGGACTTGGTGGAATTCCAGGGGTTTTCCAGTCCCGTATACTAAGCACGGAATTAATATTCAGTACTGTTGTGCTAATTAAGCCTATTAATAAAACGTGTGGTAAGAGAGCTGACCTGCGTTGTGGATAGTCCCGGGAACGAGGGTGTGGAGGCGGGGGTGTGAGTGAGAGAAATGACGCCAACCTGATTCTACCCCACAAAGCTAATGAGTCGGGGAAATTCCAATGAAAGTGGACTACCACCAGCACTGAGGGCTCCCATGGGCACCGCTTCAACAAGAAGCGCCGTGCTTGTAATGTCCTCCCTCCCCCCAGCACTGCCTGCATCAACTCAGTCACCACGCCCTCCTCCTCTTTCCCCACAGTTGTTCTGCATCTCTGCACCTTGACAGCCAACCCTCGATTCCAGCCCTCAGTTCTGACTTGCCTAATATGTGCCAAACTTTCTACCTGGCCTTCCTAGGTTCCAACTCAACCAAACCATTCTCCACATGGTAGGTAAAGTATTATTATTTTTTGCTGAACAGACATCTGCTTGCATCATACCCACCATGTGGGATTGGACGGTGTTCTTACAAAAGTAATGCTGACATCTTAACACCTGATACCTGTGAACATGACTTTGGAAGTAGAGTGGCTCCCATCTGACATATCAAAGAGGAGAATAGGCAGAGGGAATTAGATAGAGGAAGAATGGCCGTGTGATGATTCAAGCAGATGTAATGGCAAGCTCAGGAACACAGAGGCTCTCTGGCTGTGTTAGTCTGGGTAGACTAGAGAAACAAATTATTAGATACTCATATGTATATGAGAAAGGTTTATATACAAGAGCAGTTGAACATTGAGAAAACATTCCAGCCCAGTCCAGATCAAGTCCATACATTCGATATTAGCCCATATGTACGATACCAATCTATAAAGACCTCTTCAGACTCAAGAAACTCATGCAATCATGCCAAATGCAGGAAGATCACTGGCTAGTGGGTTGGAAGTCTTCTGGACCCAGTGGTGTGATAAGCATCTCAGTGCTGTCAGGGGTCTCTAGGTGGCTTCTCTGTCTCCAGAGGTCTGGTCCCATTAGGTTAGGTCCATGTGGTTTCTCCAGCTCCCAGGGTGTAGCGTCATGTGTCTTGTCAGTAGAGTGTCATCTCAGGAGTGTCTCCCAGGAAGTCAGCAGAGAGAGAGTGTCTCTGACTCCAAGGAGGAAAAAACCCAGGAATTCCCAGAATTCTCAGGAGAAGGCCATGCCCACAGAGAGGCCTCATTGCTATGATCTGATTGATAGACTAGGTTCCACCCCTTCACTCGGAATCCTCTCAAGTCCCAAACTGACACCAGCGTATGTAACTACCACACTTCCGGGAGAAGGTAGGGACAGCGTCTCTCTGAGTGCTTAGTAAAAAGCAATGTGGCAGATATCCTTCATGTCCCCCTTGGAAAACACAGTTTTGGTTTATACCCTGCCATGTGTGTCCACTTTCATCGCAGTTAGACATTCCCATAGAAAAATAAAGACTTTTACATGAAAGCAGGGTTCTTATATGAGTAACACTACCTGCTTCCTACCCAT
The DNA here is from genome assembly GCF_050624435.1 of Tenrec ecaudatus. Taxonomy (NCBI): domain Eukaryota; kingdom Metazoa; phylum Chordata; class Mammalia; order Afrosoricida; family Tenrecidae; genus Tenrec; species Tenrec ecaudatus. The sequence continues at coordinate 135,945,248 of NC_134532.1, forward strand.
TAACATTTTCTTCTCTTCCAAGACTAAAGCTCACACTCCTATTAGGTGACTATTTTGGTATTTTCCTCAGCATCTCCAAATAAATTGTATGTATGGCTACTCAATTTTCAAATTTTAGGCATTATTTATAGACTTACTCTCTGGAAGATTTAACTCTTTTTCGCGCGTGCACGCTCACACACACACGTTCTATCAAAACACCCTGATGGTAAAATTATATATAATGTTCTCCCAGATCGATATTCATGTAAATGTTATTTCAGGCTAGACCAAGAAGTATAAATTCACCCATTGCCTTCAAGTCAATTCCAACTCGTAGCAGCCCTATAGGACAGAGCAGACAAGTCTTTCAGACTTTAAATCTGTATGCGAGAAGATAGCTTCATCTTTCTCTCAAGGAATGGCTAGTGCATCTGAACCACTGATGTTGGTGTTTGCAACTCAATGCGCGATCCAGGATGACCGCAGAGCTCCTGAGCCAAGAAGTACAGGGGTTGGTTGTTGGTAGGTGTCATTACATCAGTTTCAACCCATAGCAACCTTACGCACAACAGAACGAAACACTGCTCAGTCCAGCACTAATCTTACAATTGTTCGTTCCTATGCTTGAGGCCATTGCTGCAGCCACCGTGTCAATCCATCCCCTTGAGAGCCATCCTCATTGTTGCTGCCCCTCTGATATCCTGAACATGACGTCCTGCTCCGGGAACTGGTCTGACAACATGTCCAAAGTATGAAGATGAAGCCTTGCCATCCTTGCCACATGAGAAGCACTCTGGCCATATGTCTTCCAAGACAGATCAGTCTATCCTTTCAGCAGGCCACGGTAGTTTCAATATTCTTTGCCAGCACCATAATTTGAATAGATGGATTCTTCTTTGGTCTTCTTTATTCAATGCTTGATTTTCTCATGCATATGAGATGATTGAAAATCCCATGGCTTGAGTAAGGTTTACCTTGTGTGTTCTCAAAGTAACACTCTTGCTTTTCAATACTCTAAAGAGATCTTGTGCAGCAGATTTACCCAGTGCAATACATCCTTTGAACTTTGTCTGCTGCTTCCATGAGCATTGATTGTGGATCCAAGCAAGACAAAATCCTTGACAATTTCAAACGTATCATGCTGTTAACCTATTGGTCCAGTAGTGAGGAGTTTAGTTTCTTTACATTGAGCTGAAATCCATACTGAAAGCTGTAATCTTTGATCTTCATCAGCAAGTGCTTCAAGTCCTGCTACCTTCAGCAAGCAAGATATGTCATTTGCATACTGCAGGTTGTTAATAAGCCTTCCTCCAATGCTGATATCACATTCTTCTTCATAGAATCCAGCTTTTCTGATGATTTGCTCAGCATACAGATTGAATAAATATGGTGAGACAATTCAACCCTGTTGCACACCTTTTCTGGTTTTAAACCATGCTGCATTTCCTTGTTCCATTCATATAACTATCTTTTGGTCCATTTATAGGTTCTACATGAACACAGTGAAGTGCTCAGGAATTCCCATTATTTTCAGGATATTCATAGTTTATTATTATCCACCCAGTCCAAAGCCTTGGCATAGTCATTAAAACACAAGTAAGCATCTTTCTGATATTTCCTGTGTTGAGCCCAAATCCACCTGACATCAGCAATGATACCGATGTTCCATGTCATCTTCTGAACCCGACCAGAACTTCTGGAAGCTCTCTGTCAAGTTCCTGCTGCAACCACTGTTGTATGATCTTCAGCAGGATTGTACTTGAATGCGATAGCACTGATAATGTTCTATAGTTTGAGTTTTCTATTGGGTCGCCTTTCTTGGAAATGGGTACCAATGGGGATCTCTTTTCTGTGTAACTCCCCACTGCCTCAAGTTCTCTGCCAATTAAAAAGAAGAGGTATTTTTCTTAGAAATATTCACAGCAGATCACAAACCTTCTTCAACAATGCCTACATGTACAGATCAATGATCGTGATGACGTTCTTCATATATGGCACCATTCTCATTACCTCTTCCCATACTGTTTCACTACCATTGAGTTACACTCCCTGCCCCAGGACCTGAGGAGCCTTGGTAGCAAAGTGGTTCCACGCCGGGCTGCCAACTGCAAGATCAGGATTGAAAACCACCAGCTGTTCCTCAGGAGAAAGATGAGGCTTTCTACTCCTGCAAGTGTTACAGTCTCGGAAACTTACAGCAGACAGTTCTAGCTGTCCTATAGCGTCACTGTAAGTTGGAATTGACTTGATGGCTGTGAGTTTGAACTTTTTTGCCCCAAGAATTACTCATCTATGCCTTAATTATTATTATTATGTTTTTATCTATGCTTTAATTATTGTTGTCAATTTAATCTGCTATAGCTCACAGTGCTCAAGGCAAACATTCTTTCCAAATTCAGTTAAACTCTTACTTAGTTGGAAGGCAACTCCAGGGCATAGTTTCAGTTCAAGGTTCAAAATTTTCTGAAAACAATACAGATTCAAGGGTTCCTTTAGCCTCAACACATTCAGTTGGTCTGGAATCTACTATTAACTTGAGATTTTGTTCCACAGTTTCCCCCCTTTTTATCAGGACACATTAATTGAGCCATCGATTAAAAGTTCAGTGATGATAACCAGACACTATCCAGTTCTGTAGGTTTCATGACAAAGAGGCAGTAGTTCATGGTAGCTTCGAGACCTATAGTCCAATTCCTTCTCTCAGTTCTGGGTCTCTTAACTCTGTTGCTCCACATGAATAAATACCAACCGTGGTCCATTGAATGGCTGTGAAGAAGTCTTTGAGATCCCAGGCGCTACTCACTGAACTGGGGAGTAAAGCCAAAACTCTAAAAGCAGTGCTATGCCAATTGGCTAGACTTTCCTGGAAAATCATGACCTTAAGGCTTAGGGCCTAAGCCTTTGAACCAAGAGAACTAATCCCATGAAGTGTAAAGGGGCCTTGGTAGCACTGTGTGTTAGGTGTTGGGTTGCTAAACCAAGGTTGGCTGTTCAAACCCTTCAGAGAACGATGGGGCTGTCTGTCCAAGTAAGAATTTGTAGTCTCAGAAACCCTTTGTAGGGCCACTGTGGGTCAGCATAGACCTGAAGTCAGTGGGTTTTTGTTTTTATTTAAGCAGTTTTACCAATTTATCTCTTTGCTTTGTAAAATTATATGTAACATTTGTGCCATTTCATTTTCTTTCTTTTTTTCCTGGTATACAACTTAGTAATATCAATTATATCAGTCATTACATTACCTTTAATCAGTGCCAATTTTCTGAACATTGTGGACATAATTCACTACTTCTCAGAGAATAATTTATTCTCTCTCTCCCCTCCTGCTCCATTAACTGCTAATAACCATTGATCTTTAAATATTTATCCACTCTTATCATTTCAGATAAGGGAGGATGTACAGTATTTAATCATTTTATTGGGGGCTCCTACAACTCTTATCACAACCCATACGTATATCCATTGTATAACACATCTGCACATCTGTTGCCATCACCATTCTCAAAACATTTGCTTTCTACTTGAGCCCTTGGTATCAGCTCCTCATTTTTCCCTCTTCCTCCCCACTCCCTGTCCCTTATGAACCCTTGATAATTTATAAATTATTATTATCTTGTCATACCTTACACTGTCTGACGTCTCTCTTCACCCACTTTTCTGTTGTCCATCCCCCCAGGGAAGAGGTTATATGTAGATCCTTGTAATCAGTTCTCCCTTTCCACTCTGCCCTCCTGGTATTGCCACTCTCAGCACTGATCCTGAAGGGATCATCTGTCCTGGATTCCCTGTGTTTTCAGTTCCTAACTGTACCAATGTATATCCTCTGGTCTAGCTAGATTTATAAGGTAGAATTGGGATCATGATAGTGGGGTTAGGGTGTGGGGGTGGGGAGGAAGCATTTAGGAACTAGAAGAAAGTTGTATGTTTCATTGTTGCTACACTGCACCCTGACAGCTCACCTTCTCCCAAAGATGCTTCTGTAAGGGGATGTCCAATTGCCTACAGATCAGTCTTGGGTCCCCAATCTGTACTCCCCCTCATTCACAATGATTTGATTTTTTTGTTCTATGATGTCTGATTCCTGATCCCTTTGACACCTCGTGATCACACGGGCTGGTGTGCTTCCTCCATGTGGGCTTTGTTGCTTCTGAGCCAGATGGCTGCTTGTTTATCTTCAAGCCTTTAAGATCCTAGACACTATCTCTTTTGATAGCCGGGCACCATAAGCTTTCTTCACCTCATTTGGTTATGCACTCATTTGTCTTCAATGATCATATTGTAAAGGTGACCACACAATATGATTTTTTGTTCTTTGATGCCTAATAACTGATCCCTTTGGCACCTCATGTTCACACAGGCTGGTGTGCTTCTTCCATGTGGGTTTTGTTGCTTCTGAGTTAGATGACTGCTTTTTTACTCTCAAATTTTAAAGATCCTAAATGCTTAATCTTTTGATAGCTGGGAACCATCATCTTTCTTCACCACATTTGCTTATGCATCCCCTTTGTCTTCAGTGATCATGTTGGGAATGTGAGCATCATGGAATACCAATTTAATAGAACAAAGTATTCTTGCATTAAGGGAGTACTTGAGTACAATGTCCATCTGCTGCCTTAATACTAAACCTACAAATATATGCACATAAGTCTATTTACCCATCCTCATATCTAAATATATTTGCATATGTACATGCCTTTATTTAGACCTCTATAAATGCCCTTTGCCTCCTAGCTCTTTCCTCTATTTCCTTTGACTTTCCTCTTGTCTCACTATCATGCTCAGCCTTCATTTGGGTTTCAGTAATTCCTCTCGGTTCCATTACCCTTGATCATGCCCTACCAAGCCTTCTACACCCTGCTCACCACCAATTTTTGATCTCTTGTTGTTCCCTTGTCCCTGAGCTTGTTAACACCACTTCCTTTCCCTCCACCTCCCCTTCTCCCATACCCCCTGGAACCATTGGTCCTGTTGTTTTCTCCTCAAGATTGTTCATCCAGGCTATCTTATTTAGACAGACCTGTGGAGGTAATGACATGCACAAAAACAAGACAGAGTAAAACAAAGCAACCAAAGAAACAACAACAACAACAACAACAAAAGAACCAATGAACAACAACAACAAAAAAAGCCTGTAGATAATTCAAGGACTGTTTGTTTGCTGGACATACAGTATTTGTCCATCTTCAAAGTTCTTCCATGCTATAGTTATGCTTGCTTTCTCTTTATGGCTGAGTAGTATTCCATTGTATGCATGTGCCTCCCTTTCTTCATTCATTCATCTATTGTTTCTACATTTCTTTGCCAGTTAAAAAAAATCTTCTCACAAGCAAAAACTCTTCTCATCGTCTTCATACGCATGGGGTATATTATCAATTTCATCTTGTTAAATAAGTCTCTTTTGAAACCTTGTACCCGGCTCTCTTATATAAAGGGACGTCTTCAAAGCCTTGCTCTCAGTTCTCATCTCGGGACTTCTTTCCACCTCTTGTCAAGGGAGCACTTGCTTTTTGGATCTCCTTCTCCCTTGGATTATGTCCTCATTTGGAGGAAGGGCAGATTCAAGGAACTTTCTAGAAAGAGTTCCATGTGGGCATATTTTTGAAGCGCTGTATGTATTTTGCAGATTTTTATTCTACATTCATACTTGAATGGTAATTTGAAATGAGAAGCTGACTGGGCATACACATTTATATTGGGAAATATTTGCTTCATATAGTTGAGGGAATGATCTATTGTAATCTAACTTCCAGGGTTATTACCAAGAAGGCTGGCTCTCTCCTGACTCCTGATTCTGCATGGGAGCTCTGACCTGCTTGCCGGTTAGCCTGATTTCCCGTCACACTGCCTGTTCTTAATAGGATCCTCTCAGGAGCAAGTGAATGAGAATCAACTCAAAGTGGACTGAACAATAAGAAAATTTGTCCCCCACAAAAATCCAGATGCAGCAGTGTAAGATATGACAAAATAATAATTTATAAATTATTCATGAGGGAGGGGGGAGCAGGTAGGGAAGAGGAAAAATGAGGAGCTGATGCCAAGGGCTTACATGAAGAGCAAATGTTTTGAGAATGATGAGGGTAACGAATGTACAAATGTGCTTTACACAACTGATGCATGTATGGAGTGTGATGAGTTGTATGAGCCCCCAATAAAAAGATTTTTTAAAAATCCAGATGCAGATAATTTGAGAAGAATTTACCCAAGTTCTTTAATTCGTGGATAAATGATACAATCACCATCTCTGTCTTTCCATTTTCCAATTCTCTCTCCCCCTCTCTCTCTTTTTCCTTAGGTTAGTTCTCCTCAGGGTCACAAGATGGCTGCCACAGTTCCAGGACTATACAATATCCAGATAGAGCAGAAGAAAATATTATCTCTCCTGTTGCTTCTACTTCTTCTTTTTTTAAATGGAAATCTATTCCAGAAACTTCCAGCAGATTTTCCCTCAGGTCTCATTGGCCAAGTTACCTGTTTAAGTTAAATCATTCATTGACAGAGACATGGCACCACCTTGGTTGCTTAGAGCAACCAGAACTCACTCTCAGGGGTTTCCAGCCAGCATCCACAGAAGCACATGGCCAAGTGGAGGAGGGCAACGGTCTGAACAAATCATAGCAGTTCCAACAAAGAAGAGTGGGCAAGAGGTTAGGGAAAGCCGTCGACAATGTCCACTTCATTCCTGGACCCATTTTCCTTAGTAGATCCTGACTCTATAATAGTACTCACACTTTTAGCTTCTGACTTCGTTGGCTTTGCTGTTCCTGTCAAACTCTATGGGAAGCTGGAGATTAAGCTTGACTTTGGGAGTTTCCCCAGGAAGTCATCTTTCTCGGTACACTTGCCTGGCATTAGATTACCCTTGTATCCTCAGTAAGTAAATAAACGAAGAGGTTGGTACCTTTGGTAATCCCCTTCCCAAGCCTATGATCTTTCCTTCTTCCCATGTTTGGGACTAGATCCTCCCCCATCCACACAGATGGAGCTTGGCTAGCATATTTGTACTTTCCCCTGTTCCGTTACAGCCAAGCTAACAGGATGAGGAAAGTAAGTCAGATGGACATTTTTCCTGGGAAATTTGGTATTAAGACTGAAAGGCAATCTCCATATACTTCATCCTATAACTTAAAACTCAAGAGGAATTTCAAACTTTCCATTTTGTATTTGATAAAAAGAGAAATCCAACTTGCAGGGAGAGGAACTAATAAATATACAGAGAGAAGTAGAAATGAGATGGAGGCTGTAGTGCCCATCACTTTCCTCTTCTTGGTCTCAGTCTCTAAGTGGGAACAGGCTGCACCCCTGCCTTTGAGTTCTATGATATAAGCCAGGGTTCTTATAAACCCCTCTTTTGGTTCAGTCAAGTGCAATGTAGCCAGGAGGAAGCACAGAGAGCCAAATGAAGGTGACCATGATAGTGGGACAGGAGGAAAGTAAAAGGAAATAGAAGAAAGAACTAGGAGGCAAAAGACATTTATCGAGGTCTAAACATTGGAATGCATATATGTAAATATATTAATATATAATTATAGTGATATAAGTCTATGAATATATATTAATAGGTTAAGTATTAAGGTAGCAGACAGACATTGGTCCTCTACTTAAGTACTCCCTCAATACAAGAACACTTTGTTCTAATAATCTGGCATTCCATGATGCTCACCTTCCTGGCACGATTGCTGAAGACAAAATAGGTGCATAAGCTAATGTGGTGAGGAAAGCTGATGGTGCCCAGCTATTACAAGATATAGCATCTGGGGTCTTAACGGTTTTAAGTTAAACAAGCAGTCATCTAGCAGGGAAGCAATAAAGCCCACATGGAAGACATGCATCAGCCTGTGCGATCCTGAGGTGTCGATGGAATCAGTATCAGGCATCAGAAGATCCAAAAGAAACAATCACATTGATGGTAATGAGGGGGCTTGAAGTGGAGACCCAAAGCCCATCTATAGACAATTGGACATTCCCTCACAGAAAGGTCACAAGGAAGGGACAAGTTAGTGTGCAGTATAGCACTGACAAAACATACAACATTCCTCTAGTTCTTTAATGCTTCCCCTCTCCCCCCTGCCCCACTATCATGACCTCAGTTCTATCTTACAAATCTGGCTAGACCAGAGCATATATAGTAGTACAGATAAGAGCTCTCGACACACAGAATCCAGGACAGATAACCCCCTCAGGGCCAATATCGAGAGTAGTGTTACCATGAGGGTAGTGGGGAAGTGTGGGGAGAAGCGGGAGAAAGAGGGAACCAATCGCAATGATCAACTACAACACCCTGGACCCTCCAGAGGATACAAACAACAGAAACGTGGGTGAAGAGAGACAGCAGACGGTATAAAATATGAAAATAAAAATAATCTACAAGGGCTCAAGTAGAAAGAAAATGTTTTGGAAATGATAGTCACTCAGTATGCTACATTGCACTTGACTGAACCAAAAGAAGGATTTATAAGAAATGTGGCTTATCTCAGAGAACTCAGAGGCAGGGAAGCAGCCTGTTCCCAATAAAGACTGAGACCAACGTCTGTACAAATGTGTTTGATACAATTTATGTATGGGTTGTTATAAGAGCTGTAGGAGTCCCCCATAAAATGATTTATTAAAATAAATACACCCCTCTTTTGGTTCAATCTTGTTCTTTGTAAGTTCGTTTATTTGTAACCAAATCACTTTAAGTTAGGAATTAAGGTGAATCCTTATGGACTAAGGTTTTTTGTAAAACCTCAGAGCTTGTGTCTTTATCACATGATCTTATGGCAGCTTCGAGAGGATTGCATGGTGCTGTGAGGGTGTGTAGGTTCTGGCGGAGCTTCCAGAGTGAGACCGATTTAAGGAGAAAGACCTGGTGAGCCTGCTTCCCAAAATCAGTCCGTGAAAACCCCGTGGATCACACTGGCCTAGTTGGGACACCTGTGATGGGGACCATGCAGGCTTTTGTCCCATTTTGATAGACTCACCACACCAGGGGTCTGATTGGGAGAAGGGTGTTCTATTGGATCATGCAGGGATTAGTAGGCGGTTTCATTTTTTTCTGCAAATAGTAAGCACTTGAAAGTTTTAGCAGATGGATGAGCACTCGGTATCTAATCGATTAAAACCTGATACAAAGTAGTCACTAAAACGATGGCTAATAGCTGTTATGTCACAGTGAGAGGTCAAAATGCATGGTGCAACTCTTACTTGCCATACCTGTACTCTATGTGAAATGCCCATCTGACTTCGGCCACGAGATAGCCTCTCCTTTCCTGCGAAGCAGCCAGTTTGTTGTGTGTAGGATAATTTTAGGGCACATTATTGCAGACATACTTTTAAGAAGTGCAAACAACTTGAGACCTGACCGAGCACTTTTGTTCAGAGCCTTTGTGATTAATTTCACTACCTTCAGCCATTTGCTGGCCTTCTGGAAAATTATTTAGTCACTCCTCGATTCCTCATGTGATTGGCATGCACTTGGATAAGCTGAAACTACATTTCCCAGAACCCTCTTTCTTTTATGATTTTTCTCTCTCAATGCCATTGAGTCAATTCTGACCCATAGTGACCCTCTAGGTCAAGGTAGAATTGTCTCTGTGGATTTCGGAGACTGTAACTCTTCCTAGGAGTTACAACAACAACAACAACAACCCCCATGTTTCTCCTAAAGAGTAACTGGTGTTTTCAAACTGTGGACCTTGTGGTTAGTTAGCAGTCCAATGCTTAACTACTACACAACCAGGGCTCCTAAGAAGGTGCTAAAGCTGGAAAAAGAGAAACTTATGTGAAGTGGATTTTAAAACAGCAGATACCCTCCACCACACCCCCCAACAGGATCGCTGAAGACAAAATGGGTGCATAGCAAATGTGGGAAAGACAGCAGATGGTGCCTGGCTATTAGAAGATATAGCATCTGGGGTCTTAAAGGCTTGTAGGTAAACAAGCGACCATCCAACAGTGAAGCAACAAGTTCACATGGGAGAAGCACATCAGCTGGTGTGATCATGAGGTGTCATCGGGACCAGGTAGCAGGTATCAGAAGATTCATAACAAACAACAAACAAACAAAAATGCGTTGGTGAGAATCAAGGGGTCACAGCAAAGGCCCAAAGCCATCTGTAGACAATGGAACATCTCCCCACAGAGGGCTCGCAGGGAAGGGACGAGTCAATCGGTGGAGGAGAGCACCGATGGATCACGCAATCTACCTCTGGTTCCTTGAGGCCTCCTCACCCCCCGCTATCATGACCCCAGTGCTGCTTCCCACTCTGGACTGGACCGGAGCATGTACATGGGTACAGGCAAGAGCTAAAGCTCAGGACACATGGAACCCAGGAACAGGAATGGGAACAGCAATACCAAAAGGGTAGGGGGAAGCGGGGGAGAGGTGAGGAGGAAGGAGGAACCAATCACAATGAATGGCACATAACCACACACACACCCTCCAGCAGGAAGAATAACAGACACCAGAGGGGAAGGGAAACAGCGGTTGTTGTGAGATATGAAAATAATAACAATCTAAAATCTTTCAAGGGGCCACGAGGGTTAGGGGAGAGTAGGGAAGGGGAAAAATAGAGGAGCTGATCCCAAGGGCTCAATAGAAAGTAAATGTCTAGAAAGAAACACACTGGCAATACACATGCACACACACACACACACACCCTCACAAATATGTCTGATACAATTGCTATATGGATTGTAACAAGATTTGTAAGAGCCCCCATTAAAATGAACTTAAATAAATAAAACAGCGGCCACTACTGACTGAAGGTCATGGTGCTGAGCTGCAGTGGGAAAAGGTGCAGAGGGGTTGACACAGCCCCGCTTGGCCATGCTCTCCAGCACATTGAGAGACACCTTTGCCTTCCCCTGCTTCACAGAAACACTTTTGCCCAGGTGCAGGTTCGGTTGACCACCAACAATTCCAGGTGGGCAGTGTGATCCTTCTGTTGCAACTAGAAGTTCCTGGCTCTCCAGCTGCTTTACTCAACGTGCCCATCTGTGCCGGTGCTTCAGTGCAGCTAGTAAGGTTTCTCTCTGGTCCTCCAACTTCCTCTCTCAGCTTCTCCCATAGTCATGGGGAATGATCATGTCCTGTTTATTAGTCCAGACTTTGCCACAGCTTCCAGTAGTCGATGCATTCTCAATGCAAATGTTTCTAAACGAATTGCCTCTAATTTATAGAACGAAAGGGAGACGGCAAAGGAAGAAACCCTACTTCTCTCATGGAATGGACCTTACTGTTGAAAATTCTCTTCCTTACGTTGTGACTACGAGGAAAAGCTGCTTTCTGATCTTTTGTTACTCGCTTCTCATAGTAATTCCAGTGAGACACATTCCCTAACAGGGAGGGCGCTTTGCTGAAATAGAGAAATGAAACTAGCCTGCTTTAGATCTTGGGGCAAGAGAGGAAGGCAACAAACTTACACTTGCAGCTCTGTTTTGTCTCAAACGCCCTTACAACTGTAAGTATACTTATTGAATTTGCTTTCTCTTCATTAAAAGGATCCCTGGTGACACATTGGGTAAATGTGTGGCTGCTAACCAAAAGGTTGGCCATTGAACCCACTAGTTCGTTCTCAGCAGGAGAAAGGCGTGCCAATCTGCTTCTGTCAAGGCCTTGGAAACCCGATGGCACCGTTTTGCTCTTACAGGATTGCTATGCGTCGGAATCAACTTGAAGGCAAAGTTTTCTGATTTTTGTTTCACTTTCTTTCATCACCATCTCTTCTGTCCCTGCCAACACGTATATACTTGTTCAAACACTCCCAGTTAAAAATAAATATTTATTGAAAGCATGACTCTCCACAGGAGAAGCATTCAAATCAATTCAACAAAGATTCACCGAGCAGAGGAAATTGTGCTGGGGAAAGCTCACGGATGAGTAGAGTGCAAACGTGTTATGGCTCTTGGACCGGAGACACTTTCCACTTAGTCTTGGATGGGTTACCTCTCCAGGTTCTACTCTCAGTGACCTGTTTCTTTCTCTTTTCACACGCGGGTCCTGAGTTCGTGATTTCTCATGACCATACACTCAAAGTAGCCTCATGCGGTACAGCAGAAATAGGTCCCCAACTTTTGACAAAGCAGAGACTTCAGTTGCTCCATCTTCCATCAGTATTAAAATTCAAGTTGTTCAGCGAGTTTGTACTTTACCAAGACTTCTGCTGATAACCTAAGGTCCTATTTGGTGAAAAATCTAAAACACACCCTAGAATCACCTGTGTACGTATTTTAAACTTTTTGTTATGATTTGGGTGAGAGTGTATAGAGCAAATTGGTTTCCCATTCAATGATTCACACACATTTTGTTTTGTGACATTGGTTGCCATCCCCACAACATAACATCCTTCTTTCCATTTCCTCCCTTTGTTTGAGGTTTCTATGCATTCTTCTTTGCTGTCTTTTGCTGTCCTTGTGGCGTCTTCATATGGTTGATTGTCCTAAGGTGTTGATACCTCCCCGGTCTTACCAGCCTGTCTAATATTTACCTGAAAGTTGAGCCATGGCAGTGACTGGTTCTAGGGATGAAAGATGTCTAAGGGCCATAGTCTTGGGTGCCTTACAGGCCTCTAATAGACTGGTAAGTCTGGCTTTATTTTTTTATTTATTACGTTTGTTCTACATTTCTCTTCCACTTAGTCCAAGGACCTCATATTGTGACCCCTTTCACAGTTGTAAAAGAAGGTAGATGGGTACTACCTAATTCTTTTGATCTCAGAGTTTCAGACACTGGGGCTCGCACAGTTCATTAGTCCTCTGAACTAATAGTTTCCAGGTGTCTTTGGTTTATTTAAGCACTTGTTCACTTTTATTTATTTTTTAAAGTTTATTGCTGTGCTCTACTCTAGGCCTTCTGAATTGGAATCTTAGTCTGTGGCACCTGGAAATAGGCATTGAAAACTCACTCTCCCTTCTCCCTATTGATTCCTATGAAGTCCATATAGCCCTCTTTAAAAGGCAAGGGAATGGAGTGGCAAGGTCCCCAGGGAATGCTGAAGGTGGACTTCGGGGCCAGGGCATGGTGCCCCAACAGACAGACTGGAAAACACCCTTAAAGGCCAACAAATGATCTTTGACCTAACTATAAGCTTTTCTTTCTTGTGTTTTGTTTTTGTTTTGTTCTTTGTTAGTGGTTTGTTGTTGTTTTGTTGTATATTGTTGCTTGGTTTTGTTCTGTCTTGTTTTTGTGCATGTTATTATCTCCACAGGTCTGTCTAAATAAGATAGGCTAGATGAACAAGCTGGAGGAAAAACAACGGGACCAACAGTTCCGGGGGGAAATGGGATAAGGGGAGGTGGGGGGGGGGTAAAGAAGTGGTGTTAACAAACCCAAGGACAAGGGAACAATAAGTGATCCAAATTGGTGGTGAGGTGGGTGTGGGAGGCCTGGTAGGGCATGATCATGGGTGATGTAATGAAGACGTATTGCTGAAACCCAGGTGGGGACAGAGCATGATAGTGGGACAGGAGGAAAGTCAAGGGAAAGAGAAGAAAGAGCTGGGAGGCAAAGGGCATTTATAGAGGTCTAGACAAAGACATGTACATATGCAAATATATATGAGGATGGGAAAATAGATCTATGAGCCTATATTTATAGGTTTAGTATTAAGGTGGCAGAAGGACATTGGGCCTCTACTCAAGTATTCCCTCAATGCATGAATACTTTCTTCTATTAAATTGGCACTCTATGATGCTCACCCTCCTGACACAATCACTGAAGCTAACGCGGGTGAACAAGCAAATGTGGTGAAGAAATTTGATGGTGCCCGGCTATCAAAAGAGATAGCATCTATGCTTTACACAAATTGATGTATATATGGATTGTGATGAGTTGTATGAGCCCCTAATATAATATTCTTTAAAAAAAGCATTGGCAACATATGTACAAATATGCTCGACACAACTGATGCATGGATTCTTATAAGAGCTGTAAGAACCCTCAATAAAATTATTTTTTTAAAAAGCATTATTAGTAGCTCTCCTACTCTGTATGTACATCTCAATGTAGACGCAAAAGACCCTTGGAGAGAGATATAGACACAAAGGAAGGCCCTCCTATCTAATAAATATCAATTTTAGAAATATCTTTCAAGCCCTTAGACTCTATGTCCAGCTTACTACTGATCTTATCATTTCCTGGGAAAATGGCTGCGTTCCCAGGATCCCTGTGAGGAGGTCAGGACTCTTGTTGCATCCATCCCACCTAGTCCTGCTTTGCCAACTGAGAAAAATCTTCAGGCCTATCCAGCATTAAATGGAACCTTAGAGGTATAAGTGGTGTTCAGAACTTTGTTTCTGGATGCTAGAAACTGGCCTTCCTGGGGCCAATCTTTGGCCTTCTCGACTCTCTAAGTCCTGCTGAGTATTTCATACTAAATGAAAATTTTGTGAAAAGTTCCTGGTAGATCATTTTTAAAGGGCATGATGTGACTGTGTGGGCTTGAGAATTGGTCTCCCCCCTTTTACGAGCCCTGCCTTTGGATGAACTGTTGACCCTCCTTTGTCAATCCAGAGTGGCAACTCTGCTCTGTGGAGCCGAGTGAAGTCTGGAGAGCACATGTGCGGGAGCGCTGAAGAGGGCTCCAGTCATGGGACTTTCCTTTCTCCTGGCTCGACCCTGCCCTTGACTTCAGCCTTCACCCTTTCTGTGCCCACTCCCAGAATGCTTTGTAAGCTGGAGGAGGCTTTCTTCAGAGCTGCCACGCCTCCACCTGTGTGCAATTCTCTTCTGTTAGAGACTGCTTCCTCTCACCAGCCTCCCAAACCGGGACTACCATTCCTTGTCATCTCTACCGATTCCAAATTATTCTTCACCTTCGTCACTTTGGTTTTGTGCAGCCATCACCATTTCTAAATTTCCATATCACCTGAAAATGAATATTTCTTGAACGCAGACCAAGGACTATGTGGCACCTGATAGATTCTGGAGTCAGACTGCACACATGTGAATTCTAGCTATTTCACTAGGGTTAAGTAAGACTCATCCAGGGATATCTCCTGGGATGGGCCACTACCCCACTGTCTGTTTATCACACTATGGTGCCGTGCTGTCACTGTGACTCTGGAAACTATACGAAGGGTTCTTCAAACACCCTCAGGGTCATTCAGGGTGGACAGCGTTCCGTAGCAATCCCAGATAAGAAAGAGTAGGAAGAAGAAGAGGTATGCGACTTCTGAACGGTCAGCCGCGGAAATTCTTACAAATGGCACTGAAGCATTGTGAGATGCAGGGCTGGAAGGTGAGCCCCTCATGTTAGAAGGTACTCAAAATATGACATCTCAGAGCAAAGTTGACATTCATGACATAGATGGTGTCAAGCTACCAGAATCTTCATTTGGTCATGGGATGTGGTTCAAATGAGGAGAACCAGCTACAAGGATCCATTAATAGTTAGAATGGGGGAAGAACAACAGAAACCCTGGGGGAAGGGAGATGGCGGCTGGTGTGAGACATGAAAATAAAATAATTTCTAATCTATCAAGGGGTCACGAGAGTGGGTGGAGGGGAGGGAGGGGAAAAAGAGGAGCTGATACCAAGGGCTCAATAGAAAGTAAATGTCTAGAAAAGAGTGATGGCAGCATATGTACAAATATGCCTGAAACAATTGATGTGTGGATTGTAATGAGAGTCATAAGAACCCCCAATAAAATGATCTTTTAATTAAAAAATAGTTAGAATGTGGAATGTACAAAGTATAAACCGAGGAACATGGGAAATTGTCAAGAACCAATTGTAAAACATAAAGATCCATTTCCAAGGCATTAAGTGAGCTGAAATGTACACTTTTGTCATTTTGAATCAGATAATTATATGGCTTAGTATGTGGAGTATGACAAGCCTAAGAGGAATAACACTGATTGTCATAAGCAACCTTTCAAGATCTGTTTGAAATATAATGCTCCCATAGGCTAATGTCTATCTGAATCCAAGGAAGCCACTCAGCACAACAATTATTCAAACATACTCACCAACCATGAACACTAGTGAAGAATAAACTGAAGACTCCTATCAAGTTCTATAATCTATAATCGCTTAAATAGGTAGTCAAGCTGTATGGATAATTATTGGTCATTAGGATTCAAAAGTTGACAACAAAGAGGAAAGATCAGCAGTTGGGAATATGGCTTTGGGGGAGAAAGGAAGCTGTAGACCACAAGACAGAATTTTGCAAAAACCAATGACTCTTCGATGCAAATGCCTTTGCATCAAAACTCACAATGATTGTGCAACCAGACCTCACTTGGTGGAAAACAGGAATCAAATGGACTATATCTCTGGGAAGAGATGATGAAGATGCTAAAGATCCTCAAGTCAAGACTTTGAAACAGACTATCAGCTGCTCATATACAAGTTGAGGTTGACACGGAAGACAATTAAAGCAAGTTCACAAGAGCCCAATTATGACCTGGAGTATATCTCATCCAGACTTAGAGACGGTCTCAAGAATAGACTTGAACTCTTGGCACTAACCCTAGACAAACTGTGGGATGACACCAACAACCTAACATTTGAAGAAAGTGTAAAGCCAGAAAGCAGAAAAGACTAAAATCAACTTCAGCAGAGACTCTGAAACTAGCTCTTGAATCGAAGAAATGATGAGGTAAAGAACAGAATAAAGATTATTCAATGGTAGCCTGAGATGACAACGTGAAGTATTATCTTGAACCATGCAAAAGCTCGGAGTTAGAAAACAGAAAAGAAAGAACACACTCAGCAGATTCTAGGCCGAAAGAACTAAGGACCAAATGCAAGCCTTGAGTTGCAATACTAAAGCTTCCCTTGGGCAAAATGTTGAACGGCACAGGAAGCAACCAAAGAAGACAGAACTGACACACAGTCACAGTATCAAAAGGGTAGCTAAACGTTCAACCATTTTAAGAGGTTGTAGATATATGATCAAGAACTGATGATATTAAGAGAAGAAAGCCAAGCTGAATGAAAGCTTTGGTGAAACACAAGGCTTCAGAAACTGATGGCATATGAATCCAAATGATCCAACCAACTCTTGTAGTTATTCAGTGCCAGAGGTGCTTACTGGACTGTGCCAAGGAAGTGGAAAGACAACTATCTGGCCCACTGATTAGAAATCCATATTTGTGCTCATCCAAAAGAAAAATGACCCAACAGAATGCAGAAATTATCAGACAATATCTTTAGTATCACACATAAGTAAAATTTTGCCGAACATCATTTTTAAAAATTTTCAGTAATATATAACCATGGACCTGCCAGAAAATCCAACCTGGAATCAGAAGAGGGCACGAAATGAAAGATATCTCTGGTGACATCAGATGGATTTTCCACCAGATGGAAAACAGGGAACAGCAGAACTATGTTTACTTGTGCTTCATTAACTAGGCAAAGGCATTTCACTCTGTGGACCCTAGCAAAACTTGGATAACATTGATAAGAAAGGGAATTCCAAAAAACTGCATTGTGCTCATTCAAAACCAGTACACAGAACAAGAAGATAATAAACAGAACAAGGGGCTATGGTTTAAAATCAGGACAGTTATGTGTCACGGTTGGATCCTTCATCGTACTTTTTCAATCTGCATGCTGAATAAATAATACCCAAAGCTGACTGTATGAAGAAGAAATGGGCAGCAGGACTGGAGGAAGGCTCATCAACAACCCGAGACATGCAGGTGAGATAATCTTGCTTATTGGAAGGGGAGGAGACTCTTGAAGCACTTGCTGATGAAAATCAAAGATTACAGCCTTCAGTAAGGATTACATCTCAAGGTAAATAAAACCCAAATTCTCACTATTGGACCAATAAATAACACCATGATAAAAAAAATTAGGAAAGATTGAAGTTGTCAGAATTTCATTTTGCCTGGATCCATAGTCAGTGCTCATGGAAGCAGCAGTAAAGAAATATGCACTATACTTCATTGGGGAGATCTGCTGCACAAGGGCCTCTTTAAAGTACGAGTGAGCAAAGACATCACTTCAAGAACTGAGATGCTCCTGACCCAAGCCATAGTACTTTCAATCACCTCATATGTGTGCAAAAACTGGTCAATGCTTAAGGAAGCCTGAAGAAGAATTGATGTGCTTGAATTATGGTGTTGGAGAAGAATACTGAAAGTACCACAGACTGACAGAAGTATGAGCAAATCTGTTTTGGAAGAAGTACACTCAGATTGCTCTTCATAAGCCAGGATGGTAGACTTTGTCTTACATAGTTTGAACATGCTGTTAGGAGAGACCAGTCCCTGAAGAAGGACAAAGAAGGACATAATGCTTGGTAAAATAGAAGATCCGCGTAAAAGAGGAGCGACACAGCTAAACGGGTTGATTCGGGGCCTGTCCCAGTGGCCTCAGAATTACCAATGGTGAGAATGGTGCAGGACCAGGTAGGGGCTCATTTTGCCGTACGTAAGACTGACACAACAGCATGCAACACCTGCCCAAGACGTGTGAGAACTAAATCAGACTTTACAGGAAAAATGCCTTGGACCATGCTGAGCTTTGAGTCAGCGTTGCTCTGTTATTTACTTTTCCCAGATATCCTGCAGAGACTTTGCAGGTGAAGGCAGGTTTCAGAAACGAAGTAACTTGTTTCTGATCACGCAGCTAGGAAATGTGGAATAGAAGTTTTAACTCATTATAGATAGCTCCAGATTCCAAACTACAATTAAGTTTTACATTCAGAATATAGGAAAATGCTTATTTTTTAAAGTCCAGCTATTTTGGCGATATATAACATACTCTATGTATACACATATACAGTATTTTCAATGCAAATAATGTATGGTTCTATGTTTGTTTGTTTGCTAACCTCCTCCTCAGTCTAGATATTTTTATAAGCATGTTGTAATTTTTTACCATGATGTAGGTGTTTGACAAAATGGATATATGTATGTATTGTGATAAGAGCTATAAGAGCCCCCAATAAAATAAAATTAAAAACAAACAAACAAAAAACCTCTCAAAACAGCAATAGCATGGCACCCTATGAAAATAGTTGGGCAGAGGTTTAGGAGGAAGGGCATGGTTGGCCAAAAATTGTAGCACATACATTATTTGCATAAAATGCAGGATTTATTTTAAATTTTTTGGTGAAATTAGCTGATGTAACCCATCAGTGAATTTGAAAAACACCCTGTGTTTATGAGGGAAATTGGGTTTCTGAAACTTTCAGGGAGGATGATAGATGAATTGAGATTGGAAAAATGTTCGTAGTTGCTGACATTGGGCAAATGGGTAAAGGACAATAATTATATAAATCTCTTTGCATTTGAATCTGTTTCAAAATGTCTTCAATGAAGAGTTGAAAAGCAATTTTTTTTTCACATCTTGAAATCTCTCTCTAGGCCTAAAGCTGTTGCTGCCAAAGATTTTTTAATATTAGATTTTCACTTCTTAAAATCTCAATAAAATAAGAATTTATATGGTGTGTATAAATTGTTGGGGGCTCTTACAGCTTTTATAACATTGCATACATCAATTGTATCAAGCGTATGTGTACATGTGTTGCCATCATAATTTTCTAAATATTTATTTTCTATTTGAGACCTCAGTATTAGCTCCTCTTTTTTCCCTCCCTCCCCCTCCCATCCTTGTGACCCTTGATAAATTATATATTATTATTTTCATATCTGACTGCTGTCTCCCTTCACCCACATTTCTGTTGTTTGCCACTCTTGGGAGTGTTATAAATCGATCATTGCAATTGGTTCCCCCTTATCCCCGATCTTTCTCCTACTCTCATGGTATCACTACCATTATGGGCTCTGAGGGATTTATCTGTCCTTATCTGTCCCAGTGTAAATGCTCTGGTCTAGCCAGATTTGTAAGATAGAACTGAGGTCATGATATTGGGGGTGGGTGGGTGAAGCATTAAAGAGCTAGAGAATGTTGTGTGTTTCATTGGTACTATACTGCACCCTGGTTGACTCATCCCTTCCTTGTGACCCTTGTTCTGTGGATGTCCATTTGTGACAGATGGACTTTGGGTCTCCACTCCAACCCCCATCATTTGTATCAATATATTTATTTGTTTGGGGTCTTCTGAGATCTGATACCTGATCCTGTCAACACCTCGCGATCACATGGGTTGGTGTGCTTCTTTTATGTGGGCTTTGTTGTTTCCCTGCTAGATGGCCACTTGTTTAACTTCAAGTCTTTAAGATCCCAGACACTATATCTTGAAATAGTCGGGCACCATAGGCTTTCGTCACCACACTGGCTTATGTACCCATTTTGACTTCAGTGATCTTCCAAGGCTGCAGTCTTTATGGAAGCACACTGACACATCTTTCCCTCACAGATTTGCTGGTGGGTTCAAACCACTAAACTTTTTGTTCGCAGCTGAGCAACACTCAATGCCCCACTGCCAGGATTCCTGAAGGTATCTAGTATGTCTTCTTTAAAAAAAAAACACAAAATATGTCCTTTAAATAGATAATCATGGCAGTTCTATGCTTGAGTATAACTGTCTAAATTGTCTCCTCTTGCAAATGAAGAAACTGAGGCACACAGGTAATTAACCTAAGGGTTCAAAGACTCCTGTGGAAGAATAATTTTAACTTAGGCAGTCTGAACCAGGCTCACCTTTGGAGGCCACACCTTGGGAAAAAGTAGCCAGGATCTGGAGGAGAAGAGATCCCAATAATTCAAGTCAAGTCAATTTGTTTGTGAACTTGGCAAACTTTCCTGCAGTTCCCACACAATCCGTGGTTGTGCCTCTCCATTTCTCGCAGTTCTGCGGACCCTGGCTATGGCAATTAGATCTTAACTTCATGGTATCTGTGGGGAAGTAGGGGTGAAGCCCAATCAAGTGGTAACCTGATGACACCTGCGTGGGGGTGTGGCCCTGTGTAGAAGAGTGAGAGACCTTGGGAACTGCTTCTCTCTGCCCCTTCATCTTCTTGCTTACTGGGATTCTATGCCTGCTACTAGGTATGGCCCCATGTGGGTCATCCTGACCTTGAGAGTTCGCCTTGAGAGTTTTGTGCTCTGCCAGTTCCCACTGACTGTGGATCCACATGACTTTGCACCCACTGGCCTCTGGTCGCCCAGCTTCTCACTTCACTTTTTGGTGTTGCCTGCCTGCAGCCACGTGAGTCCGGCTAGCATTGGAGCTATGGACTTGAGTTGGACTGGGCTAGCATGCCTTCTAGATATGAAATTACTTCTTGATAATAAAAGTTCTTCCTTAAACATATATGAGTGACACTGGTTTTGTTTCTCTAGACAACTCAGCCTAGCATGCTGCCTGTCACAATTTGATTGCAATTGCTCTTACATATCAACAATGGTTTATTACAGATAACAGAACAATGCTAGTGCTAGTTGTTGTTTAAGTGGTGTAAATAATAAAGAATGATTAATATTCTTACTAACAAGATGAGTGGAATAAGACAATCCAGGGTTCACATGCCAGGTTGTTGGTGTCCCCAGAGACCCAGGTATTTTCCACCCTTCTGTTCAGTTGTCTTCTGCTAACTCTTCCATCTTTAGACTTTTCTTCTCACTGTCACAGTTGCTGGCCTAACAGCATCATATTAACTCAGCGCAGGAAGACAGGCCAGGGCGGTGTCAGGAGCGCCTCTCGTGTTTTTATCTTCTTATCAGAACTGACCTGTTCTCTGAGGTCTCAATGGCCAGAGATTTCTCAAGCGGCCACTTCTAACTAAAGGAAAAATAGGGGGATTAACTATCTAATGAAGAAGAACATGATGACTATGGTTGACTTAGACATGTGATTCATGAAACGGGCGGTGCTGTATATGATTATTAAAGGGCAATGCCATTCTTTCCTGAATGTTTCTACAGACACGTAGGAGAGGGCTATACTGCCCAGCACAGAAGCTTTCCCTAAATATAGCTATGAATTCTTTCTGTCCCCCGAATCCCACTTCTTATGCCAATTGTTTTCCCTCAAGTGTAAGCCTTAAGGACTCTCTTCACTCCATCAATTTCTATTCCCATCCTCTCCTCATTGACAGGTTTTTCCTCTATCTCGTTCTTAGGTCAGAATCATCCAGGTTATTTTATTAATTATCTACCGGAGTAACAAATGACTACATTTATTGTCTGAAAACAAATGTATCTTACACTTTCTGAGTTGGGGATTTGAGAAGAGCTTAGCTGGGTTAAGTCAGAAGAGCTAGGTGGCATTAGCTTATGTAGGCTCGACTTCTAAGACGGCCACTCACATGGTTGTTGACTGAAGGCCCCGCTTACTCACCTATAGCCTCTGTGTGGGACCGCTCCACATGGCCACTGGCGTCATAAGAGTCAGTTATCTGAAAGAGTCCCCATCGGCAGCCAGCGTGCCCTTTAAAACTGACCTTCTGAGTCATGCCCTGCTCTCTTGCCTTATTCTGTTCATTAAAAGTGAGTCACTGAGCTGAGCCCACACGCAAGGTCAAGAGAATTAAACTTTTCTTCTTAAGAGGAACTGTACAAAATACTCTGTGGGGATTTTTTTTAAACTGCCATATCTATATTTAAATTAATTTCTTGATCATGCTTTATTTATGTATTTATTAGGGAAGGAGACAGGAGAAGAAGAAGACTTGGAGGTAGGGGAACACAAGTGAATCATGGGCTTGTAGCTACATGTGGTTGGCTGCCACTTTGCATATTACTTGCATGAAGAGCATTAATTAAAGCAAAACCGCTTTTGTGGCTTTTTATGGACATTAGGAACACACAGTGCTGTGTAATATTATAATCATTAAAGTCATCATATTCGTTCAAACAAGATTTTAAAAGCAAGATCTCCCTTTTTTTTTCAATAGGGAAAAAGGGGACATAAATCTTAACACTTTGTCCCAGTGTGAAAAATAACACATGCAGAAAGATGACCCACACATACACACACAGTCTAAAAAATTCTGAGAAAGCAATGATCCACTTAACCATCAATCATGTTAAGAAACAGAACACTGCCTGCCGGTCAAGAGCCTTGCATGTACTTTTCAAATCATAACCTCATCTCTCTTAGGGGTTATTACTCCTATTACCACCTCCTAGCCATTCTTATTGAGCATTCAAGGTCATCAGGTTAGAGCAGTGAATTCTGCAGCACAGTCTAACAATCAGCAATGATCATAAAATAAAGAGAAAGCATGTAAATCATATAGTCTACTAGAAGATGCTACATATACACGAAGAAAGGGGGCCAGGCGGCTGGCAGGACAGAGGGGAAGGGCTATAGTTTCCAATAGTGTCATTATGGAATGCCTCACAGAGCGAAGACCTGCAGTGGGTGAGGGAGAGCTAATGGTCTATCTAGTGGTGTACCAGGTAGTAGAAGGAAGAGCTAATGTTAAGGCCAAAGGCAAGAATAAGCCAGGTAGGCGTCAGAAACTGGAGGGAGGCTAGGTAGGCTAGAGCTTATTAAGCAAGGGTGAAAATGATCTGAGGTTAGGAAACGTGTCATGCAAACCAGGTCCCAGTGACCGTGACCCTGTAGGTGTCAGAGCAGAACTTTGTGGCCCAGCATTTTCAATGGCGGATGTTCTGGTAACAGATGGGCTTTCTTCCCAGATGCCTCTGAGTGGACATGAACTTTTCCACCAGAATCCTCAGCGATTGGTTCGTAGCCAAGTGAGTACATTGACTATGTGTACCACACATGAACACTGCACCACGCAGAGACTCCAAAGCAGTATGAGGGGGAGGGAGATCATGTAGGATGTGGGGGGCCCTAGGGAGGACTGGGTTTTTCTCTTCCTACAATGGGAGTCAGTGCAGGATTTGAACGAAGGAGTGCCACCAGCATATGTATTTTAAATGGATTACTCTCGCTGCCTCGAGGTGGAACTTTGCAAAGCTCCAGCGATTTGAAATCTGAAGCTAGTGAACTTGACTGATACAGAGAGACAGAGCTGGGGATTCAAACCCAGGCAGGTTGACCCAGGACACATGCATTTAATCTTCATTGGTGGCATAGGGTTTATGCATTGGGTTGCTAACCACAAGATCAGCAGTTTGAAACCATTGGTCACTCCTTGGGAGAAGGATGAGGTTTTCTACTCGAGTAAAGCGTTACAGTCTCACATGGGCAATTCTACCTTTTCCTATAGGGTGACTGAGTTAGCATCAACTTTATTGTAGTGAATTTTTTTTTAAGATCATTTGATTGGGTGATTGGGGCTCTTACAACTCTTTATAATTTTTTTTAAAATTTAAATTAATATTTTAAATTACATTAGGGGCTCTTACAACTCTTGTAATAATCCATACATCATTTTTATCAAGCATATTGTACATATGTTGCCATTATTCTTTTCTAGACATTTACTTTCTATTGAGTCCTTAGTATCAGCTCCTCTTGTAATAATCCATACAATAATTGTATCAAGCATATTTGTACATATGTTACCATCATCATTTTCTAAACACGTACTTTCTATTTGAGCCCTTTGTATCAGCTCCTATTTTTCCCTCCCTCCCACCCTTTTGACCCCTTGATAAATTATAAATTAATGTATTATTAGTTTCATATCTTATACTGACCGCTGTCTCCCTTCCCTCATGGATTCTGTTGTTCATCTTGTGTGTGTGTGTGTGTGTGTGTGTGTGTGGTTATGTGTCCATCATTGTGATTGGTTCCCCCTTTCTCTACTCCTCCCCCACCTTTCCCTTACCCTCCTGGTATCACTACTCCCATTTCTGTTCCTGAGGGGTTTACCTGACCTGGATTCCATGTGTCATGAGCTCTTATCTGTACCTACCTCCATTCTAGCCCATAGTGAAAGGCAGGACTGGGGTCATGATAGTGGGGGGTGGGGGAAGTGAGGAAGCCTCAAGGAACCAGAGGAATATTATGTATTTCATTGGTGTTTTACTGCGCCCTGGTTGATTTCATCCATTTCTTTTCACCCTTATATGAGGGATGTCCAATTGTCTACAGATGTGTTTTGGGTCTCTGCACTGACACCTCTTATATGAGGGATGTCCAATTGTCTACAGATGCATTTTGGGTCTCTGCACTGACACCTCTTATTCTCAACAATATTTTGTTTGTTTGGGGTCTTCTGATGCCTGCTATCCAATCTTCTTTCATGCGGGCTTGTTGTTTCTCTGTTAGATAGCTTCTTGTTTAACTTCAACCCTTTAAGATTCCAGATGCTACATCTTTTAATAGCCAGGCACCAGCTTTCTTCACCACATTTGCTTGTGCACCAATTTTGTCTTCAGTGATCATGTGAGGGTGAACAACACAGAATCCAGGTTGTTAGAACAAAGTGTTTTTGCGTTGAGGCAGGGCTTGAGCAGAGGCCCAAAGTCCGTCCACTACTGCAATGTATTGTCATATAAATATATGTACATAAACCAATGCCTCTATTTTCATGAATTTATATATATATACCTAAGCTTATTCCTCTATCCATAGCTTTGCTTCCTAGATCATTCCTGCTTCTTTTTACCTTCCTCCTGCACCCCCCAAATCATGCTCCCCCTTCTTCTGCCTCATAGTACTTCCTCTCAGCTAGATTGCTATTGCTCCATCACCCCCAGGATCTCAATGTCCTCCCTGCTGTTGCTTTTAATTCCCTAGCTGTTCCCATGTGTATGACATTGTTTGCTCACAGCTACCTTCCCCAGGTTCCTTCTTCACCCAAGTCCCTCTGGAACTGTTGGTCCCATTGCTTTCTCCTCAAGCTTGCTTCCCATGCCTATCTTAACTAGATAGGCAAACCAACAATAACAGAGACAAAACTAAAAGATTGAATAAAAAGAGGGAAGAAGATTGAATAAAAAGAGAAAAAAGGGGATGTGTGTGTGTGTGTGTGTGCATTACTTGCCACATGCCTCATTCCTGGTATGAGTTTTACATGTCATTGTAGCCATCACAGGCTGTCCCTGTCCCTGTTCATTGAATCACCTGGTTCAGATTTCCAAAACCCAGGGAGCATCCACGATCAGGGAAAGAGCCTGTATCCTGACACAGAGCCAGAGAAGGAGGGCGTGGCATGTTGTAGTGGGAGGCAAGGCCCATGTCCCCTTTGAGATGACATAGGCATATTCTTTTTATTATTATTTTATTTCTTTGTAAAACTATTCTTTAATGAAAGGAGACTAGAGCTTGGTCAGCCGAAGAAATAAAAACTCTCTACTACAATCCCCATTGGAGAGTGTCGTCCTTGAAAAGGGGATGGCAACATGTAATACAGAATGCCAGTGCACAATAAAATGCCAGTGACTCATTCAGACACAGGGAAAACCCTCATGAGCTCTGGATGGTCTTGGGAATGTCATCGGTGAAATGAACTTGAACCACAGCAGCGATCACCCAGTTCCTGGGTTTGCAGCCATATTCATATTACATTAGTTTTCCGTGTTGCATAACAGGACCACAAACATTTAAAACAGCATCCAACGATGAGCTCACAGATTATGTAAGGCAGAAGTTAGGGCCCAGTGTAGCTGGGACTCTCTGTGTAGGAAATGCTCACCAGGCTGGGACACAGGAGTCAGCAATGTTGCAGCTTCATCTGCAGCTGGAGAGTCTCACCCAGGCTCGCTGTGGCTTTTTGCCCTGGTGATGTAGTGGTTATGCGTTGGACTGCTAACTGCAGCGTCAGGTGTTTCAAAACCATCAGCTGCTGCTCCAGAGAACAATGAGGGCTTTCTACTCCCCTAAAAAATTACTCCCTCTACAATCCACAGAGCAGTTCTCTACCCTGACTGATGGCTTCGCTAGGAATTGGCATCAACTTGATGGCAGGGAGCTTGAGTCAGGCTGGTGGTCTTGGAGAATCCTCCATCTCAACCAGTCAGGTCGGTCTGAAGTTTTAAACCAAGTTGAATTCGGTTCCACATTTCCAGCCCCGTCCATCAGTGCTCATTGACTGGGGGCCTGGCCGGCTCACAGTGGTAGCTAGTGGAAGCCAGGCACCATCTACTGGTCAGCTAACTTCTTGAATGGCAGCAGGAGAATCTCCTGCCTGACGTGAAGGAACCACATTTATTTATTTATTGAAACAGTTTGATGGGCACTTCATCCATGTACCATACAACTGTTCAATCACATCAAGAATTGTACATTCATTACCGCGATCAATTTCAGAGCGTTTTCTTCTTCCTTGTATTCGTTATTCTTGAAGTTATTATTTTTTAATCACAGCAAAAATATTTACACACAAGATATTTTCCAATTCAGCAACTTCCACATGGATAACTCAGGAACTTTATTTAAGGTAGTGTCTTTAAGGGGATGACACAGCATTACCAACACTTTTGTCATATAACTCACCTAGTCAAGGGAGTGACTCTCATCATAGTCACGAGTCTTGCTCACTCAGAGTCAAGGGGGGATGATCCAGGATGTGGAGTTGGAGGGGGGTGGTGGTGTCTTGAGGGCATTTTACAATTCTGCACACCACACAAACATTTTGCCTAGAGTTCCGAAGACTACTGTTGGCGCTGATTAATTTTACCCAGAGCGCTTCATTTCATCACTCTGCTGTGGCATTTCAACTCTGGCATTTTAAACAGCTTGCCAAAGGTCGTGTTTCCTGGGACTCGAAGTATTATTTTGAACGGTATGAATTCATTCTTATTTCAGTTAAGTATCGTAGGTGAGATATAGCCAGTTAGCATGGCCTTTCTAGCTAAAATCCCTTCTAGCTTCTGCCTATGGCTCTAACCCTTTTTGGAGGGAGTTATCTGCTATGCTAATGGACAGGATTAAAGTGGGATTAAAGATCCAATTTAGTAGAGGGTGTGACCCAAGTTACCACCCTTTGTTTCCTTGGGAATACAGTCAACTGATAGACAAAAGCCATGCCTCCATGAAAGCCACCTCAGAAGGAGCACACAGATAGAAATCCCAGGGCCGCCAGAAGTGGAGCACGTCTAAAGGGGTGGAGGCTGAGACCAGAAGCACCAGAGGCTGTGGTACACAGACCATTATTGTTAAACTGAAAAGCCAAACTCCCTGCCATCACAACAATTCCAATTGATGGTGACCTTGTAGGACAGAGTAGAACTGGCCTGTGGGTTTCCTGAGACTGTAAATCTTTACGGGAGTAGAAAGCCTCATCTCCCATGGTGCACCTGGTGGTTCTGAACTGCTGACCTTGCAGTTAACAGGCAACTCTGCCATCCAGGCTCCTTACAGTACCCCCAAACCAAAGTCGCTGCCATCGAGTCAATTCTGACTCATAGCCAACCTATAGGACAGGTTTCTAAGACTGTTACTCTTTACCGGAGTAGAAAACTTCATTTTCTACTCCTGCTTGGTGGTTTTGAACTGCTGCCCTTTTGATTTGCAGCCAAACTTGTAACCACTACACCACCAAGGATCCCCCGGGGCTCTTAAGAGGCCATCCAGCTCGCGCACAATGATAGCATCTGCTGGTCCCATGCCACCTCACGATTGGTGTGTTTGAGCCCATTCTTGCAGACCCTGTGCTAATCGCCTCCCCGAGGGGCCCCTTCTTTTCAACGTTCTTCTCTGTTACCAAGCATGATGGCCGTTTGCCGGGAATGGCCTCTCCTGAGAGAATGTCCAGAGTCCGTGAGATGAAATCTTACCAGCCTCTATTCTGAGGAACATTCTGGCTGTACTTCTTCTAAGACAGATTTGTTTGTTTTTTTGGCAAGCCGTGATACTTTAAATATTCTTCCTCAGCATTGTTTCAAATAAATCAAGTGTTCATCGGTCTTCCTTGTTCAATACCTGATTCTCACATACATAGGAAGTTATTGAAAATATTGTGGTTTGGGTCAGGCAAACCTAAGTCCTCAAAATGACATCCTGGGTTTTGTTTTTTTTAAAAATACTTTAAAGAGGTCTTTGGCAGCAGGTTCACCCAGTGCAATGTGCTGTGTGATCTCTTGACTGCTGCTTCCAAGAGCATCGATTGTGGATCCAAGCAAGACAAAAGCCTTGGCAACTTCAATCTTTTCTCCATTTACCTGATGGCCCCTATTGGTCCAGTTGTGAGGATTTTGGTCTCCTTGACATTGAGTTGCAGTCCATACTGAAGGCTGCAATTCTGGATCTTCCTCAGCAAGTGCTTCACATCCTCCTCAATTCCAGCCAGCGAGGTTGTGCCACCTGCTTACTGCAGCTTGCTCATAAGCCTTTCTGCAACGCTGATGCTACACTTTCCCCCATCTGATCCATCCTCCCGGATGATCTGCATAGGGCACAAACTGACTAAATATGGTGAAAGAATGCGACCTTGATGTACATGTTTCCTGATGTTAACACGTGTAGTATTTCCCCATTCTGTTGGACCACTCTCTCCTGGTCCAGGTCCAGGTTCAGCAGAGCCTAAGGAAGTGCTCTGGGATTTCCAATCTACCCAGTGCTGTCTGTAGTTAGTTCTGAGCCACATGGTGTGATGCCTTGGATAGTCCATAAAACACACTTGAACATCTTTCTGGTATTCTTTGCTTTCAGCCGAGATACAGCTGACACCGGCAATGATAGTCCATGTTTTACGTCCTTTTCTGAATCCAGCTTGAATTTCTGGCAACTCCCTGTCAATGGAGCGGCTGCAACTGCTGTGGGATGAGCTTGCACTTAAGCACGTCTTTACTTGCATGTGCTATCAATGATACTGGTCTGTAATTCCAGCAGTCTGTTTGTCACCTTTCTTCTGGAATGGGTCCAAATCTGGATTTCTCCTAGCCAGTTGCCCAAATTTCTTGGCAGATGAGTGTTTGCTGCGTTTAACAGTGTGTTGAAATATTGCAATGGACATTCCATAAATTCTTGGAGCCTTGTTTTTCACGAATGCCTTCAGTGCCACTTGGCGTTGTTCCTCCGGTAGCATGGGGTCTTGATCATACTACTTCCTGAAATGATGGAATGTTGGTGTGCCAGGGACAGAGTGAGAGTGCCAGGCTGAGATCGAAAGCGAAGGCAAGGAGACTTTGAGACAGAATAGAGAAGCAGCATTGAGACTGTGAGCTTGTCTTAGGGAAGCAAGTTGGCCTCCTAGCTCAAAGAAGCCGAGGCCACGTGACCACGCAGCTGAGTCTAAGGCCAGATACTGACTCGACTGCTGGCTGAGTAGACGTGGTGCTGTGGACCCGTGACTGTACCCTTGATGTTTCTTGATCCTGCTTGTCGTAACCTGCTAGATTCTCTAAGAACCCTCCTTAATCCTGCGTGTTGTCTGAGTTCTGCGTGGCCATGGTTATCAAGCCCAGCATGAACACAGAGAGCTGTAGGAGAATTGGTATAGCTGTGGTGTCAGAGTGGGTAAAGAAAGATGGAGGGTGTAGGTCTGGCTGACCCCTGCCTCATAGCAATGGGGAAGTCAGACAGGGCTCCTGGCCTGCTTCCCTGCCATTTACACACCCAGGAAACTCTATCAAGACACCTAAATATATCTGAGAGACTTTACCTAACCTGGAGGCAGGAGTGAGTTCATGTTAGCATGATTTCAACTGTGTTTTCTATCTCCAAAAGATAGCATTAGTGATAAGAATTGTATGAGCCCCAATAAATTGTTAAAAAAAAAAAAAAAGATAGCATTAGTGGGATCCAGCTTAAACATTAGAAAGCATGTCAGCATGCAGTGTCTACTAGTGAGCTGCAGGGGGCAGTGTTTAATTATTGTTTCCTTGTGAGTAGAAACGGAAGCTGAGAAATATCAGGAGTTGGTCTTCGAAAACAGCAAGCAGACAGAAAAGTACGAAGCAGCGACCCTCACAAACAGTATGATCATAAGAAGGTCAGTACCGGAGCAAGTCCAAGAAGGTTTACCTTTAAAAGTTACTTAGAGAAAGAAATCCTGAGTTTAAGTAAACTGTTCTTTCCTGTGAGGGCTTACAAGCATTCCAGCTTTAGATGCGGCATTTTAAAAGAATCTTATTTTTTTTCAAGGTAATTTTCAAAATTGATTGAGAGATAAGTGACCAGTTCTTTTTTCTGTAGTTCCCCAACTGGAGACGGTCTGTCTTTCATTATTAAACCATCCAGGGAAAGGAGATTTTATCCTTAAAAGAATGCACATGGAGGGAAGGGTGCACAACATCTATCAAACAGCCTTACATACAGGCAGTTCCCAATAGGTATGTGTTGGATTGGTATGGATTTCATTCCACATGAACTCTTAAGCCAAAATGTGAATCAGTGAATTGCATACATACATGAGCCCATAAATGAGTTGCTCGGTGAACCAAGGGTATTACTCAGGAGTCCCAGGTTGGCACAGAAAGGCAGGTGGCGGTTTGAACACACCAGGGGTGCATTGGAAGAGAGATATGGCGATCTGCTTTAGAAAGCCACAGCCTTGAAACTCCATGGAACAGATCTGTTCGGCACCCAGGAAGCGGCGTCCCTGGGAATGGACTCAACAGGAACTACAAGGCAGTGAAGGATTTAATCTGGCTCTTCAGAGCCAAGGCCTTTGCATCTTGATGGGTCTGGGTAAGAATTGCAGGGGGTGGGGGGAGTGAGGGTGATACCGATTGGATTATATGGTTGAGCTGTGAGAGATTATTAACAGGGAGAATGGTGATTGCCTTCCTGCTGGATATAAACTCGGCCATCTCCGAAGGAGGAGGGGGATTTCACTACCATTGAGAGAAAAGAACTGAAGAGCTAGGAGTACAAGATCCTTGCACATTGAACCTCCTCGGCCCAGGAGACAGTTTCGGCACCAGAGGAGTGACAGAAAAGGAGCAAGCCCCAAACCAGGAGAGAGACTGAGATCTCAGCGGACAGCCATCAGAAAAAGAAACCAAACCCAAACTCACTGCCTGTTGAATCAATTCTGGCTCACTGCAACCCTTTATGACAAACCCTTTATCACTGCGCCTTGGAGTTTCTGAGTGCTATGGTTACAGTTTATTGTGCTAACCTGGCCGATAAGCACACATGGGGTTAATTGAAGGGCGGAGGGATAAATGGCCTTTCTAGTTCTCAGGTCTCTTGCTTTGTGATGGTCGGACCAGGGTGCAGCTGCCTTAGCCAGTTCCCTGCTTCCATTGGCAAGGTTGACTTCCTGCAAGACATCCCTGAGGAGAAGCCACATGGACCTACTCCGATGCAGCCCTGGGTGCTGGAGCAGCCGTGTGGAGACCTCTGCCAGCACTGAGATGCTTACAAGTTCACTGATTCAGCTTTCTTCCTGCAGTCGGCATCATAGTGCATGTTTTGTGAGCTTGAGGAGGACTTTGTGGATTGGTGTTGGACATATGGGTTAATGTTGGACTTCTGGGTTTGGGCAGCACTGGGTTGGGATGTTTTCTTGATGTGCACTTACCCTTTATATAAAACTCTCTCTTATACATGAGTTTCTGTGGATTTGTTTCTCTAAAGTACCAGACTAACACACTGAGACTACTCTTTATGGGAGTCGAAAGACTCATCTTTCGCTCATGCAGCAGTTGGTGGTTTCGAACTGCTGTTGTTGTGGTTAGCAGCTCAAATTGTAAACGCAATGTAACAGGGCTCTTATTTCCAGTCCATACAGCAAGTAAAACCAAGTGCTTTAGGGCAGGAGGCTGGCTTGTAGACTCTGGGCACTTAACTAGGGGAGCTTGTTCTTCTGACCCACAGAGTTGGGCCCATTTTAATGTCCTTTGACCATTTAGTGCCCACCATAAAAGAGCTTGGTCATATTGCCCTAGCAGGACAGGGGCAAGGCTAAGAGGCAAGGGGTCAATGAGAGACCTGTCTGTGAGCATGACAGAGAAAACAGTGCTGAATGGACAACAATCCTAGGTATTTCTCACCTCGCCTGTAACCTGTTAACTTCCAAATAAATCCATGAGTTCTGTGTGGTACAGAATTATACAAATTATACAACACGGCTGAAAATGGCGAGTGCTGTGGGAGGAAGAGCTGATGGCAGACTCAGTATGGAAGGTTTGAGGGTGGAGACAGGTCTGACTCTATCCTCATAGGAATTGGCTTTGGGCAGCTAATGCAGATGATGGTAATTTTTCTACCACTCATGTAGCCGGAGGACCTAAGATGCCACTATATATTTCCTGTAACTAATAGTAAAAAATCACCTTCCTTACACTTGAGTCACTCATGGATTTCATCTTCTTTACTTCCCAAAGAAACGCTTCATCAATGGGGCACTGGTGAGATTCTGGGGAAAATGGAAGGATCTTGGATAGCTGCAGCCAACGCTTTATGCTTTGATTAGACAAGGATAGGCTTATGGACCCGAAACCCACTCCATCTAGCTGAAGCAAAACGGGCATGGAGATGAAAGCTATTCTAAGGAAGCAATGAAACTTTGCATGGACCCAGAGCTGAAGCCTGGCCAATGGGTCCTAGAAATACATAGGAGGTAGATGGCTCAGGAGGGAAACTGATATGGGATTTGGTCCAGTAACTCACTCACTGTGTGAACAGAAGGAAGTCGTTTTAGGTCCATTTAAACTCTTGCTTGCTCAACAGGTGAGGGAAAAGGAGGATGCTCTTCCAGCTAAAGCTTGGCTGCACCAGGGCTTCTCAAAAGCTTTGTTGTTACTGTCCAGTGCCACCAAGTCAGGTTCAACCTATCGGGACATCATGCACAACAGAATGAAACACTGCCCAGTCCTGCACCATCCTCACAACTGTTCCAAAGCCTAATCCTAATGCAGGAGCCACTGTGTCAATCTATCTTGTGGAGGGCCTTCCTCCTTTTCAATGCCCTCTACTTTACCAAGTGAGGTCCTCACCCAGGGACTGGTCTCTCCAGACATATCCAAAGTATGTAAGACACAGTCTTGTTATCCTTGTCTCTAAGGAGCAATCTGGCTATACATATTTCAAGACAGATTGGTTTGTCCTTTTAGCAGTACCTGGTATTTTCAATATCAGCACAATTCAAATGCATCGATCATTCTTCTTTCTTACTCAGTGTCCAACATTCAAATGCATATGAAGCTATTAAAAATACCATGCCTCAACAAAGCCCACATGGAAGAAGCACACCAGTCCATGCGATCACGAGGCATTGAAGGGATCAGGTATCAGGCACCAAAGAATGAAAAATCATATCATTGTGAATGAGGGGTGATGCAGAGTGGAGATCCAAACCCCATCTGTAGGCAACTGGACATCCCCTTACAGAAGGGTCGTTGGGAGGAGACAAGCCAGTCATGGTGCAGTGTAGCAATGATGAAACATACAACTTTCCTCTAGTTCTTAAATGTTTCCTACCTGTCCCCCTCCCCACCCCAACCACTATCATGATCCCAAGTCTACCTTACAAATCCGGCTAGACCAGAGCATGTACACTGGTACAGATAGGAACTAGAAACACAGGGAATCCAGGGCAGATGATCCCTTTAGGGCCAGTGGTGAGAGTGGTGATACTGGGAGGGTGGAGGGAAGGTGGGGTGGAAAGGGGAACCAATTACAAGGATTTACATATAACCACCTACCTGGGGGACAGACAACAGAAAAGTGGGTGAAGGGAGACATCGGACAGTCTAAGACATGACAAAATAATAATAATTTATAAATTATCAAAGTTTATGAGGGAGAGGGGAGCATTGAGGGAGGGGAAAATGAGGAGCTGATACCAAGAGCTCAAATGGAAAGCAAATACTTTGAGAATGATAATGGCAACAAATGTGCTTGACACACAATGAATTTATGTATGGATTATGATGAGTTGTGCAAGCCCCCAATAAAATGATTAAAAATACCATGGCTAAGGTGCACCTTAGTGCCCCAAATAACAACCCTGCTTTTCAACACTAACATGGTCTGTTGTACAGCAGATCTACATAATGCAACAGGGCTTTTGATTTCTTGACTGTGCTTCCATGATCATTGGTTGTCAATCCAAGCAAGACAAAATCCTTGACAACTTCAACCTTTTCTCCATTTATCATGACACTGCCTATTGGTCCAGTTGTGAGGATTTTGGTTGTCTTTACACTGAGTTGTAATCCATACTGAAGGCTGCAGTCCTTGATCTTCCTCTGCAAGTGCTTCAAGTCCTCCTCACTTTCAGCGAGCAAGGTTGTGTCATCTGCCTATCATAGGCTGTTATCAAGCCTCTCTCCAATTCTGATGCCACATTCTTCCTCATGAAATTCAGCTTCTCTGATGATTTGTTCAGAACACAGATTGAACAAATACAGCAAGAGGATACAACCCTGATGCACATCTTTCCTGATGTCTATTTATGGATCCAAAGTATTTCCTTTGGCTCCATAAATACACCTAATTTAGCCAAATGATCTTAACAAGTACAATGGGTGATTTTGACATGGGGTTATCCTAGATTACCTGGGTTGGCACTGAATCTAACGACAAATGTCCTTTTAAGAAAGTGGGCCAGGGGAAGATGGAGGCAGAGGTGTGAGCTATGATACGGCAGGCTAAGAGTTGTCGGCACCTCCAGAGACTGGGAGCGCAGTGGGATTTTCCCTTCAGCCACTGGAGACAGCGTGGCCCTGCCCACACCTCGACTTCAGACTTCTACCGGCAGAACTGTGAGAGGAGACTATTCTGTGTTTTTAAGGCAAAAATAAGCAAACTTTAAATAAGACTCTAGTGCTCTAAGCCTGCCTCATGGACGTCTAAGGAATGGGACTATTTCCAGAAACAGAGAAAAATGGCAGTGGATGTGATTCAGGGAACAAGCGATGCACTAGATTTGGACACGTTAAGTTTTACATCTGAACTGCATAATAGGGTCAGAAGGCTCAGCAAACCAATGGGAATGCAGGAGGCCAAGGCTGGCTAGGAAACCTGAGCAGGAACCTGCTCAAAGAGAAAGGATGATTATGTGAGGCATCGCTGAGGGCCTGAGGCAGCACTAACGTGGGAGAAGGGGCAGGCACAGCGTGGCACACACACATTTAAGGGAGGGAAACCAACGAAGGGGCTGACCAACACCATGAGCGAGTTAGGAAGTTGCTGGCTCGGAAAGGTTGAGAATCTTTATCTTTGGTGATTTTAGGGGTTTTCTGCTTTACCTTATAGTTGCCTTATCTTATCTGCTTTATCTTAAAGTTGATGTCACTGTTGGAGAAGTTTGAATTCCTCATGAAAAAAGCACACTACCTTTGATTTGCTATTAAGGAAAGGAAACAAAACCCTGCTCTTTGAAATTAGAATGAATATTTCTAAAGGCACAGGTTTA
This sequence comes from Tenrec ecaudatus, assembly GCF_050624435.1. NCBI lineage: Eukaryota > Metazoa > Chordata > Mammalia > Afrosoricida > Tenrecidae > Tenrec > Tenrec ecaudatus. The sequence goes on from NC_134532.1 coordinate 135,981,245, forward strand.
TTTCAAACGAAATATGTTTAAAGACGTCGCTGCCATCCGTGGGTAGGTGCAGGCAAGTTCTCCCAGCAGCCCCCTTCTGGCAGTCTTGTTAGGGTGTCTTCAAAAGCAGGCAAAAAAGGGTCTGATCGAAACAGGGTCTTCTGAGGGCACCTGCTTGGCCAGTTAAAGCAGTGAGGTCAGTTCAGAAGTTGATGGTGACCATTTTAGCAGATTCCACGAAAGTAGTCTTGTTAGATTTTTTTCTGGAAAGACGGGAAGATCACAATATGCTTAAAGAAAATTGAAAACGACGTTGGTGAGAAAAGGTAGGCAGGTTGTCCCAAGAAATCGCCTTCTGTCCTAACAATGGAGCTGCTCATTCTTCACAGGTGGCAAGAACTGACCCACGGGAACAGCATTGGGACATCTTATTCCATTCACCCTACAACCGTGAGTTTACCCCTTCAGCAACTCCTTTGTTCTTCACTTTCATACAATATTGAAAAAGAACACAGTTTGAATCCCCCAAGTTTGTGGGAACTGTCATTTTGACACGAAGACCATCCGAGAGTGCAGAGTTCTTCCAGAAAGGGTGGGGGAGAGAGAACCACTCCCTCCAGAAGTACAGTCCCAAGAATGGAGGACTATAGGGAGTGGAGAGTCTTAGGCAGAGAAGACGCTGAGAAACAAGAGCCTCACATTGTGATAACTTGGTTTAATAAGGGTTCCTATGATGTTTCTGCAATATTTTTTTACATCTTCTCCCATTGGTGTTGTTTGCTAAAAATTTTATTTTACTTGGGTTCATAATCAGTGCTCACGGAATCAGCAATCAATAAATCAACAATCTGCCCAACCCACATTAAACTTTAAAAAAATGATGTGTTGCATTCAGCCCAGAGCTCTCTTGGAGGACTATGATATGTCAGACTCAAGCCATGTATTTTGAATTGCGTCAAAGCTGGACGATGAAAAAGACCCTTGGAAAATGAATGCATTGAGTTATGGTGTTGGTGAGGAACATGGAATATACCACGGATTGTCAGAGAATGAACCAGCCTGTCTTGGAAGAAGTACAGCTAGAGTACTCCTTGGGTGATGCTCCGAGTCATTGTTTCATTTTAGATATAACATCAGGTGGGGCCTGCTCCTGGAGAAGGACATCTTGCTTGGTAGAGGGTGGATAAAGAAGAGGAAGACCTTCAATCCTATGGATCGGCCCAGTGACTGCAAGAGTGGGCTCAAACACAGCAATTGGGAGGCTGGTGCGGCCTGGGCCACGCTCCCTTGCACTTGTTATACATAAATAGGGCCTTGGTAAGTCGGAACCGATCCTTGGCTCCTAAGACCAACAAAGTCTTGGCTACAAAGTTAAATTCCTGTCATCTTGGAACAACGACTCCTGTTTGAGGCCCTGTGTTCGTTATCTACTCTTCCTAAAGATCACAGTAATGAATTAATATTTTGTGATAATTAAGTGAGACAACATATACAGAGTACTTTGGGAAGTACACAAAACACGATGAATGATATCACATTACTGTTGTTTTTGTGTTTTCATTGTTATTTGGGTGAAGTTTTATAGAGCAGCTTTTAAAATTATAATAAATCATTTTATTGAGGGTTCTTTTAAAAAAATATTTTATTGGGGTTCATACAACTCTTATTACAATCCCTACATACGTCAATTGTGTAAAGCACATTTGTATATTCATTGACCTCATCATTCTCAAAACATTTGCTCTCCACCTACCCCTGGCATCAGCTTCTCATTTTTCCCCTCCCTTCCCGCTCTCCCCTCCCCCATGAACCCTTGATAATTTATAAATTATTATTTTGTCATATCTTACAGTGTCCAACATTTCCCTTGACCCACTTTTCTGTTGTCCATCCCCCAGGGAGAAGGTCACATGTAGATCCTTTTAATCGCTTCCCCCTTTCCATCCCACCCTCCCTCCATCCTCCCGGTATCACCACTCTCACCACTGGTCCTGAAGGGATCATTTGTCCTGGATTCCATATGTTTCCAGTTCCTATCTGTGCCAGTGTACACCCTCTGGTCTAGCCAGATTTGTAAGGTAGAATTGGGATCATGATAGTGGTGGGGGAGGCATTAAGGACCTAGAGTAAGGTTGTATGTTTCGTTCTTGCTACCCTGCACCCTGTTTGGCTCATCTCCTCCCTGCAACCCTTCTGTAAGGGGCTGTCCAGTTGCCTACAGATGGGCTTTTGGTCCCCACTCTGCATTCCCCCTCATTCACAATATGATTTTTTCTTTGATGCCTGATACCTCAACCCTTCAACACTTCATGGTCATACAGGCTGGTGTGCTTCTTCCATGTGGGCTTTGTTGCTTCTCAGCTAGATGGCCGCTTGTTTACCTTCAAGTCTTTAAGACCCCAGATGCTATACCTTTTGATAGCCGGGTACTATCAGCTTTCTTCACCACATTTGCTTATGCACCCATTTGTCTTCAGTGATCGTGTCGGGAAGGTGAGCACCATGGAATGCCAGGTTAATAGAACAAAATATTCTTGCATTGAGGGAATACTTGAGTGGAGGCACAATGCCCTTCTGCTACCTGAATACTAAACCTATAAATATATGCACATAGATCTATTTCCCCATCCTCATATCTAAACATATTTACATATGTACATGCCTTTATTTAGACCTCTATAAATTAAATACCCTTTGTTTCTTAGCTCTTTCCTCTATTTCCTTTAAGTTTTCTCTTGTCCCACTATCATGCTCAGCCTTCATTTGGGTTTCAGTAATTTCTCTTGGTTACATTACCCTTGATCATGCCCTACCAGGCCACCTACACCCTTCTCAACACCAATTTGGATCACTTGTTGTTCCTTTGTCCCTGGGCTTGTTACCACCACTTCCTTTTCCCTCACCTCCCCTTCTCCCATGTTCCTCCAGAACTATTGGTCGCGTTGTTTTCTCCTCCAGATTGTTCATCCAGACTATCTTATGTAGACAGACCTGTGGAAATAATAACATGCACAAAAACAAGACAGAGAAAAACCAAGCAACAAAAGAAAACAAAACAACAACAAAAAGCCAATGATGAAGAAAAAACCCAAAAAACCCCACAACACAACAGCAACCAGAAAAGAAAGGCTTGCAGTTAGTTCAAGGACGGTTTGTTGGCCTTTAGAAGTCTTTTCCAGTCGAGTCTGATGGGGTGCCAAGCCCTAGCCCCCAAATCTATTTTTGGTATTCCCTTGGGACTCCGTTGCTCTGTTCCCCTTGCTGTCCTGTCGCAAGCCTTAGTTTTTTGCCTCAGTGTGGTGGGATCAGATTACACAATTCCCACACTATGTCTCCAGTGTTGTCCCCTGTAGGGATATGGGTCAGTGAGTGATGTCCTGTCTCATATTGGGGCCAGCCACATGGTCCTCTCTGTGGATTGGCTGCCCCGAGAGGGAATCTTGTCGTCAAGGCTTGGTGGGCCAGGGTGTGCTCCACTCCCTCTATTTGCTTCAGTGTGCTCTGATTAGACACATCCCTCTTCCTGAGCTGCAGCCTCAGTGCTGTCCTCTGAAATGAATTCTTCTGGGGGGAGGAGCAACTGTCAACGTAGTTGGGATTGGGATTATTGGGGGCTCTTACAGCTCTTAAAACAATCCATACATCCATTGTGTCAAGCACATTTGTACATATGTTGCCATCATCTTTGAAAACATTTTCTTTCTACTTGAGCCCTTAGTATCAGCTCATTTTTCCCTCCCTCTCTCATCTTCCCTTCCTCCCTCCCTCCATCATGAACCCTTCATAAATTATAAATTATTATTATTTTCATATATTACACCACCTGCTGTCTCCCTTCACCCATGTTTCTGTTGTTTGTTACCATTGTGGGGGAGGGGGGTTATATGTTGATCACTGCAATTGGTTCCTCCCTGCCCCCTCCCCTCATGATATCACAACTCCTATCATTGTTCCTGAGGGGTTTATCTGTCCTGGATTCTGCGTGTCCAGGGCTCTTATCTGTGCCAGTGTACATGCTCTGGTCTAGCCGCATTTGTAAGGTAGAATTGGGGTCACGGTGGTGGTGGTGGTGGTGGGGGGAGAAGCATTCAAGAACTAGAGGAATGTTGTGTGTTTTGTTGGTGCTATACTGTGATGTGCAATTGTCTACAGATGAGCTTTGGGTCTCCCCTCCTCCCCTCCTTGTTTGCATCAATATGATTGTTTGCTTTGGGTCTTCTTATAGAGGAGTTTTCTAATTCAATAATTCAAATACATTTTGTTTCATCTCATGGATGGTAGCTCAATGTCACATCATTTATCCCACTTCCTCCCTGAATTTACTGTTTCCATTTCTCTTCTTTTTCTAATCCTTCTGAACTTTGTGTTTGGGTAAATGCTCCCTATTTGACAAGGGAACAAGTGAGACAAATTGGTGGTGAGGTGGGTGTAGGAAGCCTTCTAAAAACCCTGGTGGGGACTGAGCATGATAGTGGGACAGCAGGAAAGTCAAGGGAAATAGAGGAAAGAGCTGGGAGGCAAAGGGCATTTATAGATGTCTAGATAAAGACATGTATATATATAAATATATTTATATATGAGGATGGGGAAATAGATCTATGTTTATAGGTTTAGTAGTCAGGTAGCAGAAGGACATTGTGCCTCCACTCAAGTATTCCCTCAATGCAAGAATATTTTGTTCTATTAAATTGGCACTCTATGGTGCTCACCTTCCTGACATGATCATTGAAGACAAATGGGTGCATAGGCAAATGTGGTGAAGAAAGCTGATGGTGCCCAGCTATCAAAAGATATAGTGTCTGGGGTCTTAAAGACTTGAAGGTAAACAAGCGGCCATCTAGCTGAGAAGCAACAAAGCCCACATGGAAGAAGCACACCAGTGCAATCACAAGGTGTCAAAGAGATCAGGTGTCAGGCATCATTAGAACAAAAAATCTTACCACAGCAAATGAGGGGGGTAGTGTGGAGTGGAGACCCAAAGCCCATTTGTAGGCCACTGGAAATCCCCTTGCCTCTAGAGGGGTGTCAGGGAGGAGATGAGCCAAACAGGGTGTGATGTAACAACGATGAAAAATATAACTTTCCTCTAGTTCCTAAATGCTTCCTCCACCCCCAACTATTATGATCCCAATTCTACCTTGCAAGTCTGGCTATACCAGAGGGTGTACACTGGTACAGATAGGAACTGGAAACACAGGGAATCCAGGGCAGAGATCCGTTCAGGACCAGTGGTGTGAGTGGCAATACTGGGAGCGTAGAGGGAGAGTAGGTTGGAAAGGGGGAAGCGATTAAAAGGATCTACATGTGACCTTCTTCCTGGGGGATGGACAATAGAAAAGTGGGTGAAGGGAGATGTTGCACAGGGAAAGATATGACAAAATAATTTATAAATTATGAAGGGTCCATGAGGGAGCGGGTAGCGGGGAGAGAGGTCAAAAAAAGAGGACCTGATGTCAGGGGCTTAAGTGGAGAGCAAATGTTTTGAGAATGATGAGGGCAATGAATGTACAAATGTGCTTTACACAATTGATGTGTGTATGGACTGCGATAAGAGTTGTATGAGCCCCTAATAAAATGATGAAAAAATGCTCCCTATTTAATTTAAAATAGTGGATTATTCCAAGGCTCACTTACTTCACTAATATTAGTGTTCCCTTATGGTCATGTCTATAGTTTGGTGGGAAATTGAGTGCTGGGAGTGACTTTATCTTCAGATTTCAGGGTGACTAAGGGCCATAGTTATGGGGGTTTCCCTAGTCTCTACAGTAAGCTTGTTTTTTTTTAACAGGTTTTTTTTTTTAATCTTCTTCCACATTCTCCCCACTCTGTCCAGAATCTCCTAATGTGACCCCTTTCAGAGCAGTTGGCCGTGATTGCTGGGCACCATCTAGTTCTTCTGGTCTCAGGTTTTGGAGACTGATGTCTGATTGATCCATAAGATATATTCCATATGTCTTCCATTTTCATCAGTTTCCTCTGAACACAGTGTGACAATGGCTGACCTGTTTTTCCACTTTATTCAACACTAGATGGCAGCAATGTCCCTTCAGGTAGTTAAAAATGACTCCAACTTTCAGGAATAGATGAAGTCAGTAAAGGCCGATGTATTTAATGAACCTGAAAAATGAGGGGGTGTGGTGGGGGGCAGTGAGGGGGAAACAAATGATAGATAGGTAAGTAGATCGATATATGATGATATATAAAGAAGTTTTTTTAAAGAAATATAGTGTTTCAAAAGAAGATATTGAAATAATCATGATGGGAAGACATCTGACCTCTATTGGATATTGTAATAGGTTTTGTGTCAACCTGGCTGGGCCCGGATTCTCAATAGCTTGGTCATTAAGACCTCCCCAGTGATGTGATCTAACATAATGTAAGCAACTCCATGATGGGATTGCTGTGAGCAGCCAAGCAGTTGTGGGAAGATTTGGGTGGTCTGCTATGACTTCTGTCAGTATCTGACAATGTTTTTATGCTATGCATACAGTTTTCTGGGGCTACTTCCTCCGACATGGGAAGCCTATTCTTTCCCTTGAGAAGGACATTATGCTCCATACAACAGAGGGGCAGCGAAAGAGGAAGACCCTTGAGGGGATGGATCAATACAGTTCTCAACCTGTGGGTTGTTACCCCTTTGGGGATCGCCAATTGTCTTAGGAACTGAGACACCACTCCTCTATCTGTCTCCAGGCAAGTGCGCTCACATGCAGATATGCCCACATTCGAGTACCCAGCATGAAGACTGTTACCATGCTACACGATGCTTCCAGATAAAAATTTCATTTATTTATATATGAAATAAGTATTTTGCAATATATAATTACATATTGTTTTTGTGATTAATCACTTTGATTCAATTATGCTCAATTTGTAACAATGAGACTACATCCTGAATATCAGATATTTATGACGATTCATAACAGTAGCAAAATTACAGTTATGAAGTCGCAATGAAAATAATTTTACAGTTGAGAGTGACCACAACATGACACACTATATTAAAGGGTCATGGCATTAGGAAGGTTGAGAACCACTGTCTTAGAAGGTTTTGGATAGAGTGGGAGAAACATGTATAACAAAACTCAGAATCCTAAGAGAGACCAGGCTCACTGGTCAGATAGGGACTGGCAGAACCCTCAAGAGTAAGGCCCTGAGTCACCCTGGTCTCTCCCTCAGAGCTGCTGGTGGTTTTGAACTGCTGACCATGTGGATTGCAGCCCAATATGTAATCACTATACCACCAGGGCTCCTCAGATAGTGAATAGGGATGATAAAAAAAAATAATGGATACATTTGTATTATAGCGCTGGCAATGAAGATGGACGATATCATGGTCTGCCAGTAAAACAAATAACTCTTTCTTGGAAGGAGCACAGCTTGAATGTTCCTTAGGGGGCGAGGGGGAGGAACAGACAGACTTGATTTCAAGTACTTTGGGCATGCCTTCAGAAGGGACCAGCCGTTGGAGAAGGATATCAAGCTTGGCTAATTATAAGATCAATGAAAAAAGGGGCCAGAGCTTGATGCCCTAACAGACTGGACTGGAAAACACCCCTAAAGGCCAACAAATGGTCCTTGAACTAACTATAAACTTTTCTTCTTGTTGTGCTTTTATTGTCATTGGTTTGTTGTTGTTGTTTTGTTGTATATTGTTGCTTAGGTTTTGCTCTGTCTTGTTGTTGTGCATGTTATTATCTCTGCAGGTCTGTCTAAATAGGATGGACTGGATGAACAATCTGTAGCAGAAAACAATGGGACCCACAGTTCCAGCAGGACATGGGAGAGGGGGAGGTGGGGGGAAAGATAGTGGTGTTGACAAAACCAGGGACAAGGAAATAACAAGTGATCCAAATCGGTGGTGAGGAGGGTATAGCAGGCCTGGAGGGGCAGGATCAAGAGTAATATATCCAACAGGAATTACTGAAACCCAAATGAAGACTGATCATGATAGTAGGACAAGAGAAAAGTCAAAGGAAATAGAGGAAAGAGCTAGGAGACAAAGGGTATTTATAGAGGTTTAAATAAAGGCATGTACATATGTAAATATATTTATATATGAGGATGGAGCAATATATCTTTGTGAATATATTTATAAGTTTAGTATTAAGGTAGAAGGACATTGGGCTTAGTCCCTCAATGCAAGAATACTTTGTTGTATTAAATTGGCATTCTATGATGCTCACCTTCCCGACACAATCACTGAAGACAAAGCAAGTGAATAAGCAAATGTGGTGGAAAAAGCTGATGGTGCCAGCTATCAAAAGATATAGTGTCTGGGGTCTTAAAGGCTTGAAGGTAAACAAGCGGCCATCTAGCTAAGAAGCAACAAAGCCCACATGGAAGAACACACCAGCCTGTGTGATCACGAGGTGTCGAAGGGATCAGGTTTCAGGCATTATCAGAACAAAAAATCATATCATTGTGAATGAGAGGGGAGTGTGGAGTAGAGATCCAAAGCCCATTTGTAGGCCATTGGATATCCCCTTACAGAAGGGTCTCGGGGAGGAGACGAGTCAGTCAGGGTGCGATGTAGAAATGATGAAACCTGCAACTTTCTTCTAGTTCCTAAATGCTTTCCCCAACTCCACTATCATGATCCCAATTCTACCTTACAAATCTGGCTAGACCAGAGGATGTACACTGGAACAGACAGGAACTGGAAACACAGCGAATCCAGGGCCGATGATGCCTTCAGGACCAGTGGTATGAGTGGAGATACTGGGAGGGTGGAAAGAGGGTAGGTTGGAAAGGGGGAACTGATTACAAAGAGCTACATTTGACCTCCTCCCTGGGGGATGGACAACAGAAAAGTGGGTGAAGGGAGACATTGGACAGGGAAAGATATGACAAAACAATAATTTATAAATTATCAAGGGTTCATGAGGGAGAGGGGAGGGGAAGGGAGGGGAAAATGAGCTGATGCCAGAGGCTTTCGTGGAGAGCAAATGTTTTGAGAATGATGAGGGCAATGAATGTACAAATGTGCTTTACACAATTGATATATGTATGGACTGTGATAAGAGTTGTATGAGCCCCTAATAAAACAACAAGAAAAAAATCAATGAAAACAAGGAAGACCCCCAAAGAGATGTGACTGCAGCAATAATTGGGAGGACGACACAGAAGTGGGCAGAGTTTGTTCTCTGCACATAGGTGGCTGTGATTTGAAACTGACTTCAGAGAACCTAACAAGGCTAGACAGAGCACTCTGATTGCCTATCCTAATCAGGCAAGATCCTCATTTGTAAGTGGCAGAACTAGAATTCCAAATCAATTCTAACTCCCAACACCCCAAATCAAAACTCTTTTCTCTTGGTGTTGACTGGTCAGCTGCCCTTGGCTAAGGTCTGCCAGATAGGAAGGGTCCCCTGGGTAGCAGTTGGCGGCGGGTAGCGGGTGGGGGTGGGTGGGGGGAAGGACGACGACGATGATGACAAGACTGTGCATTTTCTATTACACACCGGTTACCATGGACAGCTGGAGATGATTCAGCAAGTGAAGAGGAACACGTGTGTATTTGAGCACCTCCGTGGCTCAGGACAGGTTGTACGACTTTCCTTCGGTGAGTTGGAAGGAAACGGGTCGGGGAATGACTCCGGGCCCAGGGCTGAGCAATCTTCCCAGGCGAAAGCAAGGCAGGTGCAGTTACACGGCTCAGGTGGTGCCCACCTACTGCGTGGAGTAAAAGCTGAACCAGCTTGATTTGGGTTTTGGGCTGATTATAATGGTAACACTCTCCACCAGATAGGTACCATTTTCCGCAGCTTCAGCTCTGGCTGGCGACCCTCTGAGATCTTAAAATCAGAATTCCCATCGAGGGTGAACACCCCTTCTCCTCGGTAATCCCCGCAGCGTAATGACTCTAGAAAGGGGGTTTCATAGAGCTGTGTCTGCTCCTAAGTTTCACGCGAATACAAATACTCCGTGTTTAAACGTGCTGAAGAATAGTAAGTCTACTCACCTGCCACCGAGAGTAAGACTCAGGCCACAGAGAAGGACGCACCTGTCTTTGAATGGCGGACCCCAGAGGGTCCCGAAAGGGAATCCCCACCCCCTCCCGCGGGTCGACACCTCCCAGACAGGAAAGAGGGACTTTTCAGCGCCAGGCCCCGTGTGTTCGGCGGCACAGTAACCCCAGGGCGCCCCGCTCCCCGAACCCGCCGGGGGGCTTCTCCCCGGGCGCCCCTTGGCGGGCGGGGCCGGGCCGGCTGGCACCATAAAGCCCTTTATTGAGGCCCCCGCGTCACGCGGCCGCGGGCCCTGGGCGCCCGGGCAGCGCCCGCAGGAGGGAGGCGTGTGTGCGCCGTGCGGGCCCGCGGCGCGTGCACGGCCCTGTGCGCTAGCCGGGCGCGCGCTCCGCCATCGGTCCACTGGGGCCGCGACCCGCGGAAACACCCGGACCCCCGGTAATCAGAGGGTGCGATGGCTGGCGGGGCGCCCCAGCCCGCGGGACCCGCTCCCCGAGACCAGCCAAACCGGCCGCACCGGCTGGTCCACGCTCCCGCGGAAGAAGCAGGGTGGGGCCGGGCATGGGAAGGTTGCGAGGGCGGAGCCCGTCCCTTCGCCCCAGGCTCGCACCCCGGCCTCGGGAGGCCCCCCCTCCCCCGAGAGCGAGCGGGAGGGCGAGTGGGAGAGCGGCTTGGAGCTTGCCAATTTTACAGTTCATATTTTCGAATAACAGGAAACTCTGGAAGTGGGGGGTGGGGTGGGGTGTGGGTGAGGGTGCTGGGAAGTAAGGGGGGCGGGTGGGGGTGTCCCGAAGCTCCTTTCCCGGCAGGGCCATTTGTGGTTTAACATTGCCGCACCCACAGCTACATTTTGGTGATGCGGCCTTTGGGCTAGATTGGCAGGTTCCGTCCAAGATCAAATACCAGGACAGAACGCAGTTGGGTGTTCACCGATTTCCTGTCCCAAGATGACAGATCTGAACTAGAATTGTCTCCGTACATGGTGGCAGGAAATGAGAAAAGCAACTCATGGAAATAAAAGAGAACACGGTTTGACTGCAGCGATTCGGTCTCAATGAATATTTCTTACAGGTTGTCTGATAGTTGAATTTCAGCATCTCTTTTTTTTGTATTTGGCTATGTAAACATTCCAGGGAATAGCAATTGGTTTGGTGCGTTGCAATCATTTCTGGCAAAGTGACCTGAGGGCCTGTCATTCCATCAGGCAGCTTTGCAGAGGAATTAGACTGGAATAATTCATCATGGCGTATGGCTTGCCAAGAAAGAACACAGTGAAAAACCTTTTGGGGCACAGTTGTTTTGATGTGTAAGTATTTTCATGGTAAGTATTATTACTACGGGTGGGAAGGATCCTTGCTAAAGTGAAATTATTGCATATCTTTACCCAAGCCCCCTGGGGGCGTCGTTGTTCCGCCTTGGGCTGCTCACCAAAAGGCCAGCAGTTTATAACCAGTAGCTGCTCAATGTGCCTGTGAGGCGTGACCCTACGCACCACAGAATGAAACACTGCCTGGTCCTGCACCTTCCTCACGATTGTTCCTAGGCCAGAGCCCATCTTTGCAGCCTCTGTGGCAATCCGTCTACTTGAGGGCCTGCCCCTCTGTTGCTGCCCTCCCACTTTACCAAACATAATGTCCTTCTGCAGGGACTGGGCTCTCCTGACACTATAGCCAATGTCCAAGAGGCTAAAACAACAATAACAGCAACAACAACAACAACAAAATCTGTCTTGGAAGAAGTACAGCCAGAATACTGCGGACACAGTGTCAGGAGAGACCAGTCCCTGGAGTCGGATCTCATCCATCTGCGACAAGATAGAGTGACACAGTGGCTGCATGGATGGTGTCGAACACAAGAACAATTGTGTTAGGGCAGGCAGTGTTCCCTTCTGTTGCACATGGGATTGCTATGAGCTAGAACTGACTAGATGACACTTGACAACAACAGCCACCACAGCTGATGCTTTATGGGACAAAAAGAGAGACTTGTAAAGAGTTACTGTCTCAGAAACCCACAGCGGAGTTCTCTCCTTTCCTACCGGGTCTCCATAAGACCGAATTGACTTGATGTCCATGAGTTTGGTTTTTTGGGTTTATACGTTTCTGTTTCTCATGAGATATTGGATTATGTGAGTGAGAGATTTCAGGTTGTCTGAGGGTCCCTGAGGAGCCCTCATCACTCTGCTTCAGAGTTCAACTTCTAGCTGAAGGGTCAGCTGTTTGAACTCACCAACTGCTCTGTGGGAAAAAGCTGCAGCAGACTGCTTCTGTAGAAATGTACCGTCTTGGAAACCCTTTGTGGCAATTCTGCTCTGTTCTTCTGGAGTGCGGCATTCATCTTCCCAGCAGTGTGCTGGGGGTGGTGTTTAATTGGGAGGAACCCGAGAAGTGCAAATGGTTTGTACCAGTCTCCTAACCTCGAGGTTGGCTTTTCAAACCTGCCTACCAGAGCCAGGGAAGACAGGTGAGAAAACTCCGTGGAGCAAATGTGTGAAGATTAAAGCCAAGACAAATCCACGTGGTAGACAAATGGGCTCGTCATGGGCCTCACTCCACATAAACGGTGTTTATTTTGATGCTGAATTATTTTTAAGGCAATTGCTTTTGTAGGACTTCATAAACTGTTTTCCATATATGAACTAAATTAGAAAACTCAGATTCAGGGATGTAGTTTGCTCAAGGTTAAAGCGGTATAGAAAGAATGGGGAGAATCAGAAAGTCTGTCTTCTTAGGCCAAAGCAACAAGTTCACCTACTGCCCACTACCTTAAAAATACTTCTTTCAAATAGTCAAATTCATGTAAAAATGCCCTGGCTAGACTTGTGAGCAACGTGTACAATGATAGGTAAAAAAGTATTGCTAGGACGATTCTAGTTGATACCTGCCCGGGCTTCTTTATAACCAAACATGTTGACACCTGTCTCTGTGCTCAGTGGATGACTGCATACAAGTCCTCTCAGCGACACACTCCTCTCAGTCTCAGGAAGGTGCTCTCCAAACAAAGGCCCAATGCAAAGCAGGGCTTCCAAGGGGATCTGCTGGGCCAGTTCCATTCAAGGCAGAGAGTTCAGCTCAGAGCATGATGGCGACTGTCTTTCTAGGATTCCCAAGGGGTAACCTGGATAGATTTTTGGAAGGACGCAGGATGATCCTGGGGGATTATTATGAAGAAATCTTAAGGAAACTGAAAACAGTATGGAAGACAAAAAGTCCAGGAAAGTTGCACCAATGCCTTGTTTTCCATCACAACAATGCCTCTGCTCATTCTTTAAGGGTAGGCTGTCCTATGAGAATTCCATTGGGAAATCTTACCACATCCACCTCACAGCCTGGGCTTTGCCTCCTTCAGACTGCGTTTTCTGACTTAAGTGCAAAGAATATTGAAAAGACACACCCTTTGTGCCCCTTCAGGGTGTCGACACTGCTGGTTAGTCATTGTGTCGATCATGGTGTCGATCTTAATTCCATAGCGTTTTCAGTGGTTGATTTACTGGAAGTAAATTCCAGGTCTTTCTTTCCAAGCACTTCTGGGTAAACCCAACCTCCAACTCTTTGGTTAGCAGGCAAGTCCTTTAACTGTTGTTGTTAGGTACCATTGACACTGCACATCTGTTCCTATGTGCAGCAGACTAAAACACTGCCCATCCTGTGCCGTCCTCACAATTGTTATATTGCAGCCACTGTAACAGTTCACTTTATTGGGGGTGGGTGTGGCTTGGGGGTCTCTTCTTCTCTTTTGATGACCCTCTGTTTCATGAAACATGATGTCTTTTTTCCAGGGTCTGGTCTGTCCAGATAATATATCCGAACGATGTGAGATGAAGTCTCATCATCCTTGATTCTAACGAGCATCCTGGGTGTACTCTTCCAGGTCAAATTTGTTTCTGTAAAAAAAACCAAATTCTTCAGGCACCCATGATTCTTTCAGTGGCCTTCCTCAACATCACAATTCACACACATCAGCCCTCCTTATTCCTTGCCCCACGTTCACACATGATCGAAACGACCATGGCTTGGGTCAGGTTCACTTCGGTCCTCCCAGGGACACCCTGGGTCTTTAAAGCTTTAAGGCGCTGTTTTGCTCAGCACATGCCCACTTCGATTTCATGACTGCTGCTTCCATGAGCATTGACTGTGGACCCAAGCAAGCCGAAATCCTTGATCACATCTATTTTTTCTTAATTTATCATGATTGTGTCTATTGGGCCCATTGTGAAGATTTTTGTTTTCTTTGCCCTGAATTGTAACAAAGAAATTTAACCCGCAGCTCCAGGTTTGATTTTCCTTACCTAGTGCCTCAACTCCTCCTTGTTTTCAGCAAGCAAGGTATTGTCAGCGGTATAGCAAAGGCTGTTAGTGAACCTTCCTCCAGTTCTGATGGGCCATTCTTCCCTAAGCCCAGCTTCTCAGATGATTTTCCACCGTAGAGATGGAATGAGTGGAGTGAAAAGAGACAGCCCTGGCTGGCGCACGCTTTCCTGGTTTGAAACCGCGTGGCGTCCCTTTGTTTTGTTCAAACGATTGCCTCTTGATCTGTGTCGAGCTATCTTATGGACAAAATGAAGTTGAGTATTTTAATGAACGCTAACTCTTAGTGGAGCTTTTTAATGTTGCAGTCTGAGATTTCATTTTGTTTCTCTGTTTTTCTTTCTTTTTTTGTAGTTAGTTCAAGAACTGTTTGTTGGCCTTTAGGAGTGTTTTCCAGACCAGTCTGTTGGAGCACTACTCCCTGGCCCCAAAGTCCACCTTCAGCATTCCCCGGGGCCCTGCGCCACTCCATTCCCTTGCTGTTCCACTGCACTCCCCCAGTGCTTTGCCTCGGTGTGGCGGGATCAGATCAGGCGCAATTCCCACACTATGTCTTTGGTGTTGTGTCCGGTAGGGCTATGGGTCAGTGAGGGATGTTTTGTCTCATAGTGGGGCTGGCCATGTGGTCCTCTTTGTGGACTGGCTACACCAATCAGGGAAATCGTCCTCACGGCCTAGTGGGCCAGGATGTGCTCCACTCTCTCCTCCTCCCCCTTCATCTGCTCCCATGTGCTCCGATGAGATATGTCCCACTCCCTGAGTTGCAGATTCAATGCCATCCTTTGGAATAAATTCTTCTGTGGGGAGGAGCAAGTGTCTACGTAGTAGTTGGGATTGGGGCCGGCCCCTCAGACTTCTCCACTGGTTCCCTACTCCATGGCGGCATGTTGCATTCATATATTGGAGCACTGCATTGAAGTCTGGTTCCTCTTTCCCTGTGGAGATATAAACAGTACCTTCCCCTTGGGTGGGTTAGTGCTCTGTGCCCCTGCTACCCATTTCTTTCTTTATTATTTATTTTCCTTTCCCCACCTCCTTTTTAGGTGTCTACCATATGGATCCCTGGATTCGGTCTGGTCCCTGCCATACTACCTGGTCCTCACCTCAGGAATGTTTGTATACAGTAGCTTTTTCCCTATGACCCTTTTCCTTTTTTTTTTTTTAAAGCTTACCTCAGGGGACTCATGTTGTACTTGTCCTTTTGTGCTTGGCTTACTTTGCTTAGCATGATTTCCTCCAGTTCTTCCCATGTAGTCATGTGCTTCATACATTCATCACTGCTTTTTAGTGATGCATAGTACTCCATTGTATGTATGTACTACAGCTTTTTTTTTTTGTACTACAGCTTTTTAATCCACTCATCAGTTGATGGAAATTTGGGTTGTTTCCAACTCCTTGCAGTTGTGAACCATGCTGCAATGAACATTGGGGCACAGATGTCTGGCCTTGGTTTGTTTCTTGCCTCTTCTGGGTATATGCCCAGTAGGGGGATTGCTGGGTCATATGGTAACTCTATTTCCATCTGTTTTAGGTATCGCCAGATCGATTTCCATAGTGGTCGTACATACTTGCAAGCCCAGCAGCAGTGGATGAGAGTTCCTGTCTCCCCACAGCCCCTCCAACACTTGTTGCTTTCTGATTTTTTGAATTGGGCTACCTTTGAGGGTGTTAGTTGGTACCTCATTGTTGTTTTAATTTGCATTTCTCTTATGGCTAAGGATTGGAAACATTTTCTCATATGTTTTTTAGCCATTTGGATTTCTGCCCCTGTGAAACTTCTGTTCAAGTCCTTTGCCCACCTCCTCAGTGGGCAATTCGTTTTTCCCTTTTTGAAAGCTAGCAGAGTATTGTAGATTTTAATAATAAGGCCTTTGTCTGATGTGTCATTGCTAAAGACGTTTTCCTAGTCCATGGACTCTCTTATTACTCTCTTGGTGAATTCTTTCGATTACACAGGTGTTGGATCTTCAACGTATCCCATTTGTCAATTTGTGCCTCCTCTGTGTTTGTGTCCTTCTCTATTTCTGATACCCTATGTCTTCCCTGTGCCAAAGTTCTCGAGTTGTTTCCAATTCACTCATTGATTGCCCTAATAGTTTGGGGTTTAACTTCAAGGTCTGTGATCACCTTGAGTTTATTCTTGTGCATAGAGTGAGATAAGGGTCTTGCCTCATTTTTCTGCATGTTGATACCCATTTTTTCTCCAGCACCACTTGTTAAAGAGGGCATCTGCTTCCCATTCCTGTTTTCTGAAGGTTCTCTTGGTATTAGTGATTAACGTATAACTGCAGTATTCTGAAAAATATAACACTTTTGAGATCTTCATGAGTGAGAAGCATGTAAAGATAAGAAACGTGGACTGTGGGTTTGGTATTTGGATACACTCAGCTTTTAAATACTCTCTCTGGGTCTTAATTATTTGATTGCTGAACCTCAGTTTCTTGTTTGTAAAATTATGATCACATTTACTTGCTTGGTAGTTCTAAGGGTTGCAATTAGACCACACACTGTTGTGTGTGAGATGCCCTGAACAATGCACTATTTCTATCTGTTTAATATGTACACATTTCATACATATGTTCACACACATATTTAATCTACCTATGCAAATATTTGGGAGAAAGAGGTGTCCTTCTACTCCTGTAAATAGTTCGTCCTGGAAACACAAAGGGGCAGCTCTTTTTTTGTCCCATGGGGTCAGAATTGACCCAGTGGCTGTGGGTTTATTTTATTTGATACTATTATTTATGTTATCATCTTTGTTTACCTACTTATCTACCTATATGCATTGTTATCCATGTATTTTTTTTAAAGTTTGATAAATTTAATTTATTTCCTTCCCCGTCCTACCCTTTCCCTCCTCCCTCACCCTGGCTTCTCTGTGACCATCCAATGGCTGCTTAGTTTGGCATGAAAATAATTTTTCAATTTTATCACAATGGTTGCATAAGGTACATATCTTTGTGGGATTGACTAACCTTGCACAGCATAATGCTTTCCAAATTCCTCAATGCCATGATATATTTGACAGTTTCATCCTTATTCTTTAGGGATGCATAGTACTCCATTGTGTCTGCAACAAGGTTTATACATCCATTTGTCCACTAGAGGGTGTCGAGGTTGTGTTCGTCTTGCTGTTGTGTATACTGCTGTGACAAACGGGTGCGCACACCCAGCTTGTGCTTTGTTCCGAGTTCATTTAGAGTGTGTGCTGAGTAGAGAGATTACTGTGTCACATGGGACTTCTATTCCCATCAATTTGAGGTCGTGCCATGCCCCCCCTTCATTTGTTATTTCATATATTTTTGAATGTTTCTATCAGAGCTGTATGAAGTAGTGTCTCATTGTTGTTTTCCATTGTCTTTCTTGAATTGCTAGTGATTTCGAATATTTCTTCTTGTGCTTATTGGCCACCTGGATGCAATTCTTAGTGAACTGTCTACTCATATTTTCTGCCCATTTTTAAATTGGATTGTTTGTCCTTTTGTTGCTGCTGTTGTTGAGGTACTGTAGTTTTCTGTAGATTTTTAAGATTAACCCTTTACCAAAAATATCATTGCCAATTTTTTTTTGCCCAGTCAGTGGATTCTCTTTTTTCAGGCAGTCTACTGTTGCCCATGTGTCGTAGTGGGTTACTTACTGGGCTGTCAACCCATGAAGTCAGCAGTTGGAAGTCAGAAGCTGTGGGAGAAAGAAGCAGCTTTCCACTCCTATACACAGTTACCATCTTGGAAACCAAAGGGAAGTTCTTTCCTGGCCTGTAGGGGTGCTGTGAGTCGGAATTGACTGGCAGTGAGATTATAGTTTTAAAATTGGAGCACACAAATGTTGTATTTTTAGGAAGCCTCAGTTCTCTATTTTAATTTGATGTGGGTATTTATTATTATATGTAATAGGGTTGATGTCTTGAATTGGAGACCTTAAGTTTGTCCTTATTTTTTCATTTATGATCTCTATAGTTACAGAGTTTATGTTTAGGTCTATAATCTATCTTGAGTTTATGTTTGTACATGGTGTGAGATAAGGGTCCTGTTTCTTTCTGCAAATGGAGATTCAGTTTTGCCAGCACTGTTTGTTGAAGAGGCTGTCCATTCCCCCACATTATGTGTTTCAGCCCTTTATAAAAAAAGCAGTTGTCTGTAGATGTATGGTTTTATTTCTGGGTTCTCCATCCTGTTCCATGATCTGTGTATCTATTGTTGGACAGCACTAGACTGTTTTGACTACTGTGGCTATCTAATAGGGTTTATTTATATATTTATTTTGTAGTAGGTTTTAAAGTCACAAAGTGAAAGACCTCCTAATACTCATTTAAAAAAAATAGTTCTTTGCTTATGTTGGGTTCCATACAAAGGAGTGTCTAAAACAAAACAAAATATAAAAAAAACCCAAAAAACAGAATACCTTTTTCAAAGTTATGTATTTAAAAAAAATTTTTTGACTTTTAAAAATCATTTTATTGGTGCCTCATACAACTCTTATAACAATCCATACATACATACATCAATTGTAAAAGATGCAATCTTTTCAGAACCTTTAAATAGCTTGATTAGCAATGTGAATTCCAAATGTACTATCCCACTCACATCCAAAAAACAAATGAGCATCATCTTGATCTTTGATTTTATTTGACCAGCTTTATTTGGAGTGAGGTGAAGATGGCATCTTCCATTGACTTGACCAATGTTTGCTTTCAGGATCATCAGAATTGCACTATGTCTCGTCACCAGTATTGACCTTGGGGAAAAAAAAGTCTGGGTCACTTTAGAGCTGTTCTTTCAAAGCATGGAATGTTTCTTGGTCAGTCAGAACTCGGGGAATAAATTTCCCCGAGACCATTCTCATTCCCAAATCTTCCATTAAAATTAGTGAAATGGAGCTCCAACTTTCCCATCTCTTTAGTTGTTTATCGTCTTAGGTCTCTGAGCACAAGTCCACAAATTTTGTCCACATTTTTGTCCATTTGGGAAGTTGACAGACATCCAGAAGGAGGTTTGTCATCAATCCATATTTCATCTTTTATGAAACAAGAAAACCACTATACACTTGAGTTTTTCCCTATAACACTGTCCTTGTAAGCTGCATTCAACATCACACCAGTTTCCACAGCATTTTTTCCAAGCAGAAAATAACACTTCATTGCCCCATCCTGTTCTTTTAAATCAGCCATTACAAAAAATGAGGTTCAAGTGAAACTGCTTATATGAAAAAATCCACTGTGACCAGAGAGAACCTCCCCAGGTGATGCCACTGGGTGCACTAACTCAGAGTGAGTTGCTCCATGCTCCCCTAGTGGGGAAAATGCATACTATGAAAGCTCTGCCCAGCGGAGCTTTTTTCCTGTTCTGTTTTGGTACCCTCTCATGTAATGCTAGGGATTAGCTTTTCTATTTCTCTGAAGAACAATGCTGGGATTTGGATCCAAAGTACATTATATTTATAGTGTGCTTTGGGTAGTATTGACATTTTCACAATAATCTTCGGTTTCTTTCAGTTTCTTGTAGTAATCTTTTGTAGTTTTCTTTGTACAAGTTTCTTGTTTCCCTGGTTAGGTTGATTCCTACGTATTTCATCTTTGGGGTGCTTAACTGTCAGTGGTATTGTTTTCTTGGTTTCCCTCTCAGCATCTCTGCATTAGTATACAGTAACTAATTGACTTTTTTATGTTGATCTTGTAGCCTGCCATGCTGCCAAACTTTTCAATTAACTCCATCAGTTTCTTTGTTTAGCCTTTGGTGTTTTACACATATGATGCTATATCATCTGCAGTTCTATTTCTTCATTGCTTCCGTAAACAGTATGAAGGATGATATCTGACCTCCTCTGGCCTCCCTCTTTTACCTATTCCGACACCAAACCATTCATCTACATCTACACCTACATCCACACCTGTGCTGGGTGCAATAATTCATGGCAGTGGCCACACAGAACTCCGATCATACGATCAAGGCGGCATACTAGATGGGTTAATGGCTATCAGAAGCCAGGATGAGTACAGAGTCAGCATGCAGTCACTGATCCTTAGTAACACTTTTCCTCAGCCCCCAGCCAAGCTTCTTATTGGTCTGCAGCCTCTCAGCCATGTGGTCCCTGGCCAGGAAGCCAACCTGTGCCTCACAGGCCCATGACTTTGGCACTGCTCCTCTGTTCTGTCTCATGGTTTTCTTGCCTCAGTCTCTGGTCTCAACCTAGCTCCTTTGTTCTGCCCCATGTTCTCCATGCCACAGTCCCTGGTGCTTCTGGTCTCTACAGAGATCTCAAACATACTCGTCTTCTGAGGGCCGTAGGCTTTCTCTCTGCTTTTGAGATGGCTCTTACACACAGAGGAACAGCTTTGAAGTGTGACTTTTATCATTCAGCAGACCATATCCTAAAGTAAAAAAAAAAGGTGCGATATGGTTTACACACTCTACTCAGGTGGAAACTTAATCCTACCTTAATCCTGGTCATTGCCATAGCTGAGAACTCTCTCCAAACTGGCGTTATAACCACAGGCATAGATGATTATGGCGCAAAAGATTGCCACTAGAAGGGCCACATTACGTAGTTGACTTGAGCACAGAATCAGAGAATTTGGATCGCGTGAAGAACACCACATCATGATTTCAGGGAGGCTGATTTACGCCTTTGATGTGCGGATGACACAAGCGTGTTTGCTGAAAGTGAGGAAGATTTGAAGTCTGCTGATGAAGATCAAGAATTGCAACCTTCAGTATGGATCACAACTCAAACTGTAAAGAAAATAAAATCTTCACAGCTGGACCAATAGGTAACATTATGATAAACCAAGAAAAGATTGATATTATCAAGGATTTTGTTTTGCTTGGATCCATAATCAATGTTTATGGATGCACAGAGATAAAAGATCAAATTGCATTGGGTAATTCTGCTCCACAAGACCTTCTTTAGAGTATTAAACAGCAAGGATGTTACTTTGAGGACTGAGGTGCCTCTGGATCTTGTCACGTGCCTTTCTGCATCTACTGATATGTTTGTTTTAAAAAGTAATATGGTGGATCACATTGTTTTTCTAATGTTGAACCATCCTTACCTACATGGTATAAATCCTTGATCATTATGTGTTCTGTGAAGGGTTTATTCAGTTCTATTGGCTAGCATATTGTTGAAAATGCTTACATCTATGTTCATAAGGGATATTTTTCTTTAATTTTCTGTTTTGGCAAAGTCTGCCTAAGTTTGGTATCAGGATTACATTTGCTTCATAAAATGAGTTCAAGAGTTACTGTCCTTTCCCGTAGTCTGGAAAAGCTTGTGTAGAACTGGTGTGCACTCTTCTCTGACTGCTTGATGGAATTCCCCAGTGAAGCTGTCCGAGCTTATGCCACCCTGCTCTGTCTCTTCTTTCTCATGTGTTCTGAGAATATCTTGTTTCTGAGACATAGCATTGTCTTTATGTTTATTCCTTTATGACCTGTTTTTATGTTTCTTTCTTGATGTTGACCAGGTGATATTGAAGTGGATACTGTTTTTTGCCTGCTAGTTGTAGCTGTTGACATTTCCAGGGAGGCTGGGCCATTGGGTGACAGCTGAGTCCAAGAAATGAATGATGACAAACAAAACCCAAAACAGAGTCACACAAATCGCAGAATCTAACAAACAATATCGCCCTTCTCACATAGGCAACAGAGAAAAAAGAAAACAAACAAGCAGTAAAATAAAACTCCAGGAGGTCGGGGAAGCCCCTCTCAAAGCCCGAGCCGGCCGCTGGTGACCATGTCCTTAGTCAGTTTGGAGGTTGCTGTAGAATGTGAACCAATACAGAAGTAGCTATTTCTAAAGACAAAATGGCTCTGAAGGGAGGAAGAATACAAACACCAGAAAAACCCAGCCGGTTCTTCCAGAGAGGCGTCTTTTCCTCAAAGCAGGCCCGAGAGTCTGCATCTTCCTTCCAGCGAAGGATCAGAGCATGGCTGAGTATCAAATTACAGCATCTATTGTTGTTAGGTGCCATCAAGTCGGTTCCAACTCATAGCAACCCAATGGACAAGAGAAGGAAACCCTGCTCGGTCCTGTGCCATCCTCACAATTGTTCTTACATTCGAGTCCATTGTTGCCGCCACTGGGTCAATTCATCTCATCAACGCCCTATCTCCTTTTTGCTGCCCTTCTCTTTTACCAAGCATGATGTCCTTTGCGGGGAGCTGGTCTCTCCTGGCAGCATGTCTAAAGTATATGAGGCAAAGTCTCATCACCTTGCTTCTAAAATCCATCATGGCTGTACCCCTTGCTGTCAATAGTATTTTTCACCAGCACCATGATTAAGATGCACTGAGTCTTCTTTGATCTTATTCAATGTCCAATTTTCACACACCCATGAAGTAATTGAAAATACCATGGCACAAGGGGAGCAAAGCAATGGAGTCCCCTGGGAATACCAAAAATAGATTTTGGGGCACCCCATCAGAATCCACCTACTGGAAAACACTCCTGCAGGTCAACAAACAGACCTGGAACTATTTATAAGCTTTTCTTTTTTTGTTGTTGTGGTTTGTTTTGCTCTGTCTTGTTTTTGTGCTTACTAATGTTTCGGCATGTCTATCTGGATAAGATAGGCAGGATAAACAAGCCAGAGTCTAAAACAACGGGACTGATGGTTCCAGGGGACATGGGAAAGGGGGAGGCAGGGAAAATGAAGAGGGGTGTCAACCAACCCAGGGACAAGGGAACAACAAGTGATCTAAAATTGATGCTGAGGAGGGTGTAGGATTCCTGGTAGGGCTTAATCAAGGGCAACGTAGCTGAGAAGAATTACTAAAACCTAAATGAAGCCTGAAAATGATAGTGGGACAAGAGGAAAATAAAAGGAAATAGAGGAAAGAACTAGAAGGCAAAGGACTTTTATAGAAGCCTAAATACAGGCATGTACATATGTAAATATATAAAATGATAAGGAAATATATGTACATATATTTATATGTTTAGTATTAAGGTAGAAGATGGACATTGGGCCTCTACTCAACTACTCCCTCAATGCAAGAACACTTTTTTTCTAACAACCCAGCATTCTGTGATGCTTACCTTCTCACATGATTGCTGAAGACGAAATGGGTGCATAAGCAAATGTGGTGAAGAAAGCTGATGGTGCCCAGCTATCAAAAGATATAGCATCTGGGGTCTTAAAGGCTTTCAGACAAACAAGTGTCCATCTAGCTGAGAAGCAACAAAGCCCGCATGGAACAAGCACATCAACCTGTGTGATCACGAGGGGTTGATGGGATTAGGTAGCAGGCATCAAAGTCCAAGAACAGAAAATCATATAAATGTGAATAAAGGGGAGTGTGGAGTGGAGACCCAAAGCCCATCTGTATACAATTGGACATCTCCCTACAGAAAGGTCATAAGGAAGAGATGAGCCAGTCAGGGTGAAATATAACACTGATGAAACATAAAACTTTCCTCAAGTTCTTTAATGCTTCCTCCCCCACACTATCATGACTCCAATTCTACCTAACATATCTGGCTAGATCAGAGAATGTATACCAGTACAGATAAGAGCTGGAAACACTGATCTACATACAATCTCTTCCTAGGGGGACGGACAAGAGAAAAGTAGGTGAAGGGAGACAGTGAAAAAAAAATTACAAATTATCAAGGGTTCATGAGGGAGGGTGGGGAAGGGGGATAAATGAGGAGCTGATATCAAGGGCTCAAGTAGAACAAAAATGTTTTGAAAATGATGGCAACATATATACAAATATGTTTGACATAATGGATGGGTGGATTGTGATAAGGGCTGTATGAGCCCCCAATAAAATGATTTTTACAAAAGAAAATAAAATACCATGGCTGGGGTCAGTTGCACCTTATCCTCCAAGTGACATCCTAGTCCTTCAAAACTTTAAAGAGATCTGTGCAGTGCATTTACACAATGCAATATGTTATGTGATCTCTTGACTGCTGCTTCCACGAGCATTGGTTGCAGATCTGAGTAATATGAAATGCTTGACACTTTCAAACTTGTCTCCATTTTTCATGATCCTGTCTCTTGGTCCAGTTGTGAGGATTTTGATTTGTAATCTATATTGAAGATTGCACTCCATGATCTTCATGAGCAAGTGCTTCAAGTCTTCCTCACTTTCAGCAAGCAAGGTCGTGTCGTTTGCATAGCACACACAGGTTGTCAGTCATCCTTGCTGCAATTCTGGAGGCGGGTTCTTCCTCCTACAGGTCAGCTTCTCTGATAGCTCCTAGCATACAGATTTAATTGGGTTTGCCAGGACACAGCCCTGATGTACACCTTTCCTGATTTTAAGCCATGCACCGCCCCCTTGTTCTACTCACATGGCTTCCTTTTGGTCCGTATACAGGTTGTGCACGAGCACAGGAGAAGTGTTTTGGGGTTCTCAATCTTCTGAATGCTAACCTAGTTTATAATGATTTACACAACCAAATGTCCTTGCATAGTCAACAAGAGATAAGTAAACACCTTTTCGTATTCTCTACTGTTAGCGAGCCCTTCTGGTAAATATCCTTCCTGCTCTGTCTTCTGTATCTGGCCTGAATTTCTGGCATCCCCCTGTCTATGTACTGCTGCAACCTTTTTTGAGTGATCTTCAGCATTCTTTCTTTGGAATGGGCACAAATCTGGATCTCTCCCAGTCAGTTAGCCAGTTAGCTCTGTTCTAAATTTTTGCACATAGGTCAGTGAGTGTTTCCAGTGCTTTGTCAGTATGTTGAAACATTTATGTTGAAATTCTATCAATTGTTGTCTTGTTTTCCACTAATGCCTTCAGTGGGGTTTGGACTTCTTCATTCAGTATCATCATTCCTTCATCCTGTGCTACCTTTTGAGATAGTTGCATGTCAACTGGTTTTTTCTGGTACAGTGACTCTGCGCACCCCTTCTGTCACCTTTTGGTGCTGCCTGCATCATTCAGTGTTTCGCCTGTAGAATCTTTTACTAATGCAACTCGAGGCAGTGTCTGTAGCCACTCTCAAGTATGTGGGCAGTTGTCTCCTTTTGGCCCCGAGGCGATGGGGGAGTCCATGTAGTTCTGTCTCCCTTTCGCTAGCGTCCCTTGCAAGAACTCATCATTTCTACCCTCCCTTGGCATTTGTAGCTACCAACCTCTGTGAGCTTGTTTGGGCCCTGGGTATTTCTCTGTTCACCCAGTGTTTGTGGCGAGCAAGGGGAGGAGCCCAACACACTCTCTCCTAATTGGATGCAATGAAGGTTGTTTTGCACCATGGGGAAGGTTGTTTGGCAAGTAGTTGACCCATGGAGAATTCAATGTTCTTTCCAACTCTTCGCGTTTCACTCTTCAATTTCACAGCCAGTGTTGGCCCACTGACTTCTCCTACTCCAGGTTTTCCCTTCTTTTCTATTTACTTGGGATCTTTGCTGCAGAGGGTGGATATAGAACATCTGTCTAGGTTGCTATCTTTTACCGGAAGCTCAGAACCCTCGATCTTACTATGAACGGATTGTATTAATTTTAGGGGGGTTATATTGTGAACAAATAATTCCTGGCATAATTTCTAGTGATTTTTAATGCAGCTGTATAGTAATCAATAAAAGCTCATTTTCTTTCTAGAGTTGCCACTCTGGGAAATCCTGAATGCTGTCCTATAAAGCAAAGTCTCTAGTGGATTGAGCTTCTGCTAAGAATGCTGGAAAGATCTGAGAACAGTTAGTGGTGGCGGTTGACTAGCAGAATGAAGACAGCAAAAGTCCCCAACCTGTCCGTGTGAGGCTGTAGAAATGGCAAATATTTTGTTACTTAATTACCACAATAAAAAAAACCTAGTTGAAAGTGGAACTAAGAATTAACACAATGTCTTCTGTATGACATACGGTAGGTGCTTAAATAAATATTTATTGAATCAAATAATGAATTTGTATCCCAGACAGGAACACTGGGACCTTGCCCTGCTTACGAAGACCTGGTACACAAATCTAGCCAACATCAGGTTGCCTTTCTTGGAAGAAATTGCATTTGGTAATTCTGTGCACCTTAAACCTTATGCCACCTCCAAGAAGAGTCTGCTCCCCTCAGTAGAAAGTAAGTTCCTCAAGATGTACTTTCATAAGTAAAAATGTCTTATGTGTCATTTTGTTTATTCTCAAAGAAACCTTTCAAGATATTTAACCATACCCCGACTCTCCATCTTTGTAGCGTAGTTGTCTTGTTCAGCATTAAAGAAGGGGATTTTTGGCAGTGCGATAAATATTCAGTTTTGACTAATGCCGGGTGAAAAATGTCAATTCAGTTGCTCTGTGTACTTTTCTCTCTCTTTTTCCAGGCATCCAAATGGAAAGGAAGCATGAGATGAAGCGCCTAGAAGACCTCAAACATCAGAAGAACCGAGCGCAGGAAATTCCATTTGCCCTAAGGGATAGGCCAGTTGGGTTGAGAAGGCCTCTTCCTCCTAAGTGACAATCATGCTGTCACTGAATTCGGGCTTTGTTTTTGTACACATCCAAAAGGGATGAAGGGCTCCAACGCCTTCACTGTGTAAGGTGCAGTGTCGACATAGGAGTGCCCGGATGGATGGGCCAGCTCCCCACACATGGGTTGGTGGACCAGTTTCACAGATCTCCTGGGTCCCTGCGCACACTTTTCCCTCTGTCACAGCTACAACACAAAGTAGATGAAAATGCAGTTGGAGTTGAGTGATTTGTCCTGTCTATTTTGATTTTTGTAAAGTTGCCATAAGGGAAGAGAACACCTTTGTCCAAGATGTTATTTTGAAGAGACATGTTGAGTTGGCTTTTTTGAGACTCCAAGGATGGGCCACACAGAAGACGAGAGAGATTCTTTGAAAAATGATGAATTGTTACAAATTTATTTGGCTAAGAAAAAAAATGTTAAGTTTCATTGTAGTGACTCCCTAGTTTCCAATTAAATATTTATTCTTTTTACATGGTACGTTCACAAGGAGGACTTACTTTCTTTTTTCATTTCTAGAAAGTTGTAAGACATTTTTCTTCTGCCTAATTTCACGTGAAGTATATGTGCATGTGTGAAAATGACATGAAAACACAGAGAAGACTTTATAATGAAGAAAATTCTGATATTTACTCAGAATAGCTGGGGAATGGGGTCATGATTAGGCAAATACTGCATTTGGAGGAATGAATTTTCTGAGAATTTAAATCCAGTAAATCTCTCTAGATGCCCAAACCATATTAAACCCATTTAAGTGGTTTTTACATGGTTCTGTAGGAGTTTTAGGATCTTCTGGTATCTTAGCCTAATTATGGAAGGTACCATGGCATAGTATGGGAAAGAACTTTACATCTGACTGCCTTTTCTCAAGTCCCACTTTGGCCACTTATGTCAATGGGACATTGGGTAACTCACTGTATGTCTCCACCTGTTTTCTTATGTTTAGAGTAGGGACAATATTTATACTTAGTTCACAGGGTTGGCATGAAGATTCTTGGCACACAATGAGAAATGCTCTCATGTTGACTATGGCTGGAAGCTTCACCACCCTTGTTACACTGTAATGTAGGTATATTATTTATGCTGGCTGCCCTCGGGTCAACCCATGGTCACCTTATGTACAACACAAGGCAAATGTTGCTTGGTCTTATGCTAACCTCATGTCACTACAATGTCTTTAGTCTATTGTGGCCTTTGGCCAATCCATTCATTGGAGGCTTTCCCATGCACTCACTGGTCGTCTTTGATACTGAATATGATATAACTTATGTAAATAATACTTCTTGATGACCTACCCACATGATATTGGACTCTATAACATTTTATTTCATTGGCTGATTTTCAGATGGAAATTGTTAGGCCTTACTTCCTAGTTTGATTCAGTTTGAAAGTTCTGCTGAAACTTGTTCACCATGGTTGATCCTACCGATGTTTGAAATACTGGTGGCATATCTTCCACCATATAAAAACCAAACCCACTGCTTTTGAGTTGATGCCAAATCACAGTTGATCCTACAGGACAGGGCAGAACTGCCCCTGTGAGTTTCTGAGACTGTAACACTCTAATAGAGTAGAAAGCCCCAACTTGTAACCACTACACGACCAGGGCCCCATAGAACTTTTACAAGCCACTACAATCCAACAAATTAATATATGGTAGAATCAAATATAGAAAATGGATCATACTGAACTGACCCTATTTAACATTGTGGATACTAGAAGTCTTACATTTTCCAAGACATGATTTTGTTCTTGTCAGTGTCTGCATATTGGTTTTTCATTTCAAAGTATGTCCTGATCATCTATCTAAAAAATGATCCCTAGGGATCAGCTAGACACTTGTGCCTTGTTCTTAAAAGCAGCTAAAAGAATTTGGAAACACCTCAGTGACCAATGGCACTACAGGGGACAGCACTGGAGACACAGTGTGGGAATTGCACCTGACCTGATCCCACCACACCGAGGCAAAGCACTGGGGGAGTGCAGCGGAACAGCAAGGGAATGGAGCGGCAAGGTCCCCAGGGAATGCCGAAAGTGGACTTTGGGGCCAGGGCATGGTGCCCCAACAGATTGGACTGGAAAACACTCCTAAGGACCAACAAATGATCCTTGAACTAACTACAAGCTTTTCTTTCTTGAAGTGTTTTGTTTTGTTCTTTGTCAGTGGTTTGTTGTCTGGTTGTATACTGTTGCTTTGTTTTCCTCTGTCTTGTTTTCGTGCATGTTATTATCTCCACAGGTCTGTCTAAATAAGACAGGCTGGATGAACTACCTGGAGGAAAAACAACGGAACTGACAGTTCCGGGGGGACTTGGGATAGGGGGAGGTGGGCTGGGGGTAAGGAAGTAGTGTTAACAAAACCAGGGACAAGGGAACAACATGGGACCCAAATTGGTGGTGAGGGGGGAGTGGCATGCCTGGTAGGGAATGATCAAGGGGAAGGTTGCGTAAAGAAGAGGTATAGCTGTAACCCAGGTGGGAACGGAGCATGGTAGTGGGGCAGGAGAAAAGTCAAGGGAGATGGAGGAAAGAGCTAGGAGGCAAAGGGCATTTATAGAGGTCTAGAAAAAGACATGTACATGCAAATATATATATGAGGATGGGGAAATAGATCTATGTGTCTATAGATTTAGTATTAAGGTGGCAGAAGGACCTTGGGCCTCTACTCAACCACTTCCTCAATGCACGAATACTTTCTTCTATTAAATTAGCACTCTACGATGCTCACCCTCCTGACACAACTGCTGAAGCCAAAGCGGGTGAACAAGTAAATGTGAAGAAAGCTGATGGTGTCCGGCTATCAAAAGAGATAGTGCTGGGGTCTTAAAGGCTTGAAGATAAACAAGCGGCCATCTAGCTCAGAAGCAACAAAGCCCACATAGAGGAACACACCAGCCTGTGTGATCACGAGGTTCCGAAGGGATCAGTTATCAGGCATCAAAGAACAAAAAAATCATATCATTGGCTGCACACCTCCATGATACGATCGCTGAGGACAAACAGGTGCATAAGCAAATGTGGCGAAGAAAGTGGATGGTGCCCGGCTATCAAAAGGGATAGTGTCTGGGGTCTTAAAGGCTTGAAGGTGAACAAGTGGCCATCTAGCTCAGAAGCAACAAAACCTACATGGAAGAAGCACACCAGCCTGTGCGATCACGAGGCGCCAAAGGGACCAGGTATAAGGCATCATGCAAAAAAAAAAAATACCATAGTGAATGAAGGGGGAAGTGCAGAGTGGAGACACAAAGCCCATTTGTCGGCCACTGGAGATCCCCTCACAGAGGGGTCTAGGGGAGGCGATGAGTCAGTCAGGGTGCAATGTAGTACCGATGAAGAATACAGCTTTACCCTAGATCCTGGATGCTTCCTTCCCCCCAACTACCATGATGTGAATTTACCTTGCAAGACTGGATAGAGCAGAGGTGGTACACTGGTGCATAAAGGACCTGGAAGCACAGGGAATCCAGGGTGGATGATACCTTCAGGACCAGGGGTGTGAGGGGCGATACTGAGAGTAGAGGGTGAGTGGGTTGGAAAGGGGGAACCAATTACAAAGATCTACATGTGACCTCCCTGGGGGACAGACAACAGAGAAGGGGGTGAAGGGAGATGCCGGATAGGGCAAGATATGACAAAATAATTATAAATTATCAAGGGCTCATGAGGGAGGGGGAAAAAAGAGGGCCTGATGCAAAGGGCTTAAGTGGAGAGCAAATGCTTTGAAAAAGATTAGGGCAAAGAATGTACAGATGTGCTTTATACAATTGATGTATGTATATGTATGGATTGTGATGGGTGTTTTAGAAACCCCTAATAAAATGTTTTTTAAAAATTGGAAACAATAAACATTTCTTGATATCTTTCCTGTGTAACCTGAGTATCAAGTTATGGTGTCCTCAGGATTCATTTATGGGAAACTTAAGTATTTCATATTTCATACCAGAATTTTATACTTGTTACTTGGTGAGATAAGTTGGAAATATAAGTTATATGTGCTTATATTCTTAACAGTTTCTTTGGCTTTTTGGCTTATTGCAAAAAAATTCCCACGTTAAAAAAAAATTTAGTGTTAGTTGGGGAAAAGTGGTACCTGAGAGAGCTTTAGGAGCCCTGATATTCAGTAAGCATTAGACTGGGAACCATAAGGTGCAAACTCAACAGCACTCTGCAGGAGAAAGATGAGGCTGTCTGCTCCCATGAAGGCATATAATCTCAGAAACTCTATTTAGGTTCACCATGACTCGGAGTCGATGCAATGGTAATGGGGTTTAGACCTTCCCAGAGAGAAAAAGTGTCAGCTTGCTGCTTTAAGAGTCTTTGAATTACACAATGTTTGGGGGCAGATGTTTAAAACTGCACCTATTGAAATAAAATTATGCTGCAAATGAAATTCAAATAGTAAATGATAATGTGTTGTCTTCTGAAATGGTATAAAGCAGGAATGGTTTCTTGTTTATCTCAGCATCCAAGTGCCTAGTCTTATACCTAATTCATATAGCGTGTCAGTCTGCATTGATTGATGAGAAAGTTCCCTGAGGATACAAGTCTATAGTGCAAAGGCATACCCTTGGTTAGTGTTTGCTCTCTCTCTCTTTTTTTTTTTTTTGGCTGTAGGATGATTTTCATTGAGAGGCAACCATAATGTGGTTGAATGTGGAGCTTAAACAATTCAGGTCTCAAAGATCAGAATGAGGAACCCCCTGACAAACTGATAAATTACTAAATTGACATCTTAGGGTGGATACCGTAAATGAGCAAATCAGACCATCGGGACAACATCGGAAGTGCAGGAACCAAATAGTGGAGAGCACACAGCTCACGAAGAGGTAACAGCTCTACCCTGCTGATGCCTTGGGAAAGAAGCGCAGGGGGAAATCTTCAATATTTCAACAGAAGCTGGAACTAAGCCAACAGAAAGAACACGGCTTTGTTATTATGGAGAATTACAACATCAAAAGTAGTGACAAAAAAAAACCCCTTTCATGTCCTTAGTATCCATCGACCATTAGGAATACATGGCCAATTTTACTTCCCCTTGTATTAGAACTTAAATTTTGAGCTGCCGATTTGTAGAAGGCTGTGGAGGACAGTGACCCAAAACCAACTGGTAGAATCCCCACATAGATTAAGTCTCCATAGACTTCCTTCTGATCAGTAACCAAGAACGGAGCCCTAGTGGCAGAGTGCTTGCCTTGGGAAGAAACCATCAGGTGCTCCGCAGAAAGGTGATGCTTTCTACCCCGCAAAGATTGACAGATTTACCTTGTCCTATCTGGTCAGCAAGAGTCAGAGTTGACGTGATGGTAGTGAAGTTTTTAAATTTTATAATCTTGCCCTGAGCCAAAGCACATTGGAAACTGGATTAATTCCACCCTTCTCCAACCAGCCCAAAGGGGCCGTCTCTTAGGGGCTTACCTGGGCATGTCCTGGATTGGCAGTACAGGGGTCACATAATCATGAGTCCTGCCCTATCAGTCATGTCTTGGTCAGAAGGCCTTGAACCAATCTTGTGAGCTCCTCTAGCTAACATATGTGTCCTAATCAGGGGCCTATTCCCTCCTGCAACTACGATGTACTGATCTGCCACCAAATCATAAATTTGTAGCAGTTTTCTTTGTTTCGTGCCTGATTGATCTAGTGGCCTACGAATCCTCAGACACCATTATGACGTTGGGCTAATGGTCTGGCTCATCTGGATCATATGTCTGTATCTTTAGGTTGTCTTAGTTCCTTTTAAGATTTAATAAATGCTCTCTTTAAATTATATTTGAGACCAGGGTCTCTTCTGTACCCTAAAACACCCTACACACTCAGTTCCCCAGTCTCTGTCATTAGATTATTTTGGGGGAAAAAATGTCTTCATTTTAGTTCATCTGCTTGATCACTATGCCACCAGAGCCTGAGAGTTTTGCAAATGTGAATACTTCCAGTTTCATAAAAGTACTTTTCCAATAGCCATTGAGTCAATTCCAAGATGTGGACCAATCCAAACATACCTATGGGGTCACTTGTGCATTCTCAGTTGGACTTCTGATTACATAGTAGCTGCGCCTGACAATTGCTGCTCTAAAATTATTTAGAAGCTATTGTCCAGAATATCTTCAGATACGTTTTTCTGCTTTGTGATAAAGATCACTTGCTAGTGGGGATTTCCCTGTTACTTCTAATAAGGGTTTGTACCCTGGAGTCACAGCGCCAAATCTCTAACTCCAAGTTGGAAAAGAGCGTATTCAAAGGTGACCCCAGTGGGGCATCTGACAGCATCACAGACTGTCTTATTGGCGTGCCGTGTGAAAGGAAGGCATGGGGACTATGTACCTTGTCCTTGGGCTTCACAGCCCGGGACAGTCATGTACAGATGTTTTGCATTAACTTGGGTTTCAGGATAATCTAATCATGAGATTTCATTGTTAACTTTTAACAAGCAGAACAATAAGGTGCTGTAAGACGTTCTCAGGATGTTTTCTGTCGCCTGAGACAGTAGCAGGAATTAATGTTTTGACTATGGACACTCAGATAAGGCAAGTAAGAGGGGGTGTTCATGTTGTTGAGAAGCAATCTTTGTTATTTTAAAGATTTTCAGAATTATATGACTCTTCCAAAAAACATGAACATTTACAATGTTTGCCTCTGAACAATGTCAAAAATCATAACAGTTCCAAAGAGATTGAGGTGGGGCACAAGGAACACATCACATGAGTTAGACTAATTATGGTGTGTTAGGTTACATGACCCAGTTGATTGAGTGTTATCCTTAAATCTGGAGAGAGCTGTCAGGACCCAGACCTGGTATGCAGTTTTGTTGGTGGTGGTTTTGAGAAGGTAAAGCTTCCACATTCCAACAGCAAATTGTCCCCATACAATTCCAACGTGCTTTGCAGTAAGACCAGCCACTCCCAAGATTCTTGATGGAAAGGCTCAACAGGCTGTGCGTCTTTCTCAGTTCTACCACTTCGTTCCTTTTCCTTTACACACCTGTTCTTTCCCTAGTTATTTCTGTCATTTGATTACGGGGTTCCTCTGCTAGGCTATGATTATGACAGCTGGGTTGTGTGCTGAAGTGCCATCTTGGTATCGAGCAACCTGTGTTGTCTTAATTAATGTTCTCTATCATACTTCTCTAGGTTTTAATACCCACTGCAAAGGCTACACAGAACTCACAAACAAAATTCATGAGTAAAAGGGTTGATTAAGGATGTTAACAAGTTGTCTGCCAGTCAGGAACGCTCATGGTTGAGTTGTTTATCAGGATATATTCCAAAGCCCTGTCAGGTCTGCTAACAAGCATTCAAAGGGCATCCAACTCTGCTATAACCCCCAACCAGAAAGCATCAGCGTATGTACCTTGGATCATACCTTCCCCAAATAAATGTCCAGGGGCATCCCCCTGGGAAAAGCCAGCCTCCTGCACCAAGCGCTCAGCTTTACTTGCTCTGTTCCATGGTCTGGCTCCTGGTTCTTCAGTGGCTGCTCTGATGGTGTAGCTGCCATCTGGGTTCAGGAGGTTCTCTTTGCAGGAATCTCGGCCCCACGGGACTTGCTCAATGCCTGGACCTTGCTGGTAATGAAATCCCCCCTCCTGCTTCTCAGAGGGCTCGTTTTATATACAGCAGGATGGCACTCCAGGAAACCCTGTTTGCAATCACAGGTGAATTCTATCCGTGTCTCCCCCCACCTTCTTACCAGACCCATGCAGGGAAAGTTCATTTGGCGAGAGACTTTGGCTAGAAGAGCCATATTAAATAATTCACTGTCCCTGAACAACCAAAGATCAAAAAAATTTTAAAATCATTTTATTGGGGGGCTCTTACAACTCTTTTTAAAAAAATTAATAAATCATTTTATTGGGGCTCTTACAACAATCTGTACATCAATCGTATGAATTACATTTGTGCATATGTTGCCATCATTTTCAAAGCATTTTCTTTCTACTCAAGCCCTTGGTATCAGCTCCTCTTTTTCCCCTCCCCCACCCTTGTAAACTTTTGATAAATTACAAATTATTATTATTTTCTTATTTTACAGCCTCCGCTGTCTCCCGTCACCCATGTTTCTATTGTTTCTCCTTAAAAAATATACATAGTTATAAATCTAGCAGTTACCTGTACTGCTGATTTAGGACTCAACAGTTTGCACAGGAAATGAAAAATTTATTTTGTTTAACAGCAATTACTTTTTAAAACTATAAATCATTTTTATTGGGGCTCTTACAGCTCTTGTAACAACAATCCCTATATCAATTGTATCAAGCACATTTGTACATACGTTGCCAGCGTCACTTTCAAAATATTTTCTTTCTATTTCAGCCCTTGGTATCACCTCCTCTTTTCCCCCTCCCTACCCGACCCTTCACCCTCGTGATCTCTTGATAAATTATAAATAGTTATGTTCATATCCTGCACCATCCGAACAGCAACGACTTTCCTTGTCCATTTCCACCTTGACTGAAGCAACCAATAGCACTGTTCACATAACTCCAGGCACATTTCAGAGATATTGCAGGATTGGTTTCAGACAGCTGCAATCAATAAAGCAAGGGACACATTTTGGGTTTCCCAGTATATATAAAAGCTATAATTATACTACATTGTAATCTATTAAGGAGCCCTGGTGGATAAGCATTGGGCTGCTGACCTGAAGGTTGGTGGTTCAAACCTACTAGCAGTACCATAAGAAAAAGATGAGGCTGTGTGCTCTTGTTAAAGATGTACAGCCTTGGAAATCCTGTCAGGTTGGTATGAGCTGGCATGCACGCCACAGCAATGCCATTTGATTGGGCAGTCTATTAAGCTCCAAACCTGTGTGGTTTGTTAAGGTCCAGATCTCTCTCTCTCTCTCTCTCTCTCTCTCTCTCTCTCTCACATACACACACACACACACACACACACACACACACACACACACACACACATCCCAGCATCAGCAAAGAGTTAAGCCACAGTTTTATTAGAGTCGGTTCAAAAGAAATGGAGTGGATTCTTCTCGCAAGGTGAGAGGAGTCTACCTTAAGATAATTAAGATAAGACACTACGCTCATGGTGAAGCAGGTCCCCGTCTCAAAGTGAAAAGGGATGTTGTCTAGGGAAACATGTCTAGTTCTCTGTGGTACCTTGGAATGCAGAGGGAGCTGCCGCTCTGCAGATGATCAAGAAACGTTCTAATTAGTTACTTGGTCTATCCTTGCGTCTCAGGAATCATTTCCATTTTCCTGGGTCACTGCCCTGGGTAGTATGTTCAGAATGTCTCAGAACTGTCTCCAAGCACAGTCCCCATCCGGATTCTCACTCGGGCCTGGTTTCAGGGTCAAGGTGTCTGCCAAGCCAGTTTTCACAGAGTCCTTTGTTCATCACTTGCTTCACAGGCAGGGCAGAAGCCCGTGTCCTGTCCCTGCCAGTTAGAATGACCCAACTGTGACACAGAGACAAGGAGTGAGAACACGTTGCTGGAAAAGAGGCCCCAGGAGACTTCCTTGAAGCTGGGTTGCCATAAGCCTTCAATTGGCGAAGCACACAGTGTCTGAGAAGCAGGGCAAAGGGGCGCCCACTAAAACGAGGTGTGCTTGTGTTTGTTTCTACCTGGTGTCCCGAAAGGACAAAATGGCATTCCCACCTCTCCTTTATTTCATGTTAGGCATCATCTATTGACGTCCCAGTGCGCTGTCTACCCAGTATAGAAGATAAATATAGCATCTTGTCCTCTTTTTGCACCCCCGGCCCCACATCATACTTTCCCATTTAAATCACCCTCTCCATAGTGTTAGGTTATATTACAAGTTTGCTTAGCTTAATATTTAACATTTGCCTTATGGTGACTATATAGATAGACCACAGCTAAACTATGCAGTAATTATGATTTCTTTCTCTTTTTCTTAAAATCATTTTATTGGGAGCTCATACAACTCTTATCACAATCCATACATCCTTCCATTGTGTCAAACACATTTGTATATTTATTGTCCTCATCATTCTCAAAACATTTGCTGTCCACTTGAGCCTTTGGTATCAGCCCCTCATTTTTTCCCTCCCTTCCCATCCCTCCCTCATAAACCCTTGATAATTGATAAATTATTATTATTTTGTCATGTCTTAGGCTGTCCGATGTCTCCTTTCACCCACTTTTCTGTTGTCTGTCCTCCAGGGAGGGGGTTATATGTAGATCATTGTAATTGGTTCCGCCTTTCTACCCCACCTTCCCTCCACCCTCCCAGTATCACCACTCTCACCACTGGTCCTGAAGGGATATCTGCCCTGGATTTCCTGTGTTTCCAGTTCCTATCTGTACCAGTGTACATCCTCTGGTCTAGCCGGATTTGTACAGGAGAATTGGGATCATGAAAGTGGAGGAAGAGGAAGCATTTAGGAACTATGGGAAAGTTGTATGTTTCATTGTTGCTACACTGCACCCTGATTGGCTCATCTCCTCCCTGTGACCATTCTGTAAGGGGATATCTAGTTGCCTACAGATAGATCTTGGGTCCCACTCTGCAGTCCTCCTCATTTGCAATGGTTTGATTTTTTTTGTTCTTTGATGCCTGATACCTCATCCCTTCGACACCTCATGATCACACAGGCTGGTATGCTTCTTCCATGTGGACTTTGTTGCTTCCCTGTTAGATGGCCGCTTGTTTAAATTCAAGCCTTTAAGACACCAGATGCTATATCTTTTGATAGCTGGGCACCATCAACTTTCTTCACCACATTTGGTTGTGCTTCCATTTGTCTTCAGCCATCATATCAGGAAGGTGAGCACACAATGGTATGATTTTTGTTCTTTGATGTCTGAAAACTGACCCCTTCAATATCTCCATCAGCCTTTCTTCACTACATTTGCTTACGTACCTTCTTTGTCTTCAGTGATCATTTGGGGAAGGTGATCATCACGGAATGCCAGTTTAATAGAACAAAGTATTCTTGCATTGCAGGAGTACTTGAGTCAAGGCCCAATGTCCATCTGCTAACAATACTAAACCTATAAATATATTCACATAGATCTATTTCCCCATCATCATATATAAATATATTTACATTTGTACATGCCTGTATTTAGACATCCTCTATTTCCTTTTACTTTCCTCTTGTCTCACCCTTCAGTTGTGTTTCAGTAATTTCTCTTGGTTACATTGCCCTTGATCAAGTCCTACCAGGCCCTTTACACCCTCCTCACCACTGATTTTGGATCCCTTGTTGTTCCCATGTGCCTGGGTTTGTTTACATCACTTTCTTTCTTCCCCTCCTCCCTCTCCCAAGTCTCCCAGAACTGTTCGTTGATTTCTCCTCCAGATTGCTTATCCAGCCTATCTTATCTAAATAGACCTGCTGAGATAATAATATGCACAAATAATAGCAAAACAAAGCAACAAAAGAAAACAAAACAACTACAACAACAAAAGAAGAAAGAAAAGTTTGTAAATAGTTCAAAGTCTGTTAATTGACCTTTAGGAGTGTTTTCTGGTCAAGTCTGATGGGGTGCCACCCCTGACCCCAAAGTCTATTTTTGGTACTCCCTCAGATCCCCTTGATCTATTCCCCTTGCTGTTCTGTTGCATGCCCTTCGTGTTTTGCCTCAGTGTGGTGGGGTCAGCTCGGTCACACATCCCCCACTGTGCCTCCAGTGTTGTCCCCTATACGGCTATGGGTCAGTGAGGGATGTTGTGTCTCGTAGTGGGGCTGGCCTTATGTCGTGTCTCATAGTGGGACCAGCCATATGGTCCCCTCTGTGCATTGGCTGCTCTTAACGGGGATATGGTCCTCCAGGCTTGGTGGGCCAGGATGTGTTCCACTCTCTCTTCCTCCCCCTTCATTTGCTCCTATGTGCTCTTGCTTCTTTGGATTTAGAAACTGCTTGCTTTAAAAGATCGGTAGCACTCAATCAATCTCCTGCTTGTTGCCAATGGTGAATGTTCACAAAGCTTTCACATATATTATTTCTTTGAATCTTCCTGAGAAGCCGAGGCCAGCTTTGACCTGGACTATTTATTTCCCTTATTCACAGGATAACCTCTCCCTCTATGAATTCTATGTAAATCTGTGGATTCACTTCACTCCGGCTTCTTGCCTACCAGCCCATCTTCTTCCATGACTTGCTCTATTTTATGAGAATGTATCCCCTCTAACAGTTACCTGAGAAAGTAGATGTGAGATAAATATTTTGATCTCGCCTGTTAGAAAAGTCTTTACTTTACTTGAAGACTTTATTAATAAATCAACTGGGCACCACATTCTCAAACTCTCATTCACTGCCTTCGAGTTGATCCTGACCCATGGTGACTCTGTAGCATGGGAAAGCCGCTCCTGTGGGTTTCTGAGACTGTAACTCTTTATGTGAGTAGAAAGCCTCATTTTTCTCCCACAGAGTGACTGTTAGTTTTGAACTGCCAACCTTGCCATTTTAGCAGCCCACATTCTTCCCCACCCACCTTTTTTTTGTTTTTGTTTTGGTGCA
The DNA here is from genome assembly GCF_050624435.1 of Tenrec ecaudatus. NCBI lineage: Eukaryota > Metazoa > Chordata > Mammalia > Afrosoricida > Tenrecidae > Tenrec > Tenrec ecaudatus. Next base: position 136,020,353 of record NC_134532.1, read on the forward strand.
GGCCTTATTCATTTCTTTTTACTTTTTAGTATCACTAGGCAGTCATGTTTACTCTGGACCCTGGCCTTGGAAGTAAGGTTATTTCTCTGGGTGTTAGTGGCATTTTCTTCTACACCGGGTATTCTGATAAGGAATCTTTTTTAAAGAAAACATTTTATTAGGGGTTCATACAACTCTTATCACAATCCATACATACATTAATTGTGTAAAGCGCATCTGTACATTCATTGTCCTCATCATTTTCAAAGCATTTGCTCTCCACTTAAGCCTTTGACATCAGGTCCTCTTTTCCCCCCTCCCTGCCTGCTCCCCCCTCCCTCATGAGCCCTTGATAATTTATAAATTATTATTTTGTCATATCTTGCCCTGTTCGACGTCTCCCTTCACCTCCTTTTCTGCTGTCAGTCCCCCAGGGAGTAGGTCACATGTAGATCCTTGTAATCAGTTCCCTCTTTCCAACCCACTCTCCCTCCACCCTCCCAGTATCGCCACTCACACCCCTGGTCCTGAAGGTATCATCCACCCTGATTCCCTGTGCCTCCAGCTCCTATCTGCACCAGTGTACATCCTCTGGTCTACCAGACTTGCAAGGTAGAATTCAGATCATAATAGTGAAGGGGGGGGCGCTGCGGGAAGCATTTAGGAACTAGAGGAAAGCTGTATTCTTCATCATTGCTACATCGCACCCTGACTGACTCATCTCCTCCCCTAGACCCCTCTGCAAGGGGATCTCTATTGGCCAACAAATGAGCTTTGGGTCTCCACTCTGCACTCCCCCCTTCATTCACTATGGTAAGATTTTTTGTTCTGATGATACCTTCCTTATACCTGATCCCTTCGACACCACGTGATCACACAGGCTGGTGTGCTTCTTTTTTTTTTTAGAGTGGAAAAAACAACTTTATTATTAACTTATTTCAACAGGAAAAGTTGCCCAGAGACACAGGCCGCATTTCCATCGGCAGCAGGCAGCAGGTGGAAGAAGGGCACGCATGTCGGTAGGCCTAGGATCGTCTCCTTGCATCCTAGCAGAGGGGGAGCCCAGGGAAGGGGCTAGGTTCCCTCCAATCAGCTGAGAGAGACCTGAGACCACCCCAGCCAGGGAAGCCCGAGACAACAGTCAAAGGCCAATCCGGAAGGAAATACAGGGGGGGGGGCGCAGGATGCGACCCCTCAAGACTGGCATCACCAGGGGGGCGTCATGGGTTGAGGGTTCTGTAGATAGGACATCACCACCGCCGAGATGGACAACATGAAGCTACTCATCATCTGCTTGGTATCCTCTGAACTCCGGGAATTGGCGAAGCTGATGAAGGAGCAGTAGACAGCAACCCAAGCACACCATTTCAGCTTGAGCATGAGTCCGCACATGCTAAAGATCATGCCGAGTAGGTTCATGTAGTCCGGCGTCGGATCATCCAAGGCCGGGTTACACTCGCTCGGCGGAGGCTTGTACCGCAACACTTTGTTGGGCCTCCGTGGGTCCGACATATTGTTCGCAGACATAGCCGAGTGGAAGGCTGGGACGCACCCCGTCCGTGGCGGCAGCTTCCGGCGCGGACACCCTGGTGTGCTTCTTCCATGTGGCTTTGTTACTTCTGAGCTAGATGGCCACTTGTTCACCTTCAAGCCTTTAAGACCCCAGACGCTATACCTTTAGATAGCCGGGCACCATCAGCTTCCTTCGCCACATTTGCTTATGCACCCCTTTGTCCTCAGCGATCGTATCATGGAGGTGTGCATCCAATGATATGATATTTTGTTCTTTGATGCCTGATAACTGATCCCTTTAGAACCTCATAATCACACAGGCTGGTGTGTTCTTCTATGTGGGCTTTGTTGCTTCTGAGCTAGATGACCGCTTGTTTATCTTCAAGCCTTAAAACCCCAGACGCTTGGTATAAGCCTGCGCACATTCGGTATAAAACAGTGCTTTAGAGACAAAGCTGACAGAATGGGGCATCTGGGATCAAATGCCAGCTCCACCACTGACTACTAGCTGTGTCATCTTGGACATGCTCACTGGTTTCTCTGTGCTTTGCTATCCTTAAAAAAGAAGATATTAATCTGTGTGGCAGGAAATGAATGAAATATTTAAAGCACTTAGCAGCACGCCTGGCACAGAGCAAGCACTATCAATGACCGTACTAGTGACTAACAGTGTACTTGCCCCTCCAAGAGCCCTTACGGCCTGGTCTCAGAAATTATCATCTTAAATCATCTCACTGATAATGAATGACTATCTTTCCATTTTTCTCAGTATTTTCTGGAAGTAGTTATTCGCGTACTAAACCATCTGCATGGCTCTTCTCATTTTTGTAAACCTTTCTTTCCTATTTTCTATTCCTTTGTCTTTTTGCTCCAATGTTCCCAAGAATCTCTTAGTTGTTTTGTTTTTAATATATACCACAATAAATTTTCACTTTTTGCTGTTTTTCTGCTTGGCGTGCGGTCTCTCCCACTTTTAATGGTCTCTGCTGTATTTCGTACGTGCTTATCTTATCCCTATGAAAATAGAACATGGATTTAGTCTCCCTAAATTTTATGTGTTTCCTCAAAGCTGCTTCTCTTGCTCTCTTTGAGGATTGGGGCTGATTTATGATCTCTATTTGTTATGTTAAGGGGAAGATTCCTGGTAGCATAGTGGCTAAGTGGCAGACTACTAACCATAGGATCAGCAGTTCGAACCATCAGTCCTTTGGAGGGAGAACGATGGGGCTTTCTACTTCTTCAGGAACTCACAGGGGGCAGTTTGGCCCTGTCTTATAGGGTCACTATGAGTCAGCAGTGACTCCATGGCAGTGAGTTTTGAGTTTTTTCATATGTTAAGAGGACCAGAGGCACAGGGGCTTACACATCGGGCTGCTAACTGCGCGGCCAGCAGTTTGAACCCAGCAGCAGCTTCACAGAAGACAGAGGAGACTTTCTGCTCCGGTAAAAATTCACAGCCTTGGAAACCCAGAGGGTCAGTTCCACTCTGTCCGATAGTGTGGCCACGAGCCAGAATTGACTCAATGGGAGTGAATTATCTGTACTGTCAGAGACTCTAAAGTCATCAAGGTGTGAAGAAAAAAGTACATGAACTAAACAAGTGAAGGTGGAAGAGATAATAGGGTGTGACCTAGTAGTCATGGAAGAAGTAGAAACCATGAACTCGGATCATTGGATGGACGGAGCAGGGTGGAACTGAACAGGAAGAATGCAGGCTGCGGTCCAGACTGCAGGCTTAGGACGCTGAATAGTGCCATTATGCATTCATGAGGAGAACAGAACAGTTTTGAGTGTGTTGGAGACACGATGAATTTTAGATAGGCGAGTGTTTGTCATGCCAGCCAAGATGCCCCAGTGGAAGGCACGCTGGACTCTGAGGCGATGGAGGAGGATTTTGGGCAGGGCTGTCAGCGAAACCTGCGCAACAAAATTGAAAATCAAACCAAACTCTGCCATCAAGTCGAAGCTGACTCAGAGGACCCTGTGGGTCAGGGTCCAACAGCCCCGCGGAGTGTCGCTCTCCCTCGGAGCACTCTTGGTTTTGAGCTGTCGACTTGGCAGTTAGCAGCTCAATCTGTAACCACGATGCCACAAGAGTAAAGACGAAGCCCCCCCCCTCGCTCCCACCCCCACCCCCCAAAGGCAGCAGGAAAGGATAAACCCTCAGGCAAAATAGTGTAAGCAAAGAACCAAAGGGGAGCAAAGGGAACACAGCTGAGGTGGCCAACCAAGAAGCTGAAAAGGAGAAAGACCAGCAAGAGTCCAGGCCCCGAAGAAGAACCCAAAGAAGCCAAATCTGATGAACGTTAATCTGCCACCACTCATGGATCGGTCAGTGGAACCCCCATCCTCTTTCTTGTACAATCCGGAGGAATGTTTTTATCAACTATTTTGTTAATGCAAGTTTTTTAGTAGCTCTACACAGCGGTTCTCAACCTGTGGGTGGCGACCCCCTTGGGGGTTTGAAAGACCTTTTCACAGGGGTCGCCTAAGGCCACGGGAAAACACATATTTCCGATGGGCTTAGGAACCGAGACACCGCTTCTCTATCCGTCTCCAAGCGGGTCCGCCCACATGCACATACGCCCATAGACTAGTACCCCTGTGTGAAGATTGTTACCCATGCTACACCATGCTTCAAACAAAATTTCATTTATTTGTAATTAGAAATAAATATTTCACAATATATAATTACATATTGTTTTGTGATTAGCACTATGCTTCGACTATGTTCAATTTGTAACAATGAAAATACATCTTGCTTATCAGATATTTACATGACGATTCATAACAGTAGCAAAATAACAGTTATGAAGTAGCAACAAAAATAATTTTATGGTGGGGGGGGGTCACCACAACATGAGGAACTCTATTAGGTTCGCAGCATTAGGAAGGTTGAAAGCCACTGCTTTAGAAACATTGTTTTAAGAAGCAGGAAATTCCACTTCATCTCATTTTTTAAAGATGTGAAATCACTTACCAGTTTATTATTATTATCATTATTATTGGATACAACCAGAAAATAGTAGGATGTTGAATTGTGTGAAGACTTGACTGTCCTTGGTGCCAACATAACATTCCATGGATTGGAAGAGTAGATAGGGGATTGTATCCCCAGTGAAAATATATTTAATGACAATTTGGAGTCATCATCATGCATTTGTATGACTTAAATAGTTTTAAGTTCCATTTTGTTTTTTAAGAATTGTGTGTGAAAACCATTCCTTCCTCATGACTGTCTTGTGGGAAATGTGTGCATTTTGTAACACCCTTGGTCATGGGAATCTAGTTTTCCTGGAAACTCTGTTACCTGCTATGAAAGGTAAAATAGATAGAGCAGTGGTTCTCAACCTTCCTAATGCCACGATCCTTTAACGCAGTTCCTCATGTTGTGGTGACCTCCAACCATAAAATTATTTTCATTGCTACTTCATACATAACTATAATTTTGCTACTGTTAGGAATCAGGCAACTCCTGTGAAAGGGTTGTTCAACCCCCAAAGGAGTGGCGACCCATAGGCTAAGAACCTCTGGTATAGAGGAATGAATAAACAAACACTGGTGCATTCATCCTATGAAATTTTATGCCTCAATTAAAAAAAGGCAACTCTGCCAGACACTGTAATACATGGATAAAACTACAAAACTAGATTAGGAAACTCAATCTTACAAAGAGAAATAATATTTAAAATTGTTGAAAGGCAAAACAAAGAACTAGAAATGTGGCTTATACACCAACGTACAAGACTTTGATCATTAAGAGGGAGTTAGGGATAGGGGCTGGAGCAGGGAGGAGGGGAATGAGGAAGGGATTAAAAAAGAGGATGTTTTAGCAGGATATTGTTGATTTCATTTTTTGAGATGAATTTGTGATTATATATGTGTGCGTGTGTGTGTATATATAAAACGTTTATTTAAAAATAACAACAAAAAATCCCTCTAAAATTCTTTATCCCTAAAACCTAAATAGCGGTTTGAGTGGCTTAGAGAGAGAGAGAAGTCAAAAATTTGAGTGCTAGTGTGTGTGACATTAAATTGTGAATCAGAGGAACTTCAGATATAACAGCTTATCAACATTTGAAGATAGTAGTACTTGATATTTGTGGTAGTTACATAATTTCATGTCAACTTGATAAGTAAGTGCAGGCTAGCCTGTCAATCAGGTCATAGCCTGATGATACCTTCTTATGGGTGTGGCCGTCTCATGAGGATTCTGGGAATTTCACTTCTTCCTCCCTGGAGGAGGGCCACACACTTTCTCTCTTCTTTACTTTCCTGCTGTTGAGACACTTGGAGAGCTGGAGGAGCCACATGGAGACCTGCAACAGTGCTGAGATGCTTCCACAAGACTTTTCATCCACCAGTCTGTGATCTTCCTGCATTCGGCATTATTGCATATGCTACGTGAGTCTGAAGAGGAATTCATGGGTTAATATCCGACTTATAGACTTTATCTGGACTGGCCTGGGATGTTTTATTGATGCATAATTACTTCTTGATATAAAGTTTTCCCTTACACACATATGAATGTCCCTGGATTTTTCTCTAGTCAACCCAGTCTAACACAATATCCTCTTTTGTTTTTTTAATGTGTTAAGTAATTTTATTGGGAGCTCTCACAGCTCTTATAATATTCCATACATCAATTATATCAAGCACATTTGTACATATGTTGTCATCATCATTTCCAAAACATTTTCTACTTGAGCCCTTGGTACCAGCTCCTCTTTTTCCCTCCCCTCCCCCACCCTCTCACCCTCGTGAATCCTTAATCAGTTCTATATTGTTATTATTATTTCGTATCTTACACTGTCCGTTGTCTCCCTTCCCATTGCTCCAGCTAGAAATGTAGTAGTCATCTGGGATTCCTCTAGGGTCTCATCACTTCTTTCCTCCCTGTCTAATCTATCAGCAGTTCTTCTTGGCTCTGCATCCAAAGTACAAGCCTGAACACATCCATTTCTTTCTCAACCTCTGTCATCTTTGACCAAGAACCTCACCCTCTCTTGTTTGGAATATAAAGAAAGCCTCCAAATGGTTCCCCTTATCCACATTCTTGCCTCTCTACTGTTTATTCTTCACACCCTTTTAACAAGGGAAACCAAGATCATGTCACTCCCACCAGTAAAACCCATGTAAAAGTTTCCACTGCGTGTAGACTAAAATCTAAACTTCTTCCCGTGACTCCTAAGGCCCAACATTGTCTGACAGCTGCTTTTCTCTCTGATCTCATTCCTCCCACTCACCCTACCCCATGAAGCTCTAGCCACATTGACCTACTTTCTATTCTCTGAAGCAAAAGACACATTACTGCCTTTGTTCTTGTTGCTTATTTTTCTTGACTTCTTTTCGCTTAAATTTTCTCAGAGCTGTTTCTTAATCATTTGGGACCATCACAAAGAACATTTCCTCAGAGAAGTATCTTGTGATCACCCTTGCTAAACTGGTTTTCCCTCTTTTATTGAAAGCGCTCTGTTTTATTTTCTTTATAACACTCATATCCAGTTACCAGTAACAAATACAACTGAGGACACTTACAGTGGGCAGGGCAGACTAAGACAGACTAGGAGAAAGGCCTAACAATCTAATGCTGAAAATTAACCTATCACGTTATTAACTAAAGAACTAAAAAAAATGTCAAACTTTGAGTTTCAAAATTGAAAGATGCTATTGGCAAAATATTAAGTGATACAGGAAGCATCAAAAGAAAATGGAACGAATACACAGTCACTAGATTATACAGAACTCGCCAAAATCTCACCATTTCAAGTGGCAGCATATTAACAAATGCCAAAGGTATGGAAGGAAGAAGTCCAACCGACACTGAAAGCATTAACCAAACACAAGACTCTAGGAACTGATGAAATGCAAATTGAAATGTTTCAACCAGCTGATTAAATTCCGGAAGCACTCACTCTTCTACGCCAGGGGATTTGGAAGACAGCTACTTACTAGACCAACTGACTGGAAGAGATGGATATTTGTAGCCACTCCAAAGAAAGGTGACCCAACAGAATGCTCAAATTATAGAAAAATATCATTGATATCATATGCAAGCAAAACTTTGCAAAAGTTCAACCAATAATGTTTGTAGAAGTATATGTACAGGTAGCTGACAGAGGTTCAGGGTATTTCACAAGAGGATGTGGAACAAGGGATATTATTGCGAATATCAGATGGATCTTGGCCAAAGCAAAGAATACCACAAAGGTTTACTTGTGTTTCATTGACTATGCCCAGGTATTCAACTGTGTGGACCATAATAAACTATGGACAGCCTTGAGAACAATGAGAATTTCAGAACACTTCATTGTGATCTCGTGGAACCTGTACATGGATTAAGAGGCAGATGTGTGAGTGGCACAAGAGAATAATGCATAGTTTAAAATCAGGACAGATATGTGTCAGGGTTGTATCCTCTCATTATGCTTATTCAATCTGTAGGCTGAGCAAATAATCAGAGAAGCTGGATCAGATACAGATGACACACCCTTGCTTGTTGAAAGTGAGGAGTACTTAAAACACCTACCGATGAAGTTCGAGGTTTGCAGCTTTCAGTATGGATTACAACTCAATGTCAAGAAAACTAAAATCCTCATAAGTGGACCAATAAAAGATAGAAGTCAAGAAATTTCACTTTCTTGGCTCCACAATCAGTACTCATGGAAGCAGCAGTGAAGAGATCAAAGGATGATTTTCATTGGGCAAATCTGCTGCACAAGACCTCTTTAGAGTGTTGAAGAGCAAGGATGTCACTTTGAAGACTAAGGTGGGCCTGATGCAAGTCGTGGTATTTTCAATCACTTCATTGCATGCAAAAGTTGGACATTGAATATGGAAGACTGAAGAAAAAGCAATGCTTTTGAAATACAGTGTTAGCAGAGAATATTGAAAGTACTATGAGTTGTCAAAAGTTCCAACAGATCTGGTTTGGAATAAGTAGTTAGAAGGCTCTATAGAGGCAAGAATGGTGAGACTTCATCTCAAGTACTTTGGACATGGTAACAGCAGAGACCAATCCCTATGGAAGTACATCATGCTTGGTAAAGTAGAGGAGTAGCAAAAAGGAGGAAGGCCCTCAACAAGATGGATTGACAGTGGTTGCAACAAATGGCTCAAACATAAGCACAATTGTGAGGATGGTGCAGGACCAGGCGGTGTTTCCTTCTGTTGTGCATGGGGTTGCTGTGAGTCTGAAGTAACTCAATGACATCTGACAACAGCAACCACAAAGGGTTGAGTCATAACATAACACTGTTTGAGTCACTTTCTCTGGACACATTATCAAGCTAATTGCTAGAGGAAGGCATCACGTTTGGTGAGTAGAGGTCCATCGAGAGTGAGGGCGCCCCTAGATGGATTGGCCCTCTCGCAATGATGTTAGTGGTCATGAGGGATTGCAGGACTAGGTGGCATTTTGTTCCTCTGCACATGCATTGCTATGAGATGCAGTCAAGTTAATCTTTCTACCAATCTATCTACCTACTCCTCGCCCAGGTTCTGCACCAAAGCTAAAATAAGATGAATGAATGAACACGTGAAAAACTCAAGCAGTAGATTTTTTTTTTTTACTGAGAAAGCTAACATTGGAGAATTTGTCTTGTATCTACAGTTAAGATGTTATGAAATCCCTGGAATCTCTTGACCACTGAAGACTTTCTGGGGAGAAGGCCTATAATTAGTAGGTGTACCACGTGTTCCCAGTTGGTCTCTGTAGTCATGTCAACTTTTGTGAAGAAGAAAGGAGGAAAGAGGTAGGCCACATATGCCCACTTTCTGGGTCCAAATGCAAGCAGTCCACAGATTACAAACGAGTTCTGTTCATAAACCTGTATTTAAGCCAAATTTGTATGTGAGTGGGAATAGTTAGGTATGGTTCATCATCTAAAATCAGTCTAATGTTTGTCTGTATCATATGTAGTGTAACTTTATGCAAAGAAGCACTAAAGAAGCTTTCTCTTTTTTTTCATGATCATTTTATTAGGGACTCATACAACTCTTATCAAAATCCATACATACATCAATTGTGTAAAGCACATTTATATATTCATTGACCTCATCATTCTCAAAACATTTGCTCTCCACCTACCCCTGGCATCAACTCCTCATTTTTTCGCTCCCTCCCCACTCCCTCATGAAAACTTGATAATTTATAAATTATTATTTTTGTCATATCTTGCACTGTCCAACATCTCCCTTCACCCACTTTTCTGTTGTCTGTCCCCCAGGGAGGAGGTTATATGCAGATCCTTGTAATCGGTTCCCCCTTTCCAACCCACCCTCCCTCTGCCCTCCCAGTATCGCCACTCACACCATGGGTCCTGAATGGATCTTCCACCATGGAGTCCCTGTGTTTCCAGTTCCTATCTGTACCAGTGTACATCCTCTGGTCTAGCCAGATTCGTAAGGTAGAATTGGGATCATGATAGTGGCGGGGGTGGGGGGATGGTAGGGGGAGGGGAGGAAGCATTTAGGAACTAGAGGAAAATTGTATGTTTCATCATTGCTACATCGCACCCTAACTGGCCAATCTCCTCCATGAGACCCTTCTGTAAGGGGATGTCCAGTGGCCTACAAATGGGCTTGGGGCCTCCACTCTGCACTACCCACCTCATTCAAAATGATAGAATTTTTTGTTCTGATGATGCCTGATACATGATCCCTCCAACACCTCATGATCGCACAGACTGGTGGGCTTCTTCCATATGGGCTTTGTTGCATCTCAGCTAGATGGCTGCTTGTTTACCTTCAAGACTTTAAGACCCCAGATGCTATATATATTTTTATAGCCAGGCACCATCAGCTTTCTTCACCACATTTGCTCATGCACTCATTTGTCTTCAGCAATCTCGTATCTGGGAGGTGAGCACACAATGATATGATTTTTTTGTTCTTTAATGCCTGATAACTGATCCCTTTGGCACCTTGTGATCACACAGATTGGTGTACTTCATCCATGTGGGCTTTGTTGCTTCTGGGCTATATGGCTGCTTGTTTACCTTCAAGCCTTTAAGAGCCCAGACACTACATCTTTGATAACCAGGCACCATCAGCTTTCTTCACCACATTTGCTTATTCAACCACTTTGTCTTCATTGATTGTGTCGGGAAGGTGAGCATCATAGAATGCCAGTTTAATAAAACAAAGTATTCTTGCATTGAGGGAGTACTTGAGTGGAGGCTCAATGTCCATCTGCTACCTTAATACTAAATCTATAGAGATATGCACATAGATCTATTTCCACATCCTCATATATAAATATATTTACATGTGTGCATGCCTTTATTTAGACCTCTATAAATGCCCTTTGCCTCCTAGCTCTTTCCTATATTTTCTTTGACTTTCCTCTTGTCCCACTATCATGCTCAGCCTTCATTTCGGTCTCAGTAATTCCTCTTGTTTACCATACCCTTGATCATGCCCTCCCAGGCCTCCTACACCCTCCTCACCACCGATTTGGATCACTTGTTGTTCCCTTGTCCCTGGGTTTGTTAACACCACTACCTTCCCCTCCAGCTTCCCCTCTCCCATGTCCTCCTGGAACTGTCAGTTCTGTTGTTTTCTCCTCCAGATTGTTCATCCAGCCTATCTTATTTAGGCAGATCTGCAGAGATAATAACATGCACAAAAACAAGACAGATCAAAACCAAGTAACAAAAGAAAACAAAACAAAACAATAACAACAAACCAATGACAAAAAGCAAACCAAATCACAACAAGAAAGAAAAGCTTGTAGTTAGTTCAAGTACTGTTTGTTGGCCTTTGGGAGTGTTGTCCAGTCCAGTCTGTTGGGGCACCAAACCCTACCTCCTAAATATATTTTTGTTTTTCCCTGGGGACTTTGCTGCTCTATTCCCTTGCTGTTCTGTTGCACCCCCTTATTGTTTTGCATTTGTATGGTGGGATCAAATCGGACAGAATTCCCACACTGTGTCTCCAGTGTTGTCCCCTGTATAGCTGTAGGTCAGTGAGGGATGTTGTATCTCATAGTGGGGCCGACTATGTGGTCTTCTCTGTGGATTGGCTGCTCTGAGCAGGAATCTCATCATCAAGGCTTGGAGGGCCAGGATGTGCTTCACTCTCTTTTCCTACCCCTTCATTTGCTCCCGTGTGTCCTGATCAGACATGTCCCTCTCCTGGAACTGTAGATTCAGTCTGTCCTCTAAAATAAATTCTTCTGGTGGGAGGGGCAGGTGTTCACTTAGTAGTTGGGATTGGGGCCAGCCCCTCAGCCCTCTCCACTGGTTCCCTACTCCATGCCGGCATGTTGTATTCACATCTTGGAGCACTGGGTTGATGTCTGGTCCCTCTTTCCCCAAGGAGATATAAACAGTGTCCTCCCCTTGGGTGGGTTACTGCCCTATGTCACTGCTACCCATTTCTTTTTAATGTTTTTTCCTTTCCCCACCTCCTTTTTAGTTGTCTAACACATGTATCCCTGGATTTGGTGTGGTCCCTGCCATACTAGCTGGTCCTCACCCCAGGAATGTTTGTATATAGTAGCTTTTTCCTTAGGCTCCTTTTGCATTTTTTTTAAGCTGGCCTCAGCAGACTCATGGTGTACTTGTCCTTTTGTGCTTGGCTTACTTTGCATAGCATGATTTCCTACAGTTCTTCCCATGCATCGATGTGCTTCATACATTCGTCATTGCTTTTTAGCGATGCGTAGTACTCCATTGTATGTATGTAACACAGCTTTTTAATCCACTCGTCAGTTCATGGAAACTTGGGTTGTTTCCAACTCCTTGCAATTGTGAACTTTGCCACAACGAACATTGGAGCACCTTTGTCTGGCCTTGGTTTATTTTTATTTCTTTTCTTTTGCTATTACTAGTATTGTCCTGCTGACTCTGCTCTAGTTGTTATAAATTTTGTGCCAGCGTATCAATCACGAGTCCCTTCCTTTCTGAGGTGTGCATGTATTGCTATGAAACTTCCTCTGGTAACTGCCTTTGCTGTGTCCCATAAATTTTGGTGCATGTGTTCTCATTCTCGTTGGTTTTTAGAAACTTCCTAATTTCATCTCTGATTTGTGCCAGTACGCACTCCTTTTATAATAGAGGTATTCATCCTCCACTTGTTTCCTCTTGTTTTCTTCATCTTTCTTTTGTTGATTTCCAGCCTTATTGTACAGTGGTCAGAGAGAGAGGTCTGTATGATATCAATGTGCTTTAATTTATGTAGATTCACCTTATGCCCCAGCATGTGGTCTATCTTCGAATATATGCCATGTGGGCTTGAAAATAATGTGAATTAATTTTATTTGAATGAAACACTCTGTAAATATCTACCAGGTCAAGCTGTCTAATTGTAGTGTCTAGATCTCTAGCCCCCTTGCTTAGCTTCTTTCCCTGTGATCTATTTTTCTCAGAGAGTGGTATATTGAAGTCACCCACCATTCCTTAGCTCCTGGATTTCCCTTCAGTTTGAAGATTCTAGTATCTCTATATTTTCATCTGTTTTCAAGATTGAGCCCATCATTTATTGTAAGATCCGAAATACCATTATCTAATGTTCTTTAGTTGGCAGTATAAGGGCTACTTCTTATCTATAAACCATTGGTTTACGTCATCTTCAGTAACTGACTTTTTTCCCTCTAGATTTTTTTGTGGTAGCTGCTGGTGTTGGCTGCTGTTAGCACGACATCATAGATGAGCTAAAGTGCTGCATTGGCTTCCACTATGTGTAGGGGCAGTGGTGGGGTTGGGGAGGCTGGCTCTATAGATTAAGGGAGGATCAGATAGGTGCTGGAAAAGCTATTCTGTGTGATGATGAAGGAGTGTTAGTTGGGTGAGTAGGATGTATAGGATATAGGTGCTTGGGAGTAGGTTTTAATTGGTATTATTAATCATAAGAAGCCATCCTGTTAAGTGTATTAATTTTTAATGAGTTGGTGAAGAAGGTTATGGGAGATGCGATTTTACTTGGTAAGTTAAAGGAAAGTATAACTGAGGTGGATGAAGCAGTGTCTCAGGGTTATGATAGTTGGGATAGGTGATGGGTATATTAAATCTCTATATGTGATCCTTGTCACTTATCAATTGTGTATATTGCATAGGGAGAGTGCGCCCTTTCCATTGTTGTGTTTATAACAGGAGGCCCCATCATATTGGGTTTCTTCACAACTCTGAACTAGCCACCCCTTACATGTGGTCCCAGGTTGCAAACAGGTGTTTATAGTCGATGCCCCAAGGAGGAGGGTTTCTGATCCAAAGGCAATGTAGCTAAGCAACATGGATCCCCATGTCTGAAGGCTGCCTATCTAGGGTTGGGGAAAATGCATGGAAATCTGGAAATTATGGGTTCTGTTTCCTCTGGCGGGATGAGAAATTTTGTGTTTCCTTTCTCAGAAAAAAAACACTGGAAAATCTAACAACCCTTTGGGACTACTGCAGGTTTGAACTGCATTTCTGCTTCACTGGGGCCCAATCCCTCTCTAGATAGCTGGGGTTATCTATCTGTAGAGGCAGCCCAAGCCCTTTTGATACAGTCATGCAGTGCCCTGTGTCTGGGTCCTGCTTCTAAATTCTCTGGATTGGCCTGTTTCTGTAGGGAGTCAGGGCACCTGCTGCACTGGAGAGGGGAGATTGCTAGTGCAGGGAAAAGGACCTCACTGTGTTCTCCATTGGCAAGAATCAGAGTGGGAAATCTCGACAGAATCCCACAGTTCTGGGATTCTAGGTCCTGTGTCTAAGTTCCTAGTCTTGGACTCCTTAACAATTGTCCTCTGAGCTACACAAAGAGAGGTCTAAGGAGAGGATTCTACTTCAGCACCATCTTTCTGGAAGTTCTTGCCTAGTATTTTCAATAGCTTTAAATGAAAAAAAATGGACAAAGAATAAGGAAGAATGAATAAAAATTGATGTATTGAATTATGGTGTTGTCAAAGCACACTGAAAATACTCATGAATTCTAGGAAAACAAAGAAAATTGTATTAGAAGAAGTGCAGCCTGAATGATCTTTAGAACCAAGGATGGTGGGACATGATCTCACACACTTTGCACGTTGCACATGCTATCAGAAGAAATCAAGCTTTGGATAAGGACTTCATCTATGGTGAAGTAGAGGGTCATTGAAAAAGAGCCAGACTGTGGGATGGATCGTCAAGGAGATGGATTGGCACAATTGTTACAGCAATAGGCTCAAACATAGCAACGATTGTGAAGGTGTTTCAGGACCCATCAACATTGCATTCTGTCGTACACAGGGTCACTATGAGTTAGAAGGATTCCATAGTGACTTCTGGGAAGATGATGACTGAGGGAGCTGCTAAGAGGGAAATTCAACAATGCTGGATTGCAGGAGGAGCATCATAAAGATAAGTAGGCACAGATCCATAAGGTTTTGAGGGGCTGAGGTGTTTTTGAATACCACAGTGGAGACTGGCTAAGGTTTGACGTTAGACCTGCCACTGTCTAAGACAGAGCTATGACTGTTTGGAGCTGGCACAGGGGCTTAATCTCAACACAGTCACAGTTGCTGCCACCTCAAGGCAGAGATTAAACTATTGTAGCCCCACAGGCAGGAATTGGGGCTCAGCTATGTCTTTACTTATGTTCCCCTCTCTTCTCTCTATGCCCCCACAGTCCCAGCGGGCTTTGTTTCCCTCCTCTTTGTCTCTTCCATGTTCTCTCACACTCCACTGCTGACCTCCAAGCCACTCCCCTTAGCCTAGGGCATTTATGCCTGCCCCCTACCCAATAAGGTGAGCCCCACCATGTGAAGCTAGCCTGAGGCTGGGGAAAGCCTGGCTGACCACCACCAGGGGATACTCTAGCCAACTTCTTACCAGGGAATGCTTGCTTGTGTGGCTGGGGGCTCCTATTTTTCCTCTGTTGTCCCATATAACTGAGGGAACTTCCTCCCACATACGTTAGTGCCTTATACAGCTTAAGGCAGCTCATCCAACACTTATTAACATTCAAAGCTGCTGCAGGAAACTCTGCCCAACCTCTGAAGTGAACTGCCTGGCCAAGGGAATTTCAACAAGCATTTGCAGTGTTCTACACTAAATCAAGCAACCCATCAGCCTTCTGGGGCACTCCCTTGAGAGGGAAGCAACAGGAGGATAAATTGGTAGGTTAATTCCACAGTTAAATTAGCTGTAGGTAGTTTGAAGACGCATTCCTACAAGTCTCCCAGAGGAGGCAATGCTCTCCAACTCCCTGGAAAATGGCACCTGACTCCTCTAAAACAACACAATGCAAACATCCATCAGCCCCAACTACCTCAATGAAAAAACAGGAGAAAAAAGGCAATGGCAGAAGATGTCTTGAAGATAACGACATTCATCGAAGAAACAGACATTGAGCTGCCACAGAAAGACATTTTCAGAATGCTGCTTAGAGTCATACAGGATATGAGGGAAACAATACAGAAAAAGGATGAAATGATAGAGGAGATAAAATACATACACCAAAGGAAAATACAACACCTTAGTGAGGAGATAACAAAATCCAGGAGCAGACACACAGACCTAGAGAATGGACTGGAGGAAGCAGAGAACCCCAACAGTGACTTGGAGGACAGCTAAGCAGACTTTAACAAACGCCCACAAAAATCTAATAAGATCATCAGAGAAGATGAAGAAAACCTAAGAGCTATGTCTGATTCTAAGATGAGGGACAACATTTAAAATTATTGGATTACTGGAGGAAGACACAACAAATAAGTCATCTGCAACAATAGTGAGAGAATTGTTGGAGGAAAAGTTTCCAGCTTAATGAATGAAAACCAGACAACCATCAGGAGGCTGAAAGACCACCAGGTAGACCGAAGTCACCAAGGCACATAATAGTTAAACTATACAACTTTGAGAGAAAGGAGAAAATCATGAGAGCAACTAGGGAAAAACAAGAAAATGCATATAAAGGTTCCCAAAATAAGAATATGCTCAGACCTATCAGTGGAAAGTATGAAGAAGAGGAGAGAGTGCAGTAACATATTCCAAAAATTGAAGGAAAGCAACTCAAACCCAAGAATACTCTACACAGCCAAATTTTTGATCAAGATAGAGGGAGAAGTAAGAGCCTTCCCAAACAAGGAAAAACTCAAAGAATATGCTAGAAGAAACCCAGCCCTACAAAAGATCCTTGCCAATCCAGTAGGCAGAAGAGCAACACTCACCAAGCATAAATAAGAGGCCACCATAGAACAACCTCACCCAGAGGGCAACAAAGAGAAAACAGACTGTGCTAGTTTATTGTGCCAGCCTGGCCGGTAAACACAAGTAGGATTAACTGAAGGGCAGAGGGAAAAATGGCTCGGTGAGCCTTGCCTTCCTTGTCTCTCGTTCTTTAATCATCGGACCTGCGTGCAGCTGCCTTGCTTGCTGTGTGCCTCAATTTAAAGGGGTACACTACCTGTGGGATGCCTAGCCTGTGGGCTGTGTTGCTGTAAGTTAAGGTCCCTTTAAGCCCACACGATTGGAATGTTCGTCTCTGGGACCGACAGTTGGTGAGAGTTAGTGACCTGCCTTGCTGTTTGCTGCCTGGGTATATATAGCCCAGCTCTCTCTACAGAAAGGGACTGGTGACTGGCGGCTCTCAAGACTTAAAGGACTGCTAGTGTCTCACTGCTTTATAATTTAACTGTTAATTTCTTGTATTATCTATCTGTATATAATTTAACAGTTCATTTCTTGTGTTATATATCTATCTTTAGAAATATATTTATATATAATTACTAGCAATCTGGTTTGTCTCTCTAGAGAACCCTGTCCAACACACATACCCAAAGAAAGCATTGCCTTAAGGATGGAAAGAAATCAATAATGACACACACACACACACAACACACTAATAATAAAGGAAGTTAGTAAAATATCCAACACACAAGGTATAAGATGACATCACAGAGTCCACAGATAGAGATAATTACCCTGAATATCAGTGGCCGGGACTCAGGCCTTAAAAGACTGAGGCTAGTAGATTGGCTTAGAAAATACAACCCATCAACTGCTACCTACAGGAGACACATCTCAAGACAACAGACAAAAATAGGCTGAGAATAAAAGGCTGGAGAAAGGCATACTAAGCAAACAGCAATAGGGTTGCAATCCTAATCTCAGATAAAATTGACCTCAAAGTGCAAGCCATAAAGAGATAAGGAGAGACACTATATAATGCTCAAGGGAATGGTAGACAAAAAAAAATCACTAAACATTGTAAAATTATATTCCCCGAATGAGAGACCCACTAAATATGTCAACCAAACACTCCAAACATGAAAAAAGAAATCACAGTCTCAAAAGTTATAGTGAGTAACTTTAATACACCACTCCTGAGAAAGATAGATCACAGAGGAAGAAACCCAACAAGGAGGTTAGAGATCTAAATACGTCAATTAGACAATTTTACCTGATAGATATTTACAGAGCTTTCATACAAATACAAAAAATTCACATTCTTTTCAAGGCTGCATGGCACATATTCAAAGAGAGACCACATGCTGGGGCATACTGTGAATCTACATAAGTCAAGTTTAATCTACATTGATATCATACAAACCTCTCTCTGACCACTGTGACATACGGCTGGAAATCAACAAACGGAAGATAAAGAAAACAAGAGCAATCAATTGGAGGATGAATTACTCTCTATTGCAAAAGGAATGTATACTGGCACAGATCAGAGATGAAATTAGGAAATTAGAACACGACATACCAAAACTTACGGGACACAGCAAAAGCAGTTATAAGACGAAGTTTCATAGCAATACATGCACATCTGAAAAAGGAAGAGAGACTCATGATTGACATGCTGGCACAAAATTTACAACAACAAGAGCAGAGTCAGCAGGACAATCCTACTAGTAGCAAAAGAAAAGAAATAATAAAAATCAGAGCTGAGATTTAGGAGAGGGAAAATAAGAAAAGTATGGGAAAAAATTAATGCTGCTAAGAGTTGGTTCTTTGAAAGGATAAACAGAATTGACAGACCTCTGGAAAATGTAACCAAAGAAAGGAGGAAGCATTACAACAGACCCTAATGAAATCAAAAGGATAATGACACAGTACTATGAAGGACTGTAATCCAATGAATTAAACAACTTGGAAGACATGGACAAATTCTTGGGAAACCAATCCTTTCCTAGACTATCCCCAAAGTATGTAAAAAATCTCAACTGACCCATAGCAATAGAAGAAATAGACAAGGTTATCAAGGGATTACCAACAAAAAAATCCCCTGGACCAGATGGCATCACTGGATGATTCTAACAAGCATTTAGGGAAGAACTAACACCAATCCTATACAAACTCTAACAGAACATAGAAAAAGATGGCTAACTCCTGAACTCCTTCTATGAAGCTAGTATAACACTGATACCAAAACTGGGCAAGGATCCCACAAGAATCAAGAACTACAGACCAATACCCCCAATGAACATCGATGCAAAAATCCTTAACAAAATACTGGCCAAATAGAATCCAAAGTATATAAAACAAATAGTTCATCATGATCCAGTGGGATTCATACCAGGGATGCAAGGATGGTTCGACATATGAGAGAACATTAGTATCATTCACCACATTGACATAAAAAAACTATAAGAACATGATAATATCGATAGATGCAGAAAAAGCACTCGACAACACCCAACACCAATTCCTGTTTAAGAGACTTGAGAACATAGGAATGGAAGGAAAATTCCTCAAGACAATACAAGCTATATATGAAAAACCAACAGCCAACATGATAGTCAATGGAGAAAAGATTAACACAATCCCACTGAAAAAGGGGACCAGACTAGGATTCCCTTTGTCCCCACTCTTATTTGAAAATGTATTGGAGGTTTTATCTAACAGCATAAGGCAAAGAAAAGGTATTTGTCTGGGGAAGTAGGAGGTGAAACTATCATTATTTGTAGATGATATGATTTTATATATGGAAAATCCCAAAAGCTCCACAAAGGGAGAACTGGAAGCAAAAGAGGAGTTTGGCAAAGTGGCAGGATACAAGATCAACAAACAGAAGTCCATTGGACTGCTATACACATCAGATAAGACCAAAGAAGAGGAGATCAAAAAGGCAATAACCTTCACAATAGCCAAGCACAAATTGAAATATCTAGGGATATACCTGACTAAAAGAACAAAAGATCTATATGAGGAAAACTACAGAACACTATTGCAAGAAACCAAGATTGACCTCAACAAACGGAAGACTATCCCATGCTCGTGGATTGGAAGCCTCAATATAGTCAAGAAGTCAGTTCCCCCCAAGTCACTATATAAGTTTTGTGCAATTCCGATACAATTACTCTCATCTTTCTTCAAAGATATGGAAAAACTGATTACCAACTTTAGATGGAGAGGGAAGAAGCCCAGAATTAGCAGAGAACTCCTGTAGAAGAAGGACACAATGGGAGGGCTTGCTTTACATGACTTTTGCACATATTATACAGCCACAGTTGTTAAACTGCATGGTATTGGTACAATGACAGAAACTCAGACCAATGGAAAATAACTGAAAACCCAGAAATAAAATTGTCAGCATACAGACAACTGATTTTTGATAAGGACCCCAAAAAAATCCAATGGGAAGCAGATGCCCTCTTTAACAAGTGTGCTGGAGAAAATGGATATCTACCTGCAGAAAAATGAAGCAAGACCCTTATCTCACTCCATGCACTAGAATAAACTCAAGGGGGATCACAGACTTTGAAGTTAAACCCCAAATTATTAGGGCAATCAATGAGGGATTTGGGACCAACTTGAGAACTTTGTCACAGGGAATGCATAGGTTATCTATCAGTAATAGGGAATGACACAAACACAAAGGAGGCACAAATTGACAAATGGGATATACTGAAGATAAAATACCTGTGTACTTGGAAAGAATTCACTAAGAGTGTAATAAGAGAGTCCATGGACTGGGAAAACATCTTTAGCAATGACACATCACACAAAGGCCTTATTACTAAAATCTACAATACTCTGCTAACTTCCAAAAAGAAAAAAACGAATTGCCCACTGAGGAGGTGGGCAAAGGACCTGACCAGAAGTTTTACAGGGGCAGAAATCCAAATGGCCATAAAAATATGAGAAAATGTTCCTGATCTTCAGCTATAAGAGAAATGCAAATTAAAACAACCACCTAACACCCTCATAGATAACCCAATTCAAAAAATCAGAAAACAACAAGTATTAGAGGGTCTGTGGGGAGACAGGAACTCTCATCCACTGTTGGCGGACCTGTAAGTATGTACAGCCACTATGGAAATCGATCTGGTGATACCTAAAACAGATGGAAATAGAGTTACCATAAGACCAAGCAATCCAAGACCCAGCTCTCTCTGCTCTCCCCAAACCCAAGAAGAAGAGATCTAAGGAGGAGCTGGTCAGCAGTGACCCAGAAGGGACGCCTCTCCCCAAGAGGAAGAAACTGAAACCTCTCCCCAGAAAGGAGCCTGCATGTGACCCTCAGGAGGCAGCAAATGGCGGGAGCATCCCAAAGGAAAAGAAGAAGCTCCCCGCGAAGGGGGAGCCCGCCAGCAGTGGACCCGAGGAGGCGGCTGCTAGCAGCAAGAGCAACAGCACTAAGAAAAAGAAAAAAATTAAAAACCAGCCCAGGAAGATTAAAATGGACATTCCCTCTCAATAAAGAAACGACTCGACATCGGTTAAAAAAAAAAAAGACCAAGCAATCCACCAATTGGACATATACCCAGTAAAGGCAAGAAACAAGCCAAGGCCAGACATCTGTGCTCCAATGTTCATTGCGGCACAGTTCACAATTGCAAGGAGTTGGAAACAACCCAAATTTCCATCAACTGACAAGTGGATTAAAAGCTGTGTTACATACATACAATGGAGTACTACGCATCCCTAAAAATCAGTGACGAATGTATGAAGCACATCGCTGCATGGGAAGAACTGTAGGAAATCATGCTATGCAAAGTAAGCCAAGCACAAAAGAACAAGTACACCATGAGTCTGCTGAGGCCAGCTTTAAAAAAAAATGCAAAAGGAGCCTAGGGAAAAAGCTACTGTATACAAACATTCCTGGGATGAGGACCAGCTAGTATGGCAGGGACCACACCAAATCCAGGGATACATATGGTAGACAACTAAAAAGGAGGGAGGTGGGGAAAGGAAAAAAAAGAAAAAAGAAATGGGTAGTGGTGATGCAGGGCACTAACCCACCCAAGGGAAGGGTATTGTTTATATCTCCTTGGGGAAAGAGGGACTAGACTTCAACCCAGTGCTCCAAGATGTGAATGCAACATGCCAGCATGGAGTAAGGAACCAGTGGAGAGGTCTGAGGGGCTGGCCCCAATTCCAACTACTACATGAACACCTGCCCCTCCCACCAGAACAATTTATTTCAGAGGACAGCATTGAATCTGCAGCTATGGGAGAGGGTCATGTCTGATCAGAGCACACGGGAGCAAATGAAGGGGTAGGAAAAGAGAGTGAAGCACATCCTGGCCTACCAAGCCTTGATGATGAGATTCCCACTCAGAGCAGCCAATCCACAGAGAAGACCACATAGTCAGCCCCACTATGAGACATGCCATCCCTCACTGACCCATACCCTACAGGAGACAACACTGGAGACACAGTGTGGGAATTCCGCCCAGTCTGACCCCACTACATGGAGGCAAAACAATAAGGGGGTGCAACAGATCAGCAAGGGAACAGAAAAATGAAGTCTCCAGGAAGTACCAAAAATAGACTTAGGGGCTAGGGCTTGGTGCCCCAACAGACTGGACTGGACAACACTCCTAAAGGCCAACAAACAATCCCTTGAACTAACTACAACTTTTCTTTCTTGTTGTGGTTTTGTTTTGGTTTTGTCATTGGCTTGTTGTTGTTGTTGCTTTGTTTTCTTTTGTTGCTTGGTTTTGATCTGTCTTGTTTTTTTTGCATGTTATTATCTCTGCTGGTCTGTCTAAATAAGATAGGACGGATGAACAATCAAGGAGAAAACAACAGAACCAACAGTTCTGGGGGGACACAGGAGATGGGGAGGTGGGGGAAAAGGAAGTGGTGTTAAGAAACGTAGGGACAAGGGGTACAACAATTGATCCAAATCAGTGGTGAGGAGGGTATAGGATGTCTGGTACGGTGAGACCAAGGCTAATGTAACTGAGAGGAATTACTGAAACCCAAATGAAGGCTGAACATGGTAGTGGGACAAGAGGAAAGTAAAAGGAAATAGAGGAAAGAGTTGGGAGGCAAAGGGCATTTATAGAGGTCTAAATAAATGCATCTACATATCAAATATATTTATATATAAGGATGTGGAAATAGATCTATGTGCATATATGTATAGGTTTAGTATTAAGGTTGCAGATGGCCTTTGGGCCTCTACTCAAATACTCCCTCAATGCAAGAATATTTTCTTCTATTAAGCTGGCATTCCATGAAGCTCACCTTCCAGACAAAATCACTTAAGATAAAGTGAGTGCATAAGCAAATGTGGCGAAGAAAGCTGATGGTGCCCAGCATACAAAAGACTTAGCATCTGGGAACTTAAAGCCTAGAAGGTAAACAAGCGGCCATCTAGATCAGAAGCAACAAAGCCCACATGGAAGAGGCACACCAGCTTGTGCCATCAAGAGATGTCAAAGGGATCGGGTATCAGGCATCATCAGAATAAAAAATCATATCATTGTGAATAAGGGGCAGTATCGAGTGGCGAGCCAAAGCCCAGCTGTAGGCAGTTGGACATTCCCTTACAGAAGGGTCACGGGGAGGAGATGAGCCAGTCAGGGTGTAGTGTAGCAACGATGAAACATACAACTTTCCTCTAGGTACTAAATACTCCCCCCACCCCCCCACACCCACCCCAACGGCCCACTATCATGATCCCAATTCTACCTTACAAATCTGGCTAGACCACAGGAATTGGAAACAAAGGGAACCCAGAACAGATGATCCCTTCAGAAACAGTAGTGAGAGTAGGGATATCGGGAGCATGGGTTGGAAAGGGGGAACTGATTATAAGGATCTATATATAACCTCCTCCCTGGGGGACAGACAACAGAAAAGTGGGTGAAGGGAGATGTCAGACAGTGCAAGATATGACAAAATAATTTATAAGCTATCAAGGGTTCATGAGGGAGGGCGGATTGGGGAAGGAAGGGGAAAAATGAGGAGCTGATGTCAGGGGATACCATATGTTTCGAGAAAGATGAGGGCAATGAATGTACAAATGTGTTTTACATAATTGATGTTTGCATGATAAGAATTGTATGAGCCCCTAATAAAATTATTAAAAAATAAAAGGGATTCCCTAGCACTCCTCATAAACAATAGCCACTGGTTATAGTTTTCTAGGGAACCCTATTTCTGATCACATGGATTTCAATTGGACATTGTAATGTCTCAACACTTTCCTCCAACCCCAAAGAGATTCCTAGATGTCATTATGCAAATGCATCCCCCCTCTTTTCTATATCTATCAACTCTAAACCCACTGCTGTCTAGTCAATTCTGAATAACCTCAAGGACAGAACAGAACATTTCCACGGGATTTCTGAGACTGTAAGTGTTCATGGTAGTAGATGGCCACGGTTTCCTCTTAAGAAGCCATCAGTGGGTTTGAACCATCTACTCTTCTGCTAGCATCCTGACACTTAACTTTCAGGACTGAATACCAAGTAGATCATAAATGTTGCGATCACACTGCACTGTATTGCATATGGGGGTGTTTACTGAACTCAAATGTCCATAAATTAAATGGCCATTCAAACGATTTATTGGAATACTGGAAGTGTGCCTCAGTGAATTTTTAGTTATTCATTTATTATTGCGGTGAAATGTGCCAAGCAAACATTTGCCAACCATCACTGGACTTTTTAAACATTTTTCTTCTTTTTTTTTTAAACTACTGATCAAATATTTATTGAGCATTTTTTTCTTTTCTTTTTTAATCATTTTATTGGGGGCTCTTACAGATCTTATAACAATCCATATATCTATTGTATCAAGCATATTTGTACATGTTTGCCATCATCCTTTTCAAAACACTTTCTTTCAACTTGAGCCCTTAGTACCTGCTCCTCATTTCCCCCCTCCTTTTCCCAACCTCTCACCCTCATGAACCCTTGATAAGTTATAAGTTATTATTTTCATATCTTACACCATCCATTGTCCCCCTTCACCCAGTTTCTGCTGTTTATCATCCTGGGAAGTGGGAGGGGTCCATGTCATCATTGCAATTGGTTCACCCTTCTTCCCTCACCTCCCCCACCCTCAGGTTATCGCTGTGCCCATTATTGTTCCTGAGGGCTTACCTGTCTTTAAGGACCCAGATGCTATATCTTGTAATAACCAGGCACCATCAGCTTTCTTCACCATATTGCTTATGAACACATTTTGTCTTCAGTGTCGGGAAGGAGAGCATCACAGAATGTCAGGTTTTTGGAAAGAGTGTTCTTGCATAGAGGCTCGGTATTTTTGACAGTTTTCAGAGAAGCATCTGATACCTTCTAATAAGTTAGTCAGTGAGTAAATAAATAAATACAAGTATAAAGCTGGATGTTCCTCAGGAACAGCCAGATGTATATAAAGGAGCTATATTGCCCCTGCCACCCAGTTGTTATTGTTGGTGGGTGTCATTGAGGTGGTTTGGACCCAACTCTGCAGACAACAGAAGGAAACACTAGCCGGTCCTGCTCCCTTCTTACAATTGTTTCTGTTCTTGAGCACCCATTGTTGTAGACATCCTGTCTATCCATGTCATTAAAGGCCTTCCTCTCTTTCGCTGACCTTCGGCTTTACCAAGCATGATGCCCTTCGCCAGGGACTGGCCTCTCTTGACCACTTGTCCAAAGCGTGTCATACATTCTGGCCTCTAAGAAGCACTCTGCCCACAGTTCTTCCAAAACAGATGCTTTTTTCCTTTTAGCAGTCTATGGTACTTTCAATTGTTCAGCATCATAATTAAAATGCATCCAGGGGGGAAGAAATGGGGAGCTGATACCAGGGGCTCAAGTGGGAAGAGAATGCTTTGAAAATGATGATGTCGGCATATGTGCAAATGTGCTTGACACACTGAAGGAATGTATGGATTGTGATGAGGTGTAAAAGCCCCCATTAAAAGTATTTTTTTAAAAATGCATCCATTCTTTTTCAGCTTTTCTTATTCAATGCCCAACTTTCACATGCACATGAGGCCCTTGGAAATACCATGGCTCTGGTCAGGTACCCCTTAGTCCTCCAAGTCACCCACCCCCTTGCTTTTCAGTGCTCTACAGAGGTCTTGTGCCACAGATTCACCCAATGCAACCCATATGCTGATTCCTTCCATGAGCATTGATTGTGGATAGAAGCGAGACGAAATTCTGGACGTCAATCTTTTCTCAGAAAACATTCATTTTTCTCCCTCTTCCATTCCTTCACAGCCTTATCCACACCTCTGCCTTACTTAAACTGGGAGTACCTGACTTCTAAAGAGACTGAACCCATAAGAAAAAAAATCTTTTTATTAGGGGCTCGTACAATTCTTATCACAATCCATCCATCCATCCGTTGTGTCAAGCACGTTTCTATGTAGGTTGCCATCATCCTTTTCAAAACATTTTCTTTCTACTTGAGCCCTTGGTATAAACTCCTCATTTTTTCCTCCCTCCCACCGCCCTCCCCCATGAACCCTTACTTGATCATTTATAAATTGTTCTTTTCTTTTAAAAAAATCATCTTATTGGGGGCTCGTACAATTCTTATCACAATCTATCCATCCATCCATTGTGTCAAGCACATATCTACGTAGGTTGCCATCATCCTTTTCAAAACATTTTCTTTCTACTTGAGCCCTTGGTATAAGCTCCTCATTTTTTCCTCCCTCCCACCCCTCCCCCATGAACCCTTACTTGATCACTTATAAATTGTTCTTTTCATATCTTGCACCGGCTACTGTCTCCCTTCACCCTCGTTTCTGTTGTTCCTCCCCCTTGGGAGGGGGGATTGTCATACATGGATCATTGTGATCGGTTCCCCGTTTCTGTGCCCACCTTCCCCCTATCCTCATGGTACCGCTACTCCCATTATTGTTCCTGAGGGATTTATCTGTCTGTACTTAGCTTGTCTCCTGTCATTTGGTTGTTTTGCCCTAATCAGTAGTTTCTTCGACCCCACTAGATTTGCTCCCTCCCCTCATGAGCTCAGGAAAAGGAGCGCCACCAGTCCACTTTGTGCTCCTCCTCTGCTCGCGTTGCCAGGAAGGTGATACAGGAGGCTGTGGCAGGCTGTCTGACGCTCCCCCGAGTGCTGTATTGTTCCCAAAGTAACAGCAGGCCCTTCTGCTGGACCTCAACAAGGTTCTTTAGCAGGACTGCTTTGAGGGTGTTTCTATAAGGCCATTGGTTCTTTACCATATTTAACTTTTATTCCACATCTGTATTCAACTTGAAGTTTTATATGGTAAAAATGCCTCAAGTATTTTGTCATGGAAAATAATTGGCTGATCAAAAAACCAACAATTGGCTCTTCATATTCATCGTTTAAGACAAGTAGAGGCATTGATGAAGTGTGCCCGGTCACCAGCCCTGTGGCCAAGGGTGTGGCCCTGGCTCTTTTCAAGGCGGAGTTTCGTGTCCTTGTGCGGTTTTTGTCAGAGGTACCAGCTGGACTGCACGAGGGGTCGTTGCTGGCAGAAGATGACTGCAGATTGTCGGCAGATTCTAGATCAACCTCCTGCTTCCCTTCCTAGGTGGCTCTCCAGCCTTCACCAGAAGGCTCAGGGTCGGGCACCTCCAAGAAGACTCTAGCTTCGAAAAGAAAGTGAGAGTTCCCTGGAATCATATTGGAAAGAAAATCAGTTTCCCCATGTTTCATGAGCCATAATCATGTGCTTAATGCCATAGTATTTTTTTTCTTTTTTTTTAACAATTTATTGGGGCTGATACAATTCTTTACACAGTTCATACATATACATACATCAATTGTATAAAGCACATCTGTACAGTCTTTGCCCTAATCATTTTTTTCTCTTTTCTTCTTTTACATTTTATTAGGGACTCCAACAACTCTTACCACAATCCATACATATACGTACATCAATTGTATAAAGCACATCCATACATTCCCTGCCCCAATCATTCTCAAGGCATTTGCTCTCCACTTAAGCCCCTTGCATCAGGTCCTCTTTTCCCCCCCGCCCCTCCCTCCCCTTTCCCCCCTCCCTCATATGCCCTTGGTAATTCATACCTCGTTATTTTGTCATATATTGCCCTATTCGGGGTCTCCCTTCCCCCCTTCTCTGCTGTCCCTCTCCCAGGGAAGAGGTCACATGTGGATCCTTGTAATCAGTTCCCCCTTTCCAACCCACTCACCCTCCACTCTCCCAGCATCGTCCCTCACACCCTTGGTCCTGAAGGTATCATCCACCCTGGATTCCCTGTACCTCCAACCCTCATATGTACCAGTGTACAGCCTCTGTCCTATCCAGCCCTGCAAGGTAGAATTCGGATCATGGTAGTTGGGGGGAGGAAGCATCCAGGATCTGGGGGAAAGCTGTGTTCTTCATCAATACTACCTCACACCCTAGTTAACCCATCTCCTCTCCTAAGCCCCTCTATGAGGGGATCTCCATTGGCCGACACTTGGGCCTTGGGTCTCCACTCTGCACTTCCCCCTTCATTTAATATAATATATATATACACATACATATATACATATACACATATATACACATACATACACACACATATCTTTTTTTTTTTTTTTTTGCATGATGCCTTATATCTGGTCCCTTGGGCACCTCGTGATCGCACTGGCCGGTGTGCTTCTTCCATGTGGGCTTATTTGTTTCTGAGCGAGATGGCCGCTTGTTCACCTTCAAGCCTTTAAGACCCCAGACACTATCTCTTTTGATAGCCGGGCACCATCAGCTTTCTTCACCACATTTGCTTGTGCACCCATTTGTCTTCAGCGATCCTATCATGGAGGTGTGCAGTCAAGCCATAGTATTTTTGAAGATATTTAATGATTGGCTTTAGGGACACTTTTTAAAAAATCAGTTTATTGGGGGCTCAAACAACTCTTATCATAATCCATCCATTGTGTCAAGCATATTTGTACATTTGTTGCCATCATCATTTTCAAAACATGTTCTTTCTACTTG
This sequence comes from Tenrec ecaudatus, assembly GCF_050624435.1. Lineage (NCBI taxonomy): Eukaryota > Metazoa > Chordata > Mammalia > Afrosoricida > Tenrecidae > Tenrec > Tenrec ecaudatus. The sequence goes on from NC_134532.1 coordinate 136,048,919, forward strand.
AGCCCTTGGTATCAGCTCCTTATTTTTCCCCTCCCTCTCCCTCCCTTGATAACCTATAAACTATTTAGCTGACCCATGGCTTAGGGACACCTTCTCATCGAAAGCAGAGAGCTGCGGGCCTGGCCGCCTATTGCACTGCTCTGTGGAAGTACCCTGGTCCCTGCTGACACGTCCTCCCCCCTTACCCCCTTACCGGCAGTCTTCCTTTTGTTTTACTAGCATACCAGGGCCAGCAGTCTTCCTTTTGTTTTACTAGCAAACCAGTGCCGTCCCAAATGCTTTGCTAATGCTGTGAGGCGTGGCTCTGGATTAGTCATGCCTGGTTTTATGGTCTTGTTTTCCTCCCCTGAAGTTAGCCTTTCTCTTTACAAAGCAGTCCCCATTGAATTCGGAGAAATGATATCTTGGCAGCCAATCTCTTTCCCTGGAACACAATGCAATGCTGATGACACAGAGCAGCCACGCAACTCCACGACAGAACTTGTCTCATTTTACTTGACTATTCAGTGGTGAGTAACAGCAGAAGTGGCAAGCCTTACTTACCACAGTTTATTATGTTTCATACCCATGTTAATTATTTTCATAATGGGACTTGTAAATAAACTGATCAGATTAGGACTGAAACACCAGGCTGGCCAATAGCCATTGGAAAGGTTCTCCACCCGTGACTCTATTACGTTACTTAAAATTGTGGTACCAGAGACCTGCCCAGCCTGCAGTTGCAGATGTTCATTTATGATGTTGCCTTACGGAGAGGAGGAGATGACAGCCAATTGTTCTAGCAGCCCAGCCTGCCCTGCCAACAGATCGGAGGAGGATTTGCAACTGGGACTGCAGTTTCATGGGAACCTGAAAGCTGTTTTCACGGTGATGTCAGCTGTGATGGTGGTCCTGATCATGTTCTCTTTGGGATGCTCCGTGGAGATCCAGAAACTATATTCGCATATCCGGAGGCCTTGGGGCATCGCTGTGGGACTGCTGTGTCAGTTTGGGCTGATGCCTCTTCTAGCTTACCTCCTGGCCATCAGCTTCTCTCTGAAGCCAATCCAGGCTATCGGTGTGCTCATCATGGGATGCTGCCCAGGGGGTACCATCTCGAATATTTTGACCTTCTGGGTGGATGGTGATATGGATCTCAGGTAAGTTATACTGGGAAGGCTCAGTAGCTTCTCCCTGATTTCATTTCTCTTGTAGGAGGGGTAGGAAGGGGGGTGGGAAGGAACTAATGGGGAGTCCCACTTTTGTGTTAAAAATTTTTTCAAACCTTGTGCTAGAGATTCTAGTGGGAAGCACTTTACAGGGATTTTAAGCTGTGAAAGGGCCTTCTTGCTGAGCTCAAACTTTACTGTGATTATCTTTTGCTTTATTAGCAACAACTTTCCCCAGTAGTGGGCTTTCGTTTATATGCAATAGCGGAGGCAGTTTTCCATCTCACCCCATGGCCTTTCTAGGCATGCACGCATGGCCCCCTTCGCATGCGTCTTTAGCCGTGTCCACAGCCGCAACTTCTCAGTTCTCAAAGACCTCGACTGAGCGCTCCAGGAAACTCAGAGTGGTCGTTTGAAATGGGGTGATGGTATAAGAAGAACTAGGCCCTCAAACTCACTTCTTGCCTTTGAGTCAAAGCTGAGTCCTTGTGAGTGATCCTGCAGGACAGGGTAGAACTACCCCTGTGAGTTTCCAAGACGATCACTCTGTACGGGAGTAAAAAGTCTCATCTTTCGCCTACAGAGTGCATGTGGTTTTAAACTGCTGACCTTGCAGTGAGCAGCCCAGTGCCTAGCCTGCTGGGCCACTGAGGCTCTGCCAGCTAGGGCCTTGTTACTTCTAATCAGCAAGGCTGGGGCCCTGCTTTATGACATGAGCATTGAAGAGACCTGGGAAAGGGAGTTTGCGGGGCATCGGCTTGAAGTACTGCCTAGTCGTTTGACTTGGGAACATCATGGAGGCTCCATGCTCTTTGTTACTGATTTTCAGATGCTTACACATCCATTTCCTTTTAGTTTGCGACCTCATTACCAGTTATGAGGAAAATAAATGACACTTGGAGCTATAAAGTGTTATCATTCATTTATAAGGAGCCCTGTGGATTTGGTGGAGTTTCTCGTTTATTTGTTTATTCGTTTATACCTAAATGAAGATGACTGAGTCACAGGAGTTGGGGAGTAGGTGTTTTGATGGGGAAAGAAGAGAGAGCATTAAAGGAAGGAACAGAAGTGCTCTGTGGGAAAACGAAGATAACCTTTCTTGATTCCTTGCATACTTGCAAACAGATTGCTTCACCTCTTGCCTAGGGAAAGAACCACATATACAATTACATCTGTTCAATGTGTGGTTGAGATTTATTGTACAATGAATGAGTGACTCAGAGGTGCTGACTGCACTGGCAGTTCACAGGCAAGTCAGCAGGTACTTTTTTTCCTATTTTTTACTTGCCAGATCCTGAATATTTAGCATATGGAAAATATTTCATAAATTGGAATGTGTTCATACCATGCAGACTAATCATTGACATAAAAGGGTCTTTAACGATCCACTCATTAGAGATCATTTGATAAGCTATGTATCTTACTACAAAGTCACTAATATTATGTATGCATTGTTGATTCAAATTCCATAAAGCTTACCACTACATGAAAATTGGGAAATAATAAATATTTTTAAAGAAAGTTTATACATGACTGGTAGATTCCAGGGCCTGGTCGTCTCAGGGAAAAGGGAAGGGAACAAGTATGCATTAAGAACCTTCATGTAGACTCGGAGAAAGACAGCGTATTCTGCTTCCATCCGCAGATACAGTCTCAGGAACCCACCGGGGCCCCTGTGAGTTGACATTGACTCATGGCAGTGAGAATAGACACTTCAGAGGTACTTGCAGATGCATTCTCCTTCTTGGCTCCCATAATAACCCTAAATGACCTTTTATAGTTCAACATTTTTTTTCACAGAAATTGATTAAGTAGCTTGTCAAATGCTACAAACAACTGTGGTAGGACTCAGATTTGAAATGACATCTGTTTTACAGCAGGCTGCAATTTAGGCTCTTTCTTCCATGTCATTTAGCACCAAAATTAGATCTGTTCTGAGTAGGATCATAAATCTTTAAGCAGTGTTCTCAAACACTTCTGGGAAAAAGAATGCTTATTTCTATATTAGCCCAGTTGTGATTTTTAAAATGGATGGGAAGTCAACCCAAGATCAAGCTCATTTTACCGTCCTTAGTTAGTTCTGTCCTTAATTAGCTTTAACTTCAGTTAAATACTTGACCTCTGCATGCCCTGATGATGTGTGAGCCAAATGTCATGCTGCTAACAGCAGGTTGGCCGTTTAAACCCACTGCCACTCCAGGGGAGAGAGATGAGGATGGGACAGCCTGTCTTAGACAGTCACCCTGATTCTAATCACCTGTCCGTGGCAGAGTTCTGACAAAGGAAAAGCACATAACGTCTCTTTAGGATGAGATGTAAAACCAGTTTACCATCATTTTTACCACATCCCACTGGCCAGGCCGGTGAAAATCTCAAACTGAGCCCCAAGTCAAGGAACTGGGCCATAGGACCTGCCTTTCTTTTCTTATTTTGTAATGTTGTTTTCATTGTTGAGCTTATACACGGCAAAGCGCGCATCAATTCAGTATTTTCCACACAGACAATTTGGTGACATTGATTATATTCTCCAATCTGGGCAAAAGACTGTCTCGGGATGGGATAAAATGGCAGTCTATTTGCAGAGGCCGAAGTGAAGATCGGGAACATTTCTGCAATGTACCGTCATAGATGGTATAACCTTGCTTGTTAAAGTGAGAAGGACTTCGAGCACTTGCTGAGGAAGAGCAAGGACTGTAGTCTTCAGCATGGATTGCAACTCAATGTAAAGAAGACCCAAATTCCCACAAGTGGACAAATAGGTAACATCATAGAAAAGCTCAAGGGAGAAAATAAGTGAAGTTGTCAAGGACTTTGTCTTGCCTGGATCCACAAACAATGGTCACGGAAGCAGCAGTCAAGACATTAACATAGGAGTTGCAGTAAATCTGCTGCACAAGGTCTTCAGAGGATTGAACAGCAAGGTGGTTACTTTGAGGACTAAGCTGTGCCTGACTTAAGCCATGGTATTTTCAAGGGCCTCATATGCATGAGAAAGTTGGACATTGAATAAGAAAGGCTGGAAAAGAATGGATGCATTTGGATTGTGGTGCTGGAGAATCGTGCAAGTACCATAGACTGCTGAAAGGACAAACCAATCTATCTTAGAACAAGTAAAGGCAGGGTGCTCCTTAGAGGCAAGGATGGTGAGACTTTGTCTCACATACTTTGGGCATGTTGTCAGGAGGGACCAGTCTCTGGAGAAGGACATTATGCTTGGTAAAAGAGAGGAAAGCTGTAAATGAGCTGAATACAAATTCGTCAAATCGCTGTCCCTTCATGTCCCTCTTCATTTGTGGAAACAAAAGTAAGTCTCATGGAGCGAGTCAGATGAATAAGGTGTGTGGGGCAAGAGAGGCGTGCTGTTTTTATTGCAAAAACTGGCACATCGAGATGGCTGCGTGATGGCAAAACCAGACCCCATCTGCCACGAATCAGATCTTTTGGTCAAACACTGTTAGGCAATCTTTTCAGAACTTCTAAATAGAAAGCTTGATTAACAAGCTGACCTGGTGGAACTAACTCCAAATGCGCTATCCCTCTCATAAAACAAGCAAACAAAAACAAACAAATGAGCATCCTCTTGATCTTTAATTTCACTTGATGGGCTTTTTTGGGGGGTGAGGTGACAATAGCGTTTTCAACTGGCTTGACTGATGTTTGCTTGTGAGGTTGTAAGAATAGCACCATGTCATGTCACCAGTAATGACCTTGGAAAAACAGTCTGGGTCACTTCAGAGCTGTTCTTTCAATGCACGGCATGTTTCCACTGGATGCTCTTTTTGCTGGTCAGTCAGAACCTGAGGCACAATTTTCACAGAGACCCTTCTCATTCCCAAATCTCCTGTTAAAATTCACCGAACCGAGCTCTAACATAGTCCAGATAACTTCCCCATCTCTTCAGTGGTCCGTCGTCAGTCTTTGAGCACAAGTGCACACATTTTGTGCACCTTTTCATCTGTTTGGGAAGATGACAGACATCCAGAATGAGGTTTGTCATAAACCACTCATTCACTTGAGTTTTTCCCATAGCGCTGTCCTTATCAGCTGTGTTCAACATCACAACAGTTTCTGTGGCATTTTTTTCCGAGGAGGAAACAAACTTTCACAGCCACATACCGTTCTCTCAAGTTGTTCACCTCAAAAAACTAGGTTTCAGTGAAATTGCCTTTATGAAAAAATTCATTATTTCCAGAGACGACCTTCCTAGGTGATGTCACTGAGTGGACTAACTCAGAGGAATTGTTGGATGCTCATCTAGTGGAAAAAATGCATACTCTGCCCAGTGGAGCTTTTTCTCATTTTCGGGGCGGGGGTGGGGGTGTGTGTGGTGCTACCGCCTCATACATAAAGTGCTTAGAATTGCATCTGGCGTAAATATTACATGAGCTAATATTACTATTCAAGATAGGAAACAGAGCATCAAATCAGCAATCTGTGGTTTCATCCTTGCTGAAGGAACTGAGTGCCTTTGTGTAGTTAAATTCACCTTTCTGAACTTCAGCTTCCTCAATCATAAATCCACAGGCTGAAATCTCTTTCAACATTTCTTAAGCTGAAAGAACGAAAGAAAAATTCAAGACACTGATTGTAGTCCTTGAATAGGGCTCTATTATCATTCTGGAGTCTATATGGCTGTGGCTGTAATTCTAGCGTGGAGTATGTTCTTTACTATATAGGTGGACTGTATTGGGGTGGGATGAAGATCTGATTTGTGTACAAGGTATGTGTCAAGTCACACCCTTTTCCTTGGGAGCATTGTTAAGACTACTACAGGACATGACTTCAGGCACCATTTTTTTCCGTGAGGGCATGTTGTTGTGAGGTGCCACTGAGTAGATGCTGATACATAGTGCACTGTGCATAATAGAACAAAACCCTGCCTGGCCCAATGCCATCCTTACAATGGCTCTTCTGCCTGAACCCATTGTTGCAGCCACTGCATCAATCCATCTCCTTGAGGGCCCTCTTTTTTTGCTGGAGCTATGGTTAGTATCAAAATCATTTCTCAGTGTAAAAGAGCTATCTGTTACACAGCGAAAAAGCTGAGGACCCTCGGAAGAGCACATCTAAGATCTCTATCTGAAGTGGTGGAGGCTGCTGAGACCAGGCACTGTGGCATCGGGTCTCAAAGGAGAAGAACTGAGAATATGAGGGTAACTTCCCCTTATCTGACTGGAGACTACGGAACTGTGGAACAGAGTGGTCTGTGGGCTGGCTTCCTGGCTCCTGGAGATAAAGGTTTAGGACCATGTGACTGAGAGGCTGAGATTCAGGCAGAGACCTGGTTTGGGGAGCCAATACACATGTCATATCATTACATAGTGCCATCTTGTCAAACATAATTGTGCAATTTCTTCCATAAACATATATGGTTTCCAAAACATACTTTTTCTTTCTGAACTTATTGATAAAATCCTTATATATAGATGAGAGTTACTGGATTTCTTTTTCTAGACAACCTGGCTTAACACAATCAAGAAACAGCTTACACAGTAAACCATTACATAAGAAATATGTAAGTTAAGTCCAGTTGAAGATGGCTTTCTCTCAACACGTGGTAGCTGATGAACAGAAAGCATGACGACAGAACAGAGACAGCAGGGTCAGAGGCTAGTGGACACAAAGGTCCAAAGTTGGCTCACTGAGTCCACTATACATAGTCTGTTGAGAGCTTCTGGGATCAGCAGGCGAAGCAATAGGGGATGGAGGCATCAGACATAAGAACCAGCTCCAGCGGAAGACCAAAGGCCAAAGAGGATATGACCTTGTTCTCTCTCTCTCTCAGATCAAAAGTCTATGACACCAAGGAGGTGTCATCAGGCTGCAATGTAATGGATAGGTTGAGCTCCACACTTATCCTTACCGAAGAGTGTCTAGTTGACATAACTCTTAACCTACTGTTTGCTAATCCTGATTTAGGGTAATCTGTTAACTTCCTTAATAACTTCCCTTAACCTTGAATATTGTCTGTGAGTTCTATTGAACCCAGCATAGATGTAGAATGGCATGGGAGGAACAGTTGATATTAGATAGGTAAACAAGCATGGAGCTTGGAGACATGTCTGATGCTTGCCTTGTGGCAATAGGAAAGTCAGAAGAGGCCAGATATGACCACTTCCACCACTGTTTACTACAGACAGGAGTTGCAATCTTGAAAGAGTTATGGGAAAAACACTAAACAATGCAGGAAATATCAAAAGAAGATGGAAGGAATACACTGTCACAATACCAGAAAGATTTAGTTGAAAAATGACTAGTTCAAAAAGTAGTATATGATGAAGATATAAAGGTACTGAAAGATGAAGTCCAAGATTCCTGAAAAGTATTGGTGAAAAGCATGTTTTCAGAAATTGGCAGTATACTAATGGAAATGCTTCAACAAACAGATTCAGCCCTGGAAATACTCAGCAATCTCTGGAAGACAGCTACTTGACCAACCAATTGGGAGAGATCAATAATATTGCTCACTCTAAAGAAAGGTGACTCAACAGAGGGTGGGCATTATCAAACACTGTCACTAATGCCACAAGCAAGTATATTTTTTTCAGGAGATAATTTAAAAATGGTTGCACTGGTACAACCACAGGGAGATGCCAGAAACTCCAGCTGAATTCATAAGAGGATGTAGAACAAGGGATATCTTTACTGATGCTAGATTGATTTGGGCACAAAATAGAGATTACTAAACAGATGTTCACTTGTGTTTTATTGACTATGCAAACACATTTGATGGTGTGCGTCATAACAAACTGTACATAATGATGGAAAGATTGAGAGTCCCAGAACACTCAATTGCGCTCATGAGAAACCTGTACATAGCCCACGAAGTAGCCATTAGAACAGAACAAGGGGGTCCTTTGTGGTCTAATCAGCATAGATATGCATCAGGGTTCTATCCTTTCATCATATTTATTAAATCTGCATGCTGTGTAATCGAGGAGAAGCTGAACGATGTGAAGAACATGGCTTCAACACTCCAGAAGGCTGTGATTTGCAGAGAAAACAAGCTTGCTTGCTTCAAGAGGACTGGCAGCATTTACTGAGGGAGATCAAAGGCAATAGTCCTCAATATTGCAGCTGTTAGATTTTATGTCAACTTGATGGTCCTTGTGTGGAGATAGGGGTGGTGACCCACCTGCCAATCAAGTGACAGATTGATGACACCTCCTTGGAGGTGTGGCCTTTTTAGAAGAGTGAGAGGTACTGGGAATTGCTCCTCTCTTTGACCCTTTGTCTTTGTTCTCATGTGGGCCACCTGACCTTGAGAACTGTCACCACCCTTCCATGCATCCACCAACCTTGATCCATGCAAATCCATACCCACTGGCCTGTGGTCTTCCTGCATCTGTCTTCACCTTTCAGTATCATCAACCTGCAGGTCTGTGAGTCTAAAGAGGGCACCATCTGGCATCAGCACTAAGGAATAGAGGTGGACTAGGCTAAGGTGCCTCATGGTGTAAAGTTGCTTCTTTTTATTTTCAAACATTTTTATTGGCACCTAACTTACATATCATACAATTCAATAGTTCAGTCATTCACTCATATCAATGAGAATTATACAATCATCACTACATAAATTTTAGAACGGTTATCCCACCACATCCCCATGGTTAAATCGCCTTTAAAATGAGTTACGCAATCTAAAGTTCCTTCTTGATATAAGGTTATTTCTTGTCCATATATGAGTGTCATTGGTTTGTCTCTCTAGGTGACTCAGCCTAACACAAATATGGATTATACCTCAATGTCAAGAAAACAAAAATCCTTACAATTGGACCAATAGAAAATTTCATAATAAAAAGTTTGAAGTTGGTAAGGATTTCATTTTACTTGAATCAACACTCAATGCCCATGGAAGCAGCAGTCAAGTAATCAATGACATCTCTTGAAAGTGTTAAATAGCAAAGATACCACTTTGAGGACTAAGGTTCCCCTTACCCAAGATATAGTATTTTGAAGTGCATCATACACATATAAAAAATGGACAGTTAATAGCATGCACAAAAACAAGACAGAGCAAAACCAAGCAACAATATACAACAAAACAATAACAACAACAAACCACTGACAAAGAACAAAACACAACAAGAAAGAAAAGCTTGTAGTTAGTTCAAGGATCATTTGTTGGCCTTTAGGAGTGTTTTCCAGTCCAGTCTGTTGGGGCACCGCGACCTGGCCCCAAAGTCCACCTTCAGCATTCCCTGGGGACCTTGCCGCTCCATTCCCTTGCTGTTCTGCTGCACTCCCCCAGTGCTTTGCCTCGGTGTGGTGGGATCAGGTCGGGCGCAATTCCCACACTGTGTCTCCGGTGCCGTCCCCCGCAGGGCCATCGGTCAGTAAGGGGTGTCATGTCTCATAGTGGGGCTGGCCATGTGGTCCTCTCTGTGGACTGTTGCAAGTCTGGCTAGACCAGAGGATGTACACTGGTGTAGATAGGAGATGGAGGCACAGGGAATCCAGGACGGATGATACCGTCAGGACCAGGGGTGTGAGTGGCGATACTGGGAGGATAGAGAGAGAGTGGGTTGGAAAGAGGGAAACTTGGGGACGGACAACAGAAAAGTGGGTGTAGGGAGACATTGGACAGGGCAAGATATGACAAACTAATCATTTATAAATTATCAAGGGCTCATAAGGGAGGGGGGAGCAGGGAGGGAGGGGAAAAAAAGAGGACCTGATGCCAAGGGCTTAAGTGGAGAGCAAATGCTTTCAAAATGATGAGGACAATGAATATACAGATGTGCTTTACACAATTGATGTATGTATGGAATTTGATAAGAGTTGTATGAGCCTTAAAAAAACTGGACAGTTAACAAAGTACAACAGAGAATTGATGAGTTTAGATTATGGTGTTGATGTAGAAGATTATATATAACATAGATTGCTAGATGAACATAAAAATCTGTGTTGGTACAGTCAGAGCGCTCCTTAGAAGTGAGAATGGTGAAACTTCATCTCACATTTTTGGACATATTATCAGAATGATCTAGTCATTAGAGAAGGGCATTTTGCTTGGCTAAGTAGAAGGTCAATGGAAAAAATAAAAGGAAGGCTTCAATGTGATGGGTTGACACAGCGGCTGCAACGATGGGCTCGAAGATAATTGCGAGGATGGTGCAAGAGTGGGCAGTGTTTCGTTTTATTGCATTTAGGTTGCTATGAGTCCGAGTGCACTTGGTAGCACCTAACAACAAAACCTGTACTCAAGGTCATACATTGCTTGTGTGGATTTCTTTAATTTCCTTCCTTGCTATTGTTCGGTGCCATTGAGTGGGTTCTGACTCGTCATGGCCCTGCATAGAACAGAACAACACACTGCCCGCTCCTGTGCCATCTGCACAATGGTTCTTGTGTTGGAACCCATTGTTGCAGCCACTTTGCCCATCCATCTCGGCAAGGGAGCTTTCTCTTTTTCACTGCTCCCCTCATTCACCTGTATGACGTCCTTCTCCAGTGACCAGTCTTTCCTGACAATGTGTCCAAAGTATGTGAGATGGAATTTCATCATCCTTTCCCTGAAGAGCATTCTGGTTGTACTTCTTCCAAAACAGGACAGTTCATGGCAATTCCAAATTTTTTCAGCACCATAATTCAAATGCATAGATTCTCCTATGCTCTAACTTCTTCAGTTGTCCAACTTCCACATGCTTGTGAGGCCACTGAAAATACTATGTCGTGGGTCAGGCGTATCTTAGTTTTCAAAGTCACATCCTTGCTTTTCAGTACTTTAAAGAGTTCTGGTGCAGCAGATTCACTCAATGTAATTGCATTCATCCGGGTGGATGAGAAAAACAAATCCATAGAAACTCATATGTGTATAAGACAGAGTTTTATGTAAAGGGTAATGGTACATTAAGAAAGCATCCCAACCCAGTCCAATCCACACCCAAAGTCTGATATTAGCCCATATGTTCAATACCAATTTATAAAGTCCTCTTCAGACTCAGGAAACACATGCAATGATGCTGAATGCAGGATGATCACAGGCTAGTGGGTAGAAAGTCTTTGGATCCAGTGGCATTGTAAGCATCTCAGTGCTGGCAGGGGTCACCACGTGACTTCTCCAGTTCCCAGGGCTTGGGGTCTATCAGTGTCTCCAAGGGAGTGAGTTTTGTCAGTAGAGATTCTCCAAGAGAGTGAGGAGAGAGAGAAAGTGTCTCCCATACCAAGGAGGAAAATACATAAGTTCTCAGAATTCTCAGAAGGCTATGCCTACACAGAGGACTCATTGGCTGTGATTCAACTGACAGACTACATTCCACCCCTACACTCTTAATCCTCTCAAGTCCCAAATTGACACCAGATTATGTAACTATCACAGTAAAGCATCATTAGTCTCTTGGCTGTTGCTTCTATGAGCATTGATTATGGATCTGAGCAAGATGAAATCCTTGACAACTTCAATCTTTTCTCTACTGATCATGACTGTGTTAGTCTGGAGTAACAAACCCAGGAACATTCACATATATATAGGAAAGAGCTTTATATCAAAGAGTAATTGTATATTAAGAAAACATCTCAGTCCAGTCCAGATCAAGTCCATAAGTTCAATATTAACTCATATGTCCTATACCAGTCTATAAATTCCTCTTCAGACTCACAAAAAACATGCAATGATGCTGAATGCACAGGATCATAGGCCTGTGGGTGGAAAGTCCTGTGGATCCAGTGGCAGTGGAAGCATCTCAGCACTGGTTTGGGTCTCTACGTGGCTCCTTCAGCTCCAGGGCTCTGGCTGGGATCAGTGTGGCTCCATGTGTCTTGTCAGCAGGAAGACATAGCAGAGAGAAAGTATGTCCCACCTCTATGGAGAAACAGAAGAAAACTCCCTGAATCCTCAGAAGAAGACTATGACCTGATTGACAGGCAAGACTCCACCCCTTCTGCCAAATTGTCAGATTATGTGACTGCTCCAATGATATTATCCATTAGTGAAGATTTCCATACTGAAGGCTCTAGTCCTTGATTTTCATTAGCAAATGCTTCAAGTCCTCCTCATTTTCAGCAAACAAGGTTTTGTCTTCTGTATATCACAGTTTGTTTATAAGCCTTCCTTCAATCCTGATATTGCATTCTTCTTTATATAATCTAGCTAGAATTTCCAGAATGTGCTTAGATGTGAGCAGTTGATGGGATGTTCTGGAATTAGCCCTGGCTTTGTACTGACTGATGCAATTCTCCACAGTCTCTTTCTTCACAATAGTTAAGTAAATGATTATTACTGACAGGCAGTAGACAAGTATACCATTAACATTTGGGGATGGAACATCTGACCTTGAACTTTTTTTTAGTATAAAGTCGGTCAACTTCATCATTTTTTGTCAAGGAAATTTTATTTTGCTCCACAGTTTAGGGAGTTCACACATGCACAGACACAGACACACAAAGGCACACATAGTTAATACTGCTCAAGGCAGGGTGTCTTAGGCTGGGTTGTCTAGAAAAACAAATCCCATGATGCTCATCTATGTATAAGAAAGAGCTTTATATAAAAAAAAATATATATATATATATCAAGAGGGCATGCCAGCCCAGTCCAACTCAAGTCCATAAGCCCATTGCTAGTCCATAAATCCCTCTCCAGAGTCGCATAGCTCCAGACAGCAAAGCAAGAAGACCACAGGCCAGTGGGTACAGAGCCATGTGGATCCAAAGCCAATGGAAATATGGCCAAGTGCCAACAGCTTTCAGGGTTGTGCGGTGTACATGAGCCAACCCTGGAGGCAGGCAGGCGAAGGAGGAGAGACAGAGAGAAAGAGAATTCCCAGTGTCACTCCTCTTATACACAAAGGGTCACGCCACCAAGGGAGTGTCATCAGACTGAGACCCAATTTAATAGGCTGTGCCCTGTCCTGCCGTTACCTAGGAGTGTCTAGTTGGCGTAGTCCCTAACCACTGCACATAGACTGCAAGGCTTGAAGTGACACTGGAGTGTGGGAAGAGGCCCAGAACATATTCCTCACAATATGGTGACCTGATCTCAGCACAGATTCCATCTTTATCTCGCTAACTGGATCGTTTTAAAATTTATTTCAATGAGAAAATAAATGTCTGATTTCATATTTTTTAAGATGGTAAGGATAAAATCATAATAGTACAAAGACAAAAATACAAATAATGCATAGGAAGGGGAAAAAAAAGATTCAAAAGGCCCTGGAAGAAATGTCTGTCAAGGACTCAGTAAGAGATACTTGTACCCAGAACAAATTTATGTTGAGTCTATAGGGTGAGTTCAATCCAGCATAATCTAGATTACAATGGTCTCTGCCTAATAGCAAGGCTGTTTGAGACTCTTTTTATTTATCATCTTAAAAATATATATATGTATTTTTATTGACATATCGTATCTATTTCAATCTATCCACTCACATAAAATTCTGTCATTCGATCCCATCGGGGGAGGTTATGCAGTCATCAGTTCCCCTTTCCCCTCCTCCCTGCCCTCTCTTCCCACAAAGCCCCTGAAGAGTCCCCAAAGGTAGACTTCAGACCAGGAGGGGCAGTTGCCGGAATGCCTCCAGGACCAGTGGGGAGAGAGTCATAAAGGTCAGTGGACAGACGTGGAATTATGTGGGTTTAAAAAAAATCTTTTGTTTTCTTTTGTTTGTTCTCTGTTTTTGTTGGGTTGTCTACTTAATAAGATAGGCATGGGAAGCAAGCTCAAGGAGAAGGGACCCAAGGTCCCAGAGAGACTGGGGACAGAAGGAGCTGGGGAAGGAGAGTGATGAGCAAACAACGCCATAGACAGGGAACAACTAAGGAAATAAAATCAACAACAACAAGGATGTAGAGATCCTGGGGGTGTTGAGGCAACAGCAATCTAGCTGAGAGGAACTACTAAGAGGCAGAAGTAGGGTGAGCATGATGGTGGGGCAGGAGGAAAGCAAAAAGAAGAGGAATGATCTAGGAATCAAAGGTATGGATAGAGGTATAAATATAGATGTGTACATAGGTTATACATTAATTGATAAAAATAGAGGTTTGGCCCATGTACATATATTTATATGGCAACACACTGGGGTAGTGGACAGACTTTGGGTCTCTGCTCATGCCCTCTCCAAATGCAAGAACATTTTGTTCTAACAACCTGGCATTCTGGGATGCTCACACCTTCAACCCCCGGCACAATCACTGAAAACAAAAAGGGTACATAGCAAATGTGGTGAAAAAAGTGGGTGGTGTGTGGCTATCAAAAGATATAGCATCTCGGGTCTTAAAGGCTTGAAGTTTAACAAGAGGCCATGTAGCAGAGAAGCAGCAACCCCCCATGGAGGAAGCACACCAGCCTGTGTGATCATGAGGTGTCGCCGGGACTGGGTACCAGGCATCAGAAGACTCAAAACAATCGATCAATCAAACAAACAAACCATATTGTTGAGAATGAGGGGGTCGAAACCCAAAGCCCATCTGTAGACAGTGGGACATCCCCTCACAGAGGGGTCACAGGGAAGGGATGAGTCAATCAGGATGCAGAAAAGCACCAATGAAACACATAATATTCCTCTGGTTCCTTAAGGCTTCCACACACCCCAGTATCATAACCCTAGGATTGTCTTTCACGGCGTGCTAGACTGGATCATGCGCACTGGTACAGAGAAGATAGAAGAACTCATAGCACATGGAATCCAGGAACAGGAATGGGAGTATGGATACCAGGAAGGCAGGGAGAAGGTGGGGAGATGAGGGGAGGAATGGGGAATGAATCATGATGATTGACACATAACTGCACACACCCCTGACCTCTGCAGATGAACAAACAATAGAAACCATGGGGGAAGGGAGACAGCAGTTGGTGTAAGGTATGAAAATAATAATAATTTATAATTTATCAAGGGGTCATGAGGGTGTGAGTGAGAGGGAGGGTGGGGGAGGAGTTGAGGGAGGCTCAACAGAAAATAAATGTCTAGAAAATAATGATGGCAACATATGTATAAATGTGCTTGATACAATTGATAGATGAATTGTTACAAGAGTTGTAAGAACCCTCAATAAAATGTTTAAAAAAAAACAACTACCAAACAAACATAGAGATAGTCACAAGTCGAACAGGAAGCATGGTATAGAGCAGGTAAATACCTCTATGTTTAAGAGAGAGAAGGATATGTTAGAAACCATTAGACCCATGCCCATTTCTTTCAGGGTTACCAATCCTGGGCCCTGCTTACCAAACAACATGTAAGCCCCTTTAATCTTCAGCAAGCCTGTCTGAAAGGCAAGCATCCTATAAGAAGACCATGTTGCTATTCGCGCAGTAGGGATGGAGCAGTCTAGTGCCTCCCCCACCCTCCAAGTTATGCCTTTAGTCTTTCAGTGTGGCCCTCTAATGAGCAATTACCTACCAGTTCAGATGGGCTGCCAGGTGCTTTCCTCCAAGTCAGAAATCTACATTGAGATTCACTGGGGACTTTGTGGTTTCAATCCCATCATTAGTCTGCTGCACTCTCATCTTGGGTTGACCTCAGGTGAGCGGGTCAGGCTGCACGAACTGTATCACCAGGGTCATCCTCTGCAGCGCTGCCATCCAGGTAGAGACTCTGGCCCGGCTAGAGCACCTCTGTCAGAGGCTCAGCCTGACTAGACACTCTGCAGATGGGTTTTGGTCTCCCATCATCCTTCACAGCCCTCCACTAATTGGATGTTCATACTTTTATATATTTTTAATGTCAGTCTGCCTGATTTTGCTAGATTTGGAAATAAAATAACATTTGAGCTATTTAAATTTCACCTTACTCTCCTAATTGACACTGTATTTTAATATAATGCATTTGTTACAGTGGGGTTGAAAATTTTCTATTATTTTTCAATTTATTATTTTGCACATTCTGAAGCCTCTTTTTACGTCATTTTTCCTGTTTTAAGGGTGGCTCAGGATTTACTTATTTGTCCAGGCTTGTTTAATCTGTCTAATTATTCTCTGTAATCGTTTGGGAATGATGATGCCATATTTCTTAGTACAAGTGGAGTCTTGTTATATTGAAGTAATACTTTAGAAGCAAATTTATTCTTGTCATTTGAACAAGCAAGTCAGCCAGTTAGCGGCATCCTCTGCTTATGCTACTTTTGAATTTTCTTGCAGAAAATGAAAGGTGCGACTTCCTATTGCATTTGCCCAAGTTGATTGTGTGCTCCTATAGCTTCCTTGGTATTTATTACAGTTGACAGAAAACCGGGACCATCTATTATAGCCCTTGACAATTACAGTGACCATCACAGACTGGACCCAATGTACAAATGATGGAAACACGAACCTCTCTAGCTGAGGATACAGACTCAATGTGATATGAATCTTACACTTTGCTTTGCATAATTAAAAATATTACCCTTCTTGTTTGAGTCAAAGCCAGGCAGATGGCATAGGCTAGCTTTCCTGAAGTTCAAGGTTAAAGTGATTTCATATGGAATGCCTTTCAGGACCTAGTAATTTGGAGAGCCAAGGAATGTAGTACTCTCAAAGGCGAAGAATGTAGAGAGGGTTCTTGGGCCTCTGACTGACTAGCAGGGGTCCTCAAACTTTTAAAACAGGGGGCCAGTTCACTGTCCCTCAGACCCATTGGAGGGCTGGACTATGGTTGTTTTTTTTAACTATGAACAAATTCCTATGCACACTGCACTTATCTTATTTTGACGTAAAAAAACAAATAGGACAAAAACACCCAGCGGCCTGGATAAATATCCTCGGCGGGCCACATGTGGCCCACGGGCCGTAGTTTGAGGACCCCTGGGAGAGTTTTGAGAGCTCTGGCAAATGGACGACCTTCATTTATTGTGCCTTCTACATCGGCAGAAAAGCTTGTGCTCAAAGTACAAAGTAGGACAAAGTAATTTAAAACTTCATATAGAACAAAAAAGTGAGAAATGCTAAGAAAAGTTTGAAAAGGAAAATTCACGTGGAAACTTAGCTCTCCCATATGTATAAGCTTACTTTGAAAACTCTGTAATTAAAACAGAAATCTGCTTAGAAAAAAAACATGGTGATTGATGAGCATCATAGAAGAGTCTTTTCAGAAAATATTTTTAATACGCTGGGAACCTGATCTAAGATGAAGGTGGCACCTCGTTTGAGTGGAAAGTGAGGATTTATTTAGGAAATGGCACCACCACAAGAGCTTGTCAGTATCCTCCTTCCGTGACGTGGATTCCGACCCACGGGGATCCTGTAGGACAGAGCAGACCTGCGCCTGTTGCCTTTTGAGGCTGACAGGCTTCACAGAAGCGGGAAGCCTCATCGTTCTCCTGCAGAGTGGTTAAAGGGGTGGAACTGCTGTCTTTGTGGCTAGCAACCCAACACCGAACCGCCCCCCCCCCCCACGCCACCAGGGCTCCTGCTTGCCAGTCAAGAAGAACAAGACATCCGTCTCATACTTTAAAAAAAGATCATTTTATTGAGGGCTCATACAACGCTTATCACAATCCATCCATCCATCCATTGTGTCAAGCACTTTGAACATTTGTTGCCATCATCATTCTCAAAACATCTGCTTTCTACTCAAGCCTTTGATATCAACTCCTCATTTCCCCCTCCCTCCCCGTTCCCCTTCCTTCATGCACCCTTGACAATTTATAAGTCATTGATATTTTGTCATATCTTAAACTATCCAACGTCTCTCTTCATCTACTTTTCTGTTGACCGATCTCCAGAGAGGAGGTTATATGTAGCTCCTTGTAATCGGTTCCCCCTTTCTACCCCATCTTACCTCCACCCTCCCAGTATCACCACTCTTACCACTGGACCTTAGGGGTTCATTTGTCCTGTATTCCCTGTATTCCCAGTTCCTATCTGTTCCAGTGTATGTCCTCTGGTCCAGCTGGATTTGTAAGGTAGAATTGCGATCATGGTAGTTGGGGGGAGGAAGCATTTAAGAACTAGGGGAAAGTTGTATGTTTCATCGTTGCTACACTGTCCCCTGACTGGTTTGTCTCCTCCCAAAGTCCCTTCTGTAAGGGGATGTCCAGTTGCCCACAAATGGCCTTTGGGTCCCCACTCTACACTCCCCTCATTCATAATGATGTGATTTTTTTCCCTTGCTTGATACCTGATCCCTTTGACACCTTGTGATCACACAGGCTGGTGTTTTCTTCCATGTGGGCTTTCTGGCTTCTGTGCTAGATGGCCGCTTGTTTACCCTCAAGCCTTTAAGACCCCAGACACTATATCTTTTGATAGCTGGGCACCATCAGCTTATGCCACCATTTGTCCTCAGTGATCGTATGGGGGAGGTCAGCACACAATGATATTATTTTTCCTTCTTTGATGCCTGAAACCTTATCCCTTCGACACCTTGTGATCCCATAGGCTGGTGTATTTCCTCCATGTGGGCTTGGTTGCTTCTTAACTAGATGGCTCCTTGTTTATCTTCAAGCCTTTAAGACCCTAGAAACTATATCTTTTCATAGCTGGGCACCCTCAACTTTCTTCACCACATTTGCTTATGCACCCACTTGTCTTCAGCGATCATGTCGGGAAAGTGAACATCATGGAATGCCAATTTAATACAACAAAGTGTTCTTGCATTGAGGGAGTACTTGAGTGGAGGCCCAATATCCATCTGCTACCTTAATATTAAACCTTTTAAATATATGCACATAGGTTTGTTTCATCATCATAATAAATAAATATATTAACATACGTACATGCCTGTATTTAGAACTCTATAAATGCCCTTTACCTCCTAGTTCTTTCCTCTATTTTCTTTTACTTTCCTTTTGTCCCACTATCATGCTCTGCCTTCATTTCAGTTTCAGTATTTCCTCTCAGTAACCCTTGCTCAAGCCCTACCAGGCCTCCTACACCCTCATTGCCGCTGATTTTGGACAACTTGTTGTTCCCTTGCCCCTGAGTTTGTTAACACCACTTCCTTACCCTTCCCCCAAATCCCCCTCTTCCTTCCCCTTCCCCACCCCCCAACAGTCAGCCCGGTTGTTTTTTCCTCCAGATTGTTTAGCCAGGTATACTCCCTTTGTGATTTGCTCCATTTTGGGGGTTCAGACTACACTGCCTCCCCACCATGTGATCTCAGAAATGACTTCTATCGCAGTCTGCTCCAGTAAGGAGACAGCATGATACATGCTGTTGTCATTTGCCCAGTCCCCATTGTGTCCCAATTGCTCCCAGCAGGGACATCATCCTCTGAGCCAGCTGGGGCCCCAGTCTGACTCTCCTTCACTTCCTCCCTCCCAGCCTGCCTCCCCGCATGCGGGGCCCTCTCTCCAACTTGCTCTCCCCTAACCCACTTCCAGGGAGGGGGTCAGTCTGGCTCTGGGGGGGGCCAGCTTTGTAGCCCTCTCTTTTCATGCATCCTTCCATGTGACCACGCTGTCCTTATGCTTTGGTGCTTCCTGGTAGGAGTCTCATACTTTATACTATGTAACATACAAATTTTAGATGAGTTTAAACCATAAATGTAAAATTTGACTATAAAGATGTAACGCATTGCTCCATGGGAGCAATGGAGGGAGAGCCTCCCTCTCCCTAGTGAGGCTTTGCTCTTCACTCACCAGGCCTCCTGCTAAGTCAAAAACTGCATGTAGTTTACAAGGGACCCTGGAACAAGACTAGTTTGAACTGTGCAGGCTCACTTAGGCTGTTGCTTTTGGGGTGAACTCTCGTGCTGAGGCTAGCCTCTTAAAATGCCATGCCCCGCTAATCATCAGTAAGTCTAGCCTTTAAAAAATCAATGTGAATTTGTTTTGCTTTGCTCCCGCTCTCACTGGTACCTTCTACTGTTGCCCTAGTCAGAGTGCTTGGTGGCAATCCAGGCTGTGCTTAGCATGGACCGTTAATCCTTGGGACTGATTTCTTCCCCCAGTCTTTGGCTTCTTTCTCGCTCCTTTGCTTCAAATGGGAAGAATCCGACACTTGTCTATTAGCTTTTAAGACTGCAGACTCTACCCACTAAACTAGAAACGTAGAACAAGAACCTGGTCTTTAAGAATTCAGTTATGCCAATTGACCTAGTTGTCTCATGGTCCTGAGGAAATTCAACAAAGGCTTAATTCACAAGGGGCCCGGCAAATGGATTTTGGGTTTTTATGGTCACCCATAGCCTTCTGCACCCTGGATGTTGATAATTTCAGCCCTGAGACCACCCTCTCCTTCAGGTTTGGATTTTAGTTTTTATAATCTTTGGATCACCAGGGCTGATGTGCTTCTTCCTTGTGAACTGAGTTGTTGCCTCACTCAGATGACTGCTTGCTTGAAGATAAGCCTTTAAGACGCCAGGTGTTCTTCTCTCTAGTAGCCAGGCACGGTTTGATTTCTTCCCCACGCTTTGTAACAAGACCCATATCTTCTGAACTTCCTCATTAGGGTGAGGGTCCACCAGGGCCATGTCATAAGAATTCCACGTGCCTAAGTAACTCAGTAGGAATGTTACGGCATGTGGTAATGAGTTCTCTTTTTCCTAGTGGACAGTTAGGATCCACAATGACAATAAATCAAAGGAATTGAGGCTGATGTAAAGACCAGGGGCAAGGGGCAGGGTACCCAACCATTATATTGTTGGCTCTTTTAGAGCAAGGCTCGTTTTAGTGCTGAGCAGTCTGTGTAAGAGCGAATTAGTTGATGGATGGAAAGAAATGCTGGGAAGTTTTTCTGGGCCACAGTGATTGGCCTGAGCTGAAGCGGGTTAGGGCCCCCACTTCCCTGCACATACTGGAGGTCAGCAGCTGCCCCCGCTGACATGAGGAGACAGGAGAACAATGCCTGGAATGCCTGACTCCCTGAGAACCGGCAGGCAGGCCTGCTTGCGAGAGCTGATAACCACATCCTGGGCCATCAACCTTGCTGCTGCAGCTGCTGCAGCCTGGATCTCCCCCTCCCCACTTTCCTTTCAAGACTTCAGACACCTGTCAGAGCCCGGGATTCCCCTGGGCTACTTGCTAGACCATGGAGCTTCATGGGAAATGACCCCCTAAGCTATTTCTGTTTCTGCTCTCCCCTTGTCATCTCCCCGTTCCTCAGTTTACCTCTCACTCATTCTGTGCCTCAGTTTACCTTTCACACCGCTTCTTTCCTCTTGCCCCAATTTAATATCAACCAACAAGAAGAGAACATCAAGTAATTGACCCAGGGTTATCACTAAGAAATTGTGTCCCCAGAGTTGCTTTTGATAAAGAGTATCTGCTTAGTTCCAAACTCTGCCTACTAAGTATCATTTCCATTTTACTTTCAGCATCAGTATGACTGCCTGCTCCACAGTGGCTGCCCTGGGATTGATGCCTCTCTGCCTTTATTGCTACACCTGGTCCTGGAACCTTGAGCAGAACCTCACCATCCCTTATCAGAGCATAGGTCTGTACTGGGCTCACAAAATACATAGAAACACCAACGTAATAACAATAGCTCTCATCAACAACACAGGCTTTTGTGCAGGGACTTTTATGTATCATCTAATTCACTTGTCTAAATAACCCTGCTTCCACCATTAGATCTATTTCCTAGATCTTCAGACTCAACAGTGCTCAGTCACTTGGCCAAGATCATGGGTTAAGTTCAGAAGTATAATTCTAATTTGGACATCTGAGTTCAAACTCCAGAGTTTAAACCAACACCAGTTCATTTAGGAAAACAAAGAAAACCAGAGAACTTATTTTAAACAGTTTTCTAAACTTTATTTAATTTGATTACAGAGCAATTGAACAATGATCCGTAGTGTAACTTTACCACCCTAGCTCTTTGTTGTTTGCTCCCACACGTCCCCTTTCCCATCATTGTAAGCTTTGACGTTTTTGCTGACCGCATTACATGTACTCCCTGGAGATTTAAAAGTTCCTCCGTTCAGCAGACCACGCTCCAGATCTAGATCCCCGGATGTTATAGTTGTCTCAAACCATCGGTCTCTGACGGTCCTCCTCTAGGTTGGTCAGACCCTTTGGAGAAGGGACGTGACTATGATCCTTAAAGCTCTGTAGATATTAACTCATAGACTAGAGGTGTTTGCAGCGTGACTACCCCTGGCCAGGTTCCACTCCTGACACATACCCTGCAAACAATGCCTTCTAAAGACTTGAAAACCTTATTTGAGGTGGCTGTCAAAATAAAATACAGTGCCAATGGAAGCTGGTATCTAATTGAAATAGAAATTGTTGAGGAGGACTGAACAGTCAGGGCAGGACACTTGCTGACAGATGTTTCTTCTCTCAGGAATTACTCTGGCATGCCTGACTATCCCTGTGGCCTTCGGTATCTATGTGAATTATAGATGGTCAGAACACTCCAAAATCATTCTCAAGGTAAGTGACTCCGTGTCATAGCAGGTAAGCACCTTGTCTGTCTCAGAAACCTGGCAGACAGACACGGGCAATGACTGGCATAAACTGGCTGTTTGCACCCGGAAACTTTCCTTACACACCCTGCAGTGTAGATGTCAGCTTCCGAACTTCCTCCATTTCTGTAACCCTGGCTTTGTCGCTCCCCACACCAAGGCTAGTGCCATCCTGGTGAGTATGGGACTTTTGTTTCATTGACAGAAAAGCTTAGGTGCATGTATGTAGGCGCGGAGAGAGTCTGGAGTCGGTGCATGCACAGGCTGGGCACGGTCGCTCTCAACTTGAAAGCAGCTCCCAAGTGCATGAAATGGAACCCCAGTGTTTAAGGATGTGCTGCTGGCTTGGTGGAAAAGCAGGACAGAGGGCTGTCTTTCGGAAGCATCTTTTTTTTTTTTTGGAAAACCTCTAAATCTGAACAAGGGTTGGACATATGAATGGACATGCCTGTTTAAATGAAACCACCCTAAAATGATTGAGGGACTTAGCCACCGAATCATTGGGAGGACACCTTCCTAAGCTTGGCAGGGCTGCAGCTGGACTGCTCAGGAGACAATCAAATGCCCCTGTTAAGAGATTCCTAAGGAGCCAGAGAGGGTCTCACATCCATGATTGCCATTTCAATTGGAGAAAATGTTCAATAAGGGCTCACTGAAAGCTCACTTCCATCAAGCTGAGTCCAACTCACAGTGAATCTAGAGGGCAGAGTAGAACCACCACCACACGTGGCTGAGACTACATTGTTAGGGAAGCAGAAGCCTCCTCTTTCTCTCAAGGAGTAGATGGTGAGCTTGAACTGCTGCTCCAGTGGTTAGCAACCCAACTGTAATCATCTCTTCTTCAATAACGGCTGTGTGTGGTGAGGACTGACTTTATGACCAGGCCTGTGTACACCTCTTACTTTTCGAATCCTCTATCTTCGATTACTTTTCTTAAAATGTCATCCAACACCACCAGCAAAGTCATGATTTGGGGGATTTCTGTCCTGTCCCATGTCCATCAGATACATTTCTTATCTATCAGCTTTGTTAACTGTGAAGACTAGAATGACATAGAACTTGTGACAGAAAATACTTTAAAATATAAATGTTCTAGAGCACCTCACTGGGAAAATTAGACTAATTTAATTATGAAGTTAAGGCACCTTCATTCTGTTTTCTTTTATTTTGAGATCTGATAATTTATTGAAGAAACTAGCTTTTCCCATTTGGTCTTGGCAGATTTTAAGCTTTGAATCCATTTTTTTGTAAAAAGGTAAAGAGGTATTTTTTACTACTCGAGGCCTTTCTTTGTGGATTCCAGCAACATCCCCTGAGTGGTGACTTACTCTGTCCCTGTAAACAGGATCCCCATAGCATACCTGACCTGTCATGCACTAGATTTTTTCCCCTTCTTGCCCCTCATACTCTGAATCATCTAAAATCTAAGATCAAAACTGTAACAAGGTGCAGTTTGCTGTCTGTGTGGTATGAATGGAAACTTGTCAGAATTCTGATCCTCTCCCCACCCTCACCCCCAAATAAGGAGAATTGGTGGCATAGTGATTACTCATTGACCTGCCAACCATAAGGTCAGCAGTTCAAAACCACTGACTGCCATTTATTGAGGGGAAAGACGGGGAATTTTACACCTGTAAAGAACTACAGGCTCCGTGACACTCACAGGGCCGTTCTACTCTTTCTTACCGGGACGCATGGGCATTGACTCCATGACATTGAGTTTGAGTTTCATCTGCCTTCCTATCTTACTGGAAACACTAACCACTGGGAGTGTGTGTGTGTGTGTGTGTGTGTGTGTAATATAAGTAAGAGATAGCACTCATTTGGCAAAGGATGGATGTCAAAGCTTTTCCCACTAGCCCAATAGTGGCTCAGATTGTCTCAGGCCGAGTGGGTAAATTCCACTAGGGGCAAAGAGGGCAGAGGAAGTCCCTGGGAGGGGTGAAGGGGTGATGGGAGAAGAGCGACCATGGTCAGGCAGATCTCAGACAAGAGGCTACCAGGAGGGAGTTCGGAGGTATTATATGTATATTTTTCAGATTTCACTTATTTCCAAAATTCAACTACCCAGCCTTTCTAGCCACAGTCCCCTTCTGTAGGCAAAAGGAATGCTGATGTTCAAATGAGGAGACATCGCTTTATCTCCCGCTCTACCAGTCTATGGCTTCTTAGTGTCCTAGTGAGGCCGGAATGGAAATGCATGAGTGGGAGGTTTTACAGACTGCATATTAATCGTCTCACAGTTCAGGAAGGTAGGCTTCAGAACACAGGATGTGGCTCCTGGATGAGGGCGTTCTGTGTCCAGGTCAATTTCTAGGAGGTGGACATTGTTAGAATTCCTGGGCGTGTTGCCTCCTTAGGTAACATCTCTCCCCCCAGTGCTTTGGTGTCTCTGTGGCTAAGTACATAACTCAGAGGTGATGAGGTCGCACACTGGCATGACCTTCACTGGTCGCCTTATGAAAAATGATCGCATTCCCTCCACAGGATAGGGCTTGGCTTTCCAACACACGTTCTGTTGCTGTTAGATGCCATCAAGTTCATTCCAACTCATGAGAACACGGTGTCCAACAGAACAACAACTGCCCGGCCTGGCTCAGGCCACCCCATTGTTATGTGGGCACCATCTCAGGGAGGACCTTCCGTCTTTTCCCCACCTTCTCATTCACGGAGCATGTTTTTCTTCTTCAGAGAAGGGCAGAGAAATGAAGTCTTGCCAACCTCCCAAGGTGCCATTCAACTATACTTCTAAAATAATGTGTGTGTTCTTCTGGAAGCCCATGCTATGGTGAATTCCTTGCCCACAATATATTCCAAATACCTCCAATGTTCTCCAATTCTTCTCGGTCATTCTGCAGCTTCACGCCTGTATGGGGCAACTGAAAACCCCATGTTTGGCGTCAGGCACACCTTAGTCCTCAACATGACATTTTTGCTTTTTAACACAACAGACAGGGCTTGTGCAGGTAATTTTCCCAATGAAATGTGTCCTTTGATTTCTTCACTGTGGCTTCCAGGAGCGTTGATGGTGGCTCCCAGTAAAATGAAGCATCTGTCTTGGAGGAGACATAATTCACTCCATAATACCGAGCGGGACCAACTCAGGTTCTTCCTCTGGAAAATGAGATTGGATTAGCTGCTTCTCAGCCCTCTCTTTGTCCACAAGTTTATACACTCCAGACCTCTCCGTGCAGGGATGGGTTCTGTTTCCGTCACGGTCACAAAGTCACAAAGACCATGCGGTTGACGTGTGCTTTGCTTGGACTGCTTGCTCTAGGTTGGAGCCGCTGTCGGCGGGGTGCTCCTTGTGGCGGTCTCCGTGGCTGGTTTGCTGCTGTCGAAAGGAGCTTGGACTTCAGACTTCACGCTTCTGATCATCAGTTGCATCTTTCCTAAGGTCGGCCATCTTTCGGGCTTTCTGCTGGCACTTCTGGCCCGCCAGTCTTGGCAGAGGTACGGTGATATCCTCCATATGCTTTTTCAAGGACGGTAAACTAAACAGAGTCTCCGGCAGGTTTGCTGCCTGGCTGTGTCTGGAGACAAGAGGAGTTCTGACGTGAATGGTGACCGTAACAGTCTAACTCAGCATAAAGAGGGTAACCAGATCACCATTCGTTCTGTAAACGAAAGCCAAGACCAAATTGATGGGAAGATGAAACCTGGGAAATTAGGACCAGGTGCCACGCACTCACACGGGCCACATTTTTCTTAGTCTAGTGACTCAGTAGGAGGAGTGAGATGGTTTTATTAAACATAGGGATCGTTCTGTGGTCTGAACATTCTGTTGCATGGCACAATCAAGAGACTGAGTCTGTATCCATTGCTTGGGCCAAATATTTTTAAAAGGTGCTAATCACAAGGAGCAAAAGGAAGAAGACAAGTTGTGAAACAGATAAGAAATTGTTTCAAATACTGTCATCAAAAGTTGGGGCATGTAATTTAGAAAGAGTGCAAAATTTAAAAAATGACAGTATGTCATGCTTGGATGCCTGTAAGAGATCAGTGATGTCTTACACTGACTGTGGGAGCATACAGAGTTATAAGCTCTCTGCCGGTCAATTTAGTGTAAAATCAGTAGCCTTATAACGATTTATAGCTATCAACTTAATGATTTTACTTCTAGAAATGAGTCCTAAAGTTACTACTATCATGTATACGCAGGAATATTGATTGCTAAGATGTTAATTGCAATGCCATTTATAAATATAAAAACATGGAAACAATTTAAGTTCTGACTAATAGGGAGATCCTTACTTCATGATGTGTCTCTGTGATGAAATATGATGCATTAATTTTTTCAAGAGATACACTGGAATTTAAAAGGATAACATAGCAAAACTAGGTATTCTCTTACGAGAAGGATTCTGAAATAGGATTCATACCTCACACCACACACACAAATTAACTGAAATGGAACAAAGACCTAAATGTTAAAGTTAAAATTAGAAAATCCTTAGAAAATAACAAATGGACAGAATTCTCACTCGGTGCCATTGAGTCATTGCTGACTTCTAGTAACCCTAGAGGGCAGGGTTAAACTACCTCTGTGGGTTTCCGAGACTGTACCGCGTGATGGAAGTACAAACCCCCCACTTTTCTCGCTCAGAGTGGCTGGTGGTGGTACAAACTGCTGACCTTGCAGAGCGAAGCTGAATGTGTGACTGCCGTGCCACAGGGCTCCATGGACAAAGCTAGGGCCTGATTTATGACACACTTGTCCTACCAAACAGAACTAAAATGAGGGAACAACCAAAGGCAAGCTAGATAGCTGCAGCCTCCTAAAAATTAAATAGCTTTGTTCATCAAAAGACTTTTCCAAAAGATAAAAAAGTATAGGCTGAGAAAAAAAGGGGGGCGGAGGCAACATTTCTGACAAGGGTCTAAAATATATAGAAAACTTCAGTTACTTAACTGTCAGGGGAAGCCAGCCCCTAACATATCATTACGGGTCCGGTAGGCACAATTGTACAGCGATAATAAGTAAAGATCATAGTAAAGTTATAGAGCATGAGAGATAGAAGAGAACTATTGAAATAAATGGAGTCAGACACGATTCAAGGTAGCATGCTCACCTCAGCCCCACTTGGTGGTCCACGTGGAGAGAGAGAGATATTTAATGCTAGCCCAGGCTTTTTATATTCTCTGGGGACATGCAAGCCCCCTAATTACAGGCGAGGACATACATCACAGGAAGGGGTTGTGCTATAGGTAGTACAGTAATGAGAGGGGATGGTCTAGGGACATACATGCAATAGGAAGAGGAGGGATTGGGGGTATACATGTGACAAAATGCGCGGACCCCAGATTCAAGATGCCAGCCTAGCTTTAGTCATCCTTGGGCAGGTTTGGCCTCTCTGGGGTCTCCTACAAGGAAACAGATAACTACTATCCTTATCAGAAGGAAGTGGGCCCTATTTGTTATGGGATAAACAGTGGTGACTCCTTGCTGTAGATGGCTGATAGCTCTCAGGGAGAATAGCCCCTGATCTACTTCTGATGACCTCCAAGTGTATGGTCATTCGCAAGCAGCTGTTTGGCATATATTTGGGGGAGACAGCTTGGGAGAAATCCTTCTGTATCCCACACTTAACAACAAAATACAAATAATCCAGTTTAGAAGTAGGCATAGATTATGAAGAGATGCTTCATCACAGAGGACACATGGCAGCTTACAAACATGGCAAGAAGTGCTTGTGACATTAGCCATGAGAAAGATTCAAATCAGAACTAAAATACTATCTCACCTCTAAAAGAGGCACTGATCAAAAAACAGCAAATGTGGGCGAGGTTGTGGGAGATTGGGACTCTTACACACTGCTACACAAGACTGTGCGGTGGAACACCGGCTATGGAAAATGGCCTGGCAATTCTCTTTAAAGCTAGACATCGCAATGCTTTTGAATCCAGCAATCAATCCCTCTCTTGGGGATCCAAAAAAATCAAACCCAAACTCAGTGCTGTCAAGTCCATTCCAGTTCCCAGCAACCGGATGGGACAAGGTAGAAGTGCCCAGGTGGGTATCTGAGATGAGTGCTTTACAGGAGTAGAACAACAGACCAGTCATGAAGAGACACATGCACACCCATGTTCAAGGCGGCATCATTCACAATAGCAGAAAGGTGGAAACAGCCTCAATCTCTGTCAATAGATGAATAGACAAAGAAAACGTTGAACACACATGCAATGGAATACCAGTCACTGATCAACAGTAGCAATGAGTCTGGGAAACGCGTACGCTGGATGAAGCCAGGAGAGGTCAAGCCGAGTGCGAGAAGGCAACCACGAAAGGACAGTGCAGGATACCACTTGTATGAAAGGTCAAGCACAGGTTTAGACCCAGAAGCAGCATTCTTTGATGGTTATCAAGGATGGGATGGGTGGAGAAAGGCGTCATTTACTAGATAATAGATACATGTTACTGCTGGTGAACAGGCAGGAAAGGCATACTATAGTGGAGGCCAGTACACTGTGGCCAAAGGAAGAAAGAACAATAATTGCTTTTGTTAGGTGCGATTGAGTTGGTTTCAACTGACAGCAACCCTGTGTACCACGGAAGGAAACACTGCCAAAGCCGGGGCCATGCTCACCGCTGCGCTGCTGCCGCCTGCTGTTGAAGCCTCTGTGTCAGTCCGTCAGGCCCAGGTCCCTCCTCTGTTTCGCTGCCCCTCTTCTTTACCAAGCGGGATGCCCTTCTCCAGGGACTGGCCTCTCCTAACAACATGTCCAAAGTGCATACGATGAAGTCTTGTCATCTTTGCGCTTTAAGACATTTCATGCTCCAACAGTAGTAATAACCACCAAAAAAAATTGTAGGGGGATTCATTGGTAGATATAGGTGCTACCCAGGCAACCTCTGGGTTACAGATTTCCCATTCAAGGATAGCTCTTTCTTGTCCTTTATTTGTAGCTATGTGTGTGTTTATTTTAAACATATTTTTATTGTCATATAATGCAGGCACCCTACAATGCAACGATTTAAATATATTAAAAAGAGTTTGGAATCATCCCCACCATCAATTTGAGCATATTTTCATCAGTCTCAGATCCATTCTTCTTAGCTCCCCATGACTGCTTAACCTCCCTTACTTGCCCTTTCAGGTCGGGCTGAGAATCAGGTTTATCAGAGCAATAAAGCAAAAGAGGAACAGGCTAGAATGGGAAAAAGTATTGATGGAGCCTCTGGAATGGGCGGCTCAGTCCTTTCAGGAGTCTTCTGTGGGAGACAGGCTCATTGGCAGGTCTGCAAAGAGCCACAAAGTGGCTGCCATCTTTGAGCAACTTGCCTGCCACGATCCTGGAAGCCCTGCTTTGACGTTCTGTAGATTTCCCCTCACTTTGAAATGCTTCACGCAACTCCAACGGACAAAGTTTTCTTTACTCACTTGCACTGGCTACGTGTGCAGCTTTTAAATCACGGAAAAAGCGCTGGGCCTTTCTTGCACGAAAGGAAGGTTACATAAGAACCAGCCACACCTGTTCTGATTTACCTGCAAGTTCTTAAAGACACAGCTAAGGCTAACTCTTGTTCCACCCAGAGACTGTCTGGATAAGCAGTGGTTTGTGTATGGAGCACTCAAGAGCTAAAAGAAGCACTGCCTTGGGCACATCTGATGCACAAGACCTCTTTAGAGCATGGGAAAGCAAGACTGTGAGTAGGAGGCCAAAGGGGTGCCTGACTCAAGCCACGGTAGGTATTTCCAACGGCGTCATACGCATGTGAAAGTTGGACAGTGTTTGAATGAAGAAAATTGAAGGCAATTTGGTGCATGTGAATTGTGGTGCTGGCGAAGACATTGAAGGCCCCACGGACTGCCAACTCGATAAACCAATCTGTTTTGGAAGAAGTACATCCAGTGGGCTCCTTCGAGGCAAGGATGGCAAGGCTTCATCTTATAATCGTTGGACCTGCTGCCAGGAGAGACCAGTCCCTGGAGAAAGACATCATGTTTGGTAAAGCAGAGGGGCAGCGAAACAGAGGAAGATCCTTGAGGAGATGGACTGACATTGTGGCTTGGACTGGGCAGTGTTTCTTTTTGTTGTGCCCCGGGTCACTGTGGGTTGGAACCAACTCGATGGCTCCTAACAACAGCAGCAATAACAATATGGGAGTGCATACGCGCGCGCATGTGCACATATAGGTGTGGTCTGGTCGCAGTCATTTGCATATACATATTTGCCTGCGTGGCATATATGTTCATATATATGTATATATGTAAATGTATGTAATAATGCACAGAAAGGACACAGTTATGTAAAATTCTTAGACATCCAAACAGCTAGTGGGTCGGAGTTACTGGGCTTGAAGGCTAAGGACTGTGGTCTTGGGGACATCTAAGTCAATTGTCATAACGTAGTTCATAATGATGTTTGTGGAGTGCTGTCTGAAGTGTTAAAGGCTTGTAAACAGCCATGTATGACAGACTATTGGTCCCTTCCAGTGCTTCAAGGTGGTTCTTCCTGATTTGGTCATGAACATTGAGGCAAAACTAGAATGGATGCAAATTGGTAAAATGTGCTTATATGTGTAACTGGAACGAGAAAAGTTATGGGTCTCTGCTCTAATTAGAAACTTGACCTCCCTCATAGGAAACAAGGACAGCATGCATGCTATACAGCAACCACATTTCTTGAGTGGTAGAGTTGGAAACAGTGGTGCCCAGCTCAATGATGGCAGGCAATCACGTTGCTTTGAATATGGGCTGATCCTAGCAATAATCCAGTTTTGCCCATTAGGTTCCTGAAAGGGTTCACTGTGCCTCCCCCAAGTCTCCCATTCCATGACTTCAACCAATACTTTTTCCCATTTAGGTTATCATTCCAGTGTACCTACATTTTACAAATAGGATCTGCTCCAATTTCAATACTCTGGCCATCAGGGAACCATTTTGAATCAATTCAAAGCCCTGGTCACTTCTTGTCTGGAGCAAAGGCAGTGAAGGAAACCAAAAACTCAAGGCAATAATTACTCCATGTGAGCAGTGGTTTGTATGAACACAGCCCCCTTGTTCTGAGACCAGGAGGACTAGATGGTGCCCAGTGTCCACTACTAGCTACTCTCACTAGGGACACAAAAGAAGAATAAAACTAGAATTCATTAAAAAAAACAGCTACCTCAATTTATTAGATTGGTAGGGATTGGAGGAGCTCCCAAGAGCCCTGGTTTGAAGCATCAGGTGGTCCTCGGGGGAAAGATGGTACTTTCTACTTTCCCATAGATTCACAATCTTGGCACCACTCAGGGACAGTTCTGTGCTGTCTCACAGGGTAGCTAGGAGTCAGAAGGCAGTGACGGTTTTGTTTTGTTTGAGGATGAACCCCAAGACTATTGATAAAAGACCCCTTTTAAAAACTGGAACTGAAGCCACTTCCGGAGGTCATCTGTCAGTCAAACACTAGATTGGGCCCTAAAATAATTAAGAGCCCGCAGGGAAACTACGCCCCTTAGAGCAGTTCACCACACAAACCCAGACAGGCAACATTTGCTAAAAAGCAAAGACGAGAAGGCAAGGGGAGACAGGGAAACCTCGTTGTCGGGTGCCGCTGAATCAATTCCCACGTCAGTGACCCTGTGGACAACAGGATCGAACCCTGCCCGCTCCTGCGCCTTCCTCACAGCCATTGCCATGTTGAGCCCATTGCTCCAGCTACTGTGTGCGGCCGTCTCTGTTTGGCGGACTCTCCAGTTCACCAAGCAGGGTACTCTTTCCCAGGAACCGATCTCTAAACTGCTCTCTCCTGATAACATGCCCAATGCACGTGGGACAAAGTCTTGTCTTCCAAGCAAGATTTCTTTGTTCATTTGGCAGTCCATATATATTCACTAGCTGTATCAACACAATAATTCAAAATCAGCATTTCTTAGTTCTTCCATATTCATGATCTGACTTGCAATTGAATTTAGTTTGTAATGGGAATAAATTGAATTTGTATTGAAAATATCAGGGCTTGGTTTAGACACACCGTAGTTCTCAAAGTGATATTTTAGCTCTTTAACACGTTAGATCTTTTGCAGAAGATGTGCTGAATGCAATACATCATTTAATTATTTTCCTTTTCTTTTTATCCCCACTTTTTGGTGTAAATTGGGTGAAGGTGGATAGAGCAGATGAGTTTTTCTTTCAACAATTCATACACATTTTATTTAATGTTCTTGATTGCAATCCCTAAAATATAACAGCACTTCTCAGTTTGTCCCTGTGTTTATTTGTTTACTGCTGCTTCCTGGGTGTTGATTGTGGATCCAAGTAAAATGAAACCCTTGTCCAATTCAACCTTTTCTTTATTCATCTTGTATATTTCTTATTGGTCCATGTGGTAGGCCGGGTTGACTAGAGAAACAAATCCAGTGATACTCAAATTATGCATCAATAAGACATTCCATCCCTGTCCAGAGCAAGTCCAGAAGTCTGATACTAATCCATAAGTCCCTCTTCAGACTAACTCAGCCACATGCAATGATGCAGGATGCAGGAAAGTCACAGGCTGGTGAGTGCAGAGTGTAGATCCAATGGCAGTGGATGAGTCTCCAGGGCTCTGGCCACAATTAGGGTCAGATAGCAGGAAAGGTGAAGGCAGGGGTGTGGGTGGGAGGTTCCTAGGACCTTCCTTATGAGAAAGCCACGCCCACAAGGAGGTACCATCGTACTGTGACCTAATTGACTGGGAAGACCCCACCCCTACACTTTTATATATCAAGTTGAAATGAAATTATGTAAGCACCTCAGTCCAGTTGTGAGGAATTTTGTTTTCTTTAATGTTGATCTGTAATCCATACTAAAGTTTCATCTTTGATCTTCATCAGTAAGTGCTTCAAGTCCTCTTGGCTTTCAACAAGCAAAGTTGTGTCATTTGCATGTTACAGGTTGTTAATCAGCCTTCCTCTAATCCTGATGTCATCTTCTTCATGTAGTCCAGCTTCTTGGACTATTTGATCAACATGGAGATTGAATAAATGTGGTGAAAGGATACAAGCCTAATATATACGTTCTTGATGTTCAACTATGTAGTGTGCTACACATTATATCTATTCAAACACCAACCTCTTGACCTACGTGTAGGTTCTGCTTGAGCACAATTAAGTGTTCTGGAATCTCCATTTTTCTCAAGGTCATCCATAGTTTGTTATGGATACACAGGCAAATGCCTTTCCATAGTCAATCAACACAGGTAAACATTTCTGGTATTTTCTATTTTTAGCCAATAGCCATCTAACACCAACAATGAGACCCCTCACTCCTCATCTTTCTCTGGATCCAACTGGACTTTTTGGCAGGTCCCTGTTTATAGAATGTTCCAGTAATTTTGGAGTTATCTTCAGCAACATTTAAATTTTGAGAGATTAGTAATATTATTCATTGATCCCCACATTCTGCTGGGTAACCTCACTTTGAAATGGATACAAATAGGGCTTTGGCCAGGTGTTTGACCAGGCAGCTGTGTTTCAAATCTCTTGGCATAGGTGAGTGAACATGTCCAGCACTACGTCCAAACATCTTAATTGGTTTTCTATCAATACCTGGAATCTTTAAAAAAAATTTTAATTAAAAAAATTTTAAACTCATGCCTTCCGTGCAGCTTGGATCTGCACGCATCAATACAATCTGTTCTTGACAACATGCTGTGTCTTGAGATGGTTAAACATCAACCCGTTCTTTTGGGCACAGAGACTCCGTATTGCGTTCATCTTCTCTTGATGTTTCCTGTGTGCGTTACTCTGCCCTCAGAACCCTGTGATATTACAACATGATATTAATTTTTTCTCCCATTCATTCAGCTCGTGCAATCGTGAGCACGTTCGTCCTTTTTGACTTTATACCTCCAGCTCTTTCCACATTTCATTATAATACTTTGTCGTCTTGAACTGCACTTTGAAATCTGTTTAGTTCTTTTATGCCATCATTTCATCCAGTGGCTTTCACTGCTCCACACTCAAGAGAACATCTCAGAGCCTCGTCTGAGGCTTAGGTGCCATTCGCGTGCTTCCTTGACCTTTTGATAGACATTCTTTTCTCATGTCAAGTGTCCCTGATGTCACCTCACAGTTTGTCTGGTCTTCAGACATCAGTGTTTTCACTGGCCTGATTTTTTTCAGAAGTAGATCATTAGGGCGTCGTCTTTATTGTCTTAGTCTGGAGGTAGCACTAAACTTTATGCACCATAAGTGGCTCTTTTGGTATCTGAATGACCGTGGCACAGCTTCCCATCCCAAAGCCACCACCGTAGGACAAACTGCCCACAGTGGTGGGCAGGGAGCCTGCAGGTGTGAAGCTAGAAAAACATCACGAGCAAAACTCACTGCCCGGAGTTGGTTCCAACTCATAGCCACCTGATACAGTGTTTGCAAGGGCGGTAAATCTTGATGGGAGCACATGCCCTCAACTTGCTCCTGTAGCACAGATGGCAGGCTTGAACCTCTGACCTTACAGTTAGCAGTCCCGTGCTTACTGACAGCACCATTAGAACTCCTTGAAATTGGGGAAAACTAAACCAAGCCCACTGTCATCGAGCCAATTCCAACTTCAAGTGAACCTATATAGGTCTTCTTGAGGCTGTAAATCTTTATGGGAGTGGACAGCTTTCTCTTTCTCTTGTGGAAATCAGAAAAGAAGGTTGGAAATGGGGAGTGTGCTGATACATTGTAGGCACAGAAACCAATACTATGTATTAAATTAGGTAAATATTTTGGGTGGGAAGCTAATTTGAAGTATAAAATTTCACCTAAAACACACCAAAAAATGTTCAAAACACAAAAAGAATAGTACAAATGGTGTACATTTTGATTCCAAATCTGTAAAAGAACTTTAAAAAAATTATGCATGAAAACATACTGGAAAGAATATACACCATAGTGATAGGGTTCAATGTTGGGGACAGGAATGACAGATAATTATAGTTTTGTAAAAATGTTTGAGTTAAATTTTCTGAGCTTTTCACAATGAATGCATACGGCTTTTAAAATCAGAAAAGAGTTGTTAAAGAGAGGTATACTTTGCATATAATGCAAGAGAACTCCAAAGGTGAAGGGTGGGAAGATTTTAATAGGCTTAGGCAATACCAATCTACCTGGGGACCATTTACTACTATGCTAAGCACTAGGGAAGGTCCCACCCAGCTTATCACATTAACTACTTACAACAATCCTGAGAGGTAAATATAGATGAACAAACTCTTCAGAGAAATAACCAAGTTCCAAGAAAGTGATGGAGTGAGCATTTGAACTTGAGTTTGTCTCTTCATTTAGTACTCAGAAGTACAGCTTGCTGACTGGTATAAATGTGGTTGGTCTTTGACTTTATTGTTGCAATTAGATTTAGAAAGAAAGTATTTCTGTGGTAAGATGCAGTCAACAGTCTTATGTTTTTCAATCCTGGTATCTTGTGAAAGATCGAGTTTGAGATATTGGCATTTGCTCCGTGAACAGTCAATGTGGTAAGAGCTAGCTTTTTAGCTTAACTCAAGGGTTATTGTTCAGGGCCCTGAAACAAGTAGGGTGATCAGAGCCACAGAGCAAATAGAAATAAAGTAAGCATCACAGAAGTGTTCTGTGTTAGCAACAATTATTTTCACCCCAGCTGAGGAAATGGGGGCAGGCTATAGCTGACCTCCTTTGGCTTCACTAGTGGGAAGGCAAATCCAACTCCACAGCTGCTCAAGGTTGATTCCTGCTAGGCACCTCCAGGCTTCTTTATCGGATTCTGACACGCACTGCACCTCCCTTGGCCCTCTCCTTCGCTGGTGGATTCAATAATTCATTGTAAGGCTCACCACAGAACTCACAGGCAGTCCTCACACTCATGGGGGTTTACTAGGAAGTTAACAGGTGACTACAAGTCAGGATCAGAAAACATTAAGTGCCAGTCCTTTGTCTAAAGCAGCAACACTTCTTCACCATTCCAGCGGCCACATCTCCCTCTGGTCCTCAGCCTCTCAGCCGCATGACCCATTGGCCCCTCCCTTGTTCTGTGGGCCAGGAAGCCCACTGCTGTCTCCTGGTCTTGGCGTGGCTCTTCTGCTCTGACTTCTGGTCTTGCTGCAGTGGCCCCTGTTGCCTCTGCGGCCTTCACCCCTTCAGGCAGGGATCTCACATGTGCTTTGCTGGTGATTCTTCTTTCTTGATGGTGGTGGGAGTCCCTCGTTTCCTACTTCTGAGATGGCACACTTTTATATTCAGCAGAATGGCAAAACTGACGAATCCCTGAGTGAGCACCCTCTACGCTTATTTGCATGTTCCCACCCTGTTACTGGGTGGAGGTTATAAAGGCTATGGAAAAATGGGCCACACCAAATAATTTCACACCGTACCCACCCCTGTTACTTCCCCATTCCAAAACAGCTTGCACATAGATGTTCATTTATCTTCTGAAGCACCTTTCATCACTGTACTGCCATCTGTAAAAACCTAAACTGCAGACAAATAAAACTGTTTAGTCCAGTTATAACGCCTCATCCGATCCTTCTTCCTCTTTTCCCACTCAGTTTATTTCAATGTGGGCAGCTCAACAAGCAAACCAACAACCCCAAACCCAAAAGATGTCAGACTTAAAGTAGGAAATAATCCAATTTCTAGGGCAGGATTCTGAAGACCTTCCTCCACAGTGCCTCTCAAGGGCCCACCTACAGAATGAAGCACAGCAAATCACGAGTGAATGAGTCAATGCATTAATGATCGCTATCGATAGGTTCACAGTTATTGCTATACACTGTTTCAGAAGGTCACTCTTGAACATTTCACTGATAGGTCCAGGACTATTTCTTTGGAGACGGGAGCTCAGAATATCCAAATGTGTGTCACCATGCTGCAGCTGTCATTTCCTGCTGAGCAACTGGTCCAGATCTTTCACTTCCCCTTGACCTATGGACTCTTCCAGCTGATAGATGGTTTTCTCATTATTGCAGGTACGTGGAACTCCTTTTCAAAGACTTGAATGAAAACTGGTCAACCCGACTTACTAACCCCACTTCCAATTCAAGCTGTGTGTGATGCCCCTGTGATACATTTTTAGCCTAACGTTTTCTTGGGAAAATAAAATACATAAACAGGATCCTTTGCTACAAGAAGGGGTTTCAAAGTCAAATATAAACACCACCTGAAAGTGAGCTCATGAAACAAATTTACAAAAAAAATGCAGATCAAAACCTAGATTCCAGAAAGTGAAATGAAGAAAGTCTTCACTGATCTCAAGTGGCATTTACCAAAATATAACTGTCTGCTATTTGGAATATTTCATCAAAGTTTCCAGTTTCTCCAGAGCCAAATTGTTTCTTAGAATTTCTATCAATAAGACTTGTGCTGAATAGCTGAGAAATATTTTTCCAATATGAAATACAATATGTCTGTGCTTATCCATACAGTCAAATGCACATATTTTAAAAATAGATTTATTGCATCTACTTCACCTATCATACAATTTAATGTTCAATCACGTGAAGAGGCTTATGCAATCATCACCACCATCAATGTCCTCAGAACATCTTCTCATACTCATTGCTGTCAGTAGAATTCAGTCTTTATGACAGTTCCCAGAAGTAGATTTATTTACTTGCATGGGGCTATGGCAAACTGTTACTAGCACCCAGGGAGAAGCTTCTGAGCAAGGCTAGATGATTATTGATACAACAATTGATATAAGGAAAGTTGTAGGCTCCTGGTCTAATTTCCCCAGAAGATAAGAGAAATTCTATCGGGAAAATTCTTGATCTTCAATCCAAGTTCTAACCCTTTCTCATGGTGAGACTGTGAAGGAAGATTCTGTCAATCTCACTTCCAGCTACAGCACAGCAGCACCCAGAACACCGATAGAGCAGGTATTCCACCAAGCCTCATTGACCGAATGAACCCATGAATGCGTGAATGGGCTCTCCGTGACTTGAGGATTGGGTCTCCATCCCAGATGGTCCATTCCTGACTGAAAGAGTCATTCATTCTTAGAGATCAAATCAGTTTGTTCCTCACTTTTCTCTATCATTCCCTTGTAGTTTCTCTTCTGTGCTTATACACGTCTGACTCAAACCCCCAAGCTGTGGGCAATTACATAACAAAATTATAGGCTTTGCCAAAGTGATCCTTAAAAATTGTATCCTTTCACATCCAGCCTACCAGGTATACAAGAGGATGCTGACAAGCAGGCGGAGGAATAAGAATACTGGCTGCGCAGAAACCTGCCTCGCGAAGGAAACTCCTTCTCCCCAGGAATCCCATGCCGTCCTCCAGGGGAAAGATGAAACCACCGAATTCCTGGGGCCCTCAGAGGCCTCAGAGAATCGGTTGAGAGACCAGTTTATCCCTCTTCATGTGACTAGAGGGAATATGCTGGCCTGACGAGGCCCCGGTCTTCTTCCGAGGCCCGGGAAGATGGTGTGGAGAGGATGCAGGCAGGCTGGTATGAATATTTAAGTGCCAGATGGTAGGATATTTATACTTTTGTGAAGGGATTGGATCCCTTCTTGAAAATATATCCTATTACTTCCTTTGCCAGGATCTCTTGTGGGGCATTTACACAACACATTCATGAGTTGCCTGTGTGTTCTTATGTTGCCATGCAGGATAACATGCCTGCCCATGAGCAATACCCATGGTGCACGCGGCTATCCTCCCCATGGAGATTTTAATCCGACATGAGTTTCTCTGGGGAAGCGGGGTCGTCTCATACTGCCAGGCGAGGACAGGTTCTGGTTCGACATGACAATTTGACCTGGAAGCACCTTTGGAGCTCTGGGAGGGGACACATGGCTCAGAGATGACACGAAGGCCTTTGACCAAACACTTGCTCTTTTCCAATACTTGTTCTCCCCCCACCACTTGGTTATTGTTTTTGTAATTATAACTGATACAACCTTGGAGGGAATTTAGAAACCCTGAGTTACCTGGTAGCACATGGATTACCTGATTACTAAGAACCAGAATCAACCAGATGGAAACAGGCAAACAAACCTTACATCAAGTTCATTGCCATCAAATCAATAACCCACAATAACCCACTGCATCATCAGGGCTTCTTAGGCAGAAATGGGTATGGTTTTTGAGTTTATGTAGACAGACACACACACACACACACACACACAAATTGCTGTATCGTCTTCAGTGTTTTGTAGGTCACTTAACCTACCATGTGTTCGGGAACATCTCTCTGCATCAGTATGCATTGAACTACCTCATCCTTCAGTACAGTGACCACTCAGAAGTATTCTCTAGAAGAACTATAATTTATTTAACTAACCCGTAGTCCTCGACAGAGAGAGCTTTTAATCGAGCTGTGCGGCAATGCTGCTACAGCAAGCACTCTGGCATTTATGTGGGCATTTCTATAGACCCATCTCTTATGAGCCGAGGGACTAGGCCAAGCACACATTGGGAGGCTGGAGAGGATGCTCTCTGGCAGTGCTAACAGCCATGCCTAAGGGGCCTCGCTTTCCAAAGCCTCACCAGAATGACAATGCTTGTCCAAAATGATCTGTCATTAATGAGATTGACTTTTTTCATCACCACGTGCCTACTGCTACGTTTGCCTGCATTTTCCAATTGCATTACTTCCTTGTAGATTTATAGATTTTACTACATAGTGAATCCTGACCCTTTGTCCTATGTTTTGCTGCCATTTGACCTATGTTGTCCTTTTTCTTTTCTGTGTGGAAGCTCCATACATCTTCCTTTGTGGAATCTTTCTGTATGGAAGCTCCATACATCGTCCTTTTTTACATCATCAGCTTTATTACTCTTTTTGAGACAAGTGTTTTGACGTAGAGATCTTCTACATGTTTACAGGACTTTAGAGTTTGTGTGTGGACTGTGAATTGTGCCAGCATTCTTGTAGGAAGAGGGGTGTGAACAGTGTTTACTAGCTGCTGTGTGAGCGATTCTTGTCTTTCCCATAAGTCAACCATGCCTGGCAAGAGGGGAGGATCTATTATTTCTCTCTGTTCTGACATTTAAAAAATTGTCATGTATTTATCCAATATTTAGTGGACTAAATATGCATGTATTAATCTACTTAGATTATTTTTGTGTATAGTCTGAAAAAAATTAATATTTTAAGGATTACTGAATGATTCCAGTATCATAGATTGAAGACATCAGCTTTATTGACTTGAAATGACCCATCCTTCATGTCACTTCTTGTAGGATGTAGTGTTTGGGAACCCTCTTTGGTTCCATTATTCTGTTATTTGGAAGTTTTGAAAGGCATGAGAAAGTGCATTATCTGATGTGTGCATAAGTGCAAGTACATTTTTATTCTGTAAAGTTTTCACAGGCGGGTGGGCTAGTAGACTGGCAATGACTATCTCAGCATTTCCACCATCATTCAGGGAAGCCCCGCTGGGTCTCAGGCACCCAGTACATTTTGCAGGGGCAATAAAGGTGCGGATGTGAGACATGATAGCTCATTCTCAACTACTGCTTCAACACTTGGGAGTTTCCTTTTAGCCATTTGACAAAGGTCTCTTTGGTGTGAGCCTCATCTGTGCACAGGAGTCGTGCAATTGTGACCAAGCAGGCCGGCCTTCAAGGATTGTGGCGATGAGTGCACAACTCTTGGTAGTATGTGGAAATCAGGGAACTGTGTGCTGTGTGAATTATATGTCAATAAAACTGCTAAATTAAAGAGAAAGAGTTTACAGTCTTGCTTTCAAAGAGTTTATAGTCTACTGTGGAATCAATTCCAATAATAAACCTGGTCAGTAGAGTTGTGAATGAATAGGTTCCCAGGCCTGGGTGTGACCACAATTTTAAGACATCAACACAAAAGTAATTTCTAAATTGTTTCTCTACTTAGACACCTAACCCAAAATGCTAAATCCAACCCTCTTCTTTGAATGCACGAGCGGTGGTTCATGTTTATCACAGCAAGGCTAAGGGGCAGGCCAATGAAAGACCATCTTGTAAGACGGGAACAACACAAATCCACGTGGAAGTTTGAAAGTGGCCAAGTCAGAAGACTTTCGTCTCCTGCAATGGTTTGTGAATGCGCTGGTGAAAGCACTCTCCCCAGGGGACCAGAGATTATGGTTAGGGCAGGCAACCGAGCAACAAGGAACCCAAAGAGGCTCTACTTCAGGCCAGGGAAACCTTCTTACTTCCAAGGGCCATTTGGTGAGTAACAAATTCATTTGCCAGCCACACTGGTCCAAGATTCTGTTCCCACCCCCCTAAAGCAATGGCTGGCTCTGAGTCGGAATCAACTCGATGGCAGGCTGCGGGTGAGTGAGTCAACGGGGATGGCTGAACATACTTCTCCTTGGTGAGGTGTGTGACCTTAGCTGGTACGGGTAATTTCTCAGACCTTATATGTTCCACACATCTGCAATAAAAAGCATTCTAATGGGCCTTAATAATAATGAGTTAATAGAAGCCTAGGTGATACTCAGAAGGTGAACCTGAGCAATCATGTTAAGTAGAATGATTTCATCACTGTGTGTGGGAAAGAGCCAGATGGCCAGTTGAGACAGCATAGTAATAGTGGAAAGAACACACCTTTGTATTCTAGTTACTTAGTGGGGGACACTGGAATTGTGGGTTGGAGTATGTGCCCATACCTACAATCTGTCAGTCAGGCTGCAGCTAGATGAATCTGAAGAGATCCTGGCTTGCCTGGGACTTAGAGGCTTGAGTTGGACTGGGATGGGATACCTTCCGATATAATATTCTTGATATAAAGCTCTTTCTTATACATTAAAAGAGAAAACAAGGAATAACATATTCAATCCCAAGCACACCGTAAAGCAGGTCATGGGCATGCGCTTGGGTCAAAGCACCAGAGGTGATCAGTAAGTGTGTGTCTTCCCTATCTTACATGGTAAGGAATACTACCCTAGTACAGAAAAGGTCATTCAGCTTCACCTACATTAGCAAATAAATCATAGCAGCAAGAAGATATGGCTTCCTTTTCCTAGCCTCTAAAGAAAGTTGTCAGTTCAAGCCCACCAGCTGCTCTTCGGGCGAAAAACCAGGCTGTTCACTCCCATACGATTTAGTCTTGGAAAGCATAAGAAACACAGCTACTCTTTCTGATAGCGTTGCTAGGAGTTGGAAACCAACTGGATGGCGGGGCTTATGGTCAGCCCTTGATTGCATCTGACTCACCAGGAGGAGTGGAAAGAACCTGACTAAATGGTTAGGTTAACTGTTTTCCTCTCAGTTGGAACAATTCCCTAACAAGCAGAGAGGAAGGTGAGTCAACAAGTTCCCCAGTCCTAAGAGTTTGCTGAGCATTAACATCTGGAACATGCTGAATTCTGAGTGAACGTCTGACATTATATTTCTAAAATTAAAAAGTTGAAGACTGCCTTTAAAACATTTTCCAGTGAGTGGATCTCTTTACACCAATTCCACATAGAAACTTCAGTATTAAGATCAGAAAGATCTTTGCTGTGTGGTTGTTGTTTTTTTTTTTTATATTTTATTAGGGGCTCATACAACTCATCACAATCCATACATATACATACATCGATTGTATGAAGCACATCCGTACATTCTTTGCCCTAATCATTTTCAAAGCATTTGCTCTCCACTAAAGCCCTTTGCATCAGGTCCTCTCTTTGCCCAACCATCCCTACTACTATCCTCTACCTCTGCGTGCCACCATCACGAACACAAGCTCACAGCCTCCTCGCGCTCTCATCTAGGCTCCGGAAGTGCGGTGATCAAATTGATCACATACGGATAGTTCTTTTTAAAAGATGTTCACGGCAAACCATCTTTACTAATTAAGCTAAATGGCTTGATTTAAAAACTACTTCAGAAGATAGTTTTGGTTAACAATATAAAGGTTACCTCAAGGCAATAGCCTCAGGGCATCAACCAAATTCACTGGCCCCAGGAAGTCTGGATTCCATGACAATTTGAGGTCTGTTCCATACTCTTTCCCTTTTGTCAAGATTCTTCTATAGAATCTTTTGTCAAAACTTCAGTAATGGTCACTGAGTACCATTGTTCTAATCTCAGAGCAAAATAGGCAGTTGTGTGTAGAGGTAATTAGAGACACAGTCTAGAATCTAGATCCTCCTCTGATTCCCAGCTCTCTATATTCTGCTGCTGCTTCAGGCGACTAAAGACCAACTGAATCCATCAGATGTTAAATAAATGACATAGGGTTTGCTACTGAGGCGTGGTGAGACCTGGGATAGAACTAGAAAGGTAAAAACAATGAAATTTACCTAATCTTCATTCTTCCTTTGTTCTTGTTATTAGAACCAACATTTTGTACAGACAGCCTTGCTAAAAATAACCTCAAAGCTAGAGGTGACCATAGGACACAGGCCCCCCACTAATAAAGCAGAAGGGAAGTTTGTTCATGATTTCTGAGAAACTCTGACTGTTGCTCTCAGCACTGACTGGTCCTTCCTCCTCACCCTACTTCCTGTCTGGAGGGTGGATGTGGTGACTGGAACAAAGGCAGCAAGAATGGTAGAGTTGTTCACAGCCACCGGCTGGAGACTCTATTCTAACAATTGTGTACTTGTGAACTTGTATTTCAAGGAAAGAGAACAATTTGCTTATTGTTTAGGCTCCTATTTGATTACTTGTAGTCAAATAAAATCTGTGTGTCAACAATGGGGTAGGGGGTGGAAGATGGGGAGGCTACTCGGACTTCTCTGACTTGAGGAAGGAAGAAGGGGAATCAAGCTCAACAACAGCCCAAGATCGATTCCTCTGTGGCAGAG
The DNA here is from genome assembly GCF_050624435.1 of Tenrec ecaudatus. Lineage (NCBI taxonomy): Eukaryota > Metazoa > Chordata > Mammalia > Afrosoricida > Tenrecidae > Tenrec > Tenrec ecaudatus. The sequence goes on from NC_134532.1 coordinate 136,092,987, forward strand.
CTCAGATACGCCTTCATTCTCCAAGCTTCTTGATCAGTTCCCACACCAACTGTCCTTTCTGCGGCATTCCCGACTTGTCTGCCGGGTTTAGACAACGCGTGGCAATGGCCACACAGAACTCACAGACAATATTCATGGTTGTGAGATTTATTAGGGAAATTATGATTCAAGACCAGAAATGTTTAGCATATAGGTCTTTGGTCTGAAGCACCTCTCATCGGTCCTTGGTCTCTCAGCCTGTGGCCTCTTGGCTTTGGCTCTGGTCAGGCAGTTTTACAAACCCTTTTAGTCCTGCTACCAAATGCCTTAAGAGCCCTCCACTCTGTTGCATGCACCAGCCCAAAGAGGCTCAGCCCTAGCTCCATGGGCCAGCAAACCTAGCTCTCCTAATCGAATGTCTTGAGGAATCCTACTTCGAAAGTGGGCATGGTTATTATATATAAAAAAAGACACACACACACACACACAATAACGCTCACTGCCATTGAGTTGATTCTGACTCATAGCAACTCTGTAGGACAGGGTAGAACTGCCCATTAGAAACCCAATGGGTTTCTAAGACTATGATTCATTATGGGAGTGGAAAGCCTTGTCTTTCTGCAATAGAGCATCTGATGGTTTCCACAAGCTGACCTTTACATTAGCAGCCTGATGTTAGCCACTCTTCCACCAGGGCTACATCAAACCCCCAGGTTAGCTTTCCTTGTTCCGTGGGCCAAGAAGGCCAAGTTCTGCCTCATGTTCTTTGTGCTATCAACTCTGCTGTTTCCATTTCTCGGCGACATCTCCCGCTGCCACTGATGTCATACCTCTGTGTCTCCTTGATGGAGGAGGTTGAACCCAGGGATCTTGGGGTCCAAAGGATGTGGTCCATTCCTCTCTCTTCTTTCTCAATAATAGTTAGATCCTGCTTCTGCGATGGCTCCTTTTACACAGAGCGTGATGATAAAATTGACCAATCCCCATGTTGGAGTTCCAAGTGTTTACAAACACAATCAATCCAGTTAGCACTTATTCATCGTTTCTTCTTCCACCTTCTGTTACGCCTGTCAGGAAGAGGAAACACACCCAATCTGCATGGGCCCAACCAATCATTTGGTGGAGTTGTAACATTGCACTACACCCTGATACATAAACATTTAAATTGGCTTTCAAATACTATGTAGCTCAAATCTCAGAAATGCCTGTCACATGTATGCTTACCATCAGAGACTACTTTCCACATTATGAAATATGTACGATGGGAGCACCTTCTCCACTGTCTAAGGTGCGGATGGGGGGACAGCTGTAGCTGAGCCGTTGGTCTTATAACATCCCATTATTTAAAAACTAAGAAACCAGAGAGACTATTTAGAAACCACAGATGGATATTTCAGAAATATCTCCACCAATGAGAGCTTCCAAAGTTGTGCTTTTAGGATAAAATTGTTTCTAATCCTGCAATACCTAAACATACTATCCTGTAAGATGATGCCGCTTTAGCTCAGCTTTATAAATGTACTCGGCCACCAGCCGTGCTTCCCCTTCAGCAGTATAAACTCACTGTCACATGCTGGCTCACAACAACCCTATAAGGCAGGGCAGAAGTGCTCCTGTGTTTTTGAGACCTAACTCTTTATGGGTGGACACAGCCCCATTTTTGTCCTGAGGAGTGGTTAGGGGTTTTGAACTGATGACCTTGAGGTTAGCAGTCCAACACAGAATCACTATACTACCAGGGCTCGTCTGTAGTATAGAGTTGTCGTAATCTACATTTTATAGCTTCTCTGTACTCAGGAGCCATTTGACTAGTTTTTGCTTACAGATCCAATGATGCATTTGGCTTCCAGGCTTGTCCCATAAAAGCTTTATCCTTTTTTGGTTGGGAAATGGGGCCGATTCCCAGGATGATTTTGGAAGCTTCTTATGTTTACAGCAAAACCTCCATTGGCCTGTGTTTCTAACAACTGCGGGAGGGCTAGCTTTCCATGCTGAGAAGCTCATCTACCCAGGACTGTCAGATACACTAGAAATATACTTCTGTTAAGTTTGAGCCATGATTTTTTTTTTTGGGGGGTGTTAACATGTTACAGTACAGTACTACAAAGTGGTCACCAGGGTGAAAGGCCAACTGGTTAAGCATCCAGCCACTATCAAAGAGGTTGGTTCAATTCTACCCACAAGTGCTTCAGAAGTATGGTCAATCAATCTCCTGTGAAAGATCCTGGCCACTGAGACCCTATGGAAGGCAGGTCTACTCTGATGTCCATCCGTATACAGGGACATGATGAGTTGGAATCTGCAGGCAAGTGTGTGTGTGTGTGTGTGTGTGTGTGTTCTGTTTGTGATTATCAAGATAATGAAGACAGGGTGTATATTTGTTCCCATTAAATCCTTGAGTGCCTCCTGGTTGCCACCCAACCCTGTGGGGCTTGCCTTCCTCTGTCGCCAGAGTAGACTTACTCCATTCCATGGTGATGAGGGCAGGAACATTTTTACCATGTTAAAGTTTTCACTCAAGGTGTATGTACCTACACAGGCATTTTTTCCCCCAGTTTTCATTTCCTGAGAGGGGTCCTGGTGATTCTGGGGTTAAAGTAGTGCTAGGTGGTTAACCCCAGAGTCTGCTGTTTAAACCCACCAGTGTCTCCTCTGGAGAATGAGGAGGCAATCTGCATTGGAAGATTTACTGCCTGGAGCCATCTGTGTCCTATAGGGTCACTGTGAGTGGGGATAGATGCCAAAGCAGTGGCTTTGGGTTCCATTTCCTAGCTACATTCTTTCCAGAAAAACTTTCTTCAGCTTTCCCCTCTCCCGATGCTGACCTCAGATGGTAGCTAATTATCTCCAGCTGCTCTGGCTCCCCACACTGGCTTGTCTGGTTTCATATGCGAGGCCGGGAAAACAAGACCTCAGTATTGCAGCTCACTGAGAACACAGTTTCAAGTACTTCTGAAAGCAGAACCTCTTTTCAAATGAAAGATTAAACTAAGACTCAATATACAAGAGGAGCCCTGGTGATATAGCAGGTTACAGGTAGCACTTTGAAGCTACGAGCTGCTTTGCAGGGAAAACAGGAGGCTTTCTACTCCTGGGAACAGTTAGTCACGGAAACCCACAGGGCAGTTCCACTCTGTCCTACAGGGTCGCTGTCAGTCAGAATCCACAAGATGGGAGTGTTCAGTTTAATTTTCAAAACAAAAAATGCTTCCTGTGCTCACTTTGGCAGCAGATACAACAGGAGTGACACAGAGAATCAGATGACCCCGTGCAAGGATGACCCACAAATTCATGAAGCATTCCCTATTGTTTTGGGTATGAGTTTCATTACGTAAGTCAAGGATAGGTATGCATAGAGACACTGCCTTAGGTTATGGCAGGGAAGGTTGGGTGGGTGAGTGAAGAGAGTTAGTAATAATGTATGCAAGACTAACCTACCAAGGGGAGGATGTTATTTATATTTCCACAGGAGAGGGACAGAGGGACCAGACTTCAACCCAGTGTGCCAAAACGGCATGAAGCAGGGAACCAATAGAGAGGTCTCTGGGGCCAGCCTCAATCCCAACTACGTGGACAACCACCTCCTCCCAGAAGAATTCATTGCAGATGACAGCACTTAAGCTACAGCTCAGAGAAAGGGGTGCGTCTGATCAGAACACACAGGTACAAATGAAGAGGGAAGGAGAGTGGAACACATCCTGGCCCACTAAGCCCTGAAGACAATATTCCTGCTTAGCCACCAGTGCACAGAGAGGACCTTAGGGCCAGCCCCACCATGAGTCACAACATGCCTCACTGATCCATAGAGCTAGAAGGGACAACACTGGAGGCACAGTGTCGGAACTGTGCCCAATTTGATCCCACTGCACCAGGGTGAAATGCTAAGGGCATGCACCCCAGCACATTGGACTGGAAAACACCCCCAAAGGTAAACAAACAGACCTGAAATTATTACAGGCTTTTCTTTTTGTTGTCAGTGTTTTGTTGTTGGGATTTTTGTTTTCTATTGTTTTGTTCTGCCTTGTTTTTGTGCTTATTATTGTCTCTGCATGTCTATCTAGATAAGATAGGTGGAAAAATCAATCTGGAGGAGAAAAAAAAATGGGTCCGACAGTTCAGCTGGGACATGGAAGATGGGGAGGTTGGGGAAAGCAAAAGGGTGTTAACAAACCCAGGGGGCAAGGTCACAAGTGATCTAAAATGGAGTGTGTAGAATGCCTGGTAGGGCTTGATAAAAAAAAAAATGTAGCCGGTAACACATACCAGAGGGACTCTGCAGAAATCAGCACAGGTGAGTTACTAACAGGGAAATTTCACACTGCTGGGTCAGGAGGAGCATCACAAAGTAGGCACAGATCTACGAGGTAAGAGGGACTGGAAGCTTTGGGCTTACCACAGTGGAGACCAGCTAGAGTTTGACCTTAGCCCCACCACTGTCTCAGCCAGAGCCAGGACCATTTGGAGCCAGCGCAGGGGCTTTATCTCAACACAGCCACAGCTTGTTGCTGCCCCAGGGCAGGGATCAAACCCCTCCAGCCTCATGGTCAGTCATGGGGCTCAGCTATATTGTTACTTTTGTTTCCCCTCACTTCTATCTCCCCACGGTCTCAGCGGGCTTAGATGTTTTTTTCTCTTCCCTCTCTCATAAGCCACTGCCTGCCTCCATTCCACTCCCCTTATCTTAGGGCAGGGGTATCAAACTGGCGGCCAGTGGGACACATGCAGCCCCGGCGTAAATTTTTGTGGCCCGCGATGCTCTGAAATAAAATGAAAATAGAAAAAATTGTTATAGAAAAAATAGCACTTAGGAGAGAGATCAAGGCAATACCGTACACACAATTCCTTTGTTAACCCTTTAACTACTGAAGACTAGTACACATGTGGCCCAGTGCCTTTCCTGGAGGCCTGTGGATATGCATAAATGCACTCAGTTCCGGTGACGTTTGGAAGCAATATGTCTGGTACTCTCAATGTCCCGTAATGTAAATAGATCCCAAGAGCGAAAAGGTTAAAAAGAGCACTCTGGGTTGTGCTGTTATAAATCATACCTAGCAGTAGCGCTAGCTAACATTTTTAGATTATATTACAATTGTCAGCTATCCAACAATTTGTGCTTTTTATTAGTTACTTTGTTATATTTTCTGGTCACAACATGAGTTAAGTGAAAATTAGAAGGAAGGCGCTGGCAAGTTTCAGGTAAAAAAGAATAATTTTAGTTTTATAAATATATTAAATAAAGTAAATGTTTAACCTCCCTAGTGTCAGAGCAGTACATTGTTTTGCATAAAATGTGTTGTTTTATATTGTAGGCCTGTAATTCTTAAGAAGTTATTCATTTTAATCTCTCTAGTAGACATTCGGTTCCAGATATGATAAACTTCTGACAGTTAACATTTACCCCCAAGCCACACTCGGGATTACCACCAGGGAGATTAAATAAAAGCAATTATATAGTGTTTTAATTGTCCTATCCATATTCCTGAATCCTCACTTCAAAATATTAACAAAATTTGTAGATGTGATGTGACCTGCGTGAATCTTGCCTGTTGCACCAAATGACCTGTGTTTTAATTGAGTTTGACAACCCCTGGCTTAGGGCATTTATGCCTTCTCTCCATCTAGTTGAGAGTGCTCCACCCTCTGCAGTGTAACCCAAGGCTGAAGAAAGACCACCCACCCTCCCTCCACCAGGTGATATCCTGCCAAACTTCTTCCCAGGGAAATTCCACCCACCCACCCTCTGCAGTGTTTAACAATTGGCTGGGAAAATCCCGTCTACCTATTTCAAGGGAAATCCTGCCTGCATGGCTAGGGGAGCTCCTATCCATGTCCTCTGGTTCCACTTGACTGAGGGCACTCCCTCCCTCCTGCTGCAGTGCTGCACACAGCCTAAGGCAGCTTGGCCAATCCTCGCCAATGTTCCATGCTGCTGCAGGAACATTTGTCCAACTTTCGCAGGGATCTAGCTGACCAGGGGAATTATGCCTACCATTCACAGTACTCTACACCAAAGTGGGCAACCCACCAGCCTTCTGTGGCACTCCCATTTCAGTGGGCACCACCACATGCCCTCTGTAGTGCCCCAAACTGCCATGGGCACACCACACCATCACGGCTTCTTGTGAGATCACCCAGTACAGCACTATCCTCATGGGTCCACAACCCAACTAGTATCCACTGAGAGGACCATCCAACTTGCCCTTCAAATAACAGAACACTGGTTGACTAGGGAAGGAGTGAAGCCACAGAAGTGTAAAGTGGTAGGCAAATTTGATAGTGAAATTAGCTGCAGGAAGTTTGAAGAAGAATTCCTACAAGTTTCTCATAGAGAGCCAGTGCTCTTCGACTCCCTGGAAAATGGCACCTGGCTCCTCTAAAACAATGCAACACAAACAGCAAATTACTCCAACAACCTCAATGAAAAACAGGAGAAACAAAAGGCAATGGCAGATGTCCTTAACCTAATAACATGCATAGAAGAACCAGACATTGATCTGTCACAGAAAGAAAATTTCAGGATTCTGCTTGGAGTCATATAGGATATGAGGGAAACAATACAAAAGAACAAACAAACGATGAAATGATAGAGGTGATAAAGTCCATACACCAAAGGGAAATACAAGAGTTTAGGGAGGAGATAACAAAAACTGTTATCGACTGTAGGAGGCAGAGAACTGCATCAGTGACCTAGAGGGCAGCCAAGCAGACTTTAACAAACGTGAACAAAAACCTAATAAGACTATCAGAGAAGCTGAAGAAAATCTAAGAGTTATCCTGATGCTATGAAGAGGAATAACATCAGGATAATTGAGTTACTGGAGGATGACACAACAGAGAAGTCATCTGTAATAATAGTGAGAGAATTCTTCGAGGAAAATTTCCTCAACTTAATGAATAAAAACCAGGCAACCATTCAGGAGGCTAAAAGAACACCAGCTAGATTGAATCCAAAGAAGAAGTCACCAACACACATAATAGTTACACTATCCAACTTTGAGGAAAAGGAGAAAATCATGAGAGCAGCTAGGGAAAAACAAACAATCCCATATGAAGGTTTCCAAATAAGAATATGCTCAGCCCTATCAGCAGAAACTTTGAATAAGCAGAGAGAGTAACATATTCAAAAAATTGAAGGAAAATAATGCATGAATACTCTACCTAGCCAAATGATCTATCTAGACGGAGAATTAAGAGTCTTCTGACGTTAGAAGAAACCCAGCCCTACAAAAGATCCTTGCCAACCCAGTATGGGCAGAACAGCACTCACCAAGCAGAATGATCCCACCCAGGGGAAAGCAAAGAGAAAACAGCCCCCAAGATAACATTGGCTTAAGGGTGGAATGAAGAATCACACACACACACACACACACACACACACACACACACACACACACCACACTGATAAGAAAGGGAGGTAGGAAAACACCCAACACAAAGTTATAATATGACATCACAGAGTCAAGCGATGGAGACAGTAACTCTGAATATCAATAGACTGAATTCAGGAATTAAAAGACCTGAGACTAGCAGACTGGCTTAGAAAACACAACCCATCAATCTGCTGCCTACAGGAGACACATCTCAAGACTACAGACAAAAATAGGCTGAGAATCAAAGGTTGGAGAAAGGCATACCAAGCACACAGCAATTAAAAAAAAAAAGCAAGAGTTGCAATCCTAATCTTGCACTCCTAATAAAATTGACCTCAGTGTGCAAAGCATAAAAAGAGATAGGAGGGATATTATATAAGGTTCAAGGGAACAGTAGACAAAGAATCACTAAGCATTTAAAACATATATTCCCCGAAAGAGAGAACCACTGAGTACATCAATCAAACACTCCAAAAGATGAAAAAAGAAACCACAACCTTAATAATCATAGGCGACTTCAATACACCACTCTCTGAGAAAGATAGATCACAGGGAAAGAAACTCAAAAAGGAGGCTAGAGTTCCAATCACGAAAATTAGACAATTTGACCTAAGAGATACATACAGAGCTTTTCATCCAAATACAAAAAATTCACATTTCTTTCAAGCCCACATGGCACATATTCAAAGATAGACCACATACTGAGGCATAAGGAAAATCTACATAAATTTAAGCACATTGATATCATACAGACGTCTCTCTGTGACCACTGTGCAATAAGGCTGGAAATCAATAAAAGGAAGATGAAGAAAGCAAAACCAAACAATTGGAGGATGAATAACTCTATTTCAAAAGGAGTGTATACTGGGCCAGATCAGAGATGAAATTAGGAAATTTCTAGAAACCAATGAGAATGAGAACACAATGTACCAAAAACTTATGGGACACAGCAAAGGCAGTTACCAGAGGAAGTTTCATAGCAATACATGCACTCATGAAAAAGAAGAGACTTATGATTGATATGCTAAATTTACAACTAGAGCAGAGTCATCAGGACAATCCTCATAATAGCAAAAGAAAAGAAAACATAAAAATCAGGGCTGAGATTCAGGGGAGGGAAAATAAGAAAACTATAGAAAAAAATTAATGCTGCTAAAAGTTGGTTCTTTGAAAGGATAAACAGAATTGACAGACTGCTGGCAAACCTAACCAAGAAAGGAAGGAACAAATTTCAATAGCAAGGATGAGGAATTAAAGAGGGGGCATTACAAGGGAATAATGAGTGGTTCAAAACCAGTGGATGGAGGGGAAGTGAGGACTGGTAGGGAGTGACCAAGGGCAAGGTAACTGAGAGGAATTACTGAAACCAGAATGAAGGCTGCACTTGGTAGTGGGACAGGAGGAAAGTGTAAGGAAAGAGTAGAAAGGAGTAGGAGGCAAAGGGCATACATAGAAGCCTAAATACAGACATGTATGTATGTAAATATATTTATGACTATGGGGGAAACAGACCTATGTGCATATATTTATAGGTTTAGTAGTAGGGTAGCAGGTGGACATTGGGCCTCCTCGAGAGCATTCCCTTAATACAAGAGCTCCTTGCTCAGCTAAATGGTCATTTTATGATACCTACCTTCCCGACATGATCGCTGAAGACAGACGTGTGTATCAGCAAATGTGGTGAAGAAAGCTGATGGTGCCCAGCTATCAAAAGATATAGCATCTGGGGTCTTAAAGGCTTCAAGACAAACAAGCAGCCATCTATCTTGGAAGCAAAAAAGCCCACGTGGAAGAAGCACACACGCTTAAGTGAACACGAGGTGTTGAAGGGATCAGGTAAAAGACACCAAAGAATAAAAACCATCATTGTGTGATCACCTTTCCCATATAAACGCTGAAGACAAATGTGTGCATAAGTGTGGTGAAGAAGGCTGATAGTGCCTGGTTTTCGAGAAATATAGTGTCTGGGGACTTAAAGGCTTGAAAGTAAACAAGCGGCCATCTCGCCCAGAAGCAACAAAGCCCACATGGAAGCAGCACACCAACATGTATGATCATGAAGGGTCGAGGGGACCATGTTTCAAGCACCAAAGGCGGGGGTGAAAATCGTATCATCATGAATGAGGGGAGCGCAGGACCCAATGCCCATCTGTAGACAATTGGACATCCCTTACAGAGGGGTAGTGGGGAGATGAGTCACTCAGGGTTCAGTGTAGCAATAATGAAACTCACAACCTTCCTCTAGTTCTTAAACGCTTCCTCCCCCCCAACTATCATGATCCCAATTCTACCTTGCAAACCTGGTTAGACCAGAGGATGCATAGCGGTACAGATGAGATCTGGAAACACAGGGAATCTAGGAGAGATGAACCCATCAGGACCAAGGGTGAGAGTGGCGATACCAGGAGGGAAGTGGCGGTAGAAAGGGGGAACTGATCTCGGGGATCTACATATAACCTCCTCTCTGGGTGATGGGCAATAGGAAAGTGGGTGAAGGGAGATGCCGGGCAATGTAAGATAAAATAATAATTTATAAATTATTAAGGGCTCATGAGGGAGGGAGGAGCAGGAAGAGAGGGTAGGGATAAAAGCAAAATGAGCTGATTCCAGGAACCCAAGCACAAGGCGAATTTTGAGAATGATGAGGGCAATGAAAGTATAAGTTTGCTTTACACAATGGATGTATGTGTGGATTGTGATGAGTTGTATGAGCCCCAATAAAATGATTTAAAAAAACAAACAAATAAAGAGGGGGCATTACAATAGACCCTAATGAAATCAAAAGGAGAATTACACAGTACTACAAAGGACTGTACTTCAATGATTTCAACAACTTGGAAGATATGGACAAATTCTTTGAAAAAAACAATCCCTTCCTAGACTATCCCCGATGGATATCAAGAATCTCAACAGACCCATAGCAATAGAAGAAAAAGACAAGGTTATCAAAGGATTACCAACCAAAAAATCCCTTGGACCAGATGGCTTCACTGGAGAATTCTACCAAGCATTTGGGGAAGAACTAACACCAATCCTACACAAACTCTTCCAGAACATAGACAAAGAGGGAAAATTACCGAATCCTTTGATGAAGCTAGCATAACTGACACCAAAACCGGGCTGGGAGCTCACGAGAATTGAGAACTATACATTAATATCCTTAATGAACATCGATGTAAAAATCCTTAACAAAATACTGGCCAATAGAATAGAAAAGCATATAAAAAATTCACCGTGACCAAGTGGGATTCATTCCAGGGATGCAGGGATGGTTCAACATACAAAAGACCATTAGCATTATTCGCCACATTGGCAGGAGTGAATGTTGGATGTTGTCAAATGCTTTTACTGCATCTATCGATATTATCATGTGGTTCTTATAGTTTTTCATTTTAATGTAGTGAATGACGTAAGCTTAAAAACATGCAAAAGGGGCATAGGGAAAAAGTTACTGTATACAAACATTCCTGGGGTGAGGTCTAGGTAATATGGCAGGGGGCAAACCAAATCCAGGGCTAGACTAGAGCATGTACCCAAAAATTGTTCTTATTGAAAAGGTACGGTTGGTCATGGTACTTTTCTCCCGACTCGAAGTTGCTCTGAAAGTAAAGCTCAGACCTTTGACGGTTGAAGCAGTTGGGCTTCACATACCTACAGATGGCTCCTCCTTTCCCCTCCAGAGATCCTCAGGTACTCAAGAATAGGCTCCAGAAATTCACTGCACGTAGCAAAGTTCAGAAAGTCAAGACAGCAAGCTCAAAAGACTTTGAAGTTGGGCCATGCAGTGTCCCGAGTCTTAAACTGGCGCTGCTTTGGAAGGAAGGTGTTGTAGTGTGTTACACCCAGGCTGCTGTCTACTTCAGTAATGATCGGACACTTAGAACACCCGCAGGGGCCATTCTACTCTGTCCTAGTACAGGGTGGCCATGAGTCCAAACAGACTTGCTGACATTGAGGGACTGAATGGAGGCATGCTCTTTGAGGTTGATGCCTTGTCTTTCTGGCAGAAACAAATATAAATGACAGTGTTTTCTTGGCTCACCCCTTGTGCAGGGATTGGAGAGTATTTTGACTTGCATATCAGCAAAAGTACAGTAAACACGCCCCACTGGAAGGGCAGGAGGGAGGGAGACTGAACAACATTGCAATTAACCATGGTGAGTCAGTACATCACCTCACAGCAGACCTTAAGGAAGAGCTGCCAGAGTTTCTGACAACACTGCTGCTTCCTGGGCTGGCAGGGAAACTGGAAAGCCGACCCAGATGGCCCTGTCTTCACACAAGCACAGGTGTTGTTAAAATCAAGACCTGGCAGCCTGCGCGGGAGAGAATCTTGCCGAACTTTCCACTTGGAGGTGGCGCAGGGAAGGACCTGCAGCTATGAACACATGGAGAATGTGAGACGCGCACCATTTTGGCTTTCTCACGTTTTAAGGTGTATTTTTATTTACAAAGTGAGTTGATACATCAGTTACAAACAGATATATGATAGCTCTGCTTTCATGAAAAAGTATATAAATATATTACAGGAAATCCTATGTAGTAAACATTAAAAATTGATACAGTAAACAATTTGCTACTTTTTTTCTATGCCCATAGTATTGTCACATAAAGCTTAAATACTGTTTTTCAAGTATCCCCTATAAAATAACTCTATTAAAATACTGAGAAAGAATTTTGCTATAAACAAGATCGGCGCGTTAAAAAGAGACTCGGAGAGTTGCTAGGGTCAGCTGCGGCCTGACTCGTCCCTAAGATAGCTACTCCACAAAGCAGTTTCGTCAACTGCCGTCGTTAAGTGAGTGTTGCATAGTTTTTAATCATGACATCCGAGGTGAACGTAGCTGTAGAAAGACAGCAGCCCGAGGGCACTTGCTGTTATGGCCACTGTGCCCTGTGAAGAGGAGGCCAAGAGCCCGCCCCGCTGGGAGAGGCCTTCCGGCAGCCTGCTCTTCTCAGGTCACTTCAGAGGCTCCTGCTGCTCTTCTTCGGACTGAAGACGCTTCAGAACGTACAGGATCACTTGGTAGCAGAAAATGTATTGGTCCTGCGGAGGGGGGAAGGGAACAGGGGAGGCTTCAATATATCATGTGAATGCTGCGTCTTGCCATGCCACTCTCGGAAGGGCTGCCTTGGGGGTTTTGAAAATATGGACAGACTTTTATTGTGCGACGGAAATAGGAAGATGGAGAATCATACAGAGGCCCGCAGACATGGCACTGCAGGTGGATTTCATTTCAAACAGTGTGCACGCACGCATGTGTGTTTAGAGTCAGGGATGGGAGACCACTCTCTGAAACATGGGTCACTCTTTGAGGGCAGGGATACATGGAACGTTTCTCATCTCTATGGCCACCTTTCCACGTTTTCCACACATGCGTCCACGACTCCCTCGTCCCACGAATAACCCATCTGCATACCCACTCCACTGCATGCCCTCTTCTCCTGTGTCCAAAGCGACCACGCCAGCCTGGTCAGCTTCTGCTTGTCGCCTCACCCTGCACCCTCTCTCCCAATCAGGGCTCATTGCCATGCGGCCACCAGAGCGATCCTTTCAGTGTGACTCAGAGCACATTACCCTGTGCTGACCATCTGGTATAGCTCAAACCTGGACCCCCTCTCTCAACCTGCCCCCACTTTCCTTCCTCTCCCGCCTCGCTGCAGCCAAGCCACCTTGGCCGGCCGGGACCATCTTGAGCACACACCAGACTTGCAGCCAGAGGGTGCATGCTTGACAAGCTCCGGCCCTAGACACCTCATGCTGCCCTCCTTCGCCTCTCTGCACAAGCATCCCTTTCTCAATGGTGCCACTGATACCCTCAACCTGCTGGGACTGATCCTGCGCACCCTACGCATCCATTCAAAGATTCTATCAAATCTGCTCAGGTAATGTGTTTATCCTCTGCCCTCCTCATGCCCACTCTGTTAGAAAAGGCATGCCCTACACCAGTAATCCTCGCTTCCTTCACTGCCGCACCCCAGGAACGATCTGACTGACCCCTTGGATGAACGCACTGCTCGGGTCTAAAGAACCGTCTCTATAGATCAGTGTGCATCCTTTACTTCAAAAACAGGAGTATAAATCAGCTTTTAATTTCGGAGATTGAATCAGAGGGGAAAAAAACCCCAAAACCAACAAAGAGAAAATAGGCAAGTTCTAATTTGTGAGACAGTGCAGCTTTCTATTCTTCACGAGAAAGAGAATTGTGAATTTATAGACGTGTGCCACCAGCTGCCACATTCCACCACTTCCCAAGACGCGTGAACAGGAAGGCCAGCAGAGATACCCTAAGTCATGCCGTGCTGGTGGCAAGGACCCGATCCTCTGAGTCACTGTGACCTAGCCCAAGCGAGAGAAAGATCACAGTCGAGGATAAACGGGTGGGACCTCACTGGGAGGGCAGTGTTTTGCTGACTGGATACTGTACTGTGTATTGTACTGTACACAGTTCTTTGCACTATATCAAGGACTCCGGGGAACGGAGAAGGACTCTGTGCTTGGTCAAGTAGGGGCAGCAAAAGGGAGGAGGGCCCTCCACGGGATGGTTGACACAGTGGCTGCAACCAGAGGCTGCAGCCCAAGGACAGTGGTGAGGAGGGCAGTGGGTCTGATGGGGCTTTGTTCTGTTGTGCGTGGGTTTGCTAACGTCGGAGCTGGCTTGATGGCACCCAACAACCGCCACCCTCCCCCCGACTTCCTCTCTCTGAGCACCATCTCCAAGCTCAGCATCTTCAGTCTGCCTTCCTGCTTTCCAGTCAATTCTGGGAATCCGCTTGTTCTTAGGGAAGTTTTTAAAAAATCATTTTATTAGGGGCTCATACAACTCTTATCACAATCCATACATACATCAATTGTATAAAGCACACCTGTACATTCATTGCCCTCATCATTCTCAAAACATTTGCTTTCCACTTAAGCCCCTGGCATAAGCTCCTCATTTTCCCCTCCCTCACCGCTTCTCCCCTCCCTTATGAACCTTTGATAATTTATAAATTATTATTCTGTCATATCTTGCACTGCCTGACATCTCCCTTCACCCACTTTTCTGTCGTCTGTTCCCCAGGGAGGAGGTTATATGTAGATCCTTATAATCGGTTCCCCCTTTCCTACCCACCCTCCTTCTACCCTCCCAGCATCGCCACTGGTACCACTGGTCCTGAAGGGATCATCCGCCCTGGATTCCCTGTGTTTCCAGCTCCTATCTGTACCAGTGTACATCCTCTGGTCCTGCTAGATTTGCAGGGTAGAATTGGATCACGATAGTGGGAGGAGGAAGCATCCAGGAACCAGAGGAAAGTCGCGTGTGTCATCGTTGCTGGGTCGCACCCTCAGGGAATTTTTGTGTGAGTTCCAGCCATGAACCTTTGGGGTTAGTGGTCAAGTATAAGCCACTGGTGCCACTCAAGACACGTCTACTTGAGGGGAGATGAAGAAGGAATCCACTATTGACGTACGTGGTCATGCAGCCACTCTCGACGCCCTGCCTATTACCTGTCATCTAGTCAGTGCAGCTGTTTTATTTCCTTGCTATTTTTAAAGGATTTTTAAAAAGATTGCCTAGAAATGTATTTTTTTTCGCTTCTGAATTAGGCTTCATAATTAGAAAATAATGCCCTTCACGGCAAAATGTGTCTGGTTCTATTCCCTAATATGGGAATAATCCCCCAAACAGAAACTTTTGAAACATGAAAATGTTCAGGAAGACCCTCCTTAGAAGGCACCAATCAAAACTCACCTCAGTCTGAACCATCCCGTGTCTCTGCAGTCTCATGCACCGCACCACATCGGAGATGTCAAACTGCCAAAGAAAGAGGATGCATCTGCATGAAACTGCCACCGCACTGGAACCCCCAGGCTGTGTGGAAGACGCTGCACCCCATGGTCTTTCCTCTGCTTGGTAGCCTGGGGAGGCTGTCCTGGACCAAAGGACTCGGTGAACTGACTTTATCATCACGTAGTCGTAGTATCTATGAGTTTTCTAAGAAAAAGGAATGTTGTTCTTCTCTTATCTCTGAAACCTAAATATAATACGACAATGAACAACATTTTTCTTACCCTGTGTTTTACATAAAAAAATTCTGATTGATCTTTTAATTTTTAGCTGAGATTTAATAGCTCAAAATAAGGGAGAAATATACTCTATTTGATCTTTTATTATTCAAATTACTAACCTCGATATGAGAGCGTGAGGTGCAAGATACAATTGTTTTCAACCGTTTCTCTAAGAGGCAATGATTTTTAATGACATGTTATAGACAGTAAGATGGTTAAATTATAGTTATTAGCTCTATTTAGTAAAAAATTAGAGTAGTTGCTTAGGGAGAGACCATGTAACATTTCCCCAACTACTCGTGTCAATAATAAAAAATATACAAGCTGTTCATTTCAAAAATAGTTCTTCAGTGCTTCGCTATTTCCAGAACTTCTGAGCACAGGGTTTTCTTTTCTTTTCTTTTTTTTTTTAAGGAAGTTAGATATATCTGAAGTCTATTTTCCTTACTATGGACTGTAGTTTTGAATTACAATGTTTAATAAATTCCACCCCATATATATAAAGTAATTTAAGGTATACATATAAACATGTCAATACCAAACACCCAAGATCCCAACACCAGTGTTTAACATCTGAATGCGTCATTCCTTCTGGTCAAATGCTTGTACTCACTTCGAGATCTTGACTGATTAATCCTAGAACCACATCAATGCATATCAAGGTCCCCGAACGGCCAATGCCAGCGCTGCAATGAGTGATGATGGGGCCTGCGGCGTGCACGTGCCTCATGCAGGAGATAAAGGTGAGCAGGTCATCTGGCTGCGAAGGGGTGTCGTGGTCTGGCCAGGCAGTGAAGTTCAGGTGAGAGATGTGGCGCATCTCTCCTGTCTGAAATGACACACAGAGTGAGGCGGTAAAGGCATGCTGCTTTCCTCACAGATCCTTAGCTGTTGCATTTGGTTTGTTCTTTCAAAGTATGGCTTGTTGACTTTGTGAATGGAGGAGACAATAAGATTCCCGTTAAAACAGCAGTTCTCAACCTCAAAAAGTTTCACAGGGGTTGCCCGATTCATAACAGTAGCAAAATGACAGTGTGAAGTAACAAAGGAAACCATTTTCTGGTTGGAGGTCACCACCACATGAGGAAGTGTATTAAAAGGTCGCGGCATTAGGAAAGGAGAGAACCACTGCATTAAAGCAACACACATAGGACCTTTTGTCAAGAAGGTTGCTGGATCCACACTTTAAATACTGGAAAAACTCCATTCTGGAAACCCTGAAAACAAATCACAGTTCGACATGGGAAACAATCTTTTTTGGTGACTTGAATTCAAATCTTATTCTACTCCAGAGAAAAGCCAGAGCCATTTCAATGCCCCGTGCCTCCTATATACTCTGTCAGACCTAACTTAACCTCCTTCTCTGTCTTGTGGTCATTTCACTCCAGCCACAAAGTCCTTTAAATGCACTGGTCACGCTTCTGTCTCAGGGCCTTTGCACTTTCTTTTCTTTCTGACCGACACATTCTCCTCAGGATAATCCTCGCTGGTTCATTCACTCCTCAGCTTCTGAGGGGTTTTCTCCATATGCTACCTGCTCGGGTCTTCCCACACCCCCCCCACACCCCAACTCATCAACACCAGCATGTCTCGTCTGTAGGTGAGCTGTGTGCTATGTGGTCAGGGGCTTTGTTTGTGCTGCTCCACCCCTCCCTCCAAGACGGCCTGAGCTCTACTACGACCACGTGCTGACGAAATGAATAAATCATTTGGGGAAGAACGAACAATTGAGCTAGCGTAATACTGAGCAGGCTGCTGTAAATGAGTAAGGAGGTACAGTGTTTAGTTTTTAGTAAAGTCACATATCAGAAATCATGATTCCCAAAGAATGACGTTAATGTGCCTTGTTTCTATGAGAGAAGAATCACTGTTTCTTTCCCCTTCAATGAAGCCACAGGAAACGCAAGACTCATGCTCAGATTCACTGAAGGACTGTGGAGGTGAGGAAACACTGACAGCTCGAGCTAAGCTGTGCCCACCTAGCTAATGCAAGGTGGATGCAGTCAGTGGCAGGTGGCCACAATGGGACCTGCGTGGATGAGAGCAGGACATGGTACAGTTGTCCAGGTACTCCCAGGCGTGACGGTCAGCTTCCCTTATACGGGTGTATCTTCTGTTTCAACTCTTTCTCAGCAGCTTTACCCAGTAGCTCCTGAGGCATTCTGGCTGTCACTCAGTGAACGATGGTGGACAATTCCATGAAAAGTTATATTCTCATTTTAATATAGCTTATGCTGGAGGAAGCTTTTTGGCAGAATTAACAAATAAAAATCTGGACTAGATTTATGCAAAAGCATAGGGATGTTAGTTGCACTGAAATGGAAAGTCACTACAAACACACGGGAGACGGGGTGGAAGGAGTCCGGGTCTGGGCCGCAGCCGGGAGCTGAGCCTTAGTCCGCAGGACCTACCTGAATATCTTCGAGGGTCATGGCCCTTGCGACAAAGCCCTTCAGCTGCTGCGCCCGCACCAGAGCCAGCCGGAGCCGGCCACTGACCACGGTGGCTCCACCGAGGGCGGCAGGCCAGTAGCGCTGGCATTTGACTTTCTCGCCCTCCACTTCCTGCGTCATCATGGCGATCACAGTGGATTTCTGCTCCCAAATCATCTGCCAGAAATCGCCCACGGTGGTTGGGAGAGGCCCTTGGCAGGCGATGTAAGCAAACTCCTCCTTGCCCACGGGGATCTTAATGAAGCTGGCGTTGATATATCCGCCGTCATCGCCCAGGGGCACTCTGGTCGCATCGTCTGTGAAGTGCCCACCACAGAAGAGTTATCAGTGTGGTGGGGTCTTTTCAAACAAGCATCTTTTAAAAATTCTTAAATACTGTTATTGGGGTCCTTACATCTCTTATCACGACCCATTCATTCATCCAGTGCGTCAATAACATTTGCACATATTCTGCCGTCATCATTTTCGAAGCATTCTCTTCCCACTTGAGCCCCTGATATCAGCTCCCCATTTCTTCCCCCTCTCTCCTCCGCCTGCCCTCCCTCACGAACCCTTGATAAGTTATAAATTATTATTTTCATATTTTACATCGTCCTCTGTCGCCCCTCACCTCTCCATTGTTTGTCCCCCTGGGAGGGGATTGTATGTTGATCCTTGTGATTGATTCTCCCCCCCCCCCACTCCCCTAATTCTCCTGCTACCTCTACTCTCGTTGCTGGCCCAGAGGGGTTTATCTATCCTGGATTTCCTGTGTTGCAGGCTCATCTAAGCAGTCTAAGGGAAAGATGACCAGGAATGGTGACCTGGACCACAGGCGGGGTCACCAGCAAACATATTGAGGGGTGTTTTTAGCTTGCCGTGTAGCCGAATGTTGTATTTATTCTTCTCACTTATGTTATAATGTTATCTAAGATGTCAGCTTCGTGAGTTTCTCATGTAATTTACATATGGATTTGGATGAAGACGTGAAAATCGTAAAAAAATTAGTAAACTTAGTAAAATTACTCAGAGTTTCTTGCTCGGTGCCTAGAAAAAGACAAAACGGTGCCGCTTCTCCATCATGGTAAAGACAATAGCAACGGTGCTGAAGGTCTTTACGGAACACAAAAGGCAGCTCACATACAAGCTATGTTTGTCACAGACTTGCCTCTGTCTAATCATAGGGAACACACAAACTGTCACTCCAGGCTGCCCCAGTGAAAAGCTGATATAAACTATCTTTTACTGAGGATGATGACTTATTGAAGAAAATATATTAGTTGTAATTGACTTGGCAGTAACTAAAAACAAAACATACATTCAAAGCGATTGCCACTTCAAATATTTAGACATGTCACAATGATTGTGATTACCATACTGAAACTTTTTAATTTGAAGTTTTAAAACCCTCCATCAACTGCCCTTCTGTTACTTGGCTTCTTTTATCTCTGAATCAAGCTGGCCACCTGGTTCAGGAAAACAAACCCTTTCATTTCCTTGGGATCTGTGGCTTTGTCTAATTTTGACATAGAGATTCTCATCTGGCCATTATTTTGGCCTGAAAAATTCTCATTTAGATTTTGGTAAGTCACGGTCTAATACATTTTTTTTAAAATGTCAAAATTCACTTCTCACGGGAAGCTTTCTCAGTCAATCTTGTGTCTCCTTCTTGGCTAAACATTCCGTTGCATGTCCTTCTTGTGTAATTTATCGGTGTGCCCTGCTGCCGTCCAATATGCAAATACATACGGTGTCCCTGTCGGTGTGGTTACTGAAGTGACTGTGAGAAGCAACGACCTGAACTATTGGAAAATGGGGCCAAACTAGTATTTTGGCTCTATACATAAAGTCATAAAATTATATTGGTAATTATTGATTATAGGTAAAATGTGGGTAAAAATTATAAGTAAGAACGTTAGTTCATTCTCTTCCCTGAAACGATTTAATATATACTGCAGTGTGCACCGGCATGAGCTGGCAGGGCCATTGAGGCTGCATGTAGATAAGTACCCGGTGCCCACTGTAGACATTTCTCTGAATTTAAATACACGTGAAACAAAGCGATGCTGGCATTGTACACACGAATGTGAGAAACTGAAGGCAATTTTTACTTTTAAGAAGACTTTAAAATTACTGATTTAACATCATTGATTTTGTCCTGTGGTAATAAAAAAATCAGGAATGAATGCAGAAATATTTAAGATTCATCTGATTTTCAGAATTTAGAGATTTCTATAAGGGACTGTGTATTGCTTACTGAACAAACAAAATATGCTAGTTACTGAATTCAAACAGACTCTGAATATGTGTTTGTGTGTTTATGTGACAGACAGACTAACAAAGGTTTAAATTAGCTAAATCATACTGAGCACACATTCCATCAGAAACCCAATTAGAACTTACAGGGAAGTATATTTTTATATCGGTTCTTCCTTCTATTTTCCTTAGTTTGTCCAATTAGACATTGATCCAAAGGCTTTAAATTTTGAAGATTCTGTAAGCAGAAATTGAAATAAAGTTAAATTTGTTGAATAAGCAATAATTCAATAATAACTGCCAATACTTTCCATGTGAAGGGGGCAAGAAAAGCAAGCTTACAATCCCAATACTGATTTGATAAATCAATTGTTAAAACATATAACTAGTTTTTAAAATTGCTACAAAATAAGCAACAGTAAGAGTAAAAAACATCTATAGTTTGTGCATATATTTTCTGTATATAAACAAAATATCTCTCTGTGTGTATATATACCACACACCTATACTTCACGCTTAATACTTCTTACTCTATATACGTGTGTATACATGCATACTTTGTGAAGCAACATTTTATATATTAATTTTAAAACAATATTTTGTCACATTTTCAGTGAAACTTTACATAGAAAATGAGCTTCCCATTCCGCATCGGCTGTCTCTTCAGCAGGAGTCCACACGCACTCTTTGACTGTGTTCCGGTTCTTCCAGTTCCAGGGGCCTCCTTTTTTTATACCCTTGTCTTTCAAATAATTGTTGACTGCTTGGTCTCTTTTAGTTGTTCCTTTTTTGAATTTTCAAATGAGACACTGTACTCAAGGGTAAGATCCTTTATTTTGTGTGAAGACCTGTTATTTTACTAAAAGGGGGTTTCAGGAGACAGTTTCAGTTCAAGGCTTAATGAGTGTCTCAGAGCGATCTCTCAGGGACGCCTCTCGTCTCAATTGGCCCAGGAAGCTTGGACTTTTAAAGAATGTGAGTCGTGTTCTATGTTTTTCTCCAATTTACCAAGGGTCCATCTCCGTGGCCCCGATCAGAGTGGTCCCGGTGGTAGCTGGGAACATCTAGTCTTCTGCCTCAGGTTAGATGCGGCTCTTAGCCCTGCAGACCGGTTTCTTCTCTGAGGCTTGGGTTTTCTTCTTTCTCTTTGTGCCTGACGAGCAGACCCATAGTTATATCATGAGTGGCAGTGGGCACACTGTCGAGACTTCAGGAACTACTCACCCCATTGGGATGGCCAACATGCATTTTATGAGCTGAATCATGCCAATCGACTGAGATGTCCCACGAGATGAAGTTCTTAATCCTTTAAACTTAGAAAACCAATTTTGTGAGCTGCTTGCTTATATCCGAGAAGTAGCTGTAACTGTGCCTTCTATGATTTATTTGTGTGCTCACACATATACTTTCTTTTGTGCATATGTGTACACAGTTGTAACAACCTATAACACACACACATATATATGACCATAAACTTGTGTTCTGACTATTGCTGGTGGTGTTGCCAAGTTATATATATTAAAAGTACATGTTGAAATGGCCATCCTTACTTTTAAGAAGACTTTAAAATGACTGATTTTGCATCACTGATTATGAACTATGTGAATAAAAACCAGGAATGTGTGCAGAAATATTAAAGATTCATCTGGGTTTCACAATATATAGATATCTAAAAGGGAATATGTACTTCGTACTGAACAAAATTTCCTTGTTACCGAATCCAGTCTGACCATGAACATGTGTGCACTTCATAAGTGCCTTGAAGAAGCTAATAAGCTGCTGTGCTAGTGAGAAGTAAAGGGAAGCTGCGTTACGGAGGGTGATGATGCAGGAAGGGTCTCAGGCACAGCCGTGTAAAAGAGCCCTCAGGAGGAACCATCTCTGCCAAAAGGAGGACTCGAAGACAGAGCGCGCCCCAAGGACGACTGTGCACGTTAGTTTCCAAATGGACACAATGGGAATAATAGTATTTCGAGGCTTAAATGTAAAACAATGGGCACATATGTGCTCAAGAAAAGCCAGCAGCTTCTATTGATGGTGATGGGAAATTACAGGCGACACAACACGAATCAGGTAGTAGAGACCGCTAAGATGTACACACGAGAAATGGCGACTGTTAAATGCTGTGTTATCTGTCTCACGAGTCAAAGAACTCATCTTGGTCTTTTGTTTCAGGATTCTGAAAATAGTCCTTGGAATCCCAAAGCAATCTAAGTGTTCTTCATCTTTCAGGCAATGCTTAAACCGGCGTAAGTGAGTTGGGAGTCCCCCACTCATCAGCTTGGCAACAGGTCCCCGGAACAAAGGGGAACAAGATGAAGACTGAGAACAAATCACGACTGAAGAGGCTTGATGTCCTATACTAGGAGTTAGATCCCAACATTTCTTGGATGGGGTCTCTGAACTCCTCCCTCCTAGGGTTGTCAAGTGGGATAAACCTACATTGTGCCCCAGGAAGGCTCCGAGGACCACCACTCGATGGTGGTGCCAGTGAGAACATGTCTAGCAGAAGTTTTCAGACCCCCTAACTAAGCCGACCTGGGCAGGGGCGCTGCATACGGAAGAACACTAGAGGCCCTTTATCTGTGGAGCAAAGCAGGGCACACGCAGAAGAGTGGTTGCCCATGTCTGCACAGCTTTGTGGCGCAGGGGTGGGAACGACTCAAACATGGATGCACATTTGTTCTGCCGCTGCTTCTCAGTAACAGAAACTGCCGAGTGAACTCTGGGCACACCGAGTGAGCTCAGCTTCTGTTCAGATGGTTCATGGAGGAAGCCCTAGAAGTGACTGACCTCCCTTTTCTTTTCCTATTTTTACCTTTTTAAAAATCAGTTTATTTTTTAAAATTGTGGTAAAAGTGTACACAATAAAACATCCTCGAATTCAACAACTTCTACATTTAGTGCAACTGATTATAATCTTCATGCTACGAAACCGTGACCGATATCCTTCTCCAAGTCATTCCACCGCCATTAACATACACTACACGCCCCTAAGGAATCTCTCTTCTTCCTTCACCATGGTAAACACTGGTCAACTTTGGCTTCTTTTTGTAGTAGTTTTCTTGATATAAAATTCACGTCTCACGTACTGCCATAGTTAAATCATTTTTACAAGAGTTGTATATATACCACCATAATCAGTTCTAGTGCTCCATCCCCCTTCCCACACTGTTTGCTCCCCATTTCCCCTCACCCTCCGCACCCCCATCCCTGATAAAGTGATTGTCTCTCTGCACCTACTGCTGTGCTTCATGAACTAGGGACCGTAATAGAAACACCAAAAAACAAAAACAAAACTGAAAGAAGAAAAAAAATAATATATAGATAAAAGTAACAATAAAGAGTAAGAAAGAAAAGACCACTAACACTATTTGAAAAGCCGGGGAAGAAATTTCTGTGGTGGTACAAGTGAGAGAGATTTGATCCGGGAGAAAATGCAGGCTGGGTCAAGAGGGAGGTCAACTGACCAAGTGTCTATCATATTATATGGTAGCTAGCTCCACCACAATCAAGTTTACAATGATCTCTGTCTGATAGGCAAAGCTCCAGAAGTGGCCCACCTAGCAGGTAGTTTGAAGGCGAGTCCCTCCTTCAGAGTGGGGTTACGTTTTGCTTTTGTTGAGCGGCAAAGATGGGTGGTTCAAGAGAGACCAAAGGAACAAGGCCTCTGTGTCATTGGTACTTTTCACGTGGATGAAACTATAAACTACTGGGTGTTGTTTTGTTTTAAACTTTTTATTGTGGATTGGATGAAGGTTTACAGGGCAAACAAAGCTTCCATTCAACAACTCATATACATGAAGCTACTGCCACCAATGGACTACATTTATAGTGCATTAATTAATGAAACGTAAGCAGAGTTGGAATTGGTATTGGATTTTTAAATTTAATTTAAATCTTTAACTCTTTATCCTCATCTATGGGGCAGGGAAAATAATCTTCAAGGAAATGTACCAAGTTCCACATGGTTAAAGACATCCCTTTAAGTCAGGACGATTTGAATCCTAACTAGGATAATGGATGTACTGCTAGATATGACAAGATGGCACTTCTGTAGTGGGAACTAAGTTAACTACAATTGGGCTGGAAAGATAACAGACACGGTCAGCATTTGCATGATGTTTACGAACCGCGGGGCTAGTGAAAACACAGCTTCTTTCCACCTCAGTGTATACAGGTTTGGGGAAGCGACTGGCGCCCCACACTTACCTCCAGCTCCTTAGAAGGAATTCCCTGATCGAGCAAGCCCCGCAGCATTCGAATGACTGCCTTCAAGCTGGCCCCCGTGTATCGGCCGGAGGGAAGCACCGTGATGACAGGCAGAGCGGCGAGCTCCTCGCTGGTCAGGAAAGGGTGGTCTAACGGGAAGAGAGCAGTGCATTCTTTCAAAACAAACACACGGACGCCTCAAAACTGAGCTCCTCAAGATATGACCTCGTCTAAGTATATATCCTCGCCCCACCTATTGTTACGAAAGTGGGAGTCTAAAGTCATGAGAGAATTAATTAATGATAGAACCAGTAGATAGACAGCTAACTAGAATTAATCAAAGAAAGTCTTGGCCACAGCAGGGACCTTACACCCAACATTTATGAAAACATGCCACTGATTGAACAGAAATTCATCAGGATCATTTATCTATAATTTCTAAAGGAGTTTAAGTTGCTTCTTTTTGTTCTCTTGCTGTAAATTGCATAAAGTTCTCGGTAAACAAGTAGCTGGCCTGGCTGTATCGCTGTATTTAAATTAGTTTCTAAGCCTTAATAGAAAGTCCCCTTGTAGGAAATAAGAGCGTGGAAACCCTGGAGAGTGGCTCAGTTACAAAGTGAGAGAGGCGCAGTAAGGGGAGACAGACTTGACTGCAATTGAAAAATGACACTGGTTTCCAGGGGAATAATCCTCTATCTTTTAAGTTATTCTGTCCATCTAGTCTATCTGCAAATAAAATGTGCTCCTGGATTCCTTATTCCACAGTGTCAAAATTATGACTTTGTCATTCTTTTAACATTATTTATACATTTATTTGCCTGTCTTCCTCCATGTCACTGAATATTTTAAGCCACAACTGTGAAAATTATACAAATGAGCCCTGAGGTTTGTCTATGACTTAGCTTTATGTATACAACAATACATACATATACACTGTTGTAACATACACAAAAGTACACACACACACGAGTGTTATATACATAAAGCTAAGTCATAGACAAATGATATCCGTGTGTATATGTCTATGTAGACATATGAACACACACACAGTGAACTTATTTTTACCACCCATTCCATTGCTTATGATGCAAACACTGGCCATACAGTTCTTGCCTTTACTGGGCTCTTCATGGTTTGTTGGCTCCATCGGCAATTCAATGCTCCCCCAGGTGAGGTCGTCATCATCCATTTTCCTCTCGTGTGACTTCTCAGCTACACTACAGCAAGGAAATACAGGTGTTTGATTTTCGCCAGTCTCAAGACAGAGATAAGTTTAAATACTATTGTCCCAATCCACTTATTTTCTCTACAGTCACTAGAGTATTTTAAAACAGATTATTAAAAACAAATCTACAATTTTAAAAA
Organism: Tenrec ecaudatus; assembly: GCF_050624435.1. Lineage (NCBI taxonomy): Eukaryota > Metazoa > Chordata > Mammalia > Afrosoricida > Tenrecidae > Tenrec > Tenrec ecaudatus. The sequence goes on from NC_134532.1 coordinate 136,118,654, forward strand.
TGTATTGGCAGATGTAAGTTAAACTGATCTTAAGCATATTTTAAATATTGTTTTAAACAATATCACACAGAGCCCATCGGACCCCAACTCTTTGTTGATTGTTTTTCTACACACAACTTAAAAATATTTTCTGTTGTTTTATTTTGTTTTTAAATCAGTAAAAGATATTGGGTCCTAGACACTGCAGTCATTTAAGCAATGGAAAGTTTGTCCCTTTTCTCTAAATACATCTAACTGCTCTCACAGCTAGCACCCCTCATGTGCATGAAATTCTGCACCAGACATCCTAATTGTCTGGAAACTTCACTCCCTGGCCCTAAGGAAAATAAAAAAACCAAAAACTCCCCTGGAAAAGAATTTCTATGGAATTCTAACCAAACTCCATTAAGTGGACTGTGACAAGATTAGAAGTAATACAAAAAAGAATATTTTAACATGTGGCTATCAACTTGGGGAAATCATTTTTCTGTTATAGATCGGTGTGATTTTTAAAGGTAATGCAATCCACTCTCATAAGATGTGCAGAATTAGAGTAGAATGAACAGGGAAGAAAGGAAACGAATGGCAACTGAGTGTGAAGGCAGGCCCTCATGCCAGAAGGAAGGAAGGCCGAGCGAGCAGACACGAAGTGTCAGGCCAGAACTTCACAGGGCCAACAGGCGACAGCCTACAGTTAGCACACAGGCAAAGTGTTAAATGCACCAAATAAAGCTGCTACAACTAATACAATAGGGCACTACCTTATGTGTTCCAGGCTGTAACTGCACCATTTTAAAATGCTTTTCCTAAATTTATTTATTTTTAAAATATCACATGAGTAAAGTGCTAAAACTAGTGTGACAGTTCAATTGAATAAGTATTCCAGATCTCTGGAGGGATGGATAGGGAGATATTTAGAACCTTCACCCAAATTCCTTCCCCTGCCCCACGTCCCCCTTGATGACAGTGGATTAATGATGTGCTTTGCGGATTTTTCTTTCCCATTGAGTTATCTGGTCCTCTTGGCTGATGAAGAACCACCACGAGGTGAGGCACAAGCATCATTCAGGGGGATGCTCTTCAAGCGACTGACCAACAGATCTGGGTTTGGAGCGGCAACTGCCCAGATATCAAGTTTTTGAATCTCAGACTGAAGTAGCCCTCTTGGGGCTGGAGAATGTGGTGGTCTCACTCCACCTCTCCACGTGATGGCTGATTGAAATTGTGCCAATAGAACTCTCTCTCTTGCTGCTTCTGTGAAGCCGACCTTAAATTAACCTCATGGGGCGAGACCTTGGGCAGCTGATGCGGCTCAGGGCAGTTTTCCTCTCCCCTGCTGTAGTTGGGAGAGGTCATCATTTACTCATAAAGTCTTATTTTATGGAAAACAAACTAAATTCCAAATCAACACCTAAATGGAAACGTTCAGAGGACTTGCAAAACAAATACATCTCAGGGGCTTAAAATTGTTTACCTTTCACTTATTGCTTTCTCTTCAGAATACTCTTCACAGCCATTGCTTTTGGCGGCCTACAATGACGAGAAGTCAAAACCAAATCAGCGAATTGTAACAAAAAGCAACAATCTCATATTGGCCAATTATTTCCTATTACTGTTAAATTTCTTCAAAACACACACACACACACACACACACACACACACACACACACACGATTCATACATTGAAACCTGGCTGAAGCATCTTCTGTGGCCTCAGAGCTTTTCTTTTTCTACTGTTTCCATTCTTAATCCTTACACCCACCTTGCGTTTGATCCGTTATATAAGGACTGTTAATATGGAGAGGTGAGAAAAAAGCAAAATAACAATGTCTCTCCTTCTCTATACTTTCCAAAATTTTAACTTTCTTTAGTAAGAATACAAAAAAAGATGGAAATAATTTATTTAATAACAAACTGAAGATAGCAACTAAATGTATATCTATAAACTTTATAATAATACAAATTACATCTGTATACAAATGCCTACATTCCATAGTCATAATGAAGGGTATAAACCAAGTTTTCATAATAGTCACTTTGCATGAAGATTTGGACTGGATAGAAAAAGAATGTATATTTATGCATTTCTACTTGAAATGTTTTTTTCACAATGAAGATGGTAATATTTTCATGCTCAAAATAAATTTGAAAAATTAAAATTTCTGCTATAAAATTTCATCACAGTTCAGTATAAATGAATATTATACAAGGGGAAAAATAAAAAAATATTTCCGTAAGTTCATGTGAACCTTTATTACACAAAAATGTCAAAATGCTAAGCTACTGCTTCTTTACCATACCTCCATTGAGGTCTGTATCTTTTGAAGGTAGTGTTTCCATCTCTGTTTGTTCTTCCCCAAAGAATTTTGTGTTCTTCAATTTATACCATACCCGAAAGGTAATTTTGGCTCTTTGCCAAAACCCCACTGCCACTGTATTCTAATCTATTCTGACCCATGGCAACTCTGCGCAGAGTTTCTGAAGCTGTAAGTCTTTACACAATGGATACCCTCATCTTTTTCCTGCAAGGTGGCTGGTGCGTTTGAACCACCAGCCCTGTGAATAGACCATAGCACCATTAGGGCTCCTTTTCAAATGGATACATTTTGTGCCATGGAAAAATGATTACCATCGTCAAAATTTTAACAATATTCAAGTGGACATCTTCTGAAATCACTGAAGCTTTGTAACAAGTTGACAGGAAGGCAGCCCCCATCAAACATTTGCAGGCCCCTAATGAGATGAAGGCAGGTGCACTGCGGAGAGGACTTGTCCGAAGCCATCACTGATGGTAGTGGCCTATTTGAACATGCTCTGCTGGACACCAGCCTGTACACGTTCCACCTGGGGCCCACCAGCCATACATTTTGACTCAGCCTCAAAATTTATCCAGGCTGTCAAGCTCTTTCTTAGCTTGGAACTTGATAAATGATTCTTTCACAGGGATAAGATGGATTTTAAAATCTATTTTGTAATAGATAACATTCAATTCTCTTTTTTTCTTAAATGTGTTTAATAAATTGTCGGTGTTAATTTCTGGATTAAAATGGGGTGTTGTTAGATGCCATAGAGTCAGTTCTGAGTCACAGCACCCCCATGGACAACAGGAGGAAACACCGCCTGGCTCTCCACCACCCTCACAATCGTTCCTCGGCTCGAACCCTCTGCTGCAGTCAAAGTGAGGAAGGCCCTCCAGGAGACAGACTGACACGGTGGATGCAACCGTGTAATATCCTGCGTGGTTCATGTAGGCGTTATCCTGACCTCAGGAAAATCTTCAGGTAGCGGTGAGCCATCACAGTCTGTGTCTTCTGCTCTCTCTTCAGACAACTTCCCATTGGTGTTCCATGTATCTGGAGAGAAAAATAAATATGCCAACGCAATTAATGAAACTAATGAAGCAGAAGAAAATTGGCTTCATTTACCTGCAAAAGAGGAAGTAAATAAATATACACAAACTGGCTCAATGTTCTAAATGGAAAGGTTATAAATAAATGTCAAGAGCATCAAATATCTATTTGCATTTATCTACTGAAAGTGGACTGACTCAAGAATGGCTTAGCATCAATCAACTGAAGGAAAATATTGCAGCCATCACTCTTAAAAGTAACAGCTATTATATAAAGAAGGGTATTTTGAGATCTCATTACTAAGATAAACCATTCAACACTATTTTACGGTGGTGGTGGGATCTTATATTTTCCATCAGTGAGAAATAGGAGAAGCCATTAATATAGTTTATATTTACTCCAAAATGGTCCTGAGAGATGTCCTGGTATTCCTTATCTTACTAATGTAGGTGTTCTGGTTCACCTACCTGGAACACAGGCATCTCCTGCTGCGTTATTTTGGTTTAAAAGATTCTGGGCCTCCTCATCTACAACGTCCAACAGAGACTGGATAACTTCAGCTTCTTGAGGATCATCATACATATCATCTTCTTGTATATCAGACTCTTGGAAAACAATCATTTACATGATAATTCACATAAAAAATGTTTGTATGGCGGACACTAAGGGCTCAATAGAAAGTAAATGTCTAGAAAGATGATGACAACATATGTACAAATATGCTTGATATAACTGATGTATGGATTGTCGCAAGAGGTGTAAGAGCCCCCATTAAAATTATCTTTTAATAAAAAAATTTTATGTGCTGAGACACACTGTCATTAGAATATGCTGCTTTCAATGTACGGCCACTGAGTCTATTCAGACTCATAGTGACCCTCTATAACACAGCAGAGCTGCCCCCATAAATCTTTATGGGAGTAGATTGATCGCCTGATCTCTTTCCTGAGGTGGGTTCAAACGGAGGACCTTGTGGTGAGCAGGTCTGTGCACAGCCCACTACTCCACGGGGGGTGCCTGAGAGGATGCTGCTAGGTTCTTTTAAATCTTAAGATTCTACCTTTTAAAACAAAGACGTCCTGGAGACACAGAGCTTTAAGAGCTTAACTACTTAAAAAGGCAGGTCAAATCCACCAGCTGCTCTGTAAGACTACGGCCTAAGAAATCCCCTTGGGCAGTCTAGCCTGTCCTATCAAGCTGTTGAGCTGGAATCCACATGACTGCAAGGGGCATGGGTGTGCTCTGAAAAGCAGCCATGACTGGAAACATAGTCCATCACAACAAGCCCCGGTGTTGCTCATAGTAGTAATTCTACAACGATCCTGGCTGTTAAAGACCAGGAGCACACAATCTAACTGCAGCCTGCAGAGAACAAACCAAACTCAACAATGCTGGGGGACACATTTTCGTGTTGTGGTTCATAATACTTGAATTTTGGGTGAAAGTTTACACAGCAAGTTCAATTCCCATTCTACAATTTCCACACAATTTTTCAAAATACTGTCAACATGTTTGTTGTTTCCTGTCTGTACTCTGATTTTTCTGCCTCCTTGTCTCTTGCTCTGTTTTTGGAGTAACTGTTGGCCTGGTCTTATGCTGGTGGAGTTTTCAGTAGAGCGCTGACCTTCGGGGTAACATGAGTATTTTATTTTGACTGCTACACTCTGCTATTTGTCAAAAGATGGTCTCCGGAGAAAGGGTTGGTTTTAGGCTTAAAGGTGTCTCAGGGTAATAGTCTCAGGATATCAGTCTGCTTTCTACTTTCTGGAATTTTTTTCTTTTTAACTAGTGTTTTGAGTTCTGCTTCACATTTAACTCTAATTCTACCTGGGACCAACCTTTGGGGTGGCAGCTCGGCATCTTTTAGTTCTTCTGGGTCTCAGAATACAGTGTTTGTGGCCCATATAGCTTTGCTGATTGTCTGCATTTTTGCTGACCTTCTTACTGCTTTGTTCCTGGGTAATGACATCCATCACCTTGCCTTACACGGCTGCTTGTAAGCTTTTAGCTCACAGGTGCTCCTTCTGTCACTAGGCTACAGAGCGGCAGTTCTCAACCTGTGGGTTGGGACCCCTTTAGGGGTCTACCGGCTCTTTCACAGGGGTCGCCTGATTCACAGCAGTAGCAAAATTATAGTTATAAAGTAGCAACTAAAGTAATCTTATGGTCGGGGGTGGGGGGTGGGGTGGGGGGTATTACCACAACATGAGGAACTGCATTAAAGGGTCCTGGCATTAGGAAGGTTGAGCACCACTGCTACAGATTAAAATTGTTGTGAATTACGTTACGCCAGTTAACTGAGTTAAACTATGAGACGACAGTCCAGTGACATGTCTTCAAACCCAGAAAACCAATCCAGGAAGGTGTCTGGTAATGTTTGAGACACATTCACATTTGTGTCTTCAATCAATACCTATGCAAATACTCATGTAGAGGGGGCTTCCGAAAACTTTTATTGTGAATTGGGTGAAGGTTTGCAGACAGAGTAGATCATCCATTTACAGTCAAGCGTCACCTCATTAATGATCATCCCTTCAGTGTAATATCACTTACCCCATTTCCTCCCTGTATTTCCTGTTTCCATTTCTCCTTCCCTCCTAACCCTGCTGACCATTGTCCTTGGGTGAGTGCTGTCCTTCTGCTCTCAAACGGTCGGTGGTTCTAAGCTGTGGACCTCACTGAGGCTCCTGCTCTTCTATGGACATGTCTATTGCTAAGGCTGACAATGGAGCCGGAGCCGGAGCAATGGTCCAGACCTCCCGGGTACCAAGAAGGGCCACAGTCCTGGGAGTTCCATCATTATCTATGGGACTAGTAAGCCTGCTATCTTTGATGATTCTCAAAAATCTAATATCTTTTAATTCCATTCTCATAAACTTTTTTGATGTCCCCTCGTACTTGTTGTTACACAAAACTAGATACTTTCATCAGTTCCTCTTCTACAAACATTGGTACCTATGAATGTACCAATTTGCCACTGATAAAGCTTTTTATGAGACATTAATAATTTAATATTTATCTTCTCAAATTAATCTCAAATAACTTGAGAAAAATATACATATAGATTGTGCTAGAGATTAATGATTTATAATGCCAAATATCCTTGAGAGAAAATTTCTAAACTACTAGGAAGTCAATGGATGGTTGCTTCACAGAATCAACAAAACAGGCATCTCTCCAACCAACTGAAAAGAATTTTAGTTTCAGAGATGAAGATGGACGTTGGCCATTTGCACAGTAATTCAATTAACATTATTTTTTTACATTGTTCTTTTACTTCTTTAAAGCCAACCTTTATTTTTAAAGTTACAGTAGCATGTAAGGCAAACAAAGATGATTTTTTTTTCTTACCTGAATTCAGGCATTTAGAGTAACCCTCTACTGGCTCATTTGGAAAGCTAACTTGGGACAGGATCACATTTGTTGATTCTTTCATCTGGAAAGTAAAGCCTTTTCCTTCAGGTTGCGAAACTTCAATTATTCCTTCTCCATTAGCCTAAAGAGTAAAATAATAACATATTTTTAGCTTACTTCTTATACCGACTTCTAGGATTGGTTAGGGAATGTACATCGCCTCCCCTTATTGTTCTCCTTTTCCTATAGATTTTTATTTGCTCAGAACAGGGGACTACTTCTCTGACTCCTTTGCAGCTAGATATGGCCGTCTTGTTAAATCTTAAATTCTGGCCAATGAGATAAAAGTAGAAATGCACAGATTTCTGGGAAGTGTTCCTAAAAGGAGGTGGCATGCCATTTTCCACCCCACCCTGCTCAATGCTTCATCTAGTGTATATGATGGCGAGAGCCAATGGAAACCTTCTTGGAGCACAAAGATGGGGATGGTACCCCTAGAGATGATGCAATGATGTGTTCGAAGAAATTTGGGTCTCTGAGATCTAAGGAGCTAACAAACCAAAACTGTGGAGGCTCTCCCTCTAGTTTTTATAAACAAAGGAGAGAAGTAGCCCTTTAAATGTTTTGACTTTATTTCCTATAAGAACTTCTCATAATAAGAGCACCTGATTGAGTCATTAAATGAATCAATCTTTAATGATTTGTTCAAGTCTAGCTATTTTAGTTCAAGAATAATAATTCCCCACATCATTTCTGATAGTTTTCTTCACTGACTGTATTCATTAAATGGGCTCATTTTATATAGTGATAAAATTCCAAGAGAGATAAACATTTTCTTTTTTTTTTTGAGCCTAGGCTCCATATTATATTTGTGGCCTTAGATTACATTTCTGGCAGTTTTATAAACCTTAACTATAGGGCTAATCTCACTGGGTAACTTGTTATAATCACAATTACACTGTTGAATACGGTGCATATTTTCTAGGAGATTGCCAGTCTTAGTTTTATAGGCGTGTCAAAGGAGAGACGAAGGGCTAAGTTTTCTCTATGTGGTGTTTTGAGTTTGGTTTTCCCCTGGGTGATTGAGAATTCTCTCAGCAGTTTTTTTTCCAGGCGCCAGAGTTAAAGTAATAATAATAAAAGCAAATTCTTCCTTCCGAACTTTATATAACAATGAAAGCAATCCGGCAACAATTCAACAGAATTATTCGAAATTCTAAAACTGCAACTTTGGGGGTAAGGATAGAGAACTTTCTTAAAACCTCCCTGGCGGTCTAATTATGTCATTAATTTTGTACCCTAAGCAGTACATTGTTTTGCATAAAATTTGTTGTTTTATATTGTAGGCCTGTAATTCTTACAGTTAACATTTACCCCAAGCCACACTCGGGATCACCGCCAGGGAGGTACTCATTGTTAAGTAACAGTTAAATGGCAGGCTGGTCCTGATAGTATCAACGCAAGCCTGAGTCAATGAGCTATTAATACAACTTGTAAGATGCAAAACTAAGAATATATATAGCTTCAGGGAAAGCCCTGCGGCGTTCTTTCTGTTTTGATTTTAATATACGCAGCGTGAAAACTTCCTCCCCGTAACACAAAACCAAATGCGTATCAAGGATACGAAATAGCCCACCAGGCCTGCGGCTTCACTTTCCTCCACCCTGTGATTCGGCAGGCACCCAAGTTCAAGACGTTCTCAATTCTACTTTCTGGAAGGCTGCAGGATGACCTCTACTGAACGCCTCCTTCCAGGGGGGATGAAGACTTCGCAGGGTGGTGAGCCGCACGCACTGCCCAGGCGCTCGCCACGGGAAAGGAGTTGGACGCTGGGTGCAGCGTCGGGCAACTCCAGGGCCAAGAGAGAAAAAGGAGGCACCGCCAACATAGGGGGGCGGCGGCGGGGGAATACAGGAAAGTGAAGACCTGGGATGAATCAAGAGGGCGTCAAAAAGTTCAGTGGGGGTGGTGGAGGAATTAAAAGATTATAGCATTTTCACATCTTTTGGAGCCTCCCCGACTTTCCCTCTCAGAGGAGGGTGGGAGTAAGTAGGGCCGACGGGCTCAGAGGCGGGCTCTTTCCTTCCCACGGCTTCCTGCGCCTTTATTTTCAGCCCAGCACCCGCCTCCCCTCCCGAACACCGCCTCCCCTCCCGAACACAGCAACATCCTTTCCCAGCCCCGCCTCGCCCGGCTTTGAGCCTCACCCCGCAGCAGCTTCGCCTAAGCAAGAGTGCCATGTCGCCTCCCGCTCCAAGCACTCAGACCGCAGCTCCCTCAGGAAACCTCGAGATAAACATTTTCATCCACCAACTGCCACCAGTTGATTTTGACTACTAGTGACCCCAAAGGACAAATAATTTCCCCATGGAGCTCCTGAGTTTGTAAATATTTATAGCACATCACCTCATCTTTCTCTCATAGAAGAGCTGGTGGATTTGAATGACCAACCTGTTAGTTTAATCCACTGGGCTAACAGAGTTCCTACAAATTTATTCAGAGGATGCTTAAATGTAATTAGCATGAAAGGGTCATTATAAGGAAGACCAGAGCTTTAAAGAGAAAGACAAATTTGTGAATTAGGTGAAGGTTTACCGAACAGATGGTGGTTGCACATTCAACAATTCATATACATTCGGATTGAATCCCCTTGATGCACCATGGCGTATCCCATTTATTTCCCATGTTTCCTGTCTCCATCCCCCTTTCATTCCTAACCCTTTGAACTTTATCCTTGAATAAATGCTGTGGTTTTTCTCTTAAATGTCTGATAAGTCCAATGTGGAGGTGAGTTCAGTTCCAACCTGAACAGTAGTAACTAAGGGTCACAGTCCTGGGGGATTCCCATCAGTCTCTATCTGACCCCTACAACTGGTTTCTTTTAGGTGTGTGCATTCTGCTCCATGTGTCCTTCCCTCTATTCAGGACTCTCCAACGTAATCCTTTTCAAAGCATGTGGTCATGGTAGCCGGGCACCAGCTAGCTCCCCCTGGGCTAGCATTACAGAGACAGGTGGCTGTGTGGTCCATTAGTTCACCAGACTAACTGCTTGCAGGTATCTTTCTATTTTATCACTCCCTTTCTCTTGGTGTTAAGAAGCCAATAGTTCCAACTTAGATGGCTGCTCACAAGCTTTTCAGTCACAAAACTTAGGACAGAGAACATTGTTTGGTGAACAATTGATCTTGGTGTCCCCCAAGACTATGGTCTTGATGCCTTAAGGCCCAGTGACTCATCCCTTCAAGATGTTTAGTTATATCTAAGTAGATTTCATGGCTTTGCCCCCAGATATGTACCATGGAAAAACTTGCAGCAAAAGTAAACACTGATACAGAAATATCCTCTGTCAACACCCAAACCAACTGTGTTGTCATTGATTCAATCCTGACTCATGGTAGAACTTCCCCCTAAGGTTTCCAAGACAATAGCTCTTTATAGTAGAAAGCCTCAGCTTTGCCCCAAGGAGCGGCTGGTGGTTTCAAACTGGTGAACCTGTGGTTGGAAGTCCAGCACATAATCAGTACACCACCAACACTCCGCCATCCTCTAGCAAACCTATATATATATTCTCATACTCTCCCTTATTCAGCCTGCAGGTCTAGGCCAGCCTCTATTTGTAGATCTCCACCACTGCAGGGTTATGCATAGAACAACACTGGCTTCTCTTGCCTTTAACTCTTGAAAGCCTTGCTGAGTCCTTCCCTTCCTCCATCGTTTCTTCATCGCCTCCTACTTATTGAGTATTATCTGCCCCTTCGCCCAAGTCATCCTTTAGTCCAGGTCGTCCCTTCCCTTTCCCTCCGACTCTTAGCAATCATCAGCTATTCGTGACTTTTATAATCGTAGTCTCACACAATATTTGTCCACTTGTGCTTAACTCATTTCACTGAGCTTACTGTTCTCCAAGTTCATACATGCTGTGAAGTATTTCACAGATCCATCACTCTTCTCTAGTGTTGGGATAGCATTTCATTATGTATATGTGCTATTTATCCATTCTTCTACTGCTGGGAATTTAGTCCCCTGTCCCCTCCACGTGTTTTTGTGAACAGTGCTGCAATGAACATCTATTTGTGTCACGGCGCTTATTTTTCTAGGCTATCTACCAATTACAAACATTGCCGGGCATATAAAACTTCCGTTCCAAATTTCTCGAGGAAGTGCCACACTGCTGTCCACGGAGCTTGCGGTCTTTTCCAGTCCACTAGCAGAGGATCAGGGCTCCGGTCTGCTCCGTCTCTCTGCGGCATGGTTACCTGGTTTATTTCTAACACTGCTAAGAACGCTGGCGGGAGGTTTTATCCTATTGTTTTGATTTGCCCCTCTCAAATGGCTAGTGATCTTCGGGAGTTCAACATGTTTGTTGGCCACCTGAATGTCTTCTTTGATGTGTCTGTCAACATCAATTTTTATACTGTATAGATTAGCCCTAGATGGGTTTTTATTATTAAATTATTTAAGTTGAATTATATGAAAATAGTGAGAAAAAAGCCGAATAACCTATGGAAAGGAGAAATGTCCCCAATTATGACATTTTAACATGTCTTCAATTGTGGTAACTCTGAAATCAATGTAAGAAATGCACAGCGTATAAGCTGATTAAGTGCTCCGTATCACTCAACAACGGATTGCCCGGGGAAAGTCCTTTCTGTAATCTAGAGCAACAAACCCCGCCGCGTATCTGAGAGCTGTCGCGCTGTGCTGGCTGGTGTGTTGCTGGGCTGCTGGAGGATACGCCATGGGTACTTCAACTACCAGCAGGGCCACCCTGGGCAAACAGGTTTCAGCAGAGCTCAAAAACTAAGAAAGAAAAAAGAAAACCCACTTTCTCTCTCCCACCTTAGATCAGCATTTCCAGAAAATCCCAGTGCAATGAGACATGCAAATGAAATGGAATGAGGGCTTTCAATGTTAAATACACCAGGAAACATGAGGTTAAATAACTTCAAATCACCATTTTTTATTCTAGGAATGCTCACAACCCTTAGTAATATTGTTCTGAGTGGATAAAAAGATAAATCTATTATGGGACATTTCTAAACTTACTTGACTGCTGACTTTTTCCCCCAGGTATATTTTATGAGACTCGTCTTTCATGGAACATTTTATAAAATTTTAATAGCACTACTAAAGTTTAGAAGTTGGGGGAAATGAAGCAAAAAGGTTAAAAAAAACCCCTAACCCTTACAGTATTTGACAAAGGGAAACAAGAGGAGCTGACACCAAGGACTCAACAGAAAGTAAATGTCTAGAAAAGAATGAAGAGTCTATGTACAAGTATGTTTGATATAATTAATGTGTGGGTTGTTCTAAGAGCTGTAAGAGGACCCAATACAATTATCTTTAAATATAAAACAAAACGAATAAATCGATGAGCCATTTGGGGGAAATAAATAAAGCCTTAAATGGACACAGACCCTAGTTTAATGCTACGATTCTCTCTTAGTTATACAGAGTTTCCAACCCAGAGCTCTTTCTTCTGGTACCAGTAAGGGCAGTGGCTCTTTAACTAGAGCATCACTGTGGAGTGGACTCTGACTTTCTAATTCCGCGGCCCTTCATAGAGAGTACAGCGTGTGGGAAAGCGGAAAGTCTAGGTGACTGGAACACACTTACAGAGCCCCACACCAAGAAACGTGTGCGGTTTATTCTCAAGGCCTTACTCTTTTGAGTGAAGCCAAAGTGATGCAGGGTGGATGGAATGTGATTCTTTCTTAATAAATGTTACATTAGTTAGTTACGTGTTCTCGAAGCTCCTAGTGACCTGATATACAAAAGAGTGAAATTTTGCCTGGTCTGGGTCCTCAACATTGTTATATTTCAGCCCATGATTGCAGCCACTGTGTCAATCTATCACATTAAAAGTTTTCTCTTTTTCAATGACCCTCTATTTTACCAAGCAAGATGTCCTTCTCTAGGGATTGGTGTCTCTTGATAGCATGCCTACAGTGTATAGGATGCAGCCTCACCATCTTCCTGTTAAAGAATATCTGATTATATTTCTTCTAGTGCAGATTAGTTTGTTCTCCAGGTAACCCATGGTATATTTAATATTCTTCACAATCCTGTAATTCACATGCGTTTCTTCTTCTTCTTTATTCATTGTCTAGCTTTCATACGCACATGAGGCAACTGAAAATTCTTTGACTTTGGTCAGGTGCACCTTAGTCCTCATACTTGGTTACGAAATTCCATTCTTCATGAGAAATTTGTAGTCCAGATACTAACATTCAAGGGAAGAATGTCATCTGGAAGACTTCCTGAACGATGTTTTAACTCGAGAAAAATAATGCTGGCAGCTGCAAGCAACAAAAGCCCTGGTTTACAGGATTTTGTTTGTTTAACAGACACCCTACATCCTTTTTTTAACTGAATGCTGACATTAAAAAGACAGGAAACACTGAACAGCCTGAGGGATACTAAAAATACATGAAAATTCCGTTTTAGTTATGCAAAATTGAAGACCTTCTGAACAGAGGGGTAGCGTTAATGTTGTTATCTTAATCCACACAATGCAAATAAGCAAGGCATTCATTTTAATTGGGGGATCCAAATTATTTCTGCCTTGAAATCCTTCTGTTGCATTTCGTCTGTTTCAGGGTTTACTAAAGCAAGTGCCATGTGTGAGCTGACACAGTGAAGGTCAAACTACAGAACTCGGTGCTTTTAGTTACTGCATTTGACTCTTCCTCCCATAACAAACCAACTCTTTCCAGCACCTTGTTGGGATTACATTGTTATGGAGAATGTAGAAATGCCTCAGTGCACATGGAAATAAATTCAACTAGTGTGCTTCAGAAGGGATTGTGTGAGAGAAATGGGGACAAAACAGTTTTATAAAGCAAAGAGCTAGCTGGAAGCATTTGCATGATGAACATGACATGCCAGAAAGAAAATCATAGAAAGGCATGATAGTCAAAATAGGGGCATATGCAGCCTTACAGAGAGAGTCAGAAGTGGACTCTAATTAGACATGAAGATAATTTTGTTGTATTCCTGCTAAATTTCTCTGTAATGACCTTATATAACGTAAGCCCTTTCATTTTACTACAGTTGCATTGTGGGTAAATGTTGGCCTGCCAACTGCACAAGCAGCAGCTCTGCGGGATTAAGATGCGGCTGCCTGCTCCCAGGAGGAATTACACTGTTTTGGGTGGACTTCTTTTTGAAGGCACCCCAACAAGTGCATTACTGACAGAAACTGTCGACAGCCACCCGCTAATTACAAAGACATGGACAAACGCGGTGCTTGGAATAAACTTGTGCACACATGAACTACAATTCTAACAGCGATGCTTTCTGACTCACCCTGGACACAAAGGTAAAGACGACCAAGACTTAAAATATGACACCAGCTCATTTTCAGACTCAAACAAGTGGGCCACGGGGTTAAGTTCGTATGACATGCAGGCTTTTATTTACCTTGGAGAAAGAACTCGGAGGAGTGAGAGCAGCAGGCTGGCTGCAGGGCGCCACGCAGCGAAGACCTGAGAAGAACAACATCAGCGGAGGAGCCCGTGAGAACGGAACAGAGACATCACAGTCATGAGAGACAAAGCCTCATTTCGGGGTGCTATGTTATTAGTACACTAACGGAGGCCCCATCCCAGACTAATTTAAAAGCAAACGAATCAAATATGACAAAAAGGCTTGTTCCAAGAAAAAAACCCCACCAATTTCTTAAAAGAAAATGGCTCAAAGAAAAGACAAGTCTGGGCTGAATGGCTTAAGTGCGAGGTATTTTAAATAAGCGATTCCAACCGGGTGGGAAGAGATATCACAGACATTTATTTTATTATTTAAGGAAAGCTTGTTGTCTCTTTGGTCATGCGGAAAGGTAAACAATAAAGGCTATCAATTCAACCCAGGCAAGTAAGCCGTGGATACAACAAAAAAGGGGGGCCTCTAGTATATTTTTCAACCAAAAGCTAACTTTAGCTCATAGCCACTAGTGGAAAAAATAAAGTCATGTATTAAAGTAAGTAACTCTGGTTTTATTGTTATATATCACCACATATTTAAAAGTAATTTAGTTTAGTTTATTTTCCAGAGATCTAGAGAGATGAGAGTTTTAAAAATATCTTAAAAGGAAGAATAGGAAAATTTTAACACAGATAATTCTATCTCCTATGTAAGGAAAATTGAAACATAATCAGTAAACTATCAAGAGAGATGTAGATGTAATTTTTTGGGATAATTTTTTATATTTTTGTCGCTGATGTTACAAAGAGCCCAAGGATATCTTTTGGCATCACTTTTAAGAGACATGTTATGTTCATTAAATTTATCTAGAAAAAAAGACAACCCTATTTATAAACCTCTGCCCAGTCCTCTGACAGAGTCCTCAGGCAACCACTGTTTGTTTGTTTTTTTGTGTGTGTTAAATTATAGATTCATCTGCAGTGTTTATAATTTTGTGTAAATGGATTTATACCTAACATGATCCCAGTTCTACCCTACAATTGTGGCTACACCTGAGTGTGTACACAGGTAACAGAGAAGTGCTGGAAACACAGGGAATCCAGGACAGATGAACCCCTCAGGACCAATAATGAGAGTAGCGATCCCAAGAGGGTAAGGGGAAAGTGGAGGGAGAAAGGGGAAACCGATCACAATGATCTACATATTACTCTCTCCCTGGGGGACAGACAACATAAAAATGGGTGAAGGGAGACATTGGTCAGTGTAAGACATGGAAAAATAATAATTTATGAATTATCAAGGGTTTGTGAGAGAGGGAGTGTAGGGAGGTAGGGGGGAAATGAGGAGCTGCTGCCAGGGGCTCAAGTGGAAAGAAAATGTTCTCAGGGTGATGGTGGCAGTACATGTACAAACGTGCTCGACACAATGGATGGATGATGCATTGTGATAAGGACTGTATGAGTCCCCAATAGAATGATTTTTAAAAAAACACCCTTTTTCTAATCTGGCTTTCACTCAGTAAAATTCCTTTGATATTATTGCATGTATCAACAGTTCACTTCTTTTTAATGCTGAGTAGTATTCCATTAGAAGCCCAGGTGGCATAGTGATTACACATTTGGCTGTGATCCCCAACGTCAGTTGTTCGAAACCACCAGCTGCTCTGTGGTAGACAGACAGGGCTTTCTACTCCCATAAAGAGTTATAGTCTCAGAAACTCAGAGGGGAAGTTCTACTGTGTCCAATATGGTCCCTATGTGTCACTACTGACTGATGTCAGTGTAGCAGGCCAAGCACTGACTGGGTAATGAACCCATCAGGTACTCCTGGAGAAAGATGAGGCTATTTGGTTCTTGTGAACATTTAAAGTCTCAGACGCCTCAAAAGGGCAGTTTGACTCTGTCCTATAGGGTTGCTACGAGTCAGAATCAACTCAAAGGCAGAAATATTTTTGGTTTGGGTTTGGGTGATGCAAACATTTGAAGAGCTAACATGCCTATGTGCTACCTGACAGGCTGGAGGCTCACGCCCGCCCAGAGGTGCCTCAGAAGAAAGGCCGGGAGACCCCTTTTTGTGCTCGTTGTGGAGCACAGTTCTCCTCTGGCACACTTGGGGTTGACTGGCAACATTATTATATTGATAGTAGCAATGGGAAATTGGCAACATTATTATATTGATAGTAGCAATGGGAAATGCTATTTATTGACCTTGTCATTAAAATGAGAATATCAGATTGTTTTTTCTTATGTTTGAACTCCGGCTCTACTATTTATTAACTCTTCCCCATATCTCAGTTTCTCTTACCACAAAATAAAGGTAATAGCATGATTTCATAGAATTGTTGCCAGAAATAAGACACTGAGAAGAATGCTTGGCCCAAATAAGCATTTAACTAATGTTTGCTGCTGCTACTGCAATGACAAAACTGATTTCTAGTCTTATACTAGACTGTATGCCAGATATTTGTTTCTCTCTCTGCTAGATCCCACATTAGTATCTGGCACCAAGTGAAGAAATTCAAAGAATGCCTGATTGAATTATTATGCAACAAGCACTGGGATGAGTGTTACACATGTACCACTGTGGTTATGCCTCATATTAATATTACAAAGTAAATACAACTAATATCCTTAATTTCAAAAATTCTCATTTTACTGATAGGAAAATATAGACAAACTTAGATGAAAAACTTTCTAAGTCACAAAGGACTTAGACTCTCAGATTTATGTGGCGCTCTTACTATTTCCTATTACACACTGAATCTTAAAGAGGCTATATTTAAATATGACAACCCCACCCCCACCCCCCACCTTAGACTCTGTAAAAATTTCTGTAAAGACGATATTCAAACCGAATGCTGAGGAAAACCAGTCACAGCCATACAACGAGTTGAGTCCCAAGTGGGTGCTCTCTTACCATTGGCCTTGCTTGGCCCGGGACTTGAACGGGCAGCCCTCTTTGGGGTAGGCACTACTGGACGTTCGTCTCTGTGTGGTAACAAAGAAAAAAGTTAATGGCAAATTTTGAAAGCTATTTGTTGTAAATAGCCTTTGAGCCTATTGCTAATGATCTCATGTCTCAGGAGTTTTGTTGTAGGTGGGCCCCATTGAGTCTAGCTACCCCTTGATACCACACTGTGATGTTTTCAACAGGGCAACACTTTTTCACACGACCAACACACGGTCATGTTTCTCCTTACACTGAGCGTCTGGCACTGTTCATGGTCTCAGTGTTGTGACTCAGATAACTACAGAGCTGTCTAGATGTGTAAAGGACTTCACATTTGTTTTTCTTTCAGAGTATTTAAAGTAAAAATCGAGACAAAGAATTTTTATTATAATGATTGTATGAATAATATCACGCAAAGAGAAAAGTAATCAAAAAGAAATCTGTCCTGAGGGTGTGTTGAATAAAAAAATACATATTGTAGTAAGACAAAAATCTATAGAGAAAGCGTGTGGCTTGGGTTATTTCTTCCAAATACTGTAATGTAATAGGTGGTCTTTATGGAAACACAGCTGCAGTCTCGTTGTTGCTCATGCTTACAAGACGAAGGATCTTTATGGAAACAGCTGCAGTCTTGGTTGTTGCGCATGCGTACAAGAGGAAGGGTCTTTATGGAAACACAGCTGCAGTCTTGCTGTTGCGCATGCGTACAAGACGAAGGGTCTTTATGGAAACACAGATGCAGTCTTGTTGTTGCGCATGCGCACAAGAGGAAGGGTCTTTATGGAAACACAGCTGCAGTCTCGTTGTTGCGCATGCTTACAAGAGGAAGGGTGCCTGAGGCGTGCAGTGGGGCGTGAGGTAAACTGCCAAGACTTATGTCTATTCTTGCGGAGTAGGCCGCCTAAAGCATTTGGAGGGTTGCGTTCCTACACAGAACCTACTTCTAAAGGGAAAAGTGGGCTTTCTGACAGCTTGCTACACAGTGGCTGGTTACCCCCCAGCTCAGAAAAATGTACCTCACAGGGTATGTAGTGGTTATGCTTTGAGCTGCTAATCACAAGGTCAGCAGTTTGAAACCACCAGGGGAGGAAGACAAGGCTTTCTACTCCCATAAAGAGTCACTGTTTTGGAAACCCTCAGGGGCAGTTCTACCTCCCACAGGGTCACTCTGAGTTGGAAACAACGCAGTGTGTGTGTGTGTGTGTGTATGTATGTATGTGTGTGTGTGTGTGTGTGTGTGTGAGAGAGAGAGAGAGAGAGAGAGAGAGAGAGAGAGAGAGAGAGAGAGAGAGAGAGAGAGAGAGAGAGAGAAAGTGTGTGGGGTTATCCAACAGACCATGTGTAACCTCTATAACACTTAGGTACGGCCCCTAGAAATGAAGTCCTTTGTCTGTAATCCAGGAGTCTTATGCTCTTTTGCCAGCAGGTGTGAAAGAGCAGTTTACATGTATGGTAACATCTCAGGCCCTTCGCAGTTCTTGACACAGACACACACACACACCCATCTTTAGTATAAACCTCTACCCCTTCCACTGTTGCTCTCCTGAGGGGCCTTTAAAAAGGCAGCTGCGTACAACACTGGCGAGAACGCTGGGGTGGGGCGGGGGTTGGAAGGGGAAGTGATGGGGCTGCCACTGTTCATTTTCAGAGAATACAGCCAAGATTAAAGAAAAGACAGAAGGACTGTGGGAAGGACAAGTGACTGACTTGGAGGCAATGCGTTCAACTGCAACTACAGGTAGCAGAGACATTGATTTTTATAAAAAATATCTTCTAGATTGTTTGAAGAGTTTTTCCCCCCACTGTTTAAAGGGACCTGAGAAAATAACTTTCAATCCATTTTTTAGAAATATCTGAGGGAATCACGTCAGGGATTACATTCAAGGGAAAAAAACACACACAACCAATCTTCAAGGCTCAGAAGGAACACACAGGCATTTGTTGTCCAGTAAGTCTATTGATTTCTTCTGTGTTGAAAGATACAAACATGAAATTCATCATGCATCCCAGATACAAATGTAATCTTTTCCCCTTGATATATTGTAAACATACTATCTGGAGAACCTGAGTTTACATTTTTTCAGTTTATTTTACAAAATCTAACAGATATTTTCTATGAGGTTGTTTGTTTTTTCCCACAAGGCCAACCTATTATGAGGTAGAATGGATGTGGCAATCCTATCAATGATTTCCAGTAGACATGACACTGGGGTAGGACTGACCATGCCACACCCCTCAGAATGGGCCTGAGAGGCCTAGACTGATCAACTTATCTTCGTCTCTTTGCCTCAAATCAAGGAGAGATGATCAACTCTGCATAAACAAATCAACACCTAGTACCCACTGTGCTATTACTGTGCTTGGTAGGATTTTTGTTGAAGGTTGGTCTGGATGTCAAGCCTGAAACCTGATGAAGCCATGTGACCGGCATAAAAGAGGCCACGCAGAACACGAAGCTGACATCCAGAGGAAGGAGGGAGTAAAAAGAGCCAAGAGGCATATTGAATTCCACTGAAGACCACCTCGCTCTGGACTCGTTCAGGCACTGAGCCGAGCCACTCCCTTAACTTGTTTAAACCAGCTTGAGCTGTTCTTTCTCCTGCAGGGTCAATCTGACTCACAGTGGCGCTGCAGGACAAGGCAGTCATCTTACTGAAGCCACATCCCTGGTGGGCTCTAACCTACTGACCTTTGGATTAACAGCCAAGTACTTGGCCACAATGCCACCAGGGCGAAGCATTCTAACTCATCAATGTGGTGATTATTCTGTGAACTGCACACGTATGCCCAACCATTTATTCACTTTACATGCTCTGAGAAGTGATTCTCTACTAAGGAGTTTGCTTTAATTGTACCAACCCTGTCACCTCATTGTGAATTGCTATCTCCCGAATACTTTTAAGAGAACATAAGAAAAACGAGCTGAA
Source organism: Tenrec ecaudatus (assembly GCF_050624435.1). Taxonomy (NCBI): domain Eukaryota; kingdom Metazoa; phylum Chordata; class Mammalia; order Afrosoricida; family Tenrecidae; genus Tenrec; species Tenrec ecaudatus. The sequence continues at coordinate 136,138,635 of NC_134532.1, forward strand.
GTGCTTGCGTATGTGCATGAGCACATGTGAAAACACACACACACACACACACACACACACATTTAAAAGTACCTTGTTGCTTTCAGCACCACTGAAGGAAGTGACATGTCTAATGCTCTCTTAACTTCTTCCAAGGTCAACCCTTGCGTGCTGACTCCATTCACATAATGGATGATGTCTAAGAGCTGGAGATTGCCCTCCACGGCTGCAACCGATGTTGGGTCGATATCACTGATATATATCACTTTATGGATGCTGTTGTAACCTCCAGACAAAGAAAATCCTTCAGGGAGTAAAAACATTTATTTACTTAGGCATAAGCATACTTCTCTTAAGCTAGCCAGGAAAACTATTCTGTGCAAAGCTTGAAACTGCATTACCCAACTCCTCCTTGTTGCATGTTAGGGTAACATCGGGCAGCAAATGAGGCAACACTGGCATCCTGGGTAAGTCGAGAACTCGGCCGAGCACTAACCGGACAGTCTTTGGTGCTGCTCGGAGCAGGTTTACTGCATCAGTGTGAGTCATGTTGGTAACATCTGTATCATTGACCTAAAAAATGAGAATGGGTCAAAGTAGGATTACAGTTTCTAAAACAGAGAATGATTTTATCTTCCTAACATTTTATATATGTTAGTGAGTAGGAGACTGAAAAAGAAATGCCTGTATCTCCTGCTAGCCCTTTACTGTGGAATTCAGAAGCCCAATGTGACAAAAATGTAAAGCACCTAACAAATCCAACTTACTTTGCTAATAAGAGAAATTTATCCTCTCACTAATTTAAGAAACTCCCTGCATCTGACATTCAGGGTAGGTTGTTCTCTACTTCGATTGAGGTCAGAGGGAATTTCAAGAATTAAAAGGAAATTTAAGTGGCTCACCTTTATGAGGCGGTCCCCAGGTTTTAACCTTCCGTCACTTTTGGCGGGATCCTGAATGACATCATGAACGTAACAGCCGATGCTTTGGTTTCCTTTGGTGACTGTAAAACCCAGGCTTCCCTTTTCAGATTTAATTAGGGTAACGAGGAGCTCTACTTCCTAAGGGAAGGAAACAGTAATTTCTTTAGGTTGTCTGCTCTGCCAGGCAGGTAGACATACATATAGGCATCCAGGCAGAGTACTATAATTTCCTTTTACCTACAGGGGAGGGAACTGATGCCAAAGAGGTAATTAACTCGTGCAAAGGAGGAAGCCAGGTCAGTCCAACTCTGGGTAGAATGCCACCCATGTAGATCCCATTGCTACTGAGATGCATCGCTCAGTACCCATCGATGGGCTTCAATACATCCTGCGTTTCCTGAGATGGGAATTACTCAGGGACCTCTTCTTGCACTTTTTGGACAAACAAAGCCATAGTACGGCTGTTCTTTATGATTAAAGAGCATTTTCTTTCAGGAAAAAGGCTTCACATATTTCTAAAGCACCAAAATAGAAGCTGTTAGTAAAATATGAAGTCATGGGGTGGTTCCATGTAATCCCTCCATTTATTTAAGTACAAAGTGTTTTTTTTCTAAAATGATTTCCACTGAAATGTAGAGATTTACAAATTTCTAAGGATCATTCAAATCTGTATTCCCCTATGGCTGATGATGATGATGCAGATACAGACCACACACCTAAACCTACCTAGCTACAGACACACACACACACTCTCAAGAGAAATGCCAAGGTGTTTATGGTTTTTGGGGTCTTGAGATTATGCATGGTTCTAAATCTTCCCCCTTATTTTCTAACTATTATTATTACTTTTAACAGTGAACACTACTTGGACGATAAACATATTACTGAAAAAGGCTTACTTTGAATCGAAGGAAAACCATTATCTTTGAAATTAAGTTTCAACACTAAAAAGGCCGACTTTTGTAGTACTCGGGCCATTATTACAATTTAAAAGATTCTATTTGGGCTCAGAAAACAGTGTGATGGATAAAAAGTCATATTAAAAGTTGATTCAAGTTTAATAAGCAACTCATGGGAATTTGAGAAATAAGCAACAACAAAAAAAGTACCAAGTATATCACTCTGTAGCAGGTGCCATGTGAGGTACATGCCTAGGTCTTTCATTTAATCCCCATCACAAATTCAGGAGGGTCAAAAACTCAAGGGTTGTCACGTCAATTTTGACTCTCAGCAATCCTACGGCATTACACGGATCTGCCCCATTTGAAGTCCACATTGTAAAGGCTACACGAGAAGACTGCAACATGGCTCTGCCTCGGAGCGGCTGGTGGGTGGAAATGCTGACCTTTTGGTTTTCAGCTGAGCTCCTACCCACTGTGGTGCCAGCACTCCCAGTTTACAGCTCAAGGCGACAAATCTCAGAAAAAATGACGCAGTATGTACCTCGGTGCCAACTATATACCAGGCATGTAATCATTCGTTAGATACAGATATAAAGCTACTCTAGTTGTTCATCTTTCCCCAACTAGAAAGGAATTCTGTGTATCTGTGTTTTACTTGAGGCGCTCTGGTGAAGCTGACAGGTGAGGATTGGGTTGGTAACTACAAGGTCGATGGTTCAAATCCATCATCCGTAACAAAAGAGAAAGATGAGGTTTGTAGTTTTCATAAAGGTTTATAGCTTCAATAGGATTGCCATGAGTCAAGATCAAATTGATGGTAGTAAGTATTTTACATGAGTAAATATGGCTTTATTTCAATACAGAGGAACTAGCTCACCAGCTCAATGTCTTCAAGGTGGTTTTCTGAGACCTTTTTCAAAGATGTCCAGTCTCCTTGCCTCACAAGCTCAGAAGCATCATGAGTAGGGTATCTATCCACTGAACTAGAGGAAGAAGATTCTGGCTGTTTTTGACAACTCTGCTCAGGAGTCGCATCCTGGGGTACAGGGCTAGGAGTATCACTACCAAGATAAGAAGCAAAAGTAGTTTCAAGTACGTTTCAATGTCAATGTATTAAATATGTGGCACAAGGAAATGTGAAGCATTTGCAAATCATAGCACATACTCATGTCTGATTTTGATTAAGATCCTACTTAATTTATGCCTGATTCTGAGCAGTGAATTAATTTCACATCTGTTACATGGTAACTTTACCAATTTCTTTTTTTTTTACCAATTTATTTTCAATTCAAATTCTATTATGAAGAAACTCTTTAAGCTGTATGAACAGCAAGGTGGGATGGGTGCCATTTTTTGATTCTGAGTCCTTATTAACTCAAGGGCGGGAGCCAATGTTACTCAAAGCCAAGTACTTGTGTCAAATGGAGAAACAAAGAATCCAAGTTTTACTCTGATGGTTGCTTCAGAAGACAGAACAGGGAAAAACCACCCTTTTCGAGAACACCAAGCAAACATGAGCACATATATTACCCCGGATACAGACACACGACTCCTTGTGTTCCTTTAAGCTTGAAAGTCCTTCTTTTCGTGTCACCTACACCCTTTTCGCTCCTCCCGTCTGCAAACTATCAAACCATTCCCTGTCTTTTTTTAAAAAACATCTTATTAGGGGCTCATATAACACTTATCACAATCCATACATACATCAATTGTGTAAAGCACATCTGTATATTCTTTTTCCTGATCATTTTCAAAGCATTTGCTCTCCACTTAAGCCCTTTGGATCAGGTCCTCTTTTTTTCCCCCTCCCTCCCCGCTCTCCCCTCCCTCATGAGCCCTTGATAATTTATAAATTATTATTTTGTCATATCTTGCCCCGTCCGACGTCTCCCTTTACCCCCTTTTCTGTTGTCCATCCCCCAGGGAGGAGGTCACATGTAGATCCTTGTAATCGGTTCCCTCTTTCCAACCCACTCACCCTCTACCCTCCCAGGATCGCCCCTCACACCCCTGGTACTGAAGGTATCATCGACCCTGGATTCCCTGTGCCTCCAACTCCTATCTGCACCAGTGTAAAACCTCTGCTCTATCCAGACTTGCAAGGGAGAATTTGGATCATGATAGTTGGGCGAGAGGAAGCATTTAAGAACTGGAGGAAAGTTGTATTCTTCATCGGTGCTACATTGCACCCTGACTGACTCATCTCCTCCCCTAGACCCCTCCGCAAGGGGATCTCTAGTGGCCGACAAATGAGCTTTGAGTCTCCACTCTGCTCTTCCCCCTTCATTCGCTATGGTAAGATTTTTTTTTTTTTGCATGATGCCTTATACCTAGTCCCTTTGGCACCTCGTGATCGCACAGGCTGGTGTGCTTCTTCCATGTGGGCTTTGTTGCTTCTGAGCTAGATGGCTGCCTGTTTACTTTCAAGCCTTTAAGACCCCAGACACTATCTCTTTTGATAGCCAGCACCATCAGCTTTCTTCACCACATTTGTTTATGCACCTGTTTGTCCTCGGCAATCATATCATGGAGGTGTGCACCCAATGATATGATTTTTTGTTCTTTGATGCCTGATAACTGATCCCTTCGGAACCATGTGATCACACAGGCTGGTGTGTTCTTCATGTGGGCTTTGTTGCTTCTGAGCTAGGTGGCCGCTCCTTTATCTTCAAGCCTTTAAGACCCCAGATGCTATATCTTTGGATAGCCAGGCACCATCAGCTTTCTTCACCACATTTACTTGTTCACCCGCTTTGGCTTCAGCGGTTGTGTCGGGAGGGTGAGCATCATGGAATACCAATTTAATAGAAGAAAGTATTCATGCATTGAGGGAGTGCTTGAGTAGAGGCCCAAGGTCCTTCCATCACCTTAATACTAAACCTATAAATATAGGCACATAGATCTATTTCCCCATCCTCATATATATATATATTTGCATATTTACACATCTTTGTCTAGACCTCTATAAATGCCCTTTGTCTCCTAGCTCTTTCCTCTATTTCCCTTAACTTTCCTCCTGTCCCACTATCATGCTCCGTCCCCACCTGGGTTTCAGCTATACCTCTTCATTACCTTACCCTTGATCATGCCCTACCAGGCCTGCCATACCCACCTCACCACCAATTTGGATACCTTGTTGTTCCCTTGTCTCTGGGTTTGTTAACACCACTTCCTTACCCTCCACCTCTCCCTATCCCATGTCCCCCCGGAACTGTCGGTCCCGTTGTTTTTCCTCCAGATAGTTCATCCAGCCTATCTTATTTAGACAGACCTGCAGTTAAAAACATGCACAAAAACAAGACAGACCAAAACAAAGCAACAGTACACAACAAAACAACAACAAACTACTGACAAAGAACAAAACACATCAAGAAAGAAAAGCTTGTAATTAGTTCAAGGATTGTTTCCCTGTTTGAATGTCTATTTTGGCTACCTACATTGCCACCCATCACTATTTAAATAGGTTTCTTTAAAGTGAAAGATAATCTTGCCCATGATATTAAAAATATAATGGAAGCAAGGCCCAAGCTGAATGGCCACAGAACTTACTGATACAGCTAGATATCAGGTCTTCATCCACTGTGAAGTTCACAGTTAGACCCACTGAATTCTCATGGTTACGGACAAGCTTCACATGCTGCATATACTACTGAGAATACCTGAGCGTGACTTCCAGGTTGCCGGGTATTTCCTGAGGACAGTAAAACATGGCACTAGGGGCATCTTCGTGATTCCTGGATGCTTCATGTTGGCCCTGTGCCTGAGCCACCATGTGGCTCAGAGTCTGACGCAAAGTTGAGCTCCAGCTCTTATCTGCCAACCTTGCCGGAGCTTTCCCTGAGTCATCTTCTCCACTCGCACTGCTGTCACTGTAACTCGCTCTCCTGGATGGGGACTGACATCGCTTCTTGCTTTTGTCAGGGACGTCATTTTCATCTGAGCTGGTGCCTTGCTCCGCACATGACGGCTGGGGAAAGGCTTTCGTGCTGTTTGGAAGGACTTGTGCTGGTGAGTGCAGTGGGGTCTGCAGGGGAGACATAGAAAAAGATACGCCTATGACACACGCTGACTATAGTTACTGCTCACTAGGCGTGGCAAAGTAACCGCTCTGTCAACCGGAGTCCAAAGTCTTTCCTCAATTACTTCATTATTTATCTAGTTACGGCATTGTACCTATCAGCATAGAATTTATAAATAAAACAAAGTTTTGATCTTCCAGCTATTTCTTGGACCCAAGAAAGGGAAACGGACAAACCTCTTTATCTGTAACGTTTAGTGCTAAAAAGAAAAAGACCAAAAATCATACAAAATCCTCTTTTTTTGGATAAATCAGTTCAGAATTAAAATTACATTTCCCAGCTTGACACAATGCAGAAATAATCAAGAGGCATTTTGTTTGTTTGCTTTAAACCCACCGCTTTATACCCTTTCCTACTTATGCTTAGGGAAAACAGTCCTGAAATCTGAGAGCTCTTGAATTGAAAGCGAGGAGAAAGTAAATGTAATTATTTTTCAATGGCAAGTGTAGAAAGCACCCAGAGGAGTGAAGTGGCCCACTGAACGCACGACTGAGCACAAAGCAGAGGGCGGTCAATGGTGCAGTCACTGCAGCTGACGCAGAGACTCCAGAATAATGCTCTGGGGCTGTGTCCCCTCAGTCTCACCAGATGAGCGGTATCAATTTCAGGTAGCACACCAAGTGGAGGTCTGCAAAGAAGCAAGGAAACTTCTGGGGACCTTCCCCGGAGAGCGGAGATGACTTCCTGTGGGTGCCATGAATGCAAACAAAGATACAGTTGAATGAGAATTATGAACCTGTCCCGAAAGGCCAATCCACCTCATCATGAAACACGCAAGGTGCCCACCTGCTGAGACAGTCCTTTCAAAGAGGCTCCATTCACTTTCAAGATAACATCACCCACATCAATTTGTCCACTTTCTGCTGCTGGCTGTCCAGGAAACAGCTTCTTAACCCTTACTATGCTGGTGTTCATTTGTTCGGGTATAAGATTATCTTCTCGTGAGAAGCTGAATCCCAGTCCCGAACTATTTTTAATCAATTTCACCTCAAATGTATTTTCTGGAGGAAACAAATATATTTTAACAATTAACCATTCATAGTATGCTATAGAAAATATCGACATACACACATGTAAACTTTTAGAGGAATTATAAAATAAATAAGCAACAACCGACTGTTCTACAGTACTCACCCATTTCATTCTATGAACCTTGTTAATGAAGTGTGGGAACTGATTTGTCCACAGGTTTTTTCTTAAAATTATTAAACTGAGTCAGACTCCACTTGATGGCCCACAGCAATAGCATCATTAAATTGAGAAAAAATTTACTGAACTATGATGAAGAGAAAAGGGGGCCTGAAACTGGGCTCCTAAAATGGAATGAGGCTTCTGCACCTTGTGCTTTAAGAGACTGCATAGCAGGGAGACAAGATGGCAGTGTGAGCAGCTACACGCTTCTCTATCCTGCCCGCCAAAACAAAACCGGAACTGTAACAGAGGTTAATTTATAATCACCGAACTCTAAAAACCAGTCAAGCAAGCAAAGAATGAACTTGTAAAAAAGGTTGTTTTCAAATGGTAAGAATATTTTCTTTCCCCCTTCTTTACCAGAGACCTGCCCCTTCTGTACCTTTAGGGCAGCTGTGGGGGACAACTGTGAACTACACTTCCAGATTGAGCTGCTTCTGTACCTGGAAGCATGGGGCAGAGACATGGCTTCAGGTGGTGAGTTATTGTGTCTCTCTTTTCTGCCCGAAGGTCCGAGGGTGAAAACACTGAACAAAGCCTATGGGTAGGACCATGAACGTTCCATCACACAGGACTAATCTGCGTGCTAGAAGTGCATTGGAGCATAGGTTCAGCTGAAGGAGAATGGCTGGAGGAGGACGGCTCTCAATAGCAGTTTGTAGTTGGGCAGAATTGTGGTGTTAAGAGTTCTAGATGTCGTCCAATCTTCTACGTATTTAATAGTAGCACTGGAACTCTTTCTACTGGAAGTAAATATTTCTAAATTCTGGATGTGGACCTGACACTTAGTTCAGCCCAGGGGGTGCTTGATGAAGAGAAAAACTGTTGATCTCTCCCAAATAAACCAAACGCACCAATGACTACCACCCCCATTCCTCAGCCTCTGGTGAGCCAATGGCTTCTTCTCCCAGAGTGACTAGTTGGTACCTAAGAAGGCAGTTGGGACCCTGTCCTCTAGGAATCCCAAGTTACACAGTGTGCACAGTTTAGTCTGATGCTGTCCTGAAGGATGGATCATTTCAGGGGCCTTGGACATCTCTCAGAACTGTCTGTACCCTGCTGGTTGATTCAAAGGGCTAGAGAGCCCACTGGTAAACACCTACCAAGTGACTGACTGACCGTAGAGATAAATGAACTGGAACACACTTTCTAAACATTAGTTTAAGAAAAATCACTAAACAAACATTGAACTACAGCCTTAGTTAAATCACAATAGCAATTCCAGAACAGTAGGAAAACCAGATATTTAGCTTCTGTTTTTGCTGTTTGTTTCTTGCAGAGGTATAAAGAAACCTGTGAAACATTTGTTTAAGTGGGCTTTAAAAAGGAAGTCTTAGAATCCACGTGGTTTGTGAGGCAGTGTTTGCGAGAGTTATCAGTACATTTGTCAAGCAGATTTAGAGCTTCATAAATTCCTAAGTCACTGCAGCCCCCGGAAAGGGGAATGATTTGTGTCTCAGAACTACCATCTTAAAAATGCCCCAGACTCGGAGAAGTGCTGATATGAGAGTGTGTCTGTTTTAGATTCCATGTGGGCTAATGCGGTCCTTTACAAGGGACAAGAATAATTAAAAAGACTGAAGCATGAGATGTGATCTAACACGTAACAATAACTTTTGACTGATCCATGGATAATTTCAAGGTGAGGTGATAAGAGCTCACAATGCCCGACCTTCAGTGACAAAGCTGTAGTCTCTGACATGAGTTGTTTTCTTTGCCATTTTTTCTTGGGCTTGACCTGGGGCATCTGGATCCGGCAGGGTACACTGTGGGGTCACAGGGACATGCTCTTTGGATGCCGGAGACTGTCCCTTTTCCAACAACAGATGAACCACCTAAAATGACAGGCAAACACTCTGTTCATTAAAATGAATTATGAGAAAATAAATAAATCTCAAGGCTTTGTGTCACTGATGGTAGAAATCATTAACTGAACTAGCTGGCTTACCAAAATATAGGCAGAAGGGCAAAGAATATTTGGCAAAAAGCAAATGATTAAAGTTTTTAAAATCAAAATTTTATTATACTCTGTAAAAAGATGACTGATTAAAATGAATGACCATTATACTGAAATATAAAACTATAATAAATAACTTGGACAAATAACTTGGACTAAGACAGTAAAATTAGTAGTCACTGTTTATGAAAATGAAAAGAAAAATGTCATTACAGACCCCACCCACCCAGTCTCTTTTATTATGTTAAGGCTAAAGGGAATATCAAACATCAGCTTCATCCATCACAACCTCTTGCCATAGTTCTTGTTCTTTAGCGTGGAAGGAAAAAGCTCAGTATGCTACCTGAGTCTGGGGTGGTTTCTTGAGGAACAAACTCAAAGATCTCAATCAGACCAATATTTTAACATGCTATTAAGTCCTACTGGGTTGTCCTGAAAGGCTGCCATAATGATCCATTACCTGCCCTGTATTTCTCAGGGTTTCCACAGCTTGCTTATGGGTAGCTCCTTCCAGACTAACTCCATTGACAGCCAGGACACGATCACCTTGATGAAATTCATAAAGAAGCAAATAATAAAATAACAAAAGTTCTACATGCTCTTTCACCGCTTATGGGTTTACTTTGCATTGAAATGTTTAAGGAGAAGCTCAGACAAATCCTAGACAAAATCATGTCACAGACTGTTTACATGTAATGGCATTTAAATGCTTTCCATCATGTATGGCTAATTTTAGGCAAATATGTAGGAGTCCTGCTGGCGTGGTGGTTATGTGTTAGGCTGCAAATCAAAAGGTTAGCACTTTGAAGCCACCAGCCACTCTGTGGATGAAAGAGGAGCTTTCTACTCCCGTAAAGAGATACAGTCTCAGGAACTCACAGGGCAACTATCCCCTGTCCTGTAGGGTCACTATGAGTTGGCATCGCCTTGATGGCCGTGAGCTTGTTTTTTTGAGTTACAAAGCAAATGTCTTTACAAAGGAAATCAATATACATCATGAGAACACATACACTGAATTACAATTATCAGTAGACTTAAGAGAAGTCCTTGGTAGTGCCTATTAGAAATGCAGATGTCATTGATGACACAGGGCCTTTTCCCTCCTGCAGTCTCTGGCAATTTGTTTCTCAGCAAGGGCAAACAATGAGTGGAAATACTGTCTGGTTATTTTCTGACACTAGAAAATAAGCTATAAAGAAAGCTTTTGTAATAGCATCGAGATAATTTAATATACCTACTCCTCATTTATTGTCTCTCTCGGGACCTGACATTTTGAATTTACGGCAATAATAAAAATCTATTATCTAACTAGTTTGAATCTGGTCCATCGGAATATCTGGTAGTAAAATATTATGGAGAGGTGAGAGCAACAATGGCTGTGACGGCCAAGATGACGTATCTACTTGGCTGGGCCATGATTCTCAGTGGGCTAGCAGTTATGCAACGATGTAGTCATCCTCTATTTGTAATCTGATCTGGTTATCATTTTTGTGTTAATGTCAATTTTCAACAAGTTACCTGTACTTTTTCAACCTGTGCCAGTACAGAGGAGTAGGTGTAATAAAGGTATTTCATATTACAAATTGAATACCTAGCTCAACTCTCTAATTTCTTATCTAATCATTGGCATGGTATCTACATATCGAATTCAAGCACACACTATACCTTTGTGAATTCTACCATCAGACTCTGCTGCTCCCTGGGGAATGACGGCTTTCACATAAATACCACCATGCCTGACACTGGTGTTCACACCTCCCTAAGCAGAAAGAAGTAAAATAAAATTGTGTTAATACAAAAAATGTTTTTCTCACTCTTTTTCAAATCTGAGATCTAGAATGCATTTAAAGCATCAGCTAAAGTAGCTGTATCAAGTCAGCATATGAAATTACTTCAATACCCAAGAATGTTTCCAGCCAGTCTTTTGAAATGTCAGAGCAGGGACATCTTAGCCCAAATCCATTTACTGTAATTAAAGCAGTCACAACATTCTCAGTCCCGACTAGGTGAGGGACTGTTGATCTTTTGGAAGTCTGCACGTCATGCATTATAAGCAAGCAGAAAGCAAAATCCATCCATGCAAAATTAGTTTTTCAGTATAGCTAGGACAACAAAGTGTAAAAGGGGGCTTCAGAAAGTTCAGAGAAGAGTTGAATGAAAAAGTAATGGAATTTTCCCACGAACTCTTTGAACCTCACTTGCATATGAAATAATATGCTACAGATTGTATTTACTAAACTGAAAGCGCATCCTACAAGTCAAAGCAGAAGATATTTTCTTCCATTTTACCAGACCTGGGTAGAGAAGTGACTTTATGGTGCTGATGAGAGATTTTATTTTCCTTCCTAATAAAAAAGACAAAAACCTCCAAAAGAACAAAAAAAAAAATCTAAAAACCTAACGGATTTAAAGCAAAGGGAAAGGTTTATCGTAAAATGTTCTAGAACATTAGGGTTTTCATCTCAAAAGGTTACAGTTTAAAGGCTGCATGGCGAGACTGGTGGCTCAAACCCACCCAGAGGCGTCACAGAAGGAGGCCTGGCAATGTGCTGCTTCCTTTAAGATCATCGCCTGGAAGACTCCGTCCAACAAGTCACTGCCCACTGGAGGCCATCAGAGCTGGAAGTGATTTGATGGCAATCACAATAGGCTATGCTTTCAAATGGGTTTTGTGTTTGTCAGCATCCTTCCAATGGAGTCCTGCTGCCAGAGGGGTTTCGCGTTGGGCTGCGACCAGAAAGGCAGTGGCTCCATGGAGAAGGATGGGATATCTACTCCTGTAAACAGCTACAGTCTTGGGAAGTCACCAGGACAAGTCTTTCCTGTCCCATGGGGTGGGTAGGAGTTAGTACTGACTTGATGGCAGTGAGTTCACTGTCAGATGAAACACATGATGTTGAATCAATTCAGGGTCTAGTATCTTCATCCATTAAATTCTCACTTTATTTTATCAAGTAATCTATGCTCACATTTTAACACCTTAAAATACATTCCTAGTGAATTTCAAAACTTTAAGATCCTAAATATGTTTACAAGATCCTAAAGATTATGAAGAACTTTAGGGCATATATGTCTATGTGTCAATAAATCGTTCACTCTTCATGATGGGTGAAAGACATATCATTTCATTGTTCTATGCACATGCAGAAGCTGTTAAATATATAGGAAGCATAAAGATTCATTTTATATTTTGCAAGTCATAATCAGATGAAGGAAATGCCAATTTTGGGGGGTGGGGAACAGGTAGTGTTTGTCTCAACTTTTGAACCAAAAGAAAAATTGAACAACACACACAATTAAAATAAAGGGAGTGGTAAAGATATGATTCCCTTTTAGAGTTTTGGAATATTTGAGAAGTGTCCCATTTTGGAGCAAAATTAGTAAGTTGGCATACAACAGTAAGGCGCTGGAAAGGGAGAAGAGAAAGCATTTGGAAACCTTGTCAAACAGTACCGTGACACTTATCCCCAAGCTGTTGTCACTTTTAGTCAGTTCAACCTCAAAGACATCTCCAGGTTTAGGAGGTGATGAAGAAAAAGTTTTAAAATTCATTTTGTTGCATTTATTCAGTGAGGAGGAAGATTCCTTAACAAGGGAAAAGAAAAAGGATTTCTTGTTAGATTCAAAACGAATTGTCATTGGAAGGCCAATATGTTTTTGAAAACCCAAGACAAAATACTAAGGGTAGAGTGAATTCAGAGAACATGATATTTGGAAGAGCTCTTAAGAGTTCTTCTAATCCAATGTCTTCATACTTTAGGGTTGAGGAAACTAAGAATTCGTTCTAGGTTAAACAGCTAGCTGTATTTGGTGGCGAAAAGCCTGGAACTCAAACCTGGTTTCTATATAATCTTTCTGATGCTTCACATAGTCCCAAATTTGGAAAAGAAAAAAAATCCATTTCCCATAATAATGGTTCTCTGCCAAGGGGCAGGTATCGACTTAAGGTGCCTTGCTGGCACAGTGGTTAAAGTGCTTTGCTGCTACCGAAAGATGAGCAGTCTGAAGTCACAGGAGGAAAGACCTGGGCTCACTGTTGTGCTTAGGGGCTGCTGTGTTGGCTCTGTCCTCAGAGACTCTGTGCACGACAGAACTGGACACTGCCCGGCCGGCCCTGCACCACGCTCACAGTCACTGCTGCACCTGGGCAGCCGGCTAAGTTCCTGTGCCAATCCCCGTGCCCATGGTCTTGCTACTACCACAGTCCAGAACACTCTAGGAGGCAGTTTTAATCTGTCCTATCGGGTCACCACGAGGAGAAACAACTTCATGGCACCTGAAAAGTCCTCACCTTAGGATGAGGAGGCTTCATGTTTACTCTGCTTATGTGCATAAATCTGACAAAAACATAGAACCGGTCGAAGTTGGCAAGGATTTTGTCTTGCTTGGATTCACAATCAATGCTCATGGAAGAAGCAGTCAAAAGATCAAAAGATGAGTTGCATTAGGTGAATCGGCTGCATAAGACCTCTTTAGAGGACTGAAGATCAAGGATGTGCCTCTGAGGACTAAGGAGCGCCTGACCCCAGCCATGGTGTTCCCCATCGCATCACATGCACGTGAAAGCTGGGCACTGAATAAAGACGACCAAAGAAGAATCGATGCATTCGGATTGTGGCGCTGGAGAAGAATACTGAAAGGACCATGGACTGCCAAAAGGAAAAACCAATCCGTCTTGGAAGAAATATGGCTAGCGTGCTCCTTAAAGGAAAGGTTGGTAAGACTTCATCTTACATAGTTTGGACATATTTTCAGGAGGGACCGGTCTCTGGAGAAAGATGCCATGCTTGGTCAAGTCGAGGGCTGGTCACAAGAGGGAGGCCCTCAACAAGATGGACTGACCAAGCGGGCAACCACGGGGTCCAGGGAAGGAACGACTGTGAGGATGGCATAGGACTGCGCGGTGATTCGTTCTGTTGTGCAAAAGGACACAATGGGTCGGTACCACCTCAATGGCACCGGACACCAAGCAGCGAATGAGCAGGATTTATGGACAGGAGCTAACCCCCAATTAGCAGGGTTATCTCTTCAGTGAGCAGTGAGTACAACTGCTCCTTTCAGATCCGCTCGTGGATTTTAATGTGACTCTGCATCATTTCTAGGAACTTTTTCCTAGGAAATATTTTTGGTAAACTTTTCAACGTTATTACTATTATTATATCATTATTAATTTAGAACTTCAGAATCTTTGAACATCAGGAGACTGGGGCTATCCATAGTAAAGTCAACTACCCACTATTAGAAGTAAGTACTGGGAGCAGTTTGGATTTTAGATATTTAAATTATCTTATTAATAGAATAATTAAATATCCAAGGGAAAAGCAACATGTAAGAAAGCATTCATGATCTCATTATTCTCTCCTTTGTGCCACCAGGTGGCAAGTGCCCAGGGTAGCAGCTATTTCGCAGTTAATGTTTAAAGCTTCTGATTGCTCTGAAAGTTAGCATCACGTGCATTAGCCGTTAGCAGCAGAAAGTCTGAATGGTTACACCTACCTAACATATGTAAGTGGCTTATAACTCAGTATTCTGCATTGGAATATTTTTGTGGTTATTTGTTGTGCTAAATGAAAATAGAGAGATTAAAATTCACTGTGCCTTTTTTGGTGTTTGATGATCCTGACTCTGAGAATAAGTGGTTTCGTCCATGTCTGAATCGCCACGATCCGAGTAATCTGCTGCATCAACGATGCCCGGTGTTTTAGCTTTGCTCCGTCCACTGTCCTCAGAGATTCTCTTTTTCTCAGAAGGTTTGGATATGACAGACGAGGCCGGGCTGCCACGCAATGACTCCTTCCAGGCCCGGTCACCTCCATGGCTGGCAAAGAAGCCATTGACCTGGCTCTGGGACAAGCTGGCACTCTCGGTTCTGGAATCCTGAGAACTCAGACTCCCTTCCCTCAGGCCCCCTGGCAGCACACTGAAGGAGCTGTCCTTGATGTGCTTCAGGGTACCTTGTAGCCAGTGGCGATCCTCAGAAGAACCTACAGCACTGTCTTGCAGGTAGGAAGGTTTCTTCATGTAGTTTTTCATTCCATTGGCAAGATGCACAGGTGTAGAAGGCACTAGAAGTTAAAAACCCTTTGGTGAGCATAACAAATTAAGCGACACACGTGTACGTGTATGACATGCATACATAATTTCCAGTGTAGATTGTTAGGAAGATTTTACACAAAACAGATAACAGAGCACACATAGCAGAGCGAGGACCTGGAACCGCAGCAGGGCCCCAGTCAATGCTGGATTCGGCTTCCTGGGCTTTCCGACATTGGCTGTTTTGGGGGCAACACCTACTGAAATGTGTGTCCTCTTCATATAGGGCCCTTATTTTGATTCACTAAGATTACTTCATAGCATTCTCTGCAAAGACTTTCCTGATTTCCTAACCATAATTACACTTCAAGCACTAAGCATTCACAGCTTCAATTGAGAATGGATGCTGAAAAATAACCCATGAAGCTCTCTGCAGGGAAGAAACGTTTGTTCTGATCCCCATACAAGGTGAACCCTTGGCCACTGAGTAGAGTGTGACTCACATCAATCCTGTAGGACAGAGAAGAGCTGCTCCTTAGGTCTCTGAGACTGTAAACTTCATGTGAGTAGATAGTCCCGCCTTTCTCTCTCAAAGCAGCTAGTGGCTTTAAAATACAACTCTTGAAGTTAAGCAGCAACACTTAAGCCACAATGCCACCACGGCCCCTTATATACAGCAAGACTCCCTTTTAATATGTTCCCTTGGCAACCCGGATTCCTAATGCTTTCCCTAACAGTAAAAGTGTCATTTGTCCAGGTGGACGCTCAATACTAATCCAGGGATAAACTACAAGCTCCAGGAGAGCAGAGGCCCTGTGTTTTTGCGCAGCACAGGCACTCAGCAATGTATATTGAGCAGGGATGCATTTTCTAGAAAACACCTATTAAAACCAGAATTAAGAGGACAGTCCTCTAGAGCTTTGTTTACATGGGAAATGAGTTTCTTTTTTTTCTTTTTTTTTTTTTTAACATTTTATTAGGGGAAAGGGGAAACTAACCCACTCACCCTCTACTCTCCCAGTATTGCTTTGTTTGAATTCTCTTTTGCAAAAATAATGGTGATTATTTGGGGTGAGATTAACTGGGGGGGGGGGGGCGCTTGATGGCCAGAAACAGACATGAGCTACATCGTTTACACCTGCAGTTGTCTTCCGCTGTCTAAGACGGTGAGGCTGTGATTAGGTTGCGCGGTTCTGGTGGGCACTGGTGGTGTCTTCCAGCCCTCTCCTACCTTGTGTGTTTGTACACAGGAAACAAGCATTTAAAATATCCCACTCGGATTTTCTTATTTTGTGAAGAATGGAAATCACAGTCAACATGACTCAGCTGTGTAAAATGTAAGAAACTGGTGCAGCACCCTAACTCACATGTGTACACCTTAAGGCATTTTTACAACATCAGAACGTATTCTGTGGCATGGGATGTGTGCAGGTTTGTTGTACTCTAACTTATGCCACCTAAAGCCGTCCCTAAAATTCATACCTAAACACATTTTTTTCAGCTAGGTTTTAACTAGTTCTTGGATGTATTTTCTCAGTATGGAAATACCTTACATGTGCATTTATACAGGACTTAAAAAACAAGTATTAATAAAGACCCTAAAATTTACATTCAAGTGTTTATTTAATACACGCCAGGCAATAAGCTCATTATTTGCATGCATCATCTCATTTAATTTTCAAAGTATTTAAGATAAGCACTTTTATATTCCCATTTAAAATTTTAAAAAGAAATGGTAAATTTTTTATTGCGAATTGGATGAAGGTTTAGAGCAGTGGTTCTCAACCTTCTTAATGCTGGGACCCTTTAATACAGTTCCTCATGTTGTGACAACTCACCAACCACTATTTTCATTGCTCTTCATAACTGTAATTTTGCTACTGTTATGTTTCACGTGACCCCTGTGAAAGGGTTGTTCGACCCCCAAAGGGGTCAGGACGCACAGGTTGAAAACCGCTGGTTTAGAGAGTAGGTCAGTTTTTCACATATTCACAATTCTATGAGCACCATGGGGCTGAGTAAGTTCAAGCAGTTTGCTCAGAATGTCATGGAAGCAGAATCTGGCAGCTGACTGGCTCTGGCACATGCCCCGATGCCCTCACTGGACTGACTGCTCCACACACAGTGGAAGGACTTCTTCCACAAGTAGGTTCCACCACTGGACACTCATAGGAACTCTGGGCAGGCAGATGGGAGGGAAGAGATCACTGACTTCTTCTTAAACAACCACAAACAACTCTGCCTCAAAAGCACTGAAGTCATCTGGCTAATAAGTAGCACAAGCAAGCCTCAAGCTTGGATCTTCTGCTCTCTGCCCAATCAATGCCTTTCCTCCAACAGCATGCTACCAGCAGGGTGTGGCCTTGTTTGTAAGGTTTCGGACTTGCTGTTGTGTATCTTTTCTTTTTGTAATCTGGATCAACATAGGAGTTCGTATATAATTGCACAATGATAAAGAATTCTATTTATGGCTTGACCTAAAAAGGGATGGGATACACTAAAATTTACCCCAGTGGCATCAGGTTTGTACAATGAGATGTTTTTGTGCATACATTACTAGGGAGAAATAAGCCAGAGACTCTTGGGAGTGACGAATAACAAAGCTATATGTAAGCAGAAAATTAACACATTGAGAATACACCTACCACACTGTCAGCAAGGAAATAGGAAACCCAGTGTAGTGGGCTGATATATTGACTCTCTTACGAAAAGTGAACTAGAATGTGGAACTGATAAGCATGCACAACTTTACCTTTGGATATTTTTTCTTTTGGCTGAGAGATAACAAGTGTCACATCTTCAGGTGCATTTTGCAAAATGTCAACTGCAGCGTGGTGGCTGACCCCCTCCAGACTGACGCTATTCACAGATATCAAACGGTCCCCTGAGCAAAGAGAGAAGGTTGCCCCGATCAATCCAGGATTTTCCACATGAAAGGGACACGTACACTAGATCTGAGATATACCATTTCCATTTTTCCTAAAGTCTGCTTCGGCCTTCTCTGCAAATTCATGCCTATTAGTAAGTATTAGGAAATTACCAAAATACCAAGTACCTGGCTTTAGGCATCCATCCAAGTCAGCTGGTCCTCCGGGAATAATCGAGCTGATAAATACACCTAGATCCAGTCTTCCCATCTTTTCTCCACCGATAATTTGAAATCCTATGAAACAACATGTTTTAATACACCCTTCCCAACACCAGTGCTTTCAATCACCAAGGATTAGCCTGCAAGAAACACAGGCATGCACAGACTTCCTACAGCATATATGGCTGCAGTGGAGCCACAGTGAGGTGGGACTCTGACAGATTCAGTCATGGTGAAAGTACTGCTGGGAGGCATTTCTCTGGCGCTGCCTAGCGGCTTGGGCAGAGGTTGGCGTCGTGGGTGTGCAGCAGTGCCTTCATCAGAAGTGGTCTCTCAATACCTAAGCCTGGGCCGCACACCTGTCCTCTCAGAATTCTCATGGGTCATTAAAAGCCTCACAGCGACTTACCTAGGCCATGCTTTGCATCTTTTTTCAGGTTCACCAAGGTGATCTCCCTTTCTGGTGAGGATACAATGCTCCATCTTTTGTGTAGCACATCTATTGGGAATTTATCATTTTAAAAGAAAAAGAAACATACTATGTTCAGAGATTAAGATAATCAGTATTCCAATTTAAACATTAACAAGGTTTGTTAAGAGGTTTTACAATCACTTAAACATATATATATGTTTATATATATATCCATCATCTTACATTTTTTTATAGTGACTGATAGTTTATAAAATCACTCTATGGTATAACATTGTTTCTTGTGAATTAAGGATATTTCCGTTTCAAATGAGTAAATAAACCTCCAGAGGTTAACTGATCTGAGCAGGTGGGCTGAGCTGGGCAGGAAAGAACTGGGCTTTATATTAAAGTCTTCTTCCATCTCATTCTCCAGTCACAGCAGACATCACCTTCTAATGAAAAGGTGGCCTTTTTATTTATAAATGAACCATTCCTCATCTATTCTAGATCAGTGGTTCTCAACCTTCCTAATGTCGTGACCCTTTAATACAGGTCCTCATGTTGTGGTGACCCCCAAACTATAAAATTATTTTTGTTGCAACTTCATAACTGTAATTTTGCTACTGTTATGAATTGGGTGACCCGCAGGTTGAGAACCGCTGTTCTAGACTCTGGAGTAAATAGCACCAATAAGAACCTGGACCTTTTTCTCTTTTTTGCTTGTTTTTAAATACCACTAGTCAAGACTTATCCAGCATATTTAGATTCTCAAAGGATTTTCATTCATTCCTCATGAGGAAGAATCTAAGGAGTCAGATAAAGCCATGTTTTTCAATATTGCTTTGTGGGTAAAGAATACATTTGTGATCTGCTCAACATTACAACTAGTATAAAAAGCCCAATAAATTATCTAAAGTTAGTATGAGAAATGCTATTTAAATAAATTTAATGTCACCACCAGAACTAGAATTTATTTTATTTCCATGTAGGTTTAATTAAAAAAAGACTAATCATTCAGAAATATCCTTTTAACTAAAATATGTTACTTAGTTGCCATGCTGATAAAGTTAGTTCACCTGCTTCCCTATCAAGTATTTGAACACACACGCACACATTTAACGTCGATTAGAATTTGATAGCCCAAACTGGTCTGTGTCTGAAGGCAGTAAGACAGTGGTGCGGATCCACTTTCATATTTCTGAAAGTTAAATGTTCACATCTGACTCCACGCAGTGAGTGGCTGTCAGCATAGTGTAGCTTGTAAAAATGAAAGCGATGGCTTTCCTAAAGTGTAAAGCAGGATTTCCTTTAGGATTTCTGTGCAGTTTTGTAACACCCAAACCACCATGACACAGGGTTTGCTTCTGCACATGTCGACACATGATCATCTCATATACAATCACACCGGTGTTGTTTTAGCATCTAGGGACATGCATTGCATACATATGTGATGCTTTATATTCTAGAAATCATCTCCTTCAGTTTCACGAAAGGATAATATTCATGGTTAGTCATAAATTGCTCCTGAAAGGGCTCACTATTCCTCTTTCTAGTTTCCCATTCCAGGGATTTCTCCCATCAGTTTTCCTATGAAGGTGTTGTTCCACTTCACTCAGATTTTAAAAAAAACAGGCTTATTTTGGTTCTGCCTTGTCAGTAATGACTAAACCAGTTTCAACTGGTTGGAAGTCCTGAACCATGGATAAAACCAGAATGCCAAACCTTAAAAAAAAATTAACCCAATAAGGAAGTGAGGTCAGGTTAGAAATTGAAATCAGTACATTGTTTCTGTGACCATGTTTGTGAGGTGGCAAGAGGGAGCGACCAGGAGAAAAGTGCTTTGTAACATGATTAGGGGACAAGGATTGGTCTGAATTTCCACTTCTTCATATCTAAGCACGGGCTGCCCTTGGAGTTAGAAGCTGGTTTGAAGGAATTACTCAGTGCTACTTGAGAAGTCCTCCGGCGCAGTGTTCTCAGGAAAAGCAAATTCCTAGGCAGAGCAGGGAGAATCAAAGGCAAGCAGCAGCAGGAGAGACTGCGCAGGGAAAACATTGCCTCTGCCTGGCTACTTTCCTCACCCCCAACTAAGGCTTCAAGTGGCTGCTTGTTGGTGGAGCTGATTCCGATCAGGGTGCCCGTGTGTGCACTGTCGAAGTCGGACCGAGGGCAGACAAGGCTGCAACCTGGCTAGGTTTAACACATAAGGGCACTGAAGACAAAGCCAATTTATTTTAGATAGAACGTATCTGCCCTCAATGATAAAACCTTTCCGTATTCTTAGAGTTTCAGAGAGTATCTATGGAGCACAGGTATTCTACTAAAGAATAAAAAATGCCACCACCGACCACTGCCCCTCTATAACCTTTGTACTATCCAGATGGTTTTCCTGGCTAATAATGTGTGTGTCCGTATGTTTTTAGATGTTTATTTCCAGCCCTGGAAGAGGACACCATACTTGGAAAGGGAGCAGGTCAGGGAGAAAGATGACTTCCAATGGACGGAAGGCCACCCTGGCTCCAACAACGGGCTCAAGCATAGCGCTGCTCATCGGGGGTTCACTGGCAGGGAGACCGCACAATCTGCTTCTGGAAAGACCTCAGCTCAAATCTTAATGACAGATCCTTAAATACACCCCCTGAGCCAGTGCCACTCTGTCACGGGGGCATGGGGGTGGGCCCTTAACATGGAATGGACTTGAAGATGGCACCAGAAACAGAGCTAGCAGACAGAGTAAGCTCTGCGTATTTAAGGATTTGTCACTAAGATTTGAGCTCTCATTTATTTGTTCTGTTGTTATCTCATCCTTTAAAGTGTTCAGTGACCCACACTCTTGTCCCAGTGCCTCGCTGGGCGCTGTGGGGAAACAGAATGAAGCAATGCACAGGGCAGCTGCTAGCACAGTGAATGCGAGCTAAACCACCTGAGGCTCAAAGAGCAATGAGTCGGTCGTATTACTAATTAGCTGCATTACAGGCATGAGCCAGGCCTGGAAGAAAGGTCCTCAGAAGTGCTCCCGTAATTACGAGAGGGGGAAACTCCTTCCTGCTGGAGGTTATGGGGAAGAATTCAAGGAAGCAGGGTAGGCTTTTTAAAAGTGGGATGTGGAGGTGGTTAGAGCCAATAAGGCACTAAGAAAAGCTGAGATGGAAAGGTGGAGGGAAGATTTCGGGGAAAATGCTACATATCAGTTAGCTTAGAGTACAGGGTCTCACCAAATATTTGACTGCCAGGAAGCTTTGCCAGTCTGCTCTTTCAGCAGGAATACCTCGCTCAGCATGCCCTCCGCATCCCTGATGATGAGATGGGACTTATGACGGGAGGACAAAAGGAAGAAAGGGTGTTGGTGTGCAGGTGGATGCTATAGACAGGTCCGGGTACATGCTTAGTTTCTGTTTATCTTGGTCTTCTCTTTACATAGCAAAACTCCAAATGCACAGCCATAGAGATGATTCCAACTCATAACAATCCCATAGGACAGTGCTGACCTGTCCCTGTGGGTTAGAGAAAAAAGCCTCATATTTCTCCCAAGGAGCAGCTGGTGGTTTCAAAGTGCTGACCTTGCCCTTAACAGCTCAGCACCTCACCACTATGCTGCCAACACGACTCTCATCAGTTGGAAATAAGTTGGAGGTGGAACTACCAGAGTGTGTATAGTTGCATGAAAACCCAAGTAAAATGAAGAAGTATTTGTAGAGTTCAAGGAAGGTTGAATAGAATGTATGACTCTCAACAACAAAAAAATAATTTATGACTCTCTGAAAGTGAGGCAGCTAGATATGTCAAGTACCCAAACAGTGCTCAGTTATTTTAGTCATTACTAAATGTAATAAGTATTAATATCCAAAGATTGCTTATTTTCACATCCTTAAGACAAGTTTCTCATTAAATATTGTCTACGACCACAGTAAAACTTGTAAAAAATACCTGAAAGCCTAAACAAAACCACTGAAATCGAGTCTATTCCAACTCATAGTACCCTTTAAAGCAGAGCACTGCCCCACAGGGTTCCAAGGCTGTAACTCCTGATGGAAGTAGATTGCCACGTGTTTCTCTGAGGGAGCAGCAGAACTTCTGATTACCAGCCAAGCAATTAACCACGGAACCACTAGGGATCTTTTAGCGTGAAAACAAACCTTGTCCTGGTAACATATGCTGGTACCATTCCCAATAACACTTTAATGGGACTCACTTTAAGAAGAGTTGATAGATGCATAATTTAGAAGTTTAATTTTGCTCTAATGTTGCCTTCTTTCTCGCCCTTTAAATTGTATGAAGATACTATATGGTTCACAATAGATTGTTCACAGAAATGAAAGATATCAGTCTTTCCTAACTGAACTTTCTAGTAAGAGCATAATTCTGATGCGGTCAAAGCGATATAATCATTTTAAATATGAATCAACAATTTATCTTAGGCAAAAATTAAAAAACATCAGGCTCCCCAAACAGCAATAATTAAAACAAACACACATCCCAAACCACACTGCCACACACATAAAATTTTTCTTAGATATAGATCCTGGCCAGCTATTAATCATTTTCATGCTGCTGATTGGACAATACGCTACACGGGAGATGGGCGAGGCGCTGGATGAACCTATCATGCTGCCTAAGGAAACAGTTATCCAATCACAGACCTTGCAGACAGTGGGCCATTAGGATCACACAAAAAGAGTGAGGTTTGTTGTTGTTCTATTACCTAATATTGGTATCTGCTTGGCTGGCATGTAAGAGGAATGATAATGGAAACTGGCATTTTATTTCCGTACCAGAATAAATCAGCCAAATGAACTGAGGCCACTTAACACTGCCCAGTCAACTCATCCATTGATCGAAAAGGCCTGGATTGGATGAACTTCTTCTTAAGTTTCCCCAGTTCTCAATTAACTCTTTCACTTCTGTTTAATTCTGCATCTCTTCGATTCTTTGCAAACATTTTGGATTTTAATTTTTATTATAAATTTTAACTTTGCATGTATTCTAGTTAACCCTGTGTGTGTGGTGGGGGACAGATGGGCACTCATATTTGAAATTACATTTGACTAAGTGTGCTTTTTAAATCATATTTCTACTCATATAATAGTTCATTGCTTGAAACTAAGAATGTTTATAAAGACACTGATTAGCCTTGGCCTTGAGGGAAAAGTTCCTGTTGTGTTACTGTGCACCCAAATCACCTCTTCTTGTAAGAAGTTTTCCCCTCCTGATTTTGTTTTTGCTAAGATGCCTGTGTTCAACCTCATAAAATGCTGGCATGCGTTCTGGGGTCTAAATACTTCAGGAACCATTGTGACAAACCTACCTATATGTTACTTTTCAATTGCGGTGCAGTAATACAGTAAAACATACAAACATTTACAATCAAAGGAAAACAAACCAAAAAAAATGCTGACAATTTTATTTAAGTGTTGTGTAACTTTCAATTTTTTTCTTTCTACTCTCTTCTGAAGGAGTATTATAATTGTGTTTTTTGAAAGGTTGGACTTTATTAGAAAATCACAATTAATTAAGAGATTGGAATTCTTCCCATGGTTCTACTACAAAGTGTGAGATTAAAGTGCTTGTGACTTTTCCTCTTCTTTTTCAAGTTTCACAATCTTTAAGACTCTTTGGAAGTTATAAAAAAGATTGAATTTTATACATTGGTGTTTGTATTAAGCAACAAATAATTCAATATTAACTGCAGTTCTTCAGTAATGGAAAATCAAGATCAGAAGGGAGACTATATACAGGCTACAATAAAACTCAGGAGTAATTTAACTTATTGATTCTCAGCTACCTGATTTAGAAAAAATATCTGTGCCATATCCCTTTTTAAAAAAATTCAAGATTCTCAACAGAGAACTAATCTAGGCCACTTGGGGAAATTCATCGAGAGATGAGGTGAAAACATGGCCTTGTCCATAAGCTTACTAGAGCACAGCCCCATAAAAAAAGCGGATTAGCAGAATAGTGCTTGACTAGGGAAAGAGTGAAGCCACAGGAGGACAAAGTGGTAGGCCAATGCCATGGTACAATTAGTTGCAGGCAGTTCAAAGAAACATTCCACGAATCCCCCAGAAAGAACCCAGTATTCTTGAATTTCTGGAAAATCGCACCCGGGTCCTCTAAAACAACATAACGCAAACAGCAATCAGCCCTAACAACCTCAATGGAAAAAAAAACCAGGAGAAACAAAATGCAATGGCAGAAGATGTCCTGAACCTAACAACATGCATAGAGTAAGCAGACATTGATGTCCCACAGAAAGAAATGTTCAGTTGGATGAAGGGAGACATCGGAGAGTGTAAGACATGAAAAAATAATAATTTATAAATTATAAAGGGTTTGTGAGGAGGGAAGCTGGGGGAGGGAGGGGAAAAATAAGGAGCTGATACCAAGGGCTCAAGTAGAAAGAAAATGTTTTGATAATGATGATGGCAACAAATGTATAAATGTGCTTGACACAATGGACAGATGTATGGATTGTGATAAAAGTTGTATGATCCCCAAATAAAATGATTTTTTTTTTAAAAAGAAAATTTCAGAATGCTGCTTGGGATATGAGGG
This sequence comes from Tenrec ecaudatus, assembly GCF_050624435.1. NCBI lineage: Eukaryota > Metazoa > Chordata > Mammalia > Afrosoricida > Tenrecidae > Tenrec > Tenrec ecaudatus. The sequence goes on from NC_134532.1 coordinate 136,163,751, forward strand.
AAACAATACAGAAAAAGGATGAAATGATAGAGGATATAAAGATCATACACCAAAGGGAAATACAAAAACTTAGGGAGGAGATAACAAAAACTCACAGACTTTGCCAACTGACTGGAGGAGGCAGAGAACCGCACCAGTAACCTAAAGGACAGCCAAGCCTATTTTAACAAACATGAACAAAAGTCTAATAAGATCACCAGAGTAGCTGAAGAAAACCTAAGAGCTATGTCTGATGCTATGAAGAGGAACAACATCAGAATAATTAGATTACTGGAGGAAGACACAACAAAGAAGTCATCTGCAACAATAGTGAGAATTCCTGGAGGAAAACGTCCCAGGCTTTATGAATGAAAACCAGGCAACTGTTCAGGAGGCTGAAAGAACACCAGCTAGATTGAATCCCTAGAAGAAGTCACCAAGGCACATAATAGTTAAACCATCCAACTTTGAGGAAAAGGAGAAAATTATGAGAGCAGCGAGGGGAAAAACAATCAATCACATATAAAGGTTCCCAAATAAGAATATGCTCAGACCTATCGGCAGAAACTATGAAGAAGAGGTGAGAGTAGAATAACATATTCCAAAAATTGAAGGAAAATAATGCATGAATATTCTACCTAGCCAAATTATCTATCTAGATTGAGAAGTAAGAGTCTTCTAAGACAAGGGAAAACTCAAAGACTATGTTAGAAGAAACCCAGCCCTACAAAAGATCCTTGCCAACCCAGTATGGACAGAACAGCACTCACCAAGCTGCACAATCCCACCCTGGGGGCAAAAAAGAGAAAACAGCCCCCAAGATAGCATTGGCTTAAGGGTGGAAAGAAGTCAAGAATGACACACACACACACACACACACACACACACACGCATGCACGCACAACACACTGATAATAAAGGGAGGTAGGAAAACATCCAACACAAAGGTATAAGATGACATCACAGAGTCTACAGATGGGTGTAATAACCCTGAATATCAACTGACTGAACGCAGGCATTAAAAGGCTGAGGCTGCTCCAGAAGTCCTCATGGGCAATCTGGTCTCCCAGCGGAGGGAGCCCCGGAAGGCAGGCTGAAGGGAGGCGCAGGGCCTTGCACAAGCACCAGGTCTTGGCCTTCTGCTGAGGCAGCTCCGAAGCTGACCTCCTTGTGCATGTGGTTCCATAGAGTCTTGTCTGTGCACAGAGCCCTCGGCAAGGCAAGGCTGTCATCCTTCAGGGGAGAAGAGCCCATCTTTCTCCCAGGTATAAAATGCAGGGATCACTTTTGCACCGAATTGACAATTCCATTTCACATCTGAGGACAGTATCACCTACGTTGGGGACCACTGTTAAATGTCTTTAAGGGAGGAGATGCTCGTCTCTCTGAATTGGAAGTCCCGGTGATTTTTGAAGCCTCCAACAGTTGGAATAAGCCGACACTCAAGCAAAGCTCCCAAACTGACATCCTTACATACCTGCCCCACTGAGGAACATCATGATGTCAGCAAGTCTATACACTTGAACCATTGCACAAAGGGGAGAGATGAAAAAAAAAGCTGAGGTTAGCTGACTCTTTCAATGAAGCTAGTATAACTCTGATACCAAAATCGGGCAAGGATCCCACAAGACTGGAGAACTTTTGACCAACATCTCTATGAACATTGATGCAAAAATCCTTAACAAAATACTAGCTGATAGACTATAAAAGTATATACTATATATACTTGTGTATAAGCCAAGAGTTTTTCAGCACATTTTAAATGTAGTTTTTGTGGTAAAATTAGGTGACTTGGCTGATATTCCGGTCAGTTTATACTCAAGTAAATATGATAAAACAAATAGTCTATCATGACCAAATGGGATTCATACCAGGGAAGCAGGGATGGTTCAACATACAAAAGACCACTAGTATCAATCGCCACATTGACATGAAAATCTTTAAGAACCACATGATAATATCAATAGACTCAGAAAAAAACATTTGACAACATCCAACAATTTCTGTTTAAGATACTCAAGAAGGTAGGATGAAAGGAAAATTCCTCAAGCTATTACAAACTATATATGAAAAACCAACAGCCAAATGGTAGTCAATGGAAAAAAGACGAACAATCCCACTGAAGAAAGGGGACCAGAAAAGGATGCCCCTTGTCTCCACTCTTATTTAACATCACACTGGATGTCCTAGCTAACAATACATGGCAAAGAAAAGACATCAAAGGTATTCGCCTGGAGAAGGAAGAGATGAAACTATCGTTTTTTGCAGATGATATGGTTTTATATATGGAAAAACCCACAAGGGGAGTATTGGAGGCAATAAAGGATTATGGCAGAGTGGCAGGATACAAGATCAAACAGAAATCTATCAGAGTGCTATACACACAAGACCACAGAAGAGGAGATAGAAAAGGTGGTACCCTTCACAACAACCAAGCACAAATGGAAATATCTAGGGATATATTTGCCTAAAAAAAACCCAAAAGATTTATATGAGGAAAACTACAGAACACTATTACAAAAAACCAAGAGTGACTTCAACAAATGGAAGACTATCCCATGCTTGTGGATTAGAAGACTAAATATAGTAAAGATGTCAGTTCTGCCCAAAGCACTAATATAAGTTTAATGCAATCCCGATACAATTACTATCATCTTTCTTCAAATAATTGGAAAAACTGATTACCAACTTCACACGATGAGGGAAGAAGCCCAGAATTAGCAGAGAACTCCTCAAGAAAGAGGACACAGTGGGAGGACTTGCTTTACCTGACCTTAACACAGATAATACAGCCACAGTGGTCAAAACTGCATGGTATCGGTTTAATGACAGATACTCAGACCAATGGAAAAGAACTGAAAACCCAGAAATAAAATCATCAGCAAACAGACAACTGTATCTTATCTTTGCTAAGGACCCAAAAAATATCAAATGGGAAGCAAATGCCTTCTTCAACGAGTGGTGCTGGAGAAAGTGGATATCAACTTGCAGAAAAATGAAGTAAGAACTTTATCTCACTCCAAGAAACAACAACAAACTCAAGGTGGATCACAGACTTCGAGGAAAACCCCCAAACTATTAGGGCCATTAATTAGGGAACTGAAACAAACCTGAGAACTTTGGTGCAGGGAATACATGGGCTAGCATTTATAGAGGCCTAATAAAGGCATGTACATATGTAAATATATTTATATATGAGGATGGGGAAATAGATTTAGGTGTATATATTTATAGGTTTAGTATTAAGGTAGCAGATGAACACTGGGTCTCCACTCAAGTACTCCCTCAATGCAAGAATACTTTGTTCTATTAAACTGGCATTCCATGATGCTCACCTGCCTAACACAATCTCTGAAGACAAGGCAGGTACACAAGCAAATGTGGTGAATAAAGATGATGGTGCCCGGCTATCAAAAGAGATAATGTCTAGGGTCTTAAAAGACTTGAAGGTAAACAAGCGGCCATCTAACTCAGAAGCAACAAAGCACACATGGAAGAAGCATACCAATCTGTGTGATCATGAAGTGTCGAAGGGATCAGTTATCAGGAAACAAAGAACAAAAAATTATATCATTGTGTGCTCACCTCCCTGATACGATCACTGAAGACAAACGAGTACATAAGCAAATGTGATGAAAGCTGATTGTGCCTGGCTATCAAAAGATATAATATCTAGGGTCTAAAAGGTTTGAAGGTAAAGAAGCAGCCATCTAGGTGGAAGAAGCACACCAGCTTGTATGATTATGAGGTGCTAAAGGGGTCAGTTATCAGGAATCAAAGAACAAAAAAAATCTTATCATTGTGAATGAGGGGGAGTGTGGAGTGGGGACCCAAAGCAGGCAACTGGACATCCCCTTGGGAGCAGACAAACCAGTCAGGGTGCAGTATAGCAACGATGAAACATACAACTTTCCTCTAGTTCCCAAATGCTTCCTCCCCACCCACTATCATGATTCCAATTCTACCTTACAAATCTGGCTAGACCAGAAGATGGACACCGGTACAGATAGGAACTGGGAACACAGGGAATCCAGGGCAATTGATCCCTTCAGGACCAGAGGTGAGAGTGGTGATACCAGGAAGGTGGAGGGAGAGTGGGGTAGAGAGTGGGAACCGATGCTAAGGATCTACATATAATTTCCTCCCTGGGGGATGGACAACAGAAAAATTGGTGAAGGGCGATGTTGGGCAGTGTAAGATATGACAAAATAATAATTTATAAATTATCAAGGGTTCATGAGGGAGGGAGGAGTGGGGATGGAGGGGGAAATGAGGAGCTGATGCCAGGGGCTTAAGTGGAGAGCATATGTTTTGAGAATGATGAGGGTAACGAATATACAAATTTGCTTTATACAATTCACGCATGTATGGTTTGTGTTAAGAGTTATATGAGCCCCCAATAAAATGATTAAAAAATACATGGGCTATTAGAAATAGGGAAGGACACAAATACAGATGAATCACAAATGTCAAGTGGGATATACTAAAGATAAAATACCTATGTACATCGAAAATATTCACCAAGAGGGTAGTAAGAGAGCCACGGACTGGGAAAATATCCTTAGCTATGACACATCAGACAAAGGCCTTATCTCTAAAATCTATAATACTCTGCTAGCTTCCAAAAATAAAAAACTAATTGCCCACTGAGGAGGTGGGAAAAGAACTTGAATATAACTTTCACAAGGGCAGAAATCCAAATGTCCAAAAATAGTATGAGAAAATGTTCTCAATCATTAGCCATAAGACAAATGTGAATCAAAGCAATGAGATACCACCTAACACTCTCAAAGACAGTCCAATTCAAAAAATCAGAAAGCAACAAGTGTTGGAGGGACTGTAGTGAGATAGAAGCTCTCATCCACTGTTGGTGGACCTGCAGGTATATAAAGCCACTATGAAAACCGATTTGGCGATATCTAAAACAGATGGAAATTGAGCTACCATACAACCCAGCAATCCTCCTACTGGGCATATACCCAGAAGAGGCAAGAAACAAACCACAGCCAGACATCTCTGTTCCAGTGTTCACTGCAGCACAGTTCACAATTGCAAAGAGTTAGAAACAACCCAAATTTCCATTAACAGGAGAATGGATTAAAAACTGTGGTACAAACATACAATGGAGAGTACTACGCATCCCTAAAAAGCAGTGATGCACACATGAAGCATATCGCTGCATGGGAAGAACTGGAGGAAATTACGCTGAGCGAAGCCAGCTAAGCACAAAAGGACAAGTACAACATGAGTTCACTGAGGTAAGCTTAAAATTGCAAAAGGGGCATAGGGGAAAAGCTACCATATACAAAGATTCCTGGGGTGAGGTCCTGGTAATATGGCAGGGGCCAGACCAAACCCAGGGACACATATGGTAGCCAACTAAAAAGGAGGGGGCAGAAAGAAAAAACAGAAAATATATGGGTAGCGTGGGAACAGGGCACTAACCAACTCATTGGGAGGGTATTGTTTGTATCTCCACAGGGAAAGAGGGACCAGACTTCAACCAGGTGCTCCAAGACATGAATGCGATGTACCAACATGAAGCAGGGAACCAGTGGAGAGGTCTGAGGGGACAGGTCCAATCCTAACTATGTGGACAGCCATCCATCCCTGCAAAAGAATTCACTTCAGGGGACAGCACTGAAGCTACAGCTCAGGGAGAGGAACATATCTGATCAGAGCACACAGGAGCAAATTAAGGGAGAGGAAGCGAGTATGGTGCACATCCTGGCCTGCCAAGCCCTGAGGACTATATTCTCGCTCAGAGCAGCCAATGGACAGTGAGGACTGTACGGCCATCCCCACTACGAGATATGACGTCCCTCGCTGACCCATAGCACTACGGGGGACAACACTGGAGATGCAGTGTGGGAATTGTGCTCAATCTGACTCCACTACACTGAGGTGAAACACTAAGGGCGTAAAACAGAAAAGCAAGGGGAACAGAGCAATGAAGTCCCCAGGAAATACCAAAAATAGACTTTGGGGCCAGGGTGTGGTGCCCCTTCAGACTCAACCAGAAAACACTCCTAAAGGTCAACAAATAGAACTTGAACTATTTATAGTATTTTCTCTTCTTTGTCATTGGTTTTTGTTGTTACTGTTTTGTTTTCTTTTGTTGCTTTGTCTTGTTTTCTGTGCATATTATTATCTCTGCAGGTCTATCTAGATAAGACAAGTGGGATAAACAATCTGGAGGAGAAAACAGATTGGTTCCAGGCGGTCATGGCAAAGGGGGAGGTGGGGGAAAGGAAGTGGGTGTTAAACCCAGGGACAAGGGAACAACAAGTGATCCATAACCGATGGCAAAGAGGATATAGGAGGCCTGGTAGGGCTTGATCAAGAGCAATGTAACTGAGAGGAATTACTGAAACCCAAATGTAGACTGAACATGATAGTGAGACAAGAGGAAAGTAAAAGGAATAGAGGAAAGAGGTATTTATGAAAGTCTAATACAGGCGTGTTCATATGTAAATATATTTAGATATGATGGGGAAATAAATCTATGTGCATATATTTAGGTTTAGTATGAAGGTAGCAGATGGAAATTGGGCCTCCACTCAAGCACTCCCTCAATGCAAGAACACTTTGTTCTATTAAACTGACATTCCATGATGTTCACCTTCTTGACATGATTGTTGAAGACAAAGTGGGTGTGGTGCATAAGCAAATTAGTGAAGAAAGCTGATGATGCCCAGCTATCAAAAGATATAGACTGTGGGGTCTTCAAGGCTTGAAGATAAACAAGCAGCCATCTAGGTGAGAAGCAACAAAAGCCCACATGGAAGAAGCACACTAGCCTGTGTGATTATGAGGTGTCGAAGGGATCAGGTGGCAGGTGTCAAAGAACAAAAAATCATATCATTGTGAATGAGGGGGAGTGCAGAGCGGAGACCCAGAGCTCATCTGTAAGTAACTGGACATCCCCTTACTAACAGGTGTCCTCAAACTATGGCCCGGAGGCCACATGCAGCCCACCAAGGATATTTATTCAGCCCGCTGGGTGTTTTTGCCCCACTTTTTTTACTTCAAAATAAGATATGTGCAGTATGCACAGGAATTTGTTCATAGTATTTTTTTAAAAAAACTATAGACTGGCCCTCCAACGGGTCTGAGGGACAGTGAACTGGCTCCCTGTTTAAAAAGTTTGAGGACCCCTGCCCTTACAAAAGGGTCACAGGGAGGAGATGAGCCAGACAGGGTGCAGCATAGCACCGATGAAACACAACTTTCCTCTGGTTCTTTAATGCTTCCTTCCCCTAACTATCATGATCCCAAATCTACCTTACAAATCTGGCTAGTCCAGAGTACACTGGTACAGATAAGAGCTGGAAACACAGGCAATACAGCACAGATCAACCCATCAGGGCCAACAATGGGAGTAGGGATACCAGGAGGGTGGAGGGAAAGTGGGGTAGAAAGGGGGAACCAATTACAAGGATCTACATATAACCTCCTCCCTTGGGTATGAACAGAATGGGTGAGGGAGCCATCGGACAGTGTAATACATGAAAAAAATTATGAATTACCAAGGGTTTGTGAGGCCTCCCTCACAAGGGTGGGTGGGGGAAGGAGGAGGAAAATGAGGAACTGATACCAAGGGCTCAAGTAGAAAGAAAATATTTTGAGAATGCTGATGGCAACAAATGTACAAATGTGCTTGACACAATGGATGTATTGATTGTAATGTGATAAGAGTTGTAAGAGCCCAAAATAAAATGATAAAAAAGAGGATTTCTATTTTTTTTACTAAACTGATAAAAGGCATTTTTGCCATTCTACCTCAAAATCCTATAGTTGCAGTTATACAGCAAAATATAAAGACATAAATAACAACAACAGCAAAATAGATTGGCCTTTTCTCTGCAGGGGGCAAGAGGGAAAATATGGCTTTAGGAGTTTTAATTGAAACAGTACCCCGGCATATACTCAATTGATATCTGATTTAAATTCACAATTTTTTCCCTACCAGAACTTAGATGTCAATATATCTCAGGTTCTCACCCTTGAAAAGATCTTTACCCAGCTTCTTTAAAAGGTTCAGCTGGAGGACATACTCAGGTATTGCCATGCAGACCCACCATCCAATCTGCAGGAGAAAGATGGGGTATTCCTTCTGTGTAAACCCCAGGAAGGTTCACAGCCTTCGAAGCCACGTGGGGCAGTTCTACTTCTTCTCACAAAGTTGCTGTGAGCCAGAATGGGCTGGGTGGCCATGGCTTTTGATGCTGGGCACATGCTTCTGGAGGCAGTCTACAGCGTGAAGAGTGTGAGATCTGGACACAGTGCGTGCCTTCCAGTCACAGCGCCCGCCTGCTGCGTCTCTGACCTCCATAACTCAAAATAACTCATGCTTCCTCTGTAAAGAGGAAAGAACCGCAGCACATGCTTCATATGGGTCTTGTAGGGATTCCATGTGAAATAAATATAACATGCCTAGAATAGTGCTTTGCATATGCTAACGATTCAATGAATATAAGCCAATAATTAATACCACTAGGAATATATTGATAGGCTATTCAAGCTATATAAGTAGCTATAAGTAGTCTAAATTCAGTTCACATAAGTATGGTCATCAGACATTTTCTATAATGAGATATGCTCCCACTTGGGGGTGGGGTGAGAGAGAATTAATAAACTGAAAGATAGACACATAAGAAAAGAAATGAGAATCACTCCTTCATTTGCTCTGTGTTTCAGAAAACACTAGTATTGTTTCCTTCCAAGAGAAATCGTCCTCTCCTGAAGACGTAGGCTGTGTATCTCTGTTCGAGAATGAGGATTATATACAAAACAACTCTGAAGCATCGGATAGTTGCTGAGCTACAAAAATGGAAGTTTCAGGTAGTGCAGCCTACTCTCAGGCCTTCCATTTCACTTTGACCTACAAAAAAAGCAGAGCTAAACTTTAAAGCTTCACTGATTTCAACTATATTGATAATTCTGATTAGCATACATGCTTATTTTTCACAACTCCTCTGCTTCTTTTCCATTTTGAAAGTCTAGAGGTAAATGTTTTCTGAAGTGCATGCAGAAGTATACACACAGCACAGAAGCATTCTTGTCGACCTCCGAATGTAATTCGAAAGATCAAACAGGATCATGTACTTGAAGTATTTTGTAACATAAATACTGGTACATTTGAGTCTACTGGCTTTCAATGCTCTGACTTTTTCTGGACTTCTTCCTAAAATTATTCTTTAAATTCTTCCCATAATGCCTAGAGTACGACCCAAGAGTTCTTCACTAATTGGTTCTCGATTTAGCTCTTTATCCTTTCCTTTCCTGAAATGCCCCCAGATTGAGACTCTTACAGCTCCCTGAATCTGTTATCCGGTCTGTCCTCATGCCTCTGATTATGCTGTGCCCTTGACTGGTAATGCTCACCCCCTCCACGCCCCCATTAGACTTCACTAAATCTTCCTTCTCTTTCACGGGTCAGCTCAAGCATCACTTTAAAATACACTCTCCACTTAAAGCCCTATTGATGAAAAGTATCTCTCACCTGAACTACCCGGTCAGTTTTCCAATTAAGTCTTCGTCACTGACCGACACCTCTCTAATTCATCAGAGAGCCTAAGTGAAAAGTCACACTCCTCATCACCGTGCTGCTGAGAAATACAAATCTCCAGTAAAGCCCCCAAACTTCTTGACTTAGAATTGAAGACTTCAATATTAGGTCTAAGACTATCTCACAAAATCTAAGAAAAGAGAAAATATGTGATGGCAATGAGGGGAAAACATTTTTGTAAACCTACCATTTTCTTTAAAGGGTACTTGGGATGAAGGGTTTCCAGAACTATGCATAGTCATTCCTGTGACATAAATTACATTATTAGACATGTGACAAAATGGTCAGACACTAGATAACTCATTTCTTCTGATAAATCGATACAAATGTTTAAAACATTAAGGCAGCAATAATATTCCTTTTATTTACCCGAAGAAAAAGAAGACTTTCCAAAATGAGCATAGAAACTACTTTTTAAAGTCCAAGTTAAATGTATTAACTCTGTTTTGCAAAGTAAGTTTAAATGCAAATCTATTGTCTCTGACAACTATGAAATTATCAAACAGGTGGGTTTTACAGGGTCATGCTCAAGGAAAATTCAGTATTCAATAAGAATGATTAAAAATGAAAAATCAAAAGCAGAAAATAAATTCCTTTTATGGGTGAATTTTATTCTGATTTTTCTTTGTTGTGATGCACTGATATGCTTTGTCTCTTCTACTCTGATATGTGATGGATTCTCAGGTAGACCAAGGCCTTCCTAGTAAAAATGGCTCTGAATCTATGAGATCCCATTACAGGTGAGCATATTTTTTTAAAAGTTTCTTTTCCTACACTATTACCCTAGGCTCTCAGGAGCCTCCTTTTAGGTTATTTTTAGGTGATTTAGCAATTAACATGGTGTCATCTACTTTTGGATAGGCACACAAATTATGGGAGAAAGAAGGTAAGCTTGTTTATGCTGACCTATGCCATATACTTGACCAGGGTCTTCAATGGATGATTCTGATTCCTGCTTCCTCCTTTCGGGGCTTCTATTTAAACTTGCCAAAGACTTTGAACTAAAGAGGAAAAAGGAAGGTAGGAGGGGGAAGTGTCAATGTTAATATATATATGTATATGTATATATATATGGTGAAAATAATAAAATGTCAAAACAACAGATGTACGAAATGTAGAATTTACAGACATGTAGTTTGGATTATTTAGTAATGTTCTTACTTATTAAGTTTTGTGAATCCTGCCACAGAATCTGGGTCAGATCTCGCCATCGGCTCAAAGGGCTTTCCCAGCAGCTCCTCAGTGGTGTGTGTTGGGGATTCCACAGTGACCGTGGCATTTTTCCGATGAGGATAGAGAGAGGCCTGACTGAGATCGTGGTATGATTTACTCATCCCTCTAGGCTTTGCCTCCCAGGAAGCTCTGGCACTCTTCTCTTTGGAATGGTTTTGGAATGGCTGGTAAAGCGACAACTCTGAGCAGGACAGCCTCTTCAGAATCTCAGCTTGAACTGACAGAGGTTGGACGGCCAGTTTGTTCAGTGTGCTGCTGGCCAGACTGCCAGTGCTGATTGCTCGTGCCATATTAAATCCTCTAACGGACTCTGCTTGGAGATTCAGGCTCCTAAACGAAGCTCTCTCTACAAGGAAATAGGATGGCTTTACACGAAGGAAACACTGCAGTACCTTTATAACAAGAGTTATTTTAATAAAGTTAATACAGCATGCAGTTTTTTAATCACTCTCATTGTCAGTCCAGGTAGGTAGCTTTCAACGTGCGGCAATCAACAATTTTACAAAGGAGGTTTGAAGATCGAGGGGTTTATACCATCGCACCATCCTTGTCATTTCCTCAGCGGCAATGCCTGCCTTCCTACTTCTTCTAACGAGACTCTTGGATGTAACAGTGATTGGAGGTTCAGGCTTATTAATCCTACGTTCCCAACGATGGGTCTCAGTTAGAAATGAGAAAGGTGTTCGGCAGAGCAATTTCCAGCCTGACTCGAGTCTCTACCCTACAATGTTAGCAAAGCAAGGATGGGAGAGGGAGAGAAGACCCCCAAGTGGGCCAATTATGGGGAAGGCATGCCGAAAAAAGCAGATGCTCAGAGCAGAGTTTTGACCAGAGAAAACGTTTTGATGATCATATTATGGAAAGTTTTACATGGAAGGTGGTGATGGATGCACTGAATATACTAAAAGGCCATTATTATACACTTTAAGTGGGTAAATTATACAGTGCGTGATTATATTGCAGTAAAGCTGTGGCAGATCATAAAAATAAGTAAAAGCTTAAGCAAGTGACTTCTTTAGTCATTTGACACGATTGTGCCAATCCCACGTTCACCATGGTTTCACTTAGATGGCAGCAGCCGCGCGAACCACTACACAGAGAACTTTAGAACACCACAATTCTTTCATGTAAAGAAAGGACCTGAACCGATGTTTGAGAGACATTTAGTTGTTCAGGCTGTAGCGATCCACATTCCAATGCACCCTCTTTTGGTTCCCTACATGGGATACAGTTGGCCACTATGTAAAATATCTGGGCAAACTTCCTTTTGAAAAGATGATGTGAAATGATCACTGACTTAGAACGTTAGATTCTGTTCCAACTATCGTCTAATTGAGGGGGGTCAAACTGGCAGCCCTTGGGCCGCATGCGGCCCCCGAGGTAATATTTTGTGGACCACGATGCTCTGAAATAAAATGAAAATAGAAAATATTATTATGAAAAAAATAGTGCTTAGGGGAGATTGAGGCAATACCATACACACAATTCCCTCTTTAACCCTTTAACTACTGAAGAGGAGTACACACATGGCCCAGTGCCTTTCCTGGGGGCCTGTGGATTTGTCTAAATGCGCTGACTCAGTTCCGGCGACGTTTGGAAGCGATGTGTCTGCCACGCTCAGTGCCACGTCATGTAAACAGCTCCCAATAGTGAAAGGGTTAAAAAGAGCACCCTGGGTTGAATCATACCTAGCAGCAGCGCTGGCTAACATTTTTAGAGGGAAGCCACTATGATTGTGTATCATGTTTGTCAGCTGTCCAACATTTTATGTTTTTTATTAGTTACTTTGCTATATTTTCTGGTCACAACATAAGAGGTAAGTGAAAATTAGCAGGAGGAAAGTGCTGGCAAGTGTTGGGTAAAAAATAATAATTTTAGTTACATACATGAAATAAAATAAATGTTTAAATAAAAGCAATTATATAGTGCTTTAATTATCCCATCCACATTCCTGAAGTCTCACTTCAAAATATAATTTAACAACATTTGCAAATGTGCTGTGGCCTGTGTGAATCTTGCCTGTTGCCCTAAATGGTCCGCATTTTCATTGAGTATGACACCCTGATCTACGTCACAGGAGTAGGACTAACTGGTATTTCTTCACAGGCATAAGCAAGCAGGAAGGGTTCAAGTCCAGGTATCCTTCATCTCAGGCATAAACAAGTAGGAAGACACTGAAAAATTTTAATATTCATACATCAGAAATTTCAACTAATAATCATGTCTCCTAGTCACTAGGGAAAGAAACCATCAATATTCTTTCTCTGAAGCACACCAAGTTAAAACAGAGTCAGCAGGTGAGTCAGACCTTGCTTAAAATTCCTAAGATCAAATTTACTTAAAATATGGAGTTTTTATTAGAGCAGATGGCATGATTTCTATTTTCTTTCATTTGGGGAGTAGCCTTTAATCTAAGAAACAAAATCAAGTCTTGGGTCTCACAGAGATTAAGTTACTACTAGGAAAATTCCTTTATATCCCAAAGACTTCTTCTCCCTTGTAGAAAATGCAGAACAAATTTTAAGTAGAAAAATGACAGGAAGTTTCATTTAGGCCACCTCTGTTTTGTGACCATACCAGGGATTATGCTATCTACATCCAGGAATAGCCTGTTCTTGAGTAGGGCTTAACAGATTGCATCTATCCGCCTTATGGGCTCATCAACTGCCCACTTATCTGGTCTACCCTTTTTATTGCCTTTCACCTAGAACAGACTCCAACATGCCTTGTCAGTACTAGGAAGGCCATCAGAATCTGCTTATATTCTAAAATCAATGCTTCAAATTTCAACTCAAAGGCTTGCTATTGGTACTTCCACACCAAGTTGGCTATCCACACTACCTTATCTGTTTCTTCTCTTCAAATAGCTATGAGGTCCAGAAAAAAAAAATAAAAACCTCATATCTTATCTTCTTGGATCCCCTTTCCTCACCAGGAAAATTTTGGACTTAATGGTCACTAAATTAATTTAGTAGCCAATATTCTATAAGTCTAAAGTAGTTGTAGATATTTTCTACCCCAATGACCTTCTACAGGGGACATCGGCTATTTACATTTGTATAGGATAATTGACCTGCTACAGAAGACAACTAGTATATAGGTGAGGCTCCTTGGTGGCTCAAATAATTGTGAAGTATTCTACCAAAAGGTTGGCAGTTCAAATCCACTCTTTGGAGGGTCCTTGGAAAAAAGGACTGGGAATCTGCTTCTGAAAGATCACAGTCATGGGAATCGCTCAGTGGAATACAGTTCTGCTGGCTAACACATAGCTCCTCCGTGAGTCTAAACCATTTTGATAGAAAATAGCTTGGTATTTAGCACCTAGCTAAAAAGGCAAGCATTTACATCTAATCTGATTCTAAGCAGAAAATAATTCCCTTAAAGGTTTTAAGAAATCTGGGAAGGATATAAGTATTATTTTACTTAAAAATTTAAGATGCCTTCACTTATGAATTCAAAAGTATCTAGCTGTTGGAGTTCTAGGGACAAACTTGTGAGAGTAGAGTGTCCCGTTTCATAGATAAAGATGGAAACTCCAAATAGGTCAGTTACTTCCTCAAGGTCACTCAGTAGGTGAGGTGGTGGTAACACAAGGAGCAATGAAACTGGTGATGATGGTAATGGTAATAGTGATGACGACTACTTACGCAAAACTTACTGTGCCAGGCATTTTTCTACGTGCTTTACATGCATGAATTCACTCCTTTTTACAACACTGCAAAGTGGGTGTGACAACTGTGATGATCACTTTTACATAGGGGGAAACCAAGCCAGAGAGTTTAAGTAACTTGCCCAAGTTTCAATGTGTGTAGGTAACAGTGCCAGGTTTTAACTCCTGGTGATCTGGTTCTAGAGCTTGTGCTCTTAACTATTACATATTATATTACATATTAACTATTACATATTATATTATACTTGGGTTTAATGAATGTTGAAGATGGAAAGGGGGACTTCATACTTTTGCAGTCTCACTGTTTTCACTCTACCACATCTGTAATGATGTAATCTTCCATTGTGTAATTTTAGTGTGTATTAAACAGGATTTTAATCTTGGTAGGAAAGCTGATAGCTGTAATAAGTATGACATTTCAGTATAAGAATAGCACACACACAGTTTTAGCAGAGCAAAGCAGGGAAAGAAAAAAAATATGGCGATCAGAGCAATGGTTATATTTTAGCAAGGCATAAAAACTTCTTACTTAAGAAGGAAAGCCTGTTAAAATGCTGATCCCAGGAACATACTTCCCAAAGATTGTGTTTCACCAAGTTTAAGGCAGGTTCCTAATATCTTCCTTTTTGAAAGCACATAGCCCCACCCTCACACCTTCATCAGATTATGCAAGGGTTCAGAAACATCTACTGATTCTCTGACCATTACACCCATTCTGGTCCTAGTGAGAAAATATCTTCAGTAAGATTTCAGACTGTGAGAAAGTTCAGCTAAGGAATTCACTAGGGTTCTGTTGCACAAAGCAATTAGAGCTAGTCCACTAATTATAATTGTTATTTAAAAAATCAAACTCTTAGGAATGTTTCACTCAGGTCTCTAAAACTTTACTGTGCAGAACTAAATTTTTCAGGTCTTTAATTTACCTGTGGGTCATGCAGAGTAAGCTTTAAATGTTTCTGTTCTGAGTTCCCTCCAACCCCCAAGTTGCTTAGTGTCATTTGAGAAGACACTGAAACCACTACTGCAGCCGTTCATGTTGGGTACTGTGGTTAATCATCTCAATCTCAGAGCCTGGATGAACCCACATAAAACTAACAAGGGGCAAAGCCATCATCCACTACACTGTTATGGTATGCATCTCCACCCCTACACCTGTCCTTGTTCCCCATGTTCTTTCACTCCTCTGCAAAGTCAGCCCATTCATTTTCAAACTACAGAAATTATTTGTCCTTCAGATTCCAATTCAAATGTCACTTCTCAACCACCCCAGCCTTTCATCTACCTCTCGTCTCATAAGACAGAGTTCTCAGAGTCTATCTGATAGGATCTTCTATTATGAAAATCTTACACTACTCCCTTTTATGACTGTTTCATTTAAGTTGGTATTGGCTTCCCTAAGTAGTGTGCAAGTGCATGGAAGATGTAGAACATGGATTATATTTGTGTAGCATTCCTTTTGGCTAGACGACTGCTAAGCACAAAAGGGAAGTTTCTACAGGTACTCTTTGACATCGATATTCTGGATGTGGTTTTCAAACTGAATATGAAGTTAGAATCTCTGCTTCATTGGCATCACCTTGATAAAGTGGATAGAATCCTTTAATGCCTGCGTGCCTTATAACGACTCAACCTAATAGGACAGTCCTTTCAAAATTTGTGGGGGAAAGTCATGCATGCTTCCTAAAGACATCTACATTTTCTTACCAATGTCTTGGGCATCTTGGTTGCTCTGTCTTGCTCTCATCTGCAGCTGGAATTTATGCTGGGAGGAGCAGAGATGCAGCAGGTACTGGCATACCTTACTGTTGTCTGTCTGGAACGAGTGTTTTATTCCATCTGATGTATTTTGCAATGTGATTTTCTTTTTCTATAATATTAACCATGGGTATTATCATTGGAAAGTTTCTCAGACTTTTTACATAACTAAGTTCTGTGAACTGTAAATAATAGGTAGAGATATTCTTTATATTTTACATCACTAGGAATGGGTAATCCTTGATCCACATTGAATATAAAAATATAATCCTAGGCTATATATAAATCAATATTATTTGTCAGATTTAGAAATGGTAGCCCAAATGAGACTATTTTCCAGCCACCTGCAAGGGAAATGAGGTTTTCTTTAATAACATTATTGGTCTTTCAAAGTTTCCATGACTGTTTAAAAAAGAACTATCACGAAGTAATTGTTCTACTCCTTTGAGCAAGAACATCTGACATTCATTAGGGGGAAAAGCAAAACACTTGAACATACTTTTGATTCTCTTTGGGGCAGGTCAATGGTGTTTTCGTGTTTCTCTAAAACAACCATCGAGTCTTACTCACAGAGACCCTACAGGACAGAGCAGAACTGGGCCCGCGGGGTTCCAAATCTACAAATCTACACAAGAGTAGATTGCCTCATCTTTCTCCTGGAGAGCAGCTGCTAGCCTTGAGCTGCAGGCCTGATGGTAAACAGCCCAATGTGTAACCCACTATTCAACCAGGGGGCCCTTTCGATAGTTAGATATCCCAATTGTGTTTAGATATCTCAATTATGTTCAAAACCAAAACATTACAGTTCATGAGTTTATATAACCATGATTCTAAACTGTTCAGTTTTCTACTTTTACTTCCAGAGAGAATATATACTGAAACCAGAAACCTATGAAAGTCCTGGAACTAGTTCATGAAACTCATTAAATCGCTGGGTCATGGAAATTCAATCAGCACTGCTGAGAGGACTCGCCTGTTGAGCAAGGCATGGCTGCTAGGGGTGATGATGCTTATCTTCCCAATCTACATCAGGAGGGTTCCTTGATGCGCGAAGTTACTACCTTGAAATACTTTTGACTTAACCGATAAGTCCAGATGGTTGCAATTTAATTGAAGTTAATTGAGCATATAACCAGCTAGGAATGTAGAGCACTTTTTCAAAATTTACATACTGAGAAAACTAGCAACAAACAAAACCTCAGTAATATTTCTAAAATTAACAAAGAAGAATGACATATTATTAGGATATAGTAGCCCTACTGAATGATAAGGTCTAAGTTTTGTGTCAGAATATTCAATCTGTTACATTGGAAACCGACAAAATTTGTTTCAAAACAAAATATTAATGAAAGATTAAACAGACATACAGAAAAAGAAATCTTCTTGGTTTCCCTCCAGGGAAAGCGGAGGACTAAAGTGCGAATTCCATTGTGAACCTCAAACACAAGGACGCCTTTAGAACAGACTCCAAGCAATATTCCTGTTTGCGATTTTTTCTCTGGGTGTACCCGGTGAAAATGAACCCCATATTCTGTCAGTCTTTGGCAAACCTGTTGGAGCAATATCATAGCAGAGAATCAAACAATGGCAAAAAAGGGACATAAAGATATTGAAGTTCTACCCAGATAATTTCATGTAGAAATGATAGTCTTCAACAAGTGATCGGATAGAATTGAGTCTCCATTTGTCAAAAAATTGAATCCATTTCATTTTAGAGGTGAAAAGATCACAGACCCAACTATGAAATACAAAAGTTGATGGAAAATTTCTTGATCTTTAATGCCATTCTTCAATACACAATTTAAGTTCCCTTGTATAAGAGCTAAAATTATAAAATGTCAAGAAGTAAGTCTGTGGTAATAGTTCTTTAAGAAAAAAAAACCAAACAATCCTATAACCACTATGGGCTTGCCTGTCATATCTAAGCAGTCACCAAATTGCATTGTTTTGACTTTTAGAATGTGACTTGACTTCAACAGGGTGGAGATACCATGAAAGCATAAGTGGGTATGGGTTCATCACAGCTTTCTCTCACCGCTCTCCAACATCTTAGCCGCGTGACCTAGGAAAGCTATAGGTCCTCTTTGAGCTTCAGTTCTCTTGTTTACAAAATGGGAATTAAAATACAGTCATGCGTAGCTTAATTATTCACCTAACACTCTGTGAAATTGGATGTCATGTGATTTGGATGTTGCACCAACCCTGTATTGTATAAAGATAGCCTCTGGATTATCAACAAGTTTCATTCCTAAATCTGTCTTTAAGTTGAATTTGTAGGTAAATAGAAACAGTTAGGTATAGTTCATACTTAATATCAATCAAATGCCTATCACTTTTAGAAAAAAAAATTAAAGAAACACTTCAGATACAGACCATCTTTCACATAGTACAATAACAATGTTTTGATGTGTGTTACAAAGTAGTGCCAGCTTGTTACTATGGACCACTGTATACACCGAGTTTTTAATATAATAGGTTTTGCAAGTGTTGGGGGCCACAGATGTTAGGCAGTGCATGATAATATAGGGCTTTAGTCAACAAATGAGATGAAATGATGCATAGTATCAACTATATGCATCTTTTAGATATCTATATCTCTAACACTTCTTTACTACTTTGAAAAACAGAAAAAAGCCCACGGTCTATCATTTGCGCGCTTGCATGCTTACCTTTAAAAATTCTAACTCTGTCTCTTTTTCCGAAGCTCCCACATAGGTACTATGCAATTTGGGCAACTCTTGTTTAATATGGGAAAGCTCAAGTTTTTCCATTACTCTGGCAGGCAAATAATGCTCCAGTCTAAAGTAAGACACGCCATAAACCTAGAACAGAAAATGAATGTTCTCATAAGAAAGCCTGTTTGCTTAGTATAGGGTTGAACCCTGCTCCTTCTTTTCTTATCTGGGCCAAGAGATATTTCTACTACTTCCTCCTCTCCCTGAGGAGTGAGATTAAGAGGAAATGCTAGTTTCTATTTTATTCACTGGAACCCATTGACTAAATTGAATAGCAAGCTTGTGGAGAGCCTGACAGTCAAGGACCTCATTCCATTGCAAGCTCCAAGCAAAACAAAACAAAACAAACAAATCATGTTGGTGATCTAGTTTAAGGTAAACACCGCAGAATCATTGTCAAGAAGAATGGTACTCCACGGCTGTATTCTTTTCCAAACTTCAAACTCATTGCCACTGAGCTCATAGTGATCTCTGTAGAACAGGGTAGAACTGCGAGCATCTGACACTAACTCTTTTCAGGAGTCGACAGCCTCATCTTGTCCACAAGAGGCAGCTGGTGGTTTCAAACTGCTGACCTTGTGGCTAGCAGCCCAACACGTAACTTTACCAGGGCTCCTGTGTTCTTTTGGAAGTAGGCAGGTCGGCCTTTCTTCGGAAGTTCGTCCTAGTGTGTGCAAGTCTCTTCTTGGGGAGGAGCCAAGCATTTAACCGTTTGAATCACTCAGAGTCCTCACTTCACTAGAGTCAGGACCAACATCATGAAGTTGCTCACAAGTGGTGTATCACTTGTCCTTGTTTTGTCTTTTTAAAAGCTCTCTGTTTTCATAAACATTGAGCTTTGCACATATCTTCTCCAAATAGTGAGCTTTGCTTGGCTCTTGGTCTACCAATGAACAGAGAAATGTGGAAGAGAGAAGATCCCTTTCATCCACTTTTGGGTGGTCATCCATCTGTGTGTTTAGTCTTTACTACAGTGGTTCTCAACTTTCCTAATGCTGCGACCTTCTAATACAGTTCCTCATGTTGTGATGATCCCCCAACCATAAAATGATTTTCGTTGCCACTTCATAACTGTAATTTTGCTACTGTTATGAATTGTTATGTAGATATCTGACATTCAGGATGTGTTTTCATTGTTACAAATTGAACAGTTAAAGCATAGTGATTAATCACAAAAACAATATGTAATTATATATTGTGAAATATTTATTTCCAATTCTAAATAAATGAAATTTTGTCTTGAAGCATGGTGTAACATGGGAAACAGTCTTCATGCCGGGTACTCATATGTGGGCCTATCTACATGTGGGCAGACCTGACTGGAGATGGAAGAGAGGAGCAGTGTCTCGGTTCCTAAAATCATCAGAAATATGTGTTTTATGATAGTCTTAGGTGACACATGTGAAAGGGTTCATTCCACCCCCAAAGGGGTCGTGGCCCAAAGGTTGAGAATCGCTGCTTTACTAACACTTGCAAAAAAGATGGGTCGGTGCTGGGCATACTCCCAAATAGGATAATTTTAAATAGAGGCAACATCAAGAAGTCCTGCTGTATTAGAACAATGTACAAGGGGAAATCGGTCATTTCAAAGAATCAAACCAGCCTCAAAAAGCTCCAGATCTTCAACTAGGCTTTGTGCCCACTACACCATGGGTTAGGACATCAACACAAATATGGGCCTGAAAGGAAAACATGAATCTTGCCTCTGGTTGGTAATCTCCATACTCTGCCTGGAGAGCTAAGGAAGCTAGCAATACGGAAGTCTCGTCGTCACAGTGCATCCTCTCCTCTAGGAGATCTTTCCGCAGCTGAAGATAATACTGGTGACAGGTCAGGGTATGCCTGAAACAATAAACACACTCACATACACAGACCACCTAGGCTTTTTATGGTGAAGCTGGGTGATTTTCATTATGGGCATGCAGAGGATTAAGGTCCGAGTTCATCTGAATCGAACAGTTTAGTATTGGACAACAGTAATAACAGCAGCAGCATGCAGAATGCAAAATAAAGACTCAGTGCACTCACTGTATTAGACTAACGTCATCCATAAAAAACTTAATCCGGAAAAACATAGTAAAGCTAACAGCAGCTTTGCTCTTCTTCTTTGGTTCTTCTTTCCATCCCTCGGGGGCCACTTTGGTTAATTTTAAATCAGGATCAACAAAGAAATATTCATTATCTAAAAGAGAATGAGAAAAACATTCAGATAAAAACAAAAGGCAAAACATCACTGTTTTCTTCTGATTTCTTAATTTTTATCAGACTTACACAACATTGTGTCATAGAGGGAAACCTGACTGCTCAGACAGATCTGTACTCAAGACCTGGCCATGTAATTTACCGCCTGTGTGGCAACAAAGGAGGCCATTTCCCCAGCTATAGGTGTTCTTGTCTGCAGAATAAGACAGTGCTCACTTCTGCTTTATAGGCTTGATGTAAAGATCAAACAGTGTAATGGGAATAAAACATTTGGTGAAGCGTAGCACGTGTTAAATAGTCAACAAATACTGCCTTTACAAGGGTGCATTGAACTATCAGTCAAAAACCTACAGGGAACAGCAGTCACAATTTTACATGCTTAAGTGTCATCATTAGCTCTCTCCAAATAAAAGTATTATTCAAAAAAATCTTTTACCCAAAATGGTTAAAAAATTATGTATGTTATAGAAATTCTTACTATCTTTATGTAGATAGCAATATGTGATTAGTAAAAAGTCCAAATTAGCAAAGTGATAGAACATTTCTATGTATAGTTGACAATTTATCAGATGATTCCATAGGTAAATTATTAGTTTTTTAAAAATCATTTTATTGTGGGCTCGTAGGATTCTTATCACTATCCATACATGCACCCATTGTGTCAAGCGCATTTGTACATTTGTTGCCATCATCATTCTCAAAACATTTGCCTTCCACTTGAGCCCTTAATATCAGCTGCTCATTTTCCCCTCCCTCGCCACTCCCCCCACCTCATGAACCCTTCATCATTCATAAATTGTTATTATTTTGTCATAATGTTACACTGCCCGACGTCTCCTCCTGCCCTCTTCTCTGCTGTCCATCCCCCAGGGAGGAGGCTATATGTAGATTCTTGTAATCAGTTCCCCCTTTCTATCCCACGTTCCCTCTACCCTCCATGCATCGCCACTCTCACCACTGGTCCTGGAGGAGTCATCTGTCCTGGATTCCCTGTGTTTCCAGTTGCTATCTGTACCAGTGTACATCCTCTGGTCTAGCCAGATTTGTAAGGTAGAATTGGGATCATGATAGTGGGGGGGGGGGGGGAGTAAGCATTTAAGAACTAGAGGAAAGTTATATGTTTCTTCGTTGCTACCCTGTACCCTGACTGGCTCATCTCCTCCCCACAACCCTTCAGTAAGGGGGTGTCCAGTTGAATGTCAATGGGCTTTGAGTCTTCACTCTGCACTCACCTACATTTACAATGATATGATTTTTTGCTCCTTGATGCTTGATACCTGGTCCCTTCGACAGCTCGTGGTAAATTATTAGTTTTGAAGGAACAAGAATTCAATAAACCATCTTGAAGCAAGTATCACATTTCTTTTATGCTGAAGGCATTATGATCTTGTATAGCTTCAGGATTTGGCTGGATTGCCATTTAGGGTACTTGGCTATATACAAAAAATGTGCTGGGGTTCGGCTTATACACGGGTCAGTGGTAGCATTAGTAATGCTGTGGATGGCAGTGAAGACTGTGCTCTGTATGAAAATGACAGCAGTGATGGTGATGATGGCGATCTCAGTGAGGACAGTGCCTATGATGACCTCACACCAGCTGAAGCTCTGCACTGGGATACGGATCATGATGAGGAATCCAGTTTGGAAGGATTTTAACTCATAACATTTTAGCTTGGTTGCTGATTGAGCTCAGGGAATAGTACTCTTAAGGTATCATTGTTGATACCTTATTCTTTTTGGTTGAACCTATTTTCCACTTACTGTGCTGGTTTACTAATGTTAAATTACTTGTGTCCTTTTATTGATGTTTTTTATTTAAAATAAGTATTTAAATACATTACTCCACTGATGTCTCAATTTTCAGTAATTTTATTTTCATTCGTTTTGATTATTGAAACTCACCAATAGCGTCTGCATTTTCCACCCTAGGCTTATACTTGAGTGAATCAGTTTTTCTGGTTTCCCAGGTAATAATTAGGTACCTCGGCTTATACTCATGTTGGCTTATATTCAAGTATATACGGTAAGTTTTCTAAGGTAAGTTCCTAGCTAAATAAAACCAAACCAAACTAACTGCCATCAAGTAGATCTTGACGCATGGAGACCCTGAGAGCTACCTCTTGGGTTTCTGAGACGGCAGCTCTTCAAAAGAGAGCAGACAGCTGAGTCTTTCGCCCACAGAGCAGTTATTGATTTTGAACTGTTGATCTTGCAATTACCAGCCAAACACGAACCTCTACGTCATGGGTATTCGACGTGCTGAAGAGCGGTTTTAAAGTGAAAGGATTTCAAGAGGGTTTCTTGTCGCGATGACTACTGTAATAGATAAATACAGAGGTCCTTCCGGTCCTGTCGCTGTGAGAACACCGTGGCTGCACGCCTCCTAGGGTTCAGCATGTGCAGTACTTTAAAAATATGCAAAGTGACTTATGTTCAGTTATCAATCAGCAGCATTTTAAAAACACTGTGTGATTCTAGGGTAGCAGGCAAAACTGGCGTGGGAGTTCAGTCATACGGCCCGTTGGCATATTCCAAATCGTATTAGCAGGACAGCCACCTCTTTGAGAGGAGCCCTGGGGGCATCGGGGTTACATACTGGCCTGCTTAACCGTAAGGCCGGCAATGCAAAACCACCACTTGTTCTGTGGGACAAGATGCGGCTTTCTACTCCTATAGAAAGTTAAGTCTCAGAAATCCCATAGGATCACCATGAGTTGGAATTGACTCGATGGCAGTGAGTTTGGTGTTTTGGGTTTTCATTTCTATAGTACACATGTAGGCAACTAATACATATAATTATCACAAAATATAATTATTAAAGTTTACTTTTATATTGACAAAATTAAAGAAAAAATCCTATGCAGGTAAAGAAGTTGCTTAAATGTTAGTGACAAATGCAGGTATTCAAACCATGCGCCAAGTGGGAGATGAAGGGTGTCCTTAACTCACTTTTATTTCTTAATGCTATCTTTCTCAGGAATCAAAGCAAAACCAAGGAAACAAAAACCAGGAAGGCAGTCTGTTGCCAAATTGCCGTGCTGTGCCCTGAATTTAAAATGTGGTGGTACCTTTGAGGGTAGCTAAGGCAAACAAATGATGCTCCACTAAGCCAATATGGGCCACAACCATATCGAACACATCTTTACATAGGGTTTTGGTATCACAAGTCATTTCCAGTCTTTGTCCACTCAGAAGCAGTATGTTTACTTTTCTTCGGCTCTCTTCACCCTTTCCTTTCTTGGTCTGCAATGGATAGAAACCAAGGGGATTTGTTAAGGAAAATGTTACAAGAATTTTTATCTAGTGATTAAAAAGAATTCATGAAATTTTATAGGAGTGAGATAAGTTGGTTTTTACTTACAAGTATAGACCGTGGCAAATCCAAAGATATAAATGGCTCAATTTTCATTTTTACAAACTCAGGGCCAAAGAAATTCTGAAAATCATAGAAGTAAAATCAATTGTGTTTACTAATTATTATAAATCTTTCTTCAACAGACAATATGGCGATAATAACAATAAATTTCACATGAGACCACCAATTAAATGACTGGTAGCAAATGCAGAAAGTTTCAACAAATCATTGCCATGGCTTTCACAGACAATAGGATAGGAGTGTGTCCTATACGAAGTGTGAGTAGAGCACAGTTTCATTTTCTACCAGGAACGTGAAATATGAACCCCGGTTATATATTGCTTGAAAGGGTTTCATTTGAAAAACTAGTAGTCTAGATTGTTAAAGTAACAGAGTTATCAAGCTCTTCTAAAGAGTTCATTTGATAATTCTAACATGGGAAGTGATGGAATGGAATCTCATTGTTTTAGAGAGCACTCTGCAATTTCTTCAAGACAGGTCGCAGTTACTTTGCGACTGTAAACTCACATGTTTATTTGTAATCATGTTCTTGGAACCATGTGACACTTTGTTATTGTGCCAAATGTTGTTAACTAGCATGGCAGACATAGTTAAGTGCTTATCACTAGCTAAAAGATTGGCAGTTTGAACCCATCTCAAAAGAAGCACCTCGGAATACAGGCATGGCAAGTTTTGGAAAGTCACGGCCCTGAAAACCCTATGTTCTAGTTTGCACACATAAGGTCACCGTGACTCAGAGTCAGCCAAAAACACCAGGGGCAGGATCAGTATCATAGAGCATCTGACCTCCGGCAAGAACGAACACAAGGACACAGGAGATGGGGAAAGTGGGAGCTACAGTCTGCAATTACCGCTTCTCATGCTACTCACCCACTTTCCTGATGCATAGTATCAAATCCTCTACAGAGGCTTTAGTCAAGAGAGAACAGGTTTAGATTTCAAGTGGGGAAAGAATTGAGAACTGACTGGTTACATTCAAATGGGTAAAAGGAAGACTACAAGAAGTGATCATCTAGAGGCCAAAGGTAAGTGGTGTGTGTGTTCAAAACAATGGAGATTTATTTTTGTAAGGTTTATCTTTTACTCTCACTTAGTTGCTTGGTATAGAGATTTTATTCAATTAATAGTGTGTGCAACATGTGAAAGATGCCATTTCAGTGAAATTTTAATATCGAGGATTTGCTTAGACTCAACAGACCAATTAGGCACATTTACAATATGATTAGAAATAGAGCAGACACAAGGAAATGGTCCTCCATGTCTAAAATAATAGATATATAATAAAGATCAACTATGATAACATGGTATTATCAAGTTCAAATTGGCTTATACCAAAAGAAAGCGGGGGTATCCTAAACATTTATTTTTGTGTGAAATAATATTTATTCAACCATGAAACTGATCTTCCAAAAATAATAGGCTACTTCTATTGAACATAACGAAAATGTGTGAACAGCATAAGATAAGGGAAAAACTGGGACTTCCTAAAAACTAAATGCATGTGTTTATCAAAGTCGTTACTCAATGAGGAAAATGTAAACACACAGACGAGGAAATGTTCTTGGTTGTAACATGTAAGACCAGGGACCAGGATCTAAAATGAATTGAAAAACTGAACAACAATAAAGACCAAAAATCCAATCAAAATGTGGTCCAAGTACAGGACACTTCATCAAAGAGGGCATGTAAAAAACTAAAAACATAGAGATTTTGCAAATGGCCATCACAGACATAACTATGAGTCTCTTCCTGGATGTTGCAAGGGGCCGTGAAGGAAACCAAAGACTCAGAAGAAAGTAATCCATTGCACTAAAGGCCCATGTGAACCAGACTCTTCTAGGTGTGGAAGATGCCGCCAGGCTACATTCTTAGCCACAGGATGAAGGACAGAGTAGAAAGTTCCAGTTAGAGTGGGAGAAAAAGGTAAATCAAAGCCCAAATTAGCAAAAGTGGTCAGACAGACTTACTGGACTGGTACATTAGAGGAGCTTCTGCAATTATTCTCCTAAAATCCCCTCTTAACTTGGAACTGAAGCCACTCCGGAGGCCACCGTGCAGCCAAGTAACAGATTGGCCCGAATAATATGCAAGGACACCCATTGGGAAGTGCACCTTTAAGCCATCAACTACACAAAAGCTAATGTTCAACAGGTATGAAGTCACATAATATCATTATAAAGAAAAGAATCTGGTGACTTTTTAAGAATATGATCATTTAATAGAATCTAGTAACGGGTTCAATGTAAAATTTGTCACCTAAAATATTTTTTTTTCCTTAAGAACTATGAGGGGAACAAATTCTATAGACTTATTTAAGGCACAAAATTCATATTTATTATAGAATCAGTTAATATATTTAGTACAGAATTAAAGAAAAAGTATTATTAGATTTTACATCTTTATATTTACTTTGTTTTTAGATTAATATACATTACAAAAGAGTTCTGCTCTTATCCATCAAATTGCTAATACTAAAAAAGGGATGATAACACCCAGAGTTGGAAAGAATATAGGGAAATGGCAAGGTCATAAGAAGAATAAGTTGGTACCAACTTTCTAAGAACAATTTGACAATATGTATCAAAGGTCTTAAAACATATCTGCCTTTGCCATGGCTATATTACTTCAAGGAACAGATGGACCATGGTTTAGTTGGAGGGATACTCATCAGAGCATTGAATATAGCAACAAAATCAACACATGAGAAATATTTAAAATGCCCAATTGGAAAGTGATTACAGAAATCATATGTAAATCAAATCACATAATAGATAACGTCACATACAGCAACAACAATATTCTAAAAAACACAAACTCACTGCTAGCTGGTCCTTGTCGATTCATAATGACCCTGTGGGACAGGGTCGAATTGCCTGGTTGAAGGAGGTAGAAAGCCAAAGCTCTCTCTGGCAATTCCCAACTGCTGACCTTTTGGTTAGCAGCCCCACAGGCTACCAGGATTCCCAACAATACTACAGAAGTTACAAACTACACAAGACTCTTCACAAGAAGAATAAGGCCATGAAACTAGACCAGGGGTTTTCAACCTGTGGGTCGTGACCCCTTTGGGAGTTTAATGACTCTTTCACAGGGATCACCTGATTCATAACAGTAGCAAACTTATAGTTATGAAGTAGCAACAAAAATAACTTTATGGTTGGGGGTTCACCACAACATGAGGAACTATATTAAAAGGTCACAGCATTAGAAAGGTTGAGAACCACTGCACTAGACAAATAGACCTATTTAATATCCTACATGAAAAAAGATAGACGTTTTCTTCCTGTCTGTAGATGGTGCGGTGTGAGAATATGCTGTCTGCAGCTAATGCTGTCGCTGTGCACTCTCAAGTGAGTTACGGCTAAGGTTCTGAGAACGGCAGAGCGGAAATCGGGGATGCACTGGATAACTTTCTTGAGCTTTGGAATCAATGCTGGCTTTCTGTGGCCTCGGGTTTCCTGGCCTGTGGGGCAGTTCACTTTAAGGTTCATGCATCTGTTTTGATAATATACAGTTCAGATAGACCGGGGGTGGGCTCCTGAAATGATGCTAGCGCAGGGACCGTGCTGGGCCAGTTCTACTCTGCCATCTAAGGTTGCAGTAAGTCAGGATCAAGCTGAACAAAATGATCACCATCATCATCAACCTGACAGTAAACAACAAGCTACTGTAACACTGAAAGCAGTTAAAGATTGTAATACCCACTAGCGAAATAGCTAATCCCAATAGAAACTGCTGTCAGATTTCTTTTTCATCTGCAAGCAAATTTTTTAAAGTACTGTATATGAGCCGAGTTTTTCAGTATTTTATGCAGTGTTTGTGGTAAATTTAGGTGCCTCGGCTGATATTCGGGTTGACTTATATGCGAGTATGCACAGTACCTTGCTTAACAGTGGACTTGTTCAACTAAGGTTAACTGCCATAACTTGGAAAATGAACTTACCCTCAGTTTTCTTTGGGTCATGGCAGTTTCTAGGGCCATTTCTCTCAAGGGGTCCCTGGTGATGTCAAGCATAGACGCTTTGATCGTGTCTCCCGGGAACAGACTCAGCCGAGACTGTCTAAGGGCCATTCTGGCTTGTAGCTGTATCATTTCTTCTTCTTGCCGCTTTAGCATGATCTCCTGATTGAGGAAGCTGCCTTCTAGGGGTGTTTCATACTGTCTGCTATAAGGAAACGAGAAGAAAAGTGAGTTTCGGGAAGAAAACAATTATTTCAAGGGGAATCAGGAAGCCACAGTATTAAAGTATCAAGCATTTAACACTTCTTATTATTTCCTTTCAGAAAACTCCTTCACCTACACAGCAACATTTCAGCCCTACTTAGAACATACTGCTGCGGCATGCTTTTATGTTTTCAGTGGGCACACTCTATCTTCCACCTCTCCTCTGACCATTCCAGGGATTTGCTGAAGACAGCTACTGTGCACTTGTTTTAAGTAGGGGCTACCTTATTCCACTGAGCCTGTAGGGGAGATGGAGCTTCTCCATTTTCACATCATTGTTAACTCCACTTCCAGGAATCCTCAGCTCCTCAGAAGGACATGCCGTAAAATCATACCAATCAGTACTTGACTTTTTTGTAGAAATTGATGATTCTTTGGTTAGTTGCCCTTCTTATTCATTACAGATTTAAATGCTTCTCAGTCTTTTTCTCCACCATTACTTCTGTTCTTGGTGGTGACATATAAATGGGAAATTCTTCTAGCACTGTGGCCTCCACGCATTTCCATGGTCATACTGGTCACTAACAATTGTGCTGTTGCTATTAGGTGCCATGGAGGAAGCTTCAGCTCATGCTTCCAACACTCTCTATATAATCTTCCCATTTTTTCTATAGCTCACATCCTCTAGTACCCCCACTGAAATAAATTACTAACCTTTGTTTTAGTTTCCACGGAGTCAATTCTGACTCAGGGCAACCTCTGTGTATGGGTGGAACTGCTCCACAGGGTTCAAGGCTGCGACCTTTGGGAAGCAAATTACCAGTCCTTCCTTCTAAGAGTCTAGGCAGGAGTTCTACCTGTCAATCTTTCAGCTCATATTTGCATACAGATACATATCTCCCAGGAGCTCCATCAACCCGCAGCAGATCTTTAATCTGACCCCATCCACTTCTCTCTTCTTGCCTCCTTATATTACTTGGATTCAAAACTCCGTCATTGAAATTACTCCATGCACAGGACAGGCTTCACACTGAAACCCTCCTTGTACAGCCTGAACTTTCCTAAAACTGTAGACTTGTGTTGACTGATCTTAATGGGCCTCCACCTCTACCTGGCAACTTGGATTTTTGTTTTTTGAGATAACTATGCTGTATCTTCTTACTCTTCCTTTTTTTCCTTCTAATTTCGAATTCTCTCTCTCATTGTCTGACAGCTAATGACTTTGCTCTAATTTGGGGTAGAAGGTACAGGGGGGAGAGAAATTGAACCAGAAAATAATTTCCTCATCCTTCCATGCTTGCACTTTCTAAACCTATACCTGTGACTTACGCCTTCAGTCCAGTTACAACAGAAGAAGACAACTTACTCAGGCACGGGTTCCATCTCTCTTCTTTACTCAATCTGCTCCTCTCATCATCCTTTCTTCCACGCCAATAATCTAGTCTACTCGGTTACCTTCACTAGCACCTGAACATATTGTAGTATTTCCTACCTGATAAGTCTTTCTTTGTTCCACCCTTCTCCATCATTGTTCAGCTGCCTGCTAGAATAACTCTCCTAAAATTAATTGTGGAACTTGATCTTCATTTCATCTCCCTCTCTCTACTGAACTCTGATTACTTATATCTTGCCTCCAACATTCAACCAAAGCAGTTCCCGAATACTGCAAAAAGTTAATGCACTTGGGCTACTAACTGAAGTTTGCTGGTTTGAATCCATCCAGCAGCACCTTGGAAGAAAGATTTGGGTGATCTACTTTTGAAAAATGAGCCATTTAAAAGTCTCTAGAACACATTTGACTCCAACAGAAACTGCCATAGCAGCATTTAGTTTTACTTAACTAAATCTGTTCACGAAAAATGACCAGTCTCCATGAAGGCTGGCAAAGCCAAAAGACCATCCCAACTTCCATTTGATTTGGTCTCTAGGCATTATAACAGACACTACTGCTCAATCCTTGCCCTTTTGAGGTACATGGTATTACACTTCAAGGGACAAGACTCTCCTATTTCCCTTGTGTTTCACTGGTTCCTTTTTCTTAGTCTTCTTAGCTGTCTCCTTCACTGAGAATCTCTATAAACCCTAGGTTCGGGAATCCTGGTGCTACAGTGGTCAAAGGCTCCACTGCTAACAAAAAGGCCAATAGTTCAGACCTACCAGTTGCTCAGCAGAACAAAGACTTGACAGATTGCTTCTGCGAAAGTCAGCCTTGGAAATCACATGCGGTTGTTCTATAGGTTTGCTGTGAGTTGGAATTGATTCAACAGCAATAGACTTGGAGTTTGATGTTGGATTACCACAGTGCTTGGGCTTCCACATATACTCTACACCTACATGATCTTACATGGTCACATGTTTTAAAGTACCTTATGTATTCCAATAACTTGGAAATGACCAGTATCCTAGCAACACCAGACTCTCCCTTGAAATCTAGTATTATTCATCTGCCTAGTTCTACTTGGATTAATACAAGTATATGAAAGCGTTCCAAAAGTTCAAGGATATGCTAATTTAAAATATAATGGAAAGTTTGCCCAAACTTTTAGAATCTCCCTTATACACCGTAACCTGATATGCCAAAAATCAAACTCTTGATACTTTCCCTTATCGTCAACCTTTTCTCAATAAACAGATCCACTATTCACCAGCTATTCAGGAAACAATTGGGAGTCATCCTTGATTCCCCTGTCTGCAAAGTCCATGTCTAATCCAACAGTAAATCCTAAAGGGATATTTATATTTAACTCTTCTCTTTTTTTTTGGAGGAAAAATCTAAACATGCAAGTTTATTGAAACAGAAATAATATGTATTCAGTTATCAATTGATATTTCTTTCTTTTTTTGAGTCAAATTCCAACATGTACATTAAAAATCATTTTATTGGGGGCTCATACAACTCTTATCACAATCCATACATACATCAATTGTGTCAAGCACATTTTTACATTTGTTGCCCTCATCATTCTCCAAATATTTGCTGTCCACTCAGGTATCGGCTCATTTTTTTCTCCCTCCCTCGCCATTCCCCCTCCCTCATGAACCCTTGATAATTTATAAATTATTATTATTTTGTCTTATCTTACACTGTATGATGTCTCCCTTCACCCACTTTTCTGTTGTCCATCCCCCAGAGAGGAAGTTATATGTATATCTTTATAATCAGTTTCCCCTCCACTCTCACCACTGGTCCTTCTTTATCACAACAATGTAGTCTATGCTTTGCTTAATTGTCTTGTAACTTGTCTCCTACTTTCCCAGTTAATTCTTCACAGAATTACCATGAATAATCTCATTAAAATGTAAATAAGATCACATCTCTCAATGATGATAGCAATAAATGTACAAATGTGCTTGACAGAATGGATGGATAGATTGTGATAAGAGTTGTACGAGCCCCCAATAACATGATTTAAAAAAAAAAAAGAATCACATATCTCCTCACTTTCAACTCTGATAGTTTTAGGAGATACACAGCACTCACATTAGCTTCCTCAGACTTAAATTATTTGGGTACACGTTACCTTCTGTTCCCTTTCAGTGGTAGATTCTTCTGGTTACTTTCCGGGAACCAGCTTTGGGTCTTGGTCATCCAGTCACTCTACAATCTGTGCTTCACTCAATCTGCCACAGTCACACTGTTTTTCCTAATATTCCTCTAAAGTACACACAGCTCTTATGTCTCCAGGTCTCCGCACTTGTCGGTCCTTTTGTAGGGAACACCATCTATGACTCTTCCA
Source organism: Tenrec ecaudatus (assembly GCF_050624435.1). Taxonomy (NCBI): domain Eukaryota; kingdom Metazoa; phylum Chordata; class Mammalia; order Afrosoricida; family Tenrecidae; genus Tenrec; species Tenrec ecaudatus. The sequence goes on from NC_134532.1 coordinate 136,196,174, forward strand.
CCTGATATGCGCATGACTCACTTCCTCACTTCACTAAGTCTTCTGCTCAAAGGCCATTTGTTCATTCAGCCATCTCTGATCACCACACCAATATACAAAACAGAAATAATAACACGCCTCTTCATTCCTTTGATCCTCTAACTGGATTTATTTTGCTTTAATGCACCATCACTGAATTCCATGCCTTCTTATTTCCCGAGTTCTCATTGACCCCTGAGTACTAGAAAACCCTTTAAGATACTTCCTCTGTCCTGCTCACAACAATATCTCCAGTGCCTACGAGCACTGAGCACATTCTACCAGAAACCCAGACCAAACTCACTGCCATTGAGTCCATATCAACTCACAGTGACCCTCAAGAGCAGGGAGGAACTGCCCCTATGAGTTTCCGAGACTTAACTGTTTACAGGAGTAGAAAGCCTGGTCTTTCTCCCTTAGAGTAGCAAGTGGTTCTAAACTGATCTTTTGGATCCAAGACCAACGCATAACCACTACACCACCAAGCTCATGTTCAGGAAATATTTGTTAAGGGAATGAGTGAATATAATTTTATGACTCACTCTCATTAGGTAACAGAATATGATCCATAGTTTTAATTTAAATTTTAATTCTAGCAACTATTAGCCTTATTCAAATTATATCATAGTAGAGATACTAAAAGGTAGATCAGCAAAAATAACTGATTTTCATATCAGATATCCCAAAACAGTACCTGGTAGAAATTCCTGTAGGTTAACAGACAAATAAAACAAAATTAAAAGCCCAACAACCAGAAAGTCTAGACTATTTGGAACACAGGTTCCCAAACTTATTTGGCCTACTGCCCCTTTCAGGGAAAAAAGGACAAAAGACTCAGTGACTCCCTGGCAATTAAAAACTTGTGTACTATAGTCCATAATCCAGGACAAAAAAAAGTGTAGGTGCCTGCTTTCACAACCCTGGTGGCATATGAGTTGTGCTGGGATTCTCAAAGTCGGCATTCTGAAACCCCCAGGCAGCTGCTGCACAGAAGAAAACGGGCTGCCTGCTTGCATTAACAGGTAGTCTTGAACACCCACAGGAGCAGCTCAACGCTGACCTAAAGGGTTGCCCTCAGTCCACATCTACACGATGGCAGGGAGTTAGGAAGTCATCTGCTTTCGTAGCTCTGTCTGGATTGGTCCAGCACCCTCTAGGGCAGTTGAATGACCCTTTCACAGGGGTCGCCTCAGACCATCAGAAAACACATATTTCACAATACATAATTACATATTGCTTTGTGATTAATCACTATGCTTTAATTATGTTTAATTATGCTCAATTTGTAACAATGAAAATACATCCTGCATATCAGATGCACATTACGATTCATTACAGTAGCAAAATTACAGTTTGGAAGTAGCAATGAAAATAATTTTATGTTTGGGGGTCCCCACCACACGAGGAGCTGTATGAAAGGGTTGTACCATTAGGAAGGTTGAGAACCACTGCTCTAGGGGGTTGTATCACCCACTTTGAGAAACACTGATATAAAACAAATGAATGGGTTAGTTTGAGTCAGGGAGATAAACCTATCTCATCAAGTAGATAGGCACAGAAGCAATTGGAGTATACTCTGTATTAAATGTACTTTGAAAGTCAACACACGCAAAAAGGCATTCTCTTTGAAAAACAGTTTCAATATCCTTTTTGGTTTCTGAAAGATACTTTTGATAGCCCCAAATCTGAAAATTACTCATTCTATTGCATCTGACTCATAATTTCCTGTTAATTTTACTCCACCCCTCCTATGATACAAATCAATAGCCCTATGTGGATGTGTTTTGCCATTTCATTCTAGCTAAAGGGAATGGAAATTTTTATAAAGAAGCATGAAACATGTATAAGTCCTGCACTATTTATAGAGTTAGTTCACAGACACTTGATCTAAACAAGATAACAGCGCCTCCCGACTGTGTGCTAGCATGCTAACAACACTGCCAGGAGCCTTCATGGGCATGCAGAAAGTTTAACACTTGTATAAAGACTGAGGGCAGTCTTTCAGTTGATTTTCTTTTTCCTGTGGAAAGGAAAAAGGAATCTGGACTAGTCAAAAGAAATAGAATTTAGCATCTGACACATAACATTCGACCTCATTTGTAACATGTTTTTCTTTTCCTCCTAAAACCTGTATCTCACTCAGATGCCATCAATATCACAGTATGTTTTCCACTTCCAGACAGTATAGATGTAGTAAACTACAGTGATCTTAATTAATATGTTTTTTTTTCAAATGTGGAAACCACCAAAATAGATTCTTTCAAAATCTTGATGTTTCTTGTCAAGGAAATGGAAGTAAGGCTCAAAAATTATTTACTTTGTAGAGGAATATATGTTTAAGAAAGCAGTGAACCAATAACAAATTGACTGTAAACCAATCATTAATACAATTTCGATATATTTTCAATTATTTTACTCTAACCCTATTCTCCATTCAGCACAAAGTACGCATCAGATTAATTACTCACAGGTTTCCTCAAAGTTAAGTACATAAAGGGACTTTAAAAGGGTCATGGGAAAATCAGATCAAAAGAAAATGGAATGTTTTCACATTAAAAAAAAGTAGTGGGGGTAGCGGGGAGGGAGGAGGAAAAAAAGAGGACCTGATGCAAAGGGCTTAAGTGGAGAGCAAATGCTTTGAAAATGATTAGGGCAAAGAATGTAAAGATGTGCTTTATACAATTGATGTATGTATATGTACGGATTGTGATAAGAGTTATATGAGCCCCTAATAAAATGTTGTTTTTTTTAAAGTAGATTGTTTATTTTTAAAGAAAATCTTCCTAAATTCAGCACTGAACTCAGTGTAATGTGGCCTCACCTTCTTATTGCTGCTCATTGCAAAATCATTAAGAAAACTAATGTGAAATACAGATCTATATTTGTCTCTTACCTCTTTGTTCAAATTTACCAAAATAGGGGTGGATGTAGTCAATTAGTATGATCCTTTTAGCCACACATGCTTCCATATGTGATGAATTATAATCCTGGACTCCATGCGTGTGGTTTGGAGGGACTTCTCTGCTATGCCTATTTCTAGGACTGAGGTAGGATTAAATCTGAACTGTAATAGAGAGTATGAACCAAAGGTACACCCTTTGTTTCCTGAGGCACGGTCTGCTGAAAGACAAAACCTACACCTCCATCAAAACCATTCATCTGTATATAAAACTCATTTCAGAGATAGAGGGAAACCCCAGGACCACTGGAAGAAGAGAATATTCAAGATCTTTGTCTGAAGTGGTAGAGACAGGGACCAGAGGGGCCGGAGGCATCAGAGACCATTGGCCTGAGACGATGGGTCAAACAAGGGAGTTAAACTGGGACCAGCTACCCAGGTAAAAAAAGCCATCAGACAGAACAGAGGAGCAGGGACTGTTCTGACTGTGAGACTGTGAGGCACAGCAACAGGTGAGCTTCTTGGTCCATGGAGGCAGAGGCCAGGTGTGCACAGGGCTGAGAGGCTGAGGACCAGACACAGACTTGGTTGCTAGCCGAGGAGAGGCACTGCTGTGGACTAATGACTGCCTTCTGTTTACTGATCCTAATGTGGTAACCTGCTAACTTCCCTAAGAAACCCCCACATAGTGAGTTTTGTCTGTGAGTTCTGTGTGGCCACAACAACCAACTATTGAGGCCAGCACAGATGTCGAGTGCTGTGGAGGAATTGTTGGTGTCAGGACAGGTAAGGAAAGATAGTGGATGGAGGCAAGTCTGATCCCCTGCTTTGTGGCAATAGGGAAGCCGGAGGAGGTCACAGATGGTGCCCCTCTGCATGATTTTGCATAGTAGGTAACCCAAAATAATGGCAAACTAATGTTTACTCTAATATCATCTTAGATCATTTAATGATTGTTAAACTTTTCTTCACTTAAAATATGTATTATTTTGAAAAGCACAGAGAGAATAAATAAATGTAATAAAAGCAGCAATGTAATTAAAGAGTAATTTTAGTGCAAGGCATTTAATTACTAAGAGTCTAAACTCAGGATTTTAATTACATGGCTAGGGCTGACTGGGCTATTAACAGTCTACAGGTGTGAACAGTGTCTGCCAGAATAAATTAGTTAAGGGGCAAGTTTGTGTTAATTTCCAAATGGTTCTTTCATGTATGAGGGGACTTCAAAAGGTTTCGGGGAAAATTCCATTGTCTTTTCTACCTATTTTCCACACACTTTGTGAAGCTCTTCATAACTGAGTTATATTCAATTAACACGGCCCTTCCAGGCACAATCTTTATGGACCATAGCTCTGAATCTCAGGCGTTTGTGGCTATAGTTCCATTCTGGAGGGCTATCTGCTAACAAACAAGAATAGGATGGGATTAACTTCTGATCTTAGTAGAAGGTATGAATTGGACCCTACTGTTTGTCTATTTGCTTGATGGTTACTGTTACTTATAACAGATATAAGGAAGGGCAACAAATGCACAACTGTGTTTGACACAATGGATGGAAGTATGGATTGTGTTAAGAGTTGTACGATTCCTCAATAAAATGATTTGAAAAACCCACCAACATCAAATAGATGTAAGGAATTACATGCTACAACTGAGAGTAGAAAGGAAACTGTTTCTGGAGTGGCCTGGGAATAAGTCTGGCAGATTCAGATTTGTAGGCCCAGTGCCTACTGGAAACATCTTGCCAGAGACCCCGGGTAAGATGCATAGGTAAGGTATAATTGAGGGGTGGACAACAGATGATTATATTTGGTTGCAATGTGTTTGCACCATGTAGCTCCAACCTAATGACTTTTCCCTGCATCAGTCTGGTAGGCAATATCAATAAGATTCACCTGTGAGTAATTGTGAACAGGATTCCCTGCAATGCCATCCTGCTGCTTATGAAGTAAGCCCACTGAGAAGCAGGGAATGTGATCTCATCACTGGGAGGATCCAGGAGGGGGGAGCATCTTCTGGCACCTGCATCTTGCTAACCCCTTCCTGACTTTTGGATGTGGCCCTGAGCAGTGCCCACCACGCGAGGCATTTCCTCCAATGGTTGTGACTGCTGCACAAGCTGGGGGTGGGGGGTGGGGGAGGAAGCAGACTTTGGGGACTTTTTCAATCTCCAACTTCTGGGGACTAGTCCGGTATTTATTCTTAATAAATTATTACAACGTTGGCACTTACATTAAATTTGCTGAAATATCATTCAGTTTTTAAAAGAATTCTCATCTTTTGGGAGAAAGATCTATAGCTACTTCTGATTCTTAATATCACACTAAAACTTCAGATTACTATTTAAGACTGGCCATCTTGCTTATCAAAGAGACACACATGTGCACACATTATGTCAAGATATTCATTTCTGACCTTTTTTTCAGTTTAAGCAAAGTAAACTAATATATAGCTATAATACCACTATTTTACGCCCAGAGCACACATACACAGATACCTACACTTTATAAGCGAAGTATCTAAGAATAAAAACATAATCCAAACAGCCCAAAACTCACTTAAAAAGAAAAGGACAAGAGAGCCTCTTTTCAAGGCATGAGAGATAGAGTGAATAGTTAACTTCTAAGTAAATGGGTTACTTAGCAGTAATCTATTCATTAAAGAAATACTTCTGAGAGCCTGTTGGCTGAGGCCATATCCCAGGTTTTTTTAGCAAGAGGTACTATTCTCTTCGAAATAAGGCTTCACTTTCTTGCAGATTTTTAATGCTTTGCCTTTATCTTCCTAACCATTGATAAACAATTTTACATTCAAGTTGACAATTAAAAATCAAATACAAACTAATACAGATACAGAAGGATTGCAATAACAGGCAGTTCCCAGATTGCAAATGAGTTCCAATCCCAAATGCATCTTTAAATTGAATTTGTATGGAAGTCATAACAGTTAAATACTGTTTGTATTTATTTAATGTCAGTCAAGTGCTTTTTTAGCTCCTTGTATATCTATGTATAAAAAAAACATTATAGAAATGCATCCAGAGATACCTAAAAACCCCTATTACATACCACACTAATACTTTTACTGACGGACACCATGGCTACAACAAGACGCTCAGGTACAGGAGCCACTGTGAGGCTGGCGCCGGACCTTGCAGTGTTTGTTCTGTTGTGCACAGGATTGCTATGACTGAAAGCGCCTCGATGGCACCTATCAACAAGGGAGGGGGTGGAGGGCAGGAAGAGGGGAACCGATTGCAATGATCGATTCATAAGTCCCCCACCTCAGGGAGATCACACGTGGTGAAGGGAGACAACAGTTGGTGTAAGACATGAAAACAATAATAATTGATCATTTATCAAGGGATCATGAGCTGGGGAGCTGGGGAGGGAGGGAAAAAAGAGGAGCTGATACCAAGAGCTCAAATAGAATGTAAATGTTTAGAAAATGATGATGGCAACATATGTACAGATATGCTTGAAACAGTTGATGTATGGAATGTAATAAGAACTAGAACAGCCCCCAATAAAATGATTAAAAAAACCCCAAACCAAAAAACAACTGTATCACTGCCAGTTATAAATAAAAACTGATAATATATCTGGAAAAACAATAGTAATAATAATGCTTTATGGCATGTCTCAAACTAGTACCTGTTTGTTCTTGTAAACCACTGTGTGTAGCGCAGGCTTTTAACACAAAGTGTTTTACAGGGTTGGTGCCCAACTACAGCTTGTATCTAAGTCAGATAGATGTTCATAACCTGGGGACTGAATGTAACTAAAACTCAAATTACAAAATAGTTTGCACATACCTTAGTTAATTTGTAACATATTGAATTTGAGCTAAGGAAAACAGGGAAAATAAAGTAATGATTTCCTTCTTGGTTCCACTAAGGAAAGAAAATCTGTCACTGAAATACATCATTACTGCTTTTCATCTGAAATACCTGGGTCTTTGTGACTGGCCTTCATTTGGGGCTTCATCTACACCAGGGAGGTCACTACCAGATTCAAATCTCTTGGAAGCTTCACTTCTTCTTACTAATTGTGAATGAAAAAGGAAGAATGACACAGGTGGAAGAAACCAGGGTCGTCGTTCTAAAATGTATGAAGTTAGCAGACACATAACTTTTATAAGTCTTATTTGAATAGAAAAATAACGGCATGCTATTACACCCCTTTGATCTACATCACGTCATTTTTAAAGGCAATGGATACCTTCTTCCATGATAAAAGTAACGACAGAGTTGTTTGATGAAACTACAATTAAGCTCCTGTAATACAATGAATAACTGGCATCTTTAAATTGTCTAACATTTTTACATGGAATGCTCCTTTTTGCTAACTTACATCATACCATAACACAACCCCACTGAAATCAAACCACAATAGTAACCTGGTTTCTTAAAAACATTATTTTTGATGGATCTCACCTTGTCTGAAATCTGATTCAGAAGAAATGACAGATGGGCTCTCACTGGAGGTACTAAAGATATCACTGTGGTAAGTTTTATATCTTCGAACTGGTTCTAAAAGAATTAAAACAAAAACATGACAAGACAAACAGAAAAGACAATGTTACATGTAATCTTGTGAAATGGCAGCATTTACATGTAAATGTACCACTGACTGGACTGCGTCAGACAATGTGCCTGCAATTCTGAGGTCATTGGGGGTGGGCTGGAACTAGACTTCCTGGTTTGAAGTCTTAGTTCCATCACCTGCTGGAAGAATAACCTTAGGAAAGCAGGTGCTCTCGCTCTCTCTCTGTCTCTCTTTTCTTCCCTTGTAAAGTGGGTTTAATAATAGTGCAAGAATAACCGTGCACTCCTTAGAAGGCTGTTGGAAACATTGAATACATTAATATACGCGAACCCCAGAACAAACACACCCAGTCCCCACTGAGCTGACTCTGACTTGTGTGGGAGTAAAAGGCACTTGTCAGAATTTTCTAGGCTGATTTTTCTTAAGTAGATAACCAAGTGTTTCTTCCAAGGCACCCAGAAGAGAGCACAGTATCATCGACAGGGAATTCTGAAGGCTTATTGTGTGCACAATTCTCTGGCTGGTGCTATAAATCCGACAACAAAAGAAACACACTGCAGGACAGAGCAGAACTGCCCAAAGGGTTTCCAAGGTTGTATCTTCACGGAAGGAGGCAATCAGATCTTTTCCCTAAAGAGCAGCGGGTGGGAACCGCCCTGTCAGGAGCTGGGTCTTTAACCTCTGAGCCACTAGAGCTCCTTCGGTGCTGTGTGGGGCAGGAAATCCAGCGATATGGTCCCAACCTTAAATAATTTTTCAAAATGTAGAAGATAAGGCGAGTATGCCAATACTTAACTCTTCAAGACAGGAAATTTAGTTCCACAGGAATGAGATGAATAAACACTGGGGGTTGTAGAAAGTGTGCCCTTGTAGAAGGCAGTGTGTGTGTGCATACATGAGTGCATGTGTGTGTGAGTGTGTGTGTCAAGAGGCAGGTGTGGACTAAGATCTACATTCTGTCTTCTAAGTTTTTCCACCTGCCTTCTCTGCTTGACCCACACCGTTGCTATGATAGGGCCCCAGCACCGTCTCCTTGGGTTCCCTTTCCTCCAAGAAACATTCCCCTCGTCCTAACTCCCATGACAGAGCGTAAACTTCCCAGAAGCTAAAATCTGAGCACGCCACTGCGTTTCTTAACCTCCTTCAAATAAGTCTGTGTAGTTTATCAAGTCTTACCTAACTTGGTTCCTGGTCATAAACTTTTTGTAGACGCCAAAAAGTCAGTTCCGGCGTTTTGATTTTTAAAAATAACCCCAGCTCCATGGTGATCTCCTCTCTATTTTCTCAAATTCTTTGTTCCATGCTTAGTAAATTACAAGTAGCCAGAGCATAAAGTTTTAGGTGCCTTCTTCAAAGAGAGCCCTCTGTTGGGAATGCCGTTTCCTCTCCTCCTTCTTAAACATCCTTTCCTTTTCCTACAAGAAGGGCCCCCGCTCCGCTCCGCAAGCTTACATGGATCGCTTAAAGGCTGAGCTGCATGTTGTTCTTTTCCATTCATCTTGCCTTATTCAGAATTCTCTAACAAAGGTCTCTCCACTACCTATGTTGTAAGCTCACTGGTCAAAAATATTCTTTTTTTTTTTTTTCGGTGTATCTCTAGCACCTAGCAAGTCAGTGGTGTGTAACCAACAGAGTAAATCTGCTGAGTGAATATGAATGAATAAATCAACAAACAAACAAACACAAGCACTGCACAAAGGTCACACTGACGGCCTTTAAAGGATGATTTTCATTACGCAGACAGGTCAGATGCCAAATAGAGGGTCACATGACTAAACAGTACATTTCAAGAAAATGAGTACTATAAAAGGGCTTCACCTTTTCAAGCAGTTCACATATTACTTGTCCAAAAAGTCAGAGAGTTTAAGAAAGAGCAAGAGAAACAACAACAACATCAATAACAAGAGTCCCGTGGAGTTAAGAGCATTTTGACATAGTGGAAAGCCTGGTCGTGGCTTTAGGCATTGAAATGATAAGCTCACAGGATGAGGAGAGTGAAGTCGCAAGTGATAGCAGTGATCACAGGGAAATTGGTGAAAAATAAACTGAAAGGAAAAAACACAAATGAATGATTACTTTGGCAAACAAAAACCTTTTCTTAAGAACGAGAAGTTGTGGAATCTAGAAAGGGTCAAGATGCATACAGAATCCCAAAACACTCATGTCAGAAACCTGCACTGTTCCTCTCAATGAAAACTGGCTTGCCTCCTGGGACCTTGAGAGGTAGAGGCATAGGTGGGGCTGAGAGCTTAAGAAGACCCAAATTCTGGAAATACAGCTATGAAGAATGTAGAGGCAGCAAAAACCACATGAAAGCCTGATGTGGTCATGAAAGTAAGGTTTGGATCAGGCTGGAATGCATGGATTTTTGCAGAACCAATCGGAACAGTTTTGTGGCTTTTCTTGGCACCAGAGAAAGTAGACGATGGTAAATACCTAGAACTGAAGAGTGGCCTGCTTCGTGTGTTGCAGCAGTTGATCAAGGTGGGCGAAGGACTCTTTCTTACTCCTTTGCTAGCTTGCAGAGATGGCGTTCATACAAATAATCATTCCCTGTGCTGGAAGGTGCTCAGTGAACTAGTTAAATGCACCATGAAAACCAGGTTTGTGAAAAGTTTGGGGGCAATGAGTTAGGACTGGGGGTCATATTTGACAAATCCCCAAAGAGATGGGAACAGAAGGATGGCTTGATGGAGAGGAGAATTGCTCTGCCAACAGTCTGCACCTGATGAGACAGAAGACAGCAGACTTGCTTCAGCAGGAGCCCTGGTGACAGGGGTTTTGTATTGGGCTGCTTACTGTAAAGTCAGCTGTTCGCATCCACCAGGTGGTCCATAAGACAACAATGAGGGTTTTGGTTTTATTTTTTATTTACTTTTAAAAAGTATGAGCATCAGGAAAACTATAAATAATACAAAGGGTTTGAGAATTGGAAAAGCAAAATATTATTTGTTTGTTTGTTTTCCTTCAATGCATCAATGCTATCTTAGGGACTTGTCATTATAAAATAAAATTTTAAAATCCTCTGGTGTACTATAAATGAACTTAAGGGATTATATAAGGCTTCCAACAATAGTTTATTTAATACTACTTTAAATTTGATGACCATAACCAAAAACTAAACTCACTGCCACTGAGTCAATGCTGGCTCATAGAGACCCTACAGAACAGGGTAGCACTGCCCTGAGGGTTTCTGAGACTGAAATTCTTTACAGGAGCAGGAAGCCTCACCTTTCTCCCACAGAGCAGCTGGTGGTTTTGAACAATTGACTTTGCTAAGCAGGCCAATTCAGAACCCACTACACCACCAGGGCTCTTTCGGATGACCACATTGCGTTACACATTAAGTGATTTCTTAGAAAGAATTGCTAGTTTAGAGGAATAAAAGTACTTCCTGCTTTACTGTTAAAAAACAAAACAAAAAAAACACTTCCAACCCTAAATTTTGAGAGACTTTCCCAAGGGAATTTAACCAAATTGGAGACTTGTTTTCCAAGGCAGAAGCCAGTAACCAATAAAGCTAAAGATAGGATTCAATTTCTACAGAGGCAGGATGGTGTAATACTCAACGAAGGAAATGGATAGTTATAATATGCCTGTTCAGTAAATTGAGCAGAGAACTTTCCACACATACATATTTCCTCTCCCCTGTAGCTATATTTTGTTTCCCTTTTCTCCAATTTGACTAAACCAGTAAATGTTTTCCATTCTGAGGTGCAATTTTCAGACAAATAAATTCAATTTGTCTAATTCCTCTTAACAATGTAACAAGTCATATCTCTCTCGATGAGGATCTGTTCCTGTTAGTTGCCCTCGATGTCAGCCTTCGCTCCATGTGCTGAGTGTGGACACAGGTAATCACAGGCTTACCAAGGCTGTGACCTTTAGCAAAGCAGATTGCCAGCTCTTTCCCAAGTTGCTTCTGGGTGGGTTCAAACCACAATTTCTGTCACTAGCGGGATGATTAACTCCTTGATGAGGTATTAGTCTATTTATGTTCTCAGTTCCACCCTTGGGGGCTGGGAAAGGGTGCTCTGTTGTGTGGTGCTTGCTGGTGGTCTAGGAACTCAAACTGGATGACTAGCTTGACATGACTATTAATAAGAGGAAGAAGAATCTGTGTGTGTGTGTGTGTGTGTGTGTGTGTTACAAGACTGTGGTGATGGTGGGATTTACATTCACTGAAATAGTAGAATCTGTTATTTATTTGCTGCAACATATTTTTTAAAGCTGTTAATTATGGCAGATATAGGTAATCAGATGGAACTTCTTGGTCAAAGTTTACTACTCAGTCACTGTTTACATGAAAAGTTAGTTCTTGTAATATGGGCTTAGAAACAAAAAACACAAAACCCTCATTGTCATTGAGTCTACTGTGGCTCAAAACAATCCTATTGACAGGGTAGATCTGTCCCTGAGGTTTCTGAGATTGTCAACTTTCCAGGAGCAGAAAGCTTCCTCTTTCTCCATGGAGCAGCTGGTGGGTTTGAACTGCTGACCTTGAGGTTATGTAGTAACACATAAGTCACCAGGGCCTTACACTAACGAGATAGAGGGTAGCTTTGTTTGGTTCTGCTCTGCAGAAGAAAGGTTTACTTAGTTTTCGGGGAAGTATCCTAACAGTATTAATACTTTTCTTTTTGGATCGTCTAGACATTACAATATATCTCCTATTTATATTCTAATATATAAGTCTAGCACTTCAGATCTAAAGAAGAACAGCTTAGAAGGGGTTCCAAGTTTCACTTCAGTGTGATCAGAATCAAACCAAACCTATTGCCATTGAGCAGACTCCAACTCGGATGCTAGGAATCCACAAACAAACAAACAACTTTTAATATTGCAGGTTTCCAAATAGACACTAAATCCTAAGTATCATGAATCCATCTCCCAGCATCAACAAAAGCTGGTGATTGCTATGCTACTTGAAAACTGAACTATATTTCAACCAAAGAGATACTCCTAAGCACATACATACGTAGACTGTATTACCAAGGTCTCTGGATGTCAAGATTCTTGATGCATGCGCAGCAGGGCTAATAAGAATCTTCAGATACACATTTTATACAGTGATTTGTGAAAGGTAAACGAAGTCTTGGCATAGGCCACTGGAAGAGGCAGCGGCAAATCAGGAGTGTGTGTGCATAAACACATAAGACATTTTATGTGTGCATGCGTGTAGGTATTTTCACTTCGTTGATTATGTGTGCAAGAAGGAAGAGTAGGGGCTAAAGAAGAATAACGTAGAAGGGGAGAGAAGTCATTACAGAGATCCCATGATCATAAACTAAACCAAAACTATTGCCATTGTGCAGATTTCAACTCAGCAACCCTATACAGACAGAGCAGAACTGTTCCCAATGGCGTTTGAGACTGTAAATGATGTAGGATTACAGGAAGGATTCTGAGAGCTGAAGATAACCTTTAATTTTGGGTACCATCTTACTGTAATGAAGAACATATCATATTTTTTATGGTCAGAATATAAAGTAAAAAAAATCTTACAAGGATTTATTTTATTATCCTTTCATTGTTATCTGATCTTCGGGGCAAAATTCTTCCTGATTCTCAAATACTGACTCCATTTATATGGCAGCGTTCAACAGGCCAGAGGGTTTTATCATGAATTCTGGACAACATTGGGTCACAAGCTCTACTTTAAACACATTAAACGTATGTGATCATGATGGCGATCCTTAAATTTTTATAAAACACAGTTTGCAAAGTTATATACCACTCTGGGTTTAAACAGAGCTGCATCGGATGAAATGTTTGAATCGACTATCTTCACCTTTAATAGAACGAAGCCAGTACAAGCCATAATTTAAAATCAACATTTACAAGTGACAAACACTCATGCCCAAACAAGTACAATGCAGAAACTCAGCCTGGGAAATTAAACAAGAGAAAGTACACAATCTCTATTATCTTGGACTTTACCTTTAACATGTAACTCAAATTAAAGAAAAAAAATTCAAAAAGAGATACACTAAGCGATTGACTTTGTAGCTCAAAACAATCCATTTTCTTAAGAGTGTGATTTTAAGGATATGGGTACCAATAAATACAATGTTTTAATTTCCAAGTCAAAATAAAGCAAAATTATGTGTTAACAGATTTCTTTCCCCGTGCTTCTTTTTTAGAGGATTAATTTCTGGATATAAGAGATATTATCTTTTATGTAACTATTTTGTTCCCTGGAGATGAATGAATTCTATATTATACCATGTTGAAATTAATAGAATATATTCTAAAATCCTTTGATGGTATGGTAAGTAATGTTTTAATACAGGATAAGAAAGTTCATGCAACTGTGAATGTACATAAGTCAGGAAAGATATATGGAAAACGTTCTGTAATGTGCACATCACTCTCTATATAGAAGCATTGCCCGGACTACAAATGATAAAAACAAGTCTCTGATCCCAATAAGGGGCTCTGATGAGAAAACATTGGATGACTAACTGCAAAGCAGGTGGTACAAGCTCATCAGGTGCTCTGCAAAAGAAGGATGGGGGGAGGGTCTCATAAAGATCCATGGTCTTGGAAACCCCTTTTAAGGTTGTTGTGAGTAGAACTTGATTCAATGGCAGCGGGTTTGGGTTTTTTTGTTTGTTCAACTCTGTTCTATGGTGGTCCTGCAGAATGTAGTAGCATCAGACCTAGACCTAGACATGGGTCACATTGGCTATATTGCTCTCTCAGCGTCCTCCAGAATCCTCTCTTTTTACTTTACTGCCCTTCTAAAACTTTCTCAAGCAGTAGAATATTACAGTAAGTTAATTTCATGGATTGTCAATTACCCAAATTTATTATTTAAAAGTACATAATTGTACATAATTTCCATCTTAAAACACAGAAGAATGCTCCTTCATTGTATGTAAAATTCCCCCTCATAATAGTGTTGTACCTCATATCTGAAATGGGCCCACTTTGTATATTATAATTCTATTGTGCCACATTATAATACTCTATTTTAGCAAACTTACTGAGAGCCTCTTGTATGTCAGGTGTAGTGGGAGAAGTGAGAACACAGTTCTGAATTAGAATAGGTCAACATTTTAGAGGTCTGCAGGGGAGATAAACTCTTCAAAATAAACAATTTGAGTCCAACACAGGTCTTCATCCGAAACTGAGAAGGTAAGGGAAGATTTCCTGGCTGAGGCAATGCTTGAAAGATTTAACAACCACAGAAGAGAGCTGCATGTTAGCACAGAAATATAAATAGGGCAATATAGAAATATATTTCTGACAATATACTGTGTGTGTATATATGTGTGTTTAGAATGAAGTGTGAAGGAAAAAATGGAAAAGGGAGAAGAAACTGGAAAGATACATAGACTGCATTCGATATATATACTCTAAGAAGCTAGATTGTTTCTCTCAGTTTGTTATACTGTGGTGGCTGTGTGTTGCTATGTTGGTGAAAGCAATGATACTGGCATTTCATATGCTAACAGGGTCACCCAAAGTGAACAAGTTTCGGCAGAGCTTCCAGGCTAAGAACAGACTACGAAGAAGGAATGGGCTGTCCATTTCAGAGGAACGAGCCCCTGAAAACCGTATGGATGGCATCAAAACATTGTCAATTACTAAAAACCTGTTGAACAGAAGCAGCACCGGGTCAGGGTCAGTGCTAGAGGAGGACCCTCTCAGGTCAGAAGGCACTCAAAATATGACTGCAGGAGAGCAGCCTTCTCAAAGTAGGTCCATCCCAAGGAAGCAGACGGAGTAAAGCCTGCAGGAATGAATCCCTGGGGCCTTCATTTGCTAATGGGGCATGATTCAAAATGAGAAGATGAGATGCAAATATAAACTACTAATTGGATCTTGGAAGGTACGAAGTATGAATCTAAGAAAATTGTTGTCATTAAAAATGAAATGCAACACCTAAAGATGGATATTCTAGATAGGAGAGAGTTGAAATGGTCTGATAACGGCCATTTTGAATCAGGACATCATACGGTTTAATATGCTGGGAATAATACAATCTAGAGGAATAGTGCTGCTTCATTAAAAAGGATATTTCAAGTTCTGTCTTGAAGTGCAATGGTGTCTATGATAGGGTAATGTCTACCTATATTCAAGAAAAGCCAATTCATACAATTATTGTTCAAATGTATGTACCATTAAAGCTAACGGTGTAGAAATGGAGAATTCTACCAATGTCCTCAGTCTGAAATTGAACAATCAACATGCATTGCCAATTATTGGCAACTGGAATACACAAATTGGAAGCAATGAGGAAATAGTTTCTATCATGAAAATATGGTCGTGGTGATAGAAACAAAGCTGGAGACCACAGGATAGAATTTCGCAAGAAACAACTTCTTCAGGATAAATACCTTTTTACAACAACTCAGATGGCAACTATGCATGTGGACTTCTCCAGACGGAATACACAGAAATCATATTGACATCTAGGGTCAGAGATTACGAGGAAGCTTAGTATCAACAGCTAAACCCAGGCCAGCGGCTCAGGATGGAACAGACTACCAATTACTCTTAGAAAATTCAGTCCGAGGTTCAGGAAAATGTGAGCAAGTCCATGAGCACCTTGAGTCTATCTCACCCAAATTTCAAGAACAGATTTGACGCATTAAATGCTAATGTCAAAAGATCAGATGAATTGTGGGAGAACATTAAGAACATCATTCACAAAGAAAGCAAAAAGTCATTAAACAGACAGGAAAGTAAGAAAAGATCAAAGTGGTTGTCAGAAGAGACTCTGAAACTTACTCATAAAGTAGCTATGGCAAATGGAAAAAATGATGCAGTCAAAGAGCTGAACAGAAAGTTTCAAAGGGCAGTATGAGAAACAAAATATTATAATACAATGTTGAAAGACTCAGAGTTAGAAAACTGAAAAGGAAGAACACACTCAGCATATCTTAAAGTGAGAAAGTAAAGTTCAAGCCTTGAATTTGCATACTGAAAGATTCTATGGACAAAATATTGAATGATGCATATTTTTATCCATTCCAAAGAAAGGTGACCCAACAGAATGTTCAAATTATAAAACAATGTCACTGATATCACATGCAAGACCATCCAACAATGGTTTAATAGTACATTGACAGGGAGCTGCCAGGGGTTCAGGCCAGATTCAGAAAATGTGGAACAAAGGATAGCATTGTTGATGTCAGATGGATCTTGGCTGAATATAGAGAATATGGGGAAAATGTTTACTTGTGTTTCATTGACTATAGGAAGGTATTATAACAAACTATAGATAGCTTTGAAAAGAATTTCAAATGAACTTCAGCAAACGAGGAAAGAGAAAAAGATCACTCGTAAGTTTCTTGCTTGCCTTTTTAGGCACATGACGGTGCCACCAATGTAATTGCAAATATCAGAGAAAGAACCACTTAAAGTTTCTCTTAAAGTCCTACCAATCTATGCTTCCCACAAGGTGGCTAAATCTAAGTCACAATTAGGCTATGCTAACGAGGTTATGAAGTAGATTTAAATTAGGACCCTGGTTTCTGAGGAAGGAGTATATGATATCTGTGTGCTCCCAGATCAGTACTAAGTTACTGTGAATATGAGCCCTAGGAAGTCTGTCCTGATTTCATATTTAACTTTCCTCAGTGCAGTTAAATGGCTAATTGAAAGGTCTGCAGTTCAAGCCTTCCAATGGCTTTATAGAAGAAAGATTAGGTTTTCTTCTGTAAAGAGTCACTGCTTCAGTTCTACTTCATCCCATAGGGCCACTGAGAGTCAAAATGGACTCGATGGCTATGCGTTTGGGTCTTGGTAGTGTTTAAAAAGGGAACCCTATCATTATATACAAATATATTTACATATGTTCATGCCTGTATTTAGACCTCTATAAATGTCCTTTGCCCACTATTTCTTTACTCTATTTCCTTTTACTTTCCTTCCGTCCCACTGTCAAGTTTAGCCTTCATTTGGGTTTTGGTAATTTCTCTCAGCTACATTGCCCTTGATCAAGCCCCACCAGGCATCCGACGCCCTCCTCACTATTGATTTAGAACACTTATTGTTCCTTTGTCCATAGGAAAATAGATCTATGTACATATTAAGGCAGCAGACAGACATTGGGCCACCAACTCAAGTACTCCTTCAATGTAAGAACACTTTGTTCTAATAATTCTATAATGCTCACCGTCCCCGACATGATCACTAAAGACAAAATAGGTGCATAAGCAAATGTGTTGAAGAAAGCTGATGGTGCCCAACTATCAAAAGATATAGTGTCTGGGGTCTCAAAGACCAACAAGTGGCCATCTAGCTGAGAAGCAACAAAGCCCACATGGAAGAAGTACACTAGCCTGTGTGATGATGAGGTGTCGATTCGATTAGGTATGAGGTATCAAAGACCCAAAACAAAAAAATCATATTGATGTGAATGAGGGGGAGGGCGGAGTGGAGACCCAAAGCCCATCTGTAGACAATTGAACATCCCTTAACAGAAGGGTCACAAGGAAAAGACAAGCCAGTCAGAGTACAGTATAGCACTGATGAAACATACAACATTCCTCTAGTTCTTTAATGCTTCCCTCCACCCCCCTAACCCCACTATCATGACCCCAATTCACCTTAAAAATCTGGCTAGACCAGAGCATGTACACTGGTACAGTTACAAGACCAAAACACAGGGAATCCAGGACATATAAATCCCTCAGGACCAATAATGAGAGTAATAATACCAGGAGGATAAGGGGATGGTGTGGGGGAGAAAAGGGGAACCTATCATGATGATCAACATATAACCCCCTCCCAGGGGGATGGAGAGCAGAAAAGAGGGTGAAGGGAGACATTGGTCAGTGTAAGAAATGAAAAAAAAATTATAAATGATCAAGGGTTCATGAAGGAGGGAGAGTGGGAGAAGGTAGAAAAGTGAGCAGATACCAAGGGCTCAATTTGAAAGAAAATGTTTTGCAAACGTAAAAATGTGTTTGACACACTGGATGTATGTATGGATTGTGATAAGAGCTGCATGAGCCCCCAATAAAATGATTTTTTAAAAGAAAATGATGGCAACGTATGCACAAATGTGCTTGACACAATGGATGGATGTATGGATTGCGATAAGAGCTATTAGAGCCAGGGAAAAAAAGAGGACCTGATGCGGAGGGCTTAAGTGGAGAGCAAATGCTTTGAAAATGATGAGGGCAAAGAATTTACATATGTGCTTTATACAATCGATGTATGTATATGCATGGATTGTGATAGAGTTGTATGAGCGCCTAATAAAATGTT
Organism: Tenrec ecaudatus; assembly: GCF_050624435.1. Classification (NCBI taxonomy): domain Eukaryota; kingdom Metazoa; phylum Chordata; class Mammalia; order Afrosoricida; family Tenrecidae; genus Tenrec; species Tenrec ecaudatus. The sequence continues at coordinate 136,214,864 of NC_134532.1, forward strand.
AAAAAAGAGCTCCTAGAGCCCCCAATAAAATTATTTAAAAATAGATAAATGAAATAAAAAGGGAACCCTGATGGAAGGTGTGGGCTAGGTGTTAATACTATTAGAGGTGTCCGAAACCACCATTCTCTCCACAGGAAATGGATGAGAATGCGCCCATAAAGGTTTAGTTTTGGAAACCCTATTTAGGGCCACTATGAATTGGAACTGATTCAAGGGCAATGGGTTTTAGTTATCCTTAAAAAGACAATTTCACATTTTCTCACTTGGATAAATCAAAAGAGAAATGCCTAGTTTCTGGTGTGTTCTTACTTAAACTAATGAACAATATAGTGCTCACCTCTTCTCAAATGCTTAGGCCACAAGCACAAAAATAGCCATTACAAACCAAAGACATTGTCTGGATGAGTCTCCAGGCATATAACAGTCTAAGTACATATAACACCATTATTCATATTTTAATTTTTTGTAATTACTGTAAAGTTATTAATATCATCAATATCTTCATCTTTTGCCATGTTCTCTCATTGCTTAGTTTTCTATGGAAGGCCCTTAAGTATTCTGAAACTGATTAAAAATAAGATCAAAATTAGCACTTTCCCAGTATTGTATCGGAATGTTGTAAGCAGTGGAAAGATTAATTCTGGATTTCCATACACCAGGTTACAATTAATACCTAAAACACACCTATTGTTCTCAAGTCAATTCCAACTACTCTGTGACTCTATATAAAGGACAAGTAACTACTAACTAAGTTTACTTCTCAAGAAAGGAAAGGATGAGAAAAGGAAATTCATCAGTTAAGCATTAATGATTTGATAGTCATTTTACGGTACATAATATCCTGCTTCTTTTTGGCCTTGTTGCTAACCAGTCTTTCCACAACTGAATTCTGACATTTTTACTGAAATTCCTTTATGAAGAAATTGTTTAAAGCGGCTCTAATATGGTGGCCGCAAGCTGCATGTGCCCCTAAAATTAAGCATTCCGTTCTTCATTTACAGCCTGGACATTTCACACATGTGGCTGGTAGCTACTGAGATGGACCATGTGGGTATAAAATGTTTGCTTCATTGAAGAACTTCTACTGGACCATGGTCTAATATGAAAATTCTTAAAATCTAGTCCTGGATACATAGTCAGCACTTAGTTCTCTTGACTTAAGATGATGAACTTTTAGTAGTGTGCTTCTCATTTTAAAAAAATGCATCCTCTATCAGTTGAGTCATATCAGAAATACATAAGGGATAGGTCCCATAAAATTCCTGCTTAGTTGTAGTTATTTTTATGGAACTGATATGCATGAAACAGAAACTCAATACTGAAACTAATCATTTCAATTTCTGGAGTAACCTAAGTAACAACTCAATCATATTCTTGGATTTTTAAAATATTGTTATCTCTCAAAGGGAAATAAAAGGAAGACATAATATTTGAAAGAGTTCATGTTTACCAGTTTGGGATTTTCAAAATGATAGACAAGCTTTGGAACAGGGAAGAAAAGAAAACCAGCCTTCATATGTCCACTGATGAATGATAACTTACACAGTGAACATTAACATTTATAGACTATCTGTATAAGCGTTTAAATTCAATTTTCTCATGGAAGTGAGACATTAAGGTGGTTCAGTCATGAGAAAAAGCACACACACTTGAGTGTTTGCATAGTTTAGTTGTGCAACACGACTCTGTTCACAGAGCAGTCACAGGACAGCAAAACTAGGCCAGAACCAGAGGTCACAGCGCTGGAAGGAAGGAAGCAGTATTGTAAATTTGAACAAAATAGACTGATCTTCAAAAAAAGAAATATTTAATCATAACTACTTCTGTAGCACTTAGGTTTGTAGAGTTTAATCTTACACTTTTTCTCCTAGTATTATCTAGAATGCAGGGGAGTTTCAGCAGTTGAAAGCAAAATGCTTTTAGGGTCCCCACCCAGGGTGTGGGAGTACTGTTCATACTCCACTCACAGTACTGGCACTAAGTCAATAATCCTTCAGAATCAGGAATCTTCTGCCAGCCCGCAGGGCAATGCACGGGGAGTGAATGGTAATTATGTCATGTGGGGAGAAGGAGAGCATTCCTCGGACACGCCTATTCGAAAGCAGACAACTTCTAAGATCCTGAGGTGGAGTGGAGAAAGGCAGAAAAGAAGGTGGTAGGAATGAGGAAGAAGGGATAAGAGCAGAACAAAAGAACCCTATAATGATGTTTAAAGAAAGGTGGGGGGCAGGGATTAAGAGAAACACACCCCAGGCCAAAGGGTGCTATGGAATTGTAAAGTATAGCTTTCACAAAAGACATCTAAGTACCAGTATGCATTGTCCTACCTCTTCCTACTGCTTTACGCATTATTTACCGGCATCAAATATATAAAGGGGCTTCAAAAACAAATATGTGGGAAAATAGATTTATGAGATCAACTTTTCCCATGAACTTTCTGCAGCTCCCTCATATTTATTATGAATAAATGGAGGTTCCTGTTACTAGTCACAGTAATAATCCTATATTTGTGACTTTCATACTTCAACTGAAATATCTTCCTTCAGATCATTTTGTTCCTATCGCATCTCATTAACAAACCCAGTGGAGCATGGAATGCCAACCACTGCTTCTGACAGTCTCACCGGTAGCAGCTTCAAAACGCTACTCCGACAGTAGCCCACTAAAACCTCATCTAAGGAGCGTGGGTGGAGCAGGGGCTACTTGTTGGGCTGCACTCCACATGGTCAGCAGCTACACAGGAGAAGGACAGGGCTTTCTACTCCCATAAACAGAGCTCTCGGAAACCCACAGGGGTCGCTGCGAGTCAGCATGGACTCAAGGGCAGCGAGCTCTGAGAGTTTTAAAACCTTATCTGTCTAGCACACTAGAATATGTGGCTCTTTCTGATATAGTTTAATGTACAAAGAAATGGAAGGGCCTGACTTTGAACCTTCCTTTTGTGTTAAAAATTATAGAATCTTGATGTGAAAAGTTTGTTGAGTGGTTAGTGGTGGGGCCAACTTTCCAGCCAGTCCCCTCTCCCTGCGCCCACCCCCCCAACCAAAAAAAAAAAAAAACACAACAAAGCAAAGTGTCTGTAATGTATCTGGTCTCCATTTGAAATGAGAATAGAAAGAGTAGAAGAAGTCTTATTCTGGAATTTAAATGCAGGACTCCAGGAAAGGAGATGGTTGAATTCGATGGTATCCTGAGTTTGAGTTCCAATTTCTATGTCTTTAAGGTATGGTCTCCCCTGTACTGGTTGGCTGGTTGCAAACAGTTAAGGAAATGCTGTGGAAGTGACTCAGGAGAAGTTCCTTTAAGGGACTTCTCTGCACTGTGATCCTGAATGTGGCTTGGGGTTACTGTTTCTGACGGTTAACATTTACCCTGAGCCACACTCCGGATTACCAACAAGCAGGTTAAGAAGATGGGGCGTGGGGTAAGGAAAAGGCTACATATCAGAGCATAAAGAAGACAACTCTCTTATAAAGACAGCTGACCCTTCTCACATCCCCAAAAGTCCACGCTGAAATTTAGCTATATATTTTCTTCAGATTGGTTTAATAAGCCAAAGGACATTGGAATACATCTTTTACGAAAAAAATTAGAAAGTAACACGTGGTGGAAAGCCCTTGAACTGGAAACCTAACTATGATAGGACCCTACCACTGACCCCTTTTATGATTTGGGGTATGTGTCCAAGACCATGTTTGGGTAACAGATGCTTAAAAACCCTTCCTGATTCTAAAATTATTGATATCCAGTGGCAGCTACCTAATTTTAAGATGACAAAAATTTTACAGAACATTCCTCACATTGTAAAACGCTTTCAAACAAAATTATTATTTTAAAACAATATTATTTTTTAAAACATACACTAAAATGTGTTCAATGAGTAATATACAATAGAAGCAATCCACTGTTCTGCTTTATTTATCACACACAATAGAATTCTCCCACTTTTGATAGAATTAAGATAGACGGGTTTTTAAAAATTATTTTCCACTCATTATTTTTAAATACTAGCTAAAGTCTTTATTTTAGTAAGCTGTAATTTAGTTTGCACAACTAAAATAAGTTACCTCACCTTTAGGGAAAGATAACACAGAAAAACCCAAGTTACTCAACTAAATAGCTTAATAATAATGACTGCTTTTATGAAGTCCCTGGGTAGTGCCAAAAATAGACTTTGGGGCAAGGGCATGGAGCCCCATCAGACTGGCCTGGAAAACACTCTAAAAGGTCAACAAACAGACCTGGAACTATTTATAGGTTTTTCTTCCTTTGGTCATTTTGTTGTTGTTTTGTGTTTTTGTTTCCTTTTGTTGTTTGGTTTTAGTGTTTATCATTGTCTCTGCATGTCTACCTCGATAAGATAGGCAGGATAAACAATCCGGAGGAAAAAACAATGGGACGAACAATTCCAGGGGGATATGGGAGAGAGCGAGGTGGGTGACAGTATGGGGGTGTTAACAAACCCAGGGACAAGGGAACAACAAGTGATCTAAATTTGATGGCAAGGAGGGTGTAGGATGCCTGGTAGGGCTTCATCAAGGGCAGTGTAACTGAGAGGCATTACTGAAAACTGAATGAAGGCTGAAGATGATAGTGGGATAAGAGGAAAGTAAAAGGAAATGGAAGAAAGAACTAAGAGGCAAATGGGCATTTATAGAGGTCTAAGTACAGTTTTGTACATATGTAAATACAGGGAAATAGATCTATATACATATATTTATATGTTAAGTATTAAGGTAGCAGAAAGACAAGTACTCCCTCAATGCAAGAACACTTTGTTCTAATAACCTGGCATTCCGTGATGTTCACCTTCCTGACAGGATCGCGGAAGACAAAATGGGTGCATAAGCAAATGTGGCGAAGAAAGCTGATGGTGCCCGGCTATCAAAAGATATAGCATCTGGGGTCTTAAAGGCTTGAAGGTAAATAAGCAGCCAACTGGCTCAGAAGCAACAGAGTCCACATGGAAGAAGCACACCAGCCTGTGCGATCACGAGGTGTCGAAGGGATCAGGTATCAGGCATCAGAGACCCAGAACAAAAAATATCATATCAATGTGGATGAGGGGGAGTGCAGAGTGGAAACACAAAGCCCATCTGTAGACAATTGGATATCCCCTTACAGAAGGGTCATAAGGAAGAGATGAGCCAGTCAGAGTGTAGTATAGCACCAATGAAACACACAACCTTCCTCTAGTTTGTTAATGCTTCCTTCCCCCGACTATCATAACCCCAATTCTACCTTACAAATCCGGCATGTACACTGATACTGATACATGCTGGAAACACAAGGAATCCAGGACAGATAAATCCCTCAGGACCAATAATGAGAGTAGTGATACCAGGAAGGTAAGGGGAAGATGGGAGGAGAAAGGGGAACCTATCACAATGATCTACATATAACCACCTCCCAGGTTGAAAGACAATAGAAGAGTGGGTGAAGGGATACATCAGTCAGTGTAAGACATGAAAAAATAATAATTTATAAATTATCAAGGGTTCATGAGGGAGGGAGGGGGATGGGAAAAATGAGGAGCTGATACGAAGAATTCAAATTGAAAGAAAATGTTCTGAAAATGATGATGGCAACAAATGTAAAAACGTGCTTGACACAATGGTTAGATGTATGGATTGTGATAAGAGCTGTAGGAGCCCCCAGTAAAATGATTTTAAAAAAAAAGAATGATTGCTTTGAATTTCAAATCTCAAGTATTCCTTTTCAATAATACCTTTAGCCTAAACAGTTTATTATCATGTGTAAGTTACTATATAATAATGGAGGTATATTTAAGGCTTTTAAGTATTTCCATAATAAAACAACAATTTCAGGAATATATTTTGTTTTCGGTGGGTTGTCAAATATATTCTGGAAAGAAATGCGCAGGCTCATAATAATAACCCCCAAAATGATAAATTCGCAAACTATATTTCATAACTAGTCATCAATTTCAACAACTAGGGTTCAGATGACATTTCTCTGAAGGTATGAGAAAGTATGTTGGTCTATTTGTGTTTCCTTAAAACACACACACTTTCTGAGAAAATATTATTTACAAATGAAATATATACAACTTAAGAGAAGATAGTACTCTAAAAAAATTGAAAAGTTGGTATGTATCTTTATGATGTAGATTCTGATACTATTTGAATAACTTTTCTATTTCTATCATGAGAGTTTGGGGTTTGGGTGGGTTTTATTATTTAACACAGTGAGCAACATTTCTTTGCACTAAATATGTCCCTGAAGATAATTAGCTCATAGTGCTCAAAAGCCAGGTCAGGCTAAATTATTATTTAGATGCTAGTTGTTGACAACACTAAACAGACACGAAATACAACTTCTGAAAAGGGAGTTTTACTCTTCTTATCTTTTACTATTTGCTGCTATAACTCCAAAAGCATACCAATTATAGTAACAGTGAAACGTAAGTTTCTATATTCAGTTCTTAAACATTTATAAAATGAGATTATATGGAACATTTTTAAAATGTATGTTATATGCAAACCATAAAAATAGTTTAATATTCAGCAGCTTCCTTTATAATTTCACATACTTTAATGCTTTACAGTTTCTAGATTTACAAAATTTCTTTTATTAGGAGCTTAAGTACAATGTGGAGCTGTATGTTTAACTCCAGAGCCATACCAAACTTAGACAGCACACCTTCAGCACAGTGCTTTTGGAAGCACCCCATGGAAAAATCATCTGACCTTGATTGTGTGTTTTACTATGCTCCTTGAACTTTGAAAACCCCTTGGACTTCCCTTTAATCAGCTATGTCCCAGGGCTTGTCTAGAAGGCATGGGGGAAGTTATAGAATGTTAATCTTCAAAAACAGACTGGAAGTCTTTAAAGCTTGCAAGTGACCGTCTTCTACGAGGAAAATATTCCGTCACAGCCTCCACTGCCCCGAGGGAAAGTGTGTGGCTGTAACTATGGACCGCACTGATCAGGATCGCAAAGGAAGTTTCTGTACAGTTTGGGAGGTGGGGGATGAAAGTGGTAAAACAAAATGTTCAAACATGAAAAAAAAAAACAGACTCGACGGTCTGTTAGCAACTTGTGGAACTCTCAAGATTATGGCTCGTAGACACCCTTCAAGCCTTAAACGGGACCCATGGCTGGGGTAAGATACAGGGTCACCTGACAGCTGAACAACAGGTGGGTCGGTAAAGTGCATAATACTACCAAACCAAAGCTCAGGACGCAGGAAGGTGTTGGAGGGGGAAAAGGCAAATAATGGGAACATAGGAAAGAGGCGAGGAAAGTGCTGGCACACCGCGGGCACTGCATTCCAGGTCGTGAAACACATGGTCAAACAATTTCTGAGTGGCAAACCAGGTTGCACTATAAACCTTCACCCAAACCACAATAAAACACTAGAAAAAATTTAACTTTAAAATTGTTCCTGATGTCATTTTCTCTTTCATTTATCTTTCAAAGGGCAACTCTATTCACATCTCTAGAAGATCATTTTATTCCATTCAATATATTGAAGTTGATGTGTGAATCGGGTGTTTTTTGAATTAGAGCTCTGGCCTGAAACAATTCCAGACACTCACAAATAAGAATTGTTGTATCCCACATACTAACAGTGTGATAAGTCAACATCTTGATCACTCTACATTCATTACTTCATTAAGCTACTTTCATTAGGTTCAATTTACAGATGGAGCAGCTGAAACTTATTGGCCAAAGACCACAGAGCTATTAAATGAAGTAACTAATTCAAAACTAAGCTTTCTGATTTTTAAAAGTTCACTTTATTACCATCTTAAAAATATATGTTCAAAACTTCATTCCAGATCAAACACATCATAATCTCCCGGATCTTAGAAGCCAGCGGTCTGAGATCCACTGCAGCAGCAGCATCACACCCTTCCACCACACTGCTCCTTGCTTCTGTCGAGGCCACTGGCTGATGACGCCCGCCGGCCAGACAGTGCAAGAGAGCCGGTGTGGGGAACGCCGCAAAGGAAACAGAAAGCGCACTCCTGCCTAGAGAACACCTTTGGGCTTTCCCAACATCTCTGTTGGTGGTGGCGGCCTGTAGGAGAGCCGCAGCACTGGTGCAGAGTAGAACTGCTCCGCGGGACTCTCAAGGCTGTGCCATCTCTTTCGGACACACACAAAATTACTAACCTTCCACATTCATGGCTTTTCTCAGAACTTGAAGTTTCTTCTGTCGCTCTCGGATTCGGTCCAAAGCACTTGATATTGCTGAGGAGGTGGGCAACTCTCGTGGGTGGCACAGCGGGTCGATCTTCTGAGGCCCAAAGATATCCCAGGCTATGCTTCCATCTGAGTACCTGGCCTCCTTTTTTCTAGGGGCAGTCGAAGTGCGCCCGGTGGCTGCCTCAGGGAGGCAGTGTCCGTATCGGCCAGCGTCCCCAGAAGTGGAGAGTCTATCAGTTGCGCAAAGCAAGTCCATGGATGAAGCCCAAATCTTCTTCTTGGAAAGGATGTCCGTGCTTGAGGGAACCTTTTTTCCTGTATTAGTTTTAAACTGGGAAGGGGAGCAGGTATTTTCAGCATCTTCGAGTCTAGAATTATTATCTGATGGAAAGTCCTTGAAATAATCTTCCTCCTCTTGTGTGTCTCTGATGGACAGAAATCCCATCGATTTACTAAGCCCTTTGTTAAGAAAGGTCTGCTCAGAGAATGGGAGCTTGTCTATGTCTAGCACATCAGAAGTAGAGCTTCTTCCTGGAATGATAAGAATCTATCATGTACGCACAGAAGTTTTAGAACATAGCCATCTCATTGATATGACAATGAAAGTGGTGACAATTTTCTAAATGAAGGATCCTAGATGAAATGGATGGTGGTGATGGTAATGCAAAGAGATGCTATGTTGACAAAACTTTCATAGTACAATGTTGCTTTTCTAATAAAATCATTAATACTGAACTTACTGTTTTGAATTGTATTGTTTTACATTCATACAAGTGAACTTACTTTGTTTTAAATATTAAGATTTTCTGAGAGCATTCTTGATAGAATATAAATATGTATAAAATGATTTGCCCTAATAGAATGCCTAGTGTACCCATTTAACATTTAAAGCAGTGTTGGGGAACTTCTGGGCCATATATGGCCATATATGGCCTGTGAATAGGCACTAGTGTCAGCCTTACCAATAAGAAGCAGTTCAAGCCAGCACATTATTGATGAGTTAATTAAATGTTTGACCAGTATGGCCCATGCATGATGTTATCAATATCTAAAAGGCCCTTGGAGAAAAAAAAAGGTTCCCTACCTCTGATATAAAGATACTGCTCAAATAATGTATTACAATCCAATAGATGGCCCTGATACATTATGTTTTTATATAAATATGCTTAAACAAGAAATAGAGATTGCCATATTCTAGGTGAGAAAAAAAAAGACTGGCACTTAGAATCCTTAAGTACCAATCCTTAAGTACCAACATATGATTATAATTAGATAATTCCTGTTTAAAATATGCTCTATAGGAAATCATATTTGTTTCCATAACAGACCACCATGTACTAAAATAATAATTTTTGCCCTAAAACTTAATGTGCCAGTATTTATCAAACATAAAAAAGTGATAATTCTTATTTATTCTTTTGTTCCTGATATAGTTAAAAACCAGTGTATTTTGTTAATAAATTTAATATGCACACCAGAAATGCCCATCATAAATCAATTTTGTGACTCTATATGTTAAATAATCATGGAAAGAATGTAGAAAAACACTATTTTTACTAGTTGATGGTCCATAAACACTGAAAATTTCCTTTAAGTATATTTGTAAATTCTCTTTTTTATAACTTACTTGCTGGAGCTACAATATAAACTAGTAACTAAAGCTTTTCCAGAAATCATATATAGCTAGTCATTTTAAGAGATCATTTGCCTTTTCAATATATCAGGTTAAAATTTATAAGCTTTAATTCCACGATGACAGGTAATTATTATAAGAAAGGTTAACTCATTTAAAAATGGCAACAAGTGTTTTTAGTTGAAAATCAGATTGAAACATTGTTTATGTCCTACTTCTTCCTCCCAAATATGGACCTACTTTAGTGAAAATAATCATAACATAGATATTGGGATATCTCATATGAAAAACACCGAGAAATATACCACTCTACACTCAGCCACATGACTACCATAGACTTCAGCTTCTAATCTAATAAGAAAATTGGCAAAAGATGTCTGTCTTACAGTTATTTTAGGGGTAATTTGCATTCTAAAACAAACCACGTTTTGACCCTCATTAACATTGTTATTGAATAATAGAAAGCATTGCTATAATCTTGAATACTTGTATAATAATACTGTGATAGGTTAGATGGTGTCTGCAGAGGCAGGGAAATGTGTAATGTGGATCTTCTAGCGAAAATCTCTGTAACTCCCACCAAACAACCTTTCCCTGTGTGAATCTGGGCAGGGAGGTCAGAAAAAAACCTGATAGGATTCAACTGTGAGTAATTGTTAATAGGATTCATTGATTGCCATGCTGGCTATGAGTCCGCTGAGAAGCAGGAAGGGGAGTCTCATTACCAGCAGGAGCCAGGAGTGGAGCAATGCTTCAGGACCCCTAAATCCCTGCACAGATATCCAGAAGACCGCTGTGAGGTTAGAGGAATGGCAGAAAAGTAGCAGCAACAACAGAACCAAGAGCCGGAGCGTGAGACAAGAGTGGTGGGTTTCCCAGCCTACAGAGCAAACCAAGTTGAGTACTTTGGTGTGAGAAGCTGGCTTGTGGAGAAGGGTGCCTCTGGGCACTTAATTGAGGGCGCTGGGTTTGCTGACCATGGAGCTGTAGCTGAGTGCCTTTGGGTTGAGACTTGTCCTTGGGAATTTAGTAAGAGCCCCAGAAAACTCTGTAACGTGTACCAACTGAACAACTCCATCCTCAGCATTTCCACCTCCCAAACAAACCTGTTCATCATCAATATTGTTTGTTGAATTCTGTGGGGCCATTGCAATGAATTATTGAACTTAGTACCTGAAAACATAGAGAATGTGCCCCTCTACCCTCAAAGATGTGTTATAATCTTAGCTTCTAAACTGATGACTATAATTCTATTTGGTTATCATGGTTATGACCATGATTAGTTTGGGTGAGATATAAATAATTAATTGAGCAAGTGATCAGGCAGAAATTGGGGAGATGCCAACTCACATGAAGATCGCCTAGGAAGAGAGCTCAAAGAGATAAGGAGCTTCCTCCAGAGTTAACAGAGAGAAAAAAAATTGTTTTCTAGGACAGGTGCCTTGAATTTGGATTTCTAGCTTCCTAGAGGGTGAGAGGTTTTGCTTGTTAAAGCTATTCATTTGTGGTATTTCTGCCACAGCAGCACCAAGTCACCAACACTCCGGGCCTCTAAAGTGGGGGTGCTGCTCTAACAAACTCATATTTGATTTAGATGCTTAATGAGAGGAGATGTGGAGCCTGAAATTGACTTACAACTTTTAGGTTGATGTAATGGGGTGTATGTGTTTTGAACCTAGAAATGACATACATTTTTTGGTGGACCAAAGGGTGGGATGAATTGTGTCCTCGTGTTGTAAATCCTAAACTCTGTAGCTGTTATCGTGGAATTAAGCACTGGGCTGCTAGCCACAAGGTCAGTGGTTCACACTACCAGGCCCTCCGAAAGAAAAAGATGAGGCTGTCTGCTCCGTTAACAACGTAGTCTCAGAAACTACATAGGGTTGCTATGTCAGAATTGACTCCATGGCAGTGAGTTTTGTTATGGTTATGCCTATGGTTACAAACCCATCGGGAACAGGTTGTCTTGTGCTAATAAACAGGATTAATGTAGGGTGTGCCTGTCAGTTTCTTTTAGCATATAAAAGAGATGAACCAAGCGAGTGAGCAGGCAGAGTTGGGGGAAGAAAATTGCCACTCCCCATGAGACGCAGGAGCAAATGCTCGGAGACAAGTACATTCCTCTAGAGCTGACAGTGAAAGCTTCTCATACAAGTCTGCACCCTGCATTTGGACTTGTAGCCTCAATACATGTTGTGCTGGTCACTGCAAGGTCACTAATTCAAAACCGTCAGCGGCTCCATGGGGAAAAGATGAGGTTTTCTGTTCTCCTAGAGTTGCTGTCTGTCCTATAGGGACTCTATGAGTGAAAATTCACTCAATGGCAGAGAGTTTGGTAGTTCTGGTTTAGAGCTGTGCTAGAGCTTAAACTGTGAGAACCCCATTTTGCAAATGGCTATGGGTGGCAGTGATTGCTCAAAACCCATTTGCAGGTTCCCCAATGAAGTCCTCTGATCATTAACCAAGAGTGTAGATAATCTTGCTCTGAGGTAGAAAGCCAAGTACATTAACTCCACTAGTCAGTCCAGAGAAGGGCAATCTCGCTTGGGGGCTTGCCAGGATGCCTCCTTGATGGAGGTGGCCATACAGGGACAGTACAGGCTGTTACACAGTCATGAGCCATGCCTGTCAGTCTTGCTGTTTGCTTTGGTTGGAGGTGCCAAGACCAATCTTGAAACCCTTTTAACTAACAGTAAGTGCCTCAGTCATGGTCTCATTCCTGCTTCTGTAAGCTTACATGTCCCTGTGTTGTATGGGCCTGCTACCAATCATTTGTGACAGTCCCCTTGATTCCATGCCTTATTTACCTAGCTCCCCAAGTGTGAGTCCTTACGCCAATGGACTCCCTCATCTGGAAGATGTATCTCTGTGCTTTTGTCCCCTTTTAAGACTTAATAAATGTTCTCCTTAAACTATAATTGAAATTGGGGTATCTTTTGTACCCTCAAGCAGAGCCTCCTAAACTGTGAGAAAAAATACTTGTTGGTTAATGACACTCATTTGTTATATTTCGGTTAGAGAAGCCCTAGGTAAGACAGATATATGAGAAAAGAATGAAAATATGGGGCACACAGCTAAGCTCAACCACCTGGCATCTTTTAGTGCCATAACTATCGACACATATTCAAGCTAACTGGAGAAAATCAAACAAGAGGGTATTTCCCACCTTAAATCCCATTGCTTTTATAGCTGATCCTTGCTTCATATTCCAAGAATACGGAAGTGTCTGAAGAAAGTATTTTCCTGGCCTTTCTATGCTTAATTCCACAGATATACCCACATCTCCAAATCTATAACACTGCATGGTTTGCCACCGCACCCTACTACCCCCACCTGCTTTTCCCCTTACCCACTTATTCATCACTCAGCAGCCAGAATGAGCCTTTAAAAATGTAAACTGTATGATGTCACTCCCTTGTCTAGTCGCTTTTCATGACATACCACTGCACTTTTGGAGCCCTAGTAGCATTGTTGGCTAAGTGTTAGACCACTAACAACAAGGTTGGTGGTTTAAAACCACAAGTAGTTCTGTGGAAGAAGGATGAGGCAATCTGCTCCCATAACACTGTACAGCCTTGGAAACCCTTTGCAGGGTTACAATGAGTCAGAGCAAACTTGATGGCAGAGTAGACTACGGCTTGATTTTTAGTACTTTAGTCCATTATTTCATACTGCGTGTGATGCTTTCCAACCCAAGGGCTCACCTTCTAACACTGTTCTATTGTAATCTGAAAAGGTTTTAACTGATGGATTTGGGGACATTGATCACTAGCTCTTTCTTCCTTGTCTTAGTTGGAAATTGAAACCTGTGTCCCATGACCCTACTGGTGTCTGAAATACCAGTCTCATAGCTTCCAGCACCATAGCAACAAACAAGGCGCCACAATATATACGCAGATGGATGTTATTGCTCATACTTCAGATCACCATGAATCCGAAACAACTTGACAGCAACTTACAATTTCACTTTAAATACAATTTCAACCCCTTTAAGGTCTGCCACTTGGATCCTCTTGAGACTTATCTCCACTCCCTTATTTCACTCCAAGCCTCAGGTTTTTCTGTGTTAAGTTTTCTCATTATGCACATGTTATTTCCTCTGTAATCACTGCTCTATTCCAAGACCTTTCTCATGATAGTTGTTTCTTCTCCCGTGGTTTCATTTAAAATATGGCTTGTTCAGTGGAGCCTATTTAAAGGAATCATTATTTAAATAGACAATTTCCAAACTGTATCCTGGTTCTATAACTCGTCTAATAGGTCAATGCATATTCTCTTTTAAGTTGTGATTAGAGGCCATGGAGTCATTTCTGGCTCATAGCGACCATACACACAAACAGAACAAAACACTGCCCAGTGTGTAAATCATGAGTAAAGCGTTAACAATATACTCACGGGCCATGGTATCCTAAGAACGCTGTGCCTTCTCACTAGCCATATGGTCCTACAATTACTATTTTCATAAGTTGCTCTTGGAAAACTGCTGATGCATAAGTATTCAGTTTTTAAGTCTTGATGTAAATTAAATAGTTATCAAGGGATTTCAGCTTATATTTATATAAAAAAGCCAGTACATTGGTACACGGTAATTAAATTACATGAGCCAGCACATAATTAAAATGAAAACAATGTATTAAAAATCTTATACTAACTTCCTCCTCTCTTTCTATAGAATATGCCAAATTTAACTAAGACGCAAATTGCCTGTCATTATAAGCTTGAAAATGACAATACAAGAACTAATTTAGAATTCCATGACTATTCGTTATAAAAGATTACTGTGACCCATAACTATAGACACTCTGGGTTGCCAACAGAAGAAAGAGGGATAGGGAAATAGGAAGAGGGTTAAAGAACAGTAAGAAGACAGTGATAGTTTTGAGGAACCTGGGAAGAAATTTGAGGATCACGGTGTGAGGCAGGTTTGTGATGATGTTTGGGTATCTGTGGCCTGAAGCAACATGATCAGATTATTAGTCATAAACGGACAAAATTTTGTTTCCACAAGAAGAAGGAAACAGTAGGCAAGAGACGTATTGAGTGGCGATTTCTCCAATTGATTCTTTAGCTTAGAACTATCTGATTCTTGGAGGGGGAAAACAGACACTTCTTTATAAGTACACAGTAAGTGTTGCCTACATAACAAAACATAGGTGTTGTCATTCTTAAACCTTCCTAATTATCAGCAGTTTCAATCCATTTATCTAACCCTAACCCCTAACCCTAACCACCCTAACTCTAACCATTGGTCTAACCCTAACTCTAAACCTAACACTAGGTCTAAACCTAACCCTAACCTGAGATCTAACCCTAACCCTAGGTCAAACTCTAACCCTAACCATTGGTCTAACCCTAACCCTAGGTCTAACCCTAACCCTAGCCTTAACCCTAGGTCTAACCCTAACCCTAGCCCTAACCTTAGGTCTAACCCTAACCATAGCCCTAACCCTAGGTCTAACCCTAACTCTAACCACCCTAACCCAAACCACCCTAACCCAAACCCTAACAACCAAAACCCTAACCCTAACCACCCTAACCCTAACAACTAACCCCTAACCCCAACCCTTCCTAACCAACCGTAACCCTAACCCTAACAACCCTAACAGCCCTAACCCCAACCCTCCCTAACCAACCCTAACCCTAACCCTAAAAGCCCTAACCCTAACTACCGTAACCCTAACAACTAACCCCAACCCTCCCTTACCCTAACCCTAACCACCCTAACAACTAACCCCAACCCCAACCCTCCCTAACCTAACCCTAACCACCCTAACAATCCCAACCCCAATCCCAACCCTAACCCTAACCACCCTAACAACCTCAACCCCAACCCTAACCCTCCCTAACCCTAACCCTAACCACCCTAACAACCCCAACCCCAACCCCAACCCTAACCCCTAACCGCACAACTAGATGTAGCCTAATACTTCACAGACTGAATTTCAGCAAAATATTTCTTTATGTAAATAAAACAATATGTAATGTTTTTCCAATAATTAAGTTATAACTACAATAATTTCTAAAAACACCCTTGAATGTAGTAATACTATGGTTGCATTATGTTGCTAAAGCACTAAGGTGGAATTCAAAATGCCACTTTAACTGGCCTTGCAAGTGTGGGGGAGCATGGAGTTCTTGGTTCAGATTTGCAATACCAGTGAAAATCATGGCCTGCTGATAATCCCAGAGTCTTTTAATCATCTGATTGAAGACTGGATAAAATGCAGTTCTTTACACTGATTTTTACTCCCCTTTCTTTGCATTGCCTTCTTGAAGATTTTTCTAAATATGCAGCCCTTACCTAACTAGCAATAAACATTACTGAACTAAGTACAGCGAATCTCTGTGCTTACAACCCATGGTGGTCACGGAACAGCACCCAGCTGTTATTTTCGAAAGCAGAGCCAGTGGCGCTCCACATAAAACAATTTTAGCTGACGGCTGCTTCCCCGGCAGTCCCCATTTTGTAGAATCAGTTCTTTTGTCACTTAAGCACAGAGCACACCCAGACCACTTGTCTTACTCTATTAAAATTATGTCATTGTTCTTATTCCTCTCTCCCTCCTTCTACAAAATGGAACTAACATAATATAAAAGTCCAGTTCCTACTTGTGTTCACATCTCCAGGTCCTGGTATAATACGCGGGGGCTTCCAACAGTTCATGGAAAAATGGAATTAAAATAAAATGGATTTCCGCCCTGACTTGTTGAAGCCCCCTCAAAGGGTTCAAAGGAATCTGTGTAGTGTTTATTATGCCACTTTTTGAAAACTTTTAAAGACAAGTAAAGTTGATGAAATGTACTGGGGAAAGTATTGTTGGGAGACTTAGGTTTCAGTTCTAGCTTTACCAATCAATGTTTGAACTTAGGCAAGTTACAGAATTTCCATGTTTCTCACTTTACCCATCTGGAAAAAATGTGAATATAATCTATTATTCTTTTTCTTAGAGATTACAGAATAAATGGGCTACCACATGAAGTGTTATAAGCTTTTCTTAACAAAGAACAACTATCTAAAATTTGCCTGTTTTTTTCTGTGAATTTTTCTCAATGCATAATTATCTATTGAGGAGGAATTTTAAATTTCTTAAATCCAGAGATTAAAAAATTAAATTAAAAAATTCCCCCTGGTAAGTTTTGGGTTTATTCTATAATTTAAAAATCCCATTGTTCAACATAAATTTAGTCTCTTTAGTTCAGAGAGTGTATAGACAATAGATTTCATACAATTCAAAGAATCTAATGTAGAAAATGGAACCATAAGTATTTTTCTTTTGGAGAATACATAGCTTGTTAAAATTAAATTGATAACAATAAATACAGCTTTTAAAGAGTTGCAGATGAAATATTTTAAAGACATTTTAAAAACTAACAGTACAAACAATCCATTTATTTTCACTGATTTGAAAAATATCCCTTATAAAGTTCATGTGTGTTTACCTGAACTGTTAAAATCTAATATCCTTAGTTGTCATAATTCACCCCTTCTCGCTCTCGCACATCCAGACTCAAAAATTAACAATCCACAGCATGCCTTAGAACATAACTTCAGAATGACATTTCAGCATAAAAAGCAACTCCCCAGTTCCCCATCTGGCCTCACAAATGTGCTCATCAAGTACATAATAAAGAAATGCGATATTATCAATACGCCCAAGTTCTGAAGCACTATCATCCTGATCTGATCATGGCGTAGGTTTCCACCTTGAGCTTGGCAGGAAATGTTTGATTTCTCTCTGCTTAGGGAAGCCATTGTATCAGCATTAGCAGTATCAGGTAACAAAATGGGGGCAGACAGCCCACTGGTTTAGGTCTTAGCTTGTGTGACAGATCTGAAGTGAGATAAAAGGAGAGACCTTTTTAAGGTCATTTGCTTGTAACTGAAAAAAAATTATTTTTACATTTTAGTTGAACAAGTAAATCACTTCGATAAAAGGCATTATTCTTAAATTCTCTCCCTTTAAAAAAACCTAATTGTATATCTCACTGCTCATCTTGATGTTTTCTTTACTGAAGACTGTGCTCGGGAGCTATGGTTGTGGCTTGGTGTGCATGAAAGGGAATGCTTTTCAACTTAGTTAAGAAACAGTGTCTTGGTGAAAAGTGAACACAACTGTTAAGATGAAGTAACACTGGTGTCACAGAAAAATCTTTAATTATTTTTAAAATCTTAAACTTCTTTTAGACTAGTCTTTATCATTGCTCATTGCTTCTGCTTGGTAACGGCTACAGTTAGTTTATCCATCTTCATTCTTTGCTTGAATAAACCTTTCTAATGGCTTTGGGCTAGGTAAACATGTAAAATAAAAGGACAGTACTAAAATGAAAGGGTCAGAATTGACTCGATGGCAGTGAATTTTGGGAGTATTGTGGAAAGATCTGAGGAATCTGTCTGCATTCTACGTGATCCGAACGACTCCATTCTTTAAGGGCCTATGACACCAATCGGAAATGTTAACACAACTTGGTTCATCATCAGTGATGGTTTAGAATGCCTTACAAATTCTCTTGCTTGTAGAAAGAGGCGATTTCTCATGTAATTAAGACATAACTATTCCAGGATAAAAATCAAATCAATGGGCATTTAATGTTAGAGATAGTCTAGTAATATGAGACAAAAATGATGAACTATAGTTTATTGGTTATGTTTTTACTGTGCATACAAATTAAGGTTTAATCTAGGCTACGTTAAGTTAATAAATCATAGTCTTGCATATTTTTTCATGGAATCATGAAAATTTTATTTCAAGTAGATGATTATATGTTACTATATTAAAAGCATTAATGTTTTATACAACCTTATGTCATACCCAATCATCAAACACCACTCACTATCGAGAGAAACTGCTTCCCTTTCCCAACCATCTACAAGACTAGAGAGCCTAATTTTCATTTACAATGTAACTATAAAGATTTGTGTTTCTGTGTGTGGGATTGGCAACTCTGTTATACAAATGCAGCCTGATCTCGAATTGCTCTTTCTGTAATGCTTGTGTGTACCATCAAGTCCATTCTGAAAAGCACCCATTCTGACTGCCTCCCAGGCCTTCCGGGGCTGTAATCTTTACCAGAGCTGACCACCGGGTCTTTTGTCTTAGAGAAGGCTGGTGGGGTTGAACTGCCAACCTTTGGGTACTTTAACCACTGTTACACTAGGGCTCCTTTATAATAACAATGTGTAATAATTAATATCCACAACATTAAGAATCTGAATCACCAAACATAATGTCATCAAAACTATGTTAACACTTTATATTCTTTAAAATTAGTAAATAAAGCAGGTGATGGTTTTTTCTTTTCTGTAGACCCATGGTTAAGTATATCTGAGAAATAGGGATAATGGGAGGCAGGGATAGTTAATATGAGTGTCTCTTATATAAGGAAAAAACCCAATAGCTCTTTAAAATGTAATAGTACATACATTATATTTACTAAATCAACAAGTAAGAGACAAGCAAGCAAACAAATGCCCACTGTAATCCGTCACTTAATGGTAGAAAAGGAGATGAAAGTAAGGAACTACAAAAAGAGAATAAAGAATAAAAAGGAGAGAGATCAGAGAAAGAACAGGAAAAAATAAATAAGGGAGAGATGGAAAGAAACAAGAAAGAAAAACAGTCATCAGTTCCTGCAAATTTACCGCTTCATGTATTAAAGTGTTTGGTGTGCATATCTGAAAAAGAGTTTTCATCACACTATTGACATTCTATAATTTTATTCTAAAGTAGAAGACTAAAAATGTGATATATTATCAAATTGTTGCCATTCTTAGTAAGAATACTGTATCTCAATGATTCTAGTTTTATCATTACATCAAATCTTATTATAATTTTAAACTAAAGAGAAACATTACTATCTGCAAGAAGTTATGTCTATTAATGGGGACATTAGTAATTAAAAAGTTGCTAGAGAGGGTAAGGATGCTGTAATAGTTGCATAATTTCTTCTCAGCTTGATAAAAGAAAGTATAGAATTGGAGTCTAGCCTGTCAATCAATTCACAGCCTGATGGGCCATATAGTAGGGAGGGTCCTGGGGACCTCCCCACCCCTCTCTCTCTCTACCTTCACCTTCCTGCTGGTGGTTGCTGACAGAGCCCTGGAGATGTATCTACTACTATTGGATCCATGGGACTTTGCACCCACCGGCCAGTGATATTCCTGCATGCTACATCATTGCATGTGGCTTCATGAGTATGAAGAGGGACTTAAGGACTGGTATCATCAGACTTAGGGACTTGAGGTGGACTGGGATGAGATATTTTCCTGATATACAATCTTCTTTATATAAAGCTCTCTCTTACACCTGTAAGAGTGTCACTGGATTTGTTTCTCCAGTCAACCTGGCCTAACACTAATACTTTTAATATTTTCATCAAAAGCTATAGATAGTAAGTTTAATAAAGTCTCTGCCTGGTGTTCTTTTTACTCATATAAAGTATTAATATATGCATGAGAAAACAAGTTGATCTATGGTAAAAATACTTATTACAATTGAAGTCAAAATGCATTTTTAGAAAAATCCATTTTCATCGTAAGTAAAAGTGCAAAACTCAAAGCAAATACTGAACTAACTGTGCCATTATACACTAATTTTATTAGAAATTATGTTACTGCTTTTCTTACACTTCTCAAGAAAAGCAGTATACTTCCTTAAAGAGTAAAAATTCGCTTCTCTCATGTAGGACTCAGAGTTTCAAATGCTGTAAAATGCAGGTCCAGATCATTCAATTTTTAAAATGAGGATATTCTCAGAGGTTTCAGCTATATTTCAATCACCTTATGAAAATAAAAATAAGCATCTTAACATCTTAATCTACTTTATTAGGATATACCAATTAGAACATATTTTATTAAAATATATTTAAATAATCTTTGCATTTATTTCTTCTAGGCCCTAAGATCACAAGAAAATATCTTATCACCAAATTGTTTTTGTTAATGCTTAGAATATAGTAGTAATTCTCAAATGAGTTCATGAGAAATAAACGCTACACAGCAAAGTATAAAGTTCACTCTATAAGTAAGTCGAGCCAGAAACCCATGACTAAAAATAAAATCATATAAAATATTTTTTCTAGTTTATTTCACATGCTTGGAATTTTTAATAATTTCTTTTTTTTTAAATCAAATAATTATCATCGGAGTTCATAATAATGTGTTGTGCACACACCAAAACCACAATCTATTTTGATTTACTGAACAAAAAGATGTAACTTATTGTAGTACATGAAATTGGCTATAAAATCAATTAACTAGGGTGGGATAATCATTTAAAAATAAGAAATAGAGGAGTAATCTTGTTTTCTGAAACTTTTGCTTTAATAGTGTTTATGTTTGAATACATACGCATGTGTCGACTTGGTCATGTTTTAAGATATATTTTTAATCTAAAATAATGATAAAAGGGGGATTATTTACTGAGTGAAGTCTAGCAGTATGAATAAGGCTTCCGTATAAAGGTCGTGGTTCCTATCTATGCCCCTACTCCCCTGCCCTCACTGATTTTCTACTTGTCACAATGACAAGGCTTCCAAGCCAGGTAAGCACGGATTCCTAAAAGGAAACTGTGGAATAAATTTAAAGTCAAAACCTGAAATTTGCTATTAATAGACTCTTACCTGTCGGCAATCCTTTCCCTCTCAATCGGTCTCGAATGGCTTGGCTCCGATCAGGCTTGTGCTCAGTATCAGGGGAAAGCTGATCCGTCTGTATGCAAGCAAGCAAAAGTAAAGTCTGACAACAGAATTTCCCTTTTATTTTCACAGTAGTTGTCTACAGAGTAACACTCGATATATCGTTCTGGAGGGGATCACATTAAGAGTTAGATCCCATGTCCTTGTCTAAATTGATACATTCTCAATAACACATAGCTTAGTTTGGGCCAATTCTGCTTCTGGAAATGAAAGGGCAAGAAACTGTTCCCCCAAAGTAATCTGCTAACTGGGAAACAAGTTACTCAAGGTGAAGCAGTTAAAAATTAGTCCAATTTAAAAATAAGTTAACTTGAACTGTTCGCATCCCACCCCACTCCAGCCCCAAAAGGAGAGTTACTTCCATCTCTCAAGTTGCTCTGGAATTTTTAAAAAATTATTTTATCAGGGGCTTACACAACTCATCACAATCCATACATACATCAACTGTATAAAGCACATTTGTACATTCGCTGCCCTCAATACTCTCAAAACATTTGCTCTTCACGGAAGCCCTTGGCAAGAGCTTCTTGATCTGGAATTTTTGAACCACGTGGATTCTTGAATCATAAAGCTTTGTTGCAGTTGTGGCTATGCATTGTGAAAACAGATTTAAAATATTTCCAAATTTGTTTGCAAAAACAATTTTCTAGGTGTTGCCTATCAGAAGTTACCTTTGAGAAATGCTACGGTCTCAAACTAAATGAGCCTATCGGAGCTGGACAATTACATTCCAATCGATGCTTCCCGCAATATAAATGTTTAAGTAATCTCAACTTTTAATAACGTTACCCAAAGGTGTAATAAAGGAAGTTGTATCAAATCCTTCTATATTTTAAGGGATGATGAGTTAGGAAACTGGGCTTAGAGTGACAGGCGAAGCTTTCAGAAATAAATGACCAGTTAAAGGAAAGGCTTTGAGAAATAAATAGAAGAGAAAGATGAAAAAAATTACTTAGATCTGGGACCAACGATGTGCCTATACACACACATACATATATACACATATGCATTTTAAGAGTCCCTGATTATTATTAGGGTAAAGCTTATTGGAGTATGTATTTAAAAACTTAAGTCTAAGTCAGTGTATTTGAAGTTCTAGCATAATGTTCCCAGCTGATAAAAATATTATTCTGCAATATTATCATTGCAAGTGTACAATAAAAAATAATAAAATAATAAAAAATTTAAAAAGAAAGTATATAATAAGTGAAGAAAACATCCTGAATCTTTAGTATTCTCTGCATTGCAGCATCTATTAGCAATACTCCAAACTCTGAGGCAGAGCAACCCTCTCTGACAGTGCAGAACTGCCTCTGAGGGTTTCCAAGATTAGAACTCAGAAATGGGAGTAGAAAGCCCACCTTTCTCTCACAGAGCAGCTGGTGGGTTTAATCTGTAACCTGTAGTTCACAGCCGAACACACAACCAGGCCACCAGGGCCCCACCTATGATTAGCAATAGCTATTATTTATTGAGCAGGTAGTTACATGCCAAGCACTCTCTTCAGTGCTCTACAGATAATCTTATTTAATCTTCTACACAGTCTATGTGGTCAAACTCACTGCCACTGAGTCGATTCGAACTCATAGTGACCCTGTGGGCTTCCGAGACTGTAACTCTTTATGGAAGCAGAAAGCTTCATTTTTCTTCTGTGGAGCAGTTGGGGGTTTTACTGCTGACCTTTCATTTAGCAACCCAATGGATAAACCACTACACCATTTATTCCCCTATTACAGGTCAAAGGCGCCCTGGGGTTCTGTGGTAAGTGCGTGGCTACTCGCAAAAAGGTGAGTGACTCGAACCCATCAGACAGACACTCCAAAAAAGTAAAATTTGGCCATCTGCCTCCGTAAAGTAACAATCTTGGAAACTCAGTGAGGCAGTTCTACTCAGTCCTCTAGGCTGCCTCAAGGCATAAGCTATGATGTGGGGATTTTGGTATTGTAGCTAAAATGAAAAATAGAAAGGAAATTTCTTCTAAGGACCATCAAAGCAGCTCATCAGCACTGTAATACTTACCTTTACAACAGCCCACTAAAGCGAGTGCATTTATCCCCATTTTAAAGATAATTACAATCTGGTTTATCTGCATCTAAATGCTAACCAGTGGAAGAATGAGAACCAGTGACCTAGCTTACTGACTTTGACACGAACCAGGCCACCAGGTTCTCCACAGACTGATGACTATTGCCCAGTTCTGTCCTGCTTTTTCATTCTGCATTCCCCCCAAGATGGCGTCCCTTTGACTAGAGTTCTCCTCTTCATCTAACCTTCAGAACTAATTCAAAATGCTATTTTTCAGTGCACTCGAACGACAAAAATCTTCTCCCCTCAAGCCCGCACTGCCTTTTAACATTTACTATCACTGTTAATAGCCGTGTTTGTATTTTAATGTAAGCAAATTTCAGTTGGTGATCAGTAAGTATTTGTTGTAAGAAACTAAACGCTACACCTTAGAGCAGCGGTTCTCAACCTGTGGGCCGCAACCCCTTTGGGGGTTGAGTGACCCTTTCACAGGGGTTGCCTGATTCATAGTTAACAAGTAACAATGAAAATAACTTTATGGTTGGGGGGTCACCACAACACGAACTGTATTAAAGAGTCCTGGCATCAGGAAGGTTGAGAACCACTGCCTTAGAGGAATGGAGATAATTTATTTAGCATAGACAATTATTAGACACACAATAACATTTTATATTTCTTCTTTGAGAGAGGAAAAACTACATTCAGCAATTTTACTATTGGAATAAAATCAGCAAACAGCTCAGAGAAGTTAGAGAGATATAATGTAACAGAAAGACCCCTGGATAAGCAGGAAACTTAAATTCTACAAACCGCTTGGGTCTTATTTTTTCATGTATAAGGTGCAGAGGATAGTACACATGAACATTTCCCAAAGGGAGGTCTATAGAACAGTCATACTATAATATGTGTAAACGATCATAACCTCTGGGAATTAATAAATTTCAGAAATGTCTTATCTGTATACCTATCCTAATTAAAGATCAGGAATATGGACTACTGATTGAAAGGCTCTGACAAGCTCTGCAGTTGTAAATATGCTTAATTTTCTTTATTTTTCTCCAAGCTTATTTGATCATGGAGGAAATTTTAGAAAAATATATTTAAAAGTATATGAGAAACTAGTCAGGATAGAGGACTTCCATATTGTTAGTAGCATTACCTTTCTTTAAAAAATTATGTGCAGAAATAAAAACAAATAAAATAAATCAAAGTTTCTGTAATTAAAGAAGTACAGAAATAAGCAGTTGAGGGTTCATTCATTCAGCTTATACTACCTGTGTTTCCTCTAGCACTAAATCTGTGTGGTCCAGTGGGGAGCAGTTGGCAAACCAGAGAGGGAAGATCTCTGAGGTATCTATCCCATCAACTGGCAACGCATGTGGTGTTGGCTACACTACTGCCAGCCATAGGAGGATCCTGGTAAGGAAGACTCAAAAATGCCAAACTCGCTGCCACCTCGCTGATTTCAACTCACAGCAACCCGGCAGGACGGGGTGGAACTGTCACTTGGGTTTCCGAGGCTTTTAAATCTTTACAGGAGTAGGCAACCTCATCTGTCTCCCACGGAGGGGCTGCTGGGTTCAAATTGCAGGCCTTGAGGTCGGCAGCCCAGCATGTAGCCAGCCCACTCTGCTCCCAAGGCTCCAGGCTAACAGTCTTGAGTCACTCAGGGATGAGGAATTTTGAGGAAGCCAGCACTGGTGCTACGTGACAGTGGCAAATTGATAACCCACAAGAAAACAAACACAAAGAAGAGGGAGATTTCGAAAGGGAGCCAAAGGCAGGTAAAAACCAAAGAAACATAGATTCAGGACTACATTTGGACCTCACACGAAATCCTACGTCCAACTTAAGAACAATTCATTCTTACATCATGGCCCTGTTAAAACTTTCAGTTGACACCCCCTCTGATGTATGCTGGACCTGATCTGGTGTTCAACATTTTCTGTATTTTGGGTTTATTTTATTTTTGTTTGTCTCAGAGGGGTTGGGTCATTGGAGGTCAACAACCCCCCCTCCCCCCCAGCCGCCAAGTAGTTGCATTAAATGCTTTCCTGTGTTTGGAGTGGAAAACCCAGGATTGAGGGACCTATAGGGACAGCATATAGTACAAGGGGCGTGGGCGGTAACAGGTGGGGTAAAAGGGAGACGATGTCAAGGAGTACAGGAAGAAAAAGGATGCTTGGAAACTAATTGTGGTAGCAATTGTACAATTCTGCTTGACATGATTGGGCTATGGAATGATAGGATAAATGTATTAACTCCTAATTAATCATACTTTTTTTAAAAGGAGAAGGCCCACTCTTCAGAGACCCTAACCCTAAAAAATAAGGGAGGCTTAGGTTCAGGGTAGATGTCAGAATCCAAGGATTATCTGGACGAGGGTGAGCAGGATAGCACACTAAAAGAACTGCAGAGCAAAGACGCAGCTATTACAAAGTTTGTTTGCATTGGCAATGTTCATATCTAAGACAGGAGAGACCAGGGAAGAATTCAGGTCTTAGGCAGCCTGGCAGGGATTCAAACAAGTCTCCCTATGGAGCAATGCCACTGCTCGAGAAGGGACGCAGGGATGAGAGAGTGATAAGGGATCCAGACAAATGAGTGATCAAGAGAAAAGGTATAAGGTAAAATTTTTTTTTAATTTTAATATTTTCAAAATCCATTTTCCCATCAATACCTTTTACTTGAAGTGTTCCCAACAGACAGAACCATATGCCCAAAGCTCTTTAGGAAAAGATGTAAGAAAGGAGACATGAGCTGACAGTCTCCACCCTATCATGCCATGATTGTATTGCGGTCACAGGAATATATGTAATTCTGAAAAAGACTAAAACCTCTAAGGTCAAGGACACTAAGTTATTACCTTGGGTTTCTAAACTTTTAAGTACCACTTTTAGTAAACAATAACATTACAAAAATGTCTACTCCTTTCTAGCATCTTCATTGAGAAAAGGCTACCTATAGATACAGTATCTTGGTGATAGGCTAATCAATTTTAAAACTGAGCTATGTTCACCACTGGAAACTGTAGCTTACCCCAGAAAGATTGCCCAGCACCAGTTTCACCAACTGCTTCACGTAGGAGAATGAAGGTGCGCAATTGCTATTCCTAATGTGGGCACTGCAAGCATCCAGCACCGTCCGAACGGAAACTCGCGCATAAATGACATCCTCACACATTCCAAGCAAAATGCTGTTGAGATGATCTCCCAGCTTGATAGGCTGAATATAAAGAAAGCAAACATCATGTTTCTCAATGTGAGTAAATCACCCTATCTAACACAGGGCAGGCCGACCCACCCCACCATGCTCACTTCAAATATTTGGAGGAATGAACTCTTCATCTAGCTCTAGTAGCATATATATCTCGTAGCATAGTTCTCGTGGCATTGACTACATTTCACCTTTTCGTGGTCCAAAAAATTACTCGAAGTGGTAATCGCACAAGTTTCCCAACTTGTGCTAAAGGGAAAATGCTGGTTGTTTTTTTTTCCTTTTCATATAACAATATATATAACTATATAACTATATATATATGTCACATTGTGTTATAATTAGCTATTTAATTGCTGTACCCTCGAATGACACTCTACACTCATGTGCCAGCAGGTTCCTATTGATGCTCACAGTGTATGACACAGGGCAAGCACTTAATCGGTAGTATAAAATGAATATGACTAATTACAAGATTAAAACTTCTGAACTAAAAAGTATGAGTAAATATTTATATTTTCCATTCAATTTAAATATTATTTATACCAACTTTCTTTGCCATTATCAGAAGAAAATATAAAATGCTAATTATAGGCCATGTAGTTAGGCTGCATAATATATTTGCAATTTAGTTAGGCTGCATAATATATTTGGAACTAATCTTTCCAAAATTAGCTTTTGCTTTTATAGAATTGAAACAAAAGAAAGAAAATGAAATATTTGGTATTTATTTATGATGTGAGAGCAAACCAAGTCATTCATGAATCTCAAGATGTTTGAACTTTAGAATAAACATCTCAAAGACTTGTTACTTCTTACATTTAATTTTTAACAACCCACCTAAATACACACCTAGTTATTTTATATTTTTACTCTAAATGTTAACTAAAACATTTCTCTATGCCATGTATTTGTTTTAATATGTTTCTATTTCAATTATATGTTTCTACTGTTTATAATCTTATTTTAGAAGAGAAAAGGCAACAACTTTTCAATGTGGAAAAAGACCAATGATAAACTAAGACTTCAAAAAGCGCTAATTTCATATCTGTACCTACTGCTGCAAGGGCAGTGAAGTATGATTTTTGAAATGAAAAAAGATAAAAAGTTATTAAGTCCTTTTATACAGCAGCATACATACTATTCCTAATGTTCTATACCAATAAAAACATCTCATTCTGTACAAGAATGAATTATCAAGCAATCTTATAATCCCTCTTATCAATCATTAAATTAGAAGAACTCTCATTTTCCTTGCTATAGCTTTTAAAGGGGCAACCAAATCAATCTCAGATTGAAACGATGAAACATGAGCAGTTTTTGCTACAATTGTAAATCTATGTCAAAAATAAATGTCCCTGTTAGTTCACTGTGAAAGTAGGACATCACTAATGTGTACAACCATTAGGTGCTGTGTGCCTGACAACATGTTGTAAAACATATAAAAATATGTGGAAGGACTTTGTAAACAGTATAGCGTTACACAAATGTGCAAATTTTAACAAACCTTTAAAAGATCGACTTACTTGGCTCTGCGGTACTTCATGATCAGCCCCCCAGTACAATGTCATCCCAAGGGAATATACATGGATCTAGGAAGAGAATTGTTTTAAAGGAGATTATTTTATGGTAAAATTGTTTACATTGGCAAGCATAATATAGTCACAATTTTATGTGTCAAAGAAAGGATAACACATAATTTAAGAAAAGGCTTTTTCCTCCCATTTTTGCCCTCCCCATATCTATCTAGACCCCAAGCACATCCTGTGTGGGAAATCAGTGTTGCTGGTTTTATTATTTATCCTAAAGATTCCTTATGCAAATTCAAAAAATTTGAATTTCTATTTGTAGTTACCAAATGCAGGCTATTACTTGGCACCTTGACATTTTAACACAACAATGGGGATTATTTTCACAGTAGTTCTTGGTGATCATCTCCTCTTTTTTCACAGCTGCATAAAACGTCACTGTGAGGCTATAGTATGGTTTAAGCAGTCTGTCACTAACAGAAGAGCGGTGCTGGTCTAGTGGATACCACCAGCTCAGCAATCAAAACCACTAGCTATTCCAGGTCTCAGAAACACAGGGGCAGGTCGTCCACCTTGTCAGTGAGTCTGAAGGGACTCAATGGCCTTGAGTCTGGTTACTAATAGACAGGATAAAGCAGCTGTTCTTTCTTTCTCTCTCTCTTTCTTTCTTTCAGCAGTCTTTCTTATATAACACTATTACATTTAATTTCTATTGCTAATGTAGCAGGTAAGTAATACAATCTTAGAACATAATTACTAAATTTGTCCTTGTCTGTACTGCCCACTGTGTAGGTGCTTTGAGGGAAAGAATTTTGTTGCATAACAATGAACTTTGGTCTGTTTGTAGGAACAGCCACCATTGTTGAGTTGGGGGCTCAATTCCAAATCACAATGACCGCATAGGGTGAGGTAGAACAGTTCAATAGGGTCTCGAAGGCTGTAAATCTTACAGAATGAATTTCTTTCATTTTTGGTTAGCAGCCAAGTGCTTCACCACTGTGTCACCAGAGACCCATCTATTTGTATAATTCATTCTTAATACATGTCTGCTGCATTCAGTTAAATGCGCATAAAGTTCAAGATTGCAGTTTTGAATCACATTTCTGTTTAGAATCCTTCTCAGAGAGCCTAATATATAATGAATTTTTCAAAGCCTTTCATATAAGAAAATCATTTGTAAGGACAAATGTTGTATGAGACCACTACTATATGAATAAACATCAGGACAAAGGTAAGCATCTGTTCTCGGGTCATGTAATCTTCTAATGCAGTCTCCTCAGCATCCAGATGCTATGACCACCTAATACTCATGATCTGTATACCAGCTCCTTGCTGGTGTATCTCAATGATCACCCCACCCCCCACCTTCGACAGAGAAGGCCTCACCTCAGCTGAGGTCATTTTCTCATATTGGGGTGAAAGGAGACCAATCAGTTCCTGCCATAAAACAATGTTCTGTGGCCATCCCAAATCAACAGACATCCGAACAAGAGGGTTCAGTGAACCTTAGTGGAAATTCAAGTCAGAGTGGGTGGGGATCTATTTCTGAGGAAGTGGTTAAACCTCTGCTGGTGGGTAAAATAGGTAGGGCAACTTGCCCTCAGAAAAAACTCTCAGTATTACCTACATAGAAGGAGGAGAACACCTCCGGAATTATGCTACTAATTAGCAGGCTGACCTCCTTTCTATCCAGCTCCTAGTGGCCAAGACTTTTGATGGGGTCTCTTCGAGAGCACAGCATTCTACACAGGCCACACCAGCAGGCTCTGATTTGGAAAGATCACTGAGCAACCTGGACTTAACTTAAACTCGCCTGTAGCACAGTAAAAAAATTTGAAACCCTCCCTTGGACTTAGGGTGAAAATTTCCTAGTGTGAGAAGGACCAGATGACTGTTATCTCAATGATAGAGACTTGGGGTTCGTTGACCTTTGGCTTGGGTCTCTTGCTATAAGGGTGCTCAATGCATAGAAGTTTAGGCTTAGGACTACTTACATTTGCTACTTTCATGCTCTCTTTGTCTTGTAACAAAGAGCATTGCCTTTGTGAGTGAGCATTAATAAAAGCTTTGCCCCATCTCCACTCCTCATTGTTTGTATAAATAATGTGCACTCACTTGAGTTTTTTCATCTATACACGTCAACAATCCATATATTTTGGTCTAAAATGTCCTATAGAAATATACTTTCCTTTTTAAACATATTTGAAATTCCTTCACATTGGCTAAGTTAAGGACACTGTCAGTAGAATTACCATTTGCTCCTTGGGGATGATTTTTAATGTTCCTTAAGTAAAGGGCAATGATGTCTCTAATGTGTACCAGAGGCATATAAAAACAATGGTTATATGAATGGGTTTTGAGCTTGTACTCAATTGTGCTAGTCTAAGCGCTATTAGTTCTTATGACATGGCCTTTCTGGACAGCTGCCTTCTGAAGAGGTCACTGATGATATGGGTACTATAGCAAATTGTGGTGAAAAAATCAGATGGCTCTCGGCGATCAGAAAGAGGAGCTTCTGGGGTCTCAAAAAGGCTTGTCTTAAAACAAGCAGTCATTTAAAGTGATAGTGAAGACCACACTAGCCTGTGTAATCCAAAGTTGTAAATAATAAAAACCCAAACTGGAAGAGTGAATGTTATTAGAGCTTAAATTCTGAGCACACAGTTTACAAAAGACTTTGAATGACAATGAAAGCCCAAAATGCATTTGCAGAATTCCACTTGGTTGAAGCCTCTGGTGAATGCCTTCTGACCAATGACCGGGAGGTGAGCAGCCTTCTTATCAAACAGATTACTTTGGAAAGTGGATTAATGCATATGCTGTCAGTGCCAAACCATGGTGACCCTATGCACAACAGAATAAAACATGGCATGGTCCTGGGCCATCCTCGCAACTGTTCCTATGACTTTCATTTTTTTATTACCTTTTCAGCTGGCTTTTCTGTTTTATTTTGTTAATGTTACTGGGTTTTTGTTTTAGTGTTTTTCTCTAAATGACATTCCAAATAAGCAAATCTATAGAGACCACAACTGGATTAATAGTTTCTTGGGGCTATGGAATGGAGGTTGGGGAAATTCAAGGAATTATAATAATGAGTATTAAAAAAGGAAAATGTTCTAAAATGTATTATACTGATGACTATATAACTCTTTTTAATATGTTGAAACTATTAAGCTGTATGATACATGAACTATGTTAAAAATGTTAAAATTGTAAAACTGTTTTCATAGCTTATACACAAGGAAATGCTTACATGTTCTCTTGACCTCCTGTCATTGCATGTATTCCCTGTATTATTAATTTTTGTCTGTAGCTCCACTATTATGAAAGTCAAAAGGGAGGTAAAGAAGATGTGACCCCAGGGGGCTGGCAGTAGGACTGAAGAGGAAAGAGCAAGGACAGAAAGCATTGGTAAGTGGGCTTGAGAGATTTGACAATTAGATGGACACATGGATAAATATTATAAATATTCAGAAGGGTCGCAGGGAGGAGACAAGTCAGTCAGGATGCAGTATAGCACCGATGAAACAGAGAACTTTCCTCTAGTTCCTTAATGCTTCCTCCCCGCTACCACCCATCATGACCCCAAGTCTGCAAGAGCTGGAAACACAGGGAATCCAGGACTGATAAACCCCTCAGGCCCAATACTGAGAGTAGCCATACCAATATGGGAAGAGGAAGGTGGGGGCGGGGTGGGCAGAAAGGAGGAATCAATCATAATGATCTACATATAATCCCCTCCCAGAAGGATGGACAACAGAAAAGTGGGTGAAGGGAGACATCGATCAGTGTAAGACATGAAAAAATAATAATTTATAAATTATCAAGGGTTCATGAGGGAGGCAGGGTGAGGAAGGGAGGGAAGGGGAAAAAATGAGATGCTGATACCAAGGGTTCAAGTAGAAAGAAAATGTTTTGAGAATGATGATGGCAACCAATGTGCAAATGTGCTTGACACAGTGGATGGATGTGTGGATTGTGATAAGAGTTGTATGAGCCCCCAATAAATGATTTAAAAATATATATTATAAATATGTAAATTATGTGGCTTAATAAAACTTGGGGGAAGGAATTATACATAAAATTTGACACAGAAAAGGGGGGCTTTAAGGAAACTAATATTATTCATGGGAAATGGAAATACTTCTGTTTTCACAGCTAAAATATTCTACACTATAACATCTGTAAGGGTGAAAACCCCGACTGTCCTATTTAGCACGTGATCCCAGGGCAGACCTGCACTTCACAAAGAAGAGTGAGAGTATTTTGGGAGTGCTCACTGTACAAATGGTACTCGTTTAAGCTTGTTACATATATTATCTTTTCAACAACCTTATTAGATTAATTACTATTATGGCTTCATTACAAATAAGACACTTGGGACATAAAATAGTTAAGAAAATGGTCTACAGTAATATATATATTTTCAGTTGCAAAGCTTGAATTCTACACAAAGTACATATTTGATATTCCGTTGAGAAATCAAGTAACATAATGATAAAATAGTCATCACTGAAAAAATTTACAGAACATTTTGTTCCTCTATATCCATTCTCTAAGAAGATAATGAAAGACTTTTGAGTCTGACTTATTAACCACAGATAAGCCTTGGTGACATGGTGGGTTAGATTGCTGGTTCAAACCCAGCAGTGCTGTGTAGAAAAAATGAGGTTGTCTGTTCTTACAAAAAATTATAATCTAAGATGAAATTGCATTTCCCATAATTAGTCTTGGATACCCTATGAAGCAGTTCGGCTCTGTCCTACAGAATTATTATAAGGCATAATTGATTCCCCAACCAAAACAAAATGAAACTCGGTCGCATAGAGTTGGCCTGGATTCACAGTGACCCTATAGGACAAGGTTGGGCTGCTTCTTTCGGGGTTCTGAGCCTATAAGTCTTTATGGGAACAGAAAGCTTCATCTTTCTCTATGGAGCTGTGGTGGCTTCGAACTGTTGACCTTGCAGTTAACAGTACAGTGCACATCCCACTGTACCTTCAAAGCTCCTTTGACTTGATAACAGTGAAGATATTAAACCATTTAAAAGGTGTTTTAATCCACCAAGTGAGTGATGTCTGAGAAGAAATAAGAGCCACTTTACATATGTTGCATTGTTCACTTTTACAATATTTCTTTGAAGTTGTGTTTAGTATCAATAAAACACAAATATCTTTGGGTAAAACAATTTCCTAAAGTAACTCCACTCAAAAAATTTTCTTTGTTAACCCTCTATAACAAAACTTTATCATGTACTAGAATCCCTTTAGGATTTTGATAGAATAGAATTCTAGGTCCTATCTTCAGAGTTTCCAATTCAATAGGTCTGGGGGGGGGGCTCATGAATCTGTGTTTCCAGTGTGGGAATTGCGCCCGACCTGAGCCTACCACACCTAGACAAAGCACTGGGGGAGTGCAGTGGAACAACAAGGGAATGGAGTGGCAAGGTCCCCAGGGAATGCTGAAGGTGGTCTCTGGGGCCAGGGCGTGGGACCCCAACAGACTGGACTCGAAAACACTCCCAAAGAGCAACACATGATCCTTGAACTAACTACAAGCTTTTCTTTCTTATTTGTGTTTTGTTTTGTTCTTTGTCAGTGTTTTGTTGTTGTTTTGTTGTATATTGTTGCTTGGTTTTGCTCTGTCTTTTTTTGTGCATGTTATGATCTCTGCAGGTCTGTATAAATAAGATAGGCTGGGTGAACAATCTGGAGGAAAAACAATGGGATGACCGTTCTGGGGGGAAATGGGATAGGGGGAGGTGGGGGGTAAGGAAGTGGTGTTAACAAACCCAGGGACAAGGGAACAACAAGTGATCCAAATTGGTGGTGAGGTAGGTGTGGGAGACCTGGTAGGGCATGATCAAGGGTAATGTAACCAAGAGGTATTGCTGAAACCCAGGTGGGGACTGAGCATGTTAATGGGATAGGAGAAGAGTCAAGGGAAATAAGAGGAAAGAGCTAGGAGGCAAAGGGCAATTATAGAGGCCTAGACAAAGACATGTACATATGCAAATATATATGAGGATGGGGAAATAGATCTATGTACCTATATTTATAGGTTTAGTATTAAGGTGCGGAAGGACATTGGGCCTCCACTCAAGTACTCCCTCAATGCAAGAATACTTTCTTCTATTAAATTGGCATTCTATGATGCTCACCTGCCCGGCACAACCACGGATGACAAAGTGGGTGCACAAGCAAATGTGGCAAAGGAAGCTGATGGTGCCAGGCTATCAAAATGTATAGTGTCTGGGGAATTAAAGGCTTCAAGGTAAACAAGCAGCCATCTAGCTCAGAAGCAACAAAGCCGACATGGAAGAAGTACACCAGCCTGTGCGATCACGAGGTGTCTAAGGGAGCAGGTATAAGGCATCATCAGAACAAAAAAATCTTACCATAGTGAATGAAGGGGGAAGTGCAAAGTAGAGACCCAAAGCCCATTTGCTGGCCAGTGGAGATCCCCTTGCAGAGGGGTCTAGGGGAGATGAGTCAGTCAGGGTGCGATATAGCACCGATGAAGAATATAGTTTTCCCCTCATTCCTAAATGCTTCCTTTCCCCCTCCCCCACACCCACCCCACCCACCCCACCCCCCGCCCTCATGGTCCAAATTCTACCTTGCAAGTCTAGCTAGACCAGAGGATGTACACTGGTGCAGATAGGAGCTGGAGGCACAGGGAATCCAGGGTGGATGATACCTTCAGGACCACGGGTGTGAGGGGCGATACTGGGAGTGTAGAGGGAGAGTGGGTTGGAAAGAGGGAACTGATTACAAGGATCTACATGTGACCTCCTCCCTGGGGGATGAACAACAGAAAAGTGGGTAAAGGGAGACATCGGACAGGGCAAGATATGACAAAATAATAATTTATACATCATCAAGGGGGAGCGGGGAGGGAGGGGGAAAAAAGAAGACTCGATGAAAAGGTCTTAAATGGAGAACAAATGCTTTGAAAATGATGAAGGGCAACAAATGTACAGATGTGCATTACAGAATTGATGTATGTATGGATTGTGATAAGGGTTGTATGAGCCCCTAATAAAACATTAAAAAAATTTTTTTAAAGAATCTGTGTTTCTAAAACGTTCAGTTGCTGAGGCTACTGATCAGGGAGCTACACTTTGTAATGAACATATGGGGCCTAATAGTAGTAGTTTCCTCTATCTTGAATTTGCTAGTCTAGTAAGCAAGTAATTACAAGACAGGATAGCATGCTCTTCAAGAGGGGTACACAGAGAGTGTAATAGGATCAGACAATGCTTTTCATCTGCAGTAAAAATTAGTCAGGCAATGAGGATTTGGGTCTGTGGACGAAATGGCATGAGAGGGTGTGGAAAGAACATTCTTGGTTGAAATAAAAGACTGTACAAAAGGCTGAGAAGAAAGAAAGCATTGACACACCAAAGATATTGAAATAAATTGAGAGTAAGAGCAGCTCAAAATTTGGAAGGGAAAAAGAAAGATTGCTCAAACACAAGGCAGACTTGGTAAGACTTTGGAGCCTTGCTACAGAGTCTAATGTTCATTCCAAGAAAAGAGAACTTACACAGGAAACTTAAACAAGATCATTTAAGCATTTTCAAATACGCATTAACTGATTTTAAAAAGTAGACTAAACAAGTTAGAGAGAACCCACAGATATTATTAGAAAGTACTGGCATCACAGCATTTGTGAGGGACTGAAGATGAGTTTCACATCTCTTGAGTTGGAAATGCCTATGGCACATTACAATGAAGATAACTTGTCAGCAATTGCATCTATGAGTTCAGAGCTCTGTATTAGAGGTGAATACATTTGAAAATTGTCAACATATAATCAATCAGTGAGTTTTAGATTTTTAAAACAAGATTGGGTAAAATCTATGAGCCCTCTCTCCAGAAAAAATATGTGTATGCACATATTTTGAATTTTCAATGGTCTCATATAGCTATATGTGTGGCTTTCAAGGGTCTCAGGGAACTTGGCTTCAGATTCTTTGACATATAAATTTGGTGTATAGCAAGAGGTGTTCACAGCCCATTCTTTTTAAAATCATTTTATTGGGAGCTCTTACAAATGTAACAAGTCATAGTTGTTAGATCATGTATGACAATACAATTGCAGCCACCATCAGTTTCAACACATTTCATTCTTCTTGAACTCCTTGAAATCAGCTCCCCTTTCTCCCCTTTTCCCCCCACCCTATCCCCAGGAGCCTTTGTTGTTATGTTATATATGTTATAAATTATTATTAATATTATTATTATCAAAGTCTGACCCCGTCCAATATATCCATTCACCTACAATTTTGTTATTAATTCCCCTTGAATAGGATTATATAGTCATCATTGCAGTCAGCTTCCCCCCCTACCCACTTCCCGTACCCTCAGGGAATCATTACTCCCATTACTATTTCTGAAGGGTTATCTATCTTGGTTTGCATCAAATGCTCTTAGTTATACACATGGACATATTCATGTCTAACTAGGTTAATGAGGTAAGACAAGAACCCTAACAGGGAGGGGAGGAAATAAAAGAACTAGAGGATGGTTATGTGTTTCACCAGTGCTACACCGCATCCTGGACTAAATATCCCTTTTGCATGGCCCTTCTGGGGGAGACTGACTAATTATCTTTCAAGTGGGTTTTGGGCCTCCACTCTGTCCATGCTCCTTCACCTCTATAAGATTGCTTGTTTTTGTTTTTTTGAACTACGATATCTAACCTATTTCTGCCAACACCTCATGATCACACAGGCTGGTGTGCTTCTTCCATATGGGCTTTGTTGAATCTATGCTAGATGGCCACTTGTTTGTCTCTAAGTCTTTAAGATCCCAAACACTACATCTTTCAATAGCTAGGCACTATCTGCTTTCTTCACCACATTTGCTTATACACCCATTTTGTCTTCAGCAATCGTGTTGGGAAGGTGAGTATCATACAGTGGCAAAGTATTAGAACAAACTGCTCTTGTATTGAGGTCAGATTTGATTAAAGATCAAAAGTCCACTGCTTTCTTGTTGTATTTACATATATGTATATATGCATGGACAAATATATCTGTATTCATATACTTACAAATATACATATCTATGCTTTTCCCTTTAATGAATTTTTTGTTGTGAATTAGGTTTTGAACTTTGCATTCAATAGTTCAAGCCACTTTATCAACTCCACCTTAATAATCTATCCCATCTCTCCCTCTTATTAATTAATTCTGAATTCTCCAAAGTTTCATGTCTAATTATCTATAGCCTGCTACACTGCATAATAGCATCTGTCCAATTTTTTTCCCCTCATAGCCTCTATGAAGTTTGATTTTCTTAAATCAATGGCGGCATCATTCTACTCAGATTGGCTATTTCTATGAGAACTATCTCCATTCCTTCATTGTCCCATCAAATGAAATGCCAAACTTTGGACAACCATCAGTTCTGCTTCTACTGTGTCTCCTTTACCCACTTCTATATTCATAAGGCACTACACTATTTTCAGTTATCTGTCCCACATGATTAAACACTCCAATTAGATTCCCACACAATCTTTTATCTCCAGTTATAGTCTCAGTCTCATGTAAATACATAATCAGGAGAGATGAAAGATTGGATGGGAATCTAATTGAAGTGTGTTAAAATCAACTTGACTGCAGTTCCAAGCAGTGGGCTTGGGTGGTTATCTATTCAGCTTCTGAAATTACTAATCACATCCCATTACTTTCCTCAAAATCTGACTGATCCCCACGGCCTCTTGGATGAAAGTCTCACGTTGTGGTATCTAAGCTTTCCTCATTTGGACCTATACCCCCAGGTCCGCATGCTAGTCTGAAACCATTCCCCAATCACTACGGACAATTTATTATGTTTTATTATTGGACAAACTGAAAATGTCAACTGAAATGCCCTTTCTATCTATTTTAAATAATATAAAGACTACTCATTCTTCAAAGCCCAAAGCAAATGCTACCTTCTTTTTGGTATGTTTCAACACAAAATTTAATTGTAAATCTTCTAGGCTTGAAAACAGTTCATTTCTTTCTGGCATATGCTAGAGATCTATGTATTAAACACTGAATAATTATAGAGCGTAACAAATATGTTGATCAGGAATAATTTCTTATTATTTTTTTTGTATTCCCATAAGGAGCACGCAGTTTTATCCACAGCAGATATCCAATAATTGTAAATGTTTCATACACAGCAGACATTCGATAAATATTTGTAAATATCAGTAACAGCTCATATTCTTCATATGGATCCGGGAGCATTCATAAAACTCTCTTATAACTCATAAGTCAAATAAATGTGAGTGCTTTGGAATACATGATCCTGTTAGAATAATTTTTCCCCTGACGCTTGAGGTAAGGTAGCCTTTTCTTTCCTTTTCCTTATCCCAGTAAAAAACCAACAGAGAAAGACTTAACGGTTACCTTTTCAACATCTGAAAGAGAAGTTAGTGAATGGTTCTGAAGAACTTCTGGGGCAGTGAATGCTCGGAGATCCTGACTGGAAATATTCTCATCTGTAAAAGACACACTACCCGATGGCAGCAACAGCAGCGACCATGGAGAGATAATGAAGCTCAGGGCAGCAGGGTCAGCCAAGCTCACTGGTCCATAGCCACATGGAACAAAAAGAAAAACAAACGAACACAATTGAGTAAAATTACAATCAAAGGGACGGGAGAGCACTTACATGCACATCCCAACCTCCTCATGTGGCTCATCCTGCGTTTACTTTCACCAAATATGTTGTGCTTTGTTTTTCTTATTAGTTTTATTTATTGTTAAATGTTGTTCTGTATATGAAATCTGGGACAGGTAAATCTGTAGAGACAGTAACTGAATTAATGGTTCCCTGGGTGTATGGAAAAGGAGAGGTTGGGGGACGGGGAGAGGAATGGGGAGCTACTAACGATGAATGAAGAAAATGTTCTAAAACTGATTGTGGTGGCGATTGTACAACTCTTCTTGGTGTGATTAAGCTATTGAATTGTACTACATGTGAGTTATTATTAATTAGTATGTCATTTATTTTATATATAATATTATGTATATATTGTTGGGGGGGGAGTAAAGGGGAGCGGACTTCATATGTGTATTCTACTGCTACTCCTGCCAAAATTAGTGGTAATAATACCTGCATTCAGCTTACTCTTCCAAATTCTGATGACAGATCTTATAAACTAACTAGACACTTCTTAATCTTAGTCGTAAGAAATAAACTTGCATCACAGTAGCACATAGATATGGATAAGGGTCAGTGGTTCTGAAACTCTTTGTGGATCAAGAATTCCTTCGAGAAGTTGGTAAAAACTATTGGTCCTTCTTTCCATAAAATCACCCATCAATATAGAGCTTGTATACAGTTCAGAGGTCCCGTAGTTCATCTATGAGCCTCGGGTTGAGATTTCCTGATTTAGACAGCAGTGTTTTAAAGGGATAGAAATTAATCCTCTTCCTAATTCATAAAAATTTGAATTAGTAAGGTTTCTAGCTATAGTAAAAATTTCGTTCTTTGCTTCAAAATATATATTTTGTCTGAATTTGAATTATGGCTTACTGAATTTGCTTATTCTGTACTATAATGTCAGGCAACTTGTTCTATACTATTAAATCTGATTATTGAAAACAACTTTTATCAGAACAGAATCTCTGACTTTTAACCTCTAGCTATGGGCAAGATCATCAGAATTTGACTTTTATCTATGTATCTATCTATCTATCTATCTATCTATCTATCTATCTATCTATCTATCTGCATATACATTACAAACAGTTAAAATTAGTTCCTTCCTCAATGATTAAAATGCCAAATATGTGTTCCCTGGCATTTTTAGAAATGTCTTTCTAATAAGTCTGTCAAGGAAGAAAAGGGGTTTGGTTGCATTTTTCAATCTGTCAGCACATCGCAGTTGTGCATTAAAGCTGAGTGACAGACCACTGAACCTCACATTCTTAACCAACCACACACGAGGCTGCTGAAAGCAGGGCTCACAAATTTTTCTGGCAAAATACATTTCAGTGACTGTTCACATTTGATAATCCTAGGCATATTGTTGCCTTTCACAGACACTTTCCAAGTTTCCCATGAAAAACTTCTACGTACTTCGCAAACAACCACAGAATCCAGCTAGAAAAGAACTCAAACGAGGCAGGACAGTGCTTTTCCTGCAAAGGGTATTATTCAAAACCTTGAGATTTCACATATCTGAAAGATTACAAAATGAGGTCTAAAGTCAATTAAGAAATACCAGTATATCGATAAGGAAGCTAATGCTTTGATAAGTGGTGTGAGATGATATTCTCCTGCAACTACATGGGGTAGTGGGAGGAAGACCCTGTCCAAAAGTGAGCACACGGTTACTCCACAGGTAAAGCCAACAGACTGCCCTGTCAGATTAGGTGTAGAGTGAAAGAAATAAAAGTGTCAAGATGATACAAGGTTTTGGCTTCAGGAATGAGAATCACTAAAGTAAATTCAATAATGTAAGCGATAGAGAACATGACTTGCTCATTTTTGTAGGTTTCAACTCTTCACCTCTGACCACAGATTAAAACTACTGCCTCCCCAACATTCAGTGTCACAGTCAGGAAACCAAAAGATGTATCTCATTGGGCAAGCAGGTTGCACACGACTGCCTTAAAGTGTTAAAGAGCAAAGATGCCATTTTGAAGACGAAGGTGTGTCTGGTCCAAGTCTCATATTTTCAATCACGTGTTAAAGTTGGACAATGAGTTGACAAAGAACTGATGCCTTAGAATTAGGTTAGTGGCAAGGAATATTATCTACACCCAGGACCACGGGAAGAACAAACAAATCTGTACTGGAAGACAGACAAGCAGAACTCCTTAGATGTAAAGACGGTGAAACTTCATCTCATGTACTTTGGGTATGTCGTCAGGAGGGCCCAGTCCCAGAGAAAGACATCATGCTCAATAAAGGAGAGGATCCATGAAAAAGAGGAAACCACTCAACGAATGAGATGCACTGACAGTGAGCCCAACAATGAGTTCACTCCTGGAGACCAGAGTGAGCATGGCGCAGGATCAGGCCCTGTTTCACTCTGGGGTGCACAGGGTGACTGTTGGTCAGCACAGACTCCATGGTGCCTAACAACAACCGCTGCACTGAGCAGGAACTATTGGAGATGCAAGCAATCTATCATTCGCTCTGAGCTTATTAAGAGCGGCATTTACTTACTCGCACCACGAAGGTCAATAAAACCACTACCACTCTCGCAAGAATTGTTATCTGTCAGCGTTTGCCTCTTAATGCAGGATATTTTCGGTTGCAGCTATTACTACCACTGAATGTCTATAATACGCCATTATTTGCTCTATCACTTGCCAAGAGTTGTGCTGAGGTCACATACATTCATAAATGAATGGAACCCCAAGAGAGTCGTGTAAGGTATCTAAAAAAGAAACATAACACTGTAAACATAATGTTTACAATACAACAAAATTACTTCAACTATAAAGAAGTTGGAAAATTAATTTTTTAAATTATGTGGGCATTTCAGGATGAGTAAGATTTCACTACAGTCAAGGAAAAGATTCCAGAGGAAGGATACAACCAAAGTAAATGCATGAGGTTAGGAAATTATTGTTTGCTTAAGGAACAGCAAGAGTTTGAGGCTGAGGATCGGTGGGGTACAGCTGGAAACATACTATGAGTCATACTGTTATGAAAACACAGAGAAAATACCAATGGTTTGTCTTCAAATGACTTTTAAATGTCTTACATGAAAAGAAACACAACTGTCACACTAATCTACAATATTGTCAAATTTCACACACACACACACACACAGTTAATTATTAAATTCTGGAGAAAACATAATCGAACCACAAAATATTTTTTCATATCATTGTAAAGGGTGAGTGAAAACCTACAAGTGAAAAAACTCAAACTTGTGGATTGAGTCAGCCTTTAATTCACTTGTCTAACTAAAGCAGATGCTTCAACCAATTTCCAAGACAAGAATATATTAAATGAGATTTCTTACAAAAGAAAATTCTTTACAAGAGTTTTTGCTACCTAATTATACATAAGAATACCATTTTGTGGAGGAATAAATCTTGTCATTTGGGCAAATCTTCTTCACGGCACCTCTTTAAATCTTGTCTTTAAACTCAGTGTCGTCGTCAGTTCTAACACATAGTGACTGTGTGGTGCAGGGGAGCACGGCCCCTGTGAGTTTCTAAGACTGTAGCTCTTTACTGAAGTAAAAAGTCCTTCTGTGGCTGGTGGTTCAACTACTGACTGTGTAGCTAGCAGGCCAATGCATAACTCGACACCACCACGGCTCCACGGTCCCCCTTTTACAGTCTTAAGAAAGGAAAATACGTTGTCTTGAGGAGAAAGGTGTGCCTGACACAGGCCATGGTATCTTCAATTCCTCACCCGCTTGTGACTGCTGGACGGCGACTAAGGAGGAAGAACCGATGTAATTGAATTACATTTGCTAGTGAAGAGTAAGGGAAGCACCAGGGCTGCCAGAAGGACACACAGATCTGTCCTGGAAGACGAATGGCCAGAATGCTCCTTAGAAGCACAGATTGTGAGATTGTATCTCATGTAATAAGGACCTGTTATCAGGAGACTAATACCAAGAAAAAGACACTGCAAAGCAGTGAATTATTTAACATGGCTCTTCTAGTCGTAGCCTTTTCAATCCCACCCAATGATGTTCGTTTTTCTGATGGATTTGGATAAGAATTACATGATTTGGCTAGGAGTGATTCTGCAGAGTTAACTGTGATTTTTATCCTGCTGTATTTAAAATTAGCCACCTCAGAAACAATAGTGGGGATTGATCTCATGACCAGCGAGAGAGAATGCCAAGAGAAGAGCACATACTTTTGGCCCCACAATCCCTCAAGAGTAAAACTGCTTGATCCTGGAGACAGCTTTGACACCGGAAGAAGGGTAAAGGTGCAGCAACAGCAGGGCCAGGAGCCGGAGCATGAAACAGAGTGGTGGTCTTCCCAGCCCACTGAGCAAATAAAACTGAGTGCTTCTGAGCAGGAGGCTGGCTTGTGAAGTAGTGGGTCTCTGGGCACTTAATTGGGGTAGCTGGAGCTGAGTGCTTTTGAGAGAGTAGCATGCCATTTGGGCACTTATTGGCAGCCTTAAAAGGGCTTTCTTTGTTACATTGCCCGAGCCATGCAGTCTAAAAGCTCGAGAGAGGCCTGCCTGTGGACACACTAAAGAAAAGACTGGACAACTGAATGTTGAGCATTGCTCGAGGATTGTAATCTGTTAACATCCCTAATAAACCGCATAATCAGTGTTACCTGTGAGTTCTATGGGGCCACTGTAACAAATGATAGGACCCAGCAGAAAAGTAGAGTGCTGTGGGAGTGACAACTGGTGTCAGAATTGGTTTAAAAAAAAAAATTGAAGTGTGAAGGCAGGTCTGACCTTAGTCTCCTAGGACTCAGCCTTGAGCAGCTGATGCTGCTGATGGTGATTCTCCTTCCTCCTTAGGAAGTCAGCGAGAGTGGGATACCGCCTCTGTGACTTCATGCTGCAGAAAATGGAGCAGGGATAGAGACCGTGCAACCTGGGGGCTGTATAAGGCCCATGAAAGCAACTACCAGCTAGCATCACATGCCTCATCAAAGAGCAACAGTCACTATAGTATAAAACAAAACAATCAGTCAAAAAAGCCTCACTGCCACTGAGTTTGTGCTGACTCATAGCAACCGCACACGGCAGGGTGGAACTGCCGGTACGTTTCTGAGATGTTTACGGGAGTAGAAAGCCCTGTTTTTCTCTCATGGAGCCGGTGGCGGTTTCAATCTGCTGACCTTGCAGATCACAGTCCAACATGTAATCACTATCCCACCAGGGCACCCTGCCACCGTAATGGGGCTGAGTTAACTAAGCGCTCAACTAGCATGGCCTTTGAATGATGTAAGGAATATCCAACTTAGCCGTAAAAACCTTGCCCTATCTGTGAAATTAAGG
Organism: Tenrec ecaudatus; assembly: GCF_050624435.1. Classification (NCBI taxonomy): domain Eukaryota; kingdom Metazoa; phylum Chordata; class Mammalia; order Afrosoricida; family Tenrecidae; genus Tenrec; species Tenrec ecaudatus. The sequence continues at coordinate 136,259,092 of NC_134532.1, forward strand.
ATCACTAAAAAAGAGGAAGGCCCTCGATGAGATGGCTTGACAGTGACTGCAAAAATGTGCTCGAATCTAACAGCAAGTCTGAGGACGGTGCAGGAGGAGGCGAGGTGTCATTCGGCTGTGCATGAGTCGGAACATAAGCTTGTTTTGCCACAACACTCACTATTCAGATTTTGATCATCATTTTGATTGCGCTTCTCACAAAACGATGCTATTTGGGCATTCAATTATAAAGAAAAGGAAGGGTTTCCTTCTATTTTAAACAACAGGAATGGACTTATTTAATAGGTGAGGACCTTGGATCTTCAATTTGTCCTCTACTCTTTATCCTCTTTTCTTTTTTTCTTTTTCATGTATGATTTAAAATAGTTGTCAATTAAAAAAACTACAAAATTACAAAACTGCTGACTTTGGGGAGAAACCACACAGATCTTCTTTTCTCTTAAGCTACTGAATGTTTTTCATGTGGATTCTGGACACTGAGGTCACAAGATTCTACACATTTTCGTTTGTTTGTGTTTAAAGTTTCCCAGGAATTCTGATGGTCACACCAGTTTTCTCACTTGCCTAGCATGCCTCCTTAATAATGCCATTTTATCAGGTAACATATTGCTTCTTGGCCTCACAAGAATGAATTTTTTCAAAGAAGCTTTTGAAGTCTTTTGAATCCACTGATACTTAATCCATTATTCAGTGGAAGTACAACTTTCTTCAAAGCTTACTACCCATTCACTGTTAAGTGTCTTGTTTGTCTAGTCAGACCTTATTGCTTCTAAGGCGACAGTAAGACACTTTACAGGAGCTAAGTGGTTCAAGTCCACCAGCCCCGCTGAGGGAGGAAACGGTAGCAATCTGCTTCTGTAGAGATTGCAGTCTTGTAAACTCAGAGGGGCATTTCTCCTGTGTCCTATACAGTCACCATATACAGTACAAAGCTCCTAGATGGGAATGATTTCTTTATGGCATGCCAAGTTTCACAAATAACTGTTTTATCCACATTATAACTAAGCCATTCAATCAGAAAGGCCAAATGACTAATATACCGAAACTGAGAAGAGAGACCTAATTAGATCTCCTCTGTGTATAAAAGGGCGCTTGTTAAATGACACTCAACCTGGGATGACACTGTGTGTACATTTGGATATAAATTGTCTAAGTCATCTCAAAAATTTAACTTTGATTTTTCTATTTTGTTCCGAAGGCTATACCGGAACTTCCTCCACTTCAACACTTTGTGCAAATCCAGTCTATATCTATACTATACTTGAGCAAGCTTGGGTGAGCAGCTTTGACTCCTTCAACCTTGTCTGATAATATGAATGAATGTGCTTCTAAGCACACAAACAGTATCTAGGAAGAGATCATGGATTCACTCAAATGTTTGTTTCTCACCGCTGCAACCCAATACCACTGAGTTGGGTTTTTTCCTGACTTCATAAACCCTGTGCGACCACAACTAGCTCACACAGGTTCACAAAGCTGTAAGTCTTTATGGAAGTAGACAGCCCCCTCACTTTTTATCATTTCGAACTAATAGGTTTGAACTGATGACACTGTAGTTAGCAGCATAAGGCTTAATCCACTTTGCTACCAGCACTCCTTTAATTTCCCAAAGAGGATCCAAAATCTGAGAGCAAAAATAGTCTATATAAAAAATAGTCTATATAAGCAATTTACATTTTAGGATATAAACTTTTTGAAAATAAGTTTGCTGCAATGTGATGAAGAAAGCTGACGGTGCCCAGCTATCTAAAGATATAACATTTAGGGTCTTAAAGGCATGAAGATAAACAAGCGGTCATGTAGGTGAGAACAAAAAAGCCCACATGGAAGAGGCATACCAGCCTGTGTGATCTGAGGTGTCGATGGGATCAGGTATCAGGCATCAAAGACCCAGAGCAAAAGATCATAATGTGAATGAGGGGGAGTGCAGAGTGGAAGCCTAAAGCCCATCTGTAGGCAATTGGACATCCCCTTCCAGAGGGGTTCATGGGGAGAAGATGGACCAGTCAGGGTGCAGTATAGCACCGATGAAACATACAGTTTTCTTCTGGTTCTGTAATGCTTCTCCCTCCCCACCCCCACCCTCGCCCCCCACTAGCACTACCTTACACATCTGGCTAGACCAGAGCATGTACATGGGTACAGATAAGAGCTGGGAATACAGGACACATAAATTCCTCAGGACCAATATTGACAGTAACCATACCAGGAGGGTAAGGGGAAAATAAGGGGAGAAAGAAGGAACCAATCACAATGACTTATCTATAATCCTCTGCCAGGGGGATGGACAACAGACAAGGGGGTAAAGGGAGACATCAGACAGTGAAAGACATGGAAAAATAATAACAATGTATAATTATCAAGGGCTCATGAGGGAGGGAGGGGAAAAAGACTGGAGCTGAAACCAAGGGCTCAAGTAGAAAGAACATGCTTTGAAAATGATGATGGCAACATATGTACAAATGTGCTTGACACAATGGATGGATGAATTGTGATAAAGAATTTTGCAGAAAAGTGATTTTTAAAGCACACTAATTTCATCTGACAATTTGAACATCTTTGTGAAGGAATTGCAAAAATGCTAATGATGAATGGCAATATGCATTTAAAAGCTTGGTTTTATTTTATCTTAAGTTTATCTAAGAGATTTCAGAACTAGTGCTAAGCTTCTTAATGAGTGAACATTTCTGTTGTTACCTAATAACTTCATGATAGCTTCTGTAGAGCACATAGTTGTCACATATTTTATGTAAGGAAATATTAATTAAGCAATTATAGAAATATTTTATGGTAAGGGCCCTTTATAAATATTTTCCCACATGCACAAAATTATTTCAAGTTAAATGAGATCTTGCTCTTCTACCTCTGCTATTTCATATATATGAAATATAGTGTCAACACTATAAAACAAAGTAACACCAACACATAGTTTCCAAGGCTGTAATCTCTTTGAAAGCCGCATGCCATATCTTTATCCTGCAAAGAAGCTACTAGGTGTGAACTACCCACCTTTCAGTTAGTAGCCACGTACTTTAACTACCACCAAACCAGGGTTTCCCTACATGGAAAACTCAGAGAACAGAAAGACCACACACTTTTTAACATGAACTCAACGACTTCATTGTACTTGAAGGGCCTGGAATTCATATCCCAAACAAATACAAACCCAGTAATAGCAAGGACAATTGGAAGTTATTTCATTTATGCAGAATTAAATGAAAAGGTCAATGATGACTAATGCAACTTTCAGTTGCCAAAGAAGCCATATGGTGTAGTGGCTTATAAGATGGTCTGCTTGCCCCAAAGGCAGTTCATCTCTACCAGTCTATTCGACAGGAAAAGGATGCGGTATTCTGCTCTCATGAACATTTACAGGTGTAGAAACTCAAAGGTTAGTTCTGTCCTGTCCCATATGGTCACTAAGAGTCAGAATCCACTGAATGGCATTGGGTTAAAGGAAGAAAATGCATAGCTTTCCAAGGAGGAGCTGGCTTTAATAACAACAGTACTTATAGCCATATATTTATCAGGTTAATAAAAATATTTTTCTGATCACTAATACCTTTCAGTCTGCTCTTCAGAATTTTAAAGAAGTTTCCTTTGCAAGAAAAAAAGAGGAGAAAAGAATTGTTTGAATGGTAAACTGCTCTGTTTTAAAGATAATGTTAGGACACATGTCTTGTGAAAACATTAACCATAATTGATACTCATTGCCCCAAGAAAGTTTTAAAAAATCCTAACTTCTTACTACATGACATAAAGTATACAAGTATGTATTTGGGTCTCTGCTTTCATGGTTTTTGCATGTATACATGGGAGTAGATATGCTGGATTATATGGTAGTCCAATGTTTCGATTTTGAGGAACCACCAAACTATTGTCCACGGTGGCTGTACCATCTTCATCCCCACCAGCAATGGATAGGGGTTCCTATGTCCCCACATCCTTGCCAACAATTGTAATTTTCCTTTTTTTCTGATGATAGCCATCTTAGTGGAGGTAAAACCTCATTGTGGTTTTGATTTGTCTTCTCCAATGACTAATGACATTGGGCATCTTTTAATGTGTCTCTTGTCCCTTTATCTTCTTTGAAGAAATGTCTATTCCCCCCAACTATCATGATCCCAATTCTACCTTGCAAACCTGGTTAGACCAGAGGATGCACAGCAGTACAGTTGGGATCTGGAAACACAGGGAATCTAGGACAGATGAACCCCTCAGGACCAACGGTGAGAGTGGCGATACTGGGAAGGAAGGGGGGCTCGAAAGAGGGAACCGATCTCGGGGATCTACATATAACCTCCTCTCTGGGGGATGGGCAACTGGAAAGTGGGTGAAGGGAGATGCCAGGCAGTGTAAGATAAGATATAATAATTTATAAATTATTAAGGGTTTATGAGGGAGGGGGGAGCAGAGAGGGAGGGGCAGGGAAAAAAGGAAAATGAGTTGATTCCAGGAACCCAAGTGGAAGACGAATTTTGAGAATGATGAGGGCAACGAATGTATAAGGGTGCTTTACTCAATTGATGTATGTATGGATTGTGATAAGAGTTGTATGAGCCCCAATAAAATGATTTTTAAAAAAGGAAAGAAAAGAGTTATCATCATGCAATCATCTCAAGGTCTTGCACTTCTAGAACTGCATTCCCTCTTGCTGTGCCGTCTTTGGAATGAATATTAATACATACTGCATATTAATATGTTGATATTACACTGATAGACTATATAGTTGCATACATTTAATTATAATTTAAATGTAAATTTATTTAAATATCCATGTATATATTATAAATTATATATATTATGAATTATATACATGTGTTCAGTCTTTTAAAAATAACCTTTAACCCTTTACATGGATAAAGTGCCAGGAAAGTGTTGCATAAGTATGTTACAGGATTACTTTAAGCCATTTAATTTATGCTCATAAATAACTATAATGATGGTAGCTTGGCAAAGTATGATGAGTAACTAACTACATGCTTAAATGTCACCATATGATCACATTTAGATATCAGACTTTTGGCAATCTTAAAATGCATGGCTTTCTCCCTTCAATACACTGATTATAAAAAAAGCAAAAAAGAGATGAACATATTTTAAAATATGGTATATCTATACAATGGAATATTATAAAGCCATAAAGAAAATGAAATTATGATACATGTTATCATATATGTGTAAAATTTGATACATGTTATCCTGTTATCGTGTATAGGTAAAATTCTGATACCTGTTATCATGTTATTATGTATATGTGTAACATGATCTTAAAAAATGCCAAGCTAACTTAAATAACTCTGCTACAAAAGGTCAAGTATTACATTGTAGGAAATACCTAGTATAGGTAAATGCATGGAAACAAAATTTATTAGTGGTTCACAGGGCCTGAAGGTCCCGCTTGTTGCTGTTATTTCCAGGTGCCACCGAGTTGGTTCTGATTCAGAGCACCCCTACAGACAACAAGACACTGCCCAGACCCGGGCCAGTCTCACGACTGCTGTTAGGCTAGGGCCCATTGTTGCAGCCACTGTGTCAATCCATCTTGTCAAGGATTTTCCTCTTTTTTGATCACCTTCTTCTTGACGAAGCATGATGGCCTGTTCCAGACACTGGTCTCTTCTGCTAATATGACCTAAGTGTGCAAGAGCAAGTCTTGTCATCCTTACTTCTAAGGCGCATTCTGGCTGAAGCTTTTCAATACAGATTTGTTTGATCTTCTAGCAATCCATAGTACTTTCAATATCCTTTTCCAACACCATAATTCAGGGCAGCAATTCTTCTGTAGTATTCTTTATTCAAAGTCCAATTATAACATGCATATAAAGTGATTGAAAGTATTTTGACTTGGGTCAGGCCCTCCCTTGGTTTTCAAATTGACATCCTTGCTCTTTAATACTTTAAAGAGCTCTTGTATGGCAGATTTACCTATAGCAATGCATCCTTTGCTCTCATGACTTCTGCTTCTATGATCATCAATTGCAAAGCCAAGGACAAAATCCTTAACAACTTCGACCTTTTTTCTGTTTATCACAGTGTTACCTATTGGTCTAGTTATGAGAATTTGAAAGTGCTTCTAGTTCTCTTCAGTTCAGGAAGCAAGGTTGTTAATAAGGTTTCTTCCGATCCAGATGCTGCATGCATCTTGGATTATTTGTCTACATACAGATTGATTAAGTTTGTTGAAAAGAATTCAACCCTGATGTACACCTTTCTTGATCCACGTACAGGTTCCATAGGAGCACAATGAAGTGTTCTGGAATTCCCACTGTTCTCAATGCGGTCCTTCATTTGTTTTAATCCAGTCAAACGTCTTTGCATAGTTAGTAAAATACAAGTCAACATCTTTCGGGATTCTCTGTTTTCAGCCAAGATCCATCTGGCATCATCAACAATATCCCTCGTGCCCTATACTCTTCTGAATCCGGCTTGAATTTTTGGCACCTCTCAGTTATTGAATGATCTTTAGCAAAATTTGACTTGCATTTGATATTAATGATGTTGTTTGATAATTTCCCCCATCCTCTTGGGTTCTCATTCTTTAGACTAGGCACAAATATGAATCCCTTCCAGTTGGTTGGCCCCTAGGTATTGTACATGATTTGTACTCAATGACTAACCTAACGTTTGTTGGTTCACACCTACCTGTCGTGAATTGTTTTTGTTTTTTAAGTGTGGTGATGTGCTTCTGAAAAAATGATAGGTTGGAATCCCCATGAGTCAGTCCTATTCTGTAACACTTGGGGCTGCCATGCATGAGAATGGACTGAATAGTAACAGGTGATCAGAGGCTGGGGAAAAATATTGCTTAAGAGGTACTAACCTTCTACATGCTGTAGTGGAAACATTAGAAATTAAGAACAAATAGTGGTGAAAAGCTAGAAACAGATAATGGTAATTACTGCATAATTATTATCAATGAAGTGTATGCTTAATTACAGTCAAAATGGAGTCACGAATAAGCTGGCAGAGGCCATTCAGCTGCAGGCGCAGAGCCGTGCCTAAATCAAAGGAACTTGTTTCTTTCAGTTCCTCTGGGAGTGGTTCTGATAGTAGACAAACAGCTAAAGAGGAAAGAGCAAGTTATTCCAGAAAAGCCTGTAAAGAAGCAAAAGACTGTGGAGGTGTAAGAGCCTGTCATCCTCTAAGCAGAGCAGCAGCAGAGAGGGGAAAATTAGGCATGTCAGGGTTTGAGATTTTAAAAGCAAAGTCCTGACTGATACAATGAAACCAGGAAGAAAAGGCATGCCTTTAAGCCCTGAGCAGTGGAGCTAGCTACAGCAACAGATTTCTTACAATGACTTGACGGAGAAAGAAATCAGAGCCAAGTAAAACCTGAACTACTCTAGTCATTTTAACCTGTCTTTTTACATTGACATTCATTTTCTAACCATTCTATAGCTGAATTTCAAAACAATTTACAAGATGAATACCTTTTTAAATTGTTTATTATTAAAAATATTCTGAATAGGGGAAAAATAATTAAATACCAAATTTTTGTTACCCTTTATAAAGCTTACTTGCATAAAGTAGCTTAATCTCATAATCATAATGCTGAGCAAAAGATGTCAAGAACAAAAGGGTTCACATTGTATTTTCTGTGTATTAAAAATGGGCCACACTAATCTGGGTAATATAAATCATAATCATCATCACCCTAAGTACCCAGGAATGGACTATGAGGGAGTGTGAAGGAGGGAATGGTCTTTAAATGGGTGGGTCTATGCGAACCTTTATCCAGGCAGTACTCTTAATTAATAAGATTCTTTGTTATATAATATATTCCCCAAAATTTAAATCCTATAAGAATAAAAATTAAAACATCAAGTGAGCAAAATGAGATTTCTCAGTAAAATTGGGGCTATAAAATATGACCTCCAGCCAATTTTTCTCCTAAATGTCTTTAAATTTATAAAATGGTCTGTTTGTAACATCTGGAGTCAAAATAATTTCATATCAAAAGTGTCCCAAGTGCGTGTTTGTAAGAGGAGGGTTGGCTTATTACTAAGTGCTACATATATTTCTTAATTCATATTATTTTGAGAATCTAGATATTATTTTCATGCTTTATAGCTTGTTTCCAGAGAACAAATGTGGTAAGTTTATCTGCTTCAAACACATTTAACTTGAAGGACCTGTCAATTCTGACTTTATGAATGCAGGGCAAGATGCAGCACGTTCAAGACAACAGACACACCTTCCCCACCAACAAAATTATGGTTGTAGACATTTAAGAATGTATTATGAAGAGAGTGGTTGGCATGTGGTCTTTTTAAAGCGGCATACACATGAGAAAGCTTTGGGTAAAAAATTTAATCCATAAAAACTTTCTATACTACCTCTAACTGAACAAACAAGAAGTAACTTTAAGGTCCAGTGCTGGGCATCCTTCTCATGTGTTCAGTTACTTCACATTTCTTCTCTCTCTCTCTCTCTCTCTCTCTCTCTCTCTCTCTCTGTCTGTCTGTCTGTCTGTCTGTCTCTCATGACTCTATCTCTTTTAAGGCTATTTGACTGTGGTATATGTAATTAGAAAGTTACCATTTTCCTGAACAGAATAGAAATCTTAGACTGTATTAAGTCCTGTCACCTCAAAAACAAACTCAAACTCACTGCCATTGCGTTGACTCTGACTCATACTTACCTTACAGGATGGGACAGAACTACACCTGAGAGTTTCTGAGGACGTAACTCTCTACGGGAGTAGGTCTTGTCTTTCTCCGGAGGAGTGACTGGTGATTTGGAACTGCTGACCCTACCGTTAGCAGTCCAACACGTTACCACTACACCACTAGGGCTCCTATGCCAAATCAGACTCGTGGTGACACTAGGCACAGAGGGGAAATGCCCACAGGGCTTTCAAGGCAATAAACCTGTACAAAAGCAAAGGAACACGTCTTTCCCCTGCAGAGCTGAACCACCAACCTTTCAGTTCACAACAAAGTGCTTAAGCACCGAGCCACCAAGACTCCTTACTTTGCTTACGTTATTAAATACAATCATTTAAAATTTGATGTCAATAATGTTTTAAACAGTTATACTTACTTATATTTCTTCTCATTATTGACTATTTTGTTTTGCATTGTTTGTTTTTCTTTTTTCTGGATTAGATATTTTTATTCTAAAATGTCCATTAGTAATTCCTTCAATGAGAGTTTTGGGTTTTTTTTAATGGTAGCTACTCTTAACCTTTGTATGAAAAATGTTTTAATCATAATCCTAAGCCACAGTTTATCAAAGTATTAAATTCTAACTGCACAAACTACTACAGTAGTCACAAGCTTTCTCTAAATTTAAAATGTCATTAGTGTAACTGAGGGAGATCGACAAGAATTTCAACTCCTATGAATAGTCACAGTCTCAGAAATCCATGGGCAGTTCTACCCTGTTCTGTAAGCTCACTATGAATTAAAATCTACTCAATGACAATGAGCCTTTTGGAGTGTAACTAAAGAGCTATATAAAATTACATAACTAATTTTGATTTAAAATTTTTAGTCACTTACTTAAATTTTAAGTGTGTTTGTAACAACTTGGGCATGTGAATCTACTTTTCCATCTGTACGGTAATCTGAATTGAGAGCATACTGTAAGTACAAAATAAACCAAATTTTAAAAATCAAAGTCCTCCCAACTGGACCAATAGTTAATATCATGATATACAGAGAAAAGACTGGAGTTATAGAAAATGTCAGCTTGCCTGAGTTGACAATCATTGCGCACAGAAGCAACAATCGAGAAACCATATGATGTGTTGCATTGGGCAAATCTGCTGCCCAGGACCTCAAAAATGTCCCAGATCAAGGAAGTCACTTTGAGGACTAATGTGTGCCTGACCCTGGCATTTTCGATCACCCCATGTGCGTGTGAAAGTGGGACACTGAATTGTAAAGAGTGCTGAAGAAACCATGCCGATGAATTAGAGTGCTCGCTGCGGCAGAGTGAAACTGTTTAACGTGGCTCTTCTACCCAAGTCTCTGTAACTCCTACCAAATAGTGGGATGGGACTATGTATATATGTATATACTAATAGAGGACATTCACCAGTTTGCTTTACTCCCCTTCTGACAACAGGAATGAGCCTTCTTTGATGCAACAATAGAAACAAGGAGCAGAACCATTTGAAAAAGCACATCCGAGATCTCTGTGGGAAGTCGCGGAGTCCACTATGACCAGGTGCACTAGAGCACCTTCTCCTTATCTGGCCTGCGACTGCGCAACTGAGAGACAGAGGGACACACAGGTGGGCTGGCTTTCTGGCCAAAGGAGGCAAAAGCTCAGAGGCTGAGGACTGGAAAGAGACTTGGCTGGCTGCTGGCTGAGGAGCTGTGTTGTTGTAGAACAATGATTCTATTTTTATGGCTTGCTGATCCTAACTAGTAACCTATTAACTTCCCTAAGAAGTCTCCTTAATTGTGAGTATTGTCTGTGATTTCTGTGTGGCCAATGGAATGAATTGTTGAACCAAGCATAGAAACAGAGTGCCATGGGCTGAATGGTTGGCGTCAGAATAAGTTAAAAGGGTAGAACATGGACGCATGTCTGATCTCTGCCTTGGGGAAATATGGAAATCAGAGGATGTCAGATATGCCCGCCTCCATTGTTGTATATTGCACTGTCAAAGAATCTTGAAGACATCATGGACTGCCAGAATAAACAAATCTGATTTGGAGATTGTATGGCCAGAAGGATGGTGGAGACTTCATCTCACATACATTGAATGTGTTATCAGGAGGACCAGTCTTTGAAGAAGGGCATCATGCTCAGTGAAGTTGAACATCGGTGAAGAGGAAAGCTCTAGATGAGATGGATAGGGACAGAGGCTGCAACAATGGGCTCAAGCCTGACAGCCATTTTAAGACTGGCTGGTAGCGTCTCATTCTGCTGTATGTTGGGTCACTATGTGTTAAATATTATGAGCGGATGGAGCCTGAAAACAACCAACAAAATATACAGTAGATTTCAAATATTTCATATTTTTAAAGTTTGTAGCATCTTATTAATGCTTTTTAATATTGATTAAACAATGAAACAAGATGTTTATACATTAAATTAAATATGTGAGTTATAACACATTTCTATTATCAAGTGATGCTCAATGTTGAGTTATATTCTTTGAATTTTTTCCATTTTTAAAATAATTATGAATTATTCTCTAGTCATTTTAAGATTATTCTATCAAATTCTCATTCTACTATAGGTATTAGAAATCCTATCAAGCTTATTTTTTTCTATGTAGGTAATTCATCTTTCTTTTTAGTTTTACATTTTCTTCTTGCCTATTATATTTTGTACTTTCTTTTTTTAAATTTTATTATGGGCTCATACAACTCTTTTTACAATCCATGCATACACCATTTGTCCAGCACATTTGTACATATGTTGCCATCATCATTCTCAAGACACCTGCTTTCTACTTGAGCCCTTGGTATCAGCTCCTCATTTTCCCCTCCTTCCCCACTCCCCCTGAACCCTTGATAATTTATAAATAATTATTATTTTATCATATCTTATACCATCTGATGTCTTCCTCACCAAGTTCTCTGCTGTCTGTCCTCCAGGGAGGAGGTTACATGTAGACCTTGTCATCTCTTTCCAATTTCTCCTTCCCCCTCCCCCACCTTCCCAATATCGCTACTCTCACCACTGTTCCTGAGGGGCTCATCTCTCCTGGATTCCCTGTATTTCCAGTTTCTATTCATGCCAGTGTACATCCTCTGGTCCAGCCGGATATGTAAGGTATAATTGGGATCATGATGAGGGGGGGGGGCGAAGAATTCAAGAACTAGAGTAAAATTGTATGTTTCATCGTTGCTACACTACACTCTGACTGGTCCGTCACCTCCCCACAGCCCTTCTGCAAAGGAATGTCCAATTTCCACCAGATGGGCCGTGGGTCCCCACTCTGCACTCCCACTCATTCACAATGCTACAATTTTTTTTTTTGTCTTTGATGCCTGATACCTGGTACCTTCCATGCCTTGTCATCTCACAGGGTGGTGTGCATTTTCCATGTGGGCTTTGTTGTGTCTCAGTTAGATGGCCCCTTGTGTATCTTCCAGCCTATGGGACCGCAGATTCTATATATTTTGACAACTGGGCACCACCAGCTTTCTTCACTGCACTTTCCCTTGCACCCATTTTGTCTTCAGCGTTTGCATTGGGGTAGGCTGGTGTGCTTCTTCCTTGTGGGCTTTGTTGTGCGCCTGATTATCTTCAAGCCTTTAAGACCCCTGATGCTATATCATTTGATAGCCGGGCACCATCAGCTTTGTTTGCAAATATTTTGTACTTTCAATCTCAAATTTTTATTTTATTTATTTTGACTGTGACTTAATTTCGAGAAGCTAAAGATTTCTATTTTTTCATTAATTCCCTAAAATTATTAACTATCAGAGCTTCATTAGTTATTTTCCTATCCATTCTCTCTAGTCTCCTTTTGGAACTCAGATGAATGTGGATCGAGTTCATTTGATCTTCTGCGAACGTGAAACTCCTTCACAGTCTTAATATCCTCCAGGTGGCATCGTCATCACTACTCCTTAATTTATTTATTTTCTCTTTAGTTATGTTGTTTTACATATTAAAGTTATAAGTTACTATATATAAAATTTCTAGAAATTGTATATAAAATCTTTTCATTCTGCCAATTTTTTGTATTTTCGATGTTCTGAACTCTTCTTATGTTTGTTTCTTCCTTCATACATTTATTTCGATGTAATTTAATGATTCCTTTGAAGTGATCACTGAAATCCATTGTTTGTTTTGGTTTGGTTTTGTTTTGAAATGGAGAATCTAATTCTGCAGCAGTTTGCTCTACAAGATGGAACATGAACCTCTGGCTAAGGAAGTTAGGAGCAGCTTTGCAATGGAAAATCTTTTTAAAACATAGTGTTTCAAATTAATAGTGAAAAAGATGAGTTTGAAACAAACTCATATATTTAAAGGCCACAAACAGATATCCTCACACAGGACTGCATCCGTAAAAGCATTATCCTAATCAAGATAATGAACTTATCCATCACCTCCAAATATTTCCTTATGTACTTCTGTAATCCTTGCTTCTTCTCCTGCACCACCTATACCAAGCAACCACAGATCTGCTTTGTCACTACAGCTTGGTTTGTATTTTCAGATTAGAATCGTCAGTAGGTATGATTTCTTATCTACCCTCTTCATTCAACTTAATTATTTTGAAATGACTCCATGCTATTGCATGATTAGTCAACTCTTTATGGCTATTTAGGATTCTATTACATGGATAGGCTACAATTTACTAATCCATTCCTATGCTGACAGTGATGTGGCTGGCTTCTAGCTAGCAAAACTGCCATGAACTTCTATGTGAAAGTCTTTGAATGGACACAGCTTCCGGTTTTTGTTGTTGTTTTGTTTTTTAAACTACCTAGATCCATAGAGTAGGTACATGTTTCGCTTTTTAAGAAACTGCTACCCTTTCCAAACTATCATAATGTACCCTTCTAAATTAGGGAAGTTTAAGAGAAGAAGCACTGTGTTTGAAGTAGGATGTTGGCACAGAAGATTGCATATAGAATGAACTGGTAAAAGAATGACCATTTCAGTCCTAGGAGAAATACAACAGGATGTCCCTTAGAAGCAAGGATAAGGAAGCTTCAGCTAATTTACTTTGGACTTGTCAGTAGGAAAGACAAATTGCTTCAAAAAAAAAAAAAACAAAGGCATCTTTGGTAGATGACCAGTGAAAAATGAGGGAAACACTCTTCCTGACAACTAAGGATGTTGAATTGTTTGCATGTTTCTGGTGTTCTTACTTGAAATCTGAACTGTATACAACTTATTTGGTTAGATGTTCAAATCCTTTGTCCATCTTTTTACTGGGTTGTTTCTTTGGGTAATATTGAGATTTGATAAGTTTTTATATATTCTGGCGGAAAGTCCTTTATTAGTTAGGAGGTTTGCAAATATTGTCTCTCAGACCTTTGGCTTTTCTTTATTTCCAGAATATCGTTAGAGAGTAGATGCTTTCATTATGGTGAAATCTAATTTACCCTTTTGCTCCCCACCCTTTTATGTATCAAGCATCTGGTGTCATATCTCAGAGAACTATGCTAAACGTGGTCACAAATATTATCTCCTGTTTTCGTGTAAAACTTTTATCATTTCAAACTTCATGTTTAGGCCAATATTAATTTCATATATGACATGAAATAACTTCATGTATTTATTTTGTATATAATATCCAATTGGCATAGCACTATTCACTGAAAAGAGTGCCAATAGATCATCTATGTGTGGGTGTATTTCTGGACTGTACAATACATTCCACTGAGTAACCATCATGCTTACCTTTGTTTCATCAGTCATGAAATCGGGTAGTATGAGTTCTCTACGTTTGTTCTTTTCCAAAGTTGTTTTGGCGATTCTAAGTCCAGTGACTGTCCCTATTAATGTTAGTATTGACTCACTTCCTACCCAAAAAAGCCTATGGAGATTTTTAAAAGACATTGTATTGTATCTAAAAAAATCAACTTAGAAAAATACTTATCACAAATGAATCATATCTCTCCATTTATTTAACTCTTGTTTAATTCCTCCCAGTATTGTTTTTCAGTTTTCATAATGTAGGTCTTTATAACCTCTCCTATGTTTTGCTGTTCCTTCAAATAATATTTATTTCAATTTCTTGTTGTTTATTGCATTAGCAATACAACTGGCTCATCATTTATTGCTTTTTACTTATCTAGGACCACTGGACCCCTAAATAAATTTAGCTATAATATAAAAGCTAAAATCTTTAAGCTATTTATTTTTTTGATATAAGCTATATAAATGCTTAATCAACTTCCTAGGTACTTAACAAGATAGACTGCAGAGTATATGACTAGGAAGACATAATCACGTCATTGTGTGCACACGTCCCCAATATGATCCCTGAAGACAAATAGGGGCATAAGCAAATGTGGTGAAGAAAGTTGATGGTGCCCGGCTATCTGTCTGGGGTCTTCAAGGCTTGAAGGAAAACAAGCAGCCAATTAGCTCAGAAGCAACAAAGCCCACAAGGAAGAAGAAAACTAGCCTGTGTGATCACGAGGTGTCGAAGGGATCAGGTATCAGGCACCGAAGAACAAAAAATCAAATCATTGTGAATGAAGGGGAATGAAGAGTGGGGACTCAAGTCCCATCTGTAGGCAACAGGACATCCCTTTACAGAAAGATCACCAGGAGGAGATGAGCCAATCAGGGTGCAGTATAGCAACGATGAAACGTGTAACTTTCCTCTAGTGCCTAAATGCTTCTCTCCCCTCGCCTCCCCGCCCCCCACTATCATGATCCCAATTCTACCTTACAAATCTGGCTAGACCAGAGGATGTAAACTGGTACAGATAGGAACTGGAAACACAGGAAATCCAGGACAGATGATCCCTTCAGGCCCAGTGCTGAGAGTGGCGATACCAGGAGGGTGGAAGGAGGGTGGGGTGGAAAGGGGGAACTGATTACAAGTATCTATATATAACTTCCTCCCTGGGGGATGGACAACAGAAAAGTGGGTGAAGGGAGACGTCAGACAGTGTAAGATATGGCAAAATAATAATAATTTGTAAAGTATCAAGGGTTCATGAGGGAGGGGGTTGGGGAGGGAGGGGGAAAAATGAGGAGCTGATACCAAGGGTTCAAGCAGAAAGCAAATGTTTTGAGAATGATGATGGCAACACATGTACAAATGTGCTTTACAAAATTGATGTATATATGGATTATGATGAGTTGTATAAGCCCCCAATAAAATGATTAAAAAAGAGAGACTACTTATTGAAATTCCTCCAGCTTTATTCCACATTTATTTAACATCCTTTGTAAAGAATAGCAAGCCCTCAGCTAGATAAGAAAGTAAAATCTAACTACATAATATTTATAAGACAAATGAACCTTATAATACAAATAATTTGAGAATGAGAAGGACAAAAGAAAAGAAATAACAATTAGACTGAGGTCCTTACAGTTAATTTGAAAGCACATCCAGTAGGTGCACTGTAATGTTCCAACACATTACACAAGAATTTCCTTTCAATGGCAAGTACTTTATATTAAAATGTTCAACTCCTAGTAACAAAATGAAATTCAAAAGAAAGGCCCTTAGATACTCAGAGCACGCAAAATGGTTTTTGTTCTGTATGAGTCGTGGCCAGGGTAGTGATCCTACTGCTAGTGAAATAAAGAGATATCATCTCTCTGTTCTCTGAACATCTTCAGTTCTTGTCTGTGTTACTCATTTGCCAAACACTATTTTGAAGTGAGACATTTTACACACACACACATCTATCTAATCTGAAGGAATCCCTGGAGGGCAACACAACACCTACTTACTTGGAGTTACCATACAATGCTTTACAGGTAGTAGGTATTTCTTAAGTATTAGTTGACTGAGTGTTGATGATTAATTGACTAATTCTACCAGCAACACCATTGAAGCAAGGCTGCGTGCTCCACACATTACAGTTTCTACCAGTTTTGACTGGAGTGACCCTCTGCCCAACAGAATGAAACACGAACCAGGCCTGCTCCATCCTCACCACTGCTACCTGTGAGGCTGTGGATGCAGCCACTGCGTCAGTCTACCTCATTGAGGGCCTGCCTCTTTTTCAATGGGCTTCATTTTACCAAACATGATGCCTTTTCCCAGAGGGTAGTCCCTGCTCATAATATGCAAATTCTCTCCATTCTCATATCTAAGGAGCATTCCAGCTGTACTTTTTCAAAGATGTATTTGTTCATTCTTCTGTTAGCCCGAGATAATCAATATTATTTGCCCACATCAAACATCAAATACAGCAATTCTCCCATCTACCTTTGTTATCTATTTATCTCATGTATGTAGGGCAATTAAAAATATCATGGCTTGGGTCAGGGGCACCTTAGTCTTCAAAGCGGCAACTTTGTTCTTTAAATCTTTGAAGAAGTCGTTTTCAGCAGATTTGCCCAATGTATGGATGTCATTTGATTTCTTGATTACCATTTCCATGGATGTTGATTGTAGATTCAAGTAAAATAAAATCTTGACAAATTTAATCTTTACTCATGATATTGTTAATTGGTCCAATTGTGAGGATTTTTGTTTTCTTAACATTAAGATGTAGTCCATACTAAAGGTTACAAACTTTTCTCTTCACCAGAGCCTCAAATCCTCTTTACTCTCAGTAATCAAGGTTGTGCCACCTGCGTATAACAGCTTATTAATAATGAGTCTTCTAATCTTGATGCTCTGTTCTTCATATAGTCCAACTTCTAACTATGATGAAAGGATATCATCCCAACACTCACCATTTCTGATGCTAAATGACTCGGTATCTTTTTTTCTTTCTATTCGAACCATAGCCTCGTGGTCTATGTAAAGGCTCTGCATGAGCAAAATTAAGTGCTTTGGAATTCTTCATAATATTATCCATAGCTTGTTATGACCCACACATTATAATGACTTTCATAATCAATAAAAAGACAAGGAAACATATTTGTTATTCTCTGCTTTCAACCAAGATTGGCAATATTATCCCTCATTTCATGTCCCCTTTTGAATCCAGCTTAAGTTTCTGGCAACTCCCTGTTGAGTTACTGCTGCAGTCATTCTTGAAATAATCTTCAGCAAAATTTTGCTTGAATGTGATACTGATATTATTATCTACTTTGTATAATCTGTTGGGTCACCTTTCTTTAGAATGGGTATAAATACAGATCTCTTCCGGTCAGCTTAGGTAAAAGTTATTAGATACGATGAGTCTTTCCTCACCTGACTTCCAAGGAGTCAATTCTGACTAAGAACTCCAAACTTATAATTTATAAAAAAAAAAATAAGAAGGCTCTAAAACAGTTTTATTCAAGTTTCTGTTCTAGGAAACCGAAAAACAGCAAAGCTTTAGCCTATGCCCCCACAGACTCCTCCCCTGTGCCCCAGACCCTCCTGTGTTCATGGGCCATCTCCTAGGCCATTCACAAAAGTTCATCTGGCTCCAAATCTTTGGCAATGCTAACTTCCAATGATCCTCAAATTTGCATCACACAGACCGTAAGTCCTTTTAGAACAAAATTCCTGGGCTGTACCGCCAGAATTTCTTTTTCTGTAGGTTGTGGTGTAGTGGTTCAGCGGTAGAATTCTCATCTCCCATGCTGGAGACCACTGGTCTGTCCAGTAGAGGTCTGTGTATTCCAGTCATGCTGAACTCTTTTCAGCGGGGCTCCCAGAATAAGATTTAGGAACTAAAGCCAATCATGGATTTCTAAAAACCAGGCAGTGGGAGGTCTGTAGGTTATCATTGTATGATCCACTAGCAATCTTTGGGCTGGAGATGTACCCGGGGCCCTTTTGCTTTGCTGTGCATGGGGTTGTGATTTATTGTGGCTCTACTTGATAGCAGTTTTTAAAAAAGAAAGTGTGGGGCCCAGCCATTTCAAAAAGGTTTTCAGGTGATGATGTTGCTGCTGTTCCAGGTACCACACCTTGAGAAGGACCACAACCTTCAAATCCTCACCTGTTTCTTTCACGTTTATTATACCTGATTAATTCATTCAAGTAATTTTAAAGGTGGATTATTCCTAAGATCAAGCTTGGTAGTTTCATATATAGTGAAAGCAGAACACACTATTTTCACATGGAACCATCCATCATGATATTGAAAGTTTATGGACAGCCAAAGGGTGATGAATTCTCCCTACTCCAAATGCCACACTACCATTTGGACCACGTAACCATCTCTCGAAGGAGGCACGATCAGCCGACATTATCACAACTCAAAGAGATAAACCTGTACATACTATGTTCTCTCCTTATCACCTCCTTCTCTCCCTCCCATCTTAGCTTAGGATGAACTTGTGCAAGAGAGCCCTACCTTGATCAGGGAAAACCTTCCTATGATGGTGTCTACTGGATCTGAGTCCCTTCTTATTTAGTCCTTGTCACAGCTGCATTGTTTACATTTGCTTATGAGCATTTTACTAAATGCTTACTTTCTGACACTCAGCTAGAAGGGGCAAACAGGCAGAGTATGTTTTGTTTTGATCACCATTAACTCCGTGGTGCCTGGCACAATCACGTACGTAAAACAAGATCTGGGTGTTTTCAGCCCTAAGAGATAAGAGAAAGCATTCCTTTCCATACTCTGCCAAAAGCATGGGGCAATGAAAGGAAACAATAGTCACTAACCTGACAGCTACTCAATATTCACAAGAAAAATCAGGAATGAAATACCTCACCTTTTCTGAATAATTCTTGGAGGCTCTCGGCACTTTGATTTAATACAGCCCATATTTCTTCTTCCTGCAGTGGTCCACCCCGAACCTCCAGGGCCTCAGCCAGTGACACGTGCATATTACCTGGGAAACAAGGAGAACAGGTGATGCACACATCAGGAACTTAGTTCCACCTGCACTCACAGTAGGAAAAGTTCCAACTTGTTATAAGACACTGCGAGCCCCCACCTCCCAGGTCCTCCCTGTCTACTGAATGAGTTAATTTGACCTCAAATTTATTTAAGCCATGAAAAGATAGAGAGTAAGGAATTGGAAGGAAAAAGTCCCCAAAACAACCATTTGTCCTAGACCATCTGGGACAACTGAGACAGAACTGGAGAAACGTGTGATGGTTACTTCATTAAAGAAGAAAGAGACCTCAGGAGGCAAGAGCTTCCACATATATGTTTAAACCAAAGCAGTCCACCTGGACTGAAGAAAACCTTTCAGACTGCAGTTCCAGGTTTCATCTTACCCCCTACACAAAGCACTAAAACCAAAACAGACACACTGCCATCAAGCCGATTCTGACTCATGGCACCCCTGCAGGACAGGATAGGACTGTGGGATCCCAGGACGGCAACTCTTTACTAAATGGGCTTGACTATTCTTGAACTACGGATAGTTCAAATCCACCATTGGCTCTGAGGAAAGGAGACGAGGCGATCTGTAAAGAGTTATAGCCTCAGAAACCCTGCACAGGGGTCTGATGAACTGGAAACCACTGTCCGGCAGTGCGCTTGTGGGAGTAAAAAAAAAAGATTACTGTATATACTCGAGTATAAACTGACACGAATATCCGCCGAGGCACCTAATTTTGCCACAAAAACTGCATGACAAATTTGGTTAAAATACTCGCGTATATACGGTATGCTTATGGATACATTCTGCATGGCGTTACATGAGCCAACAAAATTGCCTTTGCAGTGGCATTTCTATACAGTCAACTTTTTTACTGGCATCTAAATCATAGGTGCTATAGTGATACATTTTTATTTATTATTGGTCCCCTTATAGTGCACAATAATCTTATATTCATTATAGAAATGGCAGGTGCAGCTGGTCAAAATCCCCCTATACTCATTTCCCTGAATTAACACTTCTCCAGGAGGGTGGGGGCTCATCCTTACAGTGATTGCCAAGATTTCTACTCAGACCAAACCAATTTGAGCAGAATGTGTAATGCATCTATTTGACCCATAAGCAAAAGCAGATGGTTTCAGAAGACAAAAGGGGTCTGAAAATGTTACTTATTTTCTATAATTATGACCTTCATTAAATTAACCAATAAAAAATTTATTTCAGCCAGAAGTTGACTGTTTACTTATTTAATCATTTTACTGGGGGCTCTTACCACAATCCATACATCCATCCATTGTGTCAGGCACATTTGTACATCTGTTTCCATCATCATTCTCAAAACATTTGCTTTGTACATAAACCCTTGTTATCAGCTCCTCATTTTTCCCCCTTCCCTCCCTGCTCCCCACGACTTTGCTTATTTAACTAACAGGAAAAGCTAATGGTTTCTTTTAATTTACATTTATTACACTTTAACTGAGCTTTTAAAAAGTAATTCCAGCTTCAAACAAAGCAACTATTCCTCTTTTCCTTTTTTCCCCAAATGTTTCCTAGGCTGCCTGTGAGGGGTCTCTACTTAAAGGAGTAAGGCGGTAGTTAAGAGAGAAAACATGAGGTACTGTTTTAGAAAGACTCCCTCTCCTAAACCTCTGGGCTCTAGTATGCTTTATCATAGGACAGCATGCTTGATGAAGGTGGGGAGTAGAAATACAAATACTTTCTAAGAGCTATCTAAGCCGGACTACATTAAATTGGAAGTTTCAACAGAGGCATCAAGTAACTATTAATAATGAGATACCGAGGTGACAGATGAGCAAGAATCGCCTGTAGCACTTTGCCTAAGTTGTCTGGGTGAGAACTGGTTAGGTAGCTCTCAAGCTCACATCCAGTGTGTGACAAGCAGAAAGAAGATTTCATACAAACATTCCTTCTGAGTTGTGTGATTTTAATGCCTCCCTCCCCAGTAAAAGAGGCTTCAAAGAGGACCTTCTGGAAATGAAAGGCCATCATTCTGAAGCAGTAGTCCATGTAAGGGAGAGGGGGAAGGGCACAGAGAAAACTCCACAGTGAGGAAGGATAGGTACCAGGAGCTGGCTAGCAGGGCTGAGGTGGTGGTGGGGTGGTGGGGGAGAGAGATAAGAAAGCAGAACCACACAAAGAGCCAGCTGGAAATATTTTAAATCCTGCCCCGTTGATAAAATTGTTGTAAAATTTAGATAAGGGTGGTGGTCATCCAGCTCTGTCCAAACACTAAAAACCATTGGTTGAGCACTTTAAAGGGGGGGATTTGGGAGGTGTGGATTATAGGTTAAAGGCAGCTAAAAAAAATCCTACCCAGCAAATCACCTGAAAGGTGATAAAATACCAAACAGAATGAAAGGGAAAAAAGATCCAATGCTGAACGACCTAAAAGAACCCCAGACTGCGGACCTAGAGGGTTACAGGCACTAGCTAACAGAAAAAGGGAAAACTTGCTGAAAGTCACAGGTGGTCTAGCTCCCGGTGAAGGCCCACAAAGCACCCACAGGAGAAAGCCTTAAATACAACTATAAACCTCAGAAAAGATGAGGCCATTTACAGTAGTAGTCAGGTCATTGTTGGCCTCTCTACCTCGGTTTTCTTTCCCCAGCATCAATCCTGTCAGAGCAATACAGCAACTCCTGAGTAAAGAGATAGGCAACAAAAAGAGTATCCAACTGCCTCCCACCGGCAGCTAATCTTAACTGACTGGTCATCACCTCACTGCTGAGTGTATGCCGATTCACAGGAACCCTATAGGGCAGCAGAGAAGTGCCTGCCCTGCGAGTGTCAGGGCTGTACCTCTTCACAGGAGTAGAGAATCTTTCATTCTCCGGAGGAGCAGCTGGTGGTATATCATACGGGGACCTTTCAGATCAGTGCCCAACAAGTAACCACTGAGCCGCCAGATGCCTTTATTATCGCAGAGATCCAATAAAACGGAGCAGAACTGCCACAGCAGGTTCCCAAGACAGTAACTTGAAGGAAACAGATAGCCATTTCTTTCCCTCTCAAAGGAGCTGAGGATTTTGAAGCACCAGACATTCAGCTAGAAGCTGAACTCTTAACCAGCTATGGAAAGGAAAGCTTCGGTTTTGAATAAAGATTGAAGTATTGATTAAAACACTCACTGTTGTTTTTATTTGCTATCCAAAGTGACCTGGTGTAATAGGCAAAATATGGTGCTTTCTTTATGCATTTCATTATAAAGCTAATATATTAATTAGATCTCTTTTCACTACTGTTTACATTTTAAGACTTAGCCTTAAGTACCCTTGAATGCTACAAGAAACAAACAACCCACCAAATGCTTGAAATCAACTAATAGGTAAGGGAAATAATGAGTTTAAAAGTCCTTTAAAAGTTAATTGTGCTTAGATGTATAATACTAGAGACATATGGGTAGAGATATATAACTGGCATTATTTTGCGATCAAAAAGAGATGGTATATGTATTAAATCCCAATTTAAAAACTATCCTGCTTTACAATAAATGTAACCAAATAGCTACTCTCAATTTTTGAAAGTTGCAAGCTACTTGTTAAGTCATTTTCTTCCAAATAAAATTCAAATATAAAAGGTGAATTATATATAAAACCAGGATTATTATTATTATGGGTTTAGTTTTTGGTTAACATAGGATGGCATGACATTAAAACTGGCTACAGAATCACAGTCATGAAAGGATTCTAACTGATGTCCTTTTAATCCTGAAGGATTTGTGACACTCACTGATAGGACGTACATAATAGTGATTCAGGGCAGAATGAAGTAAGTAAAGAATTAACTGAACCCAGTCACGTGATATGAAAATTGGCTTGGGATAAACTAAAACAGAAACATAAGACTTCGATTCAAAAATAATGCAACCCTAAAGTATAGATCCATGTGTGTCTCTGCTTTGGGGCAAGGATTCATCCACTCTTAACTTGTGGCTCAGGGCGTTCCTGCCATTAAGACTCCAGACTGAATTGAGAAAGCAACTAATGAAAATGAAATGACAATGTAATCATTTCCTTAATAGGCAATCTTCTTTTAAACCAGGAAGAGTCACAACAAAACATACAAACTTTTTTAGATAAAACAATTTAAATAATCTGCACATATTTAGTATTTCAGATTTTTATAATGTCTAAGAGAATTGGGTCAACTAGATTAAGAGATTAGCCTTGAGATGGGGCGACTTAAACGGTGTAATTTAGAAAACGACTTGTGTAAGTGGCTGAAGTACTTGGCAACTGTGTTTTTTTCTTTTGTCAGGCAGGCAATTGAAATTCTTTCAAAATCAACTTTTGGTTGTATGAATTCATCTTAAAATGCTTAAGGGATTTTAATGAATGAAGTTTTAAAATGGAATTATACATACAATGACAGAACCTTAAAAGCAACTTAAAATTGCCTAGGTCTACAAGAAAATAATAATCAAATTGACCTTAAAAGTTTAAGAATTACATTACAGAATCTTAACTTTGAAAAGAATATTCTAAATGAGTTTCTCTGTATACCATAATCTCTAAAAGACCATTTAAAAAATGTTTTGACTCTGGATTAGGCAAATATTTCTTATACGTGACACCAAATGAGCCATAAAGAAAAAACTGGAAATATCCAAATCGAAATCTCTGATCTTTGAAAATGATATATGTTTTCTAAGAGTTAACTCTTTAAATATATAAAACTAAAGAAACCAAAATCCGTTGCAGAATTCTGCGATCTTTCTTGTTCAAACTGCCAGGCATATCTAAGGTACTATGTAATTTATATGTGGTTAAAGTTAAAATGTGTCTATGGTAATATTGAATCACTTTTTTAAAAACCCATTATTCAAGCTAGCAATGATACCAACCTAGAATAACTATAATATGTAGAATAAGCTTCTCCTTAAATCACTTAAAATTATTCCCAGTTATTCCTTTATAATCTAGAATTGTCAACAGTAAGACAGATTTATATAAAACACAGCAACAGAAATACTATTAGAGCTCTAGAAAAACAAATTTAATCTCCTTTAATAAAATAAATGTTACTATTTATTTCCACTAGGATTAGGTATTATAGATCAGGTACTATTAGGTAAAAGAAATATATATATGAATGTGGTCTAGCACAATTAGGAAAAGACTAAGAAAGAATTAGGATTTTAAGAAAGAGATGAAACTGGATAAAGTTTTTATTGGATGCTGCCTCAAGGAAGAAAACAGCATGTGTCTTAACATTTTTATTGAAGTTGGAGCAATGCTTAGCATTTGTCAACTTTTCCATGATCCTTTCCACCTAAAAGAAAAGAAACTAAAATAAACACAAGTATAAATTTCCTTCTGGGCCTCTGGCTCGTGTCAACTACTTATCTACATCGAAATCATGTAGGCCTACTCCCTGCTTTCAGACGACAGCTTCAAAGAACTGGAAGAGAAAGTGCCAGCATTCTGCAAACCTTCTCTGTAGCACTAAGACTTTTAATAATATTTGTTTTCCAGGAGAAAAGTATAAAGGGGGGAAAAAAAGCCCCAATTTCCTATTGGTTCTTTCTACCTCACCAGCAGAAAACAATGTAGTGGATTGTAGAGCAATGTCTAACACCCTTCTTTACCACTGGTCTTCCCACGAATTGACACGTGCACACCTCTGCTCACTGCAGCACGCTGGACACTAGCAAGATGGTAACAGGGCTGAACAACTCAAACAACAGAATCGATGTCGATGAGTTAACTGTACATGTATAATCACTGAGCTAGTGTGTGTTTGCTGTGTAGATTCTCACCAACAGCAACTGCCCGTCAGTGGATGACTGAATAAGCAAAATAGACACACTTATGGAATACTACACTCAGTGAGATCGCCATATTACCCCGAGTCTGAAAGCAGACCAGAGTCTCAGCTGGCGCAAGGAATTCACTTTGGGGGTGATCCTCAAAGGGGAACCAGCCAATCTGGACCATGCTCCTAATCCAAGGGAACTTTGCAATGTTTTAAAGCACTACACTGGAGTGACTAATTACATGGCAGTAGAAAAATGATTATAGATGTAGTGCCTTCATGGAGTATTACTGCAAACAAATAACTAAAACTGTGAGAGCGTAGTTTTGGAGTTGCTGGAAAAATAAATATAATCTGGATAATTTGGTGAGGGGGCAAAAGGAAGTGACCCACTGCCACTGAATCAATTCTGACTCCCAGAAGCCTAGAGGGCAGATTCAAACAGCTCCTCAGAATCTTTGAGATTGTTCTTTACCAGAGTAGCCAGCCTCATCTTTTTCTCCAGGAGTAGGTGGTGGATTTAAACCTACCTTGTGGTTGGTAAAAGATGAGGAGTCTGTTATTTGGGGGAGGGGGAAGGGATCTTCTTATGTAGAGGCAGAAAGATACGTGACGGTGTATCCAGCAGTTATATAGAAAGAAGAACTTGTGGGTAACAAAGGAGATTTGTAAGTGAAGGGTTAAGGGCCTTACTGAGTTTCCTCCTACTCCTTATGGTAAAATACAAGAGTAAAGAAAGGCACAGAGGAACGGATGGTTAAGGAAAAACAGCCAGGATTAGATGATTTTGAACTGCCAGCTTCTCCAAATGGCAATAGATGCTTGAAGTTGGAAATGGTAGCCAAACTCAGGCTAAAGAGAAAAACTAGAAGTCCTAGTTAAGTTTTAGAAAATTCAAAAGGTCAGAGGGGCGTGCATCACAGATCTTCTCAACAGACCACTGGGCCACTGACGAGGACGTTTAAAAGTTGTCTCTCAGCCATCTCATCAGAAACCAAAAAGCAACAACAACAAAAACCACACCAGAGAAATGATTATCTTGGGTGGGGGGGTGAGGGGGACCCTATGGGTTTAACTTTTGTTTAATGGAATAAATCTCTGTAAAATCCACACAAAACCCACTCCCACAGAGTTCTTCAGAAAACTGTTTCAGCAAAATTACTGCCAGCTTGTATTTTGGGGAGACAGTATAAAATGAACAGCAAATGTTGGAACCTCCAAATTCTACTTGCAGGAAGAAAGCTGATAAAATTACACAGTTGAAATAAATACATGCTATTTTACAAGAATAAAGAAAAGAATGATTCAGAGGACAGAACCAGAACTCAGAGGTCAGAGTTGAGAACCATGAAGCATTATTGATGTTAGGTGTATACTGAGTTGGTTTCAGCGCAGAGTGACCCACATGAAGGAGTAGAACCACCGTGCTTGGAGTCTAGGCTGTAATCTTAAAAGGAACAGAGCACCAAGTCGTTCTTCTGTGGAGCTGCTAGGTAAATTTGAACCATGAGGCTGTCAGCTAGCAGTCAAGTGCTTGACCCACAGGCCCCTCAGGCTCCTTTCAAAGGTTATTCTAAAAGACTAGGAACCCTACTGCCTCTGAGTCAATTCCAACTCAACAGAATCTCATACGGGTTTCTGAGCCCAAAAATATTTACAGGATTAGAGAGCTTCATCTTTCTCCACAGCGGACAGTGGTTTCAAACTGCTAACCTTGCAGTTACCAGCCCACTATGTCACCAGAATTACTGATATTGTTAGGTATGCCAATCACCTAATTGTTGTTGGGTGCCTTGGCGTTGGTTCTGACTTACATCAACCCTATTGACAACAGAGCAAAACCACCCAGACGTGCACCATCCTCCCAATTGTTCTTATGCTTGAGCCCATTGTTGTAGCCATTGTGTCGATTCATCACATGGAGGGGCTTCCTCTTTTTCACTGCCTCTCCATTTTACCAAGCATGATGTCATTCTCTAGGGATTGATCTCTTCTGATAGCATGTCCAAAATATGTGACATGAAGTGTCACCATCCTTTCTTCTAAGGAGCATTCTGGTTGTTCTTCCGGGACATCTGTTTGTTCTTTTGGCAATCCAAGGTACTTTTAATATTCTTAATTAAGCTACATTATACAAAACCTTGTTATAAAAAATTGGAAAGAGATTTAAAGACAGGGATATTTCTCCTGCTGGTCCTCAAGAAGCAAACAACAATATCTATTGAGGCAACCTGAAGGCACATCCTAAAAAATAAGGACTTCAATCTTAAACCTGCAAGGAATTGACTTGTGTCAAAAGCTGGTGACTTGGGAGATGACCACCAATCCTGTACCTACAGTTTTGATCATCAGAAAATGTAAATAATAAATGTAGGTTGTTCTAAGTGGTAAAATTTGTGATGGTTTGTTATACAGCAATAGAAAAAATAATGTAACTCAGGCAGAGAAGTTGAAGAAAATGTAATAAAGGAGGCACCTTCGATACAACAAGAACTCTAGCGTCTGGACCATCCTTTCACATCATTAAAATAAACTTCATAAAAATAAATTGCTGGGTAAATAAATAAATCAATGTCCTACTGGATATCAAGCCCCTTACAAAAATTTTGTTTTAATTGACAAAGTAACCTTCACTGACAGGCCCTTTATCATACTCTGGGATGTAATCTTAGATGGTCCAGACGATGCTGACCAAAACAAACTCTACTCCAAAGGGGAGAAAGTAACTAGAGTAGATGAGCTGTGACAGCCTCTAGAAGAAATCCCTGATACTTTCCTGGTTCCTACTGTTTACCAATCCCCAAATCAAGTTCTTATTTCTGGAGTTGTATCTGGCTAACAAGCAAGTAGTATCGGCAGAAAGTAGCAACGTATTGAGCAAAATCTGGAGAGTGAATACTGAAAGTAGAAACAATGTCAATTTCCTCCTCCTAGCCTTTATTCTTTTTCTTCCAGTTTACTGCTAATTCTAAGAGAGTTTGGATAAATTTGTACTAAGATAAAATACAGTAGCAAGTGTCATTCTTCTTCAGTGAGTAGCAGAAATAACTTTGACTCTAGAGGAAATAAATAGCACAATGGAAAGGATAAGACCAATTAACTTTACACAATTCACATGTGCCCTTTTGTAAATGCAACAATGTTTACATTTTTAAGGACAGATTATATTCTATTTAAACTGCTTATTTTTTTTAAATTGACTTTGCGCAAACTTCTATTTTGTCATGTTTTATAACATATGTGTAGATACTGAAAATATCTTTTATTCTATCTAGGCAATGGTAGAATATATTCATACTGAATATCATCTATGATGCCAGTTCTGTATTATTTTTTTCATACAATATAATGTTGACAACTAAATTAGATTTTTGCCTATAATTTAAATAATGACATGACTTGGAAGTAATCACAATTCTCAAGCCATGTGGCTTGGGTTATTCCCTTATTTTGTGGCAACCAACTATGTAAAGACATGTTCCTCAAATACATTTTTATACCTGCAAGTTTCCTTTTAACTGAACACACAGTACTCGTATACAACTGCCACAAATAAGAATAATATGTATAAGTTATCAAGGTCCCTTTAAAATGAGAAGATAAAGGAATTCTGGCTTATAAACTAGAATGGCAAAATAATTTTGGATAGTTTACTGAAATTTAATATTGCCATACTGGAGATTAGAGGTAAAATATAAGGCACCCCTCTATAGATCAGCTGTCAGACTCCTAATCATATCAGCTACTTAAAATTAATGTCAACATCAAAGTCATTTTGTGTTTAGAACATCTTCACCCATGGACACAGAGCCAGATTTCGCACGATCCACTTCTATGGAGAACGTCTCTGCTGTCAAGACTACCAACTACCTCCAGGCAGATCTCTGGGCAGATCTCCGGGAAGATCACTCCTAATTCTAGTTCTAGTCTTCGAGGGAGTCTTGTTTCAATTTTGGATTTTAAAGTTTAATTATGCACTCTAATCTTTTACATTGAACAGAGTTTGCCCTTTGGTATCAAATTCCAATGATGCAAAAGCCAAAACGAACACCTGCTGCAAATTCAGCACTCCCACAACTCCACACAGCTTCATGAGACCGCCAGCCCTCCAGATCAAGGGCCCTCTCCAACTGTTTTATTCCCCTCACCTTTACTCTTGTCCCATCAATGGCTGAAATTAATCTTCTCAGATCTCACTGTCACTGCCATCCAACCACCCTTCCTCATTTTGTACATATATTGTATACATAAAGAATATATTAAAAGTGTATAAAACATATAAAAGGGAATAAAACAAAGACCCATATAATCACTACCCCATTGGGGAAACAGATTTTCTACTCTATAAAAGCCTCTTATGTATCACATGATCGCCCCCAGAGAAAAACATTACAGGTTTAATTTTTTTCTCTATTCTAGGACTTTTTATAGTTTCACTACATATCTAAATCCCTAGCAGCATAGTGTTTAGTGTGGCACATTAAAAATTCTATTTTAAAAAATACTATTGGTCTGTAAACAAGCTTCTCTGACTTACTTTTTCCATTTTGAATTATTTGTAAAACTTATCCAGGTTCACTGTGCAGTACGTTCAATAATGATATGGAGCCCTGGTGGCAGAGTGGTTATGTGTTGGGCTGCAATCAGCAAGGTGAGCAGTTTGAAACCACCAACTGCCCCACAGGAGAAAGAGAGGGCTTGCTACTCCCATGAGGAGTTACAATCATAGAAACGCACAGGCGCAGTCCTATTCTGTCCTTACGGTCACAATGAGCTGCCATCTACTTAAGGGCAGTGAGTTAGGCTTTTAATTTGTGTTCAGAGATGATTAGGGTTATTTACAGTGCTAGACCCTGAGTTTTTCCCAGTTTTGTACTTTGAAAAATGTTGCTGTGGATGTTTTTATATCAGTATGGTTGTTCACATGGGCAAGAGTCTTGCCAAGTTTTATAACTGAACAGAAATTCTGTATCACATAATACATGTTTGACATTTAAAGAAAGCCAAGTTGCTTTTCAAAGTGACTGTCCAACCCAGTAGCACAAGAGAGCTAGGTATATGATACCACATTCTCCTCAATACCACATTCTCCTCAATACTCCTTTAGTACCAATTTAGTTTGGTACTAAACAGGTGTGTGAGATGGTAGACACTGTTGTTTTAGCTTGTGTTTTTGTAATTACTAATGATATTGCACATTAAGTATCTATGTCCATTTACTACTAAAAAATGTAACACTTGTGCCTGAGCATCTTGATTTATCTAGATTCCTCACTAGGTGACCATACGAAAGAATGTGTATCTCTATTCACAGCCACGCTCAAGCTGCAAAACCACTGTGGCTGCAGTGAGAAGCCCGTGTGTATGCCAGCCCAGGCTTGGTCCCTGTGGAGCAGATTCAATGGGCCATGGAAAAACTGGAAGTGCAAGATCTAGTTGGAGGTAATGGATAGCCTGCATGACAAAGGGTTGCATTGTAAATCTGTGTTTGACAGAAAACAAAAGTAGAGAAGAGACATTGAGATAATAGACATCCAAACTAAAGAGGCGAAATCTTCCACTGCAATCAATTGCTTATAAGCACTAGAATAATATGAGGGACTCACAGAGTTGGGGTTACAAAAAAAGCAATGCTATTTGACATTTATTTAAATAATTTCCAGAGCAGAAACTAGAGAAAAATGAGGCTTTCTACTCCTGTAAAGAGTTAGCCTCAAAACCCCTATAGGGTCAGTATGAGTCAGAAACTACTCCAATACAGTGAATGAGAATGACAAGGAATCAGAATGAACTTGACGGTGACAGGCTTGGGACTTTGTTTGACTTGACTTTTTGGAAAGAAATCTACAGATGACCATGTTTCTAGTAATCTGGATTGCAAAAGTAATTTTTAGCACTGGCATTTGCCTAATGAGCACAGTGGAGATTTAAGCATGTTTTTTAATCATTTTATTTAGGGGCTCATACAACTCTTATCACAATCCATACATACATCAATTGTGTAAAGCACATCTGTACATTCATTGCCCTCATCATTTTCAAAACATTTGCTCTCCACTTAAGCCCTTGGCATCAGGTCCTCCTTTTCCCCTCTCTCCCCGCTCACCCCTCCCTCAGGAGTCCTTGATGATTTATAAATTATTTTTTGTCATATCTTGCCCTGTCTGACATCTCCTTTCAGCCACTTTTCTGTTGTCCGTCCCCCAGGGAGGAGGTCACATGTAGATCCTTGTAATTGGTTCCCTCTTTCCATCCCACTCTCCCTCTACCCTCCCAGTATCGCCACTCACACCCCTGGTCTTGAAGGTATCATCTGCCCTGGATTCCCTGTGTTTCCGGTTCCTATCTGTACATCCTCTGGTCTAGCCAGACTTGCAAGGTAGAATTCGGATCATGATAGTGGGGGGGGGGGGGGGGTTAGGAAGCATTTAGGAACTAGAGGAAAGTTGTATTTTTCGTGTTGCTACATCTCACCTTGAACAGCTCATCTCCTCCCCTAAAGCCCTCTGCAAGGGGATCTCCAGTGGCTGACAAATGGGCTTTGGGTCTCCACTCTGCACTCCCCTCCTCATTCACTATGGTAAGATTTTTTTTGTTCTGATGATGCCTTCAACACCTCATGATCGCACAGGCTGGTGTGCTTCTTCCATGTGGGCTTTGTTGCTTCTGAGCTAGATGGCTGCTTGTTGACCTTCAAGCCTTTAAGACCCCAGACGCAATACCTTTTGATAGCCGGGCATCATCAGCTTTCTTCACCATATCTTCTTATGCACCCATTTGTCCTCAGCGATCATATCATAGAGGTGTGTACCCAATGATATGATTTTTTTGTTCTTTGATGCCTGATAACTGATCCCTTCGGTACCTCGTGGTCACCCAGACTGGTGTGTTCTTCCATATGTGGGCTTCATTGTTCTGAGCTTAAGCATGTTCTATGATTGTTACTCAAGAAGAAATACAACCCAGTATCTAAATCAATTACAATTAAAAACAAAATGGTGCTTCATATCTTCTGCACTGTATTCTTCATATTACATTGTATTATATAGTACTATATTATATGAGATCATATGTTACATTGTTAGATTTGAGTGGGCTTCAAAAAGATTATATTCTTTTTTATTATTCTTAAATACTTTTATTGGGGGCTCTTACAGCTCTTATCCATACATTCATCCATTGTGTCAAGCACATTTGTACATATGTTGCCATCATCATTTTCAAAGCATTTTCCTTCTCCTTGAGCCCTTGATTTCAGATCTGTATTTTTTTCCTCCCTCCCTCCCTCATGAACCCTTGATAAATTATAAATTATTATTTTCATATCTTACATTGTCTGCTGTCTCCTCCCACTTTTCTATTGTTTGTTACCCTGGGAGGGGATTATATGTCGATCTTTTAACTTCATTTTACTCAACTTTTTGAAGCACCTTCATATTACAAATGTGAAGCCCATGTCTCTATTAGAGCTTAATTTCTGAGCACCCCAGTTTGCAGAAAACTGTGGGTGACAGTGACAGCCCAAAACCTATTTGCAGAGTTCCCACACAGATTAAGCTGCTCTTGAATTCCTTCTGATCTTTAACCAAGAATGTATATAATTGTGACACTCAAGCAGAAAGCACTAGAAAGTAGATGACCTCCACCCGCCTCCAGCAAGCCCAGGGAGTGGCAATCTCTCTTAGGAGTTTGCTTGGGTGTGTCCTTGAATGGAGATCACTGTACCGGGGGCAGTACATGGGGTCACATAGTTATGAGTCAGCCTCTATCATTAGTGCCTTAGCTCTCTGCTTTAGGAGGCCCTGGACCAATCTTGTAAGCTCTTCTAACAATGTTCGTGTTCAAATCATGGTTCTGTAGTCTCAGCTGTCACTGTGATGTATTGATCTGCCACTATCAATTTGTGACCGGTTCCTTTGTCCCATGCCTTATCTAACACCCTAACTGTGAATCCTCAGATGCCATTATGACCCCAAGCTAATGGTCTCCCTCATCTGGATGATGGTGTCTGTGTCTTTGTCCCCTTTAAGACTTAATAAATGTTCCCTTTAAATTATATTTGTGACTCAGTTCTCTTTCGTACTATAAAACATATCATAACCTAAATGAACTGAATGCCCACAGAAGCTTGTCTAGTGTATTAACATTTATAAAAAGACTTCATGCATCTAAATAGATGAAACACTCATTTGGTCAAATGGTCAAGATGGACTTGGTGGCCAGGGAGTTTTGAAAGTATTTCTAGGTGCTTCTGGATAGCATAAACGGTTAAAATCTTGACTGCTAGCTGATAGGCTGGCAGTTCACACCCACACAGAGGGCCTCAGATGGAGGCCTGGTGATTGGCTTCTAAAGGTCACAGCCAGTGGGGGGATTACACAATAAAAAGGTCAGCCCAGGATTAAAAACATGGTGAAAAAAACCTTGTAAACCATATATTACAGATTTGGATGTAAGCACAGGTAAGCTTGTGTTTACCTTGCTTTCTGGGTACTCCAGTCCTCTGGGAGATTGTCGATTGTAAAGCAGCTTTGATTCTGTAGGAACATGCTATGGGACTGGGAAAGATGCCAGCTAAACCTAGGGGCAGAATCTTAGATGTGGTTAAAAACTGTGAAGTGTAATTGCTTACTATCGATGAGCAAGTAAACACAAGCAAGACCCTGTTTACTCTGCTTACTAAGTGATCTGACACTGGTCCTAGCCTTGAAAACCCTACAGAGCAGTCCTAAAGTCAACTCAATGGAACTAATGACAAGGGATCATGTCTACATTTTAAAGAAAATTAGCTGGTTTTTTTTATGTTAGGGAGCACTACAACACACAGCACTGGCAGCACGCACTAGTCTATGCCAAGAAATCTGGAATATCTACCCAACCAATGAGATGATATATACGAGGGTACACTTCCCAAAAAATACAGGGGGGAAATTTAAGCTATGCATTTAATTTTTTTTACAAAACAACCTTATTATGTTCAAAGTACTTCCCATTACACCTAATACATTTGTCAAATCTGCAATTCCATTCTTAGATACAGCTTTCAAACTCTTCTGTTTGGATAGCTCATAGCTCCTTTCTCGTTTTTCTTCACCTCTTCTACTTCATCAAATTGCTGTCCTTTCATGTCCCTCTTCATTCACACTATCAAAAAGAAGTCTCACACAGTGAGGTCAGATGAGTAAGATGCATGGGGCAGGACAGTCATGCAGTTTGTTTGTTTTTTTTTTGCCAAAAAACTAGCACACTGAGATGGCTGCAAGAGCAGGAACATTGTCCTGGTGGCAAAACCAGTCCTCTGTGCCACACATCAGGCCTTTTTTGTCACTTTCTTACACCATCTTTTCAGCACCTCAAAGTAGAAAGCTTGATTAACAGTCTGATGTGGTGGAACAAACTCCAAATGCACTCTGTGTCTACGTTTTCGTGTGTTGAGGAAGTTGACAGACGTCGTGGATGAAGTTTGTCATTAATCGACATTTCACCTTTTTGAAACGAGAAAACCACTCATACACGTTTTCCCATAGCACTGCCCTTGTAAGCTGTGTTCAACATCACAACAGTTTCTGCAACATTTTTCCTAAGCAGGAAACAAAACATCACAGTCATATGCTGTTCTCTAAAATTGGCCCTCACCAAAAAAAAAAAAAAAAGAGATTTCAGGGAAACTGCTTTCACAAAAAAAATTCAGTGTGACCAGAGAACCTTCCCTGGCAATGCCAGTGGGTACACTAACTCAGAGCGAGTTGCTTGCCTAGTGGGAAAAATGTGTACGAAGAGAACGCCGCCAAGCAGAGCTTTTTTTTTTTTTTTTTCACTTTCTGGGGGGTATACCCTCATACATCTGTGTCCATTCCATTAAAAGTGGCCCAAAAGTATGCAGAAACTATCTGTCAAAATCATTAATATCACATGTTGTTGTTGTTGTTGTTAGGTGCCCCCAAGTTGGTTCTCACTCATAGTGACCCTCTGTACAACACAACGAGACACTCCCTGATCCCGGGCCATCCTCACAATTGTTCCTGTTTGACCCTTTGAAGCAGCCTCTGTGTCGATCCATCTTGTCGAAGGTCTTCCTCTCTTTCACCGTGCTGCTACTTTACAAAGCATGATGCCTTTTTCAGGGACTGGTTTCTCCTGACAAGATATCCAATGTTCAAGAGATGAAGCATCACCACGCAAGCCTCTAAAGGAGCATTCTGCCTATCCTTCTTCCATGACAGATTTGTTTGTTCTTTTGGCAGTCTACGGCTCTGTCAATAGTCTTCTCCAGCACTATAGTACAAATGCATGGATTCTCCTGCAGTCTTCCTTAGTCAATGTCCAACTCTGACGTATGTATGAGCAATTGAAAATATCATAGCTGGGGTCAGGCACCCCTGAGGACATGGAACAAGAGATTTCATTACTGCCATCAGATGAACCTTGGCTGAAAGTAGATAATACCAGAAACATGCTTACATTTGCTTTGCTGACTGGGAAAAGGCACTCAACCGTGGGGATCAGAACAAAGTATGGGTGACATTGGGAAGAAGGGGAATTCCAGAAAAGTTCATTGTGAGAAATCTGTACATAGCCCAAGAGGCCAAGGACAGTACATGGTTTACAATCAAGAAAGGTGGGTGTCAGGGTTTTATCCTTTCATTAAATTAATTAATCTTTCTGCTGAGCAAGTAATCAGAGAAAAAGAACGACCTACATAATCCAGTATAAGCCAACTGGAATATCAGCTGAGGCACCTAATTTCACCACAAAAACTGCATTAAAAAGGTGCTGAAAGACATGGCTCATACACGAGCATATGGTACATGAAGAAATCTGTGGCATTGGAGGAAGATTCACCCACAACATAAGATGTGCAGATGAAACAACTTGCTTTCTCAACGTGAAGAGCGCAGGAAGCACTGTGGATGAATGAAGACAACCTTCTCTAGGAATTGCAATTCGATACAAAGAAACCGAAACGTAACACCTGGATCAATAAACAATGTTACGATATATGGAGATCAGACTGAAGTTGTCAAGGATTTCATTCTAGTTGGATCTGTAATCAGTATGCATGAAGCATCAGTCAAGAAATCAAGTGACACATATTATTGGTCAAAACTGCTGCCCAAGATGTCTTTAAAGTGTTAAAAAGCAAACATGTCATTTCCGAGGCTAAGGGGCACTTGACCCCAACCGCTATTTCCAATCTCCTAATATGTGTGTGAAAGCTGAACAATGAATCAGGAAGATGACAGAAAAAGACTTGTGACATTGGCAAAAACATTGAAAATACCATGGACTTCCAGAAGAACAAGTGTATCTGTCTTGGAAGAAGTACAGCCAGAATGCTCCTTTGAAGCAAATGAGGCAAGACCTCTCACAGACTTTAGACATTCTAGAACTGGGGGGAACCCGTTCCTGCAGAAGACACCATGCTTGGTCAGTGAAAATACGGAAGACATTCAACAAGATGAACTGATATAGTGGGTCTCACAATGCACTCAAACGAAGCCACAATTGTGATGTTGGTGCACAGACAGGCATGTTTTGTTTTGTGGTCTATAGGGTCACAATAGGTATCAACAGCACCTAACAACACTATAAATACAAACCTGGAGCATCGTGTTACGGGACTTTTCAGAAGTTGTGCTTTTTTTCCTTTTTAAAGTTCATTTACAAATGTGAGCTTGATACAATTCTTAATTTGGGGAAATGTTTTACCTAAGAACACATACGCACAAATATTGACATTTATTCTTTTAAAAATATCTAGATAGATATGAGCTCAAATATTAAATACTCATAAAAATTATCACCAAAATTTAGTTCTCTCTACTTGAAACTTTACAGAAGAAGTAATTTATCAAAAGTGACTAGTAAGAAGTTTCTATCCCAATATCTCCAAAATCAGGACAACAGTCTTATTTTCCCTTTTGTCTCAACATTAAGAAATTTATGAGTTAAAAGACAGTTGTCTCTGATGTTTGAAACTCTATAAAAAATAAACAAGAAAGATTTATCTTTAAACTCAGCTACTGGTAGGCTGAATATGTTAGGAAACATTTGGCTCTCTAACAGTTCTGTTGTACTGGACAGAAAATACCTGTATTATCTTAAAGCTATGAGATAGATACTATCATTATCCCATTTGATAAGAATCTTGACCACAGATATTAAATAGCTTGCCCAAATTATACACCTAGCAAAAATGGTAGAGATGGGATCTGAATTGATTGATGTATTTTGTCATCTACAAAATGAAGATTGTGGAGTTAATACCTGTAATAGTTTTGAACACATAGAAAGTATTTAATAATAAATATAAATTACTATTAAAAACTACAAGTTAAGGATAGGTCTCAATGGAAAAATACAAATAAATTAATAGACTGAATTTTTCAGTCTTCCTGTAGGCCCGGAGATGAAGCTTGGGTGGGGTAGAGGAATGCAAGCTCATTTGCAAGCATACTCGCCCGAGATGGGTGTAAACTACTGTTAGGGCCATGGCATTTGGTTCTGACCCACAGTGCCCTGTGCACTAGAAGGAGACCCTGCATGACCCGGCACCATCCTCAAAATTATTTCTCTGACTGAGCCCACTGTGGCAGCCCCTGTGTCAATCCATCTTGTTGAGAGCCTTCCTCTCCTTCCCTGATCTCCACTTTACCACGCATGATGTCCTTCTCCTGGGACAGGGTTCTCCTGATATGTCCAAAGTATACAGGACAAGTCACACCATCCTTGCCTCGAAGGAGCACTTGGGCTTTACTTTGGGCAAAACAAATATGTTTGTTCTTTGAGTAGTCCATGGTACTTTGAATATTCTTCACCACCACCACAATCCAATTGCATCAATTCTTCTTCAGTCTTTTTATTCAATGTCCAATTTTCACGTGTTAGGCTGGAGATGGGTTTAAACCCATAGATGAAGACAAATCCAAGCGCTTCGACATTTTAAATATCTAATACAAAATAAAATTTTAATTAAAAAAGACATTGCAAACTGCTTTAATAAACAGCTTACTAAAATATTGCAAATGCCTTAAAATACAACAGGAAAGAGAAACAATTCTGTAAGTCCTCTGCATCTAAGGAGTCAATGGGTGGTGGGAAATGATTAGCATGCTCAAGTGCAAACTGAATCCAGCCAAGGATACCTCAGAAGAAAGACAAGGTCATTCTAGCAAATCATCCATGAAAACTTACAGAGACCAAGCTTTAACTTGACATACGTAGGAAAAAGAAGAGGTAGTCTGCCTCTGTAGACATCTTACAGCCTCAGAAACATCACGGGAATATTCTACTCTGTTCTTTATGGTTTGCATGAATAACAATTTTCTCAATGGCAGCAAGTTGGTTGGGTTGGGTCATTTTATTATGTTTCTAAGTTTCTAAATGCTTTTCCCCCCTCTACTATCTCTAATTATTACATGTGTCCTAAGGTGGAGCTTCGGCGGGGGGGGGGGGGGGGATGTATTAATGATAAGGAGATATTTTCTGTAGCTAAATTTAAGAAGACTAAAACTTAAATAAGCAAACTACTCTAAATTCTCTTTAAATATTTTCTTTTGCTGTTCTTAGGTACCATTGAATCAGTTCTGAACCATAGCACCCCTATGCACAACGGAAGGAAATACTGCACAGTCTAGCAGCATCCTTGCGATTGTTCCTAAGGCTGAATCTACTGTCACCACCATGTCAACCCATCTTGTTGAAGGCCTTCCTTTTTTTCTTTTTTTGCTGCCATTAAATTGGCCCAGCATGATGTCTTCCTCTAGGGACTGGTCTCTCCTGACAATATGTCCAAAGTATGTAAGAAGAAGCCTTGCCATCCGAGTCTCTAAGGAACACTCTGGTGGTCTTTTGTCCAATACCGATTGGTTTGTCCTTGTAGCCGTACATGGTACCTTCAATATTCTTCACCAACACCACAATTCAGATGCATCGTTTCTTCTGCAGTCTTCCTTCTTCCATGTCCAACGTCCACATACATATGAAGCAATCTAAAATACCATGGCTCGGGTCAAAGTAACATCCTTCCTTTTTTATACTGTAGTCTTGTGCAGCAGATTTACCCAATATAAGGCATCATTTGATCTCTAGACTTTTATGAGCACTGATTGTAGATCTTAGCAAGTTGAAATCTTTGATGACTTTATTTTTTTATTATTTCTTTTTTTTTCTTCTTTGATGACTTTAACCTCATCTCCACTTATCATGATGTTACCTATTGGTCTAGTTGTGAGGATTTTGATCTTCCTTACATTGAGTTTCAATCCATACTGAAGGCTGCAATCCCTGATCTTCATTAGCAAGTGCCTGAGGTCCTCCTCCCTTTCAGCAAGCAAGGTTATGTTATCTACATACTGAAGATTGCTAATAGCCTTCTCCAAACCTGATGTTGCATTCTTCCTCATGTAGTGCAGCATACAGATTAAGTATGGTGAAAGGATACAACCCTGATACCTTTCTTGATGTAAACTATGTAGTATTTCCTTGTTCTTGATCCATGTACAAGCTCTGCATGAGCACAAGTAAGTGTTCTGAAATTCTCATTGTTCTCATAGTTAGTTATGATACACTCAGTCAAATGCCTTTACATAGACAATAAAACACAAACATCTTTCTGGCATTCTCTGCTTTCCATCAAGATCTGACATTGGCATTGATATACCTTGTTCCTGCATCCTCTTCTGAATCCAGCCTGAACTTTTGGCAGCTCCCTGCCAATGTACTGCTGCAACTGTTATTGAATGGTTCTTCAGAAAAATTTTTCTTGCATGTGATATAAACTATATTGCTCTATAATTTGAGCATTGTTAGGACACCCTCTTTTGGAATGGATCTCTTCCAGTCAGTTGGCCTAATAGCTGACTTCTAAATTTCTTGGCTTACATGAGTGTGTGCTTCCAGTGCCTCATCAGCTCGTTGAAACTTTTAACTGGTATTCCAGCATTCCTGAAGTCTTCTTTTGGAACTATGCCTTTACTTCAGTGGCACTGGTTCATATGCTACTTCTTGAAATGGGTGAATGTCCACTAGTTCTTTTTAGTTCAGTGACTGTGTGTATTGTTTCCATCTTCTTTTGAGGATTCCTGCATATCTCAATATTTGCCCTTAGAATCATCTAATGTCTCAAGTCCAAGCTTGAATTTTTCTTTAATTCTTGAGTTTAAGATATGCTTTCTCATTTTCTTTGCACATTTTGTTTTGATAATATACTGTGTCTTCTTGAGCTACTCTCTGAAAATTTCTGTTCAACTCTTTAATTTAATCATTTCTTCCATTTGCCTTAGCTACCCTATGATTAAGAGTAAGTTTCAGAGTCTCTTCTGTCATCTACCTTGATGTTTTCAGTCTTTTAAAGGACCCTTTGGTTTCTTCAACTATAATACTCTTGATATCCTCCCACAGCTCATCAGATCTTCTGCCACTAGTGTTCTCTGCACCAACTGTGTTCTTGATATTTCTGAGGTAGCTCTCCTATAGCCAGGTAATGGCAACCAAAGCTAACCAATGTCCTCTTTCCCGGTTTCACACACTCTATTTGCATAATCCCATTTAGTCATTTGGTGGGGATTAAAGAGACATGGATAAAAGACCATATTAAGAACATTTACTTTATCATACCTCTCTGTAGATCATTAGCTGTGGATATAAACTCTAAAATTACCTGCTTCTTAGCACAAAGCAAGTTTCAATTGGCAATCCTCCCACCCACCCCACCCCCAGTCAAAAGGAGTAATAGATAGGCTTAAAACTGACTCTCCAGGAGGTCCATCCTTTGGACTCTCCAGGAGGTCCAGCCAACAGCACCTGGACTGGGGAAGTGCTAGCATTTCCCAAAGAATCAGAATCAACTTAATGGCAACTGATACTTTTCTTGGAAAGAGAGTAGAAGACGCAATGTCTATTTTCTAATGTTAAAATATTTACCATCTGGATGGAGCAATGTCTTCTCTGATATTCATGATAATGCAGAATTTAAATTACTAATATAAAAGTAGTTTTCAATTTAATATGAGTCTCTTGATGATATAAATCAGTGGTTCTCAACTTATGGGTCACAGCCCTTTTGGGGGGTAGAACAACCCTTTCACGGGGGTCCCCCAATTCTTAACAGTAGCAAAGCAACAAAATGTGAAATAACTATGGTTGGGGGGCAGGGGGTCACCACAACATGAGGAACTGTATTAAAGGGTGGCGGCATTAAGAGGGTTGAGAACTACTGATGTAAATGGTTAACATGCTCAGCTGATAACAGGAAGGTTGGAGCTTTGAGTCCATCCACAGCCACCTTGAAAGTTCTAATGATAAACTTCCAAAACATCAACCACTAAAAAGTATATGAAGCACAGTTCTACTCTGATATAACACTGTTCACCATGAATCGGAATCAACCTGATGGTAACTGGTTGATTTTCTCAGGTCAGGCTTTCTAACAAAAGAGAAAAATGTTAGGTACTGCCTGGCATGTTCAAGCAAAGGAAAATTACCATTTGTAAGGATGTAATAGATATTTTCTTATTAAAGATAAATGGTGTAGCCTTAGATGACCTCTGGCATGTTTTCCAAGCCTAATATTATATTATCTGTAAAATGCTATTATAAATGCTCGTAACTGTATCAGGCATTTTCTAACAAGTTGCTTCTTGCTTGTTGCAAGTAACTCTTCTTGAGGCTGAGCAAAGGACAATAAAAGACAATTGGACATAGAGTTAACACAGTGTTCTAGTGAATCGTTAAGAACAATGTATTACACTTATATTTGCAGAAATAGACACATACAAGTAACAGGTTGAGTCATAAAATTGACAATATTTAATCATACTAAAAGTTCTTTGAGAGCTCCCAATGAAATGGTTTTAAAAAAAATTCCTTGCCAGACTTCATATGGCCAGATGCACTATGTAATTTCTGTACCTGTGCTACTGAGGAGTCAGTTGTAACACATAAGAAAGTATTTGGTTAAGGAAATAAATTAATTCAATGAAATATGATATACTCCTTCTTATGTGAAGAAAACATTTTTTTCCTAGGCCAACTAAACATGTCATAACACATAGTTTCAATCAGTAGAGCAGGAATATTCACTCTTAAAATCTATGAATCTCTTAAAATCCACAAATCTAAAATCTACAAATCAGTTCATTTTTAAGATCTTAATATCTAAGAACTAAAGAGAAAGTGTGTACAAAAATATAAGTTAACATTACATCTGTAGTTCAGTCACAGATTCAAAGTTCTTAGTTAATAATCAGAGTCATGACAAAAATCTATTTCCACTAGTTCCTTATATACTCGAGTATAAGCTGACCCGAGTATCAACAGAGGCACCTAATTTTACCATAAAAACTGCATTTAAAATGTGCTGAAAGGCTCTCTGCTCCTCCTCATGTGACAGGCAGCCACCCCTTCCTGTTCCTGTGCAGTCCCAGCCGCATCCTGGAGATTTGATGATGAAGGTCGGAGTGAACGGATTAGGCCACATTGGGCGCATGGTCACCAGGGCTGCTCTCCACTCTGACAAAGTGGAGATTGTTGCCATCAATGACCCCACATTGATCTGAACTACGTGGTCTACATGATCCAGTATGATTCTGCCCAGGGCAGTTCAATGGCACCATCAAGGCTGAGAATGAGAAGCTTATCGTGGGTGCGAAGTCCATCTCTATCTTCCAGGAATGAGATCCCGCCAAAACCAAGTGCGGTGAGGCTGGGGCTGTGTCACAGAGTCCACTGGTGTCTTCACAACCCTAGAGAAGGCCAGGGCTCACTTGAAGGGTGGTGCCCAAAGGGTGATCACCTCTGCCCCTTCTGCCGATGACCCTATGGTTATGATGGGTGTGAACCATGACAATCCCTCAAGATTGTCAGCAATGCCTCCTGTACCACCA
Source organism: Tenrec ecaudatus (assembly GCF_050624435.1). NCBI lineage: Eukaryota > Metazoa > Chordata > Mammalia > Afrosoricida > Tenrecidae > Tenrec > Tenrec ecaudatus. The sequence continues at coordinate 136,302,090 of NC_134532.1, forward strand.
ATTGCTTCGCCCCCCTGGCCAAGGTCATCCATGACAACTTTGGCATTGTAGAAGGACTCATGACCTCAGTCCATGCCATCACTGCCACCCAGCAGACTGGGGACGGCCCCTCTGGAAAACTCTGGCGTGATGGTCGTGGGCTACTCAGAACATCATCCCTGCATCTACTGGCGCTGCCTAGGCTGTGGGCAAGGTTATCTGAATAACCATGGGGGCTGAACAGGAAACTTACTGGCATGGTCTTATGTGTCCCCACCCCCAACGTGTCCGTCGTGTATCTCACCAGCCATCTGGAGAGAGCTGCCAAGTACGATGACATCAAGAAGGTGGTGAAGCAGGCAGCTGATGGTCCCCTAAAGGGCATCCTGGACTATACTGCGGACCAGGTTGTCTCCAGTGACTTCAACAGCGACACCCACTCTTCCCACTTTGATGCTGGAGCTGGCATTGCCCTCAATGACCACATTGTCAAGCTTCTTTCCTGGTGTAATAATGGATTTGACTACAGCAACAGGGTGGGACCTCATGGTCCACATGGCCTCCAAGGAGTAAGAGCCCCCCTGGGCCACCATCCCCAGCAATAGCACTAGAGGAAGAGAGGCTCTCGGCTACTGGGGACTCTTTGCCCCCAATTCAATCCCCAACACACTGAGAATATTTCATCCAGATTCCCTGAAGGAAGGGGAGGGGCTTAGAGAGCCCCACCTTGTCATGCACCATCAATAAAGTGCACTGTACCCAACACCCCCCCCCCAAAATGTGCTGAAAAACTTGGCTTACACATGAGTATATAAGGTAATTATCTCTCGTGTGACCCATACAATTACATTACTACCAAGTTTTTTTCTTTATTCAAAAACCACTCGTTTTAAGTTTCTTGTTTTGGGAAATTTCCATTTCCCAAACTTAAATCTACATTGTATCCTTCTAAGACAGAGATATTTCCAAAACCAACACTATTTTATAGGGTTTGGTAGCATTCCTTTAGAATTGTTTTCATCAGTGGCCAACATAACACAATTTTAATATCATAAAAAGAATTCTGAAGGTATTTCTTTCACTGTAAAAGCCAAAAATGATTACATTTACCTGATAATTTTAACTATGTTTTTTTTTGTTGAGGTAGTGGTGGTAAGTACTTGAACTGATTAATTAACTGGCCACAGGAAACTTCTCTTTCTGAGGTAAAGGAAATCTTTGAAATTCAACTTTAGAAAAATAATTTCACTGAGAAATGACCAAAGGGTTTAGGTTAAAAAGGTGGTCCTTTTAAAAGAATAGTATTTCATCAACTTAGAAAACCAATCACATAACAGCACCAAGCCTTTCCTATGAAAAAAATTACATTATCATTTTAGTAAAAAGTATTCCCTTAACCACAGGCAAAGCAATTTAGAGTGGTGTTATTTTATTTAGCAATAAGGACTTGAGGGGAGTTTGTTTCCTATTAAGTTTAGCCACAGAGATTTTCATGCTGCATTTCAAAATACAACCAAACTACCTAAGTAACTGAAAATTAGCAAGAAATTCTACTATTACCTCTCATACCAAATGAGATAATGCTTAGATTTCCTCGCCAACTATATCTCTTGGCCCCCCAACCTTAAAAACACTGTTGTTGGGTGTCACTGAGTCAACTTTTGACTCACAGTGACCCCATGTGACAGAGAATAGCTCCACAGAGTTTTATGGGTTGTAATCTTTATGGATGCCGATTATGGGTTCCTTCTCTCACGGAGCCTTGGGTTGAGTTCATTTCACCAACCTTTTCCATGAGCAGTTAGTGCTTAATTGTTGAAGCACTGGGGCATCTTGAAAAAATAACAACTAGGACTGACAAGTACACACTAGAAAAAGACTATTCAACTTCCTAAGAGACATTCTCTTTCTCCTTCCACTCTGTCAACTCCCTTGTTGGCCAACATGTCTCCTGCAGGGGCTGGACATGCCAGAAACTCAGCTTCTCCACCTTCTTGCCTTCAGCACATCGTCAGTGCGCCCAAGCTAGTGGTGCCTATTGAGAAGGAAACCAGAAGAAACTTTTCTTCCCAATATAAAGATACACAACCTCTATCCTTAGAAAGGCTTGCATGCAAGATTGGTCTTTTTCTACAATCTGAAAACTGATTCTGGAAAAGGGCCCACTCCCGCCCCACCCCAAGAACTGTTAAGAGTGGTTCATGGTGCCTAAACTGTATGTGCAAACACTGTGGTTTACACTGAATTCCTATTCTTTTGGGAGCCTGAAATCTGAATCTTTGCTAGAGAGGTACACATATAAACATCACCAATATAATTTGTGTGTGTTGGGCCTCTAGTGAACTTCCTAGTAGACAACATTTCACATGTGTTGCCACAACTGATTGCTGGGGGAATTAGGTGCGTCCTGAGAGACTGCACAGGGAGGGAGGACTCTCGCTCCGAAGCTCACACCTGGTATCCTCTGCACTTCACCCCAGGTGCCTTTTCCCATGGCTGCTTTCACTTTGTATTACTTGCTGTAATAAATCTTCACTGTAAGAACAACCATATGCTGAATCCTGAAAGTTCCAGTGAATCATCAACTCTGGGGGTGATCTTGGGGATCCCAACACATTAGCAGATGAGGTGTCTATAGTTGATACCTGGAAGTATGGTAATCAGGTGACAACTACTGAGGATTAGCTGTAAGGATTCGAGCTAATATTCCGAAGTATAGCAGAGAAATGAAGGAAGAGGACAAATGGAAGAAGGGTGAGAAGAAAAAGGAAACAAACTAAAAATCTTATTACATGTATATGACTGAGCCACTAACCAAAACGTCCTGCCTTCACTTTTTACAGATATTTTCAGTAATATAGAATTTGGGGTTGACAATTTCTCTGTGAACTTTAAAGATGTTGCCACACTTATTTGCACTGTTTTGGACAAGAAATACATTGCCATTCTTCTGCTTATTGCTCTATATGGTATGTGTTTTGCTTTTAATATTTTATTATGTGTCTTGGTGTAATTTTCTTCCTTTCTTATGTGTGGGATTGGTTGAGCTTCTTGAATTTGTAGGAGTGTGGTTATTGTGAAATTTGAAATTTTTTGTCAATATTTCTTCAAATATTTTTTCTATCATATCTTTTCTTTTAGAGATTCAATTCCAGATATATTAAGCGAGTTGAAGTTATCCTACAGCTCATTGGTACTGTTCTTGTTTTCTGTTTTTAACGGTTCTCCTTTCATTGCTCCATTTTGAGTAATTTTTAAAGTGTTTAATCTCAGACACTTATAGTTTTCATTTCTAGAAGCCCAATTTCTGCCTATGTAACTTTTTTAGCACTTGGGTTAAAACCAACAACCAAACTCAGTGCCATCAAGTTGATTCAACACAATAGGATAGAACTGCTCCCATGGGTTTCCTGGATGGTAACTCTTTAGGACAGTAGAAAACCTTGCCAGAACAGCTGTGGCTTCAAACTGCTGACTTTGTGGTTAGCAGTCCACGCAGGAACCACTACACAGCCAAGACTCCTAACATGTGGGGTACAGTTTTGAAATTCTGTTAATGCCCTTATCTGCTTATTCTAACCTCTGTGTCAAGTCACTGTGGTTCATATTTTTTTCATATTTCTCTGCTGGAGCACTGCTACAGTTGCTACATGCTGTGAATTTTATTGTGTTAAATGTTAAATTTTTAAATTTCTTTGTCTTTCTAAGTTAGTCTTGAATTTTGTTCAGAGATGAGGTCAAATCATTTGAGCACCTGAAAGTCTGATCCTGTATGTGTCTTGCTGTTCAGATCTGTCACCCTGGCTCAGGGCACTGCTCAGTTCAGGGCATTATGCTTGGTCGAGAGGGGCAGCAAAAAAAGAAGGCCCTCGACATGATAGCGTGACACAATGACTGCAACAATGGGTTCAAACATGACAATGGTGAGGATGGCGCAGGACAGAGCAGTGTGTCCTTCTGTTGTACAGAGTAGCTATGAGTCAACAGCCCCTAACAACATGTAGGCAAGGCAATTCTGTGTGCTCTATCCAATACCCCACAGCCTGAAGGGAAGAGGCTAATAGGAAGAGGCACTACTGCCAACCACACATCAGCATCAAGTACCGCTCCTTCTAATTCTTTAGTCCGGGTCTTCCCCAGGCCGCAGGTAATACTAAAGAGAGACCCTTTGGAAATCTCAAGGTTCTCTCACAAAGCAATCTGTCCTGTCTGCTATTCTGTCCTGTGAAGTCTCTGCCTCAGTATCCAAGCCTCTCAGCGCAACCTCCTAACATCAGAGTATGCCAGTCTCTGCCTGGCTTCTTCCAACCGTATACCACAGACTAAAAGTTCTCTCTAGATAATCAGCTGGAGCAATCTTAAAACTTAGCTGTTCCTAGTTCTCAGGAAATCTTCCATTGTCTGATACCCACCATCTTGAAAATTAGTGTTTTCCGTATTTTGTCCATTTTGTTGTTGTTGCAGGCAAAGAGCAAATCCAGACCCTGCTACAGATTCGATCCTAACAATATGTGGGAATCTCACTAAGTTAGTAGGTTTACTTTTCTGTACTGAACCATGCAAATGGCATCTCAGCCCAATCTTCCCTGATGGATTGGGGTCAAATCTCACGTGGGTATGCATGTGCCCCTCTAGATTGTTTCTGTGTGAGCCGTTTCAATAACTGCCTTAAAGACGTCTTTCTTCTGTTTAAAAAGCACATTTGAAAGAAATAGTATTATGTATAGCAAAGGAATTTTAATGCTATGGGGAAAAATTTCTGGAAGTTTCCTCAGCTAAGTAAGTGACTTAGAGATTATCCCTCTATAGAGCTTGTGTAAGAAGGATTTTTTTCTTTCATAATTCTTGCAAATGAAAAGAACATTCATGGGAGAAGCCGGGAGGAAGTGAATGCCAAGGCAGGGTGAACAAACAGAACAGCACACTGAGAAGGAAAGGGGTCAAGAAAATAATCTTCAAGGAGAAAACATCTAAGAAAGCAAGACATTCAAAACTAAGGTATTATACTTTATTCATTTTAGGAAATATATTCTTCTGTTCTCCATTGCTTCCCCTGATGCAAAAATCCAGAGTTAACAATTACCCAGAGGTAAATATTAACCAAAACAGAGAGTTGATAGCATTATTATAGTTATCTCTTTTTAAAAAGTCAAAACAAAATACAAGCCCTTGCAAGTGGGAGGTTAACAGAATTTAGGGCACAGGTTACATACTAGTGGTACATCGGCTTGCTTTACCTGGCAACACGATTTGTTTGACTGGCAAAGTGATAGCCCACACGGTATTTACAAAGTATGGACTTGTGGGCAAAATGTAAAAATTTGAAATTTTCACCAATTGCAGTAGAGTCATTCAAAAACCATGAGGGGAACGTTAGCAGATGTGGTGGACCTCAAGGTGCTGGGCCGATGGCTGCTTTCACGAGGGTCTGAGCTCTCTAGTTCACCTGTCTCCTTTGTTCACGACTGCCTGCCCCCAAGTGTTCGTCTTCCATAGGGATCTCAGCTAATGACACTGGCCCTGTTGCTGTCAGGTGCCAGAGAGTCGATGTTTAGTTCATAGTGGACCCACAGTGAGACAGCGAAGAACTGCCCCACAAAGTGTTCTAGTCTTTGTCTCATAGAGCTGTGCAGTGGGTTTGAATCATCATCCTCTGGCTTAGCTGCCAAGAGTTTCCCCCTGTGCCATCAGGGCTCTCTGATCCCAGATCTGGGTAGGTTTAATAATATCCCCAATAAATTAACTTGCTTTGCTGTTTTCTGTCCTTTGTCTTTTTAAACTCAGAGAACAAGCTTATAAAAAACATGATAAAATCCCAACTTTTTTCTAAATGGAAATACTGGAAAAATGCATAGAAATAAACACATAGTCTACCAAGAAAAGGAAAGCTATAACAGGGGAACATTTTAAAACTAGATTCCTGGGGAGTCCAAAAGAGATCTCATAATCTTTATTTTGGAAAAATTCACAAGTCATTCAGATAAAACACATTTGGAAAGTGTAATCCACCCTACGTTTACCTCCATTTCAGAGGTACATACGCAATGAAGCATATGTAAAAAACAACAACCAAAAAACCTGATGATTACCAGAAAATTAAGTTCGAGTCCCCCACCTTCCTTGCAATGTATCGTGTTTAAGCAGGAAGCGCTATCTGAACTTCAGGGTGAGAGCAACTCCTTAGTCACCATCAGCATGTGTGCCTGACCCCAGACAACTAGAAATTATTGTACACATCTAACCACTATCCACACTCTAAGTCTTCCTGCCAACCTTAGACGATCCATTCAAGTTGTACCCAGCATGGGTCAACCTCAAAGACAAAAAAAAAAAAAAGTTAAACTTAACAAAGCAAACAATATATTTGGGAGTAGTTCCAAACCATCCTATGAAGAGATCTCTTTTTAAACTCTCAGTGAACGGGCAGGGATTTAAAGTGTGAGAAAAGTTTGACTAAAGAGGTAATTTGAGAGAAGGAAAAAGAGAGAACATTAAAACCTGAAAAACAAAGTTGGGTTACTTAATATTTTTTTAAAGGAAGACTTTATTTATATACATTCTTTTCAAAGCAAAAACAAAAACATTTCTGAGCATACTAAAGTCATATAAAGTTTCGTGTTGGGGAAAACTAAAGAATTGGTTTGGCACATTATTAATGTCTGCTCCTGGCTCGGGTGACGTTACTGAAAACGAAGCACACAGAAGAGCAACTCAGGGAAGGGGCCTGCAGAGGGGTAACTTGCTTTCCAAACTCTGCATGCCGTCAATCCTGCACAATGTGCATGGCTTTATCTAAACAGGAGTTATTTAAAAATAATAAATCAAACCGTCTACTTAAAAAATACAATATATATAATTCTTCAGCTTCAAAGGGTAGCAAAACTGTGTAGGATAAATTGTGCATGGTCACATAAACTATTTTTGTGTTATTTTTTAAAAAGAGGGTGGATCTGGAAGGCTGTTGAGGGAAATAGTTAAGAGCAATTTTCATTTCATGCCTCAAAGACGATAGGGTAGAATTCTCCTTGTGTGAATAAGAACGAATGTCAGCAATTAGACTGTGAATTTTTAAAGCCTCATAATAAAATTTAGCAAGTTTTGTAGTTCTCCTTTTGGACATTTTTTTATACCACCACATACAAAGCCTATTGAAAGAGTTGATAGAAAGGAGAAGAAAAGACACTTTGTTAGCAGTCACCAATAGTTTGTCACTCAGTAAATAACATCTGTCAACCAAATCAAAGGACAATTTCCTTTGTGTACTAAGCATGGGATGGACTTCGTTGTAACCTATTTTTCATGATCACACCTTCGTAAGGTTAACTTCTACCCCCCAACTAAAAGTTATACATCATTTCCACTATTAAAAGAGTGAGCATGTATTTAAATAGTCAGGCTTTGAAAGGAACAGGCTGCTTAGATTCAAAATTCCGACTCTTCCACTGCTAACTATCTTACTTTGGGCAAGTTCATTAATCTCACTCCAATTCAGCTTTATCAGTATAATGGAAATAACAGTAGTACCTTGCTTAGGGTTGTTGCTTTTTCTTTTAAACATTTAATTAGGGGCTCATACAACTCTTATCACAATCCATACATATACATACATCAATTGTATAAAGCACATCTGTACATTCTTTGCCCTAATCATTTTCAAAGCATTTGCTCTCCACTTAAGCCCTTTGCATCAGGTCCTTCCCCCCCCCCCCCCCCCGCTCCCTCCCCGCTCCCCCCTCCCACATGAGCCCTTGATAATTTATAGATTATTATTTTGTCATATCTGGCCCTATCCGGAGTCTCCCTTGACCCCCTTCTCTGTTGTCCGTCCCCCAGGGAGGAGGTCGCATGTGGATCCTTATAATCAGTTCCCCCTTTCCAACCCACTCACCCTCCACTCTCCCAGTATCGCCCCTCACCCCCTGGTTCTGAAGGTATCATCCACCCTGGATTCCCTGTGCCTCCAGCTCCTATATACACCAGTATACTTTTTTAAAAAAACATTCAAATTTTTGCTACATTAAATAGTGTATTTTATAAGTGTATATTATAATTAATACTGATAGCCTTTCAAAACAGCATCCCAGACTCCAGTGTATCTTCTAAATTGTCCAAAGCATTTGCTAAACTGATACATTAGGATCAAAAAGCTTACTTCGTATTAAAGCCACACAACCCTTCAGACAAAACATAAGCTATTTCTTAATTAAACTGTGCATACTCCATTATGTTATGGTTCCTACTCTCATAATACAGGTTGGTTATCCTATATGTATGACCAGTTTGGGCATTTTTCTTTTTTTTTCCCCAGGCCTTTTGTTAAATAAGTTTCATTAAAAAGAAAAAAGAGGAGGCACTATGATCCCAATCATGATTATTTTTGATGCTTTGTATATTTTCTCTTTAACAGTATATTTCCACATAATGAAAACTTCCTTATCAATATAATTTTTACAACCACAAAATTTCTACTTCAAAGATTTAGAATGTTTAAATTATTCCTCTTAAGCTATTCATGTTTTTATAGTTTTATGCCATGGAAAATAATGCTGTAATGAGCACCTAAAATTTTTTTTAGAATTTTCAAAATGACTTATGATCTTTGTGGAAAAGACTTTACTCAAAATTTTATAGGAATTTGAAAACCAAATGGTAACAGGCTGGTGGAGGGAAGTCTTGAACAAAGAAGTTGTCAGAGAAATATGGTATCACTACAAGAACAACTGTTTTAAAAACTCATGAACAATTATATAAATTCAGGTTCTAATAGATTTCCCAGTTCTTTCATGTTGTTCTATGAAAACTGAGTTTACTTTTTTACCCCACTGAAATACTACTTAAAATATACAACTGATACTATGATAATCTGTATTTCAGATAATCTATGGTTAAAATCATTATGTGGTAATCTATGATTGAGATAATGCGTGGAAGCAGTAGTCAGGAGATCAAACTATGCATTGCATTGGTTAAGTCTGCTGCACAAGACCTTTTTAAAGTGTTGAAAGCAGGGATATTACTTTGAGGACCAAAAGTGCCCCCTGGCCCAAGCCATGGTATTTTCAATTGCTCCATGTGCATGTGAAAGTTAGACACTGAATAAGGAAGACCAAAGAAAAATGGAAGCAGTTGAATGATGGTGCTGGTAATGGATATCGAAAGTACTATGGCGCACCAAATCAATCAACAGCTCTATCTTGGAAGCAGTACCACCACAATGCTCCTTAGTGGCAAGGGTGGTGAGACTTTCTCTCACCTACTTTGGGCATGTTGCCAGGACACTAGTTCCTGGAGAAGGACATCATGCTCGATAAGACAGAGGGGCAGTGAAGAAGATTTCTCTGTAGAAAGATCTACAGACAGTCTTTAAAAATATGGAGCCACACCATGGCTGCAACAAGAGCTCAAGCCTAAGAAAGCCCTGAGGATGGTTCGGGACTAGGCAGTGTTTTGTTCTCATGTCTATGGTCACCATGAGTCAAACCAACTAAACAGCACCTAACAACATGGTTAAGATAACTTTTTTAAAGAGAGACTTGAATTCAAATTCGTGCTCCACTCCGTAAGGTCAATCATACAACTCTGAAGCCTCTATTTTCTTATTTGTAAAGGGAGAATAAGAAGCTATGGTGGCACAGAGCTTAAGCACTCAGCTACTAACCAAATGGTTCCTACCCACCAGCCACTCAGCTCATGGCAGTCTGCTTCCATAAATATTGCACATAGATTTCCCAACCCTTTCATCTTTTCTATGTAAACTGAGCTTAATTTTTACCCCACCTTGATACTGCTTAAAAGATACGACTGATACTATTTTTATGATAATCTACAGCTAAAATAATCCATGACTAAAATCATCTATAATATTTATACTATATATGTATGGATTGTGGTAAGAGTTGTATGAGTCCCTAATAAAATGTAAAAGAAGAAAAGAGAAAAAAATGATTAGGGCAAAGACTGTACAGATGTGCTTTATACAATTGATGTATGTATATATATGAACTGTGAAAAGAATTGTATGAGCCCCAATAAATTGTTAAAATTTAAAAAAAAATAAACAACTAAAAATATATATATATATTTATACTATAATCTATGGTTAAAATAATCTATGGAAGCAGCATTCAGAAGATCAAACTATGCAGTACTTTGAATAAATTTGCTTCACAAGACCTCTTTGAGGTGTTGAAAATCAAGGACCTTACCCTGGGGCACTAAGGCAGTAAAAGTGATCAGAATAGCACCAGAGTTGTTTGTTGTAAGGATATGTAAGCTACTTTGTGTCAGGTTCCTAATAAATAGTACCTTAGTACCTTAACATTGTAACCATGTTCAGTGTTCCTGTCACTGAATTGTAACTGAAATGGTTTCTTCCATTGTAAAAATAACTTGCTTTGGTGGCAACACTTAACTCAGACACATGGTGACAAACAGATGAGGATTGTGGGGATTTCGATGGCTGCTTTCTTGGATGTGGATTTCTCAGTTCCTTTTCTAAGGGGCCTTTTGGTGGACTTTCAACCTTGCAGTTAGCAGTGGATTCTGTTGTATGCACCACCAGAGTCTCCAGTGTGCATGTGGATTGTGTGAAAGACATTAGAAGCATATATATGCATGGTTTTCATATACCTTATTGGCTTAATCTGAATTATGATGCAAATCTGCATAATGACAAACTGCTGCTTTTCCAGTAGCTTTTAAAATATTGTACAGTCAGTCCAAGAAGCTAGTTGTCAATAGACTCAGAGATAAGAAAACCTTTTTCCCTGCCCCACTTAGGATAGTAAATAGTATTTAAATGTGAATTTTCCTTTTTGTAGCATATTCCAATGATACTATTTCTCTTAAAAAGAAGAAATTCCTGTATAAGGGTGCTTTGCTCAATTGATATATGTACAGATTGTGATAAGAACTTTATGAGCCCCAACAAAAAGATTGAAAAAAAAAAAGAAATTACTAAGCAAGTTTTTTTAAATGTAGTTAAGAGATCAAATATACTGAAAAGGATGACATGTAAGTAAACCAGGGAGATTAGATGTACACACGCACACAGAGAGAATTATTTCCTGTATATATTTATTCAGAGAAATGTTTGGTAATATAAAAAGGAGCAAAAAACTAAAGACACCAGCCAGTTTGGGCACACTTTACTAATGAAGGAAATGACAGTCGTTCAGATGACTGGGCCAAGTGAATGACTCATTCTACAGACCTGCACTGACATCTGATGTGAGTTAAAACTCAGTCGGATGATGACAGCCAAGGAGTTTTATATCACATTTCAAGGAATTTTTTAAAAAATCTTATATAGGTAAAACACTAAATAATTCATACATATTACATCCCATTTGAGAGTATGCTAGCTATTTATCTGAATGTAAGATGGAAAGACAAACCCACTTCAGGGAGCCAACTGTTACTCATGGTGACCCAACAGGACAGGGCAGAACTGCCTCAAAAGGGCTAACTCTCCATGGGAGTAGAAAACACCATCTTTATTCCAGAAAGGTATGCTTTAAAAATATTTTAGGAGTTAATCTGCAGAGTACAATGCTAGTTTCCTAAAGAGAATGGGAAGTTTTTGTGTAACCAGAGCTGTTTGCATAAAACATTTTGAGTGAGTTTAAAATCTTGAATCCTATGATAACTACCACTATAAATAAATAAACATACATGCTGACAGTAAAGCCACACTAGTGGCAATTAAGAAACACAAATGATGTAATAGAATATCAAAACAAATGAAATTTTGATGTAAAGTTTTTGCTTTTGGAATGTATAACTTAGTTAGCTCACTTTGAACAGAATTCCCAATTCCAGATTAAGTAAATTAAAGAGTAACGAATACACATTGCATTTTCAATGGAACAAACATCACACTGTTTTTGGAATCAAGAGCCTTTGCTGTCCTAACAAAGTGGTAGCAAGAACAAATGATTAACTTGCAATTGCTTCAATGGAGAAGTGTCTATTGAGCAAGTTCAGAAAGTGCTGGGCAAAATCACTTTCTATTTTATCAAGTCACCCTCTTTAGTGGGATCTTTTCATTATTTAAAAACCAAAACCAAACCCAGTTGATTCCAACTCATGGCAACTTTATAGGACAGAATAGAAGTACTCCTTTGAGTTTCTTAGGCTATAAATGTTCCTGTGGAGTGGCTAGTGGGCTTGTACTGGTGACCTGTGGTTAGTAACCCAACTCTTAACCCATTTATGCAACTGTTACTCTACAGTCCTTGAATATCAATATTACAGACTAAAATAATCCCTGCACCTTACTCTTCTTTTTCTGCAGATGGGAACTTGGATCACCGGCATTCAAGTAATTCACTTGATAAGGCCTATAAATCCTTATCAATCTCTCATTACTTTCCTAACACTGATTATCTTTCATCAAACTTCCAATTCTTCCTCACGACCCAAATCATAATTGAAAACATCTAATTTTTTATGTTGATCTTCTATAATCTTATGGGGGGGGGCAGTTCTCTTCTTAAACCAAAGTTAAAGCCTGAGTCTGACTTGTTCCTTCCCATCCAGATGAGCCTCAAAACAGCAGATTATTCCTTTTCTTTCTTACTGATATTTTAAATCTGTTTTATTGGATCCTATTCATTGATGGTATTTCATCATTAAAAACAAAAACAAAACCACTTCTTTTATGACCCTATGAAATGTCTTATCATCCAACTCTTATGTATTTGGCCAATAAGTAGTATCCTCCATTTCAATGTCTTTTATACTCTCCTCATTGATGTAGCAAAATCGCTCCTTTGAAGTTACCTTCAAGTTAACTGCCCTTTCCCTTCTACTTTTATTTAGTACCCTACCTTCGGATCCGTCCACACTTCACTGGTTCATGTAATCTTTGAATGACTTTCTGAAAGTACATTCTTGAGCATTACATCTTCCTGATTGTTGTTTCTATTTGTTGAACCTGTAGGCATTCTCCTTAAGGCTGCTGGCTTTTCTCACATCTATGGGTCACCTTTAGCCTTTTCAAACAGCTCCTAGCATGTGGTTTCATTGACTCATAGCATTTTTCTGTTCTAGAACATACTATGTCCAAATGGAGCCATCAAAACCCAAACCCTGTATGTCCAATATTCGCTGCAAGTTTATCTCCTAAGACTCTTTCAATTAAATCATATCACACCTTCTTCCTTAAATATTCTATCTTGCATATTCATTGTTTTATTATCTACATATGTATGAAGGCTTCAAAAAGTTCATGAAAAGTTCCATTATCATTTAATACTATTTTTTCCCAACAAGTTTTTTGAAGCCCCTTCTTTAAATGGTTTCCTATTTTCCCTTTGAAATGTTTCAACAGATGGGTATAATGCTACAAAGGCTCATTCATCTGCATGAACATTTTTCAAGACACTGGCCAACTAGCTGGAAGAGATTCATATTTGGGCCCTTCCAAAGAATGATGACCCAACAGCATGTAGAAATTATCAATTAATAACATTAATGTCAGGAGTGAGTAAAATTTCTTGAAGACAATTAAAAAATTACTCCCTCAATATATCAGTAGGACTGCCAGAAATTCTAGCTGGATTCAGCAGAGGCCCATGGAAAGAGGGATATTACCACTTATTCAGATGAATCTTGGCTGAAAACAGAGATACTGGAAAGATGTTTACCTGTGTTTCACTGACTATGCAATTGACTCTCATGTGGATCACAACAAATTATGGGCAACATTACAAAGAATAGGAATCCTAGCACATGTCAGTCTGCTCATGCAGAACCTGAACAGAGACCAAGAGGCAGTCATTTGGACCGAGTCAGGAGGGACTGCTGCATGGTTTAAGATCAAGAAAGGTGTGCGTCAGGGTTGCATACTCTCACTGTATTTCGTCGATCTGCATGCTGGGAAAGTAATTCAAGACACTGACTACATGAAGAACACAGTACTAGGACTGGAGAACTAAAAAGTCTTTGTATTTATTAAATTGATCTTTTTATTTTTACTAAGCTTACAAAAAAACAACCCAACCCTATTTCAGTTTTTATGGAATACAACTACATGGGATACACTTCCGCTTTGGCAAATTCTCACACTATACTTAAATTCTTGCGGTACATACTAAGATTTGAATGAGGAGGCCTAGGGTGGCAGCAGTTACCCATACTTAACCACTAACTGAAAGACCAACAGTTCAAACCCACTCAGAGGCACCTTGGCAATTTGCTGTCAAAGGACCTAGGCTTGGAGACCCAGTGGAGCATGCCGCACTGCTCTGCACACTGGGCTTGCCACAAGTCACAGCAGTCTCTCTTCTATTAACAGTTTCACTAGACGATAATTCACACATCATACAAGTCAACTCTTCAATCACAACAAGAAAACTAGAATTCAGGACGGATAAACCCCTCAGGGCCAACCATGAGAGTAGTGATACCAGGAGGGTACAGTGAAGGTGGGGAAGAAAGCAGGAACTGATCACAATGATCTACATATAATCCCCTCATTGGGGATGGACAACAGGAAAGTGAATGGAGACATCAGTCAGTGTAAGACATAAAAAAATAATAACAATTTATAAATTATCAAAGGTTTGTGAGGAAGGGCGGGTGGGCAAGGGAGGAGGAAAAAAATGAGCTGATACCAAGGGCTCAAGTAGAAAGAAAACGGTGAAGGCAACAAATATACAAATGTGCTTGACACAATGGGTGGATGTATATGTATTGTGATATGAGTTTTATGAGCCCCAATAAAATGATTTTTTAAAAATATTGTAAAATAAAGAAAAAAAGTCATACAATCATTGCCACGATCAGTTTTAGGACATTTCCTTCATTCTTATACTCACATTGTTAGCTCCCCATTTCCCTTTACCCTCCCCTGCCATGTCCCTAAAGAACCATTAGTCCTGTGACTGTCACTACAGATTTACCTATGCTGGATTTCACATGCAGAAAAATATCCCAAACGCCCCCCCCCCCCAAAAAAACACCCGAAAACCTAGCAATATTAACAAAGTAAAACAGATAAAACCTCAATAGAAAAGAAACAGGAAATATTAAAAACTAGCACAAATTTAAATGGGTCACGAGAGATGTCAAATGATAGGGTGCTAACTTTTAACTTAACCTCATCTTCAACAATCCACTTTCCAATGCAGAGTCAGCTGGTAACTAATAACAGTGACATTGGAATCCTTGCTCTACATGTATTCCTTGAACTAAATATAGAAAAGGGTTTCCAGAAAAATTAAAGTCGATTGTGAAAAGAATTAATTCAATCAATATTATGTTCTAATATTCTCATAAAATTACATCTCAGTCCCAGTCAAAAATATAAAATACACTGAAAAGGAAATTGATCTGCTAATTCTTGGGGGAAGATTATTCAAAACCTTCCAATGGGAGAAATTCCTGTTCTAAAATCTTATTTCTTTTCACATGAAAAACTGAATTATATTTCCCAGAAAAGATAATTCATTATACTACAGCCTAAAATAACTAATCCTCATCTAATAGTTTAGATGTTTATTTTTAAAAACATTTTTAAAAGATAAAATTTAAACAGTACTAAGAGGAAATAGATTCTTTTAAAAGTTTCTCTTATTAAACATAATTCCCAGTAGGCTAATTCTCCTTCCTCCACCTCCACCCCCACAACAAAACAAAACAAATAGCCAAGACACTCTGTGTGTCTTTTCCACAGTCTCAACTTATACAAGGGAGGCTCAAAGAGTTCATGGAAAAGTGGAATAGAAAAGTAATAGCATTTTTATTAGCTTTCTGAAGTCCCTTCATATAATCATTTCAATCATAACTTATTGAATACGAATGTTTCATTTTGCTCCAGAGACTACATGGGAATCATTAGAAGATGGAAAAGATACTGTGCATAAAACATTCCACCAAGCACCCACTCAATAAAGTAACCTTCCTATTCTGTATGTAACTTTGCTTGAATGTAGGATTAAAAAGCATGTATTTACATTTTGAAAAATGTAATTTAATGAAGAAATATATACACATTTTAGAGTGAATTTGTTTTCATTTCTACTCTCTCAAAAACTCACTGTCATCCAGTCAATTCTGACTCATAGTGACCGGAGTGTCCAAGACTGTAATTTATTTTTCCTGAATTTATTTTATTTTTAAAATCATGTTATTGGGGACTCATGCAACTCTTATCATAATCCATATATCCATACATTGTGTCAAGCACATTTGTACATTTTTTGTCCTCATCATTCTCAAAATATTTGCTTTCTACTTGAGCCCTTGGTATCAGCTCACTTCCCCTACCCCCCTAAGAACCCTTGATAATTTATAATTATTATTTTGTCATGTCTTACACTGTCCAACGTCTCCCTTCACTCACTTTTCTGTTGTCCGTCCCCCAGGGAGATGGTTATATGTAGATCTTTGTGATCGCTTCCCCCTTTTTACCCCACCTTCCTCTTCCCCTCTTGGTATCACCACTCTCATTATTGGTCCTGAGGGAGTTATATGTCCTGGATTCCCTGTGTTTCTAGTTTCTGTACCAGTGTACATCCTCTGGTCTAGCCGTATTTGTAAAGTAGAATTGGGATCATGATAGTGGGGGGGGGCATTAAAGAACTAAGGAAAGTTGTATGTTTCATTGTTGCCACACTGCACCCTGACTGGCTCATCTCCCCCATGACCCTTCTGTAAGGGGATGTCCAGTTGCCTACAGATGGGCTTAGGGGCCTAATCTGCACCACCACCCCCTATTCACAATGATGTGATTTTTTGTTCTTTAATGCCTGATACCTGATCCCTTCGACACCTTGTAATCACATAGGTTGGTGTACATCTTCCATGTGGGCTTTGTTGCTTCTCAGCTAGATGGCTGCTTGTTTATCTTCAAGCTTTTGATAGCTGGGCACCATCAGCTTTCTTCACATTTGCTTATGCACCTGCTTTGTCTTCAGTGATTATGTTGGAAAGGTGAGCATCATGGAATGCCAGTTTAATAGAACAAAGTGTTCTTGCATTGAGGAAGTACTTGAATGGAGGCCCAATGTCCATCTGCTACCTTAATAATAAACCTATAAATATATGCACATAGATCTATTTATCCATCATCATGTAAAATATATTTACATATGTACATGCCTGTATTTAGACCTCTATATATATATATACTCTTTGCCTCCTAGTTCTTTCCTCTAATTCCCTTTACTTTCCTCTTGTCATGCTATCATGCTCAGCCTTCATTTGGGTTTCAGTAATTCCTCTCAGTTACTTTGCCTTTGATCAAGCCCTACCAGACCTCCTACAACCTCCTTGCCATTGATTTTGGATCACTTGTTGTTCCCTTGTCTCTGGGTTTGTTAACACCCACTTCCTCCCCCCCCCCCACCTTGGCCCCGCTGCTACCTCTCCAATGCACCCAATTATCGGTCCCATTGTTTTCTCTTCCAGATTGTTTTCCTGCCTATCTTATCTCTTATCTATACAGACCTGCAGAGATCATAATATGCACAAAAAACAAGATAGAGCAAAACAAAACAATAAAACCTATGACAAAAACAAAAGCCTGTAAACAGTTCAAGGTCTGTTTGTTGACCTTTAGGAGTATTTAGGGGTCGAATCTGATGGGGTGTCACGCTTTGGCCCCAAAGTCTATTTTTGGTATTCCCTCAGGACTTCCTTGCTCTGCTCCTGCTCCTATTGCTGTTCCGTTGCACACCCTTAGTGTTTTGCCTCGGTCCATCATGAAGGAGGGAACCAATGGAGAGGTCTGAGGGGCCAGCCCCAATCCCAACTATGTAGACAGCCCCACTTCCCCCAGAAGAATTTACTTTAGAGGACAGCACCAAAGCTACAGTGTAGGTTGAGGGACATGTCTGATCAAAGCACACAAGAGCGAATGAAGAAGGAGGAAGAGAGAGTAGCGCACCACATCCTGGCCCCCTAAGCCTTGATGACGATTGTTGACTCAGAGCAGAGAGGACCATATGGCCAGCCCCACTACGAGATATGACATTCCTCACTGACCCACAGCCCTATGAGGGACAATAATGAAGACACAATGCGGGAACTGCACCCAATCTGACTGGAAATCTTTATGGTTGATTTCGAACTGCTGACCTTGTGGTTAGCAGTCTATGCATAATCCACTATGCCACCAGGACTCTGAACACAAGAAAGCAATAAAGAAAGGACATCCGTTTTTAGGTATAATTAAGGAGCAGTTGCAAGTGAGATTAATTACATTGTTCAGTTTCTTCTAAGCTGTGCATCAGCAGTTAACATGTGACAAATATCATTAAAATTTAAGACACTGTTAACTTCCAACCATCTAAAACATGTTTGGGTACCTTTTATTTATTGAAGGGGATGCTTTTCCCTCATAGGGTGATCAGGGAGAGTCTTCTTGAAGATACCTGTATATTCTTGTTTAAACAAGCAATACAAGCACAGTTTTCTGTTGCAAATACCAATTATGTCAACTAAGGGTCTCCATTTGTAAGGGGAAAAAATAACTTGCACCTGAAGGGAAAAATCTCCCATCAAATCCCAATTCTTGAGCTGAAATGCTAACTTTCTCTGTTTCCAATGTTTTGATACATTTCCAGACCTGCAGCATTTGTAGTCCACACAGGCAATCGAAACTTTGATTAGATTGAGAACCTGCTGATAAAAATAATGAACACATGGGCACTACTTGAGTTCCCTCTTTTCAGTTAACTTTTAAAAGTAAACTTTACCACAAAGTACAACAGATTTAGGAAAGAAGTAATGTAAGCATCAGATGTGAATGTACGCATACATATATATGCACACACATATATATACATACACAGTGATACATATGTAATTATATTTTAATGATAAATCGGAAAAATGAAAGTCATGTTGGGGGGTCTAGCACATATATATTCCATTTTAGATTATTAGACATTTATGAACAAATTTCAAAATGTCTAGGCAATGCAAAATTTTCTGTAATAATGGAAATGTTCTATAAGTGTACTGCCGGATGCAAGTAACCACTGACTACAAGCGGCTACTTAGCATTTAAAATACAGCTAATGGGGGTCAAAGAGATGATTTTTATTTTAAGAAGTGAATTTTAAATTGCATCAAATTTTAATTAACTCCAATAACAGATCTATTGCACAATGGAACACAGGGATTGGAGAAAGCCGTGTGCTCCTTTAATTATGGTTCAAACTGTAAAAAAGTCTATTAAGTGGGCACACATAGATGCTTCAGAGGCAAGGGTGTTTGCATCTTTGTTTTTAATTCTTCTGATTTATAGAGAGAAGAGTTATAAAACAATATTAAAACGCTGTTATAAACTCCCCTTCTACAGTGGGTTCTGAAGTTGGATGCATGTTAAAATCTAAGGAGGTTTTTAAAAAACATGAATGTTGGGTTCTCACCCCAAAGATTCTTGTTCAATTGGTCTGGACTGCAGTCTGGGCACTGAGATCTTTAAAAAAAACTATCCTAGTGAGTCCAGTGTGCAGCTAGAACTTGAGAAGCACTAGACTAGGCAAAACTGTTGGAAAGGTGACAGTGTTCATGACGTCTCGATGCAGTACGCAACCAAACACGTCTATGGGAGTAGTTGAAGAAGGTCTTTGCCACCCGCCCCAGAGTCAAGACAAAAACTCTGGAGGGCTAAATCTGGGTTATTTATTCAACACCTTCGGCAAGGATCAGGGGATGCGCTCATGAGTTTTTGTTACTTAGGAGTGCGGTGTAATCATATAAAAGATTAGAAAGAAGGAAGCACACTAAATATTAGTATCCACTTGTGCATGACACTTTCCCCAATACTTTGTAGTTTCCTTCTCAAATATCTTGAGAAAACTATCATTACTATATTATTTACAGATAAGGAAAGTAAACTAGCAATGAAGTTCCCTGGGATTTGGGCACCTATTTGTCAAGACAGCAAAGTCCACATTCTTCAGAGTAAGGAAGAAAAGATTTTCTCTGAGGCAGTTTGTTCCTGTAATTTTTCACATGGGGGGAGGGGTGGTGGATAAAAAGCAGAGTTAGCCTCGGAACAAAGGAAAAAGAAAACTCCTTTAGAATCCTGCTCCCATTACTAAAGAGGGAGCTTCAAAATTTAGGGGGAGAAATTTCTTTATCTTTTCATTCCACTTCCCATCACCTTTTTAGACCCCCTTCCTAAGAACACACACAGGAGGGTGTTACATTGTGTTTCAAATCTAGCCCTGCCACCAGGCTAACCAGAGTTGCTGCCTTCTTACTCTAAGTTAAATATCTGGTCCCTTACTGCCCCTACAAACTACTAGCTGTAATCACATATTCTTGAGGAGAGGATTGCAGAGGATAGGACAGATGCTTATTCAAAGTGCCTGGCACTAAACAGAAATAGGACAGGGGATTTAAAGGTAGTTTCATCTGTCCCCACACTACTCAAAAGTTTATTGGAGTTCCTTCTCCCATAGACCAGTAGTTTCTATGTGACACACTCAGAGTGAGAATGCAACGTTTGACTTTAGCTCACACATTAAAAGATCTTCCAAAAAGAACCTCGTTCCCTAAGTGATTGGACCCATTGAAAATGGAAACAGGTTTTCAGAGAAATCATCTGAAAACAGAGCAACAGGTCCTTCTAGGTCCCATCAGCATTAATTATTCCATCTGAGGTCCTACTATCTTTTCTCCTTTCTCAAGTCTCTATCTTGCAAAGTGACATAAACTCATGAGCCATTAAAAGAAACAAAACAGTAAAATAACAGCCCTTAGTTATATCAGGAGCCCAACTGAATACCGTCAACTCACTATTATAATTGATTGAATAGACTTCTCCCAAAACCCGGAGCCCTGATGGGACATGGGTAAATACCTGCCTGTTGGCCAAAAAGTCATTGGTTCAAACCAACTAGCTGCTCCACAAGAGAAAGATGTGGCCGTCTTCATGTATAAGAATGACAGCCTTAGAAACCCTTTGGGGCAGTTCTACTCTGTCCTACGAGGTCACTATGAGAAGGAATGGACTCCATGATAACAGATTTGAACGGAGATATTTGTTGGAGCTTTTCTTTAGTTTTTCTTTTCTACCCAAACATATTGCCAGGATAAGAATGTGTTGACAGGAGTAACACCCAGATACATTAACTTAGTCTTACCACCAGAGAGTATGAAGGATACACAGGTCACATAGGCAAAGGGACGAACATCAAAAAACCTGTAGAATGTTTGTGTGGTGTCTTAGCAGAAATTTACTTTTTAATCAACACCCCCCCCCCCAGTTCATTATAACAAAAACACTTTCTGTAAGCCCGGCTTACAAAATTAATAGACCTAGCAAGGCTACAACTTTATGGTAATTTACTTTTTGAACCTTCTAATGCATTGGGGCTGCTAACTTCGAGGTCAGCAGTTCAAAACCACCAGCCATACCTCAGGACAAAGTTAAAGTGTTCTATTCTAGGAGTAGCCTCAGAAACCCAGATGGCAGTTGTACTCTGTCCTATAGGAGGTGACTGTGAGCGGGAATTGAAAAGAGAGCAGTGAGTTTGGGTTGAGTTAATGCACTCCCCAACTACAATGACGATGACATTTCTACATAATACAAGCCTGTTCTGTTACCGTCTTTCCTCCCAGTGTTTTTAAAGTTGCTCATTTTGTCATATGGTTTCATGTTTTAGCGAAAATATTGTGGTATTTAGTAGTTGTTAACCTATATTAATAACTTTGGAGAATAAAGTAATAATCAAAAGAAAAGGAGAAACATCAAAAGGCTTTCAATAGTAATTCTGCTCAGTTACAAATAATTCAATATAGAAAGATTTTATGAAACAAGTTCTTTGCTAGTATTCAAGTAATCTAAGAAATGTTACATCTAAGCAATTTACAGCTATGTCACATATTGTTCTAAAATTTAAAATAACAATAAATGAAACTGAGGCTTCTGTGTGCTCGGAGGAAGTCTATGGGGGCTGGGGCGGGGTGGTGATAACACCAGTTACTACAGTGGGTGCCATCAGACCTGGTGAGGCTTAGAATATGGTTTTGTTTCTTTCTGATTCAAATGCAAATGGTATTAAATGATAATCGCAATCCACTACAAAAATGTTTTATAGTTTATTTTAAAATTACACATTCCAGGAAAAAGAGTCGAAGGAGAGTGGCTCCTGCTTTCTCTTTCTCCCAATTCATTTAGGCTGGGCACTAAGATGAGCTGGGAAAACACACATTCACCTGATAAAAGAGATGGTACCATGATCCCTCACCCAAGCCCTGAAGCCAGGTTTTGACCGGTTTTAAAAATAAAGACTAAATTCCATTCACTTACCATCTGCCTAAATTCCATTCACTTACCATCTACCTGAAAAACAACTGATTAGCCTGTCTGCACCTTCATTTCCTGCATTTCAGAGGCATGGCTCCAGGGTGGGTGCGGGGAGGGGAGAGGGTTTTACAACTTTGGACTCACATAATGTCAAAACCTATCCTTTAAATGGAGATTATTTTTAACGAGGGGTGTGTGTGTTACTTGCTACATTAAAAAACTATATATTAGTATTTTTAACCCTGAGACTCATTCTCACTATTAAAGTCATTTTTCTGAAGCAATTAAGAGTCCCCTCCCCCTCCACACAGGCTCACATTCTCCCACAAATTCTTTTAGATCAAAGTTAAACACAGTGTTGTCAATTAAAAAAAAAAGACATTTAGGATAGTATGAAAAGTTCATCAGTGTCCGTCTTTACGAATTTGCTGAATCAACAGATGCATGAAATTACACGACAGAGACGTTTTCCTAGTTTCCTAGCGGCACTTAATCAAGAAATCACTTTTATCAGAGCCCCTCCCCCCCAAGTGACTGATGTGCACCAGTAGGTTTTCACCTGGGCTCTGCCAGCCCAGTCATCACGAATTTGGAGAAATAGCAGCACTTGAAGTCGCTGCCAGTCGCATAATACAGTGAGTTCCCCCCCCCCCCATTCAGTGAACTCCCTAGATATATAAAATTAAAATCTTGCTAATTAGTTACCAGCACCCTTCATCCCTCAGATCAGGTGTCCTACATTTTGTTTAGGTCCCGCCTTGAAAACAAACCCGACTGCCCCATTTTCCGAGAGGTAAACTCAACTCAAAGTAACTCCCTATGAAGTCACCGCGTGTGTTGTTTCAAAGATGCAATTAAACGAAAACGACACAAGGCCGCCCAAGACATTAGTCTGAAGCACCCCACGGAAAACGCCAATGAAAACCGAAGAGCTCCCAGTCTACCGGAGTGAGAATATTTCTCCCAATCCGCGCCCTCCCCGCGCCCCAACCCCAGCTCCAAGGAGTCACATCCAAATTAATCCAACTTGTGAAGAACTTCCCGGACTTTGGTGTAACTTGCAGCTTTTCACCTTCCTGCGCTCACAGTACCATGCAATGAGGAATTGGGGGCGCGGGGATGGGGGTCGAGGGCGGCGGAGGAGTAACTCGGACACTGAGAAGCAAAGCAATAAAACCGCTTGCATCATGCAGAGCCTCTTCCTCCGCCCCCTCCTCCCCACGTCCTTACACATTCTTCGCGGCGGCCGCCCACCGCACATCTCCACGAGCGTTTACAGAAATTGGAAACAGACTCCGGGAGTCGAGCTTTAGCACGCACTGAGCACAGCAGAAGAGGCACGAAGGGGTGATGCCAACAACTAAGTGCTACCCCACAATCTCCTCCTCCCCCGGGGGCTGCAAGCCCAACCGAGCCTCGCGCCCGCCGCTGGCTTCAGCCGAGGTACGTGGACCACCGCATTCACAATGAAACTCCAGCTCATCCTTTCACAGCCCCTACACCGGACTGCGCCGCCCCACCCCCCACCGCCCCGCACGACGGACGGACGGACGGACACACACACACTCACACATACCCCAAACTAAGACGAGTCCCTTCCACCAGGGCCGACAGGGCAGATGGTCTCCGGCCCGAGCAGAAGTGGAGAGCAGGCAGCAGGCGAGCGCGGGGGGACTTCGTGGTGCCCCTTCCGCACTTGCGGCGCAGCACCCGGGGCGCCCCGGTCTTACCCGCTGCTCCCGAGACCCCGTCCGGCTAGTGGAGCGCGGGGCGCGGGCTGCGGGGACGCGGCGTCGGGGCGGGCCGCCGGCAGCGGCCGCGGGCGCCGAGAGCCGCCACCTCCTCTGCTCGGAGCGACTGCGGGCGTGGGCCGACGGAGCGGGAGCCTGCGGAGGGGGAGCAGGGGAGCAGCATCTCCTCCTCCGCCTCCGCGCCTCGGAAACGCCCCTCGGGCGGCAGACGGGGCGGCCGCCGACCCGCGAGCCCTTGCGCACCCTCTCCGCCCCGCAGGCGCCGGGGCCCCTCCGCGAGCTGCGTCCACACCTTCTGCGGGGCTGGCGCGGCGGCTGCGGCGGGCCGGGGAGCGGGGCTCGCGAGCACCGCACTCCTCAGGGGCGGTGTGGGAACGGGGTGTCACACCCTCGCCGCGCCGCCCAAGCCACTCGCGGGGCCCCGGCTCCACCTCGGCCCGCAGCGTCGGCCCCGCCCCGCGCGCCCGTCACTCAAACCGTCCGGGGCTCCGAGAGCCTCGCGGATCCGCGAGCCGGCGCTCCGCTCGCCCTCATTGGCCAGCCGGGCGTTCGGCCACGCCCCCTCCCGATGGACTTAGTCGCTGGGGAGACCGGCGCCCCGGTTCCCATGGCAACCGGCGCCTTGGGCCTGGCTTTTCGCGTTCTTCTGGCTAGCGAGGCGCTCCGGTTGGTGGCCGGGCTGCTGCGTTCCTAACTCCCGCTGCGGTGGCTGCTCGGAGTTTTGGGCTGTGCTCCGGCCGCAGCGGGCTGTCCCCACACCTCCAACTTCAGAAGCAGAACGTGGATGGCCCTGGGGAGTGCGGGGGAGAGTGGAAACTCCTCAACTGCTGGCTCCGTTCTCAGCAGTCTCAGGAACCCTTCCTTCCCCCTCTGTCCTCAGCCTCCTGGCCAGATTCCCACCTGGTGGATTTGGGGCTTGGAGAAGCGGTGTAGCAACTTAGAAATGGCAAGGTCAACGAAAACGGCTCGATACATTGGCCCCTTCATGTGGCGTCCTAGGTGAACCTGACCAGTTGTAAAATGATCTTCCTCAACCCCAAATGTACCCGCAGGGAAAGTCTAATACTGATAGTGTAGGGGGAAAAGGATGTAAATTCTTGTTTTATTTTAGGCAGAAAAATTCTTTTAAAAAAATAATACAAGCTATAGCATAATCAAATTAAAATTTTGTTTTCTTGTAGAGGACTACACAGTACTAACTTTGCAAATGTATATCCTAGGACCTAAGGGCTATTCCGGTCCTGCAAAAAGAGAGTAGCAGAGAGGAGAGATTCAATAATTAACAAAACAAGCTTGCTAACAAAGATATTTTTATCATTTGGGTTTCAAAAATTTGAACTGCTTCTCAAAGGTATAAAGTAGCTTGGCCCACTCTGAGAAAGTAGTGTGAGGTAAATATAGGCTTGGACCTTTGGTGGGTTTCAGTGTCATGTCTGGTTCTAAAATGGAGTGACCTGGCTTCTCTGAAAACCTTAAAGCTGCAGGCTTAGATTCCCTGAGCCCCTGAGGCTGGGTACGTGTGTGATGAATGAGGGAATTAATTGTAATGATTTACCTTTGGCGGACACTGGATTATCTCATTTACTAAATGAATAACTGTAATGGATGTCTTCCATCAAATATGCCTTGCAGGTTGTTTACAGTGCTAAACAAAATGGGGAAATTCAGAGTCCTCAAAGGTCTGAGCCCTTTGAGCCCATAGAGCCTAAGAAAGAGAAGTAGGGCCAGGGGCGGATTTAAGCACGAGTTTAAACATGTGAAACTGTTCAATACAGATTAGTAAACAAACACAAGCAAATCCGTGCTTACCTTGCTTACAGGGTACTCTGTTCCTGACAGGGATTATGAATTTGAAAAGAGGCTTTAATTCTGTAGGAGGGTGCTGTAGGGTTGGAAGAGAAACAGAAGCCAGCCCTATCTAGTAGCAGAATCTTTGATGTGGTGAAAAATATTTGAAACTGTTTGCTACAGATTAAAAGTAAACACAAGTAAGCCTGTGCTTACCTTGCTTATTGGGTAACCTGACACTAAGAGGGTTCTTGAAACAAGTAGAGCACACTTAGAGCTAGAATGTGCAGGCAGCTGAGCACCGTAACACATCTGAGAAAACCTGTGGTATGTAGAATGGACTCCATTAGTCAATGCATGGAGGGAAGAAATGTAAACGGGCTGTGAAGGATCTGCAGTGGGGTGGATGAAGCCAAGATAAAGATGTTTGACGGGAATAACACCAATGAGAAGGCCACTCGCCCTTCTCCATTTTCTGAAACAGGAGTTTCTCAATGTTCTGGTTCATTATATCCGGGAAGTCGGGCAGAATTGAGAAAACAAAATCCTTCATGGAGCATCTATCTGTTTGCAATGCAAAGAAAGTCCAATTATTTGAAATACCTCCAAAATTTAGAAAGAAGGTATAGTAAGTACGATATTGTGAATTTTTACAAAAGTGGACAAACCAAGCCAAAAAAAAATCCTATCGGGGGCTTGATTACTAATTTAAGATGGTTACATGGAAAGGTGATCATTTGAAATGAAAACCACTGCCTAATGGACAAATTAAAAATTGTTTTTAAAAAGTGAGCAAACCACAGCATTGTGAGAATCTCTCTCTCTCTCTCTCTCTCTCTCTCATGTGTGCATTCTGTTTTGTATAAACTAAGGGTTTTAAAAACAATGACAATGATATCAAACTTGATAAAGAGTACAGAAAAGGGGAATCGAACCAGCACCATTCCAGTGGAGAATGTTGGGGCTTTCTACACTTGTAAAGAGTTACAGTCTTGGAAACCCACAAAGGCAGGTCTACCTCTCCTGTAGGGTTGTTATGAGTCAGAATCGACTTATGGTAGTGAATGGAGTTTTTTTTAATAGTGCACTACAAATGCTATACCAAAATAGAGATTATTCCAGTTATAGGGATCTATAAAAGAACATCTATTTATAGAGTTAACTGTGTTAATAGGCCAAAGGACTATTGCTACTGTTCTAGCGTGTTCTATGGGAAATAAAGAGCTTAAATTCAAATATATTTCATAGACACCTATTTATTCTTAAACAGGACACAAATAAATACAAAGTATTGGGATGAGGGAAACCATCAGCATGAGCCATAATTGTGTCCGAAGGATTCACAGTCTTGTGACTAAATTATAAAACCTTGCAAAAAAGGAAATGGGTCACAGACTCATCATTGGAGGCAAATCAGTTCATCAGAGTTGCTGGAAGAACTACAGAAAGAAAAAAGAAACTGTGTTTGGGATATTCACTATATGGAATCTCAGAGGAGCTTGCAAGGGTAGTTCAGGACCCTCTGTCCACCTTGGTTGGGCATAAGACTCTATGACTGCTGAGGACACAACGCAACCCTGGCACCCTAATTTCCATCAGGGCATTCTCAGACAAGTCTCTGAGATGGAAAGTGTTTCTCTGTGGGCTGCCCAGCAAAATCACAGCAGTCTTCTTTTAAACTCCCTCTGCCTGAGGGCAAACTTTTTGCAATGCTGATCTAAGGCCTGAAGGACTTTAAGTCAACCCTTAAAATGGCCTTAGGGATCCTACTGTAAACCATAGCTTTCTGCCAACCAAGTGGTTCAGAATGTAAATTCTACTATCTCTACAGAATTTACTCTGTGACTGTGAATTTGAGGGGGGTCTTGGATACTACCAATAAATACTTTTTAAATAAGTTGTAATAAACTTTAAGAATTAATATTTTATACAAAGTTAGCAAATTAATTTATAAAGAAAAATACAAGTTGTCACCCACTGGTTTTGACTGCTATGTGTCACAGTCGAACTGTGCTCCAAAGGGTGTGTGACGGTTGATTTTAGAAGTAGATCACCAGGTTCTTTCTCTTAGGTGACTCTGAGTAGATTCAAACAACCAACCTTTTGGGAAGCAGACAAGCATTTTTTAATCTGTTACACCACGCAAAACTAAAACAAATTCCAACTTCTATTTATCCTATAAGACAGAGTAGAACTGTTCCCTAGAGTTTTCTGAGAGGAGAAAGCATGTTCTTTCTCAAGGAACATCTGGATCTCTTAAGAGTTGTGCCCACAGAACCAAAGAACACTTCATGGTTTTAAATCAGGGAAGCTGTGCATCAGGGTTGGATCTTCTCATCATACATATTCAATCTGTATGCTGAGAAAGTGGCCTATATGAAAAAAAATATTGCATCATGGTTGCAGGAAGTCTATCAACAACCTGGGATATGCAGATGATACAACTTTGCTTGCTGGAAGTGAGGAGGACTTGAAGCACTTGCTGATAAAGATCAAGGGTTGGAGCCTACAGTGAGGATTGTACACTGTACAATTCTCAAAATATTCACAAATGGACCAATAGGTAAAATCAGGATAAATGGAGATAAGGTTGAAATTGTCAAGGATTTTGACTTACCCAAAGAAGTCAAAATCGGTAAGTCAAGTAAGTGATTCATTGATTCACAATCAGTGCTCATGGAAGCCGCAGTCAAGAGATCAACAGACAAGTTGTAGCTTGTAAAACTGCTGCACAAGAACTCTCTAGACTGTTGAAAAGCAAGATTTTACTTTGAGGACTAAGGTGTGCTTTGGTATTTTCAATTGCCTGATATGCATATGCAAATTGGACATTGAATAAGGCAGACAGAAAATTAATGGCAAACATATTGAAAGTCCTACTGACTGCTCCAAGAATAATCAAATTTATCTTGTAAGAATAAGGACACAGTGCTCCTTAAAGGCAAGGAAGGCAAGACTTATTGTTACATACTTTGGACATGTTGTCAAGGGAGACCAGTCCCTGGTGAAGGGCATCATGTTAAATAGAGTGGAGGGGTAGTGAAAGAGAGGAAGACAACACAAGGAGATCGTGTGTTAGTCTGGGTAGACTATACAAACAAATCCAATGAGACACATGTGTACAAGAAAGAGATTTATATACAGGAGCAATTGAACATTGAGAAAACATCCCAGCCCAGTCCAGCTCAAGTCCATAAGTCCAATATTAGCCCATATGTCCAATACCAATCTATAAAGTCCCCTTCAGATTCACAAAACACATGCAATGACGCCAAATGTAGAAGATCACAGGCCAGTGGGTAGAAAGTCTTTGGATCCAGTGGCATTGGAAACATCTCAGCACTGGCCCTCCGCATGGCTTCTCCAGCACCCAGGGCTGCATCAGGGTGGGTCCATGTGTCTCATCATCTGCTATCTCTCCCAGGGTGTGAGCTGAGAGTCTCCCAGGGAAAGCAGTGTCTCCTGCCTCCAAGGAGGAAGTACCAGATTTCCCAGAATTCTCAGAAGGCCATGTCCACAGAAGGTCATTGACTATGATCTGATTGACAAGCTAGACGCCACCCCTACACTCTTAATTCTCAAATTGACAAATGATTATATATCTGCCACAGATTGATTGAAACTATGGGTGCAACAATGGGTTTAAGCATAGGCACAATTTTGTTAATGGCATCAGACCAGGCAGTGTTTTATTTATTGTGCATAGGATCACTATGGGTTGGAACTGACTTGATAGCACCTAGCAACAGCAATTCAGAAAGGATGTGGAAAGAGGGCTAGCATTGCTGGTATCTGATTGAATTGGCTGAAAGCGGAGAATACCAGAAAGATGTATAATCGTGTTTTATTGACTGCACTGAAGCAGACAACTGTCTGCACTGAAGCAGACAACTGTATGGCAACATTGTGAAGAATAGGAATTCCAGAACACTGTATCCTTGCGTCCACACACACAACCTGTCATAGACCAAGAGGCAGTTGTGGGAACAGAGCATGGGGATACTGCATGGTTTGTGCATCTGGGCTGTTTCCTCTCACCAGGCTCGTGCAATCGGTAGGATGAACAAATAATACACGAAGCTGGACTATATGAAAAGGCATGAGGCATCAGAATTGATGGAAGGCTTATTATTAACCTGTAGGAGGCAGATGTTACAACCTTGCTTGCAGAAAGCAAGGAGGCCTTGAAGTACTTGTCGATGAAAATCAGAGCCTGCAGCCCTCAGTATGGACAATAACTCAATGGGAAGAAAACAAAGTCAAGTAGATAACATTAGGATAAATTGAGAGAAAAGATTGAAGTTGTTGGGGATTTTATTTTGCCTGGATCCATAATTAATAGTCATGGAGGCAACAGTCAAGAAATCATGTAAAGTGTTATCCTGGGGAAATCTGCTATGCAAGCTCTTTAAAGCAGACTAAAGTGTGCCTGTTCCAAGGCATCGCATCTTCAATCACCTGACATGCATGTGAAAGCAGGGTAACAAATCAGGAAACCCGTAGAGGAATTGGTGCTTTTGCATTGTGGCATCGACCAGAGCATTGCACCTACCAAGGACTACCAGAAGAACAAACAAATTAGTCGTCAAAGAAGTTCAGTCAGCAGGCTCTGCGGAAGAGACGGCAAGGCTTCATCTCACATCCTTGGGGCATGTTTTCAGGAGAGATCTGTCACTGGAAAGGAACATCCTACTCTGTAAAGCAAAGGATCAAGGAAAACGGGAAAGACCATCAATAGGATGGATCTGCACAGTGGCTGCAACAGGCTCAAGCATAACAACAAATAGGAAGACGTCACATGAACAGACACTGGCTCCATTTTACACAAGGTCATGTTCAGAACTGATTCAAGGGCAACCAACAACAACCCTCTATGACTGACAAGGAGCTGGGAGCTTGAATGTAAAAGAAACCTATAAATCAATAAGATCAATAAGAATGCATGAATAATGGACAGAAGACAAAAATAAAAGATTTGCAGCAAATGTATTTATAAAATGTGTCTTTCAAGTAACTACAATAAGCATGCTTCAGTATTCCTGTACAAGACCAACATGCATTACGACTATTAACAATAAAGCAATAGGATATGCAGCCGTAACATCACTTTAGTTAGGTTCCACACGACCTATGGGCCTGAGGACACTCATCACTTGGGGACTATCACTTGTGACACACTCTTAAGTCAGAAAAGTTGTATGAGGCACACACAATCCACCCTGCAATTAACTCCATACAACTGTATTCCAAAGAGTTGAGTTTCCATATTTCTCTCCGGAAAGCATCTGTACATTTTGGCAAAAAAAGTCTATGCATCACCAAAATATTGAGATTGAAATGTTTTAAATACTGATGATTTGAAAGCACCACCTTTTAACCTCACAGACTGAAGCAAATTTTGAGTTCATCGAAATCTGCAAATAGCCATGTTTTCCCAGCTGGTTTCTTGTGTTCCACTCAGAGTGAAGTATTTGTATTCTGGCTTGTACCAACTATGTAAGTGGTTCCCTCCCCCACCCCCCACCCCCCTTAAACTCAGGAACATATTATCCTGCCTTGCTTACAGCATAAGGACTGTGATGGGAACTTCGCCCAGGTGAGGAGCAGAAGCAAGATAAGTACTCCAGGAAAGCACGAGCAGGTAATTGGAAGACAAACTCTGACAGTGCTTAAGAAAGACTTTGTGAACCAGTCCTAACACTTCCAAGTGAACCCAGGGTTAGCTGGGGGGACATGCAGTGGTGGAAACTAGATAGGACTACAATTACACTCAGACTCATTGAATAAAAAGGCTTTCTCTCTCTCCCTCTTTTTCTTTGGTAGTAGTTGAACCTTCTTTAAAATCTGAGAATCCCCCCTAGGATGTGGAGTTACATGACAGCAAGGGCACAGATAACTAAATGTTGGGAGGCAGCCTGGTAGCTCAGCACAATAAAGAGAGCACAGCATTGCACTCAAAAGACCTAGTTTATGAATCTTGGCAAGCCACCTAGCTCCTCTGGGCCTCCTTTTCCTCGTTTATGAAGTCAAGAAAATATAAGAATAGCTAACATGCCCTCATATAATGGCTTGTGAGATTCAGCATTTAGCAGAATCGAGCGAAACACATGTGTGAAGCTATTTGCAGACTTTAAAGTAGTACAACAACAACAGCAACAGGAAACTAGAAACTTCTAGAATTAGTAATTGTTTCAGATTTAATGACAAAACTTAAAAAACCTCATTCTTGTATAGAAAATACTCATTAAGCACCAGGGCCACTTAGTCTCATAAGCCAGAAAATGTAATTGTAGCACTTCTGTAATACTGATTTTCCTTGCCAACAAACTTGCTTTCAACACGTACTGGCCCCAGGTTACTTAGTTACAAGATCTGACACTGAAGCCCACTGCTTTCAAGTGGATTAACCCCCCTCCCCCCGCCCCCCTAGTTAAGGAAAGTACTCACTTGTTTTCATTTGATTTGCTAATGCATCAAGACTTTATCTGATGCAAAACAGTCCCTTCGCCTGGAAGCTTTGGCTGAAACGTCTCACTTTTGTCACTAATGTGTTAAACTGCAGAGGTGTTATCTCTAGAAGATCAATGTTAAAATTCACTTTACCTTCCAACAGTTCCCTCTTAGCACATTAGTGTTGGGTTCAGTTATCAGATTCAGTTCTTGTCACCTTAAACCCTGAGGGGGGACAGATACTGGAGAGGTAAATTTTAATTAGTAAAGGAGAAAAAAAGAGAGGGAAACCAGTTTGGGTGATGAGTGGTGTGTGTGAGAGGGAGAGGGAGGGGCCAGGGGCGAGGGAGAGAAATTAGGGGTGGGGTGGGAGAGAAGGCACGTGTTATGTGGGTGACCCTCAGGGCTGGATACTAAGGGAGGGCTCAGGAAAGGCAAGTAGTGCTAGAGGGGTGTGGTACTGAAGTCAAACTGCCTAATTCACAATTTTTACTAGGGCCGGGCCTGTTTCTGACTCATTTCTACTACTTGTCTTGGCAAGTTATGCAACCGCCTATTCAATTTGGTAGAAGGGAGGATAGCAAATAAGCATAACCCTTCTGCTCTTTGCAATTTAGCCCTGTTGGAGCATTCACAAAGTAACTTAATATGAATATGCTGTCATCTAAACCTGACCCATAGCATAGGGACTTACCTTAGGCTCCGTGACTGCTAATCTTGAGTTTTTAGAGAAAATATTCCCAGAAATGGAAACGGAGAGACAGGTTAGGGTTTCCAGTTTTGATTCTGCTTTAAAGAGCCCAATTTCACACTGTTCTGATGGGAGTGAATTGCTATGTAAGAAAGTTGATCATTAAAGGCTTTGTTAGGTGGAGTTGGCGGCGTAGTTAGTAAAACAAAATTCCTTTAGTTTAAAAAAAAATTTTAAGTTGATCTTGATTTTTATATTTTCGGGCATAAAGTTTAGGAGAAATTTTTGGACAAAAAGGTCTTCTCTACTGAAACTCTGTTTAATGCCAGATCAAGACTTAAGATATTCAAATAAACAGTGAGCTGCAGAACCTGCCATTTTATAAACACAGGAAGAGAGGCCATTTGCCTTAGAATGTTGAGGCCGTTAGGATGCATAGCTGTCAGCTAATCTAAAGATGGAGAACTCTATTGATATATTATATAACTATATAACGGAGAACCATACATTTAAGAACATCGATAAGCATATTTCAAGAAGGTCATGGAAAACGGAGTGGAAAGATCATGGAGCTTTTTTTTTTTTCAACAAACTTTTTGCAGCACCTTCTCAAAGCTAAAGCATTTTATTTTATTAAAAACTTAAGATTATATATGCAATAGCCAATCTTTTGATGGTGGACCAAGGGCTTTTATGCTTCTGGATCTGCTGTTGAGAATACCTGGCTATATTTTTTAACATATACCATTCCTCTAATGCAAAATTTAGTGAAAAAATTCTCAAAGGAAAGATGAGCAATTCAAAAACACTACCTACTTTTCAGGAGAAAGACAGTCCTTTCTACTCCTGTAAAGAGTTACAGGAAATTCACAGGGCCACTTCTCCCCTGTCTCGTAGGGTCCTTATGAGGCAGAATTGCCTAGAAGGCAGTGACTTTGGTTTGGTTTTAGTTTATTTAAAACCCACTGATGTCCAGTTGATTGGCAGGATTGGGATTGTGTTTGTTTGGGGTCCAGTTGATTCTGATTCAAAGCGAAGTTTCTGAGGCTGTGAATCTTTCCCAGGGCAGGTAGCCTCTTTCTTCTACAGAGCAACTGGTAGGTCTGAACCAACAACCTTGGAATTAGCAGTCCAAGGTGTAACGCTCCACCAGAGTATATAAAATTAAATGATCTAATTACATTATTCAGAATAATTGATGCTAAGCGTTTAGGAAATGAACACAATTTTTTTCTGATGTAAATTTAATAAGGGGAGGTCAGAATATTGTCTAATTCATTAGTACATTCCTACTCCCTAGACCAGTGCCTGCCAGGCACTATTAAGGGGATGAATGAGTGACTCTTGGTGGTTACGACTCAGCTTGGGGATGCATCAGTCTGTAGGAAACTCGGATGTAGCCCTGCAGTCAATGCGCAGAGGCCATACATCAGTGTGTTGTGCTTTTTTTACAGCAGGAACAGGGCCATTAGTTCATCTGGTAGAGGTCATTTCATAGACCTGCTGTATTATTTTGAAAATGTCCCAAGTGGTGTTTGACACAATATCTTCCACACATAACCCAAAACCAAACCAAACTCTACCATCGAGGCCATGTGGACTCACAGCGAACCTGCGGTAGAACGGCCCCTGTGGATTTCTGAGACGGTAACTCTTTATAGGAGTTAAAGAGGAGCAGCTGGTGGTCTCGAACTTCAGACTCTGCAGTGGAAGCACGCACTACACACCCGAACTTACATTAAGTGCTCAGTAAATACTCTGGTTCTTTGCTCCCTTTGTCATTGTCACTCTACTGCGGAGTAAGAGACGGAGGGGAGAGAGTGAGAGAACATGGCACAAGGGCACGTGAGCGAGAAGATAAAAGGCAGCAAACGGCCAAGAGAAAGCAGAATTGTCAGTGGAGGAATGAAATACCAACTCAACCATGCCATTAATCTCAATGCTAAAAAGAATTCTTTGATTTCTTTTGATCATGTTCATACTCCAGTTACTCAGCTTTCAGTAAGCATTTTCTGGTTTCATTGTTGTTTGAATCATCTGCACCCCAGCCTAACGGAATGAGTGCTCAGGGGAAGCGGTAAAACGAGGGAGTCGGGTATTTGGATAGAGTATGTTTCCCATGGATTTGTAAGTAACTCCGTAAACAAAACAGGAAGCTGAGCTATTTCCAGTTGACGATTTTTTAATGAATTTGGGGTTTTGAATAATCTAATACCTTAATAAAACAATCTATTCATTTCCTCTATATCTCACCAATTGTATCAATAATGTGGTCAAGAGTTGCCATACTAGAAAGATCAAAACATAAGTTTATGTTAACTACTGAAATGCAGTTGACTTACACAAGAGATGAAAAGAGTTCACTAGGTAAAGTCATTTTTCTCAGCGACTAGTTTTTCAGGGCCCATCAGTTTAGTTCCCAATTTCTGCTCAATGGTCATTAGTGCCAGGCCACTGCCTCTGTCTCCCCCCACAGTGTTGAATAAGTGTGTTATTTTTAGGTGGCGCTGATGATTCCTTCAGTCTTGCTCTAGTTACAGATTAAGTCAAGTAAAATGGAATTGCTCTCAGGCAAGAGAGACCTGTTTTGGAGGGCAGAACAAAGAGCCACAGTAATTCATTGGATATGATCATGAATGAAGGAAATTTGTATTAGTTTTGGGTAAAAGCAACATCCACAGTCTATTTTTATTTCATGTGTGCAAAAGCAAAACCAAACCACTTAGACTGATTTTGTGGGTCTTATTTTTGTTTTGTACTGTTAGTGTTATCTTTCTCTTTAAAATATCAGTTTAAAATAGTAATAAGGCATCTAGTCCTTGAAAACTATTATTAATGACATGTTGAGCTGCTAACTGCAAGATCAGCAGTTCAAAACCACGAGCTGCTCCTCTGGAGAAAGACAAGGCTTTCTACTCCTGTAAAGAGTTTCAGTCTCAGAAATTCACAGGGGCAGTTCTACCCCGTCCTATAGAGTCACTATGAATTGCTTTTGGACTTAGGGCAGTAACACTTCACAGAATGAAGAAAAAATACTTCAGTTCCCTCGCCTTGGGCTTTGATGTTTCTTCTTCCTAAAAAAAAAAAAAAGTTTTTATTTTTTAACTTGGGAACAGCTAGAGATTACATTTTGCTTATTTTTGTTCTATTCTGTCTTAAATGGACTGTTGTTGTTGCTTTCATTATAGATGATAAAGAAAACAAAGGAAAAAATCAAAAATTTACTAGAAAGCTCCTGCAAGTTTTTATAACACTTGCATCGTATAAATAACATGTAATTTCCTATTTGGGCATTAATTTTACAAACCAAATGTTCACCCAACACCTCAGTGTTAAGAGGTATGTGAGAATGATTTATAGCATTTTAGTTATTGCCCAAACTTCTTCACGACTAGTTAAAAATAGACAGGAACATGCAGCTCAGCAGATACGAAGCAATGATATTGTAATTAATAATACTTTACATAATTGATACTTTATTTAGAGATTCATGGCTACATGTTGCCATGGATTGAATTATAAACTAAAATCTCACTGCCATTAAGTCAGTCTGACTCGCAGCACCCCTGTCTTTCTCCTGAGGAGGATTATTGTTTCTGAACTGTCTTTCTCCTGAGGAGGATTATTGTTTCTGAACTACTAACTTTCTGTTCAGCAGCAGCCCACCTGTGCTACCAGGGCTCCTGCTACTAAATTATGTCCCCCCTTCCCCCCCCCAACCACCAATAAAAGTGCTGTGACTCCTAATCTGTGTGGCCGTAGTTGGGAGTGTATTATCTTCACTATACTATCTAGACCGGAGGAGGATGTATTTTGAGTCCATCTCTTTTGAGATATAAAAGAGATTAAATAAACTAGGCGATGAAGCAGGAAAAGTGAAGTGATGTACCACACCTCATGAAGGTAGCCTAGGAACAGTAACTGGGAAACGGCAAAGACCTTCCTGCAGAGCTGACAGAAAGAAAGCCTTCCCTGAGAGCTGCACCTCCAATTCAGACTTCTAACCTAAACTGTGAGAAAGTTAATTTCTTTTTATTAAAGCCATCCACTTGTGGTATTTCTGTGATAGCAGCACTAGATAACTATGACAAAGCTTTCAAAAGGGATTTGGACTTCTTACATCTCATTCAAACAAAATGTACACATACAGACTTGCATGCATACAATGATAAACAACTCAAAGGAAGGTAGCTTGCTTAGCTTGTTTTGTTCAAACAGAACACTCCAGGGGAAGATCTGAGTGACTGAAATGTCTTGAGCTGTGTTTTGACAAAAGGCAAAATGCTTGGGAACATACTTAAATTTCCTTTCAGAAAATCTTGATTCCATTTTCTTGGAATATGGATCTAGCCCATATTTCAGTTTTAATCACTTTCTTGGCAGCTCATTATGTTTTCACCTCTAGAGAGTTAGAAGGGGCATATGCCTTTTTGCTTTGCTAACTGATTTGCTTCAATTGATGTTTTAAAATTTATTCTCATTATTTTACACGTGCTGAAATCTTCTCCCTTCTAGTTTTGATGCATGGAGCCAGTTTTACACTCTTTCCATAGTCTTTTATTTCAGAGAGAGGTATTGTTGATATGCCTTCCAGAATTCAAACAGACAGAGCACAAGGCTTTCTGATTGCCCTAGGTCCTCTCCCTATGCTCTGTGAAGTAGTTCGAATCAATACAAGTTAAAGGAATTTTTCCTTTCATGCTCAGTAGAAGAACCAAGCCACTGAGAACAATTTCCATAGAAGAATCAAGACATTGAGTGATTGCGACTCAGAGTCATCTTCCAGGACTGAATAGAACTACTCCATCGGATTTTGTGGGCTTTAAATATTTACAGAGGGCAATTGGACTCATTTTTCACTCTGAGAGAGACCCCTGCCAATGCTGAGATGCTTCCAATGACACTGGATCCAAAGACTTTCTACCCACTGGCCTGTGAACTTCTGCATTCGGCATCATTGCATGTGTTTCGTGAGTCTGAAGAGGACTTTACAGATTGATATCAGAAACATGGACTAATATCAGGTTTATGGATGTGATCTGGATTGGGCTGGGATGTTTTCTCAATGTTCAGTTGCTCTTGTATTTAAATCTCTTTCTTATACACATATGTGTCCATGGATTTGTTTCTCTAGTCTGCCCAGACTAACACTAACTGAGCTGTCCGAAGTGCATGGTGAGAGGATGGGAAATAGGTGGTGGAAAGGTTGAATGATTTACACAATCCTAAGCCCCTTAGCTTCCTGGATTAGGGTTTAGGGTGGCAGTGACAAAATGAGAAACAGGATTACTTATAAGCAAAAAGATTTATTGTCTCACAGTTCTGGAAACAAGTAGTATGAGTTCAAGGTACTGGCAGTGCCAAAGGCTCTAGGGGACGATTTTTTCTTGTCTGAGTTTTGGATAGGTTCAAGCATTCTTTCACTCGCAGATACATCTGCGTGTGGTTATCATCTTTTTATATATACTCTATACTATATTTATAATAGGGACACAGATGTGTTGGAATGCTTACTGCTCCTCAGAAATAAGATGAAGTTCTCCCCATAACAATTTATCATTTTCTAAGCCCTACATAAGGTAACCATGGATTTAAATTGATTAAATGATACTGAGTTTGGTTTTGGTTGATTTACCCTCTAAACTTATCTGAGGATGTCTGTAAAGGCGTTATGTTCATACAAAGTCACATTCATAGTACCAGGAGTTAGCACAAAAATTTACACTATAAATTCCACCATAACAATTCCCATTAAAGTCTTGCAAGGAAAAAATTGACTTCAGCGTAATAACTTAGACATTTAACATTTGTTTTGTAGCATTTGACTATAATCAAACTGTTTGGTATTTTTTTTAAATCATTTTACTAGGGGCTCATACAATTCTTATCACAATCCATACATACATTCATTGTGTCAAACACTTACGTTCATTTGTTGCCATCATCATTCTCAAAACATTTGTCTTCTACTTGAGCCCTTAATATCGGCTGCTCATTTCCCCCTCCCTCCCCATTCCCCTACCTTATGAACCCTTCATCATTCATAAATTATTCTTATTATTTTGTCATATGTTACACTGTCTGATGTCTCCCCCCACCCTCTTCTCTGCCATCCATCCCCCAGGGAGGAGGCTACACATAGATTCTTGTAATCAGTTCCCCCTTTATACCCCACATTCTCTCCACCCTCCAGGCATTGCCACTCTCACCACTGGTCCTGAAGGAGTCATCTGTCCTGGATTCCCTGAGTTTCCAGTTGCTATCTGTACCAATGTACATCCTCTGGTCTAGCCAGACTTGTAAGATAGAATTTGGATCATGATATGGGGGGGTGGGGAGGGGGAAGCATTTAAGAACTAGAGGAAAGTTATATGTTTCAACGTTGCTACCCTGAACCTTGACTGGCTCTTCTCCTCCCCACAACCCTTCAGTAAGGGGGTGTCTGGTTGACTACTGATGGGCTTTGAGTCTCCACTCTGAACTCATCCACATTTACAATGATATGATTTTTTGTTCCTTAATGCTTGATACCTAATCCCTTCGACAGCTCGTGGTCACACAGGCTGGTGTGCTTCTTCGATGTGGGCTTTGTTGCTTCTGAATGAGATGGCCACTTGTTTATCTTTGAGCCTTTAGGACCCCAGATGCTATATTTTTTGATAGCCAGGCACCATGAGCTTTCTTCACCACATTTGCTTATGCACACGTTTGTCTTCATTTATTGTATCAGGAAGGTGGGCACACATTGATATGATTTTTAGTTATTTGATGTCTGATAACTGGTTCCTTCTACACCTCATGATCAAATAGGCTGGTGTGCTTCTTCCATGTGGGCTTTCATGCTTCTCAGCTAGATGGCTGCTTGTTTATCTTCAAGCCTTTGAGACCCCAGATGCTATATCTTTTGATAGCTGAGCACCGTCAGCTTCTTCACTACATTTGCTTATGCATACATTTTTCTTCAGCAATCGTGTAAGTAAGGTGTGCATCCTGGAATGCCAATTTAATAGAACAATGTGTTCTTGCATTGAGTAAGTGCTTGAATGGAGGCCCAATGTCCATCTGCTGCCTTAATACTAAACCTATAAATATATGCACATAGATCTGTTTCCCCACACTTTTATATAAATATATTTACATATGTACATTCCAGCCTTTAGACCTATATAAATACCCTTTGTCACCTAATTCATTCCTCTATTTCTTTTTACTTTCCTCTTGTCCCACTATCATGCTCAATGTTCATCTGGGTTTTAGTAATTTCTTTCAGTTACCTTACCCTTGCTGAATCCTTACCAGGCCTCTCACCTGTTTGGTATGTTTTTAAGTAGGAGAAATTAAAATATTTAGCAAAGCATCATGTTATTTTGAATGTAATGAGTTACTATTTAGAAATAGAAAAAATAATAGAAATTTTAGCTAAATTTAGACTGTTGATTCATTTTTACACAAGGTATGCTTAAGACACATAATTTTGTCTCCAAACATACCACTTGTTAAAGTACAAATTTTCTTTTCAGTTGCCTTACTTAAGGACTTCTAAAAACATAAAAATACATATATACCTGATTTTAAAAGAAAAATTTAAATTATATTTGCAATGGAAAACTACAAAATACATAATCAGTATTTTTAGTAGAGATTTAATCTTGTAGTACTTAATTTTCTTATTTATTATGAGTCAGACAATTGCAATCTATCAGATGATCTGAGTTCAATTAGCATATTTAATTTATTTCAAAATATTGTTATGTGAAATGAAGAAAGGCATGGAAGAGTACATATGGAGAATATGAAAATATTTTTATATATACTTGAGTTGCTTGCATTTACGTTAAGAATACTAGAAAATTCCATGCTACAGAAAATGATTACCTGCAGCTGACAAGAAAGAGTAAGACACAACGGGAGTGAGACTCCCTATGCCTACATATTAATATTGCTTTCCAAACATGGGAAGTGTCTTGGTCAAATTTTTTTAAAAGAGCAAATATGTCGAACCTTATAAAGTAAAAGACACTTGACAAAACAAAATCAAGATGTTTGGGAGAACATCAAGGGGTGTTGATTGCTAAGAGAGCTTGTGTTTTTTCTGAGATGAAGAATTACAACTAGAATGTTTCTTAGAAGCAAGCAAGGATGGTAAGACTCTCGGCTTCTTCCACGAGACATGTCATCTGGAGAGACCAATGGCTTGAAAAGGACATCGGGTTTGTTCAGTGAAAGTGAGAAAGACTAGCATGATGAAGGGCTCTCCAACACACCAGCGACCATGATGGCGATGCAGGACCAGGTGAACTTCGATATGTTATACGTAAATTAGCCATGGCTTGGGACCGAACCATATGCAACTCACAACCAATCTGACAAAATCTACCGCAATCAAGTAAAAGCAAAATGGTATGAGGTAGTCTGCTGGTCCAATGTATTGCTCTGGTTCCAATTGAATTTGTATCCTCTACCTTACGCTCTGTAAAATGAAAGATGTACTATTACTGGTAGACAAAATTGAGGGGAGGAGAGCTCTGAGGGAGATATGTATTTTTACATAAAAATTTTAAAGGCTAAATGATATTTTTATTACTTTAAAAATTAGTCTGCAGAATGAACAACACCATCTTTATTGTTTGCTTTCATTATTTTTTAAACACCTTCTTTGATAATTCTTATATATGTAATGATAGAGTGCCATATCATTATCTAGTACAGCTATTTGTTTGTATGCTTGCTTGCTGTATAATAAGATCAGAAATAACTCTGTCTGACATATCTTCAGAATTTTCTGCCTGAAATCCTTCATTATGCTGCTGGTTACAACTTGATGTGCGGAATAGAAGATCTCTGTGTATTCTCTCCTCCGGGAGCATGTTCCTTCTTTCCAGTCAGTCCTCCACATGTTGCTGACTGACAACTCTTAGAAGGACAACCTGGGAAACAATGATGGAGCCACACTTGAACAGGATTTGAATTTCTCCAGATCTTTTCACATTTAAAATGTGCATATGATCATTCTAATAGTTCTTTAAGTCTCCATCCCTCCCCGGGGCCCTATTTTTTTCAAACATTAACGAAACCAAGAAATACAGTCATGAGTGTTCCCTGGAGGTAAGGGTGGCCAGACTTAGCCTCAGATACTTTGGCCACGTTGTAAGGAGAGACCAGTTCCTAGAGAAGTGCAGCATGCTTGGCAGAGTGGCAGCAAAAGAGAGGAGGGACCTCCAAGAGATGTTTTGACCCCGTGGCTGCACAGCGCACTCAAGCACAGGAACAATAGTGAGGATAAGGCGGCACCTCGAAGTGATCCGGTTTGATTCTCTCTCAAGTGCTTCACCTCTGTGCCTCCCAGACTCTTCTAGACCTGCTTTGCAGATGTAATTCTGAAATTACTTTTCAATACTGTTTTGGGGATTCCCTTTATTTTACTGTGTGTTAGGTTCCTCATTTCCAGATTCCATGCATTCTCCCTTCTAACTTATTCTCTAGATTTGATAGTAAAGCAACTAAAACAAAAAAAGACTGCCATTGAGTTGATTCCAACTCAAAGGGACCCTATAGGACACAGTAGGTTTGCCCCCTGTGATTTTATGAGACTGTAGCTATTTACAAGAGTAGAAAGCCTCATCTTTCTCCCACATAGAGGCTGGCAGTTTCAAACTGCTAATCTCATGATTAGCAACCGAACACACACCTCAATATGCCACCAGGACGTCAACAAATAAACCCCTGCCATCGAGTCAATTCTGACAGAGTAGAATGTTCCTTAGGGTTTCTGAGTCTGTAAATCTTTGCAGGAGCAGACAGACACCTTCCTGTTTCTCCAGAAGAGCAATGGGTGAATTCCAGCTTCTAACCGTTCAGTTAGAAACCAATGTTTAACCCACTACACCGCCAGGACTTATTTCCGATGGTTATGAGTGAGCATAGAATTATCGAATATACTCATGTATAAGCCGAGTTTTTCAGCACAAAAAATGTGCTGAAAAACTGGGGTTCAGTTTATATACGGGTCAGTGCTGCCCCAGCAAGGAGTAACATCACGGTGCCCTCCCCACCCCCCACCCCGGAACGGGACGAGCTCCCGTTATCTCGCGTGTGATTGCCGTTTCTCCATGTTCATTCAACGCCCCGCTGACACTGCAAGGCTTTGAAAGTTTGTTTACTCACATCTAACCAATCAGAGCCGTCCTATGACGTGTATCTTTGAATAAGCCTTTTAAAGACCGTGTGCGAAGGATGTGGCATGAATGGATGTCATCTGGTCAAGCCTGACTAACAAAAGGAGGAAATCTCATGAAGCCTGACATAGAGTTAATAGCAAAGTGGGTTTGAGATGCCTGGAAGACATTCCAGAAGACATGGTGTGACATGCCTTACAGAAATGTAGTATTAGTAATGCTGTGGATGGCAGTGAAGACTGCGCTTTGTATGAAAATGACAGCAGTGATGGTGATGACGGCGATCTCAGTAAGGACAGCGTCTATGATGACCTCACTCCAGCTGAAGCTCTGCACTGGGATATGGATGATGATGAGGAATCCGGTTTTGAAGGATTTCAACTCTTTATATTTTAGCTTGGTTGCTGATTGAGCTCAGGGAATAGTACTCTTAAGGTATCATTGTTGATACCTTATTGTTTTTGTTGGACCTCTTTTCCATTTACTGTGCTGGTTTACTAATGTTAAATGACTTGTCATTTTATTTATGTTTTTAATTTAAAATAAATATTTAAATACATTACCCACTGATGTCTGAATTTTTAGTTATTTTATTTTCATTGGTTTTGATTATTGAAATTCACCAATAACTTCTGCATTTTCCACCCTAGGCTTATACTTGAGTTAATCAGTTTTTCTGGTTTCCCAGGTAATTGGGTACCTCGGCTTATACTCGAGTCAGCTTATTTTCGAGTATATACGGTACTCAAATGAAAGGTGAACTTTTCTACTCCATAAAGAGTTACAGTCTCAGAAACCCACAGAGTTAATTCTACTCTGTCCTATTTTGAATCAACACAATGGCAGTCAGTTTGATTTTTTGATTTACAAAATTGTTCTATGATTCAAGGGAGGGATTTCCTACTGAGAAACACCATGGCCTCTACCCCTCTCGCGGACGTGGGTCTTTGTTCCTGTTACCTTCTCTATGTGGCTTTGCCCTGTCTTTAGTGTGTCTTTTAATCTGCACTAATAAGAGCACCATTCTATCACATATAAGAATAAAATATTTAGC
The DNA here is from genome assembly GCF_050624435.1 of Tenrec ecaudatus. Classification (NCBI taxonomy): domain Eukaryota; kingdom Metazoa; phylum Chordata; class Mammalia; order Afrosoricida; family Tenrecidae; genus Tenrec; species Tenrec ecaudatus. The sequence continues at coordinate 136,346,251 of NC_134532.1, forward strand.
TTTGTTTTCTGTTTCTTTGTTTTGCTTTTAGTGCTAGAAGTTTGTGGAAAATGAAATAATCTCTCATACACACACATATATAATCTTTGAAATTACCTCCAAAATTCAAGATATTTTCCAGTAAAAGAGAGTGGAGAAAAAAATATGGACTTATCTGTTCTCCCTTATAAAAATTTTATGAAAAGTACAACAAAAAAGACTATATTGGATTATGTAAAATATGTCAATAAAACTATTATAAAAAGGGGAAAGTAAAAAAAAGTGACAAGAAAGGAATTTTAAAGATACAATCCTAGGAGACAAGTCAAACAGGAGGAAAAATAACAGTAGGAAGATGTGTCAAAAATAGGTCAAATGGCATTCCATGATGCTCACCTTTCTGACATGATCACTGAACACAATTGGGTGCATAAGCAAATGTGATGAAGAAAGCTGATGGTGCCTGGCAATCAAAAGATATAGCATCTGGGGTCGTAAAGGCTTGAAGATAAACAAGTGGCCATCTAGTTCAGAAGCAACAAAGCCCACATGGAAGAAGAACACCAGCCTGTGTGATCATGAGGTGTCGAAGGGATCAGGTAACAGACACCAAAGAACAAAAAATCGTATCATTGTGAATGAGGGGCAGTGCAAAGTGGGGACCCAAAGCTCATCTGTAGACAACTGGACATCCCCTTACAGAAGGGTAACAAGGAAGAGATGAGCCAGTCAGGGTGCAGTATAACATCAATAAAACATACAACTGTCTTCTAGTTCTTTAATGCTTCCTCCCCCCCTATTATCATGAACCAAATTCTACCTTACAAATCCGGCTAGATCAGAGGATGTGCACTGGTACAGATTAGAATTGGAAACAGGGAATCCAGGACATATAACCCCCTCAGGACCAGTAATGAGAGTAGCAATACCAGGAGGGGAAGGGGAAGGTAGGATAGAAAGGGGGATCCTATCACAAGGATCTACCTATCACCCCCTCCCTGGGGGATGGGCAACAGAAAAGTGGGTGAAGGGAGACGTCGGACAGTATAAGACATGACAAAATGATAATAATTTATAAATCATCAAGGGTTCGTGAGGGAGGGGCGGTGGGGATGGAGGGGACAAAATGAGGAGCTGATACCAAGGGCTTAAGTAGAAAGTATATGTTTTGAGAATTATGATAGCCATAAATGTACAAATGTGCTTGACAATGGATGTATATATGGATTGTGGTAAGAGTTGTATGAGCCCCAAAAAAATTATTTTAAAAAATAGGTTGAAATTGGTAAGCATGTTATCAAATAGAAAATTGACTTTGTACCAGACCAGAGGAGGCTGAATATTACTTCAAGATGCAAACTAATTCATTTAGCAAAGTTCTAGAAAACCTCAGGCAATTAGAGGCATTTAGTAAAGGCATCTGATTGTCTAGTAGTTATATATTTGGCTGCTAACTTGAAGGTCTGCTCTTCAAAAGCACCAGCCCTTCTGAGGGAGAAAGATGAGACTTGCCTCACCCATAAACAGTTACAGTCTCGGAAACCCAGGAGGTCTGTTCTGCCCTGGCCTATGGGATCACTAGGAGCTGGACTCCAGCAGCAAGTATCGGGTTTTGAGTACTTTCAAAAGGGGCTCTGGTGGCTGAGTGGTTATGTGCTCTGCTAACTGAAAAGGCCAAGTTTAAACTAACATGCTGCTCCATGAGAGAATGAGGACGTATTCTGCTTCTGTAAAGATTTACAGCCTCGGAGGCCCTCAGGAGCAGTTCTAACCTGTCCCTATGGGTTAGAATTGGTCTCCGTGAGTTAGAATTGATTTAATGTCAGGGTTGTTTTTTGGTTGGGTTTTTTTGGGTTTTTTTTGTTTGTCTTTTGGTACCTTTAACTCTTGGGGCCAACAGGCTGGAGATTTGAATGCCCACAGAGACACCTTACAGGGAAAGCAAAGTAGGTGATCTGCTTCTGAGAGATCAGCCATTGAAAACACTCCCTGGGACCGTCTAATGTGATGCCCTTCAGAGAAATCGGTAGAGGTGGCTGGACAGCTATCTAGTTCTTGTGGTCACAAGGTTGTGGAGACGGATGATTGAGTGAAAGAACAGATTTGTATCAGATTCCCTTGCCTTAGGGCTGACTCCCTAACCCATAACCGTGCTTATTGATCTCAAGTCCCACTGTCCCTCCTGTTCAAATTCATGACGGAGTAGATCCTTCCGTCTTCTGCTGAGTGGAGCATGTGTGGTCATCTTGTTTCATGAGGTTATGAGGACATGGAGAATACAGGGTCTGGCTGTTTCTGATTTAGATTTTTCAACCAAACCTCTTCTTTGTGATCCAAAAAGCAGATCCTAACCTTGCCATCTCCAGCTTCTAGTAGCCTCGGACCTCTCTTACATTCTTTGGCTGGTACGTGTACTTTTACATCTTGTCTCTCTACCCCCAGGGTATGTTCGGTTTCTGTGTTTGCTTCCTGCCTTTATAAACACCACTCAGAAGGGATTAGGACTAGAACTCGCCCTTCTCCTTTTACATCACGTCAGCTTTACTGATAGCAAAAGAAAATGCCATTTTTAAGCATAGCTACTGAGGTTACGACTTCAACATATGGAGGGGCTCCAGAAAGTTCATGGGAAAGTGGAATGAAAAGATAATGGGATTTCTCCACCAACTTTTGGAAGCAACACATATCTTTTTTTGGTGATGGTGGTGGGGATTACATTTCAACCCATACCACTCACCATCTGATGCATGTTAGTTCCACAAAGAGAGATCACAGCTATTGGAGGAAGATGAGAGAGGGAGAAGAATGAGGAGAGTTCGATGACAAGAAATTTTCCCCTTACCAAAAGCCAGGAATTTTCAATAATCAATTATTGAAAAAGACATCTATTAGGCACATCATTGTGAAACGTCAGTGCATCATTGACAAAGAGAAGATTCTGAAAACAACTTACCGTATAGACTCAAGTATAAGCTGACCTGAATATCAGCTGAGGCACCTAATTTTTACCACAAAAACGGCATTAAAAATGTGCTAAAAGATAACTCCCTCAGGGCCAACAATGAGAGTAGAGATACCAGGAGAATTGGAGGGTTAGGGGAGAAAGGGGAAATTGATCACAAGGATCAACCTTTAACCGCCTCGTACGGGGACGAATAATGAAAAAGTGGGTGAGGGACGATGGAGGACAATGTAAGATATGAAAATAATAATGTATAACTTATCAAGGTTCGTGAGGGAGGACAGGCAGGGGAGGGAGGGGGAAGAAATGGGGAGCTGATATCAGGGGCTCAAGTGGGAAGAGAATACTTTGGAAATGATGATGGCAGCATATGTGCAAATGTGCTTGACACACTGGATGAATGTATGGATTGTGATAAGAGCTGTAAGAGCCCCAATAAAAGTACGGGAAAAAAGAAAGAAAGAAAGAAAGAACTAGGAAAAAATGTGATTAAAAACTCGGCTTGTACACAAGTATATACGGTATATACAAAAACTCAGGGCGGAAATGGCATCCGTTCAACCACATTCCCTGCCATTGAGTTGATGCCCACTCATAGTGACTGTATAAAACAAGATAGAAAACTTCCTCTGTGAGTGTTTGAGACTGTCACTCTTTACATTAGAAAATATGGTCTTTCCCCAGGGAAATGACTGTTGGTTTCAAATTGCTGACCTTCCTGTTAGCAGCCCAACACATAGCCAGAAAGGCTCCAGGGCTGAGTATTTCTATGAATAAAAACCAACTAGCTGATTATAATGCAAACTGAGTCAGTGGTAGAGATTGGGTCAGTGGTAGAGATTGATATTTAAGAGTCATTAATAGCTGAAAATAATGAGTTCTAATTCTATATAGGTCGCTATGAGTTAGAATCAACTCGGTTCACATGAATTTGAGTTTTTTATTTTTGACTTCTTTCAATTAGTAAAAGATCTTTACACACCATCCATAGTGTAGCATGAATCAAGACTTCATTTTTCTCATTGGCTGAGTAGAATTCCATTGTATGTATGTATGCATCACATTTTGCTTATTTATTCATCTATTGATTGCCATTTGCTTTGTTTCTGCCAGTTGGCTACTGTCAATAGCACTGCATTGGATTTTGGTGCATACTCTGCTCCCAAGTCTTTCGAGTGCATACCCGGGTGGAATGGATTAGCCATATGGCAGTTCTATTTCCCGTTTTTAAGAAACCACTATACTGTTTTCCATAGAGGTTACTTGTGCTGCTGAGGAACTTGTATAGTCCATCCAGTGCTATGAAATAGATTAGAACTTAAATTCTGAGTACTGTAGTTTGCAAAAGGCTATCGATGGCAATGAGAGCCCCCAATCCATTAGCAGGATCCCCCTTTGCTGAGATCACATGGATCTTGGCTGAAAGCGGAGAATACTAGAAAGATGTTTACCTGTGTTTTATTGACTATGCAAGGGCAGTGGACTGTGTGGACTATAATAAACTACAGATAACCTTGAGAAGAATGGGGATTCCGGAACTCTTCATTGTACTCTTCATTGTTTCAAGAGGCTGTTGTGCAAACAGAACAAGGGAGTGCTGCATGGTTTACAATCGGGAAGGATGTGCATCAGGGTTGTCTGCTGAGAAAAGCATCAGAGAAGCTGGCTTGTATGAAGAAGAATACAACATCAGGATTGGAGGAAGTTGATTTAGAACCAGCGGTATGCAAGTGATCTAACCTTGCTGGCTGAAAGTGAGGAGGATGTGAAGCTCTTGCTGATGAAGGTCAAGGAGTAGAACCTTCAGTATGGATTATAACACAAAGTAAAAGAAGATAAAAAAAACCTCAAAACTGGACCCATAGGTGACGTCATGATAAATGGAGAAAAGTTTGAAGTTGTCAAGGATTTCGTCTTGCTTTGATCCGTAATCAATGCTCATGGAAGTAGCAGTCAAGAGATCAAAAGATCAAAGACAAGTTGCATTAGGTAATGTGCTGACCTCTTTAGATATTGAAAACAAGGATGTTATTTTGAGAACTAAGTTTCACCTGACCAAAGCCATGATATTTTAAATTGCATCATATGTTTGTGAAAGTTGGACGTTGAATAAGGAAGACCATACAAGATTAGATGCATTTGAATTGTGTGCTGGAGAAGAATATTGAAAGTACCATAGACTGCTAAAGGAGCAAATGTGTGCCTTGAAGGAGGTGGGACCATAGTGCTCCTTAGAGGCAAAGATGGCAAAATGTTGTCTTCCATACTTTGAACATGTTGTCAAGAGAGACTAGTCCCTAGAGGAGGATGTCATGTTGGGTAAAGTGGACGGGCAGAGAAAAAGAAGGTCTTAGATGCAATGGATCGGCACCATAGCCACAATGATGGTTTCAGGCTTAGGAACAATTGTCAGAATGGCAGAGAACAGTGCAATGCTTGGTTCTGCTGTGTATAAAGTTGCTATGAGTTGGAACCAACTGGATGGCACCTGACAACAAACAGAATTAGTCTCCATTGAATTCCTTCTAATCATTAACTGAGGCTGTAGATAAACTTGTCCTCAAACAGAGCACCCTGGAAAGTAGATTATTTCCACCCATCTCCAAGAAGAGGTAGCCTGGGTATCTCTTTGATGGAAGTGGGAGGAAGGGAGTGGTGAGCAAACAATGCCATGAGCAGGGGAACAATTGGGGAATTAAAATCAACTGTGAGAGAAGTGTAGGGACCGTGGTGGTGTTGGAGCAACAGTGATCTAGCTGAGAGGAATACTGAGAGTCAAATTAAGGGTAAGCGTAATAGTGGGGCAGGAGAAAGGTAAAAGGAAACAGGAAAGATCTAAGAAGTAAAACCATTGATAGAAGTAGAAACATGTAAATATATTACTTCATCAAAATAGAGGTATTGGTCTATGTGCATTATATATAATTATTTATATGGTAATATATTGAGGAAATGGACGGACTTTGAGCCTCTACTCAAGCCCTCTCTCAACCCAAGAACACTTTGTTCTATTCACCTGGCATTCTGTGATGCTCATCCTCCTGACACAATCGCTGAAGACAAAATGGGTACATAAGCAAATGTGGTGAAGAAAGCTGATGGTACCCAGCTACCAAAGATATAGCATCTGGGGTCTTAAAGGCTTGAAGTTAAACAAGCAGCCATCTAGTAGGGAAGCAACAAGCCCACATGGAAGAAGCAGGCCAGCCTGTGTGATCATGAGGTGTCAACAGGATCAGGTAATAGGCATCAGAAGGCCCAAAAACAAATAATCATAGTGTTGAGAATGAGGGAGGTCGCAGTCGAGACCCTAAACCCACCTGTAGACAATTGGACATCATCACTCAAAAGGGTCACAAGGAAGGGAAGAGTCAGCCAGGGTGCAGTGGAGTACCAACAAAACACACAATATTTCTCTGGTTCCTTGAGTTTTCCTCACCCCCAATATCATGACCCTAGCGCTAGCTTACACATCCATCTAGACTTGTACAGAAAAGAGCTCTCAACACACAGAATCCAGGATATATGAACCCTTCAGGAACAGAAATAGGAGTAGGGATACCAAGAGGGTAACAGCCCTACCCCACCAAAGGGAAGGGACAAACAGAAACGTGGGTGAAGGGAGACAGTGGTCGGTTTAAGATATGAAAATAATAATAGTTTACAATTTATCAAGGGTTCATGAGGGTGGGAGAGGAGGGAAAAAAGAGGAGCTAATACCACAGGCTCAAACAGAAATAAAATGATGGTGGCAGCATATTTACACATGTGCTTGATACAATTGATGTATGGGTTGTTATAACAGCTGTAAGAGTCCCCAATAAAATGATTGAAAACAAAATAAAAAATGAAGACATGTATAACTTGAAAGCATATTCAGGATTTCACCACTAAAAATATGCTGCTCTAAATTACTTTAAAAATGTGTCTAGGAGACTGATTTGACTGATGGGCTAGTTGTGTACAGTAGAAGGTAGATGTGTCTTCTCTGCTGTCCCCACCACGTCATATTCTCTGCATTAACTGGGAAGCCATCTGGCTGCCACATGTAGAGTCAGTTGCATTCAACAGGAGTGAGAAATGTAGGGATTCTCACAGAAGCACATCTGTAGGGTTAGACCTCCCCAGCTAGTGTGGATAAGTTCACAGGATGCCAAAGCATTAAGCACAGTTTCCAGTGTGGGAGGCCCTTGAACCTCCTCCTCCATTTCTGGCTTGAATAAATGCAGATTGTTGAACAAGCCTAGGCAAACACTTCATTGTATTATTCTCTGGTGTAGTGGGACCTTGTATACTTGAAGAATTCCTCCCCAGGACTGCCTTGCTCAACCGGAAATGCATCCTTTTCAGAGCTTTGTGGACTAAATCAAGCCTGAAGACCCTGTGCCTGTTTCCTCTCCTTGAAATGGCAGGGGAAGTGGCATTGGGGGAGGGTGGGCTTTCCCCAAGGCTTCCCACCTCCTTGGGCTGACAGAGAATTCTCTTCATTGCAAAATGGGGGTGGAAGGTTGGGAGAAAGGCATCTATTTGGTAGTGCCTGAGCATTGCTTCACCCGTAGGCAAACAAATGGTTTCAGTAACTGTTCCTTATCTTCCTTCTGTGGTCTGCAAGCATTCCTTTCCATCCTTCATTGTAATTTAAGGGCGGGAAGGAAGAAAAACCACAGAAATTAAGAGGTTCTAAAATAAGTTACTCTAGGGAAGGCAACTCCTGTGCTTTCAAAAATAGTCTACTGTCCCTATTAATTTTTTCTCCAAGATTCTTTTTGAAAACACCACCCATCCAACACCTTTCCGGGACTGGGAGATTGCACACCCCAAAGTTACTGTGCACTGAAAGTAGGTGGAGGAGTTATATCAGCCATCAGAAAAATGAGTGCCAAGCAGGCATACTCACTATGATGACATCACACATCTAGAAGATAAAAACTGGGTAGCTATTTCAGTACAGCAAATCTGGCCTTTTAATTGCCTGGGTAGAAAAAGTGCTGCTACTTTAAGAGATTTCTTTTTACATATTTTGATTTCTCCTCGATTCTTCTGGAATTTTCACATGATTCCAGATGGAATGATCTTTTGCAAACGAATGAGATGTTTATATGAGACACTGAGAGTTTCTTGTAAAAAAGCTATACCTCAAGACATTATTACGAGTCACATTCCCTTCTTCCATATTACAGCTAAGCTCCACCTCCTTTTTCTGCACAGAGGTTTCTGTGACTGTCTCCACCTATGTATTTGCTTTCATCTTCTGTGCATTCGCTTGTTCCTCTTACTATGTCCATTGAACACCCCACACATATTCACGAGGTGCTCAAGGTAAGACACAGGCCAAGGGTTATGTGGGAGTTTTTGTACGCTTGTAAGGAAGAAAGAAGTAAACATAACAATGCAACGTAGTGCTTGACGAGTACCATAAGACCGATACAAAGAAGGCACTTAAGAATTTCTAGGAGCCAAATCAGTTTCAGCTGGAGGAACTCTGGGTAGGCTTCATGGAATAAGTGACATGTGAATGTGACCATAGATGGGTAGGTTTTCATCCGAGGAAATGTTAAACAAAGGGGCAGTGTAATCCAAGGTAGAAATATGGGAAATATGTGTTTTATATAAAGGGAAAAATTTGCCAAAAGTTAATTTGCAGTGTGTGTTTAAGACTCCTGAAGGTAAAGTTGGTGAATAGATTGATACCTGATTTTAGAAGTTTATAAGGCCATTAATCTTGGACTTTTGAACTAGGTAGTTATACAAGCATAGTACAAGTTAGATTGAATTGCCACTCAGCTACAAACAGGATATGTGAATTTGATCTAGTTACTTCTAGTTACTAAAAGGATGAGGTGATGGGCTTTACCAGAGATTAGAAGGCCTTTTGGAAGACTATTCTTTTGATTCAAATAAGAAGTGACTTATGTGATATGATGTGATGTAGTATGATATGATGGGATAGGGGAGAAATGAACAAGTTAATAAAAATTGTAAAGGAAGAGTCTCTGCTTCTTCCAACAAGATTGTCCATATTTTAAGCATAGGAGTGAGCCTGCTCCTGTGTCTCTAGCTCCCTTCGTGACATAGAGAAGTAGTTCATGATGAGTAAGTGTCCTCCTGTATGATCTACTTTATTTGCTTCCATAGTGTCTGCTTTCAAGTCATTGTCTTGCATGGATTATTAAATAATCTTACTGCTGATCCATTACTAAATGACAACAAACAAACAAGCTACTGTTGAATTAGGTAGGAGTTTAATTTCAGACCATCATTTTTGTATTTATATGGAATCACTTAAACCACTTATCAAACCTCCCTATAATTTGTCCTAGTTGTCGTCCCTTCCGCTTTCCCCCCCTTCTTGTAAGATGTTCTCTTCCCCTGCCCCTTAGCGAGCGCCCGTTTACCCTCCAGCCCATTCCCTCTCTCGTCCTACCACCCCAGCAACCACCAACATCTGTTTCTTTTGGTTTGAAACTCTTTTATCTTAATTTTTTTCTTTTATAACATACAAGATTTTTCCTTTTGTGGCTGACTAACGTCCTCTAAATCCACTCATAATGTAGGTGTTTAAATTTTATCATTATTCTTTAACAACCATTAGTAAACTATTTCACACAGCCAACAAAGGTAGTATTCCATAAAAACAGGCCCCTCCAATACCAGAGTAGATTTTCATTCCCTAAAAGTCAACATGCGCGGACTCTAGAGAAGAGGGGAGAGGTTTGAATGACTCGTTTTTGGGAAAACCTAAAGAGCTTTTAAACTGAGAGTTCAAATATTCCAAGAGTACCTTCCCCACATCAAAACAAAACAAACAAAAACCTCCCAACACACTGCCATCTAGTCAATTCTGACTCATCGTGACCCTAGGAGACAGAGTAAACCCTGTCCCTGCGGGTTTCTGAAGTTGTAACTCTTTAGGAGAAAAGAAAGTCCTGTCTTTCTCCCAGGGTGTCTGGTGGTTTTGAACTGTTGACCTTGCAGTTAGCTGTCCCACACTCAACCCAATCAAGGCATGATAGAATGATTATTAATAAGAGTAAATGCTATGCGACTCATATTATGTCATAAAAACTCATAATACACGGTGACTAAAAGTCACTGAGGAAACCAAACAGAGCTTCGATTCCACATGAGTAACTTTCATCATCTTCGCTCTATTTTTTTAAAAGACATTTTATTGGCACTTCATTCACTTGTCATACAATTCAATAATTTCTTGCTTTCTTTCTGACAAGAACTCCAAAATCAAAGAGGCTTCATCGCTTTCACAACTCATTACATGCATTTTATGATATCCTAGGAATGCAAATGAGAGAATCCACTAATAGTATGAGATGACTTTAAGGATGTTTACTTTTACCTGAGAATAGTATTCCAAGATTTGCATCTCTACATCGGTATGGAGTATTGCACAGCCTTTGCTTGTTCTGCAGTGCCAAGTGTATGGCTCTTCTCCATCACTTGAAAAGAATGCCAGGACATTATTAACTACTTCAGATTAGCTGGTAGAGAGATAAAGGTGATGAATGGTGCTTGGCCCCAAATGGTAAAATTAACTGAGTTCTATGCTTCCAGGGAAAACAGGCAGCTTTATTTATTGCTCCTTATAATAAATATTTGGGTAGGTCTGACAAATAAGTATAAATGATATTATCCAAAACTTAGGACCAGGATTCTATTACAAATTGTAATCACTACTGAAAGAAGATGGGCATTTTTTAAAAAAGCCATCTTAGTAAGCAATTAGAAAATACTTCTATTAAAAGAGGGAAAAATGTTTGTAACATGTGCAATTGAGGTCTTTTAATAGGTCTCATGCTGATCCTGAGCGATGGAGTAAATTATTCATATATATTGATAGTCTTGGTATTGCGTTTCATTCAAATTACTCAAGTCGAGTAGGGGCACGAAGGAGTTCATTGCTGAGGAGAGACGCGCTGACTGATAGTACAATAGGATGTGATTTAACAGAGTAGCGAATGCTAGGACAAACAAACATCATAAAGAAGCAGAACTTGAAATACATCTTCTTCTATTGGAGATATTTCTCAATATGTATTCTCATCCAGATAAGACAAATTGAGTTTAATAGAATAAATCTTGTGATGGCTAATAATTTCCTTGTAAAGGTGAGCATTATCTCTTAAAAAAAGAAAGAAAAGCCAGTCATCTGAAGGGTAGAATGACTGTCATTGGATTTGAATAAGGCTGTCGCGAACCTTAGTGAGATGTGTCAAAATAACAACAAAAGAAATAGGTAGGACACGGTCTTATTTTTCTTCCATTGTGCTTCAGTAGCAGACAGTTGCCATTTGATACTAAAAGAAAAGAGAATATTCAGACTTACTAATGCAGTCAATATGAGGCAATAGCAGAAAAACTAGTTGTGACTGGGTTTATGACACGTCTTCAGTTCACAAAAGGCACAAGCCTGGACAAGTCAGCATGAGTCACTTCAGCAGGTGGTATCTTAATATTATTACCGTAAAGATTTTCAGGATGAATGGCCTCTGTGGACCCTGATATGTCCCTATAAATAATGTGATACTGCATTCTAGACATTTCTTGAAAGTTTCATGTCTAATCGTAAGTAATAATTCTCTAGTTCCTTCAGCATGCCAAGCTACATAGCATATACATTTCGTTGCAACATGTCAAAAACATGTCAAACAGCCATTTAGTACAACAGTACACGCCACAGAAATAAATCTTCAATAAGGAATGTCCATTTTTCAGCATGACAAAATAATTCAACTGAATTATGCTGCTAAGCAAGAAGTGTTCTCCAAAGAGGGTGCTAAAACATGGATACTAATAAGAATCACAAATGAAGAGGCCAACAGCATGTTTATTTGGGAGGAGTTATGTAGTTTGCACTGAATATGTACCTGGTCTATTCTACGCCACTGTGTAAATCTCACACTCATCTTTTTGTCTTCATTTTCCCAACTATAAAAAAGTGGGTAATAATACCAACCTGTCTCACGGGGGTGTGGTGGAAATTAATTAAGGCCCATCAAAGGTTTTGAAGGCCAAAGATGAAAGGCACCATAGTAAGTACACAGCCTCATCATTAGCACTGAAGTTAGTGGAATATATCGACGCTTGTTTGTTGATGGAAAAATCCTAGAACATTCCATAAGAATACTTTCTTCTTGGGTTTACATGATTTAAATTGAATTGGTTCATAAATGTGTTTATAGGTGTAAAGACAGAGATGACTCCATATTCATACCTTCAATCTAGACTAATAGGCAAATGGAAGAGAGCATTAATTTGAAATGGAATATATGGCCAGTTAGAATAAAAAATATAAATTGTATTTACTTTTTGTTTTGCCTTTGTATACAAGGAAACTTCAGAAATTTTATTTAAAAATGGAATTAAAAAATCATTTTATCAGGGGCTCTTACAGCTGTTAAAACAATCCATACATCAGCGGCTCTCAACCTGTAGGTCGCGACGGCTTTGGGGGTCGAACAACCCTTTCACAGGGTCACCCAATTTATAACATTAGCAAAATTTCGGTTATGAAGTAGCAACGAAAATAATTTTATGGTTGGGAGGAGGGGCTCACCACAACATGAGGAACTGTATTAAAGGGTCGCAACACTAGGAACCACTGCTCTATATCAATTGTATTCATCACATTTGTGCATGTGTTGCCATCATCCTTTTCAAAGCATTATCTTTCTACTTGAGCCCTTGGCATCAGCTCCTCTTTTTTTTCCACCCTTGTGAATTCTCGATTAATTATAAAATATTGTTATTTTCATACCTCACATCATCTGCTGTCTCCCTTCACCCACAGTTCTATTGTTCATTCCCCCCGGTAATGGTGGGTTGTACATTGATCATTGTGATCAGTTTCCTTTTCCCCGCTTCCCCCCAAATATTTCTCCTGCCCTCATGGTATCGCTACTCCTATGATTGTTCCTGAGGGGTTTATCTGTCCTGGATTCTGTGTGTCCAGGGCTCTTATCTATACCAACGTACATGCTCCAGTCTAGCTGGATTTGTAAGTTAGAACTGGGTCATGATACTGGTGGGGAGGAAGCATTAAAGAAATAGAGGAATGTTGAGTGCTTTGTAGGTATGATACAGCACTCTGGTTGACTCATCCCTTCCTTGTAACCCTATTGTGAGGGAATGTCCAATTGTCTACAGATGGTCTTTGGTTCTCCACCCCAATCATCCTTGTGCATATCAATATGATTGGGTTTTTTTGACACCTGATGCCATTGACACCGCATGATCACACAGGCTGATGTGCTTCTTCCATGGGGGCTTTGTTGCTTCCCTGCTAGATTGTTGCTTGTTTAACTTCAAGGCTTTAAGACCCCAGATGCTATATCATCTAATAGCTGCGCACCATCCGTTGTCTTCACCACATTTGCTTATGCACTTCCCACATTTGCTAAAAGAAGATCATTAGTCAAGATATTACACAATAAGCATCTAAATAAAAGATCACACAACTAAAAAATGTTTTAAAATGGAATTAAAAGATACAAAGTTTTAAAAATGTAAACTTTACTTCTCAACATAAACTACATCAAGTTCAAGACAATTTTTGAACTGATACCAGCCACTGCTTTAGTCCGTCTCTAGGAGTTTAGCCATGTCAATGCATTTTCTTGTATTATTAAATGAAGAAAAAGGGGGTACCCTTCAAAGAGTTTAAAGATTACGACACCTAAAGAAGTCAGGAGGAGCCAAACCAGAACTGTAAGGTTGATGCTGAATGATTTCCTATGGAAACTCTCTACAAAGTGCCCTTGTTTATGAAAGGAATGAGGAAGAACATCATTGTGGTGTGAAGGCCTCCCTGTTGAAGCTTTCCAAGGCGTTTTTCTGTTAACACTGGTTAACATTCTGAGAACATTTTATTATAAGCTGATGTTATCATTTTTTGGCTCTCCAGGAAATCGGCAAGCAAACCTTGAGCATCCCAAAATAACTATTACCGTGACCTTTGTTCTTATCTAGCGTACTTTTGCTTTGGTTGAACCACTTTTATATCTTCATAGCCATTGCTTGGATTGTGATTTATGCTCAGGATCCTACCGGTACAGTAATTTCTCCTGTTTGTTATTCTATGATTAGAATCAAGTTACAGAATCTCTTCTAAATCCACTTTGATTTTTTTTCTTTCCTATGTTCTCATGACCATTTGCTTTCATCATGTATGTTGTTCTTGATGTCCTCTCACAGCTCATCAGGTCTTCTGTCACTAGTGTTCAATGTAGCAAATCTGCTCTTGAGATACCTTTGAAATTTGGGTGGGATGTGCTCAAGATTGTGGATAGCCGTGGGAAGAATGGAAATTCCAGAACACTTAATTATACTCATGTGGAAGCTGAACATTGACCAAGAGGCAATTGTGTGACGCAAACAAGAAAATATAAGATGGCTTAAAAATCAAGAAAGGTGTGTGTCAGGGTTGTACCCACTCATCATACTTATTAATTCTGTACACCGAGAAAATAATCAGAGAAACTGGACTAAATTAGAATTCATAAACCAGAATAAAATGTACCTATTTGCTTTTGCTGTCCCTCTGGATTGTTCCAGTGGCATCACCCACTTTGGGAAACACTGGTCTAGAAGAACTTTTATAGTGGTGTGCATCCAATAATGAAATGTTTAATTTGTTGCAAATATTTAGCATCGAGACACTAGTAATCCATTTTAGACTATAGATGTCATTAGGTTTTATCTGAGACTGCCCATTGTATTGAGGGAAGTATGTTTCTCTTAAGTGCCTTAATTTAGAAGCCAATCCTTCTTCCATGACAGAGTACATTTCCTGGATGCCCACTGACTCATTTAAAGATAAAGATCACTGTGATGAACCAGTTATTTCTTTGTTCTGTAATAAGATAAAATATTACTTGTCTGCTTTTGGCTGAGACACAGTTTTGGTTACATTATATTTCAACAGCAAATGTTGAATAAATTAATCATTTTACTTTGGTAGTATCATTGCTTATTGGTAGTGTAGTCTTTAAATGATCACAAGTAGAGCCAGGAACATTCTCAAGATATCATTTCTTAATTAAATGATTGGGAAGTCCGTTGGTAAAAATCTTGGATGATATTAATTAACAATGAAACTATCATACCTCAGAGTTTCTGTCTTTCCTGGAGTCTCTAAAAATGTACTGGTTTTTAGTGACAATCTTTCAGTATGTTGGATCCTGGGAACAATTCATTACTGATGTTTACTTTGCCTTGGGCCAGGCTGTACACTGACTCAATAATAACACAACTTGGGAGGTTGTTACTTTAGCATTGTTATATCCTATACTGGTTGTGGTCAAGGACAAAAATAGAGAAAGAGAGGGAGTCTGGAAAACCAGGAAAAATATGTCTTAAACACTTTTATTATTAAAAAAAGAGTTTAGTTTCAACCAGTTAATGATCCAATTCATATTTCCTTTGTTAAAAACTCATTTATCCTTTACCTCAAAATTTGAATGTAAACATTAATGGTCATGGTTGATGGCTATGGAATTAACCAGCATAATTTTGGTTAGAGGAGTAGTGATTCACCACTTTTTTATGTTTGATGACGAGGCAGAGAGTTATATTTAAAATGGCTCTGTCCCAGAGGGTGAGCAGTGTGGTTTCACTACCCAGCCTGCCCAGAAAAGCAAAAGTTGGGGCGATTAAAGCCATAGAACACAGTGAGCATGAAATTGTAGGACATCTTATAACTCGATTTTCTTAACAGTGTAGTAAAAATGTTTTTTGTTTCTCACAATATTACTTAAAAAAATCAACGGTATCAGGAAACATTTTCCAAATGATCTTTTATTCTTTTTGCATCTCAGACATGAAGGGACTAAAAAGAATAAACAAAGACAGTATTTTTGCCTAGTTCAGCACCTGATTATTTTTGAACTTCATGAAAAAAAAATTCTTCCTTTCCCTGAGGTCTCTTTCATGTATTCGTTCTATCTCTTGCTAGAAATATACTATATTCATGTAGGATTTTGTAAAGAAAGATTAAGGCAGTTTGATACAGTTCAACAAAGGCATATTCAGAATGTTTTTGCTGGACAGGTGGGGGTGGTGTCTTTATTAAGGTACTTGACATATAGATAAACTCACAAATCTGCTGCCATTGTTGTACTGGGGTGCACCTTGTGCAGGGTTTCAGAGACTACCATGTTCACTCCCGTGAGCAGCTGTGGATTTGTTCTGCTGACCATGTGGTTAGTTGTCCAGTATTTATCGCCTAGCACCACCAGGGCTCCTTATATTTATTCAAATTGTATCCAGTTATGAATATATGCCAGGTTGCATTAAATGGTAGAACTCATGTTTCCCTGGCTCTTCCCACTCTTCTGAATGAGTTGCCATTTGCCCCTGAAAATCACCCATGATTGCCCACTTTGTGTGCCTGAGATAGTCAATCAGTTTGTTGAAGCAGCCAGAGAAAATAAAACAGACTTTTAAAAGCTCAGGTGAAACTATAATATAAACAGAATATTATCTTTGGAGCTGCAAGACTCTACTGGGATCTTCAAATTAAACACTGTGAATTTATTCATGGGGTAACTGATATTATAAGGCATGATATGATTAGTAATATATTCATATCTAGTCAAATGATCATACCCATGATTTTTTTATGACCCTGACAGATTTGAGAATAATTTAAATATATTCCCCATCTTTAATTTACCTAGTAGCTTCAATTAGTCCCCCTTACCATACTTGCTCAATTTATAATAAAAAGCAAAATTTAAACTTGAGTTCTTGTTTTATGTATATGCTAATTCATTTAAATAACCAAAACAAAGGTAGTCGAAGAATGAAGGGTTCATAGAAAACTTTTATATAATATAAAAAATATATATAAAAGCATTTGGTTGCTCAAGAATTGATTAAAGGCTAAGGTATTTATTTGATCTTGTGCATAAGAAACTAAGTTATTAAGCCAATGAACATATAGAAAGCCATATTCAAGAACATTATTCGAGGTGCCAAGATTGAAAAATGAAAAACAGTGGTTCCTACACTTCAGGAACCCAGCCCACTATAAGAGGTGAGCACAAGAACGAATAGGTGGGATCCCACAAGCATAGATGCACACTGTGGCTGGCTTTGGGAAAATGTAACAGACGCGATATACTTTGAGCTTTCAAAACAGAATGACCCTAAACTACATGCAGAAGTAGAAGCAAGGGCATTTCAGGCAAAGAGAACAAAATGTGCAAAGAAACAGAATTTTGAAAAGATATGTGAGTTGTTCATTTTGGTTTGGAGCTTAGGTTTGTGGTGGGAGTGGAAGGAAATGAAATTGGAGCAGTATATTGGAGTTGCATCATGAAGGACCCTGAATGCCAGACCAAAGAGCTTAGCTTGCATAGGATCCAAGAACTCTCAGCTCACTGCCTTCAATGGGTGAGTCTTGGAAAATCAGGGACAATCTTTCAATAAGAAAAGGGTATGATCATATTTGTAAAAAGGTTTTATGAGAAGATTGGATTGCAAGAGAGATCAATAAGAGGGTGGAGCTGGGGAAAAAGAGAGAGAAATAGGACTCTCTAATAGTAGTCTAGGGTAGGGATCATAACTGCCTGAATTGAATTAGTTGCAGCAAAAATGGGGCCCAGTGGCCAGGTGTGACAGGATTTGGGAAAGGATGATAAAGAAGGGTGGTGGCTCCAGAATGCGTTTCTCAGTTCGGAGACCAGAAGATTTTGATTCCAGTCACTGTAATTGAAAGGGAGTACACTGAGGGAGACAATGGCATTTCCAGGGTTGTTTATTCACTTTATGTTTATGATGAAACACTGCGGCTTAACTGAGTTGACAAGCTAAAAGATACACGTGTGGAAAAGCCGATCTGGAACTTAGAAGATGAATCCTAACTGGAGAATCAGAACTAGGAACATGTTAAGAATGCCGTCAAATCACATACCGAAAACTTCAGCCAATCATTTCATCTAGCTTCTTGCTGCTCAGACTCTGAACTTTCAAGAACGGAGAGGGCAATGGGAGATCCTTAGCCTTCCCGTATCTTCCATACTATGCGGGTAACAGTATCCACAACTGGGTCCTGGGGCGTTTTCCCATCACTCTGAACTTAGTCCCCATGCCTTAGGCTGGGTTCTCTAAAGAAGCAAAAGCACACACACACACACACACACACACACACACAATGGAATTGCACTGGGCAGAGTGGAGAATTCATGCTAGGTGAGCATTGAACAACTTGCTCTGAGAGTCACTCAGTGGAGTCACCTGGTAAGGTTCTCTCTGCTCACAGTGAACTTTTTCATGAAAACAGTTTCTCTGGAATCTCTGTTTTGGTGATGGTCAATTGAAGAAAACAGCATGTGCCTATGAACTTTTGGTTTCTGCTCAGGAAAAATGCCACAGAAACCGTTGTGATGTTGAACACAACTTACAAGGATAGTTCTATGGAAAAAACTCAAGTGTATGAGTGGTTTTCTCATTTTCCAAAAGGTGAAATGTCGATTGATGACAAACCTGGTTCTGGATGACTGTTAACTTCCCGAATGGATGAAAATGTTAATTTAGAGCATATTTGGGGTTCCTCCCAGCAGGTCTGACTGTTAATCAAGCATTCTCTTTAGATGTTCTGAAAAGATTCCGTTAACAGTGTGCAACCAAAAAGGCCTGACTTGTGGCAGACAGGGGACTGGTTTTGCCACCACAACAATGCACTTGCTCACACAGCTTTGCCAATGGGCCAGTTTTTGGCAAAAAACGGCATGCCTCTGTTGCTTCACATACCTTACTCACCTGACCTTACTCTGTGTGTGACTTTTTTTGGTTTCTGTGAATGCAGAGGGACATAAAAGGACAGCTATTTGATGACTTAGAAGAGATGAAGAAAAAACAAGGGAGGTGCTGTCAGCTGTTGAAACACATGACTTTGAAAAATGGTTCTAACAATGGAATCACAGATTTAACAAATGTATTAAATATAATGGAGAGTGCTTTGAAGGTGATAAGGTTGTTTGTTTAAAAAATTAAAAACATAGGTTTGAAACAAAATTAAAATTCTGGGTATTTTAGGGTCCCCCCCACCGTGTGTGTGTGTGCATAAAACACATGATCTGTATACATAAGTTTATAGAAGACATGTATATGAAAAAATTAGCTCATAACAGTTAGTTGTATATGTAGGTAAGTCCAGTTTGGTTTCAAGTCTGTGGTCCGATATCAAGACAGAGGCTCCTCCTGACTAAAGCAACTTTGGAGGCTGATGAGATGCAGGACTGACAGGACACAATAAACTGCAGAGAATAAAAAACTCCAAGTCAGTAGATCAGATGACAGTTCAGATGACAGGCGGTTGATGGCTCTCAGGATTTGCAGACAATATGGCGGGCTGTTGGCTCAAATCCAAAGAGCCAGATGTAGAACCTAGACCCGGCACAAGGAAGCAAGCTTTCCCTCAGCTTCCTATTATAAGAAGTACGCTACACCCACAAGGAAACATCCTTTCAATTGCATCAGTGCTATGACCTAAATAAGGGAGTTGTACACCACCTTAGTCTTTTTACAACTGCTTGGCCAATCATAGCAGGTCCCATTACAGAGTTGATTATATTTTGCTAGGTTATAGGTATGGCTAGGTACGTATTACTAGACCTCAAACCACCAAGCCACTGAGAATCCTGGCGCAATCAGGTGACACCAAACCTAACTATCACATCAGACATACCTTATCATTAATCTTTCAGAAAGCCACACCAGCTAGCATCCCAGTTTTCTTCTCACCCACCCCTGTCAACAACTGTGAAAGTTCTGAGATTGCCCGTTGTAGTTCATTGTTATTGAGTCAGCCCCGAGGCATGACAACCTCGTGCACAACAGAATGCAATGCTGCCTTTCCCCATGTCATCCCCATGTTTGATTGCATGTTGGGTTTTCATTTCTGGAAGCAGATTAGCAGGCTGTTGTGTCTAGTTTTGCCTTGTCTGGAAATGGATGAAACCTGTCAGCATCATCATAGCAGCATGCTGGCTGGCACTAACAGGTGGATGGTACCTTTGCAGGGGTGCATTGGCCTTCATTTGGAGTCAGATCTCCCACACAGGAAGTGAGAATTCTATCACTGAACTATTGGCTAGTAAATTAGCCTGCTATAGTTTCGTGGACACTGTCAAAAGATCTGAGACGTCAGACTCAGAGAAATAACTACTTTATAAACCTGTAGAACAACAGGCACCATGATTTTCGTGTTCATGTTATTCATGCCCCTGTCAATTTTATGGAGGTGATAATGCAGAGGGCCACATGAATGCTGAACACACAGTGGGTTTGCTTCACAGGTGAGAAGACTTGAGCATAGGCAACCCCAACCTACTATTATAAGTCTGCAAGCAAACTGTTTGTCCTGTAGGGTAATACCTCAATTTTACCAGGCAATAAGCAAATCAACTCTGTGCTCTAAAGCAAGATAGTGTCTCTATTTTCATGATTGTTCTCTATCTAAAAATCTTTGAAAAGAAAGGCTCAGGGAAAAAAGCCCTGCAAATAGGTTTAAAATATTCTTCCCTCTCTTTTGTGTTTCTGATTTCCTCTCTTTATTCCCTGTTAAAGTATAATTCAATCTATTAAAATTCATTTTTAATAGCTGATATTCTATAGTGGTAAAATTCAGCAGCAATAAAATTTTACCTTTAAGCCTCTTAATATAAAATTCAAGCTCAAACTATTATGGCAACCAAAAAAATTGTAAGGCAATATTTAAGAAAAAAAATTTATGGTATTTTTTCGAGTATATACTTTACAAAGTTTAATAAAAACTCAAAATCAGGTGTGATCTCTTTGAAATTTCTACTCACAGGTTACAAGGCAAAATTAATTGCAAGTATGCATTTTTTAGAGGTAATTCCTAAAATCACACACACACACACACACACACACACACACACACACCATAATACTGATTCCACCCCTGCCCTTCCCAACATATCCAGAATAAGCAAGCCCTCTGCCTTCAAAATTGTCGTTACTTGCCATGACATCTGCAAAGGTACTCTGTTTCTGTACCATCATGATCTTCGGTTTGTTTCTATCCTTCGATGAGGTATTTGTACAGACTCTTCCAGTGTTGGGAAGCTCATCTTCCAGCATCATTCTGTTAGGGTTTGCAATGACTATTTGAAAGTAACCTGGCAGCTCTTGCTTTCTCGTCTGTGTCAGTCTGAATATCTGCTGACACCTGTTAATTTTGGATGACAGCTGCTATTTGAAACACCAGCAGCATGCGTCATAGCAAGATGCCAACCACAACACTACAGCCAACTGAAAGACTGGTCCTCATAAATGAATTGTCATGGGTAGCAGTTTTATTACAGGATTTAGTAAGACATTATGAGAGCAGTTATTTTTTCCAGACTGGAAGAAAAATGTTCTTACAACCGTCATTAAGTCAGTGTCACGTATTTGAGGTGCTGTTATTTGAAGTACTCCACTTTTGTGCATAGAATTTTGTGTTAGTTATCATTGGAATTCAACTTTGGGTGTTAGGAGATGCCAAACAATAGTGGTCTAAAATTAGTTGGGTAGTACATTTTGTAAATGTTTTTGAAGTGGTTAACACAAGGTTGATTTGTCATTCCACCCTGTCAGGGGTCCAGGTTTCTTCTAACTCTTTCCATAGTATGCAAACCTCTATCCCAAAGGTCACCCACATAGTCTAAGCTGTCTACTGCTCACAAATGAAAGAGTTGATCATGTTTTGCCCCAACACTTTTTTGTTAGTTTGTTGTATTGTGGTGGCTTGTGTGTTGTGCTGATGCTGGAAGCTATGTCGCTGGTATTTAAAATATCAGCAAGATCATCCAAAGTAAACAGGTTTCAGTATAGCTTCCAGACTAAGAACACACAACAAAGGAGGAAGAGGCTGTCCACTTTGGTTGAGTTAGCCACTAAAAATCTCATAGATAACATCTAAACACTGTCAGATACTGAAAGCCTCACACAGAGGAGCAGGGCGTTGTCAGATGTAGTGCCAGAAGATGAGCCCTTGAGGTTGGACGTTACTCAAAATACATCTGCGGGAGCTGCCTTCTTACAGAAGAGTCGATCCGATGGACGTGGATAGAGTAAAGAATTCACGACCTTCATTTGCTGATGGAGAAAACTCAAACTGAGAATAAGCAGCTGCAAATCCCTATTGATACTTTGAACTTGCATCTACCAAGTCTGAAACTAGGAATTCATTGAAATGAAATAAAATTCATAAAGATGGGTATGATAGGCACTAGTGACCTGAAATGGATGGGGATTGGCCATTTTGAATCAGAAAATTATATAGTTTACTATGCCAAGAATGATGGCCTCAAGAGGAATGGTGTCACATTCATTGTCAAAAAGTGACATTTCAGGAGACAATGGACAGTGTAAGATCTGAAATGATAGCAATATATAATTGATCAAGGATCCATAAAGGTGGGAATGTCGGGGAGGGAGGGGACAAAAGAGGAGCTTATACCAAAGGCTTAAGTAGAAAATGTTTTGGAAATGATAGTGGCAACTTATGTATAAATATGCTTGATACAATTGATAATGGAATGTTATAAGAGCTGTAAGAGTCTCCAATAAAATGATTTTAAAGAAATATTTAAAGGTCTATTTTGAAGTACAATGTTGTTTGTGATAGGAAAATAGCTATCCATATAGAAGAAAATTTAGTCAATACAACTATTATTCAAATTTATGCACCAATCACTAAAGCTAGTGATGCAGAAATTAAAGAATTTTACTAAAGTCTTCAGTCTGAAATTAATTCAACATCAATTCAGTTAGGTAGTTATTGGTAATCAGAATGCACAGGTTGGAAACAAAGGGGAAAGAGCATTAGCTGGAAAATATGCATTCGGTGATAGAAATGAAGCTGAAGATCGCAAGACCAATCACTTCATTGGAAATACTTTTTAAAAAATAATTTCATTGGAGGCTCATACAGCTATAATCACAATATATACATACACACATTGTGTCAGTATTTACATCTTAAAGAACATTTTACATGGGTACAGGCTATAGCCTCTCTTCTCCATTACTCTGTCACTCATCCCCCTCTCTTTAAAAATACTTTTATTTGGGGCTCTTAAATCACTTATCATAATCCATATGTTCATCCATTGTATCAAACACATTTGCACATATGATGCCGTCATCATTTTCAAAGCATTCTCTTCCCACATAAGCTCCTGATATCAGCTCCCCATTCCTTCCACTTCCCTTCCCCACCCACCCTCTCTCATAAACCCTTGATAAGATATAGATTATTATTTTTATATCTTACATGGTCCTCTGTCACCCCTCACAACTTTTTCTTTGTTCACCCCCCTGGGAGGGGGGTATAGATTGATCCTTGTGATCGATTCCCCCTTCCTCCCCCCACCCTCCACTAATCCTCCTGGTATCTCTACTCTCATTGTTAGCCCTGAGGGGCTTATCTATCCTGGATTCCCTGTGTTGCAGACTCTTATCTGTAGCAGTGTGCAAGCTCTGGTCTAATCTGATTTGTAAGGTAGAATTGAGGTCATGATAATAGGGGAAGGAAGCACCAAAAATCTAGAGGAAATTTGTGTGTTTCATCGGTGCTGTACTACACTTTAACTGGTTCATTTCTTTCCTGTGATCCCTCTGTAAGGGGATGTCTAATTGTCTACAGATGAGCATTGGGTCTCCACTCTATAACACTCCCCCCATAACATTCACATTGGGTATGATTTTGCTCTAGGTCTTAGATGCCTGACACCTTATCCCATTGGCACCTCGTGATCACACAGGCTGGTGTGCTTCTTCTATGTGGGCTTAATTGTTTCTCAGCTAGATGGCTGCTTGTTTATCTTAAACCTTTAAGACCCTCAGATACTATATCTTTTGGTAACTGGGCACCATTAGCTTTCTTCACCACATTTGCTTATGCACCCACTCTGTCTTCAGTGATTGCTTCAGGAAGGTGAACATCACAGAATGCTGGATTGTTAGAACAAAGTGTTCTTGTGTTGAGGGAGTACTCGAGTCAAGGCCCAATGTCCATCTGCAACCTAATTCTTAACATATAGATATGAGTACACAGTACTATTCCTCTCTCATTATATATATGCCCGTATTTAGATCTCTATAAATGTCCTTAGCCTCCTGTTTCTTTCCTCTATTTCCTTTTATTTTCCCCTTGTCCCATTTCCATGTTCAGCCTTCATTCGGGTTTAGTAGTTCCTCGCTGCTACATTGTCCTTGATTAAGCCCCCCTAGGCATCGTATGTCCTTCTCTCCATTGATTTTAGTTTACTTTTTTGTCCCATTTTTCAACAACACACCAGGAAACTCTACATGTGGAATTCACCAGATGGAATATACAGAAATCAAATGGACCACATCTATGGGAAGGGAAATGGAGAAGCTCAATAGCAGTAGCTAAAACCAGGTCAGGGACCGACTGTGGAAAAGACCATCCGCTTCTCACATGTAAATTCTGGTTGAAGTAGAAGAAAATTAAAGCAATTTTATGAGAGCCAAAATATAACTGTGGGTCTATCCCACCTGAACTTTGAGAACATCTTAAGAACAGATTTGACACATTGAACACTAATGACAGAAGAACAGATAAGCTATGTTGGGACATCAGGAACATCCTCTATGAAGAAAGCAAAGTGTCATTAAAAAGACAAGAAACAATGAAATAAAGCAGATGTCAGAAGAGACTCTAGACTTGTTCTTAATTGTAGACTACCTAAGTCAAATGGAAAAAAATGATGAAGTCAAAGAGCTGAACGGGAATTTCAGGAGGCACTTTGAGAAGACAAAGTCAAATATTATAACGAAGTGTACAAAGACCTAGAGTTAAAAACCAAAAATGTAAGTACAAGGTTAGCTGAAAGGTTAAACTGAAAGAGTTAGGGAAAAAAATTTAAGGTTTGAATTGAAATACTATAAGACTCTATGGGCAATATATATATACTTCATTCTGAGTTTGTTTATCATTTCATCTAGTTGAAATCAAATCATACATTACTTCAGTACTGGCCAGACACTGTGCTAATACTAAAATAAACATTGACAGTAAGTATTCACATGAATAATTCTTTTATCATATGAATAGGAATATCATTAGCTATTTGTCTTTACACACTTGTTTCATCCCATGTGGATTCTCCTCCCCACCACAAGAGCTATTTCTAGATAAGTAAAGATTGCCAATCTTGGTTCATTTCTTTGTATTTAAAAAAAAATTATAACCACGATTAAAGTATACAATTACTATATCTATATAAAAGCACTGAGCATATGAAACATCAATAAACAATTTTTACAAAGACATACCTCCATTTCAAATTTTGAGATCAGCTGAGGCTAGTGGGGTAGGCAGACACTCAAGAGATTTCTGATTCATAATCACATGATGACTGTATTTCTCTCTGAAAAGTCACAGGCATCTATGAGGAAGACAAGTCAGGAGAGCTAAGAAAATGAGTCAGGCCACATTCAACCTGATTCAGCCCACGCGTCCAGCATTGGTGTTGGGTACACTTTCAAAGTTTGATATTTGCACATTTTAGGTTAGTGATGGTTTGAAGCAGAAGATGGAGCGGACAACCAATAACTCCAAAGGAATGTCCACATCACCACAAGAATCTAAAGTAGAATGCATGTGACTGTCCTTCAAAGAAATCTACCAACAACCAGATACAGTTAGTTTGTCTTATCCCTCTGATCTTTGACTATGACTTCAGGAGGTTTAGGAAGCAGCCCTTTGCTTCAGAGTAAAAAAAAAAAATCATGATCTATTTGTGAGCTGCCCACTACTGCCCTAACTGAAAGCTAGCTACTTCTTAATATTGAAGGGCCCTTGTTACCGTTTGGCCTTAGGATTTTTAGTTTTCTCTACATTACTGAAAGCACCTGGAATTAGACAATGAGACTGGAATGGAAATTCAATATTTGAACCAGATTCCCTTTCACTAACTGTGAATAAATATTTACTGAGCATCTACTCTATGCCCAGCAGTGGTTTTTCAAAAGCCTGGGTGCCGGTTGGGACATCATCTTGCAAAGCCAGTGATGATCACAGCTAGGAGGAGGGGATTTCGCTCGATGACATGATTTAACTGGAAGAGTCCAACCGGGGTCGGACACCTGGCTGCACCAGGTGCTCCAAGTAGCACTGCCTCAGGCGGCTGCCCTGGATCTTGGGACTGTTTGGGTAATAAGGAGCCCACTGCTCCGACAAGGTTTTCCTGGGGCCTGGCTGCTCCAGGTGCGGGGCTGGCAGGCTTAGCCTCCGGAGCCAGGCGCTCCTTCCCAGTCCCTGCTTACAGTACTCACGCTGCAGCTCCGGGTGGGCCTCTTGGTTCTTGCAGGCCAGCCTCCAAACTTGTCACAGGCATGGAACTTTTCTGAGGAAACAGAGGGGTGTAGCCCTTATCATGAAATGGAGATGTTTATTAATTAATGGCTCATTGGCATGAAATTTATTACTGATCATTCTAACTTTGTATTTTTGATACTCCAGAATATAATTATTTTCAAAGGACAACCTTGGATCTCAAAGTAAAATGAAGTTCTGTGTGTATGTGAGAGCTTGAAGGATTGAAAAATCAAATGACTCAAAGTACTGTTTGTAAAACTAGTGTGTGGTAAATCTCTACTTTTTAAAAACAAGAACTAATACTTTTCATACTTTAAATCCTGATTTTTTTGTCTATGAAATGACATTACTTTATTATTTTAAAAAATTAGTGTCCAAATCATTTATGACTTTGGATCAAGGCTTATGAGCCCCAAATGCAATTTCTATAGAAAGATGACAGGTTTATATAGAATTACAAAGCTTCTATTGTAAAATGAATTCTTACTCTAATTAAAAGATTTTCAGTACAGATAAAATATGAAAACAGTAATTTTTAAAATAGTGAATTTTAAAAGTGTCTACTTGAGATCCTCTAACTGTAAAACCACCCACATGTATGCAGTCAATTCTGAATCATAGTAACCTAACAGAATGGAGGAGAACTCTCGGTGTGTGTGTATGACAGTTATGTTTATATATATACACAGGCATATATACAAGCAGTTATGTTGGCACTTTATCCACATTTCGCACGATTCAGCACTCCAATCATATCAAGAAGAGTTGTACAATAATTACCACAATCCATTTTAGAACATTTTCTGCTATTCCTTGTTATTCTTGTAATTTTTAAAAATCATGGCAAAAATATACACAACAAAACATTCTCCCATTCATATGTTTATATTTTTATAAATTTATTAAACATTTCATCTTACTAATGTTTTAAAAATTTTATTGGGGGCTCTTATCCATCTTACTGATTTCTTATTTGAAAATGTGGTGATGACATTTCTACTGGTACTTGAATAGTACATGAACTAAATAGTGGAATACCAGTTGCTTTGCCACTTTACTCCATACCTAAAATAACCGAATGATAGATTTGATTGTGTTTCACAATTTACAAGAATATAACAGGATTTTAAATGAAGCAAGGCTCTTCAGAATAGTTTTTAGTTCTGCTTGCTGTTGCCATCTTGAAATTTTAATTGATTTTTTTAACAAGGGGTTCTGCATTTTACATGGAACCCTACCAATTATGTAGCTGGTCATTTTGCAGGTCTTTGCCCTTACTTTAAACCCCAATTCACTGCCATCTAGTCAGTTCTGGCTCCCCACGGCCCTATATGGAGTTCTTGAGCTGGTGAATCTTTGCGGAAGCAGGTAGCCTCCTTCACCCACAGAGTGACTGGTGAATTAGCAAGTACGATGCTTACCTGCTGGCTCCACCCAGGCTTCTTACTTTTTCATAGATGACACCTTAAATTTTTTTGTATGTGCTGTTGTTAATAGTTGCTGCTGAGTGCCCTCTGACCCATGTCTCACAATATTAGCAACCCAGGCATGACAGAGCAGGTGCTGAGCCATCCTCACGATTGTTGGAGTCTCAAGTCTGCTGAGGCCACTGTGTCTGTTGAGAGTGCTCTGATCTAAGAGCACATCTTCCAGCCCACCACTGAGCAGTCTTCTGTTGTGATCCACAGGGGTGACCCTGCTGATATTTGACGTAATGGTGACATAGCAGCCACCGCAGGATGACAAAATGACAGATGGGTGATGGGTTCAATATGCATCTTCTTGGTGGATATATTTAGGCACGTCCCTGATCAGAGTTGAAGGTAACAAAATGCTCGAAGTGCTACAATGTGTTATTTTTCCTGTTAGCATTTCTCTCCTTTCTGTCCATTAGGATATTTATGCTCCTTCCTGTACCTCCCTCGGCTCTCCTCTCATATTCTGTCATTGGAATGCAATGAGTGCGTATTTTATTATTGAGAACAGCGGTTCTCAACCTTCCTAATGCTGCGACCCTTTCATGCAGTTTCTCATGTTGTGGTGACCCCCTACCATAAAATTGTTTTCGTTGCTACTTCATAACTGTAATTTTGCTACTGTTATGAATCAGGTGACCCCTGTGAAAGAGTCATTCAATCCGCAAAGGGGTCCAGACTCACAGGTTGAGAACTGCTGATTTAGAGATGCTCCTAGAAAAACCTATCTGTTATGTGTCACTACTATAGAGATCTACCGTGTCCGTTGGAAAGCAGCCTCACGTCATATTTTAGGAATTCCTCTGATGTATTTTCATCATGGCTTAACCAATGTGAGGAAGGTTTTGGATGGTGGTGAGGAAAGCTGTATACCTATCTCAGGTTCCCCCTGCTCTCCCTAAAGTGCCCTTTACTATTTTGTCTTACCAGGGATCCCCTGTAACCCAGCATCAGGGCAAAGCAGAGATACAAGAAGAAAAGTATTCCTGTCTTTTCATACCTCCTTAGCAAGACTAAGCCTTTCAACTTGATTCTATTCCTAAAGCATTCTCAATGAACAAGGCCCTGCACCCATGGAAACCCTGCACGCTTGGCTATGTGGGACTCGCCAGGCTTCCCTAACCTCTGTCAACCCTTCAGGGCTCCTGTTTATCTCAAATCTTCAGAACTGGCCTAGAATAATCAGCACCCAGAAGCATGGCCACGACAACGCTCATTTCCTTCCTTTAAACATTCATCTTAAGGAAACAAGTTTAAAATTTTGATTCTTCTTGAAATAATGAAATAAAAGAAATCTGGCAGTTTTCAAAGATAAGTGCATTGCAGTTTTGTCCCTATAACCATGAAGTTGCCGTGTTGGGAAAAACCCTCTGTTCACCACAGGAAGCATTCTGGCCATAACAACTTCCTTTCTAACATTTCAATAGAATGATTGTGCCTGATGCTTATCAGATAGAGGCACTGCCAGAAATTCCCATTGGCCACAAACTAGAAATGATCTTTTTTCTAATCACTGTGCTTCTCAGTAAAAAAAAAAAAAAAAGCCCTATTTAATAGAATCGACACAATAGTTGCAGCAATGAGCTCGACCATAGCAATGCTTTTGAGGATGGTGCAGGAGTCCGCTGTATTTTGTTCTACTGTGCACAGGGTGACTATGAGTCAAAAACAACTCTGTGACACCTAGCAACAACACTGAAGATATGGCAGGGAAGTCACGTCTGATCTCCTCGGATTACACAAGGGAAGAGTGACCAACTCCATAGCTGTCCAAGGATGATTCTTTTGAAGTCAGACATGTCTCCACCCTCCAGCTTTATCATATTCTGACACCAGCTATCCTTCTCATGACCCTTGACTTCTCTGCTCTGTTTAATACTCCACTGCATAGTACTCAAGAACCAAACGGTTAGGGAGCTGACTAGGGGAGCCAAGCAGTTAGAAAATGTTAAGGATGCAGTTTTTGTGTGTGGACGGTGCCTCTTCTCAGTCATGCTGATAGACACAGGTCTCTTTCTGGTCCTCAGACTCCGGACCATGTTGGGGTCAGACTATTAATCAAGCTTCCTATTTCGAGGTTCAGAACAGATTGTGTAACAGTGTGCAAAAAAAATGCCTGATTTGTGGCAGATGGGGTGGGGTTTTGCCACCTTGACAATGCACCTACTCAAGCAGCCATCTTAGTGAGCCAGTTTTTGGCAAAAAACCAGCATGCCTCTATTGCTCACGCACTTTACTCACCTGACCTCACTCCATGTGACTTCTTTTTGTTTCCATGAAGGAAGAGGAACATAAAGGGACAGTAATTTGATGATGTAGAAGAGGTGCAGAAAAAAATGAGGTAGGTGCTGTCAGGCACCCAAACAGATGAGTTTGAAAAATGTTTTCAAGAATGGAATCGCAGATCTGAAAAATGTATTAAGTATAATGGAGAGTACTTTGGAGGTGATAAGGTTGTTTTGTAAAAATATTTAAGTACATAGATTTGAAAAAAAATCTGTTTTGGGGTGGGTACCCCCTTGTATAAGGCAAAATATTGCTATCCTTGTCTCCATCCTTGCCTACAAAGAGCACTCTGGCCATACTTCTTTAAAGACAGGTTGGTTTATCCTTTCAGCCATCGAAAGTATTTCCAATAGTCTTCTTTAATACCACAATTCAAATGCATTGATTCTTCTTTGGTCATCCTTATTCTATGTCCAAGTTTCCTATGCATATGAAGCAATGGGAAACACCATGGCTCGGACCAAGCATACCTTAGTCCTGAAAGTAACATCCTTGCTTTTGAATATGTGAAAGAAGTCCTGTGTAGATTTATCCAATGCAACACATCTTTGGAGCACTTGACTGTTGCTTCAGTGAACACTGATTGTAGATCCAAGCAAGACAAGTTTCTTGACAACTTCAAAATTTTCTCCGAATATCATGATGTTATTTATTGGTCCAGATGTGAGGACATTGGCTTTCTTTACAGAATCATAATCCATACTGAGACCATACCAATCCCTGGTCTTCATCGCAAAGTGCTTCAAGTCCTCCTTACTTTCAGCAAGCAAGGTTGTACCAGCTGCCTATCACAGGTTGATAATAAGCCTTCCTCCAATTCTAATGCCTCATTCTTCTTCATATAATCCAACTTCTCTTATTATTTGCTTATCATACAGATTGAATAATTAAGGTGAGAGGATACAACACTGTTATACCTCTTTCCTGATTTTAAACTATGTAGTATTCCATTGTTTTATTTGCACAACTGCCTCTTGGTCCATGTACAAATGCCACATGAGCACAAAAAAAGTGTTTGACAATTCCCATTCTTCTCAAGGTTATCCAGTTTGTTGTGATCTACACAGTCAAAGGCTTTTGCATAGTCAATAAAACACCAGTAAATATTGTTCTGCTTTTGTCTGATTTCAGTAAAGAGCCATCTGACATCAGCAATGATACCTCTTGTTCCATCTCCTCTTATGAATCTGGCCTGAATGTCTACTACTTTTTGTCAATGTGTTGCTGCAACTGTTGGTGGATAATCTTCAGCAAAATTTCACTTGCATGTGATATCAATGATATTGTTCTATAATTTGATCTTAGCACTGACCAATTCCGAAGGGTACCTTTACACTCTGTCAGCCTATCTCCTGACAGAGGTACTCATCATAAAGTGAACGGTTCTCTTGGCCGGGAAGCCCAGGGCTGTCTCAGCTTTGCCTCACTGTCTCAGCACTGGTCCTTCGCTCTCTCCTATGGCCGTATGCTGCTTCTCTTCAAGCATCTTGGACTCACTTCAATCCTGGTTCATCTTCACTGACGGAGTTCTTGTTTCTGTCTCAGAAATGGTTCACTAAGTGTAATTTCAAAACAGACCAACCCCCTCTATAGAGTTATTTTTGCACACCCCATTTACATGGTTTCACTCAATCATTTGGTGGAAGTTACGAAGTATGGATAGATAAGTCATACATACCAAATCATTTCACTGCATACCAGCCTTTTGCTCTTCTAGCCAATGTCTTTTATACATAAAGAATTAACTTACCCTTTTCACAATTACATCTTCTATAATTGCAATCCTATTAACGACTCCCAACTGAATCATATAATCCCATCCACATCTTTACCTCCCCACCCTGCACCCCCTCTACCTCCCATCCTCTCTTCCTCAGACTCATCAGGAAAAGAGGAAATTGTTTAGTGAAGGTTCTATTTTGTTCTCACATTTTGAGACAGTGCATCCGTGAAAGCTGGTAAACCAGCCACTTCATGCCTTTGTCACCACCATTTTAAATACATAATTTTTAGATCACCCATCCCTATTAGTCTCATATTCTAAGGAACTAGGAATATTCTTTGATGTGATGAATCTTCATTCTGGTAAGATTTGAGTCCCTTCATTGAAGCCAGAGGTTCTCAAGCTGCGTGTCTCAAGCCCTTTGGGGGTCAAACAACCCTTTCAAAGGGGTAGCCCGATTAATAACTGTAGCAAAATGACAGTGATGAAGTAGCAATGAAAATAATTTTATGGTTGGGGGCGTCACCACAACATGAGAACTACATGAAAGGGTTGTGGCATTAGGAAGGTTGAGAACCACTGATAAGCAAAATCCCAGCCAGCGCAGATCATCAGTTTTGTAGCACTTTATTCCAGTTCTGATGTCAAACATCTTTCTCTTCATTACGTTTGGTTCCGGTTCATTCATTCCTAGCCATCCAAGCTAGGTCAACAGAGTACCCGCAAAAAGCTTGGGAGTTCGGACACACCTTCCAAAGTTCAGACCATGTGGGACCTTCACACATTCTCATCGGCTCTAGCCCCTGTAGGCTCTCATGCATATGCCTCGAGTCTGCATAACGTTTAAATTTCCCACTTGCTTGGCTCTTTGCTCTTTAGGTTCTGTGGATCAGGTAAGTGGAACATATTCGGTCTTTTCATCGCTGCATTTCTCCCACTTTCACTCAAGAAGTGGACCCAGGAAGTTCCCACAAGGAACATGCCAGGCTGGGTGTTGGCTTCCTTTCACCTTCAGCCCTAAAAGGAAGTTTTCTGGGATGGGCCCAGACATTTCCTGTCTGGAGGCAAACTGCGTGCTTGAAATTTAAAAAGCCAAACAATTTAAAAAGCCAAACAATCCTTTTTCCCCTTGTGTATCATTCTTTTAAAAGTAAATCTATTTCTCTAAGTTGTGCTTGGCGGGGCTGCATACCTTTTAAAGTACAAATATCTTGATACTAAAGGTTCTGAGTGGAGTTCAGATTTTTACCTAAGCCCCCATAGCTTGGCTTAAAGCAAAAAGCCTGCTTCTTCTAAGGAATTCCTCACTCCCCCTTTAATAAACTCAACCAATTTAGGCTGAATATAGAGTTGGTAATCATAATTTCCAATATTCACTTCTATATGTCTGTTTTATAACACTAGGTATGTGTGATAGTTAGGTTTTGTGTCCACTTGGTTAAACCAGAGGTCTCAGTAGTTTGTCATTTGAGGCCTCTCTTATGATGTGATCTAATACAATATAATCAACTCCTTGATGGGATATTGGCAGTAGTCAAGGAGCCATGGGAATAATCAGGTGAAATACAACCCCTTCCTAATATCACAGGGTGATGATGTTTCCTTGGGGGAGGGTGTGTGTGTAGCTTATTTGATATGCAGGTAGATGCTGTGGAGAACGGCTTTGCATTTTCCTCTGGCACTAAATTTTGTATCTGGTTCATCAATGTCTAGTTCTTTGGACTTGCCAATCGTGGGACCCACAGTGGCCTGCCCTCTGAGCCACCATCTGAACTGTCAACTTGGCCTCAAGTGACTGTACAGCCACCGGCCTTGCTGATCTGCACCAGCATGTGGTCCTCCTTCATCTTCTTGCTTCCTTCTGTGTCGTCCTGCTTCCTAGTGCATCAGTCTCCACAGTGACATTCGTCAGGAGAAGCTTCCGGCTTAGCATTTGACACAAGGACTTGAACAAAACTGGAAGTAGCCCCTTCTAGAACTGTGTGAACCATTTTCTAGATATAAGTCTCCATCTCGCCCCCACCCCTCTAATTTTGCTTCTCTAGAGAACCCGGCCTAACACAAGAGAAACCAATATCCATAGAACAATCAGCTAAACACATAATCTTTTTCTAAAAAAATCGAATTGAACTTTCTCTCCTTCACCCTGGACTATTCCATTCATATGCCTGTATTTTTACATGCCTGGCAGGGCAAATCTAGCAGGCCGTCACCTGTGTCAGCAGCCATCTAATTTAACCAGCCTGGATTTTACCCCAGGCCACTCTAGAAACCACTTTCCCTCCCGAGCAGCCGTTCACCATGTGTTATATTCTTTTCAATCATGAAAAGTAAAACCCACCGGAATAACTTTCTAAGAATAAGAAGCTTACTAATGCACCATTGTTTTTTCTCTTACAAATCCTTATGCTTCCCTGAGACTAGAGCCATGGCAGTGAATCCCTCTCCTGACCATTGAATATATGGCAAGGAGGTCACTTCAACTCTCCTCTGCCTACAGAAGACGAAAGAGAATCCACCTATAAACCTGCCCCAGGATGAGTTCTACAAGGCAGAGCTAAGACGTGTCTCCACCTGCCAACCTTCTTTATTCTCTTCTGACACCAACTGTCCTTTCTTGGGGCCCAGCTTCTCTGCTGGCTTCAATAATCTGTTGCAATGGCCACACAGAACTTACAGACAAAATTCACAATTATGGGATTTATTAGGGAAGCTAACAGGTTACAAATGTTAGTGGTAGAATGCTTCTGTTCACAGCACCTCATCTCAGCCATGCTAGCAGGCACGGTCTTATGTCTATGTTAAATTCTCTGTCCTTGGTTTTCATGGGGAGGCCCTTTGGTCTCTGCCCCACTCCAGCAAGTATCACAAAGCCCTTAAGGACTGATAAACGCCCTAACTGCATTCCGATTTGCAAGCCAGCTTCTTGCCCAAAGGCATTGAACTTTACCTGTTATGTGGGTGGTAAACCTGCTGGTCTTCCTCAGGACCTCAGTGCTCCTCTGTTCTGTCTCTTGGTTTCAGTGCTACTCCTCTTCCTCCTCTTCAAGCAGGGCTCTAGGACTCACCTCACAACTGGCTCTTTTTGTTTGTTTGCTCATCATGGGACTTTCTGTTCCTGTGCTTCTGAAATGGCTCATCTCATCCTCATTGGAATGGCAAAATGAACCGATGCCCTGGATTAAGTCTCACCTACCCTATGTTCATGGTCCCACTGAGTCATTTTGTGGGAGTTACAAAGACCATGGATAGTGGCAATTCCACTTCACTGCAAAAACTCACTCCTGCCTTACTGACAGGAGTGCGTGCTTCCAACAACCACTTGTTAGGCCAAATTCGATGCTGTGCCTAAGTGGAGGATGACCACATCATTAAATAAGTGCCACACTGAGCAGTCAGTCCACAGAGAGAACAACATGGCTGGCCCTACTATGAGACATGATGCCCCTCAGTGACTAAGGGCGATACAGGGGACAGCACCGGAGACACAGTGTGGGAATTGCACCTGACCTGATCCCACCACACTGAGGCAAATCACTGGGGGAGTGCAGCGGAACAGCAAGGGAATGGAGTGGCAAGGTCCCCAGGGAATGCTGAAAGTGGACTTTGGGGCCAGGGTGTGGTGCCCCAACAGACTGGACTGGAAAACGCTCCTAAGGGCCAGCAAATGATCCCTGAACTAACTACAAGCTTTTCTCTTGTGAAAAAAAAAAAATAAGTGCCACACTCCTGAGAATCATGGCCCAGACAAGTTGACACATAACCTTAAACATCTTAGTTATCGTTACTTGACCTCACACATTAACATTCCTTACTGCCACATGTATGTCATTCATGTGTAAAATAATCAGGTAGTGGATATATTTTACTATGATCTCAAATGCAAAATGTCAGGTAGACAAATCATTGTTAAGTGAGGAGTACATGAACCTCTCTCAAAGTGGCTATATCTATTTACTTAAATTTGCTTACATTGCCCACTATTTTCAGTGATAGATTTGAAAGTAGAGAATGTAAGGAGGTGGCACTTTGATTCTGAATGAAAGTGGCATTTGTGACTTGAGTCATTTACAAAACAAAAGAATAAATGATTATTTACAAGATGGTTTCTGATTTTGAAATTGCAGCATTTTTAGTAACAGGACACTCATGGCATCCGTCATATCAGACTGGCCTGCAGAGTCAGCATACTTATTTCCCCCAGTATGCGGGGACTTCAAAACAGTGTATGTTAGTGACATCCCTCATGGACCCATAACCCTATCTGACCCCACCACAACAAGGCACAACACAAAGGGTGTGCAACAGAACAGCAAAGGTTGCAGAGCAAGGGAGTCCTGAGAGAGTACCCAAAATAGACTTTGGGATCTGGGCGTGACACCCAATCAGAGTTAACTTGAAAACACTCCTAAAGATCAACAAACAGACCTTGAACTATTTATTTGCAGGCTTTTCTTTTATTTGTCATTGGTTTGTTTTTTTTTTTGTTGTTGCTTTGTTTTGCTCTGTCTTGTTTTTTGTGCATATTATTATCTCTGCAGGTCTATCTAGATAAGATAGGTGGGATAAACAACCTGAAGGAGAAAACAGCAGGACCCATGGTTCCAGGGGGACATGGGAGGGGGGGCAGGTAGGGGAAAGGAAAAGGGTGTTAACAAACCCAGGGACAAGAGAACAACAAGTGATCCAAAATTGATGGCAAGGAGGGTGTAGAAGGTCTGCTAGGGCCTTATGAAGGGCAAAGTAACTGAGAGGAATTACCGAAACCAAAATGAAGGTTGAGCATGATAGTGCAACAAGAGGAAAGTCAAAGGAAATAGAGGAAAGAACTAGGAGGCAAAGGGCATTTATAGAGGTCTAAATACAGGCATGTACATATGTAAATCTATTTATATATGAGGATGTGGAAATAGATCTCTGTGCACATATTTATAGGTTTAGTATTAAGGTAGTAGAT
This sequence comes from Tenrec ecaudatus, assembly GCF_050624435.1. Classification (NCBI taxonomy): domain Eukaryota; kingdom Metazoa; phylum Chordata; class Mammalia; order Afrosoricida; family Tenrecidae; genus Tenrec; species Tenrec ecaudatus. Next base: position 136,383,007 of record NC_134532.1, read on the forward strand.
GGACATTGGGTTTCTATTCAAGTACTCCATCAATACAAGAACACTTTGTTCTATTAAACTGGCATTCCATGATGCTCAGCTTCCCAACATGATTGCTGAAGACAAAATGGGTTCATAAGCAAATGTGGTCAAGAAAGCTGATAGTGCCTGGCTATCAAAAGATAAGTGTCTGGGGGTCTTTTTTTCATTAATCGTTTTATTAGGGGCTCATACAACTCTTATCACAATCCATACACACATCAATTGTGTAAAGCACATTTGTACGTTCCTTGCCCTCATCATTCTCAAAACATCTGCTCTCCACCCAAGCCCCTGGTATCACATCCTCATTTTCCCCCTCCCTCCCTGCCTCCTCTCTCATGAACTCTTGACAATTTACAAATTATTATTTTGTCATATCTTGCACTGCCCAATATCTCCCTTCACCCACTTTTCTGTTGGTGTCTGGGGTCTTAAAGGCTTGAAGATAAAAAAGTGCCCATCTAGCTGAGAAGCAACAAAGCCAACATGGAAGAAGCACACCAGCCTGTGTGATCATGAGGCTGATCAATAGGATTAGGTATCCAGCATAAAAGAAAAAAAATCATATCATTTTTGAAAGCGGGGGAGTGCATATTGGAGACCCAAAGTAGGCAGCTGGACATCCGCTTATAGAAGGGTCATGGGAAGAAGATGAGCCAGTCAGGGTGCAGGGTAGCAACAATGAAACATACCACTTTCCTTAGTTCTTCAATGCTTCCCCTCCCCCACTATCATGATCCCAATTCTACCTTACAAATCCGGCTAGACCAGAGGATGTGCACTGGTACAGTTGGAACCAGAAACACAGGGAAGCCAGGACCAATAATGAGAGTAGTGATACCAGGAGGGGATGGGGAAGGTGGGGTAGAAAGGGGGAACTGATCACAAGGATGTACATATAACCCCCTCCCTGGGGGATGGACAACAGAAAAGTGAGTGAATGGAGATATTGGACAGTGTAAGACATGACAAAATAATAATAATTTATAAATTATCAAGGGTTCATGAGGGAAGGGGATGGGGAGGAAGGGGGGAAATGAGGAGCTGATACCAAGGGCTCAAGTAGAAAGCAAATGTTTTTAAGAATGATGAGGGCAAAAAATGTACAAATGTGCTTGACACAATGGATGGATGTATGAATTGTGATACGAGTTGTACAAGCCCCCAATAAAATGATTTTGAAAAGGCAAAAAAAAAAAAAAAAGATTGTGCTAGGACTGTATTTTTTCCAGGAACTTTTTGAAGTTTCTTCAAAATTTCTTTTTTAAACCACAAACCACTTTCATACCTTTTACTGCTTAATATGAAGAATGTTTATCCTTTTGATGTTACTTCCAGTTCCTCACTTTCTGCCCAGGGATTGGAATAGCTACCAGGGAAAAAAAACGCATGACCCCTTTGGTTACTTAAGAATCATGATGTAATCTCTTGTGGAAAAAAGCCCTTTTCAGGCATTCTTTGAGGGAGATAACCTTCTTATTGGAATTCCTTAGTACACGCCACCCCCTGCACATTCCCCATCCATTCCCTCCCTATCAGCAAAGAGGAAACACATACAAGACGACAACCAGTTCTCCCTTTCTGCTGCTTTTTCCTTTTCTTAAATGACACGTGTATCCTTCAAACATCCTCGTTGCGACTTGTAGGGCTTCTTTCACTGCGAAGACTTTGTCTTCTGTCCTCCTTTTCCTTGTGCACTTAGTGACTCACTTGTCTTTTTGATCTCCTATTTTCAACATTCCTGTGCCTGTTCCTCTTGAACCAGGCTTGACGCCCACACAGTCTAATTTCCTTTACACGCCCCTCTGCGGACTTGCCAAGGTTGCAAGTGTGCCTAATGGTACCTTTTCTACATTTAAAGGTTCATTTTTTTTCTCTATTTAGGGTTTTAAAATTCAGATTTTCTTGGAATGGATTACTTAATCCATTAGTATTCTGTTTTCTTCCCTTAGATGCAAAATTATTATTAAGAAGGAGGGGGGAAAGGTAGTAGTTTTTTGTCTGTTTGTTTGTTTGTTTTTACCATACAGAGTTAGTGGAATTATTATAGGGTTTACCCCTTTAATTCTGTCTGGTAAAAAAAAAAATCCACTTTTTTTTTTTTGCCTCTCTCTTAATCTTAATTTCTCATCTAAGGAAGAAAATATAGACTTGGTGGCAATGAGATTGGCTTTGGTTTAGTAGGGCTTATGTTGCCCTTTGAGAGCTACGAGCTGGGATTCTCCTCAGACAAGGAGAAAAGCCTTGGATCATGCGCACCCCTCTGAGTTTGTTCTCAGCAGGCCAGAAGAGGATTTGAGACAGTGTGTGTTACAGGGAGAGGAAGAAAATTCCCAGAGGAAGTTGCAGGACATGGGGGTAAGAAGAGAAATAGAAAAAAACAAAACAAAAAAAGGGCTAAGGAATGAGTTAAATGCGGTCCTGGTATTGATCTTTGTTTTTCCCTTCTTGTTTACGCCCTTCTGTGTGTGCCCAGAGGCGCTTCTCTGCCCTCCGCAGGCAGAGCCCCCGCTCCCAGAGAACGTGGTGTTAAATATGGTAGCTCAGGCCATTGACCTTTGATGCCAAGCATTCAATTAGCCATAGCAAATCTTCCTTCCACTGGACCTGACCACGCCCCCCACCCCTCCACCCCTCCCACCCCTGTCCCTGTATTAGCCTTGACTTTAGATTCTCTGAGTCTGGAAACCACTGAGCACTTGATGAGGAAGCGTACTGAGGACAGGAAGAAATATGGCGTCATCCAACATGGGCGTTTGGAGATTTATTAGGCTGGATCCGAGGCTAGCCCCAAATTAACTGTTTTGTTAACCTTCTTACAGGCAATACTGGTCCCAGAGTCCCTTTTGGCAGAGATAAGATGCAAACATCAAAGTGATATTATTATGTTGTAATTACTGGGATGGATTGAATTATGTCCCTGTGTTAGACAGGGTTCTCTAGAGAGACAAAACCAGATTGCTAGTTTTATATATATATATATATATATATATATATATATATATATATATATATATATATATATATATATATATATATATAAAATAAATTACAAAGCAGTGAGACACTAGCAGCCCTTTAAGTCTTGAGGGCCGCCAGTTCCCCTTCTGTAGAGAGAGCTGTGCTATATATACCCAGGGAGCAAACAGCAAGGCAGGTCACCAACTGTCGGTCCCCAGCTCCAAAGATGAACATTCCAATCATATGGACTTAAAGGGACCTTAACTTACAGCGACACAGTCCACAGGCTAGGCGTCCTACAGGTAGTGTACCCTTTAAATTGAGGCACAGACAAGCAAGGCAGCCGCACGCTGGTCCAATGATTAAAGAGTGAGAGACAAGCAAGAGGAGGCTCACCGAGCCATTTATCTCTCTGCCCTTCAATTAATCCCAGGCTGGAACAATAAACTATCGCATCCCCAAATTAGGATTTCAACAGTACTGACTTGTTTTTTTTTCCCCCACCGAAAACTACCCTGCTGCATTGTAAAAATTTCTAGCTAAGAAATGGTAGTCTTTAGCAAACCCTTGAACTCATGACTTAATGAAAAACACACTTAATGTATAATTCAAGCGGTTTCAGAGCTAGCTCCTAATAGGTAAAAGGCCAAAGTTTTAGGGGTTACTTTTAAAATGCTAACTCAATGACCTTGAGTCCTCCGTCACCATGGAAACGTGTGTTCATGAAGCAGAAAGGTATTGGAGTTTTTGTAAACTCTATTACCCTCAGGAGCATTCTAAACTCATCTTGCACAAGGACACTTCCCCAATTGGCAATTTATTTATTAAATCATGACATAATCAAAGTGCTTGAACTAGGTCAAAGCTATAAACCTAGACAATTGTAACCACCCTCCTTTGAGCCACTTGTTTTAGAAACAAAATGAGCTTCGTACATGCCTTTAGAATAGAAGGGATGCATGGAATAAAACTTGGGTTTCGATATCTTTGTGTTTTGGCGATTCTATGTATTTCGGAGTAGAACTGCTCTTAAGATTTCTTGGCAGTAATAGTTACGGAAACAGTTTTCCAATCCTCTCTTTCGTGAAGCCACTGCATGGGCTAAAAGCCACCAGACTTCGGATTAGTGAGAGCAGACCACTTGTGTGGACTGAAAGTCATTTGCTGTCAATCTAGGGTAACTGCCTCATCTAGATCATCACTACATGCATGGTTCTACTACTATCTCAGGGTATCGCCCTCTCCCGAGACATTTATTTTTTTCTAAGGAGCCCTGGTGGCACAGTGGTTGTGTGCTGGGCTGCTAACAGCAAGGTCTGCAGTTCAAAACCACCAGCTCCTCTGTTGGAGAACGAGTGGGCTCCTCACTCCCGTAAACACTTATAGTCTTCTCAACTCACAGGGGCGGTTCTGCACTGTCCTAGAGTCACTATGAGTTGGCAGCCACTCAGTGGCAGTTGAGTGTTCTACCTTTCACCCTGCTACCATCAGGCCTGCAGGGAAGAGTTTCTGGTCCGTCCCCGGCCTTCCAGTCCTTGCTGGTTCAAAAGCATTGCCGTATTTTGGCATGTATGCAGATGCCTGACCCTCTGAGGTTTCTGCGACGGTTGACCTCCATTCTTACTTCTCAACACCGAAAGAATTCATGCGGCAGAAGTGCTTTTGTAAATCCAAGTAAGTTTTATGAGGAAAAGGGAAGTTTCAGCTATTACTGTCTCAGAAAGTACACACTAGCTCTGGAAAGCATGCAAGGCCATGCAGGGACCATGAACGAGTTTGAAACGGAGCATGACCACGTCAGGGGAGTGTAAAAACAAACAAACATACAAACAAACAAAGAAAACAAGGGAAAGGAGTACCAGAACTAGAGTGTGGACCCAGAGGGCGGAGCAAGAGGTGACAGTCCTGGGTCCCTACTTCTATCCCCTCCTACCCTACTTGAGGGGCGTGGTTGAGGGTATTGCCATCCTTAGTGGCTAAGTTCAGGCGCAGCTGTGACGTGATGTGGCAGGTGGCTGGTGCCCAGGTTGACCTTCACCAGCACCTGTGACCTTAGTCTGCGCATGCCCAGTCTAGTGTGTGCCTGATTTCTTTGTCACCCTTTTATCATGGCAGGGCCAGCTACTTTTCGTTTAGGGTAGGCATTCGGAGGAGACTATCCTCTTTGCCCCTAATCTTCCTAGTTTCAACCCCACAGATCTGCTTCTAATATAACTTGTCCTTTATGTTCTGGGCATCAGTGTTGCAGGATAAGGTGATTGCTGTCGTGAATGATCTTCTCTGCGCTGTTGAGAACCAACTGTCTTGGCTATGTTCTGGGTCCTTTGTCTTCTGCTTTCTCATTGTCCCAGCTACTTTCCACCCCCCTCTCAAGGAACCAGAGGGATTGTAGTGGGAGGTGACTCTGGCTTCCCCTCTCTTGAGTCCTAACCCGTGTAGCCAACTGGTATTATCAATAATTATAGAAGTTTCCAAAGCTGATTCTAACTCATGGCCCCCATTAGTGTCAAGGGTAGAACTTGTGCTCTATCTGGTTTCTAATAATTGATGTTTTGGAAGTAGATCAATAGAACTTTCTTCTGAGGAACCTCTTGGTGAATTTGAATGTCCCACCTTTGGATTACTAGTAACTTAGCGTGTTTACCTTTGGCACACACAGGATCTTCCTATTTGTCTCCTAGGGATGCTGTACAAATGAGCCCACACATTTATTGTCCCATAGCCGTGGAGGCCAGGAGTCCACATTTAAGGCATCAAGAGGGGCCTGTTCCGTGCAAAGGCTCTAAGGGAGCCTTCCTTGTTTTCCATTGGGCTTTCCTTGTATTGCAGATGAACCTTTACCGGACTCCTGCCCCTCTGTCTTTTCTCCTTTTTCATAAGGACCCCACTCAGGTAGAATTCCAAACCACTCTATACAACGATGGCTTCACGCTAATTTAACTGACAACACCCTTAACACCCTTATTTCCAAGTAGAGCACATTAACAGTATTGGTTTTATGGAAAAAGTCAAACATACTCAGATGTACTTTAAAAAAGTTTTATTGGCATTTCATCCAGATATCATACAATTCAATAGTTCAATCATATGAAGAAGAGCTGTACAATCATTATCACAATGGATTTCAGAACATTTTCTTCTTTGTACTCAGTGTGATTCATGTCATTTTCAAAAGCTGTGGCAAAAATATACACAATAAAACATTTTCCAATTCAACAACTCCCACATGTATAATTCAGTGCCATTGATGATACTCTTTCAGAAGTCCTTTCTTCCGTTAGATCCCAACAAGCTATTTCTAGCCCCAGCATATACCATGAACTTCAATCCAGGAAGTGGAGGCCGGCTAACACATCCTTAGGGAATACTTGAACTTTTTTCACTCTTTTCCCTGGGCTTTCAGGCCCTTCGCTGCAGTCCAGTTAACCAATTGATATCCAGACTACTGTGATTCCCAGGGACACCGTGTACTCCACAGGTTGTCAGTGGCTGCCTGAGTTCCAACCTCTCCCTTCTCTGTTACCAGCCCAACACATTAGCAGTTTTCACCCTCCCGAGTCTCAGCCAGGAAGAGGTTTCTCTTCTTTCTTTTTATCAGGCAAGAAATGATCACTATGTCCAATATTATCTGTTATTTTTAATAGAAAATATATTGTCTTGGAAGAAGTATATCCAGAATGCTCTTTTTAAATTTATTTTTTCTATTAAATCATTTTATTGGGGGCTCATACAACTCTTATCACAATCCATGCATCCATCCATTGTGTTACGCACACTTATGCACTTGTTGCCATCAGCATTCTCAAAACATTTGCTTTCTACTTGAGCCCTTGGTATCAGCTCCTCATTTTTCTCCTCCCTCCCCACCCCCCTACCCTCATGAACCCTTGATAATTTATAATTCATCATTATTTCATTATGTCTTACACTTTCTGAAGTCTCCCTTCACCCACTTTTCTGTTGTCCGTCCTCTAAAGAGGGGGGTTACATGTAGAGCCTTATAATTGGTTCCCCCTTTGCCACTCTCACCAATGGTCCTGAAGGGATCATCTGTCCTGGATTCCCTGTGCTTCCAGTTCCTGTCTGTACCAGTGAACATTCTCTGGTCTAAATAGTTTTTGTAAGGTAGAGTTGGGATCATCAGAGTGGGGGTGGGGTGGTGGTGGAAGCATTTAAGAACTAGAGGAAAGTTGCATGTTACATGGTTTACACTGTACCCTGACTGGCTCATCTCCTCCCTGAGACCCTTCTGTAAGGGGATGTCCAGTTACCTACAGATGGGCTAGGATCCCCAATCTGCACTCCCCCTCATTCACAATGATTTGATTTTTTGTTCTTTGATGCCTGATACCTGATCCCTTTGGCACCTCGTGGTCACACAGGCTGGTGTGCTTCTTCCATGCCGGCTTTGTTGCTTCTCCGCTAGCTGGCCGCTTGTTTACAGATGCTCTTTTGAGGCAAGGATGGAGAGAGTTCATCTCACATACTATGGACGTGTCAAGGGGAGACCAGTCCCTGGAATAGAGCAACATGTTTGTTAAGGTCGAGGGCAGTGAAAAAGAAGGCCCTCCACAAGGTGGATTGACACAGCGGCTGGAGGAAATAGGGAGCCAATACGAATGAGGACGAGCAAGAAGGAAATGTTCTAAAATTGATTGTGGTCATGATTGTACAACTCTTCTTTAGATGATCAAACTACTGAATTGTAAGATATGTGGATTATGTGCCAATAAAACTGCTTATAAAGAAAAAAAATACAACAGAGCCACTGTGAGGATGGTGCCGGGCTGGGCTGAGTTTTGTTCGTTGTTACCTCGGGTCACTATGGTTGGAACCAACTGGCCACGCCTCTCTGCACCAACACCAATAGCATGCTAGTCTTCCAAATCCTGCACCAACATCCTAAATGATCCTGCAAAAGAAACCAGTTCACAGTCCAGGGCCAGCTCTTCTGTGTTGAAGAACCAGTGGGGGTACCATGGTTGACTTGTGGCTTTTGTGGGAGGAGGATCCAGGTCCACACCAGCCCACGGCTGATTTGCCGTAAGGCAGAGGTCAGACATGCTGATGGCGATGTCCACCTGTTCCCTATTGCGACATGAACCATCCCACATGACAGTCTACTTTTCTGTCTTTGATCATTCCTTACAACAGCTACACAGAACTTACAGACAATAATCACGATTATGAGGTCTAGTCGCTACAAAACATAAGAACACAATCTTTTTGTCCTCAATGGCTCTTCTCAGTCACACTGGCAGCGATGACTTTCTCTAGTCCTCTGCCTTTCAGCCATGTGTTCCCATGGCCTATGTCTCATTCTGTGACTCAGGGGAGCCACCTGTTACTCTGTCTCATGGTACTGTGACCTCTAGTGCCTCTGCTGTCTCTGCCACTTCAGGTAGGCATCTCACACATGCTGTCCCGGTGGTCTTTCTTTCTTGATGTTGAGGGAGTCTCTATGCATGTGCTTCTGATATGGCTCTCTTCTATACTCATTAGAACGGCAAAACTGACCAGTCCTCAAGTTAGAATCCTCTACACCTTACTGCATCCACCCACCACTTTCATACAGGAAGAATGAACTTCTCTCCTTCGCAACAGCATCTTCTGCAGTCATTTTTTCCTTCTTTTTTTCCCTTTCAGTCAACATTTTTTAAATCAAAATTAACCCATTGATAATCACTCATACATAAATCATATAATTCTTTCAAAATCATTTACCTTTTCTTCCCTGCACCAATCAGGAAAAAAGGAAGCTATTTAGTGAAGGATCTTCCCTTGTCTCTTCCACTTTGATATGAAACACATCCATGAAAGTATGTAAGCCGAGGATCTGATGCCAGGGTCTTAAGTGGAGAGCAAATGTTTTGAGAATGATGAGGGCATTGGATTGTGTTAAGAGTTGTATAAGCCCCTAATAAAACGATTAAAACAATAATAACAACAGAAAGTATGTAAGCCAAACACTTATGCCTTTATGTGCCTCATTTTAGATACCCAATTTCTAAATTGTCTATCCCTATCAACCCAGTACTCTAAGGAGACAAGCATGCTCCTTGTTCCAGAGAGTTTTCTCTTCCACTTGGAACATTAAATATTTGAATCCACAAGGAAAATACAATCCAGAATAAGCCATGAGAATGGTATACAGCTCACGCATCCAGGTCACAGCCTCAAACATGTTTCTTTTCATTTGGTCAGGTTCTGGTCAATTCAGCGCTAGCCATTAGCGAGGGCAAATGGGTACCAGTAGCAAGCTTTGAAGTTGGCACACCACTCTGTGCTTCTGGATCCTTCATACACTGCACTCGACCTAGCAATCCAAGCTCTAGGCTCTAGGATCCTGCCTCTAGGCTCAGCATTTACACATCTTACTACTTAAACTTTGACTAGCCAGCCCTTCCTCTTTTCTCTAGCCTCTGTGGACCAGGTCGATGAATACCAAGGGAGCACACCCAAACGCAGCAGCCTCTTCATTGCTGCATTTTGCCCATTTCAATAAGCAAGTCCACCCAGGTGGCCTCGAATTCATCCTGTGGGTCCACCCACTACTCCATCTCACAGTCTCAGTGATGCTTTTCTGCTCTGCCTCCTGGTCTCAGTGCTGCAGCCTGTGGTGCTTCTGCTGCCTTTACTTTCAGGGAGGGTTGCAAATGCACTCCACTGCTGCCTTTTGTTTTTCTTGTGGGATTGTCTGTGTTCTCGCTTCTGAGATGGTTCACAGGAAGCGTAACACTGTGCACAGCAGAAAGGTAACACTGCCCAGTCCCTGAGTTAGAGTCTTCTACACCTTATTTTCATATTTCTACCTACTTAGTCCCTGGTGGAAGTTACAAATGCCATGACTAGAGGAGTCATGCCAAGTAATTTCATACACACACACACACACACACACGTGCGCGCTGCTTTGCTTTGCTGCAGAGTGGAAAAACCTGCTGAGAGTTTAAAAGTGCATTTAGTCTCGGGGATTTCTGTTCTCTTAAGCAATGACCTTGACTGATCGAATTAATTAAGAGCTATGTGGCCACAGAAATAACCCGATGAAAGCTAAAACAAACAAATTAAAAAACCTCTCAGTTTAAAATTTCCAACCACAGGCGCTACCTTTCTATAATCTCTTATATTCCACATTTTCTACTAGCCAGAACATTTATTTCCTAACATGGGATTGCACAGTATTTAATCATCTACCATTTATTTAGTCATCCCATAATTCACTGAACCCCTCTTATGATTGTATGTTTTGATAATTTTTATATGTTGTTCTTATAACTAATACTACACTGAATATCCCTGAGCAAACCTTTATAAATGCATCTTTAGTTATTGTATTGTATAGGTTAAGTAAAAATCACAAACAAGAAAAACACAGCTCTTGATATATTTTGCAAAATAGCTCTCTAAAAATGTGTTCCCACCACCAATCATGCGAGGACATGTGACGTGTTGAGCACTGCTGGTTTCCAGTTATAACTTAACTTTAGTGTATGACAGCTCTCCCTAGCTTAGGACAACAGAGGGGTTTAAAAAGGTCAGAACTTGCATATTGCCTTTTGCTCAAAGTGGAGTATGATAAGATAATTTTAACACCAAACTGTTATTTATAATGACTTTTAATATTCTCAGATGTATTTTTGATTAGTGTAATATGTTGAATAAATGATTATTTTCACTTTTGAAGAACCTTTTAGAAATACAACCTTAAGAGTAGAACAAACAGACAAGCAAAACCCAACTAATTTGTTTAAGATTTTTAGCTAAAGGTTAAAAAGAAAAACGATGAATTTTAGAAAGGTTAAATTTTTCTTTTAAGAAGACAGTATGTGCTGTTCGACTTAGGAAAGTTTTGAAACCAAATAGTAAAAGCAAATGTGAAACCTCAGAATGAACAAATGCAATCATGTCTGGGCTCTGGGACTGAAATACATTAGTTTCACATGAGGAATTGTTCTCTAAGACACATCTGTTTTCTAATCTAGAAAAATGAACAAAAAGGCCCTTTCTTACCTCTGGCTCTACTTCTTCGAATGATGTCAAGTAAAGTGAACATGCAAACAAGAACAAAGCTGTCCATCGATAGCATGACTTTATAGAAGCCTGTTTGCTACTACAAGGATCAGGCAAGAAGCCTGCCTGCTGAGTGGTGGGAAGGCTTTCCTGAAGCTCAGATGCGTTAGTCGCTCCTGTTATTGCTTGTCTTGTCTTGAGCCAAACTCTCTCTTCAAGTTCTCCCACATCCATGTTCCACTGACTGTGGTTCTGAGACACAGCCGAACTGATTCTGAGTCATACCGGCTGGATGTGGGCAAAGCGGAACTGCTCCAAGGTTTCAAGGCTAGGGCATTTTAGAAGCAGTTAGCCATGCTGTCTTCAAGGAGTATATCTCCCAAAGCACACTCATTGCCATTGTGTTGAGTCAGACTCACGGTGACCCAATAGGACAGGGTACAACTGCCCCTATGATTTGGAGACTGTAACTCTTTATGGGAGTGGAAAGTCCTGCTTTCCCTGCTGCTCATGATTTTGAACTGCTAACCTTATGGATCACAGCCCAGTACACCAGCTTTGCTACACCACCTTTGGGCTGCCTCTGGGTCGGTTGAAATTTCTAACCTTTGCTCAGGAGTCAAGAACTTCAGTTTTTCCCACTTAGCCACCTTTTCAAGGGATGGAATCTCACGGTTGTTAAGCTTTGGGGCCTTGCGGAAACGAAATCTCCCCCCCCCCCATATTTCTTTCTTTGTAACTACAGACTCATTAAGGAATTTATTTTTTTTCCTGTGATACATTGCATAATTCTTTTGGTCTACTTGGTTCCCCATGAGCAATAATGACAATTGACTTGATGGATTTTTTCTTGAAATATCTCTATCACATCTGATAAAATATTTTGAAGTATCCTGTGCTCTGTATATTAAAATAAGAAAAAAGCATTTTTAAGATTTCAACCCTGGGGATATAGACCAACTTCTTTAACTCTGCTTGTGTTTGAGTAGGGAGATCTGGTAGGGTTGTCAGATAAGATTTGGAGTGCTAAACATAGGTTGGTGGTTCAAATACATTACCGGCTCTGAACAAGAATGAAACATCTATCTGTAGCCATAAGGATTTATACTCTTGAAAGTCCTATGTGGGTTTACTTCAAGTCAGAATCCACTCGATGTTTGTGCTTTTGGCTTGGATTTGAGTAATCTCTGGGAAGATTTTAATTTTTTCTCTTAAAGTAGATTAAAGAACCATATAGAGACATTGATATTTGTAGCATAAAGAGTATACCACTTTAAATTTATTCTTGGATGACCTCAGTACATAGCTGAAAGAAAGAATACAAAATAACTTAGCGAGAATATTCTCAATCCCCTCAGATGCATGTCAAAACTGGACAGTGACTGAGGAAGATCATAGAAAAGTTGATGCATTTGAATTGCAGTGTTAGCAAAGAAAACTGAATGCTCTATGAACTTTCAGAATATTACATATACCCTGAATACCAAAACCAATCTGGCCTGGACGAAGTGCCTGCTAGAATGCTCCTTGGAAGCAAGGCTGGCAAGACGTTATCCCGTGAATGCCGGACATCTGATCCGGAGAGACCTGTGCCTGGAGAAGAACATCATGCTTGGTAAAGAAGAGGGTCAATGAAAAAGAGAAAGATCCTCAACAAGCAGCCACCGCAGTGACCTCAAACACAGTGCTCATTGTGCGATGGCACTGGATCGGGCAGTGTTTCATTTTGTTGTGCATACGGTCACTCTAAGTTGGAATGGTCTCCATGGCCCCTAACAACCCCAAACCACACATCTGCACATGGCTCATAGGCTGTCCATTTGAATAAATAGTTAGGTCTACTTAAGGAGGCCGGTGGTGCAGGTGAGGATTCCGGCTCTCATAAAGAGTTACCATCTCAGAGATCAACAGGGGAAGTTTGTCTCTGACCTGTAGTGTTGCTATGAGCTGAATTGACGTTATGGCCGTGCATCTGGTGGGTTTTTTTGTGGTGTAGGAAATTACTCTTGGGGCTGCTTACCGCGAGGTGAAATCACTCCAAGGGAGACAGATGAGACTTTCTATTCCTGTAAAGATTTACAGATTCAGAAACCTGCCAGGGCAGTTCTACCCAGTCCCATAGGCTCACTATGGGTTCGATTTGACTCAATGGCAATGAGTTAAGTTTGGGTTTGAGTGAGATACATTGACAAGGAGCTGTCAGAGGTTCAGGCTGGATTCAGAAGAGGGCATGGAACAAGGGGTATTATTGCTGATGTCAGATTGATCTTGTCTCAAAGCAGATAATACCAAAAAATTCTTTACTTGTGTTTTATGATGGAGGAAAATATTACATCTTTAAAATAGATACACATCTATGGTATTAACTTTGAAAATCCCAGGGCTGAAAAGGGGACATTCTCAGAGCAGAAATGGTGGCATGGTGGTAGAACTCTTGCCTTCCATGCCTAAGATCCGAGTTGAGAGTGTAATTGGACAGCATTTCTTTCCCTTGTTCATGCAGTTGCCATGAGTCAAGATTGACTCCCTAGCAGCTCCATCAATAATACAGACGTGTCTAAGTCTGTGGAGCTGAATTTCGAAGTCTAGGCTAAGCAGAGTCAGAAACTATTTCCTTGGCTTCTAATGATGACTTGATTGTACAAAAATAAGCATCTTTTAATTTTAGAGTAATTTAAAATGTATAGAAAAGTTGCAAAGACAGCACTAGGGTTACTGTACATACCTCACTGTTTCCTTAACGAGACCAATAATGCCATTGTGTATTTGTCAAAACTAAGAAGCTAATATGCTATGTAATTACCAATTAAACTTCTTGCTTTAATTAGATTTTACCAGTTTCCCCATTAATGTCCTTTTTCTGTCCCATGAGTCAATCTGGGATACCACATTTCATTTATTCATGAAAGATGATGGTTAATGTTATGTGTCAATTTGCCTATGCTAATTTGCAGTGCTTTGGCAGACACTAGACTGGGTGCTTTTCCATAATGCAATATAAAGGAATCACTTTTTATGCTCTGATCAACTAATCAGTTGAAGGGCGAGTTTCCACGGGAGTATGATCTGCCTCCAGGATGTAAAGGGATAGTCTCTCAAAGATATCTTTTTCCAATGTGCTCTCTTTCTCTCTTTATGTGTCTCTCTCTCTGTGCCTCTCTTTTGACCTTATGATCTTCTCATCATGTGACCTCCGACTCTTTCCTAAGCCTGCTGCCGTCTCCAACTTTCACTTAATCCACCGCTTTCAGATTTACCAACGCCCACAATACCGTGAGGAGCCCTGGTGGCATAGTGGCTATGCACTGGCTTGCTAACTTCAAGGTCAGCAGTCCAAAACCACCAGGTGCTTCTTGGGAGAAAGTGGCTTTCTACTCCCGTAAAGAGTTACAATTTCAGAAACTCATAGGGACAGTTCTACCCTGTCCTACAGGGCCACTGTAACTCAGCATTGACTTGATGACAATGACTCTGGTTTTTGGTTGGGACAATGCCATGAACCAGCAGAGATCTCTAGCTAGGCACTGAATTAATGAATTTGGGATTTGCCAGTCTCCATAATTGTGGCAGTTACATAATCTCTTGTCCATTTGAGTGAAGGGATGGAGTCGAGCCTTTCAATCAGGTCATAGCCAGTGAGTCCTCTCTGTGGGCATGGCCTTCTCCTGAGGATTCTGGGAACTCCTGTCTTCCTCCCTGGAGTCAAGACACATACTGTCTCTGCTTCACATCACATTCCTGTTTACAAGCCACATGGCTACACACTGATGGAGCCAGAGTCCTGGAGCTGGAGGAGCCACATGGAGACCCATGCCAGCACTAAGATGCTTCTATCACCACTGGATCTATAAGACTTTCCAAACACTGGTCTGTGACCTTGCTGTATTCAGCATCACTGCATGGCTGCATAAGTCTAAAGAGAAATTTATGGACTAGTATCAGACATATAGGCTAATATCAGATTTATGGACTTGATTTGGACTGGGCTGGGATGTTTTCTTAATATACAATTGCTCTTTTATATAAAACTCTATATTGTACCCATATGCGGGTCTATGAATTTGTTTCTCTAGTTAACCCAGATTAATACAATAGTCCTGTGAGCCATTTCTTCAAAGCAAATCTCTCTATGTATATTTATATATATGTTTTACTTCTCTAGAGAACCCATGTGTAATCTCCTATGATATGTGAGGCTTTCAATCTGTTCTTGTGTTTCATGACCTGAACAGCCTTGAGTACTGGTAAGATGTTTTATAGAATACCTTTCACACACTCACTCATATTGGAGGCGATTCCAACTCCTAGTGACTTGATAGCATAGAGTAGAAGTGTCCCGTGGGTTTCTGAGGCTGCAAATCATGGTGGGCGAAGGAGAGAGCCTCCACTTTCTGTAGAGGAGCAAGAGGTGGGCTTTGATTTCTGACTTGGCAGATGGTAGCTCCACTACACCCCCTGGCTCTTCATAGAATACCCTAGAGTCCCATGATTCGGTTCCTCTGATGTTTCGCTCCTGCCTAGAGGAAGGTTCTAGAATGTTGGAAAAGAATACCACAGAGGTGAGGCCCCTTACTCAGTCCATGATATCAGTGCGGTCATCACAGGTTGTCCCTGATTTCTCGACAGCCGGGAGGTCAATAGAAAAAGGGATTTAATAACAAATAAGAATTTCTTCCTAGATTCGATGTCCTCTTGATCAGAGCCTGAGCACACAGTGACACAGGGAAGGTAGTTTTTGCAATTTGTCATAAAAAGCGGATCCTACAGCAGATGAGCAGGCCTGGTGTCTCAAAACCTGTCTCTGTGGAGATGACAACCCTTCTATGCACACCTCATTTGTTTTGTGGATAAGGGACTTAGGTGAGGTAATCACAAGGCACACTATTTCCCCTGGCTTCTGGACACTGCATAGATATAAAGTAGCAACTCTGCCATTGAGCACTGTGGGTGAGGAGCACATGTGGAGACCGCCTCCTGTCAGTCTCCTTTGGTCCAGTAGGTCCACTGACGTGTATGTTTACGGCCAGGCATGCTTTACTAGTATCAGAGCGGAGGAGATCACGTGGCATTCTACCCCCCCAAGTATCTGACCTTAGAGGATGGGGCAGGGGAGGCCGCCCACCTCCTCTGGGGCCTGTTGCTAAAGAGATGAATCAAACACTCCTAATTCTTTAACATGTTTTAATACAGCCAGACTAATTTCAGAAACCAATTATGCATCGTCAAATGTAGTTCTTTGACCCATATATGCCATCCAGATGACTTATCTTCCAATGAACAATGGAAACTCAAAGGATTAAATAGAAACTTTTGGGGACAGTGAGCTTATGACAACATGAAAAACAAACAAACAAAAAAAACTGCAAAAAAGACCCCTAGCCATGTCTACTGTAATCTAGTTGATTCCGACTTATAGCGACCATAGAGCAAAGTATAACTATCCCTTTGGGTTTCTGAGGCTTTAAATCTTTAGGACAGCAGGCAGCCTTATCTTTCTCCCAGAGCAGTGGTTCTCAACCTGTGGGTCACAACCCCTTTGGGGGATCAAATGATCCTTTCACACAGGTCATCTTATTCATAACAGTAGCAAAATTACAGTTATGAAGTAACAAGGAAAATAATTTTATGGTTGGGTGTCACCACAAAATGAGGAACTGAATTAAAGGGTCAAGGCATTAGGAAGGTTGAAAACCAGTGCCCCAGAGGATCAACTGGTGGGTTTGAACTGCTGAGCTTGTGCTGATACAATTAACCACACTTGTCACATTAAGAGGCGTTTAAGGGAATTAGACTGGGTGGGTGGGAGGCAAGCACAATGCAAAGAAAACAGGAACAAGAGTATTTCAAGATGAGATCTAAAAAGTCAGTGCTAGTCATTAAGTCAAGAAGAAAAGGGGATGTGGTAGTTACATAATCTGGTGTCAATTTGGGATTGAGAGGATTAAGAGTGAAGGGGTGGAGTCTAGTCTGTTAATTGGGTCATAGCCAATGAGGCTTCTGTGTGGGCATGGCCTTCTCCTGAGAATCCTGGGAACTCCTGTATTTTTCCTCCTTGGAGGCGGGAGACATTTGATCTCACTGCTCCCTCCCTTGTGTACTCTCTACTGACAAGACACATGGCATTTCGCCCTGGGAGCTGGAGTAGACACATGAACCTACCTCCAGACCTCTGGAGCTAGAGAAGCCATATAGAGACCCCTGCCATCTCTGAGATACTTAAAACACCACTGGATCCACAACACTTCCAACCTACTGGCCTGTGATACTCCTGCAGTCAGCATCATTACATGTGTTTCGTGAGTCTGAAGAGGACTTTATAGATTGTATCAGACATATGAGCTAATATTGGACTTATGGACTTGATCTGGACTGGGATGGAATGCTTTCTCAATATTTAGTTGCTCTTGTTTATAAACCTCCTCCTTATACATGTATGATCTCCCTGGATTTGTTTCTCTAGTCTACCCAGAATAACTCAGGGAGAACAGGACACAGTGGGTGTGGGCATGCAGGTGGTGGGGGGAAGGGGCTGCAACTCAGAAAAGGAGGGGGAGAATGGCTGGCTAACTAGAAGAATGCAGTCAGTGCCACATGTAGAAACAGGTGTCCTGTACAGGTAGAAGCCATTGGGTGGTATGTGATATTCTGTGTATTCTCTCAAACAGCAACAAAAAGATGACATTCCACTCCACTGGAGGGGGCCTCATTTCAGCTGGGGTCAACTGATCAAGGGAGGGGAAGGAGGTGTTGTCTGCTGAGTGGCTGCCATGCAGAGCTATGACAAGGTCCCCCGGGCAGGTGGACAGTCCTATCAGAGGAATGAGGGATTCTGGTGGGAAAATCAAGTCAGGAGAGGGGAAGGGAACAAACCTGTCTGTTGAAACACAAATGCATGTCTGTTGGCAGGTAAAGAGGTGGGGGAAGAATGACTGAAAATGCTTTGGAGACCATAGGTGGGCTGTGTCCCTGGTGGTATGCACTGAATGGGCCACATTGGCCTGGGCTTCTGGGAGCATCCTGGGGACCCAGGCTGAGTGCTATGGAACACTGGGATATTGATTCGTGACTTTTCAAGGTGCACGGCATGTTTCAGAGGCTGCATCGGTGAGATCTGGAAACTCCAGTGGGTGAACTGGACACACTTGTAACCTTAGGACTTCAGCTGGAAAATACATGGAATCTCAGGATATGGAAAACAGTGGTACCAAGATAGTTGAACTGTTGGAAGGTGAACATACATGGCTTTGCTGCATCAATACTCTAGATACTGTATTAAGATATGCATTACTCTGGCAATATTGGGCTGACAGTCTCAGTAGATATTATTGTAAAATTTCCCCTGACTATTAGCCTTCATTATTTGTGTAAATAGCATTCAGCCATGAAGGGATTGATTTTATACAAGTGAATAATTCATGCACTGTGACATGGAGGTAGCCTACATTGGCCCAATATCACTTTCTCAACAGTGCTTTAAAAAATTAGTACCAGGGCAGCATGGCCTAACTCGGGGACTACACCTGACTTAACATAGAGGCCTGGCAAGATGAACTGAGCCCTGACTCAAAGTTGCCCACACCCTTGGACTGAGAACTGGGGTACTCAGATGGGAGAGGAAGCAGAGAGTGGCTGTCCTGGACCTGTGGAAGTGGTGGTCATTAGACCTTGGAGGAAACCCCCGGCTTGGTGGGTGTCCAATGGAAAGAAACCCAGAATGACCATATCTTTAGTACCTCAAGACGCCCCTCACAGTGACATGACAGGTTTTGATCTGTTGGGCAGGGTTCTGAACTTGGAAGGATTGATCCAGGAAGTTTCCCCCTAGCACCAATCCCCAGTCTAAGGGTAAAGAGAGCACAATCGAATGAGAGATCGAATGGTGTGGAGCAATCACTCCTGGGCTGTGGATCACGGTGGAACTGTACCTGCATCGACTTCTTGTACTGACAGTGTCCACAGTGTGGGGTCATTGGAAAAGTGGTGATGTTACTGGTGCAATCACCTTATACCCCAGGGGGATGAGGGACAAAGTTTTACTTTTCTGTTTCTATTGGTTTTCATTTTCCTACATTTATTTTGTTTCTTTTTGTTGTCTGCATGTTGGTTTGTTGCTGTTGTTGGGGTAGCTGGTTTAATGGGGTTTTGATTTTGTCATAATAGGACTGCCAAAGTAAACCCAAGTCAGATGAATTCTGGGCCCCCTCTTAATTCTAGCTTTAATCCAAGAACAGTTAGTTCTAATACCATGACCCTGTTCTATACTCAACTTCATGAAATGATCACTGAAGATAAGGGTGCTATAGCAAAGGGTGGTGAAGAAAGCAGATGGTGCCCGGTTATCAAGCAGAATAGGATCCGAGGTCTTAAAGGCTTGTGTTCAAAGAAGCAACCATCTAAGTGAGGAGTCAACTAAGTCTACATGGAAGAAGCATGCTAGCTTGTGTGATCCTACAACAACAATAACAAAATCCAAATATGACAAAGGGAGAAATAGCAGAGCCTAAATTGGGAAGACCCAATTTGTAGAAGGCTGTGAAGGACAGGGGGAGCCCAAGACGAATCTGCAGAGCATCTAGTCAGTTAAGTCTCTGGCAGATCCCCTCTGACAAGGGTCTCAAACAGCTTTACTATCCAATAGAGATCATTATAATAATAATAGATTGGACTTGATAAACTTGGTCTGTTGACCTCCCTGTTGACCCAAACTGGAATTCTTCTAGGTGAAAGTATGTTTTGCTTGTTCTATAACAAAAATGTCTTCCCTGGCCTCTTAAATGTGCTAATAACACTATAAAAAAATAGTACCAGGGTCTAATGAATGTCAGTAGTAATGGAAGGTCTGTTTGCCTCAGGGATGATCAATAAGACTCTACCATAAATTAACAAGGAGGGCTTGAAAGGGAGCCAAAGACAGATAAAAACTAAACAAACCAAAAAACATTGATCCAAGAATGGGTTTTAGGCTCACACTCAATCCTAGGTCCAGCTTTGTGTTTTAATAATTTTTGGGGGGTCTCTTATAGGTCTTATAACTTTCCATCTATCAATTGTATCAAACATATTTGTACATATGTTGTGATCATCATTTCCAAAACATTTTCTACTTGAGCCCTTGGTATAAGCTCCTTTAAAAAAAATCAAGGGAGAGCGCGAATGCAGTCCCCCACAACCACAAATTATGCAGTCGAGTTTCCCACATTTGGGGAAGTCGCAGGGGTCAGCACATCTGGAGTGCAATGGAGAAGCCTTGCCCTGGAAAACCACCTTCGTGATCATGGTATCTCCCCTGTAAGCTCCTCTTTCTTCCCCTTCCTCCTCCGACTCTCCCACCCCTTATGGGGTATATATCCAACCTTGTGATGGGTTCCCCTTTTTCTCCATTTCCCCCTTCCCGACCACCCCTCCCCCTACCCTCATGATATCACTACTCCCTCTAGTGTTAGTTCCAACTAACAATTAGTTCTTACTTGATGGCCCTGCTTGATCCTCGCCCTCAGGAAGGGAACACAGAAGATGTGGGTGCTAGAGCAAAATGTGGTGAAGAAATTAGATGGTGCCTGGCTATCAGATAAAATAGCATCTGGGGTTTTAAAGGCTTGTTTCCAAACAATCAGCCATCTAAGTGAGATGTCCACATGGAAGGAGCTCACCATCATCAATCGCCAAAGGACTATAAATCCTATTATCTGAAGCCAAAGGAGGGAATATTTTCAGAGTCTAAATTGTGAGAAACCGGTTTGCAGAAGGCTATGGATGTCAGTGTGAGACCAAGACACATTTGTGGGAACTACATAGGATCTCAGCCTCCGGTGATCTCTCCTTATCCATAGTAGAGGGCTGGGAGGAAAGTGGTTACTAAACAGAGTGCATTGGAGAGATGACTACAGAAGATCCAAAGGATAAATCTGACTTGAATGGTTAAAACTTTGTCAGTTGATCCCTCCTATGATGCATGTTATGTATGCCTAACCTGCTTTTCAACATTTTCTGTATTTTTGTTGTTGTTGTTTGTTCATACTGGGGTTTATCTCAGATGTGTCAAGTCATTGGGGGTTTTTCTCTTGAGTAATTTTTGTGATGTTTTTCTGTGTTTGAACCCTAGGATTGGTGAATGCACAGGGACAGCTTGTGGAATCAAGGTTTCGGTGGGGGTACAGTGGTGATGGTGGTGATGAGGGGTGGGGGTAAAAGAGAGCTGATGTCAGGGATTTCAGGAAGGATAAGAATGTTTTGAAATGGATGGTGGTAGCAATTATATTATACTGCTTGATATGATTGAACTACTGAATGATGTTTGTATTAACTCCCAATAAAATGGTTTTGAACAAAAAATATGCCATCCTTGTCGAAGTTAATTCAAAATTTTATTGTCCAGGCTTTTTCATTGTACTATTTATGTTTTTAATTCCAAACTTTATTCTTTGGAAGAAAGCCACTACATTCGATTCACCCTCAAATGAGAGGGAGGGTGTGGGAAATATGTATCCATATTATTTGAAATTCCCCTGTTAAGGAGGCTTGCTCTTCTTCCACCACTTCACTCATTCCAGGTGGCCTCCCGTGTCTCTACTCTTCTTCCACCACTTCACTCATTCCAGGTGGCCTCCCGTGTCTCTACTCTTCTTCCACCACTTCACTCATTCCAGGTGGCCTCCCGTGTCTCTACTCTTCTTCCACCACTTCACTCATTCCAGGTGGCCTCCCGTGTCTCTACTCTTCTTCCACCACTTCACTCATTCCAGGTGGCCTCCCGTGTCTCTACTCTTCTTCCACCACTTCACTCATTCCAGGTGGCCTCCCGTGTCTCTACTCTTCTTCCACCACTTCACTCATTCCAGGTGGCCTCCCGTGTCTCTACTCTTCTTCCACCACTTCACTCATTCCAGGTGGCCTCCCGTGTCTCTACTCTTCTTCCACCACTTCACTCATTCCAGGTGGCCTCCCGTGTCTCTACTCTTCTTCCACCACTTCACTCATTCCAGGTGGCCTCCCGTGTCTCTACTCTTCTTCCACCACTTCACTCATTCCAGGTGACCTCCCGTGTCTCTACTCTTCTTCCACCACTTCACTCATTCCAGGTGGCCTCCCGTGTCTCTATCTGATACTTCAGGTCACAATCTACTTTTATGCTATTCATTTCGCTCCTGAGTTCTCCAGCTTTGATCCCTGGGCGGACTTCCGGTTGTCCTCTGTATAATTTTTACAGGTTCCCCTCTTCTGGGTTTTAAACTTTCTGGAACTGCAAGATTCTTGGGATAATTATATATTGGCCCTAGAATCAGCATTTTTCTGATGATCTCTTGCTCTTTCTATTGGACTTTTAAGAGATTGAGTGAATTTTGTAATGTGTGACAGCCTAGAGAGGCTTGAGCTGGTAGACTTTAGACAATTTTCACTGTTCCAGTTCAAAATCTAAGAAATGATTCTCCTGAGAAATTTTATAACAATTCCGTCAGATGCATTTAAGTGAATATTGTCCTGGAAGTTTTCATCAGAGTGGAGCAGGAGTTATGCCAGGTCCGAGAGGCACTGAAATGAACTTTGTGCACTTTGAGGGCATCTTGCTGAGAATCGATTAGCACTTTAATTATATTGTGATTACTTTTCCCCCACCAAAGTGCTGTCCTAGTTATATATTTTAAATGTGCCATATACAATCAAATGTGGCATACACGTCAGACAGTTTGCCTTTGACTTCCTAGGTTGTGACAAAAGGCTTCAAGAAGTTTGTAGAAAAATCCCCACTTTTCCACAAACTCATTGAAGCCACTGTGGGCAAGGAAACATTATGTGGTTGTAGAATGAAGTATTAACAAAGAGACTGGGGAGCCATAGGCAAATACATTCAGTGGCAATGGCAACAGAATCCCAGAGGAGGCAGTGGAGCTTGTATCTTTAGAGGCACCAAGGACCATTATTCTAAATAGGGAGTGGTGTATCTGTGAACTTGGGGAAGGGGGAGGGGAGCAAGGGGGAGCAAGGACACTGGTGGAGACTGGCTTCTCCTTTTCTCAGGGGAGAAACATGATCACTAATCAGGGAGCAAATGAGGTTGAGTCCACGGGGCACGATGTCCACAGAGGGTGGGAAAGTCAAACAGCAGTACCATGAGCAGGAAGCAATACTTCTGTGAAATATGTTTGTTCAGTAACTTTTAGCTCGGAGTTGCTCTACAGTTCAATGTAACATCATTTGGAGTGAGGTCACAAAACGGTCTGCAGGAAACTAGGGCCAAGAACTAGAAGGAACAAAGGTACATCCAGAGCAAATATTCAGTCTTGTGAAATCATAGGCGGGAAGATATTTAGCTAGTTAGCTTGGAATTTCAAAAGAATGTCTATAAAGATGTCCATTTTGTTTTTTCTACCAGACCCTTAGGGCTGTACTTTTTGTACATAAAATAGTTACAGTTAAATTATGCTAATTGAGAAAATTTCCTGAGGTGATTTCATAAGCTGAGTTAAATAGAAGAACACACGGAATAGATATTGCAAAGGAAGGGTATGCAGAGGATGCAGTAGGGAGAAGATACTTTTATAATCCAAGCAGAGGCCCGGGTCAGTTTGGTACTCAAGATGGAGCTGGAAATTGAAGACTAAGTATATATAGCACTAGGACTGTGGGCAATAAGGGAGCGCACCTAAGGTGTGAGGCTGGGATGCTGAACTGCAGCAAAGAAGGACCAGTCAATCCATCCTGTGGGCTAGAGTTGTGTATCTGAAAACTATTCTAGATTCAGAGAAGCGGACAAGAAGACTTCCATGAGTGGCTCAGATGCAGAGAATGGAGAGGAACCTGCAGTTGGTTGACACAGGAGAGTTTTCAAGGGAAAGATGGTATTTGAAGTTCCTAGAATCTGAGAAGCTTAGAGTACTATGAGTGAGGATCTAGTCAAAAGCGTTCGGCGTTAGGAGAGATAGGGGAAAAACCTGCATGGCATTTTTGGAACTCAAGAGATTGCTGTCCCTGGGGCAGGTAATGTGCATTGACTATCGTGGAGATAGATGTAGTTTGACAGAGTCACTTTATAATGCAGCTGTTGCCCACATCGGGGACTTAGACTACTTTGTAAATAATTGGCATCGTTAGAAAAGGAGCTAGCTTTGTTTTTTCCAGTGTCACAAGGCCCATAGTTTAGTCTTAACCTGAGATATAACACTTACAAGCTTTGTCCTAAAGGCAGTTAGGAAATGCCTTATATCTCTTAGAGAAATATAAACTACCTGAAGGCAGAAGCTGTGATATTCAAGTTTGTCTTCCCATAGCGTTTAGCCCAGTGCTGTGAACTTTGTGGTTCCTTAATAAGTGTTCTTTGAATTAAATGATATTTAATTAAGGGATGTGACAGAGGTGGTGATAAAATACCCAGCACTATAATTTGGGAAGATTAATCTGGTGAGAATTGGAGGCAATTGGGGGCAGGTTGACCAGAAAGGAATCCAATGCAGTGATGAAATGGTGATATAGCCAAAACCATTTTTCTATTGGACTTTGATAAGAAGGAAGCTCTTTGATGAGAAATAGGACACCAGATTCCTTGGTCTTTAAGGGGCTGTAGTCTCTCTTTGGTCATTGAAAGCAAAAGTTAGCAAGCTAGCGAGAAAAAAGAAATCTGAGGAATGAATCACCCATCATTCTCCCTGCATGTATTCTTTTGTGGAATCCCAAGCAAATTACATAATGAAAGTCCAACATATATAAATAAATCTTTCTCAGAAATCACTTGAAGCTGATACTGCCATAGAAATTTTGGCTATATCAGAAAGTAAAGCTAAACTAGCAATTCTCATTTTCTAACTGGATGTATTTGACTAGCTAGTGGCCATCTGGATTCTTTATACATATGTTTCATATCATCTTGTGACTAGTAAAAAACAGCATTATATTTGGGAAGGTTTTAGTTGGCCCTGTGGAGGAAGGGTGAAATATTTCCCAGTTATTTAGAAATAAGATTACTTTTGAGAGTTAAGTCAATAAAATTCACCCACAAACACTAGATGAGTCACCTGTACAGGTAAACCATGAGAGATTACCTGTAAATCTGGGGTTAAAGAACTTGGAAAATGTTTAGGGGCTACAAATTTCTCAGCAATGCTTTGACACAAGAAAACTCACAGGCTTTTCCCTGTTTGCAAATGAGTCTCCACTTACTAGAAGGGGACTGTGGTGAAATGCAATTAGTTGGTGTGGGTCTTCTGTCCATAGCCTTTGCTGTGGCGACCTCTGAGGAGAGGGCGGAGCTGGGTGGTTTTGCCGTTCTGTTGAGTGTGAAGTGAACCATTTCACAACCGAGAAGAGAATTTCACAACCAGCAATACAGAAGAGTCGCCATCTAAGCATGTGTGAGATCCTTGTGTGAAGTGGGAGTGTCATAAGACAGAGTGCCAGTCTTGCAGGCCCACGAAAATGAGTAAAGCCAAGTGCCTTTAGGAAGGAGGCCGACATGCAGGATAGGGTGCCCTGTGGGTACTTAACAGCACCAAAGGTGCTTTGTAACTCTTGCCCAAGCAACATCGAGACCAAGGGATCTTGTGGCTGAGACCGGGGACCAGTCTGCCAACATGACTCAGAAGAGGGTATTGCAGACAAAAGCACTGTATCCCCCAAACACTTTCTGTTTTCTGAGTTTGATTTGTTGTATTTACTTACCTAATACACCCTCATAATCATGAGTATTGTCTGAGTTCTGCGTGGCCATTGCAACAGATGATCGAATCCAGCGAAGACTTGGCGAGCCCTGGGAAAGATGGTGGGTGTCTGAACTGGTAAAGGAGCTTGGGGTCCTCATGTGGTTTCCTCACAGTTAGTGGTGAGATGCAAATGTCAATCATCCCAGAGGACTGACTCCTTTCCCACGGAGTTTATATTGCGGATCCCTGGGTTGTAACCTTGGAGATTCGGGGCAATGAGTCCATCTGCGATAAAGTTAGGAACTCTGTCTTTATTCCATGAAGACATCCCAGGTATTTGGATAGGCAGCTAGCATTGAGAATCATTACTTGAAAAAGCATTCCAGTCACTGTGATTACTACTCACACGCAAACTGGAAGGCTGAAGGAACAGTGTGTCCCATATTCTAATTTATAGAGTCGCCAGAAATTGGGATCAGGCGCTGTCCTGCAGGGTTTGCTGAGAGGCGATTTAGAGAACTGGCCCGACCAGTCATCAATGTCCTCACCTCCTGCAGGAGGTTGGGAGAACTTAGGGTGGGGGTCAGGATGGGGTGGAAGTGTACAGAGATTATTATCTCTCCCAAGTATGTGGGGGAAGGTAGCCCAGCAAATCACTTGAAAGGAGAAGCAAGCAAAGGCTTTGTTCTCTGGCTGCATGACCTTCTAAAGCAGCAGGTCTGCCTTCTGTGCTACTGAAATGCAGGGAGAGAGAACTGGCTGGGAGTGGCATGAGTGGAGGAAAATGGAGGTGGACAGGAGACAATGGAGAGTGGCCGTCTCCCTTCAAGGAGAGATGAGAACATCCTCACTTGACTGTAGGCTTGAGAGTTGGCTCCAAGGATATCAGATTGGAAGCTCCAGTCCTCTCAGAAGTGGTTGCAGTGTGAATGTAGGGAGCAGAATGGGGGAGAGAAGAGGACATCACTAAGTTTGCCAAAGGATCTCACCAAATCTCTCAGCAGAGGGTGATCCCAAGTCATCACCTGCATTGAGCTCGTAAACAATAAGCTAGATGAGCAATTACAATCAACTGGGAAGAGTAAGGCCTGATCACATAAGAAGATATGTGCACTTTCCTGATTCTTCCTTCGTGCCCCAAATCCAGAGAAGCTTGCACTAGAAGAATGAGGGTGTGGAGGTGAGAAAGAGTCGGACTCACCCACCACCAAGCACCCCTAAGCTTTCAGGTTAAAACCTAAGGTCTGGCCTCTTGGGATAAGTCCGGAACTTCATCCCTGACTGCTGTATTCATTTGGGGTTTTGTCTAGTTATGCAACCTCTGCGTTTGTTTTTCTCAGCTATGACACTGAATAAAGACAACTTGCATTCGTTTGCTTTATAGAGTGGAGTCGGGGTGGAGGGAAGCTTCATTATCCAAGACTAGCTTTGTCTCAGATCGAGGGCAGATGCTGAGATGTTGACGTGGCTTAGGGACCAGGTTTTGGAAGCAGGATATGGGTGGAGTTAAAGTTTTCATTGGCTCAATGTTTAGACACTGTCATCTTATTGTTGGGCCTCCTGTAGGCCAAACAAAATCTAGGCAACATATTATAAACCTGCAACCACCTCACTCTCATTCCTCAACCCTAATTGTATTCTACCACTGCTTAACTCCTTGTATACTTTTAAAATCCCAAACAAAACAGTTTTATTGGCACTTCATCCACATATCATATAATTCAATAGTTCAATCATATCCAGAAGAGTTGTACAATCATTAACAAAATCAATTTTAGAACATGCTCTTCTTCCTTATACTCATTGCTATTCATGTAAATATATATGAGGGGCCCCCCACATTGAAATTGTTTTTCAAAGCTATGTGTTTAATTTTTTTTTTTTACAAAACAACTTTATCACCTTCAAAGTACTCTCCATTACACTTAATATATGTACTAAATCTGCGATTCCATTCTTGGAAACACTTTTCAGACTCATCTGTTTGGATAACTGACCGCATATCCCTGGTTTTTTTCTTCGCCTTTTCCACCTCGTCAAATTGCTGTCCTTTCATGTTCCTCTTCATTCCTGGAAACAAAAAGAAGTTGCATGGAGAAAGCCCAGGTGAGTCAGGTCCATGGGGCAGGAGAGGCATGCTGCTTTTTGCTAAAAACTGGCTTACTGAGGTGGCAGCATGAGCAGCTGCATTGTCAAGGTGGCAAAGCCAGTCCCCTTCTGCAATAATGAGGCCCTTTTTGTCACATGCAGTTATACAATCTTTTGAGGACCTCTACCTAGAAAGCTTGATTAACAGTCTGACCTGGTGGAACAAACTCCAAATGCACTACGAGTCAACATTTTTGTCCATTCAGGGAAGGTAATGGCCATTCAGAATGAGGTTTGTCATTAATCTACATTTCACCTTTTTTTGAAACAAGAAAATCACTCATACACTTGAGCTTTCCCCCAGCACTGTCCTTGTAAGCTATGTTCAACATCACAACAGTTTTCAATGGTCCACACTATTTTCTTAAAGTGTCCATCACAAAAAACACAGTTTGAGGGAAACTGCTTTTATGAAAAAATTCACTGTGACTAGAGAGAACCTACCCAGGGGATGCCACTGGGTACACAACTCAGAGTGAGTTGCTTGATGCTTGACTAGAGGAAAAGATGCACACTACAAGAGCCCTGCTCCACCCCACACAATTCTGGTTTATGGGGGGCATCCCCTCAAATTTTTCAATTGTGCCAAAAATGTGAAAAACAAAACATTCTCCAGTTTAACAACTTCTACCTGTATAATTCAGTGCCATTGATCATGCTTTGTGTTGTGCAACCGTTATTGACATCTTTTTCTAAATTATTCTACCATAATTAACATAAACTAAATGCCCCCTAAGCAAAACTCTTACTCCTTCATCCAAGGTAACCATTTGTCACCTTTTTTAGTAGTTTTCTTGATGATATAATATTCAAATGTCATATACTTCCAATGTTAAGTTGCTTTTAAAAAGAGTTGCATATACATCATCACAATCAATTTTAGTGCTCCCTCCCCCTTCCTGAATTCATTGTTTACTCCCCAATTCCCCTCACCCTCCCTGGTCTCTGCCCCCAATAAACCACAACATCAGTTATTGTCTCGATGTGTCCACTCATTCTGTGTTTCATAAACTGGGCAACCTAACAGAAATAAAAATAATAATAAATGAAAACATAATGTAACAGACAGAAGAAAATAAATAAATACAAAAAATAACAGTAGGAAAGAAAAGACCACCAGCAATATTAAAAGAGCCAGAGAATAAATTTCTGTCATAAAACAAGTGAGGAATAGATAAACCTAGAGCAAATTCAGATTGGGTCAAAAGGGAGGTCCACTGACCAAGTATTATACTGTGGTTCAATCCACCATAATTAAGTTAGCTGTATTTCTTTTCTTTTTTAGCTGCATTTCTTTATGTCAATGATTATCCTTTAGTTTGCAAGCTCCTGAAGTACACAGACCACACATTAGTTAGTTTGTGTCCTCCACAATACAAAGCAGAGTGAATTGTGCATAGCAAGTAAAGATAAATACCTGTTGAATGGTTATGTTTAGGAGTTTAGACTTACTTCTGTAATGAATAAATTATGAACCTAAATATGCATTAGAAATTAATCTAAATCGAGACTGATTTAGAAAGCGCTTCTGATAGTGGAATGGAAAGACTGAACTTTCGGTGCACTGTGCAAGGACTTACTGTCTAATTGATTTGAAAGGTGAGAGAGAAATGAAATGAAGAGTCACTCCTTTGACATTTTTAATTTAGACTACTGAGTAGATAGATGACTGCAGCGGGGTGAATTCCAAAAAGCAGAGAGAAGAGCAGGTGTGTGTGGAGAAGAAAGTGATAGAGAGAGGACCTGAGTTCAATTTCGAAATGTTTGTGTTGAAATGACCAGTAAATAGTTAGATACACGGGTTTAGAATGTGGGCAAGATTTGGCGGGTATAGACACATGACCTTTCAAGAAGTACACGGTAGAAAGAATTTACTAGAATACTTGATTGTTGATCCAGAATGAAGACAGGTATCCCTTGATAGTGAATTTTGATCAGGGATCACAAGAGCCAACTGCAGATGCATAATTCCTTAACCAGCAAGCCAAGGGATTATGGTAATCTCTTTCAAAATAGTGAGGAGCCTGACTATAAACAGACAATAGTGAAGCGAGAACTTATTTTCCTCAAATCTGACCAAAACTGAACTAAGAGTGGGATATGTCATTGGCAGCTTTCCCTTAGTGTGAGGAACAAAGACAAGGGGAATCTTAATAGATGCTGGGGATCTGCTTGACTCACCTCACTTCCTTAGCTCCTCTTGTTCACTGCTGTTCAGTTTGCTCTCAAGTAATGGCGACCTCATGTCCAATGAAATAGGACCATTGTAACCTGTAAGGTTTTCACTAATATTTTAGAGGTGGATTTTCAGGCCTTTCTTCTACATCTGTCTTAGGTTGGAAGCTCTGCGGAAACCTGTTTAGCATCATAGCAACCTGCAAGTCTCCACTGGAAGATGGGTGTTGGCTACACTTGAGGCGCATTTTCTGAGAATCAAACTTAGACCGCCCAGAGCAAAGGTAAAAATTCCATCACTGGACTACCACTGCCCTCTTTTAGATGCTCTGTAATTAGATAAATCTATCATAGATTAAGAGTAAAACTGTGCTTGTGCGTGTTTCTCACCGATGCATAACTCGTCTGCAGCATTGCAGTGACATTCCAATCACTGAAAAAAAAAAAGAACGTGTAAACTAAGGAGGGTTGGAAAATCATTGGAGATATGGCAGCATTAATAATATTAACATTCCATAGGTGAAGGGGAAAGACTTGCTGCTGTAAGGGGCATTAAGTTGATGTCAATTGTGGCAGAATAATTTGGAAAGGGATAGCAATAATGGTTGTAGGACAACGGCACTTCATAGTACAAGTAGGAGTTGTGGAATTGGAGAATATTCTGGTGTGTATATTTTTGGCCACAATTAGGACAAAATACATGAGTAACAATGACTACGAAGGAGAAAATGTTCTAGAATTGAATATGGTGACAATTGAACAACTCTTCTGGACATGATTGAACTATTGAATTATGTGCCATGTGGATGAGATGCTAATAAAACTGATAAAAATAATATTATCATTGAACTGAGGTTGTGGATAATGTAGAGATTCAGAAAAATTACTTTCCAGGAGGCTTGAAATACCTCCAAGAGACTTTTGTGCACAAGACACGTATGTTTTTGTTTGTTTTTTTA
This sequence comes from Tenrec ecaudatus, assembly GCF_050624435.1. Taxonomy (NCBI): domain Eukaryota; kingdom Metazoa; phylum Chordata; class Mammalia; order Afrosoricida; family Tenrecidae; genus Tenrec; species Tenrec ecaudatus. The sequence continues at coordinate 136,413,911 of NC_134532.1, forward strand.
AAAACATTTTATTAGGGGCTCATACAACTCTCATCACAATCCATACATATACATACATCAATTGTATAAAGCATATCTGTACATTCTTTGCCCTAATCATTTTCAAAGCATTTGCTCTCCACTTAAGCCCTTTGCATCAGGTCCTCTTTTTTTCCCCCTCCCTCCATGCTCCCCCCTCCCTCATGAGCCCTTGATAGTTTATAGATTATTATTTTTGTCATATTTTGCCCTATCTGGCGTCTCCCTTCACCCCCTTTTATGTTGCCTGTCCCCAGGGAGTAGGTCGCATGTAGATCCTTGTAATTGGTTCCCCCTTTCCAACCCACTCACCCTCTACTCTCCCAGTATCGCCCCTCACACCCCTGGTCCTGAAGACATCATCCACCCTGAATTCCCTGTGTCTCCAGCTCCTATATGCACCAGTGTACAACCTCTGCTCTATCCAGACTTGCAAGGTAGAATTCGGATCATGGTAGCTGGGGCGGGGGGGAGGAAGCATTTAGGATCTGGGGGAAAGCTATATTCTTCATCAGTGCTACATCGCACCCTGACTGCCTCATCTCCTCCCCTAGTCCCCTCTGTGAAAGGATCTCCAGTGGCTGACAAATGGGCTTTGGGTCTCCACTCTGCACTTCCCCCTTCATTCACTATGGTAAGATTTTTTTTTGATGATGCCTTATATCTGATCCCTTTGGCACCTCATGATCGCACAGGCTGGTGTGCTTCTTCCATGTGGACTTTGTTGCTTCTGAGCTAGATGGCCACTTGATCACCTTCAAGCCTTTAAGACCCCAGACATTATCTCTTTTGATAGCCGGGCACCATCAGCTTTCTTCACCACATTTGCTTATGCACCCGTTTGTCCTCAGCGATCGAATCATGGAGGTGTGCAGCCAATGATATGATTTTTTGTTCTTTGATGCCTGATAACTGATCCCTTTGGGACCACGTGATCACACAGGCTGGTGTGTTCTTCCACGTGGGCTTTGTTGTTTCTGAGGTAGATGGCCGCTTGTTTATCTTCAAGCCTTTAAGACCCCAGACACTATCTCGTTTGATAGCCGGGCACCATCAGCTTTCTTCACCACATTTACTTGTTCACCCACTTTGGCTTCAGCAGTTGTGTCGGGAGGGTGAGCATCATAGAATGCCAAATTAATAGAAGAAAGTATTCATGCATTGAGGGAGTGCTTGAGTGGAGACCCAAGGTCGTTCTGCCACCTTAATACTAAACCTATAAATATAGACACATAGATCTATTTCCCCATCTTCATATATATATATATATATATATATATATATTTGCATGTACATGTCTTTGTCTAGACCTGTATAAATGCCCTTTGCTTCCTAGCTCTTTCATTCATTTCCCTTGACTTTCCACCTGCCCCACTATCATGCTCCATCCCCACCTGGGTTATAGTTATACCTTTTCTTTACGTAACCTTACCCTTGACAATTCCGTACCAGGCCTGCCACTCATCCTCACCACCTATTTGGATCCCATGTTGTTCCCTTGTCCCTGGGTTTGTTAACACCACTTCCTTACCCCCCACCTCCCCCTATCCCAAGTCCCTCCGGAACTGTCGGTCCCATTATTTTTCCTCCCGATAGTTCATCTAGCCTCATTTAGAGAGACCTGTGGAGATAATAACATGCACAAAAACAAGACAGAGGAAAACAAAGCAACAGTATACAACCAGACAACAAACCACTGACAAAGAACAAAACAAAACACATCAAGAAAGACAAGCTTGTAGTTAGTTCAAGGATCATTTGTTGACTTTTAGGAGTGTTTTCAAGTCCAGTCTGTTGGGGCACTACACCCTGGCCCCAAAGTCCACTTTCAGCATTCCCTGGGGACCTTGCTTCTCCATTGCCTTGCTGTTCTGCTGCACTCCCCCAGTGCTTTGCCTCGGTGTGGTGGGATCAGGTCAGGTGCAATTTTCACACTGTGTCTCCGGTGCTGTCCCCTGTAGCACCATTGGTCCCTGAGGTGCATCATGCCTCATAGTGGGGCCAGCCATGTTGTCCTCTCTGTGGACTGGCTGCTCTAATCAGGAACATCATCCTCATGGCCTAGTGGGCCAGGCTGAGCTCTACTCTCTCCTCCTCCCCCTTCAACTGCTCCCGTGTGCTCTGATCAGATATATCCCTCTCCCGGAGCTGCAGAATCAATGTTCTCCTTTGAAACAAATTCTTCTGGGGGAGGGGCAGGAATCCACTTAATTTTTGGTCCCACTTTCCCTGTGGAGATATAAACAACACCCTCCCCTTGGGTGGATTAGTGCCCCATGCCCCCACTCCACTTTTCTTCCTTATATTCATCCTTTTATTTTCCTTTCCCATCCTCCTCCCCAGTTTTCTACCATGTGCATCCCTGGTTTTGATCTGGTCTCTGCCACACTACACAGTCTTCACCCCCAAAATGTTTGTATACAGTAGCTTTTTCCCTATGCCCCTTTTGCATTTTTTTTAATACTTACCTCAGCGGGCTTATGTTGTACTTGTCCTTTTGTGCCTGACTTACTTCACTTAGCATGATTTCCTCCAGTTCTTCCCATGCTCTATGTGCTTCATACGTTCATCACTGCTTTTTATTGATGCGTAGTACTCCATTGTATGCATATACCACAGTTTTTTAATCCAATTATCAGTGCATGAAAATTTGGGTTGCTTCCAGCTCCTTGCAATTGTGAACTGTGCCGCAATGAACATTGGAACACAGATGTCTGGCCTTGGTTTTTTTTCTTGCCTCCTCTGGGTATATGTCCAGTAGGGGGATTGCTGGGTCATATGGTAACTCTATTTCCATCTGTTTTAGATATCGCCAGATTGATTTAAATGTATGTTTAAAGGGCAGACAATCTGGACAACTTTCTGAAACAAACAAACAAAAACACACTGTCCTAGAGTTGATTCTGACTTACGGTGACCCAATAGGACAGAGTGGAACTGCTCCTTTGGGTTTCTGAGACAATATCTGTAAAGATATAAGGAGCAGACAATCTTATCCTTTTCCCATGGAGCAGCTGGTGGACTTGACCCAGCAACCTTGACAGTAGCAGCCCACTGCTTGGCCCACCACACCACCGGTACTTCTTATCCAACATATATATTTATTTCCCAGGCTTCCAGTTTCTCTTTTGTCAATGAATGTGCTCATGGCTGCACTGAGTGACAAGCAACCACGTGTACGCCAAAACCCAACCCAACCTAACCCAACCCCTGTTATCAAGTGGACTTCAATTCACAGTGACCCAGAGGATGGGGAAGAGCTGTTCTCAAAGGTCTCTGAGACTATCAAGCCACAGGATCAGACAGCTTCATCTTTCACTCTTGGAGCAGCTGGTGGATTTGGATCTTGGACCTTGTGGTTGGCAGTCCAAAGTTTAGTCCATTGCCCCACCAGGGCACCTGTGTCCACGTTAAAATTTCCCCTGCCCTGAGGTCAGCGCAGGATGTCAGCTCTTGTTTACAGTGGACTTTTCCACTGTGAAGGGGAGGACCAAAGTGAGGAGAGTGGGATAAACATATATATAAAGTAGCGCATACAATCCCCACTCCTCCAAAACAAAACAAAACAAAACTCCTTAAGGGATAGAAAAATCAGACTCCGTGGGAAGCTTCGCTTGTAGGTCACTCCTCCCATCTATAGTCCTCAACTGGATTTTGATCATCTGAGAGTGGAATGAGAATACAAGAATTTAAGTGGTGAAGGAGAAGATCAGTGTTATAGACCAGAACGTTGATCAAGACTCCAATGAACAGGAGAAAAAGCACAAACAAACAAAAATCTTTAAATGTTAGGAGCTCCATCTTCTGGTCAGAAAACTGCATAGAATTGAAAGAAGTGAATTATCAGTGCAAAAATGTGTCTAGAGACACTGTGTTAAATGTACGGTCTCATTTACTTTGTCCTGACAAAGATCATACAAACTCGAACTTGGAGATTAAGGTTCTGCAGGATCTGACCCCGAATTCTTGTTTCATCTTCACATATGCAATCATTTAAATAAGCATTTACTAATACCTTCTGAAAGAGCCTACTGTTGTTAACTGCAAGACCAAGAGTTTGATACCACCAGCTGCTCCGTGGGAGAGAGAGGAGATGTTCTACTCCATAAAGAGTTCCAGTCTCGGAAACCCACAGGGATAGTTCCACCCTGTCCTGTCGGGTTACTATGAGCCAGAGTCAGCTTGATGGCATTGAGGTTTTGAGTGCCTATGGGGTAAGTGGAACCCCTGGAATCAAGTGCTCCTGTGCTTGCGGTTAACTGAAAGTTTGGAAGCTCCAGTCCTCCCAGAAGGTAGGCCTAGTGATCTACCCGCCCCCCTCCACCTCCTCAAATAACCGATTGAAAACTCTGTGGCATGTGGTGGGACTCTGGCACATATTTGATGGCAAATTGTGTTAGGCTTGTTTGCTGTTTCATTATTATTGTGGTTGTTTTTACTGTATAAACTGTGTTATAATAAACTCCAAACTCACTGGTATCTAGTCAATTCTGACTCATAGTGACCCTGTCGAACATGGTAGAACTGCTGTCAGAAACTGTAACTCTATTCATCTTTCTACCACAGAGGGACTGGTGGTTTCAAACTGCTGATCTTGTGGTTAGCAGCCCAATGAATAATCACTATGCCACCAGCCCTCCCACCAGCACATTTTATTTATCTATTAATTTTACTGCACAAACTGCACTGTAACAGACTCCATGAAAATATAGGCATGTGTTAGCATTGGACCTTTCCTTCAAGGTTGACTCTTCAATTAATATTTTATTGTAAAATCCACAAACACTGATTATTTTAAATCTAGTGATTGCCATGAGCTATTTACCTAAAGGTTGGTGGTTGGTTCAAACCCACTTAGCAGCTGATGGGAACAGCCTGGGGACTTGCTGTCATAGGATGACTGCCCCCAAACATGTGGGGTCACTGTGAGTTGAAATCGACTTGACAGCAATGGGCTAAAAAGTTGACCAAAAATGATCCTACCCCCTAAATGACCACATAGCAGACAATGACTAAGTTCTCCGGTGACACCTTAGCACTACCCCTCCACCCAGGGATTCCATTTACCCGGTAGGCACTCCAAAACTGATGTGCACGATTCCTTTCCCTCGTGGCAGTAAGCATCGTTGTGGGAACGCTGCGTCACTGCATGGCGCTTTTTAAACTGTGACATATACATAAATGTACGCAGGAGAATCGTCTGGGAGTGTGACGTCCACAAAATACAAGGAGCCCTAGTGGCGCTGTGTGTTAGGTGTTGTGCTACGAGGTGCACGGTGGGTGGTTCCAGCCGCTGAGCGCTCCATGGGAGAAAGCTGAAGCTGTCTGCCCAGCGAAGATGGACGGTTTGGGGAACCCTAGGGCTGTGAGAAGGGCAGTATTTCATTCTGTTGGACTTGGGTCACTGTGCGTCGGGAGCAACTCGAAACTCCTAACAAGTATGAGTTGGGATCTCCGTGGTTGCACGGGTTTCGGGTGCTACGATGAAGGAGGAACCCGTGTCAGTAGGGAGGAGAATCCAACTCTGCCCCAAACCCAAGGCTGATTGGCAAGAGGCCGAAGTCAGACATCCTCGACTCTTCAGCCTTCCCGGTCCTGCTCTGACACCAGCCGGTCCTAGCAGAGCACTCCACTGCCCGGCTGGGTTCCCTCATGGAGTGCGATCGTTAAACAGAACTCAACGGTAACACTCCTGATTCGGGGAGTTTATCAGGGAAGCTAATAGGTTACACAAGGACAAAGATACATCCTTTTGTTCACAGGATGCCTTTTGAACCATGCGGATAGGCCTGTCTCTCCCTACTCCTTGGCCTCTCAGCCATGTACTCTGTTGGTCTCTATCTAAGCACATTTTTCTATGCATTTCTGTGTTAGATGTTGGCTCTTTCTCCTGGTCTTGGTGTTGTAGCCTCTTGGTGTCTCTGCCGCCTCCATCACTTCAGGCAAGGAGGGCTCTTCTTTTCTGATGGTCACGAGACTCCCCTCCATGCTTGTGAGAGGATTCACTTAGCTATCCAATGGGGTGGCCAAACCGAGCCCTCCACACCGTATTTCCATGCTCCCATTCAGTTATTTGGTGGGAGTTACAGAGACTACAGAGAGAAGAGCCAGACCAAGTAATCTCCCGTCTCTGCAACGGGCAATTGCTTTTCCCGCTCAACAATATATCTTGGGGACTTTCTATGATGTTATATAAATGAGGGGCTTGGAAAAGTTTGTGGAAATATCTCATGACACTTTAATTTCATTTCCCACTGACCTTTGGTGACCTCTTGCCTAGCTAGCTTATCTCTTTGGCAGTGACACCGTCTTCCTGAATTTTCCATATTTAGTCTGCTTTCTTCTTCAATCTTGTTTTCAGAATATTTCTACTACAAACAATACTTCAATGACTGTGCTTGTGAATATGGAGATTTCTATAGGACAGATGCTAACAGGTTGGATTGCTGCCTGCCTGGTATACGTATTTGAGAGATACTGATGACGGCTCTCTGTTGCGAGATACCGATGACGGCTCTCTGTTCAGAGATACCGATGAAGGCTCTCTGTTGAGAGATACTGATGATGGGTCTCTGTCGGTGTCATCTATGTAAAAATGCCTAGAACTAAAATTTAATTGTTGTTTTCACTTATTTTTCCCTGGCTGTTTATCTCTTTATGTTTATTGGCCATGTATTTTTTCTTCTTTGGGGACTTGTCTTCTTATTCATTAGATGTTCATACCCTTTGTGCATTTTTAGGAAGGTATTTTTATTTAGAATGGAAAGAAATCCCTTGCATATTTAGAACAATAATTTGTTACACACGTGGAAAATATATTTTTCTGTCATAACAGGCCTTTAAACACGTTGCTACATGTATTATTTATCATCTCTTTTATTTATTCATCAAATTTATACATTGTATTCTAGTATATCTTCTTTATATGAGGGACTTCAACTAATTCATGGAAAAATTCCATGTTCTTTTAATTTTGTTTTTAAAATGAGCTTTGTGAAGCTCCTTCAAATGAACTTTTTGAAGTCCTGTGCATATATATGTACTTAAAACAGAGTGTTAAATAGCAGGTCTTGTTTGAGTTCCAGGCATAGCCTCTTGAATCTTATCACTTATGCAAAACAATCTTCATTCAGAGCTTCTGTGTATTTTTGCTTGAGGACTTTCTCCTGTCTTGGAGGACAATTAACCCCCTTCTTCTGACCCCTTAGGAGCCCTGGTGGCTCAGTGATTAAGCATTGGCCTGCTAACTTCAGGTAAGCAGTTCTAAAGTACCACCACTCCTTGCGAGAAAGAAAAGGGTTTTTCACTCCCCTAAGAGTTACAGTCTCAGAAATTCACAGGGGCAGTGATGCCTTGTTCTGCTGGATCATGATAAGATGGCATCAGCTCCATATCATTGAGTTTGTTTGCTTGGGGTTCTTGCTCTTTGGAGGCACTTCTAACTTTGACTAGTGTAGCTGGTGAAAAATTTCCCAGTGGACGCTGGCCCCCAGTTTCTCAGCTGCTGAGGTAGTTAGTTTATTGTGCCAACCTGGCCAATAAACACATGTGGGGTTAATTGAAGGGTGGAGGGATAAAGGGCTCGGTGAGCCTTACCTTTCTAGTTCTCAGATCTCTTGCTTTCTGATGGTCAGACCAGGGTGAAGCTGCCTTAGCCAGTTCCCTGCTTCAGCTGGCAAGGCTCACTTCCTGTAAGATATCCCTGAGGAGAAGCCACATGGATCTACCCTGATGCAGCCCTGGGTGCTGGAGTACCCGTGTGGAGACCCCTGCCAGTGCTGAGGTGCTTACACATTCGCTGACTTGGCTTTCCTCCTGCAGTCGGCATCATTGTGACTGTTTTGTGAGATGGAGGAGGACTTTGTGGATTGGTGTTGGACATATGGGTTAATGTTGGACTTGTGGTTTGGGCAGCACTAGGTTGGGATGTTTTCTTGATGTGCACGTAACCTTTATATAAAACTCTCTCTTCTACATGAGTTTCTGTGGATTTGTTTCTGTAAAGTAACCAGACTAATACAGCTGCTGAACTCTACTTTCTACCATGGTGACTTGCTTGATAATGTACTCTGTATGTGTTAGCTTCTCTTCCCTGAATCCTGTTTGTGCCAGTGTTTCCTGTGGTCACTTTACAAATAAACTAGTACTTGGTTTGAATAGTTGACTCAAGGGAGTCAAGTCCTCTGGGGAATATTTGCTTCTGGGGAAAGCCTACATAAGTGCTATTGTTAGTCCTGCGGTGCGCTGTGTACTTGACATTCATTTGTTACCACATTTAATTCTCCTGAGTTGCTTGTGTAGGGCCTGGTTACATAATCTCCATTTCACAAATAAAGAAGCCAAGGTTCCAGTTCCATAAGGTGCCAGGGAAGCGGGGAAGTGACAGAAGCATGATGGGCTCTTGCCGAGCCCCAGGAGCAAGAGCAATGTGCTGGCTGTCTGAGCCACCACGGCCAGACTGGGGAGGCTTGAGTAGGAGTATGGAGGAGGCAGCTTAGGGTTCAGTTTGAGGCCAGAGGGTAGATAGGCAGCGGACTCTAGTAGGGTGTTGCAGAGAATTGGGTTATATATTTTCTGTCTCGTATAGTGAGATAGAAAGAGGCCACTGGCGGGTGGGTTTTGATCAGAAGAGTAGTAGCCTGATCTACGTTTGGAAAATATCACCATGGCCTTTGTGTGTGAAGCTGATGCTCAAGTAAGTAGTGGACTAGTCGCAGGTGTGCAGGCCGGAGACTAATGGTGAGATACTTTGTTGAGTAAGATGAGGACGCACCATCGGATTTGGCATTGGGGAGGCTATTAAAGAACAAGCACTCAATTTGGTTGGCAGTAAAGAGCCTTTGAAGATTTTATAGGAGAGTGATATCATCAGTGTTGCTCTTTGTGAGAGTCTGTCCTAGTAGATGGGAAGGATAAGAGTAGAAGAAACATGTGAGGACAGAAGGACTCTTTAGATCCTATATTAGAAAGCCAACAGAAAGATTTTAGGGCTGGAATTAGGAGAGGAGAAGCCGGAACGGGAAAAGACATTTTAGAGCTCAAATGGAAAGGAGTAGATGATTGAGTGTCTGTTGCATAAGGTAGAGACAGGGAAATCAAAGCTCATTTTATTTTTTAGCATGTTACTGGGGAAATGGTGTTTTCATCAGCAGAGATAGGGAAGTCAGAAACAGAAGCAACTAGTTTGAAGGAGATGATGCCTTTAGTTTGTTAGCAGTTAATAAAACCAATTTATTATTAATTGGAAGTTAATACATCCATCACATCATTCCATAGTTCATCACGTCAAGCAGAATTGTACAACTGCTGCCACAATCAGTTTCCAAACATTCTTTTTCTTCCTGGATGACTTGACATCACCTCCCTTTGACCCATGCCTCACTGTACTCCACCCACCCTGCCCCCAAACCCTTATTCCACTTGCTGTCCCTGTAGGTTCACCAGTCCTGGCTTTCATATACTGACAGCCAGAAAAACATATAACACAACTTACAGATGGTGACCACCAATGACATAATCCCTCTGAGATACGCCCTAATGGGAACAAACAAAAACAGACCTACAGAAAATGTTGGAAACCAGATCAGGTCCAGTGTGCATTAGAGGGGGATCAACTGACAAAGTTTTATCTATTCAAGTCAGATGTATGCCTTTGATCTTCTACACCCATCTCTCCAATGCACTCTGTTTAGTATCCACTTTCTTCCCATCCCTCAATTGTGGATAATGAGTTCACCAGAGGCTTATTTCCTATTAATATAATTCACACGTACAATTCAGTAGTTCAATCATATTAAAAAGAGTTGTACAGTCACAGCCGCAATCAATGTTGATGCCATTACCTTTTGTCCATCATGAGTTTGAAGTTGTAGACATCTGGTTGAGACCTATGCTCACCTTTAAGTCACTGTTCTATAATCCTCTGTTAATAATTCCTTCGTTGAGACTGTGCAACCATTGGATGAACCACGACTTCCTTCTGACATGGAAGAAAGGCATTAGGGGCCTTGGCAGCTGTATCCCAAGCTCCTTCCTAGAATAAAGCTTTGAGACATCGCTCTGGAGTCTACATCAGGGATGCTGTCAGGCCACAAGCCTCACAGAGTTTCTTCTTTTCTTCTGCTCAGGTGCTGAGATGAAGATGCTTATGGTAAATTTTGACAAGGAAGCCCATTGGAATGGGAATTAAGTCTAGGATACAGGAAAAAGATAAAACCCAAGACTGAAATGTGGCTAGCAGATTGAATAGGACTGCCGATGGAACAAATGTAAAAAGAGATGACTATGAATTAAAGATGCTAAATAATTCTATGTAGTGGGATAATTAATTTAAAAATAGGAGGAGGAGAAGATGCATGTGTAAAAGTTTTCAAGAATATGCTTCCCAAAAGCAAACTGTTTTTAACTAGTTACCTTCATGAGCTATGCATTTTGTAGTAAAAATTAGATTTCAGAGCAAGCAAAGGATGATCTAAGACAATTACAAAGACAAATATACTATTTAGGTTGTGGATGAGGAAGACCAGGAACTAGGAGAAACTAGGAAATAGGAAGAAACAGGAAGAGCTGAGGTAAAAGATTGGGATCATGTGGGACAGGAGCGAGGACCCCAGAAGCAACTGATCCATGGGTGTTCTTGACGGTGGGAGTAGGCCTTTTTAAGACCACAGGTTCCTAGTATATAGTTCCTTTGATTCTAGGATAGTATAGATCACATATTGTAGCCTTAATTTTATGAAATATTTTCAGGAAAGAAATATAACAATTCATTAAATGTAAAGATTGATTATAAAGTGGGGGAACCAATCCCAATGATTGACATATAACCCCCTCCCAGGGGAATGGACAACAGAAAAGTGGGTGAAGTGGTCAGTATAAGACATGAAAAAAATAAACCAACAATAATTTATAAATTATCAAGGGTTTATGAGGGAGGGAGGAAGGAAATGAGCTGATACTAAGGGCTCAAGTAGAAAGAAAATGTTTTGAAAATGATGATGGCAACATATGTACAAATGCACTTGACACGATGTATGTATGTATTGTGATAAGAGCTGTAAGAGCCCCAATAAAATGATTAAAAAATAACAAGATAAATAAATGAAGATGTACAATACAAAACAATGTAAGTTGAGGAAAATATGCCTGTGTTAGGCTGGGTTGACTAGAGAAACAAACCCAGTGACACTCGTTATGGGTAAGAAGCAGCTGTATATCAAGAAATAATTGTATATCAGGAAAATATCCCAGTCCAGCCTAACTCAAGCCCCTAAGTCCAATACTAGTCCCTTTTCAGACTCACACAGTCACATGTAATGGTGAAAATTGCAGGAAGATCACAGGCCAGTGGATGAAAAGTCTTGTGGTCCAAGGGTGGTGGAGGCATCACAGGGGTCACGTAGGTCTCAGTGTGGTTTGCCCGTGTGGAGGTGAAGGGAGAGAGAGAGAGAGAGAGAGAGAGAGAGAGAGAGAGAGAGAGAGAGAGAGAGAGAGAGAGACCCACCTCTAGAGAGGCATTTATCTCAGTGACACCTCCAGATGAGATCACCAAGCTGCAACCTGAATGACAGACTAAACTCCACTCATATATTTTGATGGGTCCCTTGTTGGCACCAAAAATCCAACTATCACAATGCCTTAGAATGACTGTTAAGTCATTCACTCTGCTCTACTGTGGCAGAACATGCCTCATGTTGTCATTGAAACTTTGCTAATGATGCATAAGCACAAAGGTCTAATTAGATCATATGGGGTTATTTTTCGGGGAGTGTATATATAGTAAGTTAATATGAAATAAAGCCGAGACCACTCACAAGAGATGATTCTTGCAGTCTGAAGAATAAGTGACTCAAACTAGTGTATTTCTTCTTAGAATTCATAGACATATTGGGGGGGGGGAATGTTAGGTTTTCTATCATATGAGGTGGGAATTCCTCCCATTTTAGCATACATAGTATTTTTAACAAGACTGGAAGGTGGAGTCATCCAGATTGTAAATACCTGGTTCATTTAGAAGAAGAAAAGAATAAACAGAAAGAAAGAAAGGAAATCACCAACTAGGTAGAAGAGCATGCTTTCAGATTACTTCTAGCATTTGGTTACCCTGCACCCGAACTACTTAAGATACATCAGAATTGTTACATATTAAAAGTCCTTCTGATCCCGATCCTGAAATGCAGTGGCTTTTCCTCTCTCCCACCCACCACTTTCCAAGGACTAATGCCTTTCACTAGTAGTCTTCACTGTGAACTCAGGAGAGTGTTCAGAGTGTACATTTGCAGGTGAAATGGGCACAAGTGTCCTCCATAGTCTGTACTCTTGAAATAATGGCGTACTGACTATCACTAACTCCCAAATGTAACGCAGTCCTTCAGCACTCCCATGGGGGGCCAGTCTTTACACCATATCTTCTCTTTCTCTCTTAAGACCATCAGCCCTTTTGGAAACCGCACACTATGAATGGAATAGGACGGACCTGCTCCAGTCGTAGTAATCCAAGGATTCCCCAGCGGTGCTCTCCCCTTCCCTCATTCTCTCTCTGCTGCTCAAGAAGGGCAGTTGATAGTGTCAGCTGACCCAATAAGCAAGGGAAGCACAGGCTTATTTGCGCTTGCTCAGTGATCTGTAGTTAATAATTTCACAATGTTTTTAAAATATCAAAATTTGTTTATCTAGGATGACTGGCACCTCTCTCTTAACTATCGCATCTTCCAACAGAATCAAAGATTCTTCAAATGTGTGATCCTTGACGGGGATAGCATACAAAATCATGGGCTTACTTGTGCTTATTTACTAATCTGTATTGAACAATTCCACACTTGCATGTGATATTAATGATGTTGTTCTATCATTTCCCCATTCTGTTGGATCACCTTTCTCTGGATTAAATACAGATATGGGCTTCGTTCAGTCATTGCTCAGCTGTTTCCCAAAGTTCTTGGCTTAGGTGAGCGAGCACTTTCCGCATTGCACTTGTTCGCTGAAACACTTCGATGGCATTCTGTCAACTCCGGGAGCCTTGGCTCTTGCCAATGGCTCCAGGACACATTGAACTTCTTCAGTCAAGTACCATTGTGTCCTGATCATATGCTACTTCCTCAAATGGTTGAATATCTACCAGTGCTTTTTTTATATTCTTCAGTATTGCACTTTGAGACTTAACTTCTTCATTTTTTTCAGATTAAGAAATGTCACATGTGTTCTTCCGTGTTACATTTTTTTAAACTCCAGGCCTTTGAACATTTCATCATAACACTTTACTATATCATCTTGAGTTGCCCCTTGGCATTTTTCTGGTCAGTTTTTTTACATCATCATTTCTTTTGATTCAGCTACTGTCTGTTCAACAGTGAGTTTCAGAGTCTTGTTTGATATTCATTTTCATCTCTTCTTTATATTTTCCTGCCTTCCTAATGACCTTTTTCTTTCTTCATGTAAGTTGTCATCCCACATTTTGTTTAGTCTCTGGACATTTGTGTTCAGAGTGTCAAGTTGGCAATATATATTTGGTATTAAATACATATAATTATTAATTGAAAATTGCGAAAGATGGTATATAAGATAGCATATACTTCCAGAGAGGGCACATGTAAGCTTAAAACATCAGTTGAGGTAAAATTTCAAAGTTAATAGATTATTGCTTAATTTACTGTGAAATTCAGGTCACGACTGCTAGCTTCAATAGAAAAAATAACAACATGAATTTTCTCTCTTCAGTTCATGTAAGATTTCACACCCTTGCCGATCAAATCTTTATATCCACATTAAACTACTAAAAACTCCAGATGTTTACCATGGTATCATATTTTTGATCATGACCGCAATCCTCTAATGGGTTTTTATGTTTGAGTGTTGAGGGATTACAAATGCTTGTTACAGGGAGAAGCAAGAACATTGTTGCAATAACAAGGAGCTCCGGTGTTTGCTGAGTCCATGCACCCGTTTAGATGTAAGTTGCTCTGGGATTTATATTTGACCTAATGAGTATCCATAACTCTCTGAGTTGGATCAACATGGCTTTCATTTTGCATACCTAATAAGGACAACTGATGAGTCAGAAGCAAATGATGTTGCTTCATGATTCTATAGCATCTTTCATCTGCAGTTCACTAAACCCTCCGTAAACATTCACTAGGCATCACAACACACCTTAGAGGAAAGGTAAGTGTTCTTATCCCTTCACGGAGAAACAGACATAGAGGGCTTCTTTGAATGTGATATTAAATAGGTAGAACTGAATTCTGTAGGATAAAGATGTCAATAATGCTTTTTTTTGGGGGGGGGGGTAGAAGTGAGAAGCTTGGGTAACATTATTTAAAAACAATCAAGGTTTAAAGGGGAAATGTATACTTCAGGAGGCTCATAAGCCTTTGTGAAAATCAGTTTTGGAGATTAGGTCTGGAACTGATATTGCTGGTTAGAAGCTTGTCTATCATCAGCACCAAACTGACCTCTTTCTTGATGAAGCGGAAAATCAGGTCAGGATTACTGCAACGTGCTGGAACTTATTCACACAGATATAATCATATGGCTCGGGTGTTCTAGCGCAGCCCTGATTTCACATAAGCTGATCTGATGCTCCGAGAAGTGTATCCCAAGTCCTTTACTGTACATCCTGATTTGGTTTTGAGACATGCATCTCCAGATTTTAGACTTTGTTTCCACATTCTAAAACGAAGCGGGTACGGAACAGTTAGCACGCACTGCACTTCGCAGCCATGGCCAGTACGGCAGTTACAAATCCCAGTTAATGCCGAGTAACAGGGGGACATCAGCAACAGGATAGTTTTCTTTTTTGTCCTTTCATCAAAGACGACTGAAAAGAGGCCTCCTTGAGTACAACAAAACCCCAACCAAACTCCAAACCTTTGGGGGTGGAGGGGGATGTTGCTGACAGTGAACCCATAGGACGCGGTGGGACTGCCCCTGCGGCTTCCTGACGGTTATGGCCGGAGGAGACTCGGCCGTTCCCTCGTGGAGCAGCTGTGCTTTCCAACTGCGGTCCTTACGGATAGTAGCCCAACTTGTAACCACACCACCACCAGAGCGTCTCCCTAAACTTCTGCATTAAATATTGAGGCTCTTCCTCTGTGCCCCCCCCCTTTTTTTAGCCCTCTAAAACACATGGCTTCCTTCCCCTTCGAAATTGGATCACAACGCAGCCCGGTTCCTTGAGGGCCACACACCACATGCAAGTTCCAGCAAGAAGCACACAGGCGAACACTCATGGGGCTTTCTCTCCAGACCCACTTGCCATGCTGTAATCGCTCCTCGTGGCAGGAGAAGGTGGTACAGAGGGGCAGGTTTTCAGGGAACAACTACTTGCTGTTGAGTCACCTCTGACTCATGATAGCCCCACGTGCTTCTGGGTAGCATTTTTTCCCATATGATTTTCAATGGCTGATTTAAAAAAAAAATCAGCCCTTTCTTCCCAAGTAGCTTCCATTTAACAGTTAGCAACTGAACATACTATATTCATTTATACCACCCGGAAACCCCGAGTACAATGCTACCCGGAACAGAGTCAAGTTTCTACTATGGAGAAAAAAGAAGCGAATGGATATGGGAGGTGACTAGTTAATCACATACGTAAATAAACAAATGAACTCCTCTTTGGGCAGTGAGTGATGTGGTTTGGCATTTTGTCTCGCTGACATTGACCGAACCACTGACACATTTGCCTGCATTTCGTGATTTGGCGGCACCGCCTATGGGTGTGGAAGCGCCCTGGCACACAAGAACTGCAGCAACAAATACATCAGTCAAACTGTCTGGATATCTTCTTGCTCTATTCCTCCCCACCCTGCTCTTGGCCACGAGTCTAACTTCCCAGTGTACTGCTGGTCACAACAGAGCCAGCCACACAAACACCAGACTCACTGCTGTCCTGTCGAAGCTGGCTCATCGTGACCCTATAGCACAGGGTAGCACTGCCCAGGTGACTTTCTGAGACCGTAACTGCTTACAGGAGTAGAAAGCCCCATCACGCTCCCTCAGAGTGGCTGGTGGTTTGAACTGCCAGCAGCTGGGGGATTGCAACCCAATGCACGACCACTGTGACAGCACGGTGTCACAGCAGAGCCCTTCAATGTCTGATTGTCATCATCTGGTGACTGGGACCATGTTCCTGTTGTGTAATTGTCTACACTGCACTCTACCTGAGTGCCTATGTGTCTCTGTGTGTCTTGAGGTCTGTCTACTCCTTACTCCTGAGATAAAAACTCACAGCCGTCACGTCTATTCAGACTCACAGTGACCCGATAGTATTCAGATTCATGGCGACCCTACAGGACAGAGGTGAACTGTCTGGTTGGGTTTATGAGACTATCCGTCTTTACGAGAGCATATAGCTTCATCTGTCACCTGAAGAGTGACTGGTGGGTTTGACCTTGGACCTTGAAGTTAGCATTCCAATAGTGTCTCCAGAGCTCCATCCCTCTGATGGATAGGTGATAGGTATTGTTAATGATTCATTTTATTTACAAGAGTAATTCTTTTAACTAAATTTTCATTATGAGAGGGTATGCACAGTCAATTGCACTAAAAAATCCTAACAATATCAAGTCAGAAGGATATATAATAACAGAAAATTTGATAAACTGATGATGAGAAGTTAAAATTTTATAATTATTTTAGAACACTGTGATGTTTTACATATATGCACGTGTATATATACACATGTATGTACATTGTATGTGTATATATGCACACATGTATGCATGTGTGTGTATATATGTATTTTATGGCTCGCCATGTTGTGTTTTAATTCATTAGTATGACATTTCAGGGAACACTACCACTTGAGAACATGAGGATGTCACCCATGAGGATGGGTTGGAGTCATGCAGTTAAGTCCTCCCCACATAAAGAGAGTGAGGTGGTTCACAGAGTAGATCGCTTTTGTATTCAAGAATTCATACAGATTTGGTTTCCTGTCATTGATCGCAATTCCCACAACGAAACATCACGTATGCACCAATAGGACAATGGATAAATAAATCTTGGGATATAAACTTTAAGAAGAGGGTGTGGACATCCACTTGTGATTCTTTGTAACTGAATGTGACCTAAAAAGTAAATGTTGAACTCCACACTTGAATTTAAGATGTAGTCAGGTTTGTTTTGATTTAAGATGAGAGGGTGGTTTAGAGGTACATTGTGAAACACTAGTTATGACTCTCACACGCATTAAGGTCTCTGTTGTTACTTGATGTTCCTGCATGTTTTTTAAGGAGCCCGGGTAGCACTGTCGAGTAAGCACGGGATTGCTAACTGCAAGGTCGGGAGCTCAAATCCACTAGCCCGTTTGTAGGAAAAGGATGAGGCTATACGTTCCTGTAAAGATTTACAGTCTCAGAAATCCTCTGTTGGGATACTAGGAGTCCGCACACAGTAAAAGCCTACCATTTTATTTGGGTTTATTCATAGGCAAAGAGTAACAGTGGTATTTACAGGCCAGAGGTGCCCTCTGCTGGTTCGCACCGTAAGTACATGTAGACAAGAAACTGCTGTGCAGCCTTGATAGTTGAGCTTGCTTGCTGACAGTGAGCAGGACCGGAAGCACTTGCTGCTGCTCATTAAGGACTGCAGCCTTCAGTCTGGACTACAGCTCACTGCAAAGAAACCCCAAATCCTCACAATGGACCAGCAGATAACATAATAACAAAACGATTGAAATTGTCAAGGATTTCCACTTGTTTGGCTCTACAATCAAGGTTCAGCTGCTGCACAAGACCGCTTTAAAGTGTTGAAGATCAAGGTGTGCCTGACCCAAGCCACGGTATTTTCCGTGGCCTCGCATGAATGTGAAAGTCGGACACTGACTAAGCCCGCAGAAGATTCGACGCATTGGCACTGTGGTCCGGAAAGGACTGCTGAAAGCACCTTGGGCTACCAGCGAACAAGTCAGTCTGTCTTGGAAGGGACAGCCAGAGTGCTCCTAGAAGGCAGGGAGGCGAGCGTCCATCTCATGTACTTTAGACACGGTCTCAGGAGAGATCACTTGGGAGCGTGGAGGGACAGTGACAAGAAGAAAACCCTTGACAAGATGGATTGCATCGTGTGACTGAAGTGATGTCCAGCCAGGTCGCTGGGTGGTGCAAACTGAACCCGACTGCTAACCTGGTAAGGTCTCACGACAAAGAGCCTTTCCCGCAACAAGAACAATTGTGAGGACGGTGCTGGACCAGGCAGGGTTTTGTTCTGTTGTACAGAGTACCACTTTGAGTCAGAACAGATTCAGTGGCACCTAACAGCAACAACAGCAACACAAGAGCAACCACCACAACAG
Organism: Tenrec ecaudatus; assembly: GCF_050624435.1. NCBI lineage: Eukaryota > Metazoa > Chordata > Mammalia > Afrosoricida > Tenrecidae > Tenrec > Tenrec ecaudatus. The sequence goes on from NC_134532.1 coordinate 136,432,218, forward strand.
CACACTTTAGATAGGAGCACTGGTCATGTAGGGGTTCTGTGTGGAAAGGCCAGGTGTCTGAGCGATCTGGATTGAGGCCTTCAGCTGTGTGCAAGAGTCCATGATTAGTAACTTTAAAATTTTATTTTTAGTGACGGGCTGCTTGATCGATTAAAATTGGCCATTTAAAAAGATCAGCTAGTGAAGTCACACCATGGGAAATGGAAAATGACACATCTATTCATTGCCCCATGATAGTGCTGGATGGAGGCACGCTGGTGGTTTGAGTTGGTTATGCAGAAGGCTCCTATGGGCAGCTAACCCCAATGGCAGCAGTTCAGTTGCTCTGTTGGATAAAGATGAGACTTTCTGCTCTTGGAAAGATTTCCAGCCTCAGAAACCCACAGAGTTAGTATCGCCATGAGTCAGAATCAACGGGATGCCAGCAACTTTTTGGTTGATTGCTAGATGTTAAAAGTTCCCCAGACACCACTTGGCCCCAGACTGGTGCTCAGTTTCCTGGGGTTCTGGTTGATACTGCCTTTAACTCCCTCATCCAATGCAGAAGTTCATGTTCAGTTATTACAGACACATTTCCTGTGGCTATGAAGAGCCTCCCTCTGTTGGATGCCTAACCTGCGTGATCTACATATCTGCAATGTTCTCTATGCACCGAGCCCTCTATCCTGGTAAATCAAAGATGCCTGTGGATGGGTCTTCCATTTGACACTACGATTGGCTACTCATTACAGATCTCCACAACCCCAAGCCAAGTCTACTGAAAGATGGGAAGCATAAACATCATTTTCATGCCTTTTGAGTCTGCCAGGTACTGACTGTGAGAGAATTGTTCACAAACAAAAACAAATTCACTGCCATTGAGATGATGGTGACTCATAGTGACCCTGTAGGACAGGGTAGCACTTTGTCCTTGTGGGTTTCCAAGTCTATATATCTTTACAGGAGTAGAAAACCCTGTCTTTTTCCTGAGCAGCTTCTGGTAGATTCGAACTGCTGACCTTGTGGATCACAGCCCAATGCATAATCACACCAACAGGACTCCTGACTTGTTCACGGGGAAATGTTCATCACTGCCAATAGCAGTGAGTGTGGTCACAAAGTACTGAGTCTTAGAGTTAGATGCTATGATTTTGAGTCTTATAACTGCACAGAAATTTGCAAAAGTTTTCCACTGTTTAGTGTTTTATTTTGAAAGAATGAAAGCAACACTCACCAGTGATGAGATACTGAAGGCACACGGGGGTTCAAGAGTGATGTGCTTTGCTGCCAACTGGGAAGTTGGCCATTTGAACCACTCAGGGCTCAGGAGAGAAAGACTGGATGATGTCCTTCTGGAAAGATTTCAGCTAGGGAACCATTTCTACTTTGCACAATGGGGTCCCCGAGTGGCACCCCACCACAACAACGTGCAGCCATGTCACCAGGTGGTGCAAGCTTGCCTGCCGACCTGGTTGGGTCTCACAAGGAAGATCTTTCCCCCAGTAAGAAGATCAAACTAGGAAAGATGCTGTCTGTACAAGCAAAGAAGAATGCTTATGGAAAACACAGACATCTTGCAGGACAGAAAGTGGCAGGCTCTCTGACAACCCATTCCACTAAAAGTAAGGTTATCATATAATCTCTTAGAGTAATTACTTCATGGTAGGACGCTGAAATAAAGAATGAGGTCGGGGGCGGGTGGAGGTGTCCGGAACAAAACACTGGGGAGGGGCTTGCGAGTTTGTTAGGTGCCATTGAGTTAGCCTGGACACAATGCACAACAGAAGCAAACACCGCCTGGTCCCGAGCCATTCTCATCATTGTTCCTGTGCCTGAGCCCAGGTGGCAGCCCCTGTCCCAATCCATCTTGTCCAGGGCCTTCCTCTCCTCGCTGCCCCTCTACTTTACCAAGCATGCTGTCCTGCTCCAGGGACGGGTCTCCTCTGACAATATGTCCAAAATATGTAAGATGAAGTCTCATCATCCTCACCTCTCAGGAGCATTGTGGCTGGACTTCTTCCAAGATAGATTTGGCTGTTCTTTTTTCTAATATCATTTTATTAGGGGCTCATACAACTCTTATCGCAATCCATACATATATCAATTGTGTAAAGCACATCTGTACATTCATTGCCCTCATCTTTCTCAAAACATTTGCTCTCCACTTAAGCCCTTCGCATCAGGTTCTCATTTTCCCCCTTCCTCTCCACTTCCCACTCCCTCATGAGCCCTTGATAATTTATAGATTATTATTTTGTCATATCTTGCCCTGTCCAATGTCTCCCTTCACCCACGTTTGCATTGTCCATCCCCCAGGGAGGAGGTCACATGTAGATCCTTGTAATCGGTTCTCTCTGTCCAACCCACTCTCCCTCTACCCACCACTGGTCCTGAAGTTATCATCGGCCCTGGATTCCATGTGTTTCCAGTTCCTATCTGTACCAGTGTACATCCTCTGGTCTAGCCAGACTTGCAAGGTAGAATTTGGATCATGGTAGATGGGGTGGGGGGTGGGGAGGCATTTAGGAACTAGAGGAAAGTTGTATTCTTCATCGGTGCTACATCACACCTTGACGGTCTCATCTCCTCCCCTAGACCCCTCTGCAAGGGGATCTTCAGTGGCTGACAAATGGGCTTTAGGTCTCCACTCTGCACGCCCCCTCCTCCAGATAAATTGCAGGGATACACATGGTAGACAACTGTGGAGGAGGTGGGGAAAGGAAAAAAACATGATGAAAATAAGAAATAAATGGGTAGTGGGGGCACGGGGCGCTAACCCACCCAAAGGGAGCACATTATTTATATCTCCACAGGGAAAGAGGGACCAGACTTCAGCCCAGTGCCACAAGGTGTGAATGCAACATTCCGGCGTGGAGTAGGGAACCAGTGGAGAGGTCTGGTGGGCTGGCCCCAGTACCAAATACTAAGTGGATGCCTACCCCTCCCCCAGAAGAATTTATTTCAAAGGATGGCATTGAATCTGCAGCTCCGGGAGAGGGACATATCTGATCAGAGTACATGGAGCACATCCTGGCCCACCAGGCCTTGAGGATGATGACCCCAATTAGAGCAGCTAGTCCACAGAGGGGACCACATGGCCAACCTCACTATGAGACATGACTCCCCTCACTGACCCATGGCCCTGCGGGGACAGCACCGGAGACAAAATGTGGGATTTGCACCTGACCTGATCCCACCACACCTAGGCAAAGCACTGGGGGAATGCAGCGGAACATCAAGGGAATGGAGTGACAAGGTCCCCAGGAAATGCTGAAGGTGGACCTTGGGGCCAGGGCATGGTGCCCCAACTGACTGGACTGGAAAACACTCCTAAAGGCAAACAAATGATCCTTGAAGTAAGTACAAGCTTTTCTTTCTTGTGTTTTGTTTTGTTCTTTGTCAGTAGTTTGTTGTTGTTGTTTTTCTGTATATTGTTGCTTGGCTTTGTTTTATCTTGTTTTTGTGCATGGTATTATCTCCACAGGTCTGTCTAAATAAGATAGGCTGGATGAACAATATGGAGGAGAAAACAATGGGATCGACAGTTCCAGGGGGACATGGGAGAGGGGGAGGTGGGTGGTAAGGAAGTGGTGTTAACAAACCCAGAGACAAGAGAACAATAAGTGATCTAAATTGGTGGTGAGGTGGGTGTGGGAGGCCTGGTAGGGCATGATCAAGGGTAATGTAATGAAGAGGTATTGCTGAAACCCAGGTGGGGACGGAGCATGATAGTGGGACAGGAGGAAAGTCAAGGGAAATAGAGGAAAGAGCTGGGAAGCAAAACACTTTTATAGAGGTCTAGGCAAAGACATGTACATATTCAAATATATTTATATGTGAAGATGGGGAAATAGATCTATGTGCCTATATTTATAGGTTTAGTATTAAGGTTGCAGAAGGACATTGGGCCTCTACTCAAGCACTCCCACAATGCAAGAATACTTTCTTCTATTAAATTGGCATTCTATGATGCTCATCTGCCTGACACAACCACTGAAGACAAAGTGGGTGAACAAGCAAATGTGATGAAGAAAGTTGATGGTGCCCGGCTATCAAAATATATAACATCTGGGATCTTAAAATCTTGAGTGTAAACAAGCGGCCATCTAGCTCAGAAGCAACAAAGCCCACGTGGAAGAACACACCAGCCTGTGTGATCACAAGGTGCTGAAGGTATCAGTTATCAGGCATCAAAGAACAAAAAAATGATATCATTGGGTGCACACCTCCATGATACAATAGCTGAGGACAAATAGGTGCATAAGCAAATGTGGCGAAGAAAGCTGATGGTGCCCGGTTATCAATATAGCGTCTGGGGTCTTAAAGGATTGAAGGTAAACAAGCAACCATCTAGCTCAGAAACAACAAAGCCCACATGGAAGGACACACCAGCCTGTGCGATCATGAGGTATCGAAGGGATCAGGTATAGGGCATCATCAGAACAAAAATCTGACCATAGATTTTGCTGTTCCTTTGGCGGTCCATGGTGCTTTCATTCTTCTTCACCAGCACCACAACCCTCACGCATCCATTGTTCTGTCTTCCTTATTGACATGTTCAAGTTCATGTGCATATGCAGTGTTCGGGAAGACCATGGCTTGAGTCAGGTGCACCTTCATCCTCAGAGTAACTTCTAGGCTTTTCAAGCCTCTTGTTGTGGGCAGCACATGTATTCAATGCAACGGGTCTTTTGATCCCTTGACTGCTGCTTCCATCAGTGTTGATTGGGAGCTAAGCAAGATGAAATCCTTGCGGAGGTGGGAAACTGAGAAAAAAGAAAGTGGGAGAGACTTGTTACCCAAGGCGGAATATGGAGAACAAAGCCCAGCGCAGCTGACCTTCCCAGGCAGAGTTCTCGCCCTGGTGCTCCCAGGCAGTTTGTTGGTGTCTTCAGTTTGTGTCCCCAGTCGGGATCAGCTGCTTGTTCCTGAGGTGCCCTCATCTGCACATACCCTCGGGGCCAGCCTTGGGGGCTTTGTGGCTACTCTTGACCGCTGGGCTAAGTAAGCTGGAAAACGAGTGCTTAACACATTTCAAATTCCGTATTTACTGTTCTAGGACAGCTCCTCCGAGTCATCCTGACCTGAAACATGGGGTGGAGGAGTCTATTCCTTGTTCATCTCCCAGCTGTACAATGCAAAAGGCGTTTTGGTAACCTGCTTCCTCCCGTGACAAGTTTCCCTTGTGGGGGGGAAGAGGGGGAACTTGGGGCGGTTCTGCTCTGTCAGTGAGTAACTATGAGTCAAAATGGACTGGCTGACAAGAAACAGCACATGAGAACTAAGTTACAAACCTTTGGGAACCTAAAGCATACCCATGATCAGGAGAGCACACTTTTTGTGGCGAAAAGAGAGTTTCATTAGTTCTGATATTTTAGGTAAATGCTTTGCAGGATATGAAGCCCGGCTAGGTTCTCTACAAGGCTGCTGAGTAGTGTGCACCCGGCGCACCAGCAAAGCAGACTTGAATTATTTTGAGGTGGTCATGTGGAGGATGGGATGGAGTTTGATATTACATCTGTACCCACCAAAATAAATGAATTGACATGGGAAAATAGAAATTAGTTGAATTTTCTTATGTTTATTGTAAAAAGTATTAATGTATAAATTATAATTCAACATTACAGTCCTTTAAAGAGAAATCTCAATTCTACCACGAAATCATTCCTCTTTCAGTTCTTGTACATTTCAGCATTTTGAGAAGGGGTGGGGTGAAGGAAACCTTCAGGGGCAGGCTTGCTGTGAGGTACTGGGCTGTGACGGTGCTATCAGTTAAGCAGTTCAAACTCACTAGCTCCTCTGTGGAGGGAAGTTTAGGCTGTTGGCCTCATGAAGATTTACATCCTCATATAGGGTCGCTGGGATTCTTCCATATTACAGGCAGATCCCAAGTATAAACTTATTTTAGTGTTTATATTTCCTTGTATAATACAAAATTTTTTGTCTTCTTTTAAAAAATCTTTTAATTGGGGACTCATATAACTATTATCACAATCCATATACCCATATCATACAAAAATTTTAAAGGTCGAATGAAAATGATTTTGAAATTAGGAACAAAAACAAAACCAGGTTCAAGGCCCATTTTTTTTTTTTTTGATGCATGTTTTTAAAATGTATCTTGGCTTCCCTCTAGTGGTAGCTAAGGCAAAATGAACTGAAAACTGATCACACATTAAAGTTTAGGTCATTTCTTTGTATCAAAAGAACTCATCTCTCTCAAAGTCTCATTGCTATCAAGTGATTCCGACTTATAGTGACCCATAGGACAGGGTAGAACCAACCCCATGGGTTTCCAAGATTGTGACCCTTTACTGGAGTAGAAAGCCTCCTCTTTCTCCTTCGAGGCGGTTGGTGGTTTCCAACAACTGACTTGTGGTTAGTTGCCCAACTGGTACCACCAGGACTCCTTAACTTACTCATAAGGTTTTGAACATATAAGCGTGGTGGTGGTAAAATATTCACTGACATTGAGTTGATGCCGACTCATAGTGACTGTGAGTTTCTGTGACTGTAACTCATCCTCCCTCAGAGAGGCTGGTGAGTTTTGAACTGCTGACCCTGAGGCTTGTAGCCCAGTTCTTAACCACTACAATACCAGGGTTCCTCATTGTGGGAGGGGTGGGGTGGAAAATAAAACTGAGCAATCCCTTCCATTAGCGTTACACTTTGCTTCATCCTACTGTCATTTGTTGGGAATTCCAGAGACGTGGGTTGCTGTTGTGAATGAAACACTGCCTCAGCCTGCGCCATCCTCACCATTGTGCCCAGGCCTGAGCTTGTGGGTGCAGCCACTGTGTCAACCCATCTCACTAAGGGGGTTACTATTTATTCGTCGCCCTTCCACCTTTACCAAGCATGATGCCCTTCTCCAGGGACTGGTCTCTCTTGACAACATGTCCAAAGTATGTGAGACAAAATCTTACCGTCTGCCTCTAAAGAACATTCTGGCCTTACTTCTTCCATTACAGATCAGTTTGTCCTTTCAGTAGTTCATGGTACTTTCAATATTCTTTTCCAGCACCACAATTCAAATACAACTATTTTTGTATGGTCTTCTTTATTCAATGTCCAACTTTCACACACATAGGATGCAAGGGAGAATACCATCGCTTGGGTCAGTCACACCTTCATCCTCAGAGCAGCGTCCTTGCTCTTGTGCAGCAGGTTTATCTAATGCAATACATCTTTTGACCTTGACTGCTACTTCCAAGAACTTTGGTTGTGGATTCAAGCAAGATGAAATCCTTGCTTCGACTTTTTCTCCATTTATCATGATGAATGATATCTATGGATCCAGTTACAAGGACTTTGGTCTTCCTTACATTGAGTTGTAAACTGTACTAAGGGCTGTAACCCTTGATCCTCATCAGCAAGTGTTTCAATCCCTCTACACTTTAGGCTAGCAAGGTTGTGTCATCTGCATGCCACAGGTTGTTAATAAACCTTCTTCTAATCCTGATGCCACTCTCTACTTCATATAATCCAGTTCAATTCAGATTGAACAAGTGTGATAGGTAGGTTTATGGAGCCAACCTGGCCAATAGGAACATGTGCCACAGTTTGACTGGAGCGCAAAGAGATAAATGGCTTGGCAAGCCCTGCCTGTCTCTCTTGCTCGCTAGTGATCAGATCAGTGTGCAATTGCCTTAACTTGCGAGTTACACTACCTTTGGGACACCCAACCCACGGATTGTATCGCTAGAGCTTGAGGTTCCTTTGAGACCTGCTTCACCACGCTGCTATGGTATACATCACTTGAGCTTGGGACTGTCGGATCCTGTAGTCTGGCTGACTGTTGGTGACCTGCTCTGCTGTTTGCTGCCTGTGGCCAGACTGCCTTGACCTTGTGTGTTGACCCTTGTGCCTTAACCCTTGTGTGTTGAAGGACTTCCATTTTATTAATTGTTCCACAGAAGTGAGTTGAACTGAGCCCTCTGTACTGCTGTTTGGGCTAATTAGCTGTTATATTCCTTTGTGCTGTATATATCTATCCATATATATACGGATGTTTATCTATCTATCTATCTATCTATCTATCTATCTATCTATCTATCTATCTATCTATCTAAGTATATCCATAAATGTCCTGATTTTGTTTCTCTAGAGAGCCCTGTCTAACACAAACAAGTATGGTAAGACGATATAACCCTAATGCATTCCTTTCCTGCTTTAAAATTGGGCAATATGCTTTTGTTCTGTTCACACAACTGCTTCTTCCTCCATGTTCTGGGATGCCCACCATTCTCAAGGCTATCCACAGTTTATTGTGGTCCACACAGTTGAATGCCTTTGCATAGTCAATAAAACACAAGTAAACATCTTTCTGGTATTCTGATTTGAGCCAAGATCCATCAGATATCTGCAATGATATCCCTTCTTCCACATCCTCTTCTGTATCTGGCCTGAACTTATAACAGTTCCCTGTCAATACGTTGTTGCAACCATGTTGGATGATCTTCAGCAAAATTTTACATGTGTGCATTATTAATGGCATCATTCAATAGTTTGAGTATTCTGTTGGATCGCCTTTCTTTGGAATGAGCACAGATATGGATCTCCTGCAGTCAGTTGGCCAAGCAGCTGTCTTCTAAATTTCCTGGCATAGATGAATGAGTGATTCCAGTGATTCTTCAGCTCTGAAACATTTCAATTCCTGGAGCCTTGTTTTTGACTAATGCATTCAGTGAAGCTTGATTTTCTTCTTTCAGCACCATTGATGCTTTTTAAAAATTTAATAATTTTATTTGGGGCTCGTACAACTTTTTTCACAAGCCATATATATATATATATATATATATATATCCATTGTGTCAAGCACATTTGTACATTTGTTGCCATCATCATTCTCAAAACAATTGCTTTCTACTTGAGCCCTTGGTATCAGCCCCTCATTTTGAGCATACTGTTTTGTAAATATCTTTTTTTAAGGTTTTATTTGGGGCTCATACAACTCTTTTTTTAAAAAAAAACATTTTATTAGGGGCTCATACAACTCTTATCACAATCCATACATACATAAATGTGTAAAGCACATCTGTACATTCATTGCCCTCATCATTTTCAAAGCATTTCCTCTCCACTTAAGCCTTTGGCATCAGGCCCTCTTCCCCACCCCCCTCCCTGCTCTCCCCTCCCTCATGAGCCCTTGATAATTTATAAATTATTATTTTGTCATATATTGCTCTGTCAGACGTCTCCCTTTACCCCCTTTTCTGCTGTCCATCCCTCCAGGGAGGAGGTTACATGTAGATCCTTGTAATCGGTTCCCTCTTTCCAACCCACTCTCCATCTACCCACCCAGTATCACCACTCACACCCCTGGTCCTGAAGGTATCATCTGTCCTGGATTCCCTGTGCCTCCAGCTCCTATCTGCACCAGTGTACATCCTCTGGTCTAGCCAGACTTGCAAGGTACAATTCGGATCATGATAGTGGGGGGTGAGGGTGGGGAGGGAAGCATTTAGGAACTAGAGGAAAGTTGTATTTTTCATTAGTGCTACATCGCACCTTGACTGCCTCATTTCCTGCCCTAGACCCCTCTGCAAGGGGATCTCCAGTGGCCGACAAATGGGCTTTGGGTCTCCACTCTGCTCTTCCCCCTTCATTCTCTATGGTAAGATTTTTTTGTTCTGATGATGCCTTATACCTGATCCCTTTGACACCTCATGATTGCACAGGTTTGTGTGCTTCTTCCATGTGGGTTTTATTGCTTTTGAGCTAGATGGCCACTTGTTCACCTTCAAGCCTTTAAGACCCCAGACGCTATATCTTTTGATAGCCGGGCACCATCAGCTTCCTTCGTTACATTTACTTATGCACCCGTTTGTCCTCAGCGATCGCATCATGGAGGTGTGCATCCAATGGTATGACTTTTTTGTTCTTTGATACCTGATAACTGATCCCTTTGGCACCTCGTGATCACACAGGCTGGTGTGTTCTTCCCTGTGGGCTTTGTTGCTTCTGAGCTAGATGGCCGCTTGTTTACCTTCAAGCCTTTAAGACCCCAGGCACTATATCTTTTGATAGCCAGGTACCATCAGTTTTCTTCACCACATTTGCTTATTCACCCACTTTGTCTTCAGCGGTTGTGTCATGAAGGTGAGCATCACAGAATGCCAATTTAATAGAAGAAAGTATTCTTGCATTGAGGGAGTGCTTGAGTAGAGGCCCAATGTCCTTCCGCCACCTTAATACTAAACCTATAAATATGGGCACATAGATCTATTTCTCCATCCACATATTTATTTGCATATGTACATGTCTTTGTCTAGACCTCTATAAATGCCTTTTGCCTCCTAGTTCTTTCTTCTATTTCCCTTGACTTTCCTCCTGTCCCACTATCATGCTCCGCCCCACCTGGGTTTCAGCAATACCTCTTCATTACATTACCCTTGATCATGCCCTACCAGGCCTCCCACACCCACCTCACCACCAATTTGGATCACTTGTTCCTTTGTCCCTGGGTTTGTTAACACCACTCCCTTTCCCCCCACCTCTCCCCCTCCCATGTCCCCCCAGAACTGTCATTCCTGTTGTTTTCTCCTCCGTATTGTTCATCCAGCCTATCTTATTTAGACAGACTTGCGGAGATAATAACATGCACAAAAACAAGACAGAACAAAGCAAAGCAACAATCTACAACAAAACAACAAGAAACCACTGACACAAGACAAAACAGAACACAACAAGAAAAAAAGCTTTTAGTTAGTTCAAGGTTCATTTTTTGGCCTTTAGGAGTGTTTTCCAGTCTAGTTTGTTGGGGCACCATGCCCTGGCCCAAAAGTCCACCTTCAGCATTCCCTGGGGACCTTGCCACTCCATTCCCTTGCTGTTCCACTGCACTCCCCCAGTGCTTTGCCTAGGTGTGGCAGGATCAGATTGGGCGCAATTCTCACACTGTGTCTCCAGTGCTGTCCCCCTCAGGGCTAGGGTCAGTGAGGGACGTCATGTCTCATAGTGGGGCTGGCCATGTGGTCCTCTCTGTGGACTGGCTGCTCTAATTGGGGTCATTGTCCTCAAGGCCTGGTGAGCCAGGATGTTAGCACCATCGATTCTTCCTTATGTACTACTTCCTGTAATGGTGGATTGTTGACTAGTTCTTTTGATACAGTGACTCTGTGTACTATTTTCATCTTCTCTTTATGCTTCCTGGATCTTTAGTCTTTTGCCCAAAACTCATTGCCAGGGAGTCAGTGCTAACTCAGAGTGGGGTTTCCAAGATTGCAACTGTTTACAGGAGTAGAAAACGTGGTCTTTCTCCTGCAGAGCTGATGGTAGTTTCAAACTGCCAACCTTGTTGGTAGATATATAATTGTTTGTCAATTTGAGGATTAAGAGTGAAGGGGTGGAGTCTAGCTTGTCAATCAGATCATAGCCAATGAGGCCTCTGTGTGGGCATGGCCTTCTCCTGAGAATTCTGGGAAATCTGGTATTTTCTCCTTGGAGTTGGGAGACTCTCTGCTCATTCCTTAGGAGACATAGCAGCTGACCAGACACATGGACCCACCCTGATGCAGAGACCCATGCCAGCGCTGAGATGTTTCCAATGACATTGGATCCAAGGACTTTCTACCCACTGGCCTGTGAGCTTTACATTTGGTGTTATTACATGTGTTTTGTGAGTTTGAGGAGGACTTTAGAGATTGCTATCAGACATATGGGCTAGTATTGGACTTATGGACTTGATCTGGACTAGGCTGGGATGTTTTCTCAATGTTCAATTGCTCTTGTATAAAAATCTCTTTCTTATACACATATGTGTGTCCATGGATTTGTTTCTCTAGTCTGCCCAGACAATGAAGCCACTAGGGCTCCTATTTAGCCCATAGAATCTTTGTAAATTGCGAGGCTGAGCATGTTCTTTCCTTTTGTTTTCCTAATTCTAGGTCTTTGCACATTTCATTATAACATTTGGCTTTCTCTCCTCAAGCCGCCCTTTGAAATTTTCTATTCACTTCCTTGACTTCATCCTTTCTTCCATTTGCTCGAGCTATTCTATGATTAAGAGTAAGTGTAAATCTCTTCTGACATCCACTTTTGATTTTTGCTTTCCTAATTGTCTTTTAAATTACCCCTTTCTTTCATTATGAATGATGGTCTTGATATCCTCCCATAACTTATCCGGTTGTTTTTCTGTCATGAGTGTTGAATGTTCTTAAAATGTTCTTGAGATGTCCTTGAAATTCAGATGGGATAGACTTAAGGTTGTATGTTGACTCTGAATTTGTTTTAATTTTCTTCAGCTTTATCTTGAACTTATCTTTGAGCAATTGATGGTTTAGCTGCTGATATCAACGTTCTCCATTGTCTCTTCCTACAGATGTAGTCAATTTGATTTCTGCTGATTCCATCTGGAGAACTCCATGTGAATTGTCACCTTTTGTGTGGTTGGAAAAAGATATTTGCTATAAACAAGTTGTTAGTCTTGCAAAATTCTATCATGGGATCTCCAGCTTCATTTTTATCCCCAAGTCCCTATTTTCCAATACTGTTTCTTCCTCTTTATTTCTGTTTTTTTGAATCCAATCACCAATGACTGTCAATGCATCTTGAGTGCATGTCTGAGCAAATCCAACTGAAATCATTGGTAGAATTCTTCAATTTCTTCTTCACTAGCTTTGTGGTTGGTGCATGAAGTTGAATAATAGTTGTATTGCTTGAGTTTCCTTGAAGGGGTATAGATATAATCCTATGACAGACACCATTACACTTTATGATGGATTTAGCAAGATTCTTTCAGACAACTAATGCCATGTCATTCCTCTTGATTTTGTTATTCCTGACATAGTAAATTATATGATTTTCTGATTCAAAATGGTTAATTCTAGTCCATTTTACCTCACTAATATTAGAATATTCATCTTCCTGTGTTCCATTTTATTTAGACTACTTCCAGTTTTCCTAAATTCATAATTGGCACATTCTAAACATTAGAAGAGTTTGGCAGCTCTTTACCTTGAGTCATGCTCCATAAGCAAATAAAGATCCCGAAGGTTCCACTCCCACAGGGATAAGCAAAGCTGATACAAAGACATGGACTTGCCTTCATGGAATTTCCATACTAAGGTGTTATAATGATCCCAGATAAGGTCCAATGATACAAGATCCAAGATAGCAGCATATAGAAAGTCATTACTGAAAGCAAAATGGTAAAGAAATAAGATTACTACATAGGAAGTAAAGTATAAACTCTGCATGAGCACAGGAGTCCCTCTGTCTCTTCTCTCTTGGCGTCATTCCACATGCCCAGGGGAGCTTCCTTCTTACTAATGGAATATTTTGAGTCTCTGCATGGTCCAGAACACTGGGTTAAATTAGCTCAAAGTCCCAGAGTGAATATATTTTTTGCAACTTCATTTCAATCAATTTCACCCAATCTTCCACAATTTGCTTGGATTCCCTTCTTCCCAGGAAATGAAGCACAAACAGTCATAAGGGCCAGGAACATTAATAGTTAGAATAAAGGAAAACAGGTGGCAGGAAAGATTCAGTCTTTTACCCAGAAGAACATTCTAATAAATTCTCCTGTCCACAAAGCCCGTTGCTGTGTGAGGTTGTGCTTGGAAGTGTGCTTCCAAGCAGGCAGGGTGGGTACTTTTGATGTCACAGAAGAGGAGTTTTCAGTAGGTGGAGTTTCAGTGTAGGCAGCCCAGACTTGTTTAATTGCTAACATTTGATTCATTTTTTTTACAAGTTAAAACCAGTTAAGGTACTTAATAGTTGTTTTCAAAGCATAAACAAAAGCCTTCTTAGAACTTGGAAATTTATTTATTTATGTTTAAAATTAATTCACCACTGGCCAGAAACGTATTGGCTAACAATGAAAGCACAAGTGATCTTTTCTCCCTGGGCCCAGATTCTTCACCTCCTTTCCCTGGCCCTGCTTCTGACTAATCAAATGCACGAGGACTAAGATCTTGACAGCCTGATCGTAGCCCTCACAGCTGCTCTTATTAAAAGCAAATGATTGTGAACCGAGCAAGGTTTCCCATCACTTTCCTATTATGTGAAGGCAAAAGGAAGCCTCAGAGAACTGAAAGTCCTATGGGGTCCATTCCCAAGGCCACGGCATAACCTGGGGGCAGCTCGTTCCTATATTGGAGACCATCCAGACCTGCCTGTGAATGCTTTGAGCTCATACATGTGAACGAGGGGTCAGTCCCTCCAATCCCCTTCTTATTTATTTCAGAAATAAGCCATGACTACTAGCACTTATTTGGTGCCAAATTCTTGCTTTCTGAAATTCTCCAGCGCACCTGTATGTCTAGTGTAAATGGCCATTTCAGGTTACTGCTCTCAGGCACAGCTGCTGTCAAATGCTTCAGCGTCTTTACTGCCAGGGTTGATGTTTCCTCAGGAAGACTGTCCACTGCACCCAGCCATTCTGCATGTCAAGGCAAATCAATTACTTAGCCGATCTGCCCAAAAACTTTGTGGAAACTACCTATTGAGCAGTAACCTAATTTTACTTTGATGGATTATACACATATTGATATGGACTTATCCAGAAAGATGAAAATGTAGATATAGGAAATCAAACAATACAATGTCAATGCCAGAGAACAAAAATAAAATAAAACAAACCTTTTCTAGTGCTTCTCATGTGCTGAGGTTTATTCCATCCGTCTATGAGCCATTTTTCTGTATTCTTTTACCAGAGGGGAAAAAGTTAAGATCTGATTGCTTTACAAATAAATTTATATCTGTGTTAGTTAAGGGACCAGTGTGCCATCTGGCAAATTTAATAACCCCATAAAGTTTAAAACGATACCTCATGGGTCTTGTTATAGATCTTACAATCTCAAGGCGAACTCTGGAGGTTAATGGGTTATGCATGGATCTACCAACAGCAGGAACAGTAACTTGAAATCACCAGTTGCTCTGTGGGAGAAAGATAAAGCTCTCTGTGCCTGTAAAGACATCCGTCTTTGGAAACCCAGTGGCAATTCTACTCTGTCACATTGGATCACTATGAGTTGGAATGGACTTGATGGCAGTGACTTGCTTTTTATTATTTGCTTTTTATTATTTTAATAACATAATTGACATTAAGTTGGTTTTCCAAACAGCCCAAATCCTACCATTAAGTAAGGATAGCAACACTGTGGGGTGGATGTAATCCTGGGTGGTTTTGGGTGTTCTTGTAACATGCAGAAATGGAGGTGGGGAGAGGTGGGCATCTTGGCTTCTATTGATAGATCTGGGCTCTCATTTACAAAGGAAAATGTTATGGGAATATGTTTTTGGTTTTTTTAAAAGCAGAATTGCACAGTTGCTATGAGTAAGAATTGACTTAGTGGCCGTGAGTTTGTTTTTTGGTTTCTTGCTGAAAGTGAAAAGAACTTGAAACACTTATAATTGAAGATCAAAGACTATACGGCATTTATTAAAGACTGTATCTCAATATAAAAACGTGAAAATATTCACAAATGGACCAGTAAGCAACATCAGTAAGAAAAGATCGAAGATTTCAAGGTTTTAATTCAACCTAGCTTCATAATCAATGCCCATGTAGGCAGCAATCAGCAAACCAAGCTATATATGAGGGGGTACCCCCCCAAAAAATACCCGGAATTTCCCCCCCAAAGCTATGTATTTATTTATTTAACAAAACAACCTTATCACCTTCAAAGTACTCTCCGTTACACTTAATACATTTGTTAAATCTGTGATTGCATTCTTGGAAACATTTTTCAGACTCATCTGTTTGTATGCTGAAAGCACCTCCCTTGTTTTTTCTTTACCTCTTCTACAATCTTAAATCCTTTCATGTCCCTCTTCATTCATGGGAACAAAAAGAAGCCACAAAGAGTGAGGTTAGGTGAGTAAGGTGCATGGGGCAAGAGAGGCATGCTGTTTTTGCCAACAACTGGTGCACTGAGAAAGATGCATTAACAAGCAGGTAGTGGCAAAACTAGTCCCCCACCTGCCACAAATCAGGCCTTTTTGGTAGCACAGTGTTACGCAATCTTTTCAGAACCTCTAAATAGAAAGCTTGATTAACAGTTTGACCTGGTGGAATGAACTCCAAATGTACTATCCCTGAGTTAGTTTATTGTGCCAATCAGTCCGATAATGGCTCAGTGAGCCTTGACTTTGGAGTTCGCGGGTCTCTTGCTTTGTAATGGTCACACCAGGGTGCAGCTGCCTTAGCAGTTCCCTGCTTCAGCTTTTATGGCTGACTTCCTGCAAGACGTCCCCAAGAAGCCACATAGACCTACCCCGATGCAGCCCTGGGTGCTGGGGCAGCCGTGTGGAGACACCTGCCAGCACTGAGATGCTTGCACACTCACTGACTCGGCTTTCCTCCTGCAGTCGGCGTCATTGTGTCTGCTTTGTGAGACGGAGGAGGACTTTCTGGATTGGTGTTGGACATGTGGGTTAATGTTGGACTTGTGGGCTTGGGCAGCACTGGGTTGGGATGTTTTCTTGATGCGCACTTAACCTTTACATAAAACTCTTTCTTATACATGAGTTGCTGTGGATTTGTTTCTCCAAAGTACCCAGACTAATACAATCCCTTCATATAAAAAAAAACAAACAAAGAAAAACAAATGAGCATTATCTTGATCTCTGCTTTCACTTGACGAGATGGTTTTTGGCGAGGTGAAGATGGCATCTTCCACTGGCTTGATTGATGTTTGTTTTAGGGTTGTAAGAATAGGACCATGTCTTGTCACCAGTAATGACCTTGGGGAAAAAAGTCTGGGTTGTTTGGAGATGCTCTTTAAAAGCATGACATGTGTCCAGTTGATGCTTTTCTGGCTGGTCAGTCAGAAACTGAGGCACAAATTTCACAGTGACCCTTCTCATTCCCAAATCCTCCATTAAAATTTGTTGAACCGAGTTCCAAATTGTCCAGATAACCTCCCCATCTCTACTCTCCCCCCCATCATTTTATTTGGAGCTCTTATAGCTTGTTTAACATTCCATACATCAATTGTATCAAGCACATTTGTACATATGTTGCCATCATAATTTCCAAGACATTTTCTGCTTGAGCCCCTGGTAAAGCTCCTTTTTTTTTTTTTGCCTCCTTCATCCCCAACCCTCCAACCCTCCTGTGTCCTTGCTCAATTATTTATTGTTACTGCTATTTTGTAACTTACATTTTCCATTGTCTCCCTTCACCCACATTTTCATTATTTGTCCCCTTTGGAGGGGTGCTATGTATCCAATCTTGTGATGCATTCCCCTTTTCTCACCCTTCTTCCTCCCTGAGCAAGTCCCTACCCTCATGATATTGCCACTCCCACTACTGTTTCTGAGGGGTCAATCCTTCCTGGATTTCCTGTGTTGAGAGCTCTTAACTGTAACAATTAGTGTTCTCCACTCTAGCCAGATTCGTAAGTTAGAAATGGGTCATGGTAGTGGGGAGGAGGAAATATTCAGGAACTAGAAGATTGATGTGTAATTCATTGGCACGATGCTACACCCTGGTTGAATCATCCCTTCCTTATGCCACTTTTCGGGGGGAATGTCCAATTTTCCACAGATGGGCTTTGAGTCTCCACTCCAATATCCCTCATTCTTCTCCATATAGTCATTTGTTTTGGATATTTTGATACCTGTTGCCTGATCCCGTCAACACCTCATGAGCACACAGGCTGGCGTGCTTCTTCCATGTAGGCTTATTTGCTTCCCTGCTAGATGGCCCCTTGCTTGACTTCAAGCCTTTAAGAATCCAGACACTATATCTTTTGATAGCCAGGCACCCTCTAGTCTCCTTTTCACATTTGCTTATGCGTCCATTTTGTCTTTAGCAATTGTATCTCCCCCATCTCTTCAGTGGTTCATCATCGATCTTTGAACACAAGTACATGAATTTTATCAATATTTTCATCTTTTCAGGAAGTTGATGGACATCCATAATGAGCTTTGCATCAATCGACATTTCACCTTTTGAAACAAGAAACACTTGTTAGTTTTTTTTCCCATGGGGCTGTCCTTATAAGCTGTGCTCAACATCACAACAGTTAAGGTGGCATTTTTCCCGAGCAGGAAACAAAATTTCATAGGTACATACTGTTCTCTTAATTTGGCCATCATAAAAAATGAGGTTGAGTGAAGCTGCTTTTAAAAAAAGTTCACTGTGCCCAAAGAGAACCTTCCCAAGAGATGCCACTGGGTGCAATAATCCGGAGAAAATTGTCTGATTCTTGCTTACTGGGGAAAATGCATACTATAAAAGCTCCATCCAGTGGAGCTTTTTAAAGTTCTTTTTTGGAGATAACCTCTTGTATTCCTCTACTTTGCGGAGTCACAACTTCCCCAGTCATATTTTGATGAATTTTGATACGAGGGGCTGTCTTCCAGCATGATATCAGAAAATGTTCCACTGCTATTTATAACATTTCTCTTACATCTCTTATCACAACCCATACATTGATCCAGTGTGTCAAGCCCATTTGCACATATGCCACCATCATCATTTTCCAAGAATTCTCTTCCCACTTGAGCCCCTGATATTAGCTCCCCATTTCTTTACGCTCCTCCCTCTCTCACAAACCCTTGATAAATTAGAGATTGTTATTTGCATATCTTACATTGTCCTCTGTCGTCCCCACCCACTTTTCCATTATTCGCCCCCCTGGGAGAGGCTTCTAGTTTGTTCCTTGTGATCAAGTCGCCCTTTCTCCCCCCACCCTCTCCTAATCCTCCTGGGATCTCTACTCTTCTTGTTGGCCCTGAGGGATTTATCTATCCTGGATTCCCTGTGTCGCAGGCTCTTATCTGTAGCAGTGTGCATGCGCTGGTCTAACCCAATTTATAAGGTAGAATTGAGGTAATGATAGTCGGGGGGGACGGGGACGGGGGGGAGGAAGCACCAAAGAACAAGAGGAAAGCAGTGTGTTTCATCGGTGCTATATTGCACACTGACTGGCTCATCTCTTCCATGTGACCCTTCTGTGAGGGTATGTCCAATTGTCTACAGATGGGCATTGGTTCTCCACCCCATACCTCCCCCTCCCCATTCACCTTGGGTATGGTTTTGTTATGGGTCTTTGATGCCTGATACCTGATCCTATCAACAACTCATGATCACACAGGCTGGTGTGCTGCTTTCATGTGGACTTTTTTGCTTCTGAGCTAGATGGCCACTTGTTTACTTTCAAGCCTTTAAGACCCCAGATGCCATATCTTTTGGTAGCCAGGCACCATTAACTTCCTTCACCATGTTTATGCACCCATTTTGTCTTCAGCATTCGTGTCGGGTGGGTGAGTATCACAGAATTCTGGATTGTTAGAACAAATTGTTCTTGTGTTAAGGGAGTACTCAAGTCAAGGCTCAATGTCCATCTGCAACCTTAGTTCTTAACATATAGTTCTATTCCCTTCACATTATACATATGTATGTATATGTGTGTGTGTTTATATATTTATTTACATATGTTCATGCCTGTATTTAGACCTCTATAAATGTCCTTTGCCTCCTGGTTCTTTCCTCTATTTCTTTTTAAATTTTCTCTTATCCCACCATCATGTTCAGTCTTCACTAGGGTTTAGTAATTCCTTGGTGCTACATTGTCCTTGATTTAGTTCCACCAGGCATTCTAGGACCTTCCTTCCATTGATTTTAGTTCGTATGTTATTTCCTTGTCCCTGGGTTGGTTCTGTGCGCCCCCCCCCCACACCACTTCACCTTCTCCCGTATCTCCCCAGAATCATTGGCCCATTCTTTTCATCTCTGAATTATTTATCCTGCCTATCTTATATAGATACCTGTGCAGATACATTAACAAGTCCCCAAACCAGGCAAAGCCAAATAAAACAACAAAGGAAGCCAAAACCAACAAAGCAATAACAAAAAACAAAATGACAATAACAAAAAGAAAGCTACTGACAAAAATGGAAAAGCCTATAAATAGTTCAAGTTCTGCTTATTGTCCTTTATGAGTATTTTCCATTCAAGTCTGATAGGGTGTCACACTCTGTCTCCAAAGTCCATTTTTGGTATTCTCTGGGTGTTTCATCACTCTGCTCTGCTGCATGACCTCAGTGCCTCGCCCGAGTGTGATGGGGCCAGACCATGCACTATTTCTGCAATGTGTCTCTAGTGCTGTCCCCGCAGCACCATGGTTCAGTGAGGGACGCTGTGTCCTGTGGTGGGGTTGGCGCTACAGTCCTCCCCGTACATTGTCTGCTCCGAGTCAGAACATCATCCTTGGGGCTTGGTGGCCAGGATGTCCTCTACTCCCTCTCCCTCACTTTGCATTTCTCCTGTGTGCTATAATCCAACATGCCCCTCTCCCCAAGCTGTAGCCTCAGTGCTGCCCTCTGAAGCACATTCTTTTGAGGGGGCTGAGGGGCGTCCACATAGTTGGGATTGGGGCTGGCCCACAGACCTCTCTATTGGTTCCCTGGTACATGCTGACTGATATGTTGTATTCATGTCTTGGTGCTTTCGGTTGAAGCCTGGTCTCTCTTTCCCTCTCTTGTGGAGATATAAACAACATCCTTCCCTTGGGTGGGTTAGTGCCTTGTTCCCTCCCTACCCATCTTTTCCCCCCTCTTTCTTTCACACTCTTATAAAATTGGCTGCTGTATGTATCCCTGGATTGGGTTTGACCCTTGCCATAGTTGCTGGACCTCACCCCCGGGAATGGATATATATTGTAGTTTTTCCCCTAAGTCCCACTTTTTTTTAAAACCTTACCTCATTGGACTCAGGTTGTATTCATCCTTTTGTGCTTGACTTACTTCACTTAGTATGATTTACTCCCATTCTTCCCATTCCTCAATGTGCTTCATGCATCCATCACTGCTTTTTAGGGATGCGTAGTACTCCATTGTATGTACATAACACAGTTTTTTGAACCATTTGTTTGTTATTGGAAATTTGGGTTGGTTCTAACTCCTTGCAATTGTGAACTATGCCACAATGAACATTGGAGCACAGATGTCTGGCCATGGTTTGTTCCTTGCCTCTCTTCTGGGTATAAGCCCAGTAGGGGTTTGCTGGGTCATATGGTAGCTCAATCTCCATCTGTTTTAGATATTGCCAAATTGATTTCCATAAAAGCTGTGCATACCTACAGGTCCACCAGCAGTGGACGAGAGTTCCTATCTCACCACAGCCCCTCCAACACTTGTTGCTTTCTGATTTTTTGAATTTGACTAAATTTGAGGGTGTTAGGTGGTATCTTTTGTTTTAATTTGCATTTCTCTTATGACTAATGATCAGGAACATTTTCTCATAAGTCTATTGGCCATTGAGATTTCTGCCCCTGTTAAACTTTTGTTCAGGTCCTTTACCCACCTCCGTAATAGGCAGTTAGTTTTTTTCTTATTGTAAACTTGTAAAGTATTGTAGATTTTAGCAGTAAGGCCTTTTTCTGATGTATCATTGCTAAAGATGTTTTCCCAGTCTGTGGACTCTCTTATTACTCTCTTGGTGAATTCTTTCGATGTTCTATCTTCAGTATAGTCCACTTGTCAGTTTGTGAATATCTGTATTTATATCCTTTCCTATTTCTGATAGTCTACATATTTCCTGTGCCAAGGTTCTCAGGTTTGTCCCAATTTCCTCATTAATGGCCCTAAATGTTTGGGGTTTTGCCTCAAGGTCTGTGATCCACCTTGAGTTTATTCTTGTGCATGCAGTGAGGTGCACTTGTGCATCTTGCTTCGTTTTTGGTTTTTTTTGCAGGTTGATATCCATTTTTTCCAATACCATTTATTGAAGAGGGCATCCACTTCCTATTTGATATTTTTTGGGCCTTTATCAAAAATCAGTTGTCTGTATGCGGATGTTTTTATTGCTGGGTTTTTAGCATTTTTCCATTGGTCTGAATATCTGTTGTTACACCAGTACCACACTGTTCTGACCACTGTGGCTATAAAATATGTGCTAAAGTCAGGAAGAGCAAGCCTTCTCCCATTGTCCTTCTTCTTGAGGAGTTCTCTGCTAATTCTGGGCTTCTTCCCCCTCCATATGAAGTTGGTAGTCAGTGTTTTCAATTATTTGAAGAAGGATGATGGTATTTGTATCGGGATAGCATTAAACTTATATAGTGCCTTGGGCAGAACTGACATCTTTACTATATTGTGTGTTCCAACCCACGAGCATGGGTTTGCCTTCCATTTGTTGAGGTTCTTGGTTTCTTTTTAAAGTGTTCTGTAGTTTTCCTCATACAAATCTTTTGTTTTTTACAGTCAGGTATATCTCTAGATATTTCAGATTGTGCTTGGCTCTTATAAAGGGTACTGCCATTTTAATTGCCTCTTCTGTGATCGTGTCTGATGTGTAGAGCAGTCCAATAGATTCCTGTTTGTTGATCCTATGTCTGCCACTCTGTCATATTCCTCTATTGCTTCCAACACTCCACTTGTGGAGTTTTGTCAATTTTTGATATATAAAATCATATTGTCTGCAAATAATGATAATTTCGCCTCTTCCTTCCACTGTCAAATACCTTTGATGCCTTTTATTTTTTAATGTTGTTAGCTAGGACCTCCAGTACGATGCTAAATAGGAGTGGGGACAAGGGACATCCTTGTCGTTCCCCTTTTTCAGTGGAATTGTTTTCATCTTTGTTCTGTTAACTACCACATTGGCTGTTGGTTTTTCATAATAGCTTGTATAATATTGAGGAAGTTTCCTTCCATTCCTATCTTCTTGAGTGTCTTAGTGAATTAGTGTTGGATGTTGTTGAGTGATTTTTCTGTATTTATTGATATTATTATGTGGTTATTATAATTTTTCATGTCAATGTTAAACATAGTCTTTCGTATGTTGAACTATCCCTGCATCTGTGGTATGAATCCCACTTGGTCATGGAGAATTATTTTTTATAAGCTATTGTATTCTATTGGCAAGTATTTTGTTAAGGATTTTTGCATCAATGTTCATTAGCGATATTGGTCTGTAGTTTTTACTTCTTGTGGGATCCTTGCCTGCTTTAGGTATCAGAGTTACACTAGCTTCATAGAAAGGGTTTGAGAGTTTTCTGCCTTTTTTATCTTCCGGAAAAGTTCATGTAGGATTGGTGTAAGTTCTTCCTTGAATGCTTGGTAGAATTCTTCTGTGAATCCATCTGTCCCAGGGGAATTTTTGATTTGTAATCCCTTGATAATCTTGTCTATTTCTTCTATTAGGTCTGTTGAGATTCTTGACATCCCTCTGTGATAGTCTAGGGAGGGATTGTTTTTCCAAGTATTTGTCCATGTTTTCGAAGTTGTTGAATTAATTAGAGTACAGGCCTTCATAATACTGTGTAATAATCCTCTTGATTTCATTAGGGTATGTTGTGATGTCCCGTTTCATCCCTCAACCTTGCTATTGGAATTCGTTCCTTCTTTTCTTTGGTTAGGTTTGCCAGTGGTTTATCAATTCTGTTAGTCCCTTTAAAGAACAAATTTTTAGCTACATTAATTATTACCATAGTTTTCTTGTAGCTCTCCTGTAGCTCAGCTCTGATTTTTATTATTTCTTTTCTTTTCCTATTAGTAGGATTGTTCTGTTGACTCTGCTCTAATTGATGTAAGTTTTGTGCCAGCATATAAACCATAAATATCTCTTCATTGTTCATGTGTATATTTACTGCTATCAGCTTTCATCTGATAAAAACCTTTGCTGTGTCCCAAAGGTTTTGGTGCATACATATTTTCATTCTCATTGGTTTCTAGAAACTTCCTAATTTCATCTCTGATCTGGGCCAATATCCACTCCTTTTGTAATAGAGAGTTATTAATCCTTCCAATTGTTTACCCTTGTTTTATTCCCTGTCCTTTGTTGATTCCCAGCCTTATGGCAAAATGGTCAGAGATAAACATCTGTATAATCTCTATGTGCCTGAATTTACTCAGATTTGACTTGTGTTCCAGCATGTGGTCTATCTTAGAGTATATGCCACGTGGGCTTTAAAACAAATGTGAATTTTTTTGTATTTTGGTGGAAGGCTCTGAAAAAAATCTATCAGGTCAAGTCATCCAATTGTGCTGTTTAGATGTTCAGCCTCTTTGTTAGGTTTCTTTCCCTGTGATCTTTTTTAGAAAGTGGTGTATTAAAGACACCTATTATAATTGTTGAGCCTTTGATTTATTTTTTTCATCTTTTGGAGTGTTTGATTTACAAATTTTCGGGTCTCACAAATATATTTATTATGCTCACTGTTTCTTTGTTTACTTTTCCCTTGAGCATTATATAGTGACCCTCCTTGTCTCTTGTTATGGCTCATACCTTGAGATCAATTTTGTCAGAGATTAAGATTGCTACCACTTCTTTTTTTTTTTTTTTTTTTGCCATTTGCTTGGTATATTTTTCTCTAGCCCTAAATTCTCAACCTGTTTTTGTCTGCAAGCTTGAGATGTGTCTCCTGTAGATCGATGGGTTGTATTTTTTGAGCCAGTATATTAGCCTTTGCCTTTTAATGTCTGAGTTCAGTCCGTTGATAATTCTTATGTGTCTTGGTGACTTCTTCTTGGGATTCAGGGTAGCAGGGGTTACTTCAGCCTCCTGAATGGTTGCCTGGTTTTCATTTATGAAGCTGGGGAAGTTTTCCTCTAAGAATTGCCTTGTGATTTTTGCTGTTGAATTCCTTGTTGTGTCTTGTTCTGGTAGTCCAATTATTTTAATATTGTTCCTATTCATAGCATCAAATAAGACTCTCAGGTTTTCTTCACCTTCTCTGATGATCTTATTTGACTGCTTTTCCCATTTCTTGAGGTCTGCTTAGTTATCCTCTAGGTCACTGGTGCGATTCTCACCTCCTCGAATCTGTTTGCAATGTCTGTCAATTTGCTACTGGATTTTTAGATTTCATCCCTTAGGTCTTATATTTTCCTTTGGTGCATGGCCTTTGTCTTCACTATTGTTTCAGCCTTTTTCTGTATTGATTTCCTCATATTCTGTATGAGTCCAAGCAGCATTCTGAAAATTTATTTCTGTGGCAGGTCAATGTCTGATTTCTCTATGAGCATCATTAGGTTCATGACTTCTTCCAGCATGGTCTTCTGTTTTTTCCTGCTTTTTCATTGAGACTATTGGGGCTGCTTGCTGTGTTTGTGTTGTTTCAGAGGAGCCCAGTGCCATCTCCCAGAGTTGAAGAGCGCTTGGCTATCTTTTGGAGGATTCGTATGAGTGCTTCTATGAACTACCCTCAGGTAGCTTCACTCGGGAGGGGGGTCAGGCTACCATTGTGTCTTCTTATAGTTTCACTCTTTCCCTATCCAGCCATTATTTGGAATGTGAGTTGGATAGTCTTCTCACAGAATGCTGGTTGGGTAGCTGTGGGTCCATGAAGATGGTGTTTTACTGGGTGAGCTCTCAGTAAGCCTTAGTAGTATGTCTCACAGGACTTGGAGCACCTCAGGTGGCATGTGGTTTTTCCCTCTAACTGGAGTGCCGCAGAGGGCATGCGGGTGTACCCTCCTTGGTGTAGAGCATCATAGATGACAGGCAGAATTAACATAGTCAGAGAGATCACCATGGAGTTTGGGTGGAAGTTCCCGCAGCAGTGAGGAGCACCATAGACAGTGAGAAGGCGTTCCCCCAGTTACTTGTGGGGCCTTCAGGTGTAGATGGGAGTTTCCTCAGCCATTTGAAAGGGAGATACTGCAGCCACTTGGGGTATGGTGAGGACAGGCATGATTTCCCCAGCTGTGTGTAAAGTCAACAAGTATGGGTGAGAACTCAACCAACTGGGCCATCAGAGTTTCCCTAGGTGGAGGGGACTGACCTGGAGGCTGATGCTGGCTTGTGAAAGAAAGAGAGGGAGAAGAGAAGAAAAAGAGAGAAAGGAGAAAACAAAGTCAAGAGCAAAAATAAAAACCAAAGTAACACACACGCACACACAAATTGCAAAGACAAAACAAAAGTAAAAGAACACGTCAAAAAAAGAAAACAACAAAAAAGCAAAACCATATCTGCTGAGACTGTGGCTGGAAAGTGAGAAGAGTTAGAAGAAGAGGAAAAAAGAATAAAACAAAAAGAAGAAAAATTGATAAAGAGAGAGCTGAGCCCCATGCTGTGCCATGTGTAGCACTGCCTAGTGATATGCGCAGCACTGTCACAGGGGGCCCGCCGTAGCTCTCCCCACTGGGTGGGTAGAATTGCCCTAGTTGGAGGGTAGGGGCTGAAAACCAGCAGTGACTTGTGGAAGGAAAGAGAGTGAGAGCAGAGAAACAGAAAACAAGAAGGGAAATAACAGAGAAAGAAAGAAGAAAGAAAGAAAGAAAAAGAAAGAAGTGGGAAAATGCAACTGTGCTCTCTAAGATTGACTGTGGTGGGAAAGAGAGAAGTAAGATAGAAGAAAAAGTAAAGAGTAATGATACAGCTGATCCCTGATTGCCTGAACATGGGGCTGGAGGGGTTTCAACCCTGCCCTAAGGTGGCAGGTTTGTGTGCCCTTTTAGTGCAAGGCCCCACCGGCGCTGGGCAGAATTGACCTAGTTGACAAGATCACCATAGAGGCGAAACTTAGGTTTCCTTAGCAGCATGGAACACTGTAGAGGGCTGTGTCCGCTGCCTTGTGTGGTGTGCAGTGCTACCACAGAGGGAAGGCTAGAGCTCCCCTTGCTATTTGGGTGGAGTTGCCCAAGGTGCTAGGTAGTAGCCCAGAAGCCAGCAGTGCTGTCTGAAAGGAAAGAGAGGGAGGCAAGAGGAAAAAGAGAGAACACGAAGAAAAAAAAAGAGAAACAAAACGTGGCCTGTTGAGACCGACTGCAGTGGGAAAGATAGAAGGGAGAGAATAAAGTGGGGAGGAAAAAGGACAGTGAGTACGGAGATAACTGAGGCGTGATTGCTTGACTGTGGGGCTGGAGGAGTTCCAACCCTGCTTCAAGGTAGCGGGTGATGTCCCTGCTTGGTGTAGGGTCCCACAGATGCTGGGTGGAATTACCCTCAAAGGCAAGATCACAGCAGAGGCCAGGCAGTGGTTCCTTCAGTGGTGTTGAGCACTAGAGATCACTGGTATAGCTGCCTTGTGGTGTATGCAGTTCTGCAGCAGGTGGGAGGAACTCCCTCAGCCCTGTGTAGGGCTCCAGGGCAGGCAGGGCGTCCCCAGCTCTATGTAGTGTCACTGAGGGCAGACAGTAGCTTCCCCTGTTGGGTTTGCTGAGTTGCCCTAACTTGTGCCAAGATCACTGATACCCTAATAGCTCAAAGGTTTTATTTTTTCCCTGGCCAATTGGAATTGAATTAAGTTATTCTGTAACTGAAGCTTGCTCCAGGGGGTCTTTGTTATGTTGAAAGTCACTGGACTCTGTAGCTAACTTCTGACCTTCCTTAGCATGGGGCTCCCTTATTATGCTAATGTATGTTAAAGGCCTCATTCTATCAGTTGTTTTGGAGTTAAACAATGAGCCTAGGATTTGCATATTTTTTGATTTGCATATTTTTATATTGGACTTATGGAGTGCCCTTATTTCAGGACAGTCACGCTGACACCCCCCCCACCCTTCCCAGAGGAGATCTAGCTTATTAGAGAGGTTGTTTTTTACTAGGCCAACTGGAAGTGAATTTGCCCCCCTGGACTATGACTGTCTGCTTATTTTCTGCCATACCATGATCTGACTCAGGTAAATTTCCTTATGTCTTTTCAATTGCTCCAAATCTATGGCTACCTGCTGACCCTGACTCCCAGGCTATGAGCTCAAGGCAGCTGACAGCACAGGGAGCTCTGGTGTGGGGTTCCGTGACTAGCTTTCAGAGGTTCTCCTCGCGTCTGGGATGATGTCCCCTTTAGGGCGTCATCCTGGGGAAATTGCTACTCACTACTGAACTAGGGCACTGGCAGCTGCTGGGCAAGAGCCCTGAAGGCCATCACACTGAATCTAGAGCGATTTAGTTGGTTCTCAGTTCACTTTGTGAGTGAAAATTTTTTTAAAAGCGGGGTTCAGGACAGACCCTAGTACCCTGATTCCAATTTCAGGACTCTGCTTCCCAGTCTCCTTCACTTTACATCCCAGTATTCTGGTCTGGCAGCAGGAGCTCTGGGTGGGTAAATCTAATTTGCTGCCATCTTCTTCCATCTGTAATATTTTTACTTCCATTTTTCCCAAGAAGTAGATCATCACATTCCTTGGCCTAGTCTGCTTCAGCCTGGAAGTGCTGCTGAAGCTTCGCACCACGTGTGATCCTGTTGGTATTTGAACTACAACAGTATAACATCCAGCATTACAGCCACCTACAAGGCATCACAATATTCCAAACTGACAGATAAGTGGTGGTTACAGCAGCCCGAGGAAACTGCCACCCTCACTTTATACCTGCGTCAGGCTGGGCTGACCAGAGAAACAAATCTAGCGGCACTCACATATGAGTAAGAAAGAGCTTTATATCAATAAGTCATTGTATAGTAGGAAAATACTCCAGTCTAGTCCAGATCAAATCCATAAGTCTGATACCAGTCTACAAGTTTGATACGAATCCATAAATCCTTCTTTAGACTCACACAGCTACATGCAATGATGCAGGATGAAGAAAGATCACAGGCCAGTGAGTGCAGATTCTTGTGGATATAATGGTGGTGGAAGTATCACAAGGATTTGACAGATCTCAGCATGGCTCATGGCTTGTCGACAGGAAGGTGAAATCAGAGAGAGAGTGTGTGGCCCACCTCCAGGGAGAAAGAAAGGAAGTTCCCAGAATCCTCCTCATGAGAAGGTCACACCCACAAGGAAGCATCATCAGGCTGTGACCTGATTGGCCGGCTAAACTCTACCCCTTCACTCTTAATACCTTCAAGTTGCTAGGAGATTTTGTAACTACCACACTACCACATTCCCACCATCTAATGGAACTGCACTATCTGAAATGTTGCCAGAAAACAGAATATAATGTACTTGGTCTAAAAGTTCTTGCTCTGAGTAGGATGTTGAACCACTGGGTTGATAGGATAATTGTACTTTGATCACATTAAGTCTGGAAACCTGGACTAACAACAGGATCCAGCTCTTTCCCAGAACCATTTATTGTTGTTTTCAGACACCATGGAGTCAGTTCTGACCCACAGCAACCCCACGAGCAACAGCATGAAGCACTGCATTGCCCTGTGCCATCCTCACAATCGTTTTTGTTTGAGCCTTTATTATGTTCACTGTGTCAATTCATCTCCTTTTTGATGCTCTTCTACTTTAAGAAGTATGATGTCCTTTGCCAGGGATTAATCTCTCATGATAAAATATCCAAAGTACGCGAGACAGAGTTCATCATCCTCACTTGTGAGGAGGATGTATTTCTTTCAAAACATATTTGCTTGTTCCTTTGGCAGTCCATGGTATTTTCAATATTCTTGTGAGCACCATAATTCAAATGTAGCAATTCTTCTGCAGTCTTCTTTACTCGTTGTCCAACTTTCACATGCATACAAGGGAACTGAAAATACCATGGCTTGGGCCAGGCACCCCTTGGCTTTCAAAGTTAAATCCTTGTTGTTGTTTTTTACCACTAAGAGGAGGTCTTTTTTTAGTAGATTTGCCCAGTGCAATATGTCATGTGACTTCTAGCCTGCTGCTTCTATGAGCATTGATTGTGGATCCAAATAAGATGAATTTTTGACAATTTCAATATTTTATCCTTTTATTGTGATGCTGTCTTTTGGTCTAGTTTTGAGGATTTTTATTTTTATTACATTGAACTGTAATCCATACTGAAGGTTACTGTCTTAATCTTCTTCAACAAGTGCTTCTGGTCTTCCTCACTTTCACCAAACAAGGTTTTTATAAAAATCATTTTATTGGGGGCTCCTACAATTCTTATCACAATTCACACATACATCCATTGTGTCATGCACATTTGTACATTTGTTGCCATCATCATTCTAAAACATTTGCTTTCTAGTTGAGCCCTTGATATCAGTTTCTCATTTCCCCCCTCCCTCTCCCTCATGAATCCTTGATAATTTATAAATTATTATTATTTTGTCATATATTACACTGTCTGACGTCTCCCTTCACCTAGTTTTCTGTTGTCCATCCCCCAGGGGGGAGGTTATATGTAGATTCTTGTAATTGGTTCCCCCCTTTACCCCACCTTCCCTCTACCCTTCGAGTATTGCCACTCTCACCACTGGTCCTGAAGGGATCATCTGTCCTGGATTCCCTGTGTTTCCAGTTCCTATCTGTACCAATGTACATCTTCTGGTCAGATTTTTAATGTAGAATTGGGATCATGATAGTGGGGGGGAGGAAGCATTTAAGAACTAGAGGAAATATGTATGTTTCATCATTGCTATCCTGCACCCTGACTGGCTCGTCTCCTCCCTGATACCCTTCAGTAAGGGGATATATCCAGTTGCCTACAGATGGGCTTTGGGTCTCCACTTACCCTCATTACAATGATATGATTTTTGTTCTTTGATGCCTGATACCTGACCCCCTTAACTCTTCATGGTCACACAGGCTGGTGTGCTTCTTCCATGTGGGCTTTGTTGCCTTTGAGCTAGATGGCCACTTGTTTACCTTCAAGCTTTTAAGATCCCAGACACTATATCTTTTGATAGCCGGGCACCATCAGCTTTCTTCACCACATTTGCTTATGTACACATTTGTCTTTAGTGATCGTGTCGGGAAAGTGTGCATCATGGAATGCCAATTTAATAGAACAAAGTGTTCTTGCGTTAAGTAAATACTTGGGTGGAGGTCCAATGTCCATCTACTGCCTTAATATTAAACCTATAAATATATGCACATAGATCTATTTCCCCACCATCTTATATAAATATATTTACATATATACATGCCTTTATTTAGACCTCTTTAAATACCCTTTGTCTCCTAGTTCTTTCTTCTATTTTCTTTTTACTTTCCTCTTGTCCCACTATCATGCTCAGCCTTCATTTTGGTTTTAGTAATTTCTCTCGGTTACATTGCCCTTGCTGAATCCCTACCAGGCCTGTCACACCCTCCTTGCCACCAACTTTGGATCACTTGTTGCTCCCTTGTCCCTGGGTTGGTCAACACCACCTCCTTTCCCCCCACATCCCCCTCTCCCATGTCCCCCAGAACTATCTGTCCCATTGTCTTATCCTCCAGACAGTTCATCCAGCCTATTTTATCTAGATAGATCTGCAGAGATAATAATATCCACAAAAAAACAAGGCCCAGAAAGACAAAGTGACAAAAGAGAACACAACAATGAAAACAAAAGAAAACCAATGACCCATAAAAGAATAAATGCATTTTAAAAAAAGAAAGAAGATTTAAAATTTTAAAAAGAAAGAAAAAACCTGTAAATAGATCAAGGTCTGATTTTTTACCTCTAGGTGTGTCCTCCATTCAAGTCTGATGGGGTGCCTTGCTCTGGCCCCAGAGTCTATCCTTTGCACTCCCTCAGGAGCTCCCTGCTCTTCTCCACCTGCTCTGCATTTACCTCGATGTCTCAGGGTCAGTCCCGGCCAATCCTGGCACTGAGTCTCCAGTATTATCTCCCGTAGGGCCATGGGTCATCAAGGAATGCCATGTCTCATAGTGGGATCAGCCATATGGTCCACTCTGTGCATTGGCTATTCAGAGCAGGGATATTGTCCTCCAGGCCTGGTGGGCCAGGATATGTTCCACTCTCTCTTCCTCACCATTCAGTTGCTCCCATGTGCTCTGATCAGACATGCCCTTCTCCCTTAGCTGCAGCTTCACTGTTGTCCTCTAAAGTAAATTCTTCTGGGAGGAGGGGCAGTTTTCCATGTAGCTGGTATGGGGGCCGAGTCCTCAAACCCCTCCACTGGCTCCCCTCTCCATGCCGGCATGCTGCATTCGCATCCTGGAACACTGGATTTAAGTCTGGTCCCTCTTCCCCTTGGCAAAGTTGTTTTATCGGTGTATTGCAGGTTGTTCAGAAGCCTTCCTCCAGCCTTGAAGCTCCACTCTTCTTCACGTAGTCCAGCTCCTCCGAATATCTGCTAAGTATGCAGAATGAATAAGTACAGTGAAAGGATACAGCCCCGAAGCACACTTCACCTGACCTTAAACCACTTAGTAGTCCCTTTTTTGGCCATGTACGGGTTCTACATGAGCACAATGAAGTGTTCTAGAATTCCCATTCTCCTTATGGTACCCATTATTTACTATGATCCACACAGTTGAGTTGAATGCCTTTGCTTAGACAATAAAACACAAGAAAACATCTTTCAGGTATTCTTTGTTTTCAGCCAAGATCCATCTGATATCACAATGATCTCCTTCCTACCACATCCTTTTGTGAATCCAGCTTGAATTTTTAGCAGTTCCCTATCAGTGTACTGCTGAAATTGCTGTTGAGTGATCTTTAGCAAAATTTTACCTGCATGTGATCATAATGCTATATTAGATAATTCCTGTAATGCGTTGGGTCACCTTTCTTTGGAATGAGAACAAATGTGCATCTGTTCTAGTTAGTTGGCCAGATAGCTGTCTTCTAAATTTCTTGCCATAGATTAGTGAACGTGTCCAGTGCTTTATCAGTTGTTCAAACATGTAAATTGATATCCTGTCAATATCTGGATCCCTCTTCCTCCCCAATGCTTTCAGTGCAGCTTGGACTTCCTTCAGTTTCATCGTCCTTGTTTATGTGCTACTTCTTCAAATGGTTAAAGGTCGGTTCTTTTCTGTACAGTTACTTGGTGTATTCTTTCCATTTTCTTTTGATGACATTTTCCCGGAAACTTCCATATTGCGACTCCAGGTACAGTAATAAACTATTCACTGCATCCACTGCTGAGCTGGGAGTAGTTGTCCCAATGAAGAGTCTTAGTGAGCTAGATTAGACCCTTCCAGACACTCATTTGCACAAATATATTATGAACAGCTTCAGCCAAAGAGTGTTGAATGGCCTACTCTATCTACTTTCACTTCAAAGCTGACAACTGAATTGTATTCTTATCACTGGATATCTGCTGATAAGGAGCTAGAAGAGCTAGCTATTTGAGGGGAAAGGGCAGAAGGAACTGTTAATTACTAGCACATACATGTTCTCATTTAAAATTTTTGAAATATCCATCCAAGCAAAATTATTTTGTGTCTTCATCAGCCAGCGTGACTATTCATAGGTAGAAGCTTTTCAATGGAAAAGAATGTAAGGAGGAAATGGGGTTCTCAATCATAGCTTCTTTATGGGGAAGTGTGGGTTCAAGGTAGGAGGTGGACAAGACTTCGCTGACATAGAGAGCTTTTACCCTGAGGTCATGCTCTTAAACAAGAATGACCCCAAATGTAACCAATGCAGGTCCATGCAACACAGTGGTCAACAGATTATCTTTATTTAATTTATTTTTTAAAAATAATTTTATTAGGGACTCATACACCTCCCATCACACTCCAAACATTCATCAATTGTGTAAAGCACATTTGTACATTCGTTGCCCTCATCATTCTCAAAACATTTGCTCTCCACCCAAGCCCCTGGCATCAGCTCCTCATTTTTTCCCCTCCCTTCCTCTTCCCCCTCCCTCATGAACCCCTGATAATTTATAAATTATTATTTTGTCATGTCTTGCTCTGTCCCACGTCTCCCCTCCCAGTATCACCACTCACACCACTGGTATCTTTATTTCTTAGTAGGCAGTTGTGCCACTTCAATGACTCAATTTTAAAATCTCTTTGTAGGTTGTTGTTAATGCTGACTTTCTATAGTTTTATTCTATATATACTTTCAAGCACATTGAAGTATTTTTATTTTTTCTTAACAGTACATGAGCGCGGGTCTATTTTTTCACTTTACACATAGAGTGTTTTGGGGACTGTGACTAGGTGTGAATGTCCTCTCCGGTTTCTAATTTTGGTCTCTAACCTCCTCCTTTTCAGCAAGGACTCTTATCAAAAAGAAACCTCACTCGTTTTATTTTTCAGCTGCAATGTTTAAGTAACTTTATTTTATTTTTTGTTTGTTAATGGTTTATTCTAAAACACTGTGGAGAAAACTTGATTTAGAGATCTGAGTACAGATATGAAGTTGATCAGTAAGTCTAATAATGGACACAGCTACTAAGTGACTAACGGACCTACTGGATAAAGGGATGATTTCGGTCTCAAGCTGACAGAGCAAGATGATGTAGATTTTATCACCCTACTCAGAAGGTTGTGTAGTTTTACACACATGGATGTTTATTTCTGGAATTTGCTATTTGATATTTCCAGTTACCTGGCAGTTGATGCAGAAAATGAAACCATGAATAAAGGAGAATGACGGTTATTTTTTTAGTAAATATTTCTTTCACGGTAAATTAAGTGAATATTTTCAGATCACATCTGTTTCCCATTCAACAACTCATCTGTATTCTGTTTTGTGTCAGTGATTGCAATCTTCACAATGTCACATTACTTATCCCATTTCATCCTGTGTTTCCTCTTACCATTCTCCCTTCTGAATGTTGTCCTTGGGCAATACTGCACCTGTGATTACAAATGATAGAAAATTCCAAGTTGTTTCTGCTTCCCTGGTGTTATTGTACTCATTACCAACCTACTGTGTGATTTAAAGTTGAGGGCTGTGGGTGAGTTCATTTCTAGAACTGAAGGATGACTAGGGGTCATAGTCTCAGGACTTCTACCAGTCTCTGTTTGACCCGAAAGCATGGTCTTTCTAGGATATGAGCTCTGCTCTGCATTTCTCCCCCTACTCTACCCATGACCTTCCAACATGATCCTGTTCAGAGGAGTGGCAGCTGGGAACCATCTAGGTCTTTTGGTCGTAGGTTGCACAGATGGATGCTCTTGTGGCACATGTGTTCATTGGACTGTTTCCATGTGTCTTCAATTTTCTTCGCTCTTCTCTTCTCTGCACAGGGATATGCCAACAGAAGTACCTCACAAGCTTTTAAGATCCCATTCTTTACTCACCAAAGTGGGATGTAGAAAATTATCTTTGTGGACTATGTTTGTCAATTGACCTGGATGTTCCCCAAGACCATTGTGTTAGTCCAGATAGACTAGAGAAACAAATTCATTGCCACTTATATGTGTATAGGAAAGAGCTTTATATACAAGAGCCATTACATACTGAGAAAACACCCCAGCCCAGTCCAGATCAAGTCTATCAGTGTGATATTAGCTCATGTCTGATTCCAGTCTATAAATTTGTCTTCAGACTCGTGAAACACATGAAATGACACCAAAATGCAAGATGATCACAGGCCAGTGGGTCAGAAGTCTAGTGGATCCAGTGGTGTTATAAGCATCTCAGCACTGGCAGGGGTCTCTATGGGGCTTCACCAGCTCCAGAGCTCTGGCTCCATCAGCCTCTTTCCAGGTGTCTTCTCCACAGGGATGTCTTACAGGGAGTGAGCAGAGAGAGAGAGGGAGTGTGTGTCTCCCGCCTCCAAGGAGGACATACAGAAGTTCCCAGAATCCTCAGGAGAAAGCACCACCCACACAGAGGCCTGATTAGCCAAATCCTGATTTACAGGCTGCTCCATCTCTACACTCTTAATCCTCAAATTGACACCAGACTATGCAACTACCACAATCATGGTCTTAACTACCCAGTGACTCAATCCCTCAAGTTGGTTGGTATGCCCAAGAAGTTTTAGTGCTTTGTTCCTTGTATGCTTCACCTCATTCATGAGTATATTTGTAAAAAAGGTAAATACACACCTGCAAATATTTTCTGTCAAACTTCTACATAATCTTGAATTTACTCCCATCCTCACCAGCTCAGCTTCTGTGTCTACTTAGTGATCATCGTTCTCTCAGGATTGTATAGAATAGCATTCAGCCCTGTTCCAGGGCAGCAAGAGGGAAAGCACTAATGCACACGTTTTTTCAATCTTCTTGCTTGCCTCGTGCTTGCTAATGTTCCATTTGACAGGTCACATGATCAAATTCAGAACCAAGGCATGGAAAAACAGAATCTTCTCTTGGGGAATCTGCAGTGCTACAAGGAGGGGTAGAACCCATGACCATTTTCACAATCTGCCCCAGGATTCTGGGCTGAGATAAAGACTGATAAGCATGAGGGTTCAGAGAGGAGGAAGGATGGGGAATAAAGAAAATATTTGTTTTTAACTTCCCAGTGTCCTCTGAAAGTAGGCTGTCTATTAGCAAGGGCATCTTGGGTCTGATTTTAGCTTGCTTTCAGGATGGTTGTGCCACATAAAGAAACATGGAGTCATTGATCGAGCCGATTCAGAAACTAAAGATAACACTAGACGTTATAGGAAAAAGGAAAACTCAGTGAGGAAAGGAATGTGGGTGGCTAGATCATACATATTTCTGAAATAATTTCAAGTGGGACATGAGATTTTTCCCTAGATATTATTTGAACTTAACCCAATAGTGCAGATCTGTTACTCCCTTCCCACTGTCTGGATGGAAAGCTGGGTTAAAAGATGTATCCAACTCATAAAACGTGTGTAAGAGTACTGGGGATCTTTCTTATCAAAGCTGAAAGTATACACTGATGAAAAATATGTTGTTTCCCTTATTATTGTAGAAACCATGTTCAGAGTAGGCATCTTCAAATAAGCTCTTTTTCATCAGCTGTGTCAGGAGACTCAAAAGACAGCATGTGTGGCCAATATTACTCAGTTGTGCATGTTGGAGTCTTAATGAGCCGAGTAGTGATCGGAGTAGAGCATCATTTCAGATACAGGAGGAGGTGGGGGAATGGGGTGGGGAATGGCTCTTCCTTCAATGAGCTCATCTATCAGGGGACTGCATTAAGTAGAGCCAAGGGAAGATGTTTTTTCCCTCCTCGTCTGTGCTGAGTCTTCCTTTCTCCAGGGCAGCTTGAGAGTTTGTGGCCTCGGAGCCCCAATTTCCTCTCAGTAAAATGAGAATAATAACATCTGCCTCATAGACTGTGGAGCAAACTTTATTCAAGACTTGAACACGACACCACCCAGAACTCCCTATTATTCTGAGCTTCTTTGTTTATTTGCTTTTTTAAAAGTTTCATTTTGAAATACTTTCAAACTTAGAGAAAAGTTGCAAAAATAATAGAGGGCTCCCATATACCCTTTACCCAGGTTTAACACTTGCTACATTTACTTTCTCACATTCTCTGCCCCTGGCGCACACACACACACACACACATGCACACCCATGCACATTTTGTTTATCCAGCCACCACCCATCTGTCAGCGGTGGATTGTTTGTTGCTATGCTGCTAACGAGGCTTCTGCAGAATGTCTATTCAAAAACCAGCTAGGAAGAAAAGCTCAATGCTCTACTCCTAACAATCAACCACAGAAAACTCTATGGATCACAAGGGTATTGTCTTACATCACCCCCCAGTACACTTATCAAATTCAGGACATTTAACATAGAAATCATATGTATTGACTTGATAGTTCATAGTCTAATTTGTCAATTATCCAAAAGAAATCTTTTGTGAACATTTTTCCTTCCTTGCATAAAGATCCAGTTCAGGCTCTTACGTTA
Source organism: Tenrec ecaudatus (assembly GCF_050624435.1). Classification (NCBI taxonomy): domain Eukaryota; kingdom Metazoa; phylum Chordata; class Mammalia; order Afrosoricida; family Tenrecidae; genus Tenrec; species Tenrec ecaudatus. Next base: position 136,469,493 of record NC_134532.1, read on the forward strand.
CCATTGGATGTCATATCTCTTTTGTATGCAAATCTGGAAAATGACCTCAGATTTTATCTTTCCAAATATTGAGGTTTTTAAAGAGCACACAAAATTTATTTTATAGACTGTTTATTGGTTTGCATTTGTCTGTTGTCTTTGTTTCAGACCATGGGTTTGTCTCTTGTTCTTGTTTCCCTAGCTGCACTTGGCATTACTGATACTCTGTCTTCCTCACAGTACCACATCTGGTGACAAATGCATTCCATCTGCCCCTCACTGAAGCCATTAATTAGATCAGCTAATCAAGATGTAGTCTGTTTTCTCCACTGCTATTTCCCCCTTTCAAGGCCTAAGTAATCTATGGAGAGGCACTTGGGACTATGCACACATCCTGCTTCCCTCTAGATTTGGTACCTACTGATAATTCATGTCTGAAAATATATTTGTGATAATTGCAGATTTTATTTGCCAACTTCATTCTGCATTTTATACTTAGTAACTGTCTCTCAATAACAGTTACATTTATTCATTTTCTCAATCTTAAATACCCACAAAAAATAGAGTTAGAATGACTACACCCATATTACAGTGAAAAACAGGCCCTCTAGAAATAGTTGGAGAGTTGTTTGCCTTTCTTGTATATTTTAGCCAGTTATTGTCCACTTGATTCCAAGTCCTGATGCCCCATGCGCTCTATAGGCTTTTCAGTGCAGAACTTCCTCTTGAACGGAGTCCATGGCAATTGGTTTTTGTTTTTGACCTTTTGGAAGTAGACTATCCAGCCTTTCTTCCAAGGCCCCTCTGGGTGCACTTGAACTTTTCCACCTCCTCCCCCATCTCTGGAGACAGCTCATTGTTGTCTGTGACAACACTATCAAAACTTTGATTTAACTCACAAAGGCTTAACTTTAACTTACTATCATGATTCTGGTGTGTGAATACATTTTTTGCCATGAAGCAAGAACCAAGGAAAATCATCTAATCTCACATTACCTAACCCAACCTAACACACACACACACACACACACACACTTTGGGTCACTATGAGTCAGAACTCAGTCAATGGCACCTACAGCCAAACATTTGGCTAGTAACTGAGTTCATTTGCTCTTTGTACCATGCAGAGATTTCCTTTATCCCTTAGATTCGGAGTACATAGTCAAAGTAGTGTATTCAGAAATTACTTGGGTTAGTTCATTTTTCCTCACTTGTGTGTGATTATTTATCCTTCTCCAGGTCACAGTATGGTTATTCACTCAAAATACCCATGGAGTAGCTTATCAGTATAACATTTTTTGTTTATTTTGATCGCCTATGCCTTTCTCTTTAAAATTTATGCCTTATTCTTCAATTATTTTTCATTCTTTCTCCTATGATAATCCCTCAAAATAATTGGAAACTCAAGGAAGTTTCTAAATCCTTTTTAGTTCACTTCTTTCTCTGTGTATTCATTTCTCCAGACATTTATTTATTTATTCAAAAACTATGTATGAAGCACTATAAAATACAAGGCACTTTGCTAGATGGAAGAAATATAATAGTGAGGAAGAAATTAGCAAAGGGGTATGTGTGGTTAACTAGGAGAATCTGACATTACTCCAATAAGCACTGAAACATGTAAAACTGCAATGGAGTAGTGCTACAAAGAATATGTATCAATAAACCTAGTAGTTGTGGTCAGAAAGAGCATCTCCAGGAAAATGATATTCATGCTGGTATCTAATGGAAAACAAATGGTTAATTGGAAAAAGAGGAAGGAAAGAAGGAAGGAAGGAAGATATGGGGCTAGGTCTTCCCCTTATAAAGTCTTCCTTCTTGATCGGTCTCCTCCCATATCCACTTGGAGGATGTGGTTGTGTCTGTAGTGTGAACTCAGTGGATGTGTTCAAGTGTGCCTGTGATGTGTGATATAACTGCTTTCTACCATGCATATCCAGGCATTGAGTGGGTGTGTGTTAAGTGTGCATGTGACATAGTTTGCCCTTACTGGGCATATCTTTTCCCATAGCCTTCTAGTGCTTGCCTGATCTCTTATTGACTTACCTACGTATTCTTTACTGATCAGTGAACCTTTTGGGGACAATTTCTTTTCCTAAAGCTTCCTGTCTATCATATGTATACACACAAGCCTGCACATACACAAATACAAATTGAAAATGGCTCACAATTGCAGAAGTAGGTAAGCCCAGTCAAATTTCAAGTCTGTGGGTCAGATGTCAAGCTGGAGGCTTCTCCTGATGGTATAGTGAGGGCTGAGGAATCCAAGATTGACAGAAACATCAAAGCCTGCAAAGGAAGGTGAGTCCAAAGTCAACAGGACATGGCAGGCAGTTGGTGAAAAATCCAAAGAAGTGGGAGTTGAGGAGCCAGATCCAACCAAAGCGGGAGGAAAGAAGGGAGAAAAGCAGCCACTATGGAGTTGTTTCTGACTTGTGTGGCTTCATGTATTTAGAGTAGAATGTTCTCTAGACAAAGACATGTACATGCAAATATATATAGGAGGATGGGGAAATAGATCTATGTGTCTATATTTATAGTTCAAGTATTAAGGTGGCGGAAGGACCTTGGGCCTCTACTCAAACACTCCCTCAATGCATGAATACCTTCTTTTATTAAATTGGAACTCTATGATGCTCACTCTCCCGACACAACGGCTGGAGCCAAAGTGGGTGAACAAGTAAATGTGGTGAAGAGGGCTGATGGTGCCCGGCTATCAAGGGAGATGGTGACTGGGGTCTTAAGGGCTTGAAGATGGACGAGCGGCCATCTAGCTCAGAAGCAACAAAGTCCACATGGAAGAACACACCAGCCTGTGTGATCGAGTGGTCCCAAAGGGATCAGTTACCAGGCATCAAAGAACAAAAAATCATATCATTGACTGCACACCTCCATGATAGGATCGCTGAAGACAAATGGGTGCACAGGCAAATGTGGTGAAGAAGGCTGATGGTGCCCGGCTATCAAAGGAGATAGTGTCTGGGGTCTTGAGGGCTTGAGGGTGAACAGGCGGCCATCTCGCTCAGAGGCAGATAAGCCCACATGGAAGAAGCACACCGGCCGGTGCGATCACGAGGTGCCCAAGGGACCAGATGTGGGGCATCATGCAAAAAAAAAAAAAGATATAAGTGTGTGTATGTATGTGTATATATGTGTATATGTATATATGTATGTGTATATATATTATGTTGAATGAGGGGGGAAGTGCAGGGTGGAGACCCAAGGCCCAGGTGTCGGCCAGTGGAGATCCCCTCATGGAGGGGTTTGGGAGAGGAGATGGGTTAGTTAGGGTGTGAGGTGGTGTCGATGAGGAGCACAGCTTTCCCCCGGATCCTGGATGCTTCCTCCCCCCAACTGCCATGGTCCGGATTCTGCCTTGCAGGGCTGGATGGGACGGAGGCTGTACACTGGTACATGTGAGGGTTGGAGGTGCGGGGAGTCCAGGGTGGATGATGCCTTCGGGACCAAGGGTGTGAGGGATGATGCTGGGAGAGTGGGGGGTGGGTGGGTTGGAAAGGGGGAACTGATTACAGGGATCCGCATGTGACCTCTTCCCTGGGAGAGGGACGGCAGAGAGGGGGGGAGGGGAGACTCCGGATAGGGCAAGATATGACAAAATAACGAGGTATAGGTTAGCAAGGGCATATGAGGGAGGGGGGGAAAGGGGAGGGAGGGGGGGAAAAGGGAGGAGGACCTGATGCAAGGGGCTTGAGTGGAGAGCAGATGCCTTGAGAATGATTGGGGGCAGGGAATGTATGGATGTGCTTTGTACAGTTGATGTATGTATATGTGTGGATTGTGGTAAGAGTTGTTTGAGTCCCTAATAAAATGTAAAAGAAGAAAAGAGAAAAAAATGATTAGGGCAAAGACTGTACAGATGTGCTTTATACAATTGATGTATGTATATGTATGAACTGTGAAAAGAATTGTATCAGCCCCAATAAATTGTTAAAAAAATTTTTTTAAAAAAAAGAATGTTCTCTAAAGATTTCCAACCATAGCGGTCTTTTAGAAGCAGATCACCAGGCCTTTCTTGTTAGGTGCATCTGGGTGGATTTAAACCTCCAGGGTTTCAGTTAATATCCAACCGTTTGCACCACCCAGGGAATAAAGATAGAGAAGGTAGGACTAACATGGAAGTGGTAGTTCCTTGAAAAGGAACAGACAATCCCAAGGATGTCATTATAATCAGCTTCTCTAATACTATCAGATCCGTAGGCCACATCCTGCATTATTCCCATTCACAACAGAAATTGCTTCACATACCATCATCGTCTGTTCTTGGGACGATGTTACTAAAAGTAATGCCTCCCTGTGATATGACTGTAATTCCACTGCAGAGTCAGTAGCTCCAATATCTAGAGCTGCTTGCTGATGTGTTCATATTTTTGGCAGTATTCTATTGACGTCCTTAACGCTGTTTCAAGTCCCTTCCATTCCCTTGAACATTCTGGTTCATTACTTCTTTCTATGAATGACTTTTCAGAAAACTTATGGTCTTGTGTCATCTTCACAATGGTTCCTGTGTTTGAGGCCATACATCTAGCCACCGTGTCAATCCATCTTACCAAAGGGTTTCCCCCTTTTTGCTGCCCTCCTATTTTACCAAGCATGATGTCCTTCTCCAGGGACTGGTCTCTCCTTACAAATTCTCCAAAGTCTTGCCATCTTTGCCTCTCAGGAGCACTCTGGCTGTACTTCTTTTAAGATAGAGTTGTTTATTCTTTTGGAAGTCCAGATAGAGCAGCTTTATGGACTTTGGACATATTGCCAGGGGAGACCAGTTGCTGGAGAAGGACATAATCGTTGTTAAAGTGGAGTGGCATCGAAAGAGAGGAAGGTCTTCAATGCGATGGATTGACATATGTGCTAGGTGGAACTGCCAAACCCCTGAGAGTTCTGACCTAGCTAAGTTGACACAAATCTATCATGCTCACTTTGAGTTGGAATCAACTCAGTGGCATAGGGTTTGGTTTTAATTGGACCACCTGCATGAAATGTTGCATCAAGGAGCATGGGAGGCCATATCTGATCTTCCCTGCCTTCCCCACTGCCATGAGGCATGCCTTCATCCTCCACACTTCTTTACCCTGTTCTGACACCGAACATTCCTCCCACAGTAGAGAACGCTTGTTCTATGGTGGGTGGGATCATCGAAATGGCCACATAGAATTCACAGACAATACTCACAATTGTTGTTGTTGTTGTTGTTGTATGGTGCCATTGAGTCAATTGCAACCCATAACACACAAGAATGAAACACTGCCTGGTCCTGAGCCATCCTCACAATTGTTCCCAAGCTTGAGCCCTTCATTGCAGCCACTGCGCCGATCCATCTCATTATCCCTCCACCTTCCCAAGTGTGATGTCCTTCTCCAGAAACTGCTCTTTTCTGACAATATGTCCAAAGTTTGTAAGATGAAGTCTTGCCATCCTTGCCTCTAAGGAGCACTCTGCTCATACTTCTTTCAAGAGAGATCGGTTGTCCTTCCAGCAGTCCACGGTACTTTCAAAATTCCTCACCAGCACAGTAATTCAAATGTATGCATTCCTTTTCACAATTAAGGGAGTTTATTGTGAAAGTTAACCGTTATCAAAAGTCAGCATCAGTAAACAGGCAGGATACAGTCACTGGTCCACAGCAACAGCACCTGGACCAGAGAAGCCGCTCTCCTAAGCCAGCAGCCAGCTTCTCTCTGGTTCCCAGCCTCTCAGCCACCAAACTCCTTGGCCTTTGTCTCTGTGGGTCAGGAAGCTCACCTGTCAATCTGTCTCACAGTTCCATAGTCTCAGGCCTGAGGAGGAGAAAGTACTCTATAGTCTTGACCCTGCTCCTTCTCTCCATTTCCCTATGCAGAAAAATCGTTCCTTATTATTTCTCCTGTAATCTTCTAATGGGGAGGTTGGGAGCAGAAGCAGAAGGCCAAATCAGCATTCCCTCTTTAGCAGAGGCTGACCCATCAGAATTTCACGTAGCCCCAGTCTGAAAGAGTGGGAACAAATACTACTTTGAGATGCTAGAAAGTAGTCTATGAGGATTGCTACACTTGGAGGGGGATTGGTTTGCAGAAAAGCATTATGGGGAGTTTCACTGAGTTGCTGAGATGGAGCTGTTGCCAGTGGCTTGCCTTTATGTATCTTCCTTTTTATAAGTGAGCTACTATTATGTAATAAACCATTACAAAATGTAGTTGATTGAAGAAGCAACCATTTATTGTTTCATACACCTATGAATGGCTGGACTTGACTGATATTGACTTCTGTAAAAATTTACATTGCAGGGAGTAAGAGGTAGGAAAATCAGCCAACAACACTGGTTTAGTGGAAATTTCTCTACATTTGAGTACTAATTTAAGACCAGTGGGGGAAAATGTTTCTTCTAAAATTCCAGGATTCTGCCCATGATCCTCTTTCATATAAACTCCATTTATAGATGCGTGATTTCAGTCACCTCCACCATACAGCCCCTGTTTCTCTAGCGCATGCTTCTCCTTTTCTCTAGCGTAAGCTCTAAAATGACTTGTCTAGTGATCACTACATGTCTTGTTTGGATGTTACATGAAATCCTTGATCTTACTATGTCCCAAATCAAAACATTCATTCATTTGTTTATTTAGTTAATAAAAATGTTATCTGAGACTTGTTTCTAATTTTGATATATTTTTTCTTTCTACTCCTTGCCGAGTGCATGACCTTCTCATCTACCTGGTCGCTCAAATAAAAAATTTTTTTTTTCAAAATCACATTCTTAAATTCTCCCCTTGACTTCCTGCAGTGCAATGGATTTCTCTTATAAGACCTTTTTGGTTCTATGTTTGAAAATCTCCTAAACTGGTAAGCTTGGACTCTTGCAAGTGGTTGCTCTATTTACTATAAGCCTGAGTGGCTTAAAGGTACTGATTGGCTTGCTTTCTAGCTGGATAAGCAGCTTGTAATCCACCCATAGGAATGAGGAGTTTGTGGTTCTTCTTTGAGGGACCCACCTTGGTGTTGGCATGGTGTCTTCATAAGGGATCTCTTTTATAGAATTTTGTTGAGGATCTCCTGATCAAGAAGTGAAACTAGGCAATCCCATGCAGGGATTTCCTACATAGGTTCAGAAGACCTGGGTTGAGGGATACCTGCAGCAGGGCAGCACCAGAGAAACTACCCAGTGAAGCCCAGCTGTAAAGCCACAGCAAGAGCCACATGGGCATGGGTAGTGTGGAGGGACCTGGAAGCACTGGTGACCTAAAGACAGCATCTGCCCAGAACCATGATGCATTTACTGAGGGACATAGGAGTGGACATGGGGACATGGATCTCCCCCTATGAAACGTAAGCAGGTCCCTGTCCTACAAAGTGGGTCATGTATAAAAGTGGTGGTAATATAATCTGTTCTCATTGTTTATAGTTTGCATGCTAAAAATAATTGCAATGGCTTTCATTTTGCCAGCACTGTGCTCTTGTCTCACGCATGGCGTGACCATACTGATGAATGTAGCATACTTGGAATGGGGGACATTTTCAGTATTAGAGGTTTGGGGAAGTCTGCGGCACAGTCTGCATGTGCCATGCAGTCAGACACGTCCAAAAACCTAATCTTCCATCCAGCCCTATTTTTACAGCCTCTGAAGTATCTCTTATCTGACTACTCTTACTCCACATCATTTAGGCTCCTGACAGTTTCCTTTTAGATTTCCACAAAAGCGCCTTAAATATTCTAACCTCTGCCTCCTGTCTTACCTCCCTTTAGTCCATCTTCTCTAACACACCAGAAAAAAATCTCTATTATAAAAAATAGTGTGGGTTTTGGAGCTAGTTTTGCAACTTAGTTATAAGTCTTTCTGCAAGTGGCTTAATTTCTCTCAGTTTCAGTTTGTACATTTTATGGGTCTTATAATATTAAATGGATTTATAAAAGGTGCTTAGTTTAATATTAGGATCTCTGGTGATGCTGTGATTAAAATGCTTGAGTGCTGACCCAATGGTCACAGTTCCCAAACACCAGCTTCTTCAAGATTTACAGCCATGGAGCCTATAGGAAGCAGTTCTATCCTGTTTTATAAAATCACCATGAGTGGGGAGGAGATGAACCAGGCAGAGTTCAGGGTAGCAATGATAAAACATATAACTTTCCTCTAGTTTTTTAATGCTTCCTCCCCTCCAATATCATGATCCCAATACTACCTTGCAAATCTGGCTAGACCAGAGGATGTACATTGGTACAGATAGCAACTGGAAACACAGGGAATTCAGGAGAGATGACTCCTCCAGAACCAGTGATGAGAGTGGCGATGCCTGGATGGTGGAGAGAATGTGGGGTAGAAAGGGGGAATTGATTACAGGAATTTATATATAGCCTCCTCCCTGGGGGAGGGACAGCAGAGAAGAGGGTAGGGGGAGACATCAGACAGTGTAATATATGACAAAATAATAATAATATATGAATGATGAAGAGTTCACGGAGTGGAGGGAGTGGGGAGAGAGGGGGAAAATGAGCAGCAGATATTAAGGGCTCAAGTAGAAGGCAAATGTTTTGAGAATGATGATGGCAACAAATGTACGTATGTGCTTGACACAATGTATGTATGTATGGATTGTGATAAGAATTGTATGAGCCCCCAATAAAATGATTTAAAAAAAATAAATATTTGAGATAAATAAATAAATAAATAAAATCACCATGAGTTAAAATCAACTCCACGCAGGGGCGTGGTTTTGGTTTTGGTAGAGTATCATGCTCGTGGTTAGCATTAAATTAGCTCTTTTATACGGACTATTCCATGTATACTCACAGCAAATCTTGGGGTGGATTTTATTTTCCCATTTTCCAGATGATGAGATGAGGTAGAACATGCACAGAGTGGCAAAATACACAAGGTGGCAGAGAATTAAAGTCCCCCACCGAGCAGTTGCCTTGTCAAATGCATGCGCACAGCCATGCGTTATGAGCAAGTGAGAGCATGCCCACGGTGAACCATGGCTCTTTAGCCACTGGATACACTTGGGTCATTTAAATTTTCTGAGCCTGTTATCCTATTTGTAAATGAGGATACTAATAACTTGCTCACAATGTGGCAGTGATAATTAAATTAGAGGGAATCATATAAAGCAAATGACACACAGTAGCACTCAATAAAAGATGTCTATTAATACAGTAATTTCTAGATTAAAAATATATTCATCTGACTACTCTGTTTAAAATTCTTGTGTTGTACCCCGCTGCCTAGAGAATAAAGCTTTTACTTCATACTTGCCTTTCCTGCCTCCTCCTCTAGTCTTCTCTCCTGAGACTTAAAAATACACATTTACTTGCATACTGGGCCTATCTGACCTTCCTCTACCTGCTCAAGGCTTCTTTCTTGGCCTGGGAAATTTAATGATCGATTTGCAGCTTTTGTTCCAGGATTTTATCTTCTGGTGAACTCTCTCTCATTCTTCAAAATTGGATCTTTCTTTTTAAAAAAAAAAAACAAAACAGTTTCTTCTTAAAGAAAATATTCACAGATATAATAATTATTTATAAACTATCAAGGGACCAGGGGTGGGATCGGGGAGGGAGGGGGATGGGGGGAAAAAAAGGGAAACCGAGCTGATTCCAGGAACCCAAGTGGAAGGTGAATTATGAGAGTGACGAGTGCAACGAATGTATAAGGGTGCTTTGCTCATTTGATGTATGTACAGATTGTGATAAGAGCCTTATGAGCCCCAATAAAAAGATTTTTAAAAAAAGAAAGAAAATGATTAGGGCAAAAAATGTATGGATGTGCTTTATACAATTGATGTATGTATATGTATATGTATGGATTGTGATAAGAGTTGTATGAGCCCCTAATAAAATGTAAAAAAAAAAAGAAAATATTCACAATGAAACACACTATTCAGTGATGTCTACGTGTAAAATGAAGTAACATTGATTATATTCTTTATGTTATAGTACTTTTGTTAACAAGCTTTCCAAAACTATTTCACTATCATTAAAGCCATGTTAAGTTTTTGTTTTCATTCATCTTTTTAAGTTACTATTGTCAATATGATCACATATAGATAATTCTTAAAAGAAGACAGCTTAGATCCCAGAGAGTATAAAGCTTAATGAAGGCATTGCTTTCCAGACAGACTAAGCTGTTATTTGGCTGACAATGTCAATCTTCTCTGCTTGTAATGAAGTTAGCTATCAGTCCAGACTTGCATATTACAGCCCTTGATTTTCATCAGCCAAGAGCTTCAAGTCCTCTTTGCTTTCAGCAAGCATGGTTTTGTCATCTGCATATAGCCAGTTGGTAACACGCTTTCCTTCAATCCTGATGCTTGCTTGTGATGATGTTTATTTGTGTTTCATTGATGTACAGACATTCAACTGTATGGATCATAATAAACTAAGGGTAACATTGATAAAAATGGGGATTTCAAAACACTTCATTGTCCTCACGTGGAACCTGTACATGGTAAGGGACATAAATTTGAACAGATCAAGGGAATGCTGAATGGCTTGAAGTCAGGAAAGGTTTGCTTCAGAGTTGTATTCTTTAATATGTTTTCTTAATTAATAAATATTTTTATTGGGGCTCATATAGCTCTTATCACAGTCCGTACATACATCAATTGAGCAAAGCACCCTTATACATTCGTTGCACTCGTCATTCTTATAATTCATCTTCCACTTGGGTTCCTGGAATCAGCTCGGTTTCCCTTTTTCCCCCTCCCCCTCCCTCCCCACTCCATCCTTCCCCCTGGTCCCTTGATAGTTTATGAATAATTATTATATCTTATCTTACCCTCCCCGGCGTCTCCCCTCACCCACCTCCCCATTGCCCATCTCTCAGAGAGGAGGTAACACATAGATCTCCAAGATCGGTTCTCCCTTTCTACACCCCCTTCCATCCTGGTGTCGCCACTCCTACCCTGGGTGTTGAGGGGTTTGTCTGTCCTAGATTCCCTGTGTTTCCAGATCCCTACTGCACTGCTGTGCATCCTCTGGTCTAACCAGGTCCGCAAGGTAGAATTGGGGTCATGATAATTGGGAGGGGAGGAAGCGTTCAGGAACTAGAGGAAAGTTTTGAGTTTCATTGTTGCTACACTGAACCCTGAGTGACTCATCTCCTCCCCACTACCCCTTTGGAAGTGATGTCCAGCTGTCTACAGATGGGCATTGGGTCCCCATCACGCACTCCCCCTCATTCACGGTGATGTGATTCTCACCACCACCCCACCTTTGTTGTTTGAGACCTGGTCTCCAGAGTTGTATTTTTTTTTAACCACACTTACTTGAATTTATCTGTATACTGAGCAAATGATCCAATAAAAATTTATAAAGTAAAAAAAAAACCCAAAGAGTTTAAAGCTTAATGAAGACATTGCTTTCTAAATAGACTAAGCTGTTATTTGGTTCAACGATGACTTCAGGGGATACTTTCTGTGGGAAACTGAGAACCTTGAGGAAGGTGTAAGTCACCTAGTCTGTACACTTGTGACCACAGGGCCTGGAAGACCAGCTCTAGTGAGAGAAGGCTTTAAGTTCTAAGATAGAGATAAAAGCTAATATTCTCCAGAAAGAAAGCGTTCTCTCCACAACGGCTTTCCTTTAAGAGTCTAATGGAAAGCTGCCTTTTACAGGTGCCTGGCTTTACACTACTTGGCTGTCAGATGCCTATCTTTAAAAGTAGTGAAATTCTTTTTGTCTTATCATGCTAGGAGTCAGCTTCTCCTTTGTACCGAAGCTTCCTGACCCTTACAGAGAAGTCCCAATGCAAATAATTCTCCAGGAACCAGGCTCTTCACACATCACCTCCATGGAATGATAAGTTACTTCCTACAGACACTTAGTTTCTCACATATACTTATCTCTATAGCATCTGCATTCTGCTATTTACTATTCTTTTAAAAATAATATACAAATATTATAACAATCCATAATTCAATTAGAACAAGCATACTGGTACAATTAATGTCATCACCTTGAATTTTTTTATATCAGTTCCCCTTCTCCCTCCCTCTCCATCCTACCACCCAAGAACCCTTATTTTTATATTATATATTATTTATTTATGTTGTATTTTACACCATGAAATCTATCTGTTCACCTACAATTCTGTTATTTTTCTCCCCTCGAGTGGGGTTTTACAGTCATCATTGTTATCAGTTCCCCCTCCCCACCCTTCCTTCTAACCTCTCTTCCTGTATCCTCAGGGAATCATTGCTCTCATTACTATTTCTGAAGGGTTTATCTTTCTTGAAAGTCATGCATCGATCTATCTTAGTTATACAAATGAATATACTCAGGTCTAACAAAATGAATAAAATTAAACTAAGACCATAATAGTAAGGGTTGGAAATATTAAAGAACTAGAGGATAGTTAATGTGCTTCATCTGTGCTATACTGTACCCTGGATATAACATCCCTTCCATGTGACCCTTCTGTGAGGGACTGTCCAATTATCATACAGGTGGGTTTTGAGTCTCCACTTTGTTTATGTTCCTTTATATCGATTTGATTCTTAAGAGCAATTGTCACCATTTGTTCACTCACCTGACAGACAATTTTTTTGAAATGTTCTCCCCAAAGAAGTCAAGAGATCTCAGATTCACGCTTTGTCCAATCTATTGTGTATGTGCCTGAAAGAGGCTTGCATGTGTTGTGGATTTGAATAAATGACAGCCACTAGAATGTCTTGATAATTTACAAGAGTCTTTATTAGGTTCTAACCAGACTGCTAGAACCTAAAAGTGATTATTTGATTGCAGTCCCGAGTCCACATCTCAGTCCACCTTTAAGGCCAAAAAAGTCATTTATCACCTGTTGTGTTAGTCGGGGTACATTAGAGAAACAAATCGTGGCTTTATCTGACCTCTGGCTAGACAAAGAAAAAAAAATTCCATGAGGAAGAAGTCAAACAAACATCTATTCTCCATCTTTTGATTTGTTGTTCCAGCACCCCATCCCCAAGGTAACATAATGTGTTAGTCTGGGTACTTTCGAGAAACAAATCTACAGAAACTCATGTATAAGAGAGAGTTTTATATAAAGGCTAAGTGCACATCAATAAAACATCCCAACCCAGTACTGCCCAAGCCCACAAGTCCAACATTAACCCATATGTCCGAAACCAATCCACAAAGTCCTCCTCCATCTCACAAAACAGACGCAATGATGCTGACTGCAGGAGGAAAGCTGAGTCAGCAAATGTGTAAACATCTCAGCGCTGACAGGGGTCTCCACATGGTGCTCCATCACCCAGGGCTACATCGGAGTAGGTCCATGTGGCTTTTCAGGGATATCTTGCAGGAAGTGACCCTTGCCAGCTAAAACAGGGAATTGCCTAAGGCAGCTGCACCCTGGTCCAACCATCAGGGAGCAAGAGACCCAAGAACTAGAAAGGTGAGGCTCACTGAGCCATTTATCCCTCCACCCTTCAATTAACACCACATGTGTTTATCTGCCAGGTTGGCACAATAAACTAACTACCTCACCTGTCTAGGGTTCAAGCAAGCATGAACAGAAAAAGAAAGCAAAATTAATGGATTAATTGTAACTTCAAGAAGAGTAAGCATGCATTACAAGGTACATTTATTATCATAAAAAAATAATACCAAAATTAATTATAAAATCCTGGTTACCATAACAAAATTATATTGTAGCATCCTGGTTATCATGACAAGATTAACTACACTGGTCAGATTACAAAATCCAAGGGAACAATATTGAATCAGAACAAATGATATATTGCAGAATAATCAAAACTAATTGTGTAGTATCCAGAACCTGGGAACATGGGAGGACATTCTAAAATTAATCACCAGCAGAGCCTTTCCCATAAGGGGAGGGAGAATGGGCAGGTCAACTAGCAGTCAGCTTTCTGAGATGGGAGGGAGGAACGGGCAAGTTACTTAGCAGCTTACAAAAATGGAGTTTCTTTTGCTAGTCTGCCTCACATGCCTTTACTAAACATACTCCCTGTTAAATAGATTCTCTCTCTCTTGATTCTGACATTGGGACAGGGAGCCCCTGTTTGTCATATCTTTTCTGTCTTCTATATTTTCCATAATCGCACATGCTACCCGTCAAGACGTATTCAGTTGTGGGGCTGGATCCCACTAGTTTCAGTTCAAGTTTTAAACATATCCTGAAAGGTAAGAGTTTCAGAGGTCATCCAGTCTCAAAACCAAAGTTCACTGCCATCGAGTTGATTCCAACTCCTAGTGACCTTACAGGACAGAGTAGAACTGTCCTTGTGTATTTCTGAGACTGAAACTCTACTAGCGTTCAAAGCCGTATCTTCTTCGCAGGTGGGTTTTTTGTTTTTTTTTTTTAATTACCTTTTCTTTTTTTTTTTTTAAATTTTAACAATTTATTGGGGCTCATACAATTCTTTTCACAGTTCATATATATACATACATCAATTGTATAAAGCACATCTGTACAGTCTTTGCCCTAATCATTTTTTTCTCTTTTCTTCTTTTACATTTTATTAGGGACTCATACAACTCTTACCACAATCCATACATATACATACATCAATTGTATAAAGCACATCCATACATTCCCTGCCCCAATCATTCTCAAGGCATTTGCTCTCCACTTAAGCCCCTTGCATCAGGTCCTCTTTTTTTCCCCTCCTCCCTCCCCCTTCCCCCCTCCCTCATATGCCCTTGGTAAATTTATACATCGTTGTTTTGTCATATCTTGCCCTATCCGGAGTCTCCCTTCCCCCCTTCTCTCGCAGGTGGTTTTGAGATGCTGAGCTTGTGGTGATCAACCCAATGTGTTCCCAGTGTTTGTTTCTCCAGACTCAAAGGCTCCAGAAAACCTGCATTCCATGATAAATTGACATTCTGTTGTGCATTTTCCTCCCTCTTGACCAGAATGCTCCATAGAATCCTTGACCTAAATATCCAGTAATAGCAGCCAGACACTAATCAGGTTTTTGTGATCTCATGGCAAAGATGGACCTTGTTCATAGAGGTGATGGAACAGATATGCTGTTTTTTAAAATTAATACAATTTTATTTGGTTACTGCTCCCAACTTCCCCATATCACCGCTGGATGTTAATTTTCAAATGCCTCTGTAACTGTGTACACATCCATCCTGGACTGGCTTGCAATGTCCATGGGAGGGAGACAATGATCCTTCCAGGGTTTAAATTCTGGAGCAATGGCAACTGCAGATCGTTGTAGTTTCCAGGGAGAGGCATAAAGTAGTCCTCATCTTTGCCAGATATTAGAATTCTTCTGATATTCTGTAGTCCTTGGATTAATAATTAATAGGCACTGGGTCATGTTTGATGTTGGAATTCATTGGGCTAACTGGAGAATGAAGGACCTTTTGACCTTATCTATCAAAGCCTCGGGGGACATCTTTGTGTTACCCAATCACATAATATCCAATAATTTGGGTAATCATCCAAGCCCCTACAATTTGGCATCACGGACAACCCGTCCTGTGGGCTCAGATGTGCCATGAGCTGCATCGGAGCCTGTTGGACAAGGAGAAGAGAATCATAGGCTAACAAGGTATCCTTGCCTGTGATTTCTTCATGCTCCTCAGGCAATTGGTATTGCTTAATATTCACCACTCCGAGTGGCGAGTGGCGTGGGGAGCAGGTGGGTGGAGGTCATTTTAGTCTGTTTGTGGATAATGACTTTAAGAATTGTATCCACAGGTGGAAATCACCCACGGTGGGCAAGGGTGTCATGCCCTGAGTAGGTCCACTCCCAGAATATGCTCAGGGAGTTTGAGGATACGCAACATGTATTCTGGGGGAAGGGGTGCAAATGACGAATTTAGAAGGTTAAGACCACTTGATGAAGTTTTTACTTTGCTGCCTCCATAACTATCAATGGGGGAAAGCGGCCCCTGAGACTTGTAACTCTCACTATGAATCAAAGTCCACTCTCCCCCTAGAGTCCCAGAGGTGGAGGAGCCGAGCAGTGCTGGACGCCAGTCCCTTCTGCCTCTAGTTGGGTAAACAGCAGGTCCTGGGGGATGACCGTGTTCTTGTTGGGTCTGAATATTGGTTACTACGATAGAGCAGGCCCACAGAGAGCATATCACTCTCCTCCTCCCACTCTCCCCTTCCGTCTGAGTCCGGAGAGCACTCCAGGGTGTTCTCAGGGTTCAGAGTTCCAGTCTGTCTTCACAATCACCTTCGGAAATCGCTGTGGCCCTTTGACTTTCACTACCGGCATTCCAGGGGTTCTAGTGCCGATGCGTGGAGGGGGATAAATAGCGCTTTCCAGGTGCTGCTTTCCTAACCCTTGCTTGGGGTCCTCATTTGGACTCCTCTTCTATTTGCTGCACCTGCTTTCGTGCCACCATTTCAGCTTCCATGGTGGCATGGACGGCCCATGAAAAGGGCCAGGCTACCCAGATGACGAGCGCTTTAGCTTTAACAACTCCTACTCTACTTAGGAATTCGAAAATTCTCTCAGCATTTTTCAGGGTGTCCTGACTCATGCACTGGTTGCCAGGTTTCTAACACATGTGCTTAGGGACAAAACTTGGGAGTCGATGGCCAACTTGGGATTTTTCCTGCTGAGTCCTGTCCCTGAGACTCCAGGTTTTATGATCTCCTGGCTGGTTTGCCAGGTGTTTGGGGGTCAAGCTTGAGAGAGGACCAGCTTCCTTATATATAGCTGTGTCTTTCTGATAGAGATGAAGCAGGAAGCACTCACCATGCTTTCGGCTGCGCTGTGGCACCTTGTCTACTTGCAGGGGGAGGCCGTCCTTCAGGTGGGCCCAAGGACACGTGGAAAATGCCTTCTTACTGAAGTGCAGTTATTTTAGAGTGGTAACTGGTATGACTACTGTTGGAAGTTTAGAACCTGATTCCTGGCTGGTATGCAATAAATATATTTATTAATTTAATAAATTTTGTGTAATATATTTTATTGTATATATTTATTTTATTGTATATCTAGTTTAATAAAAATAGTCATTATAATATTAAGGTGGGTGTTGTCGTGCTCAGCATGCTTTGTGTTTCTTTTTCTCATATACACATATCTAACTTTCAGGAACATGCTTAGTGAATTCTCTCTGTTATCATTCTTGTTTACCATGAGAAATAATCATCCATTGAGGTTTCAAACTGTGTATTTTTCTCATTGCCCAAACTCAGTGAAAGAGTCTGGTCATTTGGACTTTTCCTTTAAGAAAATACCTAGCAAAATGTAATGCCATTGCTGAGTTGTTAACTATTTTAAAGTCAACCTGGGAGTTCCAGAAAGTATAACTGAAAAAAAAATTCAGCAAATAACTCCCCTCCCCAAATACACAAAGAAGTAAAGATGAAAATTCAAACGTTAGAAGGGCATTTAGCAAAGATAGTTTACCTATCTGATAGGGTCTACTTTTTGGAAAAGACTGTGGACTAGGAGATCCTGCCAGGTAGAAGGTGAAGGGCAAAGGAAGAAAGGACTGGGGCAAGAATTGAATGTCTCCAGCCTAGTCAAAGGCAGGGAATTGCTGCAGGCATTGCACGTTTAACCTCGGCTGTAAGGGCTACCATTCTTTCTCTCCCCGTGGAAACCCCAGAATCAGCTCTTTGGAAAGCTTATGCCTGCTCCCAAAAATAAACCAGGAAAAAATAAATCAAGAGGAAAACATCATGGTACCAAGAAATTGAGTATATTCAAATCTTTGTTAGGGGGCAGAAATTTACCTTCTTAGCTGATTTTCTTACGTGACTTTTTCATTAGACTGATATCAGAGTTAATTATGGGGAATTGTGCACCATTCCTCATTTTCTGGATGCCCCTCTTATAAACATTAAATACATTCTGACAGGTTGAGCTGATCTAATGGTGAGGAATAAAAAGGTCTGTGATAAGGAAGTACTAAAGTTGACTGAGTTGGTCCTTCATAGTTTATAGATGCTTCTTCTAATTCCATAATTCTAAATGAAAAACCACAGGGTTCTTTGTGTGCATGTGCTTGGGCAAAACAATGCTGATTGGAAGAGGCAAATCAATATACAATAAATGTCCTCATTTTGGAAATAAGGCATTATTTATTAGGGTGGCAAATACTTATTCTCTGTCTCATATCATGACACAGATTAGAAATACATTAAAGAGAGGGAGACAGAGAGGAAGAGGGAGAGAAATGTGATCTTTGGGGCATTGACTTAATGCAGTATTTTATAAGTAGGATTTATATAATTTCAACTGACTTATATAGGATTTATATAATTTCAAATGTTATATATGGTAGCACTAAACACAGTGAACAGCATCAGCATTTTAAAAATTCTCAGTCACCTACCACTGTGTTAGGCACAGGGAGAATTTAAGAGATCTAAAACAATACCCATATGCCTTCTCACTCTATAAACAAGCAGTTAGGGGGCTATAATTCAGCAAATAGAATAGTTTATAATTGATTACTTTAAGAATTTTTGTGAATAAATAAGGTCAGCATGAAATCACTTTTTAAAAACTTTGTCCTTTAAATAATATTCTTAATTGTATTGTGAAATGAATTATAAGTATTTTGAAATTTCATTTCAAATAAATTTCACCATTTACTTCTTGTGCATGACTATTCTTTCTCTTCCTTCTCCTCCTCTTCCTCCTTCTCTTTTTCCTCCTCCTGTTCCTCCTCCTACTCTTCCTCCTTCTCCTTCTTTTAGAATTACAGAAACACCACAATTTACTTTCACAAGACTTTCAAGTCTAAATAGCCCTGGCACAATAGTAAAACAAACACTCCGTGGTTAACTGGCAGGTCAGTGGGTCAAGCACTAGAACTCATTAGCCGCTCCATAGGCATTCACCTCATGTAAAGACTAGGAAACCACTTGGGGCAATTCCACGCTGTCATATGAGGTCACTATGAGTTGGAATCAATTTACCAGTCCCTAGCAACAATATGAACAGAAAGAAAAAAACTCAAAATGCCAAGAACTTATAGAAATCAGGAAGTCCAGAGTTGAAAAGATAGTACTCATTGATTATCTCGTCATACTTGTGGTTTCCAGGGGATACCTTCATGGGGCTAGTTTGAATATATTTTCTTAAACCTGTAAAACAACCATACACCCAGAAATCTGTTTCTAATGGCATGTCCCACTCCAATGCCCTCTCAAAAGCCCTATATAGGATTTTTGAGACTGTGAATCTAAGCTAGAACGTTCAGTCTCATTTTGCTCATGTGAAAGGGCAGGTGGGTTTGAACTACAGACTTTGAGGATAGGAGCCCAATGTCTCATCCAGTGGCATCATTGTAATGAACTAAATGGCCACTCCGCCTCAAAACAACTAAATTTTTTCAAGCACCGTTGAACAGAGTCTTCTGGAAGCTCATCCTGTATCATAACTGAGGCCATGACCCAAAGAATGGGACCGAACACCACCAAATAGTTTTAATGGAGATTAATTGGCAGGAACTACAGCATGGTTAAAATCAGTAAAGGTCATACACACACCAGAGATACTCTTCAGAAATCAGCCAAGGAGAGTTGCTTAGCGGGAAATTCAACACTGTTGGATCGCAGAAGGAACATAATAAATATAAGTAGGCACAGACCCACAAGGTTTTGAGGGCTGTGGGCTTTTGGCTTACCACAGTGGAGGCCGGCTAGGGCTTGACCTGAACTCCACCACTGTCTCTGCTGGTGTTGGGACTATTTGGAGCCAGCGCAGGGGTTTACCTCAACACACAGCCACAGCTGCGGCTGCCTTGGGACTAAACCCTTGCAGCCCCACTGGAAGGGTTCAGGGCTCAGCCACATTGTTACTTTTGTTTCTCTCTCTTCTCTCTATCCCCCCCTAGTCTCAGAGAGCTTACTTAATTTTTTTTTCCTCCTCGTTTCCTTCCTGCTCTCTCACACTCCACTGCCAACTTCCAGACCACTCCCCCTAGCCTAGGAGATTTGCTCCTGCCCCACATCCAGATAGGTGAGCTCCACCCTGTGAAGCTAGCCCAAGGCTTGTGAAAGCCCTGCTGACTTCTGCCAGGGGATACTCTGCCCAACTTTTTACCAGGGAATTTCTGCCAGTGTGCTTGGGGAAGCTCTTAATTTTCCTCTGTTGTCCCACATGACTCTGGGAACTTCCTCCCGCCTACCTTAGTGCCTCACAAGGCCTACGGCAGCTCAGCCAACACTCATCAACATTCCAAGCTGCTGCAGGAACTTCTGCCCAACTGCCATAACACCAAAGCATGCAACCCACCAGTTTTCTGGGGCACTCCCCTGAGAGGGAAGCCACAGGAGGATAAATTGGTACATTAAAACCATAGTGTAATTAGCTGTAGGCAGTTCAAAGAAGCATTCCTACAAGTCTCCCAGAGAGAGGCAGTGCTCTTCGACTCCCTGGAAAATGGCACCTGGATCCGCTAAAACAACACAACGCAAACAGCCATCAGCCCCAATGACCTCAACGAAAAAACAGCAGAAACAAAGAGCAATGGCAAAAGATGTCCTGAAGATAACGACATGCATAGAAGAAGCAGACATTGAGCTGGCACAGAAAGAAAATTTCAGAATGCTGCTTGGAGTCATACAGGATATGAGGGAAACAATACAGAAAAATGATGAAATAATTGAGGAGATAAAGTCCATACACCAAAGGGAAATACAAGAGCTTAGGGAGGAAATAACAAAAACCAGTAGACTTTAACAAATGCGAACAAAAACCTAAGATCATCATGAAAAATGGAATTAAAAGAGAATGAAATTTTTCTGTGTACTTTTTGAAATCTCTGTATTTTATTCTATGTGAATTATATTCCAATTAAACTATTGAAGAAAAAAAATCAGGAAAGTTCTTGGTGAGGGCTGTATCCTCTCACCAATCTGTAAGATGAGCAAATAATCAAAGAAGCTGACCTACAAGAAGAAGAATACTGCATCAGAATGGAAGGAAGACTTAACCCCCTTCGATATGCAGATGGCACAACCTTACTTGCAGAAAGCGAGGAAGACTTGAAGTACTTGCTGATGAAGAGCAAGAATTCAGTCTTCAATATAGATTACAACTAAATGTCAAGAAAACAAAAGTTTTCACAGCTGAAGCAGTAGGTAACATCATGACAATGGAGAAAAGATGGAAGTTGTCAAGAATTTTGCCTTGCTTGGATCCACAATCAATGTTCATGGAAGCAGCAGTCAAGAGATCAAACATTTTGCATTGGGTAAATCTGCAGCAGAAGCCTTTTTTAAAGTGTTGAAAATCAAGGCTGTTAATTTGAGGACTAAGTTGTGCCTGATTAAAACCATGGCATTTTCAATGGTCTCATATGCATGTGAAAGTTCGGCATTAACTCAGGAAGACCGAAGAAAAACTGAAGCATTTGAATGATGGGGTTTGGGATGTAAGCAGAAAGTACCAGGGATTGTATACAGGACAAGTAAATCTGTCTTGGGAGAAGTACGGCCAGCAGATTCCCTAGAAGCTGCTTTGCATCACTTTCTTTGTACATGCTATCATCCCTGCAAAGGACATCACAATGAGTAAAGTAGAGGGCAGTGCAAACGAGGACAGTCTTTAAAGAGGTGGACTGACACAGTGGCTGCCATGCTGGGCTTGAACAAAGCAACAACTGGGAGGCTGGTGTGGGACCAGGCCATTGTTGGTTCTTTTGTACATAGGGTCACTATGAATTGGAACCAATGTGATAGCACCTAAAAAGGAGAATTTGGAGATAAGCACGTGGCAAGAGTTTTTTCCTTGTTATAGAACTAGAATTTTAGAGTGTGGAAATAATAGAGGCAATTTAAAAATTATTCCTCCATAGCTTCTACAGTAAAACGTTTTAGGTGGCACAGCTATCTCAGACACACTGAGCTAGAGGAGACATTATGGCAATTGGCTTTTTAAAAATCAGTGGCTACAATTTGATTGCCTTTATTTCCATAGTTTTCCTCAGCTTTTGCCGGAGGTAAGGGAGTATTTACCTAGATCCCTGGCAGCCATTCAAAATTTGTCACTTGATTATTTCTTTCTTTCTTTATATGTCTCATCAAGCTACTTTGGGATGTCAACTTCTAAAAAATCATTTTATTGGGGGCTCTTACAGCTCTTATCATAATCCATCCATCCATCCACTGGTCAAGCATATTTGTACATTTATTGTCCTCATCATTCTCAAAACATTTTCTTTCTACTTGAGCCCTTGGTATCAGTTAATTTCCCCATTTTCCCCCACCCTTTCTCCCTCATAAACCCTTGATGATTTATAAATTATTATTATTTTTTCATGTCTTACACTGATAGCAGTCTCCCTTCACCCACTTTTCTATTGTTCGTTCCCCTGGGAGGCAATTATATGTCAATGTGATTGTTTCCCCTTTATCTCCTCCACCTTTCCCCTCTCCTTCTGGTATCATTACTCTCATTATTGGTCCTGAGGGGTTTATCTGTCCTGAATTCTCTGTGTTGCAAGCTCTTAATTGTAACAGTGTACTTGCTCTGGTCTAGCCAGATTTGTAAGGTAGAATTGGGCTCATGACAGTGGAGGGTGTGTGGGAAGCTTAAAGAACTAGAGGAAAGTTGTATGTTTCATCAGTGTTATACTGCACCCTGACTGGATCATCTCTTTCTTGTGACCCTTTTGTGAGGAGATGTCCAATTGTCTAGAGATGGGCTTTGGGTCTCCACCTTGTCCTCCTCCTCATTTACATCAATATGATTTATTGTTCTGAGTTTTTGATACCTGATCCCATTGACACCTCGTGATCACACAGGCTGGTGTGCTTCTTCCATGTGGGCTTTGTTGCTCCTAAGTTAGATGGATGCATGTTTATCTTCAGGCCTTTAAGACACCAGATACTTTAATTTGTGATAGCTGGGCACCATCAGCTCTCTTCACCTCATTTGCATATACACCCATTGTGTCTTCAGCGATTATGTTGGGAAGGTGAGCATCACAAAATGCCAGGTTATTAGAACAAACTGTTCTTGCATTGAAGGAGTACTTGTAGATACTTAATATCTGTCTTCTACCTTAATACTTAACATATAAATATATGTACATAGCTCTATTTCCCTATCATTATATATAAATATATTTACATATGTACATGCCTGCATTTAGACCTCTATATATATCTTTGGCCGCCGAGTGCTTTCCTCCAATTCCTTTTACTTTCCTTTTGTCCCACTATCATGTTCTACCTTCATTAGACTTTCAGTAATTCCTCTCGGTAACATTGCACTTGATCAAGCCCCACCAGGCAATGGATGCCAAAATTTTTTATAGGCTATAGGTTCGTCAATTCTTTGCTATCATGTGGTTTCTAGGCTACAATTAGTGAGTGATAAAGGGTGAAGAGGGAAGAAAAGAAATACCATCTGAGATTTGGATAATATTTGATGCATGACAATATTATCAAGGATTTGGTCACGGACAATATATAATGTAAATTGCTGGACTGTTGAAAATATGTCCACATTTGTAGGACAGTTATTGGGCATCCGTTAGTTATAACCCAAATAATATTTTATTGAAATTCATTACAAATCATAGACAAGTTAATTTACTTGTTAAGACAGTGTATTATTCCAATGTTATGGATTCAGCTGTTGAATACCTTAGTTATTGTACACACAAGTTATTTTGACATTGTTTCATTCTCAGAGATTTATCTCTAATATCCTTTATAACTTGCCATAGTAATCAGAAAATAAGCAATTATAGGTTCATACCTGCTTCATCCATCTCTAGCAAATAATAAATGCTTTTGACATGCCAATGATCCCTGTGTGGAGTAAATGGTTTTTTCTTGACCAGTAACCCAATGGGAGGTGGTTTAAGCTCACCCTGAAGCATTTGTAAAGAAACCCCTATTGAGCAGTAATACTCTGTAATATATAGGGTCCCCATGAGTTGAAATCAACTTGACAGGAATTGGTTTAGTTTTATGACATAATAAGAGCAATAAAAATGAGTGACTGATTCTTGATACTGTGTAAAGTTAAAAATCAAGTTGCTCTATCATGTTTAATGCATGATCCCATTTATGCAAACCAATGTATGCATATAAGCACAGAAATATATAGTTAATCATTTTTATCTCTGGAACATCACAATATTGACTGCCTGAAACTTCTCTGAGTATTCTTTTGAAAACAAAGAATGGGTTTTTCAAATAAGGGATTCATGTGTGAGTGTGCTTGAGTGTGTGTGTGTGTGTGTGTGACCCTGGTGGCCTGGTGGTACAGTGGGTTTGCATTGGGCTTTGAATTGAAAGGTCAGCAGTTGAAAACCACCAGCTGCTCTGAGGGAGAAAGATGGGGCATTTTATTCCTGTAATAGCTACAATTTTGGAAACACATGGGTACCTGAGGGTTCTAGAGAGTTGCTATGAATCTGCATGGACTCAATGGCAGTGAGTTAAGTTTTTTATTTTATATATATATATTCTCTTGAATGATAATTTCGAATTAGGATATAGAAATGTAGATGAGTTGGCAAGTTTCTATGACTGAGTTTGAGTCGTGTGTTTGAAGAGACAGAGAAAGGTAGGCTGGGCATTGTTGGGGCAAAGAGAGAAAGATTTACTATTTCATGATCTTTTCTGAATCCTAAGATCCAGCTATATGAATCTGACTGTACTTTCTGCCCTTGTGTCTTGAGATGCCTCTGACTAAAACAACAGCAGCAGCAGCAACAACAACAATAAAAAACAATGAAATAAATCCCTCTAGATGGAAACTAGCTTGAAAGAAATTCTATGATGATTAAGAAAACCATTGCAGTCCATCCCTCCATTAAAAAAACTCAATCTTGCCACTCTAACGTACTACCTCTTAAGCTTGCTATATGATATTAATTCAAATGAACCCAGTTTTAATATATAAGTAGAAATGCAATTTAGTGTGGTTTCAACTTACTTTAAGATCACCATTTCTAGGCCCAAACAAAACAAAATTAGAAGGATTTCAAAGTTCTCACAGGTCCTAGAGAGTGAAATTTTATTGAAGATAATTAAAAATAGTTGCAGCAGTACATTCACAAGGAGTTTCCAGGAAGTGAAAGCTGATTTAGAAATGGACATGGGATGAGAGATATCAAAATTATATCATTGCAGATGTCAGCTGGAACAGGACTCTAAAGAGAGAATAGTAGAAAGATGTTTACCCTCATTTTCCTGACTATACAAAGTCATTTGGCTCTGTTGTTCATAACAAACTATGGACAACATTACTAAGAAGGAGACTTCCAGACACTTATTGCTCATATGGAATGTGTACATAGACCGTGATGCAGTCATTTGAATACACGAAGGGAAACTATGTGCTTTAAAATCAGGAAAGGTGTGTGTCCGTGTTGTTGAATCCTTTTACTAGTCTTTGTAGCCTGAACGCCGAGCGAATGATCGAAGAGGTGGGACTGTATGAAGGACAACGCAGCATCAGGATTGGAGGAAGATTCATTAACAACCGGTAACATGTATTACATAATCTTGCTTGCTAAAATCTAAAAGGACTGGAAGTCTTTATTGACAAAGATCAAAGATTACAGCCTTCAATATGGACTTCACTTCGACATAAAGAAAATTTAAATCTGAATAACAAGGCCAATAAGAAACATCATAATAAATGGAAAAATGATTGAAGTTGTCAAGGGTTTCATTGTACGTGGATGCACAATCAACACTCCTGGAAGCAGCGTTTAGTAAACCAAAGCAGCAGCTAGTCACTCGAAGTATTTCATTGGGTAAATCTGCTGCAAAGGATCTCTTTAAAGCATTAAAAAGCAAAGATTTTGCTTTTAAGCCTAAGGAGTGTCTGATCCAAGACAGGCAATTTCCAATGGCCTCAACCACATGCAAAAGCTGCGTAGGGAAGATCAAAGAACCGATGCCTTTGAAGTATTGTGTTGGTAAAATAATATGAAGTATTTCATGGGCTGCCCGAAGAACAAACAAATCTGTGCTGGTGGAATTGCACCACGATGATTCTTAGAAAGCAAAAAAAAGTGAGACTTCGGATCTATTAAGAGGGACCAGCTCCTGGAGAAGGACATTATGTTTGGTAAAGTAAAGGATCAATTCAAGGAAGACCCTCAATGGACACAGTTGCTGCAGCAAGATTTGCCAGTGTTTTGTTCCATTTCTGTGTAAGGTAGCTATGACTTGGAATTGCTTCAGAATCCCTAGATGGTTCAAATGGTTGATGCACTTGGCCACTGACTGAATCTACCCAGAGGCATCTTGGGAAAGAAAAAAAAAGGCCTGGTGACTGACTTCTGGGAAATCAGCTATGGAAAACCCTGTGGCGTAGTTTGCCTCTAATACATGCAGATTTGTGGTGAGTCAGATTTGACTTGATGGCAATTAATTTTTTTAATTAGAGCTAATCAAGAAAATGGCAGGGGAAAATTTTCTTTCTATACATACTTTATTATGTAATCCCTCTAATTGCTTCCAAATCTTACCCTGTGTTTTCATCAGCAATTTTACCTTTCTATGCAATCTGTAATTAAAAAAAACTTATTGTATAAGTAAAATGACAAACCACTTCTCTCAGATGTTCGCAAAAAAGCTAATTAAACAAACCTGTTAAGCCATAAGTACCTAAAGTTCTTTTAACAAGAGGCATAAATATCTTTCAAAATGGCTTTTCCTAGTTTAAAAACATTGTTGAAAAATTAAATTGTAGGAGAAGTACTATTAGTCTACTGAAAAATGTATTTAGATAAATTAAAATGAAATTCTATTATTAGGACAGTGTGTACTTTTCACAGTTCTGTTTTACCACACGGAAACCTTGCATGGTTCAGTAATAGGAAGACAAAAACAGCTGAAACAATATTAGAATCTGATGTACGATGTGCTTCGGCCTCCTGGACTGTAACTGGGGTTGTTGCCTCCAGTGAGTTTGTTGTGACAAATGGTTTATTTCTGATGAATGTTGGGATGACAATTTCTCGGGAACCATAAGAAAACCCTTCAACTTGAAAAGTGAATGATTGCCATTCCATTCAGAAATAAAGTTCTGGAATTACTCTGCATTCCACTTACTTTCATTACACTTTCAGCTTTCCACAATCACCCTTCTGGATCTCATCTTAGAGAAATACTCAGAAATCCCCTGGGTTTCTCTTTATTAACAACGAACAACAACAAAAGGCTAAAAACATAGCAGATGTATTATAGTAATTGCATAACAATTTCTGCTGCAGGCAAAACCTATCTTGTAGGCGTTTTAATTAAACCCACTGCGTTTCAGCATGCTAGCAACCTCCCTGTAGTTGATCTTTGCGGCAACCGTATTATATACAGCACTATGACAAAAGGAATAATAGGGTAAAATGTTAAGTATTTTGAAGAACCATCCTTTTCACGATCAACTTCAATTATTTTAAAATCGAAATGTACCATTTTTCAAATACAAAGCCAAGAAAGAGAGATTATGGGTGAATAATTTTGCATAACTTTTACAAGAGATGATAAACCTGCTATTTTGTCAAGAAATGACTTTGAGGGCAGGCTTCTACTAGTTTCCAGTTTTGTGAGTATGTTTCTGCAAAGATAGTGTAAAAAAGCAAAAAAAGCAAGAGGCAGCAAGAGAATGAAAAGAAGAGAGAAAATAAGGGAGATTAGATGGAAACATGCTGACATTTCTTCTTGTATTCAATAGAAAGAGCTGTGAGTAAACAGGTTAAATTTGGGGGGAAATGAATGGCTTAAAAAGATAAGGACATAGAAAAATATTCAAATAAGAGGCATAACAAAGAAAACATCTATGTTACTAATTTCAGTTACATCAAACATAATCTTATAAATAAAAAGGAATTAAATATTCCTAGAAGATTTTATATTGAAAGATATATTCCGCCGTGTAACACTTTAGATAAAAGTACAAGACAATGGTCTGATACTCTTGTTTTCTTCATAAAAATAATTTTCAGTACAGGGAACTCCAGATGACATAGACTTCATGTTTCAATTACCAGCAAAATTAAATTTATTTTAGAATAAAAATGGGATGCATCCTCATTTGGAAGCCAGATGTCTTATGAAATAGAATTTCCTCTGTTGGCTGCTTTATATTAAGGGCAGATTTAAAACAAGGACAGCTTGTATGAAATACAATTATTCTCTTCTGGGTGGCTTTCAAGGAGCCCTGGCGATGTAGTGGTTAAAGGGCTTAGCTGCTAAAGGAAAGGTTTGAACCCACTGACTGTTCTGTGGGAGGGAGACTTGACAGTCTGTTTCTGTAAAGATTGGGACCTTGCAAACCTTCTGAGGATCTGCCCTCTAATGCACAATGAGTTGGAATTGTGGTTGAGTGATTTGTGTGACTTTCGTGCTCATGGAAATTGCAATATGAAAGTAGCTGACAGATCTCCAACACAGTTTATTTATTTGTAAAGTCTACAGGAGCGGCTTAAATCTGCTCTCAGATATCGCTTTCTTTCTGCCTCTCTAGAATCTTGCATTATCTAGTTTATGTTGGACGGATTGAGTTATTCATTCAGAATTTCCAGCTGTGGCATTTTAGATAAGAATTCCTCTTGTGGCCATATCCAGCTTTCAGCATACAAGTACTTCTTTTGTAGAGGGTTTAGATATTTAATAATATCCTCTGTTCCTTAGTCTTGCAAAGGGTCTACACTGGAGGTAACATCTTTAGAGCAGAGACTTAAGTTACTTCTGGAGGTTGGCAGGTTCAGTGCTTTCTCTTTCTCTGTGTCTATCCCGAGGAAGCATGGTTTCTTTAGCTTAGTGATGATTTTTATTTTTGTTCCTTTGCCTTCTAAACATTCTCAAAGTACATATGTCCGATAGGATATATTTTCTATCCTTTCTGCTCTCTATGCCTCCCACCTCCCATTTACCCCGCTAAATTTTATTTATTTTGTTATTGTCATTGAGCGTATACACAGCAAAACATAAACCTTTTCGACAGTTTCTGCATGTGCAATACAGCGACATTGGCTGTATTAATTGAATGATGCAGCCATTCCGGCCCCTCCTTTTCTACATGGTTCCTCCCGCAATGACACCAACCCACTGCCTCCTCCTCTTTCCGCTTGGTGCCGTCAATTGGATCCCAGGTCGAAAATTATTAAAATGTTCAAGGCAGACAGGTAAGCTAGACAATTAACTGGTTTTAAGACGACTCCCTGCGATAGTTTTGGTTTAAGGTGTAAATATTATCTCCGGACAATCATGGGTTCCTCCTCCCCTTGTGGCTCATGAAAGTCTGGAGTCCGTGAGTGTTTTGAATTATGTTCTGCAGTTTCTCAATTTTGATAAGGATTCTTCTATGGAGCTTTTGATTAGAATTCTGCTGCTTATGTTTTCTGAGATTACAACCTTGGGTATGAGGGATTTTCTATTTGTATAAAATATGGGACTGTTTTATATAAATATTATGCATAATTTCGTTCCTATATTTAACATTATATCAAATATACACTCTTATGTCTTGGAAATGAATTCTTTTTTAAAAAGAGAACATTTATTAAAGTCTTAAGACAAGAACAAGACAAAGACAAAGTCGTAGTATTTAGATGAAGGAAGTCATTAACATAAGGTCACAATCATGCTCCCTGATAATACAGAACTTTAAAAAGGACACATGGAAGGTCAAGGACAATTCACAAATCGTCAAGAAAAACCAGCATGAACTATGCTGTGTTGATCTACCACTAGCTGCCTGGGGCAGCTCAATACAGCATAGTTACAGGTGAGCCTGTGAACGGGGTCCTGGTTAGGATGCGTTCATTGTGGTAGACAGAGAAGCTTACAAAATTGATCCAGGGGCTTTCCCAAGGCAATCAGAGTATGACCCATGGCTATCAGACTCCCATACAGTGACCTCTATCAAGGACACATGTGGGCAAGCCCCTAAAAGAAACTGCTTCTCCCTGGACTGGTCAGAGGGGAGGAGGTAAAGTCCTTTTGAAAGCACTCTATCTTATGGCAATACTAGTCATATCCCTGGTCGATGTTCAGAGGGAATTCAGTGGAGGCTTGATCCATGTGGGAACCCTGCAAATGAATTTTGGACTTCCCCAGTCATCCATAGTCTTCTGAAATTAGTTGCTCAGAATTTAAGCTCTTAGATAACTCTCTCCTCTAATCATGGATTTTCTTATTACCAGTCTGTGGATCACACAGGTTAGTGTGCTCCTTCATGACTTAGGTGGCATCTCACTTAGATTCCTGCTTGTATTAAGACATGTCTTTAAGACCCCAGACACTATTCTTTCTGACAGTTTTGGATCATCTGATTTCTTCACCACACTTTGCAATAACTCTCAGCTCTTCAGTGATCACTTTATCAGGGCAAGTATTGCCTGCCTTCATCATTTTTGGGGTTTAAAAAATCATTTTATTGGGGGCTCGTACAATTCTGATCACTATCCATACATACATACATTGTGTCAAGGGTATATGTACACATGTTGCCATCATCATTCTCAAAACATTTGCCTTCTACTTGAGCCCTTAATATCAGCTGCTCATTTTCTTTTTTAAACAAAAACATTTTATTAGGGACTCATACAACTTATCACAATCCATACACACATCAATTTTATAAAGCGCATCTGTACATTCTTTGCCCTCATCATTTTCAAAGCATTTGCTCTCCACTTAAGCCCTTGGCATCTTTTTTTTTTTTACTAACTTCCCTCTTATCGAGTCTTCCCCTTCATCAAAGGTAGAATGTGTCGGCCCTCTACTCAATATTTTTTCTCCCGTCCTCTCCTGCTCCTGGTAACCATCAAAGAGTGTTTATGCTGATGTGAAAAACCTCACATCTTCTTCACCACACTTCACTATGGCATCCATACCTTCAGTGATCACTTCATGAGGGCAAGTAGTGAGCAGGCCACACCATAAGAATTACTTCTTCTTCAACTAGGGCAGATAATTAAGTGCAAACTCAAAAATGCATTCACCTCTCTAAGGTATACACACACACACACACACACACACACATCCTTTTAGTGGCAGCCTTATCAATTTCTTGAGAGATAGATTAAGGAACTTCCATGGGACCTTTGGTAATTGGAGATTTCCAGATCTTTAAAATCAAGTATATGCAACTGCTTGTGTCTTAGACTCCAGAAGCCATCTGGTTATCAAGTCCAGAAGTATACCCAATACTCTTGTTCTAAGTGTTTATATGGACTATGAATGGACCTTGAGAAATGTATGACTCCATTCTCTTTTGGACAATTCTGACTGTTAGATATTTTTTATTAGTAGTGATGAAGTCTTCTGAAGCTTTCACTTGTTAATCATAGTTCTAAGACCAGAAGAACTACCAAGCACAACTGTCTTATAGAATCACAGTTTAAGGTCTTGAACAGAGTTGGAGAAGAATGTAGGACAATATCTAAAATAACAGTGAAGGCCAGATGGATTGGTTTAATAGAAACTGGGGGAACCCCCACAACCATGACCATTAGACTCATTGGGCTGAGAATTGAAGCTGTCCTCAGAGGTCAATGTTCAGTCACACAAAAAAATAGGCTTCTAACGTGAACAAATAACACTTGGGTGGGATGCATTTCTCACGACAATCAACCATAGGATGCCAAATTCACCACATTTTCCCAAAAACCAATTCAGAAGGCAAAAAAGAGGAAGATGAAGACCCAGGGAGTGAGTGGAGTGCTCTTACACTGAGAAAATTGCAATGAATGCCATGAAACAATGTATATAAATTGTTGACTAGGAAACTAAATTCCTGTCAGCATCCACCCAAACCACTATAAAGCATTCACAAAACTCTATTTTATATTATGAAACATTTAAAAATGCAAAGATGTACATGTGCTTTCATTTACCACAAAATTTAACTAATATTATTTTGTTTGCCTGTTGAAGTAAACCCAAAATCAAACTAAACTTACTTGGTTGATGGAGTTGATTTTGACTCATAGCAACCCTAAAGGATGGGGTAGAATTGCCCCTGTGGCTTTTCAAGACTAACTCTTTTCCAGAAATAGAAAGCTTCATCTTTTTCTTGTGGGGTTGCTGGTGGTTTCAAACTGCTGACTCTGTGGTTAGCAGCCAAATGCACAAACAGTGACATAAAGACAGGAGTCCTGGTGGTGTAGTGGTTTACATCGTGAGCTGCTAAATGAAAGGTCAGTGGTTTGAACCTACTAGCTGCTCTTCAGAAGAAAGATGGGGCTTTCTGCTCCCAGAAAGATTTGCAGCATCAGAAACCTAAAGGGGTATTCTGCTCTGTCCTATGACAGTGAGCTTGGTTTTGATTGGATACAATAAACTTCCTTCTGTACATCTTTATCTTTCTCCCGCAAAACAATCAATACAAAGAGCTACATATGTATCTTTTTCATGTTTTAGATTTTACTACTTATGTCTGAGTCCCTTGAATGTGTATGTGAGTCTACATGTATGCACATACAGACTATTTTTTCATATATTTTAAATATACTTCCAAAACTACTGTTGTTAAGTCAATTTTGACTCATAATGACCCGACAGTACATAACAGAATTGTTCCCTAGAGTTTTAGTGGCTGTAAATTTTTATGGAAGAAGCTTATCACACATTTTTCCTGCAGATCATCTGGTGGGTTCAAACCAACAGACCAATGCTTAATCCACTGAACCACCAGGGATAATTAAACTTTACTCATAAATGTTGAATGCTTGACCTAGAGCATTGGAGCCTGATCAATAACAGAGCATCAATTGCTTATGTGTACATTTACGTTAAAGCTGAAGAAAATAAAAACAAGTCCACGGGAGTCAAACTATGCGTTCAATAACATAAGTTAGCAAGATATAGGAAAGAATTATTCTTTTATACTAATAATTGGTGTGTAAATGGAAAACTCTTTGGAAGGCAAGTTAGTAATAAATATCTATACAAGAAAGTTATATTTTTGAGGTTTATTCATACAAAACAAATATGTACAGAGAAATTCATGACAGGATGCTTATAATAATTGAAAAGTATTAAATGTCTCCTAATAGAGGATTAATTACATAAAATACATTTAAACATTTAAAATGTGAATGTAAGCCACAATTACTATGAAAGAAAAATTAAGATATTTTCAAAATAGATGAGCTGGAAACATAATGCAATATTATTTTGTTTATGTTATATAGGTTATCATTGTCACAAGGTCTACCATGTTCAATTCAAAGTAGAATAAACATAGCTGTTAACACTTTTCCCCTCAGGAATCATTTTACGTGAAAAATGCCACAGTACTTCTGCTTTCAGTAATCAAGTGAAGCATATATTGGAAGAGAAGCAAAGCATTAGTGTCCATCCCTCTGCCCCCGATGATTTAGTGACCGATTTGATTTCTATTAGCATTTTTTTTCAAGAATGTCACAATTTTTATTCAGCATGTTTGTTGTTTACCTCCACATTTTAATAGCTCACAGAGACCTCCTTTTGTATATCTAGATTAAAGAAACCACTTTTCACACTCCTAGTAGTTTTTTTTACTATTTTTATTCATTAATAAAATATTAGAAACTGTAGGGTAGCTTTTACTGGGGACAATAGAAGTGTCCGGAATGTTCCTTGAATAGGCTGCTTGTACATTTTCTCTTCGTTTCTGTGGCAGTGTGGGTGATGCTTCTGACCTGACTGACACTCTATCAGACGTTCTCTGAATCACTAGACTTTTCATGGCATCTCAGATTGCTCTGACCTTGCTTGAGATTTCTTTGAAAAACACAGTGCTGTTGTTTGGAAAACACCTTCCTTCGAGGAAAATGCTTGCTTTTCTGTGCCCTAGTTGTCAGTAAGGCTAAGACAGTTAAAAAAAAAAAAAAAGACAAAGTCCTCCAGACATCGATTTTATAGCGTTAAGTGAAAAGAAAGCTACACAATCATATGAGCGATGAAAGCCACAGCGTGAAACCTGAAGTTTCTATTGTGAAATAACTGGTTGGTGGGACACCTGCTTTGTGGTTCATATGGCTTCTGTAAATGTAATGGAAAAGTATGTCTCTCTGAACCCAAACTGAGGGAAACTGTTCAGTGCTTGCTGCAAACTAGGAATGAGAGATCGCGGGAGTTCTGGTGCGGGCTTTACGAGGTTTCAGAGAATTACCCTCCATGTCAAGTAGTCTTTATGATGATGTGAAACAGATTTGGGATTCCCAGGCTACTTCATAGGACGCACAGACAGGTCCACACACGCTCAGGTACATACATACAAATGTACACAGACAAATACACTCTATTTTCTTTAGCTGGTGCTGTTGAAGAATGGAATCATTTTTATACAAACATAACTTACTTAAGTAAGTCTTGTAGCTTAATGTTTTACTTTAATCTGCGTTCTTTCATATTTATACCAAAAAGATTTTTAACTTTATCTGGATAATTTATCCTCATTCTTAATAATTAAGTATTATACGTTTACTTATTTGTGGTGTTTTACTTTTATTTCTCTTTCTTCCCATGACTAAAGCACTGTTAATTATAGAAAATAAAAGGAGGAAAATGCTAATTATTACACTTACTCAGAGATAATAATTGCTAACCTTTTGTGACATGTCTAAACATTCCTCATTGTACATATTTTCCTTTGCACGCACTTTCTTAATCATGGAGATTTTTTTAACAATATCATATTCTTGGATAGTTAATGTTCACCATTTCTACATGACAACAAACGTTGTGATGAATGTACCCATGTATATTTATTTATCTATACACGTATATTGATATACATATATTCACACACATACATACACATATATATCTACACCACTTTTTCTCAGTTTGTCATACTGTGGTGGCTGTGTGTTGCTCTGATGTGGGTAGCTATGACATTGATGTGTCAGATATTTGGCAGGGTCACCCAAAGTGGAAAGAGTTCAGTGGAGTTTCTAGATTAAGAACAGACTATGAAACTATGTCAACTTCTGAGAAATTAGCCACTGAGAATGTTATGGATCGCAAACAAACATTATTAGGTAGCAAGATACCCCAAGAATAGAAGCAGAACATTTTCAGAGACAGTGCCAAAATATGAGCGCCACAGGCACAGAGGCACTCAAAACATGGCTGAGGAGGAACTGTCTTCTCAAGTAGAGTTGACCATAATGACATGAATGAACAAAGCCTTGGGTGTAAAGCCTTTGGAATGTGTGGAGTATGTCTATGACAATTGGAAATTGTCAAAAATGAAATGGAACATATAAAAATGAATGTTCTCGAAACTAGTGAGCTGAAATGGTATTGGCCATTTTAAATCAGAACATCGCATGATTTACTACTCCAGGAATGACAGATTCAAAAGAAGTTGTGTCGAATTGGGATCATGATAATTGTGGGGAGAAGCGTTTAAGAACTAGAGGAAGGTTGTGAGTTTCATTATTGTTATGCTGAACCTTGAGTGACTCATCTCCTCCCCACTACACCTCTGCAAGGGATGTCCAGTTGTCTACAGATGGGCATTGGGTCCCCATCACATGCTCCCCTCATTCACGATGATATGATCCTCCCCCCCCCCACACACTTTTGGTGCTTGAAACCTGGTCCCCTCGGCCCTTCATGATCACACATGTTGGTGTGCTGCTTCCATGTGGGATTTGTTGCTTCTGGGCTAGATGGCCGCTTGTTTACTTTCAAGCTTTTAAGACCCCAGACACTCTATCTCTTCATAGCAGGGCACCATCAGCCTTCTTCACCACACTTACTTATGCACACATTCATCTTCAGCGTTTATGTGGGGAAGGTGATCACACAATGATGGTTTTTGTTCTTTGGTATCTGATACCTGATCCCTTCAACTCCTCGTGTTAACACAGGCTTGTGTACTTCTTCTCTGTGGGCTTTGTTCCTTCCGAGCTAGATGGCCGCTTGTTTGCCTTCAATACATATAACCTCCTCTCTGGGGGATGGGCAACAGAAAAGTGGGTGAAGAGAGACACCGGACAGTACAAGATAAGATAAAATAATAATTTATAAATTATTAAGGGTTCGTGAGGGAGGGGGAAATGGGGAGAGATGGAGAGGAGAAAAGGAAAATGAGGAGCTGGTTTCAGGAACCCAAGCGGAGAGCGAATTTTGAGAATGATGAGGGCAATGAATGTATAAGTGCGCTTTACACAACTGATATATGTATAGATTGTGATAAGAGTTGTATGAGGCCCAATAAAATGATTTTTAAAAAAGAAAATGACAACAAAAAAACCAAAAGAAGTTGTGTCATATTGATATTCAGAAAGGATACTTTAAGATTTGTTTTGCAGTACAATATCATCTGTGATAGGATAATATCTATCTGTATACAAGGAAATCCAATCAGTGCAACTATTATTTAAGCAAATACACCAAAACAAAGCTAGTGATGAAGAAACTGAAGAATTCTACCAACAACTTTAGTCTGAAATTGATAAAACATGCACTCAAGCTGCATTGATAATTTCTGGCAACTGGAATGCAAAAGTTGGAAACAAAGAAGACGGAACAGCAGTAAGAAAATAGGCCTTGGTCTATGGAATAATATAATATATGTATTACCTCTCAATAAAAAGGTTTTGAAAAAAGAGAAAAAGAAAGAAAATAGGCCTTGGGGATAGAGATGAAGCTGGAGAGTACATGATAGAAGTTTGCAAGACCAATGATTTCTTTACAAGGAATACCAATTTTCACCAACATAAAAGATAGATAGAATCCACAGAAATCAAATTGACCCCATCTGTGGGAAGACACAGTGGAGAAGATCAATATCGGCAGCCAAAATCAGAGGAGGGACGAACGGTGGAACAGACCATCAATTGCTCACATGGAAGTTCAGATTTAACCTGAAGGAAGTTTAAACAAGTTCCAAGAACCAGAATTCAACCATGAGTATATTCAACCTGACTTTTGAGAACATTTCAAAAACAGATTGAACACATTGATAGTAATGACAGAAGACCAGACGAGCTATGGGTTGACATCAGGAACATTCTACATGAAGACAGTGAAAACTCACCGTGTTAGGTAGGGGCATCTAGAGAAATAAAGCCAGTGACACTCATGGATGTATAAGAAAGAACTTTATCTCAAGAAATAATTCTACATCAAGAAGGTATCCAAGCCCAATCCAACTCAATTCCACTAGTCTGATGCTGTCAAGGGCCCCCTTCATACTCCCATAGCTGCAGGCCAATGACACAGAAAGGTGAACACGAAGGTGGGAAGCAGGTTTGTGGAAGTGGGGTCACATGGATCCAATGTTGGTGGAAACATGGCAGGGCACTGACAGGTTTCTGGGTGTGTCAGTGGTGTCTGGCCCATATGGGGCTGCCTCAGGAGGCAGACAAAATGTCCCAGGTAGGAGGAAGGTGAAGAGTAAGAGGAGAGGGTGTTTCCAGAGTCTCTTTGATTAAAAGGCAAGGAGGCATCCCACCCAATAAGGCATTCTCAGACTGTGACCTGATTGATAAGTGGAACTCCAGCCCTCCACTTCCACACAGGTGCAAGTTGACATAAAATATAACTCCAAAAAATATAACTGCCACAGTCATTAAAAAGAAACGGAAAGAAACGGCGAAGTGGATGTCAGAAGAGACCCTGCAATTTGCTCCTAATTGTAGAGTGGTTGAGGCACATGGGAGAAATGATGACGTCAGAGAGCTGAACAGAAATGTCCACAGGGCAGCTTGAGAAGAAAATGTAAAACATTAAAATGAAATATGCAAACACATAGATTGAGGAAAACCAAAAGGGAAGAATGTTTCAATATTGATGGATTCTATGGCCATTAAATTTTGATCTTGAGCTGGATTTAGGCCACTCCTGCAAAGAAAACTTTGAAAAGATAGGCCCCACTCTGTGCTTTGGGGTACTCAGGAACTAGTCGTCTTGGTTAGAAGCTGGGAAAAAAAATCTGGAACCAGGAAGAAAACTCCTCCCTGGGACTGAATGTTAAAGGGAGCCCGTGAGCAGGCTGACATGCTTGCTAGGTGACCACCTGGATCTACTTGTTGAGTGGAAGTGGGAGAAATGCAGCAATAAAGAGACGGGTTGAGTTTGGCCACTGACACCTGTGGACTTGTTTACAGGAAAAAGAGAAGAGGAGAGCAGGTTGACTGGTCTAAAGTTCATGACCTTGCATGAGGGGGCTAGGTCTGTTGAGTACTTGTGAGAGCCCATGATCTAAAGGCAAGGCGACCACTGGGCACCCTGGGGAAGCTAAGTGAGTCAGCCCTATATTGGGTTGACCAGAACCGGCCTGATGAA
Organism: Tenrec ecaudatus; assembly: GCF_050624435.1. Lineage (NCBI taxonomy): Eukaryota > Metazoa > Chordata > Mammalia > Afrosoricida > Tenrecidae > Tenrec > Tenrec ecaudatus. The sequence continues at coordinate 136,507,601 of NC_134532.1, forward strand.
GAGAAGTTATTTGAACCTGTGAACTGGTGCATATTACTGCAGACTTTCTGGATGGCCTGTCCAAATTTGACTTTGTTTATGGATGCAGACTTCACAAGATTCCAATTGGAATGAAGATTCTACATGTCGAAAAATATGATTGTCTCCTCAGAGCACTGGCTTGATGTAAGTGGACATTATAGAAATTGGAAACTCAAAATTAGCGGGATAACAGCATGAAGTGGTTGGCTTACAAAGTTTCTTAGGTGGGGCTATATATTCATAGGATTATAGGATTAAGGTGTAGGCGTTACTTAACTGCAATTTTTCGCCTAAAGAATTGTGTACAGGTGCCAAGTTGGCAAGGGGTGGAACAAGGGATATCATTACTGATGCCAGATAGATCCTGGCTCAGAGCAGAGAATACCAGAAAGATGTTTACTTGTGTTTTATTGACTACACCAAGGCATTCAATTAATTCCAGAACACTTCATTGTGCTCATGTGAAACTACTCCACGGGCCAAGGGGCAGTAGAGAAATCGAACCAGGCATACCTGCATGGTGTAAAATCAGGAAAGGTGTGAGTGCCGGTTGCATCCTCTCACCATACTTAGTCAATCTGCTTGCTGAACAAATCATCAGAGAAGCTGGGCTACATGAAGGATGTAGGGGCATGGTAGGAGGAAAGCTTCCTAACAACCCGTGATATGCAGACACACAACCTTGCTGGCTGAAAGTGAGGAGGACTTAAACACTTGTTGATGAAGATCAAGGATTGCAGCCTCCATTATGGATTATGACTCAATGCCAAGAAATAACAATTCAGCATGATAAATGGAGAAAAGATTGAAGATGTGAAGGATTTCATCTTGCTTGGATCGGCATCAATGCTCATGGAAGCAGCAGTAAAGAGAGCAAATGGTAGCACCGTGTATTGGATAAATCTGCTCCAAAAGCCCCCCTTTAAAATGTTGAAAAGTGAAGCAGCTACTTTGTGGGTTACAGCATGCCTGACGTCAGCCACAGTATTTTCACTTTTCTCATATGGAAAAAGAGTCTGAAGAAGGACCAATATGTTTCAATTAGGATGCTGGCAAAGAATATCGAAGGTATGAAAAAAAGGGAAAGTACCATGGAATGCCAAAAAAATGTTTGTTTTAGAAGTACAACCAAAAAGTTCCACAGTGTCAAGGATGGAGAGATTTTGGCCCACCCACTTTGGACATACTTTTAGGAGAGACCAGTCCCTGGAGAAGGATATCATGCTTAGTAAAGGAGAGAGGCAGTAAAAAGAAGCAGACCCTTGACAAGATGGATCCAACAATTCACTCACATAAGCACCGTTGGGGGGGGATGGCGCAATATCGAGCAGTGTTTCATTCTGTTGTACATGGGGTCACGGTGGGTTGGAACCAACTCGATGGCACCTAAACTTAACCAGAATTTGTTTAACTGTTTTTGTCAGGCTATAGTTGCCTGTAATCCACTCCAGGGTTTAGCATTGATCTAGGTTCTCAATGTTGCCAATGCTGATGCTGTAGCTAGGTGCAGTTGAGTTCCTTTAGGATCTTGGTGACCCTGTACGTAAAAGAAGGAAACATTGCCCAGTGGAGCGCTATCCCCACAACTGTTATTATGGCTGGGCCCATTCCTGCAGCTATTGTATCAATCATCTTATTTATGACCTTTTCTTTTTTCCCTGCCCCCCCTATTTTGCCAAGCATGATGATCCTTTGCAGTGACTGGTCTCACCTGATACCATGGCCAAAGAATGTGAGGCAAAGTTTTGCCATCATTGCTTCTAAGGAGCATCTTGATTGTACTTCTTCCAAGAGAGATATACTTGTTTTCCTGGCAATAATTTCAATATTCTACACCATCATTATAATGCAAATGCATCAAATTTTCAGCAGCCTTCCTTGGGAGAAATGTCAGTTTTAGTATAATTTGTCATTTTCTCTTTATATATTTATAATATTTGAATTGTCTTTTTTGTTAACTCTTTGTTCACCATTTGCCAAATTTTACATTTCTTGTTGAGATTTCAGCAGTTTTCTTATCAATTTGCCTATACATATTTTGGGAATTAGCTCTTTGCTTACTATGAACAGGATTGCCATTTGGCGTTGAAGAAGGTTAAAGTCTTCCTTACTTTTGTCTCCTCCCCTCCCCCAGTTCCTTTCTTCTTCCTGCTTCTCCACTCCTTTTCCTTCTCCACCTCCTCCCTCGCTTCACCCCTTTCTTTCTGAATCTCATTTCAAACTTAAGCCTTCGCAATATTTTTTAAAAATCCATGCATTTATTCTTTGTCCCTGTCAAATTATTCTTCATACATGATCAAAATAGTTTTTTTTTAAAGCACATATGTGAATGTGAGTATTTCACACTGTCCCTTCAAATGCTTCACTGCCTTCTCCTTGTTCCAAAACAGGGTCCTGCAATCATTTATAAGGCTTCCTGAATGCATCCCTGCCTGCTTGTATAGACTCTTTTTCAACCACCTCTGTTTCTTGGTCTTTTTTCTTCTCCATTAATGTGTCAAGCCATTTACACCCCTGAGCCTTCGCCCGTGTCTCCATACTCCTGCAACTTTGCCTGGGTCGCAGGTTTTTGTGCTCCACGTTCTGTCTTTTGGCTCTGTTTCCCTTCTATATTCCCTTATTTCACCTTGTAACCTCCTTTGCAACTCCTGACCTAATTATACATTAGGAGTAAACAACATTTATCTCATTACATATCTCTACCATGAGCACGAATCTGAATCATGCTATCAGGATTTCTTTCTTGCTTTCTTTCTCTCCTTCTATCTCCTTTTTTATTATTGCCAACAAATAATAAAGTGCATGTTGAAATTATAAGTTGACTGAATGACATCAAAGTTGCAGTAGTCACACTACAAAGGCTTTAGTACAATGCTTAATGTTCTGAGAAATTTATACTTATGCTGTAGCTAATGAACAATTATTGAAATATTTTTGGGCAGGAAACAGTTCTGTGTCCCCACCACCCTACTTTTCCCTGTTTCCTCATAGAATTTTAGATTTTCCATCAAATAACTTCTCTTGAGTAATTCTTTATATAATCAGAAATCTGAAGGGGCACATCACAAAATGGCATGAAATGTCTTGGCAATTGACTGTAAAGGCCAATATACTGATTTTTTTCTTCCTTTATTTTTAAACAAGACTTGCCACTTCTCAATATTCTGCCAAACACACACACACACACACACACACACACACACTTGAGAGCTCTAGGTTGCATCACAATGTTTCATGAAATAGATTAACATCAAAATATAAGTAAATCATAAATTTTAATGATATTTTGATCTATACTACTTTTGTGAAGGAAAACACAGATGTGAGTTAGCAAAAACGGATACTAGTTGCATTACATTTTTAATCTATAAATTGCTCAATGATAATCTAAGAATAAATTTAGAGGAATAGAAATATTTGCACTTTTCTGCAGAATGGCTCAGTAATTTCTATTGTAGTGATGTTAGGACTTACCTTTATTTATGCAATGCTTTTCATGTTTAAATTGCTTGACCAAAATTAAGTGATTAATCCTTAAATGAAACCCTGCAAGGTAGATAAGGATTATCTTCCTTTTACAGATTAAGTCAAATGTACCATATTCTAAATGATTAATGCTTCAAAATCTCCAATACCAAATGATCTATGTTCTTCTGGAAGCATGTGGAAATCCAAATTTACATAGTAATTATGTGTTCAATTGTGCTGAGGAAGCAAGTGGCAGGCCTAGATAATCTTTAAAAAAACCCACAAAAAGAAGGAAAGCAGTTTTTCAATCCTTTCTGAATGATATTATTTATTTATATAGTGATTCCCTTCTCTGATCTCCTCTAAAGCAGAAACAAAACAGAGCAAAGAAAATCCCAAAAGCAAGAAAGCAAAATGAGTAATGCACACACACACACACTCACACAAACCCATCATGGACTGTGCTGTTTAATGCACAGAATAGATTCAAAGCCCTGTTTGAATTTACATCTGGACTAATTAAAAAGACACCACCATCTTTCTGGAGATAACAATGATGGACAGCCATTTCCTTATCAGTCAGCACTTAAATACCAGTATCGGGTCACTTCCAGCTACTACTGTTCATGTAACTCCCAGGTGGAGAACATTTTTTTGAGGAGAATTTGTATTTTTTTAAAAAGGAAAAAACATGAAATTTTAATAAGAATGGTATTTCTTAGCCTTATGTTGTACAAGAACTCATATAAACATACTGTTTTTGTTTTTGGAAAAGCATAACACTTTTTCTCATTTTTTTCCCATGGTAGAAAGTGAAATCCTGATGGCAAGAGGAAACAGTGAGAAAAGTTGTCTCTCTCCTCAATGTGCACTGTGTTCAAAAGAGAAGCCATCGATCTGTACAAATGGAAAAGGTAGGTGTCTAGCAGATGGGATTTTAGTTCCGTGAGAGTAGTTCTTTCAGCACTGCCTAGAATTGTGCCAGGATTACCACTATTTAGAGATTCATAGACTTCTACTCTGACAATGTGTTGGCCCAGATGACAAGCATTTCCCTCCTTGTGAACAACATCTATCCAGAACATTTCTGGGTAAAACCAAGAAAATGAACTGCTAGATGAGCTATTTGAAAAATAAGAAAACCATTGGCGAAATGAGAAAAAGATACCAATCAGATGAGCAAGGGGCCGTTGGACTCACTCTATTGATCTGTGAATGGGTGTAGGCAACAAATCTTGGGATAGATGCAAAGTTGAACCATAAAGCTGAGTCCTGTACATCCTTAGTGAGCTGCCTGCCCGAGGGTGATGCCGGGTTCATGGCAGACTCTGCGTTGGTTCTGTTGAAGTTAGAGTAGGGACAGAGACTCCTGAGACTGCTGAGAAGTTTCCATGAGACTTAACTCCACAGAGAATTTTTGGCCAAGATCATGCCGTCTGTGGCTGGCTGAACAACATTAAGCTGAATACAAACCATGCTCCCACATTTTGGGTGTCCCTACCTCCCACTTATAGCAAGTCTATTCAAACTTATAGCGACCCTCCATAGGTTTCTGAGGCGGTAAATCTTCCTGGGAGCATATGCCCTCATCCTTCTCCCATGGAGTAATTGGTGGGTTTGAGCCTCCACCCCTGATGTTGACAGTCCAATCCTTACCAGGCAACACCACCAGGGGTCCTTTGAGTATCCCTAGACTCCTAAAAAATTAAAGGTAAATCCCCTTCTGGAGGAAAACCAGGCTTCCAAAAAAGTTCCACAGATTAAAATCTCAATGCATATGATTATACAATGAGCAATTGCTGCAAAATAGATACAGAAAGAGTATCAAGACCAGTAGCATATCAAAATGCAGAATCTGATCCCAAAGACTGAGGTTTGAATTGATCAGATGCCAAATATGTGGTTTTTGTTAGGTGCCATCCAGTGAGTTCTGACCCACAGTGACTGAATGCACAGCAGAATAAAACACTGCTTGGTCACGCTGCTTGTTCAGCCTCACAATTGGTCCTCTGCTTGAGCTCATTGCTGCAGCCATTGCATCAATCCATCTCCCTGAGGGCCTTTCTCATTTTCACTGCCCCTCTACTTTGCCAAATATGACGTCCTTCTCAGGGACTGGTCTCCCCTGACAACATGGCCAAAGTATGGATGACTATGCTTCACCATCGTGCCTCTGAGGAGCACTCTGGTTGTGCACACTGATTTGTCCTTTTTGCAGGCCATGGCGCTTTCAATGGTCTTCTCCAGCACCACAATTCAAGTGCATCGATTCTTCTTTAGTCTTTCTTATGCAACATCCATCTTTCACAGGGCTATGAGGCAATTGAAAATACCATGGCTTGAGATAGATGCAACTTAGTCCTCAAAGTAACACGCTAGCTTTTCAATAGTCAGAAAAAGTTTTGCGCAGCAGATTTCCCTAATGTTAAGATGTTGCTTGAGCTCTTGGCTGCTGCTTCCGTGATCATTGGTTATCAATCCAAGCAAGACAAAATCCTTGACAACTTCAATCTTTTCTCCATTTATCATGATGGCTGTCTTTACCTGAGTTATAATCCACCTGTGAGATTGCAATTCTTGATCTTTATCAGCAAGTGATTCAAGTTCTTTTCACTTTCAACAAACAAGGTCATGGGTCATCTGCATAGTATAGGTTGTTAATGTCTTCCTCCAATCTTGATGCCACGTCCTTCTTAATATAAGCCAGCTTCTCTGTTCGCTAGCATACACATTAAATAATTATGGTGAGAGGACACAACCCTGACACGCAGCTTCCCTGATTTATACCAGGTCATGTGCCTCTGCTCGGTTCATACAAGTGCCTCGTGACCCATGCACATGAGCACAGGAAGAGTTCTGGAACTCCCATTCTTTTCAAGGTTATCCATAGTTTATTGTGATCCACACAGCTGAATCCCCTGGTGTAGTCAATAAAACACAAGTAAACATTTTTCTGGAATTTTCTGCTTTAAGCCAGGATCCATCTGACACCAGCAATGATATCCCTTGTTCAATGTCCTCTTTTGAATCCAGGCTGACTGCTACAACTGTTGGATAATCTTCAGCAAAATGTTACTTATATGTGCTATCAATGATAGTGTTCTATGATTTGAGAATTCTGTTGGGCCACCTTTCTTTGGAATGGGAACAAAAATGGGTCTTTTTGAATCAGTTGGCCAAGTAGCTGTCTTCCAAATTTCCTAGTATGTGTGTGTAAGTGTTTGAAGAGTTTTACCAGCCTGTGGAATAGAAATTTCTATAGCTATTCCATCAATTCCCAGAGCTTTGTTTTTGACTGTTGCTTGCTTTTGATGTAACTCAAACTACTTCCTCTTGAAATGGTGGACTGGAGACTGGCTCTTTTTGGTACAGTACTTCTGTGTTTCTTTCCTTTTTTTGATATTTTCTGCACCATTAATGTTTTACCCTTAGAATATTTTAATCTCACAAATTATGTATGCTACATATAAATATGAATATTTAGAAGTTAGGAGTTTCATAGTATTTTAGGTTGCTCCCAAAGTATCATAAAGAATGGTGCATACTAAACCTATTGCCACTGAATTGATTTAAACTCCTAATAACTTTATAAGACAGATTAGAATTGCTTCATGGAGCTTCTAATGCTGTAATATTTTTCAGAAGTAGATCAGCACATCTTTCTCCAGTGGAGTTGTTAATGGGTTTGAATCGCCAATATCTCAGTTAGTAGCCGGGTACTTACCCATTGTGACACCAGGACTTTAAAAATGATAATCCAACCTATTGCCGTTGAGTCAATTCCCTCTGCTAGTGACCTTGTATAAGGTTTCTGAGACTGTAAATCTTTACAGGAGCAGACAGCCTCAAGTCGGTGAGTTTGAACACTGACCTTGTTATTAGCAGTCTAATACTTAACTGACTGAGCAATCCTAGCTCCTTAGATGATAAAAACCTCCCCAAAAGAGCCAATAAGATTTTTAAAAATTACAAAAAAAGCTCCTGGAAAAAAACATATAATGGCAAAAGCTTATGAGGAGAAATTCTAGAAGATTTACGATATAGAAAGGCAAAATGAATTCAGGAGAAAAATCAATGAGAAATGAAAAGTGAACAGAGGAAAAAAAGCAAATATTTAGATAAATCTAATAAACATCAAGCATGTTAAACAGAAATCATATTAAACTTATGGAGTTAAAGGAACAGGGTAAGCTAAAATACTGGAAAACAGTAGCTTTCAAAACAAAAAGAGTATGTCTGAGTTAAAGTGGTCAAAGTCTACTTGGTATGCTTGGAAAGAGCAAATGGGTAAACCTATAGAGACGATAACTGGATTAAAGGTTCCCTGGGGATATAACAAGGGAGGTTAGTGGGAAGTGGGCAGCGAATAACGAGGAGCACAGAAGAAAGAAAATGTCCTGAAACTGATTGTGTTAGCGATTGTACAAAATGTCTTGATGTAACTGAACTATTGAATGTTATGATGTCTGGATTGTCCTCATAAAATAGTTAATTTTTAAAAAGATGCAAAAAGCAAATAAATAAAATATCCTTCATTATCTCCACCCAAATTAGTTACCTTCTGATAGTAACATAAGCATATGTTTTATAATATTCAACAATCACTAAAAGCACAGAAAGAGAGCATAAAAATTCTGACATAGCACAGGAAGAAATATGGAATGAGAGATATATTTGTGTAAGCCAGTTCAACCACTCTAAGCTGTAAATATGCACCAGAGAACTGTGAAGCTGTGCAGAGACCTTTTACCTCGTTCTCTTCTTCTACCTCTCCCACCTCCCTGCCTCCTTCAAAGAGGTCCCACAGATAAACTTCCTATGCATACAGATATACTATTAACTATACCAAATTTTGTATAAAACAGATCCAATACGTCATGTTCTCTCGGTTATGTATTTCTCTCTCCCTCTCTCTTCCTTCCCTTTCTCTATTTCTTCTTCACTCCCATTCTTTTTCCTCCCTTTCTTCTCTCCTTTCTTTCTTTAGCCTTTTACTGTGCACTGACCTTGCAAAAGTTGTAGCCCATGTAAGGGGGGACATTTGTCAGTGACAGTATACTCACATATTTCCCTTTATCCCTACACCTTTAGTGTTATTATTTATGTTGAACATTCTTTTTTAAAAAAATTAAATAATTTTATTGGGTGCTTGTACAACTCTTATCACATTCCACACATATATTCATTGTGTCAAGCACTTTTGTACATTTGTTTCCCTCATAATTCTCAAAACATTTGCTTTCTACTTGAGCCCCTCGTATTTACTCCTCATTTTCCCCCTCCCTTTCCACTCCTTCATAAACCCTGAATAACTTATAAATTATTATTATTTTGTTATATCTTCTACCATCCGACATCTCCCTTTACCCACTTCTCCACTGTCCGTCCCCCAGGGAGGAGGTTATATGTAGATCCTTTTAATCTGTTCCCACTTTCTCCCTCACCTTCCTTCCACCCACCTGGTATCGCCACTCTCACCACTGGTCCTGAGTGGTTCATCTGTTCTGGATTCCCTGTGTTTCCAGTTCCTATCTGGAACATCCTACGGTCCAGCCAGATTTGTAACGTAGAATTGGGATCATGAAAGTGAGGGGGGTGACAGGGAAGGAAGCATTAAGAACTAGAGGAAAGTTGTATGTTTCATGGTTGCTACACTGCACCCTGACTGGCTCATCTCTTCCCCATGATCCTTCTTCAAGGGGATGTCCAATTGCCCACAGATGGGCTCTGGGTCCCCACTCTGCACTCCCAATCATTCACAATGCTATGATTGTCTTTTGGTCTTTGATGCCTGATACCTGATCCCTTCTATGCCCTGTGATCTCACATGCTGTTGTACTTCTTCCATGTGGGCTTTGTTGTTTCTCAGTTAGATGGCCGCTTGTTTGTCTTCAAGCCTTTAAGACCCCAGACTCTATATCTTTAGATAGTTGGGCACCATCAGCTTTCTTCACCACAATTGCTTATGCACCCATTGTCTTCAGGGATTGTGGCAGGAAGGTGAGCATCTCAGACTGCTGAATTGTTAGAACACAGTGTTCTTGTGTTGAGGCAGTACTTGAGTAGGGGCCCACTGTCCATCTATTTTGTTAATACTAAACCTATAAATATATATACATAGATCTATTTCCCCCTCATTGTATATAAATATATTTACATCTGTATATGTCTGTATTTAGATCTCTATAAATACCCTTCACCTCCTAGTTCTTTCCTCTGTTTCTTTGTTCTTTCCTCTTGTCCCACTATCATGTTCAGCCTTCATTTGGGTGTCAGGAATTCCTCTCTGTTACATTGTCCTTGATCCAACCCTGCCACACCTCCTATACCCTCCTTGCCGCTGATTTTGGATCCCTTGCTGTTCCCTTGCCCCTGGGTTTGTTGACACCCACTTCCTTTTCCCCGCCTCCCCCCTCCCCCATGTCTCCCCAGATCTGTCATTCTGGTGTTCATTCTTTCTGCTTGCTTTTCTCACCTGTCCCTTCCAGAGAGACATTCAGCGTCAACAATATGCACCAACACAAGACCAAGCACAACGAAGCAACAACAGAAAATGTTACAATAGTTACAACAGAAGACAACAACAAAAACAGGCCCTATAAATAGTTCAAGGCCTATTTATTGTCCTTTATGAGTGCTTTCCAGTTGAGTCTGATGTGATGCCATGTTGAACATTCTTGATGAGTTTTTTTTAAAAGATTTATCTAAATAGGGAGTTGTGGAAAAGTGGTGACTGCATCTCATCAAATGTGGAAAATCTTCAAGAACTCTATGAACTACTTCTGACTATCAAGGGTTTTGCCATTTAAAGAGGGAGTCATGTAAGTTTGGTAGATAGAGAGATTAATAAAGTTAAATCTTTATTTGTAAGGAACTCATTTATTTGAAGATCTGCAAGGAGTGTGATGGAGATGGGGGGGCATAATTTTGACCCATGGGAATATGAGTGGGCTTTCAAAGAGAACTGTAATGGACGGAGAGGATGAGCACACTCCATCCTTAGGCTACCACCCCTCTATCAGCTTGTGTGGTAGCTTGTGTGTTCCTAGGTTGCAGAGATAAGTATTTCCTTTTTAAAAAAAAAAAATCAAAGCTTTGAGGCATTTTATTATAAAAAGTCAGACTCATATATAAACTAATAGGTAATTCAAAATTCATCATACACTTACTTCATTTTTTAGCTTGGCCTTCTAGTAAATCTTTAGCTTCGTTGATTTTGGCTGCTATGTATGGAGAGCCTCCCTTACCTGGGTAATTTAAGAGCATAATCTGTTGATGAGTGTCTCTTATTTTTTCTTTATTGGCAGTAGGACTTACACACAGAATTAATGCTGCCTCCTGTTTCATCATTTGGGGTTCAAATCCACCTCGGTAATAGCCACCACTGAAGTCAGATTTTGGTAGACTTTGAAAAGCTTGTTTTACCTGAGGTTCCACATGCTTCATGGCTTGCAAAACATAACAGCCTGCAAATCCTGCAGCAGCAATGGTCAGTCCAACTGCCACCATAGTACTGGCCATGGCTCCGCGTTGGCTGTGCTGCCTCCACTGGGTGAGCGGCTTATCCCAGCCCAGGGGCCGTGGCCCCCTGCCCTACGTCTCTACTGGAAAGCCATGAGCTAAGTATTTCAAATACCACATGAGACACCCATGCTGGGCAAGTTTCAGTAGCGTTCCAACTAAGAGATTAAAAAGAAAGGCCTGGGAACGTACTTCTGAAAAGCAGCTAATGGAAATCCCGGTCACAACAGAATATTGTTCTCTGTAGTGCCAAGAGGAGCCCTCTCCGTTGGAAAGCGCTCAAATAAAGAGCAGCTATCACAGTGGACTAAAGTACCCCAAAGATCACGAGCGGGACTGGGCGACGTTACAGTGTGCTGTGCATGGGGTCTTCATGGGTTGAAAATAACACTAACCGGTAACAGCAGACTCTAAGGCACAAAAAGTGATCGGTGCAGAATTGTGGCTGCAACAATGGGCTTAGACATAGGAACAATTCCGAGGACGGAGTAGGACGGGGCAGTGGTTTTCTCCGTTGTGCACAGAGTTTCTGTGAGTCAGAACCATCTCCATAGCACCTACCACCACCACCAACAACAAAGGACCAGTCACTGGATTAACAACTGCCTACCAGCGTGACAGGGGAGGTTGGAGGCTGTGGGGAGCTGAGAATAATGATTATGAGAAAGAAGCATAGCGTCTGAAATGGACTGTGGTGATGATTGTACAGCTCTTCTTAATGTTACTGAGCTATTACATTGCATGACATGCGGATGATATGCCGATAAAACTATTAAAATGGACTTAGGTTTGGGAAAGAAGAGTGTCAGTGAAAATGAAGGAAACCCTCAGTGAGACAGGCTGGACAATAACCAACCACAGGTTCAGCCAGACCCAGGATCATGCAGACAGCACAGGAGGAAGTAACACTACATTTTTTTAGACCTAAATTTGTCATAAATTGGAAGCTATTTAATGGCAACTAATACCAACAGTAAAACGATATCATCTTATGAAATCACTGTGAGGTAGGTCCTACTATCTTTATTTTAAAGATGGGAAGATATGGGCTGACCTTGCCTGATAGCTGATTCTGGGACACAGATGGTAAGTAAAAAGAGAGGACTCCATGCTCAAATACATTTAGTGTATGCAGGAGTAAAGAAAATTAAATGTGCAATTTTCCTGATATGCTTTTTATAGATGCTTTAATACTATGTTTTAGGAGTCCCTTAGAAGGGTCAGCAGTATTTACTATTTCCCGAGCTTGTGAAACTAGCATGTTTAGCCAGTACATTCATGGTGTGCAATCTAAATGCAAATTTTTGCTTCCCTTTATCTCTCTATAATTTTTTCCAAGGGAGATGTAATTCTTTGCCAGTGGATAGAAAGTTAGCAAGGCCAGATTTTCTGTGCGCTGAGTAATAAACTCTTAAGATTTACTTTAAATTGGAAAGAACATCTTAGTTTGGTAATTAAATCTTCTCCCCCCCGCCCCCCCCAGCTGGGGCTAGCCGCAGAGTGGCATATTTCTTGCAAGCTACTGGTTGTTACAAGATCCTGCTGCAGCAGGCGCAGCCTGAGGAACGCTGGGAAAGGAGGGCAGAAAGGCTCACTTCAGGTAATTTCCCATGTTGTTTTAGGCGCTGTCCACTCGGATCTGACTCACAGGGAGTCATTCTGTAGAGCAGAGTGAAACACCGTCCAGTCCTGCGCCGTCCTCACAGTCACTGCTGTTTGAGGCCATTGTTGCAGCAACAGTGGCTACTCATCTTACTGAAGGTCTTCCTCCTTGTTGCTGACTCAATTTCACCAAATAGGATGTCCTTCTCCAGGAACAGATCTCCCCTGAGAATGTGTCCAAATGACACGAATCTTGATGTCTCACCATAGTGTCTTCTGCGGAAAATTCTGGCTGTATTTCTTCCAGGACAGGTTTGTCTGTTCTTTTGTCATTCTAGTTGATAGTCTTCACCAACACCGCAATTCAAAGGCATCGATTCTTCCTTGGGCTTCCGTCTTCCTTGCTAAATTTTGCATTGGACAATTTTGCTGCAAAATGTCCCATTTGCAACACAGAGATGCCATTTGGGGAATCAGGTGTGCTTGGCTCAAGCCAGGATATTTTCAATCCCTTCGTGTTGTTGTTGTCGCCATCACTGCTAGGCGCTGTCGAGTTGGGTCTGACTTACAGAGACCACATGTACCACAGAGCGAAACGCTGCCTCGTCCTGGGCCATCAGCACAGTGGTTCTTACGTTGGTTCTTACGTTGGAGCCCATTGTGGTAGATACTGTATCAGCCCATCTTGTCGAGGGCTTTCCTCTTTTCTGCTGCCCCCCACACCATCAAAGGCTGTCCATTGTTTGTTATGGCCACACCATCAAATGTTTTGGCATAGGCAATAGAACACAAGTCAACTTTTGTTTTTTCTGGTAATCTCTGCTTTGAGCCAAGAGCTGTCTGATGTCAGCCATGATAACCCTTGTCCACGTCCTCCTCTACATGTGGCCCAAACCTCTGGCAGCAAACTCTCAAGGTCCTGGTGCACCCGTTGCTGCATGATCTTCAGCAAAATTTTACTTGCATGTGATATCAAAGTAATTAGTAGTTCAGTGGCAATCCCTCATGATGTGATCTACACAACTTAATCAAACCTATGATGGAAATATTAATATAACTTAATTATATGAGCAGCTATTATTTGTGGTGGAGTGTATTTTCTCAGTCAAGTCAGCCTTGATGTAATTGGAAGAAAAACTCCTTGGGGTTGTGACCTGCTCCTTTGAAAGCAGGCTTTGTGGGAAAGCGTGGCACTCCTACTGGATCTGGATGCTACATCTGGTTCATTGACCTCCTGCCATATTACCTGCTGACGCCAGGAGCCACCACCTGACTACTGACCTTGGTTTAAGTTGATTTTGCATCCACCAGCCTGTGCTCTCCTTGCTTCCTGTTTCATGAGCTTCCACAGCTACGCCAATCAGGAGAAGCCTCCAGCTAACATGGGGCCTTCAGCCTGGTTTCACCCACTTCTCCAGCTATGCGAATCATTTCCTTTGTTAAAAAGTTTTCTTGGCATGTGATTCCTATATTGTGCAATGTAATCATTCAATCATAGTAAGAAGAGTTGTGCAGTCATCACCACAATCCATTTCAGAACACATTCTTCTCAGGCTCATTGTTGCTAGTTTTCCATTCCCCACGCCAACATCTGCCATGCCCTTAGGTAATTATTAACCCATTTACTGTCTCTAGGATTCGTGTATCCTGGATTTTATATAAAGAAAATCATACAAAACCTAAAGGGGAAGTAAAAACAAACATCACTCAACAAGAATGACAAAACAAAACAGAGTAAGACCTCAATCAAAAAGCAAGCAGAAAATATGAAAAGCTGAAAGAACTTTAAAATGTGTCAAAAGGTTTGCCAAATGATAAAATGCTATGTTTTAACCTAATGACATCTGCCATAAGCAACTTTCCAGTGCTCTTTCTCTGCCAGTAAGGCCATTCCCATCCTTGGACTGTGGTCAGAGGGGGGTTCACCTCACGCTCAATCCATGTGGGAACCCTGCAAATAGATTTTGGGCTTCCACTGCCATCCACAGTCTTCAGAAAACTGGATATTTAGAATTTAAGCTGCTCGTGAGCCATTTCCTGATATACCTTTCTTTCTATTGACACACACAGCCGCTAGTTGGCTTCTCCAGAGAACCCAGGCTAACGCAGGGTCGGAAGTGGAGGGTGGGAAATAAAGTCTGATTGAATTCTAATAGCTGTCAGAACATTGCCAAAGGTATTTTAAAATAAATATCTCTGGCCTTTTAAAAAGAGAAAGATCTATTAGAGTGCTTTGTTTATATGACCAGGCATTTATCACTTGACTATTAACAGCAGTCTCTTAGTGGACCTCTGAAAACTTTATCTTTTCAATACATCTTAATATTATTTTAAGACCATTTTCCCCCAAACCATTTTTTTAAAACCCATCTCTCTCCACGGTTAAAAATTTCATTGACTGGGTTTTCCTTTTCTCATGAGATGAAGTCCTAGGCCTGATAATGTAATTTTTTTTCAGATTTATTACCCATTTCTTATCTACATGAGACCATTATTCCAGGGAACAAAGTTACTTGATACTGACATTATATAACAGAAGAAATGCTACGCCATTCTTCCGCTATTTTCATATTATCTTTCTTCATAAAAAAAGAACAATCTTGATTTTCTCCTGCTAGTATAAGTATTTAGTTTTGTTGTTGTTTGTTTGCTTTTTAATAGCAGTTGTCATTAAATTGACTAACTTCATAGTAATCCATGTGCATCAGAATGGAATTGGGCCCCATCATGGCTGGATTTTCAAAAGTAGATCACCATATCTTTTTCTCTGGGGGAAGGCAAATCTCCCACCTTCTGGTTAACAGTCAAGCACATTTACTGAAGCATTAACTCAACACATTAAGTCAAATGATCCTAAAGACTCTACTTTGCGTCGCCTAAAACCTATCTGCCACACCTATTAGCAAGTCCAACTATTACAACTGCAATAGTCACTGCCAACATTTGCTGAATTTCATTTTATGTTAGGAATTTACATATATCAACTAGCTTCATTTCTTATGTAATCCTTAGTTATTAATAATAGGATTAATTTTATAAAAAGAGGCTAAGCAATCTACTGGTGTTCAACCTACTAGTAAATGATGCAGTCAGAATTTCAACTGGGGTCTGCCTAATCCCAAAGCCCTTGTTCTTTTCTTTCAGGTCTAACTCCTCTACCATCTAAATCTTGTAGTTAATTTGTGCTTATCCCATACACATAGGTATATGTTAGGTGTAACTGGATTTTTAGCTGCTCATGTAGAGAGACTCATGACTAAATCCTGCGTGTCTTCAGAGCCTAACATAGTGTCATATGCAGCCAATATTTACTGCTATTTCATTGATACTCAACATTTCAAGAAAATGGGAAGGCAGTTGGAATTTAGCTAATTAAATTATTTTGTTCTGCCTGCATCTTAAAAAATCATTTTATTGGGGACTCATACAACTCTTGTCACAATCCATCCATCCATCCATTGTGTCGAGCCCATTCGAACATGTGTTGCCATCATCACTCTCAACATTTTCTTTCTACTTGAGCCCTTCGTATCAGTGCCTCATTCCCCCTCCCTCCCCATGATAATTTATAAATTATTATTATTTTGTCATTATCTTACACTGTCTGATGTCTCTCTTCACCTACTTTTCTCTTGTCCGTCCCCCAGGGAGGTGGTCATATGTAGATCCTTGTAATTGGTTCCCCCTTTCTACCCCACCTTCCCTCCACACTCCCAGTATTGCCACTCTCACCACTGATCCTGAAGGAACCATCTGTCCTGGACTCCCTGTGTTTCTAGTTCCTATCTGTACCAGTGTACATCCTCTGTTCTAGCCAGATTTATAAGGTAGAATTGGGATCATCCTAGTGGGTGGGGAGGAAGCATTTAGGAACTAGAGGAAATTTGTGTGTTTAATTCTGCCTGCATTTTTATAAGAATCTTTGTATAATCATAATAAAGAAAATTCTTAGAATGTCACTATCCTATAATGCTTTTTCTTTCTACAATTGCTTCTTCAGGTAATAGACATTCTACCCTAAGCTATTGTGCCTTTATTGTGATGCTAATGTTTCTGCAAGTATCATGTGGGGAGCATAACTTCTATGTTTATTTCAGTTCTATGTGTTTCTACAGTAAGGGCCTGGGACAGGAGAGAATCGATGCCTGCTAGTGGAAAAGGATGAATCTAATGAGAAAACAAACTTCAGTTTTCAACCTTCCTAAAGTACATTACCAAATAACAACAAAGGCTGGGGAAGGAACTAAAATCCATTTTAAAATCTCGGATGTTCTTCTTAATGTGTTTTCCTTACTAATATGATTCCTGTTTGCTAGTATTTCCCCATTTTCATTATCTTAACATGCTGTTCTCATTTGCTAATATTCCCCGTTGCGTTCCATAGACCCTCTTGTGTGTCATATGCCCTTAAAACGTTTCACCTTTTTCTTTGTATGTCTGCCAATCTACCCTGAAATTTACTTCCTGGACTGTTTAAAATATCCCACGATAGAGAACACTAAAGGCAATTGTGTCCTTGTTGGCTTACTGAGGGCACCATGATGTTAATATATATAAAATGGAAAGTTCTGTGATAATTCCCAAAAGAGGAACTAGCTTTTCTGATTTCCAATACTATTCTTATAAACATACCAGGAAGCAGACAGGTAGCTATTTTTCTTACTTCAGTGCTCAGGACTGTAGATAGTTGTGAATAAGGTGGAGAACCAAGAAATTTACAGTCATTCGAATGTGTGTCCCTCGTTCTCATGCCTGAGGCATTGCCTGCTATTTTTGTCTTCTTAGAAATTCAAGTGATTTTATAGGTGAAAAGAACTCAGAATTGTATATATTATGGATTTAATTTTGTTCCCCTCAAATTTATAATGGTGTCCTACCCGCCCCCCACCCCTGCCCCAGTCCCTCTGAGTGTGACCTGGCATGGAAACAGGATCTTTGAAGATATTATATACATTATGTATTAACTTAGGTTTATACCATAGAATGGTCTTAATTCAATTTGAGTAGCGTGAGATAAAAGAGGAGAAATAGACATGCATCATCATACCCAGTAATAATGTCGGGGCAAGCAGAGGGACCCTAGGGCTCACCAATGCTGAGAGGCAAGACAAGACCTTCTCCTTGTTAATATAGGAGCCAACGAGTCTATTCCAGCTCATAGCAATTCGATGGACAAGAGAACGCACGTTGCCCAGTCCCGCACCATTCTCACAATGGTTCTTATGTTTGATCCCATTGTTGCAGCCACTGTGTCAGTCTGTCTCGTGGATGGCCTCTCTACTTTACCAAACACAATGGCTGGTCTCTCCTGAAATGTCCAAAGTATAAGAGATGAAAACTTGCCATCTCTGCCTCTAAGGAGCATTCTGATTGCACTTCCAAGACAAATTTGCTTGTTTTGTTTTGGCAGTTTATTATACTTTCAATATTTTCAATATTCGTCTCTGGTGTCCATCCCCCAGGGAGGAGACTACACATAGATTCTTGTAATCAGATCCCCCTTTCTACTCCACCTTCTCTCCACTCTCCAGGCATCACCACTCTCACCACTGGTCCTGAAGGAGTCATCTGTCCTGGATTCCCTGAGTTTCCAGTTGCTATCTGTACCAATGTACATCCTCTGGTCTAGCCAGATTCGTAAGGTAGAATTGGGATCATGATAGTGGTGGGTGGGGGGGGGGCAGCATTTAAGAACGAGAGGAAAGTTATTTGTTTCAAAGTTGCTACCCTGCACCCTGACTGGCTCAGCTCTTCCCCACAACCCTTCAGTAAGGGGGTGTCTGGTTAGCCATTGATGGGTTTTTGAGTCTCCACTCTGTACTCACCCACATTTTCAATGATTTGATTTTTTTGTTCCTTGATTCTTGATCCCTTCGACAGCTCGTGGTCACACAGGCTGGTGTGTTTCTTCCATGTGGGCTTTGTTGCTTCTGAACTAGATGGCCACTTGTTTACCTTCGAGCCTTTAAGACCCCAGACGCTATATCTTTTGATAGCCAGGCACAGTCAGCTTTCTTCAACACATTTGCTTATCCACACATTTTTCTTCAGCAATTGGGTCGGGAAGGTGTGCATCCTGGAATGCCAGTTTAATAGAACAATGTGTTCTTGCATTGAGTAAGTGCTTGAGTGGAGGCCCAATGTCCATCTGTTGCCTTAATACTAAACCTATAAATATATGCACTTAGATCTGTTTCCCCACACTCTTATATAAATATATTTACATATGTACATTCCAGTCTTTGGACCTCTATAAATACCCTTTGTTGCCTAGTTCTTTCCTTTATTTCCTTTTACTTTCCTCTTGTCCCACTATCAGGCTCAGCCTTCATTTGGGTTTCAGTAATTTCTCTCGGTTACCTTGCCCTTGCTGAATCCCTACCAGACCTCTCACACCCTCCTTGCTATTGATTTTGGATCACTTATTGCTCCTTTGTCCCTGGGTTGGTCAGCACCACCTCCTTACCCCCTCCTCCCCCTCTCCTGTGTCCCCCCAGAACCATTGGTCCCATTGTTTTCTCCTCCAGATTATTCATCTAGTCTATCTTATCTAGATAAATCTGTAGAGATAATAATATGCACCAAAAAAACCCCCAAGTCATAGCAAGATAGGCGATGAGTAAGAACACAGTGATGAGAACAAAAAAGGAAACTAATTACCCATAGAAGAATAAATTAATTAAAAGAAAAAATTTTTAAAAAGAAAGAAAACCCTCTAAATAGATCAAGGTCTGATTTTTGATCTCTAGATGTGTCCTTCAGTCAGGTCCACTGGGGCACCATGCTTTGGCCCCAAATTCTGTCCTTTGTACTCCCTCAGGGGCTCCCTGCTCTGCTCTCATGGTTGCTGTGTCACTCACTTTTAGTGTTTGCCTCAGTGTCACAGGGTCAGTCTTTGCCAGTCCTGGCCCTGAGTCTCCAGTGTTGTCCCCCTTAGGGCCCTGGGCCATTAAGGGATGGTGTATCTCATAGTTGGATCAGCCATATCGTCTACTCTGTGCATTGGCTGTTCAGAGCGGGGATATCGTCCTCCAGGCCTGATTGGCCAGAATGCGCTCTACTCTCTCTTCCTTCCCCTTTATTTGCTCCCATTTGCTCTGATCAGACTTGCCCCTCTGCCCTAGCTGCAGCTTCAGTGCCGTCCTCTCAAGTAAATTCTTCTGGGTGAGGGGCAGTTGTCCATGTAGCTGATATGGGGGCTGAGCTCTCAGGCCCCTCCACTGGCTCCCCACTCCTTGCCTCACACTTTATTTGTCTGACACTGGCTTTATATCTGGTCCCTCTTTCCCTGTGGAGACACAAACAATACTCTCCCCTTGGGTGGGTCAGTGCCCTATTCCCCCCTCACACATCTTTTTTTTTTTCTTTCCCCTTTCTTCCCTCCACCCCTGTTTTAGTTGGCTACCATATGTACCCCTGGATTTGGTCTGGCCGCTGCCATACTACTTGAACCTCACCCCTGGAGTGTTTGTATGCAGTAGCTTTTTCCCTGTGCCCCTTTTGCACTTACCTTTCTGTTCTCTCTTTTATATATAAAAGTATATATATATATATATAAACTTACCTTAGTAGAGTCATGTTATACTTGTCCTTTTGTGCTTGGCTTACTTCACTTAGCATAATTTCCTCCAGTTCTTCCCTTGGGACAATACCCTTCATGTGTTCATCACTGCTTTTTAGTGATGCATAGTACTCCATTGCATGTATGTACCAATTTTTTAATCCATTCATCTGTTGATGGGAATTTGGGTTGTTTCCAACTCTAAGATTGTGAACTGTGCCGCAATGAACATTGGAGCACAGATGTCTGGCCAGGGTTTGTTTCTTGTCTCTTCTGGGTATATGCCCAGTGGGGGGATTGCTGGGTTGTATGGTAACTCAATTTATATCTGTTTGAAAAATCACCAAATTGATTTCCATAGTGGCTGTACATACCTACAGGTCTACCAGCAGTGGATGAGAGTTCCTATCTCAACCCAGCCCCTCCAACACTTATTGCTTTCTGATTTTTTGAATTGGGCTACCTTTGAGGGGGTTAGGTGGTATCTCATAGTTGTTTTGATTTGCATTTCTCTATGGCTGATGACCGGGAGCATTTTCTCAAATGTTTATTGGCCATTCATATTTCAGATTCTGTGAAACTTCTGTTCAGGTCCTTTGCCTACCTCCTCAGTGGGCACTTAGTTTTTCTCTTCTTGTAAGCTTGCAAAGTATTGTAGATTTTAGTAATAAGACATTTTTCTGATGTGTCATTGCTAAAGATGTTTTCCCAGTCGGTGGATTCTTATTACTCTCTTGGTGAATCCTGTCGGTGTACATAGGTGTCTTATCTTCAGTATATCGCACTTGTCTATTTGTGACTCCTCTGTATTTGTGTCCTTCCCTATTTCTGATAGCCTTTGTATTCCTTGCGCCAAGGTTCTCAGGTTTGTCCCAAATCCCTCATTGATGGCCCTAATTGTTTGGGGTTTTATCTCAAAGTCTGTGATCCACTTTGAGTTTATTCTTGTGCATGGAGTGAGGTAAGGATCTTGCTTCATTTTTTGGCAGGTAGATATCCATTTTCTCCAGCACCATTTATTGCAAATGGCATCTGCTTCCCATTTAATATCTTTTGGGGCCCTTATCAAAGATCAGTTGCTGGTATGCTGATGTTTTTATTTCTGGGTCTTCAGCTCTTTTCCATTGGTCTGAATATCTGTTATTATGCCAGTACCACACTGTTTTGACTAATGTGGCCGTATAGTATGTGCTAAAACCAGGTAGAGCAAGCCCTCCTACTTTGTCCTTCTTCTTGAGGAGTTCTCTGCTAATTCTGGGCTTCTTCCCTCTCCATATGAAGTTGGTAATCAGTTTATCCATTTCTTTGAAGAAATATGAGGGTAATTGAATTGGGATTACATTAAACTTATATAGTGCCTTTGGCAGAACTGACATCTTGACTATATTGAGTCTTCCAATCCAGGATGATGGGATGGTCTTCCATTTGTTGAGGTCACTCTTGATTTCTTGAAGCAGTGTTTAATAATTTTCCTCATACAAATCTTTTGCTCTTTTAGTTAGGTATATCCCTAGGTATTTCAATTTGTGCTTGGCTATTGTAAAGGGCACTGCCTTTTTAATTGTCTCTTCTGTGGTCATGTCTGATGTTTAGAGCAGTCCAATAGACTTCTGTTGATTTTATATCCTGCCACGCTGCCATATTCCTCTATTGCTTCCAACACTCCGCTTGTGGAGTTTAAGGGATCTTCAGTATATAGAATCATATCATCTGCGAATAATGATAATTTTGCCTCTTCCTTCCCCAGCTGAATACATTTAATAAATGTCCTTTGTCTTATGTTGTGAGTTAGGACCTCCAGTATGATGTTAAATAGGAGTGGGGACAAGGGGCATCCTTGTCTGGTCCCCTTTTTCCGTGGAATTGTTTTAGTCTTTTCTTCGTTAACTATCACATTAGCTGTTTATTTTTCATATATGGCTTGTATAATATTGAGAAAATTTCCTTCTATTCCTATCTTCTTAAGTGGTTTAAACAGGAATGTGTGTTGCATGTTGTCGAATGCTTTTTCCACAACTATTGATATTATCATGTGGTTCTTATCATTTTTCTTGACAACGTGGTGAATAATGCTGATGGTCTTTCGTATGTTGAACCATCCATACATCCCTGGTATGAATCCCACTCGGTCACGGTGAATTATTTTTTCAATATGCTTTGTATTCTATTGGCCAGTATTTTGTTAAGGATTTTTGCATCGATGTTCATTAGGGATATTGATTGATAGTTCTCAATTCTTGTGACATCTTTGCCCACCTTAGGTATCAAAGTTATACTAGCTTCATAGAAAAAGTTTGGGAGTTTTCTGTCCTTTTCTATGTTCTGGAAGAGTTTGTATGCGTTTGGTGTCAGTTCTACCCTGAATGCTTGGTAGAATTCTCCTGGGAAGCCATCTGGCCCGTGGGATTTTTCTGTTGGTAATCTCTTGATTACCTTGTCTATTTCTTCCTTTGCTATGTGTCTGTTGAGGTTGTTAACATCCATATGGGATAGTCTAGGGAGGGATTATGCTTCCAAATATTTGTCTATGTCTTCCAAATTGTTGAATTCATTAGAATATAGACCTTCATAGTACTGTTTAATTATCCTTTTGATTTCATTAGGGTCCGTTTTAATGTCCCCTGTTTCATCCCTCATCCTTGCAAATGTTGTTTGTTCCTTCCTTTCTTTCCTTTCTTTGGTTAGGTTGGCCAGAGGTCTATCAATTCTGTTAATTCTTTCAAAGAACCAACTTTTAGTGGCATTGATTTTTTCCATAGTTTTCTTGTTTATCCTCTCCTGTATCTCGGCTCTGATTTTTGTTATTTCTGTCCTCTTGCAATTAGTAGGGTTGTTCTGTTGACTCTGCTGTAATTGGTGTGAGTTTGGTGTAGGCATATCATCCATGAGTCTCTCTTCTTTTTTAATGTGTACATTTATTGCTATTAGCCTTCCTCTGATAAATGCCTTTGCTGTATCCCACATGTTTTGGAACGTCGTGTTTTCGTTCTCATTGGTTTCTAGAAATTTCCTGATTTCATCTGTGATCTGAGTCAATACCCACTCCTTTGTTCATCCTCCAATTATTTGCCTTTTCTTCTTAACTGTCCTTTTAATTTCCAGCTTTATGGTGTAATGATTGGGGAGAGATTTCTGTATAATCTCTATGTGCTTGAATTTACTCAAGTTCGACTTGTGTCCCAGCATGTGATCTATTTTCGAATATGTCCCATGTGAGCTTGAAAATAATGTGATTTTTTTGCATGTTGGTGGAAAGCTCTGAAAATATCTATCAAGTAAATTTGTCCAATTGTGCTATTTAGATCTGTAGCCTCTTTGTTGAGTTTCTTTCAGAGAGTGGTGTATTAAAGTCACCAGCTATAATTGTTGAGCCTGTGATTTCTTTTTCATCTTTTGGAGTGTTTGAATTACGAATTTTTCAGGTCTCTCCTTAGGTGCATATATGTTTATTATGCTCACTGGTTCTTGGTCTATTGTTCCCTTGAGCATTCTATAGTGCCCCTCATTGTCTCTTGTTATGGCATATACCTTGAGGTCAATTTGGTCAGATAATAAGATTGCTACCCCTGCTCTTTTTGCATTACCATTTGCTTGGTATATTTTTCTCCAGCCTTTAATTCTCAACCTGTTTTTGTCTGTAAGCTTGAGATGATTTTCCTGGAGGCAGCAGATCAATGGATTATGTTTCCTGAGCCTGTCTGTTAACCTCTGCCTTTTAATGCATGAGTTCAGGTATATCCCATCTGTGGACTCAGTGATGTCATCTTGTACCTTTTGTGATAGATATTTTCCTATCTACCTATCTTATCTGCTTGTTTTATGCGTGTGGTTTATGTTTGCCTTTTTTCCACTATTGAGTTGATGCTATCCTGAGGTCTTTTCCTCTTTGTCGACCTATGGGTGGAGTTGTTCTATGTGATGGGCTCTTATGTGCCCTCGGTGAGTCTTGATTTTCTGCCCATACAGGATTGGCAAGGATCTTTTGTAGGGCTGGGTATCTTTTTATGTATTCTTTGAGGTTGTCCCTGTCTGGGAAGACTTTTACTTGCCCATCTCTCCTAATAGATAAGTTGGCTGGGTAAAGTATTCTTGGGTTTGCGTTGTTTTCCTTCGATTTTTGGAATATGTTACTCCATTCCCTCCTCTTCTTCATAGTTTCTGATGATATATCTGAACATACTCTTATTGGGGTACCTTTATAAGTGACTGGTTTTCCTAGGTGCTTTTATGATCTTCTCCTTTTACTCATAGTTGGATAATTTGACAATTATGTGTCTTGGGGATTTCTTGGGATTCAGTCTAGCTGGCGTTCTTTCAGCCTCTTGAATGGTTGCCTGATTTTCATTTATTTAACCTGGGAAGTTTTCCTCTAAGAATTCCCTTGCTATTTTTGCTGTTGACTTCTTTGTTGTGTCTTGTTTCAATAGTCCAATTATTCTAATATTGTTTCTTTTCATAGCATCAGACATGGCTCTCAAGTTTTCTTCAGCTTCTTTGACTATCTTATTTGACTGCCTTTCCTGTTTGCTGAGGTCTGCTTGGTTGTCCTCTAGGACCCTGGTATGATTATCTGCTTCCTCAAGTCTATTAGCAAGATTGTCAATTAGTAATGGTTGCCTGTTTTTCAAGCCTATTAGCAAGGTCTGTCAATTTGTTATTTCATCCCTTAACTCTTGTATTTCCCTTTGGTGTGTTGCCTTTATCTCCTCTATCATTTCATCTTTTTTTCTGCATTGCTTCCCTCATATCCTTATGACTTCTAGCAGCATTTTGAAAAAAAAATTTTGTGGCAGTTCAATATCTACTTATTCTGTGCTCATCATTAGGTTCACGACGTCTTCTGGCATTTTTTCTGTTTCTCCTGCTTTTTTTGTTGAAGCTGTTAGAACTGGCTACTGTTTATGTGTTGTTTTAGAGGAGCCTGGAGCCATCTTCCTGAGTCGCAGAGCCCTGGGTTCTCTCTTGGGGGATTTGTATGAGTACTTCTATGAACTTCCTGCTGGTAGCTGTTCTGAGGGGTCAGTCTATTGCTATATCTTCCTGTGGTTTCACTCTTATCCTAGCCATCCAGAATTCTGTTACTTGGAACGTGTATTGGATATTCCGCTCACGTGACGCTGGTAGTGAGGGCTCACGAGGGCGTCGCCTCCTTGGCTGATCTCTAAGTAGGATTTACAGTTCTTGGAGCACTTCGGATGTCCTGTGGTGTTTTTCTCTGCAACTGTAGTGCTGAGGAGGGTGTGCAGGTATGCCTTCCTTGGTGTAGAGCTCTGTAGCTGGCAGGGGAATTACCGTAGACAGAGTGATCCCCTTGGAGGTTGGGTGGATGTTCCTGTAGTAGCATGAAGCCCCACAAGTTTCCCCCAGTCACTTGTCAAGCCTCAGGATTTAGGCTGGGGATGCCCCCACTTTTTTTAGGGAGAGCCCCCTGCTGCTTGGTGTGTGGAAGAGAATTGGTGTGAATTCTCCAGCCACTTGCCAAGGCAATAAATTCTGTAGGCGCTCCCCCAGTTGGACTTTCAGAGTTTCCCTAGGCAAAAGGGAGTGGCCTGGAGGCCACTAGTGACGTGTGACAGGAAAGAGAGTGAGATGAGAAGAAAAAGAGAGAAAGAGGAAGACACAGAACGGGGCAATAATGCCAAGCAAACTGACATTCACTCACCCACCCACAACTAAAATGCACAGAGTAAACAAATATGAAAACAGTAAAAAAGAAAGAAAGAAAAGAAAACAACTAAAAAGGAGAACTAAATCTGCTGAGGCTGTGGTAGGAAATAGAGAAGAGCTAGCTAGAAGAAGAGGAGAAAAGAAGAAAACTTGAAAGAAGAACGCATGAAAGAAAAAAAGAGAAGAGAAAGGAAGGAGAAGGAGAGAGAAATTTGAAAATAGTTAAAGAAATAGCTGACCCCGTGCTGTGCTGTGTGCAGCACTGTCTTATGGGTCAGGCTGCCCACTGGGAGGACAGGGTTGCCCTAGCCCGAGTTTAGGCTTCTGGGAACCAGCAGTGGCTTGTGGAAGGAATGAGAGGCACAGAGAGAGTCATACAAGCAGAGAGAGAAGCGAAGAGAGCAAAGACAGAAAGAGGAAAGAAAGAAAAAGTATAAAGAGAAAGAAGGGGAAAAAACCCAACTGAGTTCACTTAGACTGGCTGTGATGGTCAAGAGGGCGGAGAGAGAGGAGGAAATAAAGAATAAAGAGCTTGCTGATCCTGTCTGCTTGGATGTGGGGTGAGAGGGGTTTAGATCCTGCATCACAAGGGCAGGTTGGTGTGTCCTTTTGATGCCGAGACCCAGTGGTGCTGGGCAGAATTACCCTAGTTGATGAGATTGCCTTAGAGGTCTGACAGAGGTTTCCTCAGGAGCGCAGCATGGTGTAGATGTTTGTCCCAGCTGCCTTGTGGTGTTCAGTACTCACACAGAGGGCAGGCTGGAGTTCCTCCTGCTATTTGGGTTGATTTGCCCTAAGTGGAGGGTAGTGACCTGAAAGCCAGTAGTGGCATATTATAGGAGAGAGTGGGAGAGAAGAGGAGAAAGGGGGAAAAAAGAAAAAAAAAGAGGGAAAAGGAAGAAAAAGAAATAAAAACCCCAACACACCCCTGAGCTTGTTGAGACTGATGGCCATGGGATAGATAGAAGGGCTAGTGAATAGATAGAGAAGAAATAGAGTAGTAGGTAAGGAGATAACTGAGACTTGATCACCTGTCCGTGAGCCTGGAGGAGTTCCAACGCATCCTCAAGGTAGTGGGGTGGTGTACCCATTTGATGTAGGGTTCCACAGATGCTGTGTGGGATTACTTCAAAGGCAAGATCACACCCGCAGCCAGGGATCACTTAAGTGCTGGAGTTCGCTGGTGTACCTGCCTTGTGCTGTATGTAACACTGCAGCAGGGGTTGAGAGGGGGTGCTAGGGTGTTCCCACAGCCCTGTCTAGGGCCCCGGGACAGGCAGGGCCTCCCCAGCTATGTGTAGAATCACTGAGAGGAAAATTGGTTTTACTGTCCTCTCTAGTCTGCTGGTGCTTCTAGATCAGAGGATTTTATTTTATTTTTTATCCCCCTGGCCATCTAGAATAAAATCAAATAAAATCGTCTCCCACAGTCACTGGGCTGCAGCTCTTGCTATTTAAAGCTGACTCTTGCTACAGCGGGTCTTTGTTATGCAAAAAGCCACCAGGCCCTGTAGCTGAGTTTTGACATTCCTTAGCTAGGTTTCTTCTTATGCTTATTTATGTGAAGGGCCTCTGTCCTATGTGCTCCTTGGAGCTGAGCAACCAGACTTGGGTTTGAGTTTTAAACTAATAAGATATATTTCACCCTTTTTTAAATGCTTGTGATGTGTTCTGAATTGGTGGCTGTCAGGGTGACCCCCCAGAGGGGGAGATCCAGCTTATCAGGGGGTTGTTTCCTTCTCAGCCAATTGGAACTAAATTTGCTCCCTGGACTCCTGATTTCTGCCTATTTTCTCCCACACCGCAATCTACCTGAGGTAAAAATCTACTTTTTCTTCTACTCTACCACTCCCCAATCCATGAGCTCAAAGCAGCAACCACAGGGAGAGCTCCGGCATGGAGTTCCCCTCATGTCTGGGATTCTGTCCCCTCTCTGGCATCCGCCTGCAGAAATCGCTGCTCCTGGCAAGGGCGCAGTCGGCACCTGTGGGCTTACCAGAGCTAGAGCCCTTTAGAGTGTTCTTGGTTTGCTTTGTGAGTGGAAATCCCACACAAAAAGGGTTCAGGAAATAACCTTGTACCCTAGTTCTAACTTCAGGACTCCACCTCCCTGCTTCCTTTCCCTTACCACCCAGTTTTCTGGTCTAGCAGCAGAAGCTCTAAATGGGTGAGTTTTATCTGGTTACCATTTTTTCTTAGTCCCTCCATTATATCTTGCCACAAATATAGTCAGTTTGATTTCTGAAACTATTGGGATGAAGAAGTCATTGGTGTTGAAAAATTCTATCATAGTTCCCAGCTGTGTGTCTACAACCAAGGTCCTATTTCCCAACTTCGGTCCTTTCGTCTTTGTTTAAAAATTTTAATTCTAATCACTAATAATTATCAAGGCATCCTGATAGCTTCATTGCTTGTTTGATAATTTCTGACTGAAGATGTTGGTAGAATTCTTCAGTTTTCGATCTCTAGCTTTAGTGGCTGTGCATAAATTTGTACAATGGTTGTATTGTCTGAATTTCCTTGTATGCAGATGGATATTATTCTATCACAGACAGCATTGTCCTTCAAGATAGATCTTGAAATATCATTTTTGATGATGAATGTATTCCAATTTCTCTTGAGTTCCTGACAAAGTGATTTTTTCTCTTGAATTCCTGACAAAATGATATTTCTCGTTCAAAATGGCCGATACAAGTACATTTCAGCGCATGACTGCCTAGAATGTTTCTCTTTATGCATTCTATTTTAATTTTGACAGCTTCCAAATGCCTTAGATTCACACTTTGTACATTTCAATGTCCAATTATTAATAGATGGCTGCATCTATCCCTTCTCATTTTGAGTCGTGCTCCATCAGCAAATGAAAGTTCCAAGCACTTTACCCCACAGGCTTAACTCCATCCCTGTCATTATGATCAAGTCTACTTTGAGAAGGCAGCTCTTCCTAAACCATAGTTTAAGTGCTTTCTGACCTCAGGGGCTCATCTCTGGCACTGTCTCTCATAATACTCTGAGGCGATTCATGAGATTTCCAGTATCTGACAATGTTTTGAAGCTACCAGTTAGGTTTTCAGTGGCTAATGCCTTAGAAGTGGACAGCCTATTCTTTCCTTGAAGTCTGTTCTTAAACTGGAAGCTCTCCTAGACCAATAAATCACACAATGATAAATGGAGAAAAATTGAAGTTGTCTAATATTTCCTTTTGTTTGCATCAATAGTTTCCATGTGTCTTGATTTTCTTCATTCTTCTTTGTTCACGATGGGGAGAGACCACACTGCACTTTAGATGACAACTCATGTGGTTGCCACTTACCAACGTAGGTTGGAGATAACTGGCTTTGTGGACAATGCTATGCTAATTCGCCTTGGTTTTTCTCTAAGAGCCTGGTCCTGCGCCTCTAGTCCCAGTGGCTTATTCTTTCAAAGTATTTGGCTATGCATCAGAAGTTATATTCATTTTAACCTCTGTATGCTTACTATATTCTTGGCTACATTTATAGCACATATAAATACATATGTAGAAATGTCCTCTCTCAAACCTATTTAAATTCATAGATGTTGTTCTGTTCTTCACACATCTGTTGAGCTTGTGTGTCTGTGTGTCCACTTATCGTGGCTTCTATTAGAGGTTTGTTAACAAAAAACTTACAAAATTTATATAAAAATTCCATGATCTTTTAATTCCATTTTCCCAACTTTCTGAAGTTCCCTCACACATAATATTATTTACCTCTGTTGCCTTTAGTCTTTATACTCTTCTCTGTGTTTTCCTTTACCTTCATCATTTTAAAAGGAACTCCCTCTTATTATATTTTGCCTTCATCTTTGCTTAAGTTAGTGTGTCTCTACTTTGTAGTTAATGATTTGCTCTCCCTTCTTGGTCCCACCCTGATAACCATCAAATAATGTTTCTACTTGTGTGAAAACCGATTCTTAACTTTTTATAATAGTAATCTCATACTCTGTTTTCCTTTTTTTGGTGGTTCAATTAGTGTATATTTCCTTCCTCTAAATTTGTGTTCATTTTAATGCTGCTTTTCATTATATGGTTTTTGTGTAGTGTTGTCCTGCATGATGCTTGTGGGAGTGGTGAATTATTTAATATGACTCTTCTAGACAAAGTCTAACTCTCACCAAATGATCTTTTACTGTATTGTTATTTTTGTTAACTGCCATCAAAATGTTTTCTACCCTTGGTGACTCTTGGTGCAACAGAATAAACCACTTCTCTGGTCCAGTGCCATCCTCACAAGTGTCTCTCTGCTTGACCCCACTGTTGAAGCTGTTGTCAATCCATTTGTTGAGGGCTTTCTTCTATTTCATCTACCCTGTACTTTATCAAGTATGACGTCTGTTTCCGGGGACAAGTCTCTTCTGACAACATGTCCAAAGTATGGGACATGAAGTTTCACAATCTTTTCTTCTAAGGAGCATTCTATCTGTACTTCTAAGACAGATTTGTTTGTTCTTTTGACAGTCCATGATACTTTGAATATTCTTGGCCAGAGCCGTAGCCCAAGGGTATCAATTCTTCTTTGGTCTTCCTTATTCAATATCCAACTTTCATATGACTTGGTCAGGCACCCTTTTGTCTTCCAAGCAAGGAAGCTTTAAACACTTTAAGGAGGTCTTGTGCAGCAGATTTAATGCAATGTGTCCTTTCATCTTTTGACTGATGCCTCCATGAAAATTGATTGTGGATGCAAACAACACAAAATTTGTGAAAAGTTCAGTC
The DNA here is from genome assembly GCF_050624435.1 of Tenrec ecaudatus. NCBI lineage: Eukaryota > Metazoa > Chordata > Mammalia > Afrosoricida > Tenrecidae > Tenrec > Tenrec ecaudatus. Next base: position 136,538,176 of record NC_134532.1, read on the forward strand.
TTTTCTCCATTTACCATGTTACCTGTTAGTACAGTTGTGAGGATGTTAGTTACTTTTTACGTTGAATTGTAACCAATACTGAAATCTGAAATCCTTAATCTTCATCAGCAAGTGCTTCAAGACCTCATTTTCAGCAAGCAGTTATGATATCTGCATATAGCAGGTTGTTAATAAACCTTCCTCTAATCCTTATGCCACATTCTTCTTCATATAACCCAGCTTCTCTGATTATGTGCTCAGCACGCAGATTGAATAAGTATGGTAAGAAGATAAAACCTCGATTCACAGTTTTCCAGCTTTTAAATCATGCAGTTTTCCCTTATTCTGTTTTCCCAACTGCCTCTTGATCCTTGCATAGGTTCATCATGAGCACAATAGTGTTCTGGGATTTTCATTCTTCCCAAGACTATCCATACTCTGTTATAGTTCAATTAAATGCCTCAGCATAGTGAAGAAAACACAAAGCATACATTTTTCTGATTTTCTCTGTTTTAAGGTAAGATTGATCTGACATCAGCAAACTAGTCTACATTTCTGAATACAGCTTGAAACTCTGACAGCTTTCTGTCAATGTACTGTTGCAGTGTTGCTGTATTATCTTTAACAAAATTTTGCTTGCATATGATATTATTGATATTGTAATTAATTTGAGCCTTCTGTTAGGTCACATATTTTTTGTAATGGGTACAATTATGGGTCTCAAGAAAAAATTCAAGACTTACTTGCATATGAAGAGATTGAAAATACCATGGCTTGGTTAAGGCACACCTGAGTCCTCAAAGTAACCTCTCTGCTTCTCTGCTTTTTAACACTCTAAAGAGTTTTTTTTTCCTGTATGGGTATTGTAAGAAGCTGGAGACAATACTGATAGAATTAACTTGTGAGTAATTGTGAACAGATTTTCTGCAATGCTATCTGCTGTGTATAAAATAATCCCCTTGAGTAGCAATTGCAACTCTAATTGCTACTCCCCCTGAGTAGCAGCAGGAGGAATCTACCAGGAGTGATGCATGTCCTCTGGACCCAAGATCCCTGCACATTGTAATTTCTGAATCCAGTTAGAACATCTGTAGAGCAGCAGCAGAACCAGGACCCAGAGCATGGAACAAAGTGATAGACTTCCCAACCCATCAAACAAGTAAAGCTTAGTGTTTTTTGCAGGAGGCTGGCACCCAGAATGGGTGCCTCTGGAGACTTAACTGAGGGAGCTGGACTTGCTGGCCCATAGAAGGGGAACTTAATGCCTCAGGCTGAGGCGCACAGGGGAGTGGTATGCCCTTTGGGCCTTTATAAGCAGTCCTGAAAGAATGTTGTAACATGTCTTGATAAACAACTCCACCCTGAGCATTTCTTACCAGCATTACAACTTAATTTCCTTAAATAAATCCTTTTATTGTGAATTTCATCTGTTAGTTCTGTGTAGCCATTGCAATTGATATTAGAACCTTGAGAGGTACGATAGACAACATTAATTAATACAGCACAATGCTCTCAGGTTTTCCTGTTGTTGATCCACTGTCTATGTTGATCCCATTAATATTTCCTGTAATGCTGACCTAGTTTTTAATGAATTCCTTTAGTGTTCCCTTGTCTGGAAATAACTTCATTTTCCCTTAAATATGAAGGATAATTTGCTGGATATAGGGTTCTTAATGAGTAGTTTCCCATCCCCCACCCCCTTTAGAAAATTTGATAACACTAGCTTGCGTAGTTTCTGCTGGGCGCCAGAGCTCCCTTGTATGTTTTCCTTAGTAGGTGACTGGTCTTTTCCCCAAAGTGCCCCCAGGTTGCTCTTCTTTTCCTTGAAATTGGAGAGTTTGATTAAGACATATCTTGATATTTTTTCCCTGGGGTCTCTCCTATTTGGCAACTCTCTTAGCTTCTTAAAAAAATTATTTTCTCTTCCTTTGTGATGATGGGGAACCTTTCCTCCATAATTTCTTTTATTGTTTTCTCTTTCTGTGTGTGTGTGTGTGGGGGGGGGGTGTTGGGGCTTTTGTTTGTTTCTTCTTGTTATAAGAACCTGATGAGACATAGGTTCTTTCTCTTGATAGTTTCCCATATCATTCTCAGACTTACTTCAGATTCCTCCAATATTTTTATTGATTGTTTCTCTCATTGGTAATACAGTGATTACCATATAATTCACTGATTTGATTTTCCAGTTCGTCCACTCTATTCCTCGGGTCTTTCACTATGTTACCCAATTCTGTTGCCATATTGTTTATCTTCTAGGATTCCTTTTAGCGTAAAGCTTTGAGCTTTTAAAATTTCTTCCATTGGTCTTGTGACTGTTCCCCACATCTCTTGAAAGGCCTGAAGCATCATTATTCTGAACTCCATTTCTGGTAATTTCAGGGCATTTTTATCAGAGTTCTCATTGAGTTTGGGTGGATTTTAGCTGTTTGAGGGTTGTTTTGGTTGTGTGTGTGTTGTACTGCTGTTGACTGACTGTTTAAGTAACAACTCGGTGCATTTATTAGTGGTTTATGAGATGCTGGGTTGCGGCGGGGTAGATAACTCTTTGGAGTGCCAGAGGAGATGGCTAGCAGGAGCCACAACACTTTTATGGCAGATAAATGTCGAAAAAGGGAGCGGGGATGGGTAAGTAGGGAAGGTAGTAGGGAAAGAGAGAATAAACGAAAGTAATAGTGGTTTTAATAAGGGGCCATCTGGAGAGGCCAAAAGCTTTTGGCCTGGAAAGCTTGTATTTTAAGCTGGAAAATGTACTTTAAGAGGAGTTATCAGGCTTAATAGGTAATATGGGAGTGTCTTTCACCAAGAGAGGAAGAGGGAGAACAGAAAGAGATGGTGGATGTGGAAGGAGAAAAGTGTGAGCCAACAATTAAAGCAGAAGAAGAGACTCTGTCGATACACACTTAGAAGAAGTAGAATGAAAGCAGAGAAGAACAAGAGAATGAAGGGAAAGGTGAGCTGAGAAAGAGGACCAAAGGAGGTCCCTGTAGAGTACAAAGGAGTCTCAATGAGGGGCCCTGGCTTGACGGTGGGTGTGCAGTTCTGTCGTGTGTTGGTCTGAGCCCTCAGGGCCATGGATAAAAAGCTTGGCTCAAAACACCAAAACCACAACAAAAGCCTGTTTTGGGTGGGTGCGATTTGCTTGTGTCTGCCTGGGAGACAGACCTATCAGCACAGGCCTGTAACAAAGGGCCAGGTGGCAAGAGGACAGGAGCGTCAGGGAGGTATATAGATTAAATTCAGAGACTTTTAAATATAAAAACTGAAAAGTAAGGAGTGAATGCCGTTTGGGTGGCGATTCCTGTTCATTTGGTGGAGATAGCACCTCGGATATCCTTTGTGCCATGGAGAGAGGGGCGCGCGTGCAAGGAGGAGCAGTCCATGAGGAGGAAGCAAAGAAAAAGAAATGAAATGGCAGCAAGGGTTGGCTGAGTAGTAAGGATGTCTACGTCAACCTGCCCACAGCATCTGCTATCCATGCCAGAGGCCAGGGACATGATAAATTTGGCTGAGTGGGTTGGAAGGGAGCTGGGAAGCCTTGTGCGAGAGAAGGGCAAGGGCAGGGCAGTGGTTTGGGTCACTGTCTAATGGTGAATGGAAGTTAGACACAATTAGAAAGCATTGCTGATCTCTTCCTTAAAACAACAACAACATGGTATGCTGAAACATTTTAGTTGATTTTCTGGCTGTCGGGAGCACAGCTTTCCCTCCTGGAAGGACCTCCCCAGTATTGGTTGATGAAATCTTCCCTGTTGGGCATCTGATGACCATATCGTACACACACATACCCCACCTCCCTATTTGCCTTTTTTTGCAATGAACTTAATTCATTTAGCGTAATGTCTTCTAGGTTCTTCCATGTTATGAGATCATTTTATTCTTTATGGATGCATAATATTCCATTGTGTACCATCGTTGTTTTTCAAAATTTTTATATTGATGGGGATTTCCATGTTTTTGCTATTGTGAATAGACCCTTGGTGATTATGTGTGCAGATGTCTGTTACATACAAGTTCTTATTTCTTAGGCTACATGCCTAATTTTGGAATCACTGAATCACAGGGCATTTATTTTTATTGTTGATGGGTGAGATAAGTACCATGATTTGCCACAGTGGTTCACAATCCCACCAGCAGGGGGTGTGACTGGAACAGCATCTTTGCTCCTATACCACTCGCTTTCCAGTTGACAAAGTCCTCCTTGTGTTTTCAGATGTAAGCCCACTTGTTATCTATCTCTCTAGGAAGAGAGTGGTGGTATAATTTGTCATGTTCACTGAAGTACTTGTGAGTAGGCAGGAAGCCCTATGAAAAGTAGTGTCACTAAAGTATGTATAAAACAAACTGTCCCAACCAAACAGGGAGGCATGACTGTGTTAGTCCGGGTAGACTAGGGAAACAAATTCTTACACACACATATATGTATAAGAAAAAGCTTTAGATACCAAGTAATTGTACATTATTAAGAAAACATCCTAGCCCAGTCCAGATCAAGTTCATAAGTCCAGTATTAGCCCATATGTCTGAGACCAATCTATAAATTCCTCTTAAGACTCACAAAACACATGCGATGACACTGAAAGCAGGAAAATGACAGGCCAGTGGGTAGGAAGTCTTGTGGATCCAGTGGCAGTAGAGGCATCTCAGTGCTGGCAGAGCTCTCCATGTGGTTGTTTCAGCTCTTAGACTCTGGCTACTATGAACCCATCTCTATGTGGTTTGTCAATAAGAATGTCTCTCTGGGACTGAGCATCTGTCCCCGCCTCCAAGGAGCTATTTATCTCCTTTGCGCCTCCAAATGAGATCAGCTGAGAGCTGATTGACAGGTGAAACTCCACCCCTTCACTCATAAGTAGCAAATTGCTAACAGATTATGTAACTACCACAATGGCTATGAAGCGCAATCTACTCCCTGCTTGCGTTCACTTCTGTCTTCGTAGTGTTCTGAGGAGTACTGATGGCACTGTGGTTTAGGGGGCTATTCACCATAAGTCAGTGGCTCAAAACCACTAGCTGCTCCAGGGGAGAAAGATCAGACCATCTGCTCCCATGAAAATGTGCAGCCTCAGAAGGAAGCCTATGCAGGGTCATTGTGACATAGAATGGACTTTAGGGCTCTGGGTTTGGTGCATTTGGGATCCTGGCTGTTCTGGACTATTATTCAGGTCTTTCAGTTAGCAATAGTCTTGCCTGGATGACATTGCCACTGTGCAGATAGCCCGTGTCTTGGATGTGTGTGTGTGTCAGACACATACACACACACACACTATACACTATATGCACACACATACATACACTATTTACACTATATATACTAATGCTCTAGCTTTAGTGTTTTCTTTTGTGAAATTCAGGTAATGATAGAATTTTCTTATGTTCTTATTTTCTTTTATGTTCTTATTGTGGAGGAAAAAGAAGAAGAAAAACAAGAAGACAGAATGCACTTAGCACCGAAAAAGCACATGCTTAGTATCCATTAAATATTCAAAATTATTGTCCTTATCAAATAGGAATACAATTATGTTTATTGGTCTTACTCTCTATTAGGCAGTGAATTCCACAAAGGCCATGTATTATTTATCCCCTTTGCATTCTTAGCCTGAAGCCCAATATATAGCAGACAATGGGTACTAAGAAGAAGTGCCTAGAAATTCAGAAACGATGAAAGGTGAGTAGAGACTGGTTTCTTCTTCTTTTCACTTTACTCTTTTCATATATAAAAAAGTTTGAATGTATTTCTTGAGCCCCAGAGAGAAAGAATCAGAATCCAGGCCTCTCTCTGAGTTGCCTGTTATGTAAAGGGATCCTATTTGATCCTGGTGAAAATATAAAGAAGATTCCATATATGCTCAGATGAACATTTAAGTATTTAAAAGTCTGTTTCTAAAAATCTGAAATACATGAAAATGTTTAGCTAGTTACTATTAGGGAACAATGATATTTTATATATAGTAAGATATAAAACTTTCTCTTTTTTACTTTTAGTTCTGCTTTTCTTAAAATGTCATCATTTCAATCATTCACAAAGTTAAAAACTAAAATGCAATTAATTTCCCCAAGAATTATTTAAATATAATGGTGCTTGGGACTAGCCAAATTAAATATGTTGGAAAGGCTTATCCATCACATAGTTTTCTTTAAACATCACACAGTTCTCTTTAAATCCATCACAAAGTTTTCTTTAAAATACAGAATATTTTGTAAAGAATTCATGAATGATTTACCACTATAAAACATAACATAAATGTGAATAGAGACACAACACCCATTTTATTTAATCTAGAAAATATCAGTCAGAAGTTTGATATTGTCAACCAATGCAACAAGCAACAAAAATAAAAACATCAAGAGGAAAGGTGAAAAGGTCAATTATAAAAATTGTTTAAATTGAAACTCAAGTCACAATATGCAAAAACTAGATACCAAGCGATTGTTAAAGCAACTTAATGTTACTGTTTGTGATTAAGTTAAGCTCTACGACAATGCTTTATATAAAACGTTATCTAACCAAATCTGGTGGGATAGTCCATTTGGTTTGATCCCTACAATATAATTAGGCAAGATCCTACTGCATGATACATTGTGTTTTACATATTTTTCATGTATGTAAACATATGGACATAATAAATATAAATTATTAAATATATATGCAAAGGGATGTTTTAAATCTTGTATTTCATTTATAAAATTGATAGTTCAATTATCCTATCTTGTTGAATGGGAGAAGTGATCAGGTGTTTCTTTTTCTTGTTTGAATCTCTGCTCTTATATGCCCAGAAGTAAGAATGCATCTTGTACCCAGCCCAGGACTTTCTGGCTCCAGGTGCCCCAGGAGTCCAACCTGGGAAGCTCAGTGAGAAAGCAGCTGTCACAAACCAGACAGGGACCCAGGCCCTGATAAGTCAGCCCTAAGGGGGCTTCTGGGAAAGGACCAGAGCTCAAGCAGGGTAGGAAGGATGAGAGGACCAGGAACCATGTGGGGTCCTTTGGGTCCAAACCCAGGTCCCTGACCTCTACCTATGGGAGGGACAGTTGGCTCCTCTAGACATAAGCCCCAGTGGGAGAGGGTATCCCTAGAGAGGACAGGCATTCTCCACCACCACCCCCCTTCTCTTGAAGGGTGATCTTGAACCAGGTCTTTGCCTGGTGTGGCTTCTTGAAGGTCTCAGCAGGGACAAGCTCACATAGCCCCTCGGACCCTAGCTTTCCACAGCACTCTGTGCTCATGACCTCACATGCGTCTCCTAAGAGCCCCATACAGACATTGCTGCACATTTGACCTCAGTTTACAGACCAAGAGCGTGAGCTTCAGGCCTCTAGCTCACATGCCTGGAGGCTATCGCCAAAAAAGGGCAGACCTCAAGAAGGGCCCAAACTAGGGGTTAGGATGAGCCTGGGACCCATGTGTCTTCTCACAGAGTGCAGTACCTGGGGCTTCTGGGGCTGCGTTCGATGGGAACAGGAGGGCTAGGGCTGGGGTTGGATTGGGAGGAAGCTTGGTGGGAAGCTGAGGGGCAGTACTGGTCAGCGTCCAGGGGCTGCTCTGGCTGATTCCTGTGCCACCTCTAAATCCTGGGCATGGAAATGTGGGAGGTGATATGTCTACAGCGTCAAACCTGGCCCTGACCTCATTAAGTTGGGACCGGTCCCCCACCCAGGGTGGGGTGACATATGCACTCGAGCAGAGGTAGGTTTCCAAGTTCTAGTCATTGCAAGCTTGCCTCTCCCTGGTGACAAACACCCAGCACTCTATCCCAGAGAGAGCTTGATATGCGGATTCCTCCCGAACTCAGGTCTGCTGCCATGGAGGACAAGACCAGATGAGGCATTATTTCTGATTCTGAGTCTGGACTAGGGGCCCTCTCTGGAACATGCGTGGAAGATTCTCTTATCTATATTCCTGGGGAGAAACAGGCAGCATAAGGCTCCATGAATCTGGCCAGGTAGTCCAGGCCCCTGGGGACATGCATCAGGCGTCAGAACACATAACCGGTTTTGATGGTTAATTTGAAATATGAGTTTGGTTAGGTTATGGTGCCCAGTTGTATAATCAGCCTAGAAGCTGATGAAGATCAAGGACAGCAGCCATCAGTGAGGAGTAACTCAATGTAAAGGAAACCCAAATCCTCACAAATGAAGGAATAGGTAACATCATGGAAAATGGAGAATTAATTGAAGTTGTTAAGGATTTTGTCTTTCTTGGGTCAGCAATCAATGCTCACAGAAGCAACAGTCAAGAGATTGGGCAAATTTCTTGCAGATAATCTCTTTGGAGTGCTGAAGAGCAAGAAGGTTTTACTTGAAGGACTAAGGTGCACCTGACCCTAAGTCAGGGTATTTTCAATTCCCTCATGTGCATGTGAAAGTTGCACATTGAATAAGGACAGAAGAAGAACTGCTACATTTGAATGATGCTGTTAAAGGAGAATATTGAAAGTGCCATGGACTGCCAAAAGCATCAGCAAATCTTTCTTGGAAGAAATACAGCTAGTGTGCTCCTTAGAGGCAAAGATGGCAAGACTTCATCTCATGTACTTTGGTCATGATATCTGGAGAGACCAGTCTTTGGAGAGCAATGTGGTTGGTAAATGAGAGAGGCAACGAAAACGAGAAAGGAACTGGACCAGATGGATTGACACAGTAACTCTAGGTTGACGAGAGAAACAAGTTTATAGCCACTCATATGGGTTTAAGAAAGAGCCTTATATACAAGAGCAATTGGATATTGAGAAGGCATCCCAACCTAGTCCATATCAAGTCCATAAGCCTGATATTAGCCCACATGTCCGACACCAATCTATAAAGTCCACTTCAGACTCATGAAGCACATGCAATAATGCTGAATGCAATAATGCTGCAGGAAGATCACAGACCAGTGGGTGGGAAGTCTTGTGGATCCAGTGGCAGTAGAGGCATCTCAGTGCTGGCAGGAGTCTCCACGTGGCTGTTCCAGCTCAGGGCACTCCATAGTATCTCATCAGTAGATAGTCTCTCAGGGAGTAAGCCAAGAGAGAGTGTCTCCTGCCTCCAAGGTGGAAATACAGGAATTCCCAGAACCTTTAGGAGAAGGCCATGTCCACACGGAGGCCTAATTGGCTATGATCTGATTGACAGACTAGACAACCCTTTCACTCTTAATCCTCTCAAGTCCCAAATTGACACCTCACTGTGTAATCACCACAAGCTGGAACAGCGGGCTCAGACATAAGGACAATTGTGAGGTTGATGCAGGACTGGGCAGTGTTTGGTTCTGTTGCACATAGGGTTTCTGTGAGTTGGAACGACTGACTTGAGGTGATTATGAAGTAGTGATATGTGATTTAATCACTTGACCTTAAGTAAACTATGTTTCATAAGGTTGGCAGGTCTCATTCAACTATTGGAAGACCTCATGAACATGAAAGGAGGTTTTCTGAGGAAGTGCTCGGCCTTCAGAGCATGCGCAGGCACCTCGCCGCAGTTGCTTTCCTTCTCCAGACAGTACGCGCCGATTCCGGGCCCAGACTGCCGAACTTCCGAGCCTGTCACCGCGCCTTCAGGATTTGGACTTGCCAGACCCCACAGTCATGTGAGCGAATTCATCGAATGTAAATTGTATATAAGACTGTGTCTTTTCTTGAGAGAATGTTGCCTAAGGCACGTGGTAAAGTAGGAAGAACACACAGAGATATGATAGAAAATGACACATATTTTTATGGCTAGGAGTATTCTTTAAAGTTAGTAAAAGAAATACATTTTCAAATTTGTGAAAGCTTCTTTAATAGGTCCTGCACAATATTTTTTCATTTTCATTTGGTAATAATAGGCTTAACTGATCTAGTCATTGGGAAAGGTTTTTAAAAACAAAAGAAGCAGGACCATTTTACAACAAAATGTTTTATGTAATCTGGAGTTGCTAATAAGAGCATATGATTTATTAAATCTTCTTGAAGTGTTATAATGTTCATATTACAACAAACAATATTGACAAAAGTCTTTAATAATGTTTATACTTTATAATCTCTTTCGAATTGATGTGTCAAAATAGAACATTTTATAAGACACTGGATGAAGGCATGTGCATTTTATTTATTTTTTATTTTTGTTTTTCCCTCAAGCATGTGCATTTTAAAAGCAGGTAGATTTTGTAGAGGAACAAACATTTTAGAAAATGATTTAGAAATGGCAAGCGCTTGAACATAGAGATAACAATACTCCAATATAAAACAAAACATTTTTTCTTAGCTATATCTGCTTTCAATATATACTTTCAACATATTCTTAAATCATGTTATTCAACAAGTGTTTATTGACTCCTTTGCACTTTTAATGTTACACTATTAATCATTCACAACACTTATTGAGTGTGTGTGGATTATTGTGCTAGATGAAGCTACTGGTTGGAAGTGATTAATAGTTTGTTTCTTTGCCATAGAAGCAGGCTCTGCCATGTGCTGTTTGGGGCTTTCTAGTTCACTGACTTAGACTGTAGTATATTCATAGAGAAGTCTTCATTCAGGTTGCTACGCAACGTCATCTAAAACAAGCAAAGAGCTTTTGAATGAAGAAAAATGTCTGCGCTGTGGGTCAAAGTTTGAAAAAGATACATTGTATTTTTCCTTAGAAATTTCAGTCTACCCCTTAAGTACCTACTGAGTAGCTAGCATATCTCCACATATACACAGGCAAAAAATAAAAAGAACAAAAACATAGTGTCCAAAAATATATCAGTTCTAAAGGATTATATACAAAAGTGTCCGTGATAAGAAAAATAAGCTGTAATTAGAATAACATGATAGACATAGATAAATTTATTGGTTATGAACAAAATAAATGTAGTTCAGAAAAAAGCATACTTTACAAATAAAAACCTCTGATATTCTTAAAGAAATTATATTTGATAATTAAATAGCTTTGAAAAGGGAAAAATCAAAGACTAAAAAAAAATGTTAAGGTTACAATTTTTTAAAAGAAAACATTTTCGAAAATAACGACAAAGAAAAGTTTCCAGTAAATAGAACTAAACAATAGAGACATAGTATGAGAAAAAAAGCTTTCAGAATCAGTCTTGAAGATCTGTAATAGAAAAGAGAAGGAGGAAATTGAATGAGGTGATATAATCAAAGAAATGATAGAAAAAATGTTCTGCTGGTAGGACAAAAAAATTAATGTGACAAATCAAGAAAGACCCATACTAAACATATTATCATGACATTTCAGAGCACTAAAAATAGAGAATAATGTCCTATTCATGTGAGAAGTGAACATTGAAAAAGGAAGACCAACAAATAATTAATAAATTTGAATTATGGTGCTGAGAAAGAATATCGAAAGTATTACGGACTTCCACAAGAAGAAACAGATTTCTCTTGGAAGTACAACCAAAATACTCCTTAGAGGAAAAATACTCACATGCTTTGGTCATGTTGTCAGGAGAGACCAGTCCCTGGAGAGGGACATCATGTTTGGTAAAGTAGGGGGACAGCGAAAAAGAGGCAGACCCTTAATGATATAGATTGACACTGGCTGCCACAGTGGGCTAAAACATTAGGCCAAGTGTGAGGATGGCACAGGACCATGCAGTATTTAGTTGTGTTGTTTAGAACCCATTCAACAGCACCTGACAACAACAACAACATCCTGAGAAAAGCCAAGACTCATAGGAAGCTGTGTACTTCAGCTTCAGCTCTAGCTTAAGCTAGCAATATCAGATTTTAGAAAAGTTAGAGGTGTGTACTCCACCAATATGAAGGGATAAACTAAGAATGTAAGGATGAAATCTAAGATCTAGACATTCCTGAACACACTGGAGATGAAAAAAATAAATACCAGATGCCTTTAAAAGCAACAAGTCCGGACTAGAGCACAGGAAAGGACTCTCAAAATATTTTTCTACCATTCCCCCCCAAAAAAGAGTAAAATAGAGAGTCTATGGCCAAATATTTAACAACACAGGAAATATCAAGAAAACATGGAAGAAATGCAATCACTGTACCAAAAAATGTGAAAGGTGAATCATTTCAAGATGTAGAATATATTACGGTACAATGCCAATGGGGGAAGAAGCTCAAGCTTCATTGAAAGCAATGGCAAAAATCAAAGCCCCAGAAATTGGCAGAATGCCAACTGAAATATGTCAATGAAAGCTGGAACTACTCATTCCTCTATCACAAGAGATGTGGAGAATTGCTATCTGGCTAACTGACAGCACAAGATCCATATTTTGTCCATTACAAAAAAAATGATGATCCAACAGAGTGCAGACATTTAAAAATTACTATCACTATTATCAAATATAAGTAAAATTTTGCTGAAGATAGTTGCAAAATTATTGCAGTACTACATCAACAGGGAACTTCTGGGAATTCAAGCTGAATTCAGAAGAGGGTGTGGAACAAAGGATATTACTGTTGACATCAAATGGGTCTTTCTTGAAAGCAGAGAAGCTAAAAAGATTTGTTTTAATATATTAAAACAGAAAGGCCTATTTTATACTGACTGTGAAAACGCATTCAATTGCATAAATCATAAAACATGGTTAGTATGCTGAATTTGTATATAGACCGGACAGCAATTATTCAAATAGAGCAAGGGCTATTGCCTGGTTTAAAATCAATCAGGAAAGGTGTGTCAGACTTGTATCCTTTCACCATATTTATTTCATTTGTATACTAAGTGAATCATTTAAGATGTTGGATTTCTATTAAAATGGAGAAGTCTTGAAGCATTTATTGATGATGATTCAGGATTCAATATGGACTACATGCATATTAACATAAAGAAAAATTTTTTAAAAATCACAAGTGGATCAATGAACAACATCATGATAAACAAAGATGGGATTAAATTTGTCAAAGATTTCAAGCAGATTGAAATTGTCAAGGATTTCATTTTAATTGGCTCCACAGTTAAGACCCTGGAAGAAGTGGTCAGGAAATCAAAGGTGTACTGCATCAGGCAAATCTGCTACAAAGACCTCTCTAACATATTAAAAATCAGATATGTCATTTCTAGGACAAAGGAGTACTTGACCCAAACATGTCAGTTGTTTCATATGCGCACAAAAGATGGACAGGGAATAAGGAAGACAGAAGAACAAGGGATACCTTTGAATTATTTTGTTAATTAAGAACCTTGAATAAACTATGGACTACCAAAAAGTCAATAACAAATAAAAAAGAAAATAACAGATCAGTCTTGGCAGAATTACAGCCAGAACTCTCCATAGAAGCCAGGATGATGACTTCCTCTCGTGTACTTTGGACATGTAACCAGTGGGGACTATTTCCTGGAGAGGTCAGAGAGAAAGTGGGAGACCTTAATGAGGTGATTGACACAGAGGCTGCAACAATGGCTCAAAGACAGCAACGGCTGTAAAGATGATGTAGGACAGAGCAGTTTCTCACGATGTAACTGTGAGTCTGAATTAATTTACTGGCATCTAACACTAACAATATATATACACACACACAGGGCTTCAAAAAGTTCATAGACATATAACCTCCTCCCTGGGGTATGGACAACAGAAAAGTGGGTGAAGGGAGACATCAGACAGTGTAAGAGATGACAAAATAATAATAATTTATAAATTATCAAGGGTATATGAGGGAGGGGGGAGTGGGGAAGGAGGGGGAAAATGAGGAGCTGATATCAAGGGCTCAAGTAGAAAGCAAATGTTTTGAGAATGATGAGGGCAACAAACGTAAAAATGTACTTGAAAAATGGATATATGTATGGATTGTGGTAAGAATTGTATGAGCCCCCAATAAAATAATTTTTTAAAAGTTCATAGGCAAATAGAATTAAAAGATAATGAAGTTTTCTGTGAACTTTTAAAAGGCTCTTCATGTGTGTATATCATATAAAATAACAGAGATGCTTTGTATTGGATAATATTTAGATGAGATATGGAGTTCTATTACAGAGTTCTGTGGATGAATAAACAAATAGAACATCAAACAAAAGAAAAATTAAGATAAATATTAATTCCCGGGTATGTTGACAAAACCACAGCAATTTAGGGATCAATTGAAATAACATTTATATAGTTAATAACTAATAATGTCTGATGAGATAATTGATATAATCAAGGTGAGAGGATGTGGATAGGATTATACTTAATTTCTCATCTTTCATAGTAGGACAGCTAAAGAATATAGCATCTAAAACTGAACCATACAGAAGTCACTTTACATACATGGATTTAAAAACTTTGAGGTAAACACTAGGAAACTTAGATACGAAATGGGAAAGTGATCATTTCTGGAGTGATCGGACCCAGGGTAGAAAAGCAAAGGGAAGGGGATGTGGCTATTTGAAGACCTCCCACAGTGAAGTGCTTTTCTTCACTTGTATCTTCTTCTCTGGTTTGGTAGATACCATCTTTATTTAACAGTTTTATTGACATAATTCAATCATTAAATCACACTGAGGAGTTGTGAAAACATCTCTACAATCAATTTGAGAACATTTGCATTTTCTTTTACTCATTATTATCAGCTTCCTGCTTTATCCAGAATCTTCCTTGCCATTATCAAGACACCCCCCCTTGCTCCAAGAAACCATCAATGTAGTCACTATCTCTATTAGTTTATTTTTCTCCATGTATATTTTTTGAGCCATTGATCCTTTAGTTTGGAAGACAAAATGTTATTGTTGTCTTAAAGGCTTGAAGGTAAACAAGCGGCCATCTAGCTCATAAGCAACAAAGCCCACATGGAAGAAGCACACCAGCCTTTGTGATCACGAGGTGCCAAAGGGATCAGTTATCAGGCATCAAAGAACAAAAAATTATATCATTGTGTGCTCATCTCCCCAATACAATTGCTGAAGACAAATGGCTGCATAAGTAAATGCTGTGAAGAAAGCTGATGGCGCCCAGCTATCAAAAGATATAGCGCTTGGGGTCTTGAAGGTTTTAGGGTAAACAAGTGACCATCTAGTTCAGAAGCAAAAAAGCCCACATGGAAGAAGCACACCAGCCTATGTGATCATGAGGTGTCAAAGGGATAAGATATCAGGCATCAAAGAACGAAAAATCTTATCATTGTGAATGAAGGGGGAGGCAGGGTGGGGACCCAAGGCTCATATTCAGGCAACTGGACATCCCTTTGCAGAGGGACAGCGGGGAGGAGAACAGTCACTCAGGGTGCAGTGTATCATTGATGGAACACACAACTTTCCTCTAGTTCTTAGATGCTGTCCTCTACCCACTATCATGATCCCAATTCTTCCTTACAAATATGGCTAGACCAGAAGATGTACATTGGTACACATAGGAACTGGAAACACAGGGAATCCAGGACGGATGAACCCTTCAGGATCAGTGGTGTGAGTGACAATACTGGAAGTGTGGAGGGAGAGTGGGGTAAAGAGGGGGAACTGATTACAGGGATCTACATATAACCTCCTCCTTGGGGGATGGACACCAGAAAAGTGAGTGAAGGGAGACATCAGACAGTGTAAGATATAACAAAATAATAATTTATAAACTATGAAGGAGGGGGAGCAGTGAGGGAGGGGAAAATTGAGGAGCTGATGCCAGGGGCTTACCGGGAGAGCAAATGTTTTGAGAATAATGGTTGCTGACTAGACCCTAAATCACACAAAGGAGTGAAGTTCTGCCTAGTCCTGTGCCGTACCTTTGACGTTTGTGGTCTCTAGATTTTCCATTGGCTGGTTTTGGGAAGTTGATTGCCAGGTCTGCTTCAACCTACCAAAAGCTGTTCAGCTCGCCACATGCAAACCTCCTTTGACAGAATGATGGTGGCTGGGTTTGAGGTGAATCAGGCAGAGAGCCTAGGTCTCCCTGTTTTTGTTTTTGTTTTTTTTGCATAGAAAATGAAAACTCTACCAGTGAACCACCGCTGTTGCCTCCTTTTAAAGATCAGCTCCTTGGAATATATAATTAGTGGATCTTTTACTAGGTTTTTACAGAAGTGTTTTTAATGAGAGAGTCCATAATTTCACCAGGGTTATGAGATTGCCATCATCTCTTTGTCTTCATGAGAATTTGTGTGCTTGATCAAAGGATTTTTTATGGCTCATTAGTCAAATGCAGCATGGTAGTTTGCTTTGCAGGTATTTGCATGTAAAGAGATAAGTTCCAGAATTCAGTATCTCTGTATTCTATAATTATAGCTTTGACTTACTTTTATGCATGTAGATAAACAAATTACCACAGTACCTTAAAATATGTGTAATGCTTTATATCATTGAAAAATGTCTTCCCAAACCACGTTTGTTTTGTCTTCTGCTGAATGATGAAGGAAAATCATTTTTGTTGAAGTATTATCTTACATCTCTTATCACAATCCATACTTTCATCCAGTGTGTCAAGCACATTTGCATAATGCCACCATCATTATTTAAAAAGTATTCTCTTCTCATTTGAGCCCCTGATATCAGCTACCCATTTCTTCCCCTGCCTCCCACCCTTCGTTATGAACCCTTGATAAGTTATAGATTATTTTTTCCCTATCTTACATCGTCCTCTGTCGCCCCTCACTCACTTTTCCATTATTCATCCCCCTGGGTGGGGGTTATATTTTGATCCTTGTGATTGATTCTCTCTTTCTCCCACACCATCCCCAAATCCCACTGGTATCTCTACTCTCCTTGTTGGCCCTGAGGGGTATATCTCTCCTGAATTCCCTGGAAGTGTTATCTTTTTATTGAGTATTTCTTCCATAAAAATAAAAAAATTAAAACCCACATCACTGGAATGCTTATGATTAGAATGCTTTTGGGAGGGCTTATTAAAGTGAAATAATTAAAAACCATTCTGCATATTTAGAGAATTCAGCTCCATGTTGGGTACCGTTCAAGATTCAGAGGGCTTAGAAAAGCCTCCAGCCTCGTAAGGGTTTGCAGTGAGGTGAAGGAGGTACATGAGGAGCTCCCCCCCACTCCAAACCCCCCCACACACAATTATTACTTTAAATTAGGAAGTAAAAAATGAAATTCCAAAGGAAAAGCAAATAATAAACATTATGGGGGAATTGACTCTTGATGTCATGGAATGAGCCCTTCCTCAGGAGGTACCATACAAGCAGAACTCTGATGGATCTGCCCCAAGAGGGAGAGGCAAAAGTCTTCCTGGCAGATGAACAACTGTACAGAAGACACAGGTCTGAAGGACGCGGGCATTTTTGGAGAGTCCCAATGAAAGAAGCAGTTTCCTTCAGTTGGGATAATTCACTTTGCAGGGCAATTTCCGAAAACGCTCTGGACGTTTTGAGGCCTTGATTGCAGGTCAGTCCTTTCTCCTTGAGTAGCTCAGTAAGCCCCTCCCTCACCTCTTCCTTCCCTCAGCAGGTCCTCACACTCCTGGGTCACTATGTGCTTTCCTCACTGCCCCAGGGCCAGGGACTCAACCACCAAGGACAGACAACCTCTGTGTTGCCAGAACCTGCAGAATTACTCACAATGGTCGGACTCCCAGTCTCTGTATGTATAACACATTTACGTATAATATTTATGTATGTGTTTCATGGTCTTCCTGACATTTCCCCCTAATTGTACCTGATTTACCATTCCACAAATCTATTATAGCACATAGCTTACAGCATTAATTGTTTTTATTACTTCCTCGGGAAAGTAAACACTACTCCTCTGCCAGTTTGTTGTTCTTCTGGGGCCTGCCCACGACGGTTCCTGTGGTTCTGGGAGACTGGACCCTGAATATTTCAAGTCAAACAGGCCACTCACAGTAGACAAGTTTCAGCAGAGCTTCCAGATGAGAACAAACAAGGAAGAATGGCCTAGTAATATATGATAATTAAAAAAAATCACTAATGGGAACTTTTTGAACAGCAATGGAACATTGTCAGATATGATGCTGGAAAATGAGCCACTAAGTTTGGAAGGCACAGAAAATTCAACTAAGGAAGTTGCCTTACCCAAGTGCAACTGACCTAAATGATGTTCATGGGGCTTTGTTTACGTGGTGGCACAGCGCCACCTGAGAAGAAGCAACCTTAGGATAATCAATTGTTTGAGATCAAGGACAGAGAGTTGGGTTGGGACAGAAGGAAGAATGGAAAGAGGAAATTCAGGGAGAAAGTAGGAAAAGTAATGTTACATGAAAACTGGAATTAATGACATGAAAAATGCATATGAATTGTTGAAAGGAACATTGATCTGCTGTGTTTTACCCAACTCACAACAAAAAGTTAAAACACACACACACATACACATGCACGCACACACACAAACAAGACAAAATCAAAATGAAAACAGCTGCAAATATCTGTTAATAATTGGAATTCATTTGTTGAGAGAAATATGACGGAGGGTGGATTTTATCTGGAGCAAGGTTTATCTGCTGCTTGGTCTAATACTCTTTCATCTTTGGGTAAAGAAAGAATGTAATTTGGATCTCAGGATTTGTCATCTGAATGAGGAAGATGGGCACTATGATAGTTTCCTGTTGTGGACCAGGCTTCATCCTTGTAAAATGTACCCCTAACTCAATCCTTCTCACCAGTAAACAAAACAAAACAACATGCCCATGGTCATCAAAGAGGAGTCTGGTTGTTGCGGGGCTGATAACCACTAGGTCAGCAGTTTGAAACCATCAGTCATTTCATGGGAGAATGATGCGGTTTTTAAGACCACAAACAAACAAATAAACAAAAACATATTGTTGAGAACGAGGGGGATTGGAGCATAGACCAAAATCCATCTGTAGACAATGGGACATCCCCTCACAGAAGGGTCACAAGGAAGGGACGAGTCAATGAGGGCGCAGTACAGCATGATGGAACACACAATAATCCTCTGGTTCCCTGAGGCTTCCTCACCCCCACTATCATGACCCCAGTCCTGCCTTTCACTGCGGGATATACCAGAGCATGTACACAAGTACAAATGAGATATAAGAGCTCATGACACACGGAATCTGGGAACAGGAATGGGTATAGCGATACCAGAAGGGTAGGTGAAAGGTAGGGAGGGGAGGGGAGGAAGGGGGAACCAATCATAATGATCAAAACATAACCACACACACACACAGACACGCACTCATCTCCAGGGGGACGAACAACAGAATCCATGGGCAAAGGGAGACAGCAGTCAGTATAAGATATAATCATAATAATAATTTAGAATTTATCAACAGGGTCACAAGGATGGGTGGGGGGAGAGAGGGTAAAGGAGGTACCGATACCAAGAGGTCAATAGAAATAAAATTTCTAGAAAATAATTTGTATAAAACATCTGTACAAATATGCTTGATATAATTGATGTATAGATTGTCATAAGAGCTGTAAGATCCCCCAATACAATAATCTTTTAATAAAAAAGAATTACAGTTTCAGAACCCTAAAGTGGCAGTTCTTCCCTGACCTCTAGGGTCATTGTGAGTCAAAATTGACTCAGTAGCAGTGAGTTACTATCAAATCAACTCTGTGTGATAGATTAGAACTACATAGGATTTAAAAAATTTTTTATGTGTAATTCACATAACATACAATAGTCTAATCACATTAAACAGAGTTGTGCAATCATCACTACAATCAATTTTAGAATGATTTCTTCTTTGTCGTAGTCATTGTTATTAGCTCTCCATTTCTCTCTGACCTTCCCTGGCATTTTCCAAGACATCATTAATCCACTTACTATCTCTATAGGTTTACATATTCTAGATTTTACAAATAGGAAAAAATAAAAGCAAAACTACCCCAACCACAATAGGATTCATTGGGTTTTCTGAGCTGTAACGACTCATGGCTTTGGACACCCTTTTTAGGATTGTGATGCGTGGGCCTTGGCCGGAATCTTTTGGAAGCATATCACCAGGTCTTTCTTTGGCTGTGCCATTGTGTGCACTTGAACTATCAACCTTGAAGGTTAGAGGTTGAGGGAATACCATTCATGCCACCTAGGGATCAGTAGCAGGGTTTAATTCTCCTTGGCTAATTTTTCCAGAAGGAATTTTGGGACAGATGACATAGGACATAGGATTCTTTTCTTGATTGTTCATAAATTAATAACAAGAACCAGAGGAAACTTCAATGGAGCATTCATGGAAGATTTTTTTTCACTCATTAACCATTTGGTCCTCATAATGCTACACAAAGTTTGTACTCTTATTATTTCCATTTGGTAGAAGCTATAACAAATTTTAATTTGATCAAGATTTCCCAGCCAAGTAATGCTGAACTGTCTGGCCTGGCAAGGACATTTGGGACCCCAAGGCTACGAGATTCCATGTGGGCACAGTTTTCTCTGCCTTTCCTGTTCTCCTCGATAATTTCTCTTATTCCCTCAAGGAGTCCAACATTAAGTTGTCTTTCAGTTTAGTTTTAAAGGTTGTTTTAAAATTTTTGTACTCTTCTATGTCTACTGAGTGCTTTATGAGAATATGAAATTGCATTAATGAATTTGAAGAATTGAAGGATCTAAATTTTAAATTGAATCCACGCACACAAGCTTTCAGAGAGAATCAGAGCAATTTTTAAAGAATATTTGTCCAAAATGATCAGTTCAAGATGATGACTTTGGGTTATAAGGGTCAGCACCAATTATGTTTGGTATGTCTAGAACTCATCGACTCTGTCGTGGTACCAAGTCTACAGCTTTTCTGATCAGAGATTATGGGAATATTCTACTCCCAATGAAAAGTGTGTTTCCTGCTGCCTTCCTATTGATTGAAAATTTTTTATTGAAGAGAACAAAGCATCAGAAATTCACAACAGCTTATTGTTCATTTTATATTCATCAATTTCCTTTGTGTTATCAAAAGCTCTATCATGTAATAATATTACTTTTCAGCTTTTCATAAATGAATTCAATTTTCCCTCAAAGAGACAACAAAGACACTCAACTTGAGGCTGGCTTCTCTCTGACTAGCGGAGCTTTCTGGTGGCATGGACCGTATGAATCAGCTATCGATCATGGATCATGTTCCCACATGTGAACTGACATGCTTGCAGACCACAGGCTCCTGAATATGGTAGATGCGCAAGGTATTTGACTGCTACAACATGTACAGGCGTCCATCTGTAGTAATCTCGGCCCCAGTAAACTGTAAACCAAAGCTGTTGGCCAGAGCTGTGGTTCTTCTTCATTTGGCATCTAGAGTTTATTTTCATTTGGAATGTTGACGCATTGTAGGACATGTACAAGAAGAGGAACAATTAACTAAGCTGAAGGGTATGCACAGCACAGTGATAAGATCCTGGCTTTCCTGACCACTTCATGCCCTTCCTCGTATATCTAGCAATATGTAGAATATAGTGCACATTCACTAATTTTTTTTTGGAGAACTACTATTGCTGATATACACAACCAACCAAACTAATCAAATCATAAGAGATTAATCATCACAACAGAAAAGAGGATGAAGGAAGATGGAGGTCGGTGTGAGACATGACAAAAATAATTTATAAATTAGCAAGGGTTCATGAGGGAGGAAGGTGGGGGTGGGGGGAAATGAGCTGACACCAAGAACTCAAGTAGAAAGAACATGTTTTGAAAATGATGATTGCAACATATGTACAAATGTGCTCGACACAATGGATGGATTGTAATGTGAACTGTAAGAGCCCCCAATGAAATGATTTCTTTAAAAAGAGAGAAATGTGTCATCATTGAAAGTCTCTTCAAAACTGGCAATGATTGTTTACACAATTATTTTTCCCAGGAAGTAGTTGCATACTCCCCTTTTAAATTATAGTTCACTATAACTTAACAAATGCTGCTTAAATTAAAGCCCACGGATAAAGTGCTTGTCTTATGGAGATGCTCATAATTGTGTGGGAGGAGAAAACATACATATACATGAAACACAAAAGATTAAAAAATATAAAACTACAGGGAAAATGTAAATATATGGATTCTCTCTGGCTCACAATATAACATTTTATTATAGAGCCCAGAGCAATCACTTGTTAAAACTTGCTGCATTGCTGTTTTTAGGGCCTGGACTATTTGAAATATTTTGCCGTTCTTAGCTCTTCCACAGCAGGAAAGGGTCGAGGAGTCCCACAGTTTTCTTCATTACTGTAAGTGGCATTATTTTGAGAAGCTGGTTTATGTATAGGATTTTTTATTATGTTGAATATTAGAGACCCATACACATGTGTTATGTCAATGTGCAAATTTTCATTTGGATCCAGTAAGGCTGATGATAATGCTGAGTTTGAGTTTTTGGAATGAGATTATATTTTTCTTCCTTATACTCAAGTAAAATATCTTAATGAAAGTAAAATAATGGACATACTAATGCTTAAAAGAGCGCAGACTTGACATAATGGTTATTTGAGTTGCCTACTGTTACAATAGATCATTATATAAGATTCATCAATTCCTTTGATTTTAGCACCACAGAATAGCGTAGTTACATAAAAATTATATAAAGTGTGATAAACAGTATTATCTGCAGTGTCTTTATTAGTATTCTCTATTTTACTTCTCTTGGTTCTAATAGCCATTGCAGAACCCACAGACAAAATATATGATTGAAATATTTTTGCAAAGGCATGAAGAGGATAAATAATTGGCCATCTATACATGTTAGCAAGAAGCCCTTAATATACTTGACTATAAATTGAAATGCCAATGGTTCAAACCCAATAGCTGCTCTGGAGGCGACAGATGTGGTCCACTGTGTCTGTCAAGATTGACATCCTTGGAGACCCTATGAAGCATTTCTTCTCTGTCCTATAGGGTTGTCACCAGTCAGAATCAACTCAACAGCGATGGATTTGGGTTTTGGTGGCTTATCTGTCAGCATATCTCTCTAGAAGTGGTAGACGTTGGATAGAGGTAGAGATGTAAGACTTTAAGCCCATGAATTGAGGATGTCCAGAGAGAAATTTGGTCCTAGTCAGTTGGAGAAAGGAAAGAAGGAACTGTGAAGTTATTTTAGGCATAGGAAATGAGACAAGGTTTCAAGTGTCAGGGCAAGAGGTCCCTAGATGAGAACCAGATAAACATTTATTAAGGACACACAAGCATTGCAATGGCAGTGAAACACGCTCAGGATTCTTTCAGATCTGCTAATAAATGCCCCAGAGGGCATGCCACTCTGCTGTAAGTTTCAATCCAAAGGCATTCAAGTTCCACAGGCCAGCAAACAAGTTCCATGAGTTAAGTGTCCAGTAAGCTTCAGCTTGAAGGTACTCAGCTCCATTTCCGTGGGTCAGCAAGCACAAATCCCCCAGTTCACTGCCCAGAGGCAGCCTGATCAGCAATCCAGCTTCCTGTACAAAAGCACTCAGCTTTGCTTGCTCTGTGGGTTGGGGAGTCCACCACTCTGCTTCATGCTCCTGGTTCTGCTACTGCTTCTCTGATGTTATAACCGCCTTCTGGATCCAGGAGGCTCACTGCACAAGTATCTTGACAATTACTCACAGGTGAATCCTATCAGTATCTTCCCCCGCCTTCTTACTAGACCTATGCAGAAATACGTTGTTTAGGGGGGAATTATAAACTTTGGCTCGTCACAATTATGATTCACTGAACCTGCCTTGTTTGTCTGTCTGTCTGTCTGTCTGTCTGTCTATCTATCTATCTATCTATCTATCTATCTATCTATCTATCTATCTATCTATCTATCTATCTATCTTATTGTATTTACAATTAGTTAAGCTAGAGTTAGATACCAGAAAGACCAATCAGGTGTCCTGTAGGATTTTATCCTAAGACTAAATAAACACTCAGGTTTGTCATATATAAACTCAATTAGTTTATTGTAAGGGAGTTATGACAAGACAGGCAAGTAAGACTTCTAGTTTAATTTTTAGCCTTTGAGAATCATAAGCAACAATTACAATGCTAATTTAAATAAGGCTTCTATTGGGGAGGAGACTTAATCACCTCTCATACTCAAGAGGAGATCGCTTATAGTTGGATCTAATGTGGGTTGTGGCAAGCATTAGCTTGGTAAACTTCTCAGTGTCCATGTAGAGAGTCAGAGATTCCTTTTGCTTCTATCTTCATTTTTGAAAATGAATAAAAACCCATGGGTGTGTATATCTGGTGTGTTGCAAAGTTCAATTACTATTAGTGTGCGTCATTCCAATCAAACAATTGTTGCATGATATATATATATATATATATATATATATATAACTTTATATATAATTTTTCCCCTCACATGTTTCAAGGCCATGATAGTTGATTAAAAATTATGAGACTTTCTTATTGACATATTTATGTTTGGTTAATATAGGGGTACATCAATATGATGAATGTTGTATCTCATTATCACAGCATATAGGTGCAGCAATTTTAGAAGTTGTTTATGACCCACTTT
The DNA here is from genome assembly GCF_050624435.1 of Tenrec ecaudatus. NCBI lineage: Eukaryota > Metazoa > Chordata > Mammalia > Afrosoricida > Tenrecidae > Tenrec > Tenrec ecaudatus. The sequence goes on from NC_134532.1 coordinate 136,562,393, forward strand.
ACAAAACTCTATTATCTTTAAGGGTAGACTAATCTTCTGACAATTTAGGGCTCATGGTTAAAGAGTATGTTCTAAATATATATTTCTAATTCCAGGATCAGAAGTTCTCAATTTAGAACTTCATGTAAGTGACTTATACATAGTTGTATAAGGAACCCAAGGTCAGTGGTTCAAACTCAGTAGCTTCTGCGTGGAGAAAAATGAGGCCGTTTGCTTCCATAAAGATTTACAGTCTTGGGAAACTCTATCTGGGTCTCTATGAATCAGAAGAAATATAGCTAGAGTGTTTCTTAGAGGAAAGGATGACAAGACTTCTTCTTACATATTGTGGCCATGTTGTCCAGAGAGATCCGTTCCTGGACAAGGACATCATGTTTGGTAAAGTAGAGGGGCAGCGGAACAGAGGGAGGCCCTCAAGGGGCTGGACTGACATCATCGGCAACAATGGACTCCAACATAGGAACAATTGTAGGGCGGCACAGGACCCAGCAGTGTTTGTCTGTTGTGCAGAAATTCAGTACGGCTGGAACTGGACTCTGTGGCACTTCACAACACAACACAACACAAGTCACAATCAATGCTGCAGGATGGGGTGGGGGGTGTTATACATAGATGTTTAAAGGCAAGATAAAACATAACAATGTCAAAAAACTATTAAATGTACATGAATGATGTACAGATATGTCTTAAAAGCATTACAAAATCCAATGTGATTTGAGAATGCATAACAAAGACCCAGAGGAGAACAATGAAATCAGAGATACTGAGTTCAGAGCCGAGAAACCAGTGAGAGAAAATGCATGACTGCTGCGGCTAACACTACCTGCTACTGACGACTGACTGACTGCTCGCTTTGTTCCGTGGACCGTTCCAAACACTGTAATAGCTTGGACCATTCAGTCTTTCATAAATGAAATCTATTACTATCCTTACTCTCATGATGGAGTCTTGGCATGTTAGATGATTTGCTGAATATCGTACAGAGAGTATCTGTTGACACTGGCAATTGAATCCAAGTAGCATTAGACTGGGTTCTCTTGAGAAGCAATACCGGTGACACTTGTATGTGTATGTACAAAGAAAAGGATTTACTTCAAGACACGGCTTGCACAGTTGTAGAAATAGGAAGTCCAGTTTGGTTTGAAACCATAGGTCGGATGTAAGTTATAGGCGTCTCCTTACTTACCCAGCTGCAAGGGATGATGAACCGAAGGAAGAAGATGAAGCAGGAAGACAAGGGTCTGAATGGATCTGAGGTCAACTTGTTGGCTGTCAAGGGGTCTGGGGGAGCCTGGCACTGTTTTAGCAAAAGACAGGAGTTAGGTTGATTCACGAAATTCTCTTTCATTCCTGCAAGCCTTGAGAGTAGGAAACAATGAGGCTTCTACTTCCAAACCATTTCAAACTTCAGTCAAAATCCATCAAGTTATATACCTTCTTCAACTCAAAACCAAACTCGTAGCCATTGTCATTCTGACTCATTGGGACTGGTACCTTAAACTCTGACAAGAAGTAGGCTTTGCAATAATCCCAGGTTTTACAATGACTAGAAAACTTTCAAGCAATGGGACAAAGGGAATAAAGTTCACAGGAAAAGTTTACATTTCTGTAAGGGATTAGTAGATATCAGTTGATATCTTCTTTATTCTAGGAGCTGTCAGATCAGCCCTCCCTAGGTTTTTAACCACTGCATGTCTAAATGCCCCTGCTTCCCCTTTCTTGAAATAGAGCAACCTTGAATAATTAACAGGGTTTGCAACAGGCCCAAGCCTTGAATAATTAGTGGTGTAAAATTAATTTTTTCCTATACAGAGTTTTTATTTATTTGCTATAGGGATTACATCCTGGTCCATTTTAACAAACTAAATCTCAACAGATAATCCCAAACTATGTTACATTTCCAGTGTTCAATTAACAGCAGGCCAATTCTTTTTCCCCCTTAGTTAAAATGAACCCAAGGTTGGCAGTGAGGTCATGGCTCCTTGGATTGGCCAGCAAAGTAACAGCTGGTATATGAACAAGGATGCAGATCTAGTAATAGAAGTGAGCTCGCTTCTGCATACTATCAATCCATACCAAGAGCCAGCCACACTGGATGAAACCTCGTCAATGGTGTCAAGACTGTGACCAGATTACGGAAGTGTCAATCCATCCTATTTTTTCCACAGCTGTTTGACTGCTTGTTTCCCAGAAGATTCCATCATGGAATTGACCACACTATACCATGCTGCTACATCCTAAAGTTGACATAAAACCTAACTATCATATGGGTGCAAAATTTATGACGAAGCAAGTTAGAGATGTTACAATATGCAATGGAACCTCAAGTCAGTTAAGTAGGGGTGGCTGGGTCCAGAAATCTTTATTGGCCTTGTAGGAAGTACTGAAGTCTAGAAACAGACTCTGGCTTTTTGGAGGTTTCCAAGAGTAAGTTCCCACCCAAGGCTCAACTTTCTAGTGATTTCTAAGTCCCTGTGTTCTTTAGCTGGATGCTGCCCTGAAGAGTAATTTTGTAGAATTTTCCATAATTGAATAACTACTTTTCTAGTGGCAATGGTACCCACTGGATGAAGTGTGTTTTTCTTTCAAAAGGGAAACACGGAAAGCTTTGCCTGGAGTTCAAGAAGATTCCTGATGTCAGCCTATGTCAGAGGGATTTAAAAGAAGTTTATAAATTTACTGAAATGGAAACAACAGCAGATTAGGGTATAAAAGACAGCAGAAGGGTTTTAGGATTCAGGGCCCTCCTAGTGGGTAAGGCACCTGTGCACATTAGAAAAAGTATCCTTTTTATCCTGGTTTGATGAGTGCATGAACTTCAGCTCCCCTCAACCAAAATTCTAACGAGTTCACAGAGTCCCTATGAAAACCCAGATACACTTACATAAAAATTATTTACTTCTCAACAATCTTTTCTCAAGAAGCCTGATTATTTCTATCCTAATCTGAAAAAAGAGAATCCCTGTGCCTTTTCCAAGTTCTAATTATTTTCCCTCTGACTCTGATTTCCACAATATTTTCTCTAGCTTCCCAGGGATCTCCTGAATTCCTGGAAAGGAGGAGGAAGGGAAAAAGAAGAGGAAGACAGCTTTATTTGATGATCTAATTGGCACTTGACTGTAGATGGGTTTTGAATTCTTCCAACTTCATCATCCCAGGGTGTCTAATTGCCCTATTGTTGCTTCAAAACCTGATGGATTCCTTTATCAGCCAGCTGTGATTGATAGAGGGCAGAATAAATGGTTGGATTAGATTTTCAATAACTTACTATGCCAACTAAATTTTGGTATTCCCAAAGTAGCAAATATGACTGAGAGCTACAGGTGTTCTTATGAGGATAATAGTAGTTAGTGTTGAATGTTGTAGACCACATGCTGTGAGCTGCTTTGTAGAACAAAATGAATAGTGAATAGAATGTGCCAGGAATCTTGCTAACTCATGTGTGTGTGTGTCTAATTCACACAAACTACTCTGTGATATAGGTAGTGCCACTATCGCCCTGTCCCTTTTTTTTCCTTATTCAAAGCCACAGAGTTAGCAAAGATGTATATAGAGATTGGAACTCAGGCTGCCTGCCCCTAAACCAGATATTCATAGCTATTGTTCTGTGCTTAGCACCTGGCTATTGAAATGGAATTTGAAACCAGGACTTTCAACACAAGGACTACATGCAGCACAGTCAAGATTTCTTGTAATGCTTTGAGATGATATTTCTATAGATGTGCTTTTTCCAGGAGCCCTGGTGACAAAGTGGTTAAGCACACAACTGCCACCTGAAAGGTTGGCCGCTTGAACTCGTTTGCTTCTTGTAAAGATTACAGCCCTGGAAGTCTGATGGCGCAGTTCTACTCTGCCTGTAGCATCAGTGAGTGGAACTGACTCAATGGTGATGGATTTTGTATCTTCTCTATTTGCATACTCTTTTCCCTTTGAAATGTATTTGCTTCTTTTCTACTTAAAAAGAGTCTTAAAATGGCAAGATCAAACTGACAGACTTCAACTTTACAACTGAATTTAAAGAGACCATAATAAGGGTTTTAAACAGTGATAAGATGCTTTATCCACAGCATGTGAACATAAGAAAGTATCACACCTAATAGATGACATAAAAGCGGTATGAACCAGTAGACACTGGTGAATGCATTAGCATAAAGAAGGTTCATGAATCAAGAGTAATAGAAGTCTGTAGTACAAAACCAGCCTTGGAAATTTACATGCCCATACTTAGGAGACCTTTTCACCAAGTCAGTGATGTGTAAGAAGAAATTTGTGAGCATTCATTGATATCAGCTCCCCTTTGTCCTGCGCAGCAGTAACAAAAACCACACTCATGTAGTTCCGGAATCATAATGTTCATACAGCACAGAGTGAAAATGGCCCAGTGAATTTCCAAGCCTGTAAATCTTTATGGGAATAGAAAGTCATATCTTTTTATCATGTGACAATAGATAAATAGTTATGGTCTATTGTGTGAAGGACCTTTTTCTAGAACAGAAGATAATATTGTTCAGGCTCTAGTACTTGGTTCCTAAAACTTAATTGTGAACTTAAGGGAGATATAAATGGGATATCAAATGTAGGCTCTTATTTGTAAAGTTGACAATAGAAGATTGCAACTATAAATGACAAGTTTGCACCTTACATCATGATAGCATGATCACTACTTACTTCTCACTTATCAACTATCTTGTTATCAGACAGTCCACATTTACAACTTTGAAAAATTCCCACTCAGGACTCCAATGATCTGGGTCCCACAAGAGGTTTGGTAGTCCCACGGCACCTTCCACGCGATATGGGAGGCTCTGTGGATGACCAGAGTATACAAGAGATGGTGGCTGACTGACCACGTGATGCTGTTTCCAAATACCATTGTCCAACTAGGAATGGCACAGACAATGACAGGATGATTTGAAGTCACAGGAGGGCAGGGAGAGCCTAGGCATCCCACCCTGCCTCACTCAGGTCAGACAGCAAAAATCAGCAGGTAGAGAACAAAAGGGGTCCCCTTGACACCTGATCACCACCATCCTTAAGTCCTGAGGGGTCTGTGCTGGTAGGAAAAGTACGATGGGGAAGAGGGGTTCATAGTACCCTAAGGTGCCTAAAGGATAGTGAGAGATGGGGCATGGGACCCTAACACTGAAAATGAATTTCCCCCAACTCTTGCATAAGAGGCCCATTCAGTATTTCATTCTATTGTGCATAAGGTCATTATTGGTAGGAGCTGATTCAGTGGCACCTAACAACAATAACTTGAATAATGTCAATTTTGCATAATAACCTGATCTTTGGAACCTAACCATATTACTAAGTGAGGAGTGGGTGTAGAAATGTAACAGCAATACTTTTTACCTCAGTGGGTAAATCTACACACATTAGAGGACTTGGAAGGGGGAGAAGAATGTTGTCACTCATGTTTTCTTGTGAAAAGTAAGGAAAAAATAATAGATGTACCTATAAAATAAACACTAACCCTCATGAAGAATATTCTTCTTAGAACAGTCAGCTATACAAGGCCACAAGGACAAAATTTATGCAAAAATCAAAGCTGAGAAGGCAGGGAGGGAGAGGGAAACTGATGAAGGGAAAAGGGGAACGAAGGGAGGAAGTCAAGGCTGTGCTGGGACATTGCTGGGATTTCAGTCCATGTCAAAGAATCATTTTTGTATGAATTATTGAGTGGACAACTAATTTTCTATGTAAGTTTTACCCTCAAATACAATAAAATGTGTTTTAAAGTTAGGCTAAGACTTCATCTTATAATCAATTGCCCCACCAGGCTCAGCACCAGGAACCCATAAGAAACTATCTGAATTTTGCATTTCTGAATTATAAGGAAAATTTTGACTTATTCAGTTCTTCCTCAGATTCAGTACTTATTCCTTGGCACCATATTTTCCTACTGCCTTCATTATGTCATTTGTGCTATATATATGTTGGATTGCTAATCTCGAGGTCAGCAGTTCAAACTCACCAGCCACTCCACAGGAAACCCACATGGCAGTGGTTTTTGGTTCAAAGTATCTCACTATAGATATTAGTCACGAGCCTGGAACTGACTATCTCCAACCACAGGAAGTGTAATAACTGTTGTAACTAGCTGCTGTCTTTTGAAGTTCAGTTTTGTATTTGAGTTGATGGCTCATTTTTCACGGGCTGCTGTTAGCTCAAGGCCGACTGCAGCGGGGTTATGAAGGAATTCCCCAACAGCCTTGGTGAACCTTAGACTCTACATCCATCTAGGATGCTGTACCCAACCTTCCTTACCAATTTCTTTTACTCAGGGTCAGACTTTTCCATGCCCAATGGGCTATTGCAACCTTGCCTGGCTCCCTCCTCTATTCACTCACACAGAACTGTATCTTAAAGTAACATTTGCATGGTTTGTCCTGTCTTGGCATCAACTTCTCAGAGAACTTGGACTGTTGTGTGTGGTTGTAAGGTGCCACCTAAATTTTGATTCCCTTCCAACATGACGACAACAGCAACATTGAGTAGCTGTGTTTTTACCTTTATTTTATAACTAGGAAAATGGAGTTTTAGAGATTAAGTTGTAGTTAGGCATAAAATATATTATTTATTTATACTCCATTTTCAAGATTCTCCTAATACCCCACTACTACTACTGTAACACAAATATCACACGTGTGCAGCTTTAAAGAAGAGTTTATTCACTCACAATACTGGAAGCTAAATGTTCAAATCAAGGTCTTGGCTATGTGTCTTTCTTCCTCATAAGCAGCACACAGTGTTACTTGGTTCCCTTTGTAGTCAAGCATTGGCTTGTAGAGCGTCCTTACTTGGCCTCCGTCTTTCCGCAAAATAGGTGAGTATCCACCTATTTTGAACTCAAAAGTGATTAGATTTAGAACCCACTCTACATGGATATGGAATAATTAGTATAATAAAGGCAATATACTTTCCAAATAGAATCATAATTATATGTACATATATTTGGATTTCAGTACATATTTCTGGATCCCATTCAATTAATATAAAAATATAATTAAGTAATAGTAAAATATAATGGAAACAAAAATATCAATCATATGGAACATGTAGACTAGCAATAGTGTATATGTATAGAGTTAAATGCAGTGAATTTGAGTCAAATAAATGAAAAGAGAAATACACTGAGTAGAATAAAATGTATGAGTTCCTAATGGAAAGTAAAGGTTTTCTAGATTTAATAAGTTAATGGGATTTATAATATGATGCTTTATATTGAATGGTGTAGTAAGTAATGATCGCAACACCATCCCTTTGGCAATTGTAAATTGTAATGTCATTTCTTTAACTGTTTTACAATAGAAGTCAAGAAACTAAAGCCAAAATGTAGCTCAGGGAATGCTAGTCTTTGTGGAGGGCAGGATAATGAGGTTTGGACCTTTTTTTTTTCTTTTTAAAATCTTTTTTTGGGGACTCATACAAATACTGTGATGTCTTACACTGTCTGACATCTCCCTTCACCTACTTTTCTGTTGTCCGTTCCCCAGGGAGGGGGTTATATGTAGATCCTTGTGATCTGTTCTCCCTTTCTACCCCACCTTCCCCTTTCCCTCCTGGTATCACCACTCTCATTATTTATTCTGAGGGTTTATCTGTCCTGAATTCCTGTGTTTCAGTTCTTATCTGTACCAGTGTACTTTCTTATTCATGCAGACATGCATATCTCATTTTATATTCACCAACTTAAAAATGTAGAAAGAATTCTGTTTATAGCCCTTGTATTTTTATGTATGAGTAAATTAAAGTTATGGCTCCTAGGGTTCCAGTTAATGGACACATGGTTTATTTCAAGTAGAATCTGTTAGAATATGTCTCTGTGATCATCCAGTGGCTGCGGAGAAATGCCCTCAGTAATGCACTTGTCTTACGCCTTCAAAATGCTCCTCCAATCCAAACAGTGACTCCCAGAGGAATCTGCCGGGCCAGTTAGATTCAAGTCAGAGAGGTCAACTTAGAGGAGTCTAGTGACTTCTTTTTGGACTCCCAAAGGGTAATCTTGATAGATATTTTAAAAGAATGGTCATTATTTCTGGTTAGGAAGAAGTTTTAAGGAACTGGAAAGCTGCATCAGGGAGGATAAGGCCAGGAAAGTTGTCTTGAGGAAACTCACCAGCTCCCCTGCCCATCACAATGCACTTGATCATTTTTCAAGAGTAGCAAAGGCCGTCCTACAAGAATTTCCCTGGGAAATCTTACCATGTCCTTTCTACACCCCTGCTCCTGCCCCGTCAGATTTCTTTTTATTTGCAAAATTCAAAGATCATTTAAAAGGAAAATGATTTGAGTACCTTGAGTGTGGGAAACTAACACAGAGGGAAACATGACCAGGACTATATTCCCTAACTTAGAACAGAGGGAATCTGAAAGCTAATATTCCACGGTAGGACCGGGGCCACTTTGGTAAATTAGAGATAAAGTCCAAGCACATTATCCTGCTTTAAATGTCATTCCCATAGATTCTCCCCAAATAGCTATGCTGCCTTAAAGTGAGCACATGGTTGATTCTGTCTCCCTGTAGAAACAGACATTCTTTGATTATCTCCTCCCGCCTAGGCACCCATCACTACTTCATGCCTTCCCCCAATGCAGGGATTAGGTTTCCTCACTGTGATTACCACCCACCTTGTGACATATGCAACTACTGAATATGCATGTCTTTTGGCTACCTCCAAATATCCCAAGACAATAAAGAAAGCCTTCCCTCTTCCTCCCTCATCCTCTCATGTTCTGTGTGGACCTGGCTGCGGAGATCATGGATGTCCAGGAGGTGAGCTTGCTACTGTGAAATGTGTCTGACTCCTTTATTTTACCTTCTCTTCTACCTCTCTTATCTTCCATGACTTTACTATAATCTTTATATATTATTGCCGTACAATTTCACCTACAGACCCGTGATATTGTCAGGGGCTGGCTACCTTGACACTTGAGGATGTGAAATCTGACATTTTAACGTGGGATAAATTGAAGAGCATATCATTCTTTGGGGAAGGGTTGGAGATATGGAAACACTGACCTCAAGCATATATAAATCTAGATGTAGGGTATGATGAGAAATAATAACTTTACATTTTGATATTTGTTTAACGAAGGTTTCTGTGACTTTGTAGCAATACTTTTGAACTTACCTCCATATTAGGCTAATGGTAAAGTTTTTGGACACTTCAGTATTTAGTATTCATTTTTTTACCCCCATATGTTCACCGTCTTACAATTCATTGCCTCAAATATATTATTAATACAGTTAAAGAAACAAAGAAAGGAAAATCAGGCATATAAAAGTGCCATTAGTAGACTATGTAGTCAAATGTAGTCGGTCCATCACTGGCCAGTTTTGTAAATTAGAATTGGCTTGCTATATGAGAAAAGTGACCCAGTGGCCCACGTTTGATCATCCTTTCTATGTTCACTCTCTGTGTATATGCAGGTACATAACCAGATCGGGTTACGTTTATTAGAGCTGATAGAACTCTTTCAAAACGGCACGATTACTTTTCACTGAGTAATTATATTTTATAATGAGATTTTATAGTTAAACTGCTGAACCTTTGTTGCAAGCATGCCATTGAATTAGAAGTAAGTGGCTTCCAAAGAAAGCACAAGGGAGCAAATACCACCATTAAACCTCTTTCAGAGAGCACCATCTGTTACATGTTGAGTTGTAGCTTTTATAATTTAGAATATTTATTCTAACACTTTTGTTTTCGTGAATAAAGCAATCTCACTCAACCACATCCATTATCCAACTCAAGTCAGCTATCAACGGGATCCTGCTTGACTGCACTAATCCTCATTTTGAACCTCAAAAGCATTTTTGTTGCGGCAGAGTTGCTGTCTCACCTTTATGACAGTGCATGTCCCTAGGATGTTACACTTCCCACCACTTGAAAAAGAAAAAGATATAAGTGAATGGAAAAAAAAGAAGGAAGAGAGGAAAAAGAGAAGGAAAGAAAATTGCAAAAGAAGGTCACATCCCATTTATAGAAAGTCATGCTCTCAGGGCTTGTAAGAGCCTTTTACCTCTTACTTTGAGAACTTATCTTGAGAAACTAATAAAATATGGGTGTAGGGAAGAAATATATAAGTAGCAGGGCAAGATAAACAGTGCTGTATATGCCAGGGGAAACCAGTCAGTCAAAAATGTTAGAGAGCGTTGGTCAGACACTCATCGAACTTTAGTGTGTCATTAAAATTTTCAACAGCGTCAAAATAATGATAGGTTATCAGTACTGTCAGTTGTAAGATACAAAAGAGTATGTTTTTATATTCAGAAAGCAAAATATTTTTTTTGAAAAGTGCATTTTGGAAATACTTTTTCATTATGTCTTAATGGTAACAGCACAAGGTCACAAACTGAGCTATGTGATATCAAAATTAGTATTAAAATGCCATATGCTATTCAAATATGAAAAAACAGACCTACTTATTTTGACTTTAGATGCCGACTTCTGCCTCTCTTAAAACAGTATCAAAATCTCCAGGGACAAGTAGGTATCTGGTGTAGACAGAAAGACTTTTTATAGTCAATAGACCTGTCAAAACCCTTAATAAGTAGAGGGCAACGGATTCATTGAATATCTAGTTCCTGAAAGTGAAGTGGTCAAATTGGGAAAGGCAATGTTGCTTTAAAATATTACTTTTAAATAATAGCTTTTATGGTCTTTTATCCAGAAACTCTATTACTTCAAAAGAACAAAGTGGGCCTCACATTTTACTTAAGATAATTTCAACACTCTCAGTTTTAAAGGAAACACCAACACCTTAAAAACAAATCAACCTGCTCGAATAAATAGTACTCATGCTGATGAAAATTTAATCTTCTACAACGGGAGAGTCCAAATCCGAATTAGAGGCCAATCCTCAGATCTAATGGAATGTAAAGCGTTGGGTTCGGCTTAGATATCATCAATGTCCTCATCATCATCTCCTATGTCGTCAAACTGGATTTCGTCGTCATCTCCAGGGCCAAAGGTATCCGTTTCATTGATTTTGGCGTGTTCTGGAAGCTCGCCATAGGCCTTCAGACTTCTAGCTTCATCTGCATTGTATTTTAAAATGACATCCGCTTTGTTATCCTGATAGTCTCGTAGACCAACCAATATGATGTCCGAGGTATTGATCCAAACCTTCTTCCTCAATTTCCCCCTGATGTGGCACAATCTCTTGACACCATCAAAGCACATGGCTTCTAATCGTCCATTTCCCAGCATTTTGATGACCTGGGCGTATTCTTGCCCATCCTCTTTGAACACCAGTTCTCTTTTTTCAGACTCGTTCTCATTCTTACCTCTCCGTCTATTTTTGCCTCCTTTGCCTTTATTCTTAGGCATGACTGCGGCCTGGGGGTCTTTCCGACTCCCTTTTGGGCAACGACGGAGGCGATTCCTTTGAGGGGAGGGACGGCTAACTAAGGGGAGCGCGCAGGACGCAGCAGGTGCTAAGGTCCAGTGACGTGTAAAAGATGCGACCCACGGAACGTGACGTGCTTACGCTCAGCGGCCGCAAATGGCGTCGCGATGTTTGCGACACTTTTCCACATCTACCTCCGCAGAGCCGACCCGCCCCCGGCCTTCCAGCCTTCCTCCGCCTGCGCGAGAAAAGCTATGCAACGCTAGTTGAAAACGGGGCTCCGCACGTCCACCAGGCTCTCAGCAGGTGGGAGTGGGGAGAGGAATAGAGGGGGCGAGGTGGAGAGGACAGGGGGCGAGGTTATCTCAAAAAGCAAAATTTAAAAAGTAAAAGTTAATATGTACACATATATATTTACACGTGTATAAGAAAATGTGTTTTTTATATTGGTGGGCATTAGCAATATATGCCACAAAAGAATTCTTTAATCTCATGTTTTCATTTCCAAGGTAATACTAGTACATCTCAATTAAGTGATTTCTTTGTAGGAAGTTATCAGTTTACATGCATTATTTTCATAAATAAATGTCTTTTTCTAGATTAAATTTCATTTTAAAAGTATTGTCTTTTTTTTCCATCTCATGTGAAGCAGAATTAGCTATTTCCTAATTTTCACTTTCCATGCACTAGACTCATATAGAGTAACATTAGTTGCATAGCAAAAAACCAACCACTATAAATTGTAAAGATATTGAGATTAGAGATTGTCTTGCTCATTTTACAGTCCCAAGTCCTATTAGTGTAGTGGTTATGTGTTGGTCTGCTAACTGCAAAGTCAGCAGTTCAGAACTACCTGCCACATCTCAGGAGACAGACAGGCTTTCTACACCCATAAAGAGTTGCAGTTTCAGAGCCTCTTTGGGGGCAGTTCTGCCCTGTCCTAGAGACATCAACTCGATGGCCAGAGTTTGACTTTTTGGTTTTATTATATATTAGGCGCTTAGTAGCTTGTTTGTTGAATGGACCAATTGATACAGCCACATTAGGTACACATTAGAATTTTGATTCTTGTACTTAAATTTCTTGTCATGAAAAAGTGAAGATTCGTGAATAACAAACCAAAGGACATTGATACCATCTATAAAATACTGTTAAAATACGTGCTAAATAAGACAATTTTGAGTACATTTAAATTCTTTCTTAGGAGAAATCGCGCAGAGGAGCACGGCTCCTCCATACAGTGTGGGGCCGGTTTCAGGCCCTGTGATTCAGCTAGTCACCGCTTGTGCTGCTAACCACGGGGCCAGTGTTGAAACCCACCAGGCAGCCCGCTGGAGAAAGTCTGCTCCAGGCAGGATCCACAGCCGCCGTGAAACGCACGGGTAGGTCCACTCTGTCCTGGAGTGTTGCTATGGATTGGAATCAAGTCAATGGCAGTATTTACTAGTGGCTCTGCTAGTTACTAGATTGCAGGCAAGTTACTTTATGAACGTCAGTCGCCTCACTGAAAAGGGGATTGCTGATAATATCATCTACCACACATGGCTGTCATGAATATAAATAAGCTAGTCCCGGGAAGAGTGTGGAAACAGCATCTGGCATAGAACATTCATATTCGCAACACTATCTTTGGACTAAACAAATGCTTTGTAAAATAATACGTGTATTTTCTTGCAAAATAGAATTTTAGATTTTTTTTTCCTTCTCATTACCTGAAGAGTAAAGTTCTTTTGGTCGCTTTACTTATTATTTATTTATTTATTTTCTCAGAATGGATTTAAAAACTAATGTTTGGGGTCGGGATCATTTAAAATAAAAATAAAAGCGTCAGAGGCAGATATCTCGCGTTTCATAGGGTCTCATGTTACCAGTTCTCTATGGGCATTGTTTGAAAAGAAACACTTTTCTCTCTATGGGGGTTGTTTTGACCTGGAAAGTTTATTTTACATATATTATACATAATGCAAAAAGACTCTAGCATAGTATTTATTTTAACATATCAAATTCAGAGCATATTCACCTATATGTGAGATCTATTTGGGAGGCTGAGACCACAGAATAGGTTCATCTTTTCTTCTGTCGTTCGTGTACATCAGAAAAAAATTAGGTAGTTACTGAATGCGGTTGCTGAGGGAAAATAAAGATAATTGAATACACAACTGTGAATGAAGGAAGAGGGTAGAAAGAAAGGTACAGGGATGAGATGGGGGATTGTACAGGGAGGACTATCATAGTGACACAGATTCATGAGAAGGAGAAGCCCAAGAGAGGAAGAGGAGCCCTCCTGGAAGCTCCTCACTTCTTGAGATGGGACAAAGGTGCCAATGACCTTTTTTCTTTTTTTTACTTCTTCTAAAATATCCAGGACTCTACTATGTAGGGGAGTTAATCACTTATATCAAATAATGAATTATTCACTTTTATTTAAAACAAAGAATATAAATAGCCTGAAGGATTCTCTATAAAACATTATTTTTCACAAAATATCCTGCTGTCCAACCTCAACCCACTGTTGTCAAGTCTGACTCATGGATTTCAAGGCAGCCCCAAAGGCACAGTCGGCTAAGGGCGTTGTTGCTAGAAATCTTTAAACCCAGCAGCCCCACCATTGGAACAATCTGTGGTAGGATGTTTCTCTTAAAGATTACAGCTTTGAACACCATGGGGCAGTTGTGTCCTATATGTTTACTGTGATTTAGAAATGACTTGATAGCAACAGTGTTTTGCTGTTTTGCAACACAGAAAGGACTATGCCCCTGTAAAACGGTGGGAGCAGAAGCTCTGGAAACTTTCTAGCTGCAGGAAATATGGTGATTAGCATCAACGTAAAGCTGATTCTTATGAGGTAGAAATAATTCTAATTCCACTCTTTAAACTTTTTATCAGTTCTGACACCTGCCAGCTTTCCCACGTCACTCTTCTTCTGCACTAACTTCAGTAGTCTTTTGCAATGACCTCATAGAACATACTGACTTAAAGTGACTTATTAAGGAAGGCCCGGCTCAGATCGACTGTAGTAGTTACATATTTTCATGTCAACCTGATAGGGAAGTATAGGGGTGGAGTCTTGCCTGTCAATCATGTGAGTATGGTCTTCTCACGAGGATTCTGGGAACTGCCTCTCTTTCTCCCTTGATGTGGGCCACACTCTTGCTCTACTTCATCTTACTGTTGAGGAGACACACCCAGAGAGCTGATGAGCCATATGGAGACTGTACCAGTGCTGAGATTCTTCCACCAGCATTCGATCCACAAGGCTTTCCATCCACCAGCCTGTGATCTTCCTGCATTCGGCATCTTTGCATGTGCTGTGTGAATCTGAAGAGTAATTTATGTACCGTTGTCAGACATATGGGCTAATATCAGACTTATGGACTTGATCTGGACTGGGCAAGGATGTTTTTTCAGTAAACAAGTGCTCTTTGATATAAAGCACCCTCTTATACATACATGTCTCTGGATTTGTTTCTCTAGTCAACCCTGCCTAACACACTGACCAATTCCCACTCCGTAGGCCACAGACACTTCATTTATACAGTTGATTGACCAATCCCTGAAAAGTGTATACCAACCAGGAGACCAGACAAAAAGTACCAAACCAAATGCTGTTTAGAGTTTCCCAGGATATGTCAATCAACCTAGACTAAAGTAACAAACCCTCTGGGGTAGAAAAGTAGGTCAGTAAACTCTTCATGGTTTGTGGGAAAATCTCTTAAAATATTTTCCATAGAACTAAGGCAAAAGGTCACCTAAAGGAACTCATTCCACTGCAGTCTCGGTCCCCAATGGCAGCCATACTGTTTATGCTCGAGGCCAACATTATACAATATAAACACAATGTGACTGCAAAGGTAAGCCATGTAAGTAATTTTAAAAAGTGTACTTGTCACGGTGCGGAAAAAGAGATCAAATTAATTTAATAGTATATTTTATTTAAATAAATTTATACAAAGTATTTCTGGTTTAAGAGACTTCACAGTGTTTGCTACTGATACTTGTCGTTAATCTCAAGTTGGTTGCACCGCATTGAAGTGTTATGTGTCTTTTGTTTCTGTCGTTGCTCCATGCCATTGAGTTGGTTCTGACTCATAGGGACCTGATAGGCAACAGAATGAAACAGTACCAGATCCTGCACACTCCTCACAATTGTTTTCATGGTTGAGCTCATTGTCACCACTGTGTCAATCCATCTTGTTGAGGGTCTTCTTCCTTTTCTCTAGTGGTCACCTTTACCGAGCATGCTGTACTGCTTCAGGGACTGGTCCCTGCTGATAACATGTCCAAAGGATGAGAGACAAAGTCTCACCATCCTTACTTGTTTCTAAGGAGCACTCTGGCTATACTTCTTCCAACACAGATTTGCCTGTTCTTCTGGCAGTCCATGATACTGTCAATCTGGCTACTCCATTGTTCAGAGCAGCTCTAGACCCTCTGTGTTGGTAGTACTACTTATTTAATTTTGGAGTGAAAAGGTCTTCATTGTATAAATGTAATGGAGACTATGGTGCATTGTGAATATATGCCATCTCTTCAATTCTCTGGTAGCCTCATCTTATTCCAGCCATGCCTCCTCCTACCTCTACAACTACCACTAAACAAAACCAAATTAGCTGCTGTCTAGGCAATTCTAATCTGTGCCACTCTCTGTGTGTGTGTGTGCAGCATAGAAATGCCTTTCAAAGTCTGTGGCCTTGCAGAAGTGGATTGGCAGGTCTCTTTTTCTAAGGCGCAGCTAGTGTGAGTTACCAACCTTTAGGTTAATAGTCAGGCATGCACCCCTTTATTTCATTCAACTATGGGTGATCTGGCTACTTGCTTAACTATGTTGTTCAAAATGACCCAGGAGAATTATGTATTCCTTTGTCTGTCCCGTAGCATTTTTTCATATAAACACTTTTAAACTCTTTATGCTATGCTACATGAAAGCATGATTTTAAGAAATGTGGACACAAGGTATCGAATAATTACTTTAATCTAAATGACTAGCTACCAGAGAGAAGTAACAAAAGAAAACATCTATTTTATAGTGAGATATTAACGTTTGGTTGGTTCAAATATAAGACAGGTTAAGTTTCTAAATAGTTAGGATTTTGGCCAATAAATGTGGATTTTTACTTCAGCTATACTATCAATAGTGATCCCTTTTTAGTATGATTATAAAACCAAGTTTACAACTCTTTTGATATGAATGCAAATATGAGCTCCTATTAACTTTTGGCCTCAGAGTAGCTTTTATAGCATACCTAATGTTGCAATAAAAAGTATCATGAGTTCTTACTGACTCATTATTGTGAGTGCTTGTGCTTGGAGCTGTTTCCCAGAATTAGTGGAATATTTACATGCCCTTTCATTTTAGAAAGCAAAGCTTCCTCAGGGTTTGCACTACAATGAGCACAGGTACTGGGAGACAGGAATGCCTTCAGTCGCTTGAGTAGCTGGATTGTGCCTGGGGGTGTCCTGATGGCTGTCACTTCATCTAGACACAATTTTATCCATGACTCCAGAAACAAAACAAAAAAGCTCTTGGTCATCAAATCATTTCTGACTCATAACAACTCTCTACAGGATTTCGCAGGATATAAATCTTATGGGAACAAATAGCCTCATCTTTTTCACACACAGAGTTTGGTAGACTTGAACCATTGACCTTGTGGTTTACAGTTCAATGCTTACCCTACAGAGTCACCAGGGCTCTCCATGATCTCAGACTCAGGTAAACATTTCCTATCTAAAGCAGGACTTTTGTCAAGGTTGGGAAGCCCTATCATTGTAGATCCAGACCTCATTTATTTATTTTTATAATGAATGAAATTAAAAAGGTAGCACATATGTTAGAATATCTAAAAATACAGATTTTTCCCACCTCTTTCCACAAGATGAGATGCCTTATCGTTTAATCACTATTGTTTGAGGATGCGTAATATTCCATTGTGTGTATATACCAGAGATTTTTTATTTTAAACACCATTGTATTAATTAATTTATTATTATTTTTAAATTTTATTAGGGACTCATACAATTCTTATCACAATCCATACATATACATACATCAATTGTATAAAGCACATCTGTACATTTTTTGCCCTGATCATTTTCAAAGCATTTGTTATCCATTTAAGCCCTTTGCATCAAGTCCTCTTTTTTTCCCCTCCCTCCCCCCTGCCCCCTCCCTCATGAGCCCTTGATAATTTATAAATTGTTATTTTGTCATATCTTGCCCTATCCGATGTCTCCCTTTCATTCATCTGTTGATGGAAATTTAGGCTGTTTCCATTTTTTTTATAGTTGCGAACTGCACAGCAACAAATATTGGAGGGTTGTGGGCTGTTTCTTATTTCTTATGGGGATAGGCCCAGTAGTGGAATTGCTGGGTAGTAAGGTAACTCGATTTCCATCTGTTTCAGGTATCACCAAATCGCTTTCCACAGTGGCTGTACGTATGTACAAGGCCACCAGCAGTGAATGAGAGTGCCAACATTTGTTGCTTTTTGTTTTTTTCAATTGCACTATCCTTGTGAGTGTTAGGTGGCATCTCATAGTTGTTTTGATTTGCATTTCCCAGCTGGCTAATGATCAGGAAGATTTTCTCATCTATTTATTGGCCATTTGGATTTCCTCCTTTGTGAATCATCTGTTCAAGTATTTTGCCCACATCCTCAGGCGGCTATTCATTTATTTTTCTTGTTGTAAGACTGCAGGGTTTTGTAGATTTTAGTAATAAGACCTTTGTCTGATACATCATTACTAATTATATTTTCCCTGTCTGTGGGTTCTCTCATTACTCTCTTGATGAAGTCTTTTGAAGTACATAAATGTTTTATCTTTAAAATGTCCCACTTGTCTATTTTATCTTCCATTGAGTGTCTATCCTTCCTTATTTCTTGTAGCCATGTGTTTGGGGTGCTAAGGTTTTTAGCTTTGTCCCAATTTTTTTTTTTTTATTGATGATCCTGATAATTTGCGGTTTTACCTCGAAGTCTGTGATCCACCTTGAATTTGTTCTTGTGTATGGCATGAGGTAAGGATACTGCTTCATTCTTCTTCAGGTTGATATCCAGTTTTGCCAGCAATATTTGTTAAGAAGGGCATCTGCTTCCCATTTGATAGTTTGGGGGCCATTATCAAAGTTCAGTTGTCTGCATTCTGCTGTTTGTTTTTATTTCTGGGTTTTCTATTGTTATCCATTGGTCTAAGTATGTATCATTAAACCAGTACCATGTTGTTTTGACAACGGTGGCTATATAATAATTTTTAAAGTCAGGTAATGCAAGCCCACCCACTTTATATTTCTTCTTGAGTTCTTTGCCAATTCTGGGCTTCTTCCCGTTTCATAAGAACTTGGTAGTCAGTTTGTCTATTTCCATGAAAAATGATGCTGCTACTTGTATCAGGATTTTATCATAGTGATTTAGGATTGACATCTTTACAATACTGAATCTTCTGATCCACGAGTAATTTTTCATTTGTGAAGGTCCCTTTTGGTTTCTTGTAATAACGTTTTGTAGTTTTCCTTGTACAGATCTCTTAGGTTGTTTTGGTTAGTTATATCCTTAGAGATGTCAATTTATCCTTGGCTATTGTGAAGGGTACTAACTTCTTGATCTCTTTTTCTGTAATCCCATCAATTGTAGATAGCAATCCAATTGACTTCTGCTTGTTGATCTTGTATCCTGCCACTGTAGCAAATTCCTCTCTCAGCAAATTCCTCTTTCCTATTGTGGAGGCCTTGGTGTTCTCAATATATAAAATCATGTCATCTGCAAATAACCATATTTTCAATCTTTCCCCAGACGTATACCTCTGATATCCTTCCAGTACCTTATATTATTAGCTAGGACCTCTAGGACAGTGCTAAATAAAAGCAGGGGAAAGGGTCATCCTTGTCTGGTTCCCCTTTTCAGTGGGGATATTTTTTTCTTTTCTCCATTGTTTGTAACATTGACTGTTGGATTTTCATATATGGCTTTAATTATATTGAGGTAATTTCCTTCCAGTCCTATCTTCTTGAGTGTCTTAATTAGGGATGGGTGTTGAATGTTGTCAAATGCTTTTTCTGTCTCTATTGATAGTAACATGCAGTTCTTGTCCATTTTCTTTTCAGTGGGGTGGATAATGTTGTGTTGTACCATCCCTGCATCCGCATCCCTGGTGTGAATCCCAGTTGGTTATGATGAATTATTCTTTCTATATACTTTTGTATTCTATTGGCCAAGATTTTTGTTAAGGATAGTTGTGTCTATATTCATTAGCGATATCAGTCTGTAGTTCTCTATTCTTGTTTGATTCTTGCCTGGTTTTGTTATCAGTGTTATACTAACTTCATAGAATGTGTTTGGGAGTTTACTGTCCTTTTCTACATTCTAGAAGAACTCATGTAATATTGGTGTCAGCTCTTCCCTAGATGCTTGGTAGAATTCTCCTATGAAGCCATCTGGGCTGGGCGTTTTTAGTTAGTAGTGCCTTCATAAGCTTATTTATTTATTCTTTGGCATTGGGTGTGTTCAATTTCTTGATGTCTACATGAGTTAATATGGGGTTAGTTTGTTTTTCCAGGTATTTGGGCATGTCTTCCAAGTTGTTGTATTCTTTTGAGTACAATCCTTCATAATACTGTGTAACAAGGTTTCTAATTTCATTAGGGTCCATTGAAATTTCCCATTTCATCCCTCTATCTGGATATTGATGTCTGCTCCTTCCTGTCTTTTACTAGGTTCGCCAACGGTTTGTCAAATCTGTTAATCCTTTTGAAGAACCTTTCCATAGTTTTTTTGTTTTACCATCAATTTATCTCCACCCTGATTTTTTTTCTTTTCAATTGCTATTAGAATCATTCTGCTGACCCTGTTCTAACTGTTGAAGGTTTTATTATGAGGTATTCACCATAAGTCTCTCTTTTTTCTTCATATGTACTTTTGTCGCTACCAAGCAACCGCTGATAACTGCATTTGCTGTATCCCATAGGTGTTTGGATTGTAGTATTCTCATTCCATTAGTTTCTAGAAGCTAATTAGAAACTACCTACTTCATTTCTAATTTGGGCAAATGCCCACTCCCTTTGAAGAAGTAAGTTATTCATCCTCCAAGTATTTGTCCTTGTCAGGTATCAGGCAGCAAAGACCCAGAACAAAATATATCATTGTGAATGAGGGGGAGTGTAGAGTGGAGACCCAAAGCCCATCTGTAGGCAACTGGACATCCCCTTACAGAAGGGTTGCAGGAAGAAGATGAGCCATTCAGGTTGTAATATAATACTGATGAAACATATAACTTTCCTCTAGTTCTTTAATGCTTCTTCCCCACCCCATCTTTATCATCACCCCAGTTCTACCTTACAAATCTGGCTAGACTAGAGCATGTACATGGGTACAAACAACAGCTTGAAACACAGGGAATCCAGGATAGATAACCCCTCAACACCAGTATTGAGAGTAGCCATACCAGGAGGGCAAGGGGAAAGTGGGGGGACACAGGGGGAACAGATCACAATGATCTACCTCTCTCAGGGAGATGAACAACAGAAAAGTGGGTGAAGGGAGACATCAGTTATTGTAAGATATGAAAAAAAATCTATAAGGGAAGGAGGGGGGATACGAGGAGCTGATACCATGGGCTCAAGTAGAAAGCAAATGTTTTGAAAATGATGATGGCAACATATGTACAAATGTGTTTGACATAATGTATGTATGTATATATTGTGATAAGAGCTGTCTGAGCCTCCAATAAAATGATTTATTTTAAAAAATATTTGCCCTTCTTTTTTTAAATCTTTCTTTTGTTGATTTCCAATTTTATTGGGTAGTAGTCAGAGAAGGAAATCTGACTGGCCTCTATATTTTTAAATTTATTCAAGCTTGACTTGTGTCCCAGCATGTGGCCTGTTTTCAATTATGTGCCATCTGCACTTGAAAAGAATGTGAATTTCTTTTGTAGTTGAGTGGAGAGCTCTGAAAATATCAGGTCGGGTTGTTGAATTGTAGAGTTTAGTTCTGTAGCCTCCTAGTTGAGTTTCTTTCCTGCTAATCTGTCATTTTTGGAGAGCAGTGTACTGAAATCTCCTACTATGATTGTCAATCCTGTGATTTATTTTTTCATCTTTTGAAGTCTTCAGTTGATGAGTTCGTGGGTCTCTTGTTGGATGCTTACATGTTTATTATGGTCACAGGCTCTTGGTCTATCAATCTTTTAAACATTATATAGTACACATACTTATCTCTTTTTATATCCTGCACCTTGAGCTCAATTTTGTCAATTAGAATTGCAACTCCTGCTTTTTTAAGATTGCCATTAGCTTGCTATACTTTTTGCCACCTTCAATCCCTCAAACTGTTTTTGTCTGTGCGCTTGAGATGTGGAGACAACAGATTGATGGGTTTTGTTTCCAAATCTAGTCGGCTAGCCTTTGTCTTACAATGGGTGCGTTCAGACCATTGAATTCATTATATCCATTTGTGGATTCTTTGCTCTCATCTTGTACCTTTGCTGATAGATATTTCCCTATCTCTTTCCTTAGCTGTATGTTGTGAATGTGTGATGGGATTAATTCTTGCTTTCTTTTCACTATTGGGTTAAAGATGTCTTGTGCATTGTTTTCAGTGCTTTGATCTCTGGATAGAGGTACACTATGCTGTGGTCGAATGTTTGTGTTCTGTGGATGTTGGTCTTCTGTCTAAAGTGATTTGGAAAGTCATTTTTAGTGCCGTTTTTCTTAACGTATGAGGAGTTACCATGCCCCCAAAATTCTTTACTCAAAGCTATGTATTCATTCATTCATTTATTTGTCTATTACAAAGCCACCTTATTACCTTCAATGTAATCTCCATTATACTTAATACATGTGTGAAATCTGCAATTGCGTTCTTGGAAACACCAAAGTCATCTGTTTGGATGACTGACAGCATCTTCCACCTTTTTTCTTCATCTCTTCTACATTGTCAAATTGCTGTCATTTCATGTCCCTCTTCATTTGTGGAAACAAAAAGAAGTTGCATGGAGTGAGGTTAAATGATACAGGTGCATGGGATAATAGAGGCATACTGTGGGTTTTAAATTTTTTTGCCCCAAAATGGCGCACTGAGATGGCTGTGTGAGCAGGTGCATAGTCATGGTGGAAAAACCAGTCCCCTGTCTGCCACGATTCAGGCCTTTTTTGTAGCACATTGCTATGCAATCTTTTCAGAACTTCCAAATAGAAAGCTTGATTACCAGTGTGACCTGGTGGAGTGAACTCCAAATGCAATATTCCTCCCCTCACATAAAAAACAAAACAAATGAGCATTATCTTGATCTTTGATTTCACTTAACAAACTTTTTTGGGGGTGAGGTGATGATGGAATCTTCCAGTGGCTTGATTGATGTTTGCTTTCCTGCTCATAAGAGTAGTTTCATGTCTTTTACCAGTAATAACTTTAGAAAGAAGTCTGTGTCACTTTGAAGCTGTTCTTTGAAAGAATGGTATGTTTCCACCAGACCAGCTGGTCTCAACCTGTGGGTTGCAACACCTTTGAGGGTTGAAAGACCCTTTCACAGGGGTTGCCCGAATCATAACAGTAGCAAAATTATAGTTATGGTGTAGTGACAAAAATAATTTTATGGTTGGGGGGTCACCACAACATGAAGAACTGTGTTAAAGGGTTGCAGCATTAGGAAGATTGAGAACTGCTGCACTAGATGCTCTTTTTCCTGGTCAGTCAGAACCTAAAAAAGAAGTTTCACAACCACCCTTGTCACGCCCAAATCTTTCGCTAAGATTTACTGAACTGAGCTCTGAGATAGTCCAGATAACTTCCCCGTCTCTCCACTGGTCTGTCATTGGTCTTTGAGCACAAGTGCATGAATTTTGTCACCATTTTTGGTGTGTTCAGGAAGTTGATGAACATCTAGAATGAAGTCTGTCATTAATCAACTTTGTATCTTTTTTAAATGAGAAAGTAACTCCTATGAATTTTTCCTGTATCTCTGTGCTAACAAGCTGAGTTCAACACAATTTCTGTGGCATTTTTCCTGAGAAGGAAATAACATTTTACAGCCACATGCTTTTCTTTTAAATCACCATCCCAAAAAAATGAGGTTCAAGTGAAACTGCTCTTATGAAAAAATTCAATATGACCGGAAAGAACCTTCCCAGCTGATGTCACTGGGTACATTAACTCAGAGCAACTTGCTCGATGTTCATCTGGGGAGGGGGGATGTGTACTATGCAAGCTCCACCTAGCAGAGCTCTTTTTCCTTTTGGTTGGGGAGGTCCCCCCTCATATCCTTTAAATATTTCCTGAGCTGGGAACACTCTTACCAGTCCATCTGTTATGATGGAGAGTTTGGTGAGGTAGAGGGTTCTTGGTTTCTCATTATCCTTCTTCAACTCTCGGAAGATACTGTCCATTCTCTCCTCTTCATGGCTTCTGCTGGTAACGCTCAGCTTATTCTTATCTAATTACCCTTATAGGTGACTGAAATTTTTTTCTCTAACTGCTCTTATGATTTTTTCCTCTTCCTCATTCTTGGATAATTTGACTACTATATGCCTTGGTGTGTTCTTCTTGGGGTTCAGTCTAATTGGTGTCCTCTCTGTACTTGGATGATTATCTGATTCGCCCCCATTAAATTGGGGGAATTTTCTTCCAGGAATACCCTTGCTAATTTGGCTGTTGATTTTCTTCCTGATGTCATGCTGTGGTATCCAAATTATTTGAACATTGTTCCTATACATAACATTGCTCTTTGTTCTCAGGTTTTCTTTGGTTTCTTTTATTATCTTGTTTGATTGTCTTTCAAGCTTGTTGAATTCTGCTTGTTTACCTTTGAGGTTGCTGATATTGCTGCCCACCTCTTTCAGCCTGTTGGTGAGGACTTTTACAGTCTTCTTTATTTCTATTGCACTTCCCCTTAACTCATGTATTTCCCTTCAATATGTAGACTCTGTCATGTCTATTATTTCATCTTTTTTTGTATGGATTCCCTCATATCTTGTATGACTCTAAGTAGCATTCTGAAGATTTATTTCTCTGGTGGTTCAAAGACTGTTTCTTCTATGTATGTCACTAGGTTCAGGTCCTCCTCAGACATTGCATTTTGTTCTCTTTCTTTGTTAGAGTGGCTGCTGATGTGGGTTGTTGTCCACATGGCATTTTGCTGGAGCTCGGTGCCATTTTCCTGGGATTCCAGGAGCTCTGTGTTTTCTTTTTCAGAGGGTAGTAGGAATGACTCTAAGTACTTCCTGGGATACCTGTGCTGTGTGTTTCAAACTTCATCTCTATCTCACTGGCATTGACTCTCTTCCTAGACAGCCAGAGTTATCTATTTGGAGGACAATGGGAGTAGCATTCCGGCAGGGTGGGTGAGGTGATTACAGGCAGCAAAGGAAGGCCAATGACACACAGCGCGGACTGGCACTCACACCTCTACCCACATCTCCACCTTGCTCACCTTCATCCACTGATCCCACGAACCTGATTCACCAGAGGTCTGTTCCTTTGAGACAATGAACCTAAATCATAACGATACAGGACTCAGCCATGCCAGAGACCAAAGTCACTCCCCCAGTCTTCATCTCAACCCTACCCCGACATCCTAAAAGACTACCAGTTATTAAAACAACATAGTGCCAGGCACTGTGCTTATAATACATTCTTAATCGGAACTTCCCCATCCTTTGGTGTACCTAAGGATCGAAAATAATTACTGTGATTTTAATTTTTGCTTTCAGTTTACTTTGTTTTTTATTCCCTTAACACACCATTAATTCAAAAGTTAGCACCCACATCAGAGACAAAGCTCCTGGGAAAAGCTTAGAGCCCCCAAAATATGCATTAATAACCCCTCCACTTTTTACACTAGTATTACTTTTTCTTTTTTAATTTTAATACTTCTGTTTCTTGCCCTTTCCTGCTATAATTTTAACATATAAATGTCGATTTCATAGCCCTATTGATCTATCTTTTTCTCTTTGTTTTCTTCTCATTAAACCTTCTCTTTCTTTCTCATCCTTATAAAACCAAAAGCTGACACCACTCTTACAATTTTCGTCTCAAATAGTTTTACCCATTCCTCCATCATTGCAAAACAAAGCATTTTTATTGGGTTGTGGGTGGGTGGCTAATTTCATTTCTTTTAATCTACCAATTAACCCTACTTGATACCTCCGTTTTTTGCTTCCCTTTTCCTGTCTTTAACACTTCCTCTTCCACTTTTTAATATACCCCCCATTTAATATACATTAAGTATCTCCCTCAGATACTTAATATTTAGTGTCTACTAACATTCTTCTGCACCACCTAACAGTTAACTACTGCTTCATATGTTCACCTCCTTAACACCCTTAGTAACTACACAAAGAAGTTAAGGAAACACATAAAACAAATAAAAATACCAAGAGAAACAAACACAACCAACTGAACACCAACTAGACCTAAAAGACATGCTTAAAATTAAACAGCCTTGGAACTACCAGAACAACTTAAAATAACGACGATTTCATTCCCGAAACAGATGAGAGTCTGAGAGTAAATGTGAAAAAATAGCAAAACTAGAAACCTGACTACATGCCTTAAAAGAAAAACTCCAAACTGAAACACAAAGGTTAAACACTACAACAGCAGAATCATATAGTACTATAAAACAACCGAAAATAGAATTAAAGTAATGAAAATCCAAATGAGTAAACTTGAAGTGAAATCTATAATCTATAGACCCCAATCTAAAAGAAGAACAAAGAACTGAAAACTGCCAAAGAGAGTAAGAAAAGCTTGAAACAAAGTGAGACACAATCAAGAGGAGCAACCTATGTTTTAAAGGGATTCCAGAAGAGGAAGAAACTAACAAATAAGCAAAAGTAGACGCAGATAATATTCCAAAAACTCCTGCAAGAAAACCACCACAGTGTCTAAGAATCCCAATCAGAAGAAATCTCCAAGGAAAACTCCCCAGTGTATTGTTGTCAAGATTTCTAACATCAATGACACACACACAAATTCTAGCACAGGCAGAGAAAAAAAGAAAAATTACATACAACGAGTCAGCAATGAAAATACTTTGCTTCTTCAGCAGAAACCATGCAGCAAAACTGACAATGGAATGATGTATTCAGAGTCCTAAAGGAGAAAAAGTGTCAGCCTACCCAGCAAATATATCACTTAAATATTATGGAGAAATCAAAGGCATTCAACACAAAAAGAAACCAAACGAATTTACAAAAACAAGACCATTATTACAAGTACTTAATGAAACAGTATGTGCATAAAATCAACAACAACAACAACACACAAACTTGAAGCCAACATATAAGAAAAAAATTCCTCACCACAACCAACACACACAGAGCAACATTCAAGGTAATGAAAAAATACAGGACAAGAATTTCAACATAGTATACATACGCACAAACCACATGCACAAATATAAAGCAAAATGACAATAACAAATACGTACATATCAATAATCTGACTGAAATTTAATAGACCAGTAAAGAGACAGAGAGTAGCAAAATGGTTAAGAAAACAAAACCCATCAATATGCTGCCTACAAGAAACACACCTCACACATACAGACATAAACAGACTAAAAATCAGGGCTAAATAAAAACACAACAAGCTAACAGCAACCAAAAGAAAGCAGGGTTAGCAATATTAATCTCTGAGAAAATAGACTTCAAGGCAAACAACATAATAAGGGATAAGAATGGATATTGCTTAATGATCAAGGGAACAATGGCCCAAGGAGACATAACTGTAATAAACATATATGCACCCAATTAAAGATCACTGAATGTATGAATCAAATTATCACATAATTGAAAAAAGGATATAGACAACTCAACAATAATCATAGGAGACTTTAATACACCACTTGCAAGGAAGGACAGGATATCAAGGAAAAAACTAAAAGATTAACATAAAAAGTTCCTCAACATCAATAAAATCAACAAACTGAACATACACATGGACACATATAGAATACACCATTCTACAAAAACACAGTATAAATTCTTCTCCAGAATACATGAATATTCTCAAAAATAGACTCACGCTGCCACATGCAGATGCAGAATGCAGGAAGATCACAGGCTGGTGTGTGTAAAGTTGTGTCGATCCAACAGTTATGGCCACAACCCAGGGCTTGCATCAGTCAGAGTCCACCAGCAGGAAGGTGAAGGCAGAGAAAAGGGAAGCTTCTCAGGGCCCTCATTATGAGAAGGCCACACCCCCAAGTAAACACCATCAGGCCGTGCCCTAATTGACAGGTCGAATAGCACCATACACTTTTATATATCTTCAGTTGACATGAAATATGTAACATCACATCAACTTACACCCCTGTGATAGTTAAGATTTATTGTGTCAACCTGGTCAATGAACACACGTGGATTAATTGAAGGACAGAAAGATAAATGTCTCAGCAAGCTTCACCTGTCTTCTCTCTTGCTCTCTGATGGTTGGACCAGTTGTGGCTGCCTTAGCTAGTTCTCTGCCTCAACTGGCAAGGCTCACTTCCTGCGAGACATCCCCGATGAGAAGCACCATGGACATACCCTGATGCAGCCTTGGGTGCTGGAGAAGCCACATGGGGACCCGTGCCAGTGCTGAGATGCTTACATGCTCACAGATTCAGCGTTCCTCCTGCATTCGGTGTCACTGCATGTGCTTTGTGAATTTGAGGAGGACTTTGTAGGTCGATGTCCGACTTATGGGCTTGGACTGGATCCTGTTGGGATGCTTAATGTGTAATTACCTTTTATATAAAACTCTCTCTTATAAAATATGAGTGTTTATGAATTTTGTTGCTCTAATCTACCTAAACTAACACAAGCCCCAATGCTAGCCCAATTCAGAAAGCTGTAAACAACAGATGTTAGGAGAGGATGTGGAGAGAATGGAACTAGTACACCCTGCTGGTGGACCTTTAAATACACACAACTGCTATGAAAAATGATAGGGTGACATTAAATCTAGTGGGAATTGAAATCTCATACAATTCAGCAACACCACTATTAGGCATGTACTCTAAAGAAATAAGGGACACAACAAAAGTGGATGTATGCTCTTCTATGTTCTTAGCAGAGTTGTTCACAAAAGCAAGAATCAGGAAGCAGCCCAGATGCCCAGCAGTGAAAAATATGGATAAAGAAACTATGATATATACACACAATGCAATACTATGCACCTTAAAAAATCGTGACGAAAGCACGAAATACTGTATGGCATGGAAGGGCCTGGAAACCATCATACGGAGTGAAGTTGTTCAACCACAGAAGGAAAAATGCGGTATGAGTCTACTACTGTAAGGAGAAGTGCCAATGAAATCCCAAACAAAGAGTAGAATGTCTGCCTACTGGCAATGAACCGTAACTCACCTCTCATATGTGCACTTCCTAAGGACAATCTTGAAAGAGAACTCACATTGGCTGGGGTCACTCCTTCAAGAAGTGGGGAAACGGTGAAGACCAGCCATTTGATCCTATACAACATTGAGACAAGGCTACAACAATCCACAGTCCCTCCACAGCAATAAGAAGAGAACCTACTGGAAAATCAAGTTCAGACCAGGGGAGGGGACGTCTACATTTCAGTGGATGCACTGATATTCCTGTTGATGGCTATGGTGGGTAAGTGGGGAGTTGCGATCTAACATTGGACAACAATAATTGTAGGGACCCTAAGGGGAGCATAAACCCGGTTTTATGTTCCTGGGTAGACTCTTCAAATATGGTACCCACACCATGGGCTAAGCACTGTGATGACCTTAGACACTGGCCTTATAGGGAATATGGTATTATTCCCCATGGGTCATACCAGAAGGACTTGATGTGGAAGCCTGACTGAATGAACTGGGCCCTCCCTCAGAATTACCTGTACTCTTGGGTACAGCACTGAAATACCCTGTTGGTTGAAAAAGCAAAGAATAGCCACCCCAAGACTGTAAAATGGCAGTTACTGGACCTTGGGAAGAACCCCTGACTTCGTGGGTGAAAGGGTCTCAGTACCACCATACATTTAATATCGCAGTGCTCCTCTTGCATTAATATGACAGGTGTTATTCTGATATGCAAGGATCTGCGCTTTTAAAAAATGGTATAGGGAATTTTCATCTTATGTTCAATGTAAACAGAGCTCAATCAATTAAGAACTCAACCTGTACAAAGCAACCACTCATGAATTGTAGCTCACAACAGAACTATGCGCACATAAATTTATCATATCAACAGTACCTTAAATTCTATGCCATTAGGTGAATTATTGATGTTATCAAGCCAATCACTTTAGACCCCAGGTACCCCATGGGGATGTTTGACAATGTTTGTCTTTTATGCTTCTTCTTCTTTTGTTTGTTTTTGATTGTGGTTTTGTTTCTGTCGTACTCCCATGGTCCTCCATAGCCTTCTGCAAGTTGGGGTTCACAATTTAAGCTCTGATGTGGGAGCCCAAATCCATCTTCAGAATATCGAGTCAGATGCCGCCTCTGGCAGGTCCCTTCTAGCGACAGATGAGGGACTCCAACAGCTTGACTAGCACGCAAGATATGATTGTAAATTTGATTATGGTAGATTGAATCATAGTATAATATGATACTTGATCAGTTAACCACTCTCTTGACCAACCTGGATTTGCTCTGGGCTCGGATATTTCTTGCTTGTTTCTGTGACAGAAACACCTTCTCTGCCTTTTTAAATATAGTTGTTGGCCCTTTTCTTTCTTAGTCTTTATTTTTATACTATTAATATTTTATTGTTCCTTTTATGTTTGCCAGTTTATGGCGCATAGACGGAGTGGATGCATAGAGACAATAATAGAGACAATAACTGATGCAATGGTTTATCAGGGACAGGGTGTGGCGGGTGAAGGGATTTGGGGAGCAAACAATGAATGCAGGCATGGGGAGGGAGCTCTAGAACTGATTTTGATGATGTATATACAACTCTTTAAAAAAGTTACTTAACTGTGGAAATGTATGCTATGTGAATATTATATCAAGAGAACTACTAAAAAAACAACAATAACAAGCAAACTTGATCAATGGTACCATGAGTGTAAAGTAGGAAGATTGTTTTTACAGCAGTTCTCAACCTGTGGGTTGCGACCCCTTTTGGGGTTGAACGAGTCTTTCACAGGGGCTGCCCGATTCATAACAGTAGCAAAATTACAGTTATGAAGTATCAACAAAAATAATTTTATGGTTAGGGGGGGGTCACCACAACATGAGGAGCTATATTAAAGGGTTGCAGCAGTAGGACGGTTGGGAACCATTGGCATAGGAGTTTATGCTAATGGTGGTGGAATAATTTGAGGAAATAGATCAATAATTGTTGTACAGCATGAAGGGTATAATCAATGGCATAGAATTATACATGTAGAAGTTGTTGAATTAGAGAATGTTTTGATGTGTATTTTTTTGCCACAATGAAAAAAATTACATGAATTAAAAATATAGTAGACCTTCAAAATAAATAAATAATAATAATGATATGCTTTTCTAGCAAACACTGTCTGAAACATTAAGAAAAACTTGATGAATAAAATGTAAGTTATAATGTATCAATCTGTCCTCAGTATTATCTCACTAATTCAACAAAAAAAATTTCAGGGCCTATTATGTGCTTGATGACATCCTTAGTACTTGGGATAAAGTGATGCACTACAATTCTTATTTTGTCTGTTAAGATATTTTATCTGCTAGTGATTATGCAATACAAATTCCAAGAGTAGGAAGCCTTAAACAAGAGGAATCCATTTTCTCACAGGAGTGTACACATTTTAAATGGAAAGCATCTCTAGACAAAGGTTTTGTCCTCTCTGTTGACTCTGAGGGAGCTCCTGGTCTCTTTCAGCATCTGTAGCCCCAGTGTTCCTTGATATGTTGGCCCTCTTCACATGGCATCACATTCCCCCTTTGTACTTATTCAAGTGTCTATCGAATCACTTATCTGTCACTTTTTCATTTTGTGGTGGCTTGCATGTTGCTGTGACGCTGAAAGTTATGGCACTAACGTTTCACAGACCAGCAGGATCATCATGGTGGGCAGGGTTCAGAGAAGGCTGAGACCATACTCAAAGGAAGGAATAGATTGTTGGCTTCTGAGGGATTAGTCACTTAAAATCTCATGAATTATAGTGAAACATTGTCAAATCCACTTCTGGAAGATGAACTTTTCAGGTTGGAAGGCTCTCAAAATACAACTGGGGAATTGCGCCTCCTCAAAGTAGAATCAACCTTAATGACAAGGATGCTCATTCATTTGCCGACGGGGCGCAACCAAAATGAGAAGAAACAGCTGCAGTGATCCAGTAATAATTGGGATATGGAATGTGTGAAGTAGGAATCTAAGAAAATTGTAAGTTGTCAAAACAAGTGGAACACATAAAAATACTTTGGTATTAGTGAGCTGAAATGAACTGGTATTGGCCATTTTGAGGCAGACAAGCTTATGGGCTACTATGCCAGGAGTGGTGAAAACAAAAGGGATGGTGCTATATTCA
Source organism: Tenrec ecaudatus (assembly GCF_050624435.1). Classification (NCBI taxonomy): domain Eukaryota; kingdom Metazoa; phylum Chordata; class Mammalia; order Afrosoricida; family Tenrecidae; genus Tenrec; species Tenrec ecaudatus. The sequence continues at coordinate 136,594,216 of NC_134532.1, forward strand.
TTGTCAAGAGAACATTTCAAGATCTATCCTGAAGTATGAAGCAGTCTGTGATAAGATAATGTTTACATACTTACAAAGAAGTTCAGTTATTGCAAATATCCAAAGTTACACATCAACCATTAAAGCAAATGATGAAGAAATAGGTATTCAGCCTGAAATTGATAAAACATACAGTCAAGATGCATTGATTATTATTGGTTGTTAGACTCTGAAAGCTAGAAACAAAGAGGAAGGAACATAGTTAGAAAATTTGGCCTGGGTGATCAAAACAAAGCTAGAGATAATATGATAGAATTTTCCAAGACTAACGACTTATTCAATGCAAAAACTATTTTTTCACAAAGTGAACAGTAATACATACATGTAGTTTTTCCAGATGGAATGCACAGAAGTCAAATTGACTACATCCGTGGGAATAAACACGGAAGAAGCTCAATATTATCAGCTAAAACTAAATGGTGGATTTGGTTTAGGAATAACTCATCAATTGCTCATATATAAGTTTAAGTTGAAGCTCAAAAATTTTAAAGCAAGTCCAAGAGAGACAAAATACAACCATGAGTATTTTTCACTTGAATTTTAGAGACCATCTCAAGAGCAGATTTGCACATTGAATACTAATGATAGAAGACCTGATGTGCTGTGGGATCAAGGACATTTATACAGGAAAAAAAGCCAGTTCATTAAGAAGACAGGAAAGAAACAAAGACCAGAGTAGATATCAGAGGAGTGTACACAATTTGTTCTTAAATATAGGGTAGCTAAAGCAAATAAGGAAGCCAAAGCACTGAGCAGAAAATTTCAAAGCACATGTATAGAAAGCAAATTAAAGCATTATAATTAAATGTACAAACCCTGGCGTTAGAGAGCTATAAAGGAACCCACCCAGCATGTCTCAAGCTGGTATGAAAGAATGAAAGAAAAAGGCAAGTCTCAAGTTTCTATAATGAAGAATTCAATGCCCAAAATATTGAAAGATGCAGGAGGTATCAAAATATGGCACGAGGAATGCACACAGTGACTGTATCAAAAAAGCAATCGTCTACATTTAACAATTTCAAGAGAGAGCATATATTCAAGAACCAATGGTACTGAAGGAAAAAGTCCAAGCTGCACTTATTACATTACATTAGCCAAAGCAAGGCTCTAGGCATTGACGGAACACCACCGACATCTTTCAACAATATGAAGCAGCACTGGAAGCACTCACTGTCAATGCCTAGAAATTTGGAAGATGACAACCTGGACAACTGACCAGAACAGGTCCATATGTGTGTCCATTCCAAAGAAGACAACCAAACAGAATGGGGAGATTATCTAGCAATTCCTTCATACCACATGCAAATTTTTGTTTAAGATAATTAATAATCTGATGCAGCGGGAACTTCACAGGGAGCTGCCCCTGGCAAGAGGCTTTCAGAAGAGAGGGATAGTATGCATTGCTGACATCAAATGGATCTTGGCTGAAAGCAGAGAAAGATGTTTGCTTGTGTTTTATTGACTGTGCAAAGGCATTCCTCTGGGGATCATGCAAACTAAAGGTTGCATTTTGAATAATGGGAATTCCAAAACACTTAATTGTGCTCACGCCAAACCTCTACATAAATCAGGAAGAAATTGTTTGAAAGAAATACTGCATGGATTAATCCAGGGAAGTATTGGGTCTTCTGTCTATATCTTCAGTATAGGTTGCAATGTAGTGTTAAAAAACCCAAACCAACCAAACAAAAAGTCTCACAACTGTGCTAATAGACAACATCTTGAATAAATTGAGAACGATTAACGTCATCAAGGATTTCATTTTGCTTGGATGTACATAGAACACTCATGGAAGCAATAGTCAAGAATCCATATGATCCATTGAATTGGGCAAATCTGCTGGACAAGACTTCTTTAAAGTTAAGTAAGAGCAAAGATGTAACTTTGAATGCTAAGGTGCACTTGACCCAATCATGGTATTCGCAATGGCCTCATACACTGTGTAATCTGGACAATGAATCAAAAAGACTGAAGAAGAATTGATGCATTTGAATTATGGGGCTGACAAAGAATACTGAATGTCACAAGCACTGGCAGAACAAGTAAATCTGTCTTGAAAAAAAAAAAACATAGCCAGACGGCTTCTTAGAAGGGAGGATGGGGGCTTTGCCTCACATCCTTTGGATATGCTATCAGGAGTCATCAGTTCCTGGAAAAGGGCAGCGTGCTTGGTAAAGTGGAGGGGAGAAAGCAAAAGAGTGGGATAACTTCAAAAAAACTGACACTGACTTCAAACACAGCAATTGTGAGGCTGACTCGGAACTGAGTAGTGTTTTATTCTGCTGTACAGAGATTCTCCTTGCGTTGACACCTAACAACAAAAGTGTGTAATATGTTTTCTGTCTCATTCAGAAGTGATTCAGAGGTGATGTGACCACTAATACAGAAAACCCTATTCCCAAACCCGATTATGTCTACCAGTCTGGTATTGCTATTGCTAAGTGCTCTAGAGTCCATTCTCCCTCACCAGAACCCTAGGGCATTGTCACAATTGTTATGTTTTAACCCATGTTGTAGCCACTGTCCGTCGATGTTGTCCAGGGTCTCCCTCTCTTTTTGCTGTTTTTCTACTTTACCAAGCATGAAATCTTTTTCAAGGACTGGTCTTTCCTGATAGCATTTCTTAAATATGTGACATAAAGTATCATCATCCTCCATTTTAAGAAAATTTCTGGATGTCATTCTTCCAAGACAGATTTCTTTATTATTTTGGCAGTCCATTGTACCCCGACTCATCACAACATTATGTATAGCAGAAAGAAATGATACCTCATCCCATGTCATCCTCTCAATCCTTGCTATATTTCTGTCCATTGTTACAGCCACTGTGTTATTTCATTTAGTTGAAAACTCCCCTTTTCTGCTGATCTACTTTTATAAGCATCGTGTCCTTCTCCAGGGATGGTGCTCTCCTGATAACGTGTCCAAGGTATGAAAGGCAAATTATCACCGTCCCTTGCCATCTAAAGAACATTTTGGCTAGACTCTCTGCAAGACAGCTTTGTTCTTTTTCCTGCCAGGTCTTGATATTTTCAATATTTTTTTGCCAATAACCTGGGCAGTTCTTTTCAAGTCTTCTTATTCATGATCCAGTTGCATGCACTTGATGTTACTGAAAATACTATTGCTTGAGTCAGGTGTCTCTTAGTCCTCAAAGACATTGCTTTGTTCTTTAATACTTTGAAGATGTTCTTTTTTATTTGCATCAGATTTATCCAAACAATATGTCATTTGATTCCCTGACTTAGGCTTTCATGAACATTGACTGAATGTGGATACAAATAAAATGAAATGCTTGACAACTTCAGTGTCTTCTCCCTTTCTCATAACGACGTTTCTTGGTCCAGCTGTGAGCTTTTTTTTTTTCTTTCTTTTACTTGAGGTATAATTCCCTCCAAAGGCCGTGGTCTTCCTTCGTGATTGCTTCCAGTAGCCGTGGCTTTCAGCAAGATGATGTCACCTGTAAGTAAGCCTTTCTCTAATCCCGATGCCTCAGTTCTTTGCAGTTTTAAAGTGCAGTTTCTCAGATTTTATTTCACATGCAGATTGACTCAGTTTGGTGAAAGGATACATCCCTGATGTATAACTTCCATGATTTGAAACTATGCAGTGTCCTCTTGTTCAGCCTGAATGATTGCATCTTAGTCTGTGTACAGGATCTGCATGAGAACTATGTAGTGCTCTAAAATTCCCATTCTTTGCAATGTTGTCCATAGTTTGCTGTGAGCCACAGAGTTGAATGCCTTTGCATAGTCAACAAAACGCAACTAAATATCTTTCTAGTTCTCTGCTTTTAGCCAAGATCCATCTGACGTCAACAATGCTACCCCTCGTGTCATGACCTCTTGCAAACTGAGATAGTTGAGGTTTATTGTGCCAACCTGGCTGATAAACACATGAGCCTTACCTTTCTGATTCTCTGGCCTCTTGTTCTCTGATGGTTGGACCAGAGTGCGGATGCCTTAACTGCCAAGGCTCACTTCCTGAGGTGAAGCCACAATGGACTTACCCTGATGTAGCCCTGGGTGCTGGAGAAGCTGCGTGGAGACCCCTGCCAGCACTGAGGTGCTTACACTACCACTGGATTCAAAGCCATTTTATGCACTGGCCTGTGATCCTCCTGCATTCAGCATCATTGTTTGTGTTTTGTGAGCCTGAGGAAGACTTTTTAGATAGGTGTCAGACATATGGGCTAAGTAGGACTTATGGGGCCTGGTGTGGACTGGGTTGGGATGCTTTCGGAAGGTACACTTACCCTTTATATAAAACTCTCTCCTATACATATATGAGTCTCTGTGGATTTGTTTCCCTAGTCTACCCAGACTAACACATGAACCCTGCTTGAATTTCTGGTGTCTCCCCGTGGATGTACAACTGCGATCCACTTTTAAATTCACTCAGCAAAATTGAATTGATTGTGACAGTAATTATATCAATAATTTCTAAAGTCAAAGAAAGTTTGCTTTTCTTTGGAACGGGTGAAATATGAATCCATTCTACTTTGTTGGCCAGGTAGCTACCTTCCAAATATCTTGGGATAGGTAAAAGAGTACTTCCAACACTGCTTCAGTTTGTTGAAATATTTATGTACCCCCAAACAGGAGCTGGAATCCTAACCAATAGCATATATACCAGAGTTCTGTTTTCAAGGTCACAAAGTACCCATCTTAAAGTGGTTTAATCAAATGGGGAAAAAACGTACTTGAGTAGAGATTCCCTCCACTGCTCAGAACTCAAATGACATTCTCCAAATCTATTTGTTCACGCTGCTTCCTCTGGATTGTCTCTATTTTCAGGTTCTGCCAGATGGCCTTGCACAGCTTCAGGCTCACAGCATGATGTTACGCAGCACAAGAGACATCACACTTCCCTGGTGTTGCAAAGGAGATAGTAGAATTGATCTCATGGGTCCTGAGTGACTTGCTTTGTGTCTGGTGTCTCCCCATGAATGGCAGGAGATGGAATTAGCTGCTTGGCTTTTCCTGGCTGCATGTTTTACAACTCGCTTCCAGAGATGGATTTAGCTTTACTTGAAGCAAATGATCTAAGACTGTGAAAGAGCTGGTTGATTACTTAGGAAGGAAATCAGGGTCCGGACACTAAAACGAGATCTCCTCCTGAATAGTCAGAAGGCCATTGTGCATGCCTTTGCTCTTTCTGCTTCTTGTCTAGAGGACCAAATCTCCCCTTCATGCCAATCAGTAATACCATCTATTTTGTTGCAAATGAGTTTTTAGTTTAGTGCAGTCTGATCTTACGCCTACTGCAGGATTTTCTTCTATATTCACCAGCAAATCAAACTTTCACTTTAATATCACCAAAGATAAGAGTTCATTGCCTCAAGATATAGCATGGCCACTGGGCTCTTCATGATGTAGCATGGAATCTCAGTATATTTTTCACTCTGCACATGGGAATGATTATCGGCCTCTTATTCTTTGATCATAGTAAAAAGCTTACATGTGTAGACATATTCATGATGTCACTAAAGATTGAACCAGTCTGGCTAATACAATCAAAAGTTTTAATGGGCTTTGTTTCTACTTGGTCTTACTTAAAAGAGCTTTTTACTAGGAAGTGGTGATATTTATTGAACTTTGCATCTTGGTGACTTAACATTTGCAAAAAAGGTTGCATTGGGTACTACAAATAGATTCAGTGTCCACCCTTTCACGTGGCAATTGTGGGGGACTGGATCTCAGAACTATCTTTCAAAGACTTGTGAATAGAAAGGTAGCAGAAATAACGTCTATACGGATACAAAGTTGGTGACTTGATTTTTTACTCTAAGTGCTTTGTTGTCGTTAGTTAACCTCAAGTTGTTGTTGTTAGTTGCCATTCAACTCCTCAAGACTTCATATGCGCATAATATGACTGCTTCATAACATTTCCAAGACTGTGATCTTTGGAAAGCAGGTGACTAGGATCTTAGGTGGGTTTCAACTATCATTCTTTCAGTTAGTTGTTGCGGTTTAGTTAGTAGTATTTTGTGCTGTCCCAGGACTCCTTAAAGTGCTTTCAAAAGGTGTAAAATATTGCATGGCTTGGGGATGGCATTGCTGCACACATAAGTAACACGTGCTATCCATGAACCTCCAACAGTGTTAAATTTCTGTGTGAAAATAAAGCTGGGTAACAAAATTGAATTGTTAAAAATCTATGAATCATGGATAGAACCAAGAGAGGAAATCAGTTGCCTTATTCGCTCATTCACTGCCATTGAGTCAAATCCAACTTATGGTGACCAGAGAGGACAGGGTAGCATTGCTCTTGTGGCTTTCTGAAAGTAACTCTTTATGGAGTAGAAAGACTTGTCTTTCTTCCAGGGAGCAGCTGGTGGTTTCAAACTGCTGACTTTGTGGATAGCGGCCCAATGGTAACCATTACATCACCAGGGCTCTCAACTTACTTGCCCAGGGTTATCTTAAAATCTACAGTGGAATCAAGAAGAACGTGCAGAGTAATTGCAGGAACCACTGTTTCAGTCTTTGCCATCACTGGGGGAAATTTATGGAAGATTACAATGAGGTTTTATCTATTCATCCCCAAAATAGCTTCATTAAGTGTTGCCCACAGGAAGTGGTTTTTGGAGAGGGAGAGAATTTAACAGACATATATATGTCTCATTTTCTTTTTATTGTTATTATTGTTTTTTTTACTGTGGTGTGTGGGAAAGTATACAGAGCAAATTAGTTTTCCCTTCAGCAATCTATACACATTTGTTTCATAACATTAGTTGAAATTACCCCAATTAACAACATTCTCTCCACTTCCTTCTTGGCCATCCCATTTCCGTTTGTCCTTCTTTCATGTCATTTGAACTTTGTTTTGGAGCAAATGCTGCCCTGTTTTTCTTTTTTAGTTCTTATTCTAAGGAATACATTATTGATGAGTGTTGCTATTCACTTTATAAGCTTGTCTGTTATTTGTTTACAAGGTGATCTCTGGAGGTGGCTCAGTTTACAGGGCATTTACAGAGCCCAGAAGAAACTGTGGTGGTAGCACCATGAGTTAAGGGTTGGACTGCTAACTGAAAGGTCAGTGGTTTGAACCCACCAGCCACTCCTCAGGAGTGAGATGAGGCAGTCTGCTTTCATTAAGATTTATGGCCACAGAAATCTCTCTACTTGATGTACACCTGAGAGAAATAGTAGTCTTTAAATGAGTAGATGTAACCACATCCATGTTTTTTCATAGCACAATGTCCATGAATGGAAGATTAGATGAACAAATTGTAGTCCATGCATGAAACAGAATATTACCCAATGTTAAAGAATAGTAATGCATCTGTGAAATACCTTATAACATGGATGTTAAGTAGAATGGTCAATCACAAAAGGAGAAATATTGTAAAATGTCAAGCAAAGTTTTTCACTCTTAAAAATTCATTCTTTGATGGTTCCTGGGAGTGGGAGGGGAAGGAAGGAAGTCACCAGTGAGAAGGTAGACATGTGTTGACTTGGGAGAGGGGAAGGCAGCATACCATAAGAGAATGGTAGGCAAAAAGAAAAAAAAGAAGAAGAAAAAGGAGAGCCAGGAAGCGATACTAGGAGAAATGCAAGAGCTACATCTTGCATTAGCAGTGATCTGCAAGCAGACGCATGGGCTACGCGTACAGGCGTACAGCATGTGTGAGGGAGCATTGGAGGTTTGTATATAGGTACTGACCTTTGCTGCAAATATATTCATAAATATGGTGAGGCACACTTGGATGCTCCTCAGAAGCGAGGATGGTGAGACTTCAGCTCATGTACATACATGTTAGGAGGAGATATCAGTCTCTGGGGAAGGACATTACACTTGGCAAAGTGGAAGGTCAATGAACCAGAGAAAGATCCTTAATTCAGTAGACTGACATGGTGGCTGCAGCAATGAACTCAGACATAGCCATGATTGTGAGGGTGGTGCAGCCCACGCAGTGCTCTGTCTCATTGTACTTGGGGTTGTAAGTCGGAGTGGACTTGATAGCACAAAGCAACAACAAGGGGAACAACTGTTTATACGAATGCTTTCCATTCCATCCTTTACCTAGATCATAAAAACAAATATTGTGATCTTGTTGGGAAACTTTTTAATCATTGAAAATCAATTGCAAAGACACTGCTAACACAACATATATAGTAACTTTTAGGTTGTAAAACATTTTGATGAGTAAAATTTCATTTTATGTTTCTTAGCTTTTAAGTTTTATAAATTAGTTTTTTCATTGCTGTTTTTAAGAATACACAGAGCATAACACCCACTGACTCAATAGTTTCTGGTGTACAATATAGCAATGCTAATTATATTTTAAGCTATTCACCCATTCTCACCTTTCTGACATGTTTTATATTTCTTTTTTAAAATAGCTTTTTCTCAGTGTGTTAGGTTGGGTTGACTAGAGAAATAAAATCATATGTGTATAAGAGAGAGCTTTATATCAAAGAGTAATTGTATATTCAGAAAACAACCCAGCCCAGTCCAGATCAATTCTATAATTCCGATATTAGCCCACATGTCTGATACCAGTCTATGAGTTCCTCTTCAGACTCACACAACACATGCAATGATGTTGGATACAGGAAGATCACAGTCCTGAAGGTACAAAGTCTTGTGGATACAGTGGCGGTGGAAGCATCTCAGTGCTGGCGTGGGTCTCCACGTGTCTCATCCAGCTATAGGGCTCTGACTGGGATAAGTAAGGCTCTATGTTGTCTTGTCAGCAGGAAGACAAAGTAGAGAGTGTGTGTGTCATGCCTCTAGGGAGGAAGACAGGAATTCCCAGAATCCTCAGGAGAAGGCCATGCTGACAGCGAGGCATCGTTGCCTATAACAGGCTAGACTCCACCAATTCGCTCAAGTTGACAGGAGATTATGTAACTGCCACACTCAAACTAATCATGACCTCCTCTCCAAAATATACCAAAACATTTAAGAGTACACAAGAGGAAAAAATAGGCATCCTGATTTAACCTTAAATGTCTGCTGATAGAAGTTTGAAAAGATAAACGCTACACCACTGTTCTCTGTATAAACCTGACCTTCTGAAAATTTTTATGTTTAATTTTTCTTCTCTCAGGATGTATCAGATGCTAATAGTTTAGTTTTCCTTGATGCCTCATGAGATAGTATTTCTCCATGAGGGGGACTTATGTTTTTGTCTCTATTGGATACTACACCAATGCGGAGGTTCAGCTAACCTGTACTGGACTGGGAGCCCAGGTGCTTAGATGATGCACAGTGTATGAAAGAGCACACAATAAAAAATCATCCCATGTGCTTGTACAATTGTGGAATATTTTACAGATGGCAAACCTCTGCATAATGATCTGAGCGCCCATGTATAAAATGGTGGGAATAGTAGTAACCTGACGAACTTCAGAGTGATAATAAGAATCAAGATCATCCCAAGTTGACTCCTATGAAGTGGAGATCAGTACACTCGCCGTACTTTTTTCTCTCTTCACCAGTTCTGATACCAGTTGGCTCTTCCATGGCACATTTTATTTCTCATCTGGGTTTGATAATCCATTGTAATGGCCAGACAGAATTCATAGGTTCTGCTTACAGATATGCAGTTGATTAAGGACCAGGGACAACTCAGAAGCAGAATCAATAGGCTGCAACACAGGCTCAAGATCAGGAGACACGCAGGCTGTCTCCCTTCCTCAGTGCAGGACAGCTCTCTCAGCTCCTCTCTCGAGAACACATCTCCTTTGGGACCTTGAGGACAAGTTCCTCTTAGCCTTACTGGTCCCTTCTGAGTCTCTCACTGGCAGTCCCTGGTCCATACTGCAGTTCTCTTCGGAGATTTCTTGTCTCCTCCTTTTCTCTCCTTTTTCTTCCTTTTTCCTTCTCTCTGATGCCTTTCTTCCTGCTTATTTCTATCTCATAAACCTTTATGGAGCTGATTACACTCCCTAACCAACAATATATATCAATATATGCATTCACAGAGATCGAGATAGAGATATATCTCCAAGTTGGGAGGAGCACAAACCAAATAATCCTCCATGGGAGGCCTCAGATATGCTGTATATGTATTCTACAGGCAACCTCTGCAAGGCGCTTACCAATCACAGGACAGGCTACATCCCCATGGGAGGCCACACATACTTTGCTTACGTATTCTACAGACCAACCTCTGCAAGGTGCTTACCAGGCTACAGCCCCGGACCAGACTAGGAATATAAAACCAGGTTGTTTACATAGTATTCAAGATATGGAACAAACCTTCTGGGAATAGAAAACTAGAGTTTAGGCAGAAAAAAAACCCTCTAAATCTTTCCCCCAAAACCAAGGCCACAAAATGTATTCATTTCACCACACCAACTTTTGTCATATTTTTATAACAAAATAAGCACATCAACATTTTGAAAATACACTTGCTGGTCAATGAGAAAAAGATGAGGGTGTCTGTTCCCGTACAGATTTACAGTCTTGGAAGCTCTATGGGTTCTCTGAGTCAGAGCCAACTTGATGGGAGTGGGTGGGTTTGTATTAATAGGGAAAAGACAATCACACATATCATGTTACTAAAACAATTTCCACTAAGATTTTTCAATTGCTAGTATTATTATAAATGCACTAGTCTGCATTTGTAGCTGCATTTAAAGCTGGACTATGCCAAGAAATGTGCAGCATCATGATTGAGGGAAGGTTCACTAACAACCTGCAGTCTGCACTGGCACATGCTTGCTGGCTGAAGGCCAAGTCAACTTGAAGCATGCACTGATCAAAGACAACCGCCTACAGTCTACATTAGACCGCACCATGAAGACAGCAAAAATCCTCCCAATGTGACTAGTCAGTAACCTTCTGACATATAGGGAAAAGTTTGAAGTTGTTGGGATTTCATTTTACATGGATCTTCATCAATGCCTGTGGAAGCAGCAGTCAAGAAACTGAATGATGCATTGCATTGGGCAAATCTGCTGAAAAGACCTTTGTAAAGACTCATTTTGAGGACGAAGGTGTGCCTGATCAAAGACAGTGTCTATTTTCAATGACTTCATATGCATATGATTTCTGGGAAATGAATAAGGAAGACCACAGAAGACTTGATGCAATTGAATTATGGAGTTCGCAAAGGATATCATGGTAAATATACCATAGATTGCCCCCCCCCACCCTACTATCATGATCCAAATTCTACCTTACAAATCCAGCTGGACTGGAGGATGTTTATTGGCACAGATAGGAACTGGAAACACAGGGAATCCAGGACAGACGAACCCCTCAGGACTAGTGGTGACAGTGGTATTACCAGGAGGGTAGAAGGAAGGTGAGGGAGAAAGGGGAACAGATTACTAGGATCTACATATAATCTCCACCCTAGGGTACAGACAGAGAAAAGTGGGTGAAGGGAGATGTCAGATGGTGTAAGATATGGCAAAATAATAATAATTTATAAATTATCAAGGGTTCATGGGGGAGGGGTGATTGGAGAGGAAAGGGGAAAATGAGGAGCTGATACCAAGGGCTCCAGTAGAAAGCAAATGTTTTAAAAATGATGAGGGAAACAAATGTACAAAAGTGCTTGAGACAATAGATGGTTGTATGGATTGTGATGAGTTGTACGAGCCCCCAATAAAATGATTTAAAGAAAAAAAAGGATGAAAAAATGTGTTAGAAGAACAACAGGTAAAATGTTACTCAAAATGGTGGATTGCGAAATGATGTCTCAAGTACATTGAACCTGCAGGTCACTTTGAATCAGGAGCAACTTAATGGCACCAAACACCAATAGAATTACCATATATAGTCATGTATGAGCTGAGTTTCTGGCACATTTTTAATGCAGTTTTTGTGGGAAAATTAGGTGCCTTGGCTGATATTCGGGCCAGCTTATACCCGAGTATATAAGGTATATCATTCATGAATAGAGAGATTATTTTACTTCTTGCTTTCCAAATCTTAATAAATTTCTTACATTGGAAATAAACTCTCATGTCTCTAAAGACCTCAAATCCACTTTAGATGAGTTTTCTCTCCTTTTTTTCAGCCACTCAGACCAATATTTATATCCGAGGAGTTAAGGAATCAAGAGGGTTTTAAGGCTGTGAACTTTTACTCTCAGTGATTGGTTTGCCTTCATTTTAAAAGCAGCCTAGTCTGTGTAGTTTCACCGGTCATCTCAACAAATGACATCACTACAAATCCTGTTAAACACCCCATAAATGCAGAGTGCTCTATTTTTCTTCCTTCCCTCCTAGAATTTCTACCCTGACCCTCTGTGTTCCTGCGCCCACCTTTGACTTCATAGTCGCTCATAGTCTTCAAAATATGCCCATTTAACCCTGCCTCATTTACATGGTGGATGACTCACTCCACAATGGGACTGTAGATATAGGGGTAGGAGCCTAGGATGGACAATACATTACAGAATGCAGGACCATGACTAGAAGGGCCATACAAAGTAAGTAACTACACTGCGTCTTATATTAGCAGCTCATGGCTCCCGTCCTCCACTGAAGATGTAGACTAGACAGCTGGAGGAAGAATAGTGCCTACTCTGTTATTGTTCTAGTTGTTAGGTGCCCTAGAGCCCTGGTGGGGTAGTGGGTAAGCATTGGGCTGTGATCCTCATGGTTGGCAGTTCGAAGCCACCAGAAGCTCTTTGGAGAAAGATTGGCCTTTCTATTCCTTCAACAGCTACAGCCTTGGAAGCCCACGGGGGCTCGCTATGAGTCAGTATTGACTTGATGGCAGTGAGTGAGTGACTGACTGACTCACTCATATCAACATGAGGTACAGCAGAAGGAAATGTCTCATGGATCTGCACCGTCCTCACAATATTTGCTACGTCTCAGTCTTTTGCTGCAGCTATTGTGTCAATCCATTTCATCAAAAGTCTCCTGTTTCTGCTGCCTTGCGTTAGACAGGGTTTGCTAGAGAAACAAATCCAGAGATGCTCTTATGTGTGTAAGAGAGAATTTTATATCAAAGAGTAATTGCATATTGAGAAAACACCCCAGCCCTGTCCAGATCAAGTCCATAATTCTGATATCAGCCCATATGTCTGGTACTGGTCCATAAATTCCTCTTCAGACTCGCACAGTACATGGAGTGATGCTGGATGCAGGAAGATCACAGGCTGGTGGGTGAAAAGTTTTGTGGGTCCAGTGGTGTGGAAACATCTCCAGGTGGCTCCTTCAGCTCCTGAGTGTGTCTGCTCAGATGTAAGGTGAAGCAGAGAGAGTGTGTGTGTCCCACCTTCAGGGAGGAAGAGAGGAAGTTCCCAGAATCCTCATGAAAAGGTCATGCCCACCAGGAGGCATCATCAGGCTGGGACCTGACTGACAGGCTAAACTCCAACCCTTCACTCTGTTTATCATGTTGACATTAAATTACCATATATACTCAAGTCCAAGCTGACCTGAATATCAGCTGAGGCACCTAATTTTACCACAAAACTGCATTAAAAATGTGCTGAAACAGCTCAGCTTATCCATGAGTACATATGGTGTGTAACTACCACATGACTCTTCTTTAGCAAGTGGAATGTCCTCTTTCAAAGACTTATTTCTCTTGATGTAATCCCCAAAGTCTCACCCCCATCACGTCTAAGGAACATTTTGGCTGTATTTTCCCCATGAGCGATTTGTTCATTTTTGCCCTGGGAGTCCATGGTACATTCCATATTCGTCACCAGCATCAAAATCAAAATGTACTACTCATGCTCAGGCTTCTTCATTCCTTCACCAGCTTTCCCAGCATCAGGGAAAAGACAACTCCTGCTGCCAGCGGCACCTCACAACTGCCATGCCAGATAACGTATGACATAGAAATCTTTGTTTAACTCGTCACCTCGCTGAGCTTGAAAGGAAGGGTCAGATAGGCACCTGGACGGAGAGAGGAGGAAAGAGCACCATTTCATCGTAGCAGGGAATTAGAGAAAGATGGAGCCAACCCATTAATGAGTAAGAAGGATGTAGCTAAAAATTTCAGTGAATTGCTCAAAGCTGAGTGCAGTTTACCATAAGCGTGTAGACCCTGGTTGCTGTAGATTGAGACGCATTGTCCCTGGTGACATAAATCCTAACTGGTGGAAGAGACTCTGGAAGACACTGATACTATCCGTAGGCATTGGGAAACATAAGTGGCCATTTAAAGTGTGTTGCTTGCTTTGGATGACATAGTACATTGTTTAACCCATGCTGTGGAGGCACAGACATGTTCAAATTTTTTAGCATACGCATTTATGGATAATTGACGAGGCTTGAATGTTCTATTGGACAAGCTCAGGGAAATCTGCGTGGATGTTAATATTATATGTCGTAAGCTGTTGACATGATAGGTGAATTGAAACAATGTATGTTTGTGCTCATCAGCCAAAGCCAAGTCTCCAGGAATTGATGGACTGGACTGCCCATTGAAAAGTTTCAGAAAGCTGGTGAAGCACTGGAAGCACTCACTCTTCTATGCAGGCAATTTGGAAGACAGCTACTTCGTCAATTGACTGGAAGAGATCCATATTGTGTCCGTTTCAAAGAAAAGTCACCCAACAGAATGCTCATATTATCGAACTATGCCATTGATATCGCACGCTAGTAACATTTTGCTTAAGATCGCCAGCCATGGGTCCAGTAGTGCACTGACAGGGAACTGCCGGAAGTTCAGGCTGGATTCAGACGAGGGCGTGGAACATGGAGTTTCATTGCTGATGCAGATGGATCTAAGCTGAAAGCAGAGAATACCAGATGTTTATTTGTGTTTTATTGACTATGTCAAGGCATTTGACTCTGTGGATCGTAATAAACTGTGGATAATCTTCAAATGAATGTGAATCCCAGAACATTTCACTGTGTTCCTTTGGCACATGTACATGAATCAAGAGCCAGTTGTTCATACAGAACAAGGAAATACTACATGGGTTAAAATCATGAAAGGTATGCCTCAGAGTTGTATCCTCTCACCATATTTATGCAATCTGTATGCTGAGAAAATCATCAGAGAAGCTGGGCTAGATGAGGAAGTATGTGGCATCAGAATTGGAGGAAGTCTTATTAACAACCTGTGGTACACGGATGGTAAAACCATGATTGCTGAAAGTCAGGAGGACCTGAAGCACTTGCTGAAGAAGAACAAGGATTGTAGCCTTTGGTGTGGATTACAACTCTATGTGAGGAAGGTCCAAATCCTCATGACTGGACCAATAGGTAACATTGGGATGAATGGAGAAAAGAGGGAAGTTGTGATCCATGCTCAAAGAAGCAGCAGTGGATTTCAGAAGACCTGCTGCACAAGATCTCTTTAGAGCAGCGGTTCTCAACCTGTGGGTTGTGACCCATTTGGGGGTCAAATAACCCTTTCACAGGGGTCGCTTGATTCATAATAATAGCAAAATTACTGTTATGAAGTAGCAACGAAAATAATGTTATGGTTGGAGGAGTCACCACAACACGAGGAACTGTATTAAAGGGTCACAGCATTATAAAGGTTGAGAACCACTGCTTTAGAGTATTGAAGAGCAAGGATGTTACTTTGAGGACTCAGGTGCATTTGACCCAAACCATGGTATTTTCCATCATATCATATGCATGTGAAAGTTGGACACTGAATAAAGACTGTAGAAGAATAGATGCATTTGAATTGTGATGCTGGAAAAGAATATTGAAAGCACTCTGAAGTACTTCCAAACCAACCTGCTTTGGAAGAAGTAGGGCCAGGATGCTCCTGAGAGGCGAAGATGGCAAGACTCTGTTCTACACACTTTGGACATATTGTCAGGAAAGACTTGATCCTGGAGATCATGTTTGGGAAAATGGAAGGGACAAGAAAACAAGGAAGGTCCTGGACAAGATGGAGTGACGTGGTGGCTGCATCAATGTCTCGGGCAAAGGAACAATGTTGACCGCAGCACAGGACCTTTCAGTGTTTTGTTCTGTCGTGCATAGTGTCCCTATAGGTTGGTGGCACCTAACAACAACAACAAAACATCATGCTTGTGCTAAAAGGGAAGACAGTTTGACTATCTAAGATAGAGACACAGGGCCCCTGATGGTGACGTGGTTGCAGGTTGGGCTGCGATCCACATGGTGGGCAGTTTGAAACCACTAGCAGCTCCGAGGGAGAAAGACTCTGGGCTTTCTACCCTGTAAACAGTTCAGAAACCCACAAGGGGTCACTGGCAGTCAGCATGCACTGGATGGCCGTGAGAAGGTAGACTCAGTGAGTTGCTGGAACTTGTTTTCATGGTTCAGGAAAATCGAGGGCCATGTTTCCGCAAAGCCTTCTAGTCTCTTATAATGACTTTCACTTTCCCTTGTTTGTTTCACAACTGCTCAATATCTGTTTTTCAGAATTCTAAAATCTTCTATGAAGCCTTTCTTGTGGATGACTCAAAGATAAAAGAAAAAGAACTCATGCTGATTCATACACAAACTGAAAAATCAGATCTGTACACACAAAGCATTATAGTCAAAGAGGAGGGAGAGGGGAATTGTTGAGGGGGATTGGAAATAAAGAGAGAATGTCCCTTTCAATTGACTGACTGCTCACATTAGATCACATAATGGAAGGTGATTACACGGTGTCTACCAGACCACTGAGAATCATATTCTAGTCAAATTGACTCATAGTATTAGCCATCAAACCTTATCACTTCATCTGTAAAATCAAAAGTATAGCTTTTCTTTTGTTGGGTTAAATTAAAATACAATACACCTAAAATCACGTATAACTTGTTAAAAAAACCTCTGATACAGGTACTCAATAAATGATTTATAAATATTAGCTAATATTACTGTTTCTTTTAAACTATCTAGGAACCTTGGTGGCATAGTGGTTACATGTTGGGTTGTTAACTGCAAGGTCAGCAGTTTGAAACCACCAAGTGCCCCGCAAGAGAAAAATGAGGCTTTTTACTCCTGTAAAGAGTTAGCCTTCCCTTTTAAAGTTGTTTCAGTTTTTAATATTTTAAAATTGATTTTGATGAATGTTTGCCTATATTTTGTATAGTCATTGTTGATGTTTTGTTCACTTGCTTCCTGTTTGTCTTTTATATGATGTTCTGTATGTGAAATCCAGGGTAGGTAGAACTGTAGAGACAGTCGCTGAATTGCTATCGCCTGTGGACATGTCAGGGGAGCTTGGGGGGGCAGGTGGGGAGGTGACAACAATGAGTACAAAAAGCAAGTGTTCTGGATGGATTGTGGGGATAATTGCACAAATCTTAATATAATCGAACAGTGAAGCTATATGGAAGGTGACGCATATGCCAGTAAAACTATTAAAAATAAAGTTACGCTCTTGGAAACCCACAGGGACAGGACTCTGTTGGATTTCTGAGTCAGAATGGACCCAGTGGCAATGAGTTTAGAATTTTTTGAAAGCTTGTCCCAGCAGCTCATTATTTCTAGGCTTGATTTGCTTCTAATTACAGCACTCATGAATAATTTCTTCAACCCCAAAGCTCACCGTTTTATCCCCAGCTCCAATGTTATTGATGGGCACACAGTAAGTCTTTGTTAAATGAATTTCTTTAATGAAACAATGCATGCGATATTCTTAATGCAATGATTCAAATATGGCACTCAGCAATTGCCAGCTCTTAGTAATAAACACAAAACTGTTTATTAATAGTATTGTATTATGAATATGCACTATAATAAATGAATGCTTGTACCCTATGAATGTAGTCTGAAGACAAATTATACTACAAACAATGATGTTTGGGTTTTAATATACACCAGGTTTTCAAAAAGGTTGTGGAAAATACAATTAAAGGTAATGGAATTTTTCCATGAACTTTGAAACCCCTTCATATAAATATATTTTTATGTATGTACACATAGTAAAATACTAATGCTACTTTTATGATTGGCTTGTCTACTTCCAAGGACAAAAGCATATGTCTGGACCTTGATGTCTCATTTGAGAATATACCAGTCTCAACCCACTCATCACACCATCGCCCTTACTCCTCTGGCAGACTAGGACACACAGGACTAATTGAACACCCAAAGCAGGTCCTGTATGAGATGTCAAGTCCAAGGCATAGCAATGAAGACTAAATAAAATATATTTTGTTTATAATTATTTATCACCTATAGTGAAGAATGTTGATCAATTGGCAGTCTTGAATTGACTTATTATTCAAGGACATTGGAAATGGCAGGCCAATTTCTGTAATATCCAACCAGGTGGTAGGATTTCTAAGGGCAGCAGGCAGCAGACACTATGCTCCTCAGTCCTTGAATGCAATTTCCCATGAAGAGCAGCTAAGTTAATAAATAAAAGTTATCTCATTTATCACTAGGCAAGTAACTGAATCTCTCCGAGATGATGTGCTTTATCCTTCTTGTGCTCCCTTTTATGGTCTCCATATTTGTGTACTGACATTTGCTAACAATTGATTTTGGATTTACCCAGATAAATTTAATATTTATTTATTTTTATTTCCTTGGTTATAAACTATGAAATGTATTAGGAATAACAGACAAAGAACCAGTCGTCTACACTGGTACCTGTAACATGTTCTTGAATTATTACTGAAAATATGTATTTTTAAATTTAGAAGGCAAAACATATTTTTAAAGTGAAGGCGAAAGGTAAGTGTATGCACAAATGTGCCTACACACAAACACACACACACACACACACACCCCAAAATAGGTGCTACACTTCCTAGTCATTTTCAGTGGCTACTACAACTGCACTAAAGAGGTAATGAATGTAATAGTGCATACAAGGCTATTAATATTACACTATACCCAAATCCTCTTCTGTTCTTCTTCACGTTTGACAAGGGATTGATAAATTCAATTGTTTTTCATCTGTTTCTGTATCGCTTGCTTTCCATAACCCAATGTTTTTATTGCGCGTGATTATAAAGATATCATCTTGGCTATCACAACATTGTGAGGACGGGTAGAGGACTGGGCAGTCGTTTGCTCTGTTGTACACGGCGTCGCTGTTCACCAGAGGTGACATGAGAGTGCCCGACAACGGTCTTGAATGAAAAGTCTTCAGATGAGCATTTCAGAAATGTTTGGGCGGAAAGAACAGCAACAGCAAAAGTACTGCTGCCTATAAAGCATAAAGTCTTTAAAAAGTACGTAGTTTGCAGGATAGGATCTTCAGGTTGGTTTGTTTTGTACATCTGAGGAAAAACTGAAAAATTTTTAGATGTGGTAACTTAAACTTCAAATTTAGCAGTGTACTTTAGCTCTTTCTCAGCAAGCGAGGACGTCCTCATCATCGGGTGAGGTTCACTCAGAAAAATATCAGAGGAAAGAAAGCCCTCTGTTCTGTGAAAGAGAACATTATAAAACTGTTTACAAATGAAACATTGTGATGAATATTGTACATTTTATGTAGGGATTGCTTTAATTAACTTTTTATTTGGAGATAAATTCAATTTTCCAAAAAGATGCAAAAATAAAAAACCAAAGTGTATCTGAATACTCTTTACCCTGCTGTGTTTATTGCTAACATTATTATTATTAGACTGAAAACAACGGAGACGAGGCCTGGTGGTGTAGTGGTGACGTGTTCGGAGGGGCTCCCGGGGGAAAGAGAGGAATTTCTACTCCTCTAGACAGTGACAGTCTCAGAAACACGGCAGTTCTACCTTGTCCTATAGGGTCACTATGAGTCGGCCATGACTCTATGGTAGTGAGTTATTTATTTTTTATTTAACCAACAGAAATCTGTTGTCTCACAGGTCTGCAGGCTAGGTGTTGGAGGGAATCAACAGGACTGTGCTGTCGAAGGCTAGGGCAAATGCCCTACTTTGCTCTTTCCTGCTTTCTGGTTTAGTGGCTCTACAATGGGCCGCCAACCACAAGGTCAGCAGTTCACAAAACCACCAGCAACTCTGGGGAAAAGACCGGCTTTCTACTCCCATAGAGTCATAGTCTCACAAACTCACAGGGGCATTCCACCCTGCACATATAGTCGCTCCCAGTTGCCATTGACTAGATGGCAGTGAGCTCTGGTCATTGTTTTAATTGCTCCTGACAATTCTTCCATTTGGCCTCCATTTCCTTTTTTTTTTCATATAAAAAAACCAAGCGCATGCCATCAAGTCGTTGCTGACACACAGCACGTTGGCCTTTGATATGCGTGGTTGACAGTTATAAGTCTCAGAAACTCATGGTGTGTGTGTGTGTGTGTGTGTGTGTGTGTGTGTGTGTGTGTGTGACAGAGAGAGAGAGAGAGAGAGAGAGAGATCCGGGTGTGAGGGGTGGGGTGGGTCCGCTATGAGTCCACGTGGACTAGATGCCAGCGAGTTTGGTTTGGAGTTAAGCTACACACCATGCAAAGACATGTACATATTATGAACTATTTGAAGTAATTTCCATACACTATGATTCTTTAGAGGTTCACTGTGGGTTTCCTAAGAAGATGAATTATTTATTATATGAATATAGTAGTTGTCAACTTCTCAAATTGATATGGAGAATGCCATTCATTTAATAGTTGTTAAAAAATTTTTTTAGCTTTCGCCCTCAATTTTTTTATGTGGATTTAAAAATGATTTTTTAGGAGATAACTTGCTGGTTCCTCTTAAGTTACTATCTCAAAGTCATTAGTTATACTAAAGAAGTACTTTTGGATTAAAAGCAGAACAAGCTAGATCCAGTAAGAATCATACATCCCTGATTGTAGGAGGGCTGTCTACAAAATAATGTAGGAAAACCTCCCCTCCCTGAAGAACAGAGTGAACCCAGTTCGCCATTTCGTGTCAGTATGCCCCCCTTTTAAAAAAAAATTATTTTTATTTTTTAAAACATTTTATTAGGGGCTCATACAACTCATCACAATCCATACATATACATACATCGATTGTATAAAGCACATCTGTACATTCTTTTTTTTGAAAAAGATAGAAAATAATATTTTATTAAGGGCGTCAAAATATTTCCTTTATAAAAGCATATCTGTTTACAATCAATTTTTTTTCCTTTTCTTTTTTTACACTTTATTAGGGGCTCATACAACTCTTATCACAATCCATACATATACATACATCAATGGTATAAAGCACATCCGCACATTCCCTGCCCCAATCACTCTCAAAGCATTTGCTCTCCACTTAAGCCCTTTGCATCAGGTCCTCTTTTATTTTCCCTTCCCTCCCCGCTTCCCCCTCCCTCATGAGCCCTTGGTAATTTATACATTGTTATTTTGTCATATCTTGCCCTATCTGGAGTCTCCCTCCCCCCCTTCTCTGCTGTCCATCTCCCAGGGAGGAGGTCACATGTGGATCCTTGTAATCAGTTCCCCATTTCCAACCCACTCACCCTCCATTCTCCCAGCATTGCCCCTCACTCTTTGCACTAATCATTTTCTTTTTTTCCCTCCTCTTTTCTTTTTTTTTTACATTTTATTAGGGGCTCATACAACTCTTATCACAATCCATACATATACATACATCAATTGTATAAAGCACATCTGCACATTCCCTGCCCCAATCATTCTCAAAACATTCGCTCTCCACTTAAGCCCTTTGCATCAGGTTCTCTTTTTTTCCCCCTCCCTCTCCGCTCTCTCCTCCCTCATGTGCCCTTGGTAATTTATACATTGTTATTTTGTCATATCTTGCCCTATCCGGAGTCTCCCTTCCCCCCTTCTGTGCCGTCCATCTCCCAGGGAGGAGGTCACATGTGTATCCTTGGAATCAGTTCCCCCTTTCCAACCCACTCACCCTTCACTCTCCCAGCATCGCCCCTCACCCCCTGGTCCTGAAGGTATCATCCACCCTGGATTCCCTGTGCCTCCAGCCCCCATATGTACCAGTGTACAACCTCTGCCCTATCCAGCCCTGCAAGGTAGAATTTGGATCATGGTAGTTGGGGGGAGGAAGCATCCAGGATCTGGGGGAAAGCTGTGTTCTTCATCGGTACTACATCGCACCCTGACTGACCCATCTCCTCTCCTAAACCCGTCTGTGAGGGGATCTCCAGTGGCCGACACTTGGGCCTTGGGTCTCCACTCTGCACTTCCCCCTTCATTCAATATGGTATATATATATATATATATATATATATATATATATATATATATATATATATATATATATACATATCTTTTTTTTTTTTGCATGATGCCTTATACCTGGTCCCTTTGGCACCTCGTGATCGCACTGGCTGGTGTGCTTCTTCCATGTGGGCTTTTTTGCTTCTGAGCTAGATGGCCGCTTGTTCACCTTCAAGCCTTTAAGACCCCAGACACTATCTCTTTTGATAGCCGGGCACCATCAGCTTTCTTCACCGCATTTGCTTATGCACCCATTTGTCTTCAGCGATCCTATCATGGAGGTGTGCAGCCAATGATATGATTTTTTTTTGTTCTTTGATGCCTGATAACTGATCCCTTTGGGACCACTCGATCACACAGGCTGGTGTGTTCTTCCATGTGGACTTTGTTGCTTCTGAGCTAGATGGCCGCTTGTTTATCTTCAAGCCTTTAAGACCCCAGTCACTATCTCTTTTGATAGCCGGGCCCCATCAGCTTTCTTCACCACATTTACTTGTTCACCCACTTTGGCTTCAGCAGTTGTGTCGGGAAAGTGAGTACCATAGAGTTCCAATTTAATAAAAGAAAATATTCATGCATTGAGGGAGTGTTTGAGTAGAGGCCCAAGGTCCTTCCGCCACCTTAATACTTAACCTATAAATATAGACACATAGATCTATTTCCCCATCTTCCTATATATATTTGCATGTACATGTCTTTGTCTAGACATCCATAAATGCCCTTTGACTCCTAGCTTTTTCCTCCATCTCCCTGGACTTTCCTCCTGCCCCACTACCATGCAGTATGCCCTTTGTACCTGCTCTGTCTAATTCCTTCCCTCTGCCACAGGAGGAGAATGAAAGCAATGGCTTCCAGACAAGGTCTCCAAAACTCCTTACTTTAGTTGCTCTGAGCAATATGCAGAGATTGAATGGAACACCTGGGGCTGAGCCCATGTCAGTTATCAAGGAACAACGGGCTAGGGACTTGACGTCCAAGTCTGGTACTGAAGATAGATACCAGGAAAAACTTTTTATAACTTGAAATTCTGGATAAATATACCAAACACATTATAAATTCTGAAATAGGCAACTATTTGGGTGCCCTATATTTACTTTCAGGATGAATATTTTGAGAAATGTCATTAAAAAATAAAAACAAACAGCTCGCTGTTACAGCATTTTCTCCTTTGTTTCATTCATCTGGTTAAGACTGGATAAATACCATTCCCCTAAGGCTACCCAGGTGTCCTCAAACTAAGACCCGTGGGACACATGCGGTCCACAAGGACGTTTATCCGGCCCGCCGGGTGTTTTTGCCCCATTTGGTTTTTTTTACTTCAAAATAAGATCTATGCGGTGTGCATAGGAATTTGTTCATAGTTTTTTTAAACTATAGTCCAGCCCTCCAATGGGTCTGAGGGATAGTGAACTGGCCCCCTATTTAAAAATTTTGAGGACTCCTGCTTTAGTCTAAATATTCCCCCATTTCTCACAGTCGTTCTTTAGACTAGATGGAATGAAAATGATTAAATTTACTAAATTATATGTACTTTGCCACCTGGCATCATGGCGTTTATGCACACATGACTGTGTATGGTCTGGTCGGTGATCCAGACTCTAGTTTATTATAGTTTTAGTGTTAATTGCCATGCTTTTTTGCAAGTAGTAATCAAACATACTGCCACTGAGCTGACTCTGACGCATGGTGACCGCATAGTCTTATAGAGCAGAGTTGTACTGTCCCTGTGGGTTTCCAAAACTGTAACCCTTCACAGGAGGAGAGTGGCTGGTGGTTTCGAACTACTGACCTTGTACCTAGTAGTCCAATGCTTAATCTACTATGGCACCAGAGTTCCTCAGAAAGGGTTGTGTACACATAAAACCGGTGGAAATGATGAAATGACATAGAAGTTTCCTGGTATAGCATGTCTATATGTACACTGTGCATGATGCAACAAATTTCCAGAAGTGAACTTTGGCTTCATTCACCCTACTTGATAGTCTGAAATGATTACTTTTGTTATAAAATAATGGATATAAATTATTGTCAAGAAGTCATGGCTTAATTTGATATTTCACTCACTCACTCACTCACTCACTCACTCACTCACTCACTCACTCACTCAGTGCCATCCCGTCGATGCCATTCATAGAGACCCTTTAGGACAGGGTAGAACTGTCCCTGTGAGTGTTCTCTTTATAGAAGTAAAAAGCCTCATCTTTCTCCCAAGGAGTGGCTGGTGGTTTTGAACTGCTGACCTTTGGAGTTAGCAGCCCAATACATCTAACCACGAATCCACCAGGGCTTCTTAATAGTTCTCCAGGGATGGGAAATAACACATTGGAATTCCGTTTGCTCAGGGTTGCAGTTCCTTGTCGCACATCTGCACCCTAGAGACTGATGGGGGTTCGGTGGATGCTGCATGTGAGCCTGCCACTGCCAGAGCACAGACGGTCCGCAGTGGGTCGGGACTGTTGCCTCTGCGTGTCCTGTCCCCACGGTGCTGGGCCCGTGTGAAGCTGAGTGGCAGGATGCTGTGGACACAGACATACACTGCCCTGGCCATGTGGGGCTCCCAGGCAGTCAGTCAGGCTTCCTCCCCTCCCAGCAAAAGGGCAAGACTCCATGGTGCCTTCAACGCCCAGGCTCCACCAGCAGTGTGAAGGAGGGCCGCACACTGCCACCCTGTCCCTTCTGACTCATCGTGGCCTCATAGGACGCAGTAGAGCTAACACTGGTTTCCAAGACGGTTTCACCTTTTTCCCATAGAGCAACTGGCGGCTTTACCTGGTGAGCTCGGAGTGAGCTGCTCCAGGGCTCCTTAGAGGGAGCAGGGAGTGTCAGTGCAGCAGCGGGTTAGCCAGTTGGGGAGGTGGGATATGCTTCCCTGTGGTGCCCCAGCCTTGCCTGCAGAATGGCCCATTCCAACCAGGTTGCTCAGTACTGCCACCACCTGGACTGGGGCTGGCTGTCCCGTGGACCCTGCTTCTAGGTCAGAGGAAGTTGGAGACGGTGGCTTCAGAGTCAGAAAAGAGTCCTGACAGGAAAGGGATTGTTTTAGCGCTCTGAGCTAGGCTGGAAGGATCTGCTGCTAAGAAAAACTCCACAATACCAGAAACTAAAAAGAAGACTTACCATTATGTTCGCTGGTCAGAAAAACAAAAAAGAAACTGATGTCAGTGACTTGTGAATCAATGTTGGTATATATGTTGTTGGTGTGAGGTGCCAGCACGTTAGATCTGTCCCATAGCAATCCTGTGCACAACAGAACCACATACTGCTGGTCCCGCGCCGTCTTCATACTTGTTCGTATGCTTGAGCCCACGGTTACAGGCAGTGCGCCCCCAAATGTATAAAATGTTTTATTTTCATGAAAGATGGCCCAGACAGACTTTGGATTTATTCCTCTTGAAAGCTCATCATGGTCATTGTATGTAGCGTTTTATAAGTTTTAATCTCAGCAGCCAGATTCATGTTCCTGAATTTAAAAATTCTTGGGCAACAATTCAGACTATGCAAATCAGAGCAGATCAGCTTTCCATTCAACGGCAATTATACATGTTTTGTTTTATGCCATCGATTGCAATTCTCACAAAACATCACTCATCCCACTTCCACCGAGTTTCCTGGTGTAATTATACCCCATATAAAAAAAAAACAATAAAACCCAGCTCACTGTCACCGAGTCCTTTCAACTCACGAGAGTCCTATACAGAATTGTCTATTTTTTGACTGAAAATTGACACATGAAAGTAAGATTGAAGGATTAAAAATGAAGTAAAGAAGATAAACCAGAGCATTTGATTATGAGAATCAGTATGTACTTTAATCAAATATACTTGTCCTTTGGCCTTTCAACTATGAGTGAAATGCATTATGTAATCTCCAGATATGATTTTCAGAAACTTCTATTATTTGTATTTTGGTACTTCAGCCAACTCTTTGTAATGACAGTTATTTAATAGAGTAATTTTCCACCAATATTAAATCTATTTTTAAATAGTAAGCTGAAATAGAACAGGGCATATTATTTTCTATTAGAAATCAAGCATGACTTCCAAGTTTCTGAAGAGAAATTTGGGTACTTTAATTTTGATCATTTTTGGTCTATCACCCTGAAGTGATATGAATGTTCAATAACATTTTATTTAATTTTATTATTTCAAAAGCAAGTCATATTCCCTCTTAAATTAATAATTATTTTACAGTTGACATTAAGAAGCCATCCCAGCTTTGATTCTCCCATTCTCCCGAGCTCCATGGAAAATCATACAAACAAAAGCCAGGAAGGAAGTGGAGTTTCCAATTAGTTTTCTACCTGGCCTCTGTCGACTGGGGAAGGCGACTCGAAGGGCTAATGAGTAGAATGGGAAGTTCTACCACGGCAGGGAAGGCCTGCTCAGAGAAGCAGGAAGAACGTGATGGTCACAGTGATCGTGGTCACCATGCCCACATATGTCATCATAGACACAGATGATAGCGTTGCCACGTGCTAGCAAGGCAGCATAGCGTAAATACTCAACTTCTTATTGTAAAGCTATCGGGTTCTTCCAGGCCTATTGTCACCAGAGGGCAAGGAAATAAAAGAACAAGCTTTTCTAAGACCACAACCCAATAAATAAATTCCACACACAATGTTTTTCTTAACACACGTATGTAGTACTCAGACCTGGGGTGGCACAGTGGGTTAAGGGTTGGGCTGCTAACTGCAAGTGGTTCAAACTCACAAGCTGCTTCTGCAGGAGAAAGATGGAGCTGCCTATTTCTGTAAAGAATTACAGTTCTACCCTGCCTTCTAGGACCACTATGAGTTTAAATACACTGCGTGGTATTGGCTATTTTTGTTCGTCTGTGCTGTACTCATATTATACGAGATGAGTATATTCTAAGTACTTTAAAACTATGAACTCAATTTAATGGTTAAGGTAATTTAATGAATTATGTAGCGTCATTAAGGCACCTTGGTGATGCTGTGGTTTAGGCACGAGGCTACTAAACAAAATTGGTAGTTCAAACCCACCAGCCACTTCAAGGCAAAAAGATGAGGCTGTCTGCTTCTGTAAAGATTGACAGTCTCAGAAATGGTATGTAGGGTTGACATGAGTTGGAAGTGACTTGAAGGCAGTAGGTTTTGAGTGTCTATCATTATATTGAAAAGGAAATTAAACACAGAGTGACTGAGGTATTTGCTCAAGGTTACAGAGTAAGAAAGAAGGACAGAACTGGGACAAGGTAGCCTGGCTCTGGAATTCATGCTCTGTTAAGACAACACTCTGCTGTCTGTGACATCAACCTAAAACAGGGTTCTCTGATGCTAGGTAGCAGCAGAATCGATCATGACAGGAGAATGATGTGCATGACAGGAATTGATGGATCACTTTCTCAAAACCAGTTATGCCTGTTTTCCGGTAATGACAATCCAAGGAGTTTGGACTGCCATCATTGCTGTTTTACTTTTATTTTCAATCTCCCATGTGATCTTGTTTATTTTCATCCCTGTTTGTTGTATTAACTAGATGGTTACACAGAATCATTTCTTTTAATTTCTGTCTTTTAAACTTTATTTACATTCTCCTCTCCCCATAGTTCAAATTGCATAATTTACAGATCTTTTCATCTTATTTTTTGCTAAGCACTTCTGATATCTTCATTTTTACCATTTTTTCCGCCTTTAACTCAATTTTAACCTTATTAGTATGCTCCATTAGCCTAACTTAGTTTTCTAGATACAATGTGGGAGTTCTACCAAATGAGGAATTTTTGTGATGTTCTTCACAGACCGAGGCAAGAGTCTGTAGACATTTGAGTCAAAGCTTATTTCCAGATTATATTTTAAATACATTTGTATTCATTTATTAATATTGACATTAAATAATGTGATGGAAAACACAGTTGATTTATGACGAAAATCACTGCTCCTTTAGTATATGTTGCCTGGTTATTTAATTCTTCCATGATTCAAATTCTCCATTTATTTACTGAGTTCCTGTTGACAAGCCATGCAGAGACTTGCCGAGCCCCTTGAGAGCTTCTCACTTGCTGCTTCACCTTCCTGTGGACAAGCCTGAGCAAGCCACACAGCAGAGACCTGCACCAGCCCTGTGATACTTCCATGACCATTGGATCCACAAGACATTTCACCCACTCACATGTGATCTTCCTGGATTCTGCATCAGTGCATGTGGCTGCATGAGGCTGAAGAGAGATTTATGGACTAGTATTGAACTTCTGGACTGATATCAGACCTATGGACTTGATCTGGACTGGGATGGGATGTTTTTCTTGATATACAGTTCCTCCTTGATACACACATGAGTATCCTTGGATTTGCTTATCTAGTCAACCTGGTCTAACACAGAAGTCAACAGAATGAGTGT
The DNA here is from genome assembly GCF_050624435.1 of Tenrec ecaudatus. Lineage (NCBI taxonomy): Eukaryota > Metazoa > Chordata > Mammalia > Afrosoricida > Tenrecidae > Tenrec > Tenrec ecaudatus. The sequence continues at coordinate 136,622,580 of NC_134532.1, forward strand.
CAAGGTTGGGTCAATGTGGGCGGAAGGAATTGTGCCAAATATCTTCCATTTTCCTCCTAAGATGCACTTTATCTCCTTCCCTGCCCTCCTGAGAAGACTTATCTGAATAGACTCTGATGATTAGGGGCCACTGAGTCATTTCCAACCCATAGGGACCTTATACACAACAAAACATTGAATGATCCTGCTCCATTCTCACAAGTAGTCCATTGTTGCAGCCGCTGTGTCAGTGTCATTGAGGGCCTTCCTCTCTTGTTGTTCCAATAGGTGGCTATATTTCAGTAGTTCTAACTCGGTGAGGTTGGGGAGCAGTGCCTCAGAAAGGGATTTTTAAGTTTCTTTGTGGTTGTTGCCAGCTGGGGAGTACAGTGGATAGGGACTGGGGTGCCGCTAAAGACTCCACAACACACAGAGCAGCCCCACCACAAAGAATGCCCAAGCCCAAATGTTCAAAGTGCCAAGCTGAAGAACCCCCACTGTCCCTAAGGAGGACTCCTGACTACACATTGGAGGGAGAGAGCCAAGTTTTATTCCTCTGGCTCCACCTGTGCCAGGTTACCGTCAGGTGGCCGCATCCTTGCTTGGAGGTACCTGCTCCTCGTTACGTGGATTCCACATCACTCTGCTGTGCTTTCTTGTGGTTCCTCTAGGCACACATCTTTGGAAATAAACCCTATGTAAATAAACCCACCTCTAAGTATCCTATTTCAAGGTTACCATCTGTTTCCTGTAGAGGCCCCGAGCGATACAAACAAGTGTATGCCCAACAAAGGAGACAGCATGTGTGAAGACGCCACAGAAGGGGGGCAGCTCTTGCCAGGAAGGTTGTACCAGACAAAGCAGAAATGGAATACCTTGGCTTCTCTCATTTGCCCACCCTTCAGTCTCTGTAGTGCCATCCAGAGCAATTAACCTGAGGGTACGGGGAACCCAGGCTGCAGGAATCAGGGACGGCCAGGAATTGATCCTCAAACAAACAAGCAAATAAGCAAAAACCTCACAGAGACCCTACAGGGAAGGGGGCAAATGCCTGGTGGGTCTCCAAGAATGTAAGGGGAGTAAGCAGCCTCGTCTTTCTCCTGCGGAGTGGCTGGTGGTTTTGAACTGTGGACTTTGCAGTTGGCAGTCCAATGAGTAATCACTAAGTCGTCAATAAAACCAGGACATACTGGAAGGAGTGCACATAGGAGTTTCCTGCAGTGGACCAGGAGAAAGCTGATGGAGCTCTGATTAGCGTGATGAAGTTCAAACTGCGAGGAATAAGGGTGATAACATTGTCTGTTATAGGACGCGGACAGGCAGTGAACGGAAGTCACCTGGAAAGGGAACCATCTGTGTAGTGCAGTTACTAGCTTGGAAATGTGACCCTTATGTTGCCAGGTCTGCAGAGATGTAAAGAATAGCCAGAAATCCATTAAAAAAAAGAGAAAAAATAGAAATCTTTCCATTAAGAAATTGGCAGCCAATTATGTAAATATGATATTGACTAAATTGGACTTAACACTAGGCTTTCTAGCGTGATAAAATTGAGGTCTCCCAAATAGTTAACACTTGTTGCTAATGAGTCGTAGGCTAGAAGTTTTTGAGTCTGCACGTGGGTCGTGCGTGCAGTGCACTTTCTCTCTCTCTTTTCAATTCACAATCTTGGTATCAGGCCCAGATGCTTTAATATTTTGTAACAATAACAACAAAAGATACAGAAACAAACTGCATGCTCTGTATGCACAACTCTTATATGCATATCAGGACTCGCAAAGGGTAGTTGATCAAAACTGTTCATTGATCACTTTTACTATCAATAAGTGATATAAATTCAAGCATGCAGAATGTATTGGTATTTAATAAAACATTGCCTTATAGATTTTATCAATGGGGTTCAGCGTGAGATCTTGTTGAGAAAGGGGAAATGGGATTTCATTGCAAAAAAAAAGTGAAAGCCAGTTTTATTTAGTTAAATACACTAAAGCAGGTGCCCTCAAACTATAGCCTGTGGACCACGTGTGGCCCGCCAAGGACTTTTATCTGACCCGCCAGGTGTTTTTGCCTCATTTTTTTTTAATTTCAAAATAAGATATGTGCAGTGTGATTAGGAATTTGTTCATAGTCTTCTTTTTAAAACTATAGTCCGGCCCTCCAGTGGGTCTGAGGGACAGTGAACTGGCCCCCTGTTACAAAGTTTGAGGACCCCTGCTAAAGGCTTGTGATTGGAAACCTCTGAAAACTGATAACCAGAAAACCTGATGTTCAGAATGAAAATGGCCCCCAAAGCCAGCTTGTCAGTGGCAGCCCTTATCTATAATTGATCTGTTCTCTTTGTTAAGGTGGAGTTTGGTTCTAAATTACTGCAAGCAAAGTCAACAAATAATTGTGACAGTGTGCCTGTAGGGTGATGCTGACGCCAGGGCGATCAGACCTGCGCAGACGGGTGGCAAGTGTAAAACTGGAGACCATAAGTCATCATTCGATAGTCTTTGATCAGCCATATTTTTATTAGGAAACGAAACCAAACCAAACAATGGCAACAGAAACCCACAAAGCTCCAATCTCCAACACATCCAATTGCTTTCATTGGTTTTCGCTCCCTTTTGGTTCTTATTCACAGACAAAATGATTTTTACAATCAGAAATTCCTGGTCGGACAGTCGTGACGGCAGTAGTTTGAGTGCTATGTTCATTTATTTTAGCAGTGATCATCGCGTCTCAGGAGGACTCTGGGTTCTAGGATAAGTCTCATCATTACCATGGGCTGTTCATTTTCCCTTCGAGCCTCACACCCTACCACACATCCTTACCTGTTTTCTAAACTCACCAGACTGTGCTATGCTGCCGTTGATGGAACTCTTCCAGGACTGCATTGATGCCTCTCCCTTTGGGAAGGGCTTTTCAAGCCTCCAATCATTTTTTCTCCAAAGCCTTTCTTAACTGTCAGGTAGCGCTGAATGCCAGACACTTGAATGATAGCACTTTATTACAAGCTGCGACATGTGTGACTACCTGTTTTCACAGATCCCTGTAAAGACTGACTTAATTCCAGCATAATAAGGATATTGCCCACCATTAGCATGCGAATCCTGACCCCAAAGGAAGACAGTCTTAAGGAGTGAAGAAACCTTGTCAAAGACCTCTGCTCCATTTCTCAAAGACAGCTGCTTCAGAGGGTGATGGCAGCACGGGAATTTACAAGAGAACAAGGGCTTTGTCACTGAGGACATCTTGGACATTCAGCCTTGGCAATGGATGTCTGCTTGCAAATCCATGATGTTTCTCACTGGCTACTGAAGAGCAGCCATCGCCACAGAGCCACCAGAGACGTCTTCAGGAGGTTTTCCCGTAGGAGGCCTTTCTTCTGTGGTTACAAGGTTTTAGCACAGAGTGGTTTTAATTAACATTAGAGATTCAGATTACAGACTGACTGTGAGGGATTGAGATTGTTTTCTCTATTGGTAATGCAGAGCACACTGTGTTCGTCATTCATATGAAAGTAACACTATCTTAACTCTGGACTAGTCTTTGGAAAGTTAGTGTTCCATTCTTTATCACATACTAGAAACATTTAAGCCTCCCGTTAGCATCCCAAGCCCATCAAATCCACTGCTGTGCAGTTAACTCACATCTAGGGTTTCTGGGGCTTCTGTAAATCTTTACAGGAGAAAACAGCCTCAATTTTCTCCTGCTCTGCTCTGATGTATTTGAACTTTAGACCTTCCAGTTGTCTTTGAACCTCAGTCCAGTGCTTGCCCAGCTGTGCCACCAGGCCTCCATCTGAGCCCCTCACCCCAACACACATACCAACTGAACTCACTGCCATCCACTTGTTTACCAGAGGGGCCCTAGAGACCCTGTAGGAGAGGGTAGAGTTTCTTCTGTGGTTTTCGGAGACTCTAAATCTTTACAAGAATAGAAAGCCTTATCTCCCCCCCTCACCCCACTCCACAAGGAAGACTGGTGGTTTTGAACTGCTGACCTTGTATGTTAGCAGACTAATTTGTAACCCACTGTGCCACCAGGGCTCCTATATTGGCATTAAAAACAAGCAAACAAAGCAAAACAAAACGCCCGCAATCGAGTCGATGCCTAGTCATGGCTACTTACAGCAGGACAGGATAGAACCACTGTTTGAGTTTCTGAGACTGTAACCGTTTAGCAGATTAGAAAGCCCCATCTTTCTGCAGTGGAGTGGCTGGTGGTTTCGAACTGCTGACCTTGCTGGTTCTTCCCCAGCACGTGACCACTATGTTACCAGGCCTCACATTAGCATGGATATGATTAATTATCTATTTTTAAAAGAAATATGAGTTGCTTCAAAATGTTCACGGAAAGATGGAATTAGAATATAATGTAACTTTTCCAGGAACTGTTGAAAGCCTTCTCATATGATTTCTATTACTTTCTTTTAACCAAACACCTTCTTAACTACTGGGGATGATGGAATGCTGGAGAAAAGACCTCAGCGACTTCTTAGTACAGTAGTGGTAACCTTCACCCACTGAGCAACTTTTAAGGGTCCCTTTGACAAATATTTTGGACTGCCTCTAATTCACGTTTCTCCTGAAGGTTGTATATAATGAGCTGTCGTCCTCATATTTCAGGAAGCTATTTAACTTTATTTATTTAGTTAAAGGCGCTAGTTTCATGATGCCTAAATTTCCACCTGTAAAAAACAGGTTATTTGGAAGTTAGCCACTTGGTGGCTTACTGAAGGATTTTAGTCTTTCGACTTTGCACACCGGAAGAAGGTTTCAGTTTCGCGGCGGCTGCTCTTTGAAGAGGCATCAACATTGTCTTGGATTCCCAGCTTAAAAAGCGCGGTCACGTCCCCTGTCATTGAACCCAGGTGCTCTATTAGCTGCTGATCGTTGGGAGCAGCTCACAGCCGCGGCACTGTGTCTCAGCACATCCGTGAAGGTCGTCTGCTCTTCCTCTTTGGGGGTTTCTCTGCTTCCACTCATGAGGTTGTCGTTACCTGGACTGCTGATTTTCCACAGGTGGCACATAAAACAACACTCGTGCCAGCACAGGGAGTCAGTGCTGAGTGTGTGCTGAGACCTCTGAATTAGGAGACACAAGTTTTGTGATTTAACTGCAGTTGCTGACTATTTTGTACCCTCTGAATGTACAGGCTTCAGTCATATATGTAACTTACAACTCATCTAAGTTTTAGCTGTGAAATCCAAGACAGATAATTTTTTAAAAATAATTTTATTGGAGGCTCTAACAACTCATAACATTCCACACATCAGTTCAATCAAGCATAGTTGTACATATGTTGCCATCATCATTTCCAAAACATTTTCTGCTTGAGCTCTTGGTATAAGCTCCTCTTTCCCCCCCCCTCCTTCCTCTACCATCTCGCCCTCGTGATTCCTTGATCAATTATATATCGTTATTATTATTTCATATCTTACACTTTTGTTATCTGTCCCCTTTGAGGGGGGCGCTATATATCTAATCTTGTGATGGGTTCCCTCTTCCTACCCCTTCTCCCTCCCTGTTGATCACCTTCCCCTCACGATGTCGCTACTCCCAGTACTGTTCCTGAGGGTTTTATCTGTCCTGAATTCCCTGTGTTCAGAGCTCTTATCTGTACCAATGTGTGTTCTCCGGTCTAGCCAGATTTATAAGGCAGAACTGGGTCATGGTAGTGGTAGGGGAGGAAGCACTCAGGAGCTAGAGGAATGATCTGTGATTCATCAATATTACACTACACCTTGGTTGAATAATCCCTTCCTTATAAGGCTTCTGGGGGGAGATATGTTGTCCACAGATGGGCTTTGGGTCTTTATTCCAATCCCCCTTTGTTCACATCAATATCATTGTTTGTTTGGGATCTTTTGATACCTGATCCCATTGACACCTCATGATCACCCAGGCTGGTGTGCCTCTTCCATGTAGGTTTATTTGCTTCCCTGCTAGACAGCTGTCTGTTTAACTTTAAGCCTTTAAGACCCTAGACGCTATATATTTTGATACCCAGGCACCATCTATTCTCTTCACCAAATTTGCTTATGCACCCATTTTGTTTTCAGCAATTGTGCAAGACAGGTAATTTAAACTCTCTCTGAGTGGAATACGAATGCAACTTACCTGCTGTAGTATTCATGAGAATTTTAGTCACTTAGTATAGGCCCAAGCATATGGTAGGTGATCAATAAATATTATAAGAGAATTGCTAGACATTATTCAAGGATAGAACAAATGTCTGTAAATATAGTCTGTTATGGAGTAAGGGAGGTAGCCCCCCCCCCCAAAAAAAACAAAAAAACAAATAAAGTGTTGCTGAGTGGAGTTTTTGTAGTATGCATGGAAAGCAACTAGCAACTCACTCTGAGTTAGTGCACCCAGTGGTGTCTCCTGGGAAGGTTCTCTTTGGCAACAGTGAACTTTTTTTGTAAAAGTAGTTTCACTTGTACCTCATTTTAAGTGATGGCTGATTTAAGAGAACAGTATGCTTCTGTGAAATTGCCGCAGAAACTGTTGTGATGTAGAATGCAGCTGACAAGAAAAGCACTATGGGAAAAACTCATGTGTACGAGTAGTTTTCTCATTTGAAAAAGAGTATAATGTCAATTGATGATAAACCTCATTCTGGATGTCCGTCAACTTCCCGGACAGATGAAAATGTTGACTTGGAGTATAGTTGGAGTTCATTCCACCAAGTCAGACTGTTAATCAAGCTTTCTATTTAAAGATTCTGAAAAGATAACACAACAATGTGCAACAAAAAAGGCCTGATGTGTGGCAGACAGGGGACTGGTTTTGCCACCATGACAATTCACCTGCTCAAGCAGCCATCTCACTGCACCAGTTGTTTACAAAAATCAGCATGTCTCTCTTGCTTCACGCACCTTACTCACCTGACCTTGCTCTGCGTGACTTCTTTATGTATCTGCGAATGAAGAGGGACATACAAGGACAGCGATTTGATGAAGAGGTAAAGAAAAAAATAAGGGGAAGTGCTCTCAGCCATCCAAACAGATGAGCTTGAAAAATATTTCCAAGAGTAGAATTGCAGATTTGACAAATGCATTAAGTGTAATGGAGAGAACTTAGAAAGTGCTAAGGTTGTTTTGTTAAAAAAATTAAATACCCATATATACTTGAGTATAAGCCGATCCAGATATCAGCAGAGGCACTGAATTTTATCACCAAAATTACATTAAAATGTGCTCAAAATATTGACTTATACATGAGTATATACAGTACATAGCTCTGAAAAATTAAATAATTCCAGGTATTTTTTGGATACCCCCTTGTTTGCTTTCTATAGATAAAAGCAACATAATAGTAATATGATGATATTGCTGGTATGATGAAATAGTAGCAACTATGACTTTATTATGGTAATGTAGCTTTTATTAAATGATTCAAAAAGTCAGAAATGACTCTGTGGTAGACTTGGGTCTCTAGAGAAGCAAACCTAGTGCATTTATAAAGAAAGATTTATATCAAGAAATAACTGATGTAGTTGTAGAAGCAAGCAAGTCCAGTTCAATTCAAGTCTTTGGGTTTAGTATTAAGAGGCTTCTCTTGACGAGCTGTGATGGCTAATGAACTATGAAGCAGGAAGGTGAAGCAAGAAGTCCACAGGCTGGCAGATGCAGAGTTGAATGAATCCAAGATCAGCAGTCTGATGACGTCTCCTGGGATTGACAGGCAATATAACACGAAGTTGATGAACCAGATGTAGGATCAAGATCCAGCAGAAATGATAATCCCGAACCCCCATCCCCTGTCCCCTGAATCTGCTTAAAAAGGAACAGGCTAAACACCCAAGGAGTCTCCATTCCAATTGCTTCAAGGCTGTGACCTAATCAAGGGGCTGCATTCAGTCACAGCTGCTGGCTGCTCACAGATTTGCTTGCAGTATGGAGCTGATCCCAGTGTGTTAGATCATGGGAGGTTATGGCCATGCCACTGAGAACTTTGGCATGGCCAAATTGGCACAAAATCTAACTATCACAAACCTTATCATGGATTGACCTCTCAAAGATTACATTTACATACAAATGTTTGATTTCTGTCTTATTGCCTATAACGTATCTAACCAATCATTTTCCTGTTCTCTAACTACTTTCCTACTTGATTTAATTAGGGAAGTATTTATTTTTACTTTTACGTAAATATGATACATTTTACCTTATTTTTAAGCTTAATCTCTACAAATTCCCACTTGTACAAATTCTATTTATTATTCAAGAGTCATCCTAGGACTCTCTATTCTAGTTAATTATAGAATCATAATTCTTATGTGATATTTTCTATATACTATATAGATGAAGAAACTAGTATCTAAATAGCCATTATCCGTTCAAGATCTAATGAGTATTTTGTCATAATTAGAACTGGAACTTGAATATTTTTCATCACGGTGCTTTCACTTAAAAATTCATTATTTGAGGTCCTGGTTTTTAGTACATACTGATGTCAATATCCAAAATTTTAAATATCCATTGTCTAAAATTTAGAGACTGCTCTGTAAGTCCCCCCTACACCCCTCCCCAAGTGAACCAGTCATGACTCAACAATAAAAACATTGCCCTTTTTTGGACAAGGACCAAGTTTCAGACGTCTAATACTCTAGTGTAACATTTTGAACATATCTGCTACACAGCGATTTGCAGTTGGATTGATTTAAAACAATTTTAAGAATGTTATACAGCTCCAACAGCAGTCCTATTTTATGCTTAGTTTTCTGAATTTGTCTCTCCATTTCTCTCTCTCTCTAAACATCTTTACTGGGAATTGAGTGAAGGCTCACAGAGCAGATTTACATGGAAATTTTACATTCACCAATTCACATACATTTTATTTCAAGTCACCCATTGTAATCTCCACAATGTGTCATCACTTAGCCCACCTCCTCCCTGTGCTTCCTATTTCCATTCCTTCTCTCCTATTTGAACATTGTCCTTGTGTAAATGCTGCCCTGTGACCTTCAATGGTTTATTATTCTAAGGTGTGCATACCACACTATTGCCATTGTTCTCCTTACAGGGCTGTCTATTTTTTGGCGGAGACTCTCCATTTCTTGTGGAAGAATACATCTCTGAATATCTGCTGACAATGTAGCTGAATTTCTCTGGGAAATTTCCAGGGAGAATCGCTGATGTTCTGAATAGTTTCTCAAGTGTAGACTGTTAGGCAGGCTCAAATGCCTTCAAGTTTATTATTAGTTCCATACTGCTGTTTCAACACTGCCAAGTAGCATGTGATAAACCACGTCTCTTCTTGAGCCTACATTTTGAGAGCATTATCAAACAGCCAAAAAAATAAAATAAAAAAGAATGCTCCAGGGGCCCTGGACAATGTTCATAGTCAAAAAGTTGTAACAGCAATGAAAACAAAATTTACTGGTATCAAGTTGATCCTGACTCATCAGGACCTACTTATGTTTGGTTTCTGAGCCTGCAAATCATTCTGGAAGCAGACAGCCTCATCTTCCTGCCATGAGACTGTTGGAGGGTTTGGTACACTAATTTTGTGGTTAACAGCCCAATGACCAACCCACGGCAAGAGGTGGCACAATTATGTGAACTTCTTAAATATTAGTACTTTATGTACCAACTGTGCACATGAACCATGGCCTCATTGACCTGAGACCAGAAAAACTAGATGGTGCATGGCTACCTCTCCTGCAGCGGTAGAAGGAGACCAGTGACACTGACAGAATAAGAGAAAACGTGCGACGAAACTCATTGTTTTACAAAAATGTTCCGTTACTGGAGGAACCCTGCACTTCAGCATTGCCTTGAGATACCATTTAAAGGTTGACTGAAACCACATTCAGATAACTAGCAGGTTGGCCATGTAAACACCGCCATTGGCTGTGGATATGTAAGCAGCGTCCTCCATGAGTACTTGCTCCATTAATTCATCTAGATGAGACCATGGGGCAGTTACATTTGATGTCAACATTTACTTGTGTAGCAGTCGAGCCCAAACGCTCAGTCAGGCCACAGCCTGATGACACCTCCTGGGAGTTATGGTGTTTTTATAAGAGACCCTGGGGACCCTTCTGCTCGCTCTCTCTCCCTCTCTCTCTGTGTGTCTCTCTATCCATTCATCTTCCTGCTTGCTGGCACTTTGTGCCTATCTCTAAGGGTGTCCCCATGGGGGCTGACTGATCCCAGAGTGCCATGTCATATTTCTCTTAGATTTCTTGGGTGGGAAATGCCTTGGTTTTTGGCATCGCATGAGAAAGAATTCATGCAGAAGCCTGGTTGGTGATCCCAGTGGGTTTTTATAAAGGATGGAAGAAGTTTCAGGTTTTACAGTCTCAAAAAAAGTACATCCTATTTCTGGGAAGCATGCCAGACTGCAGGTATACCATGCTGGGATGACCACTGAACACAGGCAACCTCGTGGGACTGCTCACCCACCTGTGGTGATCTGAGGGCAGAGAGGCCTCAGCATGGCTGAGCAGGTTGCAGGAGCAAGGCCAAGGGGAGAAGGCAGCGAAGGGAAGGCTGTCCCACCACTAAGGTATTTAAACCTCTGGCTGGGGAAGTGTGGTTGAACATATTGGTTGACCCCATTGGCTGAATCAAGCCCACCTGGGCCTAGTCTTGGTGGGGGATTGGGAGACCTTCATACCCAGTTAAAGTCTTTATTAATTCGCTTCCAACCTCCTTTAGGGGGCCTTTAGGCATGGAGAGGGCCACCCCTCTATTCTGCTACCTAACAGCTCCACTGATTCCGGATCCACACACCTCTGCACACATTGGCCTGCGACCTTCCTGTGTCCCGCTTCACCTTTCTGCATCATCAGCCTGAATCTGAAGAGGGTCCCGGTAAGCACTGGACCCGGGGACTTGAGTTGCACTAGTCTGGGGTGCTTTCTTGATACATGTGAGTGTCACTGGTTTTGTTTCTCTAGACACCGCAGCCTAACAGAGATCTCATATACTCAAAACCAAAGTTGAGAAGGTAATGGGATCAATACATGGTCGAAAGCAAAGACGGGAGAACAATGGCAACGGGAGCAGGGAAACTAGACGAATGGGACGTGAATAGCTAGAGTGGAAACAATAAGAATGTTGACATATCGTAACCCATGTCACTGAACAACTTTTATGTTATTGTTGTGAGGTGCTATTGATTCAGCTCTAACTCAGCGACGACTCTACACACAACAGCACGGAACAATGCTGGTCCTGCTCCGTCCCCACATTTTGTGATGTGTGAGCCCATCATTGCACACACTGTGTCAATTCACATTGTTGAGCGTCTTCATCTTTGTCGCTGATCCTCTACTTTACCAGGCGTGCTGTCCTTTTCCAGCTTTTAGTCTCTCCTGATAATATGTCCAAAATATAGAAGACAAAATGCTCACCATCCACCCTTCTAGGAAGCATGCTGCCTGTATTCCTTCCAAGACAGATTTGTTTGTTCTTCTGGCAGTCTATGTACTTTCTGTTTTGAATTTCCAATTTTTATTTATTAATTTCATGTGAAATAGTTTTATTGGGATACCACTTACATATAACACAGTTCAGTAGTTTCATCGTCTTAAGAAGAGTTGTGCGATCATCACGGCCATCAATTTCAGAACCTTTACTTCTTTTTCATCGTCATTGTGTTAGCTTCTGATTCTTCTCCAAATTCCTCTGCCATGCCCCTCGGCAATTATTAATCCAGTTACTGTCTCCATGGATTTACTTACCCTGGATTTCACATACAGGAAATCATAGAAAACAGAAAATAAGAAACTAATAAACAAAAACCTCAAACCAACAACAATGACAAGGCATAACAGAGAAGAACCTCTATTGAAAAGAAAGCAGATGAAACTTAAAAGTGAGCCAACTGGAAAAGGGGTCCAAAGGGGCATCAAGTGATAAGGTATTACCTTATAACTGAATCACACCTTGCAGAACTGACCTGACAATGCTCTCTCTCCCCCTGAGAAAGGATATGCTCATCCCCGGAACTGGGTCAGAGGGGATTCACTGGCTGCTAATCTACATGAGGGCTCTCTGCCAAAGGAGGCCACAGCCTCCTGCAAATTACCCGTTCAGAAAGGAAGCTTCGATACTGTTCCCTACTTTGGATTTTACTATTTACAATCCTTGCATCACACAGGCTTGTGTTGATATAGCACCCATATCTTCAGGGATCACTTCATGAAGGCAAGTATCAAGCAGCATAAGAATTAATTGCTCTTAGATTAGGGTTTGTGATTAAATGGGAGATCAAAATCCATTCATCTCTCTAAAATCATAGATATTCCTGTTCTACTTTAGAGGCAGTATTATAAGCTTGTTGATAAATAATTTCAGTAAGCTCCACAAAATATTTAGTAATTCTAATTATAGTATTATAGTATGGTGGTCCAGTTATCAATTATTCGGCATCCTCAAGAGCAAGAGATTTGAAACAAAGTTCACGGACTTAAAAATCCATGACCTGGGGACAGAGGTCCTCAGCTTCTTCTCACACTAGGGTGTCTTAGCTTTAAGTCCAAAGGAGTATTTCAGTTCCTTTAGTCTGAAACATGTGTGTTTAAGGAAAAGCCCAGTCCCTTTAACGGAACTTACAAATCACTTGATTCTAATATGATCTATGAAGAATGCTAGACACCTCAAAAATACAAAGTGAAAAATCAGGTAACCTAAAGCATGCAGCCAGGCTCACCCAGGGATGAAGAGAAAATTGGTCAAAAATGCATGGTTAACAAGCTAAGACTGGGTGGATTCTTCCACTGGGAAGATCTAAGCAGGCTGCCCTTCCTTGATTTACCCATCGCAAGAAGTGAAAGCACCTTTGCAGATACAGGTCTATCCCTTTTGTCAAAGATCAGTTCCCTGCAGATAGATGCATTTATTTCTGGGTTTTCTATTCTGTTTCATTGGTCTATAGGTTGGGCTGGGTTGTCTCGGGAAACAAATCCAGTGACACTCATGTATGTACAAGAAAGAGCTTAATATAAACAAGTAATCTTATATCAAAAGAAAGTATCTCAGCCAAGTCCAACTGCAGTCCACAAGTTTGATGCTAGCTCATAAGTCCCATTTCAGACTCATGTAGCTTCACGATGGTGACACTGAATGGTGAAGCAGGACGATCACAGGCTGGTAGGTGCAGAATCCAGGGGAGCCAAGGCTGCTGGAAATATGGCAGGGTGCCGACAGGTCTCAGGGTCAGGTGGCTCACATGGGGCCACCGCTGGCTCTGATACAGAGTCCCAGTGAAGTCCTAGCAAAGAAGAAGGGGAAATGGCAGAGGGAGGGAGGGAGGGAGGGAGGAACAGAGAGAGAGAGAGAGAGATAGAGAGAGAGACAGAGAGAGAGAGAGAGAGAGAGAGAGAGAGAAAGTTCCCAGTGTCCCTCACTCTTATCCAAAAAGGCCACACCCCCAAGGAGGTGTCTTTAAGCTACCACTTCATTAACAAGTGGCCCCACTCATAGCCTTAGATGCCTATACATGGCAACACTAGAAGACAGGGTGGCACTGCCCTCATGGGTTTCTGAGACTGTAGGTTTTTATGGGTGTAGCTGGTGGTCTTGAACTACAGACCTTGTGGGTTAGCAGCCCAATGCATAATTACTACATGTCTAAGGGATATAAAAGAATCCAACTACAGTTCACGTATCTATCATTGTATAGGGTCCAGGAAGTTTTGAGTCATGTGGTTCAGAAGTCAGGGAGTGGAACCTGCTATTTGGTTCTTTTTAAGGAGTCCTTTGCTTATCCTGGGTTTCTTCCCGCCCTGGGTATGGACCCATCCCTTCAATCACTCTGTCCATTTTTTGATGCTTACAGCATTGTTCGATGTTTTTTCCACCCCACTAGTGTTGAGTCAAAGTCTACTCATAGCAACCTGCACACTATACATCTTGACGGGAGCAGACACTCTCTTCTTTCTCCCTAGGAGAGGATGATGGGTTAGAACCACCAACCATTCCGTTCACAGGCCAGTTCTTTTCCCAAATACTTAACATTGAAAGATCAAGATTTTTCTGTTTTGTTTTTGATTTTTCAGTTTTTTAATCTTGAGTAATTCTGAGTTCTTCTTCCCTTTTGGTTTTCTGACACAAAGTAGTTGCACATTTCTGTTTTTTTAAAAGAAATTTATTTGCACATTTCATTACACTACTTTTAAGTATTCCGTTTCACTCTCCTTCATCATTTCTTCCATTTGTTTTAGTCACTCTGTCATAAGGCTCTCTCCTGTTAAGTTGCAGTCTCAGAAACCTGCAGAGGCAGATCTACCCTGTCCTATGAGGTTGTGATATTAGCCAGAATCCACTCGATAAGAGTGAACTGTTAAGTTAATGTCCAAGAACACATTTCACAAACCCCACTGACACCCACTATAGTGTTTTCTTTCTTTCCTGTCTTTTTAATTACCGTTTGCATTCTTCATATATTATAGATGATGTTACCCCACAACCAGTGATGGGATTCAACTGGTTTATACCAGTCCAGTAAAACTGACACCTAATTTTTGGTTGAGTTCAGTAAACGGGTAGTTAAAATGATGCTTGTTTTCAGGGTTCTCTTTAAGGTGGGCTCCTGGGCACCTGATTTCCCAATGTGGAAATTATAAATTGATATTCCTTACTCTTTAAACTTTCATCAGTGCAACAGTGTATTCTAATCACCATAGTGATATTCATTCCATCTATAGGTATAAAAATTAGATGGAACTGTATTTCTATTTATTTATTCATTTTACAAATCTTGTTATACTTTTGATGAAGTACCACACTTTTTTTTATGTGTTTCTTCAGTAAACAAATGTCGAATGCAAAAGGGAAAAGTGCCAAATAGCCAGGGTGACCCAGTGTCCTTCGTTTCAGCTTTGTGTCATGCACCAAACATTCATGAGATAGTATGAGTGAGTCGTGTGATTCCTGCCAATGTTCAAAAAGCTAATGATACTGTCAGAACAATTTTTGTAAGTTCAGCAGAAGTAGAAAGGTTTTTTTGTTGTTATTGTTAAAAAGATGAACATAATATGTTCAGGGAGGAGATGTCACCTGTTTCTAATAAAGCCAACACAACAACTAGGGTCTACTTGGCCTCCCACTAAAGAAATGGGACCCTACTCCTACAGAGAAAAGATGGTTAAGGATAAAGCACACAGCCGATGATGCTTGGGCACAATTGAAGCATATTGCCAGTTAGGACACCAATCAAGAAGCAATATAGAAATATATAGCAGTTGTATAGCTATTTTGATCAGGTATTATTTAATATTTTGATTAATATTTAAAACATAATCTAGTTTTGTGTACTTCTTTTATTGTTTTTATTTGAGTATTAACTGTATGAAATAATAAACTACCTTTCAGTATATATATATATATATTTATACTTATAATGGTCATTAGGGCAGTGGACTGGTTGTTAAATTATTTGAATCCCACCACTACTCACGATTTATATGATTTTTGGTCATTAGTGTTGAGTGTGTCAAATCTGGTCTTTAAATAGTATCTAAATTCTGGTGGGTAATCCTCAAGGTCATATTTGGCTTTCATGAGCTTGTTTTAGTTTTCTTCAGCTCCTCCCTGAACTTGCTACAGTTGGTCCTGGCCTTGTTTTGGCTAATAGTTCTGAATTTCTCCATTGTTTCTTGCTTTAGATGTAGGCAATTTGATTCCTATGTATTCCATTGTGTGAAGTTCAGTGTATAGCTGTTGTTCATATCATTGAAAAAAGGTATTTGCAATGAAGAAGTCGTTTGCCTTGCAGAATTCTATCATGTCATCTCTACTTTCATTACCATTACTTACACTATTTTCCAACTACTGATCTTTCTCCTTGTTTCCACTCCCATCCAATCCCAACTTATTTCTTGAATTCCAGCATGACTAATTATCAATGCATCTTGGTTGCACATTTGTTCAATTACTAACTTAAGAAGTTGGTAGGGTCCTTTGATTTCTGGATCTTTGTCTTTAGTGATTACTTGGTAAGTTTGAATAGTACTGTATTATTATTATTCGGCATTTCTTGCAGGTGTATAGATATTATCCCATCACAGATAGCATAGTACTTGTATTATTCTTTTAAATGATGAATAATGTAGCACCATTCCCTCAAATAGTAAGTATCTGGCTCAGACAGGCCAATACCAGTTAAATTTAGCTTACCAAGGCCTAGGATAATGAGCTTAATGTACTCCATTTCATTTGTGATGGCTTCCAGTTTACCTAGTTTATAATTTATCCATTCTACTTTCTGATTGTCAATGGGATGTTAAGAACTGTTGTTTTCCTTTCCTTTTCTCATTTTGAGTTGTATCGTATCAGCAAATGAAGATCTTAAACACTTTGCTTATTAAAGCTTTGCTATTCATAAAGTTTGCGGTGTCTAGTTTTTCTTCTTAGCCTGTCATGAGTCTGTAAGCTCATCTAAAACCTGTTCACCTTAGTGGCTCCGCTGGTATTTGAATTACCGGTGGCATAAATTCTAGCATCGCAACAACAAGCAAGCCACCATCGGGTGACAAACTGATGAAGAACAATTAGTGTAGAAATTGTAAATGAGAACTAAATTTGCTTTTAGAACTTAACTAAAAACACAATAAAATAATAATAAAAAACCTTCTCAACAACAACAACAAAATATCCAGAAAAGCTATTATAGAAAGTTTAAACTTATGTCTGGGGTACATGTCTTATGCAAATAGATTCATTGAGCAACATGCTTGGCAGAGGGTTAGGGAAAACAATGAAATCTTTGTATCCAGACAAAAATCTTAGTAGTGAACCAAAATATACCACTGATCATGAAGGTTTTGGGGTAACAATTTACACCAATAGGACGTAAGCTGTGATACCATTTTATGAATATTTTTATTGAATATTACATTAATGAATATTTTGTTCAAGAAAATGTAAATTTTGTTCAAGAAAATGATCGACACATAAGCTCCTCCAGGGTGATGAACAACAGAAACGATGGGTGAAGGGAGACAGAAGTCAGTGTAAGATATGAAAACAATACTAATAATTTATAATTTATCAAGGGGTCACAGTAGTAGGAGGTGGCCAGGGAGGGAAAAAAGAGGAGCTGATCTTAAAGGCTTAAATAGAAAGTAAATGTTTAGAAAAGATTGATGGCAACATGTGTACAACTATGCTTGATACAATTGATGTATAGATTGTTATAAAAGCTCTCAGAACCCCAATAAAATGATCTTTTAATTAAAAAAAAGAAAATGTAAGATCAAATATACCAAGTACTATGTTATATACATTTGAATTGTGGTGCTGGAAAAGAATATTGACAATATCATAAACTGCTAAAAGGACAAATTGATTTATCTTGGAAGAAGTAAGGCCACGGAGTTCCTTCGAGGCAAGGATGACCAGCCTTCTCTGACATATTGTAGACACGTGACCAGGAGAGACTGTTCTCTGGAGAAGGACATCGTGTTTGCTAAAGTGGAGGGGCAGCAGAAAAGAGGAAGGCCCACAAGGAGATGGACTGACACAGTGGCTGCCACAAGGGGCTCAAGCCTGGGAACAGTTGTGAGGCGGGTGCGGGCCCGGGCAGTGTTTCATTTTGTGGTACATATGTGTTGGAACCAACTTGATGTCACTTAACAACAACAACCATGCTATATGATTGCCAATGATGATTATTATTTGGACTATTTGGGCACTATCACATTGCATTTTGATAATTTCCAGACCTAGAATTCACTAATACAAAAATTGCCTAATAATTACATGTTTCTGGGTTTCTATTTTACTACCTGTTCTGCCCTCCGTTATGTTGAGTTTTGAGGGGTAGTGTGACCAATCTGTCCACGGTGAGCATGACCTTTTTAACGGCATTTCGAGTGGGGGCAGAGGTCTCCATCACACTCACACGGAACCTGCATGTTTCTGTCATGCTTCTGGGGCATTGTCGTGAAGCAAGGAAAGTTGGAAATGCTGCAGATGCGCATGGATTGAAGTGAGGATATATCTAAGGATGACTGCAAGAATAACTGCGTCTTTATCTCACAAGCCAGCTTTTACTGGGATCTAAGAAAAAGCCATTTTCTATTAGCATTCTTGCTCAGAAGACAAATACACTAATTAGATTTTTAAAGACCTTGCTACCTTGCTAAGGAAACTTAAGCTTCTTTGATATTTTTAAAATAGATCTTTTTTTCTTCCCTTCACTATTTGTGAACTAAATTCTTTTTCAAAATCAGCCACCAGAACCCTGAGACCCCGTGTTCTTCAGCTGCTTTCCCTGGGAGGCAGCTACTCCGCGTTTGGAATCAAAGTGCGTTTGATCACCAAGCAAATGTCATTTGACTGTTGATGGGCGTTCCCAAATTTTTAAAAATACTGTTTCTGTAAGGTTAATAAAATTTGGTTTAAAGTATGTGTGTGTGTATACATATGTGTTTTACTCATTCAATTCCAACAGCGGTGCTCTGACCAATAGGAAAAAGTTTTCAGGGGAAAGAAATTATCAACTTTCTTTCAATGGAAAAATGGCTCCTTACAAGAAGAGCATTTTATGGTGAGTGCAGAAATAGATGCCTTATCTTTTGGGGGACATTGAAAATTTACAACGTTTACTTTGCATAAGAACAATTCCAATTTTAAATGGACCCTGCTGTACATCATTCCAGTCTTAATAAGCCCTGGGCCCCGCTGTGTCATAGTCAATTAGAATGACAATACATATTTTTGAAAAATGCTACATTTGAGAAACATTTCTGAAAAATTTAAATAGGTTTCTTCACCTCAGGGAATCTGAGAATCTTTAAGCTACTAATATGCAATATGATTTCACAAAAGGAGGATGGTGTGTGCAGTAGCATGGACATTTTTTGAAACTACGGAGTAATTCTGCAAAGCACACCTGGGGAAATGTTCAGTCGCAAGAGCATCGTAATGCTACCTACATACAGAAGGAACTCTCAGTGAAGACAATGCTATACATTACACCCCACGAAAACTGGACCCCATGTAGAGGGGAAGGCTGTCGGAGAAAGGAACACAAATATTTTCCCCAACAGACTGCTTCAGCCGAATGAGTACTCCCTGAAAGCCGAAACTTGAGATCTGTGTATGCAACCAGGAAGTAGTTGGTACTGCAACCCGAATGCTGGGAAGAAGAGATGCAAGCGCTGGAACTCGTTCTAAGAAATGCAAACGTTAGAGCGGAACTCTCAGCCTTCCATTTCCTGTGCACTAGTAGTGTGTGTGAGTGTGGAATATGCTCCTATTACTCTTGTTTTCTGGGTAAGTTTATTCTTTTGATAGTTGGCTTTTTTATTTGTTTCTTTTGCCTGTAATTTTGTCCCCAGTGAAAAAGGTAAGGGACACCATTACATTCCTTTATTTTAATTAAAATCTACCAAACACACTTTTCTCCCTTGTCTTGAGAAGTTTTAGTCTTTTTAAATTTTTGGTTTTCCATTGTAGCTATTTGATTTTGATACAATTTTTCAAAACCCACACCTTTATTTCCTTGAAAGTATTTTCTTCAAAATTTATTGCTGTTACCAACAAATTGAAAATGTTCCTCACCTAACACATGTAGTGTGTGCACAAAGGCAAAAACATACTTTACATGAGGGTTATTTGTTTTTACTCAGTTGTGCACAAATTCTTTCATTTTGAAAGAAATTATTCCCCTTTTAAAATAGTGTAGTCTTTCACAGTGTTATGGGAAAACGGGCCCTCTGTCAAAGATGGAAACATTGTGAGACCTTGAAAAACAAGGTGGCTCCTATATTGACTTCCTGCCCTCACTGTTACCTGAGAATAAAACTCACGCCATACCTACTGGCGTCACTTTGATGGTGACCCTGTATTAGGTGCCAAGTCGCCTACTCAATCCTTCTCATGGAGAGGCTTTCTCTTTGTCGCTGCCCTCCTACTTGACAAAGCATGATGGCCCTTTCCAGGTTCCTTGCTTGGAAACACAGCCAAACTTCATAAGACAAAGTCTCATCATCCTTGCTTCTAAGGAGGATTCTGGATGTACCTCTTCCAAAGCAGATTTGTTTGTTTGACAGTGCACAGTACGTCTGACCTTCTTCACCAGCACCCATAATGCAAATCACAGTTCTTCTTTCAGTCTCCTGATTCAACGCCCAAATTTGACATGCATACGAGACGTTGAAAATACCATGGCTTAGGTCAGGTGCACACTCATCATCAAGAAAACCAAGTCTTCTCAAGGCTATCCATAGTTTATTATGGCCTGGCTAAGTAGTTACATAATTTCATGTCGACTGATAAATAAATGGAGTCTAGTCTGTCAATCGGGTCACAGAGTGATGGTGTCTCCTTGTACGCATGCCTTCTCATGAGGATCCTGGGAACGTCCTCTCTTCCTCCTTGGAGGTGAGCCACACTCTTTCTCAGCTTCACCTTCCTGTTGACAAGCCACACAGAGTCAAACTGAGGCCTGTGAGAGCACTCGAGATACTGCCACTGCCACTGGATCCACAAGATTTTGTACCCACTGGCCTGTGATCTGATAGCATTTTGCATCATTGTATGTGACTGTGTGAGACTAAGGAGGATTTATGGACTATTGGACTAATATTAGACTTATGGACTTGATCTGGACTAGGCTGGAATATTTTCTTAGTATACAATTACTCCTCGATATAAAGTTCTTATATATGCATATATATGAATGGGTATACGGGTATATGAATATATATGAATGGGTATATGAATATATATATATATATATTCTCTAGTCAAACCAGCCTAACACATCCATACAGTCCAATGCCTTTTCATACGCAACAAAACACAAGTAAACATCTGTCTGGTATTCTCTGCTTTCAGCCAAGATTCATCCCATGTCAGCAATTATATTCTTTGCCTCATGCCCTATGGGGGAACAGTATCCCAATGCTTGAACAGATCCTCAGGAGCAAGTTTGGATTGTGGAAAATGAGACAGAGAGACAGCAGGGCGCAGGGGCTCCTTGTCCCTATGATGGGCTCAAGAGAGTGAATGCATTTTCCCATGGCCATAGGTGATGTGGCTTACAGATCTTTCAAAAGGCACACACACACACACACAGCAAACATATTCCATAGTCAGTGGGTGAGATAGCTAGTTTATTGTGCCAGCCTGGCCGAGAAACACAAGTGGGATTAATTGAAGGGCAGAGAGATAAATGGCTTGGCGAGCCTCGCCTTTCTTGTCTCTCGCTCTTTGATCATCGGACCAGTGTGTGGCTGCCTTGCTTGTTCTGTGCCTCAACTTACAGGTTACACTACCTGTGGGAAGCCTAGCTGGTGGATTGTGTCGCTGTAAATTGTGATCCCTTTAAGACCACACAATTGGAATTTACATCTCTTAAGGTGGGGGCTGACAGTTGGTGACTTGCCTTGCTGTTTGCTGCTGTGCTAGGATAGCCTAGCTCTCTCTACAGACCCTGAAGACTTGAAGGACTGCCACTGTCTCACAACTCTCTCATGAGAGTGAGTTGCACTGAGCCATTTGTACTGCTTTATAATTTAACAGTTCATTTCTTGTGATATATATATATATATATATATATATATATATATATATATATATATATATATATTTATCAGAAATCTGGTTTTATCTCTCTAGAGAACCCTGTCTAACACAGTGGGTAATATCATAAGCAGGTATCAAGCAATGAAGGTGGTCATTATCTTGATCTAATGGTTGTTGACCTCAAATGCCCCTGAGCCCTCCAGAGGGAAATAATCTGTGATCAGTATCAGCAAGAGATATCTGAAGAGGGCTTTCTACATTTTAAGGTGGATTGGGATATAGAACCTGATTTCTCTAATCTACAGATAACCTCCAGGCACCGGGAATAACTAGAAGCAGATGTGAGAGATCTTTTATGGTAGCTCCTTTATCACAGTTCATTTAGGGGGTGTTATTGGAGGACTGTGTTCAGTCATGAGGATGTATATTAAGATTTATTTATTTATACCTCATAACCATGAGGGTCTTCCCCCACTGATTGGCTATCTGGACAAATAATGATGAGCATCAAGGATTTAGCTGCATTACATTCTCCTGCAGGCCCACAGTTTACCATAATGTCCTCTTCTGAATCTGGCTTTCTTCCAAATTTCTTGGCATAGATGATTTTCTAGTGCTTCATCAGCTTATGGAAACATTTCAAGTGGTATTTCATCAATCCCTAGAGCCTTGTCTTTTGCTGAATGCCTTCAGTGCAGCTTAGACCTCTTACATCAGTACCAATGGTTCTCCATCATCTTTGGATGCTTCCTGTAATGTTTAATATTTTGACCATAGAATCTTTCAATAATAAAACTCAAGTCTTGATTTATTTTTCTTAAATCTTTCAGCTTAAGATATGGTGAGTGTGCTCTTCCTTTTTAGTTTTCTAACTCTAGGTCTTGGCACATTTCATTATAATATTTGGCTTTGTCTTCTGGGGTTTTTCAGCTTTTTGACTTCACAATTTCTTCCATTTGTCTTTGATACTCTACAGTTAAGAGCAAGTTTGAGAGTCCACTTCTGACATACATTTTGATCTCGTCTTTTTTTCCCTCATGACTAATGTTCTTGATATTTTCCCACAGTTCATCAGGACTTTTTGTCATTGGTGATCAATGCTTCAAATCTGTTTTTGAAATGTTCTTGAAATTTAGGTGGGATATACTAAAGGTTGTACTTTGAGTTCCAGGGACTTGCTTTAATTTTCTTTAACTTCATCTTGAACTTACATATGAGCAATTGATGCTCTGTTCCACCGTCCAAAGCTGGCCTCATTCTGGCTGCTGCTATTGAGCTTCTCCATCATCTCTTCCCACAGATGTTGTCAATTTAGTTTCTCCATCTGCAGAAATCCAAATCTATCGGCACAATTTATGTTGTTGAAAAAGATATTTGCAATGAAGAAGTTGTTGATCTTGAAACATTCTATTGCAGCTTAATTTCTATTATTAAGTTGATATTTTCTAACTACTGTTCTTGCCTCTTAGATTCCTACTTTACCACTCTGTGTTTCATCTCATTTTGAGTCCTACCCCATCAGCACATGAAAGTCTTGAAAGCTCTCCTTCATTCACATCAGTATGGTCCATTGACTATGAATCTCGGCCACACTTTGAGTGTCTCCCAACCAGAAGGCTCATATTCCAACATCACCTGACAATGCTCCCATGTTAATTAGGAATTTTTCAGTATCTGACAGTGTTCTGCTGCTATTCATAAGGCTTTCAGTGCTGCTTACTCAGGAGCGGACAGCCAACTCTGCTGAAACCTGGTTGCCTTGGGTGATCGCTGATGGTTCTAACGCCAGTGCTGTTGTTTGTGTCATCGTAGCAGCACACGCCCCTGTAGCATGACACACTGACAGACCACCGGTAGCAGTGGTGGTGTGGGGCAGAATATACTTTTCCCCTCACAATAACTTGAATTTCCAGTAAGTGTTGATTATCACTCTTATAGGATGGTATTTTGATTTGTGGTTACCAATATATAATGTTATTTTGAAGCAACTAAATGGTTTTTCCCCTCTCTCCACATCTTGAAAAGCTGACCTCATCAGAGCTGAGGTCTTATGTTTGGAAGTAGTTTTTAAGATGCACAGACAGAGGGGCAGACATATAGTTCCTCTGTCCTAGGCAGGCTCTCTACCTTGTTGCTTGGGAGATTGGATTAGAAGATCATATGACCTGAGAGCAGAAGCTTTGGCAATGGCTGTTCTCCTGCTAGTCCCATTAATGTCCTTTAAATTTGGGTTCAGAAACTGAATTTATTGGACATGGTGAAATAAGTTCCTTTAGGTGGTTTTTTGCCTTTTTTCTTTGGAAAAACAAAAGTAAAAACAGGTTGATGAATTCCTTGCCATCTCCCAAGGAATTACCGTTGCCCTGGTTTTCCATCAGAGTGTTTCTTAATTTTCTACCCTAAAGTTTCTTATTTTTGATAAAGTTGATTGACATTTTCTGGGTATGCTTGGTTTGATATGACTTGGTTTATAACTTTTTTGTTTGGTCCTGGGCTTTAGATTGCCCTGTGATTGGTATGCATTTTTCAAGAATTGGTCAAAAGGCTATGTAAATGAAGTGTGCTAGAGTCTACAATGCAAATGGAGTGTCTGTGGTCTACCCAAAGAGGATAGGTCAATTTGTGGCTGCTTGCTGGTAGCGACTATGTTTTGAAATTGACATGAAGTTGTGTATTTAAGCAGCATCAAAGGCTTTTTTTTTAACAAACAGAAAGGGAAGAGAAGCAGGAGAATAAGCAGAAGGAAGAGTGTATGAAAAAGAAACAGAGAGATATAGAGAAGCAATGAGGCAAGGAATCTCCTAAGAGAGATATCATATTGATCGAGAGCTAGAACACTCAAGACAAGGACAGACTCAGAAAGTGGCCCGTGACAGAGATGTTGGTAGCAGATGGCAGGACCAAAAGAAGTCTCTCCTGAGGAGGCTAAGATGAGTGCCTGTTCTGAGAAAAACATGTTTTCAAAACTTTTTATCAAAAGCTTTTCCCCCTTCTTCCTCGTCTGTTTAAGTTTTGGAGCTCCTTTGACGCCTGTCCACCATAGGTGACCTTGCCGGCATTTGAGATGTCAATGGCATAGCTTCTAGTACCACAGCAATATGGAAACAACTGCAGTCAGAAAGTGGCAGGCAGTGATGGTGGTGCTGAAACCCGATATCAGAGACATGTTTCCCAGTGCTCGTTAATTAGGTGAGGTCCTTTCACTGGGTGAATCACAACAATTACCTCATATGTATGTGAAATCTGGATGATGAATAAGGATGACAAAAGGATAATTGATACTTTTGAATTATGGTATTGTTGGAGGCAATGGAACATGACATGTTCTGCCAGCAGAACCAAGAAATCTGTATTGGGAGGCTAGCCAGAGTTCTTAGAAACAAAGATGGCAGGATTCATGCCACATACTTTGGACATGTTAACTTGAGAAAACAGGCTCTGAATATGACATCATGTTTGGTGAAACTGAGGACAAATGAAAATGAGGAAGACCCTCAACAAGTTCAATTTACATAGTCATTACAACAATGGGTTAAAATTTAGAAAGCATTGTGAGGACCAGGCGTGTTTAATTTTAGTAAAGGTGGGGTCAGAACCACCGCCACCCCCACCAACAAAACAACATCTTGATTTTACTGACTGTTCCTTCTGTTGCCCTGTTCCCGAGTGCCTTGTCATTTACTCTTTGTAAAGCCAGTTCTTCTTCATACCACTTTCTTCAGAGAGTAGGTCATAACGTGTAGTATAATTTCTATAGATAAATCTTGTGTATTTCACCTGTGAAGCTGATTTGTATAATTGCCATTTATACTGTTAAGTGTTTTGCAATAAATATGTTCTTGACTGCAAATTTCTTCTTTTTTAAAAAAAAACATTTTATTAGGGGCTCATACAACTCTTATCACAATCCATACATATACATACATCAATTGTATAAAGCACATCTGTATATTCTTTGCCCTAATCATTTTCTTTTTTCCTTTTTTTCCCTTACATTTTATTAGGGGCTTATACAACTCTTTTCACAATCTATACATATACATACATCAATTGTATAAAGTACATCCATACATTCCCTGCCCCAATCATTCTCAAAGCATTTGCTCTCCACTTAAGCCCTTTGCATCAGGTCCTCTTTTTTTCCCCTCCCTCCCCGCTCCCCCCTCCCTCACATGCCCTTGGTAATTTAGACATTGTTATTTTGTCATATCTTGCCCTATCCGGAGTCTCCCTTGTCCCCCTTCTCTGCCGTCCAACTCCCAGGGAGGAGGTCACTTGTGGATCCTTGTAATCAGTTCCCCATTTCCAACCCACTCACCCTCCACTCTCCCAGCGTCGCCCCTCATACCCTTGGTCCTGAAGGTATCATCCACCCTGGATTCCCTGTGCCTCCAGCCCCCATATGCACCAGTGTACAACCTCTGCCCTATCCAGTCCTGCAAGGTAGAATTCGGATCATCGTAGTTGGGGGGAGGAAGCATCCAGGATCTGGGGGAAAGCTGTGTTCTTCATCGGTACTACCTCGCACCCTGACTGACCCATCTCCTCTCCTAAACCCCTCTATGAGGGGATATCCAGTGGCTGACACTTGGGCCTTGGGTCTCCACTCTGCACTTTCCCCTTCATTCAATATGGTATATATATATATACACACACACACACATATCTTTTTTTTTTTTTTGCATAATGCCTTATACCCGGTCCCTTTGGCACCTCGTGATCGCACTGGCTGGTGTGCTTCTTCCATGTGGGCTTTTTTGCTTCTGAGCTAGATGGCCGCTTGTTCACCATCAAGCCTTTAAGACCCCAGACACTATTTCTTTTGATAGCCATGCACCATCAGCTTTCTTCGCCACATTTGCTTATGCACCCGTTTGTCTTCAGCGATCCTATCACGGAGGTGTGCAGCCAATGATATGATTTTTTGTTCTTTGATGCCTGATAACTGATCCCTTCGGGACCACTCGATCACACAGGCTGGTGTGTTCTTCCATGTGGGCTTTGTTGCTCCTGAGCTAGATGGCTTCTTGTTTATCTTCAAGCCTTTAAGACCCCAGTCACTATCTCTTTTGATAGCCGGGCACCATCAGCTTTCTTCACCACATTTACTTGTTCACCCGCTTTGGTTTCAGCAGTTGTGTCGGGAGAGTGAGCATCATAGAGTGCCAATTTAATAAAAGAAAGTATTCATGCATTGAGGGAGTGCTTGAGTAGAGGCCCAAGGTCCTTCTGCCACCTTAATACTAAACCTATAAATGTAGACACTTAGATCTATTTCCCCATCCTCATATATATGTTTGCATGTACATGTCTTTGTCTAGACCTCCATAAATGCCCCTTGACTCCCAGCTCCTTCCTCCATCTCCCTTGACTTTCCTCCTGCCCCACTACCATGCTCTGTCCCCACCTGGGCTACAGTTATACCTCTTCTCTATGCAACCTTACCCTTGATCATTCCCCACCAGGCCTGCCACTCCCCCCTCACTACCATTTTGGGTCCCATGTTGTTCCCTTGTCCCTGTGTTTGTTAACACCACTTCCTTACCCCCCTCCCCTTCCCCCACCCCAAGTCCCCCCGGAACTGTCTGTCCCATTGTTTTTCCTCCAGATAGTTCATCCAGCCTGTCCTATTCAGACAGACCTGTGGAGACACTAACATGCACGTAAACAAGACAGAGGAAAACAAAGCAACAGTATACAACCAGACAACAAAACAACAAAAACAAACCACTGACAAAGAACAAAACAAAACACTTCACAAAAGAAAAACTTGTAGTTCGTTCAAGGATCATTTGCTGGCCCTTAGGAGCATTTTCCAGTCCTGTTGGGGCACCACGCCTTGGCCCCAAAGTCCACTTTCAGCATTCCCTGGGGACCTTGCCACTCCATTCCCTTGCTGTTCCGCTGCACTCCCCCAGTGCTTTGCCTCGGTGTGGTGGGATCAGGTCAGGTGCAATTCCCACACTGTGTCTCCGGTGCTGTCCCCTGTATCGCCCTTAGTCACTGAGGGGCATCATGTCTCATAGTAGGGCCAGCCATGTTGTTCTCTCTGTGGACTGGCTGCTCTAATCAGGAACATCATCCTCACGGCCTGGTGGGCCAGGCCGTGTTCCACTGTCTCCTCCTCCCCCTTCATCTGCTCCCGTGTGCTCTGATCAGATATGTCCATCTCCCGGAGAATCAATGTCGTCCTTTGAAATAAATTCTTTTCAGGGGAGGGTCAGGAATCCACTTAATTTTTGGTGCTGGTGCCAGCCTCCCAGACCTCTCCACTGGTTCCCTACTCCACGCCGGGATATTGCATTCACACCTTGCGGCACTGGGTTGAAGTCTGGTCCCACTTTCCCTGTGGAGATATAAACAATACCCTCCCCTTGGGTGGATTAGTGCCCCTTGACCTTGCAAAATTCTATCATTCAACCTCTATAGAGTTATTTATACCACCAAATCCATATTTTAGAGCTACCTATTCTTTTTCTTTCTAATTTTCTCATACCACTCATCAGTAATTATCAACATATCCTAATTATACATTTGATCAATTTCAGGCAGCAGAATCATAAACACTTTAATTTATCTTTGGTATTGTCATTGGTACATACATCTGAGTAGTCATATTAACCAATCTTCCTTGTAGGCATATGAATATTATCCTGTCAATGAAACATTATGCTACAAGTTGAATCTTGAAATAATCTTTATGACAATGAATCTTATACCATTTCGTTATTGGAAAGACTATGTCTTTGGAAAGAGCCAGGACCAGCTCCAAAACAGGCCATCAATTGCTTATATGCAATTCAAAATTGAAATGGAAGACAATTAAACCAAGTCCACGAGAGCCATTTATGGGCATGTGTATCTGCCACCCGACTTTAGAGACATGCTGAAAACTAATGGCTGGACATCTGGGATGACATCATATACAAAGAAAGCAAAAAATAATTTAAAAGACAGGGAAAAAACGAATAGACCAAAGTGGATGCCAAAGGGGATGCTGAAACTTGCTTTTTAATGTAGAGTAGCTAAAGGAAATGGAAGAAATGATGAAGTGAAAGAACTGAACAGAAGATTTCCAAGGGCAGCTCAAGAAGACAAAGGGATGTATTATAATGAAATGTGCAGAGACTTGGAGTAGAAAGCCAGAAAGGAATAACATGCTCAGAATTTCATAAGCTGAAAAGAGCTGAAGAAAATATTCAAGGCTCCAATTGCTATTTTGAAGGGTTCTGTGAGCAGAGTATCGAACTATTCCAGAAACACTAATAGAAGATAGAAAGAAATCATGGATTCACTGTTCCAAAAAGAACTGGTGGATGTTCGACCATTTGAGGAGGTAGCATGTGATTAAGAACCAGTGGTATTGAAAGAAGAAGTCCAAATTGCACAGAAGGCACTTGCAGAAAACAAGATTCCAGGATTTGAAGTTATATCAATTGAAATATTTCAAAAAACCGATGTAGCACTAAAGTTGCTCCCTTAACTGTGTCAAGAAATTTGGGAAGAATGTTACCTGGCCAACCATCTGGAAGAAATCCATATTTCCATTCCAAAGAAAGGCGATCCAGCAGAATATGAAAATCACCAGACAGTATCTTTAATATCCCATGTAAATAAAAATTTGCTGAAGATAAAAAGGGTTGTTGCAGTAGTAAATTCAACTGAACTGGGAATTTCCAGAGAATAAAGCTTGAATCAGAAGAATATGTAGATCATGGGATATCACTGCTGTTCACAAATGGAAGTTGGAAAAAGCAGAGAATTCTAGGAAGATGTTTACTTGTGCTTCATTGACTATTGGAAGTAAATTATGGAAAATATAACTGGCAATGGGAATTCCAGAACACCCGTTTGTACTCAAGTGGAAATAGCACATAGCCCAAAAGGCATTTATTTGAACAGAACAAGGGGACACTGAATGGTTTAAACTCAGAAGTGATGTACATCAGAGTTGTCACTTTTAATCATATGTATTTAATTTATGTGCTGAGCAAATAGTCTGAAAAATTTGGATTATATGAAAAAGGTGGCATCAGGATTGGAGGAAAGCTCATTAATAACCTAGGATACACAGATGACACAGCTTTGCCCCTGAAAGTGAAGAGGACATGACCTCTTACTGATAAAGAATAAAGGCTACAGTATAAATGATAATTCCCACAAAGAAAACAAAAATTCTCACCACTGGACAACTCAGCAACATCACGAAAAATGAAGAAAAGATTGAGGTTATCTAGGATTTCACTTTACTTGGACCCACAATCAACGACTGTGGAAGCAGAAGTTGAGAAATCCATTGGCATATTGCATTGGCACTTTATGCTGAAGAGTGCTTCTTTAAAGTGATAAAAAGCAAAAATATCATCACTTTGAGTACCAAGTTACACCCAACCCTTCCCATTGTATTTTCAACTGGATGAGAAAACTGAATTATAAATAAAGAAAACTGAAGAGGAATTGGTGTACTTTGAATTATTGTGTTGTCAAAGAAATGATATAATATGTGAAGTAATGTCAATAAAACTATTGAAAATTAATCGTGTCACACATATTACTTTAAAAGCAAATCACCTATATCATTGCTATTCTTTATTGGATAAAACCAGAATTTGTTTAAGACCCTCAATAAAATGTGACCCTAATTCACTTATCTATTTCCATTTTCAGTACAACACAACAACTTTCATAGGATAAAAGAAAAAAATATTTTAATTGAAGACATATATATATATATATATATATATAGGTGTACACACAGAGAGGTGGGGTGGGGAAACTGATTAGGATTACTTGTGGTAGTTACATAATTTCATGTCAACTTGAAGATATATAAAAGTATAGGGGTGGGGTTTAGCCTGCTGATAAGGTCACAGCTTCATAATGCCTCCTTCTGGGCGTGACCTTCTCATAAGGAGGGTCCTGGGAACCTTCTCTTGTCTCTCGGCCTTCACCTTCCTGCTGGTGAGCCACTCTGGGACCTGTCAGAGCCCTGTCAGAGCCCTGTCAGAGCCCTGCTATCACTGCCATTGGATCCACATGTCTTTGAACCCACCGGCCTGTGATATTCCTGCAGTCTGTATGATTGCATGTGGCTGCGTGAGTCTGAAGAGGGATTTAGGGACTGTTATCAGATTTATGGACTTGAGTTTGACAGGGCTGAGATGTTTTCATGATATATAATTACTTCTTGATATAAAGCTCTTTCTTACACATGTATGAGTGTCTCTGGCTTTGTTTCTCTAGTCAACTGGGCCTGACACACTGTTAATTGCAAGCAGTGTGTTTATGCACAGATAGCTAAACTCATTATACAAACTTCCATAAGAATATCTTCTTCCTTTAATTTAACATGCATGACTATGATCCATGGACTATATACATCTCAAATGATATGTGGTCAGTAAATATTTATGGTTAATTATAATTATCTTCTAGGAGTCCTGCTGGTGTAGTGGTTTTGAATTGGGATGTGATTCACAATGTCAGCAGTTCCAACCACTCTATGGGAGAAAGACGGAGTTTTGTATTCTTAAAGATTTACAGTCTCAGAAATCCCCAGGGACAGGTCTACCCTGTCCAATAAAGTCACTACGAGTCAGCATCAGCTCGATGACAATGAGCGAGTGATAATTATCTGAGGTCATTCCATTATTTTTATCAGCTATAAAAGCTTTTCCATTCTAAAATAGTTTGACACACTAAGTGTTGAAGATAACTAGTCTGAGATGCTATGATATTACGCATTCACACTTTGTATTGAGATAAACGCATCTAACTGCCTCAAAACTGTCTTCAAAGCTCTTTCCAATAAAACTATTCAGTCTAGAAGTCTAGTCTGCATTCTGTCAGTGTTATCACGGGTGAGTCTTGGAAAGAAGAATTTCAAATGGATAAATAATTGGAATGTCTTGTTTTCAAGAGTGTAGGGTTGAATTTACTTTTCCTTGTATACTGGTCTAAAGAGTCCTGGTGATAGAATGGGTTACTGGTTTTCCTTTAAGTATTGGCAGACTCAGAAGCACAACAGGGCAGTTTTTCTGTGTCAGATAGGATTGCGTTGAGTCAGAAATCAGCTTGAGGGCATTGAGTTTTGGAGCTTTTTTGGTGTGCTGAGATATGTTTGTAGTCTCTGGGATGGGTTCTAAAAATTCCCAAGAAAGACTTTCATCGTCCAAGCAAGAAACTCTTCCTTTATAAATTCAAACTTTGGGATGTCACATTTTCTATTTCAGGATTTTATCACTTATAAGAATTATAATTAGAATTAAGTTGGTTTTATAATTTTTTGGCAATGAGGCAATTGAACAGTTGAAATAAAAATAATTCAATATTTTAAATCATTTCCTGAAAATGTATCATTTTGATACTTTATATAACCATTAAAGACAACAGAATATATGTGCCCCAAACTGTTCATTGCAGTTTCTTTTGGTAAAAAAACATTTTTGAAAAAGAAAAATTTGATAACTATGTAAATAAAAAATATAGATTTAAAAAATAGTGAATATATCCATCACTTTTATTTTATAGTGAATGCAGCCATTGCTTTTATTCTTTGTGTGTGTGTGTGTGTGTGTCAGTTAAAATTGTATGGCGAGTTAAAAGAAATACTCTGATGACACAAATCAGGGCAAACTCATTAAATAAAATGGAAATATTACCCCACAGTTGTAATAATGCAACTTGCATTATTATCTGCAATTTAAAAAATCTAGAGAATTATCTGCAATTAAGAAAATAAAAAGAACCCCAATTTGTCAGCTCAAATTACCCGTGGTTTTATTGTACATTCAAATTGCATTCTGCGCATCTTTAAGGAGTATAGTGCGCTTAGAAAAGTAACCCTCCAGAGGGTTGTGGGGTCTGCACACACACACACACACACACACACACACACACACACACACGGTATAATGTGATTTATTTGCATAAAGCACTACAGCTTGTTGACCTTTGACTTAGCGGTGATTATTCAGGGATTTAATGTAAAAGAAGGACACAGGATGGGAATAGAACTGTACCGCGGACCTCTGCCCTCCAGGAGGGACGCAGAGGCTCACTTTCCTGGGGGCAATTTGAGTATTTCGCGTGTCTTTAGCCCTACGGCCGTCTCCCGTGTGGTTACTCGTGAGAAGCTGCGGTGTGGACGCACAGGCTGCACGCCTTGCAGGGATGCTTTGAGCTGCCTGTCTTTCCCCAGCGGCCGGAGCTGCATCCCGGGAAGTCTCCCCGCCACAGCCCGGCCCGCGACCGCGTAGCTGCCGACGCGGCTGGCTGTCCACGCACGCTCCTCCTTCACGCTCCGCCTACCCTCATCCCGCCGGAGAACACCGCACTGTCCCCGCACTTGGACTTTTCTCCGCTTTCCTCTTCCGCCTCCTACCCCTCCCTAGACCTCTCTGGGCTTTGACGTCATGTGTGCTCCTTTTGGTTGCTATAGCAACCCCAGTCCCCCAGCCCTCCGTCCGGCTCCTCTGGTAGGTTCCACAATGGTACAGGCAGCATCACGCTGCACAATGGTTTCCAGGCAGTGAAAGAGAGTGATTCAGCAAGGCGCTGGGCTTCTTCCTCTAAAAGCTCCTCTCTCGTTTCATTTTGATGGGAGTGGGTGGTGCTGGCTATTGGCTTACCTTTTCCTTTTGCATTTTTCACAATTACCCTTTTTTCCTCCTGGCCCCTCAATTTCTAGGGGGGCTTTGAGTGACTTTTACGAAGGAATTTTCTCGGAAATTACCTATCCATTATTAATTTCAAGCAATATCCCCACCTCCAAAGAATTTCTTCCTTATTGCAGTTCGGAATGTGGTTAATGAAAGACAAGTAGGGAGGATTTTGGGGGCAAACACGGCGGATCGGGATCATAGTTCTCAGTCACGGAATGGTAGGTGGTTTTGCTCATTCCGGGCTTGGACCTGGTTTTGGAGGGAGGGTGGGCGTGATGGCGACGCATGATTGCTCCTGCTGGGCAGGAGAGCGGGTGGTGGGAGAAGGGAGCAGGATGGGGTGAAAAGCAGGTTAATGAAGTGAACTATCTCGGAGACAAGAAGCCACCAGCCTTAGCCTCTGAGCTGGAATTGTTCTTTTCCCAGACTTGGGCGTGTTGCAACCTTGATGTTTGGAGTGAGGGGCAGCAAAGGGTGTGAGGGAGCATGCTTATTGTGGCCAGGGGTTTTAGACCAATGCACAGCTACAGAAGCGGAGAGAGAGACAAGGGGAGAAGGAGAAGGAGGGGAGAGGGGAGAGGGGATAGGGGAGAGGGAGAGAGAAACAGCTGTGTTTGTTAGAAGTGCTGGCCTGAGTCCCATTTCTGAGAAATGATATGGGAAATGATATAGGAAATTAAAAACAATGCTTTTAAGTATGTATGTATGTTTATTTCTTGAGAGGTGTAATGTAAATCAACAGTATGGGACTTGTTTACATATTTTAGTCACGAATGATATTTCCATGTATTTTGGCTGCAAAACGAATGGCCTTCCTCATGCTGAGAGACTCTAGGCTTAATCTGGGCTGAAGCAAGAACACGAGAGAGCAGGAGACAGGCTAGAATGAAGAGAATAAGAGGGCACTGCAGTCCCGTAGGTAAGGGACCCTTTAAGAAAGTGATCCTCTAGTCACAGCAGGCACCATTTTTTTTTAATGGCAAGGTTCCCAGCTATTCTGTGCTGGGATACTGTGTCCCCTAGAAATGTCAGAGCTCCTTTTGCAAAAAAAAAAAGACGTATATCTTATATAAGGGGTACGTGTCAGTATGCTTCTCAAATCTATTTGCATGGAGCACAAAATAAATATAACTCACTGGGAACATCTTCAAGCAAATCCAGGTGATAGACATTTTAAAAATGTGTATTTCATTCTTTTTTTATAAAAATTTGTTCCTACTTTAAAATCAGAGAATCCTCTCTGTTTTTGCCCTCTAAAGGAAAAGATACTTCTCAGGGTGCTGCAGTTAAGGGGTAGCCAAAGACAGGCTTATCCCATGGCAGTATGCTCTGTAGCAATCACAAGGTTGTTTACATGGACTGCGTTTGCAGCAAAGCCTCACAGTGTCTTGCAGCAGCCCTTCTCTGTGTTGGTAATAACTTTCATGGGGAAAAAACCAAAACAGTAATGACACAGGCCAAGTCATACTGGGCAAGTCACAGTTCAGGTGAAAGGAAATTTGGTATAAGTGCCAGACAGTGGCAGTTCAAGGTCCGATTTTTGCTTCCATTCCTGTTCTGCTGGTTGTGGGACCCTGGAAAGTCTCGTACAATGCTGATCAACACACTGAAAATGGTTGCAGGCACGACCCGTCCTCTGAGATGCTTCTGCACGTTTCCCACCTGAGATGAGCGTCTATGTAACTACAGATAGTAATGTCCATGACTGAGCCCATAGTTCACGTTGGAGTCTTGGGATTACAGGGGCACTATAGTTTGGAGCTACAGCAGTCCTGCTGCCCCTGGTAGGAATCCCCCTTCTCTTCTTTGATCTTGCTCCTCAGATGAAGAAGCTAAAGTACTGGATTCACTTCTTGCATCCCTTGCAGCAAGCTCCTCTTTCTTTTCCTTACCATGGGACAGGGCCCATCAGATGACAAAGGTGGTGTGACCTTAGTTGTGAAAAGCTCCTTGACGCTTCCTCATTTGCATCACCCTCTCTCCTCTTGTAGCAAAGTATCTTTAATTGGACAGGACTCCTGTCCTTACAAAATCTTCGCAGTTGCTGTGAACAGATTCCTGATGGGGAGATGGTCAGAAATTAACACGTAGAGTGGAAAAATCAGCTGCCTATAGCTTCCTGCTTGCTGGCCCCAGAACAGCCTGTGCTGTTGGGAGGAGTGTGTTTGCCATGCTGGAAAGGGATGTTTATGAACAGATCCCAGAGGGGCCGGATGTGTTTTTGCTGTCATTGTCTGGTATGTTTGCAGCTATTAGTGTTTCATGGTTGCGTAGTACGTGGTCAATGTCTTTCTAGTTAGCGTAAACTGAGAAGTGATCGAGGAAGCTGGAACATGCATGTATATTTTATATTGACAGAGGGATTCCTAGGGTTTTCTTGTCAGTATTTCCTGTATGACAATGATAAACAAAATGAATCTGCTGAACCTAAAATCAATAGGAAAGGCCTACCATGTTTAGGGGCACACATATGTTTATTTTACTGTGGCTCCGCGTCAACGAAGCTGTCTTTTTTGGATGGAAGCTTAGTTACAAAGTCTTTTTCGACTGATGGTAAAAGATGAAAAACCAAGAGATTTTTGTTTGTTTGTTTGTTTGTTTGCTAAATGCACTGGCAGATGCTCTTCCTTCCTGCTCACGTCCTGGTTTCAGATCGCGTTTGTAGCTAAAGGACTTTTAGGGAAATTATTGCTGGGTTCAACTCAAAAGATTGCTTGGTTGCTTATCAGAATAAATGGGCTCAACCAAGAGAAATGTCCTTCAATTGGCCTAAGAAGTAAACAAAATAACATTTTACAGGCTTTCTCCACTGCTCCTTTTGTAGCCCCTTTTAAGTTTTTGGTTGGAGATTGCAATCTTAATGTTAAAAAAAGTGTGTGTGTGTGTGGGGGGGGGTGTGCACGCACCAGTATGCAGCAGTGACAGGAATGGAATGGAGTACAATACTGTGTTTGCTGCAAGCTAGCACATGCATCTATTGCACCCTGTGTTGTGGTACCAAGGACGTGGAGAAAAAGTTCCGCCTGTAGACTCTGGGGAGGGAAGAAAGGCTTGTTGGTGGAGAAGCACCTAATCCATTTTGTTTCTTTGGCATAGTAGATGCCTTTAGTGTATTACATAAGTCTGAGTTGAGACACTGTAGTGCTGATTCAGATAAAAGATCAGGCTGCATATTGATTGTTTGAAAGAGAAAACGTAACTTAGAATCAGAGCCCAGGTTTTCAGAAATGTACCTGTTTGTATGTATTGTCATCACAGAGCCATCCAGGTTTTGAGTAAGGTTTTTCAGTTTAGTGAAATGTTATCTTTTTGAGAAAATTGAGACCAAGAAAGGGACAATGTTAAAATCTGTATATTCGGGGGACTCTTTCCACCCCCTGTATTTCATGGAGGGAAGCTTTGTTTCTTAATATGAATCTTGGCAGAAACTCTGCTCCGAGCAGAATCCCCAAGTGATGTGAAAGATCCTTCACTAGAAACATTTTAGGTTAGAAAAGGAGGCTCTGATTTATGCTTATTTGTGGTCAAGGATTGTGTAGTTCAACTGATGTTTGGGATTCCTCACAAGTCACTCTGACCTTTCTCCCTGTTCTTATCCAGATGCCTGTGAGATGTAGACTCAGAGGATTACAGAGATAGTGTCTTGAGGAATGCCCGTGGAAGGTGAATGGAAAACAGTGACTCAGGGCTACCGAGAAGCACTCCCAGCCACTGAGTCTCTAAAGCCCTGCGTGGTGTGCTGGATCTAAGGCGCAGCTACCCTCCAGGGCAGTCAGGCATTTGCAGAGTGGCCTGCTCAGCGAGAAACAATATTTTTTGCTCTCTCTCTCTCTCTCTCTCTCTCTCTCTCTCTGTTGAGCAGCAGAAAGGAAACAGCAGTGAGCTGAAAGTATTGGGTATCATCGTGGTGGCTTGTCTTCCAAGAAGTAAAGCTGCCTCCTGGTTTATAGATGGGAACCTGCCCCAATGTTCTGTGTGCTTCCTGAAAATGGGTTGCTTTAAGCAATCGTCCCTTTCTCTTAAAATAGAAATAGGATATGAAAGCATCGTCAGTGAAGTAAAGCCCCTAGGTCAGTTTATATGGCAATGTTTAATCAGTTTATATGGCAGTTAATATGGTCAGTTTATATGGCAATGTTTAATCGGTGTCCATACTTCCTCCACCACACCACATATCATACATTATGGTAATTGCCTAATCACTTATCTCTATCTACCACTGGAATAATGTTGGGGAGGACACATGATTGATGTGCTTATCTGATATGTGAGAGGTTGGAGGTTCAAATCCAGCTAGAGAGTCCTTGGGGAAAAAAGGCCTACAAAGCTACTTCCAAAAATTCAGTCATTGAAAACCCTGTGGGAGCAGAGTTCTCAGATGACACACATGGGGTTGCCATGAGTCAGAGTTGACTAGATGGCGGCTGGTTCTGCTATTGTTCAATGCCATTGGGTTGGTTTCCACTCATAGGAATCCAATCCTGTGTACAACAGAATGAAACACTGCCCAGTCTTTTGCCATCCTCACAATTGTTCTTATGTTTGATGCCTATTGATGCAGCCAATGTGTCAATCCATCCCTTTGAGGGCCTTCCTGTTTTTCACTGCCCTTTTACTTTCCTGGGGCTTTCTACTACTGTCAGCAGTTAGAATCTCAGAAACTCTCAGGGGTAGTTCTACCCTGTCCTAGAGTCTCCATGAGTCAGCATCGAGTCAATGGCAGTGAGGATTTGTTGTTGTTGTTGTTTTAATTTACCAAGCATGATGTTCTTCTCCAGTGCCTGATCTCTCTTGAGAATATGACCAAGGCATGTGAGACAAAATCTCACCATCCTTGCCTCTAAGGAGCCTTCTAGCTATACTTCTTCCAGACAGATAGATTTGTTCTTTGGGAAGTCCATGGTGCTTTCAATGTTCTTCACCAGCACCGTAATTCCAACACTGTGCACTGCTGTCCACTGAAGTGGAATTTCTGTCAGAGACAGATGGTGCCAATCTGACATGTCCTCTCCCTTCAGGGCCTTCAAGTCAACTCTGACGCATGGTGACCTCATAGGGCAGAGTACAATAGCCCTTTGGCTTTCTAAGGCTGTGAATATTTACAGGAGAAAGCCTCGTCTTTCCCCTGCAGAACGGCTGGTCAAGGTTTGAACTGCTAACTTTGTAGGTAACAGCCCAAGGGCCTAATCCACTGTGCTGCCAGGTCTCCTTATAGTAAAGCACACCAAACCACAGAGTTATTTCAACTCAGTGACCCACGTGTTTCAGAGCAGAATTGCACTCTGCATGGTTTTCACAACTGTGATTTTTTGAAAGCAGTTCCTCAGGACTCTCTTCTGAGATGCTCCAAGTTGGCTTGAACCATCGATCTCCCCAGTAGTCGCTCCGTGCGTATCCATTTGCACCACCCAGGTATTGCCTCTAACATGGAGTATTAAATAGATATCCATTGAATAAATATTAAATAATATTCTTAAATGTTGAATGAGTAGCTCCCATGTATATAGTTTGTTGCAAAATGGCATGGGTGAGTGAGACTTATAATCCCACAATTCTGCAATGGGGAACTTGCAATTACTTGGGGAATTAAGATGCACAAAAACTTCAATCACCATATAGACAGTTTCTAATTAAGGAGTTATATTGGTGGGTTGATATTAAGTGCACTAAAAAATCAGAAGATAAAGAAATCACCTGCACCAATTTGATAACAGGTGAGACTGGAGGCAATATTGGGATGAGAGCGGGGGAAGCAGAAGGGAGGGTGTGCTGAACAGCAGTTATAAGCCCTTGCCCAGTAACTGGACTATAATTTTCAGTAAAACCTAAACCAAACCCACTGACATTGAATTGATTTCGACTGATAACAACTCCATAGGACAGAATTGAATTTCTGATACCATAAATCCTGGTGGGAGCAGACAACCTCATCATTCTTCTGAGGATCATCTGGTGGGCTTGAACCAACCCACTGCATCACCATGACTCCTTATTTGATGCAGAGTGGGGTTTTATTTTGGGTATGGTAACTATACCTTCCAAACCAGAAATTAGAATTATGACTTTACAGTGGAAACAGGACATTGGAAACTGGCATAGTGGTGTTATGTGCCTTGGCATCTGTTCTGACACATAACAACCTTATGTACAACAGATGGAAACCCTGCCTGGTCCAGTTCCATCTTCACAATTGTTCTCATGTTTGAGCTCATTGTTGGATCCACTGTGTCGATGCATCTGGTGGAGAGTGTTCATCTTTTTCACTCTCTGCTTTGACAAACACGCTTGTCTTTCTCTAGGGACTGTTCTTTCCTAACACGTGAGATAAGCCTGGCCATGCTTGCTTCTAATGAACGTACTGGGTGTACTTCTCAGACAGATTTGTTTGTTCTTCTGGCAGTCCATGGTACTCTCAAATTTTTTTTGTCTGCACCACAATTCAAATGAATCAATTTTTCTTCAGATTTTCTTATTCATTGTCCAACTTTTACATTCATATGCGGTGATCCAAGTACCACAACTTGGATCATGTGCATTTTAGGAGTCAAAATGACATTCTTGTTCATCAACATTTCAAAGAGGCCACCTGCAGCATAGTTCTGGATAATCTGGTCCAATCTAATGTTGAGAAGTAACAGATGAAAAGGTTGACAAGCAGATTTGGAACTAGATCATATTAAGAAAGACAGTAAGTACAGCTTCCTTTCTAGGTTCCTACCAGCTTCAATTTTGCTTCATTTCATAGGTTTCAGAGGTTTTCAAAAGCTTTCTCCTCAGCTTCTTGTTCTAATGAAATTTTACATTAAAAGTAGAATATGTAAACATACATATGTAACATATGTAAACATATGGAACAGAGGAGCTGCCCAAGTTGAATTAAGGTAGGGATGCTTTATACCAGAAAATCAAATACATTAACCAATATAGCAATTACTAATTGGGTTTATGATCTGATTTTAAAATATTGAGTTGTTTGGTGTTGATAACAGAACCGTTTATGTGCTTGTAATAAATTCTGAACAGAATTAATTACCTTGAGGATATTTTAACCTTTTCCCTTTTTGCCATCAATTTTGATTTAAATTTTTTGCTTAATAAATGAAGGTGGAATTCTAGTTTAAAACTTATGAGCAAACTCATGTGTCTTTGGACTTTGGTTTCAGGCTAGTGTGAGAAACACCAACAGCAGGACCACCTTCAATTTTCGGTATGGTGACTCATGCAAGAAGCTATTGAATTAGATCCATTCCCAATAGATGAGACACTATACAAGCAGTGGTGAGTTGATATTTTTCAATGTCTTTTAAATTTGGGAAACAAAGAATGTTTGATTTCTGTATCCAATTTAAGTACTGCATGTGGTTTAAGTGTATGGATCTGAATAAACTCATTTACAAAGAATAGCAACCAAAAGCGTGGAGTCCAGTAGGGCAGGATCTTGTAGTGCTCCCACGACTGCATACAATAGCATGCGGTCTTGAGATGCAAAGATGGAGCGCAAGACACCATGGTGCCACCATACGCATTGTTTCTACCATGTTCTAGAGGTAGGATGGCTGTAATAAATAATTTCATATGACAGAGTAAGAGGATTTTTTGAGTGGCTTTTATTACTTGCACCATACATCTATATTTTATCGATTTACCCTTCTAATAGAATAATTGGTTCTGGGCAAACATATGATGCTCACTTCCTTCTAAAATAGTGTGTATGTTTCACATAACAGTAAACATTTGAAAATAAGGGAAGAGAAAGCACATCACACTCTTTGAAAACTTGATTTATGGACAATTTAGCTTACAAATCCTTTTGCTTAAGAAAAACTTTATTCTCAAGGATTAGCCTATAACCCCCTCCCAGGGGGAAGAAAAATGGAAAAGTGGATGAAGGGTAATGGAGGATGATGAAATATATGGAAAAATAATCTATAATTATCAAGGGTTCATGAGGGAGGGTAAGCAGGGGAAAAAGGGGGGAGAAATGGGGAGCTGATATCAGGGGCTTGAGTGGGAAGAGAATGTTTTGAAAATGATGATGGCAATATATGGGCAAATGTGCTCCACACATTGGAAGAATGTATGGATTGTGATAAGAGATGTAAGAGCCCCCAATAAAACTATTTAAAAAAAGAAAAACTGTATTAAAAATAGGTTCAGTTGTTCTGCCGTGTGGAAAAATATTTGAAAACTTATTATCATGTACAAATATCAACAAACACAAGCACATATCTTTTAAAATCAAATGCTGGATGCTTTATAGTCAATAATCAATAGATTCTAGCAGAGACGAATGAGTGAAAATCTGTCAAATAACATCTTTGAGAAATAAGGTATGACATGGGTGCTTATAAGACCCCAAATGGAGCTGCTTTGAACTAGTGATCAATAGCTCTCTTTCATTTACCTAGTGTTTTATGAAGCTCTGGGTAGGTTGGCTGCTTGTGAGTTAATGCATAACCTATAAATGGAGAACACTGCATTTTATGGGCTCTGAATTTACTGCTAATTAATCCTATGGTTATTACACATCATAGGTTTTATTACAGTCTTACCTACAGTTATACCGAGAAAGCAGTTCTCAAAGTCATCCCAATGCCATGCTTAATCAAAATAGTCAATGAATATTTGTGATCGAGGGTCAATCATATGGAATTGCCAATAGGCAACCATTTCTTACCTAAAATAAGGTTGATTTTGTATGGCTGAAGCTAATACGCTTAGCTTCGTGTCACATTATGTGATTAGGAAAATAAAATAGGTTGACTATAATATAAATAATTTATTAAGTAAATCTTTTTTGAGAGCCTACAATGTAGTTATCATGCATACCTTTGGGGGCAGATGAAAGGCACCGCCCTTGTCTAAAGGGAACTCTTGAGCTACAAAGTGGGTGGTCTGTATAATAAAATGTACTATTAAAGGGGTCAAAATATCCTAAACTGGCTAGTATTAATAAAGTGTGAAGAAGTGTGGAGACTCAGGGAAGCATGGCAGAGGAGAATTTTACCCAGCTTGAGGTGGGGCTTGATCAAGGACCACTTTCTAGAGGAAGTGATATTTCAGGTACCTGTTAAGAATAGTAAGAAGTTGGCCAGAAGCAAGGAGGACTCCGTACAGTGGGAATGGACTGAGAGCAGGATGTTTGGGGACAGGTGCTGTGGCAGCAGCAAAAGGGGACGTGGCAGGGATCAACTTGAACAGGAGACGAGTCAGCGTGCTTTAGGTCAAAGTAGTGTGTTTGGATTTTATTTATTTGTTAGAAGACTTCGGGGGATATCCTCTGTTGAGGGTGGAAAAGCTATCGGGGGTGATAGTTCCAGGGGGTAATCCAGCTTCCAAGGCTCCCGAAAGTCTGGAATCCATGACTATTTGGAGTTTCATTCTGCATGTTTTCCCTTTTCAAAAGTATGTATTCTCACCTGATTATTTTGTAAAAAAAATGTACGTGAGGTTCTTCCATGTTGAAGCATGAGTAGTCAATGTAGTTAATGCATTAAGGTTATATTATATTCTACTCTATTAGGATAACTACATTTACTTATTCAACCTATTGTTGATTTGGAATCTTTTTATGACACTTCTTATGTTAATATAAATATTAATGCTCATATATTCTTATGTATATGTGCAAAACCTGTGTAGGATATATGTTGAGGAATGGAATTGCTGAGGTTTAGGTATGTACTCACAGGACTCCTATTTTACTAATGATGAGAAATAAGTCTCTAACTGGTTGTTCCAACTTACATTGTCACCAAAAGAACCTAACTCACTGCCTCATAGGGAACCTGGTGTCTTTCTCAGACCGTAACTTTTTAGAAGAGTAGAAAGTTCAGTCTCTTTCCTGTGGAGTTTCTGGTGGTTGGAACTGCTAACCTCGCTGATCACAACCAATTCATACTCAGTATGCCACCAGGACGCCTAGTGGCACAGTGGTTATGCATTGGGCTGAAATTCAGATGATGGGCAGTTCGAAACCACCAGCCCCCCTGCAGGAGAAAGAAGTCTTGGAAACTCACAGGGCAGTTCTTCCCTGCCTTATAGAGTCACTTTGAGTCTGTGTGGACTTGATGGCAGTGGGTTTTTTTTAAAGTTTGGTCAGTCAGGTGGGCACATAGAAACATTCACTTGCATTTCTCTGAGATTGATAAGTTTAGTTATGAAGAATCCTAATTTTAAAATTACCAGCCATTTGATTTTCTTTCTTTATTGTGAAATGCTTGCTCAAGTCTGTGTGGAATTTGTCTCTCAAAATATTATCTAGCATTTATCGAGTCCTTAGAATATCTGATTGGCAAAAACAGGTTAGTGCTTGAATCCAGAGGAGAGGTTGTTGGGAGCCCACTCAGAGCCACCTTTGAAGACAGGCCTGGGGATCTGCCTCTGAGAAGTTAGGGAGGGGGGGAGTCTATGGAGAAATTTGACTCTGCACACATGGAGAAATTTGACTCTGCACACGTGGAGTCAGCATGAATCGGAATCAATTGGGTGGCAATTAATGACAACAATTGGGTTCTTCATATGTAACAGATACTGTGCTACATTCTGTACAAGCATTTAATTCTCCTACTGCACCTCTAAGTTACAGATAGGAACCGAGGTTAGGGAACTTGCTAGTTAATAACTTGCCGACAATTACGTAGCTAAGAGGTTGTGGAATTAGCATTCAAGCCTAGGTTTCTCTGACTCCTGACTTCTTCCCTTTCTTGAAGAGTGTTTGGAAGGGGATTAGTTTGGAGCCGGAGCGAACACTAAAGTACTATTGCAGTAATCCAGTTAAAAATAATAAGTGTTTAACCGAGGAATTGCCAGTAGGGTACACATACAAAGCAACTAGATTTGGGAATGAATGTGGTGGTTAACTGAAGAGGGAAAATTTGAAAAATCTCAAGTTTTATTAGCTGTTGACTTGGTAGATTCAGAATTTGTCATGTGATACACACATTTCAAGCATTGTGGTGGGTGCTGAGAATATATTTTGAGACTCAGTAA
The DNA here is from genome assembly GCF_050624435.1 of Tenrec ecaudatus. Lineage (NCBI taxonomy): Eukaryota > Metazoa > Chordata > Mammalia > Afrosoricida > Tenrecidae > Tenrec > Tenrec ecaudatus. The sequence continues at coordinate 136,666,693 of NC_134532.1, forward strand.
TTCAATAAGAGATTAAATTCGTTCATAGATTCATACAGTTTAGGTTTAAAATGACTACAGTGTGTTCGTTTGAGTCAACTCTTCATTGTTTTAAAATACAGAAGCTGATGCTTACACGGGAGCACACATTTGAGATCTTAAATTACTAAGGTCTGGAGTGAGGATCGATCCTGCACCAAAAAAAAAAAAAGAAGCAAAGCAAGAAGCAACTTCTCTACAATTTAGAGAATACAATCAAGAACTTCCAATATTTTAAGTGTTTTGTTGGAAAGAGGATGCAGGGCTTTTTAAAATCGACATATCATTCACACAGCATGCAATTTAATACTTCAGCCACGTTAGGGAGAGTTGTGGAAGCATCACCACCATCAATGTTAGGACATTTTCTTTTTCCTTTTAGTTATTGTGGTTGCCTCCCCCTTTATACCCAACCTCTTCTGCTCTGTCCTTATTATTCACCCAGTTACTGCCTCTGCAGATTTACTACCCTGAATTTCATAAGCAGTAAAACATGCCAAATAAAGTAAAGAAACAAAAAGTCCCTAAAAAACCAACAATGGCAAGAGAAATATTTTCTGCTTTTCGGCTGAGGTTTTTCTTTGTAAAATTCTCAGATTATAAAAAAAACACCCCAGAAAATATTAAAGATGAACAAATTTTAAATGGATCAAAATGGAGATCAAATGATAAAGTCTTACGTTTTAACCTAAGCATGTCTGCCACAATAGGCTGTACAATGCCCTCTGGCTGAATGCAAGGCACATCACATCCCTGGTCTTTGGTCAGAGAGAGCTGTGGAGGAGACAGTTAACAAAGAGCAGTGAACTCAAGAGTAAGCACCATCCCCAGACGAATTTTCTTCTTATTAGAATTGCTTGTAAATCTGTGCTTTGTGAGAAGAACTAAATTTCCATCACTACAGTCATCTCGGAGGAGAGTTGGTTACATATTAAGAGTTCTCTAGGATTGACACTACTTTGTGTGGGAGATGTAACGAAATATACCCGTGGAAGGCTGAGGTCCTTATGATTTAGGAGTCTATAGTTGTTCAGAGAAGACCAAGGTTTACAAAAAATTCAATTATAAAACAACATTTATTGCATGATTACTTTTACTAGGCACTGTTCCATGTGCTGCATACACATTAGTTTGAGGAGTCCCCAAACCAATCCTGCTGTCCATCCCTGGTTTACTAGTGATGCGACTGAGGCATGGGGTATTTAGTCACTTGCTCAAGGTCATGTGTCTAGTGTTGGTAGAGCTGGGGAGTTTAATTGTAGGGCACATTGCTTTTTATTTTACTATAATGTATTCTCAGTATTAAAGGTGAAAGTTGGACTTGAATGGAGCCTTAAAACACCAAATTGATTTTAATTCCAAGTAAGGGGAAAAAAATCAAAGCAAAAGAGATGGAGAAGAGCTTAATAAATTTGAGGGACCGAGTACCTTAATCATGAGATGAGAAATAGAATAGTTTAGAAAATATTATTATAGCACACTGTTCTTAATTGTTCACCAAGACCGCAGCTAGCAAGATAGGAAATTCAGACCTGCTTAACCTGAAGTAAGTAGGCCTAATATTTCATATTTTAAAGACTTTTCTTCCCTAATTGGTAGAACTTCAGGTGGTGGCCCCATGAAGATAGGAGTTTGAATGTCACTAAGTAATTGAAGGACAGATCAAGAAAATATATTTAAGGCTTTCCTTTGGAGGATTCTTAGGATGCATTTGGAGCTAGTTCATGTAAATTTTAGCATCTCTTATGTTTCTTGATAATTTATGCACTCTGTTAACCAGAATGAGACAAACTACTAATAAAACCAAAGTGAGAATCTCAATGAAAAATTGGTTCATGTTTCCTATCAGAAATGTTGACATTCTTTTCAGATTAGGGTTTGTTGAAAACATAGTTGCAGCATCACGGCATTCATTACACATGATGATTTATTTTTGATGGTCAAGTCGCTGCTGTCAAGTCAACTCCAATTTGTGGTTTCGACTCTGATGTTTCCGACACGAACCATTGGCCGCACTCTGGGACTCTGATTGATGATAGGAACCAGCAACCCATTGCCTTCTAATCCATTCCAAGCCACGATGGTACCGTGTGTACCAGACCGCTCTACAATCTTTTCTTTACATTGTATTTATTTGGACGATGTGATTATGCGCAGGAAAAGATACACAGGTTTCTCCATGGAAAATTTAGTACCAGTGATTGCATTCATCAAATTCAGCAACCAATCTCAGCCCCCTTTTCTGAGTTCTTTCTCCCTCAACTAGTGTAAACTCACAGCCCTCTGAGGTTCCTATCTGACACTTGAGCCTCTTCTTGTGCCGCAGTGGAGGGAGAGAGTGAGGGACAGGAGCGGGTTCAGAAGAGGCGTCAAGAAGGAGAGGAGGATACTTGGCCCCTTGCACAGCTACCTCATTTGTCCGAAGTCCAGAGGAATCGGATGGTGCCCCCGGAAGTCTGATGAGTCAGCATCATTTTTCACTTTGGAGCATAGCTTACTAAGTTTGACCAATACTGCTCTCCCCATTCTTGCTCTCTTCTCTCCCCTCCCCGCCAGCCAGAAGGCTGATTAAAATATGTTAAGCAAAAGCTAGGTGAAACACCGCATAGGAAATAAACTCTTGGCACATTTTGGCCTAGGAGATAATGTCATGTGCTTGTGTACTCTCCTGCTGCTAAGTGGAACTCAGCTAACAATATGGAGAGTTGCAGGCAATCACATCTTATCGGTTGATCTTCTTTTCTAGTCTTGATTTTGCAGATAGCTCTCAGATTCTGCATTCTGATTTAAGGAGCTAATGTACCCACTGCTTTTGAACTTTCTGTGCTTCTGAGCCTGATGTAATGTGTGAAATTCCCACTTAATCTTTTGGTTGAAGATTTTGACTTTTCCAATTAAAATAGAAAAGTATGAAGCCAATCAATTGGGCTTGCTACCCTGACAGACTAACTTGAGCGAAGGTGTGAATTGATGATAATGAATTTTGAATCATAGATAAAATAACATCCACACTTTGATGGATGTCTGTAAAGTGTTGATGAAGCAGGTTAATGATGCAATGAACTACATAGGGAATCAAGACTGGAACAAAGTATTTTCAATTTGTTTAACATAATATTTTAAAATGTTAATTGTATTATCTCTGGGATAGGAATAGGCTTTGATGTTGGATTCTTATACCAGCTCTGTCATGCATTGATATATTCTCTTGGGCAAGTAATAACCTGACAGAGTTTCATATTTATACGAGGGGGCTATAATTGGTGATGTCTACCTTTTTATTTGACTATGAAAAATGATGTGAATTGAGCTTCACAGATTGAATGAAAGCGGGACGTGAGAGTTAAGAAGGAGGTCAGGTCCTCGGGGTGCAGCAGGCTGAGGGTGGCCCTGGATCGGGAAGGCTTTCTTGAGGATAAAGGCAGTTTAATGGGCAGCTGAAAGGGAAGATAAACCCAGTGGAGAAAGAGCTTGCAGATAGATTTGCCAATATGCAATTTTACGTTTCTACTCTTCCTTCTAGCTGTCTTTTGATTAATTTCTCCCATTTTCATAAACTCCAAATCAAGAAATATGGTGTTTTACTTACAGCAGCGGTTCTCAACCTGTGGGTCGCAACCCCTTTGGGGGGTCAAATGACCCTTTCACAGGGGTCACCTGATTCATAACTAGCAAAATTACAGTTATGAAGTAGCAATGAAAATCATTTGATGGTTGGGGAGGTCACCACAACACGAGGGACTGGATGAAAGGGCTGCAGCATTAGGACGCTTGAGAACCACTGAATTACATGAAGTCACTTCCGATTAGTGAGAATGTATTATTGATAAGGAAGGTAATTTATGAACAGCCAATTAAACTGATTGCATTCATTTATCACGTTTATCTATTTATTTCTCTTAAAATTGGTTTTGGGTTTTGAACTGCGAGGGCCCCAGGTCAAAGCTATCACCCGGTCTGTAGGAGAAAGTGGAAACGGTCCGCTCTGGTGGGGACACAGTTTCAGAGACCGTAGGTCCCTGTGAGTCACATGGACTTAATGGCAGTGGGCTTTTTGGATGAAGGACGCTTGGGAGTAAATGTTTGTTCATTGATTTAATTATGAGAGGAATCTTTAAAAATTTGAATTTCAAAACCGTGGTTTCTAAATGGATTGTGATTTACCAACAAGTCAAGTGAGACGATAAACATCTTGAGGCAGTCTTATGGTAACAACACAACACATGCACGTGAAGGTCAATGGACATCATTGTGCTGTTTCTACGTTCAGATGACTGTGGTGGAAACATTGACGGATGAACACCATGCACTTCCTTTCTCCTTCCTCACTTACTCACTGGACGACCCCAGAAGACATCATGCTAGTCACTGCTGTAAAGAGCCCACCACACAACTAGGGATTTGGAGAGTGGAAGGGAAGGAATGATATAAAAACATATCACACACAAGATAGTTTCTCTAAAACATGTGGCATTCAGGAACAACGTAATTATCACCCACTCAACTAGTATCAGTCTTTCTTGTGGAGTTCTGCCGAGGCACACGGTCCATGATTCTCTAAAGGAGTGATTTTCAAACATGTTGGTGTCAGGAGACTTTTATTTACACTCTTAAAAAAGAATCAAGAGCCTATAAGTTACTGTTTTTACAGGAAATTTTCATTAATTTATACAACATTATACATTAAAATAAAAATGAAAAATAGTTATGTTCTTCGCTTGAAAATTAACACGATTTTTGGTGAAATGTCTATTCAGGTCCTTTGCTCATTTTCAATTGGATTTTTTTCTCATTAAGTTGTATGAATTTGTAACGCATTTTAGATTTTAAGCACTTGTTGGTTATGCAATACCCCCAATTTTCTCCTAGGCTATAGGTCGTTGCTTCACTTTGTTGTGTAAAGTCATTTGACAAAATGAGATACCATTTCACTTTCACTAGGATGGATACGATTTATGAAATGGATGGCATGTATTGGAAAAAGTGAAACAGAACAAAAGCAAACAAATATTGGCAAGGATTTGGAGAAACCAGAATTCTCACCTATAGCTAGTAGGAATGCAAAATAGTTTGGCTGCTGTGGAAAGCAATTTGTCACTTCCTCAAAGAGTTAAACATGGAGCTATTGTATGGCCTGGGAATTTCACCCTAGGTATGTGCCCAAATCCCTGATACGAACAGACAGACCCAGATACAATGATAGTCGTTTCAGCACAATTCACAATAATCAAAAGGTATAAACAGTCTAGACACCGACTAAAATATGAATGGATAAGCAAAATTGGTAGATGTCTGTCACAGTCTACATATATATACATACTATTGCTCTACCTAGAAACAAATAAAGTCTTGATTCATGCTACAACATAGTGGAACCTTGAAAACATCATTCTGAGTGAAATTACTCAATCACAAAAGACAAACATGGCACGGTTTCACCAGTGAGAAGCGCCTGGACAGGTGAAGAGAGAGAGAGAGCAGACACAGGAGCGGGGATGGGGGAGATTATGTAGGAAGCACTAAGTTTTAGGGGATGAACAAGTTTGTAAAGGACAGTAGTGATAAACGGATACACAACATGATTTATGTAACTGATTTCACTGAATTGTATATGTGATAAATGTGGACTTGGCAAATGGGGTGTCAGCTATATTTTTCCAATGACAAAAATTATAATAGTAGACCTATTGCATACATGTTAATAGAAATAACATGTTTTATGAAAATTGATTACATTTTCAAATTAAGAAAAAGTGAGTGAAAAAGTGGTTTTACGTTTTTGCAAATTTTTTAAATGTCTGGTTTTATAGAACCTTCTGGATTTCTTATCTATTTATACATTACTTTCAATCTATTGTTATATCACACATCAACGCAGCCTCTAGAAGGCATCACTATACCTTTGTGAGCGAATGAGAGTAAAAAGCTCCGAAAATGCTTTGGAATTGGTTTTGGCCATGGGGACTCCAAGGTTCTTTGTATTGTACTTTGAAAACCACCTCCTCAAAAACACAAAAAAGCCTGTCTTATGTAATGCAGGAATGAATTTTGGGGGGCATCTTACAACAAAACCAAACAGAACAGCAACCACACTCCCTGCCATCGAACCGATGCCAAGTCTTAGCAACCTGAAGGACAGGTAGACCTGTCCCAGTGGGTTTCCAAGAGTGTGACTCTTGATGGCAGTGGGATTCCGTGTCTTTTCCCCTTTTGGTGTCTAGAAGGATATTAATTATGCACTGCGGTTGGGAAATTTGAGGATGTAATGTATTCGATAATTCAGATAAGGAACTCTAGGTGAGAAAGATTGAAATGATTAGCTCCCAAAAGGTAAGATCGGCTTCTCTTTCTCACCCATCATGTGGCCTAAGACATGAGACAAAGTCACGGTGAATCTCAAGGTTGGAGCACTCTAATAGGCCACGTGTGCTCTCCGAGGGCACTGATTAGTGGGTGGTGGTAGAAGGTCTCAGGTGAGGTGTGGCGAGTGCTCTAAGAAAGGTTAACCATATGCTGGGAGAGTTGGAGGGAACATTCGTTTGTTGATAAGGTATCAGGAGGGACTCGTGGCGAAGATGGCATCTGATAGAACTGCGAAGATAATTTCAGTAGTCAGCGTTGGAGTTGGAAAGCTTGTTTATGAAACAGGGGCCACATTGGAGTCAATGGCTTGGTGTAACCATGGAGATATGACAAGGAAAACAGGTCCTGTAGAGACAGATTGAGAGAGTCTTGAATGGTTTAAAAAGGCGTTTGAGTTTGTTTCTATAGTCACTGTAGAGTGGCTGCTGTTTTCTGAGCAGGGTTAAAATATGGTTCTAGCAGCAATGTTGATTGTGGTGGGGAGGGAAGTCAGACTAAGCAGCTGGGGAAGGGAGAGGATCGGAGAGAGGGAGCCAGAGACTCTAGATTGAAGAAGCAGCAGTAAGAATCAATGGAGGAGGGATCTTTTGGTTAGTAAGGGAAAGGAAATACTTGGTGGCTTATAATTTCATTCTAGGCCCAACCATAATCTTGATAAACAATTGTGTACAGGTCCTTAGGCTTTGGTTTCTTTATATGTAAAATGTAGAAATGGATTCCTTGCCTGTTTGTGTCACAGGAGCCTGTGTAAGGATTAATGAGCTCTTTGGAGGAAAGGTGCTTTATTAATCTAAGCCATCAATAATAAAAATGAGAATGTTTGCCAGGTGCTTTTGGTCCTTTGTCAAAGGCTGCTATGTAAATATGAAATACTGCCTGGAACTATTGCCTTGTTAATAATCGTTAAGTTATTATCACAAAATGCCTACACAGCAAGCTTGCTCTCAGTCAATTCCAAACTGAGTGGATGAAGCCAGGCGTGGAAGTCCATTCCATTTTGTTTATTATGAATCTTCCTTAGTGTAAACTACTTTCCTGGTAAGTATAAAAGTCATTTTAAGAGTATTCAATCTTATTGTAACACATTTCCATCATTTTCCATCACTGTTAGGTTTTCCATCACCATCTTGATTTTTCCCTATGCAAATGGAGATGGGGCAACATTAGATGTGCCCTGTTCTTGGACTTATTTTTGTCAACCGTGGCTACTCTACTTAATTTATCTACAGTCGTATGGGATGGTAGTTCACCGTATTAACTTCAGAGTTAGGTTATTTGCTGTTTAAGTTCATGTTCTCTTATTTTATATGCAAACCTGGTTAAGTCATATAACCAATTAAGGTTCAGTTTCCTTATTTATAAAATTATAGTAATAATAGTATTGATCTCATAAGAGAGTTGTTAGAGTAATGAATATGAAGAATATAACATTAAAGTGCTCACTATCTACCAACTTTTTTGGTGTTGTGTGTGATTTATTTTGGTCAATATTTATTACCATCATCAAGATATTTACCCTCATTGTAGTGAAGATCCTTTCCAAACCTAATTATTCCATTATTTATCAATATTTAGTTTTAGATTATACAGTTGGTCATCAACTTTTTTCTTTCCTTAGAATTTTGTTCTGAAAAACCCACAAAAATCTTAAATTTTATTCATCACTTACTTCAAACATTCTTATTGTGTGTTCTTTTTCTCAGAAAATCAAGTCTTTAATATTGCTATCAATATGAGGGACCCAATAATTGTTTTAAATGTCAGACCATATAACTTCTCGTGACATGTTGTCATCATGTCACACAATCTTCCCTAGAAGAAACCTTGCTTACTTTATTCTTTTTTATTTGGCTTCTTCCTCATATTGTTCTTAATATCTATAGCAGGGCATTTTTGTCCTTACTATCACACAGGCCTCTTGACCTTGAAAAGCACCTCACATGTTTGCTAGGATCGATCAATCTTGGTGCTGAGGTTGAAGGCATGATTGGGTTGAAAACCAAGCCTGTGTTCTGCTCGTCAAACCAAGGCTCATTTTTCTAATCTGCACAAAGACATCAAGACCCTTTGCGTCTAGTGTGATTTGCCCCTTGACCATCAGCCAACCCTTCTCCTCGTTCAGGGGCTGTAGTCATTATCCATTGCCATGATATAGGTGATGTTTATAAATTCTGGTGCATCTTGGCCAAATATATCATTGGCAGATTCTCCTCTCTGTCGTAGTTACATAGATGGAGTAAATTATCTGCCATTTCCACCTATATGGTCTCTGGCTTCTTTGAGTCAGGATCAATGAAGGCAATGACCTTACTTCTTATAGAAAGTTGATCCGTATTTGTTAGTAGTGAATTATATTCTATTCACATTGCAGAGGACAGATGGAAAATGATGATTGAATGCAGCTGCTATTAGAGATGGGGAGGATGATCGAATAGTAAGGCAAATGAGAATACATTACCATCTAATTGGTTTCTTCTTTTATGATTCTACTGTTGTATAATTCTCCTAATCATTTTGGCTTAGAAACTGTTTAGATAAACACCCCATGAGGAAATTTCCAATTTGAAAATTGTGTGCTTAGCAGCCCAATTCATAACCACCATGCTACCAAGTGTAAGATATGACAAAATAATAATAATTTATAAATTATCAAGGGCTCATGAGGGAGGGGGAGGAAGGAGGGAGGGGAAAATGAGGAGCTGATATCAAGGGCTCAAGGAAAAAGAAAATGTTGTGAGAATGATGATGGCAACAAATGGACAAATGTGCTTGACACAATGGATGTATGTATGGATTGTGATAAGAGTTGTGCGAGCCCCCAGTAAAATGATTAAAGAAAATTGTGATGCTCTCTTTGGGATCAGTTTAGTGCCTCTGCTTTATGTATGAGGGACTCTTATCTAAGTGCTCTGCTAACTGACTGCATGATTTTGACAAGTTAACTAGTTCTTGGTGCCTTGGTTCTCTCATCTTTAAAATGGGCATAATAAAACTAACCATTTCATGAGCGGTTGTTGAGATACAACTAAGATAAGTGACTTAACGGACTGAAGATACAACAATTTCTTAGAATCGTGGCTGACCCAGAGCAAAAACTTAATCCAAGTCCCAAAGCACTCTCACTGCTCGCTTGTTAAGAGCTGGGAATTGGAGTTAGAGCTGTAATCACTTTCTTGCTTACGCACTAAGCACGTTATGCAACACCCGCCCCCCCCCACAAACCGATGTTTCATCTAAATTTAGTCAATACCGGCATATACTTCCCAAGAGTTTATTTGAGAGGTAAATGGGAAGTACTTATCACCACTGCTCACTGTTCTTATAGCACCTGCATTATAATAACAAATACTTATATAGATAAGTTACTCTGGAACAGGTAGTATTAATATATGTGCTACATATATATTATCTCACTGATTCTTCCCAAATGTGTAATATAGATGTTGCATATTTTGTCTTATTTTTTAATCATTTTATTGGGGGCTCATACAATTCTTATAACAATCCATCCATCCATCCATTGTGTCAAGAACGTATGTACATTTGTTGCCATTATCATTCTCAAAACATTTGCCTTCTGCTTGAGCCCTTAATATCTGCTGCTCATTTCCCTCCTCCCTCCCCACAACCTCCTACCTCATAAACCCTTCGTCATTCATAAATTATTATTATTTTGTCATATATTACACTGTCTGACATCTCCCCCGCCTTTTTCTCTGCTGTTCCTCTGCCAGGGAGGAGGCTATACGTAGATTCTTGTAATCAGTTCCCCCTTTCTACCCCACATTTTCTCCACCTTCCAGGCATCGCCACTCTCACCACTGGTCCTGGAGGAGTCATCTGTCCAGGATTCCCTGTTTCCAGTTGCTATCTGTGCCAATGTACATCCTCTGGTCTAGCTAGATTTGTAAGGTAGCATTGGGATCATGATAGTGGGGAGGGGAGTATTTAAGAACTAGAGGAAAGTTATATGTTTCATCGTTGCTACCCTGAACCCTGCCTGGTTCATCTCCTCCCCACAACCCTTCAGAAAGGGGTGTCCGGTTGGCTGCCAATGGGCTTTGAGTCTCCACTCTACACTCACCCACATTTTCAATTATATGATTTTTTTCCTTGCTGTATGATACCTGATCCCTTCGACAGCTCGTGGTAACACAGGTTGGTATGTTTCTTCCATGTGGGCTTTGTTGTTTCTGAGCTATATGGCCACTTGTTTATCTTTGAGCCTTTAAGACCCCAGACGCTATATCTTTTGATAGCTGGGCACCATCAACTTTCTTCACCACATTTGCTTATGCACATGTTCATCTTCATTGAGCGTATCAGGGAAGTGGGCACCCATTGATATGATTTTTAGTTCTTTGATGTCTGATAACTTGTCCCTTCTGCACCTTGTGGTCAGACAGGCTGGTTTGCTTCTTCCATGTGGGCTTTGATGCTTATCAACTAGCTGGCCGCTTATTTATCTTCAAGCCTTTAAGACCCCAGACGGTATATCTTTTGATAGCCGGGCGCCGTCAGCTTTCTTCACCACATTTGCTTATGCACACATTTTTCTTCAGCTATCATGTCAAAAGGTGTGCATCCTGGAATGCCAATTTAATGGAACAAAGTGTTCTTGCACATATCACTGCTGTCAATGGATGGTTCTGCACAAGTTCTCTCAGTAATACAATGGTCTTTATCTCCTTAAAAAACAATATCAGACTTATTGCTATTGAGCCGATGCTGACTCACAGCAACCCTATAGAAAAGGGCAGAACTGCCCCTATGGCTTTCCCAGGGTGTAACTCTTGATGGGAGGAGAAGGCCCCGTCTTTCTCCTTCAGAGAAGCTGATGGTTTTGAACTGCTGACCTCGAAGTTAGCAGCCTAACTAGTAATGACCGCACCACCAGAGTTCCTTTTGCAAGTCCCTTATCAGATTTTAACAAAATGCAAGTGAAAATCTTCTCAAATCACTGAAACTCCTAACAAATTTATGGGAATGCTTCCCAGAAACCAACAGATTTTACAAAGACATTTAAGGTATGGATATTTTAAGAATGGAAAGGAAGACCTTGAAGATGAGCCAAGAGAAGGAAGACCATCAGCTTTGACAGATGAAGAAGCTGTTGCTGAAGTAGTGCTAAATCATTCCATCGGTTTCCTTGAGCAGATAGAAGCTAATGAATATAATTCTATGGAATTTAATCTTAGCCAATGATGAGTGTTGGATTTACCGATATGATCTGGAGAGGAAATTTCAATCAAAACAGTGGTTTCCACGGGGATCGGTTATACCCGAGAGGTCATCTCAGAAGTTTATAGTGATTGATTTTGGAATCTTACAAGAGTAATACTGATAGATTTTCTTGAGGGACACAGAATAGTCACAGGGACTCATTGTGAAGTTTTATGGACATGGAAAACCTCATTGATGAGAAAAGGCCCAGGGACGTTGAACAGGAGAGTTTTATTTTTTTCCATCATGACAATGTGCCAGCTCGTTGTTTGAGGATAGCAAGCACTATCCTACCAGAATGTTGTCAGGAACTCTCAGCCTATATACCTTACAGGACTCATCTTGTCCCTTCAGACTTCTTTCTGATTTTCAAAATCAAGAAAATATTCAACCTTGTCCCCACAGGATGACAAAACTGCCTTAAAAAAATAGTATAAACCAAAGATCTCAGAACTCTGTGGGAGAAAGAACGGGAAATTCTGCCTTTTAAAAGCATATAGGACACAGATGGATTTGGAAGACATCGTGCTAAGTTAAGTTTGTCAAACACAAAAGGACAAATGTTGTTTGACAAATGTTATTTTAAAAAAATGAAGAACAGGTTTTTATACCAAAAGAAACAGAATGTGATGGTTACCAGAGGTGGGAGGGGGTGTTAGGCTGGATTTTCTAGAGAAACACAACCATTTTTGTATGACAAAGAACTTTCTATCAAGAAAGCAGCCCAAGCCAGTTCCACTCAAGTCCATGGGTCAGGTGCTAGCTGGAGACTCTCAGACTCACGCAGCTGCCTACAGGTCAAGCAGGGAGGCGAAGCAGGAAGTGGGAGCTCACAGGCTGTAGATGTGGTTCTGTGTTTCCAAAGCGTGCAGGAACATGGCGAGGAGCCAACAGCTCCCGGGCTCCTAGGCTACCTGGGTCACCAGCCTCAGATGTGAGACACAGAACCCAGTCAAGCAGGAAGGGGAAGGGTCCAGAAAGAGTCCAGTTCTCCTCAGCATCTATCTTACATAAAGCCACACCCACAAGTGTCAATCTGTGACCTGTGATTGGTTGTGCTCCAGCCCTACCTTCACACAGGTACATGAAGTTGGCATAAAGCTAATTACTCCAGAGGGGAAAGGGGCGCAATGGGCAAGAGGGTACGGGTGTCAACTTGAATAAAGGGGACCATTAAATACTAGAGAGGGAGATGGAGAAAAAAGAAAGGGGGATGGGGAGATAACAGGCTAAACCATGGGGAGGTTTGACACGTGGTTTAAGTTGCTGAATGCGTAAATGATCTGATAACCCCTCCCTAATTCACAATAAAAAGCCTGGGAGGAAGGTGTATAGACCTGGATGGGGGGTTTATTGAGAGCAATAGCTGTACATTTTGATATTTTGGTTTAATACAGGATGTGTAGCAATATTTTTAGATTTACCCTCATATCCCCTTTCCATGAACCCCCAGGTCTTCTTTACTTTCAGTGTCTCTTTCCAGTTCCTTCCATTCGTCCCTGCAGGACTCGCTGCGGCCCTGGGCAATTGCGCCCAATTCCTCAATCTGTAGATGTCCCTGGTGATCTTGTAGATGAATTCTTATTACACCCCAGGCCCGCTGTCACATGCAGTGTACTAGAATAGTACATGACTGCAGTGTGGTGCCTGAGATATTTCACTTTCAAGTCAGATAGATCAAGTTCACATTCATAGTCTGCTCAGCATTGAGTAAATAGATACTCTCATGACTTCATTTTCTTACCTATAAAGTGGACATATAGCATGCACCTCACAGTTTTTGTGAACTCTGAGGTAGGTATTACATGTAAAACAGGAGGGTATTACATTTAAAACAGTGTCCCTGGCAAGTATTATATGTAGTGAGTTAGATATGGCATGTAAAACTGTGAAGTGGCTATTACTAGGGAAACTGTCTCTCACTAGAGCAGGGTATTAATTTTCATGATCATTTTCATAACACTAAAAATGTTGAAAATGATTAGTTTGCTCTGGATAATTACCAAGCGGTTTCATTATTGAAATACGAAAAGAAGCTCAGTTGTTGTCATGGCAAGTCCCCTGTAGTCCTGTTCAATGTATTAAATTAATTTCATTTTCATCTTCAATTAGTATGTGTACTCCTGGGTGGCCAGTACCAAGACTTGGAAGGGCAAGCTGTAGAAAGAATATAAAGCTTGGAAGTAAAAAAGAAAAATTGGTTTATCATGGACTAATACCCTGCTCTTATTCATAAAAGTGAGTGAGTGTATATGAACATACACTGCAGATGTTCAAGTTCTCTGAATATAGGAAGTAAAACAAATGATTTTAACCACTTATCACTGAGTCATTTACAACTCATAGTGACCCTGTGGGATTTCCAAGCCTGCAGGTCTTTGCAGAATCAGGTAGTCTCACCTTCCTAGCTCAGGGCAGCTGGTAGCATTGAACTACCCACCTTGGGGTTACCAGTTTAGTGCCTCTCTGACAGCACCACCAGAGCTGCTTTACGTATAAGGTAGAATTCTTATAATCTTCATAGAATTTTGAAAAGAAGAGCAGCATGGCAATAACTTAGTCAAAGGAATATGGGAGAAGAGGTCCCGCGTTTTATATTAAGGAAAGTGCTATCAAGGAAATTTGACTGTTCAATGGAAAAATGAAAATAGAAGAAAAACAAATATGATAAAAGGTGATCCTTCTGGAGGTATTGGAATATTTGAGAACTTTTGGGACAAATTAGGGGGTCCTTGAGTGCCAGGTGGAGTGCTCTGAATGATTTTCAGTTGACTTCAATTCATTTCCAGAATCAGGGCTTAGATCTCAAATACTGACTGTGGGTACCACAGGAATTAAAGAATATCATTTATTTCACAATGTGTGGAATGACATGGCTGATTAATGAGGCCCTCTGCTGCAGTCTTCACCCAGACACCGATACAGTGTCTATATACGTTGACTGTCTGCAATAGTCTGTTGCCCTGGGTTTTAATCATTTTGGATTATTGGATCACAATGGAAGCCAGTGTCCAACATTTAAAAAGCCCAGCCTAGTAATCGCTTTCCATTTCTCTATTCTCAACCTTGAGTGAGTCATTTTCTCATTTATATCGCTGAAATGTAAAGGGCTTTGTTAAACACCTTCTGAACATCCATTCACGAAAATAGAGATGTTTTCCCAGGTTTCCAGTATGCCTGTCTGAAATAACTCCTCAGGCCTGATTTGAGCGACCTTCCAGATTTAGTGACCTCTAATACTAATTAATAAGAACATTCATAAGTTTAATCTTTGGTAAGACATGTAATTGCTGAAGCTAATGTGGATGTAAAGGCACGTTGGGTGCCAGATTGGTTATCATTTTATTTCTTAGGGGAGGGTTTGTTTAATTTACTTGTTCAATATCTATTGGATAGCAACTCTATGTCCAGCCCTCTGACTTAAGGATGCAACAATGATAACTATTAATGAACAGAATTATTTCGACTTCATGGAGCTTATGCTATTGTTGGGAAAATAAATAAACAAGCGAAGAAAGAGGACATATTATGTGTTGTTGATGTTATTAGTCACCAGTGAGTGTGTATTAGATGTTGGAAATGGCCAAGGGGAACATTAAAGCAGGAGCAGAGGGTTGCAGTTTTAGACAAGGAGACCAGAGGCCTCTTCAAAGGGACATTGAGCAAAGACTAGGTAGTATGTCTTATTAGGCGTATGTTCTTCCTCTCTTTCTAATCCTTGGTTTTGGTTTTCCTCCAAAGCTGTACACTTAGTAGAACTGGAAGCACATCTAGGTCAGGGTTATTCTCTCTTGAAGGTCTCTGGGTTGCCCTATTGGCTTGCCAGAAACCCTAAACAAGTTCTCAAGAATCGCTTATAGAAGAAAGTCGGCTGCCAAGCTTATGTGAAGGCATTTAATTTTGCTTACAACGAGGCCTCAAACAGCTAAGACCAAGTTCCAAAGATAGACTAAATGGTCTTGCTGACGTGGTAGGGGTGGTTATTTGCTGGCAGGTTGTCTCCCTCTCGTATGAACCACACCCACAACAGAAGGAAACGTTGCCCAGCCCTGTACCATGTCCACGGTCATTATACCATCCGATAACATTCTGTTGTGTTTCTATTGACTGATTTTCTGAAGTAGGTTGACAAACCATTTATTTCTTGTCTCTCTTAGTTCTAGAAGCACTGCTAAATGCTGTAGACCACGGTAACTCTGCTGGTATATATCGAATGCCAGTCACCTAAAGTTCAGTATCATAGTAGCATGCAAGCCTATATGAGAAACTGACCTGCAGGTAGTAGACTAATGGTGCAGTGTTCCCGCAAATGCACATACCACTAATTTAAAAGAAAAAAGTTTAAATGTTCAAGAAATGATCTCTCATCCGTGAAATTGATTATGTTCTTGCTTAAGATGATCTGACATTAATTTATAGAAGTGATTTAATGGCCCGGTTTCTCTAAAGGTTATTGTATGGCATTTGGCATCCGTCCATTTATTATTTGTTTTTATACTGATTTCCACACAAATTAGGCTTTTCTTTTTATTCTAAAAATATTTTGACTCTATTTTATTTCCTTTGATTGATTTCTAATTCAAGATACATCTCTGATACCAGATGAGTAATAAAGTGTATTATCTATTGAAGAGAGAGGGGGTATGGAGGAAGAAAGCGATAATGAAAGAAAAAATAGAGGAAAAAAGATAAAACACCTTTCTAAGTTATATTTTTAGCTAGGTCTCTTTGTGGTAAAATTACTTGGCTGTCCTTCATTTCTTCATACTCCAAAAGCAGAATCATTGTGGGAAATTTTTAAATAAAGAAAAATCACACTGTGTTTGTATGTTGGTGTATTTATAATAGATTATATTCAGTGTTAGATCTTTAGAGTTTTATAGTCATTTAGTTTGAATAGTGTTTAGCGCCCAGTACAGTATATGTATATGTGTGGTAAATTACTAAAATTTGTTCTCCAAAGAAAATCCTGTGTCAGGGATTATACCAGTCATCTTTTAGATTACCTTTCATTACATCAAAACTATGGCCATGGCATTGGAGGTTTGGAGGTTCAGTGCTGGGTGTTGGCCTCAGAGAACCTCACAGGTAAGTGCTACTATTAAAGTAAGCTGGATTTCTCTTTTCCAAATCCGTTGTACTTCTTCCTGTTGGCATTGAGGCTCTCTCTCTCTCTCTCTCTCTCTCTCTCTCTCTCTCTCTCTCTCTCTCTCTCTCTCTCTCACACACACACACACACACACACACACACACTTCAGACATCTTGCTTGGAAAAGGGCTTGTGCATCTGAAGGACAATATTGATTGAATTAAGATGCTCCCTGAGCCTAGTAAGGAGCTCTGATGACATAGTGGTGATGTGTTAGGCTGCCAACCACAAGGTGGCCAGTTGGAAACCACCAGGCACTCCATGGGAGAAAGCTCAGCGCTGTCCACAAGGCCAGCATTGGAAGTCCACCTGCCCTGTTACAGAACGATGTGGCCATCTGCTTCTGCAGAGGTAAGCCATGGGGACTCACTGTGAGGGCTCTACTCTGTCTTACCAGGGCAGATTGGAACTCATGCAACAGCAATGTCACAGCTACAAAAGCAGTGGATTGCATTCTGCTGTGGACTAGATCCTTGGGTGGTGTGTGCTGTTAAGAGATTTACCGCTAGCTAAAAATTGGTCATTTAAGTCCACCCAGAGGTGATTCAGACGACAGGCCTGACAGTCTGTCCCCTCCAGGCCACAACTG
This sequence comes from Tenrec ecaudatus, assembly GCF_050624435.1. Classification (NCBI taxonomy): domain Eukaryota; kingdom Metazoa; phylum Chordata; class Mammalia; order Afrosoricida; family Tenrecidae; genus Tenrec; species Tenrec ecaudatus. Next base: position 136,684,035 of record NC_134532.1, read on the forward strand.
TGAAGACCCTGTGGAGCAGCTCCACTCTGCACCCACGGGGTCCACATGGCCGCTGCATCACCTCGATGCCAACTAACAGCAGCAGACCTGTGGCGGGGATTCTCTTTGTCAGTAGGTGTTTCTTTAGTGTGCTAGTGACAGCCTATGGATGTAGGATGTGCCTGAAGCCAATCACTTTTTTGATCTAGAAGAGCAGTTGGGCACAGAAGCAAGTCAGCACTAATTGCAGAAGAATGGATGCTGTGGGAAGATTTTCCAATGGGCAAGTGCCCTAACTTTGGGCTTGCAGCCTCCTAAACTGTGAAAAATGAAGAGTCTGTGTTCCAGCCACCCACTTAAAGTATTTCGGTTAGAGCAGCAAGATGAGGACAGTGGCGCAGTCAGACACGACTCCTTGTGTCTGCCTTGAACGCGTGGGTGGGTGGTGAACACCGGAGGAGGAACAGGCTCAGCAGGTAGGAGATACGTTTAGCTTTGGACGTAGTGGCTTGGAGCCAGCTGCATATATCTGCTTAATATTCTTAAAAAACAGGCTAGGGCTAGGGATTGTTTGTGCATCATCAGCAAGTGGGAAAACACTGCAGCAAAAGTAAAGAAGGGGCCTAGGAAAAAGTGTACTGAACAAACATTAAAAAAGGAATTACCCAAGAATCACAAGAAAATAATAATAAAAATGGCAAAAACGGAATTAGATAAAACATTATCGACACTGTTTCACATTTATTATATAGTCTTAAAAAATCCTTATGAGCGGTAGTTTTTACAGTTTCCTGACTATTTGTGTTTCACTTGTGCTTGTGTTGATTACATCTCATGGTGACCCATGTACAATTGAAGTTACTCTGTATTGTGAGTGCCTTCCAACCCAGGGGGCTCATCTTCAGAATACTGCGAGTATTTGATCAATAGCAGGTTGTAATCCATAATATTTTTTCAGTGACTAACTTTTCAAAAGCGGACCCCTTCTTCCTTCTGTTTTAGTCTGGAACTTGTCTACAGTGGATGACACTGGTGAAATTTGAAATACCAGTTGCATAACTTACAGTGCTATGCTGACATACAAGCTGCAGGAGCAGAAACAATTTTATATCTATAAAGAAATTTATATGAAGCAATAGCTACAATTGTAGAACTAAGTCAAGTTCAATTCAAGTCAGTGGGTTACATGTTAAGCTGGTGGCTTTTCCTGACGCATATACCTTCCAGGGCTAATGAACCAGAAAGCTGGAAGATCAACTAGGAATCAGGAAGATGTAGGCTTATGGAAGCAGAGGTGGTTGAATACAAGGTCACCAGGTGAGGCTTGTGACTGCAGAATTGAATAAAGGTAAGGTCAGCGGGCCGTAGGGCAGACTGCTGATAGGCCCCAGGGTCAACAGGCATTATGGTGGGCCACTGACTCAAATCCAAAGACCTGAAAGCTGATGATACAGATGCAGTCCACACCAGCAAGAACAGAGAAGACTTCCGACGGAGTCTGCTTAAATACAATTAGAGGAAGCTTTCTTTCGATTGCATCAGGGTTGTGTCCTGAATAAAGAGGCTATACTTCTCCTTACTCCTCTTACAACCTCTTTGTGGCCCACAGCAGATCCCATCATGGGCTTGATTACTCTGTTAAGTCACCAGGTCCTAACTCAAACCACTGAGCCTCCTGTCCAAGCAAAGTTGACGCAAACTCAACAATAACAAATGATGCCAAGAAATTTGGTTGGGAAGGTTAGTAGAGAGGGGTTGGGAAATCCTAGTTAACATACTTGGGCTATGGAAAGTGTCGTGGAAACATTTTGATATGAGGTAGAATAGTGGGGGGTGGGGTTATTTTATGAGAACAGGTCAACTTTTTTTTCCTCCTTGAAGAAACCGGATTTGCCCCTGTCCCCTCGCCCCCCTGCTACCACTAGAAGAAGTGGTAGACTTCAAAAGTCACAAAGCATGAAAAAAATTATATTTTGTTGCTATCTAAAAATATTCAGCTATCCAATGAGCAGTTGAGTTTGTTTGCTCGTCATTTAGCAGCGTTGAATCCGCATGCAGTACTGATGGCTGGAAAGGCACTGTTTTATGGCTACTCTCCTGGGAACACCAGGACAAATAAATTATATATTTGTATGAGACATAATTGGAGTGTTTTCACCCAGGACAAATAACAATGATTTTTGGGTGTATTTCAGCACATTGGCTGACTTCTTTCCATTTATTACTTGAACATAACAGTTGGCAAAAATTGTCTTGGGGCAGTTTTCTTAAAAAGGATTTTTTCTTATAATTTGAAATCAAGTTTCATTTTGACTTTCGGCTTTTGTCTAGAAGGTCAGTTGACCTACTATAACTTACAAATTATACATGAAGTTTTTGGTAAGATTTTTGTGGAAAGTTATCAGCCTAGTTCTCCATGGGAAGTCAGGGCACATAGAAGTGTTACGAGCACTACAGGCAAGAGTAGTCTGGAAGGTAGTTAAAATTCTATGTAGTGAGTTGGGGGAATTGCTTTCTTTCTTTTTTTCCAATACAGGGAGCCAAGATTACAGAGGATATTTTTACTTACTTATATTTTAACAACTTCTACATTATACTTCAGTGCCACTGATTATACTCCTCATGTTGTTCAACCATTATCGACATCCTTGTTCAAATTATTCCACCCCCATTAACATAAACTCAATGTCCCCTAAGCAAAAACTCTTTCTCCTTCACCCATGGTAATCATTGGTCAGGGTTTTTTTGTAATATTCTTGATATAATATTCGCATATCATACTCTTCCATAGATAAATTACTTTGTAAAAGAGTTGTATGTACCTCATCACAATCAGGTCTAGTGCTCTCTCCCCACTCCCAAATTCATTGTTTGATCCCCAAACCCCCTTGGCCTCTGTACTCTCCATCCCAGATCACCCAGTGCATCAGATATTATCTCTATGCAGCTGCTCCTTCTGAGCTTCAGACACTGGGAAACCTAACAGCAACAAGAAAAGCAAAACAAAATGAAGCAGACAGAAGAAAATAATTAAAAACAAAGAGAGAAGACCTTCAATGGATGGAGCCAACCATATATTAAAAGCCAGGGAAGAATTTTATGTCATGAAACAACAAGAAATATTTGAGCCTACAGCAAATTCAGGTTAGGTCAAGAGGGAGGTCAACTGACCAAGTATCATATTGTATCATGGTTCAATCACACAGGCTAGTGTGCTTTGCCTCTGTGGATTTAGTTGATGCCTCCCTTAGATGGCTGCTTGTTTGAAGACAAGTCCTTTGACCGCAGACACATTTCCAATTGATACCTGGGCGCCATCTTCTCTTTTCACCACCCAGTTCTGAACCACTCTTATGTTCAGTGATCTCTTCATGAAGGCAAGTATTGAGCTGAGACGTGTTATAAGAACTAAATGTTCATCGTACCTATGAACTGGCTACTCCAAAATCATCCACTACCTCACTTGCCTTGAAGACTGGAGATTTGAAAACATTTCATTTCCCAGGCTCTGTAGCACCTAGGATCAGTCATCTGACAAAGCTCTTGCCAATGATAAGCAACTAGGAGTTGCTTGGAATTACTTACCAGAAGTCTTATTTTCGCTTTGTTTTAAGGTATAGACCTAACTGCATTCCTCTTCAGTCTTTTGCTCTGCAAGCTACTTCCCAGAAGACCGCTACGACACAGAGACACAGCAACCAAGTTGTAACCTTGAGAACAAAGGTTGGCTTAATAAGAATGAAGAAGCATGAAGACAACACGAGCCTACTTGCCTCCAGACTTCTTATTATGTGAGGTGAATCAACTTCTATGTGTTTATACTACTGTTCCTTTTCATTTTTGTTTCTTGCTGACAAGCACATTGTAATACTTAATAAACATTAGTGATTGCTTATATTAAAAAAAAAAGAAGTAAATGTTCTTGGATTGGGGCTAGAACTAAGTGGGAGTCTACAATCAATCTGCTTGTCCATGGGTTATAAATGACTCTTGTTCACTTTGGTGATCATATATAACCCAAACAAAACCCAACAAGAACAACAACAGCAAAAACAAACAAACATATAAACCCTCCTCCCCCACCCCTGCCCAAAACAAAAGAAACAAAATAGAAAAACATTGTCAATCATACCCCTGGGTAAAAGTAATTGGATAAGGTCAATAATGTATCCAATGGCATAGAATTTAAGGTACTGTTGATGTGAGGTGTTTATGTGAGCGTGGTCCAACTGCGAGCTGTAATCTATGATGTGTTGCTCTGCATAGATTGATTTCTTAATTACTTGAGCTCTGTCCACATTGAGCATGGTGGGGGGAGGGGTACTAGGGGAAAATCCCCTGCACCATATTCGCAAGGCCAGATCCTTGCCTATCATACTAATACAAGGAGAGCATTGAAGTTCTAAATCAATAGTGGTTCTGGGTCCCCTTTCACTGACACCCTCTAAATCAGGGGTCCCTGACCTGACCTAAGATCCAACGACTGCCATTTCCACAGTTGTATGGTGGCCATCCTTTGCTTCCTATTCCACCAGGGTATTTCAGTCCCAAGTCCAAGGGTGCAAGTAGTTTTAAGGTAGAGCCCAGTTTGCTCAGTGTAGGCTTCCACATTGAGCACTTCTGTCATATGTCCCGTGGGATGCCATGTTCTCTGTAAGGCCAGTGTCTAAGGTCATCATAGTGCTAAGTCCATGACGTGGTTCACTGAGGGTTAGGTAGAAATATATTCGAAGTGTCTACCCAGGAACATAGAACCAGGCTTATTCTCCCCTTATGCTCCCTAAAATTATTGCTTAGCCTCCCTTCCCATGTAAATTTGTTCTTCCCCCTTTACTCACCATCCCTACCAACAGAAATATCAGTGTCTCCTCTGAAATGTTGATATTCCCTTCCCTGGTTATAAGTTGATTTTTCCAGTAAGTTCTCTTTTCATTTCCATGGAAGGCCTGTTGATTTATCACAGCCTTTTCTCAATGTTGTGTAGAATTAAGTGGATGGTCTTCTCCTTTACCTCCTTCTTGAAGGAGTGATCCCAGCCAATGTGAGGTCTCCTCTTTTGAGCTGATTCTTATGATGTCAACATAAGGGGGTGATGTATGGTTTATGGCCAGTAGGCAGACATTCTTATGATGTGCACATAAGGCGGGTGATATATGGCTTATGGCCGGTAAGTGAACATTCTCCACCTTGGTTTGTGACTTGGTCACTGAGATTTGTTTAATGGGATTTTCTCCTTTTGGTAGTAGACTCATACAATATGTGTCTTTTTATGATTGACCAACTTCAGTCAACATAATGATTTCCAAGTCCTTCCATGTCATGAGCGTTTTCTTGGTTGTGGCACTGTTTTTTTTTTAAGGGAAGTGTAGTATTCCATTGTGTGTATGTATAATAGTTTCTTTTTATATTCTTCCACTGTTGAGTGTTTGGCTGCTACTATTTTCTTGCTTTTGTGAACTCTACTGTTACAAACATGAGAGAGCATATATCTACTAGTGTTGTGTCTCTTATTTCTTTGGGGTATATGCCTGTGCTCATCTGGGTTGACTAAAAAAACAAATCCAGTGAAACTCATATATGTGTAAGAAAGAGCTTTGTATCAAGAAGCCCAGATGAAGTCCATAAGTTCAATATTAATCCATAAATCCCTCTTCAGATTCACAGAGCCACAGAAATGGTGCAGAATGCAGGAAAACTGCACCCCGGTGGGTGCAGATTTGTGTGGATCAAATGGTCTGGAAGCATCTGTAGGGTTAGCACAGGTCTCCTCATAGCTCATCACTGGAAGGTGAGGGCAGAGAGGAAGGGGAGGTTCCCGGAACCTCGTTATGAGGAGGTCATGCCCACAAGGAGGCACTGTCAGGCTGTGACCTGATTAAAAGGTTAGACTCCACCCCTACACACTATTTATCAAGTTAACATAAAATTATGTAACTACCACATATCGCCCCTTGTCAACTTGACACTTTTATACAACCCTTTAGCCATACAAATTTTTAAAACAAAGACAGTAGTAAAATAATATTTTTGCCTAACAGAATACAACTAAAATGCATAGAACATAAAATGTGCCAGCTTCATTTTAACATAATACTACATAAGCAAAGAAAACATATTCTATACTTAACAATTGCAATATTCCCCCACCCATAAAAGTTTATAAGCCTGCCACATCATGCCTTTATCATCCCCATTTTGGATATCCAATTTCTGTAATGCCCACTTATGTCAACCCAGTGCTCTCAGGAGACAAGTATATTCTTTGATGTGAAAAATCTTCCTTCTAGTTAGAACCTTGTGAGTCTGCACCCACAAAGTCAAATCAGGACAGACTGGTTAGGTTCTGTCAACTCAATGTGGGCCACCTTGCTTAGCCTCACATGGTGCCCATTGACTGCTTCACCTCTCAAGCTGGGTCCCATCACAAATTCTCAACAACCCTAGTCCCTTTGGGCCACATCATGCCAAAGGCTCAGATACTGCATGTCTCTTAAAATGTCAGACCAGCCAACCTGCTTGCTCTTGTTTTCTCCTCTAGTCCCCTGTGAACCAGGTCCGCAGGGATCAGTTGCCAGACTAAACCTTTTACTCCATTGCTGCTTTTCTGCCACTTCCACTGAACAAATGGATCCAGGTGGTCACCTAGTGAGCTTTCAGGCTGCCCAGAGGCTACTTTTAACTTTCAGTCCTAGAGAGGATAATTCCTTCATGGCTCCAGTTTTTTACAGCTTTAGGAGCAAACATCCAGTGTTTAAAATTTAAAATGCCAAATATTCCTTTTTATCCCTTCAGCCTGCCAACAGCAATCATAGCCAGTCTCCTCAAATGCAGATGTCCAGAGCACTCAAGTTACTGGGTGGGGCTCACCTAGCCTTCTTTGCAGGTGTGCCCTATACCCATTTAAAGATCTAATTTAATGGCTGAAGGCAGTAGACTTACAAATTCTCCATCTTCATACTTCCCAATAATCATTTCTATCTCATATCAATAACAATAAGTATAAAAGATCAATATAATCCTAGTACAGCCAGATCCTAAGCACATTCTTAAAACAGTCAAATTCAATCCCATTCATTTGCAATATTGCCTCAAGCCTCTGGCTGCATCAAACCAGGTGGACCTTCTGTCATCCATTTTACCTCAAGTGCACAGTTTACCCTCTGAGTTCAACATTTACATTGATCACATTCATTTCACCATTTCATACAGGAATAATGGAAGACAACAACCAAAGAAAAGAAACAAAACTTTAACTTTGCATGTCCTCTCCAAAAACAATGTGTAGACAGTGTGGGCCCATCTCACCTCTGGATAGGCCCGTGGTTCTCAACCTTCCTAATGCCGTGACCCTTTATTACAGTTCCTCCTGTTGTAGTGACCCCCCTAACCATAAAATTGCTTTTGTTGCTACTTTATAACTGTAATTTTGCTACTGTTATGAATTGAGTGATTCCTGTGAAAGGGTCATTTGACCCCCAGAGGGGTCACGACCCACAGGTTGAGAACCATTGGGCTAGGCACAGGAGGAAAAACTATCATGAGGCAGAGGTCAAAAAAGCATCCACACTCTTTATGATTTATTTCTCTAGTACCCCTCTCCAAGGTACCATAATGTGTTAGGATGGGTTGACTAGAGAAACAAATCCAGTGACACTCATATATGTATAAGAAAGAACTTTATATCAAGAAGCTTTATACATCAGTTAAACATCCCAGTCCAGTCAAGATCAAGTCCATAAATCCAATCCTTGTCTATAAGTCCAATACTAGTCATACATTCTTCTTCAGACTCCCACAGCCACAAGCATTGAAGCTGAATGCAGGAAGATCACAGGCTGGGGCGTGCAGAGTTGTGTGGATCCAATGGTATTGGAAAAACTCCAGGGCTGGGACAGGTCTCCTCATGGCTCATCACAGGAAGGTGAAGGCAAAGAGAAAGGGGAGGGCCCTAGGGCCCTCTTTACAAGGAGGTCATGGCCACAGGGAGGCACCATCAGGCTGTTAGCTAATTGACAGACTAGAATCCACCTTTACATTTCAAGTTGACACGAAATTATGTAACTACCACAGTGCCTAATAGCAGTATTGCTGGATGGGATCTCAATTTCCAGTTGCTTTAAGTATCCCCACAGTGGCTGTATGTATTTACAAGTCCATCAGTAGTGTACATGACTTCCATTCTCTTCACAGCCTCTTAATTTTGTTGGTGCTTTTGAAACATTAGTAGTATATTGACTCAGCATAAGTAGAGCTTTGTTATTTGGACTAGCATTTTTAGGGAAACATGTGAGATTATAAATGCACTAGTCACTGAATAGTCCCATTTGGAATTAATCAAGGAAAACGGAAGGGCAGGCAAGATTGATTCCAGAAAGACATAGGTTATGATTAAGTGAATTTTAGTCACAAACCCAGCAAAAGCCTGAGAAAACCAGTTAAAAACCCTCTTTGGTGCAGCACTTTTTTAACCCGCCCCTGTAGATAATTATATTTGTTGAGTCATTTGTCATGTCGTACATTTCCTCACATTAACTATAAAACATATCGAATGAAGCTCATTTCGTGATTGATTTACTACTCTTCATAAAAAGTGCCTTAGATATCCCCTGTTAAAAGAACTCAGTGACTCTTTGCTTAAGGAAATCCCCAGTAGGTAGCTTTTGTTAGGTGAGCAATTGGGCTAAGAAGCAGATTGAATATATTTTCTTTTCAGTGTGAGCTGCTTGTGAGCACCAAGGACCGCCTGTTCTCTCACCGAGCCCTCCTCACACTCTGTAAGCAGTTAAGCAGAATAGGCTTTTCTCTAGTCTGGGCTGGCTCTGATGAGACTACTCTTCAGTTTTTATGCCGATGAAAGGATACCGAGGGGACTTTCTGAGCTGTCGTTTTAGAGTGCCTCAAAGTGAAAGGATGTAGTTTCTTCCTGCTGCGAGTGTTATTCACCTTGTGTAAAATTGTCTACCTGCTGATGGCGCAGTGAATGATGAGTTGGGCAGCTAACTGCATGGTTGGCAGTGGAAGCCCACCAGCCACTCTGAGGGAGTACAATGATGCAGCCAAGATTCAGAGCAAGGGAACAATTCTCCTCTGTGTTACAATATCTTCATGCATCAAAATCAACTTTGTAGCAGTGGTTTGGGTTGCTTTGTTGTGGGAAATGAAAAGGATCGCTGGTGGTGCTGTGGTTAAAGTGCTTGGCTGCTAGCTGAAGTGTTGTATGAAAGCTTCAAGAAGTCTAGTGTCCTTGGGTGGCATAAACAGCTAAGGTGCTTGGGTGCTCACACAAAAGATATGCGGCTCAACTCCACCCAGAGACACTGCAGAAGCAAGTTTGGCTGATCAATTTCTGTAAACTCAGCCATTGAGAGCTAAATGGAATACATATGACCCATTTATATGTGGGTTCCCCATGAGCAAGTGAGTCAGAGTTGAATCAATGGTAGAGGTGGCAAGGCTATAGAATATCTTTGATCTTAAGATTTTCCCTGGTGATTTCAGTTAAGCTTGTGAGGGACAAGTAATTAATCTTCTTAGTGATTTCACTTTCTTTGTTCTCCATATTGATGGGCAATTACCTTATGCATTTAAAGTACAGGTGTTTAAAGTATCTACACTCTATCTTCAAGTTTATAGATTTATAAAGATATCCATATAGGCATTCACAATATTGATAAACTATTTGTGCATATTTACACATTCTTATTGGAAAATTTTCTGAAACCATTATTCATGCAACAAATAATTATCGAGTCTCTTTTACATGCCAGGTGTTGTACTATAATTCCAGAATAAAGATGAATAAAATATAATCACTACAATCTGTAGGTACTAAAAGAGAACACCAATGGAAATCTTTAGCATATTTGAATTAGCTTAAGGGTCTGAAACAGATTCAAAATGTAAATCATTATGAAGATATCAAATTTACTTGTAGAAATGAAAGCAAACTGCAGTGGTCTCTGTCATTTATTGTAGTTTGTACCAGAGTTTTTTCAGATGGGGAGACCCAAAAACAAAAAAGAAAAGGAAAAATGTAACTTACTTGGAGGTGCTACTTGCATCTACGTTTGATTTCTTTGTGAATAACTTCGCAAATTCTACAAGGGGGAGAATTTTGTAAAGCATGGAGGGTCCTGAACTACTCATTGACTTTCTTGAGCGCACACACACGTGCACACATGAAAATACTCAGAATATGAAATCCATTGCTGGTGAGTCCAAGTCTGACTTATAGTGAACCTACAGGGCAGAATAAGAGACCTGTTCCACTGAATTCCTATGAACGTAAATTATTTTAAAAACATTTTATTAGAAGCTCTTACAGATATTATTACAATCTAAAATTCTATTAGATAAAGCATAATTTTATAATTGATGGCATCATCATTTTCTTTTTTCCCCCAATCATTTTATTGGGGGCTCATATAACTCTTATCACAATCTATATATATACATCCATGTATCAAGCATATTTGTACATTTGTTGCCATCATCATTCTCAAAACATTTGCTTTCTACTTGACCTCTTGGTATCAGCTCCTCATTTAAAAAAAATCATTTTATTAGGGGCTCATACAACGCCTATCAAAATCCATACATACCTCAATTGTGTAAAGCACATTTATACATTCGTTTCCCTGATCATTCTCAAAACTTATGCTCTCCACCCAAGCCCCTGGCATCAGGTCCTCATTTTTCCCCCTCCCTCTCCACTCCCATCTCCTTCATGAACCCTTGATAATTTATAAAGTCTTGTTTTGTCATATCTTGCCCTGTGCCACGTCTCCCTTACTCCACTTTTCTGTTGTATGTCCCCCAGTGAGGAGGTCACATGTAGATCCTTGGAATAGGTTCCCCCTTTCCAACCCACCCTCCCTATACCCTCTCAGTATCGCCACTCACACCACTGGTCCTGAGGGAATCATCTGCCCTGGATTCCCTGTGTTTCCAGTTCCCATCTGTACCAGTGTACATCCTCTGGTCTAGTCAGATGTGCAAGGTAGGATTCAGATAATGACAGTGGGAGGTGGGGGGAGGGAACCATTTAGGAACTAGAGGAAAGTTGTGTTTTTCATCATTGTTACATTGCACCTTGACTGTCACATCTCTTCCCCAAGACCCTTCTGTAAGGGGATGTCCAGTGGCCTACAAATGGGCTTTAAGTCTCCATTCCGCACTCCCCCGCTAATTCACTATGGTAAGATATTTTGTTCCGATGATGCCTGATACCTGATCCCTTGACACCTTGTGATCACACAGGCTGGTGTGCTTTGTCCATGTGGGCTTTGTTTCTTCTGAGCTAGATGGCCTCTTGTTTAACTTCAAGCCTTTAAGACCCCAGATGCTATATCTTTTGGTAGCCGGGCACCATCAGCTTTCTTCGCCACATTTGCTTATACACCAATTTGTCTTCAGCGGTTATATCAGGCAGGTGAGCACAAAATGATATGATTTATTTGTTGTTGTTCTTTGATGCCTGATAACGGATCCTTTCAGCACCTCGTGGTCACACAGGCTAGTGTGCTTCTTCCACGTGGGATTTACTGCTTCTGAGCCAGATGGCCGCTTGTTTACCTTCAAGCCTTTAAGACCCCAGAAGCTATCTTTTTTTGATAGTCGGGCACCATCAGCTTTCTTCACCACATTTAGTTGTTCACCCACTTTGTCTTCAGCGGTTGTGTCGGGAAGGTGAGCATCATAGAATGCCAATTTAATAAAAGAAAGTGTTCTTGCATTGAGGGAGTACTTGAGTAGAAGTCCAATGTCCCTCTGCTACCTTAATACTAACCTTATACATATAGACACATAGATCTATTTCCCCATCCTAATGTATAATTATATTTGCATATGTACATGTCTTTATCTAGACCTCTATAAATGCCCTGTGCCTCCAAGCTCTTTCCTGTGTTTCCTTTTACTTCCCTCCTGTCCCACTATCATACTCTGTCCCCACCAGGGTTTCAGCAACTCCTCTTAGTTACATTACCCTTGATCATGCCCAACCAGGCCTCCCACACCCTCCTCACCACCTATTTGGATCACTTGTTGTTCCCTTGTCCCTGGGTTTATTAACACCACTAACTTTTCCCCCACCTCCCCGTCTCCCATGTCCCCACGAAACTATCGGCCCCGTTGTTTTCTCCTACAATTGTTCATCCAGCCTATCTTATTTATACAGATCTGCGGAGATAATAACATGCACAAAAACAAGAAAGAGCACAACCAAGCAACAATATACAACAAAACAACAACCAATGACGAAAACAAAACAATATAAAACAAAACACAACAAGAAAGAAAAGCTTGTAGTTAGTTCCAGGATCGTTTGTTGGCCTTTAAGAGTGTTTCCAGTCCAGTCTGTTGGGACACCACGCCCTGGCCCCAAAGTCCACCTTCAGCATTCCCGAGGGACCTCGAAGCTCCATTCCCTTGCTGTTCTGTTGCACCCCCATAATGTTTTGCCTCAGTGTGGCAGGATCCGATCAGGTGCAATGCCCTCACTGTGTCTCCGGTGTTGTCACCTATTGGGCTATGGGTCAGTGAGGGATGTCATGTCTCATAGTGGGGTTGGCCATGTGGTCCTCTCTGTCAACTGGCTGTTCTAATTGGGAACATTGACCTCCTGGGCTGGTGGGCCAAGATGTGCTCCACTCTCTTCTCCTCCCCCTTCATCTGCTGCTGTGTGCTCCCATCAGATATGTCCCTCTTCCGGAGCTGTAGATTCAGTGCTGTCCTTTGAAAGAAATTCTTCTGAGGGGAGGGGCAGACATCCTGTTAGTAGTTGGGGTTCGGGCCGGCCCCCTAGACCACTCCACTGGTTCCCTACTCCATGCCAGCATGTTGCATTCACATCTTGGAGCACTGGGTTGAAGTCTAATCCTCTTTCCTTATGAAGACACAAACAATACCCTCCCTTTTGGTGGGTTAGTGCCCTGTGCCCCCGCTACCCTTTTCTTTATTATTATTATTATTATTATTATTATTATTTTCCTTTCCCCACCTCCTTTTTAGTTGTCTACGATGTGTATGCCTATATTTGGTCTGGCCCCTATCATATTACCTGGTCCTCACCCCAGAAATGTTTGTGTACCGTAGCTTTTCCCTATGCCCCTTTTGCCTTTTTAAAAAAAACTTACCTCAGCACTCTTTCAAGTCATTCTATATGTAAGTCAATGCTATCTTGAAATCTGTTTTCTCTTTTTTGCCCTCTGGGTGAGGTTGTTATATGTGGCAGTCTCTTATTTATGCTTGGTGAGTGTTGTTCTTCTGCCCATACTGGGTCAGCAAGGATCTTTTATAGGGCTGGGTTTCTTCTAACATATTCTTTGAGTTTTTCCTTGTCAGGGAAGACTCTGACTTCTCCATCTATCTTGATTGATAATTTGGCTGGGTAGAGTATTCTTGGGTTTTCATTGTTTTCCTTCAATTTTTGAATATGTTACTCCACTCTCTCCTCTTCTTCATAGTTTCTGCTGATAAGTCTGAGCATATTCTTATTTGGGAACCTTTATATGTGATTGCTTGTTTTCCCCTAGCTGCTCTCATGATTTTCTCCTTTTCCTCAAAGTTGGATAATTTAACTTGTGCCTTGGTGACTTCTTGGGAATCAGTCTTGATGGGGTTCTTTCAGCTTCCTGAATGGTTGCCTGGTTTTCATTCACTAAGCTGGGGAAGTTTTCCTCCAAGAATTTTCTCACTATTGTTTTGGATGATTTCTTTGTTGTGTCTTCCTCTGGTAAGTCAATAATTTTAATGTTGTTCTACTTCATAGCATCAGACATAGCTCTTAAGTTTTCTTCAGCTTCTCTGATGATCTTTTTAGATTTTTGTTCACGTTTGTTAAAGTCTGCTTGACTGTCCTCCAAGTCACTGATGCATTTCTCTGCTTCCTCCAGTTGCTTCTCAAGGTCCGTGAGTGTGCTACTGGTTTTTGTTATCTCCTCCCTAAGCTCCTGCATTTCTCCTTCATTTATGGTTTTACCTCTTCTATCATTTCATCCTTTTTCTGCATTATTTCCCTCATATCCTCTATGACTCCAAGTAGCATTCTGAAATTTTCTTTCTGTGGCAGCTCAATATCTGCTTCCTCTATGCATGTCATTGTGTCCAGATCATCTTCTGGCATTGCCTTTTGTTTCTCTCTTTTTTTCATTGAGGTCGTTGGGGCTGATGGCTGTTTGCGTTGCGTTGTTTTAGAGGAGCCAGGTGCCATTTTCCAGGGAGTTGAAGAGCACTGGCTCTCTCTGGGAGACTTGTAGGAGTGCTTCTTCTAACTGCCTATAGATTATTGCACTATGGAATTAACCTACCACTTTATCCTCCTGTGGCTTCTCTCTCAGGGGAGTGACCCAGAAGAGTTGCCTGCTTTGGTGTTGTGGAGGTTGGCCAGAAGTTCCTGCCGCACAGTGTTGAGGAGTGTTGGCTGAGCTGCCTTATGTCCCCAGTCACACAGGCAGGAATTCCCCAGTAAGAAGTTGGAGCAGAGTATTCCCTGGTGGGAGTCAGCTGGGCTTTTCCCAGCCTAGCTAGCTGCACAGGGTGGAGCTCACCTAGTTGGGTGTGGTGCAGGCCTAAATGCCCTAGGCTAAGGGGAGTGGTCTGGAGGTTTGCAGTAGAGTGTGAGATTAAGAAAGAGGAAAAGAGGAGAAAACAAATGTTGAAAAGCAAGACAGATGAGTTTGTGGGGAGCGGGGGAAGGGGGATATAGTGAAGAGATGGAAACAAAGCAACAATGTAGCTGAGTCCATATCTCCGCCAGTGGAGCTGCAAGGGTCTAGTCCCTGCTCTGAGGCAGGTCATGGCAAACTGTGGCTGTGTGGAGACCACACTACACTACAGGCTCCAAATGGTCCTGGCTCCAGCAGAGACAGTGGCGGGGCCAAGGTCAAGCCCCAGTCGGCCTCCACTGAGGTAAGCCAAAAGCCCCCAGCCCCTCAAAACCCAGTGGGTCTGTGCCTACTTATCTTTCTGATGCTCCTTCTGTGTTCCAGCAGTGTGGAATTTTCCTCTAAGCAACTCTCCTGGGCTGAATTCTGCAGAGTCTCTCTGCTATGTGTTACCCCATCGCCATCTTGCTGAAGTCTCCGCATCATCATATTCAATACATTTACTTTATTCTTGAACTCCTTGATATTGGCTCCCCTTTAACCCCTCCTCCACTACCCTACCATCCCCCTGAACCCTTATTCTATATTATTGTTGCTGTTTTGACAAAACTTACACCATCCCATGTATCCATTCACCTAAAATTCTGATGTTCATTCCCCTTGAGTAGGGTTATACAGTGATCGTTGCTATCGTCATCCCCACCCCCGCCCCTTCTCATCTCATATCACCAGGGAATCATTTTACTGTTTCTGGAGGGTTTGTCTATCTTGAAAGATCTTGATTGTACCAATGTGCATGTGCAAGTCTAGCATGATTAGTGAGGTTAAACTAAGTTCATAATAGTGGGAGGAGGAAATTGTAAAGAACTACATGATAGTTATGTGTTTTATCAGTGTTCCACTGATTGTTATGTGTTTCATCATCCTTTCTGTATGGCCCTTCTATGAGGGGTTGTCCCATTATCTTAGAGGTGGGCTTTGGGTCTCCACTTTGCCTATGTCCCTTCATGCCCATTTGATTGCTTATTTTTGAACTTCTGACACTTATTCCTGTTGACACCTCCTCATCCACAGGCTGGTGTTCTTCTCCCATGTGGGCTTTGTTGCTTCTCTGCTAGATGGCCACTCGTTTAACTTCAAGGCTTTAAGATCCCAGACCCTGTATCTTCTCAAAGTCAGCACCATCAGCTTTCTTCACCATATTTGCTTAAGCACCCATTTTGTCTTCAGCGATCCTGTCAGGAAGATGAGTATCATACATTTCCATATTAGTGGAATAAACCATTCTTGTATACAGGTAGGATTCAGGTAGAGGTACAAAGTCTGTCTGTCTTGTGGCTTTGTTCCCATTGCTGATCTCCCCTCTTGGTTTGCACCCAGGTGGGACGGTCAGACCGACTGCACTGTCCTCACTCTATCTTCAGTGTGGTTCTCTATAGCACTGTGATGTAGGGAGGGACATCATGTCTTGGGCTGGGGCCAGCTCTGCAGTCCTCTCTGTGAACGAGTTGCTCCAACAGGACTGTTGCCCTCATGGCTTGGTGCACCAGAATGAGTTAGACAGCAATCTTTATGGAAGCACACGACCACAGTCTTTCTCCTGTGGAGAAGTGGGGTGTTTGCCACTGATCTTAGCTGCTGAATGCTCGTTTGTAGAAACGAAGTTAACTGGAAAGACTCATGGAATCCTGGCAGCACAGCACTGATGTGCTTAGCTGCTAACCGAAAGGTTGGTGATTTAAATCTACCAACAGCTCTCTTGGTAAAAGGTATGGTAGTCTGTTTCTGTATGTCCTTGGAGACCATCTTGGGCAGTTCTACCCTGTCCTACAGAGGCTGTGTGAGTTCTGAGGAACTTGGTGGCAATGGGTTCATGGTAAAGATGAGAGAAGGAAGCTGTTCAGCACATTTGTGACTTCAGGTCTCTCCACAGAGGCACAGCAGATGACACAACACGGAGAACAGTGTGACAAGACACACAAAGAGACATTCCACTGCCAAAAGTCTCAAACTGTGCTCTGATCCCTGCTGGCCACACCCTAGTGTTGGACCTGTTGATAATAATAGGGGACAGAGAGTGAATGGCATCAGCCTCTAGGGAACCTAGTGATAGAAGCCTGTTTGAAGCAAACTGTCATTTAACAGCGGCATTTAGCGTCTCACTAAGGTGATACAAATGTGATTTATTTTTAAATCCCTGTAGTAGTAATAATGTGTAGAACTAAGACATTAGTGAATGAAAACTTGCCAGTTGAGAGATGTTTAAATCCATTTATATTTGTGAAACATTTTTATTACCAAGACCTTATACATCATAACATTTAGATCAACATTGATGTTTTAGAAGAAATTCTATTTTCATAAATGCATAGTAGTTTAGTACTTAAGTAGTTATTCCTCAGGAGATTGAAATCATGGTTTCCTTTAAAGAATTCTATTCAATACAAGGATAAAACATTTAACTGTGTAAATAGCTGCAAAGGGAAAGAGGATTCTGGGGAAAAGTTAAGATGATACAAGATAGTGGAGTTCTTGCCTTCCACAGATCTGGGTTTGATTCCAAGTCAAGGCACCTCCTGTAGAGCCACCTCCCCTCCCTCAGTGGAGGCTTGTGTGTTGCTATGATTCTGAACAGATTTCAGCAGGCTTTCCATATATTTGTAAGTTTTAATGAGGAATCTGACTTTAAACTAGATGAATTACACACTATAAGATTTAAAAATAACCTCTGAGTTCTTGTACATTACATGTGCTGCTGCTATCTCGTTTTAGAGAGGTTCTAAAGGTTGATTTAAGAATGCTGAACGGCAATATAAGAAGGAGAGAGGTGGTTAAAGCATTACACTGTATAGTTTTAAATTCAAGTTAAGTGTGTTTATTTCCCCCACTACTAGATATATTTATGCAGTCGTTAGCATGAGCAGCCGCTCCACTTTCCACGAGTGATTTTCTCTCTCTTCCGAATATGGTAGACTTTTTGCTCTGTGACTTGTTATTTGCTTAGTTTGTTTCCCAGTGTTGAGAGAGATATATACCTACATTTGGTCAAGTTTCAGCTATTTTATCTTAAATATTTATGACAAGTGAGCAACAGCAATATAAGACATTAAAGTATTTAAATATAAGAATCTGGGCTCTTTCAGCAGTCTAAGATATTGTCATTGTACTGCATCTGGAGGGAGTAGGAGAGGTTAAACAAGCTGTCTCTCCATTGTGTCTCTTCTCAGCCACCACTGCCATTCATCCTTATTATCTCTCAATGTAATGCCCGCCCTAGTTCTGTTTCAGCTCTCCCCTCTCCATTTGAATGCATCCATGCACTGATGTCAGAGAATTTTCCAAATATGCAGGTACATTCTTTAAAAAAAAGAAAGTACCACATATACTTGAGTGTAAGCCTACCTGAATATCAGTGGAGGCACATATTTTTTCCACCAAAACTGCATAAAAATGTGCTGAAAAACTTGGCTTATACACAAGTATATACGGTATGCCACCAGGGCTGTGGTGCAGTGGTTCCAGGTTGGGCTGAGGTCCTCAAGGTCAATAGTTCAAAAGTACCAGTCCCCCTCCACCCCAACCCCCCCCCCCCCATCAAAAAAAGGTATCTTTGCTAGGGCTCCACTTCATACTGCTGATTGGTGGGTTGCTTTGGGGGGCAAGTCCTTGCCGCCTAATCTTCCTGTCTATCAATACCTAACAGTTTTCTTTCAAACAAAACATGTTTAAACATGCCTTCTCTGACCAGTGGATGGCTGAAGAAAAGTTCTTCTCAGTAAGTAATGCACTTAGTTTCATTAGGGTGCACCCCTATGGGTGCCCCCTACCCCTGAAAATTGCTCATATATCAGCGAGCTCAAAGAACTGATCTTTCATCAGACTTTTAAGCAAGATTGGAGATAATGAAGACAGTTTTGCAATTGGGACAAGTCTTGAATTGATCAAGTCTAGCTTTTTAAAGAAGTGCTTTCTCTTTTTTTTTCTAATAAAACATTCAGAACTATTAAGTATTGTTTCTTGATTAAATGTGAGGCATTTCTAATATCATGCTCACTTCTAACATTTCTTGGTGAATAATGCTTATTGATGTTTTCAATAAGTGAAAGTTAAGAGGCAGTATTGTAGAACATGGAATAAGGAAGATTGAAGAAGAATGGATGCATTTGAATTATGGTGCTGGTGAAGAATATGGAACGTACCAGGGACTGCCAAAAGAACTAACAAATTCTTGGAAGAAGTATGCCAAAATGCTTCTTAGAGGCAAGGAAGGCAAGACTTTATTTTACATATTTTCACACTTGTCAGGAGAGATCAGTCCCTGGAAAAGGATATTTTGCTTGGTAAAGTAGAGGGGCAGTGAGACAGAAAAAGGCCCTCAACAAGATGGATGGACACAGAGGCTGCTCCACTGGGCTCAGACACAGGGCCCATTGGGAGAAGGGTGCAGGACTGGGTAGTGCTTTGCTCTGTTACACACAGAGTCCCTGTGAGTCGGAACCAACTTGAAGGCACTGAAGAACAACATAATGGGATTAATTAAGCAATCTGACTTTATAATTAGACAGTGTAGGCTTAAATATGGACTCTACTAATTAGTACATCGATACATTTGGACAAGCTACTGTAATGGTTTCCTCTATTAATTATCCACAAATGAACTTTTGGATATGCATATATAATTAATATTGTACTTTAATATAATATGAAATAACCTTTGAAGATTCTATTATTAGATATGGTCTTTGGACCAGGCAGTAAGGCCACCAAACTACAACAAGGAACTTTGAAGACTGTTACTTAAATTACTTCCTAAGTAAGAGACTTTTCTTCCTGGAGTAGAGTATTCTAAGGGGGAAATCATGGCTCTAGAATCTGGTGGGACTGCTATAAATGCTTATTCTGATACCTTCTTGTATCATCTTGAACAGTTAGTTCTCAAAGATGCTTACCAAGAGTTGGTGAGGTATAAAGTTTATGCTGCTAAGAGATGGATCCAGATGGCTTCATTGATGATGAGAGTGTGGTTACCTTCTTTTAGATCTTTCCTCAGAAAATACCAATCCCTAGAAAAGGACAACATGTGTGCCAAAATAGAGAGCCAACAAGGACAAGGAGAACCCACAGTATTTTGAGGTATCCAATAGCCACCACAATGGGCTCAGACAAAGACCATGCATCTGCCCTGAGACCGGGTGACATTTTGTTCTATTTGACACAAAGTTGAGGTGTTAGTCTGGGGAGACTGGAGAAACAAATCCAGGGAGACTCATATGCGTATAAGAGAGAGTTTTACATAAAGGGTAATTGTACATTAAGAAAGCATCTCAACCCAGTCTAATCCAAACCCATAAGCCCGATATTAGCCCATATGTCCTATAACAATGTATAAAGTCCTTTTCAGATTCACAAAACACATACAATGATGCTGAATGCAGGATGATCACAGGCCAGTGGGTAGAAAGTCTTTGGATCCAGTGGCATTGTAAGCATCTCAGCGCTAGCAGGGTTTTCCAGTTAGTTCTCCAGCTTCAAAGATCTGGTTCCATCAGGGTAGGTCTATGTAGCTTTCCAGCTCAGGACACTAACATTGTTCCATGTGTCTTGTCAGCTGCAATGTCTCCCAGGAAGTGAGCTGAGAGAGGGAGAGGGAGAGAGAGAGGGGGAGAGGGAGGGAGGGAGGAAGGGAAAGGAAGAGAGAGAGAAAGGGGAGGGGGAGGGGGAGGGGGAGAGGGAGAGGGAGAGGGAGAGGGAGAGAGAAAGGGGAGGGGGAGGGGAGGGGGAGGGGGAGGGGGGGAGAAGGGGGAGAGGGAGAGGGAGAGGGAGAGGGAGAGGGAGAGGGAGATGTTTCCTGCTTCCCAGGAGGAAAAACAGGATTTCCCAGAATTCTCAGGAGAAGGCCATGCCCACACAGAGGCCTCATTGGCTGTGATCCAACTGACAGACTAGACTCCACCCCTTCACTCTTTATCCTCTCAAGTCCCAAATTGATGTCAGACTATGTAACTAACACAGCTTCCATGAGTCAGAGTTGACTCATCAGCAATGTAAAGGTGATTATATATAGAAAACACTCAGCTCCACATCTGGCCCAGAGTCAGCATGCAAAAAATGCTGTTTTGAGTTTCTGTACGCTGTGTGCCTTGCCTGACTTGAAGTCAAAAGAGAAATGGACGTTAGAACACATTTGGAGAGTTAACGATTACACAGACCTTGTTCCTAGTGGACTATAAAGAAGGGAGGAGAGAGAGCGTGTACCTTTCATCACCACTGATTCTTTACCAGCATGTGTGTTGCTCATGGACTTCTGTATGTGCTGACATGACAAATGCTGTTCTTAAAAGGAACTTACGTCTCATCTGAGATATGAAAAGTAACCTTTTTCCTTCTCTGGCCTGAACATTTCTAATATAGGATGACCTTGGTGAGTCTATAAACCACAATCATGGGCTTTAAATTTCCCAGGCAAGAGAATGGAGTTTCTCTGGGTCCAAGGGCAGGTCAGTAATAAGATACTTGTGTAGTTTAGGAAATGGCCCTTTTTTAACACAGATATTCTCAAACAAACACCATACTTCTGCTATTGCTGCCGAAGACTCAGAAACAGGGTACTTAGTCAAATGAGTAACTGTCAACTTGAACTTGATGCCATTCAGGTTGGTTTACCCCCTCCTTGGCAATCAGTGTGTGCGCTAGACTTTTATAACTTCATTCACCTTTCTGGTGCTGTCTTATTTCTGAATCCCATCAAGTGTATGCCAGCTGATTAGATTATGTTAGAAAGTATTTCACATATAAGAGGTTTAGTCTCCTGAGAAGTGATAGTTGATGCAGAAAAGAAATTCCAAAGCAAATGCAATTTTTCTTAAGATTTCCTGATCAGTAAACAAAATTACCTGAAGCTGTTTCTTTGATCATTTCTCATGACACAAACATGCTAGAGTGCTGTTTAAATACATGCATTCATTTGGGGTTCAAGTTTAGTCATCATGATCAAGACAGATGATTTTATGAAATGATGAACCTCTCCTTTACATTGGCAATACAAAGCGGCATGCTTATTCTTGGCAGAGCTCCACTTAAAAAGGAGCTAGATTACACAGAGGGAAGTACTTGCCCCTTTTAGAGCTACAAAGTAGGGGTAGCATTCGCGTGGGGTGTTCAGCAAATCAACCCATGTAGATGTCGTCATTTTTTCCTTATCTAACACTCGAAGTCATTGATGTTGTTATCTGTGGCACATTCTTTCCAGAATTAAATGTAAGTATTTTACTTGATTTAAAGGAACTTTTGAAAGCCTGGAACAGAAGCAAGCTCCTCTCCAGAAATTAGAGATGAGTGGTGAATGTAAATTTTGAATGTGTATCACTTCAGGGTCTTGGGGAGCCTTCTTTGTAGGCATGCTTTGGAGATGCTGCTGGTGGGGCGGTTGGTTCTAGACCATTGCAACAGAGCAAATCGCACCCTCAGCAAGTCACTCATTTCCCTGGGTTTCCCAGTGCACATAAAAATTATGTTTCTGTTACACGATAGTCTATTCCGGATGTAATAGTTTTATGAGAAAGTTTGAAATTTTATGGGAATTGCCGACATGCAACACAGACACGATGAGAGCACACGCTGTTGGGAAACTGGGGTCAACAGACTTGTTTTGTGCAGGGTTGCCACCACCTTCAATTTGTGAAAAATACCCAGTACCTGTGAAGCAGAATAGGCAAAAGCACAGTAGAACAAGGGATGCTAGTTTAATAGATTATGGTTGTGCAGTGGCTACTGAATGGTGGCAGTTCAAACCCAACAGCAGCTCCGCGGGAGCAAGACTGGAGTTTCTCCTCCTGTAAACAGTTCCCGTCTGGGAACCCCACAGGGGGGGGCTCCGAGTCAACACTGACTCGGTGGCAGTGAGTTTTCAGTTTTCTCAAGCTGTAGTAAGAATTTGTCTAGTTGGCAAGGTCAGTAGCCCGAAACCACCAGCCACTCTGAGGGAGAAAGACAAGGTTTTCTACTCCTGTCAAGAGTTACAGTCTCAAAAACTCACAGGGCAGTTCTATTTTGTCCTGCGGCATTCCTATGAGTCAGAATTGCCTCGATGGCAGCAGTGAGCTTGCTTTTCTAAATGTACATACATTTTGGAGGGACAGTTTCAAATTGAATATCAGTTTAGTTGAAATAGCATAAGCTATCTAGTCAGGCACTTGCCTTTCTCAGATCCGAAAACCATGATTGGACTGGGTAATGGATTTATCAAATTCATACAGTCTCTTGGCAGCAGAGTTCCTTAAAGCACTGCCACGGGGGTGATTTGGATTCACTGGCCCTGCCTGTGGGACGGAGGGTAGGCACCGCTGGAGTTTCTGACACTGGAAAGCTTCGCGAGAGCAGAAAGCCTCATCACTCCTCGGCACAGTGAGCAGTAATTTCAAACTGCTGAACTTGCGGCTAACAGCTTACCTCGTGACCCCTATGCTACCAGAGTTCCTTCATAACAGACTTTGGCTTCAAGATTCATAACTTCCAATATCTTTGGAGTTCTTTATAATTAACTGCTTTTCATTATTTGCAAGTGTCTTCTCTCAAGATGTCAATTTTCCAAAATCTGAGTCTGCATCAGAGATTGACAGGCAGACTTGCTGTAGGTAGTAATGGGACTTCCAAACAGAAGCGGCACAGGATATTATTGCTGATGTCAAATGGATCTTGGTTTAAAGAAGAGAATATCCAGAAAGATGTTCACTTGTGTTTTATTAACTATGCAAAGGCTATTCAGTGTGTGGATCATAATAAATAATGTATAACCTTGAGAAGAATGGGAATTCAAGAATGCTTCATTGTGCTTGTGTGGAACTTGTACATGGATCAAAAGGCAGTTGTCGGAATAGAAGATTTGAATACTGAATCGGTTAAAATCAGGAAAGGTGTGTATCAGTGTCATATCCTCTTACCATGCTTATTCAATCTGTCTGGGGAGCAAATGATCAGAGAAACTGGATTAGACGAGTAAAACTGAGTCATCCATCAGGTTTGGAAGAAGGCTATTAACAACTCACAGATGACACAATCTTGCTGGCGGCAAGTAAGGAGGGCTCGCGGCACTTGCGGATGGAGATCAAGTATTGCAGCCTTCAGTATGAGTTACAACTCAATGTAAAGAATACCCAAATCCTCACACCTGGACCAATAGGTATCATCATGATAAATGGAGAACAGATCGAAGTTGTCAAGGATCTTGCTGTGCTTAGATCCATAAGCAGTGCTCATGGAAGCAGCAGTTAAGAGATCCAATCACGACTTGTATTGGGTAAATCTGCTGCACAAGACCTCTTTTAAGTGTTGAAAAGCAAGGATGTTACTTTGAGGACTAAGGCGCGCCTGACCCAAGCCATGGGATTTTCTATTGGCTCAGAAGCTTGTGAAATTTGGACATTGACTGAGGAAGACCAGGGAGAATGGACGTGTTTGATTGTGGTGCCACTGAAGACCTGGGCTACCAGAAGCCGAGAAAACCAACAAAGGAACTTGCCTGAGAGTCTCCCGAGAGAACACAACCCTGGTGACACCTGAATTCAAAATTCTGAATCTGTAGACTCTTCACAGCTATCAGGTCAATGCTGACTCATAGCGGCCTCCTGTGGGTTTCTAAGATCATAACTGTTTATAGGAGTAGAAAGCCCAGGTTTTCTCCCATGGAGCTTCTGGTGGTTTCCGACTGCTGACCACGTGGATGGCAGCCAAATCGTAACCACTCTAGAATTGGGAGACTAAATTTCTGTGGCTCAAAGCCACCCACATGTGGCGCTTTGTTGCAGCAGCCCATAGGAAATGTAACACATCCACAGGTAAGGAATATACTCCAGGTGCTTACACAGAGACAAGACAAAGAGTACTGTGCCTTCGCTAGTGCGCCCTATTGTGCCATGGTTAAGTGCTTGGCTGCTAACTGAAAGGTCAAGAGTTTGAACCCACCAGCCGGCCTGCCTACCAGAGAAAAGACCTAGTGAGCCGCTCCATGTACACACAGATAAACGAGATAAATAAAGATAAATCCAAATGAAGTTTTCAGCCTCGTTGACCCTAGGGGAAAGTCCTGCTCTGCCTCTATGAATCAAAACGTGGGGGTCTCCGGGGGCTGGAATGGACCCCACAGCATACAAGAGCACCGGATTTGCTAACAATGTTCCTGACATGTTAACAACATGCCAACAAGTCAAAAGAGAGTGGTGCAGCATCTGATCCTTATGCTTGCACGTGGCCTGGCATTCATTTGGGCGAAAATTATTAAGCACTCTGTTCCAGGCAAGGGCTGTGGTGGCAATATCAGGTAAACACTAGACTGCTAACCGAATGACCGATCGCTCACTGGTCCAGGGCCACCAGCTGCTTTGAGGGAGAAAGCTTGCCATCTTCAGGAACCCTATAGCAGTTGGCGTTTGGTTCTATGTCCCAGGTACTAATTTCTGCACATGTCTTAATTTTTGATTCTTCACAACAATTTAATGAGAGCCCCTATAATTACCACCAAGAAGAGAAATGAGTAACTTTCCCAAAGTCACGTACCTACAAGCTGACAGAGCTGCACTTGAACCTAAGTGGCCTGGCTCTAGAGGATGCTTTTAACTATGGCAAAGGATTTCTAAGTTATGAAATCATTTAGGAAAAGGTAAGTAAGGAAAAGGAAAGACCCACTTTTTGATTTTGTATCAGCGTTGCTAGAAGCATCTTCTTTAGTGATCGCCCTGAAACTGTTGACAGAGGGCTTCTCTTGGACTCGGTGCCCCTCCCTTACTACGCTGATACAACGTACGTGCGTACAGGACTTCAAGAGGCCTGCAAGCCGGAAGTTACATGTTCCTTTTGTATCTGATTGTGACGTGCCTGTTCCGACTGGAGAGACGGAGCTGCATTTGAGCTGTAATCACCTTTCCATTTCAGGGACAGAGTATGACATAAAAAACGTAAATAAGATGGTTAGTTAGAAATAACTAATGTTAAAAACATTCTCACATGCCACGAAGCAATGCTTCCCTGTGGTTTTTCATAGGAACTCTGGTGACGTAGTGGGCTATGTGTTGGGCTGCTAGCTAGCTGCAAGGTCAGCAGTTCAAAACCACCAACTACTGTGCAGGAAAAAGATGAGGCTTTCTACTCCTGTAAAGATCCTTAGTCTCAGAAACCCACGGGGGAAGTTTCACTCTTTCTTCTAGGGTCATTATCAGCTGGAATTGACTCAGTGCCCATTAGTAAGTCTGACTTCTCATTAGGAAGGACTGAATCTCTGTCATTTCACTCCTTTAACACGGTCTCTTTTCTCCGGGGGCTTCCTGTTTGTACCTATTGGAATCCTATTTGCTTGTGTGTAGCTATATTACCTTCGATTCTTTATCTCAATTTAAAGCATTCTCTTCTTTCTCTGAAATCTTCATAACCTGTGCATTATCTTAACGTTCATTGCAAGAGAATCACATTTACATTTTCACATTTTGTAACACCTTTCCCAGTTCCTTGTTCTGACATCTACACAAGTGTGCAAGAACCTGGCACAATAACATTAGGTCACTTGAATGAAAGTGGGATTCTAGCAAACTTGGCAGCTCAGAGGTCCACGTAAGTAACAAATGTATGCTGCTAGTCTATTGAAAACCTGGAGTGAAACTGTGCACTGGATGCACTTTATCACAAGGTTGCTTTTGCAAAGAAATGTTTATTTTATAATTCATGGGCCTAAAAGGACCTTTTCTGGCAATTTAGGTTAAAGAATTGGAACTTTAAAATATGCCAAATAAATAAATTAGAGGATTTTTAAAACTCTTGTAAATAAGACTATTTGTGTCCAATCCTCTCATTTGAATCTTCTTGTGGTACAGAGCTTACATTTTTAATGAATGCACAGATGTAGGAGATCAATAAATCATGCTTTGATTATAGATGCCAGTGCACGTTTAATAGAAAACAAAAAAAATTCCAAAGTAAATTTTATTTATTTATTGACATAACAGCCAAATATATACATGCACACACAATTGCAACATTAGCTGATCCTTTGAAGGCAAGATTTTCATGCAAATGCAGATGGAAAATACCTCTGAATATGTCAAGAGCTTACTTTTTTTTTTACATTGCTGAAATTTTTTTTCAAAATTAAATGTTAAACAGACCCTGTCATTCTCTTTGATTCTGTGGTAAGGAAAAAACAAAAGATCCTTATCCTGATACAGTGAAGGAGAACACCCTAATCTGTCCTGTAGTAGGCATCTTGTTATCCAGAGGAGTTAGTTGCATGCTCCAGCATATTTAGATCTTCAATAGCGATTGCAATAGTATCCTTGGGAGTCTTAAATTGATGAAATGAGTTTGTTTATGCCGGATTAAAATGTAGTTTTGAGAGAATACATTAGTACGGTGGTTTTAATGCGTGGCTTGGGGAATTCCAGGGTATCCCTAAGATTCTTTAATTTCTAACACTGAAACTATGTGTATTTTCTTGGCAATGAAAATATATTATTTGTCTTCTGCACGTTCATTTTTTTTCAAGAAGATACTGTAGACTTTTAAGAAAAATCATTTCATTCGGGACTCATATAACTCTTATCACAATCCATCCAGCCAGCCATTGTGTCAAGAACATTGGTACGTTTGCTGCCATTATCACTCTCAAAACATTTTCTTTCTACTGTAGACTTTTTCAGAGGCTCCATGATTGAAATAGACATGATGATCTGGCTGCCTTCTGTTATGCTAGATATGCAAAAATATAAAGCAATGCCTTAGTTCTCTTTAAAAATAGATATAGTTATTTATTCTAAAATATTATATATGAGCACATGATTGAATTATTAATGCTACTTCTAGATTTAAAAAATAAATAAAAATTTTGTGAACTCTAATACGGTAACTACCCATAAATATAATTCACATAAACAAAGTCTCTTGGGGATTCTCTTGATTTTTTATTTTGTGTGCAATGAACTTCTACGTTGGTAAAGAATCCGATCCACTTCAGTTTACCTCCCTTTTTCTAGCCACTCCGATCAATGGTTCTCAATTACTTTCAAGATGGTCAAGAAGACATTTTTGATAATTGATCTTTGTCAAAAAGAAAAGAAAAAGTATTCTCAATATTTTTGAGAGATCACCTGTTTTTTGGTAATTTTATTATTTTAAATATTTAATTAGGCATGAAGATGAATTTCACTTCATAAATTTCTTCATAAAAGTATTAGAATAAATTCTTTATAAGAGTATTATAATGGAATATTCTTTATAAGAGTATTAGAAAAAAAGATGCTTGATGTGGTTTTGACCTGATTTTACTTTACTAAAATCATATGTCTGTTCTGCTTTAACATTAGTTATCTTTCAGAATTACCTCTCCTTTGATTCTTAATAATTTTAATTCCAGGATATGTCTATCATTGAGTTACTGAAAATGGTCCTGATACCCTTACATAATGGAAACATAAACTATCTCTGGGGAATAATCTGAAAAGAATCCAGGGATAATGGCTCGGGTTTTCCAGAAACTACGTGATGTGATGCCTTCTTAGGTTAGCATTTCTGGATTCAAGTTTTTCTTGATGCAAAACAATGAAGGGTATAAGATAAGCAGAGTTATTTTATATCACACTATTATAAGTAATACTTCAAATAATATGATTTACATTCTTCAAAAGAGT
The DNA here is from genome assembly GCF_050624435.1 of Tenrec ecaudatus. Lineage (NCBI taxonomy): Eukaryota > Metazoa > Chordata > Mammalia > Afrosoricida > Tenrecidae > Tenrec > Tenrec ecaudatus. The sequence goes on from NC_134532.1 coordinate 136,712,287, forward strand.
TGGAAATGCTCAGAAAAACACTGTTCTTCAGCTATGATTAGACCAATGATATTAAATCACCAAGAACTGCTACATGTTTTGCCTTATTTAATTTAGGTACCACTGCCCTTAACATCAGGAGCCCTGGTGGCATAGTGGTTACATGTTGGTTTGATAACCATGAGGTGGTCAGCAGTTCAAACCCGCCAGCCGCTCCTAGGAGGGAAAAAAATGAGGTAAAGAGTTGTAGCTTCAGAAACCCAGAGGGGAGTCCTACCTTGTCCTACATATTGCTATGAGATAGAACTGACATGATGGCAGTGGGTGTTTTGGTCCTGAAAATATACGTGGTCTCTTAGATATAATGAAAACTAGCGTCTTTTTATTTCCACATGCTTAGTTTATAACTTACACTTTGGGAAAAAAGAGCAATGTACTAAATATAGTACATGAGTAAGAGCATCAATGCAGTATCGAAGGAATCAAGTAAGTAAAAATGGCGGAAGTTTCTACAACTTGGAAAGTAAAGTGCAGAAATTGAATATTGGATTCAACCACAAATGTAGCAAATCAGATTTGGCTAAATGAGAGATTAGGAGGGGAGAAGCAGAAAACATCTTCAGCTTGACACTTTGAAATCCTTAAGTTGGCATCCTACTATTTTTAGGCAAAGTTTAAACTCCTTGTTATGGCTGAAGAGTTCTTTCATAATTTGGCCCCTAATTACTAATGTAATCTTCACTTCTTTCCCCGAGTCTTCATCGACCCCCTCTCTTCACTTCTCTTTAGTCAAGTCCCAGGACTTACTTTCCCATGCTGCTTCTTCCTTGGCATTGTTGTTTTAATTTGTCCCCCCTCCTCCGACCCCGCCCAAATCTGGAAAAGTTGAAGACTTGGAAATTGACAGAAGATAGCACTGAGTATGGACTACAAGATTTTTTGGAGGCATATCGATTCTATAGTTGTGCAGAATCCGTTGACTCTCTATTCACGAGACTGTTTTACAACTTTGTTGTAATACAAGTTAAATGATAGAAAGCTACCAGTAATGCAAATCATTCCTGTTGGTGGAAATACAAATGATTTTGCAGTGGAAAAGTTCTCTATAAGGCAAGTAAAATATTTGACACATGTTCATCTTATAAGTGAATTTTAGTGCCTGGCTTTTCCAATGACCATGTATGAAAGTCCCATTTACTTTTGAAGATATAATTTATTTTCCACTTTTTCAATGGGACTTTCCCATTTCCCTAGGAAAAGTTAGCTTTCTCTCCCATCCTTATGGGTGGTGGCAGGTGCCGCTGAGTCGATTCTGAGTCACAGAGACCCGGGTACAGCAGAAGGAAACACCTCTTAGTCCTGGGCCGTCCTTCTATTGCGCTCATGGTTGAGCCACTGTTGCAGCCACGGTGCCAGACGGTCGATCTTTTCGAGGGTCCTCATACCCCATCATACTCCCATACAAAGCACTTTTAACCAGATTGTCATACATGTAGCATATTTGTTTTTTCTTACCCGACTACTAGTTTTCAAGGGCAGAAAACATGCTTCATTTACCTTTATGTCATCTTCTCCGTAACCAAGCACATAACATATAGCTGCTTGCCTGGTAAATGTCTGTCGACGAGTGAAGTAGAAATCACAGTTGACGGTCATAGGGGTATTTTAATTATTACTGATAGCTGGAACTGGCTGCTCAGAGCACAAACCGAGCTGTCTTTTGCTTGTAGACCTTATGAAAAGATATAATTTAGCATGAAATTAAAAGAATTGAAGGAAGAAGTTTAATGAAGCCAAATGACCTGGAAGAGCCCTGGATTAAGTGAGCTGAGATTTAGAGGTTTTCATGATGGTGTTTTCCCCCTGAATTGCTTCAGTAAGGATAATTTCCTTCTGTCATACTTAATGAATTTGTACATTAGCAGTGATATTTATTGTTATTTTCAGGACAGGAATTCTTGTAATGGGATGGTGGAGTCCAAAGTCGAGAGCAGCCAGTTTCTTTTTTGCTCATTTGTTTGTGAATGAAAATGAGAGAAACTTAAAATAAATATGACTAAAAATAAAATAAAATTTCCTGAAATCCTTGCTCTTGAATTTGGAAGGATATTTTTTGCGTGTGTTTCCACACCTTGACCGTTTTAATTTTAGGGTTTTTTTTCACAGCTGCTCTCGACAAAAGCAGTTACTGTTAGAACAAAGGAGTAGACTGGCTTTGACAGGTATTCTGCATAATGAAATATAATTATCTTTGGCTATTTCAATATTCAGATATTTTATAAGGTCCTATTTTCCCCCCTCTAACAGACAGTAAGATTTCTAGTATGGACTTCATAAATAGGTCACTTACAAATAGCAGAATTAAAAACCAGCATTAGATTCTGAATTTATACCCCGGCAGGTGAGAAAACTGAAACTACTTCGTCTCCCAGTTCACTGCGGTTCCCATGGCAACAGAGGCCAGTCCCTGTCAGTCCACACTCGATTTGCCAGTTGACTTCAGCAGTGAACTCTGTGTGATGCTGCCAAATGTCTGGCTTCTGTGTTTCCTGTTCCAAGCAATCGTTTCTTATTCTGAATACTAATGATTGGCCTACAAAGGCTGCAGTTCAGGAACAATGAGGATGGGACTGTGCATCATATGTGGAAAGGTAGTGAGCATTTTTCCTGGAGTAAACAAAAAAAAATTAAATTCGATGTTACAGTCCCTACCTTGCTATGCCAGTAATTTATTAATGTTGCATAGCTATTATTAGACAGCTGGTTCTAATGAGAAGCCAACATCCATCATTAATGAGTCGATTGCTTTTTAAAGGAGGCGTGCTGACTCTGGCAGGCTAACATCATCATGCAAATCCAAATGATTGTGTACATGCATGCCAGTACAGGAAAATACAATTTCCACCTACATGTCTGCGTTTTATTTTGAAATGTTCGTATATTGATTTCTCTGAAAAGTAGGAAAAGCAGCTGCATGGGATACCGGTGAAATGGCGTAGAAATTTAGAGAAAGAAAGACAGGGAGAGGAAGAGAGAGCATTCAGTAGGGAAAACAACAACATTAAAATGCTACACGGTCTCTGGAAGTGGGGAGTACTTGATCTTTAAAGTCTTAATATTGCGGGTTATGACAAACAGAAAACCAGGCCTCCTTTGATGGCATTACACCTTATACCAAGCATTTGAGAGCCGCACTGAAAATGTGGTTTTCCAGTAAACCCGACGTTGCTCTTGGGCAGACCGTTTCATCGCTGCATTCTTGACTGCTAGCACGAAGTCTGACATCCTCAAGGTTGCTCAATAGGTAGTCAATGAGTGAAAATAAGCCCAGCGACGCCTCTGAAAGGAGATCCTGCTATTTAGGACCAGCAGGATTAACATCAGAAGCACATTCGCTTTTCCCTGTCACTGTAAAGCTAAATGCCTACCTTGACTCTCTGGGCAGTAATTTATGGCTGCGGCAGCTCCCAACGTCTGCTCCCAGCAGACCCCAATTAAAGGTGGCTCTTCTCGACAGTGATTGTATTCCAGTTAATGGATCTAATTAGCAATGGCTTGTGGTGGCATCATTTTCTGTTTCTAACTCTCGGATTAGCCATCTCTTCCACCTGTCCACAGGACAAGTTCGCAGTGGTTGTTTCCGGCATTACATCTGGTGGTGGTCCGCACCCGAGGCTCCTCGACGTTACGTACTACTCTAGTGCAGTGGTTCTCAGTGATGGTGGATTTCATCTTCCAGGAGCTGTTTGGCAATTCCTGGAGCCCATTTGGGCTAATGGGGGCATCTGCTGGGTCAAGGACGCTACTAACCATTCTGCAATTCAAAGGGCAACGCACCATAGCAAAGAACGATTCAGTTCAACATGTCAACAGTGTTGTTTCTGAGAGAACTTGCTCTGGTGCTTCAAGTTCCTTCATGGAAACCAGTTCTTTAGAATTATACTCCATGCACCCTCATCTCCCTTCTGGACTTTCCACTCCAGCCCTCACTCCCTTAGCTCAGCTTGTTTTCTCATATTTTTACAAGTTTGATTTTCCTCCTATACCATGTTGCCATGGAGAGAGAGCCTCTGTTTGTTGTCAGTGTCTGAACTGAATTAGGTAATTATCTATCTTGCCAGGGGCCCTAAACCTTCTAAGAAGGTAGAAAGGCAGGTATGCAAATGTGTCCCTATAAATGATATAATAGTCCTAAGCTCTCTTTTCTTCTTTTAAAAATAGCTCACTTTGGTTTTTGCTGTTATTGTTGTGGATATACATGTCAGATCATGCGTCTGTTCCACAATGCCCTCAAGTACATCTCAGTGACAGTGATTCAATCCTGTCAGTTATATAACCTTTCCCAAGTGGTTCCTCCCCTGTTCACATAAAAGCACTGCCCTCATTTGGGTTGACCATGAGCGTGGGACAAGAGGAAAGCAAAAGGAAATAGAGGAAAGGACTAGGAGGCTAAGGACATTTATAGAGGTCTAAATACAGGCATGTACATATGTAAATATATTTATAGATGATCATGGGGAAATAGATCTATGTGCATATATTTATAGGATTAGTATTAAGGTAGCAGATGGACATTGGGCCTCCACTCAAGTAGTACACCCTCAATGCAAGAACACTTTTGTTCTATTAAACTGGTATTCCATGATGCTCACCTTCTCAACATAATAACTGAAGACAAAGCAGGTACATAAGCAAGTGTGGTGAAGAAAGCTGATGATACCTGCTATCAAAAAAGATAGCGTCTGGGGTCTTAAAATCTTGAAGATAAACAAGCGGTCATCTAGCTGAGAAGCAACCAAGTCACATGGAAGAAGCACACTAGCCTCTGTAATCATGAGGTGTCAATGCGATCAGGCATCAAAGAACTAAAAATCATATCATTGTGAATGAGGGGGAGTGCAGAATGGAGACCCAAAGCCCATCTGTAGGCAACTGGAAAGCCCCTTACTGAAGGATTGTGGGGAGGAGCTGAGCCAGTCAGGGTGCAGTATAGCACCGACAAAACATACAACTTTCCTCTAGTTCTTTAATGCTTCCTCCCCTCCACTGTCACGATCCCAATTCTACCTTACAAATCCGGCTAGACTGGAGCATGTACACTGGTACAGATAGTAACTGGAAACACAGGGAATCCAGGACAGATGATCCCTTCAGGACCAGTGGTGAGAGTGGTGATACCAGGAGGGTGGAGGGAAGGTGGGGTAGAAAGGGGGAACCCATTACAAGGATCTACATATAACCCCCTCCCAGGAGGATGGATAACAGACAAGGGGGCAAAAGGAGACATTGGACCGTGCAAGACATGACAAAATAATAATAATTTATAAATTATCAAGGGTTCATGAGGGAGAGGGGGCAGGGGAGGAGGGGGAAAATGAGGAGCTGGTACCAAGGGCTCAAACAGAAAGCAAATGTTTTGAGAATGATGATGACAACAAGTGCACAAATGTGCTTGGCACAATGGATGTATGTATGGATTGTGATAAGAGTTTTACGAGCCTCCAATAAAATGATTAAAAAACAGCAACAAAACACTGCTCTCTTAACTTTTATCCCTCCCTTTCCACCGGAGACATATAAGAAAGCTCTGCCAACCACCAACCAAACCAAACTCAGTGCCATCGAGTCAGTGCAGACTCAAAACTACCCCCTGTGGGTTTCTAAGACTGTAACTGTTATGGGAGTAGAAAGCCCAGGCTTTCTCCCTCGAAGCTGGTGGTGGTTCTGAACTGCTGACCATGCGATTGCAGCCCAACATGTAACCATGACACCACAAATATACCACATAAACTGTTAATGCTCCTCCATAAATCACAAACATCTTTTTTCATTGTAGAAGAATTTTATATTGGGCATTTGTGCAGTGCCTCAAATATGGGAAGGCAAAGTAGTTCTGCAAACTTAATGGTGTCATTCATAGGGTAGGATTTTTCTTTGAAAACCCTAAATGGATCTGAATGATACTATGCATATTTAACAAAGAAGAGTGTTAGGCCTTCCTAAGACATGAAGAAGAGTCTACTAATCATCACGTTTAGTGAGTTCAGTGACACTTTAAGAAGGGAGGGAACATTTACTCTTTAAAGTCTTTACAAATATTACCTAAATAATTCCCATAACATTCTGTTAATAATTATCTCTCTTGAATGATTGGAAGGCTGTTTACCATATAATATTCCAGTTTAGCAAATTCATGAACAGCGATGCAGGGTAGAGTTTCAGTCTTCAAGTACTATAATTAAATCCCTTTCTCTGAGGCATTCTTTGTAAATAGCATAACATAGTAATTTTTAGTCTTTGCCTTTTGGAGACTAATCTTGATAGCTTAAGAAAAAGGAAAGCAGAATAATATATATTATAAAGTAATTAGATGAAGCAGATACCTATTTGCCAAAATCAAATCCGTAACCTTTTTTAAAAAAATTTTTTTTAACTGATCAGCATTATAATTACTGATTTCTTTTTGGAAATGTTTTCCCTCTGAACAACCAATCTTATTTTGATGGGCCATCAATGTAATAGTGAATCACAAGATCTAATGTTGTAAATTTAAAGCACTATATGGTAAACTATCCTTGTGCAGTTCATATTCTTACTGTTAGCAAGCTTGAGCAGGATGATCAGAGTAAGCCTTGAGCAGGCCATAGACATAGGCTAATGGCCTAGGTCCATTGGTATTGTCTGTTTGCCCGGAGGAGCCCTGGTGGTAAAGTGGTGACAAGCTGGGCTGCTGCCCTCTAGGTAAACCGTTCCACACTGGCAGCTGTTCCATGGGAGAGAGACTGGGTTTTCTACTCCCATAAGGATTTACAGTCTCAGAGCCTCACTCGGGGAGGGCGGGGGGAGAAGCAATTCTACCCTGTCCTGCAGGGTCACTGTGAGTCACCTTCAACTCCATGGCCATGACAGGGTCACTAAGAGTTGGAACCAGGCAGTGAGTTGTACTAGCGTATGTGATATGTTGACTCTGATATACTATTTTTTTTAATGCATTTGAACTCTTGTGACACTTGGATTGTTCATTTAGCCTTTTGTTCATTGGGCTGCTAACTGTAAGGGCAGCCATGTGAAACCACCAGCGACCCACAGTTCCCGAGTATTCCAAGTTTTTCAACTCTGCCTGCTAAGAAGACAAAGAATTCCCAGCTGTATGTTTGCTCTCGGAATTGCATCAGGGCATTCTTATTCTTATCCCAGCCTTGTGGGGTCTCATTGGGGCATGAGATCATCAGTTCTCCACAAACCCTCCAAGGGATTCCTCTTCCGATTGCAGGAGCTCAGGCCTGCAGCCTTCCCCTCTTGGGCATTCTGCTCCATGAATTCTAGCTGCCTCAGCCTCCCTGAGCTCTCCTCTCATTCAGCAAGACCAGAGGCCTATTTGGCTTCCCCTTTCCTCTGGCTTCAAAATTGCCTCAAGGCAATAATTTGGGGAACTTTCTCAAACTTGCTTTATTTGTTTTGCTTCTCTCTGGGGTCACAGTCTTGTGCTGGCTGTTGTCCAGCGTCTGAAAAGCCCTATTTTCCTATAGTCCTAGGTTATTTTTCGGTTTTGTTTTGTTTTGAACAGCAGGAAGGCCCTCCTCTTAGCTGTTAATCCCTGTTGGGTGAAGGAAACAGAAGCCTTAGGTTTAACTTTTGATTGCCTTACAAGTGGATTTACAGTCTTTTAGAATTTAATCTGTTTAAATTTAAAGGAACTTCTTTACGTGGGGACACTGGACCAGTTTCAGAAAACCTTCCTGCAACGGAAGCATGCATTCTTCCGTGGGCTTTGGAATTGATTCTGTCAAAGCAAACCTGAGCCAAGTACTCAACCCAAACCCATTGCTACGGAGTCAATTCTGACTCCTATAAACGCTATAGGACAGAGTAGAAGTGCCCACTGAGTGATGGTAAATGTTTAAGCAAGCAGACCGCTACATCTTGAGATCGAACTGCAAATCTTTGGGCTAGCCTCCAAATGTGTAAGCACTGCACCACTGGGAGTCCAGGTTAAGGGGGGGAGTTCACTGTGGAAGACGGAAGAAGGGAGAGCGGAGAGTGCAAGTAAGCCCTGACGAGAGTGTCATCCAATTACTCCTCTGCTGTCAGCCAGGGGTCATCCCTAGACTCTTCACGCACCCTTTGCTGAGAGCTGGTCCTGTGGGTATTCACATGCGGGCACTTCTTTCTCCTCCTGTACGATGCAGGCTGAGCAAATTCCCTGTGGGCAGGGAGAACAGTTTTCAAGCAGAGAACTCCAGATGTTCACCTGAGAAGCCTTCATGATGCAGCTGTGAAAATTAAAGGGAGAGAAGTGGGGTGTCTGCATTGTTACTATAAACTCTCATTGCCATCAAGGTGGTGCCAGGTAACAGTGAGGGCAGGGTAGAGCAGCCAATATGTAGTCACTACATCCCCGGGTATGACATACAGCTTAAGAAAATTCATTCTCAACATGTCTGATTCGGGTTCTGATTTTAACTCTTGATTAATTTTAATGGAAGACTCCTGATCCAGGTTCAGGGCTGTGTCAATTTTCTTTCGTAATAATTAATGTAAGTTCTCTAAGTCTTGATTTCTCACAAGTCCCATGAACATCTTGGCTCATAGAAGTCACATTCGAATCCACTCTTGTCAGGTTGATTCTGACAGAGGCCCACTAGGACAGAATGGAACTGCTCCGTTGGGTTTCTGAGGCTGTACATCTTTAATGGAAGCAGACTGGCTCTTCTTTCTCCCACAGCATGGTTGGTGGGTTCAAGCCATCAACATTTTGGGTTAGCAGCCTGACACTTAACCTGCGGTGTCACCAGGACTCTATGGGATTTGGAGGAATCAATAATTGTGTGCTGTTGCTATGTTACTTTTTAAAAATCATTTTATTGGGGCTCATACAACTCATCTTATGAAAACAGCAGTTGCCATTTTCATAGAGCTGAACGTTTGGCTTCTAGGTAATGACTTTTAAAACAATAACTACTTTTGACTGTGAATTGGGTGGAGGTTTCTTGAACAGGTTAGCTTTCCTGTCAACAATTCATGCACTTTAATTTCAGGCAATTGATTGCAAGCCCCACAGTGGGACATCACTTATCCCACTTCCTCGCTGTTTTTCTGGTTTCCATTCCTACGTCGTTCCTAACCCGTAGGAACTTTGTCCTTTGGTGAAAGTTACCCTTTTGATCTTACGTGGCAAAGTGATATGCACTGCCCTAATGTTACTGTTCCCCTTGTAGGCTTGTCTATTGTATGTCTCAACACAGAGCCATGAGGGTGAGCTCATTTCCAGATCTGATGGGTGACCACGGGCCATAGCGACAGCATTTCACCAATCTTTGTGCCTGGCTTCTTTTATGACTCAGAGTTTTCCTCCACACTTTTCTTCAGTTCTCTCCATCCCATTCAGAGTGAAAAAAAAAAAGGGTTTTCAAAATAGAAGCATACACACACATACTTTTGACTGTCTTCTTAAATACAAGCTATCATATTTTAGATATCATGGAATACTTCATAACTCTATTTAATGTGGTGTACTGCAACAGTACACAGAGTTGAATTTTTCATTGTGAAAAGAAACAGGATTAGATAGGTACAGACTTTGGTAGTGACTTTCTGGGCAAATGTGCCATGCCAATGGAGTTATGTGTATTTCTCTCTTTCTTAAAAAGGAGGAGGGCAGTCTGAGATGTTGGGCAGGGAAAGAATAACCCACCACAACAGACTCGCTGAAGTGGTTTCCCTGCCCCTCCTCACTACCAAAGCACTTCCTTTGCTGACTTGTCCCAACCCTTTGACGGCACTCTTTGGAATCTCTACTGCTGAAAGCTCAACCACTATTTCTGTGCCATGAACACAGCGGACACAATCATTCCTAGGGATTTCTCCATTCAATTACTCGGCTACTTTTGCTTCCCTATACTGTTGGCAGGATGAGCTGAGCATTATGGCTCAACATTTTAAGGATTCATGGACAGAGAGAGCACAGTTATTGTCTTCTTATTAAAACCAATATCTATCACAATTTCTTGAACATAATTTAGTTACACACATTTCTGCATGTTCTTCTTTTCATTAGCACGATCGTATTAGAGACCAATAAAAATTCCACCCCTTAATAATTACACACATATTGAACATCTTGAATGGTTCCTACTCTATTTGTTAATTCCTTTATGAATAATCATCAGAATCAGCAACACTGTGATTTCTAAGAAATATCTCTTTCCACTGGCTCATGCATGGTTTATTGATGGGTCAGGAAGTGTGGGATGAGGGCAGTCTAATTGTCTTTTCTCGGGGAAATACACAGGCCTGAAATTGTCTTACAAAGAATTTATACTTGAAAAAGTTATATAATTATTTACATATTTTCTACACTTGACTGCTAAATAGTTTATTTCACATGAATTGGCTGTCTAACCACAACTCATGCCCATTGAGTCCATTCTGACTCGGCGTGACTTTGAAGGACGGAGTAGAACTGCCCCCACGAGGTGTTAAAGGCTCTAATCTTAGACACAGACTGCCATATCTTTCTCCAGGGGAGCAGGGAGTGGGTTCAAACAACCCACCTTTCAGTTAGCAGCTGCGTTCTTACCTACTGCACCACTGGGGCCTTCTGTTATAAAAAAATAGTTACTTTATTTCCCTTATCTTTAACCCAAGGGCATTTCATTCATTAGAATCCTTTCTGTTTGGAAATTAGCAAGCACCAGTGCATTATAAAGTCATTTAAGTAGAGCTGGCATTTAGAAAAAAATCTGAAAAACTCAAACTTTTTGCTGAAAGGTTATGACATAATTTTTTTATTAGCAACATCCAGCCTTCCAGTGCCATGCCTCTGTTTGAAATGCCAAAGCTGAATGCATTTCTTTTTAAAAATAGCTCAGTTGGTTGCCTTTGCTGACATAAAACCTTGTGGTTTTTCTGTAACTGTTGGGTCAGCGATGGGGCACACTGGGATTTTTCACTAAGAACCATTAATCAGAACAAGATACAGCTGCTCCAGGATAGACGAGTGAGATGTGTAGCATGGCTAACTAGAACTGACTGACTCAGGGCCAGATGCTCTTTTTGAAATACTGATATCACACAATGTAGATAATAAACTCCACAAGATTGAATTCAATAATAGTAGGAATTGTGTGTAGTTGCCTTATTATATCCCCAGTGTCTATGGCACAAAGGGATCAATGAAGAGCTATGCCATGAACAATGGTTTAATTAAGCCCCAGGTGTGTATTTTTTTCTGATGCCACCTGACTTATCATTCACAGGCAAAGTCCCACCTCATATTCTATCCATCGGGTCCCCACTTCTCGTTGATCAGTCTTCTGGTGGTTTTACCTGTGGTTTCACTTAATCACCCGGTGCGACATTGTCCTGTTCACGAAAATCTGCAGGACTGAGTGATGTCTGAAAAGGTGACCTTGTCTTAGACTTGCATCGTTGCTTTACACAATGTCTCGCGAATTTGTAGCAAAGTAGTCGTTCGATGTTTTCCTAACATGTGCAAATATCTGATTCCTTTTATTCATTAGGGGAAGACCTAAAGGTAAACTGATTGAAAAAGAAAGAAAAAGGTCAACTCCACAAGGTCCTTCCATCTGATGTAGTGATTGATGGCTTCCTGCACTCATTCACTCAGAATGTATTGAGCACTGCATGTCAAGGAGCCTCCTGTGATGGCTCCAGGTACCAAGGAAATAGAAATTCATTAAACAGACTCAGTCTCTGGATGGATTAAAAAAATTCTAATAAGCGATAATAGACAAAATAAGTAAGTAAAATACGAAGTCTACCAGATAGTGGTAAGTTGTGAAGGGAAGGAACATAGTAAAGAAGGGAAATAAGTAACTGGGAGAGTAGCCTGACATTATTGACAGGGTTGCCATGGACCCCACTTCCCAAAAGATAACTGTAGAGTACATACCTAAGGAAGGAAGGTCGCTCACTGTGTGAATCTATGGCCGAGCATTCCAAGGAGAAGGGAACACATGTTAAGTCAATGGTCAACCCTTAGTTCTCATGTTACATTATGTCCTCAGCAGTTGTTGATATAGTACACTAATCTGCCACCATGATGTACTCTTCCAGGCCTCCTGTTACCATATAATTGCCTCCGTACCAGTCCTCTTCTTCTTCCTGGTTTCTAAATGTTGTAGTCCTTTCTAATGTTGTTGACTGCATTAACTTGAATTAGAAATTAATATTCATCATTTGTTTCTTTCCACACTCCTTATAAGAGCTCTTTCAATCTTGCAGCTAACGATGGCCCAAATTTATATTTCCAACCTTGACTTCTATGAAATCCACATTCAGTTGCTTACTTGGCATTACCTAATTACTGGCTAATAGTTCTCTCAAATTTAATAGTGCCCAAATGACACTCTTCATTCTCAGTCACACCACCAATGCCTACATACTTCCCCCATTTGTCTCTCTTTCAGTAAGTGAAATCTTTGCTTGCGCAGGTTGCTCAAGCTAAAACTTGGGAATGTTTCATGAACTGCCTTTTCTCTCCCATTAATTAGAAGATCCACCTGCAAGTCTTCTTGGATTTTATTCATTCACTCACTCACTGTCACCAACTCAATTTTGACCCACAGTGACCTTATAGGACAGAGTAGAACAGCGATTTTGGATTTCCAAAACTTAAAATATTTACAGGAACAGACAACTTCATTTTTCTCCAGCAGAGCCACTGGTGGATTCACACCAGCGACCTTGTGGTTAGCAGCTCAGTGGGTAGTATGCCAAACCAACAGGGCTATTTCTTGTTGCATCTACTGTGTTAGTCTGGGCAGACTAGAGAAACAAATTCATTGACACTTATATGTGTATAAGAAAAAGATTTATATATAAGAGCAATTGAATGTGGAGAATACATCCCATCCCAGTCCAGATCAAGTCCCTAAGTGTGGTCTTAGCCAATATGTCCAATACCAATCTATAAATTCCGCTTCAGACTCACAAAATACATGCAATGATGCCAAATTCAGGATGATCACAGGTCCATGGGTGGAAAGTCTTGTGGATCCAGTGGCAGTGTAAGCATCTCAGCACTGGCAGGGGTCTCCATGTGTTTTCTCTAGCTTCAAGGCTGTGGTGACCATCTGCCTGTTTCTATGTGGCTTATCAACAAGAATGTCTCAAAGGGGCTGACCCTTGTCCAGCCTCCAAATCAGCTAATCAAGTTGAAATCTAATGGACAAGCTAACCTCCACCCCTTCATTCTTAAGTCAATTGACAGTAGATTATGTAACTACCACAACTACTTTCAAAACATTTCCCTCAAATGAACACTTCTCTTCTTCTCTTCCCGGCTAGTAGAGATTTATGCTAATGCTACATTCACCTACCAGTTTAGTTTAGGCCAGCAGTTCTCAACTTGTGGGTTGCGACCCCTTTGGGAGTCAAACGACCCTTTCAGAAGGGTCACCTAAGACCATCCATCACAAATTCTCAACAACCCTAGACCCCCTGTGCTAGGTCATGAACTTCAGACCAGTCAACCTGCTCTCACATTCTCCTTTAGTCCCTGTAAACCAGGTCCACAGATGTCAGTAGCCAGACTCAACCCAGCTCTCTATGGCTACTTTTCTACTTCTACTCAACAAGTGGATCCAGGTGACCACTTAGAAAGCATTTCAGCCCGCCCATAGGCTCCCTTTAACATTCAGTCCTAGAGAGGAGTTTTCTTCATGATTCCAGATATTTTCCAGCTTCTGACAAAAACCACTAGTTCAAGATCGAAAAAGCCAAAGTTCCTCTTTCTTCTATCTGTCAATAGCCCCAGGCAAGTCTCTTGGAATGCAAATGTCCAGAGTATTCCAAAGCACTGGGTGGGGCTTATCTTTTCAGAGTCTTCTTTGCAGGTGTGTCTTTAAACCCATTTAAAGATCAAATTTTAATGGTTCAAGGTGTGGGCTTAGAGGCTCTCTATTTTTCATTCTTCCAAATAATCATTCCTATAAATCCTTATATCAACAATAAAGAGCAGAAGAAATCAGTATAAATGGAATAGGATCAGATACTAAACTCAATTTTTAAAACAGTTCATTTCAATCCTTATGTATCTTATCTTAATCCTTATCTAAACTATTCTATTGATACAAAAACATGGCATTAGGCCTCTGACAGCATTGCCTCAAGCCAGGGCCAGATCTTCTGTTAGTCATTTTTGACCTTGGAAAGCCATTTTCTCTAACCAGCATGGTCGCTGAGAAATTCGAGGGGTGATTTCTACCCCTGAGCTGAAAATATACATTAATAACATTCATTTTTTGCCATTTCACATAGGAACAACCAAAGGCTAAAACCAAACAAAATAATCAAAACTTTAACTTCCCATATTCTTTCCAGAAAACAATCCAGTAAACCACATGGACATATCTGACTTCTGGCTAGCCAAAGAAGAAACACTACCATGAGAGAGAGGTCAAACAAACATCCTCTCTCCATTTTTATGATTTGTTTCTCTAGTACCCATTCCCAAGGTACCATATTGTGTTAATCTGGGCAAACTAGAGAAACAAATTCATAGACACAATTAAGGGAGTTTGAGTCAGCACAGACTCAATGGCAGTGATTTTGCTTTAATTAGTTAGTAGGTTATCACAAGACAGGATCAGAAAACATTACACCTGGAATAGCCATATGAATTGATTTCATGTCAATACCCACTACTGTTGAGTTAATTCAGACGCACAGTGTCCAATAAAACAGAGTAAAACTGTTCAATAGAATTTTCCAGACTATAAATCTTTATGGGAGTAGACAGTCTCATCTTTCTCTCATGGAATAGCTGAGGGGTTTGAACCTCTGACCTTTAGGATATTAAACACTTGAGCCATAGTGCCACCATGGTTCCAGGGCTATATTATATATTATTATGTACAATATTGTGGTAGTTATATAATCTCATGTCCATTTGCGAGGCTTAAGAGTGAATCGAGTGGAGGTTAGCCTGTCAATCCCATCTCAGTTTGATGACTTCATTTGGAAGCATGAAGGAGATAAATAGCTCGCTGGAGGCAATACACACTGACTCCCTGTGAGACATTTCTGACAAGAAGCCACATGAAGCTACTCTGATGTATCCAGAGCCCTGGGAGCTGCAGGACCCATGTGGGGACCCTGCCAGTGCTGCGATGCTTACAATACCACTGATTCCACAAGACTTCCCACCCACTGGCCTGTGATCTTCCTGCATTCGACATCATTGCATGTGTTTAGTGAGTCTTAAGAGGACTTTATAGATTGGTATCAGACATATGGGCTAATATCAGACTTATGGACTTGATCCGGACTGGGCTGGGGTATTTTCTCAATATTCAATTGTTCTTGTATATAAACCATTGAGTCTATGCTGACTCATATTCCCTTAATTGTGAGTATTGTTTGTGAGTTAGTGTGCCAATTGCAACATATTATTACACCCAGAAGAAAACTGTGGAAGGAACAGTTAATGTCAGAATAAAGTAAAAGGTTGGAGGGTGGAGGCTCTGCCTCATGGCAATAGGTCTTCGGCTGATGAGGTGGGTGTGGCCTCTGAACAATTTTCACAGGCATATGATGCTACATTATGTTCACAATAAACCTTTTCATTGTGAATTGTGTGAAGGTTTACAGAGCAAATTAGTTTTGCATTCAACAACTTATACATATTGTGGTTCATGCCTTTGCAGGCCCCACGATGTAGCATCCCTCATCCCCTTCTACCCCGTATGTTTCCATTTCCATTCTTCCTTCTTTTCCTACCCTGCGTGCCTTCTTAACTCTGTCCAGGCTGCTCTTTTGATCTCAAAAGATTGGGTGCTTTGAGGTGTGCACAGTGTTATTGTTTCTGTTGTAGACCCATCTGCTGTTTGGCTGAAAAATGGACCAAGGAGGTGAGTTCGGTTCTGGACCCAAAGGATGACTAAGGGCCATAGTCTGAGGGTTTCCACCGGTGTCTATCTGACCAGTATGCTGGGTCTTCTTCTTCTTTTTTTAAATAAATTAATTTACTGGGGACTCTTACAGCTCTTATAACAATCCATACATCAATTGTATCAAACACATTTGTACATATGTTACCATCATAATTTTCAAAACATTTTCTTTCTAACTTGAGCCTTTGGTATCAGCTCCCTGTTTTTCCTTCTCTCCCCCACCTCTCCCACACTCCCTCACTCTATTTTCTTATATTAGATTTTCTTTTCCTTATATGTAGAAATATCAGTTGTCCAGTTCAGCAAATCATATTTATTTCTCATATGAATATGAAACACTATTTAAGACTTTGAGGAAAATTCCAAGCTATATCTTCAACATTACTGAGGATCACTCTTAACCTGGATTGTTTTGTGTAGTGGTTAGTATATATATTTTTAATTTAGGTCAATTTCTTCAGTTGTGTACAATATTTGAATTAAGAGCATATCAATATATACATTGTAAAAATGAAAGTGCCATTGCTCCTAACACATAAAAACCAAACTCCTACTATCGAGTCTAATTACAACTCATAGTGTGCTTTCATCAGGTCTCCAAGGCTGTAAATCTTTATGGAAACAGCAAGCCTCGCCTTGCTCCTGTGGAGGGGCTGCTGCACTTGCACAGCAGACTTTGTAGGTCACAGTTTCATGCTTACCACCAGATATACTTCCTTACATAGATAGGGATGTAAAAATAATTTTACCTTATTGGACTTTGTACAATACTTGCTACTTTAAATGTAGTGTAAAGTCTGGCTTATTTTTTATCTTTTTCTTTCTTCCTTTATTCCCCCAGAAAGGGTGTAGCTATGTTTCATATTCTGTGAATATTCTTATGATTATTTGACAGAAATGAAAAAAACAACTAGGAATTTATTTAGACCACATGGAGAGTTTATATGACCCAATTTTCCAGCCACTGTATCAATCCATCTGATTGAGGGCCTTCCTCATATTCGATACCCCTCCACTTTACTAATCTTGATGTCCTTTTCCAAGGACTGATCTCTCCTGATGTCTAAAGTATGTGAGGCCATCGTGGCCTCTAAGGAGAAATCTGGTGGTACTTCTTTCAAGTTCTGGTTGTTCTTTCGGCAGCCACTGTATGCTCAGCATTCTTCGCCAGCACTACAGTTCAAATGCATCGATTCTTCTTTGGTCTTCCTTATGCAACGTCCAATTTTCACATGCATGTAAGACCGTTGAAAATACCATGACTTGCATCAAGTCTGCCTTAGTCCTCAAAGTAGCATCTTTGCTTGTCCACACGTTCAAGAGGGCTTGTGCAGGAGGTTTACCTAATGCAACTTATCTTTTGATCTCTTGGCTGCTGCTTCCATGAGAACTGATTGTGGATCCAAAAAATGAATCCATGACAACTTCAATCTTTTTTCCATTTAGCCTGATATTACCTATTATTCTTTTGGGCTTTCTTCACAGTGAGTCGTAATCCACACCGAAAGCTGCAGTCCTTGATCTTCATCAGCCAGGGCTTCAACCTGCCTCACTTTCTGCAAGAATAGATGGGATTCCTTGATGAAAGTTGGTCCTAGATAATATGTACTTAGGAAAAGACAAACTAGAAATTCCTTTAATAGGATGTTTCTATATAACTATGCAGAGACAATGCTTTAAAAAGTATTATTATTGATATTATTATTTTGCTGAATGACTGTAAGGGAGAAAGGGGGATGCATCTATTGGTCTGAGACTAGGAAATGGATTTTATTATTGCAAGCCTTCTGCAGTCCTCTCACATCTCCCAGCATGGTAAGTGCTCCTATTCTGTCCTCTTATTAACACCTGGTGCAAATCACATTGCTTTTTCCTCAATGAGTTGACATGGTGTGTTTCCACACTGGTTTTGTCCTGAATACACTTCCGGCCGCTGAAGGCAGAGATCTGACTCTCAGCTCCTGTTAGCAGCACAGGCAGTCATCCAAACAGGCTGTATGTAGCCTGCTCCCCATCTATCAGTTTCCGAATTCTAATGGTACCACCTTTAAAATATTCTCCTATTAGACCTTACTCACCCTGAGACACATCTTTAATAAATTACCAGGCTTATTACTGCAGGCTACTATTAGGTAGTGAGGCGGATGTAGAAATGATAACCCTCCTCCCCAACTCCCTCCCAACGTGCCTGTGGAATCCCACACTGCCCTCATTTAGCCCAACATTGTGATTGTAGCAAGAATTCTGGAACCAGCCTGTCTGCAATTGAATTTCTGCTGTGCCATTATTAGTCCTCTTATTAATAGCTGTATAATTTGGAACAATTTTCTAACACTTCTTGTGCTTTCGTTTTCTCATCGGTTAGATGAAGCATATTAATAGAATGTACCACATATGGTTGTTATGAAGGTTAGAATATATATATATATATATATATATATATATATATATATATATATATATATATATATATATATATAAAATCTTTGAATAACACCTGATACAGAGCAAGCATTACAAGTGTTAGTTATTGGAGATTTTATTCTCATTAATCAGTAACGCTGGCTCTACAAGAAGTGACAGGAAAGAAATACAGCAATTTTCATGGGATAGAGAGGGCAGCAGTTTCTTCTTAAATTTATTTTATTTTATTTGAGGGCAGTAGTTTCTAATGCGCCTCCTCTCAAAATCCCAGTTTAAAGGTACTAGGCTTTGCATCCAGTGCTGCCCCAGGCACTGGATAAGTCCCCAGCAGTTCAAAGAGTGGAAGGCAATCCAGTTATAATCTACTTCATTAGGTGAAGGATTGGAACCTGAGGACAGTGATTTGATTTCGTGGTCCATACAGTTCTTTCAAATTGGAAATAACTACACTGATATTAGCATTCTTAGAAATTTACAGGTGAAATCCCCTTGTTGTTAGTAGGTGCTATCAAGTGCACTCTGACTCACGGAGACCTTACGTACAACAGAACACACCTTGTCTCGTCCTGCACCATCCTCACGCTTGTTGTTATGTCTGAGTCCACTGCTTTAGCCACTGTGTCAATCCATTTCCTCCAGGGTCCTCCTCTTTCCTCTGACCTTCTGCTTTACTAAGAACGAAGTACTTTTCCAGGGACTGGTCTGTTCCATTAACATGTCCAAAGTACGTGGGATGAAGTCTCGCCATCCTTTCTTCTAATGAGCCACCTGGCTGTACTTACTCAAAGACAGCTTTGTTTGTTCTTCTGGAAATCCATGGTGCATTCAATACTGTTCATTAACACCATAATTTAAATGTATCTTTCATATGTATGTGAAGTGGTGGCAAATAGCAGGGCTTCAGCCAGGCACTTCTTAGCCCTCACAAGTGGAATCTTTGCTCTTGAGTACTTTAAAGATGTCTATTGCAGCAGATTTGCCGAATGCAATTACAGTGATTCACATAATTGCTCTGATCTTTAAGTAAGGGACTGAAAATCTTAGACATGTAAATTTTGTTGAAGAATATTCTTTTAAGGGAGATAAGGAGATTTTGGTTTGATATAGCATACTGGCATAGTGGGTGACAAGTTGGCTGCTAACCAGTAAGTCAGCAGTTCAAACTCACCAATGGCTGCATGTGAGAAAGATGAACGATTTATGGCCTTGCAAACCCAAAGGGGCAATTTTACTCTAGCCTATATGTCATGTGAGTTGAAATGGACTGGTTGACATTGCACTTGGTTTGCTTTTTAACATCTCACTGGCCCTCCCTAACCCCATCTTTCAATTTTAATGTCTATAGAAACAGAAGGAAATAGAAAATCCATCATTGCAGGCATGAAAAAATGAGGACTGCCAATTACTCTCCTAGATTGTATGGCATGCTCTTCTTGTTGCAAGGTCACCCAAACTGGACTGAAAACAGAAACAGATGGTCCTCATTGAAAGAGAGGAAAACTAGCTTGTTCTTCTCAAAGTAGGTATGGTGATTCCACACCTTTCACAGACATAAAGAACCATGCCACTTGGAAACTAGTTTGCAGTCCTTCCACTGTAAAAATACTATATTGTTGTCAGGTGTGCTGGGCTAAATAGTGTTCCTTCAGAATTTATATCGTGCTTTGGACATGTTATCAGGAGAGACCCGTCCCCGGAGGACATCCTGTAACGTAGAAGGGCAGTGAAATAGAGGAAGGCACTCACTGAGATGGATCGGCACATAGGCTGCAACAATGGGCTGAAGTGCAGGAACAATTATGAGAATGACACAGGACCGGGCAGTGTTTTGTTCTGTTGTGCATAGAGTCACTCTGGGTCTGAACCAACTTTGTGACTCACAACAACAACCACAACAACCACATGGACTGTGAATATACACTTATTTGGAAATAGATTTTTTGTGGATGTAATCAAATTAGAAATTATACTAGGTTTGAGAGAACTCTAAATCCAATAAGACTGGTGTGCTTACAAAAAGACATTTGAGTGGCTTAAAGACAAAAGGAGGAAAGTGAAACTGAAATGGACTTGGAGTCTTGGACAAACAAGTTTCCTTAAAAAAAAAAGACATTTGAGTGCAGACAAACAAATCTATAGGAACGAAGTCCATGTGAAGACACAGGTGGCGAATGGAATGATGAGTCTGCAACCAGGAATGCCAAATATTGCCAGATACCACCAGGAAGAAACTGGAAGAGCCAAGGAAGACTGCTTCCTTAGAGCATCTGAAGCATGTGAAGGGGCATGGCCCCACTTCTGGATTTAGATTCTAGTCTCCACAACGGTGAGAGGGGAAGTGTCTGGTGCTTTCAGTTACCCAGTTTGTGGTCAGCAGTCCTTGAACATGTCTTGTTTTTGTTGTTAGACTCTCAGTGACTCCATGTGTGTAGAATAGGATGACATCTCAGGACTTTTTCAATACTATGCCTTCTCAGAAGCACACGTCCAGGCTTGTCTTGTGAAGCACCTCCCTGTGGATTTGAACTGCCAGCCTTTGGGCTAGTAAAGTTCCTAACTGTTTGTGTCACCCAAGGACTCCAGAAAGTGGACATAACAGATACTTGTTTCTAACCAGTATGCACTGCTCTATATTCCTGCATAGGTAGGCTCTGTTCTAGAGACTTAATCAATGATGAAAATAGTGACAATGACACAAATGACAACTGTCATCATGCTTGTGTTGGGCTGAGTTGTCTAGAAAAGTTGAATCAATGACACTTATAAATATGTAAGAAAGAGCTTTACATCAAGACGTAACTATATCAAAAAGGCATCCCAACTCAATTCCATGGATTTGATGCTAACCGGAGCCCTCTTCAGATTTCCCAAGCAGTGGGCGGATGACACAGAAAGCTTAAGTGGGAAGTACGGAGATCCCAGGCTGGTGAGTACAGAGTCCTGTGGAACCACGTTTGGTGAGAAAATGTCAGAGTGCTGACAGCTTATCAGGTCAGAGGATCATAGAGGGTCATCCCTGGACACAGATACAGAATCCAATCAGGCAGGAGCATGAAGGGCCAATATGAGAACAGTTCTTGGCATCTCTTTTATAAAAAAGGCCCCACCCTGAAGGAGGCAACCCCAGGCTAACACCTGATCAGCAGGTTGGAGTCCACTCTACCTCCACACAGGAAGCATCGAGTTGACTGCAATTTTCATGAGGAGTTTTGTTATGTTATTTTTAATACTGTTGCTATGTAAGGGCAGCAAAAGAGAGCAAGACCCTCAATGAGCTGGATGGACCTAGTGGCTGCAATACAGGGGTTTTAAGCACGGGAACAATTGTGAGGACGGGGCAGGACCAGGCAGTGTTTTGCTCAGTAGGGCCCCTGTGGGTTTGGAGCTGACTCGATGGCACCACCAACAGCAACATACAGGCCACTATTCAAAGGAGCTTGCACTTGTAGCCTTTGCTTGTTTAAGCCTTGCTATAACCAGTAAGGCCTGGAAATTTGTTCCCGTTCTGCAGCTGCTGAAGTTGAGGGTCAGATTGTTGTAGGAGACACCATTGGGACACTTTGTCAAAATGTACAGGGAGAGAAAATGAATGTGCAGTGATGGGTATGGAAACCACAAGCAGTTCAACCAGCCACGGCATGGACATCAGTCGGAGCAGGGGATGAGGGCAACTGCAGTAAAAATAGTGCTGTTTCTAAGACAATTAATAGACCAAGCAAGGAAGGAGAGACCCTGGAGCCCTGGCTCTCAAGTCAAGATTTCTGGGTTCCCGTTTATCCTCTTCCGTAAGCTGGGTGACCTATAGGTTACCCTTCTTAGCCTGTTGCTTCTTTTGTAAAAGGGAGATGCTGATAATAATAGTATATTCTTCAGATGTTTCTGGTGAGAATTACCAAATATACTCGAATATAAGCTGACCCGAGTATAAGCCGAGGTACCTACTTATTACCTGGGAAACCAGAAAAACTGATTGACTCGAGTATAAGTCTAGGGTGTAAAATGCAGAAGCTATTGGTAAGTTTCAATAATCAAAACAAATGAAAATAAAATTACTAAAAATTGAGACATAAGTGGGTAATGTATTTTAATATTTATTTTAAATAAAAGGACAAGTCATTTAACATTAGTAAACCAGCACAGTAAGTGGAAAATAGGTTCAACAAAAACAATAAGGTATCAACAATGATACCTTAAGAGTTCTATTCCCTGAGCTCAATCAGCAACCAAGCTAAAATGTAAAGAGTTAAAATCCTCCAAAACCGATTCCTCATCATCATCTGTATCCCAATGCAGAGCTTCAGCTGGTGTGAGGTCATCATAGACGCTGTCCTCACTGAGATCGCCGTCATCACCATCACTGCTGTCATTTTCACACAAAGCACAGTCTTCACTGTCATCCATAGCATTACTAATACTACATTTCTGGAAGGCACGTCGCACCATGTCTTCTGGAATGTCTTCCCATGCATCTCGAACCCACTTTGCTATTAACGCTATGTCAGGCTTCATGAGATTTCCTCCTTTTGTTAGTCGGGCTTGACCAGATGACATCCATTCATGCCACATCCTTTGCACACGGTCTTTAAAAGGCTTATTCAAAGATACATCCAGAGGCTGCAGTACAGATATAAGCCCACCTGGAATAACGGCTAAAGTAACTTGACTAGAATATGCCAATTTTTTTTATGTCATCCGGTAGTTGGGCTCTGAATATATCCCAAATAAGTAACAATGACTTTTTCTTTAAGGCTGCTCCCGGTCGTCAGTTCCAAATTTCTTCCAGCCATTTTCTTGTTCCGTCTTCATCCATCCAGCCTTTAACAGGTGCACACACAGTAATTCTTGGTGGGAAATTGATCTTTTTAGGCAAGGTCTTTCTTTTAAAAATAATGACAGGATGCAGCTTAGTTCCATTAGCCAAACATGATAGAACAACTGTAAAGTGTTTTTTTTTTCATTTCCTGTGGTTTTGAGAAAAATGTTTTTTCTATTAAACTTGCCACTGTTTTGTTGCTTGGAAGATCAAAAGTCCTGGCGGTTTCATCCATATTCCCAATATCTGCCAGGTCATAATTATAAAGCCTTCTTTGTTTTATAATAAATGACTGGAATGACATATTTTTTTCTTCAAAATCTTTTGGCAATTTCTGGGAAATCTTTGTTCTTTGTCTCAAACCTAGGCCAAACCTATTCATGAAGTGGGTACACCATCCTGCTGATGCAGCAAATTTTTCAATGCCTGGTGCTTTCTATTTGTCATCCTTAGCCATTTGTAGAACACGTATGTGGATTCCCATGTGTGTTATGCAGTAACCATTTTGATGACACTCCATAATCCATTTATGCAATTCACTCTCTAGAGCCCCATAAAAAGACATTAAACCACAATGAGCTTTTTTAGCTTTTGTAATCTGTTCCCTTAGCCTTCATTTTCCGCCACTCCCTCACTTGCTTTTCGTCAACACAGTATTCCCTACGTGCAATACTGTTATTGCTCTCTTCTGCTTTTGACACAACCTTCATTTTGAAACCAGCCTCATATGATCGGTGTTTTTGTTTTTGTTCAAGAGCATCCATTTCGAATAGGATCAAAAAACAAGACTTTGAAAAGGAACTTTCATGGTAATGCTCCCCTCACCCCTCTCCCCTTATCCGCGTGATGTGTTAGCGTGGAGTGGGGGTAGTCCGGGCAGGCGGGGGATTCAGAATGTGTATTAACACAGAGACCAGAGGGGAGAGACAGCGCAGCCACAGACACATCCTTACCAGTTCAGCTGAGGGTGTAAGTGAATCACTACAGGTGCTTCTGCGAATTGGAGCTGTCCACGTCATAGGACGGCTCTGATTGGTTAGATGTGAGTCAACAAACATTCAAAGCCCTGCAGTGTCAGTGGAGCTTTAATGAACAGCAGAGAAACAGCAATCACCCACGAGATAACGGGCGCTCGTCCTGTTACCTGGGGGTGTGGGGGGCTGGGGGGTGGGGGAGGCAGCGTGATGTTACACCTCGCTGGGGTACCACTGACCCGTGTATACTTTTTGTGCTGAAAAACTCGGCTTACAACTGAGTATATATGGTAAGTGTTTCATGTAAAGTACAACTTCATCTGATACATAATTACAAGAAGTGACGATTATCACCATCATTATTGAAAGGGTGAACAGAAAATGGTAGATAGCTTGAGGAGAATCTGATTAACTGGATTTATTTATTGTGGGCTTCACATAGCCTTTGGTATATTAACCGAGGTCATGAAATTTCAAGAGGGAGAGTCTCAGCTTTATGTAACTACTGAATTCTTTTTCTTGGAGCACAAATAACGTCTCATGGGCACTGATACTTTATAAATCACCATCTAGAAAATGCTCTATTTCACACGCCTTTTACATGAGCCTGCAGAAACATGTGAAATTATTTTGATGTTGTTCCTTGAAAACCTACACCGAACAACTGGCTTTCCAAAGCACCACGAATAGAACTCTTTCCAATACGTACAGAGCCATCTATGTGGTTACTCCACGCTTATGATTGCATACTCTTGTCCACATCACTTCAACAATGAAAATAGCTGCAGCATTCCTACATGCACAGTACTGCCACACGATGGACTAAAACTGATATGGCTCCAGTCTTCTGGGAGATTAATTTTATCCAATTATAACCTTTAAAAACATTGGTGGCTCATCCTTGAGTAGAAGAAACATAAAGACACTATTCTATTGTGAGTTGGAACTCCGTTTCTTTCGTGTGCTTTTTTCAGTGTCAGAGTGATACTGAACCACACGGTTTAGAAGTTCTGTTTTCCCCATGGCTCCACTCCTGGCTTATATCGCTTGGTCCACACTGCTTCGAGTGTGTGTGAGTGTACCTAATGGCACATCCTACATGGTTTTCCAGAATAGATAGGCATAGGTTTACTGAGAGAACAGTTAAATGGCTTGTACAGGAATCCTGCCCCTTCTACTAATGTGTGTAGGAAATATAATTTTAGAGAAAATATCTTCACATTAAAAGTTAAAAAGAAAAAAATGTTAAAAAGAAATCTCCTGCCAACACAATGAATCTTCTCCACCAAATGTAGGGAAAAGTGAAACTCTTATTAACGAATGTTTCCAAGGAGACTCTAACGTGAACCACATGCTAAGGAGGTGGCAAACGTGAGAACAAAATCTCACCTTTCAATGTAGGTAGGCAGATATGACCACTGCATACATATTAATTATCTTTATCAAATAAAGTTCCTGTATTTTTATGACAAGCTAAAAGTTTCACCACCGTGTCATGAATATCTAGGCTTAAACTCTTAATCGAGACAGAGAGGTGGGGTCCCATTCTCCTTCAAGCCCACGTTTAAGGAAATGGCCCAAGGCCCGGAGGGAAGACAGTCTTGGGAGGCAAAAGTATCAGGAGCTTCACCTGTTAAGTGCCATGAGCCAGCCTGATCCTGACGCCCTCCCGGCCAGGGAAGAACGTGCTTTGGCAGGAAATGTTGCCGGACCCGCCCAATGCTCCGGGCTGGCTGTGAACCACACTGTGGGATCCGGGGATTTCACGGGTAGATTTTCACCAGTTCCTCTCCAAACCGTCCTCTGGACGTTCTTCATCTGGAAGCTCCACTGAAACCTGTTCGGCATCATATCGATGTGCAAGCTTTCTCTGACCGAGGCATAAGGGCTGCCCGTGGGCTGCGTCAGCTGAGACTTCAACCACCGAACCGCTAATGCAGCCGCTCTCAACCGGTGGGTCGCGACCCCTTTGGGGGGTCCAATGACCCTTTCACAGGCGTTGCCTAAGACCATCGGAAAACACATATTTCTGATGGTCTTAGGAACCAAGACACCACCCACATGCAGCTGCACCCACATACAAGTACCCGGCATGAAGACTTACCCATGCCACACCAAGCTTCAAGACAAAATTTCATTTATTTGTCATTAGAAAGAAATATTTCACAATATACAATTACATATTGTTTTTGTGATTAATCACTATGCTTTAATTATGTTCAATTTGTAACACTGAATATACTTTCTGCATATCAGATAGCTACATTATGATTCATAACAGTAGCAAAATTACAGTTATGAAGTAGCAATGAAAATAATTTTATGGTTGGGGGTCACCACAACATGAGGAAGTATACCAAAAGGTTGTGGCATTAGGAAAGTTGACAACAACTGTACTAATGCTCATACAGGTTTATTTAGCTTTTTATTTAGCATCAACTATTTCAAAGTTTCTGCGGGAACTGCTAAAACGCATGAACCATGAGCACTGTTCACTTTCCGTGTTGGCACTAGGTGACAGTTTTTTTAGAGTTATAGTCACTGTTACAGTTTCCCCTTTTGTCACTGTATAAAAACACTGCAGTTGTCCAGTTATCTTTGTGGCTTGTTCTACCTTTCTTTGGTGTTGGCAGTGATCAGAATTTGTTTAGCATGCTCACGATGAAATACAAAGCAAAGGAATTATAAGAATTATAATAAGATGAATATGAAGAATTCAGTATAGTAGTCACCATGGGAGGAATAATTTTAAGGAGATCACACCAATGGTGAATGATTAACACATGTTCTTCATTCATAACATACAAACCTGCTCTTTCTTTTACATTAATTTTACAAGCTGCTGTGACGTCACACTTACTTAGCCTTTCAAATGGTTACCCATTTGAGTATTATTTGGTAGCTTCTTATAAAATCTTATCATTTTCAAGCCTCAGGAATAATTTACCTCTGGAACCTGACAATCTAAGTACAAGTAACCTTAGATGCAAATATTTTTATAAGATCAAAATCTCTCATAAATTCTTATTAATCACATAAGAAGCACAACATGATAAGATAATCTAGACCCTTCAGTAATTATCTCATCTTCTCAGATAACTTTCTTTTTTAGAGGCAAAACATAAAAATATCCTTGGCCATTATTAAGAATGAATGTCTAATTACGAGGTCCCCGATGAAGGCCACCAATAAAACTTCCATTATTTAATAACAACACCCATTTCTGAAGGGACAGTTGGAACCTATGGACTTTTTGTTTTGGCGTTGGTCCAGTTATTAGGCATATTATTATAACAGTAAAAATTAAATTCTCAAGAATAACACGTGTCTATCTTTGTTTACCTATACTGAAGTTGCAGCAAAACTGCATTGTGGGAAGTTACAATTGCAGGCAATTAAAATTTGTGTCATGAAATACCATGTCCCCACCTTCTAAGAACCTAGATTCCAGTAGGATTCCCTTTTGTTGAGCTTGTTGTTTCTAACACCTATTCACGTAAGGCAGTTTACTTTTTATCCCTACATCTTCTGTAGAATCTCTCAGCAGCTTCTCAGACATTAGAAACAAGATCATTGGATAACGGTGTCAGAGCAAGCACAGCCTATTTGTGATTGGCCATCCATAACAGAAAGGCCTATCTGTGAACTTGAGCAGCAAAGGGATTTCTTGGAAGAGCAGGAGGTGGTTCAGAGCGCTGCAGCACAACTGCTGATCCAGGGCTGGAAGAAGGGCAGGAGAGAAGGTAGGTAGGCAGCTGAGAACAGTACCTGATTTCCATCCAGGGAGGATATGACTAAACTTTGAGGGCTGGGACTTTCTGCTTGCTTGATTCTGCTGATGCTGCCTCAACGCATTGTCCACTTTGAAGTAAAAATTCAGGCAGAAAGAATGTATTAGCTGAGCCACCCTTAAGTAATGTCATCTTCACAGCAGAAGGAAATAAAGGATAGAAAACAGCTGTCCTGCTTTAGTTTCTGAAGTGGGAGACATCGCTCTGCATACAAACTATTTTGATACTTCTGCCAAATGGTTCTCACTCTGGGCACGTTCTGTGTTAAATGCATTGCATATATTAACTCATTTATCCTCATACCAACTCATTACAGCAAATATTATTCTCCTCATTGGTATAATGAAGAAGCTGAGCCCAGAGAGATGAATTCAGTGCTACAAATCACACAACTAGAGTCCTTTGTGCGGCACAATTGGTTAAGCGGCTGACTACTGACCAGAAGGCGGGTGGTTTTAACTTACCCAGAGCAATCTAGCTATCGTGAAAGACAAACCTATTCCTACTGATCAGCTTTTGAAAGTTCAACGCCTTGGAACTCAATGGAGCCCAGTTTTACTCTCCGTACAAGAAGTCTCGGTGAGTCTGAATTGGTCCATCGTGCTGTTATAAAATACTAGGCACGGCATCTGAAGGCCGGCGCTAAAGATGAACATGGTGCTCTTTGCTGCCTTCTTCTCGGCCTGGCCAATGACGGGTGTTCAGAGAATTAGTAGAACAGAGGCACAGAAAACGAGAAAACAGATCAGCAAAAGAGCAACAAATCTACCATCACATGTTTGTTAGGTTTGGTGATCAAACATGTCCACATGTTTTCCTCTATCTTTTATTATGCTATAAATTTACTCTTACTTTGTTGTGAATTTGGCACTTTGGATAAGTCATGGTCACACATTTTGTAGAGAGTCCTTCAAATTGGACTTATCCCGTAGTTTCATGTGATCAGAAGAAGGTCCTGAGTATTGGGGGATGAAGCATTTTTCAGGACCTCTATTATGGGGTGTATAACATGGATTTAGTGTGTTCCTGATGAGGTGAACATGGATTATTCGGTTTGGGTGGAAAGGTGTTTTAATCAATAGGCCTTGGCATTTTTAGTATTTTCTGTTTTCTTTTTTATTGATGTTTTTCTGTGTTTTGCCTACTCATTGCTGTTGGTTCATTTGCTTCCAGTTCTGTTTGGTGTGTGTGATTTTTGGTGAATGAAATCCAGGAAAAACAAGTCCATGGAGACAGTAACTGGATTAATAATACTCAGGGGCAGGGCGGCAGAGGATGGGGGGAAATGGGGTGCTAACAACAAGGAGTATGTGAAGAAAATGCTCAGAAATTGATTGTGGTATGTTTGCATAAATGTTCTCAATATTATTCAATGACTCATTTGCATGATATGTGATATGAATTCCAATAAAATTATTTTAAAACATTGCTAAGTGAAAATTTTTGTTTAATACTTTAATTGGATTAGCATTTCCAATGTACAGTCCATCTTATTAATTTTTACTACCAGGTTTTGCCATCGTGCAGAACCTCTGAGTCATATGGGTGCGGAGGTTATCCATACTCTAACCTGCTCTTCCTGTTCAGTATCTCGGTTTCTGTGATTCAGAACATGTGATGCTGTTTAAACCTCACATAACTAAACACTTCAGCTGGTGTGTAATAAGCTAAGTGATGAGTCGTCCACTATGTCCACATTTGGGAGCAAACTTCATAGCTAAAGGCATGCCTTATTCTGGTACAAAATATAGAACTAAACTAGGAAGTTAGTGAATTATAGGCTAGTCAGTCCATTTAATAGATATTCAGACCATTTCTTTTGCGGTTTTTGAAAGCTACATTTGTTAGTGAGGCCTTTAGGCCAATTTAGCTATTAGTCTAGGTTTTATGATACTGTGTACAGCTCATTTAAAACAATCATCCAGATGTAAAATTGTACATTTGTCTGTTGACGTGAATAAAACATGTACCAAAATAATGACTTAGGTAAGCTATTTTTATAGATCACCACTTAGCAATCATTGCTGTGCAAGACCATGCATTTTGCGCTTTGCTTATATGTAAAATACATATTTAAAATAATATTTTAAATGTTTGTGGACCTACCTAGTTAGATGTCACACTTTTGTGAGACTGGACATCCATTCAAGAGCCCTGGTGATTTCGTGGCTGATGTGTTGGACTGCTAACTGCAAGGTCAGCAGTTCAAAACCACCAGATGCTTCCTGAGAGAAAGATGAGGATTTCTACTCCCATAAATATTCACAGTCTTGGAAACCCCCAGGGACAGCTCTCCATTGTCCTACAGGGTTGCTCCTTAGAATTGGCTAGACGGCCGTGAAGTGTTCCCCACCCACTCGTGTAGTTTACTATTGAGGAAATAATTCAGCCCTTAAAAAAAATGTCATCCTGTGTCTCATCATCATTACTATTTACTTAATTCACAGACACTTTGAAGCATTCAGAAATCTTGGTATTAAATGTAAGTTTATGACCCTGGCTTTTAATCTAAACTTTTGCATAGAAGTTATAAAACCTCAAGACCAAGATAAAACAATGAAAAATCAGTGTACTTTCTGGATTAGGTAACAAATAATATTTCTACAAACCATTAACTCCCATTTGCTTTCTGTTTCTGTCCGTTTGTTTCCCCAGGTGAATGACAGGAAAATAGGAGGTGCTATTCAGCATTAGTCAGGAGGGGAAAACTGCAATAATTATGATGTGATACTTCTTAGATCCTCTGTATGTTTTGGCAGATTTAAGAGCACTCCCTCAGGAGGAGGATGTGTGCAGTGATGTGCTGGGGCTGCTGAGTGCCATCGCACAAGAACCAGCTGTGCAATCCCCCCTCTCTTTTGCTGACCCTCCTCTTAACAATAAATCTCTCTTCTCTCCCTCCCAGTGAGGCAAGCCTGACTCTTAGAGGCCCTGGAGGACAGGGTAGAGCTGCGCCATCTGGGTTTCTGAGCCTGGAACCCTTTATGGGAATAGAAAGCCTCATCTTTCTCCTGCCATGCAGCTGGTGATTTCGAACTGCTGACTTGTTAACCCACTATGCCACCAGTGCTTGTTTAATAGTATATATATTATTAAAATGCAGTTAAGAAATATTTAAGATTCATCACTTCCAAGTTTTAAAAATTGGACTTTATTTATGCTCTTGGAGTATTCCTGCCTGTTTGTGTATCACAGGAAATGACACAACAGTATGCTATTCCGCCTTATAGCAATTCCACTCTGCTTTCAGGGGTTTCACATCGTTAGCTTGACAAGATTGCTATTAAAGCCATGAGCAGATACTTTGTTAAAGAAGATGAAATTATACATGATGGGAGATCATGTGATTTAAAATCACTCTTCTCCTATTCTTACTGACTTTCTGTCAATCAAACTTACTGAGTTCATATCTACAGGAATTTTGTCTGTATTCTCCCCCCTGATTCCAATATGTTCTAATAATATCTAACAGCATGTGAAAGTTGGACATTGAATAAGGAACTCCATAGAAGAACAGATGCATTTGAATCGTGGTGTTGGAAAAGAATATAGAAAGTACCATGGACAGCTAACAGGACATACTGATCTGTATTGGAAGAAGTAAGGCATAGTGCTCCTTAGAGGCAAGGATGGGTAGACACCTTCTTACAGACTCTGGACCTGTTGTCAGGAGAGATCATTCCCTGAAGAAGGACATGCTGTTTGGTAAAGTGCAGGAATGGTGAAACAGAGGAAAGTCCTTGATGAGATGAATTGACGTGGTGGTTACATCAATGGGCTCTGACCTAGGAGCAGCTAGGAGGACGGCGCAGGATCAGGCAGTGTTTTGTGCTGTGGTGCGGAGGGTTGCTATAGGTTGGAGCTGACTTGATGGCACCTAACAACAACACCAACAAATAATATCGTAGCTATTTGTTGTTTTCGTCATTTGAATGTGTAAGGCATCCCATCAGATGGTATGATTATGATGTTCCTTCCTAAATCATTGCTACCTTGTCCTGCCAATTCCCTAATTTTCCAGTGCACTGATCCTTTTATACTGGGTTTATTTTGACTACAGAATTTACTGTGACTCTGGTGATCTAATTATTGGTTAAGCACTTGGTTGCTAAGCAAGAAGTTAGTTGATTGAAGCTACTGAGACATTCAAGCTTGGAAGATTGGTTGACTTGTTCCTGTGAAAATGAAAACCCTACCAGGCCTCCTACACCTTTCTCACCATTGGTCTTGGATCATTTGTCGTTTCCTTGTCCCTGGGTTTGTTTACACCCATTTCCTTCCCCCCGCCTCACAATGTAACCTAGAGGAATTACTGAAACTCGAATGAAGTCTGAGCTTGATAGTGGGACAAGAGGAAAGTAAAAGGAAATAGAGCAAGGAGGCAAAGGGCATTTACAGAGGTCTGAACATGAACATGTACATATGTAAATATATTTATATATGACAATGGGGAAATAGATCTATGTACATATATTTATAGGTTTAGTATTAAGGTTGCAGAGGAACATTGGGCCTCTACTCAAGTACTCCCTCAATGCAAGAACACTTTGTTCTATTAAACTGGCATTCCATGATGCTCACCTTCCCAACACGGTCGCTGAAGACAAAGCAGGCGCATAAGCAAATGTGGGGAAGAAAGCTGATGGTGCTCAGCTATCAAAAGATATATTGTCTGTGGTCTTAAAGGCTTGAAGATAAACAAGTGACCATCTAGCTGAGAAGCAACAAAGCCCATATGGAAGAAGCACATCAGCCCGTGTGATCATGAGGTGTGAATAGGATCAGGTATCAGGCATCTTAGAACAAAAAAAATCATATCATTATGAATCAGGGGGAGTGCGGAATGGAGGCCCAAAGTCTTCTTTCTGTAGGCAATTGGACATCCCCTTACAGAAGGGTTGTAGGGAGGAGACTATCCAGTCCAGGTGCAGTATAGCAATGATGAAACATACAACTTTCCTCTAGTTCTTAAATGTTTCCACCCTCCCCCTATCATGATCCCAATTAAACCTTACAAATCCAGCTAGACCAGAGGATGCACACTGGTACAGATAGGAACTGGAGGGAATCCAGTACAGATGATCCCTTCAGGACCAGTGGTGAGAGTGGCAATATCGGGAGGGTGGAAGGAAGATGCGGGAGAAAGGGGAAACAGATTACAAGGATCTACATATAACCTCCTCCCTGGGGGATGAACAACAGAAAAATGGGTGAAAGGAGATGTTGGATAGTTTAATACAAGACAAAATAATAATAATTTATAAGTTATTAAGGATTCATGAGGGAGGGGGTACAGGGGGACAGGAGAAAAATGAGGAGCTGATATGAAGAGCTCAAGTAGAAAGCAAATGTTTTGAGAATGATGATGGCAACAAATGTTGACACAATGGATGTATGTGTGGATTGTGAGAAGAGTTGTAAGAGCTCCCAATAAAATTAATTTAAAAAGAAAAAACATAAAGAAAATGAAAACCCTGTGGGCATTTCTACTGTCTGTTGGGACCACAATAAGTTGAAATCAATGCACCTGCACCTAACAATAAATATTACAAGTCTATGGATTGTTTATTTTGCTTGCTGGCATTTCCCTGCACAATATTATCAGCTCCATGAGAGTAGGAGACATTTTTATTGACGGTCCCCAGTGCCGAACACGCCTTGGCATACAGCAGAATGTTTTGTTTTAGAAGCAATCTAACATTTAAATGATCGATGTCGGTGATCCATTCCCACTGCCATTGGGTCAATTCTGACTCATTGTGACTCTCTCCGAGTTGAATTTTCGAGATCTTGTAAACATTTATGGGGCTAGAGTTCCTTTCTCCCCTGGCATGGCTGGTGGGTTTGACCCTCTGCCCTGTGATTGGCAGTCCCATGCTTACTTCACAGTGCCACGAAGACGCGTCATATAAAATAGAGTTCACACTACAATTAAAGTAATACTCGGAAAGAAAATAAAGATTAGTTAAGATACAATAACTTAAAAAAGAAATAGAGCATATAAAATGCTGAGACAAGCTAATCCCCACAAAACCTTTTTTAAAAATTATTTTATGACCAGATATCGAATCCCGAGTTTCATGGGGGGTGGGGATTAGGTATAGATGATTGTCATCATTTTAGTTGGAAATCAGACTGGTTATTGCATTAATCATACTGTTCTCATCTTTGAAAATAATGTTTCTAAATCAATCCTAATTACATGAATGAGGAAGAGGACTTTATTTTAAGGAACAGCAGCATATTCAGATTTTTTTCATGGCATTTCTCCAGCTACAGAAGCTAGCTGTCAAGAACTCTTTTCTTTCCCAGAAGAATTTTGTAATTTTGGAAGCTGAGCCTGCAATTCTATTCCAAGCCAAACTTTGTACAGCAAGAGCCAATGAAATGCAAAAGAGCATTTTCAGTGACTTTGATGAGGCTAGGCATTTTGAATAATTAAGGCCAGAAATGTTAGTCGAGTTATTGCTTAATTTTTAAAAGACTGCTTTGGAGATTCTAATAGATTGTCTTAAACCATAAAATACTGAATGTATTACATATAAACTAGGACGCAAAGAATAATTAGGATATTCCCTACAAACAAAAATGCCTTGCTGGTGTAGCAGGTTACATGTTGGTCTGCCAATCACAAGGTTAGCAGTTTGAAACCACCAGCTACTCCATGGGAGAAGGCCAAGGATTTCTACTCCCACAAGGTTGACAGTCTTGGGGAACCCACAGGGGCAGTTCTACTCTGTTCTACAGGGTCTCAATGCATCAGAACTAAGTCAATGACAATGTTTTTTTGGGGGAGGGGGCTTTAAAATCTGTGGTGAGAGGATTGGCAAGTATTTGGGGAAAGCATTTTTATTTGTTGACTCATTTATTCAACAAATATGTTAAATTCTAAGAATATTATTTTTCTAACGGCCTTGTTTTAGGTGTTAGGGACACAATCTAATAAATAACCTCTTATCTTTCACCATAAATTATTTAATCTGTATTCTTAGAAAATAACCTTGGAAGGTGGAGTAGATGAAGAATATTGTGGCAGGTTTATTAACAACCCAGAAGAGGAAGGTGACAGAAGCTCACTTACTGAAGGTATGTAGGACTTGAAGCACTTGTTGATGACAATCCAAGAATGCAGCCTCCAGTAAGGACTCTAGCTCAAGGTAAAGAAAACCAAACCGTCACAATGAGATGAGTAGACAACAAATACATAAAAGATGAAGAGACCAAAGACTCCATTTAATTGGATCCAAAATCAATGTCCCATTACATTGGGCAAATCCACTACGCAGACCTCTAAAGAGCACAGATGATCCTTGGAGGACGAAGGTGTGCTTGAACCACGCTGCTATTTTCCCTAGCCTCATAAGAAGGTAAAGGAGCTCAGGTGGGCATAGTGGACTACGAGCTGAGTTGCTAGCCACAAAACCAGCCATTCAAACTTACCAGCTGCTCTTAGGGAGAAAGGTGAGGCTGTCTGATCCATATGATGGGGGATCTGTCCTATCTGATTACTATGATTTAGAATTAATGTGATGGCAACGTATTTGGCTTTACATTTTGTGTATGCCTGTGAAACTGGACAATGAATAAGGAAGACCAAAGAAGAATTCATGCATTTACATTGTGGAGTTGTGGAAAGTACCACTGAGTTCCAGAAGAAAAAAAACAATCTGTTTTGAAAGAAATATAATCTGATGGCTCCTTAGAAGTAAGGGTGGCAAGACTCTGTCTCACACACTTAGACATATTATCAGGGTGACCCTGGAAAATACATCATCCTGGTTAAAGGGACTAGTTCCTAAGAAGTATCTCATCGAACTTGACACAGGGTCAGCAAAAACAAAAAAAGAACCTTCAACAAGAGGAGTTGTGACAGTGGCTATAACAATGAACCCAAGCAGAACAATGATTTTAAGGATGTCACAGAGTCACAGAGCTGGGAGGTGCTTGTTTTTTAAACATACATGGGGTTGCTTTGTATAGGAAATACCTCAATGACATCTAATGACAGCAAGGACATTTTTTTTTATTACAAAGGCAGCTAGTCAGGAAGAAAGAAGAGTGATCAAAATCGAAAGGTGCTTGGAACCAAGGGACTAATGGATGACACACACCCATCAGTCTCCACCACCCTGAAGCCAGAAGGACTAGATGGTACCCAGCGTCCACTACCACCTTCCCTGAGAGGTGTCTCAGGATCATCCACTGCCTGGAACAGGAGAGAATTACAGCACAAACCTCAGAAGCATGAAAGGGAGCAGGACTATTGACTGTGCTCCTCCCACGACCATGGCCTTAGTCACCCTTCAGCCATTTACCTCGCAGCTAACTTTCAGACAAGCTACAGACAGGTTTATAAGGAGAACAAGTGAAACTCAGATACACACAATTTGGAATATTCAACCATTGCAGGAAAGCATTTGCCTGCGGGAAAAATTCAGAAGAGTTAGGAAAGAAGGAGGAACAGAAACCAGAAGTGGAGTGAGGTAAGTGATGGTGCTTTGAAGGGATTGCCGTGCATGAGATGAAGCAAATGTGGGTGCATCATGGCATAGAAGACTGACAAGCTGCTCTGTGTAAACTCTGACCTCACTCACGGTAAAACGTGAGACCGTATTTCTAGATGATTTTAAGTTGTATACTGCTTCATATTTCATAAAGGGAATACCTGGTTGCCATCTACTTTATACATCCAGAAGTTAGGACCTTGTTGCCTAGATAAATATTAAGATAAAGCTTTCCCCTTGTCAGCAGGCATTGGTATTAGAAGTCTCTGTGGAAGAATCCATCATACTCAGAAGCATGTGCCTATCCTGCTTTTGGGGGAAAAAAACTAATGTTCACACCGTCACCAACACAATACCAGTATCCAAAGTTACATTTTCGTTGCTTTAATCAAGATCCTTTGTTTTGAAATTCCAATGAAACAAATTTTGTAAAAGAGTAAGGTGTGTTTGTACATCTACAGTCTCTAGAGAGACTTTGTATTCAACTGGGGATATGTTTTGATTTGAGAGACAGAGCCCTAAGCCAAATTCCCTATTATCCTCAATTTAATTGAGAAAATTGCTCAAACTTTGTCTTTCTGTCAGATTTGATTGGCAGATCACTACTAGCTGTGAGGTGCATGGGAATGAGGAGCAACTTAAAATATGTTGCAACTTCTCCAGGAGAGGTGGATGTGCCTGTAAGAAAGGATCCGTATGTGAAGAGGCACATATGTCCTTGTGTTTACCTATGACACACTTACTAGGCATCTTGGGATAATAGACTGCACAATAGACCTGAGCATGGAGCCTTGCGTGAAAGCATGGGGTCCTGGGAGACAAGGACTAGCTAAGGAGAAAGGGCTAGAAGCAAAGGAAAGGTAAGCCTGCTACACGGGACGGTAAAGCTGGTAAGGAAGTTTAAGGGAAACAGTTGGAAAGGAGAGATGGGAGAGGAGAGAGTCCACAGGGCCGAGTGGGCACACAGCCATGGTGCAAAGTATTAGAACTTTGCCCTCTGACATCTTTTAATGGAAAGGAGAAAAAAAATTTGGGTGGGGAGACATCATTAGAAACAATGGCAGAGCAGGTACACAAAAGAGTTACTTACATCTGGTTGAAGTCAGCCAGTAAAACTGTTTGATTCTTAGAGAAGAGAAACCTAACAGGATCCCTGGTTGTGTAGTGGGCAAAGAGTTGTGGAGCTAACCCCGTTCCACAGTTCGGCATCACCAGGCACTCTGGAAGAAAGATGGGGTTTTCTACTCCTGTAAAAAGTTAGTCTTGGAAACCTACAGGGGCAGTTCTACCCTGTCCTAAAGGGTCGCTGTGAGTCAGCATTGAACCTGGGACAGTGAGCGAACGAGAGAAATCTGAACTGGGAGCACAGTGAGCAGGCGCTGTTCACATACTGTGGTAAATCACACTTGGCACCTGTTGGCTCAGTCAAGTTCCCTGGAGATCATAGGCACACCAGTGCAAAATTATATTGATTTCCACTAAAATATTTTATCGACCTCTGTGGAACCGAGACCCCATTAATATCTGTGCTGTCAAAGTATAAAGGAAACATGTTCCAGTTTTCCTGGGATGACCTTTTTCCCCACAGGATTTTGAGGGGGATGAGAGCAGATTTTGGATTTCCTAATGGGTGAATTCTTGCATCTTGGTTTTGTTCTGTGTGCCAAAGAATTGTCTCCCTTTTGATAGGCCTTGGGCAAGAGACAGTTCTCCACTCACGCAGCTCTCAGGACACCAGAGCGCCTGCCTTCCCTCCAGCGTGGATGCTGTGGCGGCTCCCAGGTTCTTCAATAGACGTTTCAGGAGATCTCGGAGCACTCTAGTAAAAGAATGATATTCCAGGATAAACTGGTTTAAGCTTTTCTCTTTTTCCGGGTCATCTCCCTTTTGTAGCATTCTGGAAAGCCCTGGACTAACATTCCATGATATGTATTAAAGGAGGCCGTGGCTGTGTGTGTGCTCGATCCACTGCTGAGGATGGCTATCGCATGTTTTGCAGATGGCTGTTCGGGTGGATGTCTGGGTGGGAAACCTGACCGTTTGCTGAGCTTAGTGCATGAGTTCATAGGAGCAGCGGATGGTGTCATTTGTTCATCGTGCACGCTGACCTCTGGTGGTGTGGGGCCTGCCAGGTGACCTTCTGTGGCTTGGGTCACCCTGCAGACATCTGCAGAGAAGGTCGAATTTGTCAGAGGTAAATGGTATGTCTGGTTTGATCTCAGGCCGGGGGACCATCTTTGGTCTACTTCTCTTTGGAATATTCTTGTACAGTCACAAGCTACATTTGAAAAACAACAACAACAAAAATACAAACAAACAACAACACAAGCAACAGCAATAAAAATAATGTTCTCTAAGTGTGAAAAATAGAAAAATAATTAACAAGCGCTGATATATGTGTGATGGCTTTGTGTTTCTCAACAGAAAGCTTTAACTTAATAAATGATATAAATGTGTAGGAGAATGAGCTCCATCCTTGATTTCATGCCATAAAGATATTATTTGAGATTGATCATAGACTTACACGTATGAGCTTAAGCAATAAAACTTCTAGGGAGAAAAGGCTTTCTTTTCTATCCTTTGGCAGACAAAGCCATCTTATACAAAAGCACTAAGTATAGAAGCGAAGCTGTGGTAAATCAGTCTTCTTGAAAATTTAAAAATTGTGCTTTCAAAAGATAGTGCTAGGCAGATTAATGAAAAGGCAAGCCACAGGCTTGATGTAAATATTTGTAATATAAAATCTGACAAAGAATATTTTTTCAGAATACATATCAATTTCTACAAATAAATAATAACATGACAAGCCTGTTAAAGATTTCTTCTTGAGTAAAACACTTGAACAGATGCTTCAGAAAAGATGTAGCAAAGGCCAGCAAAGCCACGAAAAATGAAACAGTATTATTAGTCAGAAGGGAGATGCAGATTAAAACCAAAACCTAAAATGAAATGCCATCTCAAGTTCACTGTTGCTGTTTGGTGTCATCAGGGTGGTTTCAATCCATGGCAGCCCTACACAAGAGAGAAGGAAATCATGCCCAGTTCTGTACCATTTCCACAGCTGGCGCTGTGTTTGTGCCATTGTTACAGCCACTGTTGATCTATCCCATTGAGAGTTTTCCTCCTTAAAAATTTTTTTTATTTTATAAATCATTTTATTGGGAGCTCGTAAAAATCTTATCACAATTCATTCATCCACCTATTGTGTCAAGCACATTTGTACGTATGTTGCCATCATCAGTTTCAAAGCATTTTTTTTTCTACTTGAGCACTTTGTATCAGCTCCTCAGTTTTTCTCTTCCCTTCCCCTCCCTCATGAACTCTTGATAATTTACAAAGTATTATTATTTTTTCATGTCTTGCACTGTCCAGTGTCTCCCTTTACCCTTTGGTCTGTTGTCCATCCCCCTGGGAGGAGGTTATAGGTAGGTCATTGTGATCAGTTCCCCTTTTCTCTCCCACCTTCCCCTTACCCTCCTGGTATGGCTATTCTCAATATTGACCCCGAGGAGTTTATCTGTCCTGTATTCCCTGTGTTTCTAGCTCTTATCTGTACCCATGTACATGCTCTAGTCTAGCCAGATTTGTAAGGTAGAATTAGGGTCATGATGGTGGGGGTGAGGACGCATTAAAGAACCAGAGGAAAGCTGTATGTTTCATAGTGCTATACAGCACCCTGACTGGTCCGTGTTCTCCCCATGACCCTTCTGTAAGTGGATGTTCAATTGCCTACAGATTGACTTTGGGCTTCCATTCCACACTCTACCTCCCCTTATTCACATTATGATTTTTTGTTCTGGGTCTTTGATCATCAACAGCTCATGATCACACAGCCTGGTGTGCTTATTCCATGTGGGCTTTGTTGCTTCTGAGCTAGATGGCCGCTTGGTTATCTTCAAGCCTTTAAGACCCCAGACACTATCTCTTTTGATAGCTGGGCACCATCAGCTTTCTTCGCCACATTTGCTTGTTCACCCACTTTTCTTCAGTGATTGTATAGGGAAGGTGAGCATCTCAGAATGCCAGATTATTAGAACAAAATGTTATTGTGTTTAGGGAATACTTGAGTAGAGTCCCAATGTCCTTCTGCTTCCTTAATACTAAACCTATAAATATACGTACATAGATCTATGTCCCCATCATCATATATAAATATATTTACATATGTCCATGCCTGTATTTAGAGCTCTACAATGCTCTTTGCCTCTGTTTCCTTCTGATAGCATGCCTAAAGTACAGGAAATGAAGTCTCTTCGGTCTCACTTCTAAGAGCATTCTGGTTATAGCTCTTGTGTACTAGATCTGT
Organism: Tenrec ecaudatus; assembly: GCF_050624435.1. Classification (NCBI taxonomy): domain Eukaryota; kingdom Metazoa; phylum Chordata; class Mammalia; order Afrosoricida; family Tenrecidae; genus Tenrec; species Tenrec ecaudatus. The sequence goes on from NC_134532.1 coordinate 136,752,995, forward strand.
TCATTCTTCTGAAAGTCCACGATACATTCAATATATTTTTCCAGCACTATAATTCAATGCAAGGAAGACCAAAATGGTTACCACTGGACCAATATGTAACACCATGATAAAAGGAGAAAAGGTTGAAGTTGTCAAGGATTTTTTTTCACTTGGATACACAATCAATGCTCATGGAAGCAGCTGTCAAGAGATCAAAAGATGTATTGACCTAGATAAATCTGCTGCACAACACCTCTGTAGAGGCTTTAATAGCAAGTGTGTTACTTTGAAGACTAAGCAGTCTCTTGACCGAAGCCATCCTCCTTAGAGGATTGTAAGAGCCAGTGTGTTACTTTGAGGACGAAGGTGTGCCTGCCCGAAGCAATAGTGTTCTCCATGTCACCACATGCGTGTGCAAGTTGAACATGGAATGAAGAAGACCATTGAAGAGGAGATGCGCTGAACTGTGGTGCTGGCAAAGAATACTGAGAGTCCCACGGAGTGCAAAAAGGACAAACAGATCTGATTGGAAGAAGTAAAGCTAGAGGCAAGAATGCAAGACTTTATTGTACGTCCTTTGGACGTATTGTCAGGAGAGATGAGTCCCTGAAGAAGGTCACGATGTTTGGTAGCATGGAAAGGCAGTGAAAAAGAGGAAGGTCATCGATGAGATGGACTGACACAGTGGCTGCATCCATGGGCTCAGGTACAGGAGCAATTGTGAGGATGGCACAGGACCATGCAGTGTTTTGTTTTGTTGTTCATACAGTTGTTATGGGTTGGAGCACCCAGCAGCAACAACATAATTTAAAGGCATCCATGCTTTGGTCTTCGTTGTTCATGTCCACTAGACTGTCTAATGTTAGAAAGTGTACCACACTTAATGTTGGTGAGGATGTGGGGCATTTGGAACTCTATCATATTGCTGGTGGAATAATAACACAGTAGGACAACTTTAGAAAGGATTTCTGATTGTTATTTAACTTGAATATGTATTTATATACCTATCTATGATGCGATCATTCTACTCCCAGATTTTTATTTACCTAGAGAAATAAGCACATTTGCCACAGATAAGTTTGTACATGAATGTTCATAGCAGCACTGTGCCTAATTGACTAAAACTGAAAACAACCCCAAATTTCAACCAGTGAATGCATCAACAACTTGTGATCCATGCATTTAGAGAAGTACTGCCTCTTCATAGAAAAAAATACTGACGATTTCACAACAGGCATGGATCTCAATAACATCATTTTGAGCAAAATTAGCCAGGCACAATCGAGAACACGTTTTATCATTCCATTTTATGAAAGGTGAAAAAGGGCACACGAATCTGTGCTGATAGAATCTAGAAGGAGGTTGTTTGTGAGTTTGGAGGCGTGGTCAAAAGGCTCCTGAAGTTTCTAGAGGGGAACTTTCTAGAGCGATAGTGATATTTTATATCTCTTTGGGGATGGTAATTACAGAGTATGTGTATATTTTCAGAAACCATCCAATTGTGTCCGTAAAATCTGTGCTTTCCATTGTTTGCCAATCTAACTTCAATCACAATTATTGCTTATCCATTATTCATATTTGTTGTTGTTATTTGGTGTCCTGGTCCTGTGCCATTTCTGCGATCAGTTGTGAATCACACTTTGTGATTCAGAAGGTTTTTAGTGGCTGGCTTTTGGAAGTCCCTCTGCCATCTAGCTGATGGCGACCCTATAGGACAGAGCACTGCCCCTGTGGGTCTCCAAGAATAACTCATTATGGGAGCAGAAAGCCTCCTCACCTTTCTCCGAGAGAACGGACAGTGTTTGCACACTGCTGACTTCTCAGTTAGCAGCCCGCCACTAGGCCCCCCGCTCAGCATCCCAGCATCATGCCGGGCTCCACTGGCAGATGGGGGTGGGCGGGTGGCAGTACATGAGGTTCATTAGTTGGAAATCAACCTTGGGTCTTCTGCAGACAAGACCAAAGCTAAATTCAACTGCCATCAAGTCAGAGCCACCCCATAGCGACCCTATAGGACAGGGTAGAATGCCCTCCGTGAGTTTCGAGACTGGAACTTACTACAAGAGTAGAGAAAGCTTGTCTTTCTGCAGAGGAATGGATGGCAGACTGCAACACCTAACTACTACTCTTCTTCATGGAAAGTGAAAATTCTACATCTGAGTCAACACTCCCTCCTAAATTTTTATAATCAAAACACCCATTTCTCTCAAATCATTTGCTACGTATATACCTTATATAGGATTTCTGAGACTGCAAATCTTTATGGGAGCAGATAGTGGCGGATAGGTTGGAACCACCCACCTTTTGGTTATGAAGATACCGAGGGTGCTGCCGGGACTTCTTATTATAGTGCATTCTGAATGCTACAGAAAAATGGATTCAAGGATTAAGTTTGAATAGCACTTCCATCTTAAAGATTATGGCATGCAAAACACTTGGTTTTTCTCTCATGCTTTATTAGGTTGATTCAAATATATAAATCTTTGAAACTTCTTAGGGTACAGCTATTCACATCGATTTTTTTTGTGTTTTACAACTATAGAATTTTCGTCACTATTTCCTTATTTTCTTGGACAGTTATGCTACAGTGAAATAATATATCACCTTTCTAAAAGGTTTTTGAGATTATAAAACTTTGCAATAGCAGGGTACATTTATTACTTTTGTTAATCTCCTACTTTCCTTTACTATTTTCTGTTTTAGGTAAAGAATAAATAATTTTTCCTCCAAAATATTGAGTATCCTAAGTCTTATTAATTAATCTCTTTATGTGCTAGAATGTTAAGCAATTTTGAACAGTTAGAACCCAATTTTGTAGCTTGAATTAGAAATTTAAGTTTGATTTTTGTGCCCAAATGAAAACTATAATAAATTAGATTACTTAATACTTTAATGTACTTAAAACATATCTTACAATACTTTGTATTTATTGGAAAACATTTAAATAGCATTTTATAATGGTGTCTGCATTTTCTTACTTAATTTTATAAATCTTCTATTATAGATATGAGGCCTTAAAAACCTTACATAACCTTTACAATGTATTATGGCAGCATTGAGAACACAGCCTTAGGGATAAGATACCTTATTTAACAACATAGACAACTGCTTTGAATTGTTAACATTTAGACCAGTTCACTGTAAAACTAACATTGAATCAGAATGTTGGCGTTGGATAATCTTGAGTCAGCGATGACGTGTGGTGACCCATGTTCAGCAACGCAGAACACTAAGAACCATCCTTACAATCGTTTTTTATGTTTGAGGCCATGTTGTAGCCACTGTCAGTTTAGGTAACTCAGGGGCTTCCTCTTTTTCGATGCCTCTCTACTTACCAGACATGACATCCTTCTCCAGGGACTGGTCCCTCCTGGTAAGATGTGCCAAGTGCACGACGTGAAGTCCTGCCGCGTTGCTCCTAAGGAGCATTCTTTCTGTACTCCTTCCAACACAGACTAGTTATTCTTCTTTGCTAGCACCGTCATTTAAAGGCTCTGATGCTTCTACCTTCTTTGTGTTTCTTTTGTCCTTCACTTGTATGCATGTGAAGTGAATGAAACATGTTTACTCCTTGTAGACAGGAAACTTGCTCTTACATTACCTTAAGAGCTGACGTCAAATATTGACTATCCTGCCATAATGACTTGCATTAAGATGAGGTGTAATTCCTTTTCCACAATCTCTAATTTGTTACTTAGGAATTGTTTTAGAATGGACTCAGGATGGGCTTGGCTGAGCAGCTGGGAACAGAAGGAAGCCCTGTTGTGACAGGCAGACTGCTGGACACGGAGCGGACAATGCAAAGAAGACACCGGGCTAAGATGTGGGGGCTGCATAGAAGGACAGAGTCGAGCCAGGGAGGTGGAGTGAGGCAAGATGGGCAGATTTTATGCTTCTGTAGGCACGCAAGCACGTTCAGAATTGAATTATTGAGACCGAGAAGTCAGAGGAAGAACTTGAGTGTGGTGAGTTGTCATGGTGATTAAAAAAGAGAGAAGATATTAGAAGATGCTATTTGAATTAACTGGAAGAAGAACTTCGAAGTAGTGAGGCCAGTGAAGAGAAATCTGAATCTGTCAAAGTGTCAGGAACCAAAAACATGAAGGAGCATGTGTCACCATGACAGGAAATGTGCTCACCATGCAGCCGAATCGCTCCTTGTCTAGACTAGTGCGCTGTAATAATCTGTCGTTCATGATTAGGAAGTGCAGAGGTAAACTGAGAATATCATACTGAATCATAATAATTTGCTTATTTATCATTTTATCTTGTAGTAAGGCCCATTCATTTCCATTTGATTCTTTTTTATGTGAATCATTCATTGACTCTTTTTAATGTAATTCATTCATTCCAAGACTAATTTGTTCTATGAAGCACTAAACATAAAATGCTTTATTAGAAAGTGGTCAAGATGGGATAGCACTCTTAGCTAGAACTGGTAGGGAAGGCTTCTGGGAAGATGTGGTACTTGGGTTAAGACCCAAATGTTGGGAAGGAGGTAGCTGTATAAAGCTAGGGGAAAAGGCTATTTCAAGAAGAAACATCCCATGCAAATAAATAGAGATAGAGAGATGTTTGTGTGCCCCAGAGAGAGGACGAATGGACAGTGTGATTGGATTATAGTGTCTAATAGAGAAGGGACATGGGACCTGACAGGCAGCCAAGTGCAGAGCCTGTGGGCTGTGGTAAGAACTGTAGATTTTAATTCAGTTGTAATAAGAAACTAAGGAGGTGGGAGATTGATAGAATCTGATGTCTTCTTCAAAATTTTAGTGTTGACTTCCACATGATGTCAGGGCTGGAGACAGAACAAGAAGCTGTTGCCACAGTTTCGTTGAAAAATGATGGAAATTGGAATTGAGCTCTGGTAGTCAAAAGGACAGGAAGGTGGTCTGATTTGTGAATTTTAAAAAGTTTTACTGGTGTGCACTTCCCATGACACACAATTCAATTAACCATATTAGGATCTGTGCAAGCATCTTCACAATCAATTTCAGAAGGTTTTCTTCTTGTACTCCTTGTTAGCTCCCCATGCCCCGCATCATCCTCTGGTATGCCTCTAGGCAATTGTGAGTCTGGTTTTTGTCTCTACAGACCTACCTGTCTTGGAGTTCCTATACAGAAAATTAGACAAAACACACAAAAAGAAGCAAGCAAACAACACCCCCCCCCAATGACTACACAAAGCAACCAAAAAAAGTCAATCAAAAAGAAAGCATAAAATACTGAAAAATGAAACAATTTTAAAATGAGTCAAAAGGGTGATCAAATAATGTATCACATTTTAATCTAAGGAAATCTGCCCAAATCAACTTTCAGTGCTCCCTGTCTGATAGCAAGGCTAATCACATTCCCTCTGCTAAGGTCACAGGGAAGCTCAGGGAGTCTCTGTAGGGAACTTGCAAGTGGATGCTGGATTTGCACTGTCATCTACAGTCTTGTACAAACTAACTTTTCTGAATATAAGCTCTGGATACCGTTCCCTCTTTTGGATTAGGATTTTACTATATAAAATCCTAGGATCACACAGGCTATTGCGGTTCTTATAGAATGGGTTTGGATTCTGATGAATATTTATGTGGCATGTGAGAAGAAGACAGAGACCAATTATATATACACGAGTATGTCTATATATGTATATATACTTATGTGTATATGTTTATTGCTTGAACATTGCTGAGTTGAGAGTGGAACTAAGAGATATGGCAGATATATAGGGAAGGAGTGCAATGTGTGTCTACATAGCAACAGTTCCATGTTAGCCTAATTTTGTTTCAATGAATAGATTTCAATAAATATTTATTAAACATATACTATGTTCTAGTCACTGTTCTAGATGCATCATAAAAAACATGATACTCTATTTTGTAGGTTTCACTTTGTAACTGGGGCTGCAGTGACAAAATAAATATAATCTAGTTTTTTTAGATGTTGACAGTATCTATGAATAAATATTAAACAAGTGAAAGGGGGTGGGATGTGCTGAAAGTAGAGGTAGTTTTGCCATCTCTAGTAGCCATCCATGAATGTTTGTTTGTTTTTCAGTGTGAAAACCTTTTTTCTTCAGATTTTCTAATAGTGATCTCATAACTTATTTGTACTTTTGTGATTGACAGAATTTTCCCAGAATAGTCCTCCAGGTTCATCCAAGTTACTTCACAGGTTCATCTTTATTCCTTAGCACATACCATTGTGTGTATGTGCCATGTTCTTTCCATCCTTTTGTTATTGTGAACAGTGCTGTGATGGACAAGGGTATGTTGCAGCTCTTATTTCTCCAATACCAAGTAGCAAGACTGCTGGGTCAAATGGTATTTCTCCTTCCAACTTTTTTTAGGAAGTTCCATACCAGTTTTCTGCAGCAGTTGCACCATTTACAACCTCATCGGCAATATATGAGGGCTCCTGTCTGTCTGCATGTGCACTAGCATTTATTGTTTACTGTGTTCTTTAACTTTGCTATTAATGCTGGGTAGGAGCCCTCATGGTGCTGTCAGGTAAGCATTGATCTGCTAAAACGAAGGTCAGCAGTTCAAACCTACCAGCCCATTCTATAGGTGAACAATGAGGCTGTCTCTTTCCACGAACATTCACAAATCCCCAGAAACACTCTTTTGGGGAGCTATGAGTCAGACTCAACTTGAATGGTGGTGGTTTTTGTTTTCAATGCTGCAATGAGCTGTCCTCTACTTATTTTTATTTGAGTATCTCAAATGGTTAATGATGTAAAACATTTCTTTACATATCTATTCCTTTCCTGAATATCTTCTTTGGTACAATGTATGTTCATGCCCTCAGCTCAATTTTTAATTGGATTGTTTGTCTTTTTCTTTTGAGGTGTTGACATTTTTTACAAATTTCATGTTAGCCCCCTTTCTGATGTTTTGTTGTCAGTCTTCCTAGTCTGTGGACTCACATTTTTACTCTTTTGGCAACATCTCTCGATGTACATAAATGTCCAATATTTATGAGGTCCCAATCAGCTGGTTTGTCTTTTGCTGTTTGTGTATTTTTCATTACATTTGATAGCATGTGTATTATAGCCTCTATAAAATTTCTTATTTTTTCATTGATGATGTTTATATTTAAAATTTTTATACTTAGGTCTCAGATCCACTTTGAGTACATTTTTATATATGCTGTCAGGTATGGATTCTATTTCATTGTCCTGCAAATTGGTATCCAGTTTTGACAAGTAGCATTTGTTAACGAGGCTATCTTTCCCCAATTTAATGTGTTTATGACCCTTTGTTCTGGATCATTTATCTGTAGGTGGATGGATTTACTTCTGGGTTCTCAATGCTGCTCCATTGTCCTGTGTTCAGTACCATACTATTTTAAGTACTGAGATGGTGTAGTAGGTTTAGAGTTCAAGAATTAAGAGGTCTCCTATTTTGTTTTTCTTTTATAGTAGTGCTTTGCTAATTTGGTGTCTCTTTCCTTTCCATTTAAAGATGGACATTAGCTTTTACAGTTAAAAAAAGCATAATGTTGGCCTCTGGAAGGGGTTGCAGTATACCTGTAGATTGCTTTGCGCAGTACAGACTTTTTCAGAATATGAAGGCTTCCTGTCCATCAATGTGTAGAAGCCGTAGTAGAGATCAGGTGTGCGTTGTTCTGCTAGTGCAGGGCCTGTGGTTTAAACTCACCAGCCTCTCTGAGGGAGAGAGGTGAGGCTCTCTATTCCCATAAAGGGAGCCTCAGAAACCCCATAGAGTCATTATGAGTAGGAATCAACCTAGAGACAGTGGGGGGGGGGGGGGGAGGTCCATTAACATGGTATATTCACCCAGTCTCTTTTTGCCTTCTTTTAATTGTGTTTTGCAGTTTTCTCTTATAGGTTGAATACAGAGGTTATATTTATTCTCAAGTATTTCAATCTTTTGGGTGGCTGTTGTGAATGGTATCATTTTTCTGATTTCCTTTTCTGAGATTGTTTATGTTGGTAGTTTAAATGAATCATTAAATTTTGTGTATTGATTCTGCACATTGATACTTTGCTGAATCTTTCAATTAATTCCAGCATTTTTCTTGCCAATTCTTTGGGATTTTCTATGTATAGAGTAATATCATCTGCAAAAAGAGTTTAACTTTTTTTGTGTGCCAGTTTGGATGTTTTTAATTTCCCTCTGTTGTCTGTTAACTCTGACAAAGCTTGCAGAGCACAATGTAGAATAGAGGTGATGATAAGGGCCATTGTGTCTGGGTCCTATTCGGAAGGGGGATGCTTACATCTACTCTCCATTGAGAGTAATGCTGACTCTTGGTTTTATATATATGTCCTTGATTATGTTGAAGGCTTCTACCTTCTATTTCTGTTTTGTTGATTGTGTTTTCCAGAGTTGTGGTTCTTTTATTTTGTTTTAACTTTGTGATGCATTACATTGACTGTCTCTCTAATAATGAGCCATCCTTGCATACCGGGTATGAATACCATTTGGTTAATTTGCTATTGTATTATCTATCTATATCTATATATTTATATCTATATCTACATCTATATCTATCTATCTATCTATATGGAGAGAGAGATAGATTTTTGTTGAGAATTTTTGCATTTATGTGTATGAGGGATATTGGTCTACAGTTTTCTTTTTTAATGATGTCTCTACCTGATTTTGTTAGCAGGTATTCTCTGTTTATAACATGAATTTGGGAGTTGTTCCAACCTTTTATATATGCTGTAATAATTTATGAAATTGGTATTGGCTCTTTTCTGAATGTTTGTTAGAATTCACCAGGAAGTTGTCTGGATTGGAATTTATTGCTGATCGAAATTTCTTTTAATTATTAAATTAATTTGTCAATATGATCTTTGGTTATGGATTTAATCAGATCTTCTTCCTCAGTTTGTGCTAGATTAGGCATATATGTCTAGATATTTGTGTATCTCTAGAAATTTGTCCATTTCTTTTAGGTTTTCAAATTTGTTGGCCTAACCTTCCTAATAGGATTCTGTTCTTATCCATTTTATTTCAGTTGATTCTCTTGTGACATCGCCCACTTCATTTCTTATTTGTTAGATTTGTCAGTGATTTGTTCATTTTGTAAATCTTTTCAAAGAACCAAAGTCTTAGCTTGTTGATTGTATCTGCTGCGTTTGTTTCATTTGGTTCTGCTTTAATCCCTATAATTTATTCCCACTGATGACTGTACATTTCTTTTGGTGCATTGCCCTAGTCATTAGAGATTTTGCTTACAGGTGTTGATTTTGATCCTTTCGTCTTTTTTGAAGTGTTTGCTTATTGCTGCAAATGGTCTTTTGAGCATTGTGTTTGCTTTGTGACAAAGGCTTTGGTATGTTATCTTTTCATTTGATTCAAGAAACTTCTTAATTTTTAAATTGTATTTTATTTATTACCCAGTGGTTTTTAAGTAGAGCATTATTCTACTCGACGTTCCTGATTTCCCCCTCTTGATCTCTCCCTGTTGGAGTATATTCTTTTCTTGCATTATGAAGTGAGAATGGAGCAGAGTTTTAGAGATTTGAGAAGAGTAGGGGAAGTTATGAAATCATCTTCTAGGAGAGTGGAAATGCAAAATTTTGAGGGGTATATCAATGTATTGTGCCATACTGTGATGTGCTAACTTAAATTTGGAGTGATATTAATCAGTATAAAGCCAGAAACCAGTGGCTGTCAATTGTGATGCAGGGTGACCCCAAGTGTGTAGAGTAATTGTGTTCTGTAGGGTGCTCAGGAACAGAGCATCAGGCTTTTCCACTGGCTTTGCTCTAGGGGGATTCAAACCACCAATCTTTTGCCTAGTGATTGAGAACTTGGTGTTTTGTGCCAAACAGGGTCCTAATCAGTATAGCTAGAGTTTTCTTCAGCAGTCTACTACAGTTACTGGCAAGAAAAAAATGGATGGTTATATTTCAGAATGGTCTGTGTTCTTCGTGCACATATAATGAGAGGAGAAAGGAAGGAGTTGCTTGTGTGCTGGAGAACAACTAGAAACCCAAACCAAATTCGCCGCCATTGAGTCCATTTGAACTTCCCCTGTGGGGTTTCTGAGACTGTCACTCTTTTTACAGGAATAGAAAGCCTCATCTTTTCCCTGTGCTACTGCTGGTGGTTTTGAACTGCTGACCCTGTGGTTAGCAATCCAACATGTAACCCAGTAATGGATAAGAAGCTAAATAACAGAGAAGCAATATCGTGGAGGAGGGTGTTGATAGGGAAAAGTGAAATAACAGAGAAGTAAGATCATGGCGGAGGCTGTTGATAGAGAAAAGTGACAAGGGGAATGGATTGGATAGCCTTAGGGATGGTAGAGAATGAATTGTATGGAATACTAGAGAGGTGATTCATATGTTGAGGAGATTTTGAAATGGAATTTGGAGAGGTGCCACAATCACAGTGTTTAGATCTTGAGGCTAGAGAACCAGGTGAGGTGGGCGGAGAAAAAGTCATTCGATCTAAAGCAATTGAGGAAGTGAGAGAACAATATCTTTGTTGGTTAGTTTTGACATTGCGAATGATGATAAGGCAGGGGAAGACAGGAAATGAGTTGGGTGTTAAAGTTATTAATAATAATTGAGGGAGGTATTTTCATGGCACCAAAAAGAAATGAATGAAACATAATGAACAGTCTTTATACACATTCAGATTTTTGAAAGCTAAATAAGGAGAAACTATTCAGAAAGGACATTGAAGAAGAAGGAGAAAACTAACTTTACTCTCATGCTGTGAGAAACGTCACGGTGTGAGTCCAAGAACAGCTCCTCCGAGAGAGTCCGCTCAAACCAAGATTTAGTCCATTGCTGTCAAGTTGGTTTTGACTCACGGTGACCCTGTGTGCGTACTAGGTAGGTTCTGGGTGGCTGGAGACCACCAGGTCTTTCTTTGATGGATTTTCACCATCGATCTTATGGTTAGCGGTTAAGCACTAAGTACTTTGTATACATCAGTGGCCGCAAGAAGGAAAAGTATGATATGGGAATGTTGGGTTGAGGAGTTTGCTGATGAAAGGCATTGGATTTTCAGATATAAATGGGAAGGATTCAGAATTTGGAGATTATGGGCAGATCAAAGAATGTCCAGACAGTATGAAGAATCCCTGGTGGCACTAAAGTTAAGCACTTGACTGATACTGGAAGGTTTTAGGTTCTAATCCACTAGCCACTCCATGAGAGAAAAGACCTGGTGATTTCTTCCTATAACGATTACAGCCCAGGGACCCCTGTGAGGCCCTTCTACCCTGTCATGGGTGGTCTCCGTGAGTCTAAATCAACTCAGTGGCACCCAACAACCACAACAAGAGCAAGAGGAGATTCAGTGTCTCTGAAGGACAGAGGAGTTGGAAGGCGAGGAGCTCTGTGAGTGCCTGAGGATCATGGGAATTAGCCCTGGAATCCGGAGAGCATTCACAAGTGACTTCTTCCTTGGGGGTAGAAGTGTCACACAGCAGTGCTCAGGAAGCAAAGACTTTAAGACAACTGGAGACACTGGGCAGGAGGAAGTGAAGGAGCTGTAATAACTATACTTCTGTGGTTTTTTTATTCAGATGCTTTGCTAGAATTTTCTTTTTACCATCTACCTAAATGATAAAGGGTGAAAATTTTATTCCTCCAAAACCAAATGGAAACATTTTTAGGTAAATTTGTGCTGGAATAATAATGACTGAGAGCTTTTTAAGGATGGGGAAGTATCTATTTTGCAGTCATTAATGTATTTCCAATTGATTGTATATAATTTGCATTTGAATGACATACCTGTTAATTAATTTCAGGAAATCAGTACAAAAACTCAGGCAGAAGACCAAAATGGTCCACATAGTGCAATTCTAGATATACATCTGAACAATGATTTTTGAAAAGGAACTATGGTGGCGCAAGGGATTAAGCATGAGTTGTTAACTGAAAGGCTGATTGTTCAAACTCACCAGCTGTTTTCAGTAAATGAAGGTGAGCCAGTCGGCTTCCCAAAGAGTTACCTCATCAGAAACCCAGTGGAGCAGCTCCACGTCGCCCTGCCAAGTTACTAGGAGCTGGACTCGACTTGTTAACAGTGGATTTGGTAACTAGGGGAAAATGAGCTTGTAAACACAGTGCTCCTACCAAAGGTGCATTCCATCAAGGTTGAAAGGAAAAATCTTCCCATTTGAGTGCATTCCCTAGGAGAGCCCTGGTGGAGTAGTGGTTATGCGTTGGACTGTTAACCACAAGGTCAGCAGTGTGAAATCACCAGCTACTCTGATGATGAAAGGCGAGTTTTCCCACTCCTGTAAAGATGGACATTCTCATAAACCCACCAAAGCAGCTCTACTGTACCCGACAGCAGGGTCACTATGAGTCAGAATCAACACGATGGCAGTGAGTGAGTTTTGGATGCCTGTTTGTATAGCTGCAGATTTAGTAAATAATTCAGTGAATTTCAGAGGTACCAAGAGAATGAAGTTCCTCCAATTCCTGGTCCATTTGTGACTCACCTCATTATTAGGAATACACACTAACAAAACAGGGTCAAATGAATCAACTTCTTCTGGTTTATACATATTTATTATTTAAATGGATGTTTATATTCTATTTCATGGCTACTCGAATTGACTTGGGATGAACTAGACAAAAGGAAATGTCTGTCTAGCTTAAAAGTTTCTTCTTAATTTTTGTTTTCATATGTCTCTGGCATCACCAGTCTGTGTGTTCACTTGGGACCAATTATGAAACCCAACTGTTCATCATTATTGCTACTTATTATGCTAATCATTTTGCACGTATTAACATTTGACACCCACAGAAATCATGTGCAGTAGAGATTACCATTGCCTCTATTTTACAGATGAGAAAACGGAAACACTGAAACATTAAATAACTTACCCAATAACTTACTTAAAAATGGAAACATTAAATAACTTACCGAAGGTCATACAACTGTTGAATCATATGACAGCACCAGATCCCAAGGTCTTATTGATGGATATCTTGCTTCACACATCCTGGGAACTCTGAGATGCCTACCTGCTAAGTGCTGAGGTCAGACCTCATCTTCCATTGACCCGAAGTTCCCTCCTTTCTTTTTCTCTTTTGTTCCTTATACATTGCAAGCATTTCGGGGACATTTTAAAAGGAACCAGTTTCCTGCTTAAGTTTCTACCTTCTCCTTATCCACATCTGTACTGATTCAGCCGTGTTGTTGAGTTCAAACAAACAAATAACCAATCAAACAGACAGAGAGACATTTGTACGAAAGGGGTTGACAAATGAAAGCTAAATGATACTCACGGTCAAAGGCCTGGGATTCATGCAGAAAAGGTCCTGGACTATGACCTGGAAGCCACATTACTGTGAGAGCAGGTTTGTGTTTAAGCTCTTGAAAATAAGTCCTGCAGCTTATTCACCAAGGCATCTCTCCACGTGCACTCCGCTTGTCTGAAGGGGCGGAAAGGGCACTTCAGCATTCTCTTTCTCTTGCTTCCTCTCTAGAGCTCGAGGGCCAGAAACAAAACAAGATAAAGTAAAAACCTCAAAACCACTTTGTTTCCCTGTGATGTGAATTGAATTCTGTCCTTCAAAACATGTATTTTAAATCCCAACTCATCCCTGTGATTAAAAACCCATTGGGGGATGGGTTTCCTTTGAGTGGTAATGGTGTACAATTAATATCAGGTGTGTGTGTTAAGCCAATCTCTTTTGAGACATAAAAAAAAGCTAACTGAGGAAGCAGCCAGCAGGCAGAGGTGGTTGGAGATAGCTGCCAAGGTTAACAGAGAACGCCAAGGAATTGAGAGATGGAGACTAAAAAGAGATGGGACCTTCCCAGAGAGCTGACCAAGGGAGGACACCCTCCCTCAGAGTCATCGATCTGAGCTCCACCCTCATAAACTGTGAGACGATACATTTGTTTTCTTAAAAGTACGTGTGAGTTTTCTGTTATGTCTGTCGTGACCAGGCGTCCCGCTTTTGGCGGAACAGCCCCGATTGTTAACAATTTTTCCCGCGTCCCGCAGCATTTTAAAAAAATCCCGGTTTTTGGGAAAAATTCACGACAAGCTAGGGTATATGGTTTTTGGCTATTTTGCCAGGCTATGAGTTTTATCAATGGTGTCTTGCTTTACCAATGTTAAATCCGGTCACATAACATAAGTTATGTCAGCACTGGAAATGCCGACGCTTGGCATTGCATTTCAACTTCTCTCCGTGGATCGACGGAGGTCGTGCACCTGTTCGGGGGCAATAGGGTAATTCCCTAGAGCCCTGCTACCAGGAATTATGCGTCGTTGGGCTGTGACCCCCAAGCCCTGCGGTGCCAACCACCAGCCCTCCTGTGGGCGAAAGACCAGGCTTTCTACACACGTAAACAGCTTCAGTCTGGAAAGTCACAGGACAGCTCCATCCTGTCTTCGAGGGTCGCAGGCAGTGAGGGTGCTTTACTTGTTTTAGGGACCTTGAGTCCACATAGGTCATTCTTCTTCGTTTTTTTTAAAGCTGTTTGACAAAGAAATAGGTAAATACATCCAGGATTATAATTTCACTCTTCACTTACCAACATTTCACATCTATAACAATAGTAAAAAACAACCTTTAGCCAACATTTCACATCTATGACAATGTAAAAAATAGCCCCATGTCTGAGTATTTTGCATATTAATGACACATGTCTGGCAGTAATGTATGCACAAAGTATGACACAGCCTATTATGGTACAGGTCATGTTTCCAATTGGGGTGATCACGATTATCCGTGATCATGTAACCATGTAACTTGACACTTGTGTAATGATGTAATTTGGTAGTTATGTGATGATGTCATCTCTCATTTTGTGACCTGATATGGTCATCTTCCATTTTGGGGTAGTGTTGATTTTTATAAACTGGGTGTGTCAAGTTCTGCAACCATCAAAAACAAAGGGAAAAGTCATATTTTAATGGGAGGAGGCACATTAAGGAATTGGCCAAATTTTTGGCAGGTACTAAGCTAGCCTTAAGCACAATAAAGAACTAGGTGAAAATTGCCTTTTGTATCTCCAGCCTCCAATATTTCAATTGTTCCTTCTTTAGTAAATCTAAGTGTAAACGCGTTGGTAATCCAGCCTTCTTGTGTTTTAAACGAATTCCTAATTAGGAAACCATAGGCTTTTGTCTTTATTACCCAAAGCATTTCAAACATCATGTGGGAGAATTAGAAAGAAAGAACAAGCATTTTAAAAGTGCTTCCTGGCAGCTTCACAGTCACAACTCAGAACAGCAGCTATTTTGCCTATAAGGCTGGTTCTGCCATCAGGTTTTTAAAATGTGTGCAGAGAAGCTAAGCAGCCACACTGAATCTCTCCTTGTTCTCGGGTAGTGTGAAACTCGGTTCACTTGGAACGGTTTTGACTCAGAGAATGTTTGCACTGAGCATTGTGATTTGGAGGGACCACTGGGCCGACTACCTGGGCAACTTTACAGACAATGAGTTTACATGTCAATGGAAAATTACAAACCATGAGATTGACATAAAATTTCATCTTGATTAGGGGGGAAAAAGGAATTTACAAAGCTTTGACCTGTTAGCTTCACATTTTACTTAATCAAGAAATAGAGATCTCCAACATAACCTTTTGATGTTTATGTTTTTGACAACTGGGATAAATAAGATACTTTTATCTGTAAGCAATAACCAGAATCAATTTTTGTGATCATTTAACCTTGTGAGGACTTGAGTGAAATAAGCAGCAGAAGTTTTATGTGGCTAAACAAAATTTTTAAAGTCTCTCCATATATCTAAATGATCTTTTCAAATAATACTTTATTTAGAATGTGTTCTGTAAGAACTTTGGGGTTTTTAAGAATGACTATAATATTGGTGATCATTTTTCAGCACATACAAAGAGGCTTCAAAAATTTTGTGGGAATGTGGATTTAAAAGATAATGGAATTTTTCTACGAACATTTTGATGCCCCCGTAGTATATGCTAAGCATTAGTATGCATAATCTTAAATGTTTATTTCAAAGTGCTATATAGAGATTGTTCTTCAAATTCTTCTGGAGAAACTGAAGTTCCTCTATCATTGATTTGCTTAGGTACTGGACCAGTATGTAAATGGATATTCAAACCCTCATCCTTGTAGAATAAAGTCTTTGCTCTTAATCCTGGCATGACAAATAGGGATTCATTTTATCCCATCATGCATTCCAGATGAAAGCACTCCCCACCTTTCATGCCAGTCTGTAAATTCACAGGAACTGCAGCCATGCACTCAAACAGGGAGGGCTGGGAGGATAACACAGGCAAGGAAGCGTTTCCTTCTCTTGTACACGGGTGTCTCTGATTGGAACCAAACTGATGGCACCTAATAACATCAGCATATAAATTAGGGAGCTATAGGAGCATGGGGCCAGCAACAAAGATGGAAAGTACCACGGACTGCCAAAATAGCACACCAGTCTGTTTTGGAAGAAGTACACCCAGAATGCTCCTGAGAGGCCAGGCTGGTGAGACTTGGTTTCCTGTGCTTTGTCAGGAGAGAACTACCCGGAGCAGGACACCATGCTTGACAATGGAGCGGGATGGTGGGACAGATAAAGGGCCTCTTCAGAGGGATTGACACGGTGGCTGCCATAATGAGCTCAAACATAAGAACACTGTGAGGACGGTGAGTGAGGTAGGTAGTTGATTGGGCCAACCTGGCTGATAAACACATGTGGGGTTAATTGAAGGGCGGAGGGATCAATGGCACGGTGAGCCTCACCTTTCTAGTTCTCTGGTTTCTTGCTCCCTGATGATCAGACCAGGGTGCAGCTGCTTTGGCCAGTTCCCTGCTTCAGCTTGCAAGGGTTACTTCCTGCAAGACATCCCTGAGGAGAAGCCACATGGACCTACCCGATGCAGCCCTGGGTGCTGGGGCAGCCGTGTGGAGACCCCTGCCAGCGCTGAGATGCTTACCCATTCACTGATTCAGCTTTCCTCCAGCAGGCAGCATCATACTGTGTGTTTTGTGAGATGGAGGAGGTCTTTGTTGATTAGTGTTGGACATATGGGTTAATGGGTTAATGTTGGACTTGTGGGCTTGGGCAGCACTGGGTTGGGAGTTTTCCTTGATGTGAACTTACCCTTTATATAAAACTTCTCTTATACATGAATTTCTGTAGATTTGTTTCTCTAATGTACCCAGACGAACACAGTGCAGGACTTCAGTCTGTCCTACATAGGGACACTGCGAGTCAGAAAAGAAGAGTATGGATAATTAGTTTGAGTCAGAGCAGTCACCCATTGGATTTGGTAGGACAGGGAACAGAAGGTAAGTAAATATGAATCATTAGAGTTGTTGAAACTGGAGTAGATCTAGTTTGGAAAAAATAGGAGTACTGAGGGTGGATCATGTCTGGCAGCTGAACTAAGTGCACACATTCAACATCCACTGCCATCAGGTCAATTGAAATTTCTAGTAATCCTATAGGGCTGAGTAGAATTATTTGTTATGGGTTTTTGAAGCTTTAGATCTTCATGAAAAGAGATGATTATTATTCTCCGTCAGAGTGGCTGGTGGGGTCAAACCACCAACTGCTGAGTTAGCATTCCAATGGGGCATGCCCTGTGCACAGAGCCCCTTAGTAGACATAGTAGGAGCAGGGAACGATTTCCCAAGAGGTCTGAGAAATCACAGAAGCAATGGTGTTTCAACTGAGGCCCTGAAGTCAACAGTATGCTCCCATTTAGTAATTTGAGGAACATTTAATAAAGGGACAAGCTTAGACATGTGGACAGTGTTTAGAGAAGTAACAGTAGTAGTGAAGTCTCCCCGTACCCCTAATTCCAAAGGGAAATAGTTTTTTCTGAAACCCAGAGCTGATGGTACCTTATGGTAGCAGGCTCTCTCGCAGCTGCCCCAATTCTTCCCATGGACAGAGACTGGAGGAGAAAATAGCAGAACTCCCGCCTCACCGATTCTCAGTTCCCTGTGGTGCCATTGGTGCATCAACACACACCCACAGGCACAGCTTTCCGTTGTTTGATCCCGTTCCGGCCAGTCTCCCAGAGACAGGTCAAATTAGAGAAAGGCGGAGAGGAGATGTGGACAGGCAAATGGAAGTTTCTCTTTACTAGCTGTGAGGCAGAAGATCAAGAACTATATTCACATTCAAGAACCATGCCAGGGTAAGATAACATGAGACTTTTGAGCTGAAGTTCTAGCTTCTTATATCCATTGTATTGGTGAGAATAATTTGTTCATATCCTCACTATCTATTCAACAATGCATTCTTCACTGTCTCCTGTGGGGAGAACACAGCACGACTTCAACCTATTGCTGCGGAGAGGGCTCGTCATCATCTACCCATCTTGAAGGGGGTCGGACTGAAGTCTCTGTGTAGACCACGCAGAGGGAAAACCATCAACATCTTCCTGCTGTGTGTGTTCACTATTGACGCACTGCTTTTCATTTGATATGATTACACTGGCTTCTGGAGGTGGAGTCATGAGACTCAAATGAAGGAACAAGTCACATATGGTATCAGCATCACATAGAAGGACATGGGACAGGAGTCAGTTTTCCAGCAGGGAAACTCCAGGTATTATTTAGGGGGATAGTCCTTGGGGCAGTCCATGCCATCGTTTATACAGCCTGGTAAGAGCTATATTGTTTGGTCCCTAGCTAAACTGTCCCAGCTAAAAAGTCAATATATCACTTGTAACACATGCACAGGTGTGGTTCTCAGGGCTCCTTCAAGGGACATGCATGGTTACAAGAGTCTAATGCTATGAAATCTCCATCAGGTATTTATAGTTCATATAGTGCTTCTCCCACTCCAGAGGCAATTAACCAATCAGGAGCCATTTTTACCATAAGCAGTGCTGCCTGGTAACATGCTGTAGTTAATACACCACCTTTATCAGGTTGCCAGGGGAACAGATCTAGAAAGTGAATTGAATGTCAAATTCTATGGGAGAAAGGGGAAGGATTTTGTTAACTCTTTATCCACACATATTATACTTCCAAATATTATTCATGGGACCTAATAGAAATACAGTAAGGGACGAGACAGTTAATGAGGGTAGGCCTTGTATCTGCCTAGTAGCTTTAACAAATGCATCTTCTGCTAGAAAGCAGGCTTCTGGTTGTTGTTTCTTTTTAAACCCCCGAAACAGAAAATCACATTCTATTTTGCAGCAGAGCATGATTTAAAATTGTCAAGGCAGCCCAACAGTATCTTCCAAAGCACAAAAACTGGTTGATAATGTGGTGAGCTAAGCCGAGTTCTGTATGTACGGTGTCCTCGAATCGAGGAAGGAGCTGGCGGCATCGTGGGTTCTGGGTCGGGCTGCTAACTTCAAAAGTCAGTGTTCATGTTTACCGGATGCTCTAAGGAAGGATGCGGAGGCTTTCTGTGCAGGTCTCCAGCCTCACAAACCCCAAGGGGCCATTTTACTCTCTTACATAGGACTCTCTGAGTCAGAATTGACTCAGTGGCTATGGTTTGTTTGTTTGTTTCCAGAAATGAGCAGGAATCTTAATATCTAGTTCACAAGGTGGAGAAACATTTTTAAAAAGTCTTCTGTGTCATGTAAACCCTTTAAAAGCATTCAGCTATATGTAAGTTGAGACGTAATGCAGAGAAGAATCGCACCTCCTGTGTTCTCATACAGCACGTGCCCCTTATCATGCTACATTTGTTGTGTGTGTGTGTGTGTGTGTGTTAAAAATATTCTCCCAGACAGTAAACCCTGTGAAGACATTAATTGTGTTTGACTCATTGCATCTGCAGCATGTTATACAGTATGTTGCATAACAAAAAAAACCCAAAACAATAAAACAGACCCACTGCCGTGAAGTTGATCCTGACTAACAGTGACCTAACAGGGCTTCTGATACTGTAAATGTTTACAGAAGCACACAACCTCAGTTTTCTTCCATGGAGCAGCGAATGACGTTGTCGTTTGTAGCCCACTGCCTGACCCATAGCTCTACTGGGACTCCTTGTGCTTTACTGGGAACTGCTTCATAGAGTTTGTTGAATGGGTGAATGAATATGAATGGGGGAAATGGAGCATACGCTATTGTGGATTCAAACTTTGGCCAGAATTTCTCTAATTGATGTGTGTCTTTCATAAGTGGCACTAAAACTTGACTTCCTTAGAAATACATTTTCTTTTTAAAGGCCAACCACATGTGCTTCCTTTTAAAGCTGAAAGATTAATCTATAAATTGGTGGCAGTGCAGGTATATTTCGAGTTGTGTATTTATCTATGGTGAATTATCATGGAAAATATTTCCCATGGAAGATACCACGGTTGAATTGTATTGGAAATTTAATGTTATCTTCAAGGTTCCAGAAGACACTTTCTTAAGGCTCAGTGGTGAACTTCAATTCAGAATATTCATTCCTAAACCCATTCGGGGAGTGATTAAATCTGACCCCTAAAAAGGGAAAGAAGTAATTGCTTAGAATTTATACATGTAATGCTGTGAATCACTATTTGTCTTAAGTTTTCTCGTACTTTAAAATTCTTAGCATGAGCTTATCATGCGCTATTTAAATTGAATTGATGTCAATGGATTTAGTTATTTTTTTTATCTTAACTAAACCACTATTAGTTAAGATTAGTTAGACATTGAAACACACATTTTATAAATAACAGAGCATCAACCCAGAATGTGGTTTTTAACATGGGAGTTCATGAGTCAAACAGCCTGGATCGGAAACATGAGAGCGTCACCTGGAGGCTGTGGGATCCTCAGTAAGTTACTTCCGTGTCTCTCAGTTTCTCAGTCTCTACACTGAGGCATCTGACTGCTAATTGCCCTTGAACCAGCACCTTGACTCGTGGCTGGTCCACAAGGGTCGGAAGAGAACTGTACTCCTTGTGGTTTTCAATGGCTGCTTCCTCTGGACAAGGTCACCAGGCCATTTGTCTGAGTCACCATGGGTGGATTTGAATCCCCAAACTTTCAGTTAGCAGTTGAATAGATTCACCACTTGCACCACCCTGGGTATCTAAAGAACACCACAGTGTCTGTTTTTGAGAGCTGTTGTGAGGATTTTAAAATGTAGGTCTCTTAGAAGAATGTGGGGTTGATAGTAAGTGCTTGATAAAAGCTTATGAACTTACTTGAAGTCAAAGTATACATTAAAGAAACAAAACCAAACAAACAAAACTACTGTTACCGAGTCGATTCTCACCCAAAGTGACCCAACAGGACAGGGTAGAACTGCTTCCGTGGGTGCTGAAGACTGTCACTCTTTATGGGAGTAGAAGACATCATCTCTCTCGCTTGGAGTGTCTAGTGGTTTCTAACTGCATATCTTGCAGATAGCAGGCCAAAGCGTAATCTTTTAATCTATAGAGGATTTAAACTATACATAGGACAAGTAAAATTTTAACCCAAGGCATCTGTTTTCAAATTTAGTCCTCTTTCTCCCACATCATACTTTAGATTTAATATTCAATCAAAGCTTAATTAGAGTGGGGTCATTCTCCCTGTGTTGCACTCTTTAGCTATAGTGCTGTTTATCTCTGAAATGGGACCCTCTTATTTATGAGTGCTTCTTGATTTGCCCTGGTAGATTCAGATGACTGACAGAGTAATGAATTTTAATTTGATAACTATATATTGATTGCAGAATATTCAGAATACCGTGTCATTAATTACCTAATGCTTATTCAAAATTACATGGAAAAAAACACATAGTTTTGAGGGTTGAGGGAAATGACTTCTTTTTTGTATGCATATCCATAAAGATCACACTTCCACCTTCTTGGAACTTTAAGTATCTCCATATGGTTTGCATATCCTTTCTGATTTCACGAAGCATGGATTTACTTTCACCTGCACCAGGAAAACCAAAAAACCCAAACTCATTGCCACTGAGTTGATTCTGATTCATGGCAATCTGATAGGATAGGGAAGTGTTAGCTAAATACTGTATTTTTGTGTTAGCTAAATATCATATGTGAGAGTAGTGCTTTATGAAAGACAAACAAAAAGAGCTCTGTTGTGTTGAGGTGAGTGAATGGCTGTGGCAAGCCAGAGGAAAAGATACTGGAGGAGAGTTTGAGTTCTCTGTGGGAACGCCAAGTGCACAAGTTTAGAAAGAAATCACATTTTTGAGTGCTGAAGTGGACATTTCTGGAGCTCACTTGAAGGAGGTTGTTCAAACCATGTCAGAAGCTGAGATCTCTCAGGGGGAAAGATGAAGAATGAAAAGAAACAATCTGTGGAGGGAAACTTGGGGAACACAATAGTCTAAGAATATTGAGGGGAAAAAATCGAAGAGTTAGGAGAAAAGCCAAGATAAACTTTTGTCTTTGAAACTAAGAGACCTTTGTTGAGATACAACAGTGAACATTGCAGTTAAATTTTTATGCTACTGGGAAGAGACTAACCAAACGATGATAATTTGGAGTTTTCAGTTTCATAGGCGTGGCATTCTGGGTGATAGAAAGCGAGCGTGTGGATGGATGAAGGGAAGAGAAGGGGGATGGGACAGAGAAGGACAATGAGCTGAGAGGCAGGATGATTTAGAGCAGTGTTCTCAACCTTCCTCATGCCGCGACTCGTTCATACAGTTCCTCAGGGTGTGGTGACCCACCCAACCATAATATTGTTTTTGTTGCTACTTCATAACTGCAATTTTGCTACTGTTGTGAATTGGGCGACCCCAGTGAAAGGGTCTTTTGACCCTCACAAGTGAAAAGCCACTGATTTAGACCATCAAAACACACGGAGACGGAATTCCCTCAACCAGATGGCAAGGACTAAGAGGGAGACTTTGGTTATGTGAAGCTATTGCTGAATCAGTGAAAGATGGGAATAAGGACAGAGAAAGGCTACCACTGGATCTCCTGAACCCCAAATGAAGTGAAGACATTGTGTTACATCCACAATGACTACATAGGCCGTCACTCTCTAGCTGTAGTGTACAGAATCCGCATCTGCTTCTAAACAGAACAAAACAAGGACCGGCTCTGAAACCCTCAGGTGCAGCTCCTACCCTGTCCTATAGATTTGCTGCGAGGCAGAATCGCCCCTGACAGTGAGGGTCGTTGTTGTTGCTGTTAAACTTTACTTTGTGATATTTACCAATTTACCATACGTTAAATTGTGGGTCCTTTAGTTTACTCGATTTTTGTCTATTTCAACTATACTTTTTAGATGAAAGTAAATCCTATTAAAATGAGCATTTTTAAACCCATTACCATTAAATCTGATCTGATTCATAGGCAATCCCACGTGCTACAGGGTAGAAGTGAACTTTAGGGGCTGTCCAGGATGGAATCTTTATCAATGCCAATCAATGAATCTTTCTCTTGCATTGGCTCTGGGTGGATTTGACCTGCCAATTTTACAGTAGGCATGTGCTACTTTTGGACTCCTAAAATTCTAATTAGTGATTAATAAACATGCTGAAGTCTTTGCCATGTACTTCTTAAGGGTATAGTCATCTTGATAATCTACCTCCCCCCAAACCAACCCTTGTAAACATTATGAAGCTCAGTTTAATAAAAGACCAGTGTACATTTTTGAAAAATGAAAAATAAGACCTAGAACTTACATATTCAATATAATTCAGAATTCTTAGCTAGTGACATACATTTGGAAAGAAAGATGTGAGACTTCAGTTTACTTCTGATGAAAATGTGTATTTTTATTTTTGTAATCCGTCACTTATTTCTTTCAAGATGTGAAAAAAAATTGCATCTCAAATTTTACAGAACTCAGTTCTCAGAGTAAGCAAAGTCAAAACATAATGTTGGTAATTTTGGCCAATTTTAAGACAGAAGCATTCAAGGAATGGAGATTAAAAAAAAGATTATGGTTACTATAGCTATAATTTTCTCACTGGAGTTGTAACTCTGTAGTTTTTTTGACTGTGGGCAATTAAAATAAATAGGCCAATTTTAGTTAAGGTATAATATTTTCCCTCTTCTCTGGTGATGATATACAACTTTGAGACACATTCATGCATGTGATGAAGGTATTGGTTCAGTCAGTCTTTAACTATGGGAAGAATACTTGATTTTAGAGATAAAAGTCATTGAAAATGTTGTTTCTAGTCAAAAGAAAATTGAGGAAGACATCTAAAATAACACAGATGCAATATCTGAATGTAAGGCTCTCTCATTCATTGCCATTGAGGCAGTGCTGACTCGGTGACCCCTGTGGGTTTCTGAGACTGTAACTGTTCATGAGATCAGAAAGCCCTGTCTTTTTACCCTCAGAGCTGCCAGTGATTTTGAACTGCTGACCATGCTGAACACCTAACCACCCCACCACCAGGGCTCCAAATTTAAGACAGTACTGGATTACTCAAGAGGGAGGTTTTAATCTATTTGTGCAATTCTGGAGCCCTGCTGGCTTGGTGGGTTACAATTTGGGGTGCTTACTGCAAAGTCAGCAGTTCAAAACGACTGCCTACTCTGAGGAAGAAAGACTAGGCTTGCCATTCCTGTAAAGAGTTACAGTCCTAGAAACCCATAAGGGCAGTTCTGCCATGTCCTGTAAGGTTGCTGTGAGTAGGAATTGGCTTGATAACTGAGTTGAGTGAGTGAGCACAGTAGAAGGGGATCTTAGTGGCTTTGGAACCCTAGTAGGTTAAAGGTTGGACTGCTAACCAGAAGGTCTGTAGTTCAAACCCTCCAGCTACTCCATGTGAGAAAGATGAAGCAGTCTACTTCCATAAACATTCATAGTTTCACAATCTCTATGAAGCTTCTCTATTCTGTCCTGTAGACTTGCTACAGGGATCTGAATGGACTCAGGGCAGTGGATTTCTCATAGTTAGGGTTTTTGCCATATCCCTCCCTCTAGAAAAGGAAGCTTTGGTTTTGATAAACGTGTAGGATTTCGCAATCAGAGAAATTTCTAAGCTGCATTCATTTGGAAACCTTGCTGAAACCTGTCCACTATGTTGATCTAACTGGTGTTTCAGTACCAGTAGTACATCTCCATGCACAACAGCAACCCGCAAGCAACCAGAGCAGAGTAATCTGACATATGGGTGGTAGCAGTAAGCAAGATAGAACCTTAATCCTAGGAAATTTAAAAATCAGAAGGACTGCCTCCATTTCCATTCTCTTCACCCACTCTATCCTACCCAAACCTTCATTCTAATTTCATTTTAATATGTTACAGTTTCTTTGGAGAAAACGGAATATCCAAAAGTTTACTTTGCTTGCCCAGGTAGATCACCCAGATGTAAAGACTTTGCAGAAGGCCTTCATCATCTTGCTATTAGTCTCCTGTTGGAGAAAGAAGTGTGCGTCATGCGAATGATCACACGTGTGTGGGCACTTTTGGAGAACATAGACTGTCTTTTTAAAGAGGTGTTTTGTTTTACCATACAGACAGCCGAGCGCTGTCCTCTCTCAGTGACGTGATGAATCAGGATCTTTTGCCTGTCATCTAATGTAAGAACAGCTGTTGTTGCTGTTGCTGTTTTTGTTTTGTTGCTAAGACTTTCTGTAGAGCAGGGGGACGTTTGCAGAAAATGTTTGCAGAAGGTTCAATTTTTATATGTCTCTCTTCCCTTGTGCACTGTTTCTTTTATCTTAAAAAATAGTTTACTTTACTGCTTTTGTTAAAAATATTCACAGAAAACTGTACACCAGTTCACCAGTTTTTGCTCCTCTCTGTTTCGATGGGCATTCCTTCACTTCTGTGAGTGGCTCTCGATATTTATTCCAGTGAGAAAATTATTGGCCAATTGGTTCAGAACAACATTGTCACTGCATGGATGAGCTTTCCCAACTATGATTCCAGCAATGACAGCGTCGGCCACAGAGGCAAAATAATCGTTTTCTCTTAGAGTCAATCTGTCATGTCTCCTGGCTGTGTGGTGGCTTGTGACCATTGGTGAAATTAAGCAGCTGGGCTCCTCGGAATCTTGTTTCACTCACACGAGCACATTGTCACGGCTCCAGGAATGGTAGTCCAGGGCTTGTTTACAGTAGTCACCAAGTTTCCAGAAATGTCATGATTTATGATGACTTACGTTTTCTTCTTTCTTTATAGCCTTCGCTATTCAATAATGAAAACACAGAGAGACAGAGAAGAGCCATTGCATGATGCCTCAATGACATTTAAATATAATTTAGTTAAATATTCAGATATTATGTGGTTCTCACTTTAGAGCTGGGTGAATGTTAGCCTTTTCTCCCACTCTAAACCTTCCTAATTCCCAACCGTGATTAGCAGTAGACTCATAGTTCTATAGGTGGGAAGAACTATGTTTTATGGTTTAATTGATGTGAGGCTGGAGGATCTCCTCTTACTAATGCGGTTTGGAGTAGAGCTTCTCTGTCCGGGGTGTTTTCAGACTACTGATAGGGCTACTGAATATGACTGCCAGCATATTTCAAGTATCGCTTTCGAAATCTTCCTCTTACCTCTGTGTTTATCAGAGATGAGTGTTCACTTCAAGGATTTCTGTAGCTCAAGAGCAACATCAAATCAGAGATCTCAGCCCTTTTGATGTGTTAAACTCTCTCAGGACAGTTTAAAGCTCAGCAGTCCCGCTAAAGATGTCGCTGGATGAATTACTATGAACCCACTGTGATAGAGGCAATTCTGACTCATGGAATCCCTATAAGACAAAGTAGAACTGCCCTATAGGGTTTCCGAGGCTATAAATCTCTGTAGAAGTTGATGACTGGTGGGTTTGAACTGCTGACCTTTTGGTTAGCAGGACAGTGCTTACCTCACAGCTCCATCAGGCCGCCCTGATTTACTATGAAAGCTTCTTAAAAGATGTTTGGGCCACAGGCAAATTTAGAGAAGTAGTGTGTCTGACCTCACTGCATACTATTTCTCCCTTTTGAGCATGATACTTTGTATACAAATAAATCACTTGTTGGGGTTGCTAGGTGCCATTGGATGGATTTAAACTCATCATGGCTCCATGTGACAGAGGAACCTTGCTCTATAGGGTATTTTTTAGGCTGTGTAAGTAGCACTAAACCCCATAAAGCCTACGATTGTATTAAACTTTTGAGCCACATACAATGATAAGTAATGATAGAAGGGGCTCCTCTGGAAGCGCTTTTCCTTCTCTCTTTCCATCTGCATCCTGTGGACAGAAGCATTTTGTTTGTTTGTTTGTTTGTTTTGAACTTCATTGAGTTGCTTTCATTCCAGGTAGTAGAGCATTCAAGTCATAACAAAGAAGGCAGGGCCACTCTGCCAGGGTTCTTGACTGTGTTCCCTCTGATCTCACAGCTCAGATGGAAATGGCTGAGAGAGAAGAACGAAATAAAGGGGCTGTTGTGAGACTTCCTTTTCTTCTTTTGTAACACACGTTTATTCTTGACTCTATAGCGGATGCCCAGACAACACTTCCTTCTAACTCCAGGTAACACCAGATGTTCGGGTAGGGAATCCGGTTATTTAAACAGGAGTGGAATCAAAGGTCATTATCACTCCCATCACAAAGGACAGTCTATTTTTTGCCAGATGTTTTAATCCCACCCATGACCCATGTTTTAATCACACCCCCACCCTTTGCTATTAGCTCCTTGGGTTTCTTTTTCTCTTATTTCTTTTTTTCTTGAAAGTCTTATCTTCCTCCTCCATTTCCTTGGTCTGCTTCTTGGTTTGTTTCAGGGGCTTCTTTTTGCCACCTTCTCAGCCCAACGTGGTCCCACCTCCCCTTCCAAGACCTGTCAACAAAAGGAGAGCTTAGGACAGAAGCATCTTGTGTTGGTCTGGGTACATTCGAGAAACAAATCCACAGAAACTCATGCATATACAAGATAATTTTATATAAAGGGTAAGTGCACATCAAGAGAACATCCCAACCCAGTGCTGCCCAAGCCCACAAGTCCAGCATTAACCAATATGTGCAACACCAATCCACAAAATCCTCTTCCATTTCACAAAACACACACTATGACACCGACTGCAGGACAAAAACTGAGTCAGTGAATGTGTAAGCATCTCAGCGCTGGCAGGGGTCTCCACATGGCTGCTCCAGCACCCAGGGCTGCATCGGGTAGGTCCATGTGGCTTCTCCTCAGGGATGTCTTGCAGGAAGTGAGCCTTGCCAGCTGAAGCAGGGCACTGGCTAAGGCAGCTGCACCCTGGTGTGACCATCAGAAAGCAAGAGACCAGAGAACTAGAAAGGCGAGGCTCACCGAGCCATTTATCCCTCCGCCCTTCAATTAACCCCACATGTGTTTATTGGCCAGGTTGGCACAATAAACTTTAACTCTCACATCTTGACAGTAGTGACCAGTAAGGTATCCATCTACTTGAAAAATCGATTTCTTTTTGCAATATTTGATAAAACTGGCCAATGTAAATAATAAAAAATGATTTGTTTAGAAATATTGAGAAAAATTTTAAGAAACTAACTATATATACTGTAGCAGCCACACACATACAAACCATGTTCTATCTGATCTCAAGGTATTCCCAGGCTCTCTTCATTCCTGTCTATTCCACTATACAAAACCAAAACAGAACCAACCAACCAGCAAACCAAAAAACCAGGCCACTTCCATCGAGTAAATCCCAACTCATAGGGACTCTGTATAGAGTTCTGGGACATACATCTTTATGGGAGTTGATAACCTCATCTTTCTCCCACGAGCAGCTGGTAGGTTTGAACTGCCAACCTTGCAGTTAGCAGCAGCCTGACACAAAACCAACAGCTCTACCAGGGATCCTTTGTGTCCAACAGAGATGGGAAAATTACATTTCAAAAAATGATCTTTCCAAATTTCTTTTGCTGAAAAGGGTGATGATGTGACATGGTTTTATTCAGCTGGAAGTTGGCTGGCAGTGTCTGAGAAAATGTCATATTCCTAAGAGGACCGTTCTTGGGAAGGGTCACCTACATTTCTTTGAGCCACTGAACAACGAAAACCCTCCTTGCCACTGAGTGGATTCTGGCTCTCAGCGGCCCTCTAGGACTGCCCCTGTGGATTTCTGAGACTGTAACTGCTGACAGGAGAAGAAAGCCTCATCTTCCTCTCAGGGAGCCCCTGTAGGTTTCCAACCGCTAACCACATCAGGCATTATACTGGAACGCCACAGCCATCCTGGGGTAATGACGGCACCTGCAGGAGAGTCACAGAGATGACCTGTCTTATGTAACTGAGTCAAAGGCAGCAGCCACCCACCTCCAGATGTGTTTGAAGTGGTAAAAATAAACTTTATTTTAGCCACAGTTCAGCTTCGCCACATGGAGCTGAGGGCTGTATATCTCTGTCTATCTCTACCCAACTACCTACTTCCCTATCTGTATACCTCTCTTTATCTGTCTACCTATCATCCTTTTTCTGTCTGTTATCTATCTATCTATCTATCTATCTATCTATCTATCTATCTATCTATCAAGCATCTATCTATCTTATCTATCTATCATCTATCTATCTATCATCTATCTATCTATCTATCATCTATTATCTACCTTCTGATTTTAGTCAGAGAATGGGGGGCACTGATGGAAGACATAAGGGCAAGGGCTCTATTATTTAGGTTATTCTCTTTTGTTCTTTTAGTTGACTAATTCAGATTAGGTTCATATTGTTGTAGTTAAGTGTCAGCAGGTCAGTTCTGTCTATATGACAATAGAATTGTCCCATAGGGTTTTCCCAGGTTATAATATTTCCCCTGTAAAACAGCACTATTTATTTTTGGAATAGTTTCCTTGACATATAATTCACAATCATAGAACTTAACCATTCAATCATATTAAGAGCTGTACAATCATCACCACAATCACTTTCAGCATATTTTTTTCACCTGCTCACTTTTGCTAGCTTTCCACTTCACCTCAACTTTCCCTGTCATGTCCCTAGGTAATTATTAATCTGGTTACTGTAGCTGTAGATTTACCTTCCTGGATTTCATATATAGAAAATCATAAAAACACAAAATAAAAACAAAATCAACAATGACAAAATAAAGCAGAGAAAACCCTCAACCCAAAAGAAAGCAGAAAACAATAAAAACTGGAACAACTTTCAAATATATCAAAAGAGAAATCAAATGATAAGGTATTACATTTTTACCTAATTACATCTGCCACAATCAACTTTACAATGTTCTGCCTGATAGCAAGACTATCATATACAGGCCAGCTTTTTGGACTGCATGCATGGACTATTGACTTGTGTCGATTGGTCATTAAGTGACTAGACACGATTTGCACACAAGGTTAGCGTGAGGGCAGAACTTTATGAACCCTGGAATAGATCACCAGCTGCTTCCCCCACAGCTGGGGATTCAAACCACCAGACCTTTAGTTAGCAACAAACACTCACTATTGGCCTAGAGTCCTTGGCGTTGATTCCAGGTTATGGACACCCTTCCAGATTGCCAAGGCTGTCGTCTTTACAGGAGCATACTGCTATAGTTCACTCCCATAGGGAGGCTGGTAGACTTGAACCTTTCAGTCACTGATCTTCAGTTAGCAGCTAATGGCTTAAGTGCTTCATTCCCAGAGCTTCTTAATTTCATATTAGCCTGTACCAAAATCTACTTTAAAAAACAATTTCAGAGCCTTTTGTTATTTCCGAATGTATTAGAATTGTAGATGTTAAAATGTGTCTGCATTGGTAGCAAATCTGTGATAGTTAAGATTTTGTGGCAACTCCTTTGGGCCAGGATCCTCAGTGGTTGGCAGTTAAGACTGAGCAGTCCCTCATGATGAGGTTTCCTCAAGGTTGTGACCTGTTGACAATGTTAGTAGATGCTGTGGACAAGTTTGCCTTGATTTTTGTTGGGTTTGGATCCTAGATCTGGCTTATCACCTAGACTTGAGCTCTGTAGCCTACTGATCCTGGAAGTCAGCAGCAACCTACCATGTTACCTGCTGACTGTGAATTCACTCACTTCGATAGACAAAAGCCTGTCATCTAACCTTCTAATTCTGGGTACTGGAATCAGGTAGAACCTCCCATATCTACCCATGGACTAGAACTTGATTGCCTGTAAAACTGTGAGCCATTTCCTAGAAATTAACCTCCTTTTTACCAACCCTCTACTTTATCAAGCATAATGCCCTTCTCCAGGGACTGGTCTTTCCTGATATCCCAAGAGACAAACTTTCACAGTTCCTTTTAAAGAAGCATTCCAGCTGTACCTCTTCCACTATAAATTTTCCATCCTTCATGATCCAATAATTGTTTTTATTGACACTGGACCGCACGTATTTTAGAAATATCTTCAGCATAATTTTATTTGCATGTGGTGATTTTGGTTGGATGGCCTTTGGGGAAGGGAACAGGCACATAAAGGGATCTATTCCAGTCCGTTGGGCATGGTGCTGTCTTCTAAACTTCTGGTATACCATGCTACATTCAGTAGTCTTTGCCAACACCATTATTCCAAGGCATCGGTGATTTTCTGTCTTCCTTTTGAATTGTACAGCTTTTGCTTGATGATGAGGCAATGGAAAATCCCATGGCCTGGTTCAGGTACACCTTGAACCTCAAGGTGATAGTTTTGCTTTTGCTAACATTTTAAAGAGGTCATTTGCAGCATATTTTTTTCAGTACAAGATATAGCTTGATTTCCTGCCTGCTGCTTCCATGGACGCGAATTGTGGACACAAATAAAAGAAAATCCTTGACAGTGTCATTCTTTTCTCTGTTTATCACGATGTTGCTCATTGATCCAGTTGTAAGGATTTTAATTTTCAATATGTGGAGTTGTAATCCATACTAAAGGTTGCTTGATCTTCATCAGTAAGTGCTTCAAATTCTCTTAATTTTCAGCCAGCAAGATTGAGTCATCGGCATTTCTCAAAATTTTAAGGAACTTTCATTTAATCCTAATTCACACTTTCAGTGTCTCAGATTATTTTCTCAGTAAACAAATTGGATAATTTTAGTGAAAAGATGCAACCGTGATGTACATCATTCCTGATTTTAAACCATGTAGTATCTCCTTGTTCTCGTCTAACAGGTTCTTGTTCTATGTGCAGATTCTGCATGCACACAATTAAGAGTTCTGGAATTTCCTATTTTTTCCTTTGCAAGTTGATCCATAATTCGTTATTGTCAACACAGTCAGCTGCTTTTACCTAGCTAAAAAAACACATGCAAATCTCTCTAATATCTCTACTTTTAGTTAATGTCCTCCTCTTTCCAAATCTTATTATCCATCTGACTTGAATTTTGGAAGTTTCCTGTCAATGTACTGCAAAAACATAAAAATTGTCTTTAGCGTAATTTTAATTGCATGTGGTAATAATACCATCTAGTAATTCCCATATTTGGTTGAATTACCTTTCATTGTAATATGTACATAAATGCATCATTTCAATAAGCTGACCATGTTGCTTTCTTCTAAATTTCTTTATATAAATGAGTAAGTACTGCTAGTGTTCCATCTTTTTGTTGAAAAAAATCTCATTGCTGGAGCCTTGTTTTCCCCCAGTACCTCAGTGCAGCCAGAAATTCATTCAGTATCATTAATCATGCTACTTCCCGAAATGGTTGACTGTTGACCAAGTCTTCTTGACTCTGTATATTTCTTCCATCTTATTCAGGTGCTTCCTCTATAACTCAATTCCCCATCGCTACTTCAGCCGGCCTTTTTTCTCTCTAGTTTTTTCAGTTTGAGTAATACCAGTCGTGTTCTTCATTCTAGTTCTGAAACGCCATACCTTTGCACACTGCAATATAAGAGTTTACTTTGTCCGTTAAGGCATCCTTTCAGCTCTTTTCCTTCACAGTCTTTGTAAGTGCCCTTCAGTTGGCTTATATTCAAGAGCTTCCTTTTTCCAGTCCAGTCTCTCCTGACATCCATTTTGATATTTCACTTTTTTATTTCACCAAATAAAATGTCACTCCTAGAAGCTATGTCTAAAGCACTCTCCAAACAAACATATTGTTGGTTCCACTTTCTCTGCTCACTGGCAACTTACACAGCACCAAAATATATTATGGTACTTTATCAACTTATCCTTGTATATGTTTCCTCTTTCCTAGGCTTTAATTCTGTGAGGGTAGCAACCGTACCTCATTTATCTTACTAAGCCCAAACGTAACATCCCTGCCATAGAGTAAATGCTCAATAAATCTCTTTCAAATGAGTGAGTGTCCTCATTTGAGCACAAAAAAAGAAATGACTCAGCAGTAAAGATTTAATGAGGGTTAAAATATATGCTGTATTTAATATATCTGGAGATCAGGGCAGAGAGAAAGCATGTTAGATTAAACAATAATTGTTGGCAATTCAGGACTTGTATA
This sequence comes from Tenrec ecaudatus, assembly GCF_050624435.1. NCBI lineage: Eukaryota > Metazoa > Chordata > Mammalia > Afrosoricida > Tenrecidae > Tenrec > Tenrec ecaudatus. The sequence continues at coordinate 136,786,096 of NC_134532.1, forward strand.
TAAAGCGCTTAATTACACCAGTATTTGTCAGGATTCTTCTGAGTAAAAGAAAGAAAAACTCCGGCTAAATGTGACTGAAGACAGGAAGGGATCTGTTATCATCCACAAGAGGAAAGTAACTCAGCGATGGAGCAGAAGGCTCTTTGACTTCTTTTCTTCCACTATGGCCCTCTGACCACTGACTGGTTTCCTTGGTACATGACTGCCAGTGGTATCAGTGGCAATAATTGTCCTTGTTCCATCCAGTTGATGCTGCAGTTAATCTCAATACCATGGAGAGAGCATTCTTCCCTTGGCTCTGATTGGCTTACCTTAAGTTGTGCTATCAGATCACTATAGTTGTCAAGGAATGCCATCTAATAATTGGCAATGTGGTGACAGCGATCAAATTCCCTCTGAAGTTATAGATTCTAAGAGACTAATTATGGGAAGGTGTTATGGGATGCATTACTATGTCTTTCAATACCATATGTCAAAGTCCTTACCCAGTGCATCTGTGAACATGCTTTTGTTTGGAAATAGGTTCTTGAAGTTATTGTTTAGGGTAACATGAGGTCATACTCGAATTCAGTGGGTCCTAATCCTATATAATTGATGACCTTATAAAAGTTGAGAAGAGACACAGAGATAGAAAGACAGGGTAAGGAGTCTATGTGACTGAAAATGCCTGAAGCTACCAGTTTCTTGGGTTCCTTAGAACCCAACGTGCCTGATATGCTGATTTTGGACGAGAGAGTGAGAAAAGAGTGTGCCTGTTTATACCAAAGGGCTGCATGCTGCTGGACTGGTAGCCTTTTAAACAAATTACAGACAAAATAGCTAGATAATAGTTTCGATTCACATATGTTTAGCATTTTAATAGATTCTTAGACATTACCCACTTCACCCTTTTAGTTCCAGGAAACTTAGGCCATAAAGAGTTAAGTGAACTTCGTTGTGAAGTTGGTGATAGACCTAGCTTTAGTATCACTTGATTGCCCACATGGCACTCTGCTGAGTGTCCGGCTCACATACGGACATAACTAAAGATGCAAAGCCCTCTCTACAAACCCATTGCATTGATTACATTTCATGGGGACCTCTATGTCTGTCTTAGAGGAGGCCTATGCTCTGTGGGATTTCCATGACTGAATTTCTGGAAGTCGATTTTCCAAGAGGTTTCTCAATTGCTGATCTTTTGGTTAAAAGCTGAGTGTGTTAACCAACTACATCACCCAGGGAATCCAAAGATAAAGATGTACTTTTCTTACTAAGAATTAGCACATGTGCTAGTGCACATCCTTTGCAATTTGTTTATGTTCAGCAAACTGCTGTTTTAAAAGCAATGTAAATATCAACGATATAAAGAGCTTCGATAGCTAGCATCATGGCGCAGAGGATTAAATGGCAAGCTACCCTGGCTATTAAGTATGACTTACCTCAGCCATGGTTTTCAATAACTTGGTTGGAAGCACCAGCTTGGATTTTTCAATGTATGGCTCCTGTATAAGAACCTGGAGAGCTAGATTTTTATAAAGAAGAGGGGAAAACATACATTTAGGATGCATTGTGGGTCCAGTTCCTGAATGTTGTATATTGGAAAGTGATCCAGAGAAAATATATCAGTGCTCAAAGATAAGGAGTGTAGTTGAGAGTTCTTCAGATTTTACAGTATGATTTTTAAAAAGGAATTTCACAGGCTCAAACAGATCACATCATGCCGATTCAAATAGAAAAGGCACGGGCATTTAATGAGTAGCTAAGCTCTGTGATGCTCTCTCCTAAAGCTTTTAAATTGCTTGCTAGCCTTCCATTGCCTCTTCACCATGTGTTCGAGGAGTAACAGAATGCACATATACACGGCGTGACATTTTATTGTCCCTCTTTGATGTTCACTGGAAGCATCATAAGCCACTTTACAATTCCTACAGGACACTGTTATTATTAGGATGGCTTTTCATCTGGCAGTTCATTTATTCATGCCGAAGAATGCTGTAAAGAATTATTGTGAATTAAAACACAAGAGCTCGCCTTTTTGATGTGTAACCAGTGACAAAACACCCAGTGCATGTTAATGAGCAGCGGTATATTTTTAAGCCTACACATTTAAAATTGTTTTTTGTAAATGGAAGGCATGTCAAATTCGGGAAAGCCATCTTCACACCATATTGATTCCATCTGCGTGCTGAGTGAATACGCTCAGCAGTTGGACACCATCAGGACTGGAGGAAGCACATCTCCGGTCTGCAGCACGCAGATGACCCCACCGTGCTTGTGGAAGGCAAAGACCATTTGCAGCACATCCTGATGAAGATCAAAACTAGAGTCGTCAATATGGATTACACCTCACCCTTATGAAATCCGAAATCCTCACAACTGGACTGGTAAACAACATCACGCTAAAAGGAGAAAATGCTAAAAATGTCCCAGATTTTATTTTATTTGAGTCAACAATATCTGTGGAAGTAGCTGCAAAGAAATTAAACAACCTATCACATTGGACAAAGGTGACACAAAAGACTTTTTAAAAGTAGTTGTCACGTTTGGGACTAAGATGCACTGGATCCAATCCATGTTTTTTTGTTTTTGTTTTTAATTACTTTTTTCAATTGTCTCATATGTTTGGGAAAGCTGTACCAAAGAAGAATTGAAGTCTTTGAATTAAGGTACTGGCAAACAATATTAAATGAACCATGAACTGCCAGAGTAAGGAGCAATACTGTTGTGGAAGAACTACAGCCAGAATGCTTCTTAGAGGATGGCAAGGTTCGGTCCCCTGTCCTGAGAACATACCAGAGGGGTTATCAGCCCCTGAAGAAGACGGTCATGCTTGGTCAAGAGAGGGTCAGTGAGAAAACTGAACACCCTCAATGAGTTGGTCAGACAGAGGAGCTCAAATATGACAACCATTTTAAGATGAGCACAGAACCAGGCAGCGATTCATTCTGGTGTGGATAGAATGGCCAGGAATGGTCACCCTACTGGGATGGCACCCAACAGTCAAAACAGTGACTGCAAGAAACTAACTCTCATATACTTTAGCTTGCCTAGATTTTATACATATTATTTTTATAAATCATTTTGTGTGAGTGTGCTGAAATTTTACAAATGTTTAAGAAGCGTTAGCATTGTTTTTCCAAGGGTTTTAAGTACTCAGCTCCTTTTTTTGTTTTCTCCATTTAGCCTATTTTTAAAAGTCTCAGTCTTCTTTACTTGCAATTCAAGAGTGACAAAACCATGTAGAAAGTGTGCAATGTATGGTTGTGTTGTTGTCGTGAGGTGCCATCGAGTAGATTCCAACCCACGGAGACTTGATGCACATCCGAACAAAACCCTGCTCCCAGTCCTTCCTGTTTGAGCTCGTCCTTGCAGCCAGGGTCAGTCCACCTTGAGGAGGGCTTTCCTGTCCTTGGCTGCCCCTCTACTTTACAAAGCATGATGTCCTTCTTCAGAGATTGGTCTCTCTTGAGACCACATCCAAAGTATGTAGATTGAGCTCTCCCATCCTTGCCTTTAAGAATACTCTTGGCATACTTCTTCCAAGACAGATAGCTTTGACCCTTTAACCTTCCATGGTACTTTCAGTATTCTTCTCCCACACCATAATGCGAATGCGCCCATTCTTCTTCCGTCTTCTTTATTCAATGGCTAACTTATGAGGCATATGAGGCAATTGAAATCACCATGGTTTGGGTCAGGCACCATAATCCTCAAAGGAAAATCCTTGTTTTTCAGTATTCTGAAGAGGTCTTGTGCAACGGGTTTACCTAATGGCACCCTTGACTGCTGCTTCCATGAGCACTGATTACGGATTCAAGCAAGACAAAATCCTCGACAATTTCAATCTTTTCTCCATTTATCATGTTGTTTTCTATTGGTCCACTTATGAGGATTTTGTCTATACATTAAATTGTAATCCACATTGAAGGCTGCAATCCTTGATCTTCACCAGCAAGTGCTTCAAGTCTTTGCTTTCAGCAATCTAGGTTGTGTTATCAGAATATCACATATTTTTTAATAAGTTCTTCTTCAAATCATCAGGTTGTTGAAACATTTTGATTGGTATTCCATCAATTCCTAAAGCCTTATTTTTGGCTTCAACTTCTGCCTCAGCCCCAGTGATTCTTGCTCAAATGGTGGAATGTTGCCTAGTCCTTTTTGGTAGACTGACTCTTTGTATTCTTTCCATCTTCTTTTGATGATTCCTGCATCACTCAATATTTTGTCCAAAACCTTCCAATGTAATGACTCGAGGCTTGCACATTATCTTGAGTTCTTTCAGTTTAAGATATACTGGGTGGTTTTCCCCCCCCCTTTTGGTTTTCTAATTCTAGGTCTTTGCATATTTCATTATAGCATTTGACTTCTCAAACTACTTAATTGTATAGCACTTTGGATATTGTATTATCAGCCTCTATTATGTGAATTAAATAAATTCTTCCCCTGGGACTTCTTTCTTCTACTCAACCATTTAAATGCCCAACAAATATTAATTGAGTTGCTACTATGTGCTAGTCTGTATGTAGCAGAGTGCCAAGCAAATCAACATTCTCCAATTGTGTGGAACTTTCATTCCAGTGGGATCAGGAGATATTGGGGAGGACGGACAATAAATAAATGAATGAATAAAATAAATAATATGAGTTATTGTTGTTAGGTGCCATCAAGTTGGTTCCAACTCATAGTGAGCCCAAGTACAACAGAAAAAAACACTGCTGGATCCTGCACCAGACGCATTATTGTTCTTACGTGTGGTACCATCGATCCAGCCACTGTGCCAGTCCATAGTGCAGGGCTTCTCTTTGTTGCTGTCCCTCTACTTCACCAAGCATGGCGTCCTTCCCCAGGCACCGTCTCTCCTGACAACCTAGAAAGTACATGAGACAAAGTCTCGCCACTCTTGTTTCTAAGTAGCATTCTGTCTTCAAAGAGTTTTGGGAAATTTTCATTGTTTTTTTAATTCCATGCTTCCATGAGCTTTTTGTGACCCCCTTCAGAGATACAGCACAAGATTTTCCAGTTCGCATTTTAAATAAATCTTTGTCTTTTACTGACAGTTTTTGATATTTTATAATTTCTTGTATGTAATAAATTCTCAGTAAATTTCTGTTGAAGGATGGCTTGAAATGAGAATATCGACCCCCCCCTCCACATGCTATATGGTATTTAAAAATGAGGCTTTAATTCATTTGGGAGCAGGAGTGTATAACGCAATTGGAAAATTGTAATATTCTTCAAGTCAGAGATTTCAGTCTTATTTATATTTATAGTATCAGTATAAATCACATCAGTTGGTAAATAGTAGGTGTTCAATAGAAGTGTTGTTTTTTTAATTTTATTTGGTCATGATAGTTACAACTGATCAGGAAATATTGGACCATTCTCATACTCTATTGAAATAGCCTGTGAATACAGAATATATTGATTTTCACAAAGAAAACACATTTGCTTAAGTAGTCCCCCACATGCCAATCTCTTTTCCCACCCTGTCCTAATACCTAGCACCAATAGTATGTACAAATGAAGAGTATATTTTGATGAAAACCAAACACAACCAAAAAACACTGGAATTTTGTATCTCAAAATACAATTTTGTATCCCTTTTGATTGGGCAAAAGTGAAGGTTAAGGCTGTGTGAACCTCAGTTACATAAGAACCCTTCCTTCTTGGTGTTCCGTTTCTTCCGTTTCTTTAAAACAAAGAGGGGGTCCAGTTGATTTTACTGCTCTTGTCTTGTGATTCTCTAAGTGTGGGACATTGTTCTCTCCCTATGGGCTAGTTTGTGCGGTAAATGCGGATTTGATTATTGAATCTTGTGTGTTATGAATTTAAATTACAGGAATAAGGTGACACATCTAATAGCCTAGAAAATGAGTGTAGCCACAAGCAGATAAAAAGGTGACCTGATATAATGTTTTTACTTTACTTCTCTTTCTTTTCCTTTTTGGTGGCTGCATGACTTTTTTGAAATGTGTGATCATAACAGCCTATTTCACCAAGTAAATGAGAGGATTGAAAGCTTTCTTAAAAGAAAAGGGCTTCCTGAAAGGCTGTTAGAGGCTCCTGTTTAAGTCTGCTAGTGAAACTCTTCCCTGAATTTACAAGCTAGTGTTTCCCTATCTTTGCAGACGCTGGGAACTACAGGAATAACTCTGGGGATCTTTAATTAAAAATCCAGACTAATAAGAAAGCTGATAATGGTGACTTTAAGTGGGAAAATAAGCTGAGTTATCATTCTGTTTCTTGGGTTAGAAAACAGATTTTTCTATTTGGTAATATGTTTGTCAGAACATTTACCATAACATTTTAAAATTTATTTTTCTTGAATTTGGGGCTAGATATTTATGGATTAGATTAAACACCTAAAGGTTTGTAACATAAAAAAATCAAAGCAAAACCAAATATTTAGCAAGGAAATAAAGCAGAAATTGTCCGTATCTTATCAGTAGCATCATAGTTTTAATCATATCAAATTTAATGCAGAATTTAAAATATTATCTATTCTGAGTTTCAGGGCATATATGATCATTGTTTATTATTACTAAGCACATTATAACATAAAGTTCTAGCTCTTAAACAATTCATCCCTTATCTCTATAAATCTATATACTAACCCTACATTGGGAATATATATTTTTTCATTTTACATATAAGGAGATATAAGTACAGAAATTTAAATTTCAAGGTATATAGTTCATATCTTATAGCTCCTGTTCCCCCCCACCAATGTTTTATTGGCATGTAATTTCCATATCATAGAATTTAATTGTTCAATCATTAAAACATATCAAGGGATAATTGATCACCGCCCCATCCATCCTAGAGCATTCCCAGCCCCATGGTTGCTTCGCTTCCACAGTGAGCAGTGAGGTCACGATCAGCTGCACTGCTCCCTCCCCACACCCCACTGAGGCCAGCCTTCATTATTTACTCCCAAACTCCTCTTCCCCTCCCCGCTGCCAACCCCATCTGTACATTACCTGTGACACCTTGTATCATTGCATGCCATTGTACATGCACTTCTGCAATTCACAGCTGGAAAACCCCACTGAAAACAATGAAAAACAAATTGCACTGAGGTGGTAAGGACGGGCTTAGTATAAAGACAAAAATGACAACAATACGTGAGGGAGAAGCCGAGCCATCAGCATTCAAGAAGCCAGGGAAAAAAGGTTTTGCATGGAGCATCTAAGAGGTACTTGCCCAGAACCAATTCAGGACGTGTCTATGGGGAGGTCAACTGGCCAAGTGCCCAGTTCAGTCCAGCATCATCAAAGTAACCTTACAAAGCTATGCTGGCCTCTGACCTCAAGTTGATTTTGACTTATCCTTTAATCATCCCCTCCCTCCACCCACTGTAAACCCAATCTACAATAAATCTTAGGTTGGCATTCACAACTCAGAAGGATGACATGCACCTTAGGTGACCCACGACGAGATCCCTGCGTTGCAAACCTCTCTTTTTCATTCCGTACCCCGACAAACAGTGCCACAAGGAGGAGTCGATGCAGAAAAGGAGAACGAAATGAACTGCCTTTAGTAATCTCTTATTTCTTTGGAAGGTGCCTAGCACAGAGGCCTGGAGAGTCACCTAAGGGAGAAACAGCTCAGTCAATTTTGCTTTCATTTCAAAGGGTAAAAAGTCTCTAAAAAATCCATCACACACACGAAAGAAATATTGTAAGAACTCTGACCTCTTCAGAAAACAGCATGCTTTGGAAGAAAAGCTTGTCAAGCCCTGGTTTGGCACCACCGGCTAACTCCCAGGGGATGGTCCCCGGGGGGACAACCTGGCAGAGATGGGACAATTCCGCCGAGTCTTCTGGGGGCCCGTCAGGGGGCTGATACTCATGTTTTTCGCTAGAAAGTTTGAAAACGAATCCTTCCTCATACTCTAACTTATAATGATTCTTTTTCCTTCACCGAGTACTCTGATACGGCACAGGAATTTCTGTCTAATTCAAGTTAGCTAAATGCAAATTAATTAAGTGCCATTTGTCCACATTTGACAATCTTCAAAGATAAGGCCAAGGAGTCTGCTTCTTCCATTTCCTGTCATACTAGGTGTTCAGAAGATTGGAACACCCCTCGTTGTTCGATTATCACCACATGACCCTGGCGAAGACAGATGAGTTCTGTGGGACTCCGTTTCCTCCTTTTTAAAGTGACAATCATAGCTGTCTCCCTCACTCACTAGCAGGAGTGTTTCAGGGAAAACCCCTGGGACACCACGAAGGACTTTGAGCTTCTAGGAACTGACAGGCCGCCATCTATGTCTGGTGTCATCTTCACCCAAGTTCTTCGCGCTCGTTCCGTGGACTTTAGGACATTAATATCAACCAAAACACATATGAAAGTAAGCAGAAATGTAACACAAGAGGAAGAGAAAGGATACATACATTACGTTTCTCATTAAGTATTTCTTTACAAGTAGATATATACTCATATCTATATATTTGCAGAACTTAGAAGAATGGGTCAGTATGCTATTTTGCTTGTACTAAGTGGTTGGATATAGTTTTAAAAATACACAAAACACATACATATGTTGCTGTTAGCATTGAGTCAGTTCTGACCCATTGAGACCCTCTGCACCACAGAGTGAAACACCTCCGGGTCCTGCTCCATCCTCACATCTATTCTTATGTTTGAGCCCATTGGAGCAGTCGCTGTGTCGATCCATTTTGTCAAAAGCCTCTCTCTTTTTGCCTGCCCCTCCACGTTACCAAGTGTGTCATCCTTCTCCATGCACTGATCTCTCCCGATACCGGGTCTCATGGATGTAAGGCGGAGTCTGGCCGTCCTGGCCGCTCAGGAGCATTGCAGCCGTACTTCTTCCAAGACACATGAGTTTGTCCTTGGAGGAGTCAACGGTGCTTTCAATGTTCTTCTCCAGCACCACAACTCAAACACATGAACAAAACTTGGGCTACCATCTGTTTTTATTAATAAAATTTTGTTGAAACACAGCCTCTTTTTTTTTTAAGTGTATTCTATGGCTGCTTTCATGTTGCAACAGCAGAGCTGAGTAGCCGGTACAGGCTTTGTTCCATAAAATTTAAAATAGTTGGTATGGTCATTCTTTACAGAAAAGTTTGTTGACCTCTGGAATAGATAAATTATGGTGGGGCAGCAATGAGCCTATTTATATTCCTCTGTAACTTCAGGCTCTTAATTTGCATGTACCCCAAGCTCTAAGAACAAGCCCAGCGTCATGATCCTCCCTTTGCAGGGTTCGTGCTTGGCTTTATGCTCTGTTGTCACTGATCTAGATTCCTAATGGTTGTTGAACAGATGCTCATGCATTCATTTTCCCCCTGGACCTGTTTCTGTGGCTCATCCTGCTGAAAGACACAGAGTTTTGCAGCATTTAAAGATCAAAAGTTCATCAAGATAAATGTAAAAGGAAAATGGGTTTGTATGGCTGAAGTGACCCTTCTTCATACTCATTGCCAGATAGAGTAATATTGATATGAATCCCTAGTTAGATGTTGTTTCAGATTAACTACAAATAAAATTTTAGTATCAGTGTGTCTTAGACAGTGTGTGTATTTTACCTAGCAACTCCTGTCCTATACAAGGGCTGGAAAGTTCTTTCAGAGTAATAATGTTTGAATCTTAAATATGTACAAGGCAATTGCAGAACATACAATAGAAATTATTTTAATTATTTTTAATTTATTAAAATTCTCTCCTCACTGTGTGACTCTGGTTAATCTTGGTCCTGGTTGAAGATTCTAAAGTGTCTCAATTTATAGCTTCAGAATGGAACTAAAATTGTGATTTTTCTTTTTGCAGTACTTCAGCTCTCACCAATGTCTAGGCCACTTTTCCCAGGGCTGTCACACTGCCACTTCTCTCTGAAAAGATAAGAAATGCCATTAGTCAAATAGAAAGCATACTGAGAACGTATTTAAAAGAGACTTGATAATTGCCAATAAGACTAGAGGTGATAAAAATATTGACCCAATATGTGGGGTTATTAATCCATGGAGTTGCAATATTTTACTGAAATTTAAGTGAAGTAAAAACAAAGATAGATAAGTCAAGGATGGTGTTACGCAGTTTATAAATTTGTTTTCTATTAAGGTCACCAGGAAGATGAGCTTGTTCTTCACCCTGGGTTTGAGTTGGGATCTTACGTCAATGTTTACTCACAGCTCAAGGTGTCGATAGACAAACTTTAGTGGTGCTGAAAACACATATTAAAGATGGACATTTTCATATTATAAAGGTTGTGTAAATTTTTGGTTTTGCTTTATCTAAAAGGTAATAAATTCAGGGACCTTGTAGAACTACAAATTAATGTCATGTTTTACACTAGACATAGTCTCCTTACATAACCAAATTAGAGTCGTTGAGTTATAGACTTGAACTATATTTTGTATTTAACGGTAGTACTCATGAAGGACTCCAAAGCGAGGAAGACCCTAAATTGAATATACTGAAACTATTTCAATACAAACATATGTGTGTGTTACTTGGTATTCTATCGTAATTTCTTCGAGTATTTGTGGAATGCTGTGTATGGTGCACTCAGGATGCACACATGAATTCCTGTGTGAAGAAGTGCATAGTGTACTTGTAATAAACCTCTCTAACTGCAATGCAAAACGACTGATAGAAATATGTGTATGGTCCTTGGGAGGACTTTGGGCGGCAGGTTTTCTAAACTGGATGAGACTGACAACACTTCTTAGATGAACATTTTATTTTAATTGAACCTTAAAATGTAAAAGTAAGTTAAACAGTGCATGTATTAAGGCCCTCTAGAGAAACTGAACTAATAAGGTACATACTGTAATTTTATACAAATAACACCATTTATATCGCTCTCTTCCCCTGGAAGGTATTTGTGTAAGTGCCACACTATGTTGTATTTTTTCCCCATTATGTTGTTGGGGGGAAAATAGTGTGGTGCTTTTAATAAAATACCTTCGTGGGGGTGGGGAGAGAGACTGACAAACAAACATAGAAGGCACGTGTTACTTGCATAAAGTAGTTTTCAAATAGAAGGCACATGAGAGCAACGGTGAGAGTGGGAGCGAGAGTGAGATGTTTAAGGACATGGCTCAGAAACAACTGTCGGGGGCTGGGAAAGCCAACACTGTAGGTTAGGGGTCAGGCTGGAGATTCTTGGACACCTGTATCTCAAAATCTGCAGGTGAGGCCGTGAGAAGAGTGAAGAATGAGGACATTCTAGAGACTAGCCTATCGTGTTCAGGTCAGATGGCAGGGAGATCCCAGCACACTCGCCTCCCCAAGCCTACAGGTCAGAAATGAGAAGAGTAAAGGATGGGGGATTCTAGAATACAGTCTATAGTCTGGATGCAGAGTACACCCTGGGTCAACCCACATTATAGATGATTATCTGTGTGCCTTCATGACACCTGGTTTACTCCTATGTGCCGACCTTAGCTACAGTATGTCCATAAAGTGCTCAGTCAAGCACTGGGCACCATTGCACATATGAAGAATTAGTCATCACACACTGGAAGTAAGTGGGGGGAGAGTTCATATAGAAAGAATTGCTTGAGGAAACATATGGAGGCAAGACATAACATTCTGTCAGGAGATATCATAATCAATTTAGAATTATTAAAACAAAGTGTGAGGTAAGGAAATTTAAACAATATGGCTAGAGAGGCAGGTAGGGGACAGATTCTGTACAATAGGGAAAAAAATGGGGTTATTACATAAGCTGAGCAAATCCATATAAATACTGTTTTATCTTTTCACTATTTGAGTCAGACCATTCTTTGAGAATCTCTGGAGAGTTTTAGGTTGGTTGACCTTGTCTGAATGCCAGTTCAGACAGACACTACGATGTAACAGATTTTTCAGACAGATGAGAAAATATTCCTAGAGAAATGAATGATAGCATCTACACCATCAATATCTTCTGTCTCAGAAGAAGTACAGTCAGAATGTTTCTTAAGGCAAGGACAGTGAGACATCATCATACATACTTAAGTACTTTAGACATGTTGTCAGGAGAGACCAGTCCCTGGAGAAGGACATTATGCTTGGTAGAGTGGAGGGGCAGCAACAAAGACAAGATGGACTGGCACAGTGGCTGCAATGATGGACTCAAACATGAAACACATGTGCGCGGCTGGTGCAGGACCAGGCAGGTCTTCATTCTGTTGCACACAGGGTCGCCAAGAGTGGGAGCTGATGCAATGGTGCCGAACACAGCACTATATGGATTTTTAAATAGGAATCACTTTATTGGGGACACGTAAAGCTCTTAGAACAATCCATATATCAATTGTATCAAGCACATTTGTACACATGTTGCCATGATCATTTTCAAAACATTTTCTTTCTACTTGAGCCCTTGATATCAGCGCCTCTCTTTTCTCTGTCTCCTTGACCCTCCGACCCTCGTGAACCCTTGATAAATTATGAATTCTTATTATGTTCATATATTACACCATCTGCTTCACCACATGTATTTTAACAAATAGTTTTTATATTCTGCAAAAATATGGATATGTTTTCTCCAATTCGATGAGAATGAATATGTGGAATATGATATGAGGGAGCCTCCGTCTCTTTTCTGTCTCACTGGTGGGTTCTGTGCTATCACGATTGATAAGAAAACAGCATGAAGTTCACAAAGCTTTGTTATTCGACAAACTTATGTTTGCCAAAAATCAGGGAAAGAAATCCATCAAATCCAGTGAAAATACATTACCAAGTTGAGCCAGGGAAATTGGATTTACATAGCCTTGGGAGTAGACATTTCTCATTTGCAGGACATATAATCTTCTGAAATGGTCCCGGTAAATGTTTAGAGACAGCTTTATCAGACTCTTTAGGAATTCACTCTCAGTATGGAAATGGCCTTCAGATATAGTTGTAATATAGAACATAACGTGCTTCTATACATCTTCCTAAACTGACATAAAGCATTAGATTCCAGGCATGCCATGCCATTTCTTATTTTCTGGAACCAGTCTTAAAATTCTTCAGGAGAAATGTAGGTGATGCTTCTCTTCTAGAATCTTCTCCTGCTAGGTGACATCTTAAGAAACTAACTGAAATAGTATGCAAGCCAAAACACTGAATTAAAATCTGAGTAGGAAAATATTACCAGGAGGTAGTCAACCTTTTGATGTTTTCTGCTATACTCGTTCGTACTCTTTAAAGGAAATTCAAAATGTCTTAAATTGCAGGCATAGTGTACTATAACTATGACCCTCAAAACCCATGATCTCCTACCCTGTAAGGAATATTATGATAAGCTTTCCCTCTAGGTTCCTTAAACTTTATTTTATTTAGTAATATTTAAAGCTTTTAAGCTGTCTTATGGTCTTGAAACATAATGTTTCACTTACAGCCTGGTAACTAATTTAAATTATTCAGAACAGCTGGTGGGTTTTAACCAGGAACATGTGGTTAGCACTACTACCAGGATTCTTTAGTTAGACAAAAAACCAAACCAACTCACTGCCATTGAGTTGGTTCTGACTCATGATTACCCACAAGGACAGACTAGAACTGGCTCTGTGCGTGGCTGACATTTTAACTTTAGACAGGAGGAGAAATCTTTATCTTAATTCCGTGGAGCAGCTGGTGGTTTAAAACCGCTGACCTCTCAGTTAGCAACCCAAAAGTGCAACTCTTTACATGCCCCCTGGCCCCTAGTAGTTGAACACCTACTAGATGGTAATTCATAATTTCTGCCTCTAGTTGTCATATGAATTCCTCTTAAGTTTAAAATTCCTATTCTATAAAACCATGTCTTCCAAGCTCACCTCAATGAGGACACACTGAAACACCCTATGTAAGGAAACATTCATTTTTTAAAAGTTGAAATTCCATTTTTAACTAGTATAAATCAAAGACCACCTGTAATACTTTATACATGTCATTATAACACGGGTTCCTTCAATATAATCTCAGAAACCCACTAGAAGTCTCTCTGTTCCCTCTCTTTAGATGTATATGTATAGACTAATCTTCATATGTACATGTATATATACATACATACACATGTATGTATACATTTATACATGTGTATATATATATTGAACTACCGATGCCTTCTAGACACACACACATACACATACTACACACAAGTATGTAGTTCAATACATATATATGTGTGTTTATATATACATATATGCATATACACACACATATGGTGTGTGGGTGCATGTGTTTGTGTGTGTGTGTGTCTAGCGGGCAATGTGGCTCAGTAGTAAGACTCAATTTCTATGTAGGAGACCCAGGTTCAATTTTCAGCCAGACAGAGCATCTTATGAGCAGCAGCCAACTATTACTGCCAGGATGCTGACCAGGTTTCAGACTAAAGGCTTCTAGACTAAGATGGACTTGGGGCTTCTAGACTAAGATGGACTTGGAAAAAGGTTTGGCAATCTACTTCCCAACATGAGACAACAAAAATCCTATGTATCACAACAGCTTGCACTCCAACGACTCATAGGGACAAATCAGTATTACTTTTATTCCGTTGTACCTGCGTTGGGGGCCAACTTGATGAAAGTAACAGCAACAACATCCGTGTCTATGTTTGTAAATGTGTGTATAAAACCAATCTCTTTATCTTTATCTCTGTCTTCTATCAGTTTATATATATATTTATATAAAATCTCCATGGAAACATCTACTAGGACTGTAGGAGAGAAATTTAGCAATAAATCCATCAAATCCAATGAAAATACATTACCAAGTTGAGCCAGGGAAACTGGATTTACATAGCCTTGGGAGTAGACATTTCTCATTTGCAGGACATATAATCTTCTGAAATGGTCCCGGTAAATGTACCATTGGGCTCCAAGGCTATTTCTTAGAAAAGGAGCCTAGTGACACCTAGGATAAGTGACATTCAACCCACTAGCTGTTCCATGGGGAAAATGAGACTCTTTCCTTCCCTAAAGATTTATAGTCTCAGAAACCCTATGGAGCGTATCTACTCTGTCCTATATAGGGTTGCCATGGCTCAGAATGGATTTGATAGCACAGGGAACTTTAAAAAATATCTTTTGAAGTTCTAGCTCTTAAGTAGAAACATTTCAAAATGGGAATGAATAAGAAATCCCTCATGCTCATATTTTGACTGATAAAAGACGGAGACTGCGTTAGCGGTCCCCAAGACCATCCCCAAGTTCAGTGGGTGGGTGGAAGGACTCATGGGAGTCTGCGTATTTTCATTCTCCTGACTCTGGGTTTTCAGAGCGTCAAAGGGCACAGAGCATGGGCAGCAAAGGGAGGAAGTGCATGGAAGGAAGTCTGAAGCAGACCAAGTGCAAGCTGCCAAGAGAGCTCTCCCAGCGCAGCCAAATGGGTACGTGCTCCAGAAGCAGTGGTGCCACGTGTGCTGGGGAGACTCGGTGGAAACTGCAGGCATTTCTTTGAGGCTGGCACCTTTGCTTAGCATGTACCCACATTCCAGAAGGAAAGCAGATGTTTAGCACAAGCCATATTGCACGCACCAACAGTTTAGGCGCTCTTAAAGTTCTGATAATGGTGGGAACTTTCCTCAAATCCTCATTTCTGTCCTCCAGCCAAGTGCAAACCTTCCAAAGTAGGTGGGTTTTTTTTTTCTGAAGACAGTATCCTCCAGTTTGCAGTTAACTCTTTTGGGCACAGAAACATATTGAAGTTTTTAGATTGTAGCAACAACTCGCCCCAGAGATTAATGTATTTTAGCAGTTGAATTTCAATTTTAATTGGGAGCTGTTAACTTCAAGGTTTCTTTTGGTCAAATAAACATCTGCTATCTATAACGTTTTTGCTTACTGAAAAATAAATGAGGCATAATTTCCATTACAATACAAAATTGTATTTAAAGTGTTTTATTTTGCAAGTAGCTAATTTCATTCCGTTTAAAACAAATTATTTCAACAGGTAAGATTTGTGGAATTTGTTTCCCAATTTGGGGGAAGGATGCGGGCTGCAGAAGTGGTTAAGAGCCTCTGAATTGAGGAGACGGAGTAAAGGGAAGACACAATTTAATCTAAAGTACTGACAATTGACTATTGGTATTTGGTCTTCAATAACTCTAGCTTCACCAATGGTTTCTCCATGCCACCCCAGAGTGGACATTTAAAGATGAAAATCTGATGTCATACTCACCCCATTCAATTGTTACGACTAATGTTTGGATATTTTCAGCCCCTCACATTCTGGGGGGATTTCCTTCTGCTACCGTGTGGCACATTGTCCTTCCCTACCCTTTTTTTGTACCTACTCCATAACTTCTCATCAATCCAAACACTACTTTTCTAAAATTTCTGTCTAGTAATGATCCAATTACAATAGATCTACCCATGTCCTAAACTCAATGCCATCGAGTTACATCTGATTCATAGTGACCCTGGAGGACAGGGCAGAACTACTCCTGCGGATTTCTGAGACAGTGACTCTGAGATTGAAAAGCCTTATCTCTCTCCTAAATTGCAGCTGGTGGTTTTGAATTGCTGACCTTGCAGTTAGCAGGCCAATATGAAACCCACTACATCCCCAGAGATCCTGTTAGGTCCATATAATAGGCTCTATATTTTTCTCGCTAGAGTTCATCACAGTTGCAAACAGTCACCTCTTTGTATGGCCATTGATGGAATTTTAGGTCCATGCTATGTGTTCAATAAATATCTGTCGCATGAAGAAGTTTGCAACATTTCATTTTTTCGATGCTGTCAGATCTACAGAATTGAGATCAAGGTGTAGCATCTACCTAAGGCATTTAAGAATGGCAACCAAACTGTAGCTGAAAAAGAAATTTTCATATGTCGTATGTTTAAGTCATGGACATAGAGGGCGTGTTCAGATTCAGAGTGGGTCCTCTGTCCCCCAAATTTGGTTTAAATGTTGACTGAAAACACCAGACACATATGAGTGTTTGGAATGGTTGCAACATGCATGATGTAACTTTGATGGGAACAGGGAAGGGCTGTTAGCAGGTCCAGTAGCAGCTACAGAGCAGGGGCAGGAGACTGGCTGGGGTTTCGTTGCTGGTGTGAGGGTTCTCGGATGTACAGCCCTGATTTGTGTGATTTGATCTTCTGACTGACTTTCTAAATTAAATTCTGATGATGGGGAAAGATTTTGGTACAAATTCATTTTCCATTCAGTAATTTATACATTATGTCTTCTGTCGCGTTGGCTGAACCTCCCTCGATGTAACAGCACTCCTCCCACTTCCTCCCTTAGTGCCCTGTTCTCATTCACCTTTTGTTCCTTGTCCTCTGAGCCTTGTTTTTAGAGACATGCTGCCTTCTCGACCTCACCTGGCTGCTGCTTCTGAGGAGTGTGTCCCTTGTGAGGTTGCTGCTCACGGCACCGGCCAGTTCGACCGCCATGGCTTCAGGTCCAGCTCAGAGTCTCAGGGATCCCACCTGTCTCTCTCAAAACAGAAAGTATCATCTTTTATAGCAACAATTTTGGATTTTCTTCTGAATTCTTCTCCCATATGCACAGGACCTGATGTACTCCTGAGCAGAGGCGTCCACAGTGGTCGCCAGGCACCATTTAGTGGAACCTGTGATGTGCATGGTCCTCTAGTCCTTTGGGCTAAATCGTTTCCTTGAAGCTTTGGTTGTCTTTATACCTCTTTCCTCTGGAAATGGAGACACTGGTGCTTCTTAGATGGTCATTCACTATCTTTTCAGATCCCCATTGCTACGGAGCCCTGATAAGTTGGGCTCTCTACTCTGGACAACAATTACAGTCTCAGAGATCCACGGGGGGTTGTTATCAGTCAGCATTGACTGGATTTCAGGGGGACGCACCACAGTCAGGTATAGAGCGTTGTCTTTGTGAACTATGGTATGTCCGTTGATTGAGGTATCCCTTGAGATTGTGATCCTAAGTTTCCAAGACCAGGGACCCATTCCTACAAGGGGTTTGGTTATGGCTCAGTAGCTTTCATAATTTCCCTCTGCGATATACATCACTTCTCTCTACTATATACTAAGACACAGAGAAATACATATGGAGAAATAGCCTCTGTAAAACACATAAAAGGGAGAGTCCAAAAGTTCATGGAAAACTGAACTCATAAGTAATGGGAATGGGATTTTCCAATAAATCTTTCAAAATCTCTCAAATAGCTATGGGCATCATCCAATTTACCTTCCCCTACCTGATTAGTTTGGATGTCTGCCTAAGTAGCCACTCATAGATTATTGGTTGCTATTATTGATATTACGAGATTGTTCATATAATAGTATTTGCCTTCATTATCTGTAACTCTTGTGCATGTCTCAATGTCTCTGTCTGCGTGGTTTTGTGGTAGTCACGTCCTTATTGTGTAATGTCTTTCCATCTAAATTATTGTGTGTTGTTTCCCCCTTCAAAAAAAGTATCCTGCAAAACAACCCCCAAACCTTACTGCCATCAAGTTGATTCTGATTCATAGTGAACCTACAGGACACTGTAAAACTGCCACTATGGGGTTGTAAGACTACATCTTTATAAGAGTGGACTTTCTCCCTCTTAATCCATTTAAATTTTGCTCTAGTTTTTAATATTTTCTGCATATTTTGTGATTAGATGCACAATGTGCAGCCTACTACACAACCAGGGTTCCCCTCTCCTTGGAAACCAGGAATACTCAATCCTTGATTTTTTAATAATAGTGGCTTCATACAACATTTGACTTTGGGGCATTGACTTATTTCACTCAGCATAATGTCCTTCAGGTCCATCCATATTGCGTAGGGCTTTGTAAATTCATGGTTCTTTAATATTGCATAGTATTCCATTGTGCAGATGTGCCATAGTTAATCCATTCGTGTGGAGATGAGCACTTCAGTTGTTTCCATCACTTAGTGTGAATGGTGCTGCCTTGAACATGGGTGTGCATTTATCAATTCATATCACGTCCCTTGTTTCTCTAGAAAGTGTACCTAGTACTGAGATTGCTGGATTACATGATAGTTCTATTTCCAACTTTTAAAAGAAGTACCATTAAAAAAAATCACAGTACCCAAATCATTTTTAGTCCCACCAGCAGTGTGAGAAATTGTCCCTCTCTCTACACCCTTGTCAGCATTTGCTGTTTTCTGCCCTCTTGAACTTCATTATTATTACTTGGGTGAGATAGTTCATTGCTGTCTTTCTAATGACTAATGATCATGAGACATTTCTTCATGGGTGGTTGACTACCTAGATGTCTTTTTGGGTGTCAGCTCATAGATCTGGCCCCTTTTTATAATGGGAATATCTGTCCTTGTATTGTAGAGGCGCTGAAATTTTCCATGACATTTTGAGCTTAGCTTCTTGTCAGATATATCACTGCCAGATTTTTTTTTCTCACAATAGATAGGCTATCTTTTGGGGGGAACTTTTTGATGTGTACTGGTTGTTTACCGTTTAGGAAGTCCCAGTTCTCTAGTTTATCCATTTTTGTTATTTTGATAGTCTACATATGCCATGTTAGGATCCCCTAAATTCATCCCTATGCATTTGATAATCATTGTAGCTTTAGATTTCACATTGAGGCCTTTGATGCATACTGAGTTAGTTTTGTCTATGGTGTAAGATTCAGCTCTTTTTACACGTTTGTGCAAATGGTTGTCAGTGTTGTCAGCTCTGTTTGTTAAAGAGCCATTCTCTTCCCTACTTAATTGATCATGGCCTTTTGTCAAAGATCTGCTCTTTGCAGGTGGGTGGACTTCCTTCTGTTGGTGTATCTGTCTGTTGTAGTAACTTCTGATTGGCGTGAGACCAATATGGCATGATTCATGGGACTAAATTTGGATATGTTTACGTAAGCTATTATGACACTCTCAAACATTCTTAAACCTACGTCTTGAGGCTAGTAAGAAGATAAACATCTTGTTGCCCAGTATGGTGCATTTGTGGGAAATCAAATGAGTACCTTTATTAAGAAGTGAAGGAATCACTATTGTTAATGTCTGGAACTCTGCAAAGGGTAAGAAGTGGCTGGGCGATGACTTAAATGGTGGTATTAATACGTGCAGGAAAACATATACTTTGATTTATTTAGGGTACTTCTTAAGTACGGGAGTCCTAAAATTGGTTACTCTGAATAATACCCAGAAACCAAACTCAAGGCCATTGACTGATGCCACATCATGGTGACCCTATAGGACATAGTAGAGCTGCTCCTGTGAGTTTTCAAGGCTGCCACTGTTCACAGGAGTACAAATCCCCATCAATCTCGTGCCATGCGGCCGGTGGTTTTGAACTGCGGACCTTGCAGGTCACAGCCCAACCTGTACTCATTACGGCACCAGGGCTCCCCTTACTCTGAATGAGGCACCGTTAGAAAACAAATTAGGCGCCTTGGTGGCTCCTGGTGCCCCAAAGGTGAATAGTTCGATACCACCAGCCATTCCATAGGCGAGAGACAGGACCTTCTACTCCCATAAAGAGTTACAGTCTTGGAAGCCCATAGGGGCAGTTCCACCCTGCCCTATTGGATTGCTATGAGTCAACATTGGCTCGATGGCAGTGAGTTTTTTGTTTGTTGATTTGCTTTAATAAGAAATTGTTGCAGCCATCAGCTAGACTAGATGGTGATTGCACAAAAGTTTTAAACTTTGAGTACATGAGACCAATTATTAGTAAGGGCATCCATTGACAATGTGACTATCTGTGGGTTTTCTAATTGTGCCGACTTGTCGATTTCATCCTTGATCAGGAATGTTCTGATAGCATAATGCAAAAAAGCAGCTCTCCAGGGAATGCTATCATATGTGGTATTGGCATTGCTATCCCAAAATGTATTGCCTTCCATCGCTGTTTACTTTGTTGGTCCCATATGGCTCCACAGGTAACTGAGGGATCAGGGAGAATGGTGAATTCTTTCTGCTCTATGACATATGACTTAGGACTGAGAACAAGGAGGCCATTTCATCCCACAGGTGATCAATGTCAGACTGTCTAAGTTTAGCTCAATCATTTATGAAGGAAGATTTGGTAGCAATTCCTAATTTTCAGGGTACAGCTTCCCTGAACCAAAGCAAAATGAGCTGCTGGGTACCAAAAGTCAGATGCTCCGTGCCTGTGAGATGTTCTGTTAATAAGAGAGCCCAGTAGGTAGCCAGCAAATGCTCTCATGGTATGCATCATAGAGCCTCTCTCCCTCCCTTTGAGTCGATTCTGGCTCATAGCGACTCTATAGGATAGCGTAGAACTGAACCTTGTGGGTTTCTAAGACTGTAGCTTTTTATAGGAGTAGAAAGGAGCCTACTAGGGAAATTTCTTACATCTAAAATCCATAGCCATCATGAGTGGTCCATAGATTTGCTGGTGCATGAAAGAAGATTGCAATGGTCTCTATAGTGAAGAAGTCTCTGTGTATGGGGTGCAACAGGTGTTGTGCTACAATTTGGACATCTTTCCAGCTTCTTGTAAAAGTGAGCCCTATTCATGATGGGCTTTTTTGAGGATAACAGCATCAGTGGGCAGTGAAATCTGTCAGTGAAGAATGTCATGCATCTAGAATTCAAACATACTTGAGAGTCCAACATTCTAATGATATTGGGCTTGTTTTAATGTTACTAGTGCGTAGAAGGTCAATAGTTACTTCATTGTAGCATCAGAGATGAAGCAACCTCTTGTCTACCAAATAATTTTCAACAAATTAACTGATTTGGTGGAGACAATGTGTAGGACAATGGCCCAACTCCTCTTTTGAGCTCTTTTGGGGTGAATGTGTACATGTCCTGAATGAATGTATCAAGTGTATTGTCTTAGAGGAGGATGTCATCAGCGTCATATCACACCAGTGCTCATGGAAGAAATGGGTTGCAGTTACAATCTTGCCTGCAAAGAGTGCATGTGATGGCAAGGCTGTTGAGGTGTCTCATGTGTAGTTAGATAACGAATGGCACAGAGTTATACACGTGGAAGCTGAATTGTAGAATTTTTTGTTGTATACATGTGAATTGTAGAATGTTTTGTTGTGTTTATTTTGCCATAATTTTAAAAATAGATGAAGAATAATTAGTACAAGGTAGAAGAAAATGTTCTAAAATTGATTGTGGCAATTATTGTATAACTTTTCTTGATGTGATTGAACTATTGAATTGTATACTATGTGGATGAAGTGTCAATAATATTGTTTAAAAAAAAGAGTTACAGTCTCTGAAACCCACAGAGGCATACTACCTTGTCCTGTAGTGCTGCCATCAATGGGAATTGCCTAGAAAGCAGTGACTGAGTTATTTTACTCCATTCAAAATCATAGAATATAGGGTATCTTGTTTAAATTTAGTGGGACCTGTAATTTGAGCCCCACTATTGATTGAGGCACTGATGATTTGCCATTTGGTGTATGTCAGACAACCTTAAAATAATTTCTACTTTATATTACATAAGACCAATAGCCTAATAATTATTTAAAATCTTTTAGCTGTATAAATTATCTTATTAAGTACATATTTCCAGTTGGGCCAAAGAATGGACTTCCTTTTCTATTTACTTTCCCTTAGCTGTGTTTTGGTTTGTTGTTATTATACATACTTCAGTGAGGGGGGGTCATCTCTACCATACTTATATTTATAATCTTCCTTCATATAATTTCCTGTTGGTATCATCAGGTTAGGGGCCTCCTCCATGGCAGTGGTTGCTTTGTAGGATTTAAAGACTCTTAGAGCTAATTGCACTTGGATTAACCTTGGATGTGTCATGGAGATGCTATGGTGTTTCTCCTGAAAACTCAGGATTAAAATCTTAGCTGGTAACAAATTGATACAGGCAACAGCAGCAACAACAAAGGCATGTTTTTAAAGTCTGCTCTCCTGTGACTTAGTTGCTCTGGGTTAACTGCTAACTGCAAGGGAAACAGTTTGAAACCACAAGCTGCTCTTGGGGAGAAAGATGGGCCTTTCTACTCCTGTAAAGAGGCACAGTTTCAGAAACTCAGCGGGGCAGGTCTATCTTGTCCTATATGAGTTGGCGTGGATTTGAAGGAAGTGAGTGAGTCTGAGTAGTGAACATCTGCTTTAGGGTTTAAGACGTCTGCTGTTACCTTAGCATGGTGCACAGGAAATGCTCTTCTCCCCACAAGAGATTACCTGATGATGGGCCTGTGTATTTCACAGGATATCGGTCATTTTTTCTGAGTCCTTCATTGAATGGGACCAACACACGGTTGAACCACACAAATAACAACCATAACATGAGAGTCCTTCTGCTGAGCCTCGCATCAGTCACAGCTCATGCTAGCTTCGAGGCTCATCATTCCATTTGTGATGCATTATCCTGTCCAAGGCACACAACGGAGGGCCATTTTAATAAAGGCTCCCATCCCCCACTCCTATTAATCTCCAAGGATCAAAACTTCATATGCAGGTCAGTTAAATCAAGAACAGAAGCTTGAGAGGATTCAGAAAACACAGCACAAACCAGAGCAAACCAAATCACAAGCCAGGCAGTAAGCAGCAGCTCAAAGTGCTCGCTCACAGCCAGGCTGCAGAACAGGTTAAACCCGAGCAAGCAAAAAAAGGCATCTGGCTTTGGTGGTCACTGAACCAATTGTTATGATGGCCTGAGTTGGATAGAAGACACCTTCCACCTAAGTTTGCGTCTGATATCAAGATTGATAGTGCCACTGATACACCACGAGAAAATAAACTGGTTTATTAACCACAGAATTAGAATTTTGGGGAGGTAAGGAGACGCTCTGAAATAGAGGCAAAAGGGCACGAGAGAGTAGAGGAGAGGAGGCTAGTTTGCATTGTATTGTATTAGGCGGCGGACAGGATGAGGGCCCCTTTGTGCACGGACCGGGCTTTCATGATGGGAATCTTCCAATATCGTCGAAGGAGGAGCAGCCACGTTTCCTTATCAGCTTGTGCAGATGTGGATACAAAGGGAAAGGCGAGGGATGTGTCTTAAGCTGTCAACCAGCCAGCAGTACAATCAGAGCCCGCCTTTTTAATGCCAGGTGGCTGAATACAACTGGATGAATATTTCGGAGTGACCTCTTTGGATGTTTGAGGGCTATTTTGGGTGAAAAAATGTAGTTGTCTCTTTTTATGTCAGTGACTATATAATTAAAAAAAATAACAAGAATAATTCAGTGTTAGGTAACTTTTCTTGCTTTCTTTTTGAATCCTCAATTTTTATATCATCTGATATAATGACTATACTACAATACAGCTTTACTAAGCCTATTATTCACATTATAGTCCTTAATTACTGTTCTAAGAGTCCAATACAAAATCGCCATGCCATCTGAATTTTATTGTGCTCTTATTCAGAACTCATCTAGGAAGTCAGCCAAGCAGAATGGGCACGAGCGGATAAGTGTCCCATTTCAGACAGTCATTACAATTAATGACTTATCTATGACCACAATATCTGAATTATTCTGTAAAAGGTCAAGTGTCTAACTCAACCAATGGACCCATTTAGGAATACTTCTCATATTATCACAGATTGTCTTTTTTAACTATGTAGGGAAGTTTGGCCCACCACTCTGTCTTAGAGCCTGGAGTTGTGGTTTAGCACCATGCTTCTAGAAGCTCTCTACTGGCGTGGACCATGTCAGACACTAATTTTCATCAAATGATTTCTCTGTCTGCTCTCCATAGAATGTAAGATCAATTATGGCAGGGATTCTCTTTTCTTCATTGTGACATCCCTGGTGTCAGTGTGTGTGTGTGTGTGTGTAATAATGGTTGCTGTTGCTGTGCTTGGTTTAGGTGCCATCCAATCGGTTCCAACCCATAGCGACCCTCTGCACAACAGAAGGAAACAGCCTTGTCCTGGGCCAGCCTCACCATAAGTCTTATGGTGGAGCCTCATTGCAGCCACTGTCAATCATCTTGTCCAGAGTCTTCTTCATTTTCATTGCCCCTCTGGTTTCCTGAGTACAATATGTCCTTCTACAAAGACTTGTCTTGCCTGAAATTGTCTAAGTATGTGAGATGAAGCCTCACCAGCCTTGCTTAGAAGAAGCATTCTGGCTGTACTTCTTCCAAGAATAATTTGTTGGTTCTTTTGGCAGTCTGTGGTTCTTTCCATCTTCCTCACCAGCACACGTTCTTCGTCAGTCTTCCTTACTCAATGTCCAGATTTCACATACCTAGGAGGAGAGTGGGAATTCCAGAACACTTCATTGTGCTCATGTGGAACTTGGACATGGATCAGAGGCAGTTGTGCAAAAGAACAAGGGAATACCGCATGGTTTACAATCAGGAAAGGTGAGCTTCAGGATCGCATCCTCTCTCCATACTTGTTCAATTCTATATTCTCAGCAGATAATTAGGGGAGCTGGATAATAGGAAACAGAATGTAGCATCAGGATTTGAGGGAGGTTTAATAACAACCTGCAGTATGCAGGTGACATATTTGCTTGCTGATTGTGGAGAAGAATTGAAACACTTGTTGATGAAGACGAAAGATTGTCGCCTCCAGTGTGGATTAGAACTCAATGAAAGGAAGACCCAAATGCTCACAACTGGACCAATAGGTAACATCATGATAAATAGGGGAAAGGTTGAAGTTGTTGAAGATTTTGTCTACTTGGATGCACAATCACCGCTCATGGAAACAGCAGTGAGGAGATCACATGTCATATTGCATTAGATAAATCTGCTGCACAAGACCTCTTTAGAGTATTGAAAGGCAAGGATGCTTCTTTGAGGAGTAAGGTGCACCTGCACCCAAGCCATCCAAGCCATGGAATTCTCCATTGCATCACATGCACATGAAGGTTAGACATGGAGTGAAGGAACACTGGAGAAGAATGGGTGTGCTTGAACTGGTGCAAGAGAACAGTATTGAAAGTGCCACGGAACGCTGAAGGGCAAAGCAGATCTGTCTTGGGAGAAGTAAGGCCAGAGTTCTCCTGAAAGGCAAGTTTGGCAAGACTTTGTCTTCCATATTTTGAATACATTGTTAGGAGACACCAGCCAGAGAATGACATCATGTTTGGTAAAGTGGAGGGGCCGTATGGGTTGACACAGTGACTGCATCAATGGGCTTAGGCACAGGTACAATTGTGAGGATGGTGCAGGACCGTGTACTGTGTTGTTCTCTGGTGCATAGGCTTGCTATGACTTGAAGCTGACTCAATGTCTCCTAATAACAACACCAACAACAACCACAATACGCGGTCCATAGGACCCTCTCAGATAGCTGAGAGGCACGTCAGTAACTGAGGGGGACAAAGCATAAACAAAGACATCAAGAAAGAAATGACTTTGAGTTCAGCTGATTATGAAAACCTATTATCCATTGCTGCCTCTCCAGTAACCTCCAATGGACCCCAAGCCTTCAATGACATCCTCACAATGCGTAAATCTTAGGCAATCAAATATGTCTGAACGTGCATATGCCATTATTGCGTTCTATTTTATAAGAGTCAAGAAGAGGAAGTATCTAATCTTCTTTCACTTCAGTAGACAGAGGCTAGACCATTTCTCACCTATGTCTTGATTCCTTGTAAAAATGCCTTGGTGGGCTGCCAAAGCTACAAATGTTGACTATACTATATTAAGAAATCATAGTGTTTGCTTAGGCATTTGGTTAAAGTGTAGTTTTGAGTTCTGTGTCTTCCTGGTTAATTAACCCCTATAATGGTGATGGGATGTTGTAGTTGAGCCTGTCTGACCTGGACGGATGAACTCTTCTACGTTCTGCTTCCCTAAGGACAGTGACAAAGAAGAATATCTTTGGAAGGAAACACACTCTTTTTCTCTGATGTGTAAAAACAACGAAACAAAGCCACAAATAAAAACTGAAAACAAAGAAATTCTGAAACTGGTTTTAAATACAATGAAAACATACTCACCAAGATTCATATAGTTTGTTTCTTTTTATTTTCTGCACAAGTAAACAGAGGCAATTCAGATTTTATGAAATGAGTTACCTTTAACTTTAGAGAACTCAGAACCTGAAAAAAATGAAGTTGAGTTAAAGTACTTTTCACAGACTACTGAAAAATCTTTTTTTCCTTTAAAAATAGGGTGGTTATTTTCCCCTCAGTCAGGTAGCTTCTTCAGGGTTGACTTGCCTTGTGCTTGAATCTCTCTGAAGGCCTCAGTCCTGTAGGTCTGGATCCATCACTCATCCTTGATGTGACCCCACTGCTCCCACATTGGACTATTGGGAGCCCTTCCCTGGTGTTTCCTGTATCCCTTTGAGTTTCAACTCTGCCTCTTTCCCACCTTTCACGGATCTGAAATATTGAACATGCCAGTATATTTCCTTCCATTAGTAAGCAGGCCATTCTGGTCCACCACGTGTGAACGTTATTGCAATTGTTGCAGGTCATATGACTATTCCACTTTGTTGGGACCAGTGATGGGGTGGGTCCTTGTTCCTACACAGGTGATCCAGCTCCACAGTTCTGTCTTAACATCTGCTTCAAAAGACCATGCTTTGCCTCAAACTTCATAGATTGGGCTCTGTGGGAAGCATTTTTTGAGGAAGACAGTATGTCTTGAGGGGTCCTTTGCAAATGAAACAATACAAAAACTTGTCTAAAAGCAACGTTTGCTGCTTACCACCAAGTCAGCAGTTTGCAACCCACCAGCGCTTCCCCAGGAGAAAGGTGAGAGAGACCGCCTACACCCATAAGGATGGACAGACCTGGCCAGTAGGGTCACTGTGAGTGTTTGCAGGAGGTGAGGAAAGCAGGCTGGCAATAGAGCTGTCACCAAGCCTCAGCTAATCGCATGGGTTGTGGTGAAATTCGAATGTCCCCTCTACGATGCCACGAGTAAAGGCCCAGGGTGGAGGTCTTTGTACCTTGTGTTGAACAGCCCTGTGAGAAAGGGATGTCATGTTGGGCAGAAATGCTCTCTTCAGCAGAGTCATTCCAGAAAGAGATTCGACTGCATGCTGACCATAAGCAAGAAAACCCCACCTGTTCGGAAATAAACACTACACGCCCGAAGCAGGGTCTGTGCATGACCCTGCAGCTAGAAATGAGGAATGTGTCTACTGTATTACATAGAAATAAAGCCCGGGAATTTCAAATTTCTGCAGTGCTTTCGACAT
Source organism: Tenrec ecaudatus (assembly GCF_050624435.1). Lineage (NCBI taxonomy): Eukaryota > Metazoa > Chordata > Mammalia > Afrosoricida > Tenrecidae > Tenrec > Tenrec ecaudatus. The sequence continues at coordinate 136,814,032 of NC_134532.1, forward strand.
AACCAATGAGCAGAGTGCCTATCCAGTGTTGCATTTTCTTCTCAGAAGCTGGCTGAATGACCCTTGTCAAGACACTGGCCCGTAACATCTAGCGATGGAGCATTCTCTTTAGGACGTTGCTCAGGATTTGAACCTCCTCATCTCTCCTGTTCACCTTGACCCCACCCTGTGATCATTAATTTTGCTTTTCTAAGCCCAAACTGGATTTTGTACATACCTGGAGTTTCCCTTGGGAATTTACACCTATATTTTCCCTACCGATTTGTATTTTCCGATCTCCTTCTACCCCATGAACTTTGCTCCAGTCAGTTTTCAAGCTGGCAAAGCGAACTCATCTACAAGCATGTTCATTGGAGAGGAATACGACATGAAAAATGCTCATCTTTTGGCATGCTTGACTAATTCTTTAAAAAAACCCTTATGATGGAAAACAATTAAGCCATAACTGAACTTTCAGAACATGTTTAAATGTTGTAGAGAGTCTAGAGATTGGGGCAGATATAAATAGGATTTAAATACCAAAAAGATGTTCGCCCTGATTCAAAGGCTACCATGCCACACAGAAATGCCATCACAAATATATTAGGCTGGATAGGTCGTAAGAAAAAGCCTAAAATAATATTACTTATTATGTATTTTTTAAATGTACTAAAAAATTGTCTATTCCCAATCATAATTTGAGCTCTATCTAAATGATATGTACACATATCATTGTATATTTCCAGATATACAATAGAAGGGGGGTGGTGGCACTGTGAGTTAAGTGTTGGGTTGCTAAAAGAAAGGCTAATTTTTCAAATCTCCCAGCAATGATGCTGCTGTGTGTGTGTTCTTGAAATGATGGACAGTCTTGGAAAATCTACGGAGCAGTTTTTTTAGGAGGTATTGGCTGATCAAGGTGTTTACTGATGGGTGACCAATTAGTCCCCTGTGCCTCTGTGTCTTTGCAGACAAAGGCATTGCAAATGACTGTTATTTGTGACCTTGTTGCTAAAAACATTGAGAGATATCTCAGTTATTTATGATCTCTTTAAGGCTCTCTTGAATCTTGCATATCCATGTGATTGTCTTAGAACATAGTGCTTTTATTATTCAAATGTTAAGAAAGTGTGACTAGTTAAGTAACATTTGCATAGATAAGAGTTTAGGAATATTTTTTAAGTTCTTTGATCTTTGTTTTGTAACCAATCCCATGTAAGAAGAGTATAAAACCCAAGATTCGAATATACTCAGGACTTCAGTCCATCAGACTGCCGTCCTCCCGATCCCATGCTTTGTACATATCTCTTTCTTTTCCTTTCCTCCGCACGCCTCATTTCAGACCCAGCTTGATGCTGGAAGTTCTATTCTGTCCTAGATGATTGACATGAGTTAGAACCGCCTTGATGGTCCTGGGCTTCTTGAGATGTAGTGTTGTAGTTGAACTCAAGCTAATCCCTGAGTCATAACCATGGCCCTTTCTTAACCATGATATGTTCATTGACTGAACTTGTGGAATCAGATCACCGGCTATTTCTTTCTATTCTGTCTTTGTTTGGAAGTTCCACGGACACCTGTTCAGCATAATAGCCAATTCACAAGTCTTCACTGACAAACAAGTGATACTTGATCAGGAAACGCATTGGCCAAGAATCATAATTAAGTCTCCCAAGTAATGACAAGAATTCTACTGTTAAATAATCATGGCTGGGTATAATTTGCCCCCTAAATAATCACAAGCTTATTGTATGAGTAGGCTTGCATGTAAAGGGCAAAGGGATAATGTCCCACCAATGAGTTGGCCCTTCTAGCCACGATTCCCATTTTGGAGGGCATTCTCTACTACACTAACGGACAGGATCACTACTAACTCACTGTCACCGAGTCAATTTGGATTCATAGTGAGCCTATCGGGCAAGATAGAACTGCCCCTGTGAGTTCCAAGACTTTTCACAGGAATGGGAAACCTCATCTTTCTATTTCAGAGCAGCTGGTGGTTTTGGACTGCTTATCTTGTGGTCACCAGCCTAAGGAGAAACCATTATGCCAAGAGTTCCTTAATGGACAGGATTGGTGTGGCATTAAGACCTGACCTTAGTAGAGGGTGTGAACAAAGTCACACCCTTTGTTTCCTTGGGGTTTCTATAAGAGTACTTGACTAGAGGATGTGACTTAAAACATCATCCTTTTTTGTTTGTTTTTGATTAAAAGATAATTTTATTGGGGGCTTCTACAACTCTTATTACAACCCACACCTCAATTGTATCAGGCATATTTGTACATATGTTGCCATCATTCTTTTCTAGACATTGACTTTCTATTGAGCCGCTGGTCTGTCGTCCTTTGTTTTTCTACCCTCTTCAAAAACCAAACCTCTATTTCCTTACTGAGCTTTGGAAGAAGCAAGGGGACCTGCTGTGATTTTTGCACACTTCTTGGCTTCTGGCTCTGTCCCCTGCTTTTGGCTTGGCTCTGCCTGATCTTAGCTTTGGGACTGAACAGTCTCCACAACCAGGGGAACATATCCTTAAAGTTGTCTGAGTTTCTGTGGGATGCTGCAGGGAACCCTAGAACTCAAGGACAGGGGGGAAGATACTCAAGGGAGGAATCAGGGGGAAATGGAGCAAAATAGCATCTTTGGAAGAGCTTGGACATTTGAAATTTTTTTTACCCCTTCAGATCCTTGGAACTACTCTAGTATTAATTATTTTAAAAGAAATCATTACTGCACTCATTCTGCTAATACCAAACAAAACACATGTCAACGATTCCTCTATCCCATCTCAACATAATTTATTGAAAAAATGTAAAACCCTTGTTATTTTATTTTTAAAGATGGATGTGATTCATTGGATTCTTTTGAAATCATATTAATCCGATAATAACTATTAATTACAAATGTCACATCCACAATAAAACATTAACTGAGGTTGACAGTGCATTAAAATTTGGCCTGTACACTAGGTGATTCGAATAATCTGTGATTTTTAAAGAAAGCAAAAAGCACTATATTAAACTTATAGTGCTTTTTAATATTTCATCATTATAGATCATTCAAGCTACAAAATAAAGAGTTCAGAATGTTAGCATATCGTCAACCTGGATTAATGTTTTCACTGTGGCTACAGGATGTGGAATGAGTAGCTCTTATAAAAACCAAAAACTAGACCCATTGTCATTGAGGAGATTCATAGAAAACCTATAGGACAGAGTAGAACTGCTCTTTAGGGTTCTGAGACTGTAAATCTAGACAGCCCAATGCCTACTCACAGTACTACAAGGTCATCTACTCCTTTTATTTGAATTATTATTGTGACATTTTAACTAATAGTGAAATGTCACAGATAATATTAAACTAAAGTAAGTTTATGTAGCATAGCATTTTATTTTGTCATGAGACGTGCAAAAAATGCCCTGTTTACATATTTTTTACAAACAACTTAATTATTGACATTTATGTAGCACATTTTAAAATAAAATTTAAATGCATTATAATGTGTCATGGCTTATTTAGTTTGGACATGGGTAAAATCTCTAAACATTAGTTTTGCAAAAGTGTCTATAGTTTCATCTTGTAGGAACAAATACCGATTTTAATTCATATTTAATTCATGGAGTCGATTCGGAGTTACAGAGACTCTTGGGCAGCGTAGAATTAGTCCTCGGGCTTGTCTCCAGTGCAGCGAGCTGCAGTCTTCTGCAGAGTAGCTGGTAGGCATGGATCACCGCTCCTTCGGTTAGCAGCTCGCTGTCTGATCCACTACATAATCCTACTGAAGAATTGAAAAGTAGTTGGTATTTTTCTCCTTTACATTATTTAATTATATGCAGAAAAGTAACTTTAAAGCTTGAACATTATCTATTAACTCTTGTGTCTTTAAAGAAATTATCTTGCTCTAAATGGTTAAGGGTTACACGATCACATTTGCTGAAGTCTTGTTAAATAACTTCAAAAATTATGTTATTGGGTACTTCCATCCTTCCAGAAGTTATTTTTTAAGAAGAAGCACTAGCACTGTTTTTAAATATGCCCTGCAACTAGACTAACGGACTGAATGAAGAGCCCTTCGCTCCTACGTGAATTTACAACTTGTCCTGCTTGAAGGAGACTTTTTGCCACCCTGAATATGCATTCGTGTGGACAATTTCCCAAATACTCTCCTTTTGCCCCTTCCTTATGACAGTGTGGGCTAATAAAAGTGTACAACTGTGCTGCTAAATAGAATGGGTGCCTGTTTACCCTTGTGGGTCCTTGTACGTGTACTACCTTTCGAATTATTGACAGTTCACTGAGCAAGATAGGAGGTGCACCAGTTATGGCTGCTGAAAGGGATTGGTCAGAGAAGTTGGTCTTTCAATTCAAGAGGTTTATAGAAACCATGAAGGAGACCATGAGAGAAGTTCTAGATTTGCCTGTGTGCTCATGCAGGATAGCCCTTGAAGGAAGAAAGAGGAGGGGAGAGAAGCTGTATAAATCAAAAGGGAGAAAGGCAGCCCTTCGATCCTGCAATCAGTATGTCCCTATAAGAACAGTTGGTTTGCAGCCCTGGTTAAAGCAACTTGCTATTTCATCCTCTTTTTGATTTCTCTCAACTTCAAAGTTTATAGTTCATTATGGTTGCAAATCATTTCTCTCTTGCCCTCTTCACTCCAAATCAGTTGCTAAGTCCCTGGAAGAGAGAGTGACCTGTGAATTTATTCTTCTCATTATATTGTTAGATTTTTCCACATCACTTAAGGGATGGACTTGTTCGTGTAAGTTCAGCACCTCTCCAGGATTCAAGTTGACATTTCACTTAATTAATAGCCCCGATTGGCTTAGTTTTTCTTGGGATGCATAATTAAAGCAATAATACTACTTGTTCAGTGGAATTAAGATTTCATTTTGCTTTGTAAGTTAATTGCCTAAATGTAGTATTTGTTTTTCTTGCTTCAGACTCATTATTACACTCATCAATATTAAAATAAACATAGTATTGAAAGTCTATCCTTAGGAAAGTAAAAGAGTGACTATAATAAAATGGACTCCGAATGTTTTTAGACCTTTAAGGTAGAAGCATGTGCTTGAATTTCATGGAGAGTCCTTAGAGACCGTAGTCTTGGCATTGCATCTTTTAAGCTATTGATTTTTGTGTATTCAATCACCAGTATTGTGTCTGACCTGACACTAAGTACGCCACAATAAATATGCCTTGCATGAATATGTAATCTTCATTGAATCAATATGAGAGTAATTTGAAAGAACTCATTTTTAGATGAAATTACTATTAAAATGATAATGCACATTATAAATAGAGGCAGACCCTGACTTATGGATGAGATCTAGTCCTAAGTGTGTCTTTAAGAATTTGCAGGTCAGTGTGAGCCAGTGCAGGGGGAAGAGGAGGCTTTCTGTTTGTGCAAAGAATGAGAGCCTTGGAAACACTGTACCGGGCTGCTAGGAGTCAGAATGGACCCAATGGCAGTGGCTTTGGGTCTGTGGAAGCCCATATCTAAAGTATATTTATCTCAATTTAGTTTTGTAAAGTTTGGAACAACATTGCTATTTTCCAACTTTTTGGCTTTGTGATCTATTATGATCATTTGCTAGTATCATAATGTATAAGTAGCTAGGTAGATTCAATAATGTGCTTTTGTAATAATTAATTTATTAATCAATTTTATTGAATGTTGTTTCCCAGTTTTATTATAGTTATAGATGAGTTTTGCACAGGGACTTGATTATTTCTTTGTCATAAATGTTTGGGTTTATAAATGTGGCTAAGAAAATAACATACATGTTATTGCCATGGAAATGCACTAAATCAAATTGCATTTTGAAATATTTCAATACCTATTTCCATGCTGCCCAAAGTGTTGTACCAATTTTTACATCCAGCATCCATTAATTCATTCAGCCGAAGTTCAGTGTTTATTTTATATTGACTGGACATGAATAAAATGTGGTAGCAAGAGGAACAGATATTATGGGGAAAGGTAGCAATATGAGTTTGTTTGTTTGCACCAAATACTAAGCATTTAAAAAAGTATCTTAGCAATTTGATAAGTAAGAGTACCCTATTTTTTATTTCTTTGCAAGTCTTTTTGAAAACTTTGACAATCATTGAGTTTTCTATTTTCAATTGTATATTTTTGTTGGGATATTTTTTTTCCTACTGATATATCAAGTTCAAATATGTGATCAAGAGGTTAGACTATAATTTTCTTTTATCACTGTCTTTATCTCCCAAGTTTACCAACCTCAGAAGCTTAGCATCAGGTATTTCTTACTGTGTTTGTAGTTTTATAATTGTTTGAATAAAAAAGTGGTATTAGTACACCTTTATAAACTAACCATAAGAGCCCTAGTGAGTGGTCTTGTAGGTTAGGCATTGTGCTGCTAACTGGAAGGTAAGTGGTTCAAATCCATCAGCCCCTCGGTGGGAGAAAGATGTGACACTTGGCTTGTGGAAAGATGTCTGCACTAGAAACCCAATTAAGCAGTCCTGCTTACGCGTTGGACTGCTAACTGCAGTGTCAGCCGTTTGAACCTCCAGCCGCTCCCCAGGAGAAAGGCAGAGCTGCTCCCACAAAGAGTTGCAATCTTGGAACCCCCGGGGGGCAGTGCTAGTCTGTCCCATAGCGCTGCTATGAGAGTTGCCACTGGCTCAAGGGCAATGCGTTGGTTTGGTTTGGCTGTCCCACAAGGTGGCTAGGAGTTGGAATAAATGAAAAACAATTTGCCATTGCTGTTATTTAAATTCAGTGTAAGAAACCAGATGCTTTTGACTTAAATCAAAAAATAGTTTATTTCTTGTTAACGTTCCACCAACATAATTCATTTACCATACATTTAAATAGTTCACTAACATTAATAATAGATATGATTCCAGGATATTTCTTCCTCCTTGTTTGCTCTCCTTTGCCCTGCCCACCACCCCTGGCTTGTGCCTCTGAAATGATCCACCCAGTTGTTGTCTCTTTAGGTTTACCTATTTTGGGTTTTATATACAGGAAAACATAGAACAGTGAAACAAAACACAAATGGGCCAACAGTGATGGAATGAAAGAGAAAAAAATCCTCAATCAAAAACCAAGTAGAAAAAAATAAAAACTGGAACAATTATGCATTAAATCAAGCAAGAGATCAAATGAGAAGGTGTCACATTTTTACCTAAGGACAAGCGCAGGAATCTACCCTGCAATGTAGCTAACCAGGCCTTTCTCACCCCTGCTCCATAGTCACAGAAGATTCATGTTGGGCTTAATCCACATGGGCCACCATGAAAATGGGCTTTGGGCTTTCCCCATCATACATAGTCTTCTGTGAGCCATGTGTTCAGGATTTAAACTCCAATATCATTCTCTACCCCTGATTGGGTTTTTATTTATGATTTCCAATTCCTGGGTCACTTAGACTACTTTACTTCCTTGTGGACTTAGCTAATGGCTCACTGAAGTGGCAGCGTGTTTTCGGACAGCTGGGCACCATCTGCTTTCTTCACTACACTTTGCACTCTGCCATTGCACCCCATCTTCAGTGATCACTTCATGACGTAAGAACTAATTGCTCTTCAGTTAGGCTACTATTCAGTCCTAGATCAAAATCCTTTTACACATCTATGACTTATATATGTCTCTGGTACACTTTAAAGACATAAATGTTATTTTGTTAAAAGATCTAAGTTCTCCCCTTGGGCATGTGGTAGTTCTATTGATGCTGCCATATTAATTTAGCCAAATGTAGAATATAAAACACTGTTTAGAAAAAGAAAGTATACATTTATAGGACTGTTTTTAGACCAAAATATATGGATGGTTGGTTTGTAGAGAATAACAGTTGAGGTGACTGGACACGATGCTAACAGTGAGGGCTGGAGAGAGGGAAAGCCTTTCGATGATATTCATTCAGAAAGCTAGAACTGGACTGAACCTGTCATCAAAAGGCAAAGGGAGTATGGAAATAGCGCATATATGGTAGTCTTGAGTTGCCATTTATTGGGCATCTTCAAGAATTTGAACAGCTGGCTTAAATTTGCCTAATATGAACCCCTCATCCTGCTCTTGTTTTCAGAGTTTCCTGTTACAATGGCTTAGTGGTGACACCCCATAACCATTTTTTATTTTATTCTTGTCAATGTAGTATTCACTGATGTCTTAGTTGGCTCGTGCTTATATAAGAGAAATACCACAAGTGGGTTCCTTTACAAAACAGAAAAGTATTTTCTCACAGTTTAGAAGGTCTGCTCCTATGTCAATCTGCTCATATTAGATCTCAAAGGTGATTAGACTTAGGATACAGCCAGCCTCATTAGCCCACAAAGAAGCCCCTGTTTCTAAATGGGTTGCTTCCACACTGTATAGAGATAAGGATTCCAACACATATTTTGAAGACACCCAACTCAATCCATGGCAACTGATCTCTGGCCTTTATTGTTTGGTTTACTGTGTGTGCATGTCCTGCTGTATTACACTGGGGCAGTCCTTAGCTCCCAACAGATGCTTCAGCAGGGGGTGGCAGCGTCAAAGATAACGTCTGAGAGGGCCACAACCTCAGTACCTTCCAAAGACACAATCTGTGTCCAGCTCACACTTTAATAGGTGCATACATGTGGACTGATCAGTAGAAAGGTGAAGTCGTGAAATCACCCCTCCCTTTTTGTTAACTATAGTAACCTCATAGACATGGGGAGAAGCCAAAGAACTACATGTCTACAGAGCCTTAGAAGTTCTCAGATAAACCCCTACCTTTCTGTGGTCTCTGGTTTGTTCCACTCCAGGTTTCTGCCTGACCCCCACTTCAACTCACAGTACTCTTATGTATGTCCTGGCCCATTTCTACTGAATTATCATATACTGAGTTATGATATACTGAGTTATCATATACTGAGTTATCATAGTACAGGGAGGAGCCATTGCTTACCTCCCTTGTTTCCTCTGTGTACCTTTTTTGCTGATAGTCCTAATACTAATTCATTTTCTTTTAATTCAAATAATCTCTGTATTATATATATATATATATATATTAATAGAAACTATCCATTTTAAATCCAGAAATCTTGCTTAAGTAAGTAGTGTATGGGTTGAAATAATGTGTAGACATCATCAAAATCTGTAGCAAGTAATTGCATTTCAAATCATACCACCCTTGCTATCAAAATTTTTGTCATAAAAAAAATCAGAGAATTTTATTGTGTGCTGAGGAGTTCATTCTGAGTCATACTCTTTATTCATATTTGGGTTAAACTCACCTATTTGGGCTTCTCTCCATGTCTCATGGCTCTTGTCAGACAGGTTCTATTTTTCACTTAAAATCAATTTGTTTATAAAGTAACACCTTTCCTCCTTTTATATGTCATTGCATCAATTTCCTTCAGTCAAAATATCAATGTTCTGTGAAATTCTGAGCCTAACTTTTAGGCAGTTTTGAATTTTGTCACTGTTTTGGGTATTGTACCCCATTATGTTTATAAAACCCCAAACCAAACTAACCACCATCCAGGCAGCCTGACTCTTCGCGGTCATGTAGGATGGGGAGAACTGCTGCTGTGGGTTCGTTTCCTAGACTGTAAATGTTGATGGGAGGAGCAAACCTCATCTTTCCCCCTGGGAGAGGCTGGCGGTTTCAAGCTGTTGACCCTGTGGTCAGCAGGCCGGTGCTTCCCCACACCACTATGGCTCCTCTTATTTTATTTATTTATTTTAACATTTTGGAGCCTGGTGATTATATTTTTCAGCAATTAAGGATATAAGCTCATCATCATTACACATAAAATCCCTGGCCTGTTCTGTTGGTTTTATTTGTTTCTTCTGGAATTCTCTAGATTTACTTTGGAATTTCTTATTGTATGATCTTTATCTCACATTATTTCATATTTTCCGTCTTTTATTCATGTGAAATTTCCTCTTCATTCATTCAGCTTCTTTAGTTCAACTGTGTCTATTTAACCTAGATACCTTAGTATATCAACAGGGAGTTTGTCAAAAAATCCACGCCGCCTTCAGAAGAGGATGTGTCAAGAAGGATGTCATTGTTGACTTCAATGGTTGAAAGTGGAGAATACCAGAAAGATGAATATTTGTCTTTTATTGCTCTTGCAAAGAAATTTGGCTGTGTGGATCACAGAAAACTGTGGATAAAATCACAAGGAATGGGGATTCCAGAACACTTCATTTTTCTCAGGCAGAATTTGTACATGAACCAAGAAGCAGTGGTTTGAATATGGCTTAAAATCAGGAGTTTCTGTCAGCATTGTAAGCTTTCTTAACACTCAAACAGTTTGCTGTGCAAATAATCCTGGACGCTGAGCTATGTGAAGAAGAAGGTGACATCAGGATTGGAGGAAGGCTCGCTCACAATCTTTGATAGGCAGATGGGGCAACCTTGCTTACTAAAAGCAAGGCGGTCTCGGCATGCTTCTTGATGAAGATCACGGACTGCCTTAGATGATAGAAGGTCATAGACTTTAGCATTGATTAAAATAAGTGTAAAGAAAGCAGCAACTCTCACAACTCTTCCACCAGGTAGCGCGATGAGTGGAGCCAAGACTAAAGCTGTCCAGGATTTCATTTCTTTGATCCTCAATCAGTGCTCAAGGGAGCACCAGTCCAGAAGTGAACTGTGTTGGGGCCTGTCTGCTGCATGAAACCTACCTAAAGTGTAAAGAGCAAAGGTGGCATTTTCAGGACTAAGGTGCATCTGAACCATATCATGGTGTTTTTCAATTCCCTCATACGCATGTGGAAGTTAGACGTTGAATAAAGAAGACCTAAGAAGAATTTGTGCATTTGAATTATGGTGCTGGCAAAGAATATGGAAAGTATCATAAACTTCCAAAAGAAGAAACAGATTTATTTTAGAAGTACAGTCAGAATGCTTTTAGCAGTGAGGATGGCAAAGCTTCCTCTTATGCACTTTGGGGATGTTATCAGGAGAGATCAATCCCTGGAAATGACATTATGGTTGGTAAAGGAGAAAACCAAATCCACAACCACAAAAACTCACTGCTGCTGGGTTGATGCTGACTCAGTGACCCATGAGAGGATAGAACTTTCCCTGTGAGTTTCCAAGACAATAACACGTTATGGGAATAGAAGGCCCTACTTTATTCTGAGAAGCAGTCTGATGGATTCAAACTGATGCCCTGAGAGATCGTGGCCCAACACGTAACCATTATGCCACCAGGGCTCCTGGTAAAACAGAAAGGCTGCCAAACAGTAGAAAACCCTCAAGGAGATGCATTGACACAGTGGCTGCAACAATGGGCTCGACTGTAACAGTTGTGAGGACGGAGCAGGATCCTGCAGTTTCCTCTGTTGTACTCAGGGTTGCTATGAGTCATAATGGAGTTGATGGCATCTAACAACAACAACAACAATAATGTGGCTATCCATCGATCACTCTAGCTGTATACCTACCTAGAATTATTCATATATTTTAATGAACTGTTTATTTGTTGTTTTCTTGCATATATTGCATTTCAAAGACAAATCATGGGATCCTGAAGCCTCCCAGAACAATTTACCGTATATACTCGAATATAAGCTGATCCGAGTATAAGCCGAGTTACCTAATTGTTACCTGGGAAACCAGAAAAACTGATTGACTCGAGTATAAGCCTAGGGTGGAAAATGCAGAAGCTATTGGTGCATTTCAATAATCAAAACCAACGAAAATAAAATTACTAAAAATTGAGACATCAGTGAGGTAATGTATTTAAATATTTATTTTAAATAAAAACATAAATAAATGGACAGCAAGTCATTTAACATTAGTAAACCAGCACAGTAAGTGGAAAATAGGTTCAACAAAAACAATAAGGTATCAACAATGATGCCTTAAGAGTGCTATTCCCTGAGCTCAATCAGCAACCAAGCTAAAATGTAAAGAGTTAAAATCCTTCAAAACTGCATTCCTCATCATCATCCGTATCCCAGTGCAGAGCTTCAGCTGGTGTGAGGTCATCATAGACGCTGTCCTCACTGAGATCGCCATCATCACCATCACTGCTGTCATTTTCATACAAAGCGCAGTCTTCACTGCCATCCATAGCATTACTAATACTACATTTCTGGAAGGCACGTCGCACCATGTTTTCTGGAATGTCTTCCCATGCCTCTCGAGCCCACTTTGCTATTAACTCTATGTCAGGCTTCATGAGATTTCCTCCTTTTGTTAGTCGGGCTTGAGCAGATGACATCCATTCATGCCACTGACCCATGTATAACCGAACCCCAGGTTTTCAAAAAATGTGCTGAAAAGCTCAGCTTATACACGAGTGTATATGGTAAGTCTTTTGCATGTGAAGCTTTTCAAGCCTCCTGTGGTGTAGTTGGCACAGTTCACACACAAAAGAATTCCAGAATTGATAGGTGCTGTTCAAACACATCATGGTTACCTCATTCGCCAACAGCCCCTGTGTACCAGTTTAACCTCGTGAATTTCTATGCTCGTTTCATTCATGTAACTCGGCCTCTGCTTTGCTCAGAATAGCCATGAATTCTTATAGCGTACAGTAAGGAGGCTGTAAGGCACAGAGCAAGAAATGCACATATGGAGCTTTTCCCGGAAGAGCCCCCCCCTCCCGTAATGGAAAGCACTAAGCTCCCCTAATGATCACCTCTTCCTCTTTCAAGCCCCTCCAGGGCCCATATTACACCAAGCTATTGTCACTAATTCTAGTTTTGAATGATAATGAGCTGCTGCCAGGGTTATTTATGTTGCTGCTGTGTAATGGTGCCCCTGCTGTCAGGACATGAAACTACCAGACAGGTTTTCTCTAGTTCGCTGGGATTTTCATGATAATCATTCTTTCAGTGTGTCTTTTGTGGAACATGATGATTCCGCAGTGCGCAGTGACTTACTCAGCCACGCCACCGCATTCAGAGTCTCTGTAATGCAAACAAGAAAGGTCAGGTGCTGTCTATTCATAGGGAAAGGATGCATCCAGTAAAAATTAAAACATATTGTTCATTTCTGGTGTAGGTTCGATGTTATTCTTTCCCGTAAGCCCAGTTCACCAGTACACAACTGAAGCATCATGGCCGGGAAACCTTGCTGAAGTGTTCAGTAATGACTTGTAAAAAGCTTGTTCAGTAATGACTTGTGAATACCTCCCAGGACTGCAAACACCTCCTTTGTTAGCCTCACAGTTTTTGATAACTCACAGGGAGGAGAGAATGTAAGTTCTTAGCTTTGTGCTAGAGAAGAAAATAGGTTCTTTTTCATTTGGCTCTGCTATCATTCCATAAACGTTTATTGAACATTAACTATACACCAAGACTAGTGCTCACCCAGGGGCCAGGACATGAATAAAACATGGTTACCGTGCTGCAGAAAGCCATATGCAACCCTGAACAGATACATAGGCAAGCAGTCAAGAGCACAGGATGTCCACAGCAGGAGCATGGACAAAGGGAGTGGGAAGACTGGGGGGACTGGGAAGAGAGTGCCAGAGAAGATCTTTCTATTGAGTGCACGCAGGAAAACCCCAGAGCAACCTATTTTAAATAATCACTGAAAAGGGAAAAGGCACATTTTCTTACAGTGCCAAAAAATATAAATGCTTGAGAGTAAAACCTAATGACATGTGAGTCATACATGTGGTAAATATGTGAGTACATGTAAAATACTTACCTGGTCATTTAAAAATATTAAATTGAGTAAGACAAAAATAGTGATATCTTATGGTGTATATAATATATGCATAAATAAAGTGCATGGCAACAATAGCACAAGAAATTGAGGAGGGGATGGGCCTATACTGCGACATGTACCGACTCTATGTAAAGCGGATAAATCATTACATGTTGGGTTATTATTATTTATTTTTCTTTTTTTACATTTTATGAGGGGCTCATACAACTCTTATCACAATCCATACATATACATACATCAATTGTATAAAGCACATCCGCACATTCCCTGCCCCAATCATTCTCAGAGCATTTGCTCTCCACTTAAGCCCTTTGCATCAGGTCCTCTTTTTTTTTCCCCTCCCTCCCCGCTCCCCCGTCCCTCATGTGCCCTTGGTAATTTATACATCATTATTTTGTCATATATTGCCTTATCCAGATAGGGTTATTATTATTATAAGTTAAAATTTCACATCAGAAATAGAAGAAAAGGCAGTAATAAAAAGTCAAAGTCCAATAAGTCAACAGAGGATAGCAAAGGAAAAAGAAAGTCTTATTCAAAGCTTATTCAAAGAATTTTGCCATCAGCCAGTTCTGACTGACAGTGACCGTCCGCACCCAGCAGCAAGAAGTGCTGCATCGCCCTGCCTTGTCTCCACAGTCCTGCTCCCTAGGTGCAGCCACGTGTCAGGCCACCTCTTTGGGTCTTCCTCGTTTCCCTGACTCTCTGCTTTCCCCGTGTGATGCTCTTGCCTAGGAATTGGTTCCTCCTACTGGCATGTCTATCATCCAATCTCTGGTAGAAGTTCTGTGTTCAAAGCCATATTTTCCAATTATTGATCCGTGTCCTGGCTGATTTAGATGAAGAAGAATGTGGCATCGAATCAGGCAGCAGCAGATAGCCCAGGGCAAGTGTCAACCATAGCATTCGATTCCCTCTCTGGATATGTCTTTGACTTTAAAGCTGAGAGGCAGTGGACAGGAGGAAGGCCCCAGTCAGATGGGTGGACACTGTAGCTGCCGCAATGGGCTCAGGCACAGGAACACGTGGGAGACCAGCACTGGAGCAGGCAGTGTGGTGTTCTGTTGTGCACAGGGCTGCTATGGGTCGGAACCAACTGCTCGACACCTAACAACAACAACAAGTGTCCTTTGACTGTTTCGTCTTCTTAGAACTTTTCTTGCTTTATTCTTGGCAACTCGGCTATGTAGATTGAAGGGTATCATGTATATGTCAGGGACAGTTGTAGGCTTCTCTGATGGTGTCTCATTATTCTTAAATAACCCAGCATCTAAGTTGACATCACCACCGATCCACAATATATCTGCTCTGTAAAACATGTTCAATTATACAATATTTCAAACGCTTTGAAAGTAATTTCATTTCCCCTGATGTTTTTGTAGCTAGCATTTTTCCTTAGTAGTAGAATGAATCCTGAGTCACTTAGTTCTTTAAAATATTTATTAGGCAATATTGGTTTAGATAACTATGATGTGAGGCACATTTCACCCACTGGACTCAGGGCTGGATTGGTGGGCTGAGGCATTTAGAAACATCATTTTATGGTAGGAGTTTTATTCTGTGAAACCTTTTAAAAATGATTTTATTGGGGACTCGTGCAACTCTTATCACAGTCCATACATCACTTGAATCAGGCATGTTTGTGTGTATATATATATACATGTTTGTGTATATATATATATACATGTTTGTGTATATATATATATATTGCCCTCATTCTCTTCTAGACGTTGACTTTCTATTGAGCCCTCGGTACCAGCTCTTTTTTTTCTCCCACTCCCCTCCCCCTATAACCCCCTGGTAGATTGTACATTGTTACTGTTTTCACCTGTGAAAGCTTTTAAAACATGAGGTCACACATAAAAACACCTTCCGTGGCTGCACATAATGCTTGCTCAAGATTCCTTCTCAGGGCACCTTCTGTGCCCCACCTTCGAGAGTCTTTGACCGGTAGCGGTTTTCCAGGCTGCCGGAGTTGTAGGTCATTCCGCACCCCACTTACTGGTGGCTTGGCCAGAGGGTCCCATTCACTCTGCTGGAACAGACGGAAGCAGC
Source organism: Tenrec ecaudatus (assembly GCF_050624435.1). Classification (NCBI taxonomy): domain Eukaryota; kingdom Metazoa; phylum Chordata; class Mammalia; order Afrosoricida; family Tenrecidae; genus Tenrec; species Tenrec ecaudatus. The sequence goes on from NC_134532.1 coordinate 136,829,702, forward strand.
GTACTTCCACGGAGATTCGCAGCTCCGGAAACCATACCGCACAGTTCTACTGTGCGCAAGGGTCCCTGTGAGTCAGCATTGACTCACGGCTGTGGCATGGGGTTGTCTTGTTTTCCTTTACTTCTGGATTGTTCATCTTAGGAAAGGAGGGTTTTACTCTCCTTTTAATTTCTGGTCCATAGTCAGCTGCTTAATGAGAACAAGCCTGAAGATGCTGGTCATATCTGCCCTCATTGTTACAGTTCCGCCTTGTGGAACCATTTACAAGGCCAAGTTTAATAAGAAAATACATCAACTTGAGAGTGCACCTTTCTAATTGTGTACCCCTCCTACCTCTGGTTAATGCACAGGGTGTCCCTGCTCTTGTGCAATTGATTATTGAGGATTAGCCATCCTGATCCTTTCTTTGGACACCTAGGGTGTTCTTTGGCTTGTGGAACACTAACAACCCGAACTGTTACAGGATTCTTGTCCTCCCGCCTCACTGTCACACTCATCCTTTTGAAGGACACCAAACTTCTGCCTGCTCTAATTTACCTCCCTCTTCCTCTTGTCCAGGAGTCGCTTTCTGTGAGCTCCCACGGTACCTCCTCCATAGAATCGCCATTCACTCAGGCTTTTCATCTAGTAGTAGGAGGTGAAAAAGTTAAGCAAGGAGCCTAAGAGAATAGACTGCGTGACTGGCAGAGTTCAAGTACAACACTGTGTCAGAGGGAGATGAGTCATTGTCTGTGCCTTTTTTCCAGCAGAGATCTCAAACTGACGTACAAAGTTAGTTCATGGGTCAGCCAGGCGAAAAACATTTGCACAGGAACTTGTACTATTTCATTGAAGAACAAACAGCCTTGGAGTTGCCCCAGGCTTTCCTAGATGGTCACTGATGGAACATCCACTTCTTCTAGGTAGCGATGGAGAGAGAGCTCTTGAGAGCTTGGGTCATTGGGCACAAATCCTGGAAGTGGCTGGAGCCTTTTCTCCTGTGCTCACTCTGCAGCCCTGGTGGCACACGGAGAAAGAGCAAGTCTTCCAGGAGTCCTTAGCAGTAACTTCGGTTTTATTTTTATGTTTTGGTTTCTTATTTCTATCCATTTCCTAGGTTAATTTATTGATTCTTTTTGTAACCCTACGTTCTGCACCAAAGAAACACCCAAGCAGGGTCACCAGACTCATAATCTTTGCACTCCAGCGAGACATGCCCCACTGGTACATGCACTGAGATGAATGCCTTCTTCCTTTAAAGGTGTAGGCTAGTAGTGTTTGTTTAGTGAGCTAATCTCCTGCCTCCTGCCTGCCTTGTGTATCATATTGTGTGCTCTTGGCTTGCCTAGAGATCCATTAGTCTTTTGTAATTTTCAGTAAACACTGACAAAATAGAATCGACTTCTACATCATCATGGTTCAAGTCTGGGTAAAATGTTCCATATTGCTGAGGCAAGGTCACTATATTTTCAAAGCAGGAGAAATATTCACACCATTCACCAGCCTTCTTTTGCTTTCATCTGTTTGTCATCATCTTTGGGTTCAACCCTGTCTTCTGCTAAGTGGACTGCTCCAGCATCCTTTATGATCATGTCAGAGTCAGTGCTGCAACCATCAACACGAGCTTTCGGTTCCACAACACTGGACGCTCCTCTGAGGGATCTTCCACACACTCCTCCCAAACTCTTCCTCCCACTCGGCTACAGAAAATAAGTGCTCTAGGTTTCTAGATTCCTGAAAGTGTCCGTTTCTAAAATGTGGGGCGTATTTCAGAAAAATAATTTCAGGCTCTTCAGCACTAGCATAGTCCCAATATCATACCTCCAAACAAATATGGGGATGTGCAAGGGAGGGCGCTGTGAGAATCAGACCTCTTGTCAAAAGCAAGCAAGCAAAAGGAGTGGGCGTTCTAAGCAATTGCCTGCTACAATGAATTCATTTCTAGAACAAAAGAATTCCTTATGGTTCATAACACAGAAGAGAAATCTTTGAGGTTTGCACTTGAAAAGTCTATCACCCAAAACACACATCCAACACACACACACACACAATGCATAAGTATATTTACAAGGATTCGTCATAATGCAAAAGACAAAAGAGAAACAGTTTAATACAATCACACCACTGGACTGCATCACTTCACAGTGGTCTGGCATCCCTGAACATTTATTCATTTCTGAACAGTTACACGGCTGTACCAGCACACACCATTAAGTGGGACACTGACATCCCAAGATAGCAGAGAGGTACATAATGTAACATTTACAGGTATTCTCCACTAGTTTTCATAAAATGCCCAAGTTTCTTTATATTATCTTTTTGTTTAATTAAAAATTTTACATTAGCAAGATTGTAATCTCCATACCGTTTGAAAATTGCTTTGTTAACTACTCAGTATCATGTTTGAAAAATCCACGTCTGTTGAGACAAAGCACCCTTTCAACTATTCCGAGTACTTCATGGAATTCCACTATAAATATTGTATTTATGTAGTCCTTTGGTTCTATACTACAGCGTAGCATATTTTGAGGTGATTTGTTGCACTGAGACACCCAGAACGGAAGTGCTGCATAACAGGCCGTGCTTACCTTTAGCTTCTTGGTTGCTTTGATCTGATCGTTCCAAGTCTGATGTTGACGATAGGAGATAAAGCTTGTGTTCCTTATTTTATTTATTTATTTGTTATAACTTTGAAGAGGATCTGATGCTTCTCTGGACATATGTTGGTTTGAATAAACGCCATACACAATTTTTGAATGACACCTTGTGCATGATTCACTGATATTAAATTTGTACTGTAAAATAAAAAATAATCATGAGAACATTTGGAAAACTTATGCTCCCCTCTTGTCTCCCTGTAGGTATTTATGAGCCTCCATTTCTTGTACTACTGCAGTGAGCCGACCTTGGATGTGAAAATTGCCTTCTGTCAGGTGTGTGTCCCTTACAGGTCAAACAAGGTACAGTATATTCCCTTGTATTTCCATTTGCCATTTCATCTTGTCTAGGTTCCACACCAAAGCTAGTATCTGTGATATTAAAAGCAGTATAGGAAGTAGAAGTGGACACCCATATCTATTTTTTTCTTACTCAGCCCCTTTAAGTTAGAATGGCCATGAAGAGCATTGTGTTCACTAATTATAAATGAAGGAATCCCAGTTCTGTTTCAGACCACCGCAAGTAGGCTAACGTCTCAACTCAGTGAGTCAGTCACACTCCGATGTTCACTGTACATGAAACCTATGTGTACAGTATACTGTAGCCTACTAAGTGTGCAATAGCGTTATGGAAAACCTGAAATGCTGTGAGAACGACCAAAGTGTGACACAAAGATCGGATGGAAAAATGACAGAGACTTGCTCCATGTGGGGCTGCCACCATCCTTCCACTTGTAAAAACTTCCCTGTTTGTGAAACACAGTGAAGCCAAGTGCCGTAAAGCGAGGCATCTATGTAAATCCCTTTCTTCCCAGATCGCATTTATATTGAACATGTTTAGTATGCATTTTCAAATCTTGGCATGGGGCTTTAATCAAAATAGCTGAAATCCGATGTCATAATTTCTCATCATAGGGATGAGTGAAGCCCTAACTAAAGCATCACTAGTACACATATACACTGACAAAGAAGAGGCACTCAGTTTGTCTACTGATACCCAGCTGCACACAACGGAGTCCTGATGGTGTTGGGCGTACTCATTGGGCTGCTAACTGCGAGGTCAGCAATTCAAAAGCCACCAGCAGCTCCTCAGGAGAAAGGGCTTTTGACTCCTTTAAATAGGCAAAGTCTTGGAAACTCACAGGGGCAGTTCTACCCTATCCTATAGGCTGGGTCTCTATGAGTCAGTATGGACTCTGGGGAAGTAAGTCCAAGGAGAGTTCCAAACAGTAGTTAGTTAAAAGGCTAAACAACAATAAGAGCAAACAAAAGTATGTTAACTGACTGCAGACCGCTAAAGGGCCTCAATAATCCTTGTAAATGCTCCCAGAACATTGTGCTCATGCAAACACTGTTCTTTTTTTTTTTTTTAACAATTTATTGGGGCTGATACAATTCTTTTAAGAAAAGGGCTTCTCGGGGTCTTTACCTACACGATTGGTATGTTTTCTGAAGTCCCTGTTAAAACCCAAATTCCTTAGAAGTGCAAACAGTTCATGTTCTGGGCTGTGGATGGGAAAACTGGCTTTACATGTTGACTCAGAGTTTATTTCGGAAAACCCAGCCATTGAAAATCCTGTGGCCTCACTCTGCTCTGACACCGAAGATAGAACCATAAGTTGGAATTGGCTTGATGGCAACTGGGTCTTCATACTTAAACTTGTCGTTGTGGTGCAATCAATAGTGGCGATTTTCACTCCCAGGAACTGCTCAGATTTGGGCAGTAAATTGTAGGCGACCTTATTAAACCCTCAAACAGAGAGGCCATGCCGCTTTTTCTGCAATGCATATCATTATATCGCTTCTCTGAGATGTGCTGCCCAAAGAAAGTGGCACATGACCATCGAAAGGCATTGCAAGAGATGGTTCTGCAGCCTCTATCAGTTTCGCATACTCTTTTCTGATCCTAGATGTACTGTGACCCATTTTAGAAAGAGAGAAAGAGGGGGTTTTCTACTCTTGTAAAGAGTTACGGTCTGGATGGCGGTGGGTTTGAGTTTTTATTTTAGAAAATAGAAAAAATATGTGAAGGGGAGCAAAACATGGCTGTATGTCCTTGCCGCGGGCACAGTCAGTCTGTCCATGGGAAAGGAAGACACGCTGCTGTGGGAACAGGACGCAGTGAAAGGCTTCCTCTCCCCAGGCCTCTCATTCTCGGGGTGCTTGAGACCATAGGCTTTTAGACCACTTCTCTGGCAAGAATTTTGGCCCAGACATCCTTGGTTAGAAGGCCCAGCTGTAGCAGTTATCTGTGACTTTGGAGATGATACTTAACCTTGACTTCATTTTCCTGTTTTGTAACGGGGGAGGAGGTGGGGAAGAATAGTGTCTTACCTCCTAAGGTTGTTCCTAGAATTGAATTGGTTAGTACTTACAAAGCACCAAGAACAGTGCTAGAACATAGCAAGCGTTATATAAACCCAAACAAACCCAATTTCGTGGAGGTGATTCTGACTCCTAGTGATCTTACACAGTTTCTGAGATCGTGGATCTCTTAGGAGCAGTCAGCCTCATCTTTCTCCTCCTGAGTGGCTAGTGTGTTTGCATGGACCAGGCTGTAGCCCAATAGCGAACCAACAGCATTACAATGGCTTCCTGAACACTCTCTAAGCGTCTGTTAAACACAATCGTACCCACTTTCCTAGTGCTCCCATTGAGACCAACTGGGTGAATGATCACGGGAATCTTGAAGACTCCAACGGTTACATTTCCAGGTCAAACCTTTTCCTGAAAATGGATCCATACACCCAAAATGCCTAGTCTACAGCTCCAATGGATGTCTAGTGTTGTTAGGTGCTATCACGTCTGTTCTAATTCATTGCGACCCTATGCACCACAGAACAAAATAGTGCCCGGTCCGGCACCACCCTCACAACTTTTCCAGTGCCCAAACCCATTGATGCAGCCATGGTGTCAATCCATCTCATTGAAGACCTTCCTCTTTTTCCCTGCCCAGATGCCAAATAGGCTAAGGCCTATCTAGCAAAAATGACAGGCTCTACAATTTGTCCCTGTCCAAGCTTCTCACATCTACATTAAAAACAAACCTCATCATGCACCTTGGGCAATAAACTCAACAATCAGAAGTCTTCCTTGAGGACCTAACGATTCATTTTCATGGGTGAAAAATCATTAAGAAATGGCTCTCAAGGGCACCCCCATCAACTTAGTCCTTTCTGCCTTTGGGTAAAAATTTCTCAGGTTTGGTAGAAGGTTGGATTAGAAGAAAATAGTCCCTAATGTGTAGAAACTGCTCATGGGGCAAGAGGGTGTTTTTCATGTGGATGGGTTGTTGGGAGGCCTGGCCTACACAAGGAGAGCCATGAACATTTAGAGCAGTGCAGTACGCTGAAGTTCCGAGACCAGGCAGGAGGTTGGAACTGGGTGGCAAAAGAGGGTGGATGGTAGAGGGAGGCAGACAGTTGGAGAAGAAAGCCTGAGGTCAGGAACAGGCTTTCAAATAGGAAAGCATTCGTTTTAAATTTCTGAATTATCCCTCACAGCTGGCAATGGATACTGATGCTTAATATAGGAAATACTCTATGATGCACCACTTAAAGGCCACCCAGGGCATGAATAATTCTTATCATATCTAAGGCCTCTGTTAATAAGTATGTCCAACTGGGTGCACTTTAAATGCAACCGTGGATCTTGCTGTCTGCTCCAATTCATTCAATACTAATTCCATTTTTTAAAGTTACTGAGAATAAAATTCACAGTCACCTTTGGGACAAATATATGCAGAACCTTCCACTTCTCACTATTCTCTGCATTATTACTCTGCTCTAAGTGACCAGTGGTTTTTGTTTTGCTGTTTTGCCTGGATTATGCAATAATATTAATCTCTGCCCACAGCTAATTGTTCTCTTGCTGATAACATACCATATATACTCGTGTATAAGCTGAGTTTTTCAGCAAAAGAAGGGTGCTGAAAAACTGGGATTCGGCCTTTACACGGGTCAGGGGTACCCCAGCAAAGTGTAACATCTCTCAGGTGATTGCCATTCCTCCGCTGTTCATTCAAAGCCCCACTGACACTGCATGGTGTTGAATGTTTGTTTACTCACATCTAACCAATCAGAGCCATCCTGTGACGTGGCCAGCTCCAATTTGCAGGAGCACCCGTAGTGATTCACTTACACTGGCAGCTGAACTGGTAAGGATGTGTCTGTGGCTGCGCTCCGTCTCTCCCCTCTGGTCTCTGTGTTAATTCACATCCTGCATTTCACATCCTAGGCTTATACTCGAGTCAATCAGATTTTCTGGTTTCCCAGGTAATAAGTAGACACCTCAGCTTATATTCGGGTCGGCTTATATTTGAGTATATACAGTAAGTCAAATCATGTCACTTCTTGACTAAAAGTAAACAGAAAAAACCCAGCAACAACAAAGCAGAAAATTGTTTTTCGATGATTTCCTATCACCAAAATCTTTATAAAGACCTCTAATGGGCCTTACTTAGAAACTGCTCCTTTGGAATGTTCTGGTCACCAATCTCCCATAGAATGTTCTCCCTCTGCTACCTATTGAGTTCATTCTTTCACCGTCTGTGGGTTTTTAATTAAATGGCATTTAAAAAATGACATCATTTTAAGAGTAGAGTTCCAGAATGCTTATTTAAAATTTCCCATCCTACTCAATACTGCCTAGCCTTTAGGCTCACTTTCCCCCTCCCCCATAACACCCGTAAAATCTGACATAATATGTACTTTACGAGTATGTTGCGTCTCTCTCCAATAGAATGCACTTGGGTAGGCATTTTTTTCCAGTGGTGTGTTAGAATAAGCTCACATAGACTCACAAAAGGCTGACTTTGCAAATCTCTTTACAACACCGAGTTCAATGATGTCAAGGGGGTGGTATGAAAGCTTGCATGATAGGAGTTTTTACATTAGTAAAACCAACATATATTACAACTTCAGTCCTCTCCTCCCCACCTGAGCCTAGCAGTTGTTAAATATTTACCAGTCCACTTTTTTTTTTCTCGGTTAACTTCAACATTTAAAGGAGTCCTGGTGGCATAGTGAGTTATGCTTTGAGCTGCTATCTACAAAATCGGTGGTTCACTTCTACCAGTTGCTCCTTGGGATAAAGAGGAGACTTTCTGTTCTAGAGATTTGTTAGCCTTTGAACCCAATGGGACAGTTCTACTGTGTCCTACAGAGTCTACTATAAGTCAGAATCAATGGCTGTGGGTGATGGAGGTGCCCCAACAATAAGAATTATAGGGTAGGTTTTCACCAAATAGTTGCTAAATGAATAATATATGTTGGGTGTATATCATCAGTTGCAACCATGATCATTCTTAGGTGGAAAGTGAGCGGGGCTGCTTTTCTGGGCTGGCTAGCTGAGCTTTACAAATTATGTGACTGAGAGTTATTTCTTTGGTCTCCACGATTCTTCCATTGATATGGGCATTAATGCTTAAAAGACAAAGAAAAGAAAAGCTGGCACCACACTTTAAATAGGTCGCGATTATAGCTGCACTTCAAAAATCATCAATTTAAAAAATCACAAAATTTTAGCTTTCCTAAGGCAAAAAAAGGCTTTATGAAAGTTTAAAATCCTCACTCCACATTTCGGTGGCAATGTGAGCGGTCTCTTTCCAGTGGGAGCTCTTTTAAAGAAAGTGATACAGAGAAGGAGTGGAGCATGAGCTTTCTTAACGAGTCTGGCTTTTCTTGCTTACACCGAGCTTTCGGTAGCTAGAAAATATGCATGCATATTCTGTAACTTGTTTTAAAAACACACAAAGTAAATAAATAAATAAAGTAAGCATTAAAAAAACATTTCCAGTTGAGACTTAGAGCTTTTAATTTACTTCCTATGTGCAATTTTATTTGAAATTGCCATTTATTTTATTTATCTTCCTTAGGACTCTCTATCTCACTTAGGACTCTTGCAATTTAAGGAAATGGTGCCCTTACTTTTAGAGGCAGAAGTATTTAGGTGTGCACTGTCAAAAAGTGTATTCCTTAGAACTGTATAATTTCTAGGTTATCACATGACCCTTTGGTATGCTGGAGGATTTGATTGCTAGAAACTTCTTGCCTTCCAGGCAATACTTGAAGACCTCATGTAACATGTGAACAATTAATCAAGCGTCTGGTTTAACCAGAAACTAGTTTCCTGAGTCATAATTTCTAGCTTTTTTTCTTTATTTCATATTTATAACTTTCTCATGGTGTCAATAAATCACACAACTTTGTTTAGATAGTATGCACCAACATAAAATAATTACAATATATACAAAATTTTAACCTTCATTCTTAATTGAATTATTTGAAGAACATTGGAATCATTGAAGTTTTTAAAGCTTTCAAATTGGTTTTGCTACTTTAAAAAACCCAAACATAAACTTGAAAAGCAACTTTTTCAATAGTTTAGAGAAAAGAAGTTTCTTATTATATACTTGGGAGAAATTCTTCTTTTTAATAGAAACTTTACAATCAAATTATTTTTCACTTGTAATAAAAAACTCACAGCCATCAGTCAATTGTGACTCACAGTGACCCTGTACAGCACGATGGAACATCCTATGTGAGTTTCCTAGGCTGTACCTCTGTGGAAGGAGAAAGCCTCCTCTTTGTCCGTGAAGCAGCTGGTGGTTTTGAATGGTTGACCTCGTGGTTAGCAGCCCCATATGCAACCCACTACACTACCAGGGATCTCTTCTTTTTATTATCAGACAGTGAAAAGAATAATCTATAGTTTCCACTGGTATGAATCTTTTATGAAAATATATAGGCCGCCAGGGAATTGAAGCTGCTTTTAAAAATTCTGGATGCTCCTGAGAAATAGGTAAGGCTTCTTAGCCTCTTCTTTTATCAGTTAAACAAAACACAGAACTGTTATATTTCACTCTATGAATTTTTTAAAAACCTGTGATAAAAGCTAATTTTTGCAACTCTGCTGTGCTGGAGCGATGAGTCAGGATTTTAACTCAGAGACTGGGTGTTGGAAACCCACTGTTGTCTAGAGCGTTGATCACATCCTGATGTGAGCTCGGCCTCCTTCAGCTCTGTGTTCATCTGGTCCATGGTGACTGCCTCTGGAGCAGGCACAGAGCTGCCCTGTCCTTAAATCTCTAGCCTAGACATAGATCCAATTCAGCAAATTTTAAATAATTGCTTCTTCAATTTAAAAAATGGAAATGGAAGATAAGCAGAAAACACACTTCCTGAGTGGAAATTCATTTGCTTATCTTTCTAAATCAAGTCAATTTTGCAATATTCTAACCTCCTCTGAGAGTAGCTTAATAGATTTAATTATGATCTGGTTGTTTTGTAATAACAAATAAGTTGTTATCTTGCATGTAGCTAACAGTTATTAACTAACTGCCCTCTTTAAAAGTATGCTGATGATTGAGTGAGTTATGATTAATTTTGTGAATTTGAAAACATATACCAGATGGCTAAAATTAAGTAATAAACTATTATACGTTCATGCAGCACTAGAACTAAAAGGTACTGGGCTGAGACTGAGCTTTCATTGTTTATGGACAGAAACGCTATGTGTCTCCTTAGATATATCTTTTCAATTAATTAACTTTTAACAGTTTTATTAACACTTCGTCCACATGTCATACAAACCAATAATTCAACCATATCAAGAAGAGTTGTACAATTATTATCACACTCATCCTTATATTTATGTCAAGAAGATATATAAGAACTGATTGATTATTAATTGACTTCTTCAGTGTTCATCTTTTCCAATGTATTTTTACTGAGTACATATATTATATTCATTTGCAGAATTTGAGGGTCTGATAAATCAATCCACCGTACGGTATAGCACTGATTAATTACATAACTATCTTCTAGTTCTTTATTAATCATGTTAGACTTGCATATGTTCATTTGTATATTTAAGATACTCAATACATGAAAGCCAAGAGAAATAACCCTTCAGAAAGAGTAACAGGAGTAAAGGATCCCTGAGGGTGTGGGAACAGGGGGGCGGGAGGAGAACAGGGAGCTGATAGCACTGATGACTGCAGAACCTCACCCAAGGGGAGCAAACAACAGAACGGTATATGAATGGACATATTGGATGGTATAAATGTGGCAAATAAATGGATAAGGGTTTCTGGGGGTGTGGGGGGTGAGAGGAAGGACTAGAAGGGAGCTGATATCCAGAAATTCAAGAAAACATAAAACATTTTGAAACTGATTGTGGTAACAATTAAATAATACTATTGATGAAATTGAGCTATGGAATATATGGTATCTGTCAGAGCTACCAATAAAATGATTTTTTTAAAGAGCTTTGTGAAGCTTTTTAAAAATGTTAAAAAGGAAGGTGGCATACCAGATTTTATATTTCACAGTGGAAATCCGATTGCATCTGGAAGAGTGGTTAAAAGACAGGTCAACATGCAGTCCAGGCAAGACATAGTAAGTATATGAACTCAGGAAGTAGAAACAGAAGACTGATTTAAGAAATATTAGAAAATATGGAATCCATTGGAATTAGAGTCAGCTTGATTAGGAAAGAGGCTAGAGTTATTGTCAGGCTGCCAGTTTTATCACTGGCTAGATGGCAGCTCAAGACTGTATTAAGCATTCATTCATAAATTTTCTCAAGCACCACCTCTATACAAGACAATATAATAGGACGTATGGCCACAAAGTCACAGGGACTTTATAATCTCCTGAACAATAAGGATTATGGGTCTGAGGTTCTGATGACAGATCGGGGCTAGGGCATCCACATTTGTTGTTGTTAGGTGCTATCAAGTCAGTTCCAACTCACAGTGACCCTGTGTACAGTCTAAGGAAATACCTCCCGGTCCAGCTCCCCCCCTCACCTTGTTCTTAAGGTTGGAGCCCATTGTTGCAGCCACCATGCCCATGCATCCTGTCTAGAGCCTTTCTCTTTTTTTACTGCCCCTCTAATTCAAGTCTTTCCTGATAACCTGCCCAAAGTATGGGAGACAAAGTCTCACCACCCTTGCCTCTAATGAGCATTCTGGTTATATTTCTTCCAAGACAAATTGTCTTGTTCTTTTGTCAGTCCATGGTACCTTGAGTATTCTTCATCAGCATCATAACTCAAATGCATCAGTTCTTCTTAGGTCTTTCGTATTCAATGTCTAACTTTCACACACATCTGAAGCAATTGAAAATACCATGGCTCGGGTCAGGCATACCTTAATCCTCAAATAAATATTCTTGCTTTTAAACACTTGAGGTTTCATGCAGCAAATTAACCCAAAGCATGTGTCATTTGATCACTTGACTGCTGCTTCCATGAGCATTGATTGTGAATCCAAGCAAGACAAAATGATTGGCAATTTCAATCTTCTCCGTTTATCATTATTGGATGTGACCGATTGGTCCAGTTGGGTTGCGCGAGTTTTTGTTTCCTTTACATTGAGTTATGATCTCCATGAAGGTGCACTTCTTGGTCTTCATCACCAGGTGACACACGTCCCCCTCTCTTGAAGCAATCAAGGAGTGCCATCCACATATTACAGGTTGTTATAAGCTTTCTGCTGATTTTGCATTTTCTTCATATAATCCAGATTCTCTGATTAACGTTGGAACCCACCGAGACACATGAGACACATCAAATTTCCAGAGGGAAGCCTATTTCCCAGAGGTGGGAGGAATTATAGTTAGGACTGAATAGTTTGGGGAACGGATGTCAAGATTTTACTATTGGATTTGGCAACAACAGACTTTCAAAGACATAGACCAAGCGGGTTGATTCATGAAAGTTAAGGAGAGAGAAAGATTCAAAGAGGAAAACCATTAACAGTGTCAATGAGGCTAAGAGTTCAATTATGTAATTTCACATTAATCAAGAGGTTGATATGTGCCTTCAAAATAAGCATTTTAGTTTAGGAATTAGAACAGATATCTTTTAATTTTAACTTCTAAAACAGTCCCCTGACGTAGGTGCTATTATTAGTTCTTCTTTATAGATGAGAAAATTGAGGCACAGAAAATCTAAATAACCTGCATAAGCATAGCACTGTGTCATGATTTCAGCCTCTCCACGCCTTCGTCAGCATTTATTGTTCTTTGATTTGTTTTATAAACTGCTATTAATTCGCACTGTTTTTATTTTCATCTCTCCATTGGTTAATGAGTGCAAACATTTCTTCATATATTTGATGCCCATGTGTAGTCCTCTTTGCTAAAGTACCTATTCATGTCCTCTGCTACTTTTAAAATTAGATGGTTGTCTTTTTACTGTTGGCATATTAAAATTTTGTGTACATTTTAGAGATTATCCTCTTTTCTGGTATGTTGTTGCCCCACATAATTTCCCCAATCTATAGATTCCTTTTTAACTCTTTGGGGGAAGTCTTTATCATTTTTTAATTTAATTTAAGTCAAACATTTATTTTTAATAGAGTCAAAGACAGCATAAAAGCAGAGACACATCACCTGGAGGTGGGAGGCTATTAACATGAGGTCACAATGGCGATGGAGGACTCACACCTGAGAAGCTAGAAAACTATGGCATGGAACAAAGGGACCTGTCGCAGAATCAAGATTGGTGGCATATTAGTACATCACAGCTACCCGTGGGACTACAGAAACAGGAATGGGACCATTATTGGGACACGTACTTTGTTAGATAGAAAGGCCTACAAGATTGTTCAAGGGCTCTCCGACCAAGGCAGTCAGGAGGAGACTGATAGGATATGACACATGGATCGAAGACCCCACGTACTCTACTCAATAGGGAGACTTCCATTCAGGACACACGCAGACAGGTCCCCAAGAGAAAGACTGCCCCTCCCCTGGCTGGCGGGAGAGGGGTGGAGGTCATTTACTTTTCAAGACAGCCTGAGCACAAGATCATCTACATCCTTGGTAAAGATCAGAAACAATTCAGTGGAGCTTTAACCTATTTGGGGACTCTGCAATGGATTTGGGCTGTCACTCCCATGCATGACCTTTTGGAAACTGGGGTACTTGGAATGATATAACTCATCCCCCAACAATCATGAATTATTATTATTAATATTTTTTTGACCACACAAGCTGGTGTGTTTCTTTTATGTTGACTTAGCTGACATCTGACTTAGATGGCTGCTCGATTTAAGGTAAGAGTTTAGGACTTCAGACACTACTCTTTCTGAAAACTGGGCACCATCTGATTTCTTCACCACACTTGGCTATGCATCCATATTTGCTGTCATCTATCTCTTCCTGACGTCTAGTATCCAGCAGGACATAGGGAAGTGTTTTGCTGTGCGTAAGTGTTTAATTTTTAAGAGGGCCCATTTGTCTAGGTCTTATTCTGTTGTTTATGCACTTTTATTACTGTTAATTAATTATGCCATATATTAGGGTCCTTAATTTTTCCCATTTTTCCTCGATCTTGATAGTTCTGGGCTTTACATTAAGTGTCTGATACATCTTGAGTTCATCTTTTGCGTGATGTGAGATAAGAGATTCTCTTGCAAAAAGGTTTGCAGTTTTGACTGTACCATTTGTTAATGAGACTGTCTCTTCTACATTTAATGTATCTTTGCTCTTTATCAAATATCAGTCATTCACAGAACGATGGATTTACTTCTGGGACCTCAATTCGATTTCATTTGTCTGTGCTCTGGCATTGTATCAATACCAGGCTGTTTTGACTACCATGACTGTATTTAGCTCCAAAGTGTGAGCTTCCTACTTTGTTCTTCCTTGGTAATGCTTTGCTTATCTGGGGTTTCTTTTCTTTCCATATAAAGTTAGTGACTTGTTTTTCCAAATTCTTTTAAGAAATGATAATGGATTAAATATCAAGATTGTATTGTGTCTGTAGATCACTTTAGGGTAGTAGGGACATTTATACAATGTTAACGCTTTCCACCTCGGAACATAGTACATTCTTCCAATTATGTAGCTAGGGCTCTTTTTGTTTGTTGTGTTAGTGTGCTTTGCAGTTAGATATGCAAGCGGTACTGATGAGGAGGAGCATGAATGGGGCTACACCCACTAACATGTCAACCCCTAATGGAGAATACATATATAGAAATATCTTCTCTCAAACATATATGTCTACATATGTGGTACTGTAGGGGTTCTATGTTGGACTCCTACACAGTTCGCAGCTACCAATTGCTCGTCAGGAGAAAGACAAGGCCTTCTACTTCCATAAAAAGTTAGTCTTGGAGACCCTGGGAGTCCACAGGGACAGTTCTATCCTTTCCTACAGGGCTGCTATGAATCGGAATGGACTTGATGGCTGTGAGTTTCTTTTTAGTTAATTACATGAGCAAATATACCATGAATGTAGTTGACCTTAGAAGGGGAAAAGTTATGAAAACCAAATACCCCGAGGGCAACCAAAGCCCTTCTTCGCTTTAACCAAAGACCTTGATACACCTGACTGGCTCAGGACCTGGCTTTATTAAAGGAGAAATCAAGATTAATGGGCATAACAAGGTTTAAAAAGACAATAATCTACATTCTACTTTGGTGCATAGTAATTGGGGTCTTAAAAGCTTATGAGCTGTCATCTAAGGTGAAACTCATCCAGAAAACCAGATGAGGGAGAAAAACAACTCTAAGAACAGGCAGTCCCCAGGTAGCACTCTGGGCCAAAAAAAGATTGCAATAGAAGGGCCTGGATGAAGCCAGAGAAGTCCCTAGACTAATAGAAATTGGTGGCACTGCTGGGACTATGGCCATTAGTCACCTTCAGACCTGGAAATGAACTCACCCCATGGTTCCACTTCAGCCGAACAACAGACAGATGTATAAACAGTTACCCTATGGCAGAATATAGTACTTAGGACAATTAAGCACCTGAGATCATTTACCAGAGGATAAGACTCACAAAGCAGGAAAGGATAGGAGAGGAGGACAAATAGAAGCTGTGAACACCAGGAGCAGGTGGAAAGAATGTGGCTACATTGTGGGGATTACAATCAATGTCACAAAACAAAATGTATATCAATTATTGAATGGGAAACTTATTAGCCCCCAAAATTCACCCAAACCATAATTAAGAAAATAATCTAAGCATGGTCGGCTCTCTTTCTAATTAAAATGGTTTTCTTTATAGATATAAAATATTATTAGATGGGTTTACTAATAGATTCTATTACTTTAATGGATAGATGGTAAAATTTGGTATATATGTATATATAATAATTTCCCTAGCTGCATGAGATGACTATCATAAATACATGCAAATTTCAGATAACTTCTAATTTATTTATTTTTTGTATCATTTTTCATTCTGAAATACTGGAAAATTCTACACTCATTTGCATGGACTTTGCATACTGAGTTTGATCTTATATGCCTTTTGCAAACACGTAAATGCTAAGCAAACAAAGGAACTCAGAGAAAAATCTCCTTTGGAATAACCATGGAGTTGATTTCATCTTAAATGGCTTGTTCAGATTACCAGTACCTAGGGCATTACACACACACACACACACACACACACACACGCGCGCGCGCGCACACCCACACACACATATATAAAATTAAATCAGATTCTGGGGCTATATAGGCTCTGAAAATATCTCTTGGTTATAAGGCATATTGAATTTAAAGTACCTTGATTTGCTCAGTTTATTTCATTTGGTGGGTCTATGATGTTTCTGTTTCAAACATTTGGAAACTATCCAATGAAAATTCTTACACACCATTGAATATCAACCTTAGATAGACTATGGCATTTTACAATAACATTGGGGCCTAGAACACCGAAGGGAGATATGTTTTGAGAAGACAGAGCAAAGAAAAATCTGTATAATCAATTAGAAAAACTGGAAGTCTTTTCTGGTGGTCTTTGAATGGTGCAGTTCATACAATCTAGGGTTATGAAGGGTTGTCCAATACCTAAAAAAATTCCATTTAAACTTCTGACATGCTATAACTATGAAGTTAAGAGATCAGAAACTTGACCCCGGGTACATTTGAAGGCACTGGCATTTTGTGAACGAATGGCTGTGCTTTTGAGATATAAATCTATGACCATCTGCTTTACAATTTTAGATTTTCATTTTGTGGTAAAAGAGTACCTTTGACCCTAGCTTCTTCTTTTAATGGGTTTCCTGTCCCATGTATTTTAAAGTCTGACTGACTGACTTCTACATCTGCTTTGATACAGACGTAGTATCTGTCATTTACATTCTTTTCTAAAACTCATGACAGTGTGCCTTTGCTTGCATAGACTGCCTGGGGTAAACTGTTTAAGAAAGGATGAGAATCATTGGGGGGAAAAACTGAGCACATCTGGAGCCACGAAATAGATAGCTGTAATTTCTGTGCTATGATAATAACCGTGCTACTTATTTTTCTGAACGAGTGACTCGTGCTTCTTGACAATACTTTTGTTTTGCTTTGTGAGTGCATATATGTACAAATGAATATAGGACATTCTAAGGCAGAAAATCTAGGGTTAAAAATCTGTGCTAGCCGCTGGGGAATTTTCTCTCTCTTGAGATTTAATGAGTAGTTGTGGCATGGTCATGGGTCAGTTATGCTACTCAAAATTAACTAACAGAAAATGTGAAGGTGCTAAGGTTCAGCTCAGTAATGATGAGCTTTCTATATTGGCTCAATGTGAGTATGTACATGGTTTGCTTGGAGCAGAAAAATGTCAGACTCCAACTTCTCATCAAATGGGTTTACCCTGAATGTAAATGAGTTTTAATGTTAACAGTGTAACTATCGTTGCAATCTTAGTCAGATTAAATAAAATGTTACTTTCATCTTTCAAAAATTGTTGTGTTGTAAAATATCACAAAATTCTCTCTAAGATCTTCATGTGAAGTTAATCAACAATCATGCTCTCTAAAAGAAATGTAAGCTTGTGGCTTTCATTTTGGACTATATTATGTTCCTAAAAAATCAATTAATTCCTTGAATGCACTATTTTAATTGAATATTCTTCTGGAAAACTTTGGAATATATATATTAAGTGATAATTTTTGCCTTTTTGCACGGATTTATATAAAATTGGAGTGCTTTGTAGCATATGTTGCTTTTTTCAGTGTGCAAAAAAAGAGCAACATTCACTGTAGCTCTAAGCTCTAAGAGCAGTTCCAACTTGGAGTGTGTCTTTGGATCTTCTTTTTTAAAAGTGAATATTGATGTATGAGATATATATACGTACGTATACACACATACATATCTTAATTATCTTAAAGTGTCTGAAAATTTTCAACATTACTAAGAATGCTAAAATCATCATTTTATGCATTTATCAATGCATAATTATCCTAGAATTTATGTGGAATATGAATGTGAAATTTAGGGTGATAACATAGAGCTGGTCACCAAATACCAAAGGTTAAGTATGAGAAAATGCAGGGACCAGGTCACTTAGACTGTATGTATACACACACATAAACAGACACATACATATGCATCTATATGGTCCCTATACATATAATGCTCACTGTGAGTCAGAATTAATTTGATGGCAATGAGGTTGTAATTTTTTAATAGAGCCATATATGCTTATGAATATATATATATACATACACACGTATATATACACACACATATACGAGAGGGTAGCCCCCCAAAAGAGAGAATTGTGCTGGGTGGAGCAGAGCTTTCATGGTAAGCATTTTTCTAGCTAAGCAAGAGTCAAGCAGCTCCCTCTGAGTTAGTGCACCCAGTGGCATCACCTGGGAAGGTTCTTTCTGGTCACAGTGAATATTTTTCATAAAAGCAGTTACACTCAAACCTCGTTTATTGTGATGACTGATTGAAGAGAATAGCGTGGCTGTGAGATTTTGTTTCCTGCTCAGGAAAAATTCCACAGAAACTGCTGTGATGTTAAACACAGCTTACAAGGACAGCAGTGTGAGGGAAATTCAAGTGTACACGTGATTTTTCTTGTTTCAAAAAAGGTGAAATGTCAATTGATGACAAACTTCATTCTAGATGTCCGTCAATTTCCTGAACGCAAAAAAAATGTGACTCATAATGCATTTGTAGTTCGTTCCACCAGGTCAGACTGTTAATCGAGCTTTTTATTTAGAAGTTCTGAAAAGATTGCATAACACTGTGCACCTAAAAAGCCCTGATCTGTGGCAGACGGGAGATGGACTTTGCCATCACAGCAATGCACCTGCTCATGCAGCCATGTTAGTGTGCTAGTTTTTGCCAAAAAACAGCATGCCTCTCATGCATGCTTACTCATCTGACCTCACTGTGTGTGACCTCTTTCTGTTTCTGTGAATGAAGAGGCACAGGAAAGGACAGTGATTTGACAATGTAGAAAAGGTGAAGAAAAAAATGAGGATGGTGCTGTCAGCCATCCAAACATGAATGTGAAAAATATTTCCAAGAATGGAATCACAGATTTTACAAATGTATTCAGTGTAATGGAGAGTACTTTAAAGGTGATAAAGTTGTTTTGCAAAAAAAAATTAAAATACATTGCTTTGAAAAAAAATCCCATTTTTGTTACCCCACGTATATTGTATGTATAATGTATGTATATTCTATGCCTACAGCTCATTTCAAAAAATGAAGGCTACTATAAAATGCATATTCAAAAAATGAAACAAAGGTGTCAGAGAATCTGGAACTACTAACTTTAGGTAACATCTTCTTTGTAGTCTGTTCTTAGTCTGGAAGTTCTGTTAGAACCCATGCATTTTCAGTGACCCTGATGGTATTTGAAGTACCAGTGATATAGCTTCCAGCATCACAACAACATACAAGCCACCAGAGCGTGACAAACTGACCGACAAGACCTCCTCCTTTAAGAAACAGAAACATGATGCCATTTCCCAAACTCAGAGTCTTTTCCAATTCATAGTGACCTTATAGGACAAAGTACAACTCATCTTTCTCCCACAGAACGACTGGTGGTTTAGAACTCCTCACCTTGTGTTTTGCAGCCCGATGCACAACCAATTGTGTCACCAGGTGCCCTCCCTTTTAAAACTCATATGTAGATATTTTAATTCATATTTAAATGTCTTGAACACATGTCTTGCTGCTGTACAAAGAGAATAGCAGATGTTGTTTCTCCTTTCTCTCTAAGACAATCTTGGAGTAACGTCATGAAGCCACAGAAACTGCTCATTCCAGGGATTATGACTAGTTTGCTGTCATTTGTGCTCAGACCAGAATTACCTTTTGGGTTGCTACTTCTCAGTATCTAAACTGATCATACTAAAAGAATGTCTAGTAGGCCTATCTGCCAGTTAATTTTCTGGTAGTGTGTTTCGTAATTAATTCATCTTGCTGTTCCATTGAGATATGTGTGTAGATAGATTTGATATTCATGGCACCTTCAATCATGCTTGGTATTCTGTAAGTGCTCAGTAAATATTTGTTTAACCAAAATCCACCCCCCCAAACATGGTCATAAAATTAATTCCTTCCTGTTACTACAGGGACAGATAGTCTCATTGTTCTGTAGCAGACCTGTTGTAAGTTTGAACCATCAACCTTGTGGTTAGCAGTCCAGTGCTCACAAGACAGCATCATGTAGGGCCCTTGCTTATTTAGCAAATAAATGAAATTAGACTCTCAATTTTGTGATAGTTTGAAAATCCAGATCATCTTTTTTAACACAACATTGTCTACTTCCATCTTGAATTGTTTGTTAAACTCACAATCGAGGCTGGAAGAAATTATAAAGGCAATTCATGAATTTCTCTTGATATTCTGAGATTTATTCTTCATCTATTATAGGAAAAACACATTAAGTGTTCTAAACGATTTTAGCTAAAGTGCTCTATGGTCTACTAAAAAAATAAACAGCACATACTTTAGAGTTGGACAAACTTCAAATCATATTAATTGGTATACTCATATTTCAATGAAGTTACAACTCTGTACGTCACTTTTCCCATCCAAGAGGGGCAGTTGTGAGTATTACATGTAAAGTGTTCAACAGAGAACACTTGCAATTCATCTTGATTCATCTTTCCCCCTTTGTTTTAATAAGATCTGATATCTCATTTCATCTAAAACACACATGTATGTCTTTAATCAAAAATATGCAACGTACTATCATTTGGTTCCAAGTTTATTATAAAAAGAACTATTTAATATGCTCTTCTTGAAGTTAACAGAGAAAAATGCTGCTTTCCTGATTAAATTTATGAGATGAGTGGAGTTTGTCTGTGAATGTAGTTTCATTGTTGTCATTGCTTCCGCTCTTTATCTCCCTTGTGCATCCTAGAAGGTCTTGTGTGCAAGGCCATAGATTCTCTCTACTTCAGTCTTCTGGTAAAATGGCCATCTCTCAACTTGTTTTATTTGGTATTTTTTCTTCACATGGGATTTAACAGATTTATTGTTTCTCTTTTATGGTGAAGCACACAGATCATTTTCGGGGTAATACAAAACACAAACAATTAAATGGATGGAAGAGTAAAATGACTTGTTCGAGGTTTCCCAGCTATTAGGTGCAGATCTGATTCACGTCCGTGCTATTTTCAGTGATGTGATTCAAATGACTCTCAGGAATCCTAATCTCTGGAAAATCCTTAAACCCAAAGGTTTCTTGCTCAGGCATTGACTGGCAGTAATTCAAGATAGTCGTCGTAGGTGAAAATGAGGAAGGAGAGTCTCGGCAATGCAGGTACACATCTGAAAATAATGAAACCAAAGCTTTCGGCACGCATGACGTAAGATCAGCCAGGTGTCAGCATGTTTCCTTCTAAAACTCCCATTCCCTGGCAGCGCAACTGATGGTGCCCATGGCACTCGCTTCCTCCAGGCCTTTCCCTACGGGCCTGCTCCAAGCGCAGGCTTGCAGGGAACAGATGAGATGCAAACTATTCCCTGCTTATCAATATCCCCTGCCTCCCAGTGGCAACAAAATCTCCTCTTGAACATTCAGCTTTTAATTTACTTGGCAGATGTGAGAGGGAAAGGAATGAATTTTCTAATATAAGTAAATAACTGGTCCTATAACCATGCAGACAAAATGATTGAGTCCTTTATATCGAAGCTTAATACCCAGTGGAATTATGTATTTAAAAAATTGAATCAATAGAATAGACTTGTTCCAAGACTACAGTTATTTTCAACCAGACATTAATGACTGTGATGATTTATAATTTCATTTTGGTTTGAATTATAATGTGCCCTTCTTATTAATTTCTCTTCTGGAAAGGGAACTTTTGTCTATACTAGTGAGATACACATATACAGCTTCTAAAATGTAGATTGCAAGTTCAATATGATGGGATGTTTCAAGATGCTGGGATACAAGATGAGGGCATGCTTGTTGTCATTAATTGAGAGCATTGAGTTAAGGTTCGTGTTATACCTATGAGACAAGAAAACACACGGAGTGTCATTCTGTGGCGTTATTTTTGACTTTTACATCCTTTGTTTCCTTGGTCTGGCTTACATCGCCACACCCAGGGTTAGCTTTCCCAACTAGTTTTGTTTAAATGGCACCATCTCTTACACCCACTGCTCCATAAACCAGGCTTCTCAAACTGTGGAACATTTTAGAAGAACCAGTTATTGGGCTTTACCCTTTCATTGTTGTTAGGTGTTAACAGGAAAGTTCCAACTCACAGTGGCCCTCTACGCAACAGAATAAAACACTGCCTGGGTCGTGCATCATTTTCAAAATCGTACTCCTTTTGCATTATTGTTGTAGAAATGTTTAAGTTATCTCATTAAGACTCTTTCTCACTTTCCCAAGTCGTCTATTTTGCCATGCATGAGGGCCCTCCACAGGAACTCGTCCCATCCAGCGAGTGCAAACAAACTCGTTATCACTGAGACAACGTTGACCTACAGTGGTGACCCTGGAGGACAGTGTAGAATTCTCTCTGTGGGCTTCTGACACTGGAACTCTTTGCAAGAGTAGAAAGCCTCATCTTTCAACCAAGGAGCAACTGATGGCTTTGAACTGCTGACTTTGTGGCTGGCAGCCCAACATGAGCCCCACTATGCTACCCTGCCTCCTCTTGTACCCTACTGTCATTGGAACAAAACACTGCAGAGCATAGCCATCTGAATTTCAGCTTCCAGGTAATTCTGATGGGTGTTAAAATTTGAGAAGCTCTGTCCTAAAGTAATGTCCTAAAGACATGCCTTTTCAACATGAATTTTCATTTTGTACCTTCTTGTGTTCACATCAGTACTCTCTTGTCCTGTGACCCAACATAGTAAATACTGAGACATGTAAGTGAAGCAAAGGCAATTTTAGCACTGACCATCCTTTTGCAATAGTGTACTTAATGACATATTCTCTTTTTTAACTTTAAATTTATTTTTATTTACTTAAAAATCATTTTATTGGGGGCGCTTACAGCTCTGATAACATTCCATACATTAATTGCATCGAGCATATTTGCCATCATCATTTCTAAAACATTTTCTGCTTGAGCACTTGGTATCAGCACCTCTTTTTTCCCCATCCCTTTCACCCTCATGAATCCTTGATCAATTATGTATTATTATTAGCTTGTATCTTACACTGTGCGTTGTCTCCATCCACCCACATTTCTGTTATTCCTCTCCTTTCTATATATCCAACCTCTTGATGGGTCTCCCTCTTTCTCCCTCTTCTTCTTGCCCAACTGTCTCACTACCCTCATGCTATCACTATTCCCACTACTATTTCTGAGGGGTTTATCTGTCCTGAATTCCATGTGTCAAGAGCTCTTATCTGTACCAATGCATGGTCTCTGGTGTAGCCAGATTTGTAAGGTAGAACTGGGTCATGGTCGTAGGCAGTTGGGGGAAGCATTCAAGATCTAGAGGAATGATGTGTGATTCATTGGTGTTATACTACACCTTGCTTGAATCATCTCTTCCTTATAACCCTTCTGTGGGAGGATATCCTATTGTCTATAGATGGACTTTAGGGCTCCACTCCAACCCCTCTTGTTTGCACAGCTATAGTTGTTTGTTTTGGGTCTTTTGATACCTGATTCCATAGACACCTCATGATCACACAGGCTGGTGGACATGCTTCTGCCACGTGGGCTTATTTGTTTCCCTGCTAGATGGCTGCTTTCTTTTAAGATCCCAGGTGCTATATCTTTTGATAGCCGGGCACCATCTGTTCTCTTCACCACATTTGGTAATGTACCCATTTTGTAAAAACATATTTTCATAGTCACATTTTATAGAGAAAGGTTATGTTTCAACTTTGTAATGATGACCAAGAAGACTGCATGAACATCAAAGCATAATATGTAATACCCCAAAAAAACACCAAAAACTATCCAAATAAAAAACAAGCCCACTGTCACCGAGTCAATTTCAACTCATCTTTATTTAAATATGTTCTGAGATTTTTTAATTAAATTTTGATTTGTAAGTATAGAACACTGATGAGATCTAGGGGAAGCTCTTTAGCAAAATAGTTCACTATCGACGGTTTGGTCATGATATCAATCAATCCAAGAAAATTTCTAATCTCTGTGCTATACTTATCTTAACCTTGTTGAGTGACCATGACAAATGCTACAAAGTGAGTGACTTAAAAGAACAGAAATGTATTTGTTTAATACTCCTAGAGCCTAGAAGCCTTGTTAGTTGTTGATTGTTTTTGAAGGGTCTGAGAGAGAAACTATTCTATGTCCCTCTCTCAATTTCTGGTGAGTCCAAGCTATCCTTGTTTCTTGGTGTAGGGCTATGCCTGCTATTGTCAGGTTGCCTGTTCTCTTGGATTGGACTTATCTTTGATGAAATTAAGACTTTCTACTCCATTTGGAAAGATTTTCAGAAAAGGGCATGTGTATAGGTACCATGGGTACTTTAACATATCTTTTCAAGGGACACAATTCAATACACAGCATTGCTTCCAAACCCATGGATGTTGAGTAAATTCTGATTCATGGAAACCTTATAAGACAGAGTGAAACTGCTCCTAAGGGTTCCAGAGGCTGTAAACCAGACGTCCTCCTGTCTCTTCCACAAAGAAGAATGGTGGTGGGTTTAAGCCACCAACTTGACCTTCTAAGTTAGCAGTACAGTGCTCACCCCTCCTCACCCCCAGGGATCCTCTAACTCAACCGTACTTGACTAATCATTCAAATCACCTCTTAAGAATTTGTCAGTATATTGTATTTTCTCATTTCTAAATTTTATCTAGAGATTCATTCAAAATTGGAAATGATACTGAATTCTATGTTACGATGCCTGTGTTCACAAACTAAATATGTGGCTTCTCATCTTATTTTGAAAATTTAAGATTACTGAGTAATCTTATAAAAATTTTTTTAAATAAAATGTGTTAGCATTAGGGCATTTGTTTGCTGAGCTTCTGCTGGTCCCTTTTTGACTCTGAATTCTCTTGTGGCTAAAATGCTAATGGTAAAATGCTTTGTGATTGCCTTAGTTGTTGTACAGAATTACCACCTAGTTCATATGCATCGTCCCCAAGGTATGAAAAATACTTTTCTACATACACACTGGTTAAAAACTCCAGGGTTTTCTTAGGAAGGCGAGCAATTGCTGGAATGAAGTCCTTTACTCCATGAAAGCACTTGGCCAACTCTTGCCCTGTTTGCACACAGAACCATCGGTGACCCTCAAGTCTGGGTTCGTGAGGATCTCCAAAATACAAGGGGGCTTCAAAAGGTCTCGGGAAATGGGAGGAAGGGAGTTTATCCAGGAAGTCTGTGAAGCCCTTTGGCACTAGTCTGATGCGTGGCTTAATTCTTGTCTAAACTGGGTTGCTATCTTTCGGAGTGTCTGATTTTCATGCACAATGGAATTTGGCAGGTCAGAAAGCCACACCGCACATGCCTTGACACAGTTTTATACACAATCAAAACCCAAAACCAAACCCAGTGGCCATTGGGTTCAGTCTATCTCATGGCAACATCAATCACAGCACCTGGCATAGGAGAGTCTCCGACACGTCACTTTAAAGCTGTGCTCAATAGTAATTTATCTTTTCCCAGAAGAAGATCATTAGACTGTTCTTCCAAGGAACTTCTGGGTGGACTTGAACTCCACACTTCAGGTTAACAGCTGTCTGCTGCACCCATTTGTTCTACCCAGGGACTTCTTTGTCTTTCGTAGTTGAACAGTTAATGACAATGAATGAATGCAAGCAGTTAATTGCTTTGTGTCCAGATCCCTTCTTTCTTCTACTGTAGAAGATGTCATCGGTATTTAGCTACCTGCTGACTTCATTGACTGACTTCATTCCAGACAGTTCTGTTGTTCCCCTATTATATCTCCAGTGCCAAACCAATATCTAATATCTAATAGGTATAACATCAGGGTTTGTTGAATTCAATGTTTTGTAAATGCTACATGAAGAGTATCTCTTAGGGTAAGCCTGAAAAAGATGTCTCATGAACTGTTAGAATCCCCCCTTTTCTGTTAGACATTTACTAACACATCTGTCTGAGAACTACTAGCAAATGCTTAAAACTTAAAGGGCTTGGCTGTGCTTCACATCACCCAGAGGAAACGGTTGTGTAATTGATAAACCCCACTTTACCTCACCACCATTTGCTAACACAGTCTATATACTGTGACCTCAGCAACCGTACAGAAATCATGGAAAAGAAGACCAGCATGATGGATTCAAGGTTCATTTGGGTGCATGGGGTGGGGCGAGGGGACCCCAGAATCCAATGTATTTTATAGGGACCGGTTTATATGAAGTCTTCAACAGGAGAAAGACGAGAAAAAGAAAATGACTCCCCTGGGGATGAGGGTGATCATCAATAGGAGACCATCCATAGTAGGGTCCAAAGGGTTCCCAGCCATACGGCTTCATTGTACAGCCTGGGGAACAAGGTAAATTCCCCCAAATCATGATCAGTCCTTCACAATCCCGAACCGGACTACAGAGTGGGAACAGAACCAGGACTGGGACAAGTACTCTTTTGGAGATTAGAAACATTTACAAGATTGCCTCACGGTCCCTGCCCATCTTCATCAGTGAATGATTCATACTTATAAAACTCTAGTACCCCATCCACTTCCATCAAGGGCACACCCTGGCCAGTCCCTGGGGGTGATACTGCCCATCCCTGCACTGGCCAGGGGAATCACAACCCTCCATTTCAGCCACATACTACTTGAAGCAGAGCTTTTACACTGCTAGGAAATGGCCAGAATGACCTCTATGGAGGCTCATTCCGTGTGAAGACTCGGCTTCCACTGTAACCATAGCCTTCTGCAAACCAGGTGCTCAGAAGTTAAGCTCTCCATCATATTAATATTAGACTAGAAAAGCCACAGAGCCAAGTCTGAATAGGGCAGGGCCAAAACACAGCATCTAGATAGAGAGTTATATAATACGATCAGGAGCCCTGGTGGTGCTGTGGTTATGCATTGGACTGCCATTTGCATGGTTGGTAGTTCAAAACAACCAGCAGCTTTGTGCAAGAAAGACTGGGCTTTCTATTCCCATTTACAGTCTTGGAAAGCACAGGGGGTCGCTGTGAGGCAGCATTGACTCACTGGCAATGAGTTTATCTTATGATTAGTACAGGCATAAAGTGCTGCCATGAAAACTTATCCTTTAAAAGGGCAGGGACTGAATGGGGCAGGGATGTGAATTACCTAGGTTGATCTAGGTTTGATGAGGGGTGTGTGTGCTAAGGATTCTGTGGGTCATCAGAAACTAGAGTATTCAAAGAACTTAGGGAAGAGACAAGGCTCCCAAAAGACAAGTCCAATGCTTCCTATATTCCAATTTAGACGCTACAGAGGAAGTCATTGCCCTGGTGGCATAACGGATATGAGTTGGGCTGTGATCCACAAGTTTAGCAGTTTGAAGCCACCATCAGCTCCATAGGAGAAAGATGGGGCTTTCAACCGTTAGAAAGAGTTCCAGTCTCAGAAATTCACAGGGGCAGCTCTACTCCGTCCTATAGGGTCTGCTGTGTGAGTCAGTGTTGACTCAATAGCAGTGAGGTTTTATTGTTGTTTTGGTTTCATTACATTTTAACCTTTCTTGATAAGGAACGGGCAATAAAGCAAGATTTTTCCTGGGGTTGGCCTCCTGAAATGCCAAAAGAGTCTGCTCCAGAAATGGACGATGGTGTGGAGAGCACTTATTGATACGGTGGTTCCAGTGAAGGATTGTCTACACACGAATGTCACGCTTTCGCTGTTGTTCACGTTTACTGCTTAAACTCGGTTAACAAGCCTCTTTGAACAGACACTCATGCCACGATTCTTAGTGCAAGTGTGTTTAGGTGCACTTGACCCTATATACAACAGAATGAAATAGCTGCCCCTGACTTAGGCCGTGCTCACCATTGTTCCTCTTCTTGAGCCCATTGTTGCAGCCACTGTGTCACCCATCTTCGCAAGAATCATCCTCTTTTGCACAGATCCTCTATGTCACTAAGCCTAGTGCCCTTCTCTATGGACTGCTCCCTCCTAGGACCCTGGCTCACCATTATGGAGTCAACGGAGCATGGCAGCTGCACCTCTCCCAGGACAGATCCGCTTGTTCTCATGGCAGGAGCTCTTTCTCTCCAACACAAGAGTTCAAATACATCAGGGTCTCCCCAGTCTTCCTTATTCCCCGTCCGTCTTTCATGGCAGGCTTTCCCTAGTCCTCAAAGTGACATGTGTGTGAGATGAAGTCTTGCCGCCCTTGTCTAGAAGGCGCACTCTGGTTGTACTTCTAAGACAGATCAGTTTGTCCTTTCAGACGTCCGTAGTACTGTCAGTATTCTCCACCGCATGGCATCATTTGATTTCTTGACTGCTGCTCCCATGCACCCTGGGTTGTGGGAGCAAGCAAAGGAAATCCCAAATGAACTCCAGACCTTTTCCCGTTGACCATGGCATTGCCTGTAAGTGCAGTTATGAGCATTTTGGCTTCCTTACAGTGAATTGTTATCCATAATGAAGGGCTTAGTATGAGGACATTGGTGTTGTTAGGTGCCATCTAATGGGTTCCCTATGTGCATCAGAATGAAGCATGCCAGTTCTGTGCCATCTCACAGTTGCTCTGTTTGAGCCTGTTGTTGCTCCCATTGTATCAATCCATCTTGACAAGAGCCTTCCTCTTCTATGCTGCTCCTGCACGTTAACCAGCCTGATGTTCTCTTCCAGGGACTGGTCACTGCTGATAACATGTCCAACATATGTGAAGCATAATCCCACCAGCTTTGCTTTTAAGAAACATTCTGGCTGTACTTTTCAAAGACAAATTTATTGGTTCCTTGGACAGATGTTGGTACTTTCAGTGCTCTTCTCTAGCACCATAATTCAAATGCATCGATTCTTCTGAATTCCTTATTCAATGTTCAACTTTCACTTTATTGTGATGATTGATATGACTTGTGTCCAGTGAAACTTGGTTCTCAAAGTAATATTCTTGCTTTTCGCACCGTAAAGAGGTCTTGTGCAGCAGATGTACCCAGTGCAATGTGTCCGTTGATCCCCTGACTGCTGCTTCCATGAGCCGTACCTGTGAAATTTGTCATTTCAGCATAGTAAACTATCTGACTGTCTGATTCAAAATGGAGAACACCAGTCCCTTTCAGCTCACTGATGTTTAGGATACTGATGTTATGAGCTCCAGTTCACTTTTATTTGCTTCCAGATTTGCTAGATTTATACTTTATACATTCCAATGTCCAATTATTAATAGACGTTTCCACCTCTTTCTTCTCCTTTGAGTCGTGCCACCATAGCGTCTGAAGGTCTTGGAGGCTCTACAGCATCCACGCTGTTATGCTTGAATGTACCTTGAAAAGATAGCTTTTCCTCAGTCATATCTTGAATGCCTTCTCATCTGAAGGGCCAGTCCTCTGCCACTGTCTCTGACAGTCTTCTGCTGCTGTCCTTACGGTCTGCAGGAGCTAACTCCTCTGAAGTGGACCGCCTCTTCCTT
Source organism: Tenrec ecaudatus (assembly GCF_050624435.1). NCBI lineage: Eukaryota > Metazoa > Chordata > Mammalia > Afrosoricida > Tenrecidae > Tenrec > Tenrec ecaudatus. Next base: position 136,859,083 of record NC_134532.1, read on the forward strand.
CTGCAGAGTTGGTGGTTAGCCTGGAGGCTTTGAGGAAGCCTATACACTTAGGGGAGAGCTCCTTGCATTTGAAATAACAGCAACATATCTTCCAGGAGCAGAGAAACACACAAGCCACCCCACCACAGCAGACTGGCAGACAGGTGGTGCATAGTCTTGCTCCGTTTCTTGTTCTGCTCTCAGGTCTGTAGACATTGCCTGACATTTCAAGACCGTTGCACAGGATTCATGAATTTGCCACCCACCGTAGCCATGTGTTCCTCACTGTAGCCTCTCCATTTGCAGTGCAAATAAAGCCTGGGTCTCTTTCCAAGAACATACAGGAGCAAATTGGATTGTCTTTTTATTGCTTTTCTTTTTTAGACTAGGAATGACAAACATTTCCAAGAAAAAGTGTTATGACCAGCTCAAAAAATTCAGGCTGCATAGATTAAAATCTTCTTTCAGATTCTATGGTTGTTAGATGTCTAGAAATGTCAGTGTATGGTAAAATCATGCAAACATCATTTGATTTAGATTCAAGGCTTAGGACCCGATAGGCAGGATTTTTCACTAATTAAAAGCTCCACGAGACATTTCACAATGGTGAGGTGTGTGGAAAGTTGTTAATTAGGTGGGAATATCCCACTCATTGAAAATCAATCCAAAATTTTTGAGAGATAATTAAATATAAGCCATATTCCTTAGAATTGTGATATTCTGAAATGTGCCTACAACTTTCCCAAATCTCCTAGTAGGACACTTTTAGTGAGAAGAATTGATTTAGATTATTCAAATTTTAATTGCTTGGATTGGTGCAAGACTCAAAGAATATACAAGTGCTCAGAAGTTGAATAAGCTAATCAAAAGTGATTGACTGTTGATTAGGCAGTCAAAAAGTGTGTTAAGTTCCTTCTAACTATAGAATACATGCATTCTAATGTCACTAATTTCAAAGTGTAGCTCCAGAAGACAAATTAAACATTGTAATGAAATATATGCAAAAACTTAAAGTTGGAAAACTTAAAAGAAAGAACATGTTCAGTATATATTGAACAGATGGAACAGATGAAAAAATTCAAGCCTTGAGCTGCAATATTGAAAGATTCTGTGGGAAAAATATTGAAGGATGCAGGAAGCATCACAAGAAGATGAAAAGAACTCACCGAGTCACTGTACCGAAAAGAATCCGCTGATGTTCAATCATTTCAAGAAATAGCATATGTTTTCAGTAGGGGGAGCATCTTCTGATGCCTGTTGCCTGGTCCCGGTGACACCTCCTGATCGCACAGTCTGGTGTGCTTTTTTATGGACTTGTTGCTTCTCTGCTAGATGGCCACTTGAATAACTTGCAGCCTTTAAGACCCAGGATGCTATATCTTTTGATAGCTGGACACCATCTACTTTCTTCATCACATTTGCTTATGCACCCATTTTGTCTTCAGTGATTGTACCAGGAGGGTGAGCACCACAGAATGACAGGTTGTTAGAACAAAGTGTTCTTGAGTCGAGGGAGGGCATGAGCAGAAGCCCAAAGTCCATCTACTACCTCAGTGTATTGCTATATGAATATATATACATAGGCCAATGCATCTATTTTTATTAACTAATTTATTTACATAGGTAGACACTTATGCTTATATCTCTATCCATAGCTTTGCTTCCTAGATCATTCCCATGTTTTCTTTTACCGTCCTCCTGCCCCACCATCACGTTTGCCTTGTTTTTGGCTCTTAGTAATTCCTCTCAGCTAGATTGCTGCTGCTCCAACATACCCCCAGGATCTCTACGTCCTTCTTGTTGTCAGAGCAGAGACCCAAAGCCCATTTGTTGACAATGTGTCATCCCCTCACGAAGTGTCACAGGGAAGGGATGAGTCAACCAGGGTGCAGTAAAGCACCAATGAAACACACACAATATTCCTCTGGTTCCTTGAGGGTTCCTCACCCCCACTATCATGACCCCAGTACTGCCTTTCACTTTGGGCTAGATGGGAGTATGTGCACAGGTACAAGGTAAGAGATTAGAGCTCGTGATACATGGAATTGTATGAATTGTTATATGAGCTGTAAGAGCCCCCAATAAGGTGATATTTTAATAAATAAAAAAGTAGTATATGAACAAGAACCAACTCTACTGCATGAAGAAGACCAAGCTGCATTGAAAACATTAGACATAAACAGGGCTCCAGGAATTGATGGAATACCAATCGAAATGTTTCAACAAGCTGATGCAGCACTGGAAGCACTCTCTTACCTACGCCAAGAAATTTGGAAGACAATTACATGGTCAACTGATTGGTATAAAATGTATTTATACCGATTCCAAACAAAGCTGATCCAACAGAATGCCAAAATTATAGAACAGTATCATTAATATCACACAGAGTAAAACTTTGTTGAAGATTATCTGTGTTAGTCTGGGTATTTTAGAGAAATAAATCCACAAAACTCATGTATAAGGTAGAGTTTTATAGAAAGGTAAAGTGTGCATCAAGAAAACATCCCAATCCAGTGCCAATATTAATCCATATGTCCAACACAAAGTCCTCCTTCATTTCACAAACACATGCAATGATGCTGACTATAGGAAGAAAGCCGAGTCAGTGAACCTCAGTGCTGGCAGGGGTCTCCACACGGCTGCTCTAGCACCCAGGGCTGCATCGGGGTAGGTCCATGTGGCTTCTCCTCAGGGATGCCTTGCAAGAAGTGAGCCTTGCAGACTGAAGCAGGGAACTAGCTAAGGCAGCTGCATCCTGGTCCGACCATCACAAACCAAGAGACCTGAGAACTAGAAAGGCTAGGCTCACCAAGCCATGTATCCTTCTGCCCTTCAATTAACCCCACATGTGTTTATCAGCCAGGTTGGCACAAAAACTACCTACCTCATTATCCAAAAATGGTTGCAGTAATACATTGATCAGAAGTTTCCAGAAATTCAGACCAGATACAGAAAAGCATGTGGAACAAATAATATCATTATAGATGTCAGATAGATCTTGGCTAAAATCAGGAAGTACTAAAAAGTAGCTTATGTTTTATTGACTATGAAAATGCTATGTTGTGGACCATAACAAACTATGGATAGCCTTGAGGAGAACTGGGATTCCAGAACGCTTCTTGTGCTCATGCTGAACCCACGCATGTTTCAAGAGGCAGCTGTGCGAACAAAAGAAGAGTGTAGCCTGTTTAAAATCAAGAAAGGCATGTCGGAGTTGCGTGGTGAACAGTCACCATACGTATTCAATTTGTATGCTGAACAAATAAGCAGAGGAACTGGATTATATAAAGAAGAAGGGGCATCAGGATGGGAGGAAGGCTTATTAACACCCTGTGACAGGCAGATAACACAACCTTGCTTGCTGAAAGCGAGGAGGACTCGAAGCACCTGCAGATCAAGGAAAGTAGCTTTCTGTATAGATTACAATTCAATTTAAAGAAAACCCAAATCCTCACAATTGGACCAATAGGTAAAATCATGACAAATGGAGAAAGGATTGAATTTTTCAGAGATTGTATCTTGCTTGAATCCACATTTAATGCTCATGGAAGCAGCCATTAAAATACCAAATGACACATTGTTTGGGGTGCATCTGCTGCAAAAAACCTCTTTAAAGTATGCAAAAAACAAGAATGGTAATTTGAGCTGAGGTGCACCTGGCCCAAGCCATGGTAGTTTCATAGGCCTCATTTACATGTGAAAGTTGGGCACTGAACAAAGAAGTCCAGAAGAATCTATTCATTTGAGTTTTGCTGGAGAAGAATATTGAAGGTACTAAGACTGCACAAAAGACAAGCCCATCTGTGTTGGAAGAAGTCCAGCCGGAACGCTGGGTACAGTGGAGGATGGTGAGGCTATACCTCATGTCCGTTGGGCATGTTGTCAGGAGAGACCAGTCCCTGGAGATGGACATCGCGCTGGGGAACTGGAGGAGCAGTGAAACAGAGGAAGACCCTCAATAAGAAGATCGACAGGGTGCAACAATGGGCTCAAGCAGATCAATACTTGTGAAGACGGTGCTGGGCCAGGTGGTGCTTCTTCCTGTCCACGGGAACTGACGGGACAGCACCTGACCCTGCATCCTCAGAGAACAGAATAGCCAACCTGCGGGCAAGCAGATAGCAAGGTCGTCAGTATAACAAACGCAACATCTCTAATGTCTGTCTTAGTAGCAATCCTGAGCAGTAGGTATTTAGGCTTTCTACTCCCGTCCATGGGAGTTAAGTTTCAGAAATCCAAAAGGGCAGTTCAACTCTGTCTTAAAGGACTGCTGAGTTGTTATTGTCCTAATGGCAGTGAATATATATGTAAATCATGATTTAAATTTAATGGGCAGGATGTGTAATTTCTAAATATGATGGTGGATGGATAAACTTCTCTTACTGAGAAAAGATGCAACCAATATGATATATAAAATTTAAGTTTCAGAGAATCAAGAGGTGGTGTTTTATAACCATGTTAACTTTAAAGATTTCAATACTTAATTCAAGGTTTTCAATCATAGCAATTTTTTTGTTATTACTGAAACAAAACTCAATTCTGTTCACTATAAAATTCATTTTAAAATTGAAATACATTTTATTTTGTTATTTCTAAAATTGTTTGGTTTTTGTTTTTATTGAGAAAGAATTGTAAATACATTATTTGTTCTTCTTCATATAGCTATCAGAATGGACAATTATGCCTCATCTAATTATCTACCTGGATCTGTACATATCTATAATACTACTATAGTCTCTGGGACCAGTATTTCTTCAATACATGTTTGCTCCATAGATGAATGATTTAAAAATACTGAAGAAAAGGCTATCTATCTCTAATAGAAAGTTACTCTAATCCAAAACACTTCAGTACTAATGCGACTCATTTTACATGGTCAAATACATAGATTTTCCATGTTAAAGTCAAGTGAACATACTAGTTGAGTGCATGTTAGTAATAATTACAAAACAAGCTGTTTACATCGCATTAGCACTCCAGCTCATGATTTTATTGTTCTTCTTTTGACAGGGATTTGATAAACAAGTGGATGTGTCATATATTGCCAAACATTACAACATGAGCAAAAGCAAAGTGGACAACCAGTTCTACAGTGTGGAAGTGGGAGATTCAACCTTCACAGTTCTCAAGCGCTACCAGAATCTAAAGCCTATCGGGTCTGGGGCTCAGGGAATAGTCTGGTGAGTGGAATGGATGTTCCCTTCATTTTTAGATCAAACAGGTGGTGAGTGTTTTAGTTTCTGCACTTACTAGCTATAAGCACACACAGACAAATAAATAAATGGCTTACACTAGATGTGAAGAATTATATTCTACTGAAGAAGGAAACACATGAGCTTTCTCTGTTATGCATTATCTGTTTGCTAGCAATGTGTTATGTGGTGCAGTGAATTGCTTAAAATGGCTTTTCCATCTCTAGTGCTTTAAAGTCCCACGAAATGATGGGAATGGGTCAAAGAAGTTGGAGAAGATATTGATAGGTTTACATGATTGGGTTGTGAATGATTTTGTACAGGGTTTATTGTCCTTACAAACACTTAGAAGTCTAATGGATGCATGAGTCAGTTTGCCCTCCTGTTGGGCTTAAATCCTCGTAGAAGCAATGAAGGAGCCCCCGCTGCCATCAAGAGAGAAGAAAAAAGAGCCAGGAGTGGAGCACTTTCTTTGGACCCAAGGTTCTGCTTGACCCAGGGACAGAAAGTGATGAGACTGTAGAGGCAGCAGAGAAGTGACAGAGCAGCAGCAGCTGCAGCAGCAGCTGCAGAACCAAGAGCCAGCACAGGAGACTGAGTGGTGGGATTCTGTTCGCATGGAGGGAGTGAAGCTGAGTGTTTTGATTGTGGAATGGGGTGCCTCCAGATAATGTTTGCTGACCCACTAGCTAGAGCTTTGATCTTGGGTTTTGATAGAGTGGCATGCCCTTGGACATTGACTGGCAGCACTAAAAGAACTCTGTAACATTTGTGACCAGGGCAGAGGCCAGGCCAAAGGACTAAGAGCCAGAAAGGGGCTTTCTTGTCCTGACCAGAGAACTGTATCCTCAATTTTTCTGGTCCCAAATCGAAACCTCTTGACTTCCCTAATAAACTCCATAATTGTGAATACCTTCTGAGTTCTGTGTGGTCATGGAAATGAATTGTTGAATCCAGTTGAGAAGTAGAGAGTGCCGCGGGGTCGAATTTTGGTGTCAGAACTGACAAAGAAGGAAACGGAGCAGAGCAACGTCTGATTTTGGTGTCATAGGAGTCAGCCTTGGGCCACTGGCACTGCTGGTGACATGACAGTTTCTTAGTCATGCCAGAAAAGAAAAAGAAAATCCATTCTACAGCCACAAAGAAGCCAAGAGTACCAGAAACTGTTTAGCTGTTACTAGTGCATCTGGAAATTGTTGCTTGTCTGTTTTCACAGCAGGAAACCAGGGAACAAGTATTAAGGTAACTAGCAGATAAAGCAGCCTGCGCCCAAGAGAGATGGAAATGGTATCTCAAATGCTCCTGTACCTATTGAAAGTTAATGATGAAATCCCATTCTCTATTTAGAAAAAGTGGTATTTTCAGAATAAGTTTGCTGATTATTTCCAAAATGATAAGATTGTGAGCACCTGGACAACTGCTCTTTGATGGCGTTTTCTAGTGGCCAGTGGAATGCCGGCACACCACAATCTGATTGCAGTGTAAAACTTTTGTAAAAAGTAATAACAGATGAAATTACACTTTTTTAATCCAGCTCTAATTTATAATGCTGGGATGGGGTGTATGATTGGTTGGATTTAATACAATTAGTGCAAGCATGCTTTTGAAGGTTCATGCCTAACAAAGAATTCAGAGCATGTACCCTAAATGTATACAGACCTGCGCAGCCACAGACAGAGAGCATTCCAACTGTCCATGGGCAAATAGAATGAAAAGATAGGGGAATTTGTCCTTGAGCTTTTTGAAGCTCGCTTATAGTTACCTATCATTTATTAACTTGTTTATGACATTTCCACAAATATCATATACATTACTTCTATCTTAACAATTACATGTATTTCAAAATATACTTTTGAGGTCAGAAATGAAGATGGGACTAATGTTAAAATATAGATTCAAAAATAAAATGATAGTAATTAAATGTATTTTTTATAAGGATCAGGACAAAGCTGACTTCTATGAGGCAGGCAGAGGTTACCAAGGATCCAAATTTCTAATTTTGTCAAGTGTTTGTACCACTGCATCATCAAGTCCTCCTGCCTCCCCCACTCCCCTATCCTGCCGCCCCCCCCTTGAGGTGCGTACACACACACACACACACACACACACACACACACTCCCTGCCTCAGTACTTACTTTTTGGTCTTTGGGGTCTGCAGTTCATGGCAATGTCTCACAAAACTCATGAACTGAACTTATAGGTAAGTCGTTCATTCAAGAACAGCTAGGCATCAGTAACAACTCAGAAGTAACATGAACACCTCAGGATATAGTTTTTAACTGGATAGCTTCTTCTCCGTCATGAGTCTTGGATTCTTGGTGTCTTAGCCATTTAGGCTCATCTCTGCCCCGATCAGGCGTGTGTTACAATACTCGTTTGCTCTGACGACCCAGAGACACCACTCAGATCTCTCTCTCTCTCTCTCTCTCTCTCTCTCTCTCTCTCTCTCTCTCTCTCTCTCTCTCGCTCGCTCGCTCGCTCTCGCTCTCTCTGCATGTGAGCCTACAGCAGCTGCTTTGGCGTGGTCACTGGCTTGAGAAAGCCGCTGTGCCATCACTCCTAGCTGGTCTTCTAGTTCTTTTTCCACTGTTTTCTGCAGCCGTTTCTGACCTTCTTGTCTGGTCTCTGGTGCGAGAGCTCTCTTTCGCTCTGCTTCCTGGGTCTAGAATGTTCTCAGGATGGGGATCCGAGGTCCAAAGAGGAGTTCTAGCCTTCTGTGGTCTTCTTGATGGTAATGAGATTTCTCCTTTTCTCCTCTGGGATGACTCATTATATCAGGGTGAGAAAACGGACCAATTCCTACATTCGGGTTCCATCTAACTTCTGGGCATGGTTACCCACCCCAGGGTTCAATGCACCGAATTTGCCTTCTTATCCAGCTTCATGGTCCCTTTAGTGGGCCACATGCACCGTATTTGTGAAATCCCATCCAATCATTTGGTGGGAATTTCATGACCATAATGTGATAATGTTCATTTATTTTGAAAACCTTCCGTGGAGACTATAAAATAAGATTTGAAAATGGTTTCACTTCATCTTACTAACTGGTTGTAAGTTCACTTTCATGGGCTGGTCAAAGGAAATGGCACAAGTGCTGTACTGATACACTCACCACACCGTGAATACCAGCTCTTTCTTAAACCTCACTAAACATATGTTCCAAGGCTTTTCTTGAAATTTAGCCAGTAAATTTCCACTGACTCTCATGTCAATCTTAGTTTGTACAATTTATAGAGACTTTTAAATATAACTAACAAATGAGGCCAAATTTTTCGTATCTGAAATATTTAAACCAAGAATTTTTTTTATTTTTAAGTTTTTACTTTAAACAGATATGTTTTTCTTTTCAGTAACAAAGTCATGTGTTTATAGATTAGTTCTAAACATCTCCTTTAGAATATTCTCTTTATTCATTTGTTGGGCAGTATACAAATAACATCCACTTTTAATCAGAGAAAATTACAAAAAAGAAGCAAGTCATTTCTCTTGAACTTTGATACATCTTTGAAGTATTAGCTATGAGACAAGCAGGACTCCTCTTGGTGGCACAAGTAGTGTCATGATATGGACTACAGAACCAAACCACCCCAAGATACCCAGGTCCTAGACCCAAAGAAGACCTTCCAGAGCAAACGGGAATTTGCAGTGATGGTTAAAGGAGGCCAGGATGTCCCTGGATTATGTTCATGGACCCGAAATAGGAAAGATAAGTGAGAAGTTCAGGAAAATGCTGCAGACCTAGAAGGAGAAGAGAGCTGAAATATGAGGGGGCTTTCACCTTGCTCACATTGGCTTTGAAAATAGGAGGCAAGTCTGACACAAGGAATGAGATGATGCCCATGAACTGACAGCCAGCACGAATGCAGAGGCCTCCATTGCACAGCTACAAGGGCTGCTGGAAGCGAGCTTGAAAGCCTAGTCTACTTAAGAGTCAGAATGGTGTACAGCCTGCTGACATCGAATTGCAAAACCTGGTGGGACTTGTGTCAGAACTTAAGGCTTGCAGAACTGGAAGATAATAAAAATGTGTTGTTTAAGTGTCTAAATCCATGATGATTTATTACAACACCAGAATATCAATATATGGGGTATATTAATGTTCCCATTAATAAGAGAATTGTTATAAAACTCCTCTAAGCAGACCAGCATCCAGGGATCTCTGTAACCTGCTCCATCTGACATTTCCATTTCTCTTCCAAGTCACATACATGTCTTATCTTAGGTGATTAGTGACAAAACTGCTAAGGGGTTAAAATATATCTGAGTCATGTGTAACGGATGAAGATCATTATGTCTACTGAGTATTGCTGTTGTTCGGGGTCACCACGTCTGTTCGGACCCCTAGCAGTGCTATGCACAACAGAATGAAACACTGTCTAGCCCTGCACCATCCTCACAAATGCTAGAACCCGTTGTTGCAGCCTCTGTGTTAATTCATGTCCTTAAAGGCCTGCTATTTTTGTTTGCCCCTCTATATTTCTAACCATGATGTCCTTTTCCAGGGACTCATCTCTCCTGAAAATATGCCCAAAATATGTAAGATGAAGCCTCACCATCCTTGTCTCTAAGAGGCACTCTGTTAGGCTGCGCAGACTAGAGAAACATATTCATTGACACTCACATGCATAAGAGAGAACTTGGTATACAGAAGTAATTATGTATCATTAAAACATCCCAGTCCAGATCAAATTCATAAGTTCAATATTAGACCATAAGTCCAATATTAGCCCATGAATTTCTATTCAGACTCACACAGCACATGCAATGATGCCCAATGCAGGAAGATCACAGGTCTCTGGGTGGAAAGACTTGTGGATCCAGTGACAGTAGAAGCATTTCCAGGGCACTGGCTGCCACCAGTGTGGTTCCATGTGGCTTGTAAACAGGACAACAGGAATGTGAAGCAGACAGAGAGAGAGAGAGAGAGAGAGAGAGAGAGAGAGAGAGAGAGAGAGAGAAAGAGAGGCCTGCCTCTTCTGATGGCAGAATCAAGAGAGAGGAAGTTTCCAGAATCCTCATGAGGAGTCCATGCCCACAAGGAGGGATCATCAGGCTATGACCTGATTGACAAGTAGACTCCACCCTTCATTCTTTTATTAAGTTGACATGAAATAGTGTTAACTACCATAAGCATTCACAGTACTTCTTCCAAGACAGATGAGTTTGTCGTTTCAGCAGTCCATGCTACTGTCAATATTCTTCACCAGCACCATAATTCAAATGCAGCGATTCTTCTTTGTTGTTCCGTATTCAAAATCCAACTTTCATATATATATGAGGCAAGAGAAATGCCATTTCTTGGGTTAGGCACACCTTAGTCCTCAAAGTATCATCCTTTCTCTTTAATATTCTAATACTTTTATTAAAGAGGTTTTGCAACAGATTTCCACAGCGATGTGTCTTTGGATTGCCTTGACTGTTGCTTTTATGAGCACTGATTGTGGATCCAAGCAAGACAAAGTCCTTGACAACATCAACCTTTCAACCTGAACTTACATAGGAACAATAGGTGGTCTGTTACAGTCAACTCCTGGCCTGGTTTGGCTGCTGGTACCAAACTTCTCCATCATCTCTTCCCACCGATACAGTCCATTTGATGTCTGTGTATTCTAGCTGGAGAAGTCCATGCATTTGGTCACTGTTTGTGTTGTCATTGGCCTTGCAAAATTCTATCATGTGACATCCAGCTTCGGTTCTATCACCAAGATCATATTTTTCCAACCACTGTTTCTTCCTCTTTGTTTCCAGCTTTGGCATTCCAATTGTCAGTAGGTAATCAATGTACCTTAATTGCATATTTGATCGGTTTATGACTGAATATGATAGTAGAATTCTTTAATTTCTTCATCACTAGCTTTCTTGGTTGGTGCATAAGTTTGAATAACTGTTGTATCAATTGTATTTCCTTGAAAGCAGACAGATATAATCTGATCACAGACAGTATTGATTTTAGAAATACCCTTTTTAAAAATGAATTACAATGCCATTCCACTTGATTGTGTCTTTTCTGACATCATAAGTCATATGCTTTTCTGAGTCAAAATGGCCAATACTAGTTCATTTCAGTTCATTAATAACTAAGATCTTTGTTCTTAGTTTGGTCCACCTCAATTTTGACGATTTCTAATTTTCCTAGAGTCATACTTTTCACATTCCAAGTTTTGATTATTAGCAGATGCTTGTCATTCTTTCTTCTTACCTTGAGGATGTTTGTCCCATCAGTAAATGGCAAATGAAGATCCCTAAGGTTCTGCTCCCACAGGCTTCACACTACTGTCTCACCATGGTTTACTCCACTCCAAGAAAGCAATTGCTCCTCAGTTGCATTTTCACTGGCCTCCTTCTCCAGGGGCCCATCCACCCCTGGTTCATCTCCACCAATGTCCTGCTTCCATTCATTGGACCCTCAGTATCTTATAGTGTTTCAAAGCTACACACAAGGTTTTCAGTGGCTACTTTCTTTGATTTTGGATATTAGAAAAATTTAAATGATTTCTTTTAATATTAAACTATGTATTTATATTTTCTTTCTGCTCTCAACTAGATGGCATTTATACCACCTGATAGGGTAGAGACCCGAATTAGAAAATGACTGAAAGAAAAACTTTCAAATTGAAATAAAATAACAAAGCACTATCTGCTCTATAAGAGGGGGGAAAGGGGGCTGATAAAGAGAGCAAATCCTAGTCACTTTTCTTGGAGGGATAATTGTAGAATATTCACAAGAAACCTGCCCTAAGATTCTCAGTTCATATATGCAAGTACTCATTAAGAGAATTTCATTTATCTTTGCATAATGTCTGCCATAGAAAAAAAGACAGCCAGTGAGAGAAGTTGATAGACTTTTAATGACACCCTCCCCACCAAAGATCCAAAGTTGTACTTTGCTCAAGAATTATCCAATTGTCCCTACAACAATTCTGTAGTGTGTTTCACAGGACATGTTGGACCTCTTATATGTCTTTGAAGTTAATCATAGTTACCAAAACTGAAATTGATTTCAATAAATAAAATGCTTTAGAGTAACAAGTTTAACTCAGGTTTAGAATATATTTATCAACAAATCTGACAGAGAAGGAAAACCTGTACTCCTTGGTTTGTCCTAGGAGAGTTATACATCTTTATGTCTATAAGCGAAGAAATAAGACCACACCCAGATTATCAAAGAACAAGACGAAGTAGCATATCCCGATGCTTGCTCTATTTTGCTACTATACCGTGTGTCCAGGCATCAGCCGACCTTTTCCTGAACGCAACATGGTTGTTTCACCTTAGTTCCTATTCTTTTGAGGCACTGAGATGTCTTTTCTTACTTATTATAGCTAGAGTCTGTAGATATAATTTTTCTTTTCTCTTAAAGATCTATTCTCATGCAAACCCTCCCACCCCCACCCACCCCACCCCCACGCCTTTCTGCACCTAGGAGTTCTAATGGGTCATGAGCTAGACTGCTAACCTCAAGGCCAACATTTTGAAACCAACTGCTCCAGAGGAGAAAAAAGGAGGTTTTATAATCCTGTAAAAAGTTATAGTCTCAAAACCCCACAATTGTACTCTCTCTGTCCTATAGGGTTGCTATGAGTCAGAAGGAACACAACATCCTGGGTTTCACTTTTGTTTGGGTGAGCTTGACTGCTAACTGAAATGTTGGCGATTCAGTTACCAGCTGCTCTAAGGGAGAGAGAGGTGAAATATAAGCTTCATGTAGATTGATAGCTTTGGAAACCCAGTAGTGACGTTCTACTGTGCTCTACACCAGAACTGACTCAATCATAGTGCATTTTCATAATGACTGGGGGTTGGGTTTTGTTTTTTTGTCATTTACCTTGGCTTATTAGACAACAGTTTCTACTGAGAATTATTAAGTAAATACTACTCTAAGAATCTTTTGGAAGAAGAGAAAAAAGGGTTCCTTCCTCTAAGAATTACAAGGATACATGGTTAGCTATTTATACAGAAATAAGGAACAATTATTCCATCTCAGAGTGTGAGCCACGAAGCCCTCGGTAGTTTCCAGGGTGAGAATTTACAGTCTGAGATTGTGCAGACTGTCCTCACGGACGAGTGGAACCGATCACCCCAGAAGGAGTTTCAAACCCCAGAAGAAGGTTCCTCCTACTGACCCATGAACCGAAGTGTTTTCCCTCCTTCTGACCCCTGAACCAAGAAGGGCACAGGGAGGAAGGGCAGCAGAGGCAGTTCACTGTCTGTCCTCACTTCTGTCCTGTAATTTCTTTGCCAAGCTGGGCCCGATTTTTCATTTTCTCTCTTGCGCGCTCTCTTTCTTTATTTTGCTTGAAGGCTCTTTGTGTAGCCAAAGCGGTGACAAAAGTTGACAACTAAGTTTAATAGAGAAGATCTGTTGTTGTTGGTCTGCTCTTTAGTTCAAAGGAGCTATCAGGACCGTTTTAAGTGATAGGAAGCAAACCACGCTCTTGCCTGGGTGTTGTTCCTTCCATTTTTATACACAGCTCCTGAGAGATGACAGTCCCATTTTGCTAGGTGATGTTTTTCAGGATATTTATATCCAAGCATGCATTCAGTATGGATAAAAGCATCGGGTTGTGGGGATTTAGGTGTAAAAAATATGTACAAGGAAAGGAACACTGGAGGCATGGTGGTTAAAGTGCTTGCCACTCCTGAGGACAAAGATGAGACAGTCTGGTTCCTTCAAGATTTCCAGTCTTGGGAGCTATGTGGGGGCAATTCAATTCTGTTCTATAGGGTTACTGTGAGTCAGCATCAAAGATGACAGCAGTGAGTGGGTCCAGAGAAAATTAAATAATTAGAAACAAGGCAATATAATTTATGCTAATGAAATTTTCCAGAGCAATATTGATGGGGGGCACATGGTTAATCCTTGGTTTTAACAGAAAGGTTCGCCGTTGAACTCGCTAGCCACTCAGCCAGAGAAAAGATCTAATGATGAAGCCTTATAAAGGAAACCCTACACAAAAGTTCTCCTCTGTCTATAGCAGCAGTTCTCCACCAGTGGGTTGCGACCCCTGTGGAGGCCAAACAACCCTGTCACAGGGGTCACCCAAGACCATCGGAAAACACATATTTCCAAAGGTCTTAGGAACCGAGACACCGCTCCTCTATCTGTCTCCAGCCGGGTCTGCCCGCATGCAGATACGCCCACCTATGAGTACCCGGTGTGAAAACTGTTAACCCCTGCTACACCATGCTTCAAGACAAAATTTCATTTATTTGTCATGAGAAATAAGTATGTCACAATATATAATTATATATTGTTTTGTGATTAATCACTATGCTCTAATTATGTTCTAATTTGTTAAAATGCTAAGAAATCCTGCCTATCAGATATTTACATTATGATTCCTAACAGGAGAAAAATTACAGTTATGAAGTAACAATGAAAATAATTCTATGGTTTGGGGTCACCACAACAGGAGGAACTATATTAAAGGGTCTCAGCATTAGGAAGGTTGAGAACCACTGCTCTAGAGGGTTGATGTGAGTTGGAGTTGACTGAACAGCACACAATATGCAATGTTTCCATATTATAGATAGATATACACACATACCACTCTTTAGTCATATATATATATACATATATATGTCATGTAAGGAATTTGGGGTTTTGAAATTTAACATATCCCTTAGGGTAAAGGTCTAGAAGGATATTTATAAAGTTACAGGCAGAATGGTCAAAAACTCCCCAGAGTATCTAAGCTGGCTAAAAGCCTCTTCATGTGTCATAAAGTAGAGATGTAGAAGACAAAGTTTTTTTGGGGGTTGGGGGGAAGGGCTTATATTTATGTGTTTTCTTTTATTGTAGTAGGTAAAACTACTGTGGGTTGGCCATAGCTTTTGTCAAAAGCTAAATCAAACAAACCAACAAATGCAAACCTAAAAATTTTCTGAGTGTGTCCAATTTCTCAAAAGTAATATTGATAATAATTTCCAATCAAGTTTCATTAGTAGAGCAATCACTATCAGTGAAATTGTCTTCAAATAATAACCTCTGTGTGTTATGGGTGGGGTGGGGAATGGTTCATTGAAAGTCCATTCTTTTTAATGCACTCATTTTTTAAAAAGAAATTATGTTTTTAATTCACTGAGGCTTTTAGCAGCTTTTTTTCATGTTGATGATGAATTTAAGCTACTCCATCAACACTTTAATGCACTAGCTCTTGAACTAAAAGCACACATTTACCAAATGGCTGGTGAATATTAGCAATCTGCAAATCTATGAAGACCTGAGAGGGAAACTTGACCATTTAGGGTATGCCATGAAAAAATAGAGAGTAAACAGTCTTATGGTTAAAATCAGAATTGAACTTGATTAACTTCTCGGAACTTTATAAAATATGGTTATACTTAAATATTATAAAATCATTTATAGATGCCCTGAGATGCCAACATTAGAGATTGAATTAGTGAATGCATTTGTATCCAACATAAAGTTGAATTTTGCTTGGAGCACTTATTTGCTATTGAGTCTTTCGGAATTGAGGATTGCTCCTCGGTAACATAGGAATAGGATCGATATCTTAAAGGACTCAGCAAGGGATAAGAGTAGAGGTAACATTGAAGGGCAGCCAAAAAGAGGAAAGCTTTCAACAAGATGGATTCACGCAGCGGCTGCGATGGAGGGCTCGAGGATAGGAACAGTAGCACAGTGTTTAGTTTTGGGTTTTTTTTTAAATCATTTTATTGGGGGCTCGTACAAGGCTTATCACAATCCATCCATTGTGTCAAGCACATTTGTACATTTGTTGCCATCATCATTCTCAAAACATTTGCTTTCTACTTGAGCCCTTGGTATCAGCTCCTCATTTCCCTCTCTCTCTCTGCTCCCCCTCCCCCATTAACCCTAGATAATATATAAATAATTATTTTGTCATGTCTTACACTGTCCGATGTCACCCTTCACCCCGTGTTTAGTGTTGTTGCGCATAGGGTTACTGTGGTTAGAATCCAATTGCACCTAACAAAGACTAATCAGGTCTAGCACCGGGCTGATAGCCATGGTTTCTGGTTGGAACTGAAACCCACCAGCTGCTTCAGGAGAGGCTGAAGTGCTCAGCTTCCACACAGAGTTAGAGTCTTGGAAACCTACGTAGGGTTGCCAGGAATCAGACTCCACTCAGTGGCCCTGGGTTAATACTTTATAAAAGAACCTTGGAAATACGTGTTTGACTCTTATCATTAGTACCTTTCAACTTGGGTTTCAATTACCAAGGTTATTTACATTCAGCTTTATATGTTAGGCTGTCCATTTTCAGCATGGATAAGCAGATCCAGCCAACTGTCTGTGACCTTAGAATTCAGATGCAAATGTTTTACTATTATACACACGATGGTAGAAGAGAATTGGGTAACAGGTTTGGCCAGGCAATAACCCAATGGAGTAGAACAAAGTAAAACACACATACACACACGTTTCTGTGTTTTAAGCATAAAGCATGTATTTATTTGTATGTGCACATGTATAATTATCAAGGTGAAAACTGATGTTGAAAGGGTTGGTAGTACATAATTGTATTAGATTTTGAAATTATTATGGACATTTATTTGGAATTATGTCACTCTTCAGTTAATTTGTAATTAATTTACATCCTTTTAGTAAAAACCAGCAGAAGGTTGTAGCCCAGAAGCATTTTTCCCAGTAGAGGGGAAAATTGTGCTTTTAAATGTTCATAGGAAATTATTCACTTAGAGAAGATTGAATCTCATCTTTAAATCATTTATTGAGATAAATGCTAATGTCCTTACCAGGAGAGATAATTAGTAAATTTAATATGACTTTCCCATTTTGACTTGAGTTGCAAAGTTAAATATTTAAGTTATGCCAATTCTATTTCATTTTCAATATCTGTCTTGTAGGATATTTGCTTTTTCCTTTGCCAAAATAAAAGCAGTTTATGGTCCATGTCAGATGCATAAAATTATTATTAATTATCCAGATCATGGTGTGCCAGATCTGAGTGTAGCAGGAGCATGGGTGATGGAGTGGGGAAGGATCAGGCTGCAGTTGGTAAGGCCAGCAGTGTGAACCCACCAGCCCTCCAACTGGGAAAGAGGAGGCTTTCTACACCTGTAAAGACTTAGTCTCAGAGACTGACAAGGGCTGTTCTCTGCTGCCCTGTAGGGTTGCTATGAGTTTACATCGGCTTGATGGCAGTGAGTTTACTGTGTGTTTTTCTTTCTTCTGGGTATAATAAAAACAAACTAAAACTCTAAAATAAGTAGTTAAGGACTTAATCTTGCACTATCAAATGGCATTCTGGAAAAGCGAAAATTCTTCAGCAAAAGGATAGTCATTTCTTCCGTTAAATTCAAGCATGCGAAATAACAGATGGTTTAAGAAGTCTAGATTCCGGGAATCATCTCACGGACTGTTCTCAGAGACCTGGCAACTCCATCGGTAGACTAGGATGCCTTCGGGAAAAAAGGGGGGAAAAAGATAGGAAACATGTGTTAGACATAAATTGACTTCAAAAAAATAAAGATTTAGAGGTTTTTTTTTTTTTCATAAAGCGCAGAGGGAAGACAGTTGACCCATTTCTCTGCAGGGTCACAGTTCGGCTCTGTTATCTCTGCATTGTGGTCCTGATCATGGATTTGACTGTGGGTGCTGAGGATGTCGACAGACACCTTGTGGTTTGGAAGACTGAGTGCCAGTGCCATCAGTCTCCCCCGGATTCATGGCCTCTCCTGCAGTGGGCTTCGCCTTTATTTAGAATATTTGACTTTGTCAAGTGAGCTTGACTTTACATGCCTAACCGTATCAATTCAGCATGAAACCCTAGTGATTCCAACTCGCCATCAGGGAGGGAGCCTGGTCATTTCGTTTTACCTTGGTTACTTTTTAAAAAGAAATGTAACTTAACAATCTCCAGTCATGCAGTTATTCAACTTTATTCTTCTTAATTTTTTTTATCTTTAAAAAATGCTTTCATTGGAGATTTTAGAATGTCTATTCACATCAAATGTATACTCCCGTTCCAGGGAAAACAGCCCTAAACAAATATTTCTTACATGTGATTGGGCTCACCAGAGCTGGAGGAACATGGTTGTGGAGTGGGCGCTATGCTTGGGGGCACAGGCAAGGCAAGGGGGCACATAGGGGTTTCTGCCCCCGCCTACCTTCCACCACCCAGTGGTCTGACCTGAAGGGACCTTGACCTTCACTCAGAGGACCTGCCTTTTCCTAACACAGAACCATACTTCGCAGGCTCGTTGCTGGCGTTGAATGACTAGACTTTAGCTTTTGGGTGACCCAGGAGAGAATCTCCTGAGACAGAGAGTAACTAGGGCAGAAAGAACTGGGCAATTTCAATTGCTAAACAATTCACCAGCAGAAAGAGTTAAAACAGCTAAGAAAAGAAAAAGAAACAGAGAGCAGAGGAAAACTGTGAGACAATATTATTGTTACATTGACATTGCCCTGATCTTCAGAAAGCCTTTTCCCATTCTCTTCCGCTCCCTATGCCTTCTTGTTGTTTATGCCTCCCTATTCTTTGGGCCCAGGGAGCTGGGGGGTTTTTTCTCTTTAGTCTGGAACCATTAGAGATGATTTCAAAGAAACTCTTAGACACTGTCTATTGCCTCAGCTCCTTGCCTCTGCAAGTCCTTACTTTCCAAAGCCTGTCTCCCCTGCTGCTGCAGGAAGGCTGAGCCCAGCTGGAGGAGCCAGATCATCATGCTGAGTTCTTCAGTACAATTTTGGGAGCTTCATCTTCAGCCGGGCCCTCATTCCTGCTTAGCAGTTCTTTTAGTTATGTCTCTCATTAGTAACCTATTCTGTTTCTTATAGTGACATGATTTTTTTATACTACTTTTATGCAAGTTCCAAGTTCGACCTCCCCCACCCTATTTCCTACAAAAGCCTTACCTCCCACCTTGCAGAGGAAACAGATGGCTTCAGGCGTGTTTGCTGTCGATTCCCCTTCCATCTTCTGAAGATTATTATCTAGAGCAGTCTCTGCTCAACCAGTTCCTCCATAAGGAGCCCTCCCCTCATCCCACCCCCAGACTGCCACCCACCCGTGTTCTTACTTCCATGCCCTTCCCCTGGGCCCAGGCCCAGTCCTTGTCCCCCTGCCTGGCATCCACCATCTCTTCTCTTCCAGTAGCATCTTCTCTCCTTCAAGGACATAACACCACCAACTTCTCTTCTTGAATATATATATCTGTCCCTCGACTTACCTCTCTACTTCTATTTTGTTATCCAGCTGCTTGATAGTCTGGCTTTAATGTTTCCTGGTAGTATCAAAATCCAAGCTCGTAAACAGTTCCAATTCTATAACCACTGCCTCCATGATGGAGTAGGATGCTATGGAGAAGGTTACTTACGATGGACTTCCTACTTATGTAATCCACCAGCTTCTTTTTCAACTCTCCATTTTTGACTTTTTTGTAATGCCTGAAAAAGTTAAGCTCTTAAATGTTAAATTTCACATCAACAGGGTAATGTTAATTTTCATTATCGGAAATTGTTTCTTATTGGAAATTGCATGAAGAGGTAGTATAGTACCGTGGTTAAGACTACAGGCTCTGGAGCCAGACTGCTGGTGCTGGGATCTCTGCCTGTGTGTGGCCTTAGTTACCTGCTCCCAAAAGGGGGCTAGCAGAAATCCCCAACTATACAGATGTTAAATTGTTAAAGTGCTTGACTGCTGACCACTAGGTCAGTGGTTTGACCCACCAGCCATCCCTTGGGAGAAAGATGTTTTTATATTTTTGTGGAGATTTGGAAACCCTATGGCATTGATCTACACTACCCTAAAGCGTCATTATGGGTTGGAGTTGACTTGATGGCTATGGGTTTTTATATAGTTTTTAAAGCAACTGGAATAGATTAGTATTGTGCTTGGTATAGTAAATTGTCAATATTAATTATTTTACCTTATTG
This sequence comes from Tenrec ecaudatus, assembly GCF_050624435.1. Lineage (NCBI taxonomy): Eukaryota > Metazoa > Chordata > Mammalia > Afrosoricida > Tenrecidae > Tenrec > Tenrec ecaudatus. The sequence goes on from NC_134532.1 coordinate 136,879,139, forward strand.
TTAGCTGGTTTGTGACAATATCCTAAGTGCTTAGCTACATAGGGTGCTGTTTCTTATAGTTTGATATACAAACTGATAGAAACAATCCAATCCAAAGTCTAGAGGGAAAATTTGAATTAGATGCTAGAACAAAAGTAGCCAGAATGACTGACACTAATTCTCGATGCAAATTTAGAATGGACACCTAAATGAGAGATAAAACAAACACCAAGAACGGGGCCAGATGGATCAAATGGGGGGAAAACTGGGGGAACAGGATGCATGTGGGACAAGGATGATGAACATTCTCAGCTTATTGATGGTGGTGTGGGGCTGGGGTAAAGGCAGTTACAACCTGCTTCCCCTCCCCCTGCCCCCACTTCTCTGACCAGTCTCTGTCTTTTTCATTGATGACTTGTCCCACCCTTATCACATTTGATTTGTATTTTTTAAATATTCTCTCTATATTGGTCTATCATTCTCTCTCAGATTTCAATGGCACATGACTACTACCTCCTCTGTTTATTTATTTCCCTCAGGTTACAGGTTATTTGAAAGCTCTTCACCTATATTTTAAATTGCTTATTGGTATCTCCTTCAAGTTAGTCCACAAGATATTTCAAATTAAACATGCTTAGTCTGATCTTACAGGAGGGAGACAGGGTTTTTGATACCTTCAAAGAGCTACAGTCTCAGAAAACTGCAGGGGTAGTTCTACCCTGCCCTACAGGGTTGCTAGGCGTTGGCATCAACTCAAATGCAGTGAGTTAGGTATGAGTTTTCTGCTCTTTGACTCAAACTTTCTCTCCACTACGTATATTTTTTTATGTACAGATGATATTCACTCAGTTGCCTAAACTAGAAACCAGATGTCATAGTTGCCCTTTCTTTTTATGAGGATCAAGTCCACTTCCTAGATCTGAATTATCTCCTTCTTCCATTCCCACTTCCTTGGCAGGCTCTCACCGTAACTAATCACGGGTGCTCAGCAGGTTACTTCCATTCCCTAACCCATTCTTCATATAGTTTATGGAAATAAAATTACTTCTAGAATAAAATTCAAATATCTTGAATGACTTCTTAGTTAAATAACTTATTAGTTATTGTTCCCAAATATGCTGGTCACTTGCCTGCCTCTATGTATTTATATAAAGCTATTTTTCCTTACCTGGAATCTAGAACATCATTCAGATTTCTATTTCCATCATTTTATTAAGCTTAGTCAATCTCCTCTAAATTCAGCAATACATCTCACACTCATATCAATGCTAAATATATTCCCACAGTTGATGTTCATTATATCAGTGATGTTTCTGTCTGATTATTTTCATCGCATAACACCAGTGATGCACATTCTGTGTGGATGCCAGGAATATTAATTTCTTTCCCCGCATGAAGTTTTGAAGTTTTATTGGCATATAATCCATATAACACACAGTCCAATGGTTTAATCTTATTAAAAAGAGCAATACAATAATCAGCACAGTCGATTTGAAAACATTTTCTTCTTTCTCATACCCATTATTATTAGCTTCCCATTTCCCGGATCTCATGTGCTAAAACCCTAAGAAACTGTTATTCCAGTTAAAGTTTGTATAGACTTGCCTATCTTAGATTTCATATATAGCAAAACATACAAAGCAAAAGCAATGACAAATAAAACAGAAAAACTTCGATTATAAAGATAGCAGAAACTATTAAAACTTGAACAAACTTGTTGTTAGGTGCCATCAAGTTGGTTCAGACTCATTGAATAAACACTGCCTGGCCCGTCATCATCCTTGAAAATTGTTCTTATATTTGAGCTCAGTGTTGCAGCCACTCCTTGAGGGCCTTCTTCATTTTCTCTCTGCCCCTACTTTTCCAAGCATGGTGTCTTTCTCAAGAAAGTAGTCACTCTTGATAACATGCCTAAAATATATACAATGAAGTCTTACCATCCTTGTCTCTAAGGAGTACTCTGAATGTACTTCTTACAAGACAGATCTGTTTGTTCTTGGGCAATCCACGGCACTTCCAATATTTTTTGCCAACACCATAGTTCAAATGCATTGATTTTTCTTCGGCATTCTTTAGTCAATGTCAAACGTTCACATATGTAGGAGACTAATTGAAAATACCATTGTTTGGGTCCGGCATACCTTAGTCCTGAAAGTAACATTGCTGTTTTTCAACACTTAAAAAAGATCTTGTGTATCAGATAAACCAATGCAACATGTAGTATGATTGCATCTTTCATGTGCATTGTTGATCCAAGCAAGATGAAATCCTTGAGCATGTCAAGATTTTCTCCATTTATTAGGGTATTACCCATTGGTCCAGGTGTGAAGACTTTGGTTTTACATTGAGTTTTAGTCCACACTGAAAGCTACAACCTTTGATCTTCATCAGAAGGTCCTTCAAGTCTTCCTCACTTTCAGCAAGCAAGTTGTCACCTACATATACAAGGTGGTTAATAAGCCTTCCTGTAACCCTGATGACACATTCATCTTTATATATTTCTCTGATTGTTTGCTCAGCATACAGATTGAATATGAATGGTGAGGATACAACCCTGACACACACCTTTCCTGATTTTAAGCCATGCAGTATAGAATCGTTATGTTCACACAATTATCTTGGTCCATGTATGGTTTCCACATAGCACAGTGAAGTGCTCTGGAATTCCCATCTTCTCGATGCTATCCATAGATTTTTGTTGCTTTTTTAAAATGATCCACACAGCTGAATGCCTTAGCATAGTCAATAAAACACTAGTCTGGTGAGCCATGGTGGTAGAGTGGTTATGTATCAAATTGCAGTATGCAAGGTCAGTAGTTTGAGACCATCAGTACCTCCTTCGGAGAAATGTGGGGCTTTCTGCTACCATTAACTTTTATAGTCAGAGAATCTCACAGGTGCAGTTCTACTCTGTCCTATAGGGTCACTATGAGTCAGTATTGACTCAATGGCAGTGTGTTTTTTGTTTTTTTAAAATTATCTTTCTTGTATTCTCTGCTTTCCTCAAGTTCCAATTGGCAGCAGCAGTGATATCCTTGTGTCTCATTGTCTTCTGAATCCAGCTTGAAATCCTGGCAGTTTCCTGTTGATGTACTGCTATGACCTTTAGCAAAACGTTGCTTGTATGTGGCATTGATGATATTGTCCAATAATTTCCACATTCTATTGGGCTACTTTTATTTGCAGTGGGCCTAAATTTGGACTTTTATTTTGAAGAGGGACAAAGATGAAAATCTGCTTCTGTAAAGATTTGTAGTCTCAGAAATTCTAGATAGGGTCCCCATGAGTGAGAATCAACTTGATGACAGTGTTAAAATGTTGTTATAATGAGGCCTTTTCATATATAAGACGTAATTGCTATGTTTTATTTATATATATAATATTATTGTATGTATAGTTTATTGTATAGATATTTTGTATATATTTATATATAAAATATTATTAACATATTTGAGTACATACTACATACAGAATTAATATGTAAATATGAATAAAGTATACCAAAACACCCAAATGCCATCCATTTTTATAAAGTCAATGCTGACTCACAGTGACTCAAAGAGGAATTGTGAGGCTGTAAATCTTTTTTTTTTTTCAATCATTTATTTTTTTTTTCAATCATTTAAATGGGGGCTCATACAACTCTTTTTTTTTTTTTTAATCAGGTTACTCTTTGCTCATAGCCAGGGGTTCATACAACTCATCACAATCTATATAAACATCCATATATCAAGCACGTTTGTACATTTGTTGCCACCATCATTCTGAAAACATTTGCTTTCTACTTGAGCCCTTGGTATCAGCTCCTCATTTTAAAAAAATCATTTTATTAGGGGCTCATACAACTCCTATCACAATCCATACATACATCAATCGTGTAAAGCACATTTGTACATCCGTTGCCCTCATCATTCTCAAAACATTTGCTCTCCATCCAAGCCCCTGGCATCAGGTCCTCATTTTTCCCCTCCATTCCCACTCCCCTTACCCTCATAAACCCTTGATAATTTATAAATTATTATTTCATCATACCTTGCTCTGTCCCATGTCTCCTTTCCCCCACTTTTCTGTTGTATGTCTCCCAAGGAGGAGGTCACATGTAGATCCTTGAAATCGGTTCCCCCTTTCCAAACCACCCTCCCTATGTCCTCCCAGTATTGCCACTCACAACACTGATCCTGAGGGGATCATCCACCCTGGTTTCCCTGTGTTTCCAGTTCCCATCTGTACCACTGTACATCCTCTGATCTAGAAAGACTTGCAAGGTAGGATTCAGATCTTGACAGTGGGAGGGGGCAAGGAAGCATTTAGGAACTAGAGGAAAGTTGTATTTTTCGTCCTTATTGCATCGCACCCTGTCCAGTAGGCTACAAATAGGCTTTGGGTCTCCACTCCACACTCCCCCGCTCATTCACTATGGTAAGATTTTTGTTCTGGTGATGCCTGGTACCTGATCCCTTTATACCTTGTGATCACACAGGCTGGTGTGCTTCTTCCATGTGGGCTTTGTTGCTTCTGAGCTAGATGGCCGCTTGTTTACCTTCAAGCCATTAGGACCCCAGATGCTATATCTTTTGATCGCTGGGCACCATCAGGTTTCTTTGCCACATTTGCTTATGCACCCATTTGTCCTCAGCAGTCATATCAGGGAGGTGAGCACAAAATGATATGTTTTTTTTTGTCCTTTGATGCCTGATAACTGATCCCTTCAGCACCTCGTGGTCATACAAGCTAGTGTGCTTCTTCCATGTGGGCTTTATTGTTTCTGAGCCAGATGGCCACTTGTTTACCTTCAAGCCTTGGAGACCCTAGATGCTATATCTTTTAATAGCCAGGTACCATCAGTTTTCTTCACCACATTTGCTTATTCACCCACTTTGTCTTCAGTGGTTGTGTCATGAAGGTGAGCATCATAGAATGCCAATTTAACAGAAGAAAGTATTCTTGCATTGAGGGAGTACTTGAGTGGAGGTCCAGTGTCCTTCTGCTACCTTAATACTAAACCTATAAATATATGCACAAGAAATCTATTTCCCCATCCTCATGTATAAATATATTAGCATATGTATATGTCTTTATCTAGACCTCTATAAATGCCCTCTGTCTCCCAGCTCTGTCCTCTATTTCCTTTGACTTCTCTCCTGTCCCACTATCTTCCTCAATCCCCACCAGGGTTTCAGCAACTCCTCTTAGTTACATTACCCTTGATCATGCCCAACCAGGCCGCCCACACCCTCCTCACCACCAATTTGAATCACTTGTTGTTCCCTTATGCCTGGGTTTATTAACACCACTACCTTTCCCACCACCTCACCATCTCCCATGTCCCCACAGAACTATCGGTCCCATTGTTTTCTACAATTGTTCATCCAGCCTATCTTATTTAGACAGACCTGCGGAGATAATAACATGGACAAAAACAATACAGAGCATAACCAAGCAACAATATACAACAAAACAACAACAACCAATGAGGAAAACAAAACACAACAAGAAAGAAAAGTTTGTAATTAGTTCAAGGATTGTTTGTTGGCCTTTAGGAGTGTTTTCCAGTCCAGTCTGTTGGGGCACCACACTCGGGCCCCAAAGTACACCTTCAGCATTCCCTAGGGACCTCACTGCTCCATTCCCTTGCTGTTCTGTTGCACTCCTTAATGTTTTGCCTCAGTTTGGCAGGATCCGATCAGGTTCAATTCCCTCACTGTGTCTCTGGTGTTGTCCCCTGTAGGGCTATGAGTCAGGGAAGGACGTCATGTCTCATAGTGGGGCCGGTCATGTGGTCCTCTCTGTGGACTGGCTGCTCTAATTGGGAACATCAACCTCCTGGCCTGGTGAGCCATGATGTGCTCCACTCTCTCCTCCTCCCCCTTCATCTGCTCCCGTGTGCTCTGATCAGATATGTCCCTCTCCTAGAGCTGTAGATTCAGTGCTGTCCTTTGAAAGAAATTCTTCTGAGGAGAGGAGCAGATGTTCCCTTAGTAGTTGGTGTTGGGGCTGGCCCCACAGACATCGCCATTGGTTCCCTACTCTATACCAGCATGTTGCATTCACATCTTGGAGCATCAGGTTGAAGTCTGGTCCCTCTTTCCCTGTGGAGACTACAAATAATACCCTTCACTTGGGTGTGTTAGTGATCTGTGCCCCTGCTACCCTTTTCTTTTTATTATTATTATTATTAGTTTTTCCTTTCCCCACCTCCTTTTTAGTTGTCTACCATGTGTATTCCTGTATTTGGTCTGGTGCCATATTACCTGGTCCTCGCCTCAAGAATATTTGTATACGGTAGCTTTTTCCCTATGCCCTATTTGCCTTAAAAAAAAAAAAAAAAAAAAAAGCTTACCCCAGCAGCCTTTCAAATCTTTCTATATTTAAGTCAATTCTATCTTAAGGTCTGTTGTCTCTTTTTTGCCCTCTGGGTGAGGTTGTTCTATGAGGTGGTTTCTTACTTATGCTTGGTGAGTGTTGTTCTTCTGCCCATACTTGTCGGCAAGGATCTTTTATAGGGCTGGGTTTCTTCTAACATATTCTTTGAGTTTTTCCTTGTTTGGAAAGACTCTGACTTCTCCATCTATCTTGATTGATAATTTGGCTGGGTAGAGTATTCATGGGTTTTCATTGTTTTCCTTCATTTTTTTGAATATGTTACTCCACTCTCTCCTCTTCTTCATAGTTTCTGCTGACAGGTCTGAGCATATTCTTATTTGGGAACCTTTATATGTGATTGCTTGTTTTCCCCTACCTGGTCTCATGATTTTCTCCTTTACCTCAAAGTTGGATAATTTAACTATTATGTGCCTTGGTGACTTTTTTTTTTTGGATTCAGTCTAGCTGGTGTTCTTTCAGCCTCCTGAATGGTTGTCTGGTTTTCATTCACTAAGCTGGGGAAGCTATTCTCCAAGAATTCTCTCATTATTGTTGCAGATGACTTCTTTGTTGTGCCTTCCTCTGGTAAGCCAATAATTCTAATGTTTTTCTGCTTCATAATATCAGACATACCTCTTAAGTTTTCTTCAGCTTCTCTGATGATCTTATTAGATTTTTGTTTACATTTGTTAAACTCCTGCTTGGCTGTCCTCCAAGTCACTGATGCGTTTCTCTGATTCCTCTAGTCACTTCTTGAGATCCATGAGTCTGCTACTGGTTTTTGTTATCTCCTCCCCAAGCTCCTGTACTTCTCTTTCATTTATGGCTTTTACCGATTCTATCATTTTATCATTTTCTGTATTGTTTCCCTCATATCCTTTATGACTCCAAGTAACATTCTGAAATTTCTTTCTGTGGCAGCTCAATGTCTGCTTCCTCTATGCATGTCACTATGTTCAGGACATCTTTGGCATTGCCTTTTGTTTCTCCCGTTTTTCTGTTGAGGTCTTTGGGCCTGATGGCAGTTTGCGTTGCATTGTTTTAGAGGAGCCAGGTGCCATTTTCCAGGGAGTCGAAGAGCACTGGCTCTCTCTGGGAGACATGTAGGAGAGCTTCTTCGAACTGCCTATAGCTTATTTCACTATGGAATTCACCCACCACTTTATCTTCCTGTTGTTTCCCTCTCAGGGGAGTGACCCAGAAGATTTGCCTGCTTTGGTGTTGTGGAGGTTGGGCAGAAGTTCCTGCCACACAGTGTTAAGGAGTGTTGGCTAAGCTGCCTTATACCCCCATGCACACAGGCAGGAATTCCCCAGTAAGAAGTTGAGCAGAGTATCCCAGCCTTGCTAGCTGCACAGGGTGGAGCTCACCTACTTGGGTGTGGTGCAGACCTAAACGCCCTAGGCTAAGGGGAGTGGTCTGGACGTTAGCAGTAGAGTGGGAGAGACCAAGAAAGAGGCAAAGAGGAGGGGGAAAAAAGTTAAAAAGCAAGCCCAATGAGCCTGTGGGGGGCAATGGAGGGGGGAATATAGTGAAGAGATGGAAACAAAGCAACAATGTAACTGAGTTCTGATCCTGCCAGTGGAGCTACAAGAGTTTAGTCCCAGGTCGGAGGCGGCAGCATAAACTGTGGCTGTGTTGAGGAAAGGCCCCTGTGCAGCCCTCTAAGACTGAGGGTGGGGGGTCGGAAAGAGAGGAGCTGCAAGGGTCCTGTCCCTGCCCAGGGGCGGGTGGTGGCAAACTGTGGCTGTGTTGAGACCAAGCCGCCTTACAGGCTCTAAATAGTCCCAGGCTCTGGCAGAGACAGTGGTGGGGCCAAGGTCTAGCCCCAACTGCCTCCACTGAGGTAAGTCAAAGCCCCCAGCCCCTCAAAACCCCGTGAGTCTGTGCCTACTTATCTTTATGATGCTCCTCCTGCGTTCCAGCAGTGTTGAATTTCCCTCTAAGCAACTCTCCTGGGCTGAATTCTGCGGAGTCCCTCTGGTATGTGTCACTCCATTGCCATATTGCCGAAAGTCTGAGGCTGTAAATCTTGTCAGGAGCTCACAGCCTCATCTTTCTCTTGTGGAGCAGCTGTGGGAGTGAACCGTGGCCCGTGTTGTTATCACTCCTACTCTGGCCTGGGAGCACCTCCAGGGATCCTTCTTATAGTGAGTCATAAGCAAAGCTGTACTGTTGAATATTTGTTATGTTCTATTTTCTGTATTAGATACTTAATGCACAGAATCCCACTAGCTGTATAACTACTGGAAAAATAAATATTATCATCTGTGTTTTGTAAAATAGAAAACTGAGATTTAGAGTGCTTAAGTGCCTCTCCTCCCCCAAATTCACACAATTAGATATTGATAGGGATGAGCCTTGAGCTCACCTCTGTCCTTTAATTTCAAGACTAAAGTATTTTCCAAAGTATAATGTAATGCTGTCCCTCTTTTAAAAGTACATTGCATTTTCATTTACACATTGATATGGATCTATTGAAAGAGAATAATAGATATACAAAAATTTCAGAGCCCATGATCTGTTTCCAAATTACTTCTAGTGAAATATTGTTTTGAATTTTACCAACATTTTTTGTCTTTCTGATTTATGGAGAGACGTTAACTTTCTGCAAATAATTCTTTGCATATATTTTGCTATTTCTGACTTGTTGGAAGTGGCCTGATACAGATAAATTGGTAGTTTTCATGGTTGATATTTCTCCCTGAAGGCATGAAGGCTCTGCTTAAGACTTGCCCATGACCCTTGAGAGAGATGGGCTTTATTCTGAGTGTATCAGAGTCTAAGTGGTCTGAACAGTCCTTGGGTTCTGAAAATGGTTAATGCACTTGACTGCTAACAAAAAAAAATTGGAAGTTTATTTCCTCTAGATCTGTCTGGCAATCTACTTCCAAAAAACCAGGCATTGAAACACTGTGGAGTCCAGTTTTACTGTGGTGCACATGAGCTTACCATGAGCCAAGCTTGCCATGAATTGGAATAAACTCATGGAAATTGGTTTATGAGGCTAGAAATATATCCAACCAAACCAAATCAAACTCGCTGCCTTCGAGTCAATGCTGCCTCATAGCACCCCCCTGTGTGTTTCTGAGACTGTAACTGTGGGAGTAGAAAACCCAACCCTGTCTCTCCAAAACATGGGGTGCTTAAACTGTTGGGTGAACTAAAACTCTGAATTCCATAATGCATCCTTCCAAAGGAACCATAAAACCAGTCAACTTGACGTCCATTGTCAAACAACTACTGATGAACAGGCCAAGTTTCCACTGTTTTACTGGCAATTTTTTCATGGTTTCGCTCCAGAAGTTTGTTTCTTGCTTAGAGAACAACTGAAAGCAAGATGTATAGATTTTTTTTTTTAAGTTTTAGTTTAGGTTTTTAAAAATCATTTTATTGGGGGCTCTTACAGATATTGTAACAGTCCATAAATCAATTACATGAAGTGAACAGATGCTGCCATCATCATTTTCAAAACATTTTCTTTCTACTGGATCCCTTGATATCAGCTACTCTTTATTCCCTCCCTCCCCACCCTAACACCCTTGTGAACCTTTAATAAATTATATATATTTCATATCTTGCACCATCTGATGTTTCACTTCACCCAGAGTTCTTCTATAACCCCTTGAGGGGGTTATACATCATAATTGCTATCAGTTCTTCCTTACCCCCTCACCTCATCCCTTCCTTTGTTACACACATTACTGCTTCTAGGGGTTTATTTGGGTCAGAAGCTCTTATCTGTACCAATGTACATACACCATCTAACAGGATTTGTGAGTCAAACTAGGGCCATGATAGTCGGGGGCGGGCACTGAAGAACTAAAGAAGTGTTGTGTGTTCTGTTGGTGCTACACTACACCCTGGATGAGCCATCCCTTCTGTGAAGGAGTTTCCCATTATCCACAGGGCTTTGGGTGTACTCTCTAACCCTCCTCCTTCACAATTTTATGATTGTTTGTTTTTGATCTTCTGATGCCTGGTCCCTCGACACCTCATGATCATATAGGCTGGTGTGGTTTGTTTTGTTTTTCCATGTGGCTAGCTTTCTTTTATCTTTCTTGTGTGTCAGGAATGAAAATAGATTTAGGGCAAGGTGGAAACACATGGAGGATCAGTGAGACATGGATGAATAAATATACTACAAACTCTATTTGTGATGAATATATCCTAAAATGACGCCCCCAAAAAATCAAGCCCTCATGGAATCTAGTCTCTTTGGGTGTGGAAGTAATCTGTGACTTTCTCACAGCTAATAAAATATAGTGAAGATACTGTGTTAATCACCCCCTTCATTAATACATAAGAATATATATTCAGCCCTCATGGCGTAGTGATTACACGTGGGGCTGCAATCTCTATGACTAGGAGTTTGAAACCCCCAGTAACTCTGTGGGAGAAAGACTGGGCTTTCTGCTCCCATAAACAGTTACAGTCTGGGAAACCCACAGGGGTTCCTATGACTCAGCATTGACTCCAAGTCAGCGAGTTTGTTTTTTGTGTAACATTGAAAAAGTGGGTCCTAGTGGTATAGTCAGTCTCAGAAACCCACAGGGGCAGTTGTCCCCGGTACTATAGTGTTGCTATAAGTCAGAATCGACTGGCAGTGAGTTTGAGTTTTTGAGTGGTGCAGTGAGTTAAGTAGTGGGCTGGCAATCAAAAGGATAGTGGACCTAACCACCAGCTGCTTAGCTGAAGAAGGAAGAGACAATCTGTCTGTTGAGATATGCTGTTCTTATTTAAGATGCTGCAGGTTGAGTTCTGAGCCTATACCTAGTGGATCGTATGTCCAACAGAACACCACCTGACCTTCTGCCATCCTCACGGTGCTATGCTTGAACCCATTCTAGACCCTCCTGTGTCAATGAATCTCATTGAGGTTCTTCCATCTTTCTGTCAACTCTTCAAAAACGATGTCCTTTTCCAGGGACTCTGCTTTCTTGATAACATGCCCAAACACATGGGTCCCACCATAGTGGCGTCTAAGGAGCTTTTTGACTTACCCTTCCTCCGAGACAGATTTGCTTGTTCTTCTGGCCGCTCGTGGCATTTTCAATGTTCTTCACCATGTCTTAATTCAAATGCATCAGTTCCTCTTCCATATTTCTTATTTATTATTCAGCTTTCAAATGGATATGAAGCATTGGAAAATCCATGACCTTGGACCATGCAAACCTTAATATTTAAAGTGACATATTGCTCTTTAATTCTTTAAAGATATATTTTTAGCAGAAGTGTGGCATTGAAATTTAAAAATTTTCTTCCCAAACTCTTCCTTCTCTATCTCCTGCCCCCAAAACTCTTATGTGATGTCTTGATTGCTACTTCCATGAACATAGATTGTATACCCAAGTAAAATGAAATCCTTGACAAATTTAATCTTGTCTCAGTTTATCATGTTATTGCCTATTGGCCCAGTAATCAGGATTTTTGTTTTCGTTACAGTGATTAGTAATCTATAATCATTGATATTCATTAGTAAGTGTTTTTTCACTGAAGAAAGATGACATCTGTTTAAATATATATTATATATATGTATATTATGTGGGTGTGTATGTATGTCCATCTCTATGTAGCAAACATACAGGAAGGGTAGAACTATTTAACTGAGTCTAACTCTTCACAGGAGTAGAAAGCCTCAGAGTGGCTGATGGTTTGGAACTGCCTGCAGAGTGACTGATAGTTTGGAACTGCCGACCTTGTGGTTAGCAGCTCAATGTGTAACCCACTACACCACCAGCACTCCTTTGATAAAAATATACAGCTTTAAAAATCCAATGGAGAAAGTCTACTCAGTTATATAGGGTCTCCATGAGTCCGAATTGGTTTTGTTTTTGTTTTGTTTTTTTGTCCTGTTTTCTGTTTTTAATGTGACATAAGGTTCTGTCTTAGACTTAGCAGACTGGGTGGGAGAGTTCCCAGCTGGTTTTGAAGAAGTAAGCTGTTGTATTGCAAGAGGAACATGAGCCTTGTATCTGGGGGTGGCCTCTGGAAGCCTCCCTTGGCTGACAGTCAGCAAGAACACAGGAACCTCAGTACTGAAACCTTAAGAAGCTGACCACCTGTGAGTTGGAAGAGGACCTTGATCCCAAGACTTCCTCCAGCTCATCTACATCTTGACTGCACCCTGGTGAGACTCTGAGCAAAGAATCTGAATTCCTGACCCACAAGCACTCTGAGATACTAAATATGTGTTATTTTAAACCATTCGTGTCTGTTTGTTATGCAGCACAGAAAACTAATATAAAGTTATCTTCATAACCATCCTGGGATTTCAGTTATGTTTAATAAGCAGAGGGGTTCTTGGAAGAACGGTGACTCGGCACAGTGTCAGATATTTCTATATTCCCAACTCTGGAGGGTTTCAGGAAAAGTTATGTCTAACGGCTCTTGGTAATGAGATCCCCAGTCCATGCCTCTGAGTGATCTATTTTATTCCCAGTGGGATCACAAAATGGACCCATCTCCACTTTAGAGTCCCACACACTCCAGGTGCATTGTGTCACCCAATCATTTAGGGGAAGTTACAAGACGGTGACTAAAGAACTGTAACAAGTAACTAACTTCACACGGTAGTGCAAGACACACATTAAGTGCTGAATAAATGCTGGATTTCCTGGTAGCATGGTGTTTACACTGGAGAAAGATGGGGCTTTCTACTCCCCTAAAGAATTACAGTCTCAGAAACATATAGGGAGGATCTCAGGAACTCACAGGGGCAGTTCCACCCTGTCTTATAGCGCCGCTAGGAGTCAGCCTCGACACGATGGCAGTGAGTGTGAGTTTCACTTTCCTTCCTCCTTAGGCCCAAACCAACACCAGATTCAAACGCACAACATTTTGCCATGTTGTAGCACCTTTGAGGATTTATGCTTGGTAATTCAGCTGAGGTATGATCTGTATCTCTTAATATCTTGTTTAAAGTTCAAATAAATCATTTCCACCAGGGCATATTCTTTTTATGTTATTGGTACCATTTTTGGTAAGCATGGTCCTTTTTATAAGATGATTTCATGATTTCTTCAAATGCATCCTTGTGGTTAACCTTGCTAAACTTGACCTGTCTAGTTTAATGTCATGCAATTCTTTAGGACATCGAACCAGGCCCTGTAGAACCTAGATCACAAATAAGTGTGACTTTGGAAAATTTCATTGTTTTCTTTACATTTCAATTTCCTCTTGCCAAAATAAATTAAGAATATTGGTTCAATAATTAAAAGTATTTCTACCTAAATTTCAGAGTGTTGATATGTAGACTATTAGTTATTGACAGAAATGCTTAAACGTTTTTTTCTCCTTTCTTGAAACTGGCTTTGTAAAATCCCAGTGATTGTAGCACTTTGAAAAGTATTAGTTGCACAGCTGATAGGAAATAGAGTCCGAGAGCCAGGGAAATAGTTACTAAACTCCCAGAAATCAATTGTGTGTGTGTCCTGTGTGTGTAATGGCAATAAGATAGAGGGGAAAAGGATGCAGACCAAAATGTAGTTTTTAAAGGTTTATTCGCTCACTGATATTAACTAAAGTTTGCTTTAGATGTTTTGACTCTAAACTCTGAAATTTATCAGACAAAGAACCTTTGCAATATAGTTCATCTGTTTCTGTGCTGGATAATGTGGTGTGCCAAAGCAGTGTTTCATTCTCCTGTACATAAGGTTGTCGATTGGAATTGACTCAATGGCACCTTACAACAGTCAACAACAACATAAAAAAAACATGAATTAATACGTAACTCAGGTGTCATACTATCAGATTCCTTGAAAATCCACCCAGAAAGGAAATGGTTCATGGAACCTGAGACAAGGATATTTACTTCAGAGAGAGCTTGACTCAAGGGAGATGGACGATATCTTCAAATATCTGTGAGCACTTGGGTGAATAAAGGAGTAAAGTTACTCAGCTTGGCTTCAGAGAACACACATAGGATTAATGGAAGCGGGATTTTTGCTAACTTTAAGAACATGTAATTACCTGTAATTAGTGGGCTTGCACTGCCCCCATGGGTATATAGCCCTGGGTTAACTATAAAGCGCTCTCTCCCGGGCTCCCCCCTTGGCCTCTCATCAGAAAAAATAAAAGCACATGATCACTGTCTGAGTTATCCATCAATGGCTGATCCTCATAAAAGTATAATCAATTGTTTTTAAGAGAACCTTGCCCCTTTTATTGGCATATTTTTCTACCCATTTTCTCTCTTTTAAAATAAGTTTATTTGGGGTACATACAACTCTTATCACAATCCATACATCCATCTGTTGTGTTTACTGATATTTTTAATGCCCAAACTGGCTGAGTGGACACTGATTCGTGATGCTGTGTTTTCCACAAATCTTTTTTCATTTGGAAGTATGTTGGTCTCAATTAACTTTATTTTTGTCCCACTTTCATCTTCACCTTGCTTAAATTGTTGTTTTGTTATTTTGTTTTTCCTTGACTTTCTTCTCCTTATGACAGATCACAGTTCCTAAGTGCTATCCAAACCAGAAAACTCTATACTCTTGTCCTCTAAGGGTAAGGTTGCTGTGATTTTAAAAATAACCAGTTTTATTGGCATATATTTCACCTATCATAAAATCCAATAGTTCAATCGTATTAACAAGAGTTGTGCCATCATCACCGAAATCAATTTTAGGATTCTTTCCTCTCCCCATTATATCCCTAGGGAATTATTAGACTGCTTACTGTCTCCAGATTTACCCATCCCGGGCTTCATATACAGAAAAACATATGAAACAACAACAAAAAGACAAAATAAAACAGAGAAAAACCTCAATAAAAAATAAAGCAGAAAACATTAAAAACTAAAACCAATATAAAATGAATAAAAAATAAATGACAGGTGTCACATTAAAGCAGCAGTTCGCGATCTGTGGGTCACGACTCCTTTGGGGGTCGAACAACCCTTTCACAGGGGTCGTCTGATTCATCACAGTAGCGAAATGACAGTGATGACGTAGCAACAAAAATAATTGTATGGTTGGGGTCCCCACCACAGGAGGACCTGTATGAAAGGGATGTGCCATGAGGAAGTCTGAGAACCACTGCATTAAAGTAACTCCTTTGCTTTCTCACCGTACTAAGGTCATTTAGTTCTGCGTCACTCAGGAACCTTACTTACACTGTCAGTGCCAAGGTCACTTGATACGTGGAGTTGCAATGAACTGTCTCCTTAACTGATTTACTATGTTAGTAGTAGTAATCGTGTCTTAGATGGTTCTATAAACAAAAGGTCCAACTTCATACCCGAATTCTAAACCAAAAATGAAGGGCAGACATTCTAGATTCACATATATTGAGGCCACGGAGAACTTTTTAGCATTTTGTCAACTAAACTTGAAACTGTGGGTGAATATGTTTGTGAAGAGCAGGTAGTTTTGTTGACGCTATTGGTTGCAGCTTGTATCATTTTAAGCGATGATCCCTGGGGAGTGCACGCGCTGTGTGCTTGACAGCTCACTGAGAATTGGTGAGTTGAACCCACTCAGCAGCACTGCTAAAGAAAGGCCTGGCAATCTGTTTCTGCAAAATACATTTTTCAGTTTCATAGTTTATGAATGATAATGTTTTGTGCAGGTTTAAAACTGTTATTGAAATGGGGGGAAACACAAATTTCTTTTGTTATGGACTGTACTATGGACAGGGACTTAAGCGGTGTCATACTGACCAAAAGGTTCAGTCCACCAGGTTCTCTGTGAGAGAAATGAGGCAGGCCATCTGCTTCTATAACGATTGACAGCCAGGAAAAACACAGGGAGCAGTTCGACGCTGTCTTACAAGGTCACTTTGAGTGGAAACCCACTCAATGCGTGCGTGTGTGTGTGTGTGTGTGTGTGTGTGCGTGTGTGTGTGAGAGAGATATTTGGAAGAGGCACCCTGGTAGCACAGTGGTTAATCACTAGGCTGCTCACGAAAAGATCGGTGTTTTGAACCACCAGAAGACCCACAGGAGAACCATGGTGGCCGTTCGACTCCAACCTATGGGGGCTCTACGAGTCAGAAATGATTCGACACCAACAAGTCTACTGCTTTCACATAAAGCTCTCAAAGTTGAAACTGACTCATAGTGACCCTATAAGACAGGGCAGATGGCCCGATGAATTTCTGAGACAGTAACTATTTATGGGAGTAAAAAGCCTTTATCCTGCAGAGTGGCTAGTGGATTTGAACTTCTGAACTTGCAGATCGAAAGCCAAGCATAACCACTCCATCAAGGCTCCCTTCTGGCCTCGTACATTTCAATGTTTGTTGGTTTTATTTCCACTATTTACATACTCCTAGTGCCATATATTAATATATTATTACTGTGATATAATAATACTGTGATATAACCTTTAGCCCCACTCTTGGGTGTCACAAGATCTGGTACGTAGTAGGCGGGATCCACTTCATATCTGGTTTTGGTGGCACTTAGGAATTGTTTAGTGTTGTAAGGACATGGAGGTCAAGAAAGAATAAGATAAAACAAAAAACGATTTAAGCAGGGAGAAGATGAAAAGTGGGTGAGGGGTGGGGAGTGGATGAGTTCATTTAATGCATTTTAACAAATCAAAAAGACCCGTGTAAAGCACAGCTTCCTTAATCAAGGTAGTCCGTTTTTACATGAATTACTACCAGTAATTATTGATTGTACTTTCATGAAGAAGATCAACCATTGATGGATACCTCTGTAAGAATATTCATAGAAATCATTTTTTATACCTGGACAGATAATAGAAATCCAGAAGTGACTATGAAGCATTTAAAACTTTGTTGAACAAAATTAATGAAATCACTCATTTAATTTCCCCTCAGCCAGATCCCCCCCCCCAAACTTGCAGGCTCTCCAGTCGTACTCAATATAAGGGGATGTAATGTGAAAAACAAATGTACAAAGAAGCAGCTGTCTTCATTGCTCCTACGAAACTTCAATGTAAACAATAAATTACTTCCTATTTCAGACCTCATATTAGCCAAACATGAAAGGGGTTTGATAAGATCCTAAGAGATTAAATATTAAAGGCAAATTTATTTTTAAACTTCATGACAAAATTATCAATTTTCCTACATAGGTTTTACAATTCATTTCAGATAACTCTCCTAGCTAATCTACAGTCTTCTTAAATTTGTTAACTGAGACTCTTCAGTAAAATAATCAATTTGCTTAGATACATTCCTGATTAAAAAAACATTGTGTGTGTCTTTTTCCATTGAATAACCAATTAAAGGCAATAGACAATGGTTAGGAGAATAACTAGTATACTTTTCAATGCATGTGTAGAAAATAAAATCACAGAAAAATTATAGTGGAGGGTTTCTTGATGTGTGGTAGACATGTATGTTGGATAACTCAGTACCTGAGTTTTCAAAAACTAGAATAGGACCTCGTTTCCTGACTGGCATAAAGCTGAGTTGAGGTGACAGTAGGTCAAGTTCTATGCTGACTCTCCTTGTAGTTCATAGTTGATCATCTCTTTTTAATCTAATATATTTCCGTTTATTTTCTTCCTCCTATCAGCATTTTCGGTTTTTCTTCTCCAAGTGAGTAATTTAAAGTCCTATTTCATAATTAAAATGTGATATTTTGATAGTGCCAGTATTCATGTAGGGTGCTATTTGCATTGTATCATAAATAACATGAGTTACAATATTTAGCGTCATACAGAACACTTTTTAACATTAACATTTTATATTACTGTCTGACCTATAAACAAGATTTATGCTAAAATAATTGACTAATTGCATTTTGGGCACAGCATACTTCCAGTAATTTGATCATAAACTTGTGAGATCTCTCGCTTTCTCTTTTTATTTCCTTATTTGTTACCTTGAAACTGCAATAAAGCTGTAGTTTATGACAAAAACTGTTGGAGAATTATCGTTTTTGCTATAAAAATGTAGCAACTAGTACAGATGCTAAGATAAATCCTTACCTAAGTAGGTCTTTCCTTTACTGAGCCTTCCAAGACTGATATATTAGCCCTGGTATGCAGTTTGGGTCCTATTAAATCCTCAGATTCGATCCCACATCCTGCAGGGAAAATTCTTCTTGTTTATTATTCTCTATACATCTTCTTGACACCCTTTTGCATGCCTGTTAGCTAGATAATAAAAACAAAACAAATATCCAGCACATGTTGTTTGTATATATTTTTCAACTATCGAAGTGAAGCCACCTTGACTATCTCAATAACTTGAAATATTTGTTTCTCATAAGGAGAAATGGATTTGATTGATAATAGTACCTTGTTTTCAGTCGTTCTTCAGCCCCACCAGGACCTTCCCATCTCTATTCCTGACCACTCGCAGGTCTTCATTGTTCTGCTTAGAGAGTTGAGATTTCCTGTCTCATATTAAAATCTATCCCTCCTATGAACTCGCAACTCTCTTCCATTTTCTTTATTCCTGGTCCAAACTTAAATGCTGCTGAAACCCAGCTCCGGAGCAGTGAGCTTGGGAAATGTCGCTGGACCAGGTCATGCCACCATGCGGATTGTTCCCTTCCAAATCCAGGCCGTTCCCGCACGTCCAGGGCAGTGGCCCGCAGCCTTCCTCGTGCTCCGGCCCTTTCATACACTTCCTCAGGTTGTACTCACCCCCAACCAGAAAATGATTTTCGTTGCTACTTCATAACTGTCATTTTGTTACTGCTAAAAATTGGGCGACCCCTGTGAAAGGGTCGTTCGCCCCCCCAAAGAGCTCGCGACCCACAGGTTGAGAACGCTGTCCTAGGGGCTCTCTGTCAATCACAATCACACTCCTTACTGTGCTAAGCGATAGTTTCAAATGTTCTCCTTTCCCCTCAGAACATCAGCACCACCTGTTATGGATTAAATTCTCTTGTCCCTCAAGCTGTATTTAGGTCTTACCCCCTGCACCTGTCAATGTAACCCTGTTTGAAAAGAGCTTTTGGAAAGATTCTGTTCTTGACAACGTTGTTGGTTAAATTAGCGGGGTCATAGGAGAAGAGAGTGGGTTCTGATCTCTCAGGAAAGTGGGCAGCAGAGACAGAAATGGAGCCACAATGGTTTAAGACATGTGAAGATATAGCTAAGGGTGGAGCAGTTCTAAGAGACTTTCAGGGCTCCCCAAAACCCGAAAAGAGGAGGAAGACTTTTCCCCCAAAGCAGAGGGCATGTGGTCCTGCCATTTCCTACTTATTAGCATCTGAGCCGGTTTAATCTGCCTTCTTACTGAAAAAAAAAAAACCATTGACTTTGAGTGGATGCTGACTCATACTAAGTAACCATATAGGGCAGAAGACAACTGCTCCAGAGGTTTCCAGGCATCCAGTTGTCACAGAAGTAGGCCGCCTCGTGTCAACCTTTCCAGAGGTAGGCTGCCTCGTCTTCCTTCTGCAACATGGCTGGTAGGTAGGTTGGAAGTCCCAGTTTTCAAATAGCAGGTCAACACATAACCCCCTGCCCCACAAGGGCTCCTTTATCTTCTGATCCACTGCATAAAGGGTTTTGTCCTGTGATGAAATGGTATTTCTTAATTTGGTGATTCAACCCATGCTTCCAGGAGTCCTGATGGTATAGCAGGTATAGTTGGGCTGTTAACTCCGAGGCCACCAACAGCTCCGTCCCAGCAAGATGAGGCTTTCTATTCCCACAGAGTCAGAGTATGTTAAACCCACAGGGGTGCTTTGACCCCATCCATCCTATAAAAGAGAGATCGACTCACTGCCACAACAGTAACCATTTCAACACTTACAGGCTGTGTTTTCTGATCTTATGAACACACTTTCTTTGTTTTTGACTGCTGGAGGTAAATAACATGCTAGCGAAGCTTGACATTTCTTCCTGCTTAGACCGCATGATCACTGTGTGTCTTTTAAGAACATCTTTCAAGACAGCCCCTTTTGATTGCCTCCCCCCCAAAAAAAATACCAACTTTTCAGTGGATGTGTCTTGAATTTAACTGGTCCAGCAAATCCCCCCAGAAATCACTGCCTTGATTGGACCTTCGTTTGGAAGGCACCTACCCTGTGACAAAGATATTTCAGACAGAGCTGGTCTGCAGCATCCACTGATCACAGATACCTATTCAAGTAGGATTTGGTTAGAACAAACCTGTACGTGTATGAACAGGACCCTAGGATTTAAATGTTTTCTGACTTGCCTTCAAATAGACAAAAAAGTCCCTTTTTCCATTTTGATGCGTGTAACTGTTTAGTGCCTCACCTTCTGAACTGAGCACAAACAAAACCACAAAAGCAACATGGATTGAAAGGGCTGTTAAAATCAGCTGAGCAGGAAATGCATTTAGAGTCTGTAAATAGGTTGTTAATGCTATCCTCCAGCAGGAAGAAGATGGAGACCAGGAGACACAGCCCTGCATTTAGAAGAAAACTCAATGCTCCCGTTAGACTAGGGCGGTACTGCTTAGGTAGTAGTGCAACAGAATCTGAAGGTAGATTTTTGAGCTGTTTAACACACTCAGGGAAATAAATTATTTGAAAAGAATAATAGCTAGATAGAGCAAACTTTGACTAAGGTAAACAATCTTGATGTTTATTTTATTTTATTTTAAAAACATTTTATTAGGAGTTTGTACATGTATAATTACAATTCATAGTTCCATTAGATTAAGCATAGTTGTACAATTGTTGGCATCATTTTCAATACATTTTCTTTCTTCTTGAACTCCTCAATATAAGTTCCCCTTTATCTCCTCCCTTCCCCACACTACTATCCCCCTGAACCCTTTATATATATATTCTTTTAAATTGATTATTTTATTTGGGGCTCTTACAAGTTTTATAATAATCTATCATTCCATTATATCCAGCACACTTGCACATATGTTGTCATCAACAATTCCAAACCATTTTCTTTCTATTTGAACCATTGGTACCAGCTCTTCATTTTTAACTCTCCCTCTATCATGAACCCCTGATAGTTTATAAATTATTATTATTTTGTCATGTTTTACACTGTCCGGCATCTCCTTTCACCCACTTTTCTGTTGCCCGTCCCCCTTTTTCTACCCAACCTTCCTTCCACCCTCCCAGTATCGCCACTCTCACCACTGATCCTGAAGCATTCATCTGTCCTGGATTCCTTGTGTTTCCAGATCTTATCTGTACCAGTGTACATCCTCTGGTCTAGCCAGATCTGTAAGGTAAAATTGAGATCATGGTAGTGGGGGGAGGGGTAGAAGTATTTAAGAACTAGAGGAAAATTGTATGGTTCATTGTTGCTACACTGCACCCTGACTGGCTCATTTGAACCTCAAATTTTGTTTACTTTCAAACACAAGGAAAATAATTTTATCTCCAGATTGTTCATGCATTAATTATTGTCTTTTGAGCAACTTATTTTTTGCCAATCTCTGCCAAGTTTAACCTCAGTCGCCTCTCCAATGTTCTGTTGAAGCACAGTATTAGTTCCTGTCCAGAAAATAAATATAAATTGTATTATTATTATCAAGTGTCTTTATTATTAAGACTCTCAATTCTCTAAATAACTATTTGCTGACAAAAAGAATGAAAGAATGAATTGGCTTAACATTAGAATTATCAATGCATATAGGGGTTTTGTTTATAATTTGCAGTATTTTTTATGAGAAAAACGCTGTTATCTTAGTGGGATGGTTTGAAATGTTTATATTATTTACTTTAATCATAGAAATGATAAAGTGATTGAAAAACTACTAAAATCTAACAAAACTGAAGGAAAAGCATGAGCTTCCAGTCACAAAACCTACAACTAAGCTCACTGCCGTCGAGCCAGCGCTGACTCTCAGACACCTTTGTGGGTTTCTGAGACTGTAAGTGTCTATGGCAGTAGAAATCCCGGTCTTTCTCCTGAGAAGGTGCTGGTAGTTTTGAACTGCAGACCCTGGGGATTACAGTCCAACACATAATCACACCACCCCCAGGGCTCCTGTATGGTGTTATAGTTACATTGTATTAGTTATACCTTAATTTTTTGTGTGTATTATTGTGTGATGCATATAATGAAATGTCAAGTTTTTTAATAAATTCAAACTTTTGGCAAAGTTATAAGAACAATACAAATAAATATATAAGACGATTACTCATGACTATTAAAGATCAAAAGAGATTTTGTTGTGTTAAGAACTTCAGAAGCAAATGAATTAGGAGGAAAGTTGCTTATAAATAATGTTTGATGTTACAATCAGTATGTTTTTTTTATCAATTGCACAATATGGGAAGTAAAAGTTATTTGTAGAATCATTGTGTACACAGAACTTAGAAACACAAGAGTTTCCTGCCTAACTTAAGAGCAATGTATGCTATGTAATTAATAATACTTATTACAAGGGGAAAAAAACCCAGTCACTATTTGCACAATTACTGGGGTAACACTAGAAAAATTAAAATTGTGTCATGTAGTGTTTTTTCACCTAGAGTAAAAAATTATATCAAGTATGTATACCAATTGTCACTGTAAGGATGGACTTGGTTGATTTTTGCTAAAATAAGCAACTAAATTTTTGATAATTAGACAACATTTGTCTTTGTTGGTACCATTGAGTCTTTTGTTGCCTTCTTCTTCCAAAATGGATAGATTTGTACTTTTAGACAACATCTACTACTATTAAAATGTTGAGCCAAATCATTATTGTATAGAAAAATGCTAGTCTAATTCTGCTAAAAGGAAACCAAAATAATTAATCTGACATTTCTCAAACTGTACTGGTTTGCTAGAAGAACTTAAACTTGCGAAAATATGGCAGGTCTCCTCATAACTAAATTTCCATGTAAATGTGGGGTACTGAATTTTATATGAAAGCAAACATGCAAAGATTAGTGGTTAAACACAATTTTAAATGGATTTTAAAGATAATGCTTAAGACAAAATACAAGGGCTATTTGAGCCACATTCATGGAACTTTGAGAACTAGAAATTCATTCATCTCTGCAGGTGAGTTTGAATTGCTGATATTTTGGTTTGCTGCTGGACACAACCCATAGCTCCACAATTCATCTTCCTTAGTAACTGAGTCATGGGGAGTAAATAAGGAAAATAAGATAAAAGAAATGGTGGACAAAGAGAAACATGGCAGTTAAAAAGAAAATAAATTAATAAATTCAGGAGCATACATGACTAACTTTTTGGAGTCTGGAAGTAATGGAGTCATTTGTAATTAGTGCAACAGCATCTGCTGCCAGACCAACGGAGGAGAGTCATACAGCCAGAGTCACCGTGTTAGCACAGGTCCACAAGATGAGAAAGGAGACCCTGGGCTAGAGCCATGAAACGTATTGCTATCATAAATATATGTCCTGAGTGCAGAAACCATTTGTGATACCTGTGGGCCATTTAATGGATCTCATCAATTCTGCAGGCCTCATGAAAGAGTAGCAACCTGTGAGCAAAAGAAATATCTTACGCTCTGTAGGTCATTAATTGCAGGCATAGTACATTCCTACACAAGGGTAGTTTGAGAGTTGCCTTTACAGAATACGTTTATATTCACAAATAACATGATCTGCTTAATGAAGTCATCTACTCCTTATTAAGATGCTGGTGCTTATCTGGGTGGCCATTGATCTTTGTTACGGGAATCTCGTTCAAACAAAAATGTTGCTGCTAGGTGCCATCCGGTCCCTGACCCTAAATGACCTCATGAACCACAGATCAAAACACTGCATGGTCCTTCACCATCATCACAATTACTCCTGGTCCTGAGACATTGATGCAGCCACTGTATCAATCCATTTTAGCAAGAGCTTTCTTCTTTTTCGCCGCCCCTCCACTTTACCAAACATGACTCCCTTTTCCAAGGACTGGTCTCTCCTGACAGCATGTCCAAAGTATGTAAGACAAAGTCTTGGCATCCTTGCCTCTAAGGAGCACTCTAGCCTTACTTCTTTCAGTGCAAATATCTTTGTCCTTTAGCAGTCCAAGGTACTTCCAGTGCGCTTCAGCACCGCAATTCCAATGCATCTATTCTTCTTTCTTAAGCAGTGTTCAACTTTCATATGCATATGATGCAATGGAGAATACCCTGGCTTGTGTCACGCACACCTTAGACTTCAAAATAACATCCTTGCTCTTCAGTAATCTGAATAGGTCTTATGCAGCAGACTTATCTAATGCAAGAGGTCTGTTGACGTCTTGACTGTCGCATCCTTGAGCATTGATTGTAGATCCAAGTAAGACAAGATCCTTGGCGACTTCAGCCTTTTCTCCTTCATGCTGTAATTTATTGGTCCCGTTGTGCAGATTTTGGTCTTCCTTACATGGAGTTGTAATTCGTACTGAAACCTACAATCCTTTATCTTCATCAGCAAGTGCTTCAAGTCCTCCTCATTTTCAGCAAGCAAGGTTGCATCATCTGCATAGCACAGGTTGCTCATAAGCCTGCCTGTAATCCTGATGTCACACTTCTTTATGTAATCCAGCTTCTCTGATGATTGGCTCAGCATATAGATCGAAGAAGTATGGTGAGATGATACACCTTTTCTGATCGTAAACCATGCAGTATTCCTTTGTTCTGTTCACGCAACTGTCTCTTGATCCATGTCCAAGTTCTGAATGAGCCCAATGAAATGTTCCAGAATTCCCATTCTTCTCAAGGTGATCTACAGTTTATTATGGTCCACACAGTCGAATACCTTGGCATAGTCAATGAGCTACAAGTAAACACCAGCAATGATATTCCTTGTTCTGTGCCCACTTTTGAATCTGGTCTGAACTTCTGATAACAATTCCCTGTCATCGTACTGCTGCAACTGATGCCAGATGATCTTAAGCAAAATGTTACTTGTGGGTGATGTCATTCTATAGCTGGAGCATTGTTGGGTCACCTTTTTTCCAGAATGGCCACAAATACGGATCTCCTCTAGTTACTTGGCCAAGTAGTTGTTTTCAGATTCCCTGGCATAGAGGAGTGGTGTTTCCAGTGCCTCTTCGGCTTTCTGAAGCATTTCCATGGACATGCTGTCAATTCCTGAGATTTGTTTTGGCTGATGCATCCAGTGAAGACTGAAATCCTGTATTCACCGCCATTGGTTCTAGCGCATCTGCTATCTCCTGATGTGGTGTGCTGTCAATTAGTTCTTTATGGTACGGTGACTGTGTATTCTTTCCATCTGCTCTTGTTGCTTCCTACATAACTCAATATTTTACATATAGAATCTTTCACAACCAAAAATAGCATAGAAATCATCATTTGAATTTTATTTCCAAGATATGGCACTGATGGATATGTAACTGTAAAATTAAAAGAAAAATTCTGGTATTACCTGCTCTATCTTTTAAAAGAAATGTGCAATGAACTTCTTTAACAAAAGAAACGAAGACCAAAGGAAGCGGAGAAGCATATAACATATCCCTAAATTATGAAAAATTTGACAGTGAAATGAACATTCAATCATACTGTTGGTTAGAAAAATAGTGTTATTAATATTTGTTTTAGAAAAAATATGCTTAAAATAGAAGTTAATATATAGATACATTTATATACAATATCAATTTTAAAGCACCATAATAATATAGTAAAATTATAATTTCTTAAAATTACTACTTTTAATAATTTAATTATGCTATTAATATAATTAACAATTATTCTATTATTATTAACAATAACAATGTATGATAATAATTTTTGTTATAATTTTTGTAATTATCTTTATTCCTATATGTCTGCAACAGTTTCATTAGTCTTTATTTGTTTGTTTCACTAGAGAATTTTGCATTAATATTTTATATTTCAAGTTTTACAAAACTTCTGATAATCCTCTAAGTAGAATTTGGAAATACTGACTTTCAATACCAACCCCAGTATTCATAGAAAAATATACCAAAGCGGCTAGGGTACCCAGTCAGCATAGAACAAATACTGCTAAATTGGAAATGTCCTCAACTCTTCACTTTTAAAATTGTGATGCATAAATGTTTCTAACTCAAACTTCATCAGAGAGAATGTTCTCTTTTCTTCATTTAAAATTTATCCAGTAAACAATTTTCTAATACAGAACTTGTCAAATGGGGTGCCTCTATTTATGTTCTTTTGAAGGAAATGTCAAATTTAAATTCTTAATTTAAACTTTTATAATAAAACTCCAATCCTGTACAAAATACAAATAACTTTGGGTTAAACACTACATTAAATCTCGTACAGCATATAAATAAATTCTATAATCAGGAACTCTATGGGAAGATTGTTCCCACAAATTAATGTATGCTAAAATATACTTAGGAACTTTAGAAACTAAATGTTGTGTGCTCTTTGAATGCCTATCATTTGATCAGTTCTTTTCTTGCCAAAATACACTGCAGTGTGTCTATTTTTTAAATTTTGGTAATAAAACTTGCTGTTCCATATAGGATTCAAAAGCAGAAAGATCGGTTCTCAATTTATTGTATATTTTCAATATCAAATATTTCCAGCAGATTAAAAAAATATATCCCACCTGAAGAATAGATTTGATAAAAAAGAATATATTTGATTCCTTGAACACTAGTGACCAAATGTCAGACCAATTATGAATGGCATCAAGGAGAAGATACATGATGAAAACAAACAGGTCATTAAAAGATAGAATATTCTTTTTAAAAAGAGAGACCAACATGTATGTGAGAAAAAACTGTTAAATTTTTCTCTTGAACATGGAAGCGCTAACCTGAATGGAAAAATTGATAAAGTAAAATAACTGAAGAAAAGATTTCAAGACTGTTCCAAACCACAAAACAAATGATTTCAGCAAAAAATATGCAAGCACTTGGAATTAGAAAACCAAAGAGGCATTTTTGACTGAAAAGCCTGAAGAGAAAAAAAATCAAGTTGCATTATTGAAGAATTCCATCAGCAAAATATTGAACTATTCAGGAACCATCAAAAGAAAATGAAGAAGTACAAAGTCGCTGAGCCATCATGAGTTGGTTGACATTCAAGAGTTTTAGAAGGTAGCATATGATCAAAAGCAACGACAAAGTTCAGGTTGCATTGAGAGCACTGGTGAAAAGCAGGCTCTAGAAACTGATGGAATATAAATTGAAACTTGTCAACAAATCAGTTCATCACTGCAGGTGCTCCCTCCTCTATCCCAAGATATTTGAAAGACCGCTGCCTGGCCAGCCAACTGGAATAAACCCTGATTTAAACTCATTCAAAAAAAAAGTGGCCCACAAGAATATGGAATTATTAAATCATTCATTTCACATGCAAGTGCAATTATGTTGAGGAATATTGAAAATCAATATTGAAAATCAACAGCACATCAATAGGGAATTGACCAAAATTCAACCTAGATTCAGAATAGAATATGGCATGGGAGATATTGCTGATATCAGCTGGATCATGGTTGAAGTAAGAGAATTCTAGAGAGATGGGTATTTATGTTTTATTAATCATGCAAAGGTATTTGACTGTATGGATCTATGGGTCATAGTGTGAAAAATGGGAATGCCAGAACACCTAATGGCGATCATGGGGAACTTGCCTATAGACCAAGAATCTTTTTAACAGAAGGGCACGCTTCATGGTTTAAAACTAGGAAAGGTATTCATCAGGGTTGTGTCCTTTCACCATCCTGATTCCGTCTGTAAATCTGTACGTTGAACAAGTAATATGAGAAACTGGCCTGTATGAAGAAAATTGTGGCAACACGTTTGGAGTAAGACACTAAAAGGCGGTGATTTCCAGAGCAGACAGCCTCATCCTCCTACTGTGCAGCTGGTGAGTATAGAGCTCTGACCGTTCACGCAGCAGTCCAACGCTTACCTGACAGCACCACCAGGCTCTTCTATGGAAGCACAGTCAAGAACTCAAATGATAAACATTTCATTGAATAAATGGGTTGTAGAAGACTTCTTTAAAATGTTAAAGGAAAATATTTCACTTGCTCACTAAGGTTAGCCTGACGCAAGCATGGTATTTTCTATTACCTTATATGCATGTGAAAGCTGGAAAATAAGTAAAGAAGACTGAAAGCAAAACAAAACAACAATGAAAGTGATGCCTATGAATAATGAAGCTGGTGACGAATGAAGGATACACCAATGGACTGCCAGATCAATGCATAAATCTCTCTTGGAAGAGGTACAGCTACGATGCTCCTTAGAAGCAAGGATACTGAACTTGTCCTTAACCAGCTTTATCCAAATGAACCAGTCCCTACAGAAGGACAGTAGGCATCGTAAAGGGTCAGGGACAAACAGCAAGACTCACAATGAGATAGACTAACAGTGTCTGCAATAGTGGTTTCCAATGTGTTCACGATTGTGAGGATGGTGCAGGACCTGGCAGTGTTTCAATCTGATGTATGATTTTTCTTTCAAAAGTTCATGGAGCAGTTAGATTATCTTTTACCTCCATTTTTCCATCAAGGTTTTAAAATCCCTTAAACATTAGGACACTGCATATCATACTCAACTCAATAGCACCTGGTAACAACACATTCAATAGATTTCTCTATAGATTTCTTAATTTAATGAGAACATTGAGTTTAGTATTATAATGCCAATTATTTTGTTAGGAGCTATGTAGTCTATTTCGAACTCATATGACAAAGTTGAACTGTTTCCTATGATTTTCTAGGCGCTAATCTTTATAGGAGAAAAGCAGCATGTCTTATGCCCATGGAGTCCCAGACTGGACTTGAAACACCGTGGTATCATTGAAACCCTTAGTAATGTTTCCTCCATGTAGCCCCTTCAAAATAAAATTGCAACAGCATTCTGACCATTGTCAGAGGTTTTACTTCTGGTAGAAAGATCTTTCAGAATCTTCATATTTCTGCCATCGAATTAGATAAAAGCAAAGCCATTACTAAATTTTACTGACTGCATGAAGTCATGAAACATTTGGTAACAATGATTTCAAGCAAATATAATTTATAATATTCTTACAAAATTATTTTGGAGCTAACACATTAACAGCTGCTGCTTAACGTTTTCTACATATCCAAAATAACTTGGAGCTGAAAATGAACGAAATTAATTTAGAAGTCGAAGAATCATGATTTAAGGCGTGACCTGTGAATATATACTTAGCATCTCTGTGCGTTATCTTTGAGCACAGTTTTCATAAAATAATCCCTAACTATAAAATAGATGTTAATGTTCATTTAGAATTATTTTCTAGTTTTCATTTTATTATGACTGGTAGCATTACAGAAAATAAATTTTAGTAATAACATTTTAAATACATTCAGTTTTAATTTTATTAATGTGTTTAGGTTAAAAAGATTTTACTACAAAGTTGAAAACATTTACTAAATACTTAAAAAGCAAATAATTATAGATTTATGTTATAAAACAAATGGAAATTTTAATGTAGTTAGAATGTTTTGACTATTCTGTATGCCAGGGTATGTTTTATAGCAGGATTAATCAACCTCTGTATACTTAACATATTGTATAAGAATCCAAACTTTAATATCTCAATTTCCAATTTACACTACCAAATGGCAGGTTGGCAATTTCAACAGTAGATTAACGTGTGGGCTGTAATATACATGGGCAATTCTCTTAATGATCAGTAAAAGGCAGCTCAGAGAGCATGAGACAATTTGTCAACATGATGAAAGAAAAGTAGGAGAATCCACACTTGTATGTGCTATGATGGCAGATTTCATTAGGAATTTTTCTATTGGAGTCATATATTTCTCCTTCAAATCCATCATTCTCTTTTCCACAAGTGATTGCCGTGTGCCTAGGGCAACCCCTTTCTCTCCACTCATCTATTTCCTGTGGTGATAGGCAGCTGAGTTACTGCCCTCTCTCAGTGACATTGAATTGAGAATTGATTCTGATTCCTATAGGCAGCTGAGTTTACTGCCCTCTCTCAGGGACATTGAATTGATTCTGACTCATAGTGATATATAAGACAGCATAGAACCAACTCTCCGTGTGGGTTTCTGAGGCTGTACCTCTTTACACAAGTAGAACGAATCTACTTTATCCTGCAGAGTGGCTGGTGGTTTTGACCTGATGACCTAGTGGTTAACAGCCCAACTTGAAACCACTACACACTCACCAGGGCTCCATACTTTGTTTATAGGGTACCATATTCTTCGACAAAATAATCCTCTGAGCAATTTCTGCATGTCACTAGTTTGCTGAGGGACGGAAAGAACTAGTTCATGTGACAATACTTGGATTTGTGTTGGAAGACTTGCTTCCCTCATTTCAATTCTCGCACATCAATTGATAATGGACTTCATTGGAATTTATATAACTAGCCTTGGTCATTTGGGATACCTGGATGCATAGATAAGAAAACTTTTTCTTGGTGTTGAGCCCTGAGTCCAGCCCTCTTTCCTTGAATCCCACTCCCTGCTTTGGGATAGATCTGGGTGAATCACAACTGAGTTAAATCTTCACAAATGTTGTGCTTAATAGAAAGCAACATTTGAGAGGTGATTAGCATATGAAAAGTCCATTGGGGAGTGTCCTTGGGTCAACACTGTGAGACAGAAGAAAAGACAACAATTTAGGAAGGGCAAAAATCTTCAGTGAAATTTCAGTGGAAGGTGCAGTGGACCTTATTTCTTCCGTGGGAGTTTTGAAGATGGGATCAGCTTATTTTCCGTCCTAAAGTAAAGTGAGGCAGTCTTTCGTTATTGCTCAGTTAGGATCGGTCGTTGAAAGAGGAATGCCCTGGAAAGAGATGTAACACTGGGGTGTAACCTAAGCTCTTTTCAGGTGAGGCCATCTCCTCAAAAGGATAGGTTCTCTATCTGTCCACACCCCTCCCTGCACTTGAGCTAATCGGTCTAGTATTTTTGAAGGTGGATCCTAATCCCTCCTGTGCTGTCCTTTGAGATGTCAATGGAGTTCTACTATTGGATTATGCACACACACACACACACACACACACACACACACACACACACATACACCCGTATTCAAGACAAATTCCCTAAAATCAAAGGTGAAAGTGTTAAAAACAAAAACAAAACAAAACCTGCTGCCATCCAGGGACCCTGTAAGAACCAAAAGTTCTAAGGCAGAAATGCTATCCATTCTTAGATATCTCCATTTCTACACTTTCTGTTATGTGATAAACAGAATATCTTTATGACTTAACATGTTCACTTTCAGTCAGAATTATATTATTAAAAGCATGCCTAACATATATGACCAATTAAATTCAGGCAAGTAATGACAAAAATAATTGATAATGAAAAATCAATTGTCAAGAAGATGCTATGTGAGCTGAAACCTGAATCATAATATGGGACCAGCTGTGTGAGGATGGGGAAAGAACATTCCGGCAGAGAGAGGAGCAAATGTCAAAGTGCTGAGCTGACATGAACTTGGCAACCTTCCAGGCATTGTTCTCAAAGCTGAAGCCAGACTCTCCACAGCTTCCAAAATTTTGATAGCTTTTCCACTGAAGTTCAGACTTTGGTAAAAGGTCAGCATGCGAATGTGGGACTACAACAATGAAGTGTGCAGAGTATAATACAGAACCGCGTTAGACTGGCTAGACTGTGGTTTAAGAGGTCTATGATACTTCAATGGCCAGATATTTGTAGTTGTTTGAAGTTATGTTATTTTTATGATGACTGTGAATCCCTATCCCTGACAAACACACACACAATTAAGTTAGTATATCAAACATATCAAATGTCCTTTTCTCAGGGAAAGGGAAAGGAAAAATGATCAAATACGGATTATGGCCTAGGATACTTGTGAGGAGCCCTCCAGATAAAGCAACTGGTCTCTATGGATCTGTAATAAAAGAGAAATAGGGAAACCAGTGACACAAAAACAAAGGTAGTCCACACAAGATGAATGGACGACACCAGCCATTCTGAAACTCTCCTGAGACCAGAAGAACTAGATGGTGCCCAACTACCACTACCACTCTATTAGCCAGGGCACTCTATTAACCAGGAACATAATAGATGATTATGGGAGAAAAAGTATTCAATAAAACACAAAAGCTTTAAAAAGAGTAAATGTTCAGGACCAGTAGAGAGTAGGGGAACCCCTGAGTCAATCACTCTGAGGTACCCTTTAAACCTTGAACTAAAGCACGCCCTAAGGTCACCTTTCTATTAAATAAATTGGCTAATAAAATCAACAACATCATCTGTGAATCCTCTGCTACTGTAGATGAAAAAAATAGCCACCAACATGAGACCAAAGGGTCAACATTTGCCCTCAAACAAAGATGAAATGGCAAAGGGTGGTGGCATCAAAGATAATGAATGAAAATGGAACAACTGGATCACAAATGAAAAGAATGTTTATACAATATGAACAACACAGCCAGGGTCAATAAACAATGTGCACTGAAATTGTCAAATGCTAACCTAATTTGCTATGTAAAATTTCACTTGAAGGATAATAAAATATTATTTAAAGTGATTATGGTTTATACATGAGATGATCTGCAATTGTCATAAAGGAGAATAATCAAAACAATAAAAACCCTGAAAATACACTGAGAAATAAGGCCTGAGCCCCTTTCCCCAGAAGAATTTACTTCAGAGGACTGCACTGAAGCTACAGCTCAGGGAATGAGACATGTCTGAGCAGAGCACTTGGGAGCAAATGAAAGGGGAAGAAGAGAGAGCGGACCACCAAGCCTTGAGGATGGTATCCCTGCTCAGAGCAGCCAATGCACAGAGAGGATCATATGGCCAGCCCCACTAGAAGAAACAACATCCTTCACTGACCCATAACCCTACAGGGGACAATACTAGAGACTCAGTGTGGGAATTGTGCCCCATCTGACCTCACTACACCGAGGAAAAACACTAAGGTCGTGCAACAGAACAGCAAGGGGACCAGAGCAAGGAAGTCATGAGGGAGTACCAAAAGTAGACTTTGGGGCCAGGGCATGGCACCCCATCAGACTCAACCAGAAAACACTTCAGACCTTGAACTATTTACAGGCTTTTTTTTTTTCCATTGGTTTTTGTTGTTTTGTTGCTTTGTTTTCCTCTGTCTTGTTTTTGTGCATATTATTATCTCTGCAGGTCTATCTATATAAGACAGGCAGGATAAACAATCTGCAGGAGAAAACAATGTTCTGGGGGGACCTGGGAGATGGGGAGGTGGGGGAAAGGAAGTGGTGTTAACAAACCCAGGGACAAGGGAACAACACATGATCCAAAATAAGTGGTGAGGAGGCTGTAAGAGACTTGGTAGGGCTTGATCCAGGGTAATGTTACTGAGAAAAATTACTGAAACCCAAATGAAGGCTAAGCATGATAGTGGGACAAGAGGAAATTACAAGGAAATAGAAGAAAAAGCTAGTAGGCAAAGGGCAGTTATAGAGGTCTAAATGCAGGCATGTACATATGTAAATATATTTATATATGATGGCAGATAAATATATCTATGTGCATATATTCATAGTATTAAGGTAGCAGATAGACATTGGGCCTCCATTCAAGTACTCCTTCAATACAAGAACACTTTGTTCTATTAAACTGGCATTCCATGATTCTCACCTTCCATACACAATCCCAACACAAAAGGCAAAAGGGTGCCTGAGTAAATTTGGTGAAGAAAGGTGATGGTGTCTGGCTATCAAAAGATATAGCATCTAGGGTCTTAAAGGCTTGAAGGTAAACAAGCGGCCATCTAGCTCAGAAGCAAGAAAGGCCACATGAAATAAGCCCACCAGCCTGTGTAATCACAAGGTGTCAATGGGATCAGGTATCAGGCTTCAAAGAACAAAAAATCATATCATTGTGATTGAGGGGGAGTGTGGAGTGGGACCCAAAACCCATCTATAGGCAACTGGGCATCACCTTACAGAAGGGTCATCGATAAGAGATGAGCCAGTCAGTTTGTAGTGTAGCAACGATGAAATATACAACTTTCCTCTAGTTCTTAAATGCTTCCTCTCCTCCAATATCGTGATCCCAATTCTACCTTCCAAATCTAGATAGACCACAGGATGTACACTGGTACAGATAGGAACTAGAAACACTGGGAATTCAGGGCAGATGATCCCTTCAGGATCAGTGGTGAGAGTGGTGATACTGGGAGGGAAGTGGGAAGGTGGGGTAGAAAGGAGGAACCTGTTAGAAATATTAGCACTGGGTGTTACAAAGTTACATCCTTGCCAAAACATATAAAGATTGATCTGTGTTTTTATCCACTTGAATATGAAATAAAGAGGAAAATGTTGAAAAACAACAAAAACAGAAATATTCTGTGGACCAAGACTTAAAAAAAAAAAAGATGACTCCAGAATAATGACGGTGACTTTAATTTGTGGCTGCGCAGCAGCATGGATGCCAATTTGCAGATGTATTTGCTAAACTGCTGCCAGGAATCTCCAAGGAATTACAGAAAATGACAAAGATTTTCATGTCAGTGAGAGTTCACTGCAGGAGATAGAAACATTTTACGCAGGCAGAGGTTTAAGTGAGTTCTCATAATAAACCCATGGGAAGAACTGGAAAATGGGTTTCAGTCTGGATCTCCCAGAATGCCTCCCAGCTCCTGAACGCCGACTCACCAGCCCACCTCCCACTTCTCGGACCGCTTCTGCAATCACGGAGTCCCCGAAGACAGATCGTAACTGATCCTCGGGAATCATAGAGCTGGAGCAGCAGCCTTGTTTCATTGACCCGCACTATTTCATGTTTCTGCTGCTTCTGCTAACACAACTCCTGTCCCCTGAGAAACTGGGGGAATGACCCCAGGCACTGCTTTGTGTTACAAGCCAACACTCTTAGACCTTGCTGGCCAACTGAGAGATGCCGGGCGATGACCCCTGAACTTTGTGTCTCTACAGCAGCCATGGCAGGACCTTACAATTCAGTGTGCCTACTGCAGAAACAGGTGGAGAGTAGAACTCACCCCCAAGGTTCTAAAGGACAGGGAAGCCCGAACAAGGCAGTCAAATGGAAGTTCAGCGATCCAATCCCAGAGATTCCGCATGTCATAGGAAGGCGAACGTTCTCCTGAGATGGGAGCTTGGCTTGTTCCTCTTCTTGTGGGAACAGATCATTCTCTCAGTGCCTCGGACTCCCATTGACAAGTCTTACTTAAGGCTGGCATAGTTTACCAGATGCTGATCTGTGGCATTAGGAGAGAAGGGGCAGCCAAGCTGAGCAAAGATGGCCAATATTCAGCATTCTGAAGGAAAGCCTGATTAGCAATTGTTGACAGCCAAGGATAGAACCAGCTCATGGAAAGTCTGATCAGATGCTATCTGGCTGCAGTTTCTGGAATCACAATAAGGATGTGTCCGTGTGCCTGACTGATTTCTGGATTGCGTTGGGAGGAGAGGCACTTTCTTATTTGGCTGCGACAGCATTTGCCTGAGTGGTTGCTTATTATGCCTCCATGACTGGCTGTCATTCTTTCTGTTGTAATGATTTCTAGTGAAGCTTTGCTTTAGCTCGACTCATTCTTCAAAGGATGATTCTTACGTTGTATGAAGGACCAGGCTTACTGCCAGATGGAGATTGTTGGAACATTTGAGATGATGGTGTTTAGTCCCCTTTCAGGCATGGGGTTGGATTTATCCCTGGGGCTCAGTTTTCAGCCAAATACTAGGTAAATATGTAATGGGAACTGTTGGGAAGCATCTGAGATGCTGACAGCAGCATTAGCCCAAGGAGGAAGTGCCAGGGTAAGCAAAGAGGAAGCAATCAGAATGGAAAACACAGGCAGGAAGTGGACGTGGCATGAGGGATAGGATATTATGGGGATTACAATCAATGATGTGAAAGAAAAGGGGTACGAATCGTTCAGTGGAAGTGGAGCGGCAGTTCCAGCCTCTTGCTGGGCATGTGTTCACTGTGGTTCACGTCTCTGCTCTCCCTGTTCCTGAGGCCCACAGGGGCCCTGTCTTGGAATGAAGCTGGGGTTGCAAGACTACCCCCCTAATTCAGTACTGGTGCTTCCAGAAATGACAAGGGAGGAAAAAGTAAAATAAAAATGACTGAAAAGAAAAAAAGCCTTCACCTAATTCCCAATACAAAATGAAAGACAAGCAGACACACACAAAACAGAACTCAAGCACGGAAGTTGAGGGAGAGCTTAATCACAGCACAAGGTTAAAAACAAAAATAGAATTTTAAATTAGCCTAGACTGGGTGTGAGTTAACAACGCATGATTTAGCAACCAAATAAGCCAGTGCAGACTTATTTTCTTCTTTGTGTTCAAACAAGATTGTTGAATGAAGGAGGAGATAGATGAATGAGGCACTATTCTAGTCTTCACGGCCACTCCTGGTCGAGAATATTCATTACCACTTAGTGCACAGCCCCGACTTTCAGAAGATATTGACAGACTGGAGAGCATTCTGAGCCTGATGGCGATGGGACATGAAACAACCTTCTACCAGAGGGTAGCAGGACACTCTTGATCTTTACCTTGAGAGGGGGAAAAAAGGACAAAACTTAGAAGAAAAATAATAAAAGCTGAATTACCTACGACTTACTCTATCCCAGGCTTGGTGCTGTGTCTTCCAATGTACTTCAAACATTACGGGTCTCTCCCAGTGGAAAGGGCGTCAAGGAGCTCCCGGAAGCAGGGCTGGCACCAGTGAGTGGAAACCCCACAGAGACAAGAGCATTTTATAAAGATAACATTTCTAACTCTCCAAGCTGCCCAATAGCAGAAGAAGCCACCTTGGTGGGATTGAGTTGCATGGTTTTGGGGGTGCTGAAGCAAAGATTGATGAACACTTAGACAGCGATATGATGGAGGGAAATAGGTATTAAGTAGGCACATGGGCGAGAGGAACTCTAAGCCGATCTGATGTAGTCCTCGACTCAGTACCTTATCAAAACAGCAAGCCCTTTCCTTGACAGCAGTGGCATGATTTCTGAACAGCCAGAAGTCCGTCTGCAGTTCAACAGGTCAATTTCAGAGTACTCTGGTTGCTGCATTCCCTAGAGGCAATGGAAACAGCAGAACCAAAAGTTGCCGGGATAGGAAGCAAATGTTTTGTGAGTGGGCCCTTAGGTGTAATGGTGACAAGAGTCCCTCTTCTTCCCTCCTTTGGTGTCCAGACCCATGTGTTCTTAGCAGGGCAGTGATGGTACCATCTATTGTTTGCTTTTTTAGAGCATGAGACATTTTCATGCTCATATCATTAGAAACTCACATTTTATAGCATGTATGCTTTATATATTAAAACGAATTACTTTTCTGGATATCTGCTGATTGTATAGCTTTGATGTTTCTAATGACTGTACTTGATCATCAACCCCTCTATCTTTTTATCTATCTATCTTTTTATCTATCTATCTACTTCTATGCAATAAAAGTTACACCTTAACAATTGATTCCCGTGAGTGGAAAAACATAAAGGCCGATGTAAACAAATACAGATGTAATGTTCAAGCTAGAAGACCCAGATAGCCTGTTTATAGATGTAAAATTTTTAATCAGATAAAATTGATTCCTGGTTTGAAGTTGAGAGCCTTTGTGGCATAGTGGTTACCCATTGGGTTGCCATCCACACAGTCAGCATTTCAAAATCACCAGCCAGCTCCGTGGGAGAAGGGCTGGGCTTTCTATGACCATAAAAAGGTACAGTCTCCGAAACTCACAGGAGCAGTTCTGTCATGCCGGATAGGCTTGTTATGAGTCAGTATAGGCTTGGTGGAGGTGAGTTTGCTTTTTGGTTTTGTATGAAATTGTATGTCTAATCATAAAACTAAGCATTTTTCTTTCTCCGTGCCCGTAGTCACAGTGATGTAATTATGTATTGTTCTGTTGGCAAGAGACTCTTTCACTCATTGCTTTCTGGTCAATGCCAACTCACAGTGACCGACCAGGACAGGGGAGGGCTTCCCTGTGAGTTCCTGAGACGGTAGCTCTTTAGGAAAGTAGAAAGCTGCTGGTGATTTCTAACTCCTAACCTTGTGGATCACAGCCCAACGCATAACCACTGTGCCACTGGGCATTCACTCTACCCGCTTTCCTATCAAGTAGAATTTTTTAAACTACTCGTCCCCATTGCTGTCAAGTCACTTCCAATTCTCAAGGCAGCCGCAATGGTGGCCAACAGAGCTGTGCTACATAGAGATTTCAATGACTGACCTTTTGGATGTAGAGGCTCTTCTTCCAAGGTGCCTGTGTGACCTCCAACCTCTCGCCTATCTGTTAGCACCCTAACCTGTTAACCACGTGCACCACCCCGGGCACGTTTGTGTGCATGTTATCGTTGGCTATGGAGTCCCGTCTAACTCACAGCGACTCTGTGCACAACACAATGGAACCCCGTGCCGTCATCACCATCATCGTGATATTTGAGTCCTGTGTTGTAGCTACTTCATCAATCCACACAGCTTAAGGCCTTATTCACTCTCTCTGAACCTCTGTTCTGCTGACAGCCTGCCCAAAATATGTGAGATGATGGCTCGTGATCCTGATTTATAAGAATGTTCTGAGCTCGTGGCTCACAGCTATATCTTTAGTGACAGACTGGTTTGAATGTTACCTGAGTAGGTGGGGTGCGTAGGATTCCAAAATAACGTTACCCACGTGCCCTGTAAGGAGTCAGGCCTTCATTAAGCTCTTCATGATTATAACTGTGGGTTGCACCTGGGTTGCCTGCAGCGCTGCGTATGATGCAGTCCTGGACAGGAATGTGGCCATTAAGAAGCTCAGCAGACCTTTTCAGAACCAAACGCATGCCAAGAGGGCCTACCGGGAGCTGGTCCTCATGAAGTGTGTGAACCATAAAAACGTGAGTTTTACTGTTATTTTTAAACCCCTGGCAGTGGGAGGTGGCAAAATAGGGAGAAGAAAATGAGTGAGCCAACTTTTATGTGAAAGGCTTCCTCCACTTTGCAAGTTTTGCCTTTTAAGATTGTTTATCCTGCCCATATGCTACATTTGATTTCATTGTCCTCATGGTAACTTTCTGCTTAAAAATCATCTGAAAACCATATGGCGTGGAGGGGATGAATTTGATAGCTATGTCCCTCTTATGTCATTAGCCACATTTGGTTATTTTGTTCCAAATTAATCAGCGAGCTTCATGCTTTTCAAAATATCCTCAACAAGAACACTCACTAACATGAAACATGTGCGAGTTCTTTATACTTTTGTTTGAATTATTAGCAGATGATGATATTTATTTATTGTCACTGTTGTTGTTTTAGCTATTGTCTGGCATTGTAATATTGCGCTTCGCTGTCTTGTTTTTGTAGGTCTTGTATATATTTGCAGAACACTGCCGAGGAGAGTCGCTATGAGTTGAAGTCAACTTGATGGGCAGTGATTGAGTGAGAGCTGAATAGGGTCATTAAGAACATATTCTCATTGGAACTTAGTGGGGTCCAATAATATAGAACTTTCATCCCTTCAGATTATAAGGTTCTTCATTACAGACAAAGAACTTTGGGTGCTTTCAAAGTCCCAATTATTCTTAGTAAAGTTAAGAGAACGGTTAACTCCTTATGGAACATGGGAGTTACATAGAATGCATTACACACCAGGGAGCTTTGGGACCCAATCAACTCTATCATAAGGCCATCTGCTCTTAGTGGCCCTGATCTAATGACTGTAGGAGCCTTTCGTTTGGAGAAATTTTGAAATACAAGTCTGAAGGCCCCAGCTCAATGACAAGGATCCTCTTTTCCTCCACTGGCAATCGTGTGATTATTGGAGTGTTGACATTTCTCCTACTCAAAGCAGTGAAATATCAGCATAAGCTGCCTTGATGTCATTGCGCTCCATTTTACTGGAGATGTTCTAGTTAGTGTTACATTTAGTCATTAAACCAGTATTTATTGGGTGCCTATAATGTGGCGGGCATGGACATAGATGCAGATATGGTCTAGATGCTGAGGAAGATTTAAAAAAAAAAAGCACTGCCATGCAGTTGGAGTTGCCTTCAACTCATCGCGTCCCATAGGACGGAGTCGAATGGCCGCTGTGGGGGAGCCTCCTCTTTCTCCCACAAGGGGTCACTGTAAGTCAGCATTGGCTTGATGGCAGTGAGTCTGGGTTTTTTGGTTGTTCATTTGAGGGAGAAGAAGAAACAAAGCTTTTTATAAGTCCTTGTGGCATTTATTACTGCCTTCTCATATCCCTACCACGGTTATTTCTCCTCTTCCTTTCATCACTTCACAGCCATAATCTACCAAGGAGAACCACATCCTAAAACAGCATGATCCTTACAACTGCACCTATTATTCCTCTTTCCTTAGCCTTTGATCATTCTAACTTCATAACTATAGACAGATCATATGTCCTTTTGAAATACTTACCAATGGTCTAAAGTAGAGTTTTAGCAAAGAAAAAACCCTATTTTTTACTAATATTTGCTTTTAATTTCCACAAGCACACTAGTGTGTGAGTTTGAGTTGCAGTGAACACTTGTTAGATATGTTTTAACTAATCCATGCTTGCTCTCTTTCCCTCTTTTGCCTCCTTTCTTCTTGCCTCTTTCAGATTATTAGTTTATTAAATGTTT
Organism: Tenrec ecaudatus; assembly: GCF_050624435.1. Taxonomy (NCBI): domain Eukaryota; kingdom Metazoa; phylum Chordata; class Mammalia; order Afrosoricida; family Tenrecidae; genus Tenrec; species Tenrec ecaudatus. The sequence continues at coordinate 136,919,796 of NC_134532.1, forward strand.
TCACACCCCAGAAGACACTGGAGGAGTTCCAAGACGTGTAAGTATAGAAATTCAAGAAGAAAGGGAGAACAGAGAACTCAATAATCCATGGGAAATTTTCAAAAGGTCAATAAGAGAACCCCCTGCAGAGACCAAAGGAAGAAGAGAGCTAGTTGAGTGGTAGAGCTAAGGAATGATAGGTAGGTCGGTGCCATGTGTACCAAGTGGAGAAGGTACCTGTCCAGGGTAGTACTTCTGGGGGCGGGGGGGGGGAGGGCAGTCTGCCTATTTCTGACAGTATGACACTCTGGACTTTGTTGTGTCATGGTCTTGGTCTCATGAGACAAGATATTTCTTCTTATTATTATCTTGATCCTATGAGCTTTCTAGAAAGAGTTAAAACACCTTTAAATATTAATAAAATGGACGCAATAAAAACCTTCCTTACTTCTATTTTCTAATACCTTTGAATTTCACAAAAAGAATTTACAGAGAAGTATAATGAGAATAACCATGATTTCCAACATATTCTCATCTTTAATATACATATCAATGCATTTGATGAAAGGAGCCTGTGATTTTTTGTCCTCATTTGTAGTCAGGATACTTGGAAGGATTCCAGGAAATACAAGGGAAACATGACAGCAAGATATAGGTAGACTACAAGTGACTACGCTTGCTACCGTGCAGAATGCATTGGAAAATGGATTATTGCAAATGCATTTAGGTTAAAATTTAACACCTTATCATTTGATCTCCATTTGGATCCATTTAACATTTGTTGTAGATTTTAGCATTTTCTGTTTTCTGTTCAACTGTTTTTTTAAACCTGTTTTACTCTGTTATGATAGTTTTTTTTAAATGTTTTTCTGCAACCTGGGATATGAAATTTAGGATAGGCAAATCTATAGTAGCAGTGACTGGATTAATGGTTCCTTCGGGGGATGGCAGTGGCAGGTGGGGGAAGTGGGAGCTAACAATGATGAGTATGTTCTAAAGTTGATTGTGGTGACTCTTGTACAACTCTTCTGAGTATGATTGAACTATTGAATTGTATGATATGTGAATTCTATGCCAATAAAACTCTTCAAGCCCCCACACAAAGTCATCTCTGTTGAGTTGATTCCAACTCATAGGAAACTTGTAGGACACAGTACAACTGTCCCATAGAGCTGTCAACGCCATGACTTTGCAGATGCAGACTGGTACATCGTTCTACCATGGAAAGCTGGTGAATTTGAACTACCAACCTTTTGGTTTGCAGTTTTGCCACCAGAGACCTCCCGTGGACATGAAGCAGACATTCCGGAACCCTGTTCCTACTCAGCGACCTCAGGGAGAGTTACTATTAACTAATAATCAAGCCCTGGCTGGAGATTTTTCGAATCCTTGATCCAAAGCGGGAGGTCAGAAGACTGTCCATGTTCGACTACCAACCTAGAGGTTGCAGATTTGAACCCACTCAGGGTTGCTGTGGGAAAGGGGCCTCGAGATCCGCCTCTGTAAATTGGCGGCCAAGAGAACCATGCGGAACGGTTCTCCTCCCTTACATGCGGGGTCACCGTGAATTGGAAACAACTTTATGATAAGGTTCTCTTAGTTTTCTGATTTGTTTGAAACGACTGTTTTGACACTAACACCTAGATTTGCCTTTTAGTTATTTAGTAATGGAACTGATGGATGCCAACTTGTGCCAGGTGATTCAGATGGAATTAGACCATGAGCGAATGTCTTACCTGCTGTACCAAATGCTGTGTGGCATCAAGCACCTTCACTCTGCTGGAATTATCCACAGGGTAAGAACGACTACTCCGGAATGAGGATGATGATGATACTTTTGGAGAAGAGAAAAGGCAACTGTATACATATATGTGCATGTATATATATCCAAAGCTTTATATACATGCACATATATGTAAAGCTTTGTGTATATATATATATAACTTTGTTAAATATGCTGACCCTACTATTTCTTTGACATTAACATTAGAATATTGTTCATAATTGTGCAGAGAAACTTCTACTTGTACTAGATGGAGTTCATTGTTTTAAAATGTTATTTTTCAGCTCATTGAGAGTCAGCTGAAACACTTCATGGTTGCTGGTTCCTTGATTGGCAGAGGTCATGTACGCAGTTGAAATAAAACAGTTCATGTCCGTCAATTGTTCTGGCAGCAGAAAGAGAGATCTGATCTTCTGTCTAGCCTAGACGTGAAAAACAAGCTGAAAAGCTTGTGTTTTCATTAGGAGAAATCTGAATGATAACAATTATTTATATGTATTATAGTTTATACATATTATAAATTATATATGTATAAACTTTTAAAGAAGATCTTAATTTGTGAGAATGATAATAGAGTCTTCTTATGAATTTAAAACAATCCCTAAAGACTTTATGTTTTAATATTACAAAAGCTCATTGTAAACGTCTTTGGGATAGTCATCTGCTTTGTAAACTACCTTGGGGATCATTAACTTCTTTGGAACAATAATCATTTGCTCTCCGCAGAGCTTTGCAGGCAAAGAATGGTGTAACGGGTGAGATCATCTTGACTGATTGAGTCAGCGGATGGGAATCATATGTTCAATTTGATTCTGGATTTTAAATTTTTGTTGTTGTTGTTGTTACCAGGATTTAAAACCCAGCAATATTGTAGTCAAGTCTGATTGCACACTGAAAATCCTTGACTTCGGACTGGCCAGGACAGCAGGCACTAGCTTCATGATGACTCCTTACGTGGTGACGCGCTATTACAGAGCCCCGGAGGTCATTCTGGGAATGGGCTACAAGGAGAACGGTAGGGAAGCTTCTGGATAGAAGGCTTAAAAAAAAAAGGTTGGGGGGGATTGGGGAGGAAGGAAATGAGTGCATGTTTTAGACAACCAAAAATAATGTTCTCTTTCATGTATTTTGTAAGATCTTTTTTTAACTGAAGCTGCCAGCTTTCATATTCAGAATAAAAAAATACTACTAGAAAGAATTACTCATTAAAAATGTGAAGGATTTTCTGAGAAGCACGTATTGCTGAAAGAGCTCTTAAACGCTGTAACTAAAAAGAATTGTAAATGTCGTCTGATGAAGCAGTCAAGTGGATGCTGATTAGGGCACAAGCTGTAGAGATGGAGAAGAGTCGCAATGGCTCCTCCACACTCTGAGGGAGTGTGACAGCAGGAAGAAGTCTATCAGCTCACTTAACCGTTGGGTTTTCGTGTCCTCGTTTATTCAAAAGATGGTGCCAGGGCTAGGGAGAGACAAACAAATGAAAAGTCGCCAGAAACTCTTGGGGTGAAAATGTTCATCATCTCTAAATGAATAGTGAATTTGGAACAATTCACATTTTTCAAACTGGATAAGCGTTTCTTCCATACTTTAAACTGCTCTGTAAGTGTTATTTAGCATAGTAATTGCCTAGGAAATCTTTATAAATTCTCCAAACCATCTGAGTAGAAAAATATTAAGTTTTATACCACTATGCTTTCATAAAGAAAATCTAATATTCATACACAGTCTTAAGTTGAAGAAAAGGAGAACCTTTGAAATATCCCAATATAATTTTATTGATTAAAATGAAAATATTCTGGTATCTTATTTTGACCAGAATATATTTTATGAGGAATTCAGTATATTAAAAATGTATCTAATATATTTAAGAATTAAATTTGAGTAAAGATAGCCTTACTAATTTATGTATTCTATTCTATTTAGTACCTACTAGTCTACTTTGTATAACTTCTTTAAAAAACACCTATTATCATATAAGTATGAAAATTCTCAGACCCCGGAACTCTAAAAAAAAAAAGATTAGCTCCTTCCAGATTATACATAGGCTGTGCATATGCACAAAGAGGAAGGTATGCCTTGGCTCTTCACCTTCCCTGGGCTCAGACTTCTAATATCTGAAGGGACGGCCAACATGTAATGTTTTTGGTGAAGAGAATATTTGTATACATTTGTCAACAGATCCTTGAAAAGGAAACAAAGGGATCACAATAGAGCAGGCGGTGGGGGTGGATCAAGAATAAAAAATGTCCAGGGTATGGAGGGTCTGAACTTGCTTTCTCGGTTCCTTCAGGTCATTGTCACACAAATGGCATGGTTATCCACCCTTTTCCTTCCCTGTTTTCGCTCGCCCTGGCCATGGTTGCAAGTCAATGCCTTCATTTTTGTCTTCTCCAGATCTGAGGAGAAAGCACTGCCTAACAGCCTTGTGCTCCCCTCCCCCCGCCGCCAGTAGAATGGTTATCATGCAGAAAACCCGCTTGCTCCCACATCGGGCATGCCCTGCTGCCTGTGCACCTAACCCTGCCTGCTTCTCACACGGGGCATTGCTATGGGGCGCGTCTAGGCCCAAAGCTCTTTTTGTCCTGATTAAAAACCATAGAAATTCATAAAAGTGTGTAAAAACATGCCTTCCCAAGAAATATGGTCATTTTGAAATATATATTCCTGTGAGTTTATAACACTTAAAAAACCCACTTTTAATGCATTTTTCCACTTTACTTTCAAATAACCCTTTTATACATGTACTGATTTGTCATATATCTTTTGTCTTCAAATATTCCAAATTGGAACAAATAGAAATGCAGAAGGGAAACCGTAGTTCCTCACACCAGGAAATCCAGTTCCTCTTTCTGCAAACCCTACTTTTAATGCGTTCCTTGTATTTGGATCTTGGCTGAAGTCTCCTTACTGGGATGAAAATCAGTGTTATCTTGTTCCCCTTTGCCACTTCCTTGGCTATCATAGACAATGGAAACGGTTACCTTTACCAGTTAAGATTATTTTCTCTAGACTTAGCAAATGATAAAATTGATTATCTGAAAGGTAAAGTCCCACCTAATTCATAAGAATAAAAAAAATTTTGAAAAAATCCCTAGGTGGTTTTTAACTTTTGTTGTTGTTGTTGAAGTGCTGCTTTTCCACATCATGACTCTAACCACCTTCTGGAACGTGAGAGGTACCCAAGGTACCAGTGAATAATTGATTCTTCCTGTTCATGAATGCTCAGACTAGACTCTTAATGAAACATTGTGGTGCTGCTCTTAATTGACCAGTTGGCTAATTTTGGGTGGAGGTCAAAACTTAGACCTTCTAATCAAACTGTTCTGTTACCTCTTCCCAGAGAGGTCAGTGACCATAGTTAACCTTACTTTCCTCCCTTTTCTTCACTTCCCTCTTTCTCCTGTTCTAGTGGATATATGGTCTGTGGGATGCATTATGGGAGAAATGGTTCGCCACAAAATCCTCTTTCCAGGAAGGGACTGTATCCTTGTGCCTTTTGCTGCTGCAGCTTTGCCTGTTTTGTTCTCTCTCCCTTTAACCACGCAATGAATGGGTTTACCAGGATTGTAAAGATAGAAGCAAAAAGTTGGGTAAGTGTGATTTTTTAAAAAAGGTGTTGATTCTTCAAATCTGACCAGTCCTAAAGAATAACTACCACCATGAATTTATTTTAATTAGATTTTCAATGAACTATTTTCTTCTTAAATTATTGTGTTGCTGGTTATTCAAAAGAGCAATGTTTTTTATTTTCATTAAAACAGAGGTCACCAGAGTCAAAATGACTAAAATGGATTGATCTTTACAACTAGCAAGAAGAGTCACCATTTCTTAATGTTTCCCCTTTCTCTTAACACTGTTTTCTGCTTCCACAACATTGAAGAACATTTCTCTCCTTACTGACAGCATGAATTCTGGCTATAGCTTCATTGATTTGACTTATTCTTGACACAACAGCTAGTCCTAAATAGGGCAATAGGTAGCATATCTTCCCCCAAAGAATGAAGTTCTGCATTTAAAAATAATAATTATTAAAATTGCCGGAGGTCAGGTGAGCTTAAAATAGATTTCTCTCACTTGACTTTAAGATGTGACACATATGCTTACTTTTCTTAGAATTTTCAACAAGCAGAATTGTGTTTCATTCTGCCTCGGTCTTCCATTTCTTAGAGAAATATCTGCATTTCGAAGTTATTAAATGAGCTGATATATACATCATAAATTTGAAATGAGCATACATTCATTCCAACAAAGGCAATATTTGTAATGTGATATAATACAGTTTACATAATAATTGGAGAATAAACTTTAATAAGTACAGAAATACCCTGCCCATAATGCCACTGTAAATCTAAACATAACAAATAAGTGTTGCATCAATGATAATGTAATTTATAATGCAATTTTCAGTATATTCACTGGGCTTTAATTGGGGAAGAGACTGGCAATAAACATGTAAGTCCATATGTAACTCTATAATTCTACTAATGGTTTATGTATTTATATCTTTTAAAAAGCTTTGTAAAGGAAATTTTAAGTAAGGAAAGCTATGGTAGTTATTTTAGTAGGAGAAAAAGTCAACAGGACAGAAAATATATAACTCAAGAAGTTGATATGACAGTTACCATGCATTTATGTAAGCTTTTATTCATTCTGCTGGGCCAGCAATAAAATAGCCTATAAATTCCTACAATAGCAGAAGAATAAAGACATATTTGAAAAGTATACCACCCAATACGGTCGCCACTAACTGCAAGTGGCTAGCCAGCACTGGACATCATGGTTAACCTGGACTGTGTGGTGCTGTGTGTGTAGGAGAAAACAAGTAAACTGCCTCAACACATTTCATACTAGCTATATGTTGAAATAGGAATGCCTTTAGTATTTTAAATTAAATACTATACGTTGCCAAACGTTTATGTTTATAATGTGAATAATAGGAAGCTTAAAATTATATCTGATATGTATTTGTAGCTGTCATTTTTCTTCTGCGTGGTGCTGGGCTGGAGCGAGAGAAAGGGCAGGGCAGTCTTTAGTTCAAGCCAGTCTTCCCGTGCAAAATCTCCACTTGCCCCAGGCCCCGGGTTACCTGCCCTCTGAAGGGCCATATCCACCATCAAGTTCCCTGTGACGACCTAGGAAAGTCACCACACTTTAAATTGCTTGGTTACAGTTCAGGGATTAATGACATTTCTAATGTAGTTGATTTGCACGATATTACAGCCTATATTTCAATGCACTTATTTTACTTGGATCCCTGGTGGCATAGTGGTTACACTCATTGGGCTACTAACCGCAAGGTCAGCAGTTTGACACCACCTCCTGCTCCGAGGGAGAATGACTAGCTTTCTATTACCACAGAGTTATAGTCTCAGAAATGACAGGGACATTTCTGCCCTGTTCTATAGTGTTGCTGTGAGTCAGGACTGCCTCAATGGCAGTGAGTGAGATTTTATTTTAAAGCAGCAGTTTATTTATTTATTGTGCTTTGACCTTAAGGGTATATGTTTTAGATTTTGAAAAGAAAGAAAGAAAGGAGTCTCTTGGATCTAAATTCACAATCAGTACTCAAAGAGAAGTTGCACAAGCACATCTCTAGAACATGCTTGTTCGTAGACAATATGAGTCTCGGGGTTTTTCAGCTTCGTGGCACATTGTTCTCACAGCCACTTGGTTTCCATGTGGCATGGTTATTCCTTACGATTAAATTTAGTTCTTCAGACATTTTTCAGGGCTGCCCATCTGCTGTTCTAACAGCATCCAATTTAAAAATCAATAAAATTAGGAAAAAGCAAATTCTTAATCCAACGCAACCTTTCAGAAAAACAGGCAAACAAAAAATACTGCTACTAGCATCGTAATTTTTTGTTTCTTCCAAATTTCTTTTACACACCCCTCTCTCTTTTTTGAAAATCTGGTTTAAATTAGAGGGAAAATGCTTGAAACAAAGTAAGTCTTGGAAAAAATCAATACATAATATGTATATTCTTGATAGATGTGATCCTAAAAATTGAATGAACTCTAATACCAAAAAATATGTAGATTGTGATAAGGATTTGAATTCAGTAGTTTTTTATCTGACATGCTAATTGCATAGATCATCAGTCTTTCATAGCCTAATGCATATGCATGAGGAAACCTGTGCACGGACCTAAAAGGAAATGAGTAAATATTGTAAAGCTATTTACAGAGAACACTTTTTTCATAGCTTTAATTTTCCTTAAATACAGATAAATAATTTCAAATTGAGAAGTTAAGATAAATGTTACTCCTTAGAAAATGAAATAAAGTATTGAGGTGGGGGAGAAACAGTGAAACAATGGACCAGTGAAAACAAATCCACTTCCATCCTCTTTACAAATAGCCCTCTGATGCTTTTGGCTCAGATGACTGAGTTTATGAAATCCTATCACAAGGCTCTCCTTTTGGTAGTCCAGCAAGTCTTCAACTCACATAAGAACAGGAATTAAACAATGGGTTCTTCTGATTCTGTTCGCTTTCCAGTGGTGTGACTTAATACCTCGGCACCAATTTATAAAATACCTCCTTTTCTTACCTCACAAAATACTTGTGACAAACTATTAGGTATTTTAAAAACATAGCCTGTGTAAACACACACACACACACACATAAGGATAAACACCCTCATGGCTAAGGAACTCCCATTTTATATTAGAAAGGTCCTTAATTTGGGAAACTTCAGATCAAATGACTTTCAAAATTATTTAGCTAAACTGTAAAAAAACATAGAAATATCTGAAAGTCCACTTAGAAGAAGAAATTACGCTCTCAAATGATGAGACATTGTAATCTGAGTTAGGAAAGGAAAATCAAATGAATAGTTTGACATTTAATAAAATACTTCAAAAACTGCTTGTGTTAACTATGGTGATCAGATGATAAATTGGGAGCCAAAATGTACTATATGTTGATTGGAGCAAAAATTTATTTTGAAAAGCAATTAATTTTGCAGCAGGAAGAACTCTTCATTACTTATACACATCATTGGATTTCAGAGATTTTTAAAGATGAGCAATGGAAATGTTTCATCATGGTAAAAATTATGTAAGCTTATTTGTGTTGAAACATTTGGGAAGATCATTTGTGTATAATTTTATTTGTAATTTCATATATGACTAAAAGTTTCCCTTATTACAAGTTTAAATGGACTCCTGTAAAAAATAATATAGAAATCAAGTCTTTTAAACAGTTTAAAAATTAGTAGTATTACATAATTAATTTTCTAAACAAAGAAACCCAAGTTGAATAGGTAAAGTCAAAAAGAAAATTTCTCCGATTTTTTAGGCATTCGAATCTACAGGGAGAGCCCAATTGGTTTGGTGTATGTTTTCCTTGCTTAGCTTTATCCGTACAAAATATGAGCATTCTCCGTTTACTTACACCCATCAGTCGCTTTGCAGTAACTATCCGGTCGACAGTGATGACAAACCTCGTGCTTCTGTTGAATCCCGGCTGCTGCTGTTAGTAGCCTTGCGTTGGAGTCCACGCAGAATAGCCGCACGTCCAGACGGATGCTTCTCCACCGCGGTTTCAAGGCAGGTCACCTTGCAAAGGCCCATCACCAAACACTTAACCATTTACCGCCACGCAAGGAGTCCAAAAATGTATACCTGTGAAAACATAATCTAGACATTAATAAGAAATGAGGTGACTTTGAAAAACTGCACCAAACCTTGTCACTCTCATACATTGAGTTATTCATCAAAATTAATTTATCAAAGGCAAAGCACATTATCAAAATCCTACGCTGGCTGAAAAGACAGCGCTGGTGAACTTGTAGGGTAAGCGTTAGGCTACTAACTGCCAAAAAAAAAAAAAAAAGAGTGGCTCAACCCCCCATCAGCTCGCCGGGAGCAAGAGGACACTTTGGGCTCCCAGAAGGATTTAATCCCAAACCCACTGCCATCGAGTTGATTCTGGCTCACGGACAGGATAAACTTGCCCTTGTGGGTTTCAGAAGCGTTACCTCTACAGGAGCACCAAAGTCTCATCTTTCCGTAGAGCAGTTGGTGGGTTTGAACTGCTAACCTGTGGTTAGCAGCCCAATCACTCACCATGAGCGCTCCTCCCATTAGGCCATTCCTCTGTGGAAAGGCTAACTGGGGCTGCTGGGAGCTGGAGTTGACTCAGTGGCAGCGTTTTGTTTTGGTTAGCTTACAATGAATGAAAATACTGTCGATGGCTTAAGGAGAAATGGGTGTTGTACCACAACCATGTTCTGAAGAGCCAGGGTGGTAAATAGAAGCTCACGTAGACCAAACATCATTTAATCATGGATCATTTTCCAAGCCATTAGAGAGCGTGAAGAAGTAGCAACATAGTGCTTTATTTATTGAGATTTAAGTTGACAGTGCCTACATACATCATTTTTATCTCTTGGTGAAAAACGGAGGGATAAAAAAGAAGATAATTCAATGCAATCGAATGCCCTACAAATGATACGGCTCTTGAGATTTTCAGAAGTTCTCACTTAGAAAATGAATAACTGGATTTTAGTAACACCAAAAATTACTTAGGAAAATGTCTTCGTGACTGAACATTAGAAATGCAAATGAATGTGCTCTTGGACTTGCCTGAGTGAATACTGATCACAGGAGGGAGACTAGGAAGAAGAATCACAGATGCAGGCAGAACCCTTACTGGGCAACATTTGTTTCTCAAACTATTATGGAGAACCAAATATTGTATCAGGATGTCTTAGAAGGTATGAAAAATCTAATTTCTAGTTTACAACAGCAATTGAATTTTCAACTATCTTCATATATATATGCAGCTATTATAAATATTCACTGTAATATCTTGAATATTCCATACAACTACCTGATTTCACCTTGGTAACTACACATACACCAGTGGAAGGAAGGCTTGCCAATGCTCACATTCCACCTGCCCCAATAGAATTTAGTTCCTACTTATTTTCTATTTCTTACATGGCATGGAATGACTAATCATAAAATTTAATACAACTTTATCTTGAGACATAATCTGGGCTGAAGTATATAAGAATTTCATTTGCATTCATGTGCATATATCCCACCTTTGTTAGTCATAATAACAGAAATGTACCATTTGCAGACTCGAGGCTGAGCACCTTAGTGGCAAAAGCATGGTGTGTTAGTCTGAGTCGGCTAGAGAAACAAATCCATCACGGCTCATATGTGAATAAGAAAGAGGTTTATATGCAAGAGTAATTGAATATTGAGAAAACATTCCAGCCCAATCCAGATCAAGTCCATAAGTCTGATACTAGTCCATCTGTCCTATCCCAATCTGTAACATCCTCTTCAGACTCACGAAACATATGCAATGATGCCAAATGTAGGAAGATCACAGGCCAGTGGGTTGGAAGTCTTCTGGATCCAGTGGCGTTGTAAGCATCTCAGTGCTGGCGTTGTAAGCATCTATGTGGCTTCTCCAGCTCTGGAAGTCTGGTTGCATTAGGTAGGTTCACGTGACTTCTCCAGCTCCCAGGGTGTGTAGCATCATGTGTCTTGTCAGTAGAGTGTTTCCAAGGGAGTGAGCAGAGATAGAGAGAGTCTCCCGCCTCCAAGGTGGAAATTCAGGAATCCCAGAATTCTCAGGAGAAGGCCATGCCCACCCTGAGGCCTCATTGGCTCTGATATCATTGACAGACTAGACTCCACCCTTCACTCTTAATCCTCGAACTGACAAATGATTATGAAACTGCCACACATGGGTAGCCGTTCCTCTTCGCACTCACTGCCTTGGAGTTGATGATGGCTCATAGCAAGCCCATATGGGTCTTGGAGACTCAACAGTTTAAAGGAGTAACTTTCTCCTAGGAAACCAACCATGCAGATCCGTCCAGTGCGTAACCACTGCACTACCACCACCCACCAGGGTTCCTTTGGATAGTGTCTAGGCGGAATAGTAAATGTTAAATAATATTCCATGGGAATTGAGAATGTTACGAAGGTATTAACACCCGAAATATAAATGAAAGAAAATGAAATTAGAGACATACGTCAGGGGTCTGGAGCAAGAGTTTATATCCCGGCGTTATTTTTACTCAGATCCTACCCATGGTTTCCTCTTTATTTTGAAATATCTGTAAAATGATAAGCCAGCTAAGTAAGTCAACTGTCAGGGTAGCCAGCCCCTAACAAATCATCCCAGGCCCAGCAGGCACAATTGTACAGCTGTAGTATATAAAGATTATAGTAAAGTCACATAGAGAATAAGAGAGAAAGTAAAATGAAGGAGTCAAACACCTTTTATGCTAGTATGCTCACCTCAACCCTGCCTGATGGTCCATGTGGAGATCCGGAGACCAGAGAGGAGTACTCGGAGAGGGAACGGGGAAGGAGTACAAGGGGAGAGGGGCCAGGGGACCAAAGGGGAATGAGAACTGAGCTGGAGAGGGGAGAGGGCCAGAGGAGAGAGGACCGAGGGAGAGAGATTTATTTCTAACCAAAGCTTATAGAACCTTGGGGGCATGCATGCCCTCTGATTACTGGTAATGACCTATGTCACAGGAAGGGGTTGTAGCAAAGGCCATACAGTAATGGGAGGGGAAATGATCTCGGGGTGCATTTGCAATAGGAAGAGGAGGGATTGGGGGTACACATGTGACAAGATGTGCAGATCCTAAGTTGAAGATGGAGCATAACCTTGATTGTCCTTGAGCTGGATGGATACTTGATTTATTCTAAGCTTTCTATGGAAAGGTATCCATTCCCCTTAACAGCAGGGAGTAAGACTCACCTATGGTGGGATAAATGATAGTGTCTCATTGCTCTGGATGGCTGAATGCCTACAGGGAGAATATCTCTAAGCCTCTGACCTCCCACCATGTGCTGGCAAACAGCCTCTTAGGTTAGGAATATATTTGGGGGAGACAAAGCTGGGGAAAGGTCTTTTTATATCCAACAGTCAACTCTTGTCTAGAACTAGTGGAGACTAAAGCAAAATGGGACTAGAGATTTATTTAGATCATCTCTATCATTGCCAGAAGAATCCAGGTGGCTTAGTGATTAAACTTTGGACTGTGATCTGCAAGTTCAAGAGTTCAAGGCCAGCAGCCAGAGAAAGATGGGGCTTTCTATTCTCTTAACCATTTTTGGAAACTCAAAGGGAGCACTGTCTACCATGTCTTGTAGGGTCACTTTGAGTGGGCATCAACTCGATGCCAGCGAGTTTGGTTTGGGGTTTTGTTATTGCTTTTATTGCTTAAAGGCATACGTGTGGGAGACTGAAGAAATCAAGACTTTTCATCTGAAAGATAAAAACATGTCACTTCTAGTGGGGCATGGACAGAGATTATAGATGGCATTCATACATTTTAATTACTATTTGGATGAAGAAACAGGGTAATTGCTATTTCAATAATGGAGGAAAGTTCCATAGAGTCAATTATGACCTACTATGGGAAATGCCTTTCTAAGTAGTTTCAACATTGAAATGGTTTAGTAAATGGGGAGTTCCCCCAATTGGAAAAATATTTATTATATTCAAAAAATAAAACATAACATAACAATATGTTAATAAGTCAGATATATTTAATACCAATATATAATAATATCTATATTTAATACATGATTATGCGTATTTATTGAGGACCTCCTACATACCAGGCAATGTGGAAGGACCTTTTTCACAAATAATCTTTAAATATCATAAATATTAATGAAATCAAAATTGAGAAAAGTTAACTTGGCATCAGTTATAGAGTTAGAGAGCTGTGGCTTTGATTTCTAGCAGGAAAAAAAATATTTACCTGCCTGGGATATTTTAGAAGATGTATTTACACTAAGTAAGAAATGAAAATCCAGTTTTTTAAAAAACAACCTTAACAAATTTAACAAAACCAATGTTAAGTCCCAGTTAGGTGGGTAGCAATAACTTTGCTTCCCAATTGAAGAGAAACAAGAGCCATACTATGTATCCGGTGCTTAGGTATTTATTCATATAAAGATTCTGCCTGTCTCTTCCACCATAGCTACAAAAAATGGAAACACACTATAAATAACAACTAAATCAAACTGATCACTTCAGATGATATGATAAGGGTACTTGCATTTTCAAAGCCGAGTTAAGTTTTCAGAGCTGCTTTTTACTTCTTCCTTATACCAGAGGGTTTCACAACCTCAACCTCTTAAGAGGCAGCTGTTATTTCAAATTACCGTCGCATTAATAGTAAAGGGATGCGCAACTGTTTGCTCTATCTTTCCCACATTTGCATGTCACTTGCTTTCCTAAAATGGAAGCAAAACAAATTTGCTTCTCTGGATGTGCTTATCTCTGTCCCAGTCGTAACCATAACCAGTTCATCCCAGTGATCACTCTGTTTAGGTGTGAAATCAAACACTAGGGACTTTGGGTTCCCAAATGTGAAATTTTCACATTAGAAAGAATCTCTCAAGGAATTCTTCAAGATCACTGCCAAATTATAAGATGTTCTTATAATTATAAGTGGGGCAAAATGAGTGTGCTGCCACCTGACTGCTTCTTCCTATTACCCCCCCCCCACCCCCACAGTCCTGGGTCCTCTGAATTCGCACGCCCCTCTCCCCCATTCCCACCCTCCGCCAGTCCTCCACCAGAGCAAATGAAAACTCAAAGTGGGAGCTTTTGTTTGTGTGCTTGCCTTTCTAAAGTCGTCTTTCCCTGTTGATCCTCTGCACTAGCTTCCTGAATTTAAGTTCTGAATGGTAACTGGCAATAGCAGAAAGACCTCTGCAATTTCACCTTGAATTAGAGGGGTTTTGATTCACACAAGGTCACTCTTTTGTTGTGTTGTGTGTTTCATGCTGAACCATTCCACGTTGAAAATCGGCATTTATTATCGTTATAAAGCGTCCGTGTTTAGAGGAATAAACCAAGGCTTTCTGTTTGGAAACAGGCTCCTTTGATGGGAATCAATGAGACTGAGCCAGCATATTCCCAAACATGCATTCTTGAATTGGCATGTTACTTTTGAAATGTATTCACATTTATACATAAGAGTAAATGTGTTTTATAAAGGACCCTCTTTCTTTTGAGGTTGCTGGCAGCTCAGCGTTTCTTTTTCAAATATGGTATACAAAGGAATTGAAAAGGAACTGATTTGCATGTTTCCATTTTAAAGTGATCTAGAATAATTTACAATACAAATCACTAGGCTTCAAGTAGATGAATGCAAATTAGATATTTTAAATCAGAAATGAAATTAATCATTGCATTATAATTGCAAAGTAATATTAACATATATTAGGTGCATTGGGTAGCATTGTTAGTTCAGTAACGTGTCAGGAAGGGCCTGACAGTCTTGTGTTCTTACCATTTCACTGTTTTTAAACACAAATGTTCTTGAGACTGGTGTCTCTAGTCAGTGAAAGGTCAGGCCGTGCTCTTTGGCATGGGCAGCTATGTGTTTTCATTGATTTGTTGTTCTATTCCTGGGTTCCTGTTTGTCTTCATTTGGTTTTTGTTTTCAGTTGACATGTGGTCAGTAGGGTGCATCATGGGAGAAATGATCAAAGGTGCAGTGCTATTTCCTGGCACTGATCGTATCCTTCCTAGCAGTCAGTGGCGTGGGTGTCCTTCTCAATCAATTCCCCCTGGTCTCCTATGCCATCCTGTGTGTGCTAGAAATGCATCGGTCTCAGAGGATTTCTGTGAGACTCCGATATCAATTATTTATAAGCTGGCGCTACAGTAAAGTAACACTCATCTCTTAGACTTTCGGTGGATAACATATTATCAAATATGAAAGAGTCATATTGAAAGGTAGTCTTAATTCAGTCCAACCAACTTTTCTTTGTTGTTGCTGTTGTGGAATATATGAGATATAAGATATTTTTATAGCTGTGTTATGGAGAACAAATATACTCAGTTTTAAGCTAAAGATTTACGTTTTTACAATTTAAGAAGTATTCATTTGGCATTGAATCAATTAGATCGATGTCTACACACAAATACAATCCATTTATTATAACATATTAAGAGACTGCATATAAATTTCATTTTAAAAGCGATCAACCATGTCTACAACTTTCTTATTTAATTCATTTATAGTAATATCTCCAATTCTTGTTCTGATTTTCTCCATTTGTTTAATAAGTATAATAATTAAAATTGCATTCATTGGTAATGGTCATTGCAATATCAGAATGAGTGCTTATATCACTTGAATGAGTAAAGTGGTCCTCTCATAGGCAGCAAAGAGTACGTCCAGATTCTCTGCGACATTAAATAGTTATGAGTAATGTGTGGTGAGTATATGGCTATGTAATGGATCCTACCATAATCTTGAAAAAAAATTCTCTTAAATTAGTTGAATATCCCCTATACTCAGTCACTTATGAAAAGATTATTTCTCTCATCATACTAAAATCTCAGCTGAAATGGTCTTAATTCGAAAATAAAATTGAGAAAATAATAGGATTTTAATATAAAATTGAAGAATATCTAATGACTAATATGTATCTTAACTATATTGTTTAGTCTTTATGCTTAAAGTACCTAAAGCCTACTTTATAATTCTTATCAAGTTCTATAATATAATGTGTCAACACAGGAACAATAGGTTTAAGACACACGCAGTTTTGCATATACAGTTTTTCCATAGTTTCTTATACACACATCTATAAATAGATATGTACTTATTGACATATATTCATATGTGTATATTTATATATTTTTCTTGCCAAACATATGAATGAAATAGACATGTGACTACTGTTGATTGAATTAGAGAACATATTTTTTTATTCAGGTAAAAATAAAGCTAAACTTTCATACTTAAAAAATATGCAATAGGTGAATCTCATTAGTCAACTAAGTCTTATGATTTCTATCTAGCCTGCTGCTAAAAAGTATGAGAAGGACCTAAAACACATGCTTATTATTATTATCTCTGAGCCCTATCTCTTTTTCTAAAAGCCATTTAATTGAGAGTTAGGTGAAGGTTCACAGAACAAATCAGTTTTACATTCAAGAATTCTCACATTTTTTTTCGTGTCATTGACTGCAGTCTCCACAGTATGACATCAGTCAGCACATGTCTGCCCTGTGTTTCCTGTTTCCATTCTTCCTTCTTTTCTAATCCTTCCTGACACCTAGTGCCCGGCAAATGTGGCAGCTTCCATCTTAATGATTCAGTACTTATTTTTGTTATTTGTATGTTCTGCTTTTACTTTGTTGAATTTGTCCGTGGTTTATCAATTTTATCAATCCTTTAAAGACCATCTAGAAGTAGGGATCGTGATTTTTGTCTGTTTCATTTATCTCTGCTCTAATCTCTATTTTTATTATTTTTTCTTCTGATGGTGGTAGGCTATTTTCATGTTCTTTTCCTAAGATGTTAACTTAACACCTTAATTTTGGTTCATTTCTCCTTTTTGATGTGTGAACTAATTGCTATACCTTGGCTGTGTCTCAAAGGTACTGATTTGGTGTTTCATAATTGTTTGAACTAAGGGATTCTATTACTTCATTTTAAAATATTTTTATGTTACCCAATAGTGTTAACTAGGTTGATATTTAATTTATAAGGTATTTTATCTTTTCCTTTGATCTTCTAATCCTATTGATTTCTAATTTATCATATTTTAATCTGAGAAAATGCTTTGTAGCAGTTCAGTGTTTTATAGTTTATTGAGATATCTCTGTGGCCTAATGTTTGGTTTATTCTGGATAATGTTCCATGTGTGCTGGAAGAGAATGTTGTTGAGAAGCATGTTCTGTGTAAGTCTGTGAAGTCAAGTTAGTTGATAGTGCTCTTTAGTTCGTCTGCTTCTTTGAGTTTCTTTCTAGTTGTTCTGTCCTTCCTTTGAAGTAGTTCATTAAATATTCCTACCATTATTGTGGAGTTGTTGATTTCTCTTTTGAAATCTGTTGGAGTTAGGTTTATATATGTTGGAACTCTTTAATTGGGTGCATAAATACTTATTATGATTATGTCCTCGTGTTCAATTGACCTTTTAATCATGGTAGAGTATCTATCCTTGCCTCTTATGTTGGTGTTTGCCTTTAAGTTCATCTTATCCGAAGTCAGTATTGCCACTCCTGATCTGTTTTGGTTGCCATTGCCTGATATATTTTTCCACCCACTGAGTTTTAGTCTATTTTTGAATTTGTATATAACCTTGTCTCTTGTAGATTGTATAATAATGAGTCATATTTTCTTATCTGTTCTGCTATTTTCAGCCTCTTAACTCATACATTTAATCGATTTATGTTCATTGGAATTATCCATAAGCAAACATTTATTGCTCTCATTTTTGCTGTGGGGTGTGTGTGTGTGTGTGTGTGTGTGTGTGTGTGTTAGTCTGGGTACTATAGAGAAACAAATCCTAAGAATCTCATATATATAAGAGAAAGTTTTATATAAAGGGTCAGTACACATCAAGAAAACATCCCAACCCAGTGTTTCCCAAGCCCACACGTCCAACGTTAACCTATATGTCCAACACCAATTGACAAAGACCTCCTCCATCTCACAAACACATGCAATGACGCCTACTGCAGGAGGAATGCCAAATCAGTGAATGTGTAAGGTCTCCACATGGCTGCTCTAGCACCCAAGGCTGCATTGGGGTAGGTCCATGTGGCTTCTCCTTGGTGATGTCTTGCAGGAAGTGAGCCTTGCCAGCTGAAGCAGAGAACTGGCTAAGGCAGCTGCTACCTGGTCCGACCATCAGGAGGACACAAGGGACCTGAGAACTAAAAAGGCGAGACACACTGAGCCATTTATCTCTCCGCCCTTCAATTAACCTCACATGTGTTTATTGGCCAGGCTGGCACAATAAACTTTAGCTGTAACAGTGTGTGTGTGTGTGTTGCTGTTTTCTTTATTCTGTATAATTTTCTGTGCTGAGTTAACTGTGTGGATTTTCTTATCATTTACTTCATTTGCTGGTGTTTTAGTGTTTACTAAACATGGTGGAAATCCTGTTTTTATTTGGTGAGAAAATTTATTAATTTTCTTTGAGGTTACCCCATTTAAAACAAAAAAATGTTCTGTTTTGAAATCATCTTGACTTCCTTTTTATTTGGAAGTCCTACTCTATCCTCCCATTTGGTTTTGTAATTGTTCATTCTTGCAAATCGATATGCCTTGTTTCCTGTTTTCAGGCTTGTAGTTTTATTTTATATTGTATACTTCCACATTTGTGCTTGTTTCTGGATGATATCATATGTCTTGATTTCAGGCCATTGGCTATCGTTGTCAATTCTTTGTCTAAATAACCTTCAGTAGTTTTGGGGAGGTTTTCACAGATTCCCTTAATGTCAGTGTATCTGGCCATACACGACTTTCACTATAAGATTTGAAGCATGGCATTTCTGTATACTCTGGTAGTGAAGTTGGACAGCTAGTTCCATGTTATTGGTTCAAGCTTACCAATTACTCCACGAGAGAAAGATGAGCCTGTTTGCTTCTATCCAGATATAAAGTCTTGGCTGTCCTATGGAGGCTTGCTCTAATTATAATTGATGTAATGGCAGTGTGGGGGGTATGGAAGTACTGACTGAAAGTCTGTTTTATCTCTCAGAGTTTGACAGGCGCGGGTCCATTCTTTTCTTGCTTGTGCGTGGTTGTCCAGAAGTCAGAGCTTATTCTTACTGGTTTTCCTTTGTAGATGGCTTTTTGTTTTTCCTTGGGTATTTCCAAGCTTCTTTCTTAGTCTTTTGTTTGGGAAAGTTTGATAATGAATGATATGACTTTGTAATTTTCTTTTAGAGATTCTATTTTGTGTGGGGCTCCTTGCGTTTCTTAAATACACGTTTTCTTATCTTTCATAATATCAGAGACTTGTCTTTAAAGAAATTTTTTACAGTTTTCTGTATACTTTTTTTTTTGTCTCTCCCTGTTCTGGAATTCTTATCACACATTAAGATTTCCCTCCTAATTTTCCCCCCACATCATTCTTAGGCTTTTGTTATTGCTTTCTAATTGTTATTGTTCTTCTTCTTTTCTGAGTTTTCGCCTAACACATAGATTTCTAAACTTCTTTGGCCTAACTCCCCTTTTTCAGGCACAAAAAAATTAGTAAATGTCGCCTGGCAATTAAACTTTTTGTCCAATGCAGTATAAAATGTAGATACCTGCTTTTACAGCCTCTCTGCATCATTCCAGTGCACTCCCCTACGCCAAATTAAAATAGTATTGATTTGTTAAATTTGTGCTTTTTGATATTTTCAAAGTTCAATGTGGGTGTTTAATTGATAATGCTTTTCACCTGCAAATTAACATGATTGTTTTATTCAATATTTTATTTTGAGAGAAAAATCAAAATAGATATCTATAACTGATTTATTATGTGTAATTTAACATTTTTAGAACCCAATTCTGCCAGCAAGTGCTTGTGTTTCATTTATCAATTTGTGCATTATAATCATTTATAGATAATGATACTAATGTCGTAGTATCAAGTTTGATTTCCTTTCAGTACTTGATGTTTTGACACTGATATCATTCTGAAATTCTTTTATGGTGAACACATTTGTCATTTTTTCAGAGGTTAAGATTGTTTTCTTTCTTTTTTTTTTTCTCAAAGCATTTTGTTGGTGGCTTGTACAACTCTTACCACAATCCATACATATAGCCATCGTGTTAAGTACTTTTGTACATTTGTTGCCCTCATCATTCTCCAAACATTTTCTTTCTACTTAAGTCCTTGGTATCAGCTCCTCATTTTTCCCCTCCTTCCCCCACCATCCCTCCCTCATGAACCCTTGATAATTTATGAAATATTATTTTTTCATGTCTTACACTGTCCAATGTCTCTCTTCACCCACTTTTCTGTTGTCCATCCCCCTGGGAGGGGCTTATATATAAATCATTGTGATCTGTTCCCCATTTCTCCATTTCTCCCCCCCCCCCACCAATCCCCTTACCTTCCTGGTATCACTACTCTCATTATTGGTCCTGAGGGGTTTATCTGTCCTGGATTCCCTGTGTTCCTAGCTCTGATCTGTACCAGTGTACTTGCTCTAATCTAGCCAGATTTTTAAGGTAGAATTGGGATCATGACAGTGGGAGGAGAGGGGGCGGGAGGAAACGTTAAAGAACTAGAGTAAAGTTGTATGTTTCATTGTGTTGTATTGCATCCTGGCTGGCTTGTCTCCTTCCCTCTAGCCTTCCGTAAGGGGATGTCCAGTTGCCTACAGATGGACTTTGGGTCTCCATACATACCCCTCCTCATTCACAATGATATGATTTTCTGTTCTTTGATGCCTGATACCTGATCCTATTAGTACTTCATGATAACGCAGACTGGTGTGCTTCTTCCATGTGTGCTTTGTTGCATCTGAGCTAGATGGCCGCTTGCTTATTTTCAAGTCTTTAAGACCCCAGATACTATATCTTTTGATAGCTGGGCACCATCAGCTTTCTTCACCATATTGGCTTATGTACCCGCTCTGTCTTTGGTGATTAAGTCTGGAAAGTGAGCATCATGGAATGCCATTTTAATAGAACAAAGTGTTCTTGCATTGAGGAACTTCATGAGTAGAGGTCGAATGTCTATCTGCTACTAAACCTATAAATATATGCACATAGATCTATTTTCCCATCATCATATATAAGTATATTTACATATGTACATGCCTGTATTTAGAGCTCTATAAATGCCTTTTGCATCCTAGTTCTTTCTTCTATTTCCTTTTATTTTTCTCATGTCCCACTATTATGTTGAGCCTTCATTTAGGTTTCAGTAATTCCTTGATCAAGCCCTACCAGGCCTCCTATACCCTCCTCACCACCAATTTTGGATCACTTGTTGTTCCCTTGTCCCTGGGTTTGTTAACGTCACTTCCTTTCCCCCACCTTTCCCTCTCCCATATCCCCCTGGAACCGTTGGTCCAGTTGTTTTCTCCTCCACATTGTTTATCCCACCTATCTTATCTAGATATACCTGCAGAGACAACAATATGCACAAAAACAAAGCAACAAAAGAAAACGAAACAATAACAACACCAACAACAAAAAACAACGACAAAAAAGAAAAAAGTGTGTAAGCAGTTCAAGATCTGTTTGTTGAACTTTAGGAGTGTGTTCTGGTCAAGTATGATGTGGTGCCATGTCCTGGCCCCAAAGTCTATTTTTGGTATTCCCTGGGACGTTGTTGCTCTGTTCCCCTTGCTGTTCTGTTGCATGCCCTTAGTTTTTTGCCTCAGGGTGTTGGGGCCAGATCGGGTGCAATTCCCTCACTGTGTCTCCAGTGTTGTCCCCCATAGCACTATGGGTCAGTGAGGAGACAATGTGTCTAGTTATGGGGTCTGCCCTATGGTCCTCCCTGTGCTTTGGCTGCTCTGAGTGGGAATATCATCCTCAGCGTTTGATGGACCAGGATGTGTTCCTCTCTGCAAAGATTGTTTTCTAAAGTGTGTCTGGAAATATTATAGTTTCTGATGAATCAGACCTTTGCTTGATGTCAAAAAGTTGATTAAGTTATAATTTACCCACCTTTTTTTTCTGACTACCTTTAGAAATTTTTCCTTTGGTCCCTGGTGATTAACATTTTTTTTTGGTATGGCATGGTATGGACTCCTTTTTATCTTCTCACCTTGAGATTCACTATGTTTTGTTGATCCCTTTCTATTCTGAATTATTGGAGTTTCTCAACTATCATTTCTCTGACAATTTTCTCTTTATCCTTACATTATCTCCTCATAAAATTCAGGCTGCACTATTCAAACAAACTTTTATTCCAAAACACTTATTAAACACCTACTATATGCGTAGCCCACCCCAGCCCCCTAGGATATTTGAATAAACAAAACTGACAACGACCCTTGCCATCATGAAATTTTCATTTTACTAAGAAGAAATACACAGTAAAATTATTAATGGAGCAATATATCAGAAAGAGATAAAGTTATGGGGCAAGAAAGATGAAAATGCTAGATGGGCAGGGATTGCCTAATTTTCACCTTTTAAGTTTAAACATTTAAATTTTCTTTAAGTCTACTTTAGAGGCATGTTCCCTTGACCTTCTATAAAGTTGATTGTCTCTTCTTAACCGTACTTTAATGTAGTTTTAAACCAAGAAAGGGATGTAAACTTTCAGCTATGTTGTCATAGGACAGAGAACAGTGTTACTACCATCAAAAATATAGACAGCTAAGAGTCAGTATGGACTGATGGTGACTGTCAGAGGAGAGCAGTGGTGGTGTTGATGGCTGGTTTTCAGGAGGCCAAGTCACCATTGGGTGGACTTAAAATTCCAACTTTCTGTTAGCACCCAGGATAGTTAATAATTTGCATCACTTTGTGACAACACAACAATCCTTGGTGATATAATGAATTAAATACCAAGACGATAAACAAAATTTGGCAGTTGCGCCAACCAACTGCTCTGTGGGAGAAAGAGAGGCAACCTGCTGTGATACAGATTCCCAGCCTTGGAACCCCTGCTGAGTTGTTCTTCTCTCCCTGGGAGGGTTGCACTGAGTTGGAATTAACTTGACAGAAGTGGATTTGAAGGTCTTTGGGGATCAGGACAATACAATTTCCCTTACACAGAATTGCCTATTTATGGTAGTTAGGACTTTGCTTAAAGTACTTTTATTTACTAGTTTTTAAGGAACCTTGATAATATCAACTGTAAAATGGTAGGTCAGATCAATTTATTTCCAAGACCTTCCCGGTTTCAAAGTGCTAACGCATGCAGATAGAGTTACAGCCAGCACTTTGAGACCTGACTACTGTATAATTTGTGATGAATTCTCTTAAAAAGAGGGGAAAAAAGAATAAGTATTAAAAACACAAAGCTAAGTACAAATCCTAATAAGGAATCTATGCAAATAAACAACTCCAAATATTAGCGCTCAATAGGAAATTAAACCACTGCAATACATACTAAAGAGTATTCTATTTGTTTATAGGTGAAATACCTCTCCATTTTGATTTGTAAGTAAATATATGTCATACATTATGATAATAAACATACTTATAAGAAGAAATAGAGTGTACTAAGCAGAGAATTTCTTTTGATAAGTCAGTGCTATCTTGGTAGTGTACAAGGCTATGCATTCGACTGCTAGCCATGAGCTCAGCAGTTCAAAACCACTAGCTGCTCTGAGAGAAAGATGAGACTTTCTACTCCTGTGAAGAGTTACAATCTCAGAAACCCCTGGGTGCAGTTCTACCCTGTCCTATGGGGTCCCTAGGAATCTGCAAACTACTCCATGGAGTGAGTGAGTGAGTGAGTGAGTGAGTGAGTGAGTGAAAAACTGCATGCACTGTGCTTCAAATACCAGCCTTCATTTATCACATTTCCTGTGAAAGCCCAATAGCAATCTGCTGCGAGTGAACAAATATCCTTTTACTCAATTTGTCAGCTTTGGGTTTTTGAAGAATTTTGGTGTATAGTATTTCATTTTCTTTTGCTCATTTATAATGAAAGATGCTAGTTATTAAGCCACTTATCTATATATAAGATGCCAGTACATTAAGTCACTTATGTATATTTCATGCCACTAAAATGTGAGGGATATACTTTAGAAAGGAACATTTTTAAGTCAAAAGAATAAAAAGTATTTCAGAGGGAAAATAACTATACACATCTTTAGCCAGAATGTTTTAGATGTATATGCATTTCTAACCTGATATTTTTAATTGTATTTAAAAGTAAAATTTATTTTAAGAGTTATTTCAATGATATAAAATCTAATTACTGTACTGAGTAGTAAAATATTTTGAACTTTATGTTGGAAAGCTTTAATATGTTCCATGAGTATACTCAATAGGTAATGCTATCATGTGAATTTGATTCTTTTTAGATGGTGTTGAAGGGAGCCCTTTTGGCATAGTGGGTTACATGTTGGGCTGCTAACTGAAAGGTCAGCAGTTCAAAACAGCAGTCTGATGCTCCACAGGAGAAAGCTGAGGGCTTCTACTCTTGTACAGATTTTCAGTCTCAGAAACCCAGGAGGGTAGTTCTACTCTGTCCTTGCAGGGCCGCTAGGAGTCATACTTGACTTAATGGCCGTGAGCGTTTTGTTTGAGATATCATTGGGCAGAACTCCTCCATTTGTCATTGAATATAATTTCCCATCTTCTATTCAGGAAAGTTGCAGATGGACAGGGGAAAAGTTATAAATGATTCCCTCCTTAAATATTGTTAGGTGAAGAATGATCCATACAGTTTTCCAAATAAACAGACATGGAACAATCTTTTGATGAATCTAAAGCTATTATATCTTATATCATAACACTGTAATCTATTAGTACCCTATTCTTAAATTTAGACTTAGTGAATCCCAAGAGAATGTTATATATTCTACACCCGTATTTCTTAGTATATAACTCAGGGGCCATGTGGATCAATGTTATTACTGGTGTTTTATATAATATCAAGTTGGCCTTAACTCAGCTATATGGACATAGAAATATGGAAATGTGGTGAAGAGAAAAAAATAAAGTTTTATAGGTTGACAATGAATATTCAAGTTTGAGAGGCGTGGGTTTATATTGGAATGCCTAGCTCGCGTTTCTCAGCGGCATGCCATGTGTAACGTCACTGCAGTTTGCACATCCATACAGGTATCAGTAAGGGAGCATTTTATACTTGAGGGAGCACTGGTGGCACAGTGGTTACTTGTTGGGCTCCTACCTGCAAGGTCAGCAGTTCAATACCGCCCATGGTTCTACAGAGAAAGATGAAGCTTTCTACTCCCATAAAGAGTTATAGGCTCAGAAACCCACAGGGGCAGTTCTCTCCTGCTCTGTAGGGTTGCTATGCATCCGAATTCACTCCTTGGCAGTGAGTTTGGTTTTGGTATGGACTGAAGTGAAGTCACATAATCATGAACAGCACTGTGCCCGGGCAGCTGGTCGGTTTGCAAGGCGAAGTCATTGTGTTTGAGCAAGTTGACTGGGGAACAAACCCAGGGGCACTCACATAAAGAAAGAGCTTGATATCAAGAAGTAATTAGCTATCAAGAAAACATCCCAGCCCAGTACCACTCAAGGCCCTAAGTCCAGGACTAGTCCAGAAGTCCCTCTTCAGAGTCACCCAGACACATGCAATGATTTAAAACGCAGGAAGCCCTCAGGCCGGTGGATGCAAACTCACCTGGATCTAAGGTCAGTGGAAGCATGACTGGGCTCATGCAGCTCTCAGGTTCAGTAGCAGAGAGATGAAGGGAGGGGGTGGGGTGGGGGAAGTCCCAAGGCCCAGCTCATGAGAAGACAATGCCCCCAAGGAGGCACCATCTGGCTCTGACCTGATTGATATGTTGGATGCCACCCTACACTTGTATGTATCTTCGAGTTGACATAAAATTATCTACATCATTTCTGGAGCTATCTTATTTAGACATTGTAACTGGGAAAAGTTATTTTTAAGAATATTCCTAAGAAGTTGGAGGCATTACTCATACTTTTAATTTGCAAATAAATGTGAGAATTTGTTTTACAAAAGCTTGAAAATAAATCCTAAGGCAGAGTAGGAAATCAGTCAGAAACTGTGAAAGAGTCAGGTCAATGATGGGAGAAGCATTTCTAAAAAGATGCAAATGGCACATAGAAATGAGGCATTAAAAGCTGAGGACAAGTATTCATAGGATACATTATCTTCATTACTATGATGCAAACATACCCTACAAGGAGTAGCCTATTTGTTACACCGAAAGGTCAAGGCAGCATGTGACTTACTTCAACCTATTCCCCCCACCAAGGCAGTTAAATTAAGAGGGGTGCTTTAAAAATAAGTTCTTAGTTAATGAAGAAAATTAGCTTGAATAATTTTCAATCAAAGGAAACTTGGTGGCACAAAAGTTAAGCACTAGATGACTAAATTAAAGATTGCTGATTACAATCCACTCACCAATTTAGAAAGACCCGACGATTTGCATACTTAATGAATTCCAGCCAAGAAAAGGCTGTGGATTAGTTGTACTCTCTCCCTGGGACTGCTGGCTGAGTGGTCCAGTGTGTTAGAATAAAGAGCACAAGTGAATGGCATTAGGAAATAGAAATTGACTTCCTCACAAGGAAGGAAGCAGATCTGATTTCAGGGTGTGATTGTAGAGAAAGTTTTCATTCTCTGTAGACTCTGAGGGAAGTCCTGGTCTCTTCAGCTTGCTTCCTGGTCTTTTGGGGTGAAATTCAGGTGTTTTTTGGGGTGAAATTCAGGTGTTTTTTTGGTGAAATTCAGGTGGTTTTTTGGTGAAATTCAGGTGGGTGGTATCCATCTTGCACCATCTTTGCTTCTTTTACTCTTTTCATCTCTTTCAAACCTCAAAAACGACAGATTTAAGACACATTCCCTACTAATTCTATCTCATTGCTGTAACCAAGACAGCTTATACCCATATGATTTTATAAACACACCATGGAGTTTAGGGTTTATGACACATATTTTTGGAAGGGGAAAAATTCAATCAATACCTTTTGTATGAATCAAAAGAAATTCCATAGCACTGAAGAAACACAATTTTGAATCTTATACTTTTATTTTATCCATATTTACTTTGTGCTACTTTCTTGTTGTAATACTATTGATTAAAGAGCTCATATCACTCATATTTGTTTATTATATATGGTCATCAAACTTACAAAATCAAACTTTTGCAATGCAGCTATTTTTTTATGTAGTAAATTTACAACTAGATGAAGAAATTGCTAAGTACTTCCTATTTATTATTACTGTTTTATTTTAACTAAATACTATTTTTCTAATTTATAGAAAGGATAATAATTTCTGAACTATAGATCAAAAATATAAAAATAAATACACTTGTAACCTTTGGGGAAACAGAACAGGGCTAGTGCCTGTACAAATTCAGGTCCTTATTCTGCAGAGTGTAAAAGTGATGACTTGTACGTGTCACATAGTAAATAAATCTCTAGAAAAATAATGTGGGCAGTTTGTAGAAATCCCCCACCATGTTTATATTTTAAATATAGTCATTATATCAAATTAAAAAAATTAAACCATTGAGGATATCTGATCTTCTTATTTTATTTTATAAAAATGCATCATCTTATCCTTAGGCAATTTATACAATTAATTGCTTGTGTAAATATATTGGCTAAGGGAGCAGTTTGGAGGCATTCATTAAAGAAATTACCTGTGATAAAACATAACCACCAGTTTTATGATCAAATTAAAATAATTTTCTCCCACACCAATTCCAAATCTGCTCTCTCCTTTTGGAAGCACTTAGAACAAGCACTGGACATGAAGTCAAGAATTTTGATTTTCAATTTTGGTGTATATTTGGTTATTTACAATGATTAAGAAAAGGCACGTTGTAACAAGGATTGTTACGGACAGAGTCATTCACGTGACGGTCCTCTGAGCAGCTATAACGTACTCATATACGCTGCCATCTACACTTCCACTTGAAGGGGATTGGGTCAAAGATAGGCACAACTTTGAAGTGTGGCCGTACCACATATTTGCAGTATGACATTGCCATTTCATTGACAAAAAAGGATGCTTGCCTCCTTTCTGTCTATAAGCCGTTAATACATTAAGTACCGCCAGAGTGAGTCCCAGCTAAAAAGAAATCTCAGGTTAAAAAAAAAGTAACTGAAAATATAGACAAGCCAGTCAGGGTCCAGGGTAGCAATGATGAAACATACAGTTTTCCTCTAGTTCTTGAATGCTTCCTCCCCCTTGCTAGCATGATCCCAATTCTACCACACAAATCTGGCTGAATCAGAGGATGTACACTGGTTCAGCTAGGAACTGGAAGCCCAGGAAATCCAGGACAGATGATCCCTTCAGGACCAGTGGTGAGAGTGTTGATACCGGGAAGATAGAGAGAAGGTGGGATAGAAAGGGGGAACCGTTAATAAGGATCAACATATAACCCCCTCCCTGGGGGATGGATAACAGAAAAGTGGATGAAGAGAGACATCGGACTGTGTAAGACATGAGAAAATAGTAATAATTTATAAATTATGAAGTGTTCATGAGAGAAGGGATGCAGGGAGGGAAAGGGAATTTGAGGAGCTATACCAAGGGCTCAAGTAGAAAGCAAATGTTTTGAGAAGGATGAGGGCAACAAATGTACAAAAGTGCTTGAGACAAAGAATGTATGTGTGGATTGTGATAAGAGTTGTGCAAGCCCCCAATAAAATGATTTAATTATTTTTAAAAAACTATAGACTCCATTGAGAACACATATAAAGAAATATTTAAATGCTCTTATTTAACATATGCCAGAATATTTTGTCCTTCTCAAAGATTGCTATAAAAATACCAGGGAATTGTTTAGGGAACTTTACTTAAAAGCAATCAGTTCATTCCTGGGAAATGCTTTTGCTACATCTACGCATCACTAGAATTAAGACAATGTCCGAGGTTGCTGTTTGCCTGCCAAATTTGTTAAATGGCTTCTTCACAGAAAATCCGATAGCTCCTTTGTTCCCACTTTCAGTGTTACACCACGTGGCTTTAGAATTCTGCGGAAGTTTGACTCATGATTCAATAAAATAAAAACTAACTGTATTAGAATGCAAGCTACTTTTAATAACACGCAGCAGTGAGCATTTGTGTTACTTAAGTATATTGTTTTATCTGTAATTATGTCTGAATGGTATATTGCTAACCTATTAACAGTATAACACGATTTATTTTTCTAATTTTCAAGTCTAATCTTACATACTCAAAGTTTTTTTTCCTAATGATTCTGATGCAAGTAGGAACTTAAATGGAATTTTATTAAAATGCATCCTTTTAAAAATACTGTTGCCCTGTAAAAGGTGGATATCCACCTTTCGCACACTCTCCTCGCTTCCTGACTGTCTGTGACCACACGCGCTTTCCATGTCAGCCACTTCAGCCAGACTGAAAAGGAGCCATGTGGGGACCGACGTGATTTTAACGGCATCCAATGAGCTTCCTACTTTCCTTTGTGCTTTGGATTTATGTTATTTCTTTGAACTACAGTCCATTATTATTCGGCCAAGACTATCCATCTTTGCCGATCTGACCTATCCAAAGAGTTATAATGAAATATTTTCAAACAATAATTAAGCAATATTATGGTAAAGGCCCTGAGCTGTCACAGATTTGTTACTAAATGAATTTGATGACTTAAAGCTGAAAGAGATGGCTGAATAGTGAAAACGAACAAACAGAACATGGAAACGGCACTCAGCCCATGGGAGCGAGTTCAAGAAGGCTTTCTGAACCCGCATCTTGCCCTGGCACGTGACAAGGAGACCCATCAGAAACATGTGTATGTGCATAGAAACCTTTTGTTTCCAACTGAATGTCTGTGTGTTCGCTATCTCTCATTGAGAACAGAAATTAGAGATACAAGATGCTACTGTTATAAGTAAGAACAGTAGATATGAACGCATGGCCGTGACTTCGTTGACAAATAAAACAACTTAAAGCTTTGCTGGAATTAATATTATTTTACTGTCAAAATTATGTTGATCTCCTGTAAGCTTATGTGTTAGAAGACCTATAAAATTTCCTATATGGTAGAGACAGAGAAAAGCAATCAGTTTACTACTGAATAAAGGTAATTTAGGACAAATGTAAATGAATAATTTAAGAATATTTGTGTACTTACCACATTCAAAAGATGAATGGTTGGGTAACATAATGATTAAAATGTCATGATTATACATCTAGCATATTTTTCTATTTAAAATAACTTAGAAGCCAATCTCAGTATAATAAATGGTCTTCATATTAATTGAATATCTTTTCATCTTTACAGCCCAAAGGCTACTTCATAATATTCTATTTTGTTAAATAATGCTAGTCCCCCAAACTGCATATTTTCCAAAAGCATATTTCAAGTCCAAGTGGATTCATTGGTAGACTATCCTGTTTATGTTTTTGTTGTTGTTATTGTTGTTTAAATTGTCCTTTGCTGCTTACTGAAATCCCAGTTGTGTTGATGGCTCCTCGGGCTTCTGAGAAGGCTACTTATAGCAAGAGCTAGTGCTCGGTGCTGCTTCTTTTTTCCCTTAACTGTTTATTTCTCAGATATTGACCAGTGGAATAAGGTAATTGAGCAACTAGGAACTCCATGCCCAGAATTCATGAAGAAATTGCAACCCACAGTGAGAAACTATGTTGAAAATCGCCCCAAGTATGCAGGACTCACCTTCCCCAAGCTCTTTCCAGATTCCCTCTTCCCAGCGGACTCTGAGCACAATAAACTCAAAGGTATGCCTGAGACAACTCAAGACCACTATGTGGGAGATGGGGGCAGGGGGAATTAGGAGCTGGGCTCAAGTAAAAAGCAAATGTTTTGAAAATGATGATGGCAACATATGTACAAATGTGCTTGACACGATGAGTGGGTGGATGGATTGTGATAAGAGCTCTAAGAGCCCCAATAAAATGATTTTTTAATGTAAACAATGCAGAGCGCTCTCTTTTACTTGAGCTCCCTCTAATTAAGGAAAGATTGTCTTACAAGTGTCCTTTACAAGGGCTGTGATTGCAGATTTTAGGGTTGTCTGTTTAACTATTTCATGGGTTTAGCTCTGAAACAGCACATGATTCAGACGGATTTGACAGCAACCGCTTTGTTTGCTATTTAGAATCTCAAAATACTTTTGAAATGTAATTCTAAAAGATGAATGTGTTGTATATTGAGATCCCCATTTCAATTTTTATTAGATGAAAAGTATTTTCCTAGCGAGTTTTGAATTGTGACATGTAGGGGTTTCAGACACCTGCATTTTCTTTAATTTATATTTTCTCACACCTTGAACACCATCTTTGCAACTGAGAGTGGTAAATGAGGTTTCATGCACACAGTTTATATTCCTTATAAGCGCTCCATTAACAAGAAATTCTTTCCGTATCAACTTCTACAGTAATTAATTTGAGCAACAAATTTGAGGTTTTGTCATCCACATCATGGGGATAAGAATGGCTCAGACACAGAGTTGGAAACACGGAATACATTAGGAAACGTATAAGTAATAACATTCTAACTTTCTTAATACAGGAGCCCTGGTGGCGTGGTAGTTACGTGTTGGTCTGCTAGCCTCAGGATGGCAGTTCAAAACCAGCAGCCACTTTGAGAGAGAGGGAGAGAGATGGGGTTTTCTACTCCCGTAAACATGACAGTCTTGGAAACTCAGAGGCAGTTCTACCCTGTCCCATCGGGTCGCTATGAGTCAGCATTGACTCATTGGCATTGAGGGTTTTATTATTAGTTAAGGCCTTTGCAGGAATCTTATTTTGAAACAAATATTATTTTTCTCCCTATCTGGGTTCAAATCCCACTTCTGTTCTTTAAATTCTATATGATCTTGTACAAGTTATCTAATTCTTCTCTACCTTCTATCACAAATGAAGATAGAGAGTTGACTACCTTATAATTTATTGGAAGGATTAATAAAATGATTTATCATTAATTTAGAACTGTGCTTCATTTTCATGGAGAATATGTTCATTTTCTGTATTCCATAAAATACTAATATTTATAGTTACCTAAGGAATATAATAATCATTGTTTTTATTATTTAAATTGTATTTATATAGCATCAAAGAAAAGTTAGAAAATGTGCTTTTGAAATTTCCGCCCCCCACCACATTTCAATTCGAAATTAATTAGCAACAATTTCTGCCTATCTACATAAATATACCCATT
This sequence comes from Tenrec ecaudatus, assembly GCF_050624435.1. Classification (NCBI taxonomy): domain Eukaryota; kingdom Metazoa; phylum Chordata; class Mammalia; order Afrosoricida; family Tenrecidae; genus Tenrec; species Tenrec ecaudatus. The sequence continues at coordinate 136,952,107 of NC_134532.1, forward strand.
TATTGACATGAATAGGTTGCAAAACTCAGTTCACTCTATGAAAGTCCGCATCGTGTAAAGCTGGAGGATGACCACATCAGATCACAAAGTGCTGGAAGACTACATCATTACATCACTGTCAACCCACTGAGATTTGTGGCCCAGCCACCTTGACACACAATCGTAACCATCTCAGCCAGCATTACTCTTGGGTCACACCACAGCACTGTCATTGCCAGGTGTACACCATTAATGTGCAAAATAACTAATAAATATTTTTACCATTGTCATAATTGCTAAATGCCAGATAACAAGATAGTGAATGCTTGATGGAGAGGTGTAGTTAAGATAAATTTAAATGAAACAGAAATTCAGTTTTTTCTAAGGAATCTCTGAATGTCAATGAACTAAATTATTGTAAAATGTACTGCCTTTAAGATAACATTGTCTATATGCAGACTGAAGAAGAGCTAAATACTTTAAGCAGAGATTTAACCAAATTTATGTCTTTGTGTAGCTTATTGACAAATCAGTCCAAAGTAATTCCTTCCTCTGAAAATACTTCTCATGTACAATGGTCTCAGTAGGATTGGTATCACCCAGTGTGTTAACTCATGGTGTCAAACCCCAACCCCACTCTATGAACTAGACCATACAGAGTTCCTAGTAGTGTTTACGATCAATCATAAAAGCTTTAATAATTCTAACTCTAATTGTTTAAAGATAGCATTTCTTTTAGAATATGACTACTAGCAACAACATTGTTTTATAAATTTTTTCTATATTGAATTACATTAGTAATAAAGTATGCTATTAATAACCGAGGAAAAACCTTTTTAATTTTCCTCATTTTTTCCTTTAATTACCACCTCATTATCAAAAGACTTTATTGATATAGGTTTATAGATGCTATTTACCACCATAGATGCAACAAAATCATGAGAAAAATTAGAAAACATCAGCAACTATATAAACACGGATAATAACAAAACTCACAGCGTATGCTTATAGTGCATGCAGTCAAAACCACAAAATTTGAGATGCCATTGGATTGGATTGTGGAAATATTGATATCTGGGTTTACAAAATATGTTTTTTGTTGTTATAACTCTAGGAATATTTTCATAAAATTATGTTTCTGTTGAAACAACACAAAAATGCTATTGAGGGTTCTGTTGGTGTCACCAACCCTGTGCAGTCCCTACTCCCTGCCTGCCTCCTGGGGTGGGAGGTCAGTGGCTGTTAATAACAAGATAATGACAATTCTGATTAACTGATTTGATGAGAATGACAGCCCCTGCCAAACAACGCCTCAGACACCAGATCTAAGACACCACCTCAGACACCAGATCCAAGACACCGCCTCAGATACCAGATCCAAGACACCACCTCAGACACCAGATCCAAGACACCACCTCAGATACGAGATCCAAGACACCACCTCAGATACCAGATCCAAGACACCGCCTCAGACACCAGATCCAAGACACCACCTCAGATACCAGATCCAAGACAACGCCTCAGATACCAGATCCAAGACAATGCCTCAGACACCAGATCCAAGACAACGCCTCAGACACCAGATCCAAGACAACGCCTCAGACACCAGATCCAAGACAACGCCTCAGACACCAGATCCAAGGCTATGGAGCTTTTCTTCATCTCTTTAATTCATGTGGAACAACTGCAACTATGTTGTTCTTTTAAATGTTAAACTAATTTACAGAGTTATGATTATTGGATTAGGATTTTAATATAAAATTGGAAAATGATAGAGAATCCTAATATACAATTAGAGAGAAAACGTATCCTACTGCCATCGCCAAATGTGTATTACAGATTTACTTGGCAATGACAGATAAAATACTGCAACTTCTTTCTAGTCTCCATTTTGTTCATGATAAGTAGTATTAAGCCTTGTTTCTTAGTATTGACAATATTATTATCTTTGTATTGATTTATTCATGGCCCCCATTTATAAAGAGCCCCCCTCCCTCTTCTACCATTTCTAAGAGCAGAAACCAGGGTGGACCGAAGGAGAGAATCTGTGGGAATGGAGTGCTTGACTCTTGGTATAAAATCAGTGACAAATCCAAGAGATCCTTGAATCAATGGAATAAATGAATAGAACTCTGGTGACCATTAAGTGGTGATTGGCACCAAGAAACATTAAACAGCAAATTAAGTTATAAGTATTTCTGTGTTTTTTATTCTTTTTCTGAGTTTCAGATTTTCTATGTGGAAGCAGCAGAACTTAAATGTATAGGTTCCAGCTTCTGAGAAAAATGATGAAAAGAAATCAAAAACTTTTCACTCTAAGCAGTGATTTTTTTTTGGTAATTAGAAAATTGGAAAGTATATTTATTAGAAAATATTTACATCATGTTGCTGCTAGGTGCTACCCAGTTAGTCTGACTCATCGTGACCAAATGTCTAATGGATCAAAACAACGCCCGGTTCTGTGCGTCTTCATACTTGCTGTTTGCAGCCATTGGTGTAGCCGTGGCGTCAGTCCATCTTCCGCAGGCTCTTCCTCTTTCCTGCTGCTCTTCCATGTTCCAATGTGATGTCCTTGTCTAAGGACCGCCCTCTTGATAACATGGCCAAGGAATATGAGACAGCGTCTTGGCATCCTTACTTCTAAGGAACATCCTGTAATTCCTCCAAGACATTGACACTATAGGACATATGAAAACTAGATGGCTACCTTTTAATTGTCTTAAAATAGCAATAATACTAAGAATAACTTCAGTGACTTTCTATCTGCGGAGCCGATTCCCACTCATGGCACTCTGAATGGCAGAATAGAACTGACCTGTGGATTTCCAAAACCGTGGGCAGTAGAAAATCACATCTTTTTCTGTGCATTTCAACTGTAGTATCGGCAGCTGTAAAAATGTATAATAAAACATATATATGTAAATGTGTCAATAACAGTGTTCGGCTCTAAGTGGCGGGGGATGATTGGTTGTTTCCTGACTTTATATTTCATGTAACTTTCAAATCTTTCTAGAGTTAATCCATATTGCCTTAATAATCTAAAAACTTTCTAAAAGATTTTTCGTGAATTCAAGTGCATCTTTTTCCCATCATTTAAGAATTTAGTTTAAATCCTATTATATATCTAGCACAAATTGAATAATTTCACCACTTGACTTTCAAATTAGTGTGGGTAGTAATACTTGTTTGAGATACTTCTTATTTCACAATTACAACTGTGTTTATATAAAAGTGTACAGTGTTTCTGGAAGTTAAATTCAGTGAGTGCCTTTAATTATTGTTTTGAACTTAGCTCACTCGTTGATTATCAACAATAAAAGTAATTATTATAACAATATACATTTTATAGATTTTTTTAAACACTGGATGCAGTAGCATTGGACTGACTTCTGACACCAGCTAACTTACATTATCAAATCTGTAATTTCTCTGATTGAAAATGCCTAAGGATTACAAAACATTAAAATGAAACTCGGTGGTTGAATCTTATTATTCCTGTCACATTCATTTTCCAGATTTTATTTTTCTTATTCACTTAAGAAATTTGTGGTGCATTGTCTGTGGTCAATTTGCATACTTAATTCCTCCGCATTCCATTGTATGGATGACGAATCAGAAGCAAAGGAGTTAATTAATTTCCCAAACACCATCCATGCCTTCTGTTGAGCGTTTCTAGAGAGCATTCCATAGCCTGGCTCTTTGTTCTGTGTTACTGTATATGCTAATATAGACTAACCGATTACATTGCATATTCAAATTTCGGGCTTTATGCATGTTATGGATACACACAGCACTTTAGCCCTAAATAAAGCCTTGGGCTTACAGACAAATGCGCACCATGCATAAAGTGAGATTTCCCCCTTAACGTTGAAGGAAGGTGCCCTTTCATTTTTTGCTCCGTTTACTCCCCTTCCCCTTGAACATAATTCATTGCCGAAATCAATTGTTTACGAATGTGTGTGTTTTCTCGCCTTTTTAACAAAAATGCGTTGCCCAACTCCAGATGTCTCTAATGTGTTTTCTCATTCGTGGTTCTAGCCAGCCAAGCCAGGGACCTGTTGTCCAAGATGCTAGTGATCGATCCAGCGAAAAGGATATCGGTGGATGAGGCCCTGCAGCACCCCTATATCAACGTCTGGTATGACCCGGCTGAAGTGGAGGCGGTAAGACGGGGCCTGTTGGCTCTCCTTCCACAGACCAAAGTAGCACCCGGTGCTGGGTGGTGAACACTGGAAGAGATCTAGAAGCCCAAAGATAAAAGTTGTTACTAGGCCTTTCCAAAGTGATTGCCTTTGACCTTGGTTGCTGCTTGCACTTTCCGCCCAAGCGTTTCCTTAGGAGGGGGGATTTGGTTCAATCATCTCACACGCTTGTGAAACATCCTCATTGGCTTTTGTTAACACCAGTAGCATCACCTTCTGGACGTGTAACATGCAAACCGAAATCTTGATGCACACTTCAAGCACGGTGCCTCCCAGAAGAGAACTGGTGCTTGAGACTCTGTCCCCCACGGGCAGGCCCCAGGGCATGTGGCCAGCCCTTGAGGGAAGCAGAGAAGGAGGAGGAGGAGGGGGAGGGTGAGGGGGAGGAGGAGGATGAGGAGGAGGACGAGGAGGAAGAAGAGGGTCTGAAAGGGCAGTATTTCCAGGTGATTCTAAATGGGTGACCACCATACGATGTATTCATGGATAATATAAGAAGATTTACATATGCATAGTTGTTTTTCTTTGCCATTTAAAGGAACTAGGTTAACTGATTGACATGCTTCTCTCTAGTCTCTCCCTTATGTCGTTGCCCCCCCCCCCCCCTTTTCTCTGTGTGCAGCAAGTGCTGAGCAGGGAGAACCGGAGACAGTCGCTTCTATAGGCCTTCCTTAGGGGGACTTCTCTTGGGTGCCTCTCTTCATTGTTAGTGTCAGCGATGTAAGCTGCGTCCTGTGAGCATCGACATCTCTTCAAGTTATTAGAATTCTTTTGCCAAATGACTTCATTTCCTTTTAAACAGAACCTCTAGGATGTCATTGGAATTTGTTCTTTATCTACTGTTTGAAATAGTCCTTTTGGTTGGTTGCTTGCTCTTCTTAGTCCTGTCTCTCTCTCTCTCTCTCTCTCTCTCTCTCTCTCTCTCTCTCTCTCTCTCTCTCTCTCTCTCTCTCTCTCTCTCTCTCTCTTTCTCTCTCTCTCTCTCTGTGTGTGTGTGCGTGCGCGCGCCCAGGGGTGCTTTATCGCAGGTTCCTTTCCTCTGCGAAGTGGTGGGGTTGGTTTGCAGTCCGTGTCAGAGATGCTAGACTGAGTTTATTGTTTCTCATTCCCCTGAGCCACACTAGAGAAGGCAGAGCTCAAAGATGCTAGGGAGAAACTTGTTGAATTGAATTCTGTCATTTTTGAAGGAAACGCTGCTCTGTCCTGAACTGTGCTCAATATTGGGTTTGAGCTCATTGTGGCAGCCATACTGTTTATTGAACTTTATAAAGATGATATTTGACAATGTAATTTTCATAATACAACCTAATCTTTAAGCATATGAAAATATCATTGAAAACATCTTAGAAATAAATGAGTCTCTTAAGTGTTGGAATGAAGATGTACCTGTCCTTAAAACCATTTTCCTTAAGATCTGCCCTCACAAGGAACTTTGCAAGGAGGCTGAAATTTCTATTTGCTATAAATTAATTTCTCTTCATTTAATTTGATTCTTATAAAATATAATCCTTGAAATTAAACTTTCCTCACTTTGATTTTTATGTTGTTAAAATGAATATATGTTCATGTTTCTAAATTTTAAAATCTCTTCTAGTTTGAACTCTTGGGAAATTTTCTCAAAGATGTTCTTCATAAATTAATTTAGAATAGAATGTAGTACTAAAACAAGTAAGAGGAAATATGATGCATATGCATATGAAAATTATGTAAAAGAACATTTTCCCTGATTAAATCCAGGAAAATATTTAAGGGGAAGTTAGCAAAAATTTTTAGACAAACAAATTATTTGAAGTTGTTGCTTCTCATTTATTTTGATAGTTTAAATCATGCTGCATATTTATTATCCTTACTTCTATTTTAATGTGTGTAATCTGTTTTTAATGGATTGTGGCCTAGAGTTTAATTGGAGTCATAAAGTCTACATTTGTAATTCACTTGTAATTATGTTGCCTATAAAAGGCACAGTTGCTTAGACTATAATAACATATTAATGGATAGTAGCAACAACTTTGTAAAATGTGTCTTAACTTTATATAAGAAGTGCCTTTGAAAGATGAAAAAGATAAAATTTAGAGTAATGTCTAAGCTGAAAAAGATAAAATTTAGAGTAATGTCTAAGCTTCTTTCTCAATCATTTCAATTTGCCACACCTCACCATAGATAACAATCAGACAGTCCATGTGACTTTTAGATTACAGATCTCATGATAGAATGTAAACATTTAGGGGAAAAGATCAGTTAATGTACTGAAGAAGAGAATTTGTCCTCTATAGTTAGATCACTGATTTACAAGGGTGAAATGTTTTACGTGTGGTCATGAACAGCTTCGAATCCTAAGCCTCGGTCAAGGTCCACCTGTTTCTCCTGTAGCTGTGTTGCAGAGGGGAAAGATCCTGCCTGTCGAAGAAGCGGTCAGCTGTGCTTCCTGAAATGCCTTTGGGATTCGTTTCTTTGCTCTTGTGTGCCGATATGTTAAGTTTTACGACCTTTAAAGTAAAGTGGCCTTTCTGGATGAACACATGGCAGAGTTATCATGAAGCAATATGCCTTCTGCCTGGGCTGTCCAGATTTTCTTGGAAAATAAACTCCTGTCTGCCTCTCAAAGCCAAACAAGTGAAAGTATCAAATAATCAGCAGAAAGTATGGCGGGGCGTGGATGGAGAAAGAGATAGAATGATGTACAGGGAGAGACAGAAAGGTGCTCAACTGCCCAGGAAAGAACATAAAAACTGATGGGAAATATCAGAAAGAAGCCAGTTAAGGATATATGGTGTCAGTAAAATATTTCTTTATCCAGTTCTTTTTAAATTTTTTATTACGATTTAGTGAAAGTTTATACCTTGGATCATCAGTTTTATATTCCACTATTTATAGACATTTTGTTTCAACGCATCCCTTTCCATCCCCTTTATCCCACTTTCCCCTCACGGGATCTCTCACCATTCCTCCTTCCTTGGGTCAGTGCTACCTGTTTTATCTGATAGTCACATGGGGGTGCGTTCGGTTTAAGACCTGGAGGATGACTAAGGTTCACAGTCATTGGATAACACCAATCTCTATCCAACCACGAACCCTCAACTCTTCTATGACTGTGAGTTCCACTCCACATTTTCCCTCACTCTCGTGTATCTTCTAATGTGATACTTTGAAGAGCAGTTGGCAGTGGAAGCAGGCCACCATCTAGCTTGTCTGCACACAAGGTTGGGGAGACTGGTGGCCCATCAGTTCACTGGAGTAGTGGCTGTCATGTGCCTTTCCATTTTCCACTCTCTTCTTTCCTCCAGATGGGGAGAGACCAGGAAGTGCACCTTCAATGGAAATGTATAACCTTATAAAACATTAGTTGCGACTTGTTGAGGTGCCATGTGGAGCACTATCTTTGTGAAGTATGCTATGCCAATTGACCTAGATGTCCCTCGAGCTATGGACCTGAGGCCCTAGAGGGAGTGACTCATTATGTCTAGGAAGTTTACGCACTGCATGCTCTATCACACTTGTCGATGTATTTGCTGCGAAGCTAGTATACATACATGAATCTCTTGGCCAAACTATATGTATTTGTTTGTACACTCACACTCTCCCGCCTCTTTGGCCTGTGCCTATCCAGGCATCTACTCATAGGTCATTACTCTGAATAGACTGTGCATGTGATAATATTTACTTCTATTTCTGTTCACTTTTGCACACCTCCCACTAGCTTACCTTGCCTCCATCACTTTTCCTAACCTTTCCTGTAAGTGCATATTGCCTTCCCCTTCACCCAAGTTAATACTGAACACCCTCTAATCACTAACTTCCTCTCTCCTTCCCACCATGGATAACCATCAGAAAAAGTTTCTTTCTTTTTCTTCCTTCCTTTCTTTTTCTTGGTAGGGTAAGAGAATTTTATACAAAGATCATTAAAATGTACAGCCAAGACATGTATAGTGAATATAAAACACTTATTAAGATGGTGTATCAATTCTAGCATCTAATTTTATACAGCAAAACTAAATAGATCATATAGGATAATTTTTGTAGCAATATGTTGAAATCTCATTACTGAACACAAACAAGCAAGAATATACAAGGTTTCAACAAAGTTTCCATGTGAAAGCCTTTTCTTGACTTTTTATAATCGTGGTCTCATACAATTTTGTCATTTTGTAATGGACTGATTTCCCTCAGCATCATGCCTGCCCTCCAGGTCCGCCCACAATATGTGGAATTTTATAACTTGGTCATTAATATTTGACATTGTACAGTAGTATCTCATGGTCTGTCAGCGACAACGCTTCTTTGTCCATTCTGCCACTAGTGGCCACTAGGTTGTTTGCCCCTTTTGACTAGTGTGAGTAATGCTGCGGTGAAAATGGATGTGTATTTATCTAGTCAAGGGCAGTGTTATTTCTCCATGTTTGCCAAGAAGAGGCACTTCTGGGTTATCTGGTGTTTCCACTTCCAGCTTTTCTGAGCAATGGATTCCCACAGAGGCTGCGCCATTTTGCAGTCTCACCTGCTCGCGTGATGGCACCATTCTTTCTTTCCACACGCTCACAGGCATTTGATGTATTCTGTTTTCTTGAGTGGTTTTTGGTTTGGTTTTAAATAACTGGACTATTAATGGTGAGGCGAGGGATATTTCATTGTTCTTTTGATTTGCCTCTCTTACATGACTGTGCTAGTCTACTAAACTAGAGAAACAAATCCTCAGGTACTCATATATGTATAAGAGACAGTTTTACATATAAGGTAAGTGTACATTCAGAAAGCATCCCAATCCAGTCCAGTCCAAGCCCATAAGTCCAATTTAGCCCATATGTTTGACACCAATCTACAAAGTCCTCCTCCAACTCACAAAACACACACAATGATGCAGAATGTGGGAGGATCACAGGCCAGTAGGTAGAAAGTCTTTGAATCCAGTGGCAGTGTAAGCATCTCAGTGCTGGCAGGGGTCTCCACGCAGCTTCTCCAGCACCCAGGCTGCATCAGAGTAAGTCCATGTGACTTCTCCTCAGGGATGTTTCACGGGAAGTGAGCCTTGCCAGCTGAAGCAAGGAACTGGCTAAGGCAGCTGTCCTTGGTCCGACCATCCGAGAACAAGAGACCCGAGAACTAGAAAGGCGAGGCTCACCAAACCATTTATCTCTCCATCCTTCAATTAATCCTACAGGTGCTTATCAGCCAAGATGGCACAATAAGCCCTAAGTATCTCAATCCACCCTTTGCCAACTTGGCACCTATCCAAAATTCCTTAGACTAACAATTGCAGTTAAGTAACACCTACACCTTGATCCTGTAAGCCTATGAATATATTACCCCACCTATGAGAGTTTGTAAGCCAACCACTTCATGCCTTTATCCCCCCCAGTTGTGGGTAACCAATTTCTACACTGCCTACTTACATCAACCCAGTGCTCTGAGGAGACAATCATATTTTTTTGATATAAAGAATCTTCATTCCAGTTGGAACCTTGTGAAGTCCTCATCCATAAGTAAAGTCAAATCACAACAGGCCATCCGTAATGTCAGCAACAATATGCACCAGTTCTCAGGCTTAAAAATTCTCTTCATCTGGTCGGGTTCTGGTCAACTCAATGTGGGCTGCCCCACTTAGCCTCCCCAGGGTGCCCATTGGTCGCCTTGCCTTTAGACCATGGGCTCTCACCAATACTCGATAAGCGTAGCCCCCTCATGCAAGGTCATGAACTTTAGACCAGTCAACCTGCTCTCCTCTTTTCTTTTTCCTGTAAACAAGTCCACAGGTGTCAGTGGCCAAACTCAACCCGTCTCTTTATTGCTGCATTTCTCCCACTTCCACTCAACAACTAGATCCAGGTGGTCACCTAGCAAGCACTTCAGCCTGCTCACAGGCTCCCTTTAACATTCAGTCCCAGAGAGGAGTTTTCTTCATGGTTCCGTATTTTTTCCAGCTTCTGACAAAGACCACTGGTTCCTGAGTACTCCAAAGCACTGGGTGGGGCATATATTTTCAAAGCTTTCTTTGCAGGCATGACCCAAACCCATCTAAAGATCAAATTTTAATGGCTGAAAGCAAGTGGACTTACAAGCTATTTTCATACTTCCCAATAAATATTTCTGTAAATCATTATACTGATAATAAGCAGAGGAAATCAGCATAAACAAAAATAGAATCAGATACTAAACTCAATTCTTAAACCTGTCAAGTTCAATCCTTATTTAGCTTCTCTAAATCCTTATGTAAGCTATTCTATTTATACAAAGATATGGGATTAGGTCTCTGAGAGTATTACACCAGACCAAGGCCTTCTGTCATGCATTTTGACCTTCTGTCACCCATTTTCCTTAAGCAGCATGGTTTCTGAGAAATTCAAAAGGTGATTTCTACCCAAGCTCAAAATATAAATTAGTCATCTTCATTTTTGCCATTTTAAACAAAAATAATCAAAACTTTAATTCCTATGTTCTTTCCAGAAAGCAAGCAACTAGGTACTGTGGCTTTATCTGACCTCTGACTAGACAAAGAAGAAAAACTACCATGAGGGAGAGGTCAGACAAACAGCGACTGTCCGTCTTATGGTTTGTTTCTCTAGTACCCACTCCTGGTACTATAATGTGTTAGTCTAGGCAAACTAGAGCAGGGGTCCTCCAACTTTTTAAACAAGGGGCCACTACACTGTCCCTCAGACCTGCTGGAGGACTGGACTATAGTGTTTTTTTTAAAAAACCTATAAATAAATTTCTATGCACACTGCACATATCTTATTTTGAAGTAAAAAAAACGGGGCAAAAACATCTGGCGGGCCAGATAAATGTGTTCAGTAGGCTGCATGTGGCCCGTGGGCCATAGTTTGAGGATGCCTGAACTAGAGAAACAAATTCACAGAAACCCATATATGTATAAGAGAGAGTTTTATATATAGGGTAAGTGTACATTCAGAAAGCATCCCAACCCAGTCCAGTGACTAATGATCAGGAACATTTCTTCATAGCTTTACTGGCCACCAGAATGTCTTATTTGATGAAACAGCTGTTCATTTCCCTAATTGGATTGTTTGTCCTTTTCTTGTTAAGATATTTAAAGAGTTTTTGTTTTATAAATTTTAGATATTCTTCCTTGTCTGATATGTCATTGCCCCAAATTTCCCCATCGTTTGTGGTTCTTTTTACTCTTTTGATGCACCTAGGTGTGTAACTTTTGAGGGGTCCCAGTCATCTAGCTTGTCTCCTGTTACTCGTGTGGTTTAAGTTTTATGTTGGATGAGGCCTTACACTTGTCCCTTTTTGATTTTCCCTGCTGATGATCTTTATAATTTTAGATTTGACAGGTCTTCAATCCATCTTGAGTTCATTTTGTTTGTCGTGTGCGATATGAGACCTGTTTCATTCTTCTGCGAATGGATATCAGGACCTGAGATTAGAACGCTTCTCTGAAGTGGGACTCGTGCAAGGGGCCAGGTTTCATGGTCAACACAACCATTATGTTGAAGGATTAGTCTCCAAGAGACCTACATGTAATGCAGAGATGGATCCTCAGTTGTTGAAAACCTGACTCTGATATCTGCCTGGAGGAACTGGCTCAGCTCATTAAGCACTTGACATCTGAATACTCTGTTCCCCGGTGTCCTAGGCCTGGGTCCTTGAGAACACAGAGCAGGGGTGGCTGGAAACCCAGGACATTCTGTCTGGCACTTGAGTCAATCTGATGGGGAGAATGAAAGAACAGGAGCTGCAGCTGTTACGTGGGACGAACAGAGAGAATAGAAATATCTTGCCCTTTCTATCACAGTTCTTTTTCAGATGAGTGGGAAAGTCGCATGAGGAAACCAACCAGTTTGGATGGAGGGTGATTAGGGAAGCAGGGCCAGAGCTGAGTTTGCTTTATTTCCTCCTTAAATCATGATTAATTTGGGAATTGGGATAAGGCTGAGTGGGCATTCAATCTGCCTATGCAGATCCTGGGTCATACAATCTGATCCTGAGATTTCCATTGAGAGTATAACCTGGGAAACAGGAACACTTACAAGCATTAGTGTTGCAGTTCAATTAAAATAAACACTTTAATAAATGTAAGCTCAGAAGGGTCTGCAGTGTTACACATTCATTTTCAGTTTTTAACATAAAGTAACCAATGAAGTCTTACATGTTTGATTAAGACGGACATTTATTATTTTATTACTTTAGGGAATGTTTTGTCATTGCCTACAGAGAAAGAATTGATAGGAACAAGCCAACCTGCTTTAAGCAATTTTATTGCAAGGCCATCCTGCATTTCATGCCTTCTGAACAGAGTTACTATATCATTATTAGTTTCACCCTCTGTCTGTCTGTCATTGTATCTTACTCATTATTACCAAGAAGAGCACGCGGAATGGGTAACCAACCATGCAGCAAATATGCATTCTTTTCAAATTCATGTGACCAAATTGTGAACTTCAATGTTGATCTTGTCTAGCAATCTTTTGAAGGTACATCTTAAATGAGTGAGAGCTTCGAGATCATTGTAGAGATTGTTTTCCCTGGTACATAGTTAATCAAATGTTAATCATTTGAATATCAATCCACACCTATGAGCAGTACATGTTCAGTGAACCAAAAAATCAAAAAGGGAATAAAATGAGGCTAGGCGAGAGATCAGAAGAGGCTGAGAACAGACTCAGAAGTTTGCTTGCTCTGAGTAGTCCATCAGGAGAGCTGAGACAGCAGCTGTGAGGACCAATCTGCCAGGGTAGGCAGTTGACATCACCTGGAAAGTCAGAAGAGAGAATGTTGTCAAGGTCCAAGGTTCCAGAGAAGGGAACTTACAGAGTATTTAAATAGTCCATTAGCCAAGGTTGTTTTCAGGTCGTAGTAGAGAAGTCACTAGCACACGCTGTTGGACCAATCCGGAGAAGGACAGTCAGAAGCCATGTCTCACTCTAGAGTAAGGGGGTTGTTTCCTGGAGTGCAGGGCTGCATAGTGTGGCCCCACTAGTGGGAACCGGAGTGCCAGGCACAGAGAAGGTTCTGTTGCTTTCGGAGAGCAGTGTGGACAGAAAGGGCCTTGCTGCCCCAGCTTTCATCTCAGTGGCCTGGTGTTGCTTCTCTTTTGTCCACTCAGACCAGCTCTAGAAGAGCTGACAAGCAGTTTATCCGCAGGAGGCAGCATTAGGAGGCACAGAGCAGGCACGAGGAGAAGCCAGGACTGCATCTTTGAACAAGCAGGTCCTGGCATCGCATGGATATATGCCATCCTCAGTGGCACCGCTGAAGTCCATGACTCAATAACAGTGGAATAAGAATCGACACCAAGGAAGTGGGCACACTTTCCTTGAGAGGTCTTCAGATTGGCAGGGGTCTCACTGGTTAGAAGTGACGAAAGCATTATCCCTAATAATGACTTAATTTGCACAAGTAGCTTGTGATTGATTTCCTGTCATAAACCCGCAAACACTATATCAACTTGATAATTGCGGCATAGGCATTTTCCCACTGGGTTTCCAATTAAAGGCACGAACTTCTATACGCAGATATGCTTCTGTAAGTGGACTTTCATTTTTAAGTTGTGTGTCATGGGCTTGAATAGGCGCTTACACACTTGTTTAGTCAGTGTCGGACAACTTGTGAGATGAGCGAAAGGATTCACCACCTTTTTTCGTTTGGATTGTTTTAATTCTCGCCAATTGGGTAGGTTACATTAGAAAAAACCCAACCTGCTACCGGGAAGTACAGGATTCCTCATTTTGACCGTCTATGGGGTTTCAAGGCCCCGATCTTCACAGGCACAGACAGTCCCGGCTTCCTCCCAAGAAGAGGCTACTTACCATGTGGGCAGTAGCCTAACACGGACACTCCAACACAGCACTCCTTCATTAGAACAGGAGCGATCGAACCGAATTATACAATAGGCTTAGTACAGTATTAATTTTTATCCTCATTTCTCTTCTTTCACCTCATCTTTCATGATCTTTCTCTTCTCATGATTTTCTGTTTTCACAGTCTAGCTCTCAGAGGGTTATTCACATAGGCTTTTTCTTGTTGAAAAGTTTATTATTTTATCAATTTATTAACAAATATTTATTAAGCCCAAGCTGTGTGCTCCACACAGTTGTGGGAAACAGAGACACAGCAGCACATTTTAGAGGGGAAAATGTTTCTGCTTCCATTGACCTGGTAAGTTCACACTTGATAACAGCGAATGATGATAATTGAATTACAATGAGAATCTACTTATCTTGCAGCAGATGTGCACCAACTGCTTTGATCTATATTTAACAAATGAAGATCATCTATCTATAGCCATGATTTTAAAAACAACAGCAACAAGAAAATTATTTGTGAATTTAAAACAGTGCTGTGCCTAAGTTTTGACAACAGAAAGGCACAAATAACTACCAAATAACCAAAGAATCCTAAAGTTGTTCACAAAGTAACAGAAAGACTTAACTTATAATTTAGAGACTCATGTACAAATCAAGTACTGAATATTTTGGCCCTTCATATAAAATGGTAGATGGTTGGAAGTAACAATAGCTAATTATTCTCATTCTCTATCACTATTTACTTCTTACTTATAATGCTCTTAAATATTGGTTTTGTTGTACATGTATATTATCTCATTATGAATATTATGTGCGAACTTCACTACAAAGTCAAGTTCCTGAATGAGTTCTTTGTGTTGTCCCTGCCCTTCATTAACTGTGCTTGACTGATTGCCTTCTGCAGAATTCTGCTAAGTCCATAATATATCCTTAAGATAATATGATAGGCAGGCTTATAATTATATTCAATTATAAGCATATTCAGTGCATTCTCTTAGACCCAGAATATGTGTGTGCTTAAAAACAATAAGGAAAACTATGAACTACCATGAGGATGAATTTGATGAACTCTACTATTAAAACAGTTCACACTAGCAGTTGTTCACATTAGGAAAAGATGCATTTATATGTTCACTTCAAATATTTCATTAAAATCTCTTTAGTAATCTAATGAGTATGAGAAATGTGGTGTCGTTATAAATAAAAACAATTTTGTATGGTTCCTACCTTTCCTATTGGGAGGAAAGGGGATTAAAATGTTTGTAGCTGACATTTCCCTTTGATGAGTGAAGGTAGCCCAGGTCCCCGAGACAGTGTCTGAATGAATGCCTTTTGTGTGCTGTGAGTTCCTTCACAGTGCACAAGAGCATGCTTTAAACAGCTAATAAACATTTTACTCATTTGTCTTTTACTGTGCCCAAAACGGAATCCAGTTTGGCCATGAAGCTTCTTCAATAAAACTTCAAAGAACTCTCAAGCTGTAAAAAAGAGCCTCAGAATATTTGAAGCATAATCTACAGCATTCAGATTAGTCAAGTGTTGTGGGGGGCATGGGAGTTTGAAATGTTTTATTAAGAAGAGGAATTGTATTTTACCCAAATAA
Source organism: Tenrec ecaudatus (assembly GCF_050624435.1). Taxonomy (NCBI): domain Eukaryota; kingdom Metazoa; phylum Chordata; class Mammalia; order Afrosoricida; family Tenrecidae; genus Tenrec; species Tenrec ecaudatus. The sequence continues at coordinate 136,967,655 of NC_134532.1, forward strand.
GGCTGGAACTAGTTTATCTGAATATTCATGAGCATACAGAGCCTCTGCTAAGAGAACAAAGATGGCTTGATACCGATCCCTCTGAACTTGACCTTGAATGTTCCTGACTTCACAGCTAGCTTGCTTCTTAATGCTATTGAGGTATACTCACAACAGTGTTTTCCTCCAGACCCTCTGCTGCCGTCCTTAGGTGTTGCCTAGTCAGCTCGTGGAGGCCCTGTGTGCCCACTGCGCAGTCCTGTGCCCACATCACGGCGGTTCTCATGTTTGGGCCCACTGTTGCAGCCAGTGTGGCAAGTCATCTCAGTAAGGGGCTTCCTTCTTTTCCCTCCCCTTCTGTTGATGTCCTTGCGGGGCCTGGCCTCTCCTCCGAACACGTTCGAATACCTGAGATGAAGTCTCACCACGCGCATTTCTCAGGGGCATTCTGGTTGCTCTAAATCATGCTTATTTCCTTGGATTTCTGTTTGGAAAACATACTTGATCCATTCTTACTTACAACTAGACATATAGCTATATTTGATAAAGTATTATCCATTGGGATGTCTCAGGAAAATCCTTTATGGAGCATTGATAATGAGAATTGTCCTCAAGCAGATTTCTAGGGCCCTTTCTTTGTCTGTTAATAACAGCAAGCAAAAATGACACCTACCTTCTCTTAAAGATTTTCTCCAGTAGGACAAGCTCTCCCAGTTCAGAGAGACAAATAGAATAATCAACAGTAGTTCCCAGCAGGCTGAAGATGTTAGTGATTTCATGTGTGACCATTTGCTATGTGCGTGTGAGGTAACGTGTCTCGGTGTTTCTCGAGTTCCCATCATGAGTTTGGTGCATCACCTGCATAAAGATAACAGGTGATCTTCAGTTTTCAGGAGTTGGAAAGACAAGCAGGTTACTGAGGACTGGTATAATTTTGAACATTATTATAGTCTCTTTCCACTCTAAAATTATCATCATTTAAATTCTGGGTTTTTTTTCAGACTAAGTGTTCCTATGAATTCTTTTAACTATGTTTTTTTCTACTCGCATGGAGTTAATAAACTGGCTGAATCCCTCTCTCAGCTGTGCTCTCCATCTGTTCCGACACAAGGACTACCTCGCGGAGTCTTATGGCTTCTTATTATTGCAGCGTGCGTCAAGCTGTGAGGAGCTAGTGCGACACCTGGGCAGGCCTAATTTGAGCAATAGTGCAGTGCCATCTATCTGTCACAGAAGAGCCTTTGAGCGGGAGTCGAGCTCTAAGCACGTTTGCGAGACTCGGAATGTGTATACATTTAGCAATCATAAGGAAGCCGCATGCGCTACGATAGATGTGGGCTTGATGCCCTCTCATTAAGTGCTTAATTACTCGAAGAACAACTCCCATTTCGTGGTTTTCGTATGCTCCTCGAAGTTAAACCCATGTCTTCCCTTTCTAATATCTGCCATTGTCATCTGCTCGTCCTGTGCATTCTTCCAGCCACAAACTGTGAGCAGTTAACTAATTGCCTTCCAGAGAAAATATAAGTTCATTGCATGTCACGTGCCCGATGCCTCAGCTGTTGAAGGGAAGCTGTCTTTTGAGTCACGTGGGGATTGTTTTGATGCCTTCCAAAATGCTGCCGGGAGCTTGTCACAATGTTTGTTGTGGATAGATTCAGCCACTTGCCTTAATAACCCTTCTCTATATGAGTTATAACAAGAATATGTGCTTTACTCAAATGGTAATTAATGTGTTCCTAATTTTAGCAAACTGTTCTACTGAAGAAGGTTTCTTTAGTTCATTTCAAATCATTGGGATATTCGGACTAAAGCTACAAGCTGTCAAAAAGTGGAGTGGTGAAGTCATTCGGGCTCCCGTGGTACGTGCTGCAGTAGAATTGCTCCCTAAGTTTTCTGAGGCTATACATCTTTACAGGAGCAGACAGCTTCACCTTTCTCTCAAGGAGTTGCTGGTGGCTTTGAACTACTGACCTCTAGGTTAGTAGCCTAATATGTAACTAACTACACCACTAACGCTCTTAATAGCTATGTGGGACTATGCAAATGTGAGCGGGTGTGGCCGCCTAAGGGGATGGGATAGCTTGATGATAGTAGAAATAAGGTGCACAGTACTTTTTTGCAGATAGAACCATGCAAACAAGGTTTATGGAATCTGAACATATTATCCGTTTTGATCGAAAGGGAGACCTTAGTACCATTAGTTAAATGCAAGTGAAGCCCATCTTTTGTCCTCAAGATTCCTGCACGGAAGCTTCTCCACCCAGAAGGCAGAGAGCTGTGCCTCTGGAGCTGGCACGCGATGGCAGCAAAAGCAGCAGAACTAGGAGACCAGTGTGAGGTAGCGGAATGGGATTCGTGGATCACAGAGAGAGAAAGCGGCGTGCCTTTGTGCAGGACTCCTGCCGGTGGACTGGAGGCCCCTGGGAAGCTGAGTTTGCAGATCCCAGAGCTGGAGCATCTGGAATGAGGCTTCCTAAAGCCAAGTGTGGTCTCACTGGGCCCTTGGTCAGTAGAGCTAAAGAGCTTTGGAACCCTTGTCTGAGCACTGAGTGGTCAAGGTTAACACGACCTGGGTCTCCCTGTACACATAGCTGAGGAAGAGGCTATTCTGATTGAAGAACTGTATGCTGAGTAGTTTCTGCTCTTGAATCGTAAGCTGTTACTTTCCTACACAATACCAGAACTGCAGGTGTGGCCTGTGAGTTCTGAGTGGGCACTGCTGTGAATGAGCAGACCCAACAGAGAAGAAGAGAGTGTGCCATGGGAGGGATGGGTGATATCAGCATGGGTAAATTGGCTGAAGGGTAGAGGCATGTCTGACCTCTGTCTCATCGGCATCAGCCTCGAGTGGCTGATACTGATGGTGCTTGTCTCCTGACCTTGAACAATGAGACAAGCTCTGGTGATTAGTGCAGGGACTCATAGACTCTTTACTCTGGTTTTTCTTTTCATTTCATGTATTGTCCAAAGCCCTCTAGGCAGTGAAAGTTACAAATCACTTGATTGGACCACAGAGGGAGAATTCTTAAAATGTGAGGTGGGAAGTGAAATTGTTTATTTTTTAAAATTATTAATTGAGATCAATACATACATGAAATCCTTCCACAGTTCAACACCATCAAGCAGACTGGCACATTTGCTACCCCAGTCAGTTTCCAAACATTCTTTCTCTATATGTACCTCTTGACGTCATCCCCCCCTAACCCTGCCACCACCTTCGTGGCCCCTTCCCCACAAAAACCTTATTCCACTTAGTGACTCTATAGGTTTATCAGTCCTGGTTCTCATACACCAAAACATATATCGTAACTTCAAGAGGGTGACCCCAATGACATCCCACTCCAGAGATACCCCCTAATACCTACAACCAAACCCCAAACCAAACAATACAACCCACCCCAAAACATAAGATTTTGGAAACCAGATCAGGTCCAGCGTGCATCCTAGGGGGATCTGCTGACAAGTTTTAATGCTCCACTCAGGCTTCTGTCTTTACCCTACGCTCAACTCAGCAAGGCATTCCTGTTAGTGACCACCTTCCTCCTCTCCCTCCTGGTGGATGGAGGGAGTGCACCGGAGGTCCGTGTCCTGTATCGTTCCGCCAGAAAATGCTGGACCCCCGCTGGCACCCCCAGCCTTCTGCCAACCAGGTTCTCAGACTTTAGGCTCTGATACTCCTCCTGCCCTTCAACTTCCGATTGCATGTTTCCCAAAACCTTCCGTGACTGATGATGGTGTGCTTCAGGCATGTGGACTCAGATGCCATATCTATTAGATGGCTTATTTGGAGACGAGCCTTTAAGACCTCAGACACTATTTTATCTGATGGTTTCTACAGAACATTTCACATCTAGTATTCTCTGACAAGCGAAAGCTTAGATGTCCTCTTGAGTAATTCCAAATGCATTATTTGGAGATGCATAGTCCCTTGAATAGACCACTGAAGGAGAATTCTTTTAAAATGTGGTGAAGGAAGCATTGTTTCTCTAAAATGTTCCACATCTGCTGTCTCTGAAAGGCTATACTATTGCTCAATTGCCCTTATAGGCTCTTACAAATCTATGACTGTTTTTTTCTTCTCTCCTGTGACCCCCGATGTATTGTGGGATCCACTTACTTAATTCTAGATAGTATCAATTTATGCATATGTGTTTCATTTCCTTAAGATGTTTCAGCCTCTAGAGAGGTTATCCAGTTTGGGCATCAACTTCAGATGCTTAGAAATAATGAAATGCATCGACCGTGGGAGGAAACCAAGTTAGGCTCCCCTGCAGAAGCTGCTCCTAAGAGATAAGCGACGTAAGTCAGTGCTGAGATTCGTAAGGTGCTTTGTCAATGAAAATTCACCAAATGTTTTATTAAGAGAAGGAATCAACGAGGGGGAAATAATAGGAGTTAAGTCAGAAGAAAGAATCTCTGTCAGACAGCTTTGCCTTGAGATAAACAGAAGTCACAAAAATGGGCTAATTGCTAGGAAACATAAATGGTGTGATAATTTGCATTCATGCCTTGTTTGTCTGCCAGCAAGGTTACTAAAATGATGATACTAGGTTTGGGATTTTTGTCAGTAAAAAAATAATCTCCTCTTCACTGCTGTGGTTAGTTGTCAAGAAGCCCATTCTAACCCATGCGTCTTCATTATCAAATGGCCCTATAACAGAAATTTATCATAGCAAAGAGAACTTTATTTTCTTCCAGTTTAGGAAGCTTAAAGTTCCAATTCAGGGTGCCAGCTCTAAGCTTTTGCTGAGTTGGTTCTGGGACAAGGTCCTTGTCTTCCATAAATATCTGTGAGCCCAGCATTCTTTGTAGGCCTCCATCTTGCCGTTAATATTTCCCTGGGTCTAGGTCAACAGTGAAGGGACCTGTGACAGTTATATAAGCTGGTGTCAATTTGGGACTTGAGAGGATTAAGAGTGAAGGGATGGAGTCTAGCCTGTCAATCAAATCATGGCCAATGAGGCCTCTGTGTGGGCATGGCTTTCTCCTGAGAATTCTGGGAACTCCTGTATTTCTTCCTTGGAGGTGGAAGACACATGCTCTCTTGGCTCTCTCTCTGGGAGACACTCTTCTGATAAGACACATGGTGCTATGCTCTGGGAGCTGGAGAAACCACATGGACCTACCCTGATGCAACCAGACCTCTGGAGCCAGAGAAGCCATGTAGAGACCCCTGCCAGCGCTGAGATCCTTACAACACCACTGGATCCAGAAGACTTCCAGCCCACTGGCCTGTGATCTTCCTGCATGCAGCATCATTGCATATATTTCGTGAGTCTGAAGAGGGCTTCATAGATTGGTATCAGACATATGGGCTAATATTAGACTTGTGGACTTGATCTGGACTGGGTTGGGATGCTTTCTTAATGTACAATTATCCTTTATATAAAAATCTCTCATATACATGAGTTTCTATGGATTTGTTTCTCTAGTCTACCCGGACTAACACAGAACCCTAGGTCCAAAAGTTGTGCTCCACTTCTGCTCTTCTTTCTTGGTGGTATGGACCAAAACCGAGTCCAACCCAATATCATCAAGTCAATTCCGAGTCATAGAAATCCTAAACAGGTTTCCTGACACTGTAACTCTTTATGGGAGCAGACATTCTCATCTTTCTCCTGTGGAGTTGCTGGTAGTTTTGAACCACCAACCTTGTGGCCAGCAGCCTAGCGTTTACCCCATGGCATCACTCAAGCTCCTCCTGGTGGTACTAGGATTTCTCTGGTCTCTGCTCACTTGTTCAATCTCTTATCCTTAAAGGAACCGACTCAAAACACAGCCTATTTCTGTAGATTATCTCCTGCCTCATTACCATGACTGCCACTAATCTTCATCAAAACCATAAAAGTTAGGACTTACAATCTGTAGGATAACTACATCAGATCGCAAAATGGTGGGTAATTGCATAATCCTGAGCATCCTGTCCAAGCAAAAATGACCCAAAATTGGGGGTGACAAACAAATCCACAACATTCCATCCTTTGGCAACAACCCAAACTTAGGACCTTGTAAAACTCCTTCCTGGTATTCACGCATCATCGTGTGTGCAGAGTAGAATTATTCCATAGGGTTTCAGAACTGCGATCTTTCAGAAATGGACTGGCCAGGCCTGTCTTCAGAATTGACCCAATGTGCGATAAAACAAAGCAGGATCCGCTCTTGTGCCACCTCACACTTGTGCTGGAGCCGTCGTTGCCATGAGGGCCTCTCACAAGGACACCGTCTTCTGAAGCATTCTTGGTAGGGTTTGGAAGACCACCTTTTTTTGTATTATGTGGGGGTTTTTTTGTTGTTGTTGTTTCTGTAAGATCCATATGCTAATTACTATGTTAAAATCTGTAATTTAAAGACTACATAGGTTAGACTGTGAATTTAAGGTGTGTTTGGAGGGTGCTCGTTGACAACTCATTGCTTTTTGCCCACTTGCCATTCTAGAGTTGGTAAGGCTGTGCCTGTCGTGTGCCGTATCTGAGTCCTGCGCAGTGGCTAGTGGGTTCAGACTGCTTTCCTTTCTGTAGGTGAGGAGCAGCGTGTTTAGCCCCTGAGCCATCAAACCTCCTCCTTTGGTGGGTAAACCCAAACCAATCTCACTGCCCTGGAACTGTTTATGACTCGTGCCAACCCCCTAGGACAGGGCGAACTGCTCGGTCGGTTTCTGAGACTGTAACTCTTTAGGGCAGTAGAAAGCCTGTCTTTCTCTTGAAGAGCATCTGGCAAGTTTGAACTTCAGACCTTGAGGATCACAACACAACTCATAACTACTATGCCACCAGGGCTCCTCAGTTTGATGGAGATCCCTGTTTAAGTTTCTTAATCTTCAGTGGGTTGATACTTATAAAGTTTTTTCCTTATCCCATCAATACCAGAAGCAATGAGGTTTAATTTTCATGATAAACTTTTCCATACCATACTTTCTGCTTTTAAAAAATTCAGAGACATGCACATATCCTTGAGTAATTCAATGCAATAAATGTTTCTTGCACATATGTGCATACTGAGTGGTCCCCAGGTGGGGCAAAGATCACTGTGCTTGGCCGCATACCAAAAGGTTGGAGTTTGAAGCCCACCCAGAAGTACCTTGGAAAAACTACCTGGTGTTTACTTCTGCAATATCAGCCATTGAAAGTTCTATGTATACAGTTCTACTCTGACACACCAGGTGACGCCTTGATTTAGAATGGACTACATGCATGTATATGATAGGATAATGACACTCTACCAGAGGTAGGAACCTCCCCAAAGGGAGAAACATTGCCTTGCCTCAAACACAAAACAAAACAGCCAAATGATTTGCCCTGGAGCCAAGTTCAAGTCATAGTAACCCTACAAGAAGAGTAGAGCTGCTCCCATGGGTTCCAAGCCCATACTCCTTACAGAAGCAGACTGCCACACCTTTCTCCTGAAGAGGGACAGGTGGATTCAATGGCTGCTTAACCTTTATACCACCAGGTGTTCTTTCTACTGCTTCAGGAGTTCATGAACTACCATCGAGCCCTTTAACAGAACCCCATGGTGCTGCTGGATGGGCATCATGGAGGTGGTGAAAAACACATTGAGATAATATGCCAACAATTATGTATGTGCATTTTCCTAAATTGTCGCACTTTTTGGAGGTCTTCTACCTCTAAAGTAATTAACTATGAAAAGTCTATGACGCAGTAATCTAGTAACAATTTAGAGAAAGGTGCTGGAAAAAATACTTGTACTTTACATGAGTGTTGATTGTTGGCTATGGACATAACCAAGAATCTGAATCCACTTCTCAGAACCTTTCAACTGATCCTCAGGAGTAATTTTTATTACCATGAGAAGCCCCATCATTTGTAAATATTCTACTTTGGGGGGGGGTGGTTGTTGTTTTGAGGAGAGGGCCTTCAGGAGAGTGACCACATAAATGGAAGCACCGTAACCTTACTTTTTATTCAGAACAGTATTGAAAATACAAAATCATTTTCTGTAATTCTGGGCATTTCTTTTGTCATGAACAGTTTCATGTTTGTGTGTGTGTGTGGATTAGGTTTTACATTTCAGATTCTCAATGTTGTATTCAACAGTTTAACTTCTTACCAACTGCCCCAAAGTTTGCCCTACCCCCTTTGGTTTCTCTTCTCTCTCCGTGGATTTTACTATCTTTCCCTGCACACCACAGCTTAAAACAAGTCAACCCTCTAGCCTGTGGTTTCATCTTCCTTCCCTGGCCTTCTCTTGCTTGGAAAACTCCCAAGCCTGTCCCCTTTGTTAATGAGAGTTTTTGTCTGTGTTTTCCCCTTTTAGCAATGGTCTCATACAGTACTTTTCATTTTGTGCTTGACTAATTTCACTCGGCATAATGTTCTCCACGCCCAGTGTCAAAATAAACCAGTGTCTACGTTTCAAGTAGCTTCCTCTTTGCTAGTCACAGAGACTTTCTGAGGTTAGGTGGAAGATTGGGCTTTAAACTCTCTGGTCTCATTGTTATCCAATTAACTGCACAGGTTTCACAAATACAGACCCAGCTTCATATTTCCTTTTCATTGTTGTTAGATACTGTTGAATTGGTCTGACCCTATGTACAATAGAGCAAAAAACTGCCCAGTCCTGTGCCCTCCTCACAGTTGTTCATATGTTTGATCCCACTAGTGTAGCAATTGTGTCGATCGATTGTCAAAGATTGTTTCTCATGATGTCCTTCTCTAGGGACTGCTCTGGAAGGTGTGAGATGAAGCTTCAATATCTTTGCCTCTAAGGAACATGCTGGATGATGTGCTTTCAAGACTGATTTATTTTTTCTTTTTTAAAAAAATCATTTTATTGGGGCCTCTTACAGAACTTATAACAGTCCATGTCTCCATTGTGGCAAGCACATTGGTACATATGTTGCCAGCCTCCTCGCTCTTTAAAGCAAGGTTTATTTGTTCCACTAGCAATCCACAATACTTTGAAGGTTCCTCACTAGTGCCACATCTCAAATGCACTGCTCTTATTTTGGTCTTTCTTGTTCAATGTCCAACTTTCACATGCATATGAGGCCATTGAAAATATACTGGCTGGGGTCAAGAGCATCTTAGTTTTCAAGGTAACATCTTTCCTTTTCGTCACTTTATCATTGTTATTTTTAATCTAAACCATCTTATTGGGATTTAATCCAAATGGAACATAACTGAATAGTTTAATCACATCAAGAAGGGCTGTACCACCATTGTCGCAGTTTTAGAATATCTTCTTCTTTCTGACACTACTTGGAATTCACATACCAAAAAAAGATACAGAAATCAAAAATAAAGATTCAAAAAAGCTAACAACAACAACAACAACATAAAACAGAGAAAAAACCCAGGTGAAGAGAGAACAGAAATACTGAAAACTAGAACAACTTTTAAATGGGTCAAAGGGGACATCAAATGATAACACATTAGATTTTAACCTAAGTCTGCCTAATCTACCTTTCAGTGCTCTCTGCAGGTTAAGAAGGTTGGTCTAACCTTGGTCTATGTTCAAAGGGGATACACCTGAAGTTTAATCCATGTGTATTTCCCTACTTTTTTTAACTTATTGAACTTTTAATTATCCAAAAGAGTGATCAAAACAGATGTTACACACTTTAAAGAGGTGCAGCATATTTACCTAGTGAAACAAATTCTTTGATCTCTTGACTTCTGCTTCCATGAGCACTGATTGTGGATCTAAGCAAGTCAAAATCTTTGACAATTTCAACCTTTCCTCCATTTATCATGATATTCCCATTGGTCCACTTGTGCAGATTTTGGTCTTCTGTACACTGAGTGTAACCCACGCCAAAGGCTGTGATCCTTGATCTTCATCAGCAAGGCTTCAAGCCCTCCTCACTTTCTCAAGCAAGGCTGTGTCATCTGCACATCACAGCTTGTTCCTAAGCCTTTCTTCAACCCTGATGCTGCTGTCTTCTTCACATAATCCAGCTTCCCTGATGATTTGCTCAGCATGCAGATTGAATAAAGTATGAAGAAGGGATGCGATCCTGATGCACACCTTTCCTGGTTATGAACCATGCAGTATTCCTTTGCTTGGTTTCCACAACTACCTCTTGATCCATGTACAGGTTCTTCAAGAGCATAAAAGCGTATTCTGGAATTCCCAACCTTCACAAGGCTATCTCTCTCTTTTGTTTTGATCCACAGTCGCTTTCCTTATTGTTGTTGCTAGGTGCCACTGAATTGGCTGTAACCCATAGTGACCCTAGGCACAGCTGAGGAGGTCACTTCCTGATGCTGCACATCCCTATAATACCCCCATGTCTGAGCCCATTGTTGAAGCCTCGGTGTCCATCTATCCGAGTGATGGCCTTCATCTCCTTTCCTGCCCTCCACTTTACCAAGCATGATGTCTTTCTCCGGGGACTGTCCTTAGTTTCACCTTATTAAGGACTTATTTCCTTTGCTATTTCCATGTTACTTTGCTATTTTTGCTTCCAAATATATTGTTTAGAACTCTCTTTTCCACAAAGGGTTATGTTGTATATTATTTAGAATTGCCTGTTGAATGACAGGACACCACCACCAACACCCAAGTAGTTCATCTTTTCACTATCTACATGAGGCACCAGGAGATAAATGCCTCACGCATCTCATTTCAGAAATCAGCCTGTATGGTGTTGGAAGATGTGCCCTTCAAGTTGAGTGACACTCAAAGTCTGACTAGAGAAGAGCTGTCTCCTCAAAATAAAGTTGGCCTGGAAACGTTTCCCATTTTAGAAAGCGAAGCCTTAGGGATACTCCGTGTGAAATGTGCGTCCCCTTGGATGGTCAGGTGAAAACGATTACTGAACACTGTGGATGCTCATTCATTTTTTGGCTTGTTTTTGAGCGTCAAATGAAAACAAGAGATGAAGTAAACACATTTTTAGGACTGTTACTAATTGCTGTTGCATTCATTTTGTCTTTGTTGATGCCCTGTGTGCAGAAAAGCTCCACTCCAATCTGTAACCTTCGGAAGCAGATCACCAAACCCATTGTCTCAGCGAGCTCTGGGTGGGCTTGAGAAACTGACCTTCAGGCTCACAGTTGAGTCCTTTACTGGTGGTGCCACCACGGGCTCTCTTTTAGAATGGCACAGAGACAAAGGAGCTGCGAAGTCAGGACAATGGTCTGTAGGACATGCTCTAAGTCTTTAGTCATGGTAACCTACAGATTTCAGGGAAAAGTTGGATCTGAACATTTCCTTGCAAAGTGTAGAACTACTGTTTAAGCCCTAGGGCATCTGTGATATGTGAGGAGAAGGGGGAATGGCTTCATCCAGCGATCAGACGGAATATTGAAAAGGTTACACTCCCTTTTTATAAGTCCATTAAAAGTTTATGGTCTTTCACAGAGTATGCACGATAATAAAATTACCATGTCTCTTTCTAATGTCAAGATGGCTGTAAGAATGTTAAAAATGGCTTCTGTAACTTGCTTCACATTTAATATGAGACTCACTGGGCCATTTGGAGAGTATTGGCCTATAAGGTCTTGAAAAAGATGTTGGGATTTACTATTTATAAGAACAATTTTAAATTGATTGCCCAAAAGAACGATCGCTCTCTCACAGTTTCTAACTCCAGAGAGAGTCTGATTTTCAACCTTCAGATGCTTTTTGGAAATGCAATTTTTTTCATGTTCCTCCAGAGAAGTAAGGGATAAAATAGCTCTGCCTTGGAAACTTTTCCTGAAAATGCCTGGCCTATAGCTCATGCTACTTTGAACACAGTGCAACAGAATGCACTTCTGGTGACTGTTTGAAAAAGCAAGTGTGCTTTTTCATAGGATAGTGACCCATCTCCACGACTTTTTTTGACTGGTGTGCTCAATTTCTCGGCTCTTTGCTTTGCATCTCATGACTTCTGCGCAATCCCAAATGCAAGTTTCAGCTGAGCCAGACTCCCTACATTCCCAGAGATGTTCTTCAGTCAGGAGCAGCTTCCTGTGAACCGGATGCTTAGTTCCAAGCAAAGACCAAAATGAACAAGAAAAGAACTTGGGTCACACTGTCACCCAATTTGTTGAAGGCTAAGGAGGAGAGCAGAGCCCAGAAGCCGTCTGCAGAGGGTCTAGTCAAACTACGTCGCTGGTTGATCCACTCTAGCTACGGGCATGGGTCCAGAAGAGCTATCCTGGAGTTCCTTGTGAACTTGATTATGCCGGATCAAACTTGATACTTGGTCAGTTGACTTCCCACTTTCCCCCTTGACCCAACTTCTAGACAAAAGTATTTCTCGCTGGTTCCATGACAGAAAATTTCTTCCCTGGATTTTTAAATATTGATGGTGGTCTTTTCTTTCCTAGTCATTATTTGTATTTTTATCTTATTATGATTGACAAACTTTATTCTGGTTTTGTTCTTTATTGTTTCTGTTGGGGTTCCCAGTTATGAAGCACAGAATGAGTAGATACATAGAGAGAATAACTGATGCAAGGCTTTATAGGGGATGTAGGAGATAGGGAGAGTGAGGGATTTGGGGGGCAAACATGGAATGCAGGAGGGGGAGGGAGCATTAGAATCTATTTTGATTACACAACCCATTTTAAATGTGATTTAACCATGGAAGGATATGATATGTGAATTCTGTATTAAGAAATCCATGGGAAAAAACAAAACAAACAAACTTGACCATGGGTTACGATAGGTGAAGGGGAAAGAGTAGTTGCCTAGAGAGCATTGAGTTTATGTTAATGGTGGTAATAATTTGGAAAAAGACCACCACTCTCTTTCACACCTTATTTGGAAATAATATACATAAATAATTATTGTACAGTATAAAGAGTATAATCAATGATACTGAATTGTACAAGTAGAGGCTATGGGCTTGGAGGATGTTCTGTCATGTATATTTTTTGCCACAATTAGAAAAAAATAATTAAGTGAATAACTAACTACATGGAAGAAGAAAATATTCTAGCATTGAAGATGCTGATTATTGTACGATTCTTCTTGATGTGATTTGAATTATTGAGTTATTTATCATGTGGCTAATGTGCTCATAAAACTATATAAAAATGTTGACCCACATGTTAAAAAAAAAAGGAAAGGAAAGAACTTGAGTTACACGGGTCCATTTAACTCAGTAACATAAAATCTCCCTTCTGTGAGGGAAATGCTCAAGAAGGGGGGAGGCCTCAATGTAATTGAGTGTGGAGACCAAGGTTGTGTCCAGGGAGACAGCAGAGCACGTAGCACACCACTCCCAGGATAATGTAGAGAAGAGCTGTATTCAAAGCCTCAGGCTGCCTGGGAGAAATCCACTTCATTTGTTTTCTTCTCCCCCCCCCACCCCCCCCCCCCCGTTCTTCTCCACGTCCTCCTCCTTTGCATGTTGACTCCCACGCTCTCCTCCACACTTGTTCAATTTTCATGTGTATCTGGCGAGGCGTCTACTATCGGTCACCCTTATTGCAGGACTTTGCACCTGAGACTGTGTGCCCCTGTTGCCTTTAGTTCTTGCAATCCTCCCACCTCTTTCATTCTTTTTCTGACCGCCCTCTTAATGTGTGTGTAAGGTAATGCATTTGCCCTGTTCTTCACCCAAGTTCACACAGGTCTGCTCCTCTAGCCAGCACATTATCCTCCCTTTCTCTCCCATTGCTGGTAACCAGCAAATAATGTTTTCTTGTATACTGTTAAAAACCTTTTATTGACTTTTTATGATGGGGATATCCTCCAATATTGTGCACTTGCGACTGACGAATGTCACGCAGTATAATGTCCTTCAGGATCATCAATGTTTGAATGGGTCTCTCTGCCTTGAATTCACCTGGCCTAGCAGATTCCCACAGAAACCACTGTTTTGATTGGACATCTTAGAGGGCACCCTAATACGACTAAACTGCACTTATCTAATGCGAGAGCTTGGGTGCATCCATTCACGCATCACAGAGATTTGTTTCAATATGTTCTGTTTGGAATAAACCAGTGCTGGTGGAAACTGAATCCCCAGTAGCAATACTTTTTAACTTTCCCTGATATTTTACTTTTTAGAATAATAATTAGCTACATTTTTATAATTATAAAAATTAGATTTAAATGAAAATTATTTTACAAAGGCAGCAAAGTGAATCCGTTTTCCTAATCAGGTTTTTACTATTTTTTTAAATAAATCATTTTATTGTGGGGTCTTACAGCTCTTGTAACAATCCATACATAAATTGTATCAAGCACACTTGTATGTATGTTGCCATCATCATTTCCAAAACATTTTCTTTCTACTTGAGACCTTGGTATCAGCTCCTCTTTTTTCCTCTCCCTTCCCCACCCTCCCACCTTCAGGAACCCATGACAATTTATAAATTATCTTTATTTTCCATATTTTATACTTTCCACTATTTCCCATTACCCACATTTCTGTTGTTCATCCTCCTGGCAGGGGCTGGGAGGCATGTTGAACTTCAAGCATTACGATCAGTTCTCCCTTTCTTCCCTTTCTTGCTCTACCTTCCTCCTATGCCCATTGTTTCGCTACCCTCATTATTGATCCTGAGGGGTTTATCTGTCCTGGATTCTGTGTGTCAAGAACTCTTATCTGTACCAGTTTTCACGTTCTGGTAGATTCTGTGTGTCAAGAACTCATCTGTATCAGTTTTTATGCTCTGGTCTAGCCGAATTTGTAATATAGAACTGGGGTCATGATAGTGGTGGGAGGAAGCATTAGAGAACTGAAGGACTGTTGTGTGTTTCATCAGTGCTATACTGCACCCTGGCTCTCTCTTCCCTTCCTTGTGACTCTTCTATGAGGGGATGTCTATTTTCTACAGATGGGCTTTGGGTCTTTGAACTGGTGCATATTGTTGTTGACTTCATGAATGGCCTGTCCGGATTTGACTTTGCTTATGGATGCAGACTTCACAAGGTTCCAACTGGAATGAATACTTTTCATGTTGAAAATATGATTGTCTTCTCAGAGAACTGGGTTGATGTAAGTGGGCAGTATATAAATTGGATACTCAAAATTGGGGGGATAAATGCATGAAGTGTTTGGCATACAAACTTTCATAGGTGGGGGAACAGATTCACAGGATTATAGGATTAAGGTGTAGGTTTTACTTAATTTCATTTGTGAAGCTAAAGAATTGTGTATGGGTGCCAAGTTGGCAAGGGGTGGATTGAGGTAGTTAGTATATTGTGCCAACCTGGCTGATAAACACATATGAGGTCAATTGAAGGGCAGGGGGATAAATGGCTCAGTGAGCCTAGCCTTTCTAGCTTTCGGGTCTCTTGCTTTCTGATGGTTGGACCAGGGTGCAGCTGCTTTAGCCAGGTCCCTGCTTTAGCTGGCAAGGCTCACTTCCTGAAAGACATCCTTGAGGAGAAGCCACATGGACCTACCCTGATGCAGCCCTGGGTACTAGAGTACCCGTGTGGAGATCCCTGTCAGCACTGAGATACTTACACATTCACTGACTTGGCTTTTCTCCTGAAGTCAGCATCATTGCATCTGTTTTGTTAGATGAAGGGTTTTGTGGATTGGTGTTGGACATATGTCAAGAAAACATCCCAACCCAGTACTGCCCAAGTCCACAACTCTTGACACACACTTAACCTTTATATAAAACTCTCTCTTGTACATGAGTTTCTGTGGATTTGTTTCTCTAAAGTACCCAGACTAACACATTCTGACCCTTGTGGTTTGCATCAAAATGGTTGTTTGTTTTGGGTCTTCTGATGCCTGATACCTGATCCCGTCAACACCTTGTACTCACATGGGTTGTGGTGCTTTTTCTATGTGGGTTTTGTTGCTTCCCTGATAGATGCCCACTTACTTAACTTCAAGACTTTAAGACCCCAGGTGCTATATCTTGTAATAGCTGAGCACCATCAGCTTTCTTCACCTAATTAGCTTATGCACCCATTTGTCTTCCACAATCATGTCAGAAAGGTGAGCATCACAGAATGCCATGTTATTAGATCAAAGTGTTCTTGTGTTGAGGGAGGACTAGAGTAGAAGTCCAATGTCCATCTGCTACCTTAATACTTAACCTATAAATATATGTACAGAGACCTATATTCCTATTGTTATATATTATATTTACATATGTGCATGCCTATGTTTTTCCAGGTTTTTAATCTTGTCAATATATTTCTGTCACTATATCTATATCTCTGGCTTCATAACTTGGAGCCATTCTTTTATGTAAACTGGAGGCGTATAATTTCTCTAGGATTCTAGGTAGGTGTCTCTAGAATGCATCATTATTGATTCATGTTACCGATGAAAGGCTGCTCAGGGCCCTTTGTCCCTGCTCCTTTTGCTTCTGACCCAGAGTACAAATGGCATGTAGTGGATGTAGGTTACTTTCCCCCAGTTCCTCTCTCACTCCCATGGTGTCCATCCCAACTCATAGTGACTCTGTGGGACCAGGTGGCACTGCCCCTCTGCAGTCCCGTCTCTATAATGCACCACTGAAGCTACGGTCCATTATCATTTGCCTGTAGAAAGCCTTGCAGCAAGAATTGCTACCACTACTCTGAATTTAAGTCAAGCTATTTCCCTTAAGTACCTCCCACATGCCATTATGATATCACACGCTGGGCTGAAATTGTCCAGTTTCTGCTACCCCTCCAGAACTCCATTACTTTAAAATCTCCTCAAGAGCAAAAATTCAGCTTTATCCACCAAGATAAGAGAATGGTGAGCAAAGTAATGACTATATCAAGTTAGTTACTGTTTGCATTGTGCTCAAGAATGCGGGTTAGAGAAAACTCCTCAGAGGGACCAGTATCCACATGGAAACCTGTAGATGCTTGCAAGCTAAGCCCAAGTTTTCCAAGTGAAGAAAGACAAAGAAAGAAGAGTGAAACCTGGTGCAGTGACAAGGAGACAAGGATGCAGCTGACTTCCTGGGGCTCCTGTGTTGCCATAGGACAGGTGTCCGAGACAGCTGCACCCCCATCCTTCTACTTCAATGCTGGGTCCGCGACCACAGAAAACTCACAATTATGGGTTTTTAGTAGGGAAGTTAGTAGGATACTACAAGTCATGATGAGTAAACAGTAAGGATCCAGTCACCGGCTCACTGCAACTTCTGACCTCCACCAGCAGCCAAGTCTCTCCAGTCCTTAGCCTCTCAGCCTTGGCTTCTGCCTCTGCAGATGAGGCAATCCTCCTGTCCCTTTGTCTTACAGTTGCATAGTCTCAGCATGGCTTCTTGGTTCTGTCTCATGGTTCCTCTGCCGTGGCCTCTGGTCTTTATTCTCTCCTTTAGTCTCCAGGCCACAGTCTCTGGTGCCTTGACCACTTCAGAAAGAAATCTCAAATGTTCTCTCCAGATGGGCCTGGGGATTCTCTTTGCTCCAGCCTCCAAAATGGCTCATCCATGAAGTGAGGGCAGGGTGCTGGGGGAGTTGGTAAATAGAGCTGACCACCCTCTCTGTGAGTGTTGTGCACACCGAATTGCAGAGTCCCCTTTGGGACTCATTTGGTGGGAGCCACAGAGACATGGGTAGAAGAGCCATATTCAAAAATCTCCCTCCACCACCACCACAGGAACGAGGCTATCTGCAAAAATGCCCATGCCAAGAGAGGATGGGGAAAATTGCAAGCCATTTGGGGTGTCTCAATGGCGAAGGATGAGAAAAAATTTTGTGGTGGTAAAAATAGGGATCAGCTAAGGAGGCCATTTCTCAGCGAGGTTATGGGATGGTATCATTTTTCTGAGAGATTAGCATGGTGGAGGAGCAACACTCAGGTTTGGATTTTCCAAGCCCACTGTATCCGCATGCGGTGCTGGAGGGAGATGAGAAGAAGCAAGGCGGAGGGATAAGAAAGGTAGGTGAGATGTGATTGCTGCCTGAGTACGGCGCCGGAGAGGCTGCCAGTCCATAAGGATTGTAGACAATTAGGCTTGAGAATTTTAGGGAGGTAGAAGTTAAGGCTGACTAGCATATTCTGTTGGGTGCTGTTGACTGGCTCCCATTTATGTTGCAGCCTTCTGGACAGCAGGACTTACCCTTGCCCTGTCCTTTATGACTGTGTTCGAGCCCTTTATTACATCCACTGTGTCAACCCACCTCCTTGAGGCTCTCCCTGGTCTCGTTGTTGGTTAATACATGTGCTTGGAAAATGAGCAAAGAGATTTATGACTTGGGCAGTGGGTGAGTAGTAGTGTAATGACTGAGCATTTTTGTGAAGGAATCATCAAAACTTTTAATTTCCAAGGAACACAAAAAATAATTTTCATTTTAACATGATTAAGTTTCTTGATGGCAGAATGGTATTATATTCGTGACTTCATATCTGAGCAGAAGAGAAAATAGAGAAAACTGACATCAACTTCCTTATCAAACCACCAGAGCATTATTTAATTAAGCTTTCTAATTACAGTCAGTTCACATTATAATTAAAATTTGCATTACTAACTTTCCTCTGGTCACTTAGTGAGCGCCATGTCTCCAAAATACCATTAGTGGCTCCCATATATAAATCATTATAATACATTGCTTTGCACACTGCAGGTTCTCCAGAGGTTTGCTGAATTACCTGGTTGATATTTGTCATACATTTGGAATATATTGCCTCTTGTATAAAGCAACATATGAAACTCTTTCCAGATAATTAAGATTCGCATAAATTTATTCTGTGTCTCATGCAGAAACTAGTAGCTTTTGAAAACCCAAAGCTTAGCAATTTGAAGTCGCAAATTATCCTGAGACACAGAGTTGCACATTACGCACAATCGGTCCCCCTTCTGCATTTTGCGGCTGACAATTCAAGGGCAAATGAGATACAGTGACTTGCTCAAGATCACTCAACCTACTTGTATCAGAGCCCAGCGCAGTTTCAGGAAGCCTGTGACTTGTTCTGGTTGTTCAAACCCAGCAGCTGCTCCTTGGGGGAAAGATGAGGCTATCGGCCTCCATAAAGTTTTACAGCCTCAGGAAGCCTGATTCAGAATCAACGTGAAGTCAGTGGGCAGAATGGCCATATCCGGAGGTTCCGAGACTCTCCTCACTTGCTCTGATCTGCAGACTACACTTGGTTATCAGATACAAATATCAGGCACATTTTAATTTCTAAGTGGAGCCGTGGTGATTCTGAGGGTGAGACTAACCATTTGGATTTGGATCTAACTCACCAGCCGCTGAGGGAGGGAAAGATGAGGCTGTCTGCTGCTGTCAGGACAGGATCTCACAAACCCTGTCTGAGGACTCTTGAGTCTGAACCAACTCTAGGCACTAGGTAGGGTGCTTCACAAATCACAAGTCCCTCAATCCTAATCTTGGAAATGATGCTTTTCTTTCAAAATAATTTTCTTCCATGGATGATTAAGGGAAGTTAAGTTTTCAAAGATTTTTTTTCCCCTTGCACTTACACAAGTGAAAGGCGTCCTGGTGGCGTAATGGTTACCTGGATGGCTGTGGGCCCAAACCAGCAGCCGCTCTGTGGGAGGAAAGTGGGGCTTTCTACTTCCATACAAGTTACAGTCTTGGAAACCCACAGGGGCAGTTCTCCCACTTGCTGTCGAGTCACTGTGAGTTGGCATCGACTTGATGGCAGTGAGAGCGTGAGGTATACAAATGGAGCCACTTAGTGACTGACAGGAGCTGATGTTGATCACTAAGGAATCGGAGCTCTTAAGGTTGTTAGTGATGCAGTAGAGTCACTTGAGGGGCTTCTCAGTACACTTACAATCAGCTTGCACCTCAACCAGTCATCAGAAGCCCCCGGTGGGTTCAGGCATCCATCTTCCTAAAAATTCGCAGATGATGTTAATATGTAGCTATAATTGGGAAGCCCGGGGTTACAGCAATTTGATGAAAACCATGAACTCACACCCTGCTCGACTTAATGACCTATTTATTGCTTACTGGTTTTTATTTTATTTCCGTTTATATTTTATTATTTGGTCTTATTTCATTTTGCCAACCACAAGGTGGCAGTATCCCAATACAGTGCACATACTGGGCCCCCTATGGCAGACACGCGAAATGTGCATCTGTAACATTCATTAAGAGCATTTTCAGGGTCCCTCAAGACTTGACATTACCTTGGATTGTTTTTCTTGTTATCCTCTACTGCTTTATTTGGCTGTGAAGTAAAGATATACATATATTTAAGTCAGCGTTTTAAATTAAAAGTCTACTGTGATACAGGAGCCGTAATGGCAGAATAGAGTAATTGTGAGACTTCTCACCACCAGCTCAGCAGTTTGAAACCACCAGCAGCTTCATGAGAGAAGGGTGAGGTGCCTGCTCGTATCATGACTTAGAGCCTAGGGCACCCAAAGAGGTCGTTCTACTTGGTCCTAGATGGTCCCTGCAAGTTGGAAACAACTTGATGGCAGTGGGCTTTGAATTTGCGTATATTACAAGACATTGAGGGGTGACAAAAGATGAAGACGTGTGGGGTAGCAGAGAGGAGACAAATCACTTGGGGTGCAGTGTAGCATAGATGAAACACACAAGTTTCCTCTAGTTCTTGAATGCTTCCTCCCCACACCCCACACCCCACTATCATGATCCCAATTCTATCATACAAATCCAGCTAGACAAGAGGATATGCACTGGTTCAGATAGGAACTGGAAACACAGGGAATCCAGGACAGATGACCCCTTCAGGAGCAGTGGTGAGAATGGCAATACCGGAAGGGAGGTGGGAAGGTGGGGTAGAAAGGAGGAACTGACTACAAGGATTGTAAGGTCTCTCTCTCTGGGCTAGATTTAAATCTCAGTCCTTGGCTCCGCACGAGAAAGAATTCACGCCGAAGCTTGGCTCGTGATCCAAGTGAATTTAATGAGAGTTAAAAGAAGCTTCAGGTTTTACCCGGTACCCATAGGATTCCTTTGACCATGTCGCCTGGCAGAGACTGCTCGGGGTCATGCAAAGGTCTCTCTCCCAAGTTTTCCTCCAAAGCAAGTTTTCCTCTCTGTTCCTGCCTTTTCAAAGATTCCCGGGTGAGTTGTGGTGAACGACCCCAGGTCGGTCCCATTGGCTGAATTGCAATCACCTGGCCCAGGTGGGCTGATCCAGGTTAACACCCATCCGTGCCCACTGGCGGGAAAATCCAGCTTTGTCCTATGCTGGCTCTCCTGGGCATGCGTCAATGGACTTTCCCATCCCTGATGCTAGCTACCTAACAGGATCTACATATAATCTCCTCCCGGGGGGATGGACAACAGAAAAGTGGGTGAAGAGCGATATCGGACAGTTTAAGATATGATAGAATAATAATTATAAATTATTAAGGGGCCAAGTGGAGAGCAAATGTTTTGAAAATTATGAGGGCAACGATTTCCAAGTGTGCTTGACACAGCTGACGTATGTTTGGATTGTGGTAAGAGTTGTATGGGCCCCCAATAATTTTTTTTCACAAAGAAATAAATCAGATCGATTTGATTTTACAATTGCCTGTGCTTCTTACTGGTAGTTTGTTGAACCTATGTGGGTTGTCTACATATGAGACAATGAGATCACAGATGGACGTGGACGTTGCAGGGACAGGACCAGGATGAAGAAGGGGGAAGACAATGTCACAGCAGGCAGTTACACAGACCAGAACAGCCTCAGGGACACCATGTACCTTGCTCTTTTCTGAGGGGACATCTCTTCCTTCCCTGCCTCCTTCCTCTTTTTCAGTGTCCTTTAGTGATGATGACCCGACAGGAGCCGCACAGGCTAAGCTCTCTCCAAGCATACCCAGCATTTCCACTTCACTTCTGCCTTTCCTGAGGGAGACACCCCAGACCCTGGCAGGCACGTTTCTGACAAATCTGTTGTCGCTGCATGCTCATGGCCTCCCCTCGATTTTACCCCCCAACACGGAAACTCCTTCCTCTACGATGCCCCACACCAGAGAAACTTGGTGTCTCATGCATCTTGGATAGTCAAATGTTCACACAACTCCGTCCACTCTTCGAGGTCAGATTGCCAGCAAGTGAGATGTAAGCACAAGCCTGTGTCCTTATTTATAATCTCTGTGGTGAAAAGCATGTGACATTCGGCAACAGCTTAATAAACCAGCACAAGTACACTGTGCTCACGTTTTATGTCTAGGTACTCCTTCCTTGTCAGGGTTTATACATTTGAAAAGAAGTTTTCATTCTGTAGGAAGAGGCTGTGGGGTTGGGAGACAACCAGGTGGCCATTGTACCTAGAAGCAGACTAGTTGATGTGGTGAATCACTGTCAACTGGCTCACTACATGCTAGGTCATAAGCTCAGTCACCCCATGCTCAGCTTGCTCGCTGGCTTCTCCAACACCGTTCGCTTTTCCTGCTGGATTTCTGCTGTAAAATCATTCCCTTTGACCTCTCCTCTGTGTTGCCTGAGCTTGCTTTCTCCAGAGCTACAGGTCTCCGAAGTCCACTTCTGTCTCAGAATCTTATTTTTGACCCTAACTTTAATTTTAATGACCCAAATAAGGTTCACCTTTCTGCATTGCCCCATACAGTTTCCTGAGTCCCAAACCTATCAACCAACAGTACGGTCAATGTCACCAACATTTAAATTACCATTTTAAAGGATCATGTCAAATAGTAAGAGGGGTCTATCCTTTATCCAAGCAAAACCTCCTTCTCCTCCTCCTACGCCCCACCTTCCAGTCAGGGCACTTCTTCTGTTTGTTTTGTTTTTACAAACCATTTTACTAGGGGTTCATACAACTCTTATCATAATCCATTGCGTCAAGCACATTTGTATATTTGTTGCCATCATCATTTTCAAAACATTCTCTTTCTACTTAAGTCCTTGGTATCAGCTTCTCATTTTTCCCCTGCCTCCCCCCAACCCTCCTTCCCTCTTGGATCCTTGATAATTTATAAAGTATTATTTCATGCCTTACATGACTGATGTCTCCCTTCACCCGCTTTTCTGTTGTCCATTGCCCTGGGTGGGGGTTATAGTAGATCATTGTGATCAGTTCCCCCTATCTCTCCCCACTTTCCCCTTCCCCTCCTGGTATCGCTATTCTCAGTATTGGTCCTGGGGGGTTATCTGTCCAGGGTTCCCTGTGTTTCCAGCTCTTATATGTACATGCTCTGATCTAGCCAGGTTTGTAAGGTAGAATTTGGGTCATAATAGTGGGGGTATGGGGAGGAAGCATTTAAGAACTAGCAGAAAGTTGTATGTTTCAACAGTGATATAGTGTACCCTTACTATCTTGTCTCCTCCCTGCGACCCTTGGGGATGTCCCATTGTAGGGCACTTATTTTCACCCAGATAATTTGACCAAATTCCCTAAAAGTTTTGGTCCTCCCTCAGCCTTCTCAATACTCAATTTGTCAGTCTGGCAATTATTCCCAACCCCTTAAAAAAAAAACTCTAGAAAAAGTGACCCAATTTCATGGTGTTCATGTCTTACCTCACACTTAATTTCTAAACAGAAGCCAGTCTGACATCTGCACTGAAAAGACTCCTCCTGGCTTACTAACTCTGAGGAGCCCCAACAGTGTAGTGGCTTACATAGCTGCTAACCACAAGGTCAGCAGTTCAAAACCACAAGCTGCTCCATGGGGCAAAGATGAGCCTTTCTATTCCTGTAAAGAGCTGTAGTCTTGGTAACTCACAGGAAGCAGGTGTAGCCCCTGCCTTTTGGTTTGCTCTGAGTTGAAATCGACTGGGTGGCAGTGTTTTTGTTTTGTTTTGAGGTCATTAGCTACCTCATTCTCCCCACCTGCCTCCCTTCCCTTTTCTGTAGGATTCTCTGAAGAACACTTCTCCAAATGATCCCTTGCCCAGGATCTGCTTCTTAAGCACTGCTTCCAGAAAGCCAGGATAAGACAATTTGAGAAAGAAGAATTAATCAGATTAGTTTTTAGAGACACATTTAACACCCCACCCCATGCCCCATAATGGAATACTTTAAAAAGAAATGTATGACCTTCAAAATTGTGCATTCTTTCTTTTTCAAAAAATATAGACACAGGTCCTATGGTTTGCCTAAGCAGTTTTTAAAATTCAACTCATAACGGATGACAGGTTGCTCTTTGTTGACTATTAGAAGACCCACAATCTCGATAATTTGAAATAAGGGCTTTTATTTTTTCTGCTATATAATTAGGTCACATATAGAGAAACCATATAACTCTAGACAATGACTAGAGTTAGCCCATTTTGAGGATATTTGTATATATTGTTATCATAACCTTCTGAATTTGCCAGTTTGTTCAGATGATTCCGTAAACACATAATGAACAGTCTTGGTGCTTTCAGTAGTATGACATTTTGGTGGTGGTGGGAAAGAATAAAGGAAACACGAGTCTTGATTCATGCCATGAGCCAAACAAAACAAACAAGCACGTGTCTTCTAGTGCTACATAACAAATAAGCAAACAAAGAAATGGTTGCCAATGACTTGATTCCGCTCACGGCAGTTCCGGAAGCATCAGATGAAGCAGGGGTTTCCATGCCCTGACATTTTCAAAAAGCACCTTGCCAGGACTTCCTTCTCTCTCAAACCTTGTAGTTAGCAGCTGGTCATCATCTCCAATTGGTATCGTGGTCATATGTAGGGCGCAGTGCTATGGTCAACAGTTCGAAACTACCCACAGCTCCTCCACAGGAGAAAGACTGGGCTTTCGATTCCCATAAACAATTACAGTCTCAGAAACCCACAGGGGTCTCTATGAATGAGCCATGAGGTTTTTTTTGGTTTTTTTTTTTGGTGCTTCATAAGAATTACTATAACTAATGTGTTATTTTCCAATCGGTTAAGATTTGTATGCTTCAAAACTAAGAAAACTCAATAAGTGCCTATAGATTCAAGAAATGATGAAATCAAATTTGGCGCATTTTATTAAACACATTTTCTGGTCTGATTTGGTTTCAAATCATAATCTGGTCAAAAATTTACCTTCCTGGAGCAAGATCTCGCACTAAACCTTGCATCTTGGGGCAGTCATAAAGTGACTGCGGTCAAGAAGGGAACGCAAGGCCCCTTTCAGCTAGCTGTAACCCTTTCCTGTGATGCAGCTCCTGAGATAGCAGAGACACCCCCCACTGAGAAGCAGTGCTGCTGAGAGTGCTCCCTGGCACCTTCAAGGTGTAGAGAATGGGCCGTTATCTCATGCTCGTTAAGGACAAACACCAACCTGATGACATTCAGATGCTCCCCCAAGTGACTATTATAGACATTTCATTTTAGTTTGCAGCTGAAAGACGGATAAAAGAAATAAATGTACAACTTGGATTTCCCATGTCGATTTGACATCCCTTTGAGGGTCATGTCTAAAGAGGTCCTGATGTTGTCCTAGAGATGCTGATGGAAAGCAGGTAGGAAAATCAACTATTGGTAGCTCCCAGACCCAGCTACATGCATAGACTGATAGCAATGTGGAACAGAGTCAATGTGGCTGGCTCGAATTTATCATTAATGCAAGTCTTTTGTTTGTGTTGAATTTCCAGTGGAACATTTCTTTAGCCCATAAAAATGCCTTCTTTCCATCCTTTGCTATAAGCGATCATCAGTGTTAGTTCCAACTCTTGTCACTAATTAACTCTGTGGTCATGGGCAAACCACTTAAGTTTCCTGAATTTTCCGATCCACTTTTGTAAATTAAAGAAGCAGGGACCTGGATAAGCTCGAAGCCCCTTTCATCCCCAACATTCTATGATTCTGTTAAAATGAAGATTACCTTGCAAAGTGAGAAAACAGACAATTTATACAATTTTCTCAACCAAGAAGCATTATTTACATATATGAATGAAGGCATGAGCAAGAACATGCTTGTCCTGAGACAGTCAGTTACAGATTTGAGCAGGACTCTCGTCAGGAAGACATCATGGCCCGGGAGCAAGACATCCACAGGATGCCACCAGACTGCACACTGCTGGATCCCAAATTGTGATGCTGAACTGCACTCTTCTGTGTACTGTCTGCCCAGAGCTGTAGTTTATAGCTGAGCACCACATTCCTAAAAATGGGGAATGGAAGACAATGCTGATATGATATTTTAAAGAAGCAAAGGGAGCAGCTGCAATTGTTGAGAACTCGGTAGTTAAAAACAAACAGACAGCAATGCAGTTGCTTGCAGCCTACTCCTATTAGCATAACCTCAGACGTCTCATAAGCCACGTCACAGCACTACCACGTGAAAAAGAAACCCACACTCACTGCCATTGAATCAATGCCCGCTTGCAGACCCCCTTCCGGACAGGGTAGAACCGCCGCTGAGGTCACAAGGTTCTAACTCATTATAGGTGTGGGAAGCCCCTAGGGTGCCCAGAAGTCTGTCTTCCAAACCACAACCTCTGTGAGAGTGAAGGCAGTGAGAACTGCTAATAATTGCAAGACCAATAAACAAAAACTGAAACTATTTTAGACCAACTGGGATATGTGGGCAGTCTGTGGGCATTTTTTTTCTCCTTTTAAAGATTTAAAAACAAATTTTGGTCTATTGGCTTTTATTCTATTTCTTGTTTTATAATTACATGTCCTTTAAATACCAGCGTTTACCTCTTACTTCAGAGTTTGATGTAATATAAATTACTCTGGATTATTTTAACATTGGGGTTTCTTCTAATATCCATCATTAATTAACTATGCTACTTCAAGATCAATGCATACCTTGTATCTTCATTTCTTTAAATCTTTGCTTCTTAGTTTGCCTCTGACTAAGACTCATGGGGTATTAATAAATAGCTGAACATGGGCCTACTTTTCAAGGGGGACAAAGGTGAGGAGGTACTCTTCATGTACCAATTCCCAAAGGGAGATGGGGAGCCCTTCCCACAACCTCATAACCACCCGTCTTTTTGATACCACACAGCTTGTCCAGCCGTTCCTTCTTCCTTAATCCGATATCCTGCTCACCTGGGTATTGATGAGTTTTCTTCCTTTTACAGGGTCCCAAGGCCTGTTTGTTTATCACATCTTTGTAATGTCTTTAAAGGTAAAATATTGATTTGTTTTACCTGCCAAAAATCTGAATTCCTTCCTGTGTGTGACATTCGCTGCTCACTTCTATAACACTACAATCTTCTCCTTTTCCCACAGTTCTCTGCGTGTTCACTCTCCTGTCAGCGGACTCGTCTCTCCCTTGTACAGCGTTCAGTCCTCTCTAAAATGGGGCTTATTCTGACCATTTACTCTTTCCACGTCCTCTCCGCGGGTGAGCTCATTCTCCATCCCGATTTCCACAAATACTTTTGCTGATATTCTCAAAGCTGCGCATCCGAAGCCCATGGTATCCTTTGGAAATTCTGGTCATATAGCCAATATTCAAAAGACAAGCTGCCCACAGAGCACTTAACCCCATCTCTCTACCAATGCCCCACCCCCTTTCCATTTTCTGTTTCTTTAGAAGGTTTAGCACCATGAGCCTTAGATCTCTAATAGACACATCACGGTCACTATGTGGAGTGACCACCCATTTACCCTCCGGGCCATCTGTCTAGTTATCCAGCACAGGAAAACATGTTCACTCAAAAACCAAAACATACCAAATTTATTCATTCTACTCTTGAATATCTATCTTCTACCATATTTGCTTTCTCTACCTCAGGGAAGCAAATGTAAGGGTTTTTCTGGATTTTTGCCAGCGCTCTTTAATCCTTCTCTCAGCTTTCAGCCATATCTTCCTTCAATGCAGCCATACATTTGGCTTTGCCATTCTTATACGTTCTTCAAGTGGCTCTCCTTCCTGTAAGGAGAATGATCTGCACCAGGTCATGATACTAAAGACCACCATGCTCCATCTCACTTCCCGAATCAGTTTCTCTGAGTATATGTAGTTCTTTTCTCCTCATTGTTTCCTCCTCCTTTATCTTGACTGCCTCTTTTCATGCAGGTAGGCAGTCCAGCAACGCAAATTACCATCTCTTGTGGGCAAGTGACTGCCCACCCCCACCTCTGGATGCTTCTAGTCTACCTCTCACCCCCCATAGAACCCTCCTGTCTTAGCGTGTGCTTCCCTCCCCAGTCAGGATCCATCCTCATCACCATCTTCAGGTAATTTCTGCCAGGGCAGTGCCTTAGGGTGAAGGTGGAGAGGAGGCATTTGGAGTGACCCAGGTGTCCGTAACCTGCTGGAATGTCTGACACCTGGAGTGACTGCCTGTGATCCAAGCTTGGAACTCCTAATGTCTCCATGGGACCCTCTGCGGGGGCAATGGCCTAGATTCTCTGTAGCGCATACATAGATCACTTGGTGTATTTCTCTTCTCTGCTTCTAAATTGTTTTTCATCTGGATATTTGGAATAGTGGTGACATTAAAATGCACTTTAAAAAGACAGAGGGCATTTCTCTTGTTTGCTGAGCGAATGCAGCTGTCATTTACTCCTAGAAGCCAAAGCCAGCCTCTCTTAGGGCCTCTTCACGGGGCTGCCACATGCATATTCGATTCCCGATCATCTGTTATTTATCTAGGAGCCCTGGCGGTGGAATGGCTTCTCATTGGGCTGCTAACTTCATGGTCAGCAGTTTGAAACCATCTGCCGCTCCTTGGGAGAAACACAGGTTTTTCTACTCCTCTGATGAGTTACAGTCTCAGAAAGCAACGAAGGCAGCTCACCCCTGCCTTACAAGGTTGCTATGAATCCACTTCAACTCAGTGGTAGTGAGTTTGGAGTTTTTGAGTATATACTAATTATATGTTTTATAATAATATTAGTCCACTAACTTGGGAAGCTCCTTGAAGTCTATAGTCACATAATTTATGTAAATACTGAAATCTTAACTTTTTATAAATGTGATGCATATTAAATGCCTAAAACCTTCATTGTGGATGAATTTAATAGATGAATAAATATTAATACTTAATTAAAGTGACCATATTACTTATTCACATGCATTGATCTCATTTCAGTTGAAACAATTTGTCCATGTACTTGACAATCAATATGAAATAAATATACTTCATATTAAGCCATTTTTTTTGCTTTTTTTTTACCTTTATTCTTTTCTCTCTTTTTCAAATCATTTTATTGGGGGCTCATACAACTCTTATCACAGTCCATACATATACATACATCAATTGTATAAAGCACATCTGTACATTCTTTGCCCTAATCATTTTCTTTTTTTTCTCCTCTTTTCTTTTTTTTACATTTTATTAGGGACTCATACAACTCTTATCACAATCCATACATATACATACATCAATTGTATAAAGCACATCCATACATTCCCTGCCCCAATCATTCTCAAAGCATTTGCTTTCCACTTAAGCCCTTTGTATCAGGTCCTCTTTTTTTTTCCCCCTCCCTCCCCGCTCCCGCATTAAGCCATTTTTTTACTCAATTCATTTGATTTCAGGAGTCAATTTCTTCAAGAATTGAAACAAAGAAGTATAATCCACACCTGGAAAAATAATAGAAAAGGAAGTCTAGGTTTCTTGAAGGCCTCTTATGCTGAATTTCCTCTAATTTTAATTTTCTTATATCTCACATTGTTCTGATGTGTTAATATCGCTTAGAATACTTTCTCAATAAGCACCTACTGAAATTTTCTTTAGTCCATGCTCCTAATTTCTTTTTATTTCGATGGCTACCTACCAAGAGATAACAGTTTCTTTTTAAGAACATCAGGAATGGAGAACTAGCTAATAAAACACCGGGTTCTCTGCTTTCCAGGCGTGCACGCACGTGTGTGTATATGTGTGTGTGTGTGTGTGTGTGTGTGTGTGCATATCTAAATAGAACATTGTGATCTTTGAACCACCGGTCATTGAAATCTTTAGACTATTGGCCAATTACTGGTTTATACCATCACATAGTAGCCATCTTGAAGTTCATGTGCTACTATATGTTTCATTTTTCTCTTCAACAAACTACTATGAACATATCCCTTGTTTGCAGCTCCTTTTCAAGTGAAACGACAATCGGACTATGTTTAAAGCAATTCTCTTCATTTGTTGAAAGGATAACTCTCGATTCAGCCTTTGGCTTTATTTCATTGTTGTTTGTTTGTGGTTAGTCTATGTACTTCGCTTTTTATACATCCACAACATCCGTGGTCCCAAACGCTAAGGAAAACCTCCCTCAAAAATAGTCTCTTAGCAAAGCAGAGATGGCATTTATGAACTTTGGCAGAGACTCCACTCATGAGTCGTATTTGATTTTTAAACTTGAATGGAAAAATCCACTGCTTAGAGAAGCCAGCCAGACAGGATCCTGAAGTGGATCTATTGCTAGCAGATGAAAGAGGTGCCAATGCACAGAGCTCTGGGACTGGGGAGTGGAGCGATTCTGAGAGCCCAGCAAGCACATGGAGTCCTGCAGGGATCCTGGACAGGGCACACTTGGAGGGGCACCAAACCAGAGCATCACACGTGCTCAGAAAGAGGCAAAGCAGAGAAGAGGCAACCTGCCACTTGGCAAAGTGTCTCCCCATAAGCAGAGTCTGGCTTGCACTAGCTTACTTAGACAGTTTCACAATTTTTCTGAAATGGTTTTGCTTTACTGATTCACTCACTACATTATAATGTTTCTATAATTTGAGACTTGTTTATCATATGGGGTGGAAATTTGGCCCTTAGTTAGATCCCAAGGGCATTCCACAATACTTTCAATGCTGTCTCCACCTCGTCAATCTGGCTGTGTTCTTCTGGGCTCATGGCGTAGGGCAGGACTCCTGGTTTCCTCAATTCTCTTTTCATGTCACTTGGCCTGATTTGGAGCTAACCTCTGTAACATTGATATATTGACTCAGTTTGAATTTTTGTTCCTAAAAGGCACCTAGATTTGTACAAATTGACCCATTTCCATCTCTGCATTTGGCTTACAAACAAGGATGCTGGCTTTCTAAGTCAGACCAAGAGCCTCGCTACATTATTTCTCCTAAAGAGAGGTTCATCAGGGGTTATGCAAAGGATAGCGACCTTATGCCCAACAGAGCATTCCTATGTTTGAGTCCACTGTTGCGGCCATGTGTCATTCCAGCTCCTGGGGGTGGGGGGTGGGCGGGGTTTCCTTTTTTGCTGCTCCTTCACTTTACCAAGCATAATGCCCTTCTCCAGAAACTGTCCAAAATACCTAAGAACGCATTTTATCTTAATTGCCTCTAAGGAGCACTATGGCTATACAAAGTTGATTCAAAAATTTGTGGAAAGCTCCCATTTCCTCGTAACTCCACTTTTTGCCACAAAAATTTTTGAACTTATATATGAAGATCTTTCATGATGGCTCAAGAAAGAAATGAAAGGTTGATTTGTTATAACCTATGATTTGCTCTATGTTGTGAATTAGTACTATTGCCTGTTGAGAGGTAGTCCAAATACTTAAAATTGAAGCAAAATCTTATATTTTATCCCATCTGGAACAGTTCCAGCATGTTCTGTTACAGGGCCTGTGAATGGAGTAAGTAGCAGTTCTGGGGCCTTCCCATTACAGGTCTTGTCTGCCGTTTAAAGATCCGCTGTGAGTGGAGTAGACACGGGTTCTGAACCAAAGGTACCTGAAAGTGAGCGCTCAAGATGTGGAGCCTGATGTCTTTAATTCATCGGCAGCAAATGTTGGAGCATAAATAACTCTTCGCAAAATTTGGGGGAAATTTTCATCTCTTTACCAGTGCATATACTTTATAGAAAATTCTGGTTATTACCAAAATCAATGAATGGAAGGTAGATTAGTGAAATGGTAAGTTCTTAGTTGTTGTGATTACAGAATATTTATTGTTTATTTTTACTCTGCAGCCTCCGCCTCAGATATATGACAAGCAGTTGGATGAAAGAGAACACACCATTGAAGAATGGAAAGGTGTGTCTACTGCTTAAAGTAAACCTTTAGATCTATTAAAACTCAGAAAGCTTATGCAAATTTGTCCCTTTAAAATAATTTATTAACAATTTTCCCATCGCTATCTCTTTCTTGGAAAATTTTCAGAGGTTCTAAAACTTCATCTGCCTTTCTATATGAATAGCAACATTACATTTGATCAAAATTGAAGTGAATGGTTAAACCTTTAAAAATAGTACTACTTGTCAACATATGCATGTTTATTGTAGAGAAAAGCAAACTTTAAGGTAATTAAAAAATTCAGTGTTAAACTTTTTATTTGTGCATAATATGATGATATAAAATGAATCCAATTAAAATTGTATCTGAGGTGGTTTTAGACATTAAGGTATAGAACATGTGTAAAAAATACAGTCATTTATTGGTCTTTGGTACTGTTCAGGGAATGAAAAAAATATGTATCTAAGTGACTTATTTTCTCATCAAAAATAAAATGGGAATTAATAAATGCATTGATTTTTAATGGAAGTTTTCCCACAGCATATTTTATTTAGAATATACTAAAGGTAAAAAAAAAGAAAAGTCAAATTGATAAAGAACAGTGAAAATTATAAAAAGCACAGTATATAGTAAACACAAGTAAAATAAACACAGTTCCTAATAAATTTTCAGGCTAAAATGATGAGGAACATAAAGGTAGGATCCAAGAGGAAGGAGCTATTGAGTGATTTTAAAGGATTTCATAAATGTAAGTCGATAGATGAAAAAATATTAAGTTGGGTAATCATTCAATTAAAGCAAAGGGTAGCAACAAGCAAAATGTGTTTACTACAAAGATAATAAAAAATATTTTCCGTGGGCCATGGAGTCATGCTTGAGAATATACCACTATCCTAGTTATGCCATTTAGTAGTTGAACTAAAGATTTTGAATGATAGATGAAAAATCTTGCTTCTCCCTAAATAAGAAATAGGTATAATAGCCCCATCACTAGAGGAGAATTCAGACTAATATGTGAGAAACTGGAGAAAGAAAAACCTAGAAAGGATATTATGTGAATGATGAGGAATTGCAAAGCAAGACGTTATTTAACTAGGGGAGGTAAAATAAACAGCCATGAAGACACTCAAATTTAACTCTAGCCGGGAAGAAAGTCAAAAGGAGTGATGATTTCAGAACAAAATAACATAGCTTGGTCTGTTGGGATTTGAGTGAGGTGAGATTTTCAAATCCAAGATTGGAGACTGAAAAGAAGATGCAGTAACAAATGGAATATGATGAGGACTTATAATAGTGTGACATCATGAGAATTTGTGCCTCCCTTCGGGAGTACATATAAAAGCAAAGACACATCTTCAAGAGGGAGTCTTTGAGTGATGTGCTCCCTTAAACAATAAACTCTCCGAGAGCCAATGGCCAACATTTACCCAAAGATAAGATGAGAAGGAAGGAGGGGTGGGACACGATATCAAGGACAACAGAGCAAACAGAATGGAAAGGCAGCAATAGCACCAACGGCAAGGTTGCCACCAATGGCAGTTGTGAAAGGAGAACCTAATTGGATGTGTAAACATTTGTCAAAAAAAACCCGAGCCATTGACCATCCTGAAGAGATAAAATACGAATGCATCAGGATCCCCCAAAGAATTCAGAACGTCATTACGAGACGAGTTCCTCATTCTCCCACCAGTTGAGCAACTTTATGGAGCTCGCCCTCTGCACTGCTCTCTGTGCCCACAGCAATGCAGTCACAGGAAAAGGAGCAAATAAGGAACCATTCCGTTGTCGTGTGTCCCACCTCACCGACATGTCATGTTTGTCACTAATGCATTTGCTATGGATAAGAGCAAACTTACTGTTTAATAATACTGATCACTCTTGTCTTCCAGAACTGATCTACAAGGAAGTAATGAATTCAGAAGAAAAGACTAAAAACGGTGTAGTAAAAGGCCAGCCCTCTCCTTCAGGTACTCACTCTCAGCGAATGAACAGTCAACCCAGGCTCCCTGACTTGCTCGGCTTTGGGAAAGAGAGCCATTAGCATTGCTCGCCAAGCACAGTGCACGAAGATCACATGCTTCTCTATAATGATTCTAGTTGCATTCCCTTTGATCTGTGAGGCGCCACTCAGTCTGCTTATTCTGACTGTGATGTCTGTCAATGTGATCTAGTGCTGCTATTACAGGATACAAGTGAATGACTGTAACACAGAACTTTCTTTTCGCACATCTTAGAAGGCTATAATTCCAAATTCAGTTGCCCAGTTCCATGGGAAGGCTTTCCCTCTCTCTTCTTTGGGGGAAGGCCCTTGTTCCATTGGCAGTTTTCAGTGGGGGTTGTTATGATCTAGCTTTCCCCCCCTCTCTGCTCGCATCTCTATGGGCCTCTGTACTTTTAAAATCTCAAACAAGATTGACCCCGGTGCACCAATGGAAATACAGCCTTATTAACGAAACACAGAAAACCAATTCTCAAGTGGCATTATGAACACAAGTATAAGGGTTCAGATTTACACATTGTTTTCGTGGGACACATTTCTATCCATAACAATGACCCAGCACAAAAAATACTTGAAGAGCTTTAGTAATGAATGTTATAAAACCAAAAAATTAAGTTCACTTCCATTGAGTCAAAGTTAATTCATAGTGACCTGCTTGGACAGGCTAGAATGAGCCCTTTGAATTTCCAGGACAGACACGGATTATGCGAATAGAAGGCCCCATCTTTCTCCCATGGAGCAGCTGTTGGTGTCAAACAGTAGATCTTGCAGTTTGTGTAACCATGACACCACCTGGACTCCTGCTTACAAGACAACTGGTCTTCATCTTGCCCACAGAAATATAGAGGCAAGGGATTCCTCCAGCTGACACTTCGACTTGGTTATTTTCCCTAAAAACTTTTCTTATTTACTCTATAAAGATATTCACAAATTCTCTTTTCAATATTTTCACACCTTATAAATACCCTATTTCCTTTAATCCACTTTGTGCAAACCAATGGGGTATTCTCATGGGATTGGGAATGGTCCAAGCCAGCTATATGACTCAGTAAGCTGTTAGGATGAGTCACCTACCATATGGAATAAATGTTTCCCATTTGGGAAACAAATGAACTTTTCTCTTTATTAAATCATAAGTCTTTAGTCATTAAAATCATGTTTCTTACAGAGAAAGCAAATGGTTACATAGAGGAGTTTCTTTCACTTACTAATGAGGGCAAAAGCAGATTGACACAGGTGGCCTGGGAAGATATGACTAATGGAATTTAAATTAAAAATAAAAAAATAAACTCATTGTCTTCAAGTTATTTCTACCCCTGGCCACCCTGTATAAGGTTTCCATAAACTAACTTTATCCGTTTTCTCCAGTTTTCCGATGTCCAAAACCATCTGGGGTCTAAGAAATTATATCGAACAAAGTCATGTTGCACCCTTAGCTGGCACTACAAAAGTTGTAATGACTCCTTTTCTTTTTTCACAAGTTTTTATACATTTTTGAATAGCAAACATGCAGGCCTGGATTATAAACAAGGCCCATTCATAATTGTGTCTTAAAATCTTTAAGTGGAAATTGTAGGTGAATCAAAAAAGGTATAGCTGGTTCTTATATAATTTTACTTTCATGCAAGAAAAAGAGGTCCGCTGGCTCTGTGGGATAAGTGTTGAGCTATCAGGTGGATGGTTCAAAACACCCAACTGCTTCTTGTTGAAGGACCAACTCTCTACTCCCTGAAAGATTCACAGTCTCAGAAATCCTGTATGGAGAGGGGGTTATGAGTCAGAAATGACTTGTTGGCAGTGGATTTTGCTTTTAGTGCTAGAGAAGGCTGGGAGTCTTTTCACTGGAATAAAAGTTGCATGTACAGCAAGTAAAGGTGATTTTACAGAAACATTTGTTGCAAGGAGGGTTTTGGTTTATACTTTTCAAAGTGAGGGAAAATGCAGATAAAGATCAAGGGCAAATCAGAGCTGTCCATCAGACAATTCAGGCTATCAGGCTGGCCAACATCTTGATGAAGTGAATAAAATAACTTGAAAATTTCAATAAATCAATTTAAGATGAATAGAGCTAAATCTTACTTTACATAGAAGTTGAAAAAATGTTCATGGATTCCCTATCCCAGAAGAACATTTCCCATTTCTGTGCATGACAACTTGTTTTGCTCAACCGCCTAACCTGCACATCCAGATGGAGATTTTAGTTCATCCTTTATTACATTCTGTCTGTCTTCTGTCTAATTCCTTCTCTCCCTTTTCATTGCTACTAATGCGCAGTCATCATGGGAGCCAGTGGGTTTCCTGAACTCATCTCCCCAGCTTCTGTCTTTACTTAAATTCTGCACTCAAAATCAAAAGTCTGATCATCGTTTCCGTAAAGTCTTGAATCACCGATTTAAGCAAAATGAGGTTTTTTTGTACATATTTGTTTTGGTTTTCCTGAGAAGTGATAGTGTATTTTTACTTCCTTTGACACCGCACCCCTTCTGCGGTGCTGTATTACTGCTTGTTGTTGTTGTTGTTGTTGTTAACTGGATTATCCCTTTCTCAAATGCTATTCATTCAATAATCCTCTGTTTTTAACTATCACTTCATCCTGGAAGACTTATCATGGCTCCCGAACGGATCGGAGCTCTTCTTTCTATAGTGCCTACTCCTTCCTGCAGTTTTAGCAGTGGGTCTCTTGTCCTTTTATCCTTTTCTGTTTGGAAATTCACTAGTGAGGACTCTCCACATTTATTTTCTGTGTACCTTGATGTGACTAAGCATTATTCTGTACTGTGTACATAATGGTAGAGTTATAAATGTTCATTGACTTGGAAATTGCTAATTAGAATTGTTTCTTGGTGCCACTGCAAAAGACAGTATTAAAGACATGAACACAGCTTCCAAACAGTTTGCAGTTCAGTATGTGTTTGTGTCATTAGATGTTTCTTTGCCCTGTTAAGCAACTCGAAGGTCAATGAAGCCTGCATCAGTATATGAGTTGTTTTTATTGGCATCTACTCATGCTTAAGATAAAAACGGATGCCTTAAACTGGTTATTTAATTCATCCATTTGGGAAAATACATATTTATGATTTAAAAAATGTTTTTCAGGCTAATGTGCCAAAGATTAATTCTACAATATGCCACTTAGATTTTGTATGTGTAAAAGCTAAATTGTTTTTAAACCATTTCAACTTTGTGTAGTCTAAACTTTAGTTGCTTGGCTTCTCCAACTTTAGAGGCAAAATGCCCGTGAATTCAATATTTCACTACATGATTTCAAAACAAAAATAAACATGGTTTAATTTGAAGGATTTATATAGGTGTGCTATATGTTGTATGACATTGATGGACATTCTGTGTCTGTGTCATCAGCGTCTGTCGATGTAGCATGAGCAAAGAGTAGAGGGTTGAAGGCAGTCATGTGCTGGGACGAGCTCTTCATACTCCAGAGTCATTCGTGTACTCTCTGCCAGTACAAGTTCACGGATGTCATGTCAATAGCTTCTGATTAGCCAGAGAGGGAATGTTGTAACCCAAGAAGTGGCAGACCACACAAACCAGAGCTTTTGCAGTCCTTGGCGAGTCAGCTGTTAAGCTTTTACTAGCGCATCACTTCATATGTGTGTGTTTACCTATGTGCAGTAAGCTGTGTTAAAAGGAAAAGCAATTACTAAGAAAACTTCTGGAAATTCATCTTCTCAGGCACTCCTCATTATAGTAAAGCTTCCTCGCTAATGTCTGCCTGTATTTTATTTTGTAAGTGCGAAGTAAGAAGTAAAGTAACATCATGACACAGACACTTTTACTATTCAGGTATGACAACACTGAGAACTCAGAAGCAAGGGAGTGAGTTAATGCAGTTCATTTCTCGGTGACAGAGTGTTCCTAATAACAAAACCCATGTTTTAGTGATACTTTAAAAATGTAAATAGGAAGTTAAATGTGCATTTTCAAGAAAATATACACATTTGAAATATATTGATGAACTCGCATATCAGTTTTTAAAAGAAATATAAACTTTTGATCTATTTTTATACAGTTGTACTCTCCTTGACTATCTTAATTTTTCATGCATAGCAGTGTATTTTCAAGGAGAACATAGCTGCCTGCTTTCTGAATTGATTTGCGTAGACTTCCCAGGGAAAAGCTGCCTATGATTAGAAAGTGTCTTCTAAAATCACTTGTTATAAAATGTTTAGGCTAGAATACAGACAGTCAAACCTCCCTGCCATAGAGTCAATCCCTCTGTGGGTTTCTGAATCTATAAATCTTTCAGAAAGTAAAAGCCTCATCTGTTCAATGCAGGGCAGCTGCTGGTTTCCAACTGCCGACCTTCCCATTAGCAATCCAAGGTTTCAACCACTGCACCACAAGGGCTCCTTAGAATACAAACTGGAGGTCATCTAAACCCAGAAATCCTCATGTTTTCATCACCCCTTTTCCACCTGAGAAATAAAACTCTCATAAATAACAACGATGCAATAATTAAAAGTGCTTTGTGGCAGGACGGGCACACATTTTTCAAATCTCTAAATCAGAAGTAAGCCTCCAGGTGCTTTTAGTACTCATTCGACATCCAACCTCTCTAATCTAGCCCAGTAATTTTATTAAAACAATGATCGTTGAATCACCTTTCTCTGAGGTGGGTACAAATATATATCGATTCCAGTCAGTTGACCAAGTAGCTGTCTCCTAAATTCTGGGGTGTGGTTGAATGAGCGCGTCCAGTGCTTCCGCAGCGCGTTTAAACATTTCCACTCGTGCCTACAAATTCCTAGAGTCTTGTTTTTGGTGAATGCATTCGGTACTGCTTGAAACACTTCCTTCAGCCCATTGGTCCTTGCTCACATGCTACCTCCTGAAATGGTAAAATGCCAAATAACTCTTTTTTAGAATGGAAAAATAATTCTTCTTTAGAATGGATTCTTTCCATCTTTGGATGTTTCCTGCATCTTTCAGTGTTTCGCCCGTGGAAGCTTTCAGTGGTGGCAGGCCTGTGTGCTTTCTCGGGTTCTCCCAGTGAAGATGTACTGAACATGGTCTTCCTTCTATCTCTAGGTCTTTGCACATTTCATTAGAATAGTTTAATTTACCTTCTTCAGCTGCCCTTTGAAATTTCCTCTTCCACTCTTGACTTCATTATTTCTCCCATTTGCCTTAGCTACTCTGAGATTCAGTCTCTTGTGACATCCACTTTGATGTGATATTTATTTCCTGTCATTTTAATGGCCTTTGCTTTCTTCACGAGTGAAGTTCTTGATGTCCGACAACTCCAGCTCCTCAGGTCTTCTGTGGTTAGTGTTCAGCCCATCAAATCTGTTCTTGAGATGCTCCCAAAATTCAGGTCAGGTTTTGGTTCTTGTGGATGTGTTTCCATTTGTGGACTTGTTTCAACCTGAATGTACATATGAACTTACCTGGTGTTCTGCCGCACAGTGAGCCCCTGGTCTGGTTTTAGCTGCTGATATTAAGCTTCTCCATCGTCTCTTCCCACAAATGGGAAATTAAATTGAAATTAAATTGGCTAATTTAATTTCTGTGTATTCCATCTGGAGAAGCCCATGTGTGCAGCCACCTTATGTTGTTGATTAAAGGTATTTGCTATGAACAAGTCTTCAGTCTTGCCAAATTCTGTCATGCAATATCCAGCTTGGTTTCTTCCTCTTTGCTTTCAGCTTTTGCATTCCAATCGCCAATAATTATTAGTGCACCTTGATTGCGTGTTTGATCAATTTCAGACCCAAGAAGTTGGTAGAATTCCCTCACCAGCTTGATTGGTTGATGCATAAATTTGAATAGTAGTTGTCTTGGTTGCATTTCCTTGAATGATGCAGATACACTCCCATCACAGACAGCATTGTTCCTCAAGGTAGATCTGGAAATGTTCTTTTTGACCAGGAATGCCCCTTGCCTCATTCACAGTGTCGTAAACGAAATGATTTTCTGAATCAAACTGGCCTTACGTCCATTTCATCCCACCAATGCCTAGGATGCCAACCTATATGTATTCCACTCCATTAGGTTGACTTCCAAGTTTCCTAGATTTGCACTCCTGTACGATTAGTCAGTGTCATGGCTGTTTTTGTCATTTTGAGTTGTGCCCCATCAGCAAACGAAGGCCTAGATGGCTTACTCCATTCGCGCTATTGCAGTCAATTCCACGTGGAGAAGGGAGCTCTTCCTCAGTCATGTTTTGAATTCCTTCCGACTGAAGTTCTCACCTGTGGCACCCTGTCTGACGACGTTCTGCCTTTAGTAGTTAGGCCTTCACTATCTGATATTTTGATGTTATCCATAAGGTTTTCAGAGACTAATCCATAGATGAAAATAGACAGCCTAGTCCTTCTTCATAGTCTGTTTTCAGTCTGGATTCTCCACTGAAACCTGTTTACTTTGGTTGACCTTCCTGGTGATTTTAATAACCAGTGCCAGCTTCCAGCATCACAGCAACACACAAGCCAGCACAGCACAACAAACTGGCAGACAGGTTGCTCTTAGAGACCACCGTGCAACAGAATGAAACACTGCCCAGTTCTGTGCTGATCTCACCATCAGTTTTCTGCTGGAGCCCACTCTAACTGCCATGGTAACAGTCCATCTTCTCGATGGTTCTCCTCGTTTCCACTGCCCGTCAACTGTACCAAGCATGATATCCTTTTCCAGGGACTGCTCTCTCCTGTTAAACACAGAGTAACCCTATGATATAGGAATCCACTTCTAGATATTTAGTCACCTGATATGAAAATCTACCACATTAAGTTTTGTGTATGAAGATGTATATCAGCCTTATTAATCATAACCAAAAGGGAGAAACAGCTCAAATGGTCAACTAACACATATATAAAATTTGATATATCCATACAGTAGAATAGTATTATAGTATTTTATAGCTAAATAGAATCACA
Source organism: Tenrec ecaudatus (assembly GCF_050624435.1). Lineage (NCBI taxonomy): Eukaryota > Metazoa > Chordata > Mammalia > Afrosoricida > Tenrecidae > Tenrec > Tenrec ecaudatus. Next base: position 137,008,123 of record NC_134532.1, read on the forward strand.
AAGTGTTACACATAACACAATTCCATTGATATGAAATGCCTCACATAGGCAAACCAATAGAAACAGATAGTAGATTAATTGTGGTCTAGACTGGAGGTAAAAAGACATGTGAAGTACAAGGTATTTTTTGCAGAGATAAAATTTTATAAAATCGATTGTTCGGATGGTTGCCAAAATCCATGTGTATACCAAAAAATCACCAAAGTGCATTTATGTCCAACTTAAATTGTTGAATTATGTATGTGAGTAATTCTCAATGATGCTCTTTTAAAAAGATATATGGCCACCACCACATATCTCAAGTCAATACTAAATCCATAACGTAGAACAATGATTTGAAAGCTGTCCATAGGTTAGGGCTATATCTTCTGAGACCAATGGGCATGAAGAGCAAGGCAATCTCACTGTGTCAGATCATGACTGATGGGACCTTTATTAGAGTTTTGTGTCCAATTTTAATCTCCGTGGTTTCATAAGGATAGAGAAAAATCGAAGAGGGTTCAGAAAAGTCCATCTTAGTGATGATAAATTATTAGACACCAACATTTCTGAGGGAAAATGACAGGCACTGGTATCATTTATTTCAAAATTAGGGATAAAAGAGAGGAAGAGGTGAGAATCATGGGCTGTCACCGAGTGTATGAAATCTTTTCACCACAGGAAACTAACCAGCTCATTACGATGTAGATAAGGGATATAATTAAGTAGAGCTGGAAGAAATCAAAGCCACACGATTTTATTTTAGACACTATTCTCCTAATTATTTACAGGAAGATCTTAATGGGAAAGTTAAAGTCTGGAGTGTTTTAAAGATAAGTAATGTCTTAGTTATCTAGTGCTGCGATACCAGAAATAGCACATGTTGGTGACCTTAAGGACAGAAGCTTAGTTTGTCACGGAAGCATGAATTCCGAGTGTTCGCTGAAGGGCAGGCTGTCTCTGGATTGGCTCTGAGGGAAGATCCCCTTCTTTCCGCGTCTGTTAGCCAAGCGTGCGTTGTAGACACCCTCCTGCCTTGCCATCTATCTCAGGGACCTCAGCTCGGCTGCTCCCTTAGACATCCAGTGTGTGATAGCAGCCACTCTGGTAGAGCAGGATGTCTCCCCTCACCGGCCAGACAGCTAGAAGTCTGACTGCAGCGCTAGCCCTGCGAGAGGCCTTCTCTGGCTCTTTGGGAAAAGGGCCTTGCTTCTTCTGAGCACCACTGCTGGGCAAGCTCCGCATGGTTTGTCATGTCTTCGCCCACCTCTGTTCTGCATGAGGGAGCTCTGTTAAGCATTGGGCTGCTAACCTCAAGGTCAACGGTTCAAAGCAAGCAGCCCCTCTCAAGGGGACCCAGAAGGCTATCTACTCTTCTAATCCCTTATAGCCCATAGAAGGGTCACTCTGAGCCCAAATTGAGTGCGTGGCAGTGGGTTGGGTTTGGCTTAGACATTAATTCGAGACTTACTTCACACTGATCCTGCCTCCCAAACTTAACAAAGACAGCTGACTCCCCAGTGGGATTATCACTGTAGGCATAGAAATTGGGATTTACAACACCTGTCATATTTTGAAGGAGCATAATTCAATCACAACAGGGAGGTATTGATATTTTTGGTAGTTTAAGGAACATGAAACAGCACCTAAGCTTTTCTGTATAAGAGAATATCAGTATGGAAAAGCTACAAATAAAATTATCATAATCTTTTCAGCGAAAAAAGATAAAAGAAATCTACCAAATATTTAGAAGTACTTCACCTCTAGCTGATGTTTCATACCTAGGACTTTCCTTTTTATTGTTGTTGTTCTTGTTATTGTGTTTTTTCTCCATCCCATAGTTCATATAAATATTTATATAACAAATAAAAATCTTAAATACATATACCCCAAATCAAACCGAACTCACTGCCTGCCGTAATCCTCATTAAAAAAGTAGACTGCTACCTTTTTCTCAGACAGAATAGCTGGCGGGTTCAAACTGCTAGCCTTTTGGCTAGCAGCCAAGCACTTTAAACGCAGGGCTGCCATGGCCCCTAATATACATGCACATACAAGATGCATATAAGCTATCTTAGTTTAAGTGTCAGACTTGTCTCTTGATGCCATTCCGTCTCATCACATTTTCCTCACAGGTGAGCTATGTCTGTCTGCTGTAAGATTTACAGCCTCTGGAACTCACAGAGACAGTCCTCCACTGTCTATAGGGTGGCCCTATGTCAGAAGGGACTCCATGACAGGGTGTATGACAGGGAGGGACCCAAAGATTGTATTAATCCCCCCACTTCCTAAGATTCTCCCCTCACCCTCCACCCACCCCTGCCCTCTGGAGAAGGACATCCTGCTTGATAAAGTAGAGGGGCAGCAGGAAAGAGGAGCGCTGTCCAGGAGATGGACTGACCCCGTGGCTGCAATGGGCTCAGGTACGGACCAAGAGTGAAGACAGCGCAGGACCGCGCTGTGTGTCCTCCTGTTGTGCCCAGCGTCTCTGTGCACCTGGAAACAACAACAAGATACGGTCATACTCTTTTAAATGATTTTGAATTTATTTATTTTTTTACCACATGTATCCTGTGTACTGTATTTCCCGAAGGAAAACACAATTTCAGGGAGACATGTCTCATCTTTTATTCAATCTGGTGATTATGTTACATGCTGTTTTAGCAGTGCCCTCTTTTAAAAAGCATGCATTTTACTAGCCAGGTTGCTTACGGGCAAAGCCGTATGAAGAGAAAAAGGAAATTGACCCTATTCAGAGTGCTGCGGGCTGGTGATATTCTATCACGCCATGGCCTCCACTTCTCCTGTGTCGCAATCTAACCCATTATATGCTGTAAGCAGGGAATGAGTGACTAACCTAAGCAAGTTCTTTCTAAAGGTCCCAAATGCTCATATTCCTGCATAGCAGATATGTGTGTGTGTGTAATTATTTCCCCCTCAAGTTAATCTAAGATAATTATTCAGCGTTCTCAGTAATGGAAACCCAAGGAAGCAAGTCAGCTGAAAAGTAAACAACACATCAGAACCTGAGCCTTGGCTTCTCCTTGTACCTAACACCTCGATAGACGGCAACTTTCTTCACCAGAGTCCTCCTTGATTTTCAACCTGAATTTTGAGTTTCACTTCATGTATCAATGATACAGTAATATTCACTTAGCGCGCCATCCTTTGTACAGGAGTACCCAAGTAGCTGAGATGTCTGCATCTCACCTCCGCCCAGGTAGCTGGCGTACGATCCTCGCATGTGTTGCCTTTCGATGTTCCCTGCATTGTTCCAATAATCCAGGTACCAAATCCTCATCTGCCTTTTCTAGGAACGGCTGTCGCAGATTGGGCTGGAGCTCATGGCGCCACGTTTGTGTGCCAGAGTAGACCTGTGACTGCATAGGATTGTCTCCCAAGGGACCTGTGTGTGGCTGTGGACCTTCGGTTTGCAGCCAAGTCCCTGGGACCCCACACACTAAGTTCCCTTTCCCAGACACTAGTGGCTCTGACGCCCCAACACCTCAATGCAATCGCATCACCGTAGTGGAAACGAGGGGATGCGAAGCGGCATTTTCAGAAGCATCGCGGGTGATTGCTTACTTAGAGCAAACGTACATCATTGTTGCACTAAACTGGGAACCAGAACCTGTGACCAGAGACACACGGTTGTGTTTTTACTGACATCTCTAATATAGTGTCTACGATGCAGTAGCTGCTCCTGACAGGTTTGTCTAATGAATGATGGGCCAGACGTTCCTTTGTAGATCGGTCCAGCCTGCCCCTTGCGTGATAGGAAGTTTGAGTGACATGAAGATTTAGTCATGTTGGTCTTCATTTTCTTAGCACAGGTGCAGCAGTGAACAGCAGTGAGAGCCTCCCTCCATCCTCGTCCGTCAACGACATCTCCTCCATGTCCACCGACCAGACCCTGGCCTCCGACACTGACAGCAGCTTGGAAGCCTCAGCAGGCCCCCTGGGTTGTTGCAGGTGACTAGCCGCCTGCCTGCGAAACCCAGCGTTCTTCAGGAGATGATGCGATGGGATACACATACACACACACACACACACACACGTAGACACACATGCACACACCCATACGCCGACACACGATGACAAGAAAATGGCAAGGGAGAGAATCAAAGTCTAGAATCAAAGCCAATCTTTCAGCCTGCTTCTTCTCCAGAGTTCCGTACCGCAGCTAAGCGCACATATAAGTGTAACTTCTAGTGGCTCTTGCTTTGGTCTTTTCCCAACGATGCTTACCACTGAAAGCAAGTCAAACCCAATTAGAAAAGCCTTTCTCACAAGTTGTAAATTTGATGGCTGAAAAACCAGCAACCTGTAACTGCCCTTCCAAATGGCATGACAAGGGTGCAGAGGCCCCATCCAGCATGTGTGTTTCTCTATCTTGCATCTACCTGCTACTTTGGGCCTAGTCGGATGGATGTAGGCACAGATCTGCATGTGTCTGTATTCATACAGCACTACTTACTTAGAGATGCTCCTGTCAGTGTCCTCAGGGCTGTACCAAGACATCATGCACTGGGGTACCACACAGTCCATTTCACGTGATCTATTACTCTGACATAAACCCATCTGTAATATATTGCCAGTATATAAGCTGTTTAGTTTGTTAATCAATTAAGCTGTATGTCTTATAAGAAAACATGTAAAGGGGGAACCAATGGGGGGAGTGAGCTCTCTCGGACCCTTGAAGATGTAGCTTCCAAATTTGAACTGATTAAAGGCACCTGGATACCAATTTGTAGAGAGAGCATATGTGCTGCTTACGGACAGCGGGCGGGGGCAGGGGAGAATCGTAGTTTTCAGGTATGAAAGGCTTTGGCCTGTCGAAGGACGGTATGACTAAAGCTGAGGGTCTTTGCTCTGACAGTGAACATCTAGAAGAGACTAGATGGTAGGGTAGCCCTGTGCACTGAGCTCTGAAAGAGGTTATTGCCCAGGCAGTAGAAGACACCGACATCCATGCTGTAGAGTAGAAATCATTTGTCATTTCTGAATTAGGGGTCACTGGAGAGGGTGGCAGGTGGTGGCACACAGTCGTTGTGTGCATCGGTGACTGTCAGGATCCCACCCTGGGACAGAACAGAATGCCTCCTCCTTGTGATCTCCTCCATAGCAAACGAAGCTAGCTAGACGACTTTGGGATTGTGGGTTGTGTTTTCCACCAGTGTGTTGTTTTCCATGGTTCTACCCTACCTAGCTTAAATGTTGGGAAGAGAAATTATTTTCCTCTTTGTAAAAAAAAAAAAAAAAGAATGAATGAAAATAACCCCCGGAAAGCACAGAGTGATCCTGAGGTTCAGGACCCCTCCACAGACGTGATTTTCCCTCAGGGAGTTCCCTGTCTCCTTATTATGGCTGATGTTTCCTCTCGGGTTTCTTCCTTCCCTTTGGCCCATCTGACAAGAGCCGATAAACTGAGTTTTGTCACAGCAGTCCAGGTGACCGCAATAACTCTGCCACCAAGTTACTGCTACCGAAGAGCTTCAGCAATACGAGTTTGTCTTAAAAGCCATGAAACATTCGTGTCCATGTGTAGCAAAAGCACCCGAGTTTATCTCAGATCCTGTGAAAGTGCTTTCCCGAGCATTTAGCGGAGCTACTGTGGGACATCTCGGGTTCTAGACGAGGCAATACCGGGGTGACTTCACAGCAATAATCGGTACCAGCTACAGCCCTTCCTTCCTACTCACTGTGGTGAAGTGTCCGTCACCGTTACTTGCGCTCTGTCCATTTCGGTGCTCACCAATGAGGTGACATTTCACTTGGAGGAGACAACTGCACTCAGTGGATGACTGATGAGTGTGACGTGACTGACAAGTGGAATCCCAACCAAAAAATAAAACAAAATAGAGCAATCAAGAGTGCTCTGAAAACTGCCTTAAGTACCACAGGGAAGCTTTCTCCTTTCAAGCAATAGAGTCAGTTGGGTACCACAGCCCCTCCCACCATCACATGTGAATATAGTGCCACATTTGGGATGGGATTCATTAAGAAGGAGAGAAAAACATTGGCTTGTGCAGCTTGTCCCCTGTAATAAAAGTCGTCCAATTTCTTTATCTTGCTACCAACTTTGTTCAGATCCTATTGTAGTCCCTATTGATTTCCTACTTGCCTCACTACTCACGTTTCTGTTGCAGCCTCTGCTTCATTGGGCTTTGCACTTTTTAAAAAAACCTTCGCTGTGTCATTTAGTGTTTCCTGCAACTCCCTTTGTGATGCTCTTCTCTTGCCAGATCAGTGGCCTCTCTCCCCCCTTACTCAGTGAACCCACATGGGATCCAGTGGAGAGAGTAGGCCGCTATTGTCATGGAATGGAATCACAGGGAATTCCGCCAGTCTCAGGATGACGTCAGAAGACAAAAGGAGCTCTCCAGCTAGCATCTGAGATGTGCCTGGCAGATAGATGACCTCTCACGTCTGTCGAAACGGTGGTTTCTTTCCCTCGCAGTGAGCCAGGCAAGAGCTAGACACCCCTCCTTGTGATTGTTCCCTTCCCTAAGCTGGGCTAGTCTTCCATGCCCTGAGCATGGCTCTTGGGAGGTGGTTACTTTGGGCCAGATGTCCCTTGTGGATGGGGAAAACTCACTCAGGATGAAGTGCTGTTTAGAAACAGATGTAAGGGGTTGACTTCTGGACCACCTGTAAGATTCATTGTATTTGGTTATCCATGCAAGACAGGTGGTCGAGTGACAAAGAGAATCACCACTTCAAAAGCCTGTTAGTCCTTCATGATCTTATGTACATCTGGATATACTATCTGCTGGAGATGATTGTTAATAAAGAATTCAGAGAATATATGATGTTCTATCCTGAATCTCCTTTTCTGAAGAAAACCATGATTTCGATGTGACCACCTCTCACTTCCTGAGGATTCTTCCCTTTGAAGTCTCCTGGACAACATCCCTGGGAAAAGTGAAGGCCGTGCCCATGGGTGAGGTTCATTTTGGAATGTGAACTTGGCAGATTTAGGATTTTCATCAGTTCCTCGTGGGAGTATTCGCTTAGCAGCATCCTTTAGTGAGCTTGTTTGCAGTACTCCTATTTTGTAGAGGGATTGCCGGGTGATGGTGTGCAGGAGAAATGGACTTTCTTTGTGAGTTTGGCAAACCACCACTACGTAACTGTGTCTCTGCTCTTCGTGGATCGTCTGTGGGGCAGTGTATTCACTTTTTTTTTTAAGAAGGATACAATAGCTCCTCTTCATGGGAGATAGCCCTCTGTGCCAGGCACCATAGTAGATCACCACAAGGAGATATTACAAGGCACCATAGTAGATATTACAAGGAGGTCCTAGTGGGGAGAAATCAGGAGTCCCGGAAACTACCTTTTCTTGTAGATTAAAATTTCTTCTAATGAAAAAAATGAAAACACAAATAATCTTGCATCTTCAAGAATCTGATGACTGAGCTTGGTAGATATGTACTTCACAATTGATCAATACTTACCAGTTGGAGTAATTTATTTTTTAAGGGACAGGATAACTTTTATACAGTCTTATCATTATGAGGGAAAAATTATATCTAAGGATACTGATAGTATCTGACTGGCAAATAAGATAATGGAGCAAGTGGGGCAGACATAAATATATCGGCAAATGGAGTAAGTGGAGGCAGACATAAATATATCAATCCTTTTATGATCTGTCTGAGGAAAATGAAAACCAATAAGAAAAGCCAACAAGCAAATTGGACTTATAACATTAAAATATCCATCACAAAATCTAACTGATCTAAAATCCATTTCTATTTAATTCTCTTCAAATACAACAAATTAAGGCCAAAAAACATTAAGTTTTATATAGAATTTTGCCAATTGAAAAATATACCTTCTAGAATTCAGAGAGAGGTAGACAGTTTCTGGAGGAAGAATTGATCTTGGCCACATTGGGTCTGAAGAAATAATCCTCTTCCCACTCAACATCTTCCACATACACCATAGTTGTGAGTCCACCATTTTTCACAGATATCATTCAGCCAAGCAGGGAAACTCATTTCTGTAACAAAAGAAGAACAATAGAAAAAGCTACAGTGTAAATAGTTATATTCATTATTTTTCTGGTGATCCAAATATCAGATTTCTTTATTTCTTTGGGCACACAGACAGTCCTTTAGCTGTCTGAAAATGGTTCATCTTGACCTTGTTCCTTGGTCAGTCAAGCTGATGTGAAAGGCCTCTGTTTCTTTATGGATTCCTGTATATCTAGCTGCCGACTATGTGGGACCAACGGCCAGTATCTTCTAATGGTAACAAAGTCTCTCAACTCTTCACTATCATTTGAATTGTTTACCTTGCCATGTTTATCTTGTAATGAGACCTAACTTGTCCCTGCCTGTAATTCTGCATGATTGGACTCCAACAACTCTTACTAATGATAAAAATTGTCACGTGTCAGTATTTATCAAATGGATTTAAAGCACACACACACACACGCACGTGCGCACACGTGTACACACCTCACCTTAACCGCCCTGGAGCAAGCCTAGAAGGCAAGAACATGTACACCCGTTTCTTTGCAAGGTCTGAGTGGCGACGGCTAGTGCAAACCTGTCAGTCTGATGGGTAAAATGTGCTGTCAGTAAGATTTGTTAAGGCCTCAGGATCATTTAAATCACTTCTCAGAGGTTTCTCACTCTCTATTTCATGGTTTCCCATTTTATGTTCAAAATGTCGGTGGAAGAAGAGGGCAACTGGGTGGGGGGGGGACTTTGACTTCTTTTGACGCATTGTAGGTCAATGCTGAGTCAATATATTGTGGTTTCTGTTTATTATGAATTATTAAAGACCGGAGGAAGTCTGCTTCCCTTAACATAAAGCGAATTCAAACCCAGTCTTTGTTGGAGTTTGCCTGTTGACAATGGTGATTGTGTTGCTGGTTGTCTTGGGTTTTATGTCATGAGGTATCTCACATTAAGCCATTTGAATGCCTGGTGGGATACACAGACACACACACACACACACACACACACACACACCTCCCCCTTAAATGTGGTCTGATTACCCTGGGGAATACACAAGAAAGGAAGACAGCCTGCTTTCTCAAGATGGGGAACTCTTGTATAAAACGCTCTGACCAAGTAGCATGCTGTGTTTTCCTTGGAGACTGGTTTCTTCTAAAAGTGATCTTCCTTTCTGTCCTAGGATGCTGAGTATATGCTTGCAATTCACTAAGTTTCCCTTAAGCTATAAAATAAATGAAGAAAAAATGTTACACTCTCTGGGAGCAGGCATATTATCAGAATTTTAATGAATTTGACTTATTGTCGAACCATATCAACTGCAGCAATACCTACAAAAGCTTGCCTGCCATTGGGCTGATTCGGACAGGATTTGCCAGTCTCTAAATCTTTACTGGATGAGAAAGCCTCATCTTTCTCCAGCTTACTGGCAAAGAGAGAAGAGAAAACATTTTTGTTTTGTCTTGTTGTTTTGGTTCACATGATAGGCAACCCAGTATTTGGACTCCTGGTGAACACACAATATGGCTTTTTAACTTTAATAGGTCGCTGAACTTACTATGGTCACGGAACAAACATAATAAGTGAGAAGTAGGAAGGGGTGGTCCTTGTACCTTTGTAAACACAGGTTTTCCAAATCAAAAGAACCAGCTCTTGGCAACTGCAGAGGAGAAGGTTGTCTGTTATTTCAAGTTAACATGGTGTATTCTTTAATCAGGTTAGAAATGAGAAACCTAAGCCTCTCCTCATCCCAGGCACAACTCTGCTTCTAATTTGAATCATGGATTACTCTCTGGAAAAAATAACTTAAAAATGGACAATCATAGAAAACTCAAAATACTCAAAATCTTGTGAAGGGACTTCTCACGGAGAGACAGCATGCACTGAGGAGATGGTAATGCCTAAGAGGCATCATGAAAGTTAACCAAGTGTTTGGGCAATTTGACCATGTTTACTGTGAGGATATGAAGTGGGTCTTGGAAAAGACCCTTCATGCATCTTCAACCTTTTTTTTTTTTCTAGATCAAACAACCAATCTAGAAGGATGATTCTCCTTGATCAATGACTACAGTGGGTCCTCCCAGAGATTTTATATATTGCCAAATAATCAGGGTTATGTTTGGTGTTTATTACGTTCCGTTCCTTCAGTGGTTTTCCAACCACATCATATTGCTTGGTGTCTGAGCTCCCCCCATGCAGGAAGTGACCTTTGTCCGTCCCAGACTGATTCCGCCTGTTTATCATTCAGAGCCCTCGTGACTTAGTGGTTACGCGTTGGGCTAACCACAAGGTAAGCAGCTGGAAACCGCCAACTGGTCTGCTGGAGAAAGCGGGGGCTTTCTATACCCATAAACAATTCCAGTCTTGGAAACTCACAAGGGCAGTTCTACCTGCCCTCACAGGGTCACTGTGAATGAATCAGAATCAACTTGAAGGCAGTGAGTTTGGCTTTTGGGGTTTAATCCCTTAGAGCAAGGAGTCCTGGTGACAAAGTGGTCTGGGCTTCTAACCACAAAGGCCAGTAATTCAGATCCACCAGCTGTTCTGTGGGAGAAAGACGAGACTTTTTGTTCCCATAAAAGGTTCCAGCCTGAGAAACCACAGTTTTACTCTGCCCTATAATGTTGCTTTGCATCAACTACAGAGTTTGAATGAGTTTATCATTGAGAGCAGTGTGTTCTGCATAACTCAAAATATGCTGTAGATTCTCCAATATCTTTCCCATGCTCATGAAATAGCATGTCACATACACCAAGCACAGTCCAATACTTCAATGAAACTTCTAATCCTCCCTGTTGAAAATAAGGCATCCCAGGGGGCTGGTAGGATAAGGGTTGGGCTCCTAAATACCAGGACATCATGAAAAGCCACCAACTGTACCCTGGGAGAAAGAGGGGTCTTTCCCTAAAGAGATTTACAGCCGTGCTAACTATACAGAGCATCACTTGATGGCGATAGGTTTGAGTCTCTAACAAATGCTCTGTGCTTGAAAGATATGCGGATCCTGGTATGAAACTCAAACATAAATAATCCTAAACTGTAATTTAGGGGATTAAAATATGATGGCTTTGCTTCCTCATCACTCAGCTTCTGATCTCATTACCATATTTAGTTTCATCCGAGAGCTCAAATGGTTTGGACCCCGAAGCAGGTGCAAAATGCTATTTAGCATCATACTCCAGAGTACCTGTCTAGAATAGTGTCCCATTCATAAATTGCCTTCCAATATCACTTATAATTCAGTGTTGAAAATATATCTATAATTATGTGTAAGAATGAAATTTAACACCCAAGTCATATTTTACATGGACTAGGGATACTGTTGCTTTTAGCACATTCTTTTTTTTTTGTTAAGGGAAGGGTCTTACAAAGTAATTACTTCTTTAATGTGAATATTTTGCAAATATGAACTTGTGCAAATGAACCACAAAGAAAACATTGTCTAAATTTCTTAACTACATCCTTAAGTGGTTCATTCATTCACTGACAAATCCTTTATCAAACATCCATAAGTCCTAGAAAAGAGACAAATATGGCAGGATCATTATCCTTAACATTTATTCTAAATAAACATTTTAGGGGAAAATAAGTGATTAAAGCAACACATCTTTATCTTATTTATTTTCTTTCAAAGTATCAATGATAACATTACAAAAAAACTCACCCATTTTCCCCTTCATGTCATGAAACAAGACATTTAGCTTTTATCGTGTTTTCATTTTGTCTAATTGTATGTGCACTTATTGAATCAGCAGAGAGAGCAGGTTTTGCATATTTTCATGACATTGTAGGAGGTGTAATCATTTTTACAATTTAGATGCTTTAAAAAGCACAGGTGTTTCCTTTTTGGGCATTACACGAGGTTTGCTTGGTTACATGTTTCATCTGAACCTATTAGGCCTTTCGTTTCTCATATCACAGTCTCCACATCAGGAAAGGACATCCAAACTGCTAGTGGACTCTTGCTTTAGGAATACTCCCGATCAAGCCATCCTCTGAAATGTGCTCCGTGGGAGTGACAGCTGGGGCCCTAAACTAGCTTAAGACAGAATTAGGTCATTTGTGTTTTCATATGAAAAGAGCTCACCTGGGCGGAGAAAGGAAGGACTGATACCTCCCCGAGATGGATTGACACCGTGGCCGCATCAGGCATAGGGATGAACGTGATGGCACTGGACCGAGACCGAGCAGTGTTTCCTTCTGTCATGCAGAGCTGAGCTGATAGCCCCTCACAACACCTTGCAGTCAGACCTGAGCATTCACACATTGGTTTGTTACTACATATGTACTGAGCACTTCAAAATGTCAAGCACTGGTGGCATAATAGTTACACACTGTGCTGCGCTCCACAAGGTCAGCTGTTTGAAACCTCCAGCCACTCCCTGGGATAAAGATGGGGTTTTTTATTCCCATAAACCAGTAGAGCCTCTGAAACCCACAGGTGCAGTCCTATCAGGTCAGTATGAATTGGCAGCAACTCGAGGGCAGTAAGTTTGTTTGTTTTGTTCCAGGTACACATAATGGAGATGAATTTAATCAGTCTTCCTGCTTTCATGTTGTCTACATTCTAATGAGGCAAAAAGATAGTGGGAAGTACTAAGAAACAAAGGAACTAAACGATTAATAAGAATTATGATTTTCTGTCCCCACCCCCAGCCAGTCCTGGGGCTGTGCGGCTCGGCTCGGCTCAAGGGGAGTCCCTCTGGGACATGGGGATACAGTGAATGGTGTGACTCTTTGCTGGGCATGCCTACACAGTAAGGTATGCTGGGCCCCTCTAGGGTTTTCCATCTGGGCTCCATTAAATTTCTTACTTTTTGCTTTTAAAAAGTTACAATTTTTAAAAAGTTGGTCAGGGAAAATCTTTCAAAGATGTTGATTAAAAGATTGAATACAGTGAATGGGATTAGCCATGTGGTGTCTTTGGGGAAAGCAGGCACGAAGTTTGTGAGGGAAGAGCTTGTTTGGTGCGTATAAGGAACAGCAGGATCCACTCTGAATAAAGCATAGAGGGCCGAGATGATATGATAGAAAATGAAGATGGACGTATATGTGGGGCTAGGTAATGCAAGAAACAGATTTTAAATATGCATTGTCTGGTGAATCAGTGGTCTAGAAAGATATCTTGAAGCACAGGGGAGGCAGTTAAGGTCTGGATATAATTAATAATATATTATGAAGACATGTATGACACGTGTTGATGTACTGAAATGTCATAAGAAAGAGAGATCCAGGATGGCTCCTCGGTTTATGACTGAAATGACAAGCGGGAGAAAGTATACGAGGAGAAGAGCTGGGATAGAGATCACGTTTGTTTGGGGAAATGTCCATTTCAGATATTTAATAGATTTTTCAAGTGGAGAAGCAAAAGCATCTACTCACACAAACACACTGCCCGATAGTGACTCATCCCGACACCTAGAATCCCTTTGGGATCCAGTTAGAACTGCTCGTGTCAGCTTGTGAAGGTATAAATCTTACTGCAGTACACTTACGGGAAGATGTATTGAAACTAGTGAGAGGAATTCACTTCTAGGTGTTACCTAAAGCCACACGAATGAATATTATCAAAGGACTCGGGGTAGATCAAGTAGGAAAGACGTCAGAGATCAGAACTTCTGTTGCTCCAAAGCTCGAGGTTAGAAGCTGGGATGGGAATGCAAGCACTGTCTGTGTGAGTCCGGGCAGACTAGAGAAGCTGATCCATGGACACACATATGTGTATGCAAAAGACACATATACACAGGAGCAATTGAACACTGAGAAAACATCCCAGCCCAGTCCACATCAAATCCATAAGCCGGATGTTAGCCCATATGTCCAATACCAATCTGTAGAGTCCTCTTCAGACTCACGAAACAAATGCTATAATGCCGAAAGTTAAAAATCACAGGCCAGTAGATAGAAAGTCATTGGATCCAGTGGCATTGGTAAGATCTCAGCGCTGGCAGGGGTCTCTGCATCAGGGTGGGTCCATGTGTCTTGTCAGCTCTATGTCTCCCAGGGTGTGAGCAGAGAGAGACAGTGTCTCCCACTTCCAAGGAGCAAGTAACAGATTTCCAAAAATTCTCAGGAGAAGGCTAAGCCCACACAGAGGCCTCATTGGCTATGATGTGATTGACAAACTAGACTCCACCCCTACACATTTAATCCTCAGACTGACAAAAAATTATTTATCTACCACGCTATCCAATGGGCATTCACCCCAGGAAGTTGCGTTGTTGTAGAAGTGAAGAATGTGTAAGCATGATGGCTGTCGACAACTGGGATAATGCTTCTGAGAGCCCTAGGAAGATGGGAGCTGAAGACTGACAATTTGATTGGACTTTGTCAAGGTCTTCCCTGACCTTAACAAGAGCCATTTCTGTGCTCTCATGCAAAAAGGCCCCACTCAAGTGAGTTTCAGAGAACATTACAGTGAGAAAGTAGAAACAGCACAGTCAGATTTAAGAGTTTTTAAATTGAAGCAGAATAATAGTGTGGAAATTGGTGATAAAAATGGAATTGAGAAGTTTTTGTTAAAGGCCTATTAGTCCAGGGATACATATTGATGAGACTGATCTTGTAGAAAGAGAAAAAATCATGAATGTAATAGAAAGTCGCACTTGCAGAAGAAATGTGCTGGAATGGGTGCGAGGCGAGGAGACGCTCCTGTCCACATGTGGAAGAACTGGCCGAGTTAGCACAGTCAGCACAGCCATGAGAGCAGAAGATAAGGCAGTGTGCACGGAGGGGATGGGGATAGTTTGGTAGATATGATTTTGGGACATACCTTCTGGCATCTTTACTCAATTAAAGACAATAAAGTCATTGCTTAAAAGTGAAGAGGGGCCATTTTGAGACAATTGTGAAACTAACTTGGGAAGTATAATTCTAGGATAATGGACAGTGATGAAGGCCATTCCAAGTCATAAATACAAAGTGAGAAAAGATAACTCGATATCCTTTTATTTTTCAGTCATTTAGGTTTGTGAGTAGAGGCTTAGAAGACGCATAGATTGGATATAGCAAGAGTAATGCATTTTGTTTTTATTCAAATAATAAAAAGGGATCCTAGAGGTCTAGAAACCAAGCCCCAACCAAAGAGGGCAAAAAAAGCAAATATCACTGTCATTGAGTCGGTACCAATTCAAAAGGACTTTATTGGACTGGGCAGAATGGCTCCTGTGGGTTTCTAAGACCATAGCTCTTCACAGGATTAGAAAACTCCATCTTTCTTCCACATTGTTTCGAAACTTCTGACCTGTCATTTAGCAGCCAGTGCATAACCACTACCCCCACTGAGTAGCAAACTATTAAGCATGGCCACTTCTCCTTCAAATCAAAGATGTTTGTGGGCGGGGAAAGATCCAGACGTGCTGTGACTGCTTCCAGGGAAGTGACGTCTTCAAAATAAGAAGCTTGCGTCTGTCATAGAAGTGGGGTTATCTGATGGTGGTGGCAGGAAGATCTAGCTGGTATATTAGAAAGTTTTATAAAATGTAGGACTGGGGAGATTTTGAAGGGGATGAGGGAATATACTGAGTAATATGTGGAAGGCTGGACTATGTGGGCCTTAGGTGATCACAATGACTGCAACAATGGACTTGAACATATCCACTGCCATGAAGGTGGCATGGGACTGGATAGCATTTAAATTTTCTAATGCATAAGCTCACCACAAGTCAGAGCCAACTTGATGGAAAACTAACAATAAGAACCAGGGATGGAGGTGTGAGGCTCCAAGCAACTAGGGGATTTCTTTGAGACGGAACAAAAGCAATTAACATATATCAAAAGGAAGCAGGATGTATGTGTGTTGAGGGGAAAAAACTGGGTAGGAATGGTAAAAGACAGTTTTGCTCAAAGAAAATGGTGCCATTTTGGTCCTCACTAAAAAATTCAGTGTTTGTTATGAATACTCTCCACTAAAGAGAGGCAACCTCCCATGGAAGGGTGGGTCTTTCCTGAGCTTGCCCCTCAAAGGGATATAACAATGACAGCTATACAAAGTCCACAATCAAGACCCCTTCTACCAAAACAACCCTGCTGGTACAATGGTTAAGGACCAGACCGGTGACAGAAAAGTCCACGCTCTGATTCGCTCGGTGCCTCTACGGGAGAAAGAGCTGGTGATGGGGTCTGTAAAGATGGCAACCAAGGGAGCCCTCTGCGCAACTCTACTCTTTTCTATGGGGTCTTCTCAACAGCACCTAACAACAACAACATCAACAACACCCTTTCATCCACTAATAATGGCGCATTACAAACAGACTTTACATCAGCTACATTTTATACTCCAAGATCTGTAGGAGCTTCAGTAAGCTCTGGTTGCCTGGGGAACTGTTAGTTTTCCAAGTCACTTCTCAGCAAGAGGCTCTTAAGCTGGGCAGTTCTAACTTCCAACTCATTACCCACTTGTGCGATGAAGAAGACTAAACAGAGAATCATAAAAGGGACCACTGGGAGCCACAGTCCTGCTCTCCTTTCCTGTGGTGTGTGAGTTCAAATGATGTGAACTGTTTCTAATTGCTTTTTTTTTTTAATAAAAGAGCAGAAGTCCCCTGGGTCCCATGAGCAAATAGGGGGCTCACAGTGTATCAGTAAGGTCTAATGTCTTGATGGCATTGACTTTATAAATCGTTTTATTTCATTGAAACAAACAAACCATTACAAAAATAATTTCTTCGAGAGGGATTAAAAGAAAGCTCTCAGTGAGGTGGATGTGCAAAAGGTCATATTTTTCCAGAATGGTAAATCCCTAGATTATCTTGATGTCAACCACTGCACTTCCCCTCATTTCTCTCCCTCATATTCTAGGGTTCAGTAATTTCCACACCTCTCAGCAAACCCACAAACCACCGAGAATGTGGCTCCTGTAGTTGTGAAAGTTGGCAAGTCTCAAATCCGCAGTTCAGAGTCTACTGGGAGGATTCTTCTCATTCACACCAAATCGAACTCCCAAGGCAGCAGAAGCTGGAGAATCAAGTCAGGCTTGACTCGAGTTCCAGGAATCGGAGATCAGACAAAGAAAGGCAAACCCAATGCGGAAATCAAAGCAAGAGCCAACTTCTCAAAGCCGCTGAGTCCTGGGCCAGAGGTGTTCCTAGGGTGATAACTTACATCTAGTTGCTGGTCACCACCAGGCGACTCAGACCTTATCTTCTGTACATGCTCCCTGGGGAAATGGAAGGTCACAAGGATTGCGTCTTGCTCATGCCTGGGGATTTGGTGGAGGTGTGGGTTTTGCCTTCTGAATTCAAAGGGCTAGGTAGAGGATTTGTTAACTTTTGTACATTTTCAGTGGGCCAGCTCTAGTCTCAGTTAGTTCCATGACCCCAGCCTCCTGCATAATTGAGATAGGTTATTTCCTGAAAAAGATCAACTGGAAGTTCTTACTTCAACACAGATGTCAAAGACATACTTTTTTGAAAAGATACTTTTTTGAAGTATTTTGGACAATAGTTTTTTTTTAAATCATTTCTTAGGAGCTCATACAACATTCTAAAAAATCACTTTATTAGGGGCTCATACAACTCTTATCACAATCCATACATACATCACTTGAGTAAAGCGCCCTCATACATTCATTGCCCTCGTCATTCTCAAAGTTCGCCTTCCACTTGGGTTCCTGGAATCAGCTCTTTTCCTTTTTTTCCGCCCCCTCCCTCCCTGCTCCCCCTTCCCCCTGAAACCTTAATAGTTTATAAATAATTATTTTATCTTATATTCACTGCCCGGCGTCTCCCCTCACCCACCTTCCCATTGCCCATCTCCCAGAGAGGAGGTTACACATAGATCCCCAAGATCAATTCTCCCTTTCTACATACCCTTCCCTCCCTGTGTCGCCACTCCCGCCGCTGGTCCTGAGGGGTTCATCTGACCTAGATTGCCTGTGTTTCCAGATCCCTACTGCACTGCTATGCATCCTCTGGTCTAACCAGGTCCGCAAGGTAGAATTGGGATCATGATAATTGGGAGGGAAGGAAGTGTTCAAGAACTAGAAGAAGGTTTTGAGTTTCATTGTTGCTATGCTGAACCCTGAGTGACTCATCTCCTCCCCACTACCCCTCTGCAAGGGATATCCAGCTGTGTACAGATGGGCATTGCGTCCCCATCACGCACTCCCTCTCATTCACGGTGATGTGATTTTTTCCCCCCTGCCTTTGTTGTTTGAGACCTGGTCCCCTCTGCCCTTCAGGAGCACACATGTTGGTGTGCTGCTTCCATGTGGGCTTTGTTGCTTCTGGGCTAGATGGCCATTTGTTTACTTTCAAGCCTTTAAGGCCCCCGATGCTATATCTTTCAATAGTCGGGCACCATCAGCCTTCTTCACCACACTTGCTTATGCACACATTCGTCTTCAGCGTTTATGTGAGGAAGGTGATCACACAATAATGTTTTTTGTTCCTTGGTGTCTGCTACCTGGTCCGTTCAACACCTTGTATTTGCTTAGGCTGTGTGCTTCTTCTCTCTGGACTTTGTTGCTTCCAAGCTAGATGGCCGCTTGTTTGCCTTCAAGCCTTTAAGACACCAGATGCTATATCTTTTTGATAGCCAGGCACCATCAGCTTTCTTTACCACGTTTGCTTATACACACACCTGTCTTTAGTGATCATGTCGGGAAGGTGGGTATTGTGGAATGACTGTTTAGCTGGGCAAGGTGCTATTGTATTGAGGAAGTGTGCGTGAGTAGGCCCAATGTCCACCTACTACCCTACTCCTGAACCTATAAATATATGCACATAGGTCTATTTCCCCCATAATCATAAATATATTTACATATATACATGTCTGTATTTAGGCTTCTCTGCATGCCCTTTGCTTCCTATTCCTTTCCTCTATTTCCTTACGCTTTTCTCCTGTCCCACTACCATGTTCAGCCTTCATTTTGGTATCAGTAATTCCTCTCAGTTACCTTGCCCTTGGTCACTCCCTGCCAGTCCTCCCATTCCCTCCCTGGCACTGGTTTTGAACCAGTCATTTTTCCCTTGTCCCTGTGTTGGCTGACACCTCCTCCCTTCCCCTACTTCCCATGCTCTCATGTCCCTCTGGGACCCTTGGTCCCACTATGTTATTTTCTTCTCTCATTGTTTGTCCAGCCTATCTTATCTAGGTGGACCTGCTGATATAGTAATATGTGCATACAAATGCAGATGGCTTTGATAACACCCAAGCAGCACTAAGAATATGTCTTTGAGAGCAGCAACACGGACACACTGGTAGGCAAAAAAGTCACTAACATATAAAATTTACAAGGTTAAAAAAAAGAAGAAGAAAAAGACAAAACAAAAAGTTAGCAAAAATATTAAAAAATTTTGTTAGTAGTTCGAGGTCTGTTTGTTGGCCTTTAGGAGTGTTTTCCGGATGAGTCTTGTGGGGTGCCATATCCTGGCCCCAAAGTCCATCCTTTATACTCCCTCAGGATCTCGTTGCTCTGTTTCCCCCGCTGCTCCATTGCACGCCCCCAGTGTTTGCCTCTGTGTGGTGGGGTCAGCTCAGTCGCACATCCCCCACTGTGTCTCAGGTGCTGTCCTGTGTAGGACCATGGGTTGGTGCAGGATGTCGCATCTCACAGTGTGGCCAGCTGTCTGGTCCTCTCTGTAAGATGGGCCCTTCTAGCCGGGCTATCATCTTCTGAGCTTGGTGGGCCCAGGTATACTCCACTCAGTTCTTCCTCCTTCCTTTGTTTCAGCTTCCTTTTGGGTGTGGTGTGGTGGATCAGTTCCTCTCCCACACCAGATGTCTGTAGACAATACTTCTAAGCAAACAAAAGGTGATAACCTGAGTTACACCCACTAGTAAGTAGGTACTCAAAATATATCCCATCTGAATCCCGCCATATTAACAAAACAGATCAATCAAAATCCAAACCCACTTCCATCAAATTGAGTCTGACAGTAACCCCATATAAGGTTTCTAAGACTAACATCTTTGTAGGAGTTACTGATGTGTTTCAACCATTGACCTTGAGTTCAGCAGTTCAATGCTTACTAGACAGAATTTTCTTCAAAATGGGATTATAACTACAGCTGTGGAGGTTATATTTGACAATAAACCATAAATGGAAGCCTATGGCTAGAAGGGAGCCCTGGTAGTGTAGTGGTTATGTGTTGGGCTGCTTTACCGTGAAGTGAGCGGTTCAAAAGCACCACCAGTGGCTCTGAGGGAGAAAGAAATGTTAAGAGCACAGTCTTGCAAACTTCCAGGGGCACATCTACCCTGTCACACTGGGTTTCTATGAGTCAGAATTGACGCAAAGATAACGAGTTTATTTTTTGTTTATAGCCATATTAAGAAGTTAATTACTCTGTACCCTAAAATATTTATGTAACAATTGGGCTCAATGCATCAAACTATTACTCAGTCTGATGACTTCTACTCATCTTTCAGGATTCACATCAAAATTCTGGTCTGAAATGCCTTTTCCAACCCCACTTTTGTGATTCCCCTTCATATTGCTTAGTAATTATTGTAGATATTTCTATTTTCACTAAATCTCCAAAGGCACATCCTCTAGTACTTCTCTGGCATAGATTACATATAACCATTCACTCGTGGTGTGGTTGCAGGTCCCTTGGTGGTGCATCATAAGCATTCTGATGCTAACTAAAAGGTTGGCAATTTGAACCCATCCAGTGAGTTTGTAAAGACAGAATTTAGTAATCTGCCCTCATAAGGACTACAGCCTAGAAATCCCTCTGGGGCTTGGAGTCACTGTGGGTCAAAATGGGCTTGTCAGCATCTAACATCAATGGTGCTGATGTGGTGCACATAGGTTCACTGGCTCATATGCCTAGACACTTTCAGTCCACTTCACCAAACGCTTTCAATATGGGACATTCCCTTGAGGAGGCTCATGCACGGAGTGGACAAGACAAGTATAGCCACTGATTTAGATGTTAATCTAAAATGTGCTCCGGGCTGCCCTTTATTTGTCAAAGATTTCTGGCATATTATCTGAGCACGGATCAAACTGGAGTCTTTGAGGCAAAGACACAATTAGACGCTTTGCTGGTAAGCGTGCCAACAACGCCTTTGCTTCTGGTCACACTACAGAGTGCAGAACCCAGGTTATGCTCTCTAGAAGATGGAACGCCTTTTCAAGAAGTAGTTTGAGGGCTGACCGAACCACAACCTACTGAGTTGCTGTCAATTCTCATTTATACACCCTGAGTCTCAGAGAAACCAGGGCTTCCACTCAGACTAGTATCCCAGAGGGCTTCTAATGACTGAAGGAAAGGCTTCCTTTCAAGATGCCTCGAGCTTCACTTGAACATTTGAACCTTTAAATATCAATCAAGTGTGTAAGTTATTTGCACAACCTAGGGACTTGATGGGAGCTCTGGTGGCATACTGGGTTATGAGTTGGGCTGCTAACCACAAGGTATGCCACTGGAAACCACCAGCTGCTTCTTGGAAGCATGATGCAGCTTTCTACTCCCATAAAGATTTACCATATCCAAATACTTTGATTTTGGGGCAGTTCTACTCTGCCCTATAGGATCACTATGAGTCCGAATTAATAATTAATTAATTAATCCATCTGTATTTGTCTAGGTATTTTAGAGAAACAAATCCACAGAAACTCATGTGTAAGACAGTTTTATATAAAGGTTAAGTACGCATCAAGAAAACATCCCAACCCCAGTGCTGCCTAAGTCCACAAGTCCAACATTAACCCATTAACTCATATGTCCGACACCAATCCATAAGGTCCTCCTCCATCTCACAAAACAGATGCAATGATGCGGACTGCAGGAAGAAAGCTGAGTCAGTGAATGTGTAAACATCTTGGCGCTGGCAGGGGTCTCCACAGGGGTGCTTTAGCACGCAGGACTGTGTTGGGGTAGGTCCATGGGGTTTCTTCTCAGGGATGTTAGGCAGGAAGTAAGCCTTGCCAGCTGAAGCAGGGACCTGGCTAAGGCAGTTGCACCCTGGTGTGACCATCAGAAAGCAAGAGACCCGAGAGTTAGAAAGGTGAGGCTCACTGAGCCATTTATCCCCCCGCCCTTCAATGAGCCCCACATGTGCTTATCGGCCAGATTGGCACAATAAACTAACTACCTCACCATCTAAACCTGACTGTTGACATCTATTGACTATACACAAGTTTATGGAAGGGACTTCTGGGACAATGGTAAACTAGGCAGAAACATTACACAAACCCTCTAGAACAGAGACGGGAGAGATGAAACTAAACACATATGGATGGAAGTCCTGCGTTTCAGAGGACAAGTCAGAGCAATAGGTTGACTATGAACTAGGACAAGAAGCTGAACAAAGTAAGTGAGCAGAGAGATGGGCAAGTGTCTGGCTGGCTGGCTGTGGCATGGTCATCTTTAAATTGTGCAAAATTGTATTGAGACAATGGGCCGCCACAACAATAGTAGGGAATGAGAAAGGTAGAATCCCCCCATGCTTCCCAACACCCTCTTGGTAAACAGAAGTGTGACCAAAATCCACCCTTGCCCACCCAGTGAACAGTGACATGCCCACTCCTACACAGCCACTGTTCTACCTGAGGTCAGAGCCACGTCTTTATAAATTGCCTGCAGGTACAGCACCTGAGAATCTGTAGGCTGTTGAGCGAAACCTAGGAAGAATGAGAACTATTTCCATAACCAGCTGATCTGAAACCAAACTAATTCCCTTCTCAAAGTAGCATCTTGACCTCAGTCACCTTCTGAACCAGCACAAATGACTCCTAAATAAGGAGCCTTGACCTAGACCCTGTCTAGGCTGGCAGGAAATCCACATAGGATCAAGTGCCTCACCCCCACCCCTTTCCACTCCCCTCTGGGAGCTCCTTAGCTGCGAGAGGGTACTGATGACAACTGGAGGCCCGCTCCCTATCGTGTTTTCCCTTTGTCTTATTTTACACTTGCCTTATTTAAAAATATTTTAAAATTTCCATCTCTGTTTCCTTTGTTAAATTCTTTCTGTTTACATTTTCTTTTTTACCTTCCCTTCATGCTACTTTTTAGTTCCTTTTTCTCTTTCCACAGACTGAAATTTTGTTTATTGTATTTCTGTTGTATTTTTTTCTCACATTCCTTTCCTTGTAATTATTTTCCTTTCCTAATTATCCATTTTAGAAATTAAACTCATTTTTATTTGTTTTCCTGTTTTCCTCTGCTTGGATTTTTCTTTTTGCTGATTTTGTATATGTTTGTTTCTCTTGAATATTTCTCTCTCTTTGCTCTACTTGAAGGGATATAATAACCATGGCGACATGGGCCACCACACCTGTATCTCTTGTAGTCCTGCTGTGCCTTTGGATCATTGATATGTAGCAACCAAAAACAGCCAAATCTACCCTCAGTGTTGAAATTAAATGAATATGTAAGAGCCAGTTTCACCTTACAAGAAGAGTTAGCTTCTTATGTCATCCTGGCTGATAAACACATGTGGGGCTCATTGAAGGGCGGAGGGATAAATGGCTCAGTGAGCCTCACCTTTCTAACTCTCGGGTCTCTTGCTTTCCGATGGGCACACCAGGGTGCAACTGCCTTAGCCAGGTCCCTGCTTCAGCTGGCAAGGCTGACTTACTGAAAGACACCCCCAAGGAGAAGCCACATGGATCTACCCCGTTGCAGCTCTGGGTGCTGGAGCACCTGTGTGGAGACCCCTACCAGCGCTGAGATGTTTACACATTCACGGACTCAGCTTTCCTCCTGCAGTAAGCATTGTTGTGTCTGTTTTGTAAGATGGAGGAGGACCTTGTGGATTGGTGTTGGACATATGAGTTAATGGATTAATGTTGGACTTGTGGGTTTGGGCAGCACTGGGTTGGGTTATTTTCTTGATGCGCACTTAACCTTTACATAAAAATCTCTTATACATGAGTTTCTATGGATCTGTTTTTCTAAAGTACCCAGACTAAAACACAAGAAAAATAAAAAGGAGTTCTTCAGATAGAGAACTAACACATAAACTGACCTGATTTTAGCATACATGGCAATTGTGGTAGGTAGGGTTATTGTGCCATCCTGGCCAATAGGAACATGTGGGATTAGTCAGGTCACAATTTGATTGGAGAGCAAAGAGATTAAATGGCTAGGCAAGGCCAGCAGCCCTCTCTCTCAAACTCTCTTGTGATTGGACCAGTGTGTGGCTGCTTTAGCTAGTCCTCTGCCTCAACTGTGAGTTATACCTGTGGGACAAGCCAACCTGTGGATCCTATCACTAGAGTGTGAGGTTCCTTGGAGAACTGCTTTGTTGCACTGTTGGTGTGTACCTTGTTTGAGCATGAGGCTGGTGGATCCTGTTGCCTTGCATTGCTTGAGTTCATTAGCCCATCCAGGCCTTCTTCACTAAGCACCTGAACTGCTGACTCTTGGTGAGCTGCCCTGCTGTTTGTTGCCTGTGGTGGACTCTGGCTACATTGCCTAAGGGAAAACTCAGCCGTCTGCTTCCTTAACCTTGGACACCACGGCCCTCGTGAGTTGAAGGATTTCCAGTGTATTACCTGTTCCATAAAGTGAGTTGAACTGAGCCTTCTGTATTGCTGTGTGGACTAATTAGATTTTATATTCCTGAGTGCTGTATAAGTCTATCTATCTATCTATCTATCTATCTATCTATCTATCTATCTATCTATCTATCTATCTGTTATCTACACTCTTAGTGTCCTGGTTTTGTTTCTCTAGAGAACCCTGCTGAACACAACTGGGACCAGGAGTGGTTCTAGAGAAACAAGATCATAAATATGGGCTTCTTAATTTGGTTCTCCAGCATGATTAGGCTTAACAGCACTGATAATTGTGTCTGCATCCCTAAAGGCAGTCAGTCTGTGGCTAATTCTGCCACTCTTACTAGAGAGGGTGGTGCTGATCCATGGTCTGCACTGGTAAAGCTCATATTCACAACATCACCACCAAAAGATGACGTGCTGGTGAGGAGAGGCTCTGGGTGATCACGCGTTTGATATTTCCCAGCAGTTTACCAGGATGAGAAGTAGAGGGAAGCTGGTTGGCTGGTCCTCCTTACAATAGAAAATGTGATCAAGGAAAAGAATAATCTCAGACCCTCAGAAGCACATGTCAAGTGCCGAATAACAGACCTAAAAGCTTCTGCATGTGCTATAAAGGAGAGTCTTCTCTCCTCTAGTGATAGAGCTGACATTGCCGCAAACCAAATCCAGAGTCTCGTATGAATACCTGAATTACAGTGTAAGCTGAATTGAAGGTCTAGAGCAGTGTATGGTATTAAAGTAAGGGCATTAATCAGAAATAATTGGGACCCTGAAACATCAGAATGGGAACATATGGGCTGATGATCCAGATAGGAGGATATTGGGCCGCTGTAGTCCATTGAGCCACCCCAGTGAATGGATCCACCCCTCCCACCTGGGGGATTAGTCTGTTATCAGTAAAACAACCCACACTTGAGCAGATTGACCAAACTGTGAAAGCTGAAATGCCAGGTGGGGCTACATATGTAATATGCCTTATAAGAGATTGTTGCGAGCCCAGGAAACACACCCACCATCCATTATTTCCTCTGGACTTGTAACTAAAATTCTCAGATAGTTTCTAAAGGTGAGGTTTAGATGATGACTCAGGAAGAAGTGCTTTATATTTATAAGGATCTGCTGGAGTTTTCCAATACATACAAGCAGAAGCCTGGGGAATATCCCTGGGAATGGTTGTTAAGGGTGTGGGGTACTGCTGCAAGGAATGTAACATTAGATCAGTCTCAGTTTCTTGATATGGGGCCCCTAAGTGCAGATTCTTCTTTCAGTGTCTCAGCATGCGAGGTTACGATAGGATCTAATTGCTTATTTGGTTGGTTCACTGAAGCATGGGCTGCCAGATGGCTCAGAGCAGACAAACTTGCTACACTGTAGAAGGCATCCCAAGGTTAGGGATATTGTACGTTGGAGTGGATCTATCAGAATAATCCCATCAACCCCCAAAAGGGAGTGTCCTGAGGACCATAAGAGGCATGTCTGTGAAGTGGATCCCAGCATCTCTGAAGACTCCTATAATTGCTATTTTATGTGCACCAGGAATAACAGTGGTAACTGCCCTAAGTGAACTCCAGCATTGGCCTACAATGAGGCTGATTGGGCCCTCTGGTGGTAGGGGGCAGGTGTCAGCACTGAATCGACAGAGACGGGTGGGTGTGGTTATCATAATGGATACCAGGTGTCTTGTGAGTGGAATGACTTCGTGTATTAGCTGTTCCATGGAATGATTTGAACTGAGCCCTCTGTACTGTTGTGTGGACTAATTAGCTTTTATACTCCTGAGAGCTGTATAACACCCCCCCTCTCTTTCTCTCTCTCTCCATATGTATACAATCATAAGTGTCCTGGATTTGTTTCTCTAGAGAAGCCTGCCTAACAGAACAATTGCAATTAAAATGAATCTAAACTTGGCAAAGTCAAACACCAGGGATGGCTTCTGGGCTTGACAGGCAACATGTCAGACTATTGGTTCAAGTTCAAAGAACTAGAAGTCAATTAACCAGAAGCAAGGTCCAAACTGGGCAAAAAGCAAATAAGCATTCCTACACTGTCCACTTATATAGGAAGTGTGCCACAGCACTGAGGAAACTGCATCAGCGTTGTAACCTGAGTAAGAAATTTGCATTCAATACGAATCTTCTTACAACTCATTGTGCAACATCTATGACATTATGGAATTGATTGGATCATAGGCATTACTAGGCTTTAAGTGCCAAACCATTGGGAATTCTGGCGCAGATAAAGTGACACCAAACCTAACTATCACGGCTGTTTCTTTCAATTTGGCACCTGTACACATCTCCTTAAACCATACATGATCTCTAAATCAAGATAATGTTAAAGTCCTACTTGAAGCTAAAGTGATATAACTAACACATATACAGAAGAAAATGCACTCACCCATTTACATTTTAAATTTGTAAATGAACAAAATATTTGGTGCCTTCATACAAGGAGAAATATGTGTAACAATCACAGTCCCAAGTTCTGTAACTGCTCAGATGGTCATAGCTGATATTTAGAACTACCTTCTTTTACCACCCATTCCCTATCCTCTTAGTCCTCAGCAAGCACCTCACCTCGTTGTGCTTTATGACCTGGTAAGGTAACCAAACCTTCATTGCTGAAAAGTCTTGGCCAAGAGTAGTCATGTAAGACTTGGGTTACTGTAGTTTACCATTGACTGTCGTCACAAGACTTGGTAATTATAAGGAATCACCTGGCCCCCAGATAATGTTCGTCTTTACATGAATTATCCACTACCAAGCCAATTTCCCCTTGGTAATCAGAATCAAGTGCATATGGCCACAAGAACAGGAAGTAAAAATATTGCTAGTGAGTAATTAAAAGTAACAGTAAGTTGTGTCACTCATAATTTCACCCCTTGATTACTGGACCCATGAAGACAGGTGATTGGAGAAACAGCACTATATATTGGATTATGGTTTAAAGGATATATATATATATAATCTCCTCATAAAGAACATTGTCCCAACACTGAAAAGTATTGCCATCTGGCTGTACTATAATTGTGTCCTTAGAAGGCTATTTCAAACCAGCTATTGTTCAGGTTGATGGGAACCATGGAAAATCCACTGGATTCCATGAACATGGCCTCTATCTGAAATTCATTTACTATCAAGCAAATCTCACACTCTAAGGTGATGCTGTCTGGAATGCCATATATTTTGTGTGGGATAAGGCATTCTGAAAATCCATGGGTGGTAGAAGCATTTTTGGTCAAAAAGTACTTTTGGTAGAAGCGTTACATGCTGGGAAGGCAAGTCTATATCTGTAGTGTCCATTCTTGTAGAAACACAACACTGCCCTTTCCATGATGGAAGTGGTCCGATATAATCAATTTGTCACCAGCTGTTTGATCTCCTTGCCTCATATCTTTGTCTCAGTGTTGGTCTTTGCTGATGGCATGTTGGACATTCAGCAGTGTCAGTAGTTAAGTTGGCCCTGAGTGGAGGTCCATGTTGTAGAGTTCACACATAATCTCCATTTCTGCCATCCTGGATGTTTTGTTCACCAACCCATTTGGCAATGACAGGAGTGACTGTGGAAAGAGGATTTCTAGTTTTCAAAGAATATGTCATCCTATCTAGTTGATTGTTAAAATCCTCCTTTACAGAGGTAATGTTTCGGTGAGCATTCAATGAGACACTCACAAATATCTTCATATTTTTGGTCTATCAGAGAAGTCTATCCATGGGCCTCTTCCCTATTCTTCCTTCACACCATTTTTTCAATCATGCTCCTTCCAAACTCCTGACCATCTGGCCAAACTACTTTCCAGTGTAGAGTTGCACATCTGATTATTTATCCTTCAAAGCAAAATTAGCAACCAGGTGAACTACCCCAAGTGCTGGTGATAGAAGGCTTTCACTTCATCCATGTCTTATAAGGGAGGTTCCAGAAAGGAACCATACTGCTGCTGTGGCCACATTGAGAGGGCCTGCCTATCATGCAGAAACATCTGGAAACTCAGCACAGACTTTCCCTT
Organism: Tenrec ecaudatus; assembly: GCF_050624435.1. Taxonomy (NCBI): domain Eukaryota; kingdom Metazoa; phylum Chordata; class Mammalia; order Afrosoricida; family Tenrecidae; genus Tenrec; species Tenrec ecaudatus. The sequence continues at coordinate 137,036,531 of NC_134532.1, forward strand.
CTTCAGTCAATTGATCACGAGGAACTCCTTATGAGGTCACAGGTGCAGACTGGGAGAAGGAAGGTACTGAGAGAAGAGTGAAACGCAAAAGCATTTGGGCTACTTCTTCATGAACGTATGTGTCCCTTTGGGTCCTGCTTGAGTCCAGTCTTACAATACTACTTCAATTTAATGATGGAGTGCTACTGAGCTCCCACTTTATGACTGTGGGGATCATATAATACCCAGCTGATGATGAGCGGCTCAGGTGTCAAGATGACATTGTGGCCATGGGGAGAATTCATTCTCTGCAGAGGCTTGGAAAGAAACCAAAAACGTTCTCAAAAGAGGATGGAAGGTCTGTAATTCACCAATCAGAGCCTGCCAAAGTTTCCCATAGCTATCTGCTGCTGACACTTCAAGTACCATCTGAACATCGGGCCCAAGTGGCAGAGCAGCTTGAAGCCGCTGCCGAGCCTTCTCATGTTTTGAATCATGATCAATAGCCAGGAATAGCATGCTCAAACAAGGAACATGTTGCCTCCCAAATCCAAAAGTATTGTGTCTCCTTTTCAGTTGTAGGAGGGACCAGATGCAATAACATAACCCCCATTTCCATAGGATTGTTTCACCATGCCCCACACCACTGGATCCCAGGAAATCTCATTGAGGTTGAAAGGGTCTAAATTTTTGTCAGAGTAATCTCCCACTCTAAGCGCACAGACATTTTACTAATAAGTTTACCAACGACAGTTGTTGATATTTCTTTAATCCTGGGTCCAATCAGCATGTCATCACTGTGACAGAGCAGTAGAGCCTCCATAGGAGGGAAAGGCAATCAAGGGCTCTGTAGACAGGAGACACATCTATCTGAAGTAAGAAGGTGAAAGTGGGTCATTGCCCTTTCCAGCTGAAGGCAAACCACTTCTGGAGATCCTTTCAGTCCAGAATTGAGAAAAGGGCATCCATCGGAGTCATAGGAGGCGGCATACCAGTTACCAAGGGAAGTGTTCATTTGCTCACACAATGATGTCGCCTCTGGAAAAGCAGCTGCAAACAGAGTCTCCACCAGATTAAGTTCATAAACCATTGTTATGCTCAATGGTCCATCTGATTTTTGTAGGCCAAATACATGGGGAGTTCCATGGGGATGTAGTGGGATTCCCAAGCCCTCCCCACCCCCAGCCTTCAACCCCTCTGCATCCTTCAAGTCTAACCTCTGCGATCCCTAATCTCTGAAATCACTAATCTGTGATCCCTGTAGGAAAGTGACACTGCTTTTTGTTTGCTATTTTCCTCGGCAGAAGCAATACTAATGGCTTTCCACTTAGCTTTTCTTACTATAATAGCCCCTAATCCACAGGTCAAAGATTCAATATGGGATTCTGTCCATTGCCATGTCTATGTCAATTTTGCATTCTACCCTGGGGAAATGACTCAAGGTGCGTCAGACCCACAGGACCCAGTGTGAGACATGCCTGAGCTTGGCGTCCATTAGTAACTTGATTGATATGCCTCTGATCTGACTGCTGGCTCTTCAAACTATTTTTGGATCTCCTGGAATCCATATCGATTCAGAACCAGGGGTCCAGAAATCCCAGAAAAGTCTGATTATTTCCTCTTCCCCAGTGCACAGTCACTCTTGTAGAAAGGCCACTGAGTCCTTTGGGGAGATCTGGGAGGAAGACTAACAGTATCAACCTTTTGTGGGGCTTCGACGTCTTTCCTCAAAGACACCCGCCTCCCCTTCAGGGGGTTGGTGGGGCGAGGAAGGGAGGGTTCTATAAGCAAAGAATTGGAGTAATTCTGGTAAGTCTGTTGGTCACCAGACCTAGACTTTTTTCTATTTGTACAGATCTAGTATATCTCTCCCTGGTTTCTCAACTATGTCACTCTTAGAGACACCTGCCTGACTGAGTAGCCAGGACCGTATAGCCATTTATCAGACTACTCCAATGACTACTTTGCTGTCCGTTACCATAGCCCACTTTGCTTTTGTCAATTAAATGCTGCCGTGTAGCCTCTGTCAATACAGGACCCCATCAGCCCCATTATAATTAAGAGTCTTAATTCCACCGGGACAGTTCCCACGGTCAAATATGACTTTCTTAGAATAGCAATCACAGCGGTCTTCAAAGATGCATGGGCTCCCTTCGCCAACTTGTTCCTCACTGTTTCGATAAAGGGGACCCAGTGCTGTAATGGTCAGGCATTGGTCTGTTAGCTGCAAGGTCAGCAACTTGAAACCACCAGATACTGAGTAAGAAAGATGTGGATTTAACTATAACTCCTGTAAATGGTTAAAAATCTCAGAAACTCCCAGGGACTGTGCTACCCTCTCCTACCAGGGAACTATGAATTGGCATTGGCTTGATGGAAGTGAGTTTGGATTTGGGTCTGGTTGTGGTATACAGCATATCCTCTATGTGAATGTATAGGTCTATCCTGATAAATCCACTCTAACATATCGATTTCCCTAAGCTTCTTTATGCCTTTTTCTTTTCTAGTATATCAAGGTAGGTTTCATACTTCAACTTGACTTAATGTAGACCATTTCACAATCCCTGCTTCTGTGAACCAACCAAGTATTAAATCCTCTCCTAACCTTTCTAGCTGAAATTGAATGAATAATCTGTGTTTAATGGACCCATAATACAAATTCAGACTGATGCGATCTTAATGTTTCTCGCACCATTCTCCCACACCCTTAAAACCCGTCCCCACACATATTTTCTAGGTTCCTGGTTGTGTACATCAGAAAGCTCTGGCAGTTCGTTAGGACCATAGCGCATCTCTCCCTGGGCCACAGGTTAAAAAGCAGTAGCCGCGTTCCTGAAGAAAGAGGTCACAGTCGATTTCCAGAAAGATTACCGCCTTGGGAACCCCATAAGGCAATTATTCTGTCAGAATGGGATGGCATCAGTCAGAATTGAATTGATGGCTATGAATTTGATTTGGTTTTTATAGGGTACCAAGGTGAGAATTCTCATTAAGAAATTAGAGAAAATCAAACTAAAAACGTCTTTGCCATATAGATTAATGTTGATATTGAAAGGCCACAGGAGCTTGCTCAGCAGGAGGATATAAACAGAACCTGTCAAAGATGAATGCTAGAAACACCAATTTCCCCTTTGAAACAGTACATACCAGCACACCACCTTCAAGCTCCACAGTCCCACCAACTCAAATAGTCTCGACTTCTGAAGATGCCCTTTGTGACTCTTGGGCCCTAGTGTGAGGAAGATCGCAAAGAGTGGCTCTTTCGTGGCACTGTTTTATTGAATGGCTGTTGCTAAACTCTCGCCCTAGCAAGCCTTGGATTTTCCAGAAAATTCCCATTACTGATGATCCCATTGGACTGTCATGCAGCCAAGGTGTTAGAGTACTAAGCATTGGTGTTTTCAACAAGGACAATTGTGTCAAAATGAGGAACACAGTTATAATGGGTTTACTGCTTCCAAACTCAGTGCTTCCTCTACTTCTCCCTCTTGCTGAGAACTGCCTTTGCCAGGTGAAATGCAGAGAGGAGTCCCGGGTGGAAATCAATAACCTGTGTGGGAGGCATGTGCCACTTGACGCCCACACTCCAGCTGAGGAACTGATCAACCCAGTAACGTCATCTCACTGCTAGCCTACCAGATTCCTGGTGAAGGGAAGCCAGGGTGACGGCACGTGCTCACTGGGGCCTGGTTCCTCTAGCAGTGCTTACCAGCTTCCAAGTCCCCAGAAAGTCCCTTCCATAACCGCCTAGAAGTGACAGAGATTCAGGCGAGCAGGACTGAGTGGTTTAAGTCTGCATTCGTAGTCTGTATTGGAGATGCTAATCTCTGGGTGAGCAGATGGTGGGGCAGGTGTTGGACACAGCCCTATTTCCTGTAGAGAATCATCTCACAGAGTAAAGCTGAGCAGTGCCAAGGGGGGAGCTGAAAGAACAGCTTAATGGCCCCTGGAGATTCGGTCATACTTTATAAAATTATGTACACATCCCATTTTGGTCATGGCCAATGTCTATTGGTAAAAACAGCACAGCCAAAGTATTCTTTTGCTTTTAATAACTCATATATATTCATATATATTTATATTTCTGATTATCTTCATTTCCTCAGCAAAGAGAGAAATAAAAATATTGATCTATAAAATAAGCGGATGATAACACAATGCCAAAAATAGCTCATGTTAAGTGCAAGAGGTGAAGCTTGGAAGCAAGCTAAATTGCAGCAACTTATTTGACCCAACAGTTTAAATACAAGACTTGCCATAAAATAATTTTTGAATATGCTTCTCGCTTTCAGTTCACTTTTTAAAAACTACTCTATATACACATATCCAGTTGTAACACTTGACAGTAGCATTATGGGGCATGGTATGACTTTGGTACACATTGAAAATATGGATGGCTAACGGCTGTAAATAATACTCCTTCACCAGTTAGAGCACTGTACAGTCAGGTGACCAGCCACCTGTTCCCGTCTATGACCCCGCCAGAGTCCCCAAAGTCCTTTCCAGCGCCATCGAAGCGAGCAGGACAGACCAGGCTCACTGAATCCAGATGGTGTTTCCTCTCTCGGTTCTCCTGGGTTCCACTGTCAGCTCCCCAAACGTGGAAAAAAACTGCTCCATTTCTTTCTGCAGCATGTCGTTTCTTTTCTCGGCATCTTCTTTTGCTCGCTCAGCATTTCGCATTTTTATTTCAATCATCGTGAATTTTTTCCTTTCTTGATCCAGTTCATCGTGTAGGCTCATCATTTCTGTCTCCAAAGTCAAGTTTCGCTGCTCTAAGCTGCAAAGGGTGGAGTGAGGGGAGAAGAAATAAAGTGATGTTAAACATTTGAAATGTAAGAGGGATCGAAATATATTAGTAATCTCCAACTCTGCAATGCTTAGGAACCTTTGGATCAGGTCCTTCAGCCCCAAGCAAGGCCCGGTTGTTGAAAAGGTGTTCTTTGGTTGTATTTTCAAAAATACGTGCTTGGGTGATTTACTGTAAGTGTAGCAACCAAGTCCCAAGGCATTGCCTGGAAGCTGGACCACGTGCCCGGCTGGCATTTTATTATTATTAAATGCTTTACTGGGGGCTCTTGCATCTCTTATCAGAATCCATACGTTTATCTATTGTGCCAAGCACATTTGTACATATGTTGCCATCATCATTTTCAAAGCATTCTCTTCCCACTTGAGTTCCTGATATCAGCTCCCCATTTCTTCCCCTTTCCTCCCCTGCCTGCCCTCCCTCTTGAACCCTTGATAAGTTATAGATTATTATTTTCATATCTTACATTGTTCTTCATCTCCCCTCACTCACGTTTCCTTGTTCATCCCCCTGGGAGGGGGTTCTAGGTTGATCCTTGTGGTCAATTCCCCCTTTCTCCCTCTACCCTCCTCTAATCCTCCAAGGATCTCTACTCTCATTGTTGGCCCTGAGGGGTTTTGTGTATCCTGGATTCCCTGTGTTGTGGGCTCTTATCTTTAGCAGTGTGTATGTTCTGGTCTAATCTGATTTGTAAGGTAGAATTTAGGTCATGATTGTCGGGGGAAGGAAGCACCAGAGAACTAAAGGAAAATTGTGTGTTTCATCAGGGGTATACTGCACCCTGACCAGCTCATCTCTTCTTTGTGACCCCTCTGTGAGAGGATGTCCATTTGTCTACAGATGGGCATTTGGTCTCCACTCGATGCCCCACCTCCCCTCCATGCACATTGGGTATGATTTTGTTCTGGGTCTTAGATGCCTGATACCTGATCCCACTGACACCTCATGATCACACAGCCTGGTGTGCTTCTTCCATGTGGGCTTTTTTGCTTCTGAGCTAGATGGTCCTTGTTTATATTCAAGCCTTTAAGACCCCAGATACTTTATCTTTTCATAGTCAGGCACCATCAGCTTTCTTCACCACATTTGCTTATGTACTCATTTTGTCTTCAGCGATCATATTGGTAAGGTGAGCATCACAGAATGCTGGATTATTAGAAAAAAAGTATTCTTGTGTCAAGGGAGTACTTCAGTTGAGCCTTAATGTCCATCTCCAACCTTAATTCTTAACATATAGATATGAGTACATAGATCAATGTCCCTCTCATTATATAAAAATAAATTTTCATATATACATGTCTGTATTTAGACCTCTACAAACATCCTTTGCCTCCTGGTTCTTTCCTCTATTTCCTTTTATTTCTCTCTTGTCCCACCATCATGTTTGGCCATCATTCGGGTTTAGTAATTCCTCGTTGCTACATTGCACTTGATTAAGTCCCACTGGGCATCCTAGGCCCTTCTCTCCATTGATTTTAGTTCACTTGTTGTTTCCTTATCCTTGGGTTGGTTTCTGCCACCCCCTTTCTCCCACCTCCCCTTCTCCTGTATCCCCTCAGAACAATTTAACATGGAACAAATGAGTCAGCACAGAGAAGGCAGAGAGGCCCATGTTATGCAGCTCACAAATGGCAAGAGCTGGCTGTGGCTCACTCCAGAAGGCTTCCTGGAGACAATACATGTCAACTTGATTCTACTCAATAAAAGGAACAAAATGTGAAGAAGTTGGAAGAAGCAGGAGAACAATGGTACTAGTCCCCCCAACCCTCTTTCCCCCCACTCATTTTCTACCAAATGAGTACTACTGGTAGCAAAACTGGCATTGCTAGGTTGAGCTCACTGCTAAGACTATATTTTCCAAATTGTTTTTTTTTCTGTCATGTTAAAAGCAGCCCTTACAGTGTCAAGAGAGGTGGAGATTGATTACATTTGTTAAATTAGTAATCAACCTGAAATTAATAACGGAGGTCACCCAAATAATGTTATCCTCAATTTGACCTTCCTTCCAAGATACTGATATATCTTAATAAATACATATTTGAGATCTCTAAAATTGATAGCTGTATTCTTTTGAAAAGTGTAACTTGTGGCAACTTCCTTAGAACACAGCGACTGTGATTTCTACAGATGTTAGATCTAAATTATATGAAACTGTATAAAAGTACTTGCTGATTAGAAAGTATTTGTTTACTAGATAGATGCATTTTGGTAAAATTGACTTTGTATGTCTCCTGTGGTAACACATTGGGTTGCTAACCATGAGGTCTGCAGTTTGAAACCACCTGCTACTACTTGGAAGAAAGACGAGGGTTTCTATTTCTGTAAGGCAGTGGTTCTCAACCTTGCTAATGTCGTGACCCTTTCATACTGTTCCTCATGTGGTGGTGACCCCCAATCATAAAGTTATTTTGTTGCTACTTCATAACTGGAATTTTGCTACTGTTATCAATCAGGCAATTCCTGTGAAAGGGTCGTTTGACCCCCAAAAGGGGTCGTGACCCACAGGTTGAGAACTGCTGCTGTAAAGCGTTACAGTCTTGGAAACACACGGGCAGTTCTGCTTTGTCCTGTCAGTGGCTATGATTTGGAATTGACTCAGTAGCATGAGTTTGGTTTTGGAGTTTATTATAAGTTACAGTAAATCCTCTGTGACATCTTTGAGTTTATCAGACTACTGAAGGTGGAAAGGTTAGTACTTGTATAGTTTTTAGCAACTTTATAATTTTGATGAAAATTAAGACCTTACTTTGTTATTATTTCAAACAATGAGCCTGTGTGTTTATTTCATCCAAATGACAAAAATACTTAAAATGCATTTCTCCACATTCTACAAGTAGCTAGGATTGACAAAATAACCCCTATATTATTCACTAGTATTTCATATGTAATCCTTCGCAATTTAAGGTTAAATACATGATTGTATGCATTTTAAAAATCAAGAAACTGGCTGTGCTGACTGCCAGGCAGAACTATTCTATTATATATTGTCTTTTCTTCCTAAAGTTATTGTTTTATAACTTAAAAATAAGTAATTCCAGAGAAAACTTAACCTTAAATTAAAAGAAGAAATTTCATGAAATAATGCATTGGTAAATTTATATGCATCAAGCATTTGCATGAAATTTCCAGGAACTTACTGACTTAATTGAATGCAGAAAAATCCTTCCAATGCAAACATAGAACTATTAGAAAAGTATTCAAGAAAAATAATTTTTAAAGCATAGCTCATGAGGTGCCAGAAGGGAAAAACAAGTGGTTCAAAACCAGTCGGGAGAGGGGATGGGAAGACTGGTAGGGAATGACCAAGGACAAGGTAACTGAGAGGAATTACTAGAACCAGAATGAAGGCTGAACATGGTAGTGGGACGGGAGGAAAGTGTGAGGAAATAGAAGAAAGGAGTAGGAGGCAACGGGCATACATAGAAGCCTAAATACAGACATGTACATATGTAAATATATTTATGATTATGGGGGAAATAGACCTATGTGCATATATTTATAATTTTAGTAGTAGGGTAGCAGGTGGACATTGGGCCTCCTCACGCACACTCCCTCAATACAATAGCACCTTGCTCAGTTAAACGGTCATTCCATGATACCCACCTTCGCGACATGTGTGTTGTGCATAAGCAAACATGGTGAAGAAAGCTGATGGTGCCCGGCTATCAAAAAGATGTAGCGTCTGGGGACTTAAAGGCTTGAAAGTAAACAAGTGGCCATCTAGCCCAGAAGCAACAAAGCTCACACGGAAGCCCCACACCAACATGTGTGATCATGAAGGGCCGAGGGACCAGGTTTCAAACAACAAAGGGGGGGGAATCATATCGTGAATGAGGAGAGTATGTGATCGGGACCCAATGCCCATCTGTAGACAGCTGAACATCCCTTGCAGAGAGGTAGTGGGGAGGAGATGAGTCAATCAGGGTTCAGTGCAGCAACAATGAAACTCAAAACCTTCCTCTAGTCCTTGAATGCTCCCCCCTCCCCAATTATCATGATCCCAATTCTACCTTGTGGACCTGGTTAGACCAGAGGATGCATAGCAGTGCAGTAGGGATCTGGAAACACAGGGAACCTAGGACAGATGAACCCCTCAGGAGCAGAAGTGAGAGTGGCGACACCAGGAGGGAAGGGGGTGTAGAAAGGGAGAACCGAACTTGGGGATCTATATGTAAACCTCCTCTCTGGGGGATGGGCAACAGAAAAGTGGGTGAGGGGAGACGCCTGGCAGTGTAAGATAGGATAGAGTAATAATTTATAAGTTATTAAAGGTTCATGAGGGAGGGGGGGGAGCAGAGAGGGAGTGGGAGGGAAAAAAAGGAAAATGAGCTGATTCCAGGAACCTAAGTGGAAGGCGAATTTTGAGAATGATGAGGGCAACGAATGTATAAGGGGGCTTTACTCAATTGATGTATGTATGGATTGTGATAAGAGTTTTATGAGCCATAATAAAATGATTTATATAAAAAAGCATAGTTCAAGGTTATAAGATATTTAAAAATATATCCAGGTATCAGAGCCAAGGGCAAAAAAAAACCTTGGGAATCATACAAAGAATATTGGTCGTCAACAGAAGTCCCAACAACTGGGGACTAGGCTTAATTTTTGCATATTAACAAGATAAAGCCTTCAGCAAAAGAGTTATGAAGCTAAAAGCAATTCCGTGGAGAGATTAGAACAACAATCATCTTTATGAAAGAGTGACTAGAAAAACCTTACTCACTGGCCTCCCTGAGTGGTCGAATCAACAGAGAGGATGAGTGAACTGGAAAACAGGTCTGAGAAAAATCCCACAGAAAGTCATGTCACCCACTGCCATTGACTCACAGTGACCGAGAACCGGTCAAAGAATTACCCAGTGGCTAGTGGGTTCGAATTGGTTTTGTTTGTTGGGGTTAGCCACCCAGTGCACAAGATACCCTCTCACTAGGGTTCCTTAGAATGTCACATAAAAAGAAAAAAATAGACGGTTTCTATAAACTCTCAAACTCACATAATGGAAGCAGTCAGGCATGGTGGAAAGAATGGGAAGATCTTTGAAGGAAGAAAAAAAAGGATAGGAGAATTGGGAAGGGCATAGACAAAGGAACGCTGACGCTGTGATTGATAAATACTTAAGTGCTCAGCTAAAATAAGAAAGTTGGAAAGTTGAAGACTGAAAAAGATACATCTTTCAAAACATAGTCAAGCAAAAACATTATTACAATTTAAGATGCATGGGACACTGCAGTGGTTCTCAACCTTCCTAATGCTGTGACCCTTTAATAGAGCTCCTCATGTTGTGGTGACCTCCCAACCATAAAATTATTTTCATTGCTACTTCATAACTGGAATTTTGCTTCTGTTATGAATCGGGCAACCCTTGTGAAAGGGTCATTCGACCCCCAAAGGGGTCCTGACCCACAGGTTGAGAACCACTGCTCAATAAACTGGATGGACACAGTGGCTGCAACACTGGGCTCCAACACAAGAGTGTGGTGTAGGACCGGGCAGTATTGTGCTCTGTTGTAGAGCGGTGGCCATGAGCCAGAACCAACTCGGTGGCCACTAACAGCAACAGAGCAGCTTACTTTAGTGAGAAGGACTCAGAAGGGACTTGATGCCAGTGGGTGGGTTCCATTGTCTACTTTCCTGCCTCGGGTCAATGGAGCATCTGGCACCTGGGACCACAGTGAATAGAGGATACTAAGCTTGTAGCCCTCATTTTGCCCAGCTTGCTTCTCTGAGAAAATTACTAAGCAAATGTCTACCTTGGCTATCATATAGGAAGTTGTAATTACAATAAACTAAGTTTTTTTCCAAATTGTATTAAAAGATCATTTTATTGGGGCTCTTTTAACAATCCATACATCAATTATATGTAGCACATTTGATATATTTTGACATCATTCTTTTCTAGACATCTACTTTCTATTGAGCTCTTGGTATTGGTTCTTCTTCCCCCATACCACCTTGTGACTCCTTGAGAAATTATAAATTATTATTACTTTCATATCGTACTCCGACCATCGTCTTCCCCCATGGTTTCTGTTGTTTGTCACCCTGGAGGGTGGGGTGGGGTGTGTGTGTGTGTGTGTGTGTGTGTGTGTGTGTGTGTGTGTGTGTTGATCACTGCAATCACTTGCTCTTTCCTCCCTTCCTTTCCCCACTTTCCCGCTACCCGTCTAGGATCAGTATTCCCATTCCTGTTCCTGGATACCATGATTAACTAGGTTTTATCACAACCGCTTCCCCAGAAATCATATTCCCTGCTCTCTGGTATGCATTAAATTGTGCTTCCCTAAAATAGGCTGAAGTTAGCATCTTATCCATGTGCTTGAGCACATGGCCTTGAGCACATGGCCTTGATTAAGAACACATGTTATATGTTTTGTTTGTTGTTAACAGTTAAATTAATGGGGACCTATTCCTAGTCTCTTGAGTGCTGTCTTATAAAATGGGAGAACAGATATAGAAGCAGAGAAAACAAACCAAAAACAACAACAAAAATGGGGGAAGGCACCATGTGAAGATATCTGCCAGCCAGAGAATGGAGAGAGACCACTGAGGCTCCCAGAAACCAGAAGAGACAGGAAGTACCTTCCCCCAGGACAAACAAGGAAACCTGCAGGACTTCCAGCCTTCCAAACAATACATTTTTACTCTTGAAAGCCATCAACTTGGTGGGTTTTTGTTATAGAAGTGCCGGGTCACTAAGGCCCTTCTGACTTAGGGTAGGGGCTCCCTCATCCATGTGCTTGCACGTCACCTCATCCATGTTATCAAAACCTTCGGAGATGGTGGTGAGTTGTTGAATGCCAATGTCATGGTCTGTCCATAAGCCTTCACCTAATTCACCAGTTTTGTTTTAAGTAAAATTAAACAATAAGAAAAAATGCTTATTTAAAGCAGCAGCAGCAGCAACCCTCAGAGATTCCCATTTCTCAGTAAAAGCCGGGCTTAGAATGACAGCTCAGTCTCCTGATCCCGGTGGCTCACTTCTCTGAGCTCTTCTCTGACTGTCCTGCTTGTTTCCACCTCATCTCAAGGCATCACACTCGCTCTGCCTTAGCGCTCTGCACATCTTCCTTTCTAAGAACAACCAAAGCATGGCCTCCGTCAGTCGGCCTCACTCTCTACCTCACCCACGCTTTGTGCCGTCCGGCTGCATTCTCCCTCTGCACCGATGCCCCACGCACGTACTCCCTGGCAGAACCTGAGCGCACGTCCCTGCAGGGCAAAGGGGTGGTCTAGTACCTCCTCAGAGGCAGAGGGGAGCAAGGCAGCTAGCAGGCACCCCTAAGCAGCCAATGATGGCAACAATAAAAACAGACACGCTGACTGCCACGCCCCTTTCCTCCGTATCCCAGTGTCGTCCTCCCCTTACCCTTGAAAGTGGACACTCGCCTCATTCTCTATGCATCTGCCCACGGCGCCTACTCTTCCTGTCCTCTAGTCCAAATGTGCTTATTTGAAGAGAACCCCGTATACCACGGAGGCACACCTTCTCCGGGAGCGACGCAAAGCTAATGAAACTTTGTAAAGGGGTTGGAAGTAAAGATTACTCCCTGTCATCGGGCCATCGAGGCCCTGTAGAGCTGGGTAGAACTACCCCTCGAGTTTCCCAGACTGTTTACGGAGATAGAAAATCCATCCCTCTTCTTAAAGCTGGTTGGTGGATTCGAATTGCCGATCATATGGATCCCAGCCCAACTCGTTACCAGGACACTACTGGCTCCTTACTAGTGTCTGAAGGTTTACACGTCCAACCCAAGGCTCACAGGACGGGAATTTCCTATAGTCCCACACAGCCCACAGAGAGGCAAGCTGGGCGTCGAACGTGGGTCTCTCGAGCTTCGGAGACCGCGTTGTCCATGGCACGTGGGCTCGTGGGCCACACACGGAGCAGTAACAAGCGGCCCCCTGTCCTCACCTTTTTATCCGGGACTCGTACTCCATCTTCTGTTTGGTCATTTCCTGTTTCAGGCTGGAAACTAAACTGTGCAGCGCACTGTGGTTGCTGGTCTTATTAGCGACAAATGTCTCGCTATTGTCACTGCTGCTGGTGGCACGACTACTTCGACCTCCCACACTCCGCCGGTCGCTCTTGCTTTCATAGTCTCCTGGGTGGGCAAGGTCGTCCTGCGGGGGGCCGTCCAGCACGGGGTCCTCAAAGTTGCCACCGTAAAAGTCTGGCTCTGGACAGGTGGTGGTGGAGGAGCGACAGGAATTGGAGTTCTCAGGGAGGGAGATTTCGCAAGACGACGTGGACCAAGTGGCACTGTCCACGCTCTGCTTGTCGTCGAGGTTCACCACGGAGAACTGCTGATGGACGTTGTCGTACGTGGAGAGCCGGTTGTGCTGGCCCGCCTCCGCCGCCGGCTCTTTCTGCTTGCTCTCCCGCAGTGTCACGAAGCCGTTGTGCAGCCAGCTCGGGCTGCGACCGTTCATGGGGGTCCCCAGCGTGTCGGTGTGCAAGACGTTCATGCGCACGGTTCCATTCTGCACACTGTGCGTGCCCATCTTTGTGCCAGAACTCTTCAGGGAAGAGGCCCTTCTGGCCTGCAAGCTCCCATTGGGCGTCGTTTGCGTTTTCTCAGGGCCTTCTGCGTTACTGCTGCTGAAGGACCCATTTGTGACGATCCCACTGCCCTTATTGAAGGCGGGGTTCTTTTTGACCGTGAGGGGGGGGCTTCTGGAGACATCCAACTTGTGGACGCTGTTCCGAGGGCTGTTGGTTTTGCTGCCTGACAGGGCTGGGGGGGACCCATTGTCCACACCGCCTCTCTGCGGAGACTCGGACTTGTCCCACGAGCATTGCCGGCCAGGGCTGTCCTTGGTGTTGTTGTTCTCCTTGTTCTGCTGCTGCCCCGCGTTGGCTTTCTTCTGAATCTCGTTGTTGTTGTTACTCCCTCCATCTTGGTTCTTGCTGTGCGGTTCTGTGTCTTTGGGGAACAGACAGTCATGTTTGCTAATCATCATCGACATCAACTGCTGTACCACCACGGTGCCTGCGGGAGCACAAGAAACAGTGTATTATGAGCAAGAGAATGTTGGTTTATTCTCTAATTTGAATGTGATTCTTAAAGAACCATATTTGTGATATGCTTCAAAAGATAAATACCGCTAGTAAGAATTTTAACCCACTTTAAAGAGCAAGATATCATCGTCTATTTTAAATACTAGGTTACGTGTCTTTGATAGATTTGACAAAATGATATGTAACATTTGTTCACAGTTTTTTATAAGTAATGATAACTATAATGGTACTATTCAAAATACACACAAAATATACTTAGGTGAACATGAAGTGGAACTTTTAGTGGTGCTGAGCAATATTCTTCCTGATAAAAATAGAGGCTAACATTTTTGAGTATTTAATATGTGTCAAAATTATGTCAAGTGCTTTCCCTTTACTGGTTTATTTGGATTTAAAAAAAACTCTAAAATTATTGTTACTATCATTGTATTATAAAGGTTATATAGCTTTACTAAATCGAAAAAGCTATAGAGGAGCAGAGTCGGGAATGTGGAGACTCTTAAAATATTCTAGTTGCAGATAACAGGATCTTATTCTTAATCATTGCAAGGTTTATTGCAAGCATACATTGAATTATGAAAAAAATATGAGGAGGCCACCATGTTTTTCTTCATCTGAAAATGGCTCAAAGCATCCAGATTTTTAAATGGCATCTTGGAATAGAACTCTATCCCCTCTCCAGTGGGTACCCACTTTCTGCCTTTTTAATGTGTGGGGACAGTCAAGTTCATATGGCTTTGCTCATCATTTGGACACTGCAGGACATTTTGTCACTTCATCCCAAATAACTGATTAAGAGCCACCCCAATCCTTTCCTCCCAAAAGAACAGTGAAACTCCTGACAAAATCAATTTTTGAGAACTCTGAAAATTTAAAAACAAACAAAAAGGCTTACAACAAAACAAAGAGCATTTAGTCAAGAACAGCAGTTGTCTCTCAGTAAGAACAAGTTCAGTGACATTTTAACTAACCTTATTCTCCTTTACCTTTCCCCAAGCTTTTCAGAAGCTTTGAAAACCAGTGCCCTAAATCACAGTGGTATAAAGCAAATACAGGAACTATGGAAGTGAAAAGATCACAAATGGAACTCGAGATAGTTAAGGTTTATGGTGCCAACCTGGCCATGAAACATACATGGGGTTAACTGAAGAGGGGAGAGATAAATGGCTCGGTGAGCCTCACCTTTCTAGTTCTTGGGGCTCTTGCTTTCTGATGGTCAGACCAGGATGCAGCTGCCTTAGCCAGTTCCCTGCTTCAGCTGGCAAGGGACCTACTCTGATGCAGCCCTGGTGCTTGAGCAGCTGTGTGGAGACCCCTGCAAATGATGAGATGCTTACAAGCTCACTGCTTTGGCTTTCCTCCTGTATTCAGTGTCATTGCATGTGTTTTGTGAGATTGAGGACTTTGTATATTGGTGTCAGGCGTATGGATTAATGTTGGATTTATGGGCTTGGACAGCACTGAGTTGGAATGCTTTCTTAATGTACATTTACCCTTTATATAAAACTCTCTCTTATGTACATATGAGTTTCTGTGGATTTGTTTCTCGAGTCTACCCAGACTAACACAAAACTCCTTCAACACCCAATTCCCTATATTTGTCATCATTGCACTCGTTTAGGGATTTTCTGGAATACCCCACTTCATGAAGCTTGTCTTTATTTGATTTTTATTTGATTAGGAGCTTTCTCTGTGCAGACAGTGTTTCCTCCAATGGCATGTGTCAGATACAATGACCACCATATTTGTCTAACTTTACAATTGACTGACAACATTGGTAATACCACAAAGGCTATCTAGCTAGTGTAACTGGTGAATCTGGGGACTGGCGAGTGCACAGGGGACTGTGGAAAGCTACAGTATGATCTCTAGGAATCGAGAAGCCAGCTCTGTTCCTATGGTTATTTGCATGTTCTTGGCTGTGTGCTCATTTAGGAATGATCAAAAAGGTCTTGTTTGTTGCTATTGTGAGTTAATTTGTTGTTGATTTTAGGTGCCATCCAGTTGGTACTGACTCACAGTGACCCTCTAGCCAACAGAATGAAACACTGCCAGTCTGCAGCATCCTCACGATCTTTCCAGTTTGAACCCACTGTTCAAAATTCCATGTCAATCGATGTCAAGTTTTGAGTGCCTTCCAAACTGAGGGGTTCATCTCTGGCATTGTATTATGATATCAGAGACTCTTCCAATGAGTCATAAGACTGTCAATTTTACAGAAAAAGGTCCACCTCTTTCTTCCTAGTATAGCTTAGTCTGGACCCTCCACTGAACCCTGTCCACCATGGACACATGAATGATGGTTTGTTTAATGACTTTAAAAACTAACTTTGTAAAATCTGTATCCTTTGTCAACTATCCATTTATCAACTTGTTGTCCTGTGATGGCTTGTATATTGTTGTCATACAGGAAACTATGCTACCCATCTTTCAAACAAGAGCAGCATCGCTCATGTATTTGTTGGAACAGAGCTTCCAGACTCACACAGACAAAAAAGAAGGAATAGATAATGTACTCCTAGCTGCCTCCTCAAAGTGCAGTTGTCCTTAATAACATGGATGGAAGAAAGGCTTTGGAATCTTCATTATCTTTTTCATTCTGTTTTCCCCCCTGGAACTTTGTGAAGCCCCCTTTTATTTCTAAATTACACATTGGGCTACTATCCAAAGAGTCAGCAGTTCAAAACCACCAGCCACTCCGAGGGGGAAAAAACCAAAGGCTTTCTACTCCTGTAAGCAGTTACAGTTTTGGAAACTCATGAGGCAGTTCCACTCTGTCCAAAGCATGGCTATGTGTTGACATTAGGTTGATGGCAGTCACTTTAGTGATGTTTTTTAAATTTCTAAATAGAAAATGAAATAAACCTACTTGTTGAGTCACAATCAATTATTGGAGAATCACAGGAGAAACAGCAGTGATGGAGATTAATGATGATACGTATCCATCGTCCATCTTTTAGAACCCCTAAGCCTGTTTGCTCTGTGTTAAAGGCATGTAGCAATGACTCCTGTGTTAAAGGAATGTAGCAATAACTAACTCCTGTGTTAAAGGCACGTAGCAATAACTAACTCCTGTGTCAAAGGCATGTAGCAATAACTCCTGTGTTAAAGGCACGTAGCAATAACTCTGAAGAAACGACCTGCGAGCAGTTGGGGCAGAGTGCTGTCAACATCGTCACAAGTATGTACTGTATTTAAGGACTGTGTGAGCTGAATTGTAAGTTACCCTTTGCCCATATGGCAAATTTCCATGGTTACCACTCTCCATTATATGTAAATCTGCCTAGTACTTTGTGTAAGAAGAGCTTTTTCTTGTCATTTGAATATTAGTTTCAGAACCCTCACTGTTCCTGACCGTGGTTATAAACTGTTCGGAACAGTGCATTTTGTGGAAAGGATCAATTCCAAGTTCTGTAGGGCGTGTCTCTGCAAAGTCATGCCAGTGTGTCTGCCACAGGTGCAGCGAGTGTCAGAGCCCTAGAGATTTAGACAGCCCTGTCTTCAAGGGATATCCACTCCTGCATCTTGGGAGTTTTACTTTGTTTCCGTCTCCAGGATAATAAATAGGAATAGGTCCTAAGGGATTTTAAAACATTACTAAAGCTATTCAGGACAGACTAGCATAGTAGCAAGAATATGCGAGCCACTATGACTGCTCCATCTTTTTCTTTTCTTTTTTCTCTTTCCTCCCTCTTCTCTGTCGTTTTCTTCCTTAGAATGCTAATGAGAAATGTTTAGCCCAGGTAATGAGGTCAGAGTGCTTATAATCAACCTATTCTGAATGTTCTCATCAAAGTCTGGAGTAACAATGTGGTACACATTCAGCAATCCCCCCTCTATGATGTGATTTTCTACCGATTGATCTTAAGTACCACACAATAAGCACTTTCCATTGTAATCATTGGTTACGAATTCACATTCCTTTTGAAGAGACCCAGTCACTTTAAAAGCTATAAGTAAAGGTATATTAGTTATTATTGCTCCAACAAATACTTTTGTACATATGTAATTCTGCATGTGGGCAGATATCTCTAGGATATCAGAGGAGTTTGGACAAATGGGTAAACCCCACAAAGTCATACTACAGAAAACTCTCCTGTGCCCTCTGTAGTCAATTCATTACTCCCACCTCCTGCCCCTAGAAATCACTTTTTTTCTGTCAGGAGAGTTTTGCCTTGTCTAGATTTTCATATAATGAGAATCACACAGTAGGCAATCTTTGGAGTATGGGCAGTTTTAATGTTGCACACTACTCCAGGGTGCTCCATGCACCACTCTTTTAAAACTCATTATTTTAGTGTGGAATAGTGCTCTCTTCTATGGGCGTACCACAAGCTACCTCTGCGCGTATTACTTATAAGGCTCCTATGTGTCCCGCTCAGTTTCACAGCAGTGGGCTCTTCACCTAGTGAGGCGCAGCCGGGTGGTTTGCAGCTTGAGGCCATGACGTGTAAAGCTGCAATGGGCACGTGACTCGCTGTCTTTAGGTGAGCATGTTTTCATTTCTCTTAGACAACCACTTAGTATCTTGTATGCTGGGTATTATGGTTAGTGTATGTTTATACGCTTAAAAGAACCTGCCTAAATCTGTTCAAAGAGCCGTTAACACTTACCAATTCTACAAGCTAAACTTGGGAATGCCAGTCTCGATTTGACAACCACTGGGAATTCCTGGGTGGCACAAATAACGAAGTGCTTGGCTCACGCGCAAGGGGCTTGCAAGAAGAGCCTGGCGATCTGCTTCCAAAAGAGCACACCTTGAAGACCTTAGGGAGTGCAGTGTTTTCTGAAACACACGAGGCTGCCAAAGTCAACGTTCACTCCATGGCACTTTTTTAATTTTCCTCGTCTGCTTGTTTCAAGTTGTTTGGATTGTTGCTGGTCTATTTGCTTCAGTTTGTGTGCAGATGCATCTTGGTGTGGTTTAACTTTGTATTTTCCTAATGAACATGTTTGTCATACTGAGGTGGTCTGCGTGTTTCTGGGATGCTGGATACTGTAATACCATTATTTTCAGTACCAGCAGTGGCATTTCTGGTGGACAGATTTCAACACCGCTTTCAGACTAAGAACAGACTTAAAAAAAATAGTATAATTCTGAGTTTTGGTTTAACACCAAATTCAAATGTTGGTTTAACACCCAAAATTGTGTGGATCTTTAACATTGACTTGCTTAAGCCATTTAGACATACCCCAGGAATATGGAGGTCAAGAGGGATAGCTGTTGCTTCCCCTCTCTCCAGGACTACACCCTCTCCGTCTCCATTGTCTTTTAATTTGAACCCTTCCTGTTGAGAATCCTACTGCCATTCTTTGATCCTCTGTGTTTAAGCTTTGCCCTTTGTTATTGGTAGTCAGCATGCTGATTATGTTGTTTTGTGTGCTCCTTTATATTTACTCTGCTTGGTAATTCTTGAGGACCTAGGATCTTGCTTTTATAATTTTCATCAAATTTGAAAATCTTTTTCTGTATTCTTGTCTCTGTGCTTCATGTTGGGGAGGGTCTATTGTTACTTTTATATGACTGATTCCATAACTAACTGGATGCTAATTTTATCTGTGAAGTACTGTCTTATTTTTGTTGTTATTAAGTGACATCCATACTGTTCTGACCCATAGAGATCTTTTGCACAACATAATAAAATACTGCCCACACATGCGTCACCCGCACAGCTGTCCCTGTGCTTGAGCCACTGTGTCAATCCGTCTCCTGAGGGCCTTCCTGTCCTTTGCTGCCCCTCTATACTTTACCAAACCTGATGGTCTTCTCCAGGGACTGGTCTCTCCTGAAAATAAGTCCAAAGTATGTGTGGTAGTTACATAATCTGTTGTCAATTTGAGAATTAAGAGTGAAAGAGTGGAGTTTAGCTTGTCAATCAGGTCCCAGCTTGATGAGCTCATTTGGAGACACTAAGGAGATAAATAGCTCGCTGGAGGCAGGACACATGCTCACTCCCTGGGAGACATTGTAGCTGACAAGACACATACAGCAACACTAGTGCCTTGAGCTAGAGAGCCACATGGAGACCCCTGTCACCACTGAGATGCTTCCACTGCCACTGAATCCACAAGACTTCCCACCCACTCGCCTGTGATCTTCCTGCATTCAGCACCGTTGTATATGTTTCACCGAAGATGTGGCAGGTATTTTATAGATTGGTATTAGACATATGGGCTAATATCAGACTTATGAACTTGATCTGGACTGGGCTGGGGTGTTTTCTTAATGTACAATTAATTACTCTTATACACATATGAGTGTCTATGAATCAGTTTCTCTAGTCATCCCAGACTAACACAGTATGTAAGATGAAGTATGATCATCTTCACTTCTAAGGAGCACTCTGGCCATACTTCATGAAGTCAGATCAGTTTGTCCTTTTGGCAGTCTATGGGGCTTTCAATATTCTTCTCCAGCACCACAGTTCAAATGCATCTGGTTCTCTTCAGTCTTGTTTATTCAATGTCCAACTTTCACATGCATATGAAGCAACTGAACATACCATGGCTAAGGTCGGGGGCAATTTAGTCTTCAGAGTGACATCCTTGTTCTTTTACACTCTGAAGAGTTTTTGTACAGCATGTTTATTGGCGCACCTCACCTTCTGATCTCTGACTGCTACTTCCATGAGCATTAATTTTGTATCCAACCAAGATGAAATCCTTGACAATTTCAACCTTCTGTCGATTTATCATGTTACCCGTTGGTCCAGTTGTGAGGATTTTGGTCTTCCTTACATTGACTTTCATCCATGCTGAAGGCTGCAATCCTTCATCAGCACATCTTCACGTTCTCACTTTCAGCAAGCAAGTAAGCTGTTAATTGGCCTTCTAATCCTGATGACACGTTCTTCTTCATATAAACCAGCTTCTCTGATGATTTGCTCAGCATGTAGATTGAATAAATATAGTGAGAGGATACAACCCTGACATACTTTTCCTGATTTTAAACCATGTAGTTTTTCCATTATTCTGTTTGCACAATTGCCTGTTGGTCCATGTACAAGTTCACATGAGCACAATGAAGTGTTCTGGAATTCCCATTCGTCTCAAGGTTATCCATAGTTTACTATGATCTACACAGTCACATGCTTTGGTATAGCTAATGAAACACAAGTAAATAGCTTTCTGGTATTCTCTTTTTGAGTCAAGAGCCATCTGGCAGCAGCAATGATATCCCTTGTTCCACATCCGCTTCTGAATCCAGCTTGAACCTCTGTCAGCTCCTGTCAATGGACTACTATAACCATTGTTGGATGATTTACGGTAACGTTTTACTTTCATGTGATATCAGTGATATGGTTCCATAATTTGAGCATTCTGTTGTCATTTTTCTTTGGAATAGGGACAAAAGTGGATCTCTTCCAGTCGGTTAGTGAAGTAGCTGTCTTCCTAATTTTCTGGCTGGATGCTTCATCAGCTTGTTCAAGCATTTCGATTGATATTCCATCAATCCCTAGATCCTTGATTTTGGCTAATGCTTTTGGTGCAGCTTGAATTCCTTCCTTCCATTTTATTGGCTCTTGCTCATATGTTACCTCCTAAGATAGTGAGATGGTGACTAAGTCCTTTGGTACAGTCCCTCTACATATTCTTTCCATTTTCTTTGGATGCTTCCTGTATTACTTAATATTTTGCTCATAATATCTTTCGATATACAGGTTTGACTTTTTCTTGATTTTCTTTCAGTTATGAGAACATTTCAGTCTCTGACAGTAACTTTGAGTTTTTCTCTTTCTTTCCCATAGTTTTATTTTAAATAAATCATTTTATTGGGGCTCATACAACTCTTATCACAATCCATACATACATCTATTGAGTAGAGTACCCTTATACATTGGTTGCCCTCGTCATTCTCAAAATTCGCCTTCCACTTGGGTTCCTGGAATCAGCTCATTTTCCTTTTTTTCCCCCTCTACCTCCTCCCTCTCCCCTCCCCATGAACCCTTAATAGTTTATAAATTATTATTTTATCATATCTTAACACTGCCCGGGGTCTCCTCTCACCCACCTTCCCATTGCCCATCTCCCAGAGAGGAGGTTACACGTAGATCCCGAAATCGGTCTTTCCCTCCCGGTGTCACCACTCTCACTGCAGGTCCTGAGGGGTTCATCCGTCTCAGATTCCTTGTGTTTCCAGATCTCTACTGCACCGCTGTGCATCCTCTGGTCTAACCAGGTCCGCAAGGCAGAATTGGGATCATGATAATTGGGGGGGAGGAAGCGTTCAAGAACTAGAGGAAGGTTTGAGTTTCATTGTTGCTACACTGAACCCTGAGTGACCCATCTCCTCCCAACTCCCCCTCTGCAAGGGATGTACCCATCATGCACTTCTCTCATTCACGGTGATGTGATTTTTTCCCCCAACCCCCGCCTTTGTTGTTTGAAACCTTGTCCCCTCAGCCCTTCATGATCACACATGTTGTTGTACTGGTTCCATGTGGGCTTTGTTGCTTCTGGGCTAGATGGCCGCTTGTTTACTGTCAAGCCTTTAAGTCCCCAGATGCAATATCTCTCAAAAGCCGGGCACCATCAGCCTTCTTCACCACACTTACTTATGCACACATTCATCTTTAGCATTTATGTGAGGAAGGTGGGTATCATGGAATGACTGTTTAGCTGAGCCAGGTGCTATTGTATTGAGGGAGTGTGCGTGAGGAGGCCCAATGTCCACCTGCTACCCTACTACTGAACCTATAAATATATGCACATAGGTCTATTTCCCCCATAATCATAAATATATTTACATATGTACATGTTTGTATTTAGGCTTCTCTGTATGCCCTTTGCTTCCTATTCCTTTCCTCTATTTCCTTACGCTTTCCCCCTGTCCCACTACCATGTTCAGCCTTCATTCTGGTTTCAGTAATTCCTCTCAGTTACCTTGCCCTTGGTCACTCCTTACCAGTCCTCCCATCTCCTCCCTCCACTGGTTTTGAAACACTCATTTTTCCCTTGTCCCTGTGTTGGCCAACACCTCCTCCCTTCCCCTACCTCCCACACTCTCATGTCCCTCTGGGACTGTTGGTCCTGTTATTTTCTTCTCACATTGTTTGTCCAGCCTCTCTTATCTAGGTGGACCTGCTGATATAGTAATATGTGCATACAAATGAAGATGGCTTTGATAGCACCCAAGTGGCACATAAGAACATGGCATTGACAGTAGCAACACCGACACGCTGACAGACAAAAAAGTCACTGACATGCAAAATGTAAAAGAAAAAAACAAAAAAGAAAAAAACAAAGACAGCAAAAAAAATTTGTTAGTAGTTCGAGGTCTGTTTGTTGGCCTTTAGGAGTGTTTTCCGGATGAGTTTGGTGGGGTGCCACGTCCTGGCTTCAAAGTCCATCCTTTATACTCCCTCGGGATCTCCTTGCTCTGCTTCCCCCACTGCTCCATTGCACGCCCCCAGGGTTTGCCTCAGTGTGGTGGGGTCAGCTCAGACGCACATTCCTCACTGTGTCTCAAGTGTTGTCCCATGTAGGGCCATGGGTCAGTGCAGGATGTCACATCTCGCTGTGGGGCCAGCTATATGGTCCTCTCTGTACAATGGGCCCTCCAAGTCAGGCTATCGTCCTCTGAGCTTGGTGGGACCAGGTGAGCTCCACTCCGTTCTTCCTCCTTCCTTTGCTTCAGCTTCCTTCTGGGTGTGGTGTGGTAGGTCAGTTCCTTTCCCACACCAGACAATCTACGTTTTCTTTATGAATGATGCTCTTGATGTCCTTCCACAGATCATTAGTGTTCAATGCAGCAAATGTGTTCTTGAGCTATTCTTCAAAATTCAGATATTCTTCAAAAATAGACTCAAGATCATATTTTGACTCACATAGACTTGTTTCCATTTTCTTCAGGTTTTGACGGTGAATTCCACAGTCTTGCCTGGCCTGGTTTCAGATGCTGATATGGAGATTCACCATTATCTCTTCCCACAGATGTCTCTTTCTGGACACTATCCTTTCTATCGATAAAAGTTCTATTTAGACTTTAAAATTTTTATGTCTATCTTCATCATATTTATGTCTTCTTTGACTTTCTTGAACAGAGTTGTAGAATTTTTATAATATATTTAGTATCTTTGTTTGCTTTCACACATAGCGTGCACGTCATGTTTTGTCTCCTCTGCATTATATTATTTTTACCCTGGTTATGAATCATAGTTTTTCTGCTTCCTTGTATGACGAATAGTTTTTATCTTCATGAAAGATATCGTGAACCTTGCCGTGTAAGTTACATCCAGTCCTTTTACTTTATCATGTGCAGAAGCAGAATATAATTATTATTTCGCAATTATTTTTTAAAGTCTGAGAAAACAATAATCAAAGGGTTAGCTTCATATATAGATCTATATCTATATACTATACATTTTAATAAGGCTATCTTAAAAAAGACATCATAAGTGTTAGAGAAAATGTTCAGGTATAAAGCAAATTCTCCTTGTTCTTCCATATAGTTTGTCTCAGTTGACTAAAAACATGAAAGTAAATACTAAAGATATTAATTCATTTTAAACAACTGCTAAAATAAGATGACACTATTATGGGTTTGTACATATTTTCCTCTTTGTCTAGAAGACATTGTTTAAAGCTCCCCTGAGGCCCCCAGAAAAGACCCAATTTCCTTCTTGTACTCTCGTAATTCTTTGAATGTATCTTGTATATATTTTTTCTTAACATATATATATGTTTTCATGTTAAAATCTCCAACTATACTACAAGCTTCTTGAGGATAAAAGTTTGTGTTATTTACTACTGCAACCCTAGGTTTAATAAGAGCATTACACAATGTAATTGGTTAATGAATGCTTAGAAGTAATGATGGATGAATAAAAAAATGAAGGAATATTTCCAAAGATTATATAATTTTAACAGTGAACTATATACTCAGATACCATTAATTCACTATGATTGGGCCATGTCTGACTTGTAGTGCCCCTATGGGACAGGGTAGAACTGCACCTGTGAGTCTCTGAGATTCTATCTCTTTACTAGAGTAGAAAGCCGCATTGTTCTTCCTTGGATTGGCTGCTGGTTTTGAACTACTGATTTTGGGCTTAGTAGGTCAACCCATAACCACTATGTCACTAGCTAGTGTCTTAAAACGAGCACACTCACAAAGTTTTAATTAGGACTCTTGGATATAGATAAAAACCATAAGCAAACTACAATTACAATTATAGCATTGTCTTTAACACTAAAACTTGATGGAACCTCAAAATAATTTAAAACCCTAGTTTTACACTAAACTAGGGTAGATTGTAGCTAGGCTCAAAGATGAGAACAAAGAGCATTCTGCTTGATTTTGCTAGCCTAGTTAAAGGTAATTATATTCTCCGTCCAAAGTAGATACACATGAAGAAATATTTTAATGTAACTATTTAAATGTAACTATTTAAAACAAACCAATCATACAACTGACAAACAACAACAATCAAACATATCCCTCTTATCATGTCCCAATGGAGGAGATTTATATGCTAGGCCACTGCAGATTGATAATATTAATAGATTAGGGTCATTCAATTTTCGAATGACATTACGTTCACTTAGTGATCCCATTGATTTTGTTTCCCATGTATATTTTCCGTGCAAAAATGGCTTGCTTCTCATAGTGAAGGTCAACTAACCAAAAATAGTAGTTTTACTATTTATTTTAAAAATATAAATGATCATTGGGATATTTGGGGCAGAAGCAAAACTATTAACACTTAACTGGTAATGCAAACCTTAACAATTTCTATAAGGGAGTAGAATCAGAGAGTAAAATCAGTGTAACTAATGTAGAGAGTTTATTCTAAATAAACTGAGAGAAACTAAACAGAGTTATTTCTCCTTTCCTCTCTCCTATTAAATTATTAAGTATTTAATTGGACCCCTTTGCAGAAAATAACAGTGTTTCTAATGGCCGCTATTAAGAAAAGTAGCAAGCAATTAAGCCTGCTGGGAATGAAGGGCACTAGCAGTTCCTGTGGGGAAGGAGGTTTTCAACTGCGGGGAAACAATTGTTTCGGATTTCAACCCACATGTAACCAGTCGACATTGTTTTATTCATTCACTTCATAAAGGTTCGTATTCCTATATGTCTCCAAATAAGTCAAATAACATTAAAAGTTAATATTATATATCAATTTTTGAGATTTAGAAAGTAGTAATTTTTGAATTTATTATAATTGTATTAATAAATTTGATAATTGCACAAGATATGGTAGCTTAGGTGTTCCCAGTTCTTCTTTTTTTTCACATTTTATTAGGGGCTCATACAACTCTTATCACAATCCATACATATACATACATCAATTATATAAAGCACATCCGTACATTCTTTGCCCTAATCATTTTCAAAGCATTTGCTCTCCACTTAAGCCCTTTGTATCTGGTCCTCTTTTTTTTCCCCCTCCCTCCCTGCTCTCCCCTCCCTCATGAGCCCTTGATAATTTATAGATTGTTATTTTGTCATATCTTGCCCTATCCAGAGTCTCCCTTCTCCCACTTCTCTGCCGTCCATCTCCCAGGGAGGAGATCACATGTGGATCCTTGTAATCAGTTCCCCCTTTCCAATCCACTCACCCTCTACTCTCCCAGTATCGCCCCTCACACCCCTGGTGTTGAAGGTATCATCCGCCCTGGATTCCCTGTGCCTCCAGCTCCCATATGCACCAGTGTACAACCTCTGCCCTATCCAGTCTTGCAAGGTAGAATTCAGATCATGGTAGTTGGTGGGAGGAAGCATCCAGGATCTGGGAGAAAGCTGTGCTCTTCATCGGTACTACCTCGCACCCTGACTGACCTATCTCCTCTCCTAAACCCCTCTATGAGGGGATCTCCAGTGGCCAACAAATGGGCTTTGGGTCTCTACTCTGCACTTCCCCCTTCATTCACTATGGTATATATATACCAGAGTAGAGACCCAAAGCCCATCCAGCCTCATAAGACCACTGAGGATTCATTTTATAAATTATTGCATTTAGTAAATTTTAACAAAGTCTGCTTCCCCAAAGCGAAGATGGTGCATGGAACAAGTTGAGTCAACAAGAAGAGGTACGGCAGATCCATCCCTCTTTGTTCGCTCAGAGCCGCAGCAGTTGTTTCTCCTGTGCCGAGGCTGTGAAGTGATCATTGACTTACCCTCCATGATAGTCAAAGGATCTTCTACTCTGGGTCTTAGGATATTTGGGCCAAACACAGTTGCCAAGTTCTGCACACTCATTTTGTTAGTTCCTGAATAGGATTGTACTTCATCCAAGAACCTGTTGGATGGAAGAAAATGAATGGGACACAATGAGCGAATTTATCATGGAAAGAAAATGGGTCATTGGGAAATTTATGAACCAGATCTGCATTTGAGAATTATTGATATCTCTTAAACAAATGTAGAAAGAAAAATTTGAAAATTATCAAGGACCAAACTTGAGGGATCGATACCAAGTATCTCCTCTGGCCTGGTTGGCTTGGGAGTCACAGGAATAATGCTGATGTGCACTTGAAAGCCAGAGAAAAGATTCACTTCTGGTGCCTCAGTGACACATGATGCTTATGCACATGTTGTGGCAGTTCCATAATCTCCTGTCAAGTTGTGAAGGGGGGTGGAGTCTAGCCTGTCAATCATGTAGCAGCTTGATGACCTAATTTTGGAGGCATGGAGGAAATAAATAGATCACTGGAGACCAAACCCATTCACACCCTGACTGCTTTGTCTTCCTGCTGACAAGACACAGTGAGCTACGCTAGAGCTCTGGAGCTGAAGAAGCCACGTGGAGCTGAGAAGCCACACCAGTGTTGAAATATTTTCACTGCCCTGGATCCCCAAGACTTTCTACCCACTGGCCTGTGATCTTCCTGCATTCAGCATCATTGCATGCATTTGTTTCTTTAGTCAACCCAGACTAACATGCATGTCTAATTTAAGAACCATAAAGTTCATCTGGGACAATCCCTTATTTCAGAGAGAAAGAATCAAAGACTTTGTAGTGTAATTGTGGAGCTACACATTTACAGTCTATTAAAAGAAGAGCTAGAGCATAGTTTTAGATGAAAACCTCTGATCTACGGACATAGAAAATCACCATTATTGGGTGCTAACGACTGAGAGGCAAGGCTTGGCCTGCAATAATAGGTCCTGTTTTCATCTTTCAGACTTTTTCAGTCCCCAAACCCAGTTTATTTATACATGAGTTTCTTTGATTTAATGGCTTTGTAATTGAACTGGTATAAAATATAGAAAATTATGAAAAAAAAATTGAAAAATCGATAGCATATATATGGAGCATAATTATGATCTAGTCACATGCTAAATTATTAAGAAATAAAACACCCTTATGATGAAAATACTATTATTATGTTCATTTTACAGAATAAGTGGCAGAACCAAGATTTGAACCCTGGTAATCTGGTTCCAGAGTTTTTGCTCTAACTACTGCATTATGACTGGGAAAAGGTGTCTCGTGCCACATATGGCTTCAAGTCAAAGAATAAAAAGACCAAGTGACCATATCATTCTCAAGAGACCTTAAATTAAAATTCTGCTTAAATTTTGAGAGGTTAGATTTTCCTAAGTTGTTTTTACTTTTTACCACCTAAGATCCTATATTCTTCCTAAGCAGAGCTGTCATTCGAACACATTTGGTTACACGGTTTGGGAATTTCTTCTTGACTACATTTGGCAGAGATTAGGTTTAAATTTCCTAGTTAAAGTCTGCTGAACCTATGAGAGAACTCTAAAAAATTCAAGGAAAAATGGGATTTAATGATAATGGGGTTTTCCATGAATTTTTCAAACCTCCTTTATATCTCACGATTGCAGAAAAAGGATGTATGAATGATAATTTTATGCTAAGATTGACTAGGAAGCTGTCTCAAAGATACCCTGCTGTTAACTATGACACCAATCATCAAATGATTCACTTAAATATGTGAAGTTTCAATTTTCTATATTGGATTTCTTGAACAAGAGCACAGACTTGACCCATTGTAGGCCTTAAGTTTATCACAGCAACTGCAACAAATTTCACAACAATTATCCTTTTAGCATCATTGAGTTACAAATGTCATTTTAATGCATCTTAAGATGAGACATGGAAGGAAAATATAATTTATTAAATACTTTTACATATTTATAATTTGAAATTAAAATCTAACTTAAAAACAGATATATTTATTTTTCACCATTTCACCCATTAGGACTCTTCAACTCAGTGAGACTAAGACAATTACATAATTACACATTAGTTGTCAATAGTCAAAGTTGGGTTCCTATGAAAGTCTTCTCATGTGCAGGCACAGACTTCTAGATGATGCTACTCTCTAGCAGTGTACGATACATGGAAACATTAGTAAGTTCATAAGTGGAGTGGAATGACACTTCTAAAACTGGCTCATCTTCCCAAATCTTCTAAGCAGTGTCTGGAGAAGGCCATCAGATTTGGTAGAGGGGCAATGGAGGAGGGGAAGGCACTTAGGGCGAGGGATCGACACCGTGGCTGCAACAATGGGCTCAAGCATAGGAACAGTTGTGAGGATGGCAGCAGTGGGGCAGTGTCTTTCTGTTGTGAATGGGGTTGCTATGGGCTGGGACCTACTTAATAGCACCTGACCGCAACAACAATCCATGCCTGTAACTCCCACAAAACGACTGGGTGAGGCAATGCAAATGGGCAGGTGTAACACTAATAAAGGAGACTGGTCCAGTTTAGGTGTTGCTCCCTGACTACAAAAGTCATCCGACCAAGCAGGAAATTAGATAAATCTCAGGACCATCAGAAGAGGGGCCACCAGTGGGGCAGCTTCAAGCTCTCTGTCTAAAGTGGTGGAGGCTGAGGCCAGAGACTATGGGTTGGTGACCACAGAACAGAGGCAAGAGGCCAGCCAGGTGACAACCCTAGACTGCGACAGAGATCATGAGTCAGCGAGGAACATTGAAAGTATGAGATGGGTCAGCTTGCTGGTCCATTGAGACTGAAGCCAAGGGACTAAGAGGCCATGTGGCTGAAAGGCTGATGACCAGAGAGAGAGAGACTTGGCTGCTAGCTGAACAGATGTGGGCTTGTGACTGTATCCTTATTCTTTATGAATCCTGACTTGTGGTAACTTGTTAACTTCATTAATAAACTCCAGAATTGTGGGGTTTGTCAGGTGAGTTCTCTGTGGCCATTCAAACTAATTATCCAATTCAGCAATAGAGTAGAATGTTGTGGGAGAAACAGCAGGGGGTAACAAAGAATAAAGAAGGATGGAGGGTAGAAGCATGCCTAGCCTCTGCCTCGTGGCAACAGGAATGACAGAGGGGGTGAGACATGGTCACCCATGCTCTCTGTTGGAATCACTACCAAATGATAAACTTGGGCAATTTCAGTAATCATAGAAACCTCCTTCTGAGATTACTGTGTCATAACTCTTCATTTGACGGAGGCCAGAATAGGTGTTTGGAACAGTTGATTAATGTTATTCAACAGCGTATTATGTTCCAATCATGCCAGCCTAACCAGTAAATTACTACACAGTAACTACCAAGTTAATTAGTAACTAGTGACTGCCAAGTCAAGTCGTGTCAGGCAGTGGTGTATTCCGATGAAGCCTTAGCTATAGAGGCAGACAGGTTGTTGCAAGCAGAGCAGTTCAATGAGCAGTTTGGTTGAGTGCTTTCTTTACCACAGCTCTTACCTGCAGATATACTTGAGGAGGTTGTAATTGACCACTGGCAAACTCTTCACCTGCTTTGCCAATTCCATAACACCCTGAGCACAAAGAAGGAAAAGAGAATAAATGCTCTCGCCCTAAATGTTGGCCTTGGAATGAAAGCAAATGGGAAACGGATATAAAGTTCCTGTTATTGATTTCACACATATCAGCGAAGGACCTTGTCCTGAGAAGTAGCCACGATCCCAGAGAGCATTTTACAAATATTCTCAAAGATGTACCATCATTTCAAATATTCCCATCAGTCCCATTGAGAGAGAAATCTATTTAAATACAAACATTTGAATGGTTTTAACGTTTGTTCACGATTGAGAAGGGAAAACAGGTTCATCTATAGTAGGGTTATTTGAAAAATTTCAGCTGTGACGTCGGAAGGGTAGTGGTGGAGTTCCACCAGTTGGGTAGAATTGATACCCAATATCTGGTTGAGTTCAGCCAACCATTTATAATCAGGGTTCTCTCTACAATGGTGGTAAGACATTCACCCAATGTGGAAATCACAAATTTACACTCCTTATTCATTTTTAATGTTCATCTGCACAACAGGATATTCTAAGTGCCCGCATGCCTGTAATATTTACTTATTGAATCATTTCCTAAAGCTCATTATACTTTGGAGGAAATTCATTTTTATGTCCTTGTTTGTGTTTGTTACATCAGTAATCAAACAGATGATGTAAAGAGAACAAAGTGCCCAACAACCAGAGGGGGGCATGCTGTCATCAGTTTCTGCTTTGTATGGCACCCCAAATTCCCATGAGATGTGAGTGCATTATGCAATTCCTGAAAGTGTTCAAAGAGCTAAAAAAAATTTCAGAACAGTTGCTGTAAGTTCAGCAGCATGAAAAGGGGTTTTTCAAAGATGATCAAATATCAGAGAAGTCCTCTGTTTCTACTATAGCAAACACAAAGAGTATTTTTGTCTCTGTGGCCTGCCTCTAAAGGAATGGGATCCTACTCTTACAGCGAAAAGATGGTGAAGGAGAAATCGCAAAGCCGGTGATACTTGGATAAAAATGAAAAATATTGCAAGTGAGGGTGTCGATCCAGAAGCAATGTGGAAATATCTTAAGTTTATTGTTTTTGTCAGGTATTGCTTAATTGCTTTCCATTAATATTTTAAACTCTTATAACATATTCTAGTTTTCTGTACCTACTTTACTGTTATTATTTAAGTACTAATTGTATGAAATGATACTCTAACTCTGTTTATCTTTTCTTAATTAAAAAAATGTACTTAAAATGGTCACTAAGGCAGTGAACTATTTGTTAAATGAATTTGAATCCCATCACAGAGTACAAGGCCTTGACATCTAAAAAAATTCTCAAACTTATTTCCATCAACAATGCTGACTCATAGCAATGCTACAGAACAGAGTAGGACTGCCTCTTTGTGTGTTTGTGGCTGTAAATATTTATCAGAACAGAAAGCCTCATCTTTCTTCTGCGGATTGACTGCCTAGGGTTTGAACTGTTGACCTCCTGGCCAACAGCTCACCATATCCCACCATCTTTCAAAGCTCAAACTCACTGCCATCAGGTTGACTCCAACTCATAACAACTCAGACATAAGAATCATGGAGGGTTGCCCCTCTGGATTTTCGACACTTATTACTTATGGGATTGGAGAGCCTCATCTATCTCCCATGGAACTGCTGGTGGCTTCAAACTGCTGACCTTGTGGTTAGCAGCCTGATCAATATGCTACCAGGATTCCTTCCACCATCTTTAGAAGGATCCAACTGATTCAGAATCAATTCAAGGGCAATTAATTAAAACAGAGACAAATAGTCAACTACCGACAAGTAAGTCTCAAGGTTGGTGATGCCTGGGACGCACTGATGTGAGTTGATGAAAGGTTGGGATGTCTTTTTATCCTGACATTTCACAAAGGATTGATTTCTTTGATTATTTTCTTTCAGAAATTCCTCTAAAGCCATACATAGTCCCAGTAAACTTAACGAATCATCTAGTCTGATCTGTGCTTTCCCATATAAAATGGCATGTAGTATATGTTATAAACATTCTTTCTAAATGCCATTGAGTTTGATGGGAGCTCCTAGCCACCCTACAGGGAAGGGTAAGCTGCTCTGTGAGTCTCTGAGCCTGTAACTCGTGATGGGAATAGAAAGCCCTGTCTTTCTCAAGAGGAGCCACTGGTGGTTTCAAACTGCTGACCTTGAAAGTTAGCAGCCCAATGCATAATCATTACACCACCAGAGCACCATCATTTCAAGTGTTACAAAAACCCAAACTAAACTCACTGCCACCGAGTTGCTGCCTGCTCATAGCGATCATGAGTGTCAGACACTGGAGCTCTTCATGGGGGTAGAAAGCGCTTTGTTTGGCAGAGCACCTGGTCGTTCCAAATTGCTGACTGTACAGTTAGCAGGAGTCATTTGTATTCATATACACATCATTTTGTACCCATTTGGGATTTAAGCATTAAAAGATACATAATCTCTGTCTCAGTTTTTCTGTTGGAGGTTTTTTTTGTTTTGCTTTATTTTGACAATGGTGCCAAAACAATTGAATAGGTATGGGGTTAGGGGTAGTGTCTCCAACAAATTATGCAGGGACAAGCTTTCATCCACATACAAATAAATGAAGCCGGACCATTTCCAAGTAATATTTACAATAATTAACTCAAAATGTATTATTGATATTAATAAGAGCTGAAGCTAAAAACTCTAAGAAAATATGAGTAAATCTATGTGGCCATGGGTTAAGCAATATCATTTTAAGTATGAGGCAAAAAAATGAACAATCATTGGGTTTCATTAAAATCTAAAACTTCCTTGATTCAAGGGGCATAATCTCAAGATAATAAAAGGATAAATCACAGAATAAGCAAACAATTTTATAATTCATAAATCTGATAAGGGATTAGAATCTAGAATATATAAATATATTTTGCAGCATAATAGCAAGATAAATAATTCAAATTACATAAACAGATACTTTTTCCAAAGAAGACATAAAAATACCAGATAAAACTTGAAAAGATATTCAATATCATTCATTATCAAGGAAATGCAAATCGAACCATAAAAATACACTTCATATACATTGAAATGGCTTTGATAAGAAGACATAGTAACAAATGTTGGTGATGATGCGGACAAACTGACCTTCACACATTACTATACAATGGTGCAGCTGACTTAGGGAAGTCAGTCAGTTCCTCAAAAGATACAGTTACTATGTCACCCAGCAACGACACTGCTTAGAAACACTCAGGAGAAACGAAAACCTATGCTCACAAAAATGGGTGCATGATCACAAAGGAACATTGTTTGAGTTCACTGACAGGAAGTAAGCAGATATAGCATATGTCATGCATTGGGCTGAAATCCTCAGGGGAGGCAGCGTGACACCACCAGCTTGATTTGTCAGAGAAAGACAAGTCTCTCTGTGTCTGTTAGGAGTCACCGTCGCAGAATCCCACAAGGGGCAGTTCTACCCTATTCTATAGGGTCACAAGGAGTCCGTATTGACCGGCCAATGGCAGTGAGTGTGGTCTTTGTTGTTGCTATATGTAAATCAGTGATTATTAGTGTTTAGCAGAGACGGGAAAGAGGAGGGATAGGGGTCTTTCATGTTAATGGCCATGGAATAATTAGGAAAGAATAGGAATTTCAAATGAAGCACGTGATCGAAGTCACTGAAATACACCTGTAGGAATTGTTGAATGAGCACAGGTTTGGTATGCATCTTCTAAAACATCATAAGAAAGATAGTATGATGGTCAGGGATTATGTCAACTAGACACTCCTGGCTAAGGGTAGGGGAGGAGCCTAAACTACCAATCAGAATATAGCCTGATGGCACCACCATGGGGGTTGGGCTTTTGTATAATTGAGAGCCTGCCCTTTGCCTTCTGATGGAGCTGGATCTTGCCTCTGTTTTCTTGATTTCCTGTTGTGTTGCCTGCTGATCTCAGGAGCTGTCAGAGGATTTCCAAAGGCAGGTTCATCCTGCTGATCTTATATTCATGGATGCCTGGATCTACCAACCTGTGGAACCCCCGAGCCCCTAGGTCATCCTGCTTCCTCATGATAGCTAAACGAGTCACAGAAAGGCTGACTTGAACCAGACTGGAGTACTTCTATTATGAAGTAGTGAACCATTTCTCTCTCTAGACCTCTCTATTCAAATTCACACAAGTGTCACTGGTTATATATCTCTAGAGAACCCAACCGAACACAGAGAGCAAGAAAGATGGAGGAAGGAAGGAAGGTAAAAAGCAAACTATCCATTTTTAGTGAGGCATGAACTTGTGCAGAGCTGTTCATAACAACATTATTTTTAATAGTCTAATGAATGGGTAAATGATGAAATATTCTTTGGAAATAAAATTAAAAATTATAATACAGCCTGTAACATGGATAAACCTTGAAGAACTGTGCTAAGTGAAAGAAGACAGTCATAAAATACCACATATTGAATGGTTCCATTTACATGAAATGTTGAGAATATACAAATCTATAGAAACAGAAGCCACATCAGTGAGGTATCAGGAGCTAAGTGTTGGGAGTGGGGAGTAGGGAAAGCCTGGGAGTGAGTATTTCTCGCCGGCGTGATGAAAAGGTTTTGAAATTGTGGTGCTGACAGTGCTGCATGGAGAATAATATAAAATCATTTTATTTTATACTTTAAATGCGTGAGTTGTACAGTATGCAAATTAGAACTCAATCAAGCTGCTGACTGGGCTCACAGGTAACAATTGTCGGCACTGGACGCACCAGTGTTTCCTTCTGCTGTACCTTGTGTTACTGTGAGTCCATGCCCACTGACAGCCCCTAACAGAAACCAGCACTGTCAGCAGAAAACAAAGGAACAGCAAGCAGGCAGAAGACAGACTTCTGTCCATGAGTCATGGTTTGCCAACCTTATGCTCTAGGATTGGGGGGAGGCACAAAGTGAAATGGAGAATGTGAGCCAAGGTAGTCATTTTTGCCATAGAAGGTTAGGCTTGGTATAGTACCATACTTAGCCATGTAGGATGGCAAAATAGT
The DNA here is from genome assembly GCF_050624435.1 of Tenrec ecaudatus. Taxonomy (NCBI): domain Eukaryota; kingdom Metazoa; phylum Chordata; class Mammalia; order Afrosoricida; family Tenrecidae; genus Tenrec; species Tenrec ecaudatus. The sequence goes on from NC_134532.1 coordinate 137,072,046, forward strand.
AATGCATATTAATCTCATTTATTTTACCTACATTCTTTTTAATCCTGAGAAGAGGATTGAAAGTGGGATGTATGTTGTACACATAGCTGGGTGTGATGTCAATACACAGAATAGTAGGAAACAATCTAAGAATAGGGGAAAGGGGTAATTTACAACTTTAAGACTGAATTCTGGCAATCTCCCCAAATATTCAACTAAATATTCATTTGGCAATGAGTACAGATACTTACTGCTTCTTCATCCTTGCTGAGCAGTTTGGCACATGATAAAAAGTCCTCGTATTTTGCATAAGGAATGACTGGTTCTGGAAGCTCCCGGAGATACAGTTTGAGGAGAGATGCCACTGTGTGCACATCTGTGTTGCTGCAAAGAGAGAAGCATGAAGATACTTTTAAAAGTAAATTTATAACAATTTTCTATTTCCCCCCATCAACTCTACATCCAAGTACAGGAATTTTATAAAGTTGGCAACTGAATGAATGAATGAATCACTCAATCTGTATTTCAGGGAGTATTCACTAAAGAATGCTACTACAGGTAGGGAAGAGAGAGATGTGGATGGGTACTCAATCCTTAGTATGGTTTTAAAATACTTGAAAGTCTAAGCATTTTCTTTTGCATATATTTAATGTTAAAAGTTTTAAATTTCAGGGAAATTGAGATTATATCAGACATTAAATAAAACAGTAATTTATTCAAAATGCTAGATCTTTGTAGTGGGTGAATGTATATGTGTGTATTCAATGTCAATGCTAATTCCAAATCCTAACTGGATAACTCAATATTATGAACTGTTATTCTTGAGAAGAAATTGATATTGTAGTTATAGACCTCCAGACACTTACTATGACATGCCATAACTCTGACTAGAACTCATTTTAAAGATGGTTGATACTCAGCATGATGACTTAACTAATATTTGAAGAACTTTAGACATGTTTAGAATTTCTAGAAAGAGAAGGGAAATGCTGCACAAAAACACTTAACATGTCCTTTCTGTAACTTCCTAGTTTATCCCAGTCCTCTGTTGGATACCACAGTAACAGGGCGATTTTATGAAATGTTCATATTGTGGTAACTGAAACCCCCTGTCCTTACTAACCCACAACACGGATAATTGTACTGATGGAGATGTTCTACACACCCCACCCCACCCCACCCCCACCTCCCAAACTACCACTCCCACCACACCTATAGAAGAGGGAAGAGTAAAAGAGTAAGGAGGAGAAATGAGCGATTGGAAGGGAACTGAAAGGTCCATTGATTTGGGGAGCCAGGAAGACTGAGAGTGAACAATTTCAGAGCATTCTGGAAATAGGAGAAGTCATGCCCAATCCCAGCCTGGGTTACAGAAGATGGCAAGTCCTTGGGGAAGAATGTATTGCTAGTGGTTAGTCACCTTCAAGTCAGTTCTGATCGTATGTACAACAGAGCGAAATACCACTCGGCCCTGTGCTAGTCTCACAGTGTTCGTATGACTGACCCTATTGCTGTAGCCACTGTGTCCATCTGTCTTGCTGAGGGCCTTCCTTTTTTCCGATGACCCTTCACCCTACCAAACATGGTGGCCTCCTCCAGAAACGGGGCTCTCCTGATAGCATGTCCAAAATATGTGTGACAAAGTTGCGACATCCTTGTTTTGAAGGAGTATTCTGGCCATACTTCCTCCAAGACAGATCTGTTTGTTCTCTTGGCAGTTCCTGCTACTTTTAACATTCTTTGCCAACATGATAGTTCAAATGCATCCATTTTTCTTGAGTTTGCCTTATTCAATATCCAACTTTCACATGATTGTAGGTTAATTGAAAATACCATGGCTTGGATCAGACTTATCTTAGTCCTCAGACTAACATCCTTGCTTTTCAGCATTTTAAATAGGTCTGTGTGTAGCAGATTTAGTTATGAATAGAGGCACTGGAATTTCATACCTCAGCCAATAGTCTCTGCTTCACAAAACAACATGAACTGGGACAAAGGGTATCCCAGTTCTCAACTTTGTATTTACATGTCGATTTCACTGAAAATTTTCTGTACATATATACACTATTGAGAAGTGCCTTGAACCCCAAGGGGTTAAAATGGAACATTATATCTAGCTTGCTCATAATTTATAATCTTGTGGTTATGATAATACAAATACATAATTATGAAGTTTCGTAAGTGGTAATAAAAATGGGGGTTATAAGAAAAGAGTACTAATCTCTTAGCTTTATAAAGAAATTCTGTTTGGGTCATCATCTCAAGGTGTTTAAGCATGGGTTCTATTTATTGACTAGAGACACAAAACCGGAGACACTCACATACGTGTAAGAGAGAACTTTATATCAAGAAGTAATTATACATCAATAAAACATCCTAGCCAAGTGCAGATCAAGTCCATAAATTCTATTATTAGCCCACAAGTCTGATATTAGCCCATAAATTCCTCTTCAGAGTCACACAGCACATGCAGTGATGCTGAGTGCAGGAGGATCACAGGCTGGTGCATGGAGAGTCCTGTGGTTCTAGTGGCAGTGAAAACATCTCAAGGTCTCTGGCTGCCATCAGTGTGACTCCATGTGACTTGTCAACAGGAATGCGAAGCAGAGAGAGAGTGTGTCCCACCTCCAGAGAGGAAGGGAAGAAATCCCAGAATCCTCAGGAGAAGGCCACCCCCACAAGGAGGGATCACCAGGCTGTGACCTGATTGACGGGCTAGATTCCACCCCTTCATTCTTATTTATCAAGTGGGCTTGAAATTGTGCAACTACCACAAAGCATTAACTGAAAGCAGAGTGAGAGAAGACGGCATTGCTGATTGAATCAAGAGATGTGCATAGTGCCTAAGATGGAAGGGACTTTGACAACAGGCTAAGGCCAGAGCAGAATGGGATATAGTGAGATCCGCCGACTAGGCAGCATCCACATGGATCATAGAATTAGGGGAATGGGCTGATGTTTTCCACTTTGTTGATGGGAGTCACTTTGGATAAGCATATTGCCAGTGGCAAAATGGTAGGTGTAATTTTAAAAGACCTGTTTGAATTATTTTTAATGTTTTTAGTAGGAAAATATACTTTTTCCTCTTAAAGTTCTAAACTGATAAAGAAGATAGAAGGAGTATTTAGAGAACAACTAAATATAATTCATATCTATAGATCATCTTGGAAACTGAGATAAAGATAGACCTAAAATATAGTGTTTAAAAAAAAAAGAAGACCCTTCTTTTCAGTTGTGTTTGGTAAACTATTCCATTTATACCCAACAAATTAGTCCATGTTTGATACTGGAGATTTTTCTATTTCTTTTGCTTGTAGTAAGTAAAGGCTCTGATCTCAGATAAGACTAGTTCCTGGAAAAGGACTTCATGCTTGGTAGAGGGACAGCAAAAAAGAGTTGACCCTTGATGAGGGGGTTGACATAGTGGCTGCAACAATCGGCTCAAGCATGCCCATACTTGTGAGATGCCACTGGACCAGGCAGTGCTCAGCCGCACGTACAGTTGCTTTGAGTCAGCACTGACTCAACGGCACCTAATAATAATAGTCGTTAATAGTAACAAAACAACACTCTGTGCCAGGCTGAGGTGCTCTCATCCCATAATCTATTTTTATCTTTTGATTTCACTTTAATTTAATCTATCTTTATGCCTACACTGAGTTGGATACCTTCAGAGTGCATCAATAGATTATTATAATTTTAGGAAGATACAAAGAAGAATATAAAAATAAGACATAATAATTATAGTTCTTAATAAAAAGTATTGCTAATGGGGTTGTTGTTCGTACCTACATGCATTTATTCTAAATAAAATGTGTTTAAATATGTCTCTTGGATTAGTGGATGGCTATAAATCAGTTCTCTCAATAATATATCTGCTCTTATTTCGTTAGAGTACCTTAAAAATAAAAGGTGTATTTAAATCAGTGGCTGCTGAAAGGACCTCCTGAAGTAGTTAAATCCAAGACAGAGCGATCGGCTAGGACGGCTATGATGATTATTTAGGGGACCATGAAGGCCCCCTGTCTTTTATTGAAACATACAGGACAATTATGGGGCAACAACATATTGCATTAGCAAATCTGTGGGATAATGAAGATCCTCTACCTTTTATTGAAGCGCATAGGACAATTTTAGGGCAGCAACATATTGCATTATGGAAATCTGTGCAGAAGACCTCTTAAAGTGTTGATGAGCAAGGATGTCACTTAAGCACTAAGATGTGTCTGACTTAAGCCATGTATTGTCAATCACCTCAGACCCATGACTTAAGAAGACTGAAGAGGAATCGAGGAATCTGAATTCTGGTTTGGGTGGAGAATAGCGAAAGTGCATTGCACTGCCAGGAGGACAAACACATCGAGCTGAGAAGTACAGCTACAGGGCTCCTTAGTTGTGAGACTGGCAAGACTTTGTCTCCTGGACTTTGGACATGTTGTCAGGAGAGGTCTTGGGTAACGTGGAAAGGCAGTGAAACAGCGGAAGACCCTCAATGAAGTGAATGGACACAGTGTTGCGTGATGGGTCCAAACACAACAGTTTTTCCTCCTGTTCTACATGGGGTCTCTATGCGTCTGAACTGACACGAGGGAGCCTAACCACAGCATTAGAAAGAAAAGTGAACATTGTATTGCTGAGAAATATCCTACAGAATTTTCATCAAGGATTTTTCTCTTTGTCACAGTACACCTGCTCAAAAGCTATCTTATGGGTGTTTATGGGGAAACCTTAAGCCATCCATCTGACAGTCCAGACCTTGCCCCTGCAAGCAGCTCTGTATCCCCTAAACTCAGAGAACACTGAAAAGAAACATGGTTTGATGCCTTCACGGATGTCATGCATGTCATTCTGACATGGTGTAAATTGAAGGGCAGAGAATTCTTCAGGGAAGCGGTAGAGAGATAGAAACATTGCCCTTAGAAGTATATCGACCTGGAGGGAGGTTAAACTAAGAAACGCTTGTTTTGCCTTTTGATGTGTTTGTTCAGAAGAGAGTTTAATTATATGCAGGAGTTCTTTTTCAGTTACCTTTATAGATTGAATAAGTCACGCACCATCAGTGTGACGACTACTAGGAAGGAGCGCTGGCCTCACAGTGTGTACATGCCGCGCTGTGATCTGCAAGGCCAGCGGTTTGAAAGCACCAAGCCACTCCTCAGGAGAAAGCTGAGGCTTTCTACTCTTGAAATAGGTACAGCCTGGGAAGTCCAAGGGGCAGTTCTATCCTGTCCTACGGGGTCGCTCTGGCTTGGCAATGACTCGATGGCAGCGAGTTTGGGTTTGGGTATAAGATACATATATATACAAATAATTTATAAAATACAAGAAGTGAGAGAGATTAATAATGACCAAGCAAGAAATCTGCATTTTAAAAGCAATGTTTTAGTGTTTAAAAAATGACCTGTCTTCAAGCCTTGAAGACCCCAGACACTATATCTTTTGATAGCCGGGCACTGCAGACATCTAGCTGAAAAACAACATGGACGAAGTACACCAGCCTGTGTGATCATGAGGTGTCAGTGGGATCAGGTATCATACATCAAAGACCAGAGCAAAAAATCATAATGTGAATGAGGGGAAGAGTACGGAGTGGAGGCACAGCCAATCTGTAAGCAATTGGACATCCCCTTACAGAAGGGTCATGGGGAGAAGATGGGCCAGTCAGGGTGCAGTATAACACCGATGAAACATACAGATTTCCTCTGGTTCTTTAATGCCCCCCCCCACCTACTATCATGACCCTAATTCTACTTTACAAATCTGGCTAGACCAGAGCATGTACATGGGTACAGATAAGAGCTGGAAACACAGGGAATCCAGGACAGATAAACTCCTCAGGGACCAATATTGAGAGTAGCCATACCAGGAGGGTAAAGGGAAGATGGGGGGAGAAAAGGGGAACCAATCACAATGACCTACCTATAACCCTCTTCCAGGGGGATGGACAACAGATAAGGGGTTTGGGGGAGTGATTGGACAGTGTAAGACATGAAAAAATAACAATTTGTAAATTATCAAAGATTCATGAGAGAGGGATACCAAGGCTCAAATAGAAAGAAAATGCTCTGAAAATGATGGCAACATATGTACAAATGTGCTTGAGACGACGTATGTATGGATTATGATGAGTTGTACGAGCCCCAATAAAATGATTTTTTAAATGGCCTGTCCGTTACTTCATTACACTGACAACCCTAGCACACATGTGTTTAAGGTAACCAGCTCACTACTTGCCGTTTTACTTGGTTACAATCAGGAGGAAACACTTGGTGAGGAACACACAGTACTGTGGACGTTTGAACACTAGATGGCGCGATTGCAAAGTTAGACTTATCTGGACGCTGTGAAATCGGTTAAGGATAGCAGGCTGCAGAACCATTCTTTCTGGAGAAGCAGTTTTCATCACACCAAATGTGCAGTACCATTCCAAGAATATAAATATTTGCGGTATGAATCAAGGTAAGCAAGGTAAACAGACAATTGTTTATTCTGCCATTGCAGTGATATGTCTCAATATCTTATGAACAGTAAGAGTAGACACACATGCACTATCATATAGAAACGATGAAGAAGAAGGATGACTTGATTTTCTGGGCTGTATTAAAGCGAGTTGTTTTGTAGAAGCAGGGGTTTCTCGTTGTCTTAGGATTTTCGTTTTGGCTTTATGCATCCCCACCGAATGGAAGGTAATAATCTCTCCGGGACAAACTCCAACATGTCTTGCCAGCTCTGGCTCAGCTCAAGGAGCTCACAGTTAATCTATCCTGATTGTCAGTCTGCTACTGCAAAGTCAAGTCCGGCGCTCCTTGAAAAAATTATTTGGATATTCACTCTTCTGAATGGTCATCCTTGGTAGGTATCTCCCTCTCCAGCCTGACATCTCTGCCTGACAACCCACTTCTTGTTTGCATTAACATTTGTCCTAAACATGTATAGTGAGTGACGAAAATACCAACATAGATGTTCACTCGTTGCCCGATGTACTTGAAGAAACTGGCTATTTTGCCTTTAAAAATCTCTCTATGTGCACAAAAGCAAAATCAGTGACGCAACTACAGTGATTAGCCAGGAGGGATGGAGATTAACACGCGCTACTTGACTGCTAATTGAAAGTTGCAGGTTTGGGTCCACCGAGATTCCTGAGAACAAGGGCCTTGTGATCTGCTTCCAAGACCTTTCACCATCCAAAGCCGTCCGGAGTCTTGTTCTCTGACACATAGGGGGATCGTGCGTCAGAAAGGCAACTGCTTTCAGCTTTTTGTTCAAGTCGACCACAAAACAACTCGCAGTTACACATGCATGCCCAACTCCTTACTGTGCTTTAGAATCTTTCGACAGTCCAATGATAAATGCCTCTTGTGGTACTTTAACAGAGAGTCTTGATGGCATTTCCCGGTAAGCATCGGGCTTCTAACCTCAAGGCCCACGATTCATATGCACCAGCATCTCCCAAGGGGCAGAGATGAGGGTAACTGTTCTGATAAAGATTTCCAGCCTCAGAAGCTCTGTAGGATCATGGTGAGTTGGAGTGAACTTGACGGCAGGGCAGTGGTATGGGAGTCTCATAGAGAGGACTGTGTTGTTGTTTGCTGTTAGGTGCCATCAAGTTGTTTGGCCTGTGTTATCCTCACAATTGTCATGTTTGAGCCTATGGTTGCATCCAGTGTGTCAATTCAGCTTGTTTAGTCTTTTTTCGCTGCCCCTCTACTTTGTCAAGCAGTAGATTCTTTCCCAGAGACTGTTCTTTCCTGATCTTAGGTCCAAAGTACGCATGTGACGTGAAGTCTCACCATCCTGCTTTCTGTGGCGCTTTCTCCAGTTGCACTTCTTCCAAGAGATTAGTTTGACCTTTTCATAAAAACCCAAACAGTGCCATTGAGTCAGTTCTGACTCTTCGCAATGATTTAGTCAATATTCCTTACCAACATCATAATTCAAATGCATCCACTCTTCTTTGGTCTTCCTTAGTCACTGTATGGTTTTCACACGCATATGAGGTGACTGAAAACTGGTCCGGCGTTCCTTAGTCCTCAATATGGTGTTTTCATTCCTTAACACTCTAAAGGGGTCTTTCAGAAAAGCTGATTTGCCCAATATTAGACTCTGTAAACCACTGAGATATAAAGTGTTTTAGAGTCATGCTCTTTTGATAGAAGTTAAATGTTATTTTAAAATAACAAAGTCATTACACAGACTGAATGTCCCTTCACTCACCTGGTGGTACAACCTGATTTCAGAAATTAAGATGCCTAATTATGTACATTGTATCCAGAGACAGAAAGAGTTAGAGGCAGGTGTAAGGAGGCTGAATAAAAAAGCTATCAGGCCAGGAAGTACTTTGTAATATAGGTCCCTTAGTAGAGCAACATAATGGTTTGATGCTCTGCTTTTATTTATTTATTAATAAAATCACTTTATTGGGGGCTCTTAGAGCTCCGCTTTCATTGAACTTGGATTTTACTTATTAATCCTTTGTAACTTGTGTGAATATTTAAAAAAATCCAATTTAAAGAGAGGATTTCTACTATTCATTTGTTTGTATTCTCTCTCTCTTTTTGCCATTCGTGGGATATTCTATTAATCAGTCACTCACCAAATAGTTACTAGTATCTCTGCTGCACGCTTGTTCTATGACTCTAGCAAAGTGAATTGGAAATGAAAACTTGGAATCTTTCTGTCCTCCTTGGGCTTATACCTCTAACCTATCACCAATAACACTTTCTTTTATCATGCTGCAGTACTTCTACTTTATAACATTCCATATATACATATGGGTATATGCATAAATAGATTACAAAATCCATGAAAGATTATGTGTATATGTATGTAGATTTATGTGTGCATATACATGCATATGTATATATAAAATCTTACATTCTGGGTAATACCTACCCTATTTAAATCCTCTGTACAACATGGACCTCTTACTAATTGGAACAGCGATGAAAAGTATGAAGCAATTCTTCTTTGTTTACAATGTAACCCATCATCCAATGACGGTCCCAAAGGCTAAAATCCTGCAGGCTTTCCTCAATGGGAATCACTGGTCGCCTCTACTTTGAGAGGGCAGCCTTTCCTCAGTCAAACTCTGAGCATCTTCTGACTCAAGCGTTTATTGTTAGTAAATATACAGACCCGAGTCTAAATCACCAACCCTTCTCTGCTTCAATTGTTCCCAGGACTTTAACGTGCTATGAACATAATGTCAGAGTTTCAGTCTTCAAAATCTTGGCAGACCATTGAAGAGCACAATTTTCCAAATACTGGCGAGTGGCGTGTTTATTGACCCGCTAATGGCTGCTGTGTACATGTCTGGGGAGAACTGCTGGTGTAGTGGGTCACACACAAGGTTGAGATGCACAAGGGCAGCAGCCGCTCTGCCAGAGAAAGCAGCAGCTTTCAGCTTCCAAAAATATGTACAGCCTTGGAAAGCCACAGGAACAGTTCCGCTCTGTCCTCTAGCGTCATTATGATTTTATATTGATTGGGGGGCAGTGAATTGAGCTTACAAGTTTTCCCCCTCGTAAATTCTGAGGCTGGAGCACCGGGACAAAGGAAATAAAATCATCAAAACACTTCAACTATTTATCTTTCTCTGCGTGGTTTCCACTTGTACAACCAAAGATATTTTAGAACAAACATTGATGCTCTGACACTGAAGAGGTACACTTGTACTTTTAAAAAGACATTCATAAAAGTCAGCAGATAGACCTGGAACTGTTTGTAGGCTTTTCTCCATGTTTGTTTGTTTTTCTAATGTGTTTATCCATGTAAGAGAGGCAGGATAACCAATTAGGAGGAGAAAACAACAGGACCGACAGTTCCTGGAAGACATGGGAGAGGAGGAGGTGGGGGAAGGGAGTGGGGAGCCAACAAACCCAGGGACAAGAGAACAACAGGGAGCTAATTGGATGGTGAGGAGGGTGTAGAATGCCTATGGGGGTTGATCAATTTTAATGTAGACGTGAGGAATTTCTAGAGTCAAATGAAGAGTAAACATGATAATGGGGCAGGAGGAAAGGAAAAGGAAATAAAAGAAACCTGGCATTCTGGGATGCTGACGACATGATCGCTGAAGACAAAATGGGTGCATAAGCAAATGTGGTGAAGAAAGATGAGGATTTCCAGCTATTAAAAGATGTAGTGTCTGGGGTCTAATGGGCTTGAAGTTAAGCAAGTGGCCAACTGGCAGGAAAGTAACAAAGCCACATGGAAGAAGTTAATCAGCCCGTATAATCATAAGGTATTGATGGGATCAGATATCCAAAGGTCAAAAACAATTATATTGATGTGAAAGAAGGCGACCAGAGTGGAGACCCAAAGCCCATCCATAGACAATTGGACATTCCCTCACAGAAGGGTCACACAGAATGGACAATTCAACCAGGGTTCAGTCAGGACTGATTAAACATACAACATTCCTCTAGTTCTCTAATGCTTCCTCTCCCCACTATCATGACCCAAATTTTGCCTGACAAATCTAGCTAGACCAGAATGGGTACATTGGTACACACGGAATCCAGGACAGCTAAACCCCTTAGAAACCGTGAGAGAAGTAGCAATATCATGATGGTGTGGAGAGGGTGCATGGGGAAGGGGGAGGGGGGAACTGATAGCAATGATGGATGTATATAATCCTCCCACCCCTGAGGGGATGAAAACAGATATGTGGGTGAAGGGGCACAGCGGATAATGTAAAATACAGAAAAGTAATAATATATAATTTATTAAGGGTTTAAGAGGGCAGGAGGGTTGGAAAGGGCTGGAAAACAAGAGGAGCTGACATCTAAGGGCTCAGGTAGAAGGATCATGTTTTGAAAATGATGATGGCAACATCTGTACAAGTTCATTTGATATCATTGATTTATGGATTGATAAAATAGCTGTAAGAGCCCCAAATAAAACGGTTTAAATTAATAAAATGAATTGTGCAATCACACAAAATATCAATAATATCACTTACAATTGATACCTAACCTTTAATATTTCTATTTTAAAGTAAATATGTAATCAAATATTAGAAATAATTTCTCAAGCTAATAAAGACTAAGAACCAGATTTCCTGTAGTGCATTTTTTCCTTAATAAATTTTCATGCAGAAGTGACACTTTGCCAAAAGCCAATTTCCTTCTTTAATCACTGTGTTTGAAAAATTGATTATTTCATTCTGCAGTGATCAATGAAGGACAAAAACATTATTTTCCCCCCAAATTCATGTTCTTCCAATTAAGTCAGTAATGAAGAAAAGGAAAACAGAATGCCTTATACAGGAGATGGATAAATAGAAGAATAGATTTATTTATCGATTCTCTAAGCCAGAGTGTTAGAATCATGGAAAAGGATTTTCTGGTATATCCAGGTGAGTCAACAAGTCAGAGCGAAGACATTTAACAGTGTGCAAGCTTTCCTCTGAACACTCCAACAGTCTTCCGCTCTAACACGAACAAAGTCTGAGTACGTGGGCGAGATGATACCCTGCTACGTAACTGCCATGCTTTCAACATGTGACGGGGAGAAGGAAGAGCTGTCAGTAAGTCCCTGTATATGTTATTGTGGCTCTACCGTTAGCAGGGATTTGCTAGAAGGGATATTTTGTTGCCACAAGACAGATATTATATCAGTGCTGTTTTCCATTTGGATCATATTTTAGTGAGGTCAGTGTAGAGAGAAGTAAGAGTTATAACAATCATGCTGAGAGGAAGTCAGGTTTTTATTTTTACTTTTGGCTTCTTGTTTTATTTCAAAATCAAAATCACTTTGCGAATATTCATATTTGTGAGTCACGCACTTCAAAACTATAAAATGAATAAAAGAACTCACGTGGCTTTTATGAAACCTTGAACTAGGATTATGACTACAGCACACTGATGTAGGAGGACATTTTCTTTTACTGCCCCCCCCAAGAAAGTTTACTAACAAAAACTTTTAGTAGTTGTTTTAAAACATGGCTATTTATAAGTTTCCTAAATATGCATGTAAGTTTAATATTTATTGTGATACCATAAATTTAGCCATTCATTTATTCAATCATTCAATAATAGTATTTAAATATACTCATTCATCCATTCATTCAACAACTACATTTTGTGATACTGTTTTAGTTACTAGGGCTAACAAAGTGATTAGCAACAAAATTTTCAGCAATCATTATTTCAAAATTCTCAACATTCTAGTTAAATATGTAGTTTTCAATTTTACTAACAAAGATTTTTAAATGAATATCATCACTGATATTCTAGTGTATGTAAGTATAGGCATCTATCTATCCATCACCATCACCATCATCTCTGTGGCTAGTTGCCTCTGAGTAGGCCCCTGATTCATAGTACCCTCGTGTAGACTAAGGCACCATTGCATAGAATGGAACAATGAGGCCTGCATCATCCTCATGATCAATTGTGGATCCAACTGTTGTAATTCATAGGCTTTCATTGATGTTCAGGAGTATGTCATCCGATCTTTCTTCTTCATCCATGTTCATCGACTTCAGAAATGTGCTTAGCACCGTGATGTGCAGCAAACCTTCACTGGCCCATGGGTGGCGGCTGGACATGAAATGCATCGACTGGGCGTCAAACCCGAGGTGCCCGCACTGAAAGCAGGAATTCTACCATGGAACCCCACTGTCCCATATGTACCGCGCATTGACTACCCTAATCTCCAAACAGATATCATCACATGCAAATACTTGTACTTAATGATTCTTTATAGGAATTTTCCAACCATTTCTTTTTTAAAAAATTATCAAGATGCTAAAAACATCAAACATTTAAAGACTTCATGATTACTAAAATGACATATGAAAGCCTAACACGCATAAGGAAAATATGCTTGCTACCCGTCATTAATCATTTCATTCAAGTCAATCCCAACTGAGTCCCATGGACTTTCATTCAAAGCTGACTCGCTGACTGAGTTTGATTTGATCTTCCAGATGGAGGTTGCCAGACCACGCTACTTAGGCACCACTAGGTGGACGCAAACAGCTAACCTCTCACTCAGCAGCCAAGCTCAAATCAGTTGTGCCACCAAAATCCTTCATTAGCCATTAACTCAAACCGAGCTCATCACCATCAAGTTGGTGCTGAATAACAGAGACCCTACAGGACAGGGTAGAACTGCCCCAGTGCATTTCTGAGGCTGTAGCTGTTTACAGCAGTAGAAAGTCCCATTTTGATCCCTCAGCGCAGCTGGTGGTTTCAAACTACTGACTTTGTGGATTGCAGCCTAACTCATAACCACTTTGCCACCGGGACTCATGCAAACTGAAACAAAAATGGTAGACAATTAGCAACCTGAAATATGCAGCTAACACAACCTTACATGCTGAACGCAAGGAGGACTTGATAAAAATCAAAGAACACTGTCCTGAGTGCACATTGCAACTCCAGGTAGAACAAACCAAAACACTCACAACCATATCAATGGGCATCATGATAAACTAGAAATAACTAAAGTTGTCAAGGATTTTATTTTACTTGGATCCACAATCAACATTCACGGAAGTAAACGCATCCAAACCCATTGCCCTTCGGCTGATTCTGAATCGCAGGCGCCCTATACAAAGAGTGCAGCTCCGCCCTGAGCGCTCCAAAACTGCACATCTTCACACTATGAGCAAGTTCCCTTTTCCTCCTGCAGAGTGGCTGCTAGCTTTGACCTGCTATTAGCCTACCAGGAGAAGCAGCCGTCGTGAATTCATGTATTTCACTGGGAAAATCTGCTGCACAAGACTTATGTAAAGTGTTGAAGAGCAAAAGTGACAATCTGAGGACTGAGGTGGGCCTGACCTAAGGCATGGTATTTCTATTTTTTTAACCTGTTTCAATTCCATTTACTTTTCTGAAAACAAACAAACAAAAACATTTTTATTGGTAGTCCTTACAGATATTATAACAATCCATAGTTCAATTAGGTCAAGAATAATTGTACAATTACTGACACCATCAGTTTCAAAACATTTTCATTCTTCTTGAACTCTAATATCAGCTCCATTTTATCCCCTCCCTGCCCTCCCCCATACCCCCCGGACAGTTTATTAGATTATCTATTATTATTAATGTACCTGATCACCTACAGTTCTGTTATTCATTCCCCTAGAGTTGGGTTATACAGTCATCATTGCTGTCACCGCCCTCGTTCCACACCTTCAGGGAATCATTACTCCCGTTACTGAGGTGTTTATTTATCTTGAATTCCATGCATCGAACTAGCTTAATTATACGAATGAACACACGCAGGTCTAACCAAATTAATGAGGTAAACTAAGATCATAATAGGAAGGGGAGGAAATATTAAAAGAACTGGAGGACAGTGATGTGTTTCATCAGTGAGCGCTATATTACACTCTGGATAGATCATCCCTTCCGTGTGGCCCTTCTGTGAGGGACTGTCCAATTCTCTTACAGGTGGGTTTGGACCTCCACTCCTTCACATAAATTTGATTTTTTAAAAATTTTCTAATTTTATATTGTATAAAAGCACATAGGAATATTATTCCTTTTTCATTTCTTCTGATTACATAAAGAAATATCAGTGGAGAACTGAAAAAAATGTTAGAGAGCTACAGTCACTAGATAGTCTCCATTTTCATCAAAAAGCAGCAAGAAAAATTCATAGTCTTGGAAGGGGAGCTGCATCTATCTGACATTTAATTATATACGTTTGTCATTGAATGTATGTTATATGTGCCTTCTATTTAGGACAGACGGTGCTGACTTACAATTTAAAGTAAGCATATGAAGTTTCTTTTACAAGGAAACCCAGAAAGAAATCCAAAAATATAAAGAAAAAAATGTCAGTATAGTGGAGATTATTAAATCATGATGGTAACATGTGAATGAGAGCAGTTTTTGCTATTAGAAGGAATTGTGTTTGGCATCTTAAAAACTTGTCTTCAAATAAACAGTTAACCTAAGTAAGGTGTTAGCTAAGTTCGTATGGAAGAAACCCACCAGTCTCTATGATCAAAAGATCGTAAATGATAAAATTCAGAACTTAAATTGTGAAAATCTGGTGTTCCGAAGGCTAAGACTCTGGGAGCCCAAATCCATTTGTAGCGTCCAAACATGGATTAAGTCTCCAGTGAATGCCCTCAGGTCATGGCGGAAGGACATGCAAAACCTGCTTATCAGACAGAGAGCATTGTATAGTCAATCATGGTGGAGACAGGTTGGAATGTAATATCTTAGCATTTGATGTCCTTTTGACCCATTTTAAAGTCGCTTAAGTGTAAAAAACAAACAAACAGTGAAGGGGAAATACAAGTGCATTCAGCCTCTGGTGAATCCTCTTGACCAGAGGTGAGGGATGGGGACGCCACAGGGCATCGGAAAGAGAATTATTGCAGATGCAGTTTGGTAAAAATTTGAATCAATTCCATTTTATTTCCCTTTAGACCCACTTTAAATTTGGTCTAGTTTTTAAAATTTTCTTTCCTTCTGATTGATGCTTTGCTCTGGCTTACTTTGTTATTGCTGTTGGTTGTTTGCTTTTTCTTATTGTTGTTGCTTTTTATATTTCTCTGTGAATGGAAGCCATAATAGGTGTATCTATAGAGACAAGTAACTGGATTAATGATTTCTTGGGACTATGGAAGGTGAGATTGGATGAGGAAATGGGGCACTAATAACAATGAATGGAAGAAAGAAGAAAATGTTCTAAAATTGTGATGAAGTACAATTCTTCTACATAAGATTTAACTACTGAATTATATTATATGTGAATTATATACCACTAAAACTTTTAAAAATATATACAGACATGGATTGAGGATATTTCAAGAAATGAATAGCTTGAAGCAAATTGTTGTTTTTTTCTAAATAATGGTACATTACCCAGCATCAAAAAGGACTGGACCATGAATATGCAATAACAGGAATAACTCAAAGTAATTATTCCAAGTGAAAGAAGACAGGCTCTATTAAAGCCTAGGATATTTATACTTGAAGTATAGGATCCAAAAACTACTGTACAATGTCAATAAGCAATACCTGGGGGAGCAAGTGAAAGGGTGTCAAGAGGGGTCAAAGGGGACCCAGGATATTTGATATGTGTGCATGTGTGTATAAGAGATATGTTCATGATCTTGGCTGTGGTGATAGTTTTATGAGTATAAACATATAAAATTCAGCAAATATACACTATATGTAGTTTATTGTATTCTATTTAATCTCAAAAATGATATTTTAAAACTAGGCCAAAAAATGACAAACCATACAAATCTATGGAATAGTTCTACTCTGTCATACATATGGGACGCCATGTGCCATGTGCTGAAATCAACACCATGGTACAAGACATCTGTACATCTATTAGTGCTCCCAATTTTCACATTCACGTTCTATAGTGCTGGACAAGTAATGAATGCCCAGAGCTAGATGGCTGTTTAGAGTATTAAATCGAAATATCTATTTAAAAAATATCTGTTTTTTCTGTTTAAAAATGGTTTAATCTCCATAGACTTGCTAGATTAGTAAACCATATTCAGGGGCTAAATCAGAAATATAAAAACAAAACAAACAAGCACAAAAGGAGCAGGGACATGGGCAGAATGAGTCGCGCATGCGGGTGGGCTGATGGAGCACCTAGGACAGCAGCTGTCCTCAGGATTCACAGAATGTGTAAAATTGCTGGCTTCGAAAACGCCATCTGGCCTTGCTCACGAACACCATGCCGTAAGTGCATAGCTATTCTGTGGCTCAGCCATCAATGCTAAGATAGTGACACCCCCATGGCCATTCCTGATCCTACCTTCCCAGTTCTTTCAAATTAAAGCTTCTTTAACAGCCAGCGCCATTGGGAAAGCTTTGGAAATAAATAACTTCTGCCTTCTAATTTGATTTTACACATTCCATATTCTAGTTTTATTCCCTCAGAGGAAGGGAAGTTTACTATCAGTGGTTATATAAAATAATTTCCTCACTTCCAAATAGAAGAATAGAGGAAAGAATGGATAGCTAGCAGGATATAGCTTTCTTATCATTTAAGATGCATTCATGTAATCAAATTATTTCAAGCCAATGAGAACATTCTTAATCAAAATTCACCACTGATGAAGTCTAAGAGATATGTGAACTAAATATAAGAATTAGTCATGCATACATAAAATGCTTCAATGTAATTTAAGAAATACAGAATATTTTGTTGTAACTGATGCAGACCAGATATTGTTTGGTTCATTAAAGGCAGGTGCATGGATTTACAACATTGCTACATTCAAATAGTGTACATTCCACATTTCTTTCCCCAAACTGCCATATTTACCCTCTCATCAGATAAAATATTTCTCGTTCAATCCAAAATGGACCCGCAAGTTTCAAAAACTCACAAGCTTAAAAAGATTTATGAACATCAATGCTCGTCAGCATTAAACAAACATGTTTTTCAAACACTAGAAATAACCGAAGAATTGAAGAAGCCAATGAATTAAGATGATTAAATAGCATAAAGTCATTAACATGATGCTCGTAAAAATATCATGACACCAGTGCCATTAGACAATCTTCTTGATATAAGGTTCATAAAAAGGCAATATATGTAAAATATATGATTAAAATATTTTACATAATCATATAATTATATTTTATTATGTCTATATGTTTAAATCATTAATAGCAAGAATTCTCTAGCTTCCTTAATTTTGAACTATTTTATTTTTTGAAATTATAAATTGTATAAAACCTGCTGTAATTTTAAATACTAAATTTTAATAATATCATAACATCTTATTGTGAAATGGTGCTAGATTAAGTTCATTTTAAAATATCAAATTTCTGGGCTGGAGAGCCAGTTACCAGAGATTATCTTTGTAGAATTCTGGTGAAGAAATTCTTTCCAAATTTTAATACATATCAAGATGAAAGCTAAGTCCTATTGGCTCTTCAGTGAGATATAGAACTATTAAACGGGGAAAAATATTTATTCATTTTTACTCTTTAAGACATTTCACAATGAAAAATTTCTGTTTTCTTGTTTTATATCCTGATATCTATGTGCGGCTTCAAAAATTTCTTAGAATAATTTCATGATCTTTTAATTTTTCTGTGAAAAATTTGGAATCCCCTTTATAGTCAAATAGCTATTTACAATTTGCATTTTTCAATTCAGGAGCACACATACTTAAATATGTTGTCATTAGGTGGCATCAAGTCGGTGTCCACTCAGGGACGCTGTGTCCAACAACACGAACACTGGCTGGCCGGCTCCGTCCTTCCCTCGCGTTTACGCTCACTGTTTCAGCCATGACGTTGATCCCGCTCATCGATGGCCTTTGCCCTTTTTGCTGCCATTCCAGGTTTGATTTTTGTTTTTTTAGTTCCTTCTGGTTAAGATACATTTTCTGTTTGGTTTTCTAACGCTGCGCTTGGCAATTTTAATTGTATTGCTTTGTCTTTTCACACTGCCCTTTGAAATTTTTTTGTTAAGTTCTTTGACTTCATTTCTTGCAATTCCCTTAGCTACTCTACATTTAAGAGCAAGTTGCACAATCTCTTCTGACATTCACTTTGATCTTTGCTTTCTCTCCTGTTTTTTTAAATCAAATTTTTGGGGGGCTCGTGCAATTCTTATCACAATCCCTACAGCCATCCATTCTGTCAAGCACATTTGTACATTTGTTGCCATCGTCATTCTCAAAACATTTGCCTTCTAATTGAGCCCTTAATATCAGCTCCTCATTTCCCCTTCCCTCCCCACTCCCCGTCTCTAATGAACCCTTGATAATGTCAATGTCTTCCTTTACCCACTTTTCTGTTGTCTGTCCCCCAGGGAGGAGGTTATATGTAGATCCTTGTAATCGGGTCCACCTTTCCACCCCACCTTCCCTCCACCCTTCCAGCATCGCCTCTCTCACCACTGGTCCTGAAGGGATCATCTGTCCTGGATTCCCTGTGTTTCCAGCTCCTGTATGTACCAGTATACCAGTGTACATCCTCTGGTCTAGCCAGATTTGTAAGGTAGAATTGGGATCATGATAGCAGGAGAAGGAAGCACTTAAGAACTAGAGGAAAGTTATATGTTTCAATGTTGCTACCCTGCACCCTGAATGGCTCATTGACTTCCTGCGACCCTTCAGTGAGGGGGTGTCCTGTTGCCTACAATGAGTTTTGGTTCTCCACTCAGCACTCACCTTCATTTACGATATGATTTTTGCTTCTTTGATGCCTGATACCTGATCCCTTCAACACCTCGTGGTCACACAGGGAAATGCCAATTTAATAGAAGAAAATATTCTTGCATTGAGGGAATTCTTGAGTGGAGGCCCAATGTCCTTCTGCTACCTTAATTCTAAAACTATAAATATAGGCATGTAGATCTATTTCCCCATCCTTATATATAAATATATTTGCATATGTACATGCCTTTATTTAGACCACTATAAATGTCCTTTGCCTCCTAGCTCTTTTCTCTATTTCCTTTGATGTTCCTCTTTAGAGTAATTTTATATATATGATTTGTTGACTGTAGAGTTTTTTTTCACTTCATAAACCTTTTTTCACTTCATAAATTTTTCCTTGCTTTATTGTAATGGATAGGAAACGCACTACAATAATACTGTCATGTTTATCAAGGTGGGGGGGGGGGAATTTTGTTACTTCTAGGGATGATGTTAGCTAGGCTTTTGGTAAATGCCCTTTATCAGGTGAAATTTTCTTTTAATCCCTAATGTGTTGAAAGGTTTTAATAATGAATGAAATTTGGGTGTTATTAAATTTATTTTCCATGCCTATATGAGAGAAATTATATAATTCTTCAACTTTATTAGGTTAATGTAGTGGATTACATTTGGTTAATGTCAATTATTAAATTAACTTTGTATTCCTAGTATAAAATCCACTCTTTTAATGAAGTATCATCCTTCTTCCATATTGCTAGAAGTGATTTACAAATTTTCTGTTAAGGATTTGTAACTAAATACATTGGGGATACTGGTCTGTGGGTTTCTCTTCTTCTAATGTCTTCAACTAGACATATTCAAACATCACAAAGGAGTTGAAGAGTTCTGCCACTTCTATTTTGTAATCGAGTTTGTGTCAGGTTATTTCCTCCAAAATATTTGGTAAATTTTACAAATGAATTTATCTGGGCCTAAAGTTATCTTTTAGGAGAGATATTTAATTATAGTTTCTTTATTTCTTCTTGTACAAATCATGATCATTTGTATATATAAAAATGTCCACTTAATAAAACTTTGAAAATTCATTTATCAGAAGCTATATTTTATTGCCTTATTTTTTCTTTAAGAAACCATTAGGCTCTTTGTTGACGGTCCCCCTTTGCTTCTTGTTATTGGACAATTTATTAACTTCTTTATTTCTTCATCAGTTTAGTTAGTGAACTACCAACTGTATCCTTTAAAATGTTGACTATCATTTATTCTATCTCTTTTTAATGATTCCACGGATGTTCCCTGTTACCTTTATTGTTTCCTGATATATGCTTAATCTGGCTTTGCTCTTACTTTTTAACTTTCTTACATCACTCATTTTAAATTTACTTATCCATTTTTAATGCTAGCATTTGTAAATATATATTTCCCTCTAAGTACTTCTTTTTCTAGATGTCCCATACTTTAGCATATTGCATTTAAATGAAACATAAATGTTGTGTTTATTTCACATATATTTTTAGATTTCCTGGTTTATTTTTTATATTGATTCTTCTTTTAATCCCATTAACATTAGAATCCTCTATATTATTTCAGTCATTTTAAATGCATTGATTCTTGTTTTATGTACTATCATATGGCCTGTTTTGATGATTGTTCATGTGCACTTGAAAAGAATGTGTTTTCTTCCGTTGTTCAGTGTTCTTTAGATTGAGTGGTTCTTTAGATAATGTTCTTTAGATTGAGTGGTTGCACATTTAATGGTTCACATACGTTTGTCATTTTTTATATTCAGTAAGATTTCTGCCTTCATTTTCTTCATATTTTTCAATGTACTTTGTTAGGGAATATTTTCAGTTTGGGGGACATGACGACACGCTATATAGAGCATATATTACTTAAAGTTAAGGTCACAAGTGTTTATTAGCAAATTGATTAAATTATAGATAAGTATATTTAAACATCCAACACTTGTCTCTCAGTTTGTCCTACTGAGGTGGCTTGCATGTTTCTGGAAGCAGTGTCACTGGTATTTCAATTGCCATCAGGGCCACCCAAAGTTGACTGGCCTTAGCAGGGCATCCAGAATAAGAATAGACTGTGAAAAAGGACTAAGCTGTCCAGTTCTGAGCAATTAGCCACCGGAACCATATAGATAGTGTTAAAATGTTGTCATATCCGCAGAACCCCATGAACAGAAGCAGAATATGATCAGAAATAGTGGCGGGAGACGAGTCCTTCAGGTCAGAAGGCATTCCCATCATGACCGAGGAGGAGCTGCATCCCCACAGTGGATTTGATCAGAATGACCAGTTAGAGCAAACTCTGCAGGAATGAAGCCTTGAGGCCCTTCATAGTTTTCATTGGGAACAACTGAAAATGCAAGAAGCAGCTGCTAGCATCAATAATTGGTACCATGAGGGATGAATCTAAGAAAATTACATGTTGTCAACAATGAACAGGTGACATTCGAGGCATCAGTGAATTGAAATGGACTGAGATTGGCCATTTAAATCAGAAAATCATATGGTTTCCTATGCTGGGAATGACAGATTCAAGCAGAATGGCTTCGCATTCATTGTCAAAAATGACATTTTAATATCTTGTACAATGCTGTCTGTGATAGAATAATATCAATCTGCATACACAGGAATCTAGTCAATACAAATATGATTCGAATTTATGCACTGAGCATTAAAACTAGTGATGCAGAAATTTAAGAATTCTACTGACATCTTTGGTTGGAAATTGATCAAACATGCACTGGTAATTATTGGCCATTGGACTGCAAAAGCTGGAAACACAGTGGAAGGAGCAGTAGTTGGAAACTGAGGTCTTGGTGACACAAACACATAATGACACCAACACAAAAGGCGACTTAGCAGATGTCCTTCCCCAGCTCTGATACACAGAAACCAAGCATGTGAAGAGAGCATGGAGAAGGTAAGTGTCAGCAGTTAAAACCAGCCCAGGGCCTACTGGGGAACAGCAATTGCACATAGGCAAGTTCAGGTTGCAACTGAAGAAAATTAAGATAATTCCAGGAGAGCCAAAATACCACCTTGAGTATCTCCCACCTAAATTCCAGGAGCATCTCAAGAACAGAGCTGAAGGATTGCACACTCATGGCAGAACATGTGAGGCGCTCTGGGATAACATCCAGAGCATTACACATGAAGAAAGCCAAAATCCAACAAAACAACCAAAAATCCTCACTGCCCTTGAGGCAATGCCAATTCATAGCCACCTCACAGGAAAAGGTAGAACTTCCCCCTGTGAGTTTCCGAGGTTGTAACAGCCTCCTTTCTCCTGTAGAACAGTTGGTAGTTTCCAACTACTTAACCACTAGGCCACCAGAACTCCCTGAAGACAACAAAAGGTCATTAAAAAGACAGGACAGGCCTGGTAGGGATTCAGCAAAGGTAATGTAACTGAGAGAAATTACTGAAACCCAAATGAAGGCTGAGCATTATAGTGGGACAAGAGTAAAGTAAAAGGAAATAGAGGAAAGAACTAGGAAACAAAGGGTATTTGCGGAGGTCTAAATTCAGGCATGTACAGAGGTAAATATATTTATTTAGGATGATGGGAAAATAGATCTACATGCATATATTTATAGGCTTAGTATTAAGGTAGCAGATGGACATTGGTCCTCCACTTAAGTACTTACTCAATGCAAGAACACTTTGTTCTATTAAATTCAGCATTCCATGACTTTCACCTTCCCAACACTATCGCTGAAGACAAAGCAGGTGAATAAGCAAATGTGGTGAAGAAAGCTGATGGTGCCCAGCTATCAAAAGATTTAGCATCTGGTGTCTTAAAGGCTTGAAGGTAAACAAGCGGCCATTTAGCTCAGGAAGCACCAAAGCCCACATGGAAGAAACACACCAGCCTGCATGATCATGAGGTGCCAAAGGGATCAGTTATCAGCCATCAAAGAACAAAAAATCATATCATTGTGTGCTCACCTCCCTGATACGATCGCTGAAGACAAACAGGTGCAATAAGCAAATGTGGAAAAGACAGCTGATGGTGCCAGTCTATCAAAAGATATAGCGTCTGGGGTCTTAAAGGATTGAAGGTAAACAAGCAGCAATCTATCTCAGAAGCAACAAAGCCCACATGGAAGAAGCACATGAGCCTGTGCAATCACGAGGATCAGGTACCAAGCATCTTCAGAACAAAAAAATCATAGAATTGTGAATGTGAGGGGAAGTGCAGAGTGGAGGCCCAAAGCCCATTTGTTGGCCACTGGATATGCCCTTACAGAAGGATTTCAGGGAGGAGAAGAGCCAGTCAGGGTGTGATGTAGCAACAATGAAAAATACAACTTTCCTCTAGTTCCTAAATGCTTCCCCACCACCACCATCATAATCCCAATTCTACCTTACAAATCTGGCTAGACCAGAGGACGTACACTGGTACAGATAGGAACTGGAAACACAGGGAATCAAGGGCAGATGATCCCTTCAGGACCAGTGGTGAGAGTGGCGATACTGGGAATGTAGAAGGAGGGTGGGTTGGAAAGGGGGAACCAATTACAAGGATCTACATGTAACCTCCTTCCTGGGGGACAGACAACAGAAAATGGGCAAAGGGAGACATTGGAAGGGAAAGATATGACAAAACAATAATTTATAAATTATCAAGGGTTCATGAGGGAGAGTGGAGGGGGGGAGGGAGGGGAAAATAAGCTGATGCCAGAGGCTTACGTGGAGAGCAAATGTTTTAAGAATGATGAGGGCAATGAATGTACAAATTGTGCTTTACACAATTGATGTATGTATGGATTGTGATAAGAGTTGTGTGAGGTCCTAATAAAATGATAAAAAATACTCTAAAGAATCACTATAAGTGAGCTTACCAAGTTTGCATTATAAAAGATTTATGCACATACACACAATTATATTTGCATAGCAACACTGTCAACAGTAAGGTCAGCAACTTGAATCCACGGGTTTCCAAGAGAGAAAGATGCAGCTTTTTGCTCTTATAAAGATTTACAGTTGAGAAAACCCAGAGGGGAACTCAAATCTGCCTTATAGGGCACTGTGATTGGGAATCATCTCTTTGGGAGTGAGTGAGCACCAAAAAAGCTGCATATAAAAAGTACTATTTATAAGAGCATCTGAAAACATTCAAGTTCAGAAGTAAAACAAAGGCATGGAAATACAATTTTACTAAAATACAAAATGTTCTAAATAAGAAGAGAAATGGACAAGTTGGAAAAATTAATATGTATGTCAGTTTTCACCAAACTGACTTACAGGTTCTATGAAATTTATTTTTCTCTTTCTCTTTCAATGCAATTTCATTCAAAGTCCTGGCAATCTCAATCAAAATCATAGCAGGTGTATCTCTGCTTTCGAAATTGTATGGAAAGGCAAAAGACCTAGAATAAGGAAAATCTCGAGAAATTTGTTGCTATGTAATAAAAGTTAACTCCTAGCAACACCCTGCGGGTTTCTGAGATCGTAACTGTTTATGAGAGTAGAATGCCTGGTCTTTTACCTGGGGAGCTGCTGGTGGTTTTGAACTGTTGACCAGGCAGATAGCAACCCAATACTTTACTGCAGAATAATAAAATAGGCCTTCCTGTTGATCTGTTGCACAATTCTAGGGTAGATGAGAAGGTACCCCAGAAAGAACAAAGTTTGAGGACTTACAACATCAGATTTCAAGACACTTAGGCTATCATAGTTGTCTTCAGAGATGGCTTCCAACAAATCTCTTCATCTCTACCCATGCTCCTTGTTCTTTAAATCAAGTGCTGAGGGACGTTTCTGATAGAGTCTATTTTGACATTGTCTTGTAAGTTGTTTTGATCAAGAGAAGAGTGCAGCAGAAATCACCCTGTTCCAGCTCAGGACTGAACTTTTACCCCACCCCTCACAATTTGTTAATGAACTTAACAGGTCACTAGTGAGGTTCAGAAATGTTAAGGATACAGCTCTTTCATCAATAACACCATGCCTCAGTCATGCAGGTAAGTCAGTCTCTATCTATCTATCTATCTATCTATCTATCTATCTATCTATCTATCTATCTATCTATCTCTGGACCTGAGCCCTTTGGCCTCTGCCTTATTTGGTCAAGTGTTACAAAGCTCCTCTAGAGCTGCTGATGTCTGGAAAAGTTGTTCTGCTCTGTGCTGTGCTCTGGACACCACTGCCTCTCCACATGGGATCTCAGATGTGCTCTGCTGGTGACTCTTCTTCCCTGATGGTTAAAATTCTCCCTATCTTCCTGTTCTGAGATGATTCTTTTCTTACCCAGTGTAATGGCAAAATCGACCAATCCACTCATCTATCCCATATATCCTATTTGCATGCTCCCACACATTTATTTGGTGGGAATTGCAAAGACTCTGGATAAATGAGCTATGCCAAGTGATTTCACTTCACTGCAGGAGCATTCCCGTTTCTGGTACAGTTATGCCTGAATATTACCAGTGGGTTGATATCAGAAAGTCTGTTGCTTTTTAAATCAACTTAAGTAGAAGCTCTCTCATTGTAATGTAATACAGAGATAATTTGAGAAGCTTAGATACTTTGATTCTCATTTTCCTGTAATTTTTAGTCACACATCAATAATCCAGAAAACAAAGCAAAACAATCTCACTGCCCTCAAGTCTCTTGCAGCTCATAGTGGCTCTATAAGACAAACTAGAACTGCCCTGGGGGTGGGGGGGGTGGAGTTTCTGGGGCCGGGACTGTGTATGGGATTAGAAAGCCTCACCTTTCTTCCCTGGAACCACGGGTGATTTCACACTGCAATAGGGATTAAATTGTAAGGAGAAGGGCCTCCCTAAAGAGAGGATGTGTGCTAGATGTGGATACATGGAGAGGTAGGGGGAAAATATTGAAGTCTCCAGCTGTTAGCTTCTTCAGCTCAGGCTCCAGCCAAGGGAAGGAAGTCATCTTGCAATCTTACGAACTGAACTACCCCAATCAAAACCAGGTGGAGGAGAAATAAACACATCATGACTTGGCCATGCCTTAATTGAAAAATTGTGAGTAAATACTTGTGTATTACCCTTTGAAGTCTCAAAGTTTGGGGGGAGGGGTCCTGTTTGCAAGTGTGGATACCTTAAATAAATAACTAAGTGATTGAATGAACAGTCTCATCTTTATTCTCAAAATGTGCTAGGGAAAATACTGTGGTGGAGTGAAACGCCCTTATCTGACTCCTCCCCAAACCTCCGTAACTCCCACCAGATGACTGAGTGAGACAATGCAAAGACGAGTGTGTAACACCAATATTGGGGATGGGCCAGCTTTTGTTAGCAGCCTCTTGGCCATCAAGATGACGAGTAGAGAAAGGACTTCAGAGGAGCACATTCACTATGTCTCACACATGGGGCGGCCGCTGTGACCAGAGGCATCAGAGGCTGTGACACAGATGCAGAGAAGCAGCACCTACACTATGAGATACCTTCTCATCTGAGAGAGTTAACGTTTATTGTGTCAACCTGGCCAATAAACACATGTGGGGTTAATCAAAGGAGGGAGGGATAAATGGCTCAGTGAGCCTCACCTTTCTAGTTCTCAGGTCTCTTGCTTTGTGATGGTTGGACCAGGGTACAGCTGCATTAGCCAGTTCCCTGCTACAGCAGGCAAGACTAACTTCCTGCAAGACATCCCTGAGGAGAAGCCACATGGACCTACCCGATGCAGCCCTGGGTGCTGGAGTAGCCGTGTGGAGACCCTGCCAGTGCTGAGATGCTGCACGTTCACTGATTCGGCTTTCCTCCTGCAGTCGGCATCATCGTGTGTGTTTTGTGAGATGGAGGTGGACTTTGTGAATTAGTGTCAGACATAGGGGCTAATGTTGGACTTGTGGTTTGGGCAGCACTGGGTTGGGATGTTTTCTTGATGTGCACTTGCCCTTTATATAAGACTCTCTTATACGTATGAGTTTCTGTGGATTTGTTTCTCTAATGTACCCAGACCAGCACATCATCTAAGCTGAATTATGGGACAGATCGACAGGCAGGCTGACTTCCTGGTCCATGGAGGCAACAGCCAGGAGACCATGTAGCTGAGAGGCTGGGAACCAGAGAGAGCCTGGGCTGCTGACTGAGAAGACCAATGACCAGGTCTTTACTGTTAGCTAAGCCTAACTTGTGCTACCTGATTACCGTCCTTAATACAACCCCTTCACATGAGCATTGTGCAGGGTTGTGTGGATGGGATGCTTGGTGTCAGGCTAGGTAAAGAAGGGTGCATAATGGAGGCTTGTCTGACCCCTGCCTTATGGCAACAGGGCAGCCAGAGGAGGACAGATGTGGCCTGATGTCATTTATTGCAATTACCATATTGTGTCTGAGACTAAAACACTCTTATGAGCTCTCTTCTATGGGTTTCCTAGTTAGTAGTTTTGGTAATTAAGCTTTAGAAATTGGAAAGATATATTTTAGTTGGCAGGAAATTAGCAGTAAATTAAATGTTTCTTCTGATTAGAATTCTGATGATCAAAATAGTGGGTTTTATTGAAATTATAAAGAAGGGAAAATCACTCATTAACACATAAAATCAATATTTTTCTTTTGTTATAGTTTCTTTGGGTTTTTTGAGCATTTAGTACAAAAATAATACAATGTATACAATTAGAAACCCATTTCATATAGAGAATAGATAATGCTTTATTATCAGCCAATAGTTGTCAAAAGTTTATATGTAAGGTAAGCAGAAGTCCTGCTTTGGGCAGGACAGTTCCAATTTTTGACAATTTTTCCCACATCCCATGGTGTTTTAAATAAGTCCCAATTTTTGGAAAGAATGCACGAGAAGCTAGGGCACACGGTACTCAGCTGCCATGTGGCTATTTCGCAATGATATGAGTTTTATCAATGGTATCCTGCTTTACCAATGTTCAAATCTGGTCACCTAATTAATATAGAGATAATTGCTTACGGAGCACATCTGTTCTTAAAGGTATTGCAAAATATATAGAACAGTCCTCCATTCGCTCATGCTACCCAATATTTGCCAAGCTATAAATTCCTGAAATAAAACACATTTTACTAAAATATGCTCATTTGTTTTATTGTCATTTCCATATATTTGACAATTGACCATTAAACCTTATTTCCATGAAGTTCATGATAAAGAATGTTCATACTATTACTCAATATTCTATTTAGGAGAATCCCATTAAAATTTCTCCCTAAGCTTGGTATCATGACATTTCTAGGTAAATGGTTATTTGTATCTTGTATACATGCCCGAACTAGATAATAGTTTACCGAACTTTCCTTTTTACAGTGGTTGCTAGAAAGCGTAGCATAAACCTTGTGAGGACGGTGACACTTTGTCAGGCTTACTTTGGAAATGCCTGAAGGAGGGAGCAATTGCTGGGGAAAGAGACCGTGCTGGCTCAAGTCGAGGGTCAGGAAAAAGACCGAGACCTTCAGTGAGAAGGGCCGGCACAAGAGCTGCCTCCCTGGTTCACACAGAGGATGACTGTGAGGAAGCAACAGGACCAGCAACGTTTGCTCTTTTGTGCCTGAGTTCACAGTGACTCAGCTGGCGTGATAGGACCTAACTACGATCAGATGTGTGACTCTCCTGCAGAAAGTAGATTGGCGGTCTTAAATTTGCTTTCTGACTCTAGTTTCCCATTCACTTAAAATTTTTTTTGATATCGTAGGGAATTTATGAATCCCTGTAATATGTTGGGAATATTTTCTGTAACAATGTACAGTTTTAATTTTTTTCTTCTTTTGCATCTATCTTTAGGTGATTAGCAGTTTTTAAAATACTAAGAACTACATAAAAATTTTAAAGATAAACTCACTGTTACTGAATTAGTTACCATTACACAACTATCAAATGGGAACCCTGATGGCATTTCCATGTTGTTTAAATGCAAGGTCAGCAGTTTACAACCACCAGTTCCTTACTCCACGGGAGGAAGGTGAGATATCCTGTTCCTGTAAAGTTTCAGTCTCAGAAACTCACAGGGCAGTTCCACCCTGTCCCATTGCTATGAGTCCTATGGAGCTATTATATATAGATATATATATATATATTGAATAGCAATATATATAGAGAGAGCTCTAATATATATAACTCTAATATATATATATATATATATATATATTGCTCCTCAGGAGCCCACTGCCACAGTGGGTAAATGCTCATGTCTGTTTGGACCCGATAGCGACTCTGTTCCCTAAAGATTTACAGACTGGGGAATTCTCTGGAGCACTTCTTTTCTGTATGGTCACTATGAGTCAGATTTGACACGATGGTAATAAGCATAAGTGTGGTAATAATCTCTTTTAGGCCAATTAATACCAGACTAGTCCCCGGAAGTTGGGGACTGGTGGCACTCCAAGTGTCTAACTCTCATTACCCCGCACTCCTCCCTCCATAGACGTCATCACGTCTCTGGGTTCTGAAAATTGCTGCAACAAAGCACAGACATTCAAGAAAGTCAGAGGAAATGTCTCACATGGCGATGAGTGCCGTTCAGTCCAAAATCTGAAGGCAAGGCCCACGTAAGCAGCCACTGGCCAGGAAGTGAGCTCCACCCCTGGCTCTCGCTGGTGATCATATCACACACCAGTTTCTCAGAGGACGTCTTTTATGTACAGCAGCATGGCATGCCAGGAACTCAGGCTCAGAATTACTCACTGGAAAATCCTACCGGATCTTCCTCCACCTCTTTACCAGACCCATGCAGGGAAAGATCATTTGGTGGGAGTCACTTTGATTATCAATAGTGCCATCAAACATAATCCTTCACACTTTGAATGACACCCCAATATAACAATCTATTCTCTGTCCCTGGACTGTCTCTTAGTTATCCACCTATGACTTGTGGTCTCTAGTAGGATTTTTCCAGTAGGCATTGGCCTCCATCTTAATCAAGGAGCCCTCTTGGCTTTTTGATTAAGCATTAGGCTGTTAACCATAAGGTCAGCAGTTCAAAACCATCAGTGGCTCGGGAGAAAAAAGAGAAGCCTTTCTACTCCATAAAGAGTTCCAGTCTCAAAAACTCACAGAGGGCAGCTCTATCTTCCCTTACACAGTCACTATGAGTTGAAACCAGCTTCATGGCAGAGAGGGAGAGACGGAAGGAGGAAGGAACAGAGAAAGAGAGGAATAAATCTTAATCAGCTAGATTTTTCCTTAGCCACTCAGAAGCAGCTTTTCTCCTCTCAGGGGTAACACATCATTCCTTGCATCTGTTACAAGTAACAGTAACCAAGCTAAACCTTAAACAAAGAGTGTGGCCCAATTCACATCCTCTACTGAGGTCAGATCTTTCCCTCATCCTATTCCTCTTTGTTAGCAGAAAATACCCTCTACAGGGACTGTAGCCACAGGTGTATGGAGTCCAGAATCATATTATATCACATAAGGGATCGTGGAAGTGCCCTATTAATTGACTGTGATTCAAGAGCTATTGTAAACAATAGATTATTGTCTATTTTATTACGATGAAAATTGTAATAGGCAACTATTTTCCTAATTCTCTGTATACATATCTGAAATTTCCCTTCTCCAAGGCTTGAAATATCATTGTCTAATGACTTTAGACAGACTGTAGGACTTGGCACACACACACATGCACACATACACTAGCAGGCTATCCACATCACCGTATCTTGTTAACACTGAGTTGGTGATGTTGTTAGCTGCCAGGCCTGTGTGAACAGATGAGAGAGGAACATTGCCATGATCCAGAGACAGAACAAAAGTGGAACACTGGCAGGCAGGAGCATGGGGTGAAGAATTTGATGCCCTTTGAGCATTTATCATGCTAAAGAATTTTGTAACACTTGCCCAAGCAAGGCAGGGGCCAAGAGGCCTCAAGGTTGAGAGGCTGACAACCAGAACGAGATAGGTTTACTGGCAATCCTGAAAAGAGGGTTTGTGGACACATGAATTATCTTCTCCGTGTTTTTATAATCTGTTAATTTCCATAGTAAATCCCACAATTGTGAATATTATCTGTAGTTCAGTGTGGGTATTGCAATGGATTATTGAACCCAGTAGAGAAGTTGAATGTGAGGGATTACTGGTGTCCAATCAGATTGAAGAAGGATGGGGTGGAGGTATGCCAAACCTCTAACTCTTAAAAAGTCTCCTTGGACAGATGTGGAGCTCTGTAGAGCTGAACTCTATCTGCCAATTCCTGATATAATTTGTGAATGCGTATCTGCTATAATATTATTTACAACAGTGACACTGTCACAATATAAAGGTTCAATGATGTTAGAATGGTAACGAGCATTTTGTTTACAATAAAATATTTTAAAATTATGTCCACTGAGGTTACTAGTGATATGAACAAGCTTTTTAATAAAATGTTAAATTAAAATACACTGGAATAAGTTAGGTCCTTTTAAACTAATAATAGAGGACATTTTCTGTTACACAATGTTACTAGTATTAAGATAAAAGATTCCTCTTCAACTACATTTTAAAACAAAAGAGGATGACGTATTTCATAATATATGAACACTGATTAATTCTTCATGATTATAATTACATATGCTTTGAATTTACTTTTCTGGAATTCCCATCATTTTCCAAATTTAACTGCTACCTTTATCAACTTAGTTCTTGTATGTATATTATAGATTAATATAGAATTACATATTTGAAAAATATACTTATTTGTTTTGTACGTTTATTGATTTTTTTAAATAGTTGCTGCAATTCAATAACCTTATCTCTACTTATCAGCCCTTTTAGTATTGACACATACCATTTATCTGAAAAAAATTTTTTTGAAGAACATAGATTCCTATTTTAAAAGTTCATTTTCTGTATTGCAAAAGTACAATAGTGTACTGGTCCAAAAGGGTAAAATTTATCTAAATGATTTATGGTCAAAAGCATAAGGAAAATAAATCCATCTCACATGCTATTTTTTAAACTTCATAATATAATTTGTAAAGTTATTCATGTGTGGCCAAATAATCTATATTCCAAACTGCTGCTTGTCGGGTAAGATTATGCCATCTCAGTTTAATGCATGCTTTCAATTATTTGGATTCTCAGTAAAGGCTTGAAAGTAAAGTCTTGAGCTCTACCTGTCGAATGATGGCTTTTCTCCACAGTCAAAGGCATCTTGGAGCTCCTTAACCAGGTTAGCCTGGCCTGGCAGTCGAAAGAGACCCTCTTCCTTCAGCCCTCTTTGCCGTATGAAGTCCACACACTGCTCCACCAGCATGGGCGCCAGGCGGTTCCCATGTCTCTTCTCGTAACGGACAGTATCTTCCAATTTCTGTCCAAAAATACCTGGAAAAATAAAAAGGGATAGTACATTTAAGTAATTTACCACTAGTCACTTTGTTGACTTATTTTTACTCATTATAAAATGAAAAATTAATGTCAATGAGGCATTTATGACCATTTGGTATGTAACAATATTATAGAGGTAAATTCTTTATGTCCAATTATTCAAATGCAAATGGTGTACCTTATCCTGTCCTCTCTCATATATGTTATGATTAGCCCCAAGCACAAGTATGGGAAATACCACAATAAATGCTATTTTCAACTTGGGTTTCATTTTTTCTCTTTTACTGTTTGTATTCTCCCTTATGGAAAAGGAAATGTATTCAAAAGTTCAAAGGCAGAAATATTTTGAAGAAAAATGTCAAATTCTACCTTTGTTAGGCTTCTCTTTACCTCGACACTACATTTTGTTTAGTGCTACGCTCTCTGCTGTTTCAATCAGGCGGTGGCGCGCTCTGAGTCACGTGAGAAAGCCCTGAGAGCAGACTGCATTTTCATTGTTGGAAACTGTCTCAGACAGCATCTTTGAAAATTTACGCTCTTAATTTATTTGAAAGGAAAAACTTAAATTACAAAGCAATTCATACCAAAAAGGGGTGGAGTATGGTGGGCTGAACTGGCAGGAAGTATATTTTATCGCTTACATTGCCTAGAATTTATGGCATATGGCATTTAGGAAGAGCAGGCCAATTCTAATGCTCTTAAAATATTTACAAACTCTGTCATTTTTAGTGAATTCACCTAGGATTAAACAGACTGCTCTTCCATCTCTTGCACCCCACTGGCTATCAGACTAATAGAGCTTTCAGTCAGTTCTGACTTGTGGTGACCCCATGTGTGTAAGAATAGAACTATGGGCCACAGGATTTTCAATGACTGAGTTTTTAAAAAATAAATCACTAGACCGTCTGAGGTACCTCTGAGGAGACTAGAATCTCCACAATTTTAGTAACAGCCCAGCCTGTTAACCACATACACCACCAGATAAAGGCTAAAAGGCAGGTTGCCTAAAGAAACAAACCCAATGATGCTCATAGACGTATAAGAAAACATTTTACACCAACAAGTAATTATAGATCAAGAAGACCAGAACAACTCAAGTCCGTAAGTCCAACACTAGGCCCTGAGTCCCTTTGCTGATGCATGGAGCCGCATGGCAGTCACTCAGATGATGAACAGGAAACAGGGAGATCACAGAGGAGTGGGTGCTGAATCATATAGATGCAAAGTCAATGGGAACAAGGCAGGGCGTGGGCAGTCCTCCGTGTTGGGTGGGCCACATGGGTGGGGGGGATGCCTTGAGGCAGGTAGGGTCCAACAAGTCAGAAAATGAAGTGGCAGAGAGAGCGCGACCATCTCCAGCATCTCACACTCTTATACCAAAAGGCTACAACATGAAGGAGGTGCCACCAGACTTCACGTTGATTGACAGATTTGACTCCACCCTGAGCCGAGCGTGTCTAATTACATAATCCCTAACTACCACAGATACAGAGGTAGTAAGGCTGAAATCAATGGCCACTGACCCAACAACAGTAACACTTCCTTCCACAGCTTTTACAATAGCTTTCTTGAGCTATAATTAACATATTTAATTCAACTGTTCAATCATATTAAAAAGGGTGAGCATTCATTGCCACAATCAACTTTGGAACAAGCTGTTTCTCCTTGTACCCATTGCTGTTGACTAACCATTTCCCACCAGCCTCCCCATCCATGCCCCAAATCATTATTATTCCAGTAGCTGTCTTCATAGATACACCCATACTGACTGCCTGCTACAGAGAAATACACAAAACAGAGACAAAAACAAAAAAGGGACTAGCAACAATGACTCAACAAAACAGAGAAAAACTTCAATTAAAAGGGAAACAGAGACTATTTTAAAATTAGAATAAATTCAAAATGGGTCAAAAGGGAGATATAAAGATAAGGTGAAAATTTTAGCATAAATACAGTTATGACAGAAACACAGAGACAAATGGAAGCATGTCCTGCGTTCATGAATGGGAAGAATTAATTTTTTGAAAATGTCAAAACTACCTAAAGCAATCTATAAATACAATGCCCTTCCAATCCAAATCCCAGTTTCACTCTTTTTAAAAAAAATTATTGACAATATACTTCATGTATATACTTCATCCAATTTAATTGTTCAATCATGTGTTAGTCTGGGTAGACTAGAGAAACAAATCCATGGACACACATATGTGTATAAGAAAGAGATTTATACACAAGAGCATTTGAACATGGAAAAAATATCACAGCCCAGTCCAGATCAAGTCCATAAGTCTGATATTAACCCATATGTCTGAAACCAATCTATAAAGTCCTCTTAAGACTCACAAAACACATGCAATGATGCTGATCACAGACCAGTGGGTAGAAAGCCCTTGGACCTAGTGTCATTGGAAACACCTCAGAGCTGGCAGGGGTCTCTGCAGGGTTTCTCCAGCACCCAGGGCTGCAGCAGGGTGGGTCCATGTGTCTTGTCAGCTGCTATGTCTCCCAGGGGGTCAGCAGAGAGTCTCCCATCTCCAAGGAGGAAATACCAGAATTCCCAGAATCCTTAGGGGAAGGCTATGCCCACACAGAAGCCTCATTGATTATGATCTGATTGACAGGCTAGACAGACTCCACCCCTACACTCTTAATCCTTAAACTGACAATTATATAACTACCACAAATCATATTAAGATTTATACAATCATCACCACATTAGCCCCCTATTTCCCACCATCCTTCCCTGCCATCACCCTAGGCAATTATTAATTCATGAGCTATCTCTATAGATCTACCCATTCTGAATTTCACATACAGAAAAGCATATAAAAGCACAAACCGGAAGCAAACAACAACAAAGAAAAAGTGAATAGTTACTAGACAAAATAGAAAAATTTTAAAAGCAGAAAATAACTAGAACAACTTTAGAATGATTCAATAGCACAAATGATAAGACATGACCTTATAACCTAACTGCAAGGCTATCCACAGCCCTAGTCTATGGTCAGAAGGTGTTCACTGGGGGCTTGCTCCAAGTGGGGACACTGCCAATGGATTTTGGGCTTCCACAGTCATCCATAGCCTCCTGAAAACTGGTGTCCACAGTTACAGAACTGGAAAAACTAGGTAACCTGCGCTTGGAGAGGTAAGAGACCCAGGATAAATGAAGAACTCCTCTAAAAGATGAACACAATAGGAGGTCTTAGACCACCTGACCTCAGAATCCATTACACAGCTATAGTAGTCAAAATAACCCAGTGCTAATACACTGCGAGATACCTAGATCAGCAATGGATAAGAATTCAAACAAAACAAAAACCAAACAGGAATAAAATCATCCATCTACAGATAACTGATTTTCCATATAGGACCCAAAAACACTTTATAAAAATGTTGCTGGAAAAATTGGATCTTCATTGCAGAAGAATGAAACAGGACTCTTGCCTCAGGTACAAAAACAAACTCAAGGTGGATTAGAGACCTACATGTACATCTCAGATCTGTAAGTATTCCTAAGGAAAAAAAGGAACAATCTTAAGGGTCTTACTGTAGGATATACACATACTACTAAATATAATGAAGCAAAAACATTTTAATGAGGAAAAATTGGGTTTTCATTTGTTGAAGCCATTATTACCTGGCTTTCCTGACAGTTAACGTCAAACATAAGTTGAATCTATTCAATGAGGATAAGCAATTTTGAAGATCTGGTGTTTCAAAGACAAGCCTTGCGAACTGGTTCTGGATCGAGAATATCAACTCTTCTACAGCGGTGAATGTTAGTGCTGAGGAGTTGGTTGAGTCATAGCAACCGCACGCACGACAGAACAAACACTTCTGAGCCTCGCACCGTCCTCGCGACCATTCTGTGTGAGCTTGTTGCTGTTGCCACTCCATCAGTCCTCCCTGCAGAAGGCCTCCCTCTTGTTTGCTCCTCCTCTCAGTAAATAAGCATTTTATGGCGGAGTTCCTTGAAGCCCCACAATAAATGGGAAGCTCATCTGTCTGAGATGTTTGAATTTTCATCTGGCCAAAATTAAAGTGTCTTATAAAGGCACCGACAGAACATATGAAAAAAGTTGCTGACATTTGAGAATAAACTGTCTGAATCTGATTCTTTTCACTTATTGCTTTGGGTTGATGAATATGTAAGATTTCTCTCCTAGGCCAGCAGTAAATCTACTAAAGATGTTCAGCTTCACTTCAATGTCTGCTATAAACGAGATCCAAACACCCAAGATTTACTTGTATGCAGTCATGAGAAGCGGCCAAACCTTCTTTTCCCAAAGCTCTCCGGAGTTCTCTTTGCTAACAACTCAGGGAAGGGATCCTGGAGGAGAATGCATTTTGTTTTAGATGGGTACTTCAGTGTATGCTCTTATTTCTTTCTTGTACATAAAGGCTTGACTTTATGAGAGGAATTTACTTAGGAGACACGGGAAAAAATTAAAAGTCAAAACATCCTCTCATTTATTACTTATTATATGCTGAATCCTTTCCATTTATTTTCTCACCTACAAAACATTGTTAATTATTTTATTTTACTATTCATATCTATGGTAGCGATCACTATCCCGCAGGAGCCCTGGTGGTATAGTGGTCATGTGTTGGCTGATAACGTGGTTAGAAACCACACCCGCTGCACAGAAGAAAGACAGGGCTTTCTACTCCCAGAAAGAGTTACAGACTTGGAAACCCACAAGGGCTCTCATATCCGGTCCTGTAGGGTCACTACGCGTCAGCATCGACTGGATGACAGGGAGTTGTTCTTGCTTTTGATAGTACTATCTCTATTTTGTATATGAGAAAATTGAGGTGCATATATGCTAAGTAAATTTCCAGTGGTTACCTAGCACCAAGTCCACCTTTCAAGTGTATGAGGCTTTAAGACCTATGTGGGCTCATGAACACAAGTTTTCTCATAATTTAAAATATATTAATTAAAAAATTACTCAAATGGCATATTCTCATTGAACTTTAAAGTGTGAGAATGAACAGCTAACCTGTATTTATAGCTGTCAAGCTTGATTACAAACAAATTTCTAGCATTTATTTCACTTAATCTTTTATGAAGGAGCCTCCTCCCTCAAA
Organism: Tenrec ecaudatus; assembly: GCF_050624435.1. NCBI lineage: Eukaryota > Metazoa > Chordata > Mammalia > Afrosoricida > Tenrecidae > Tenrec > Tenrec ecaudatus. The sequence goes on from NC_134532.1 coordinate 137,109,489, forward strand.
CCAGATGCTCATCTAAGAAGAGATTTCCTCCCAGATGTAGAAAACTCCATTTCACTGTGTACTGCTTATTCTGAACTGGCTTTCAAAAGTCACCTAGCCAGCTCTCCACCTCAGGAGGCTGAGGGCTCCCCTCCCTTCCTCTCAGGAAGAAGGCTGACTCAGACTGGCCCTCAGATATCCACAGAGGAATAAATATTGAACTAATTAAAATTCTACGATGACCAAAACAAAGCCTAAAAGATCCCCTAATGTTCTTGCGATTGCATCAGCAGCACTTGCCCCTGGAGTCCCTCGGTTTCCTATACTGCAGTCCGGTGACAGATTACTGGTGCTGGAATTCTTTCATTTTAGGGGCTCTTCGTTGTCCCTGATGCAAATCCTCGTTCTTTTCTCATTCCATACAACTCTGGGCTTTAATTGTGGACAGACTACAGTTTGCTCTCTGACATTTCTTGGTTTCAGAAATGGGACTTGAAGGTGCTTTGCCTCCTGCACCCCCAGTGGTCAAAGGCTTGGAAGCCCCAGATTCAGTGTGAACTCCTTGAGCTCCGTTTCCCTTAGAGATTCTCAGAAATTGACCTTAAGTTCGCAAGTTGTGAGAGCCACTTTTGTTGCATGTCACATATATAATGCCATGATGTGGGCACCATTTTTCATTTATCTCTTTCATTGACAGAGTGCTCCTTAGAGGCAAGGAAGGTGCGACTTCATACATACTGTACTTTGGACAGGAAGACCAGAGAATCTGGTCCCTGGAAAAGAAACTCATGTCAGGCAGGTAGAGGGGCCGTGAAAGGAGGAAGGCCCTCAAGGAGATGGACTGCCACCTAGGCTGCCACCTTGGGCGCAGGCAGAGGGAAAAGGGTGAGTGCGATGCAGGACCATCTAACAGCAACAGTACTACTGCCCAGTCTCACCAACCCTTGTGATGACAAGTTACGGGAGTGCAGACCTAGCTCCACCTAGCCCCGCTGAAGATCGTCAAAGCACATTCCTACACTGTTGGAACTACTGAAGGACATCATCTGAAGTTCAGACACCTCTGTGGCTAGAAACATGATATCTGAGACAGATAATTGACACAAGGGCCTGGGTCAGGCATGAAATGGGAAACGTCCCCATTCTACCTCTGTTATAGTCCTGCCTGCACTAATGTTTTCCTATCTATATTGGGCAGACATTTACGCTCACCACTTTTAAAAGTTGAATTGTTGGATATATGGTGCCCTGTCTACCTCAAGGGAGTCTGACGTTCCTTGGTGGGTCTCTCAACTAGAGATATCTGATTGAATTGCTCTTATTCCATGAATAAAGAACAATGGGAAACAGTCCGTTACTACAGAAATCACTATGACTAGGTGACCTACTAATGACATTTTTTTCAAATCCAAATAGAGGCTCAGACCAGGACTTAAGTTTTAGTCTTAACACAATCCTTATTTAACTGTATAAAATCACTCAGAAGAACTGAAGAATATTCCAACCCTACAAATATTACTTTTCATACTGTATCAACAACTGGCGAAAGATTCATCTGATTAAGCTCTCAGGTGGGGATGCTAAGTTGCTTCCTTTGCTGGTAATAATCGAACTATGCCCATATAAATAATTATCCCTTACCAGAACCATGGGTGTAGTGTCTTAATGTACACTATTTAGAACCTTATTCACAAATGATGGACTCATCAGTGACTGGCTACAACACTGGAAGATATATTGGGTAGTCCCCAATGTCATATAAAAAGTTCCTCACATTTTATACATGAGATGTAGTTCAAAACTGTTTGAATCGTCACATAAAATCATACTGGTTTGGTTTTGGGGAGATTGATTCATAATTAACTGAACTGGGTAGTGCCTCCCACGCAGGTTCTAACTGATCCTTCCTAGTCAGGTAATCAAACTTTGAAATTCAAAAGGCTTCAAGTGGAAGTTGATCTGGTCTATAATCAATCATTAACCACCTGTGTTAGTCTGGGTAGACTAGAGAAACGAATCCAGACACACATATGTGTATAAGAAAGAGATTTATACACAAAAGCAATTGAACATGGAGAAAACATCCAAGCCCAGTCCAGATCAAGTCCATAAATCTGATATTAGTCCATATGTCTGATATCAATCTATAAAGTCCTCTTCAGACTCACGAAACACATGCAATGATGCCGAATGTAGAAGATCACAGGCCAGTGGTAGAAACTCCTTGGATCCAGTGTCATTGGAAACATCTCAGTTCTGGCTGCCAAGGCCTGGTTGAGTCCATGTGGCTTCTCCTCAGGGATGCCTTGCAGGGAGTCTGCCTTGTCAGTAGAGAGTCTCCAAGGGAGTGAACTGAGAGAGACAGTGTCTCTCACCTCCAAGAAGGAATGAGCAGATTTCCTAGAATTCTCGGGAGGTGGCTATGCCCACACAGAAGTCCCTTTGGCTATCTCCAGATTGACAGTCCAGACTCCGCCCCTACACTCTCAATCCTTAAATTGACACCAGACTAGGTGCCTACCACACCACCCATGTCCCCATTCCTTTTTCTTGGTATTTTTGGTGGGTTACCAAATAGAGTTGGTTCCTGGTTATACTTAATATTATCGACGATGGAATGCTTTATGAAATGTTGATCAAATTAGATATCAAATGCAGAAAGCAATACTGAAATGGACTTGGAGTCTTTAGTAACACACAAGTTCATCTCAAACAAAAAAATATTGATATCCACAGTATAATGTCTCTTACAATTTCAATGATCATGTATTCTGAAGGAACACCATTTCTTAGACTATATTCCAGGTCTTCGCTTCTGCCAACTATCCCTCCCAATTTGGCTCTGTTCTTACACATCCTTCTCACAGAAGCAGAGGACCAAGTTATGCCATGGCAAAGATGGAACCGGTGGTACCTATCTACTCTTCATAGAGTGCGCCTGGGAATTTGAAAGCCTATTCTAAATTTTGTATAGATATCCTTGACCAAGAAGGAGCATATTATAAAGGCCATCTTAGAGGTCTAAAGGTTTGACACAGAGAAAGGCTTCTATCTGGGAAATAAGTTAGCTTCACTCTGAGCTGACTTTCCAAAGTCTACCCAGAATGCCTCATGCAGCCAAGGGCGCCTCTCCCTTCTTCTCAGAGCATGCCCTTAGAAAGAATGCTTACTCAGATTGGCTCCAAGATAGCCAGAGATTAACAAGCCATGAAAGTAATTGAAACGCTGTAATTAATTAAACAACCAATGCTGAATGGATCTGAGTTTCCCTGGATTCATCGAGGACCCTCAGTTTTTGTTGATTTAAATCCTTTGATTTTGTTACAATATAATTCTTTGCTTTAAATTTTAAGAGAGACTCTCATTTGCTCTGTGCAAACTCATAGCAACTTAGAAGGTAGGCTCCACCATTGTTCCCATTTTACTAATGAGTCTGAAGCACAGAAAGGTTAAATAACCGACAGAAGGTCACACCGCTAATAAATAGCTGTGTGCGGATTCTTTCTTTGCTGCTCCCACCCCAGCATTAATTTAATGGGTGTATCATTCACATATATTCAACAGTTAATCACACCAAGTAGTGTTGTGTAATCATCACCATGGTCAATTATAGAACATTGGTTTCATTCGGGCACTCATCAGCATTCTGAGCTGTTTCATCACACAGCCATTGTACAGCCATTGCACAGAGCGAGCACAGTAGTTAACGATTGAGCTAGAGGTCAACACCTGCCATGTGCTATTTTTCTGACCTCAATTCTCACCACATGAGAAAAGGCAGTTTAAGCTGAGAAAATAGCGATCTGTGGGGAGAAAAGAAAAAGGAGGCAACTCTGGAAGTATTTTGCCTACGGAAATGATTTCCTTCATTGAAAGAACCAAGTGTTTGTTGATAGCAATGGTAACATGCACGAATGTTAAAACATAGAGCCAATGTTTATGCTTAGAAATTCCTGTGGGAGAAAATGAGTCTTCTGCTTTAGAATTTATCTTACAAAGAATCAGTAAGAGATTATAGTAGGCATATTTGCACGTCACAACTCATTACTACTAAATCAATTCTAACTCCTAACAGCCCTGTTGGTTAATTGGGATGGTAACTGAAAAGGTTGGTGGTTGGAACCCACCAGCTGTGCCATGAGAGAGAGATGTAGCTGCCTGCTTCCATAAAGATTACAACCCTGGAAGCCACATGGGGAAATCCTACAGGACCGCTATGAGTCAGCATCAACGTGACTTTAATGGGTGTCCATGCTACTCCGTGGCCTAGGATTCAGTATTGGGAGAGCAGTCTGTAACTTGCAGTGGTAGATGTCAGTCAACCTCCTTCATAACAATGTTCTGTGTGAGGAAAGTTACTGAGTGGTGGAAGAAAAATTAGAGGGTAAAAAAGGCTACTTTGGTTAGAAGTCTCCTTTAGCTCTGGGGAAGCAATGCAACTTCAAATTTTAAAAGGAACAAGAAAGCACAAAGTTCAGGTGCTAGCCCCCAAAGGTTGATTAGTGGGTCATTAACAAGTACATTCCCTGTGGCGTGGGTCAGGCAAACAGCTGCAGCTATGTCCATAAAATTCCTAGTGAGGTTTCATTCTTCCTGACAAAACCATTTCCAGAATTTCTGAGTGATGATGGCATGGCATGCCTGCTCTCCCTGGAATTGCAATGGTAGTGCCATAAAGCATCCCCCAGGGCCTGCTTTTACACTGCACGGTGACAGAAAACCATACAGGTAAATGTTATTATACCTGGGGGAGGTGGCTTTAACTGAAGAAAGAGTGATAGCCACAATCAGTCAGGGTAAGGGATATACATATAAAAAAGCTAGGAGCAGACGCACAGTGGGTGCATGCATTCAAATCAATATATCAATATACAAAAATTCCATCCAAAGCCACACAATCCCCAGCTTCCTGCCTACTGGATGTCTGTCAGTTCTTAGTTCTAAAGCCACAGGGCCAGCATTTCCAGTAGCCTTTATTAGAAGGCGGGGGGGGGGGGGGGATGAAAGGGCAGCAGAGGAGTGGAAAAGCAAGGGGCTCTGAGAGGTACACTTTAGCTCGCGTGCTGTGCAAGCTCTAGAAACTTTTACTCTGTAGGGCTCTTCATTCTGGTGGCGTTTCTGAAGTGCAGAGCCCTCTGTTCGGTTGGTCCACCATAGACAACAGTGAGGAAACTGTCTTAACTGTAGATCAAGACAAGCACACACATCAATAATTTTCACTCTTGGCTCTCTCCTCATTTCCCATAAATCTCCCGATTGCTTTCATGGTAACAACTTTTAACTGAGGCTCTTCAACAGACCACAGAGAGCAACTCAGACATGTGTTGACTCCTTAAAATACTTAAGAACCCCAAAAGCTTACCGACAGCACAGGAGCGCACATTCGTCTTAAGGTGGCATGGTTTCTCAACCCAGGATTGAGTTAATTTTTTAAAATTTTACAGCGCCAGATCTTAAACCAGGATAAATGACTCCCTCTGTTTCAGGCTGCAGCTTGGTGGTAGCCACAGCAGTGGCACACCTTTCTCCCAGTGCCCCACTGCATAACTATGGCCTCAAAGCCCAGGGGGGGGGGGGAGAGAGAGGGAGAGAGAGGGAGAGAGAGGGAGAGAGGGAGAGAGGGAGAGAGGGAGAGAGGGAGAGAGGGAGAGAGGGAGAGAGGGAGAGAGGGAGAGAGGGAGAGAGGGAGAGAGGGAGAGAGGGAGAGAGGGAGAGAGGGAGAGAGGGAGAGAGGGAGAGAGGGAGAGAGGGAGAGAGGGAGAGAGGGAGAGAGGGAGAGAGGGAGAGAGGGAGAGAGGGAGAGAGAGAGAGAGAGAGAGAGAGAGAGAGACTCAGGCCTCCAGAGAGCATGAAAGGAAACTTGGAACAGCTGACTGCTTCCTGCCCCTCCTCTTCTACCCGCTCCGACAGAAACCAGAATTCAGCTTTGTCAATTAGAAAAACCTGTTAATCCTGTGCTCAAATGCTGAACATTCCCCAAATCACTGAGGCTTTGCAGAGGAAAGACAATGCTTTAAAAATAGCCTGGAGGAGATGAGAGATGGAAGCGAGTCCCCATCCCTGCGGTTGTCATTTGCCAGCCCTTGGACATTTTTCTTTTCAGGTGTTGCCAACCCCTCCTCTCCCCTCCTGCTGCTTCTCAGGAGCAAGGGAAGAGGGGTAAGGCCTAGAAGTGGGAGCCAGAATGCTTGCACATGTGCTCCAACCAGGGACCTACCCCACCACTGGAGGCAGGGAGGGGCATTCAGGTAACAGCTGCCTTGTTCTCTGCTACAAAGCTACACTCATCATCCCCCAAACACTTCTCTCACATTATAAGCCAATAGCAATAACCCTCCAACGTAGGCCGTCCCTGCATATTAAGACAGAACAAATTCGGTCTTTGAGGAATGGGAACTCGGAGGTGCGAGGCATGTCCTCTGAACAATTCCTCCTAGCTTCCTTCCCCAGCCTTGGCCATCATCATCAATACCTCTGGGCAATGATGCCATCTTGCAGTAACAATAAAATCCCTGCAAAGGCACACACAGTGTGACGTATGTTTTCTTGTGTTTTATCTTTATGACTCATATACAAAGATATCTTAACCACTGAATCCCTAGCTAATCTTACAGAATCATCAATACATATCCAAATCTTTACTGCTAAAGAAGGAATACACGTGTAGTTAGATTGAAAACATATTTTTAAAGTTCCCACCCTTCTCATTTACTTGGTTACCTAGTACAGAGACTGTGTTAAAAACAAGTAGACAAGAGAAGAAAGGATGTTACTCAAATCAGCTGCTGATTAAGTGTGCTAGGTATAACGTTAACATTACATTAATCTAGTCCTGATTCAGAAAGACATTCCATTGAAGCATCCCTACTTTCAAGCACAGAGTAATTTAAAAATATTTTGATATGGAAATATTTTCCAAAGACACTTCGTTTTACCAATGTGTACCCTGTAAGTCTCCCACCACAAGTCAATTCAGAAACATCCAGCTTTATTGAACCTAAATGACATCTTCTCATACCATCTCCTGCATACTTAATATCATAGCACTCTTTAATACATTTAGAAAGGCAAGGTGACTGCTATTTCTAGCCAATGTTAATCATTCTGGTTGAAAGCCTCCTAAAAATGATTCACCATAGATAACCAGATTAGCACAATGTTCTCAGCAGGGGAGAAGATCACAGGAGGGGAGCACACAGAGGCAAAATCAAAACGGAGGAAACAGGAGCACCATGCAGGCATTTGTGAGGGCCCTACTACCAGGAGCCACAACATGGCTGCTTGCTTTGGGTCTGGGGAGAGCCGAGCATAGCCTTGGCCACTCCATTCAAGAAGGTCAGCTCAGCTCAGCTTGTTTAGTTCCCCATCAGTCAAGGTGATCCCTATAGGCCTCCATTCCTTAAGCCCCACCTACCAAACCCACTGGCTCACCGACAGGAATAAACAGATCAATATGAGCCCTGCAGGGAAGGGGAGGGAAGCACAGATAGACGCAAAGTCATGCACAAATCACTCTCTCTCACCATTCTGAGCGCAAAGCTTGCAAGCTCCCATAGGATCTGAGCAGAAACTGACCTGAAAGCATTAGAGACATGTTGGGTTTTTAAATCGTCTACCTACCTTTCCGAAAACTAAAACACCGTTTGATTCTTCGGTAGGTAGTTTTAGGGATGAAAGGACTTGAAGCTAGGGCACCTGAGGGCCGTCCCCCAGCATTTCGGTCTTCAGGCATCCTACAGACCCCAAGTGAAGAACCACTTCCCGGCGGGCGTCCTTTACCACCTGGCTCTGTGCAATACCCCACATCCAGTCCTCATGCTGGCTTATTTGGTAGTTTGCAAGGTTAATTTCTAGAACTCGAAGAAGGTTGGGTCTGGCAAGTCCTCGTGAGCATTTATTTTTTGTTTGGTTTTGTTTTAAGTTTCTGCAGCCATCTGGAAAAGTCACAGCTGGAAGAATCACAGCAAGCAAACTCTGCCCCCATTCAAGCAGCAGGCTTATTCTTATCGTTATTATTTTTTTTATTACCAACTGTCTTCTCAGCTGGAAGTGAGGGGACTGAGATGCCTCTGGAAAAGTCCGCCGTGTGCACAGGGGCAGCGGAACAATGACCGGAAAGCCCAGGAGGAACACTTCAGGACTCTGCTCGCTGCTTCTGTCAGCTGAGGCAAAGGGAGGCGAAGAATGGCACTGCCCCAGACAGCTTTTCAGTGTAGGCTGAAATCCTTTCCAAGGGCAATCCCGTTCCTGTTCCAGCGCCCCATCAGCCTTTGATGCTCTCTGCAGACTTCTCCCTTTTTTCCTTCTGCCTCCAAACTCCCGGGATCCCCAGGGACTCGCCACGTCAGAACAGCCAGGCCAGAGCCAGGGCCAGGAGACTCCTTGGATCCATGAAGGAGGCCGCCCAGCAGGGAACGTCTCCTCCCCTCCTCTGGCTCCAGCTCCGCTTTTCTCAATGAGAAGGGAACAGGAGCTGGCAGGGCAGCTGCTGCCTTGTCACCAGGGCTGCGGCTGCGGCGGCTGCCGCCCCCAGTGCCCGCTGGTCACATGCAGCAGGTGCACCCATGGCACGCTGTGAGCAGACTGTTCTCCTGCAGACTTCGCTGGACTTCCCGGTGTGGTCCCCGCGCGCAGTGCAGGTTACAGCTGCCTGGCTCTGCTCCTCCAGAAACCGCAGCCCAGGATTACTCAGGAGGTGGGGAGGGGGGTATTGTTATCCCCAAACCTGCCCCTCTGCTCTTCCTGTATTCCGTGTTCTATTTTCCCAATCGCCCTGATCATTTGCTCCTGACTTTGTGTGTACTGGTTTAAATGCTACGCATGCCATCACAACACGCACACGTGTGTGAACATAGGAACATATGGGTGTTATGAAAAGAAAAACAAATCTACTAATACAAACATCATCACAAAAACTGTGTGTGTGTGGGGGGGAGGGGGTGCGTGCGCACGCGTTCCCCCCCCCCCACATTCATACAAACATGTTTAAATCCATGTATTTTTCTCTGGTCGTGATTTTAGAACAGCCCCCTCTCAATTTAGGACCATTATCTTACATGCTGCTTTCCACCCCACCCCCCACGTCTCCAACTCTCACCACCTTACTTAATGAACAATTTACTCTTCCGGTTAATCATTCTCCCACCTGGCTGTTCTAGGAACAGATCTGGAATGTGCGTGCTTTAACCCCAACTGACCCCGGCCCACTTCAGGAGCCTGTGAGCTCATTTTGCCATGTAGTAGAAAATGTATAAAACCATGAGGAATGTTTTTTAAAGGTCCCCCTATTAGAAGCATCATCATTGTGACTAGTTTGTCCAGAAAGTTAATATTTTGTCAAAGAGAGGATCATTACTAGTTATGTCTGTTTTAACCATCTGTGCCATAGCATACCACTAGGAAATGAAAGAACTAATTTTATCACTGTATCACCAAAGCAGGAGAAATTACAGCCAACTGAAAAATTCACTAACTCACTGATAGAAAAGGAAACACATGTATGTAGGGGCTGGGAAGAACACCTTAGCCAAAGTCGTTTTCTCCAAGATTCTCATTTGATACATAAGAAAAGTGAAGATCAGGGAAATGAAAATCCTTATTTGAGATCATACATTCTTGTTTGGATCAGAGGCAAGACGTAGGCCCATCTTGCACAAGACCACACTGCTTCTTAACTACTATTTGTGCACACGGCAGTTATTCGTATAGGAGATTGTATGAGGAGTTTTCTTTCCTGATATGTCACTCTATTTGATGAGTTTCTAACTCTATCCTTTGTCAGAAGACAGAAGTAGCTTGGAAGAACCTGCCTTTGCTAAAAAAAAAAAAATTGGACTAAGCACTCTGACTTAATGACACATTGATGGAGTCTAACTCTCCCCAGATACTCAGACCTGGAAGTGGTGGTGGTGTGTGTTGATGGTGGTGTGTGTTGGTGGTGGTGTGTGTTGTTGGTGGTGTGTGTTGTTGGTGGTGTGTGTTGGTGGTGGTGTGTGTTGGTGGTGGTGTGGGTGGTGGTGTGTGTTGGTGGTGGTGTGTGTTGGTGGTGGTGTGTGTTGGTGGTGGAGGAGGAGGAGGAGGTTTGAAAATCAATTGCCAGCTAGCACTGAATAGAGTGATCCATACTGTTTCCAAGCCAAACAACTTGGGGGAGCAGACAGCCTCTTCTTTCTCTTGTGGAGTGGCAAGAGTGGTGGGTTTGGACATACACACACACTCACAAATAGGTGCACACAGACATATACATACATAAATACACAAGGGACTTTCAGATAGCTTGGGGAAATAGTCCGTTATCTTTTCATTCCATTTCCAAAAACATTTTGAAGCCCTTTAATACATGTATATACATATGTCTATGAATGTGTATGTTTTTATATTTATTTTTATATGTGCACATTTATATATTTACACATATCTGTATGTGTGGGCATGTGTAACTTAATGCCATAGAGTCAATTCTTACTCATCGTGACCCTGAGTCAGTTATTCATAGATGAATAAATCTTTCTCCAATGGAGTGGCTGGGAGGTGTTTAATTGCCAAACTTGTGATTAGCAGTCCTGTGTGTGTACAAACATATATGTGTTTTGATATCCCAACTTTTGGATTTGACTTTCAAATAGCAACTCATTTGCAGATCAATTAACATCGTTGTGAGGAAAGCAAATGCCTATGGGTGGTTTTCAGGCAGTAGTACAACAATAAAGTATACGGATATAATGCAGGACTGTCATGAGAAAAGATGTCAAGAGAGAAGTTATGTTTTTCATACTAGAATGGGTTCTTTTCCCCCAGTTTGAATATTCATTGGGTTTGATTTATTTAGTAAAGCGTAGAAGATTTATAATTCATAAGTCTCCCATCTCATGATTTTCATTTCTAATACATGGGAGAGCTGGGTCAGCAGCTTAGGTATCCCTTATATTTTAATGAATTGTTTGATACTCTAATGATCTAGAGTAAAAACAAAGACAGTCTTAAGTTACTCATAAATGAACATAAAAACTAAAATCATTTTTAAAAAGGCTTAAAGACATTGGTTTCAAAACTTCTCAGCAGACAACAAAGTGCCCTTTACAGATGTGATGTCATCGAATAATGGCCAGTGACAGCGCTGAAGCAGTGGAGAGGAGGTTGGGATCACAGGGTGTTGGGTTCTTGACTAAGAAAGGAAGGTGATAGGTATTCTCTTATCAAAGATGATATTGGCAATTAAGCTATTTATGCAGGAATTGGAAACTTGTAACCATTTATCATTCTATTAGATCTTTTATTTTTCATATGCTGAAAAATATAAGACATTTACTTGCATTAAAAAAACCCCACCTAGAAGTTAAGTTATGGATTATACTATTATGCTACTTTGGTCATTGATTTTATGTGCCAACTTAGCTGGCTATGGTGCCCAGCTGTTTCATAAAACACTAGGTCAGTGGTTTTCAACTAGTAGGTCGCGACCCCTTTGGGTGGTGAATGACCCTTTCACAGGGGTCACCTGATTCATTACAGTTATGAAGTAATCATGGAAATAATGTTATGGTTGGGGGTGACCACAACATGAGGACCTGTATGAAAGGGGCACAGCATTGGAAGGTTGAAAGCCCCTGCTCTAAATGTGTCTACGAAGGCACTGAGGTATGCTCAGCACTTACTGTCAGGTGATGTAAGTGCTGATTACCCTCCCTAATGTAGGTGGCTCTCATCAACCAATGGAAGCAAAACCTGAAATTTCTGAAGGGGACAGAGATTCTATCTCAAGCCCATAAAATAGATATTCTACTGGGGTCTTCAGTCTGCCTGCTCTGTGTATTTCAGTCTGGCCAGCCCTCACAGTTGAGTGAGTCAAATGTGTCTCTTTTTTTTTTATTTACCCTGTGGAGAGCCCTGGCTTATAGAGCTATAAAGCACGGGGGAGTCCAGAAAGCCAGAAGAGACAGCCTTTCTTCCTCGTTCTTTTACTTACAATGTTCTGCTGGCAACTTATTCATCCTCCCTGCGTCTTAATGATCTAATCTCTAAAATGTGAAGCTGAAACAGAACCAAGGTTGGAAAATATCCTTAGTCAGTGGAAATGTTATTTCAAATGTATCATCTATTGAAATGCTAATATATAACATAAATAAGAAGGTTTATGACATAAAGGGTGTTAGTTAAATGCCAAGTTTTTAGAATTCCTCTACACATTGAATCAATAAGCAGTTGCCTGGGTCAGTATTCAGTTTGACTCTGTATTCCTTTTGGAAAATCCTGGTGCACAACACATCACAATGGATTTGGGGCTTGCACTTAATCCTAACTGCAATCGAGGAACAATTAGTTCTTATGATATGGCCCTGCTTGATAGTTGTCCTCATAAAGGAAACAAGGAAGGTATGGGTGTTATTGAAAGTGTGGTAAAAAAATTAGATGGTGCCCTGTTATCAGATAGAATAGTGTCTGGGATCTTAAGTTTTGTTTTTAAACAAGGAGCCATCTATAAGTGAGATGTCAACTAGGCCCACATGGAAGAAGCACATCAACATTTGTGATCCAAGGACTTTAAATTATATAATCCAAATATGAAGCAAGGAAGAGTATCAGAGGTAAAATTCTGGGATTCTGGTGTGCAGAAGGCTCTGAATGTCAGAGGAAGCCCAATTCTTCAGTCTTGCTGGTTCAATGGATCAACTTCACATGTATATGAGTCTGTAGGAAATACCATAGCTTGGGCCAGGCACATCTCAGTCCTCAAAGCAATGGTCCTGCTTTTCAACACTCTAGGGAGGTTTCGTGCTGCAGATTTAACCCTTGCAACTAATCCTTTGATCACTTGACTGCTGCTTCCATGAGCATTAATGATTTAACCAAACAAGACAAAGTCCTTGACAATTTCATTTTTGTTTCCATTGGTCATGATGATACCTATTGTTCCAGTTGTGAGGATTTTGGTCTTCTTTATAGGGAGTTGTCGTCCACACTGAAGGCTGTAATCTTGGATCTGCACCAGTAAGTGCTTTCAAGTCCTTCTTACTTTCAACAAGCATGGTTGTGTCATCTGCATATCACAGCTTGTGAATAAGCCTTCATCGAGGCTGATGCTGGAATTATCCTCATATAATCCAGCTTTCCTGTTTCTGTCCTCAGCATGAAGAAAAAAATATGTCTGTGAAAGATATAACCCTGACGCACACATTTCCTGATTTTAAATGATGAGTGATTTCCTTGTTCAGCTTGCACTACTCTTAAGCTCCAGGTATGGACAATTTCATTGTGAGTACTCTGGAATTCCCATTATTTTCCAGGCTGTCCATCATTTGTTATGATCCACACACTCAAATGCCTTAGCACAGTCAATAAAACACATGTAAACATTTTTCTGTTATTCTCTGCTTTCAGTCAAGAGCCATCTGACATCAGCAATGACAACCCTTGTTCTATGTCCTCTTCTGAATCTGGCCTGAATTTCTGGTAGTTCCCTGTCAATGGACTGCTGCAACCATTGTGGGGTGATCTTAGGCAAAACTTTACTACCATGCAATATTAAGTTATGTTATTATATTATTAATGATTAGTTCTAGAATAATATCAGATGGATCAGTTTTCCTCAGAATTAGTACAATTATGGTCCTCTTCCAGTCCGTTGGCCAACTAATGGTCTTCCATATTTCCTGACATAGACAGTCAAGTACTTTCATGCTTCTTCAGCTGGCTGAAACATTTCAACTGGTATTCCATCAATTCCTGGAGCCTAGTCTTAGGCCAGTGCCTCCAGTGCAGCTTGAGACTCTTCCTTTAGCACCATTGGTCCTTGCTCAGATGCTAGCTCTTGAAATAGTTGAATGTGAATATTTTTTGGTATAGTAATGTGTATTCTTTCCACCTTCCTTTCATGCTTTCTGTATCATTCAATAATTTGCCCACAAAATATTGCCATATTGAAAATTGAGGTCTGATTTTTTTTTTTTTTAGTTCTTTCCATTTGTCTGTCGGTTTGTCATAGTGAGGCTGGAATCTGTGTCACTGGTAATTCACATGCCAGCAGGGTCCCCCAGAGTGAACAGGTTTCAGTGGAGCTTCCAGACTAAGAACAGACAATGATGAAGGAATGGGCTCCAACTTCAGAGAAGTACTCACTGAAAACCTTACACGTTTTTCACATTAGTCTGTTTCTTTTTAAGTCTCACCAACATACAATTCAGAAATCATACATTTCCCGCCACACTCATAAGAGTTGGACAACGGTTACCACAATGATTTACAGGACATTTCTTTTTCCTTATACTGATTGTTAGCTTCCCACTCCCTCACGCCCCCCCTCCCCGCTATGTCCCTTTGAATCTATTAGTGTCCTTGCTGTCTCTATAGGTTTATCTAATCTGAGTTTCATAATCAGTAAAACATACACAATCAAGACAAAAGACAAACACATGGTTCAACAGCAATGGTAAAATCAAACAGAGAAAAACCTCAATAGAACACAAAACAGACGATATTAAAAAAATGAAGCAATTATACTTTGAATGACAAGGGAGATCAATGATAACCTCACTACAACTGCATTCATCCACCCTACAGTAATCTCTATTTGATAACAAGGCCTGTCTCATCTGTGCCATAGTCAGAGGGAATTCACCAGAGACTTAATTAACCAGAGGTTAATTAAACCCTTAATGCAAAGGGCTTGGGGCTTTCACTGTCTTTCACAGCCTTATGCAAACGGTGCTCAGAATTTAGACTCTAATACTATTCCTCCCTTCAGATTTGGATTTTACTATCTATCTTTCTGTGATCATACAGGCTGGTGTGCTTGCTTCAGGTAGACTTAGCTGGTGTCTCACATAGTAGTTTGTTTGTTTTATGACCAGCCTTTAAGACCCCAGACACTGTTCTTTCTGTATAGTCGGGCAATATCTGCTTTCTTCATCCTTTATATTGCTATTGTGATCACTTCGTGGAATGGATATTGAGCAAGGCCATAGCATAAAAACTCATTATTCTTAGATTAGGTGTATGATTAAATCCAATATCAAAATCCATTCCTATATCTGTGGATTATCTATATCCCTGGTTCCCTCTAAAAATATCATTTTAATTTTGTTAAAGGACACTAAATTATCCCCATGGGACAGATGGTTATTTTATTGGTATTGCCATTCATTTAGACAGTAGTATAGAATTTAAAACACTGTCAACAAAAAGAAAGTATAGATGCACAGGGCAGGTTTATTGACTAAAATGAGTGGATTGTTGAGTTTTATAGATGAACCATTTACATGGCTGGACACTATTGATGCTTATAATAAGGCAAAGTTGTCAGTAATGCGCCTTGTCAAAGGCAGGATTAGATTATGCATGTCCTCAGAAGGCAGAGGGCGTCTGCACAGAGCAAATATAGGGTACTTCACTTCTTGGACACCCTCAAGACAAGATGTTTGGATCAAAGACCAGTGACTCACGTATCCATATCCTTGTGATGGAAGTCACCTGCCTTTTCTCACACTGGGCATTTCAGCTTTAAGGCCATGAGAGTATTTAAGTTCCTTTAATCTGACCAGGGTGTTTAAGGTAGAGTCTAGTTAGCTTATATCTGATTTTTCTCCTCTGGTCTATGAAGGATGTGGTCTACAGTCTAAAATCCTGGTTGTCTAAATACCTGGCCTGGGTCGCCAAGAGCTGAATACAAAGTCAAAAGTGCCCGATTAGAGGAAAGTAGCCCTGAGTTTATTCTCCCATTGGTGGTCTATGTACTTCATATTGAGTGTTTTTCCCACAGGTGCATGCTGTCATGCTCAGTTTATCCACTGACCAAAGAGTAGCTGCCTTCTCCAGGACGGACATGCTCTCTACAACATCGCCTCTTGGGTTTCCAGTAAGTTCACTAATGACTCTTGTAGGCATGCCCATTACTTTGGCGTGTCAGTTGATTTTGGCAGGAGCTGATTAGACCTTTCCTAATTTATGCATCATGGGAAATTGACCCATTTGAGATGAGGCCTCCACCGTGGAAGTGGGTTTTAAGATGTAGCATAAGAGTGTGCTGTGTGGTTTGTGAGCTCTTCTAGACAGGCCCACTCCCTCATTGCCTGGGAAACTGGAATAGAAGATTAGATGACTTGAGAACAGAAGTCTGCCTTTTTTATTTTTATGGTAGCAGACTTAGACAAAATTTGTCCCTTGGTGATTGGCAAATTTCCTTCAGCATAATGGTTTCTGGGTCTCTCCAGGTCATGAGGAGCGCTATCGTTTCCTCGCTATCTTTGAAAGTCGCAGTGTTCCATTGGGCGGATGTTCCATCGTTTTTTATCCTTTTCTCTACTGGTGGGGGCTTGGCTGCTCACAGCTTTTAAGGTGTTAGGGTCATGAAGTGGGAGGCCTACTATCTCGTTATTTTAAAGGAGTCCTTTGCTTATTCTAGGTTTATTTCAACTCCATATGAAATTGGTCATTAGTTTTCCATTTCTTAAAAGAATGCATTTGAGATTTGAATTGGTATTGTTTGCATGTAGAGATTCTTTAGCAAGTATTAATATTGTCACAATAAGCAGGAGATAGCCTTCGATTTTGTGGGCCCTTTTTGTTGTCTTATAATAGTATGCTGTGGTTTGCTTTGCGGAGCTCCTTTGTTTCTTTGCTTAGGTCTATTCCTACATGTTTCATTTTTGGTCTGGTTATTGTAACTTATACTGTTTCCTTAATGTCTTTTTTAGACTGGTCTCTGCTGTGATTCAGGATTCCAATTGATTTCTGCTTGTTAATCTTGTATCCTGCAACTTTTCAGAATCCATAAATTTTTTGCAACAATATTTTTGTGGATTCTTGGGAGTTCTCTACATAGGGAATCATATAATCAGAAAATAGTGAGAGTTTCCCTTGTTCTTTGCCCAATTGTGTTCCTTTGATTTATGTTTGCTGTCTAATAGTCTTGGCTAAGAGTTCCAGAATAATGTTGAACATGTATGATGATAGGGGACATCTGGACACTCCCTTACAGAAAAGTCACGGGGGGGTGGGGGGGAGACGAGCCAATCAGGGTACAGGGTAGCAATGATGAAACATGCAACTTTCCTCTAGTTCCTAAATGCTTCCTCCCCCCACTATCACGATCCCAATTCTACCTTGCAAGTCTGGCTAGACCAGAGGATGTACACCGGTACAGAGAGGAACTGGAAACACAGGGAATCCCTGTGGACATATGAACCCCTCAAGACCAGTGGTGAGAGTGGTGGTACCAGGAGGGTGGAACGAAGGTGAGGTGGAGTGGGAGAACCGATTATAAGGATCTACATTTAACCTCCTCTCTGGGGGACAGACAACAGAAAAGTGGGAGAAGGGAGACGTCGGACAGAGTAAGAGTAACAAAATAATAATGTATAAATTATCAAGGGTTCATGAGGGACAGGGAGCAGGGAGGGAGGGGAAAATAAGGAACTAATATGAAGGGCTCAAGTAGAAAGCAAATGTTTTGAAAATTATAATAGCAACATATGAATAAATGTGCTTGACCCAATGGATGAATGTATGGATTGTGATAAGCATTGTAGGAGTCCCTATAAAATGATTTTTTAAGAGGGGGGTGTAGCATCTTGTCTAGTTTCAGGGAAAATGTTGTATGGTAGTGGTCTTAGACAAAATCTGTCCTTTGGTGATTAACAAGTTGCTATTCCAGTGAGAAATGCTCAGGGTTGAGTTGTTTAGCAGGACTTATTGTACAATTCTTTCAGTTCTGCTAATAAATGCCCTAAGGGACATACGGTTCTGCTGTAAGCTTCAACCCGAAGGCATTCAGATTAAACTCCGAGAGTCAGCAAACCCAGCACCCTGAATTAAGTGCCTAGAGGCAACCCAATCCAGTATGACTCTGCTGAAGGCAGTAAGCTCCACTTCCTTGGCTCAGCAAGTTAAGTTCCCAAAGGCACCTATTCCACAAGGCAGCCTCCTGCACAAAAACACTTTGCTTGCTTTGTGGTTGGGAAGCCTATTGCTCTGTTCAATCTTCTGGTTCTTGATTCTTCTGCTGCTCCTCTGAGGTTACAAGTGTCTTCTAGATCCAGAAGGTTCACTGCACAGGGATCTTGGGTCCTCAGGATACACTCTACTCCTGGTTCTTGCCGGTAATGGGGTCCTTTTTCTTGCATCTGAGAAGGCTCGTCTGATATGCAGCCCTATGGCATTGCAGGTAATCCAGTTTACACTTTCTCACAGGGGAATCCTTCCAGGATTTCCTCCACCTTCTTACCAGACCCATGCAGGAAAAGGTCATTAGGTAAGAGTTAAACACTTTGGCTAGATGAGACACATTAAACAATTAACCCCAGTAGAAGAATTATATAGTATCAATAGTGAAGCCCAACAAACAGACAACCCTTAACAGTTTCAATGATATTCAAATACAATAATCTTTTCTCCAATGTGCATGAGATAAAATTTCATCATATTTGTATCTAAGGAACATTCTTGCTGTACTTCTTCCAAGATTGATTGCTAGTTCTGCAGACAGTCTATGGTTATGTTCTTTGTCACGCATTATTTAAATGCATTGATTTTTTTGGTTCTTTTTTATTCATTGTTCAGCTATCACATGTATATGAGGTGACTGAAAATATTATGGCTTAAGTTAGAGATAACTTAGACCTCAACGTGACAGATCTACTTTGAACCCTTTGAAGAGATCTTGTGTACTAGAGACTTTTGTTTGATTTCTTAACTACCCACCTACGAATCTTGATTGAAGACCATGGTAAAATTAAGTCCTTGACAACATCATTCTTTTCTCTATTTGTAATGATGTTGTCTATTGGTTCATATGTGTGGATTTTCATTTTCTTAACATTGAGTTATAATCATACTGAAGGCAGAAGTCTTTGACCATCATCAATAAGTGCTTCAAGTCCTAAGTTTTACCAAGCAAGGTTTTATCATCTACATATTCCAGGTTGTTAAAGAGACTTCCTCCATTCCTAATACCGCATTCCTTTCAATCTTGAGCAGCTTCTTGGAATATTTGCTCAGCATATAAATTGAATAAGCATGATGAAAGGATACAACCCTAGTATATATCTTTCCTGAATTTAAAACCCCATTATTATTTGTTCTGCTCATATAATTGTGCAATAATCATGATTGTATAATACTTTAAATGCTGTGATAGACCAATATCACATCTTTTACGTTTTTCCTCCTTCTATTCTCATACCCCCTTTTAGCATATTCTTATCGGGTACATTCTGTTCACCATAATGCTCTCATAGCCATCAATTTGACTCTGACTCATAGTGACCCTAAAGGACAGGGTAACATTTCCCCTGTGGATTTTTGAGATTGTAACTCTTTATGAGAGCAGAATGCCTCTGCTTTCATCTAGAGAGCCATTGGTGGTTTCAAACTGCTGACCTTGTGGTTCCCAGCCCCATGCTTTATCCCTTTTCCATCAGTGCACTCACACATATATAACTAGGAAAGTTAGCATCAAAATCATAAACTGTTCATTGTTAATATCAAATACTAAACTGTGAATTGTTTGGGGAAATTTTAAAATCTAAAATTAAAAAAAATCTTTTTTATAATGTAGTCATGGATGCAGGTTAGATAGTAATACTATTTAATCTAAATTAACCTCTAGGAATGATGCATCAAACAAGAATATTGAATCATTTGGTATTTATTTTAACATTTATCCATTTTAAAATAGGAACTGCTGTGAGAGAGGAAAGAATAGGTTTGACTCCCTTCCTCCTTTTAAAGTTCACTTACCTCCTCCAAAAGGTCCCCATATCACTCGGCGGATGGACTTCACCCAGTCTTCCATGTCATTCTGGGTGCTCGCCATGAGGAGGTAGCTCTCATGATGTGCTGTCATCCGAACTCGATCACCACCTGTGGAAGGCGAGAGGAAAGCGTGAGTGTGCATTCAGCCAGGGTCTGGTCCTCGGCCTCCTAGGGCACGCTAAGGAGTATGCCCAATGTACCGGTACCACCACTACTGGGCTCACCTCAAGAGCTGGAGAGAGTTGGTGCGGTTGGAGAAGGGGCATGGGGACATGTGCTTTCAAAGGAAAGACTCATATTTCCAGGAGAAAGCTGGAAAACAAATGTCACTCCTCAAACAAGGCTTGTTTGTTTGTTGTTTTATGTGTGTGTGTTCCTAGCAACAATCCATAGACTGCATTAACTCATAATCCAATCCAGAAACACAGAGCTGCCGAACAGGGAGAAAAGAGCATAAACCAAATGAAAGGAGAACCTGGAAACATGGCCCAGGTCACTTGACTTTTAATTTAAAACAAGTCTGAGCTCTGCTTAGGACACACACAGTAGGACGTCCTGAAGTGGGGGAAAGGAAACATATGAAAAGAAACTTAGAGGCTTCTCCCTATCTTGGGAGAGAAAACTCCTTTGCCCAGATCACCTTCAGGAGAGCCAGCAGGGAACCAAAGGGCAAGGACGTACAGTCAACAACCTTAGGACCTCACGTCTGAGAGAGAGCTCCAGAACAAGCCTGCTGGGACTTCCTGCAAAAGATGGATGGTTTCTCATACTCTTCCCTCAAAGAACCATCTACGTGACCTTAAATTTTAAAAATAATCTCTAGTATCAATTTTGAAATGCTAGACATTTCAAGCCAGTAGTTTAATTTCTTAGGATTTCTCATTGAGCATTTCCATTTACCCAGCAATGTCCAGGAACCAATGAATGATAATCTTTTATGGTCTTCCATCTGGTACTGAGACATAATTTTCCTTATATTTTCTGGTCGTTTATTCATCAAAGGCACATTGATGAAGATGTGTCTCAGTGTTCACGGTCTGGGAAATTAAGTGTCCTTCACAGAAGGAATGATTAAGAAAGTGGACCAGTAAATATCCAACAGAATCCTGATCATGTTTCCATGACACTGTCCTCTAAGGTGCTAACATGATCTCTTCAATTTTTCATTTTCACCAAGTGCTTGCTGATTACTTGAGCTACAGTAATCCTTATAGAAGTGTTGTTTGGTTAATCTGTTGCTGATTACTTGTTTTTAAGTGAACCTGAATGCCTGCCTGTGTGCGAAGCCCACGGGTTGTTAACCAAACCACCCAACATGTTTTGTATTTGGCGTTTCACCCCCAACCTAATTCACACATGGTTCGAAGGCCTCCAGCCAAGTGAACTGAGGACTCCTGTCTTTAAAGCAAGTGCCCTAAGTTAAGAAGTACAATTTCCCACACATTGACATAACTATAGAATTGGTATCCGAGTAGTGGAATAGCTTTAAAACTACCAGGGGAAAGAGAGGTACCAAGAGAGGACATTAAACACGTCTCAATATGTAAAAACTTCCTTCATTAACAGGAGGATCTAGCTTTCTCCTATCACAGAGAGCATCTCACTACTAGGGAAACTTCTGCCTCTAGGCTTCTCCTAGGTCAATCACTACATTTAATCATGTATAGCTGAAAATGTATAGGCTCAAGAGTGAGAGAAAACTGACCTAGAATCACAATGTTGTTTTATATTTGCTATTTGACTTCTTGACAATGAGTGGGCTCTGGAACCTCTGTGGTTTTAATCATACTCACATACTTACACAGACATAACATTTACATAGGATAGCTTACTCAATCTACATGGAGCAAATAATCTGAAAAATTGGTTTATGTGAAGAAAAGGGTGGTATCAGGACAGAAGAAAGGCTTATTAACAACCTGTGACATGCAGATGACACAACCTTGCTTGCTGAAAGTGAGCAGGACTTAGCACTCTGGCTGATGGAGATCAAGGACTGCAGCCTTCAGTTTAGAAGACAACTCAATGTCCAGAAGACAAACATCCACACAACTGGATCAATCGGTAACATCCATAAGTGGAAAAAAGATTGAAGTTGCCAAGGATTTCATCTTGCTTGGATACACAGTGCTTGTGCCAACATCCAGACCTCTTGAAAAACATATTGAGAAAAAAAGGATGTGTATTGACGCAAGCCATATTTCAATCACGTCCTGCGCATGTGAAAGCTGGACACTGAATAAGGAAGACCAAAGAAGAATCGAAGTGTTTGAATCCTTGCGCTGAGGAAGAATATTGAAAGTGCCACAGGCTGCCCCCAAACCAACCAAAAACAAAGCTTCCCTGTAGGATGTCAAGTCAGAGTGCTCCTTAGAAGCAAGGATGGCAAGCTCTGGTTTGACATACTTTGGACATGTTGGCAGGACAGACCAGTTCCCAGAGAGTGACATCATGTTAGGCACAGAGGAGGGACGGTGAATGAGAGGAAGACCGTCGGCGGGCTGGACTGACCCAGTGCCCGCAACAATAGGCTCAACTCCAAGTACAGCGAGGAGGGTGGACAAGAGCAGGTGGTGTTTGCTTTCTTCTGTTGTACACAGTGCAGGGTCGCTAGGAGGCGGAACTGAACCCATAGCACCTAACAACAACGTATAGCAGGTCAAGAAAGACGAGGCTTTCTGCACCTATAAAGATTTACAGCCTCAGAAATCCACAAGGGCAGTTTTCCTCTGTCCCATAGGGTCACTATGAGTCAGAATCAAATTGATGGCTAGGAGTGAGTGAGAAATAGTATAAATATGTGAATTAAAATAAACTATGTGCCTAAAAATAGTCGCAATGTGATACATTAAAATAGAAATACTGAAAATAACAATCCTTTTTTGTTTAACTGACTCACACCTCTCCCATTGCCAAAAGGGTGCATGAAATTAAATGAGACTCATAAAGGTTATATCTATCAGGTGTGTGCGAATTAGTCACACATATACACATGCTTAAAAATGTTACCCTGCCTTGATCCATTGGCACCTTGGTGGCATAATGGTTACACATTGCGCGGGGATTCACATGGTCAGCAGTTCGAAACCACCAGTAGCTCCAGGGAGAAAGGCTGGATTTTTTACTCCTTATAAATATTTACAGTTGCAGAAACCCACAGAGGTAGCTATGAGCTAGCACTGACTCGATGGTGGTGAGTCTGGTTTGGTTTTGTCTTGATCCATATACAAGAGAGCATCAAAAAGTTCGTGGCAAAATTCCATCGTTTTTCAATTCCACTTTTTAATGGAGGTTCTAAATCTTCCTCACATACAAAACAATGAATAATAAAACTATACATTGTACATGGCTACAAATATACTGCAAATGGATATGCATATGTGTGCATCCACATATTATGTCAGAGATCACTAAATGACAAAGGGGGAAAATTCACTGGGGAATGGCATAGTACAAAATAATTTATTCTGATTCACAGTATAGGGCCCAAAAAAGAGAAAAAGAAAAACCTTTTTAAAATCAGAATATCTTAATTATTGCCTTTGCCTGAAGGATGCTTAGCAATTCCGACAGTAATATCCTGCTGTGTCCCTCCCAGCCCAGGCAGAGACGGCCTGGAAATGAGAGTCTGCTTCTGCCTGAGAATAGGGAGAGAGAATGAGGAGGGCAACTAGCCATTCTCTCTGACTTTCCATTTGATTCTTTATCTCTGCCAGCTTGGCCATGCGTCTGACCCTGAATCTCATTTAGACTGTCAATCACACAGATATGAAGCCTCGTCTGTGGATTACATCCATGCATGTAAATCTTGTCTCTCAGCATATTAATAGGAGAAGGGAAAACAATGTGGGAAAACATCTAGGAGTCTTGATGGAAACAGACTCCTGGCTAAGACTGTAATGAGAAGATTTGGAGACATCTATAAGCATGAACTGGATATGCTGAATTAAAAATATGTGATTGCTAAAGGGAGAGTTCATCCATTCTGGTGCTGAACATTCTCAGTTATAAGAGCCTGGTACTGTGCCTTGAAATTTAAAGACATGTATTAAATTGATAACTCACCAAATGAATGGGTCTAGAGCATTGGTTTTTAGTCTGTTTCACTATGATCAGGTTTCACTTTCTTTGTTAGCAATTTACGTGGCTTCTGTTTTGTCATTTAATTATTTGTGAGGCTAACATTATTTCAGCAGCAAGGATCTAAGGTAAGAATTGGAAAAAGCAACCCTAATATTCAGTTACCACAGAGATTAGAGTGTAATAAAAGCAAACAAGCAAACCAACCAATCCTCAGGGCCATGGAGTTGACCGGACTCGTAGCAGACTGACAGGACAGGGTAGGGCTGCCTCTGTGGGTTTCTGAGACTACAGCTCTTTACCTGGGTAGAAAGCCCCACTTTTCTCCTGAGGAGTGACTGGTGGTTTCAAACTGCTGACCTTCTGGTTAGTAGCCCAATGTGTAACTACTTCCAAACACATACACACAGATTTAAAATTCTGCTCACCATAAATATTTACTTTAAATTTTTGTTATGTCTTTTTTTAAATATACCAGTTGGAAGAGGGTGGCTTTGCATGAACTCTACAGGACATCATATCAGTAAATTGTATATACTCCAGATGTTAAATATGTTGTATATTTGGTGCTATTGTTACCATTTCCAAGAATTTATGATTTTCATTTAACTAATGATGTCATGAGTCAGAATTAACCTGATGACAATGGGCTTGGATTCTCTTAAATAGGTCATGTCATTCAATTAAACCTATTTATATGTAATCAAAAGTATTTATATAATATTTTGATAACTTCTTTATTTGAAGTGTCAATATATGTTTTATATGCCCCATAAGTAGATTCACTGTAATATTTACTTGAGATGATGAACTTTTGAAAAAGTAAAATGACTTTAATAGACAACAAGAAAACTAAATCTAAAATTAAAAAGAAGCCTGTAGAAACACGCATTCAAGTGTACACAGTTAATTCAATAAAGACAAAGAAATATCCAGTAACCAAATAAAAAGCTCTACTCCTCTGATAAGTACAAAACAATAATTTGAAAAATAATATTTTGATGAACACATTTTAAAAGAATTTTAAAATATGTTAGAGAAATGCTAGAAACAGTACTTTCAGGAATGCTGATAATATTCCTTGCGAAGGAATATTATGTAGCTATTGAAATATTACTGTGAAGACTATTTAAAATATATTTTAGTTGCATAAACACAAATACAGAGTTTATAAACAGTATCTCGATTTTCATATTGATACCTAGCCAAATAAATAAAATGCTAGATGAATATAAATCTGCGTTCTAATGCTGGTTATCCCTGAATGACAGGGGGAGTCAGTTTTGTGCTTGGTCTCCTTGTGTGTTTTCCAGATGGTCAAGTGTATGTTAGTCAACATGCATTATTCTACATGTCCTGGACAGACTGTGACCGCCAGGAAAAAAGTATCATTTAATTACATAGAAAAAACTGGACTATCATTCTAGAATCTAAAAATAAATTGAAAAGAATAAAGGATAAAAACCGTATGGTCAAGAAAGCATTAAACAAGAAAAAGCTATGGTGAGCTAAAAGTTAATTATTAATGAACCAAATGAGTGCTGTTTGGAATTGTTCACTGGGATTTCTCAATGCATCAATAAAACCTTCTCTCTCCCCAGTTACTGCTGGCTGAACGCATTCTCAGTGGGTGATGTCTGACAGAAAGCAGCCCGTACAGAGTGCATCCTGCACCCTGGAACCTGCACTTGATGGGTAGGAAAAATAATAATACCCATCATGGGTATCATCTCCCCTGAAATATACGAAATATACCCGAGGAGTTCCAGAAACATCCAGGAAGATGGAAATAAAGCTGAATTGTTTCTTAATTTTTTAACCTAAAGAAACACTTTACTGCATTTAGTCTGCAACCATTTCTAGAATATAGTCAGCCAAGACAAGTTTTTATTTCACTAGAGCAAAAACAATTGTAAATTGCTGATAAAGTCATCAATTCTGAATCAAAATATTTTCTCAGAAGTGATGGATGTATGGGTGTCATGTCCAGGAAATACAATTTAAAGCCCCGTGCTGAATCCTTTGGCTGTATTTAAGGAAGTCGCCCAAGGGAAAGTGAGGACACACACCTTTGTGAGCTTCCAAGCAGCGTTTACATCTGGCTCAGGATGTGACTTTGCAGTGAGTGCCTCCAAGGTTGTTAATAATTTCAAGAGTGAAATGTTTCCTCATTCCCAATTCCAAGCCAGGCCACACTAGATCTATTGCACTATCTACTTTATTTCAGTGTACTGAATCATATTTTAATGCTCTCAATGCATGCATTAATATGCATTTCTACAGGTGAGAGATTTTATTTTCCTCACAAGTTACTTTCCTCAAAACGTAACTATATCTTTGTTGACAATAGGTCTTTAATGATTAATTGCATGACTTAAAGTAAATTCTGAAACCTATCGGTGGAAAATCACTGACATGGAAAAACGTTTCTTCCCTTCTACGGAGAATGGCACTTGGAAAATACACAAACTTCTGTGAAATACAAGCAACAAGTTAAAAGCTTGTATGGATACTGTCGCTGCTGAATAAATAACAATGGGAATACTAAGACAGCAGGTAATTCACCAATAAAAGCCAAGAGAACAAATGGGTAGCGGAGTCAAATCATATTGGTTTTCATGTTGATATCTGTTCATTGTAGCATTTAAGAATTTTAGTATGCTTTATTAATCATTTCCCCCAACATTTCTTCCCTTAAGGTTCATTTAATTTCTTAAATACTGAAAGGACAATTTTTAAAATGCAAGAGTTAAATAACAGGAAAAAAGTGTTGCATAATTTTACAAGAAAAATTTTAAATATTTCAAAATCTCTAAGACAGAAAGAGAATGAATTAATGCCCGTGGTTGTAATTATTCCGCTTACAGTGGGTACTGTATAATAGCAGTATCACTAAATGTCATGTTGCATTCTAGTAAAAATGCCATATTTTAGCTTCATGAGTATTTTATAATAGTGTTTTACATATGTTCCATAATCCCGATTAGAGTAGAATCTTTTCATAAGAAAATACTGGTGCACAATCATAGCTGGTATGCAAAATAACAAAGTAGCTTTAAGTTAACACTCATTAAAAATAATTTTATTGGGGGCTTTTACAGCTCTTATCACAATCCATACTCTATCCATTGTGTCAAGCACTTTAGAATATATGTTGTCACCATTTTCAAAACACTTCCTTTCTACTTAAGCCTTAGGTATGAGCTCCTCTTTTTAACACTACTGACCAACAGTGGCTTGGTGAACCCCTACTTATATATGAGAGTGCCCTGTACCCCAGTGGCACGGAGTCCACTCCCACCTGGAGCACCCCATAGGAGACAGTGGATCAGCCGCATGGGCTCTGCAAGGCTGCACTCCGCTCAAAGCGCACTTGCTGGCTAGCAGGAAAGGGCTTGGCTGAGTGAGATGTGAGAAAATTTCCCAATGCTCTGTTGTTATAAGCCAAGTCATACTGTACAACAAGACCTTTAAAAACTAGGTTTATGTATTACTTTGGCCCCAAAAAAATTTAAATAAAAAATAAAGTGCAAAATATTAAACCAATACATTGTTTTGGAAAAATATTCAAACCACCCTGTGAGACCAAAAGGGGAGCATCTGTCCCGCTCTACACCCCGTGAGGAAAGAAGCACTGGGAGAGAGGGAGAACGGAAAGGGGATGAACGAAGTGAAGAGGGGGTGATGGCAGCTACATTCTGGAGACTGCAGAATGTTACAAAACAAAATTGTAGGCAAGGGGAAACGGAAAATCAATTGGCTCGATTAACTTTCACCCAATCACAGTAAAACGAGACCAGCCAGTAAAAGAAGAAGAAAAAAGAAAACAACAGTTCATTTATTTTTTCAGGTAAGTCTAGATTTTCATATATGGGTCATGCTTTTACCAAGCATAATGGCAATACAATAAAGAAGACTTTTACCATCTCCAACTGGTTCATTTGAAAATTCTAATAATTTTTGCAATTCTGGGAACTCACTGATTCACAAAGCATCCTGTTTGGGCTTAGCTTGCTAATGCTATGGATGACACCGTTTATTGAGCTTCAGCTTTTATGTCCCAGGTTGCATCGGGCAGGTATTAGGAATCTCATCTCAGGTCCCACCTTGATAGTTGCACTGTGGCTCACATCAGAGGCTCACAATCTAGTCACTTCATTCTCAGCATCTCAATTTTAAAAATTAAGTTCTCTGAGAAATAAAGGGAAAGCAGCTCCTTGGCAGTGCCAAAGTATCTGAAGTTTATGTTCTCTTCCGACGGAGCCTAGTGTAGGCTGGGCGACCAGTGGCTTGAAAATATTATCTGATGGATCCAGAGGAAGGCATGTGGAACGGAGAGCACGGGCCGTCACAGCACAGGCGCGCCCCTACCACAACGGTCACGGTGAACGGGAGCGTGTGGAGTCACCGGGCATAACTTACAACTTGCACTACATGGAATCTTAGTCACAGGCAAAGAAACAAGAGAGAGAGTTTGCTGTCTCGCGTCTCATTTAAAATTAAACCCATTTTTCCATCAGGACATCAACAATGACTTGAATGTTCAGGAAACTTAGTGAGGAACCTTCTCACAATCATCCAGTAGATTCTGACTAACAGGCAACCCATTGGGATTCTTAGGCTGTACATCTTAATGGGAGCAGACCCCTCATCTTTCTCTCATATAACTGTCGGTGAATTTAAAAGCTGACCTGAAGCCCACATGGAAGAAACATGCCAGCATGTGTGATCACAAGGGGTGGAAGGAAACAGGTATCAAGCATCAAATAACATAATATCGTATCATCGTGAATGAGGGGAGTGCGGAATGGGGACCCAATGCCATCTGTAGACAACTGGACGTCCCTTGCAGAGGGGTAATGGGAGGAGATGAGTCACTCAGGGTGCAGTGTAGCATTAATGAAACACACAACTTTCCTCTAGTTCTTAAAGGCTTCCTCACTCACCTCCACACCCCACTATCATGATCCCAATTCTACCTTACAAACCTGGTTAGACCAGAGGATGCACATTGGTGCAGATAGGAAATGGAAACACAGGGAATCCAGGACAGATGAACCCCTCAGGACCAGTGGTGATACCAGGAGGGAGGAGGAAAGGGGATAGAAAGGGGTGTGTGTGTCGAAAAGTAGATTCAATTACAAGGATCTACATATAACCTCCTCCCTGGGGGATGGACAACAGAAAAGTGGGTGAAGGGAGACGTCAGGCAGTGTAAGACATGATAAAATAGTAATTTATAAATCATCCAGGGTTCATGAGGGAGGGGGGAGTGAGGAGGGAAGGGAATAAAAGAAAAACGAGGAGCTGATTCCAGGAGCCTAAGTGGAAAGCAAGTGTTTTGAGAACGATGAGGGCAATGAATGTATAAGCGTGCTTTACACAACTGACATATGTAGGGATTGTGATAAGAATTGTATGAGCCCCAATAAAATGATTTAAAAAGAGAGAAAGAAAACAGTAAAAATAAAAGACAGCAATAGTGGAAATAAAGAAAGTTAAACAAAGTAAATGCTTAGAAAATGATGACCACATATGGTCAAATATGCTTGATGCAATGGCTATGTAGAATGTTATCAGAACTGAAAAGAGCCCCCAATTAAATGATTTTTTTTTAATTTAAAAAGCTGACCTGGAGGTTAGCAAAGCAATGTGTAACCCAGCACTGCGCTCACTCACTCAAAACTCGCGGCCATCGAGGCGATGCTGGCTTTACCAGACTGGGAAGAGCTGCCTCTGGGCGTTTCCAAGATTGTGCCTCTTGACGGGAGTCGAAGGCCTCATCTTGAGGTGAGTGTATAACCCACGGTGCCGCCAGATGCAAGAATTTATTACGAAGGCACATCCATGGGCTCCAATCGAATCAGTAACCTGTGCTTGATTAAACCTGTTAGGAGATTCTGTTCCATACTCAAGTTTGTCCACTCGATGGCAACCAACAACAATTCTTGTAAAGAGAATTTCCTCTGCCAGACAGAGGTAGCCAATTTTAAAATTCATGCATTTCATCCACATTCATCTTATTAGCTTGTATCCATGTCTAATACTTTCGGTGACAGCTATTCAGCCAGAAAGTACTGAGCTCTCAAGCTATGGAGCATATAACTTAGCTAATTGCTTGTTTGCATTGTAAATGATTAACACTCTGTAACTAGTTTTGCAAGGACATGTCATTCAAGCTGGGCTTACTGAGTCTAGCAAATTTTGGAGCCTCATGCATTAAAGATACCATATTTTTTATCACAGCAAACATTAGGCCTTTTAGCATTTGAATACAGATTCATATTTTATTTTCCAAATGCCAAGAAGATTCATGAGTTAAAACATTGAATTTGGAAAGGCACACTACTTTTCAAGTTATATTATACTTGATCTTAGCCAGAAGGCCAAGAAGTAATGACTTTCCAAGTTACACATTGGAAAGTTAGAAATATACTTTTAAATTCCCTTTCACCCTATTCTCTTAATTGTTTTTACAACTATAAATCTGCAAGGGTAGTTATTTTAAAAATCACACTCTTGCAGGGTAATATTCTCTTCAAAAAATGTTTAAATTCCCAGATTCATTTGTTTGTTGACATATGATAATTCTGTGTTATAAAGATTTTATTTATTTAACAGATGCTAATCACATGTTAGATGCCAGGCACTAATCTAGTTTGTGAGAACAGGGCAGTGAACAAAACAAAATCTGTTTTTCTGGGACAAGAACTGAACTGAAAGTATAGATTTGGAAGTCATCATTGCAATGGTGTTTATAGGATCCCAGAAAAATACTACAGTTGGCAGGGGGAAAGAAGTTCAAGAACCAAGCTTGGGAAGTACTCCGACCGTTAGTGATTGGACAAAAGGGAGGAATCAGCAAAAGCAGATTGAGAAATAAGAGTGAGATGGCTGGGTTTGGGGTTCGCTTGGCTGGGCCAGGGTTCTCAGGGACTTGACAGTTGAGGCCCAGTAAACTCCCACGATGTGACCTCCCAGAGTATAATCAACTCCATGATGGCATCTGTTGTGAGCTGCCAAGCAGTTGTAAGAAGGTTAGAACAGATGCAACTCCTTTTCTCAGGTCACAGCCGTGATGCAATCGAGAAGTTTCCTAGGGTGTGTGGTGTACTATCTATGAATAGATGTTATGAATGGCTCCTTGCTCTTTGTTGGTCTGAATCCTGCATCTGCTGGTCGATCTCCAGTTCTTGACTTTTGATGTCTAACACAGGTAGGAAGAGTAACATGGAACAAGAGGAACAATGGAGATCCCTGGATGAGGGAGCATGAAGGTCACTGAGTTGGGTGACCTTGAATTTGATATTTCAATTGACCAGAGCACCATCAAGTAAATACTGTCTTGAGTGAGTTCCTAAGCTCACGGAGGAAATAAAATGAGTATCCTGGATAAATTTTTCTGTACAGAGGAGGAAAGAAAGGGAGTCGTGGTGAGTGGAAATTGTGACAAAGGGGGAGTTGAAGATGAGAACCCAGGGCAGAGGGAAGTTTGTGCAAGTGCTTGTCTTCCATATCAGAACCCTGGGTTAGACGACCTGCCCATACTCCTCTGCATAGCCACGCACTTGTCTTTCAGTAGAGGCTTATATAGTGCTCAGGTGCTGAACAGGTTTCAGCAGGCTTTCTGACTAAGATGGACCAAAGAGAAATGCATGGTAAATGACTTCAAAAACTAAGCCAAGGAAACCCCTTGGATCAAAGCCCTGAGGTTCCCTAATCCATCATGGGGATAGTGCAGGTCAGGGAACATTTCAGGAGTTTGTGAACGGGGCTCACTTGAGAGCAGCCACCAGCAACAATGAGAACTACTCTGTTATAAATATTTATATGCTTATGGGAATTATTCACTGGGGTGAGAAATGAGGATGCAGAAGAGAGAAGATTGAAGGACTCCTGCATATTTCTCTAAACCTACATTAAAAAATTAGCACTCTTTTTAACCTCTAATAAGATCTGACAATTAATATAATTGATTTTCGCCAGAAGCCTGTGACATTAGAAATACTTAAGGCCTCATGAAGAAAATCATTGAAAGAAAATAAATGAACAACTACTTTTTTACAGCTCTGTTTTAGGGACAAAATAAAGCACAGGTAGATTCAACTTATGATTTTTTTAAGTTGCTACTTTTTTGCACACTTTTTAGGGATCATTCAATTGGATATTTTGACAACCTGATTTAACTTTGGAAATTTTCTTAATATATTATCTTTTAATTTTAATTGTCACAGAGAACTGATTATTCAATTTCCATAGCTGAAATTTTATAGAATTTATTTGGGTATATACATATTTGCACATAAGTTATTTCAGCTGCCATCCAGTGGGCCCAACTCATAGTGACCCCAAAACATCAGGATGAAACACTGCCAGATATTGTACTGCCATCTCAATTGTTATGTTGAATCCATTGTTGAAGCCATTGAGTCAACCCATCTCCTTGAGGGCCTTTCTCATTTTTGCTGATTCTCTTGCAAACATAATGGTCTTTTCCAGGCTTGGTCCCTCCTGAAAATATGTCCAAATATCTTGCTATTCTCACCTTGAAGGAGAATTCTGCCTATATGTTTTAGAAGACAACTTTCTTCTTCCTGTAGTTCTTGGTAACCTTGAGTATTCTTCCTCAACACCATTTACTATTGAACACTGTGAACAACACTAGTCAAATGATCAACTCTTCTTTAGCCTCCTTATTCAAGGTCTAGCTTTCCCATATATATACTAGCCAATTGAAAATATCACGGTTTGAGGAAGGTGAAACTTAGTCCTTAAAATAATATATTTGCTATCCTTTCCATTGATTTTAGTTCACTTGTTGTACCCTTGTCCCTAGGTTGGTTCCCCCACCCCTTCCTTTCACTCACCTCCCTTCTCCCATATCCCCCTAGAACCATTAGTCCCTTTCTTTTCACCTCCGAATTATTTATCCTGCCTATCTTATCTAGATAGACATGCAGATACATTACTAAGTGAAAAAAACAGGCAAAGCCAAATAAAACATCAAAGGAAGTCACAACCAACAATAACAACCCCCCAAAACCAAAAACAAAATAACCATAACACAAAGAAAGCCACTGACAAAAATGGAAAAGTCTATAAATAGTTCAAGGACTGTTTTTTTGGCCTTTGTCTGTATTTTCCAGTCTAGTGCTGTGCTACACTCTGCCCTGGTATTCCTGGGGATTTTATCACATTGCTCCACTTGCTGCTCTGTTGCATGTCCTTAGTGTTTTGCCCCAGCGTGATGGGGTCAGATTGTGCACATTCCCACGTTGTATCTCAAGTATTGTCCCTTGCAGCACAAAGGTTTAGTGAGGGACGTCATGTTTCGTGGTGGGGTCAGGGCCCTCCAGTCCTCTCTGTGTGTTGTCTGTTTCCTCGAGCAGGAATATCATCATCAGGGCTTGGTGGGCCAGGGTGTCCTCTCCTTCCTCTCCATTCCTTTCCATTTCTCCCATGTGCTCTAATCTGATGCACCCCTCTCCCCAAGCTGGGCCCCAGTGCTGTCCTCTGAAGTGCATTCTTTTGAGTTGGGGGAGGGTGGCAGTCCACATAGTTGGGATTGGGGCCCAGTAGGCTTAAATCAAGGGCAATGTAGCAGTGAGGAATTACTAAACCTGAATGAAGGCCGAACATGATGGTGGGACAAGAGGAAAGTAAAAGGAAATAGAGGAAAGAACCAGGAGGCCAAGGACATTTATAGAGGTCTAAATACAGGTATGTACATAAGTAAATTATATATACATATAATGCAAGGGGAATAGAACTATATCCTCATATCTAAATGTTAAGGAGTAAGTTTGCAGATGGACATTGGGTGGAGTACTCAAGTACTCCCTCAACACAAGAACACTTTGTTCTAACAATCCAGAATTCTGTGATGGTCATCTTCTGGAAACGATCGCTGAAGACAAAATGGGTGCACAAGCAAATGTGGTGAACAAAACTGATGGTGCCTGGCTATCAGAAGATATAGTGTCTGGGGTCTTAAAGGCTTGAAGATAGACAAGTGGCCATCTAGCTCAGAAGCAACAAAGCCCACATGGAAGAACACACCACTCTGTGTGATTATGAGATATTGATGGGATCAGGTATCAGGCATCTAAGACCCAGAACAAAATCATACCCAAGGTGAATGGGGGGATGGCATGGAGTGGACACCCAATGACCATTGTAGACAATTGGACATCCCCTCACAGAGGGGTCACAGGGAAGAGATGGGGCAGTCAGTGTGCAGTATAGCGCTGATGAAACACACAACTTTCCTGTTGTTCTTCAGAGCTTCCTTCCCCCGACTATCATGCTCTCAAATCTACCTTACAAATCAGATTAGACCAGAACATGCACATTGTTACAGATAAGGGCCTGAAACACAGGGAATCCAGGATAGATAAACGCCTCAGGGCCAACAAGGAGAGTAGAGGTACCAGGAGAATTAGGGGAAGGTTGGGGAGAAAAGGAGAATCGATCACAAGGATGAATCTATAACCCTCTCCCAGGGGAATAAATAACGGAAAAGTGGGTGCGGGGTGATGGAGGATGATGTAAGATATGGAAATAATAATCTATAACTTATCAAGGGTTCATGAGGGAGGCCAGGTGGGGGAGAGACAGGGAAGAAATGGGGAGCTGATATCAGGGCTCAAGTGAGAAGAGAATGCATTATAAATGATGATGGTGGAATATGTGCAATTGTGCTTGACAGCCACTGGATGAATGTATGGATTGTGATAAGAGTTGTAAGAGCTCCCAATAAAAGTAAGGGGAAAAAGTGATATCTTTGCTCCTTAACACTTTAAAGACTCGGGCACCAGATTTATCCAATGTAAGACAGTGATTTCTTGACTCCCTAAGTGTTGTCTCCATAAGTGTTGATTGTAGAGCCAATAAAATGAGAGCTTTGATAACTTCCCTCTCTTCTCTAGTCATCACAATGTAACTTATCGGTCTAGTGGTGAGGAGTTTTGTTTACATCACATTGAGTTGTAATCATTCTGAACACTGCAGTTTTGATTTTCTTCAGTGTCTCAAGTCCACTCAGCTTTCAATAAGCAAGGTTGTGTAATCATTATATTGAAGGTTGTTAAAGAGCCTTTCTCTAGTTCCGATGTGCTCATCACATAAGCCAGCTTCTCAGGTTAGTGGCTCAGCATCCAGAATGAATAAGGATAGTGAAAGGATGCAGCTCTGTGTGTTGCCCATCTTGCCTAATTTTCAGCCATTCAGTGTCCTCTTGTGTCTGAACAGCAACCTCTGGGCATTTCAAAATAAAATATTATATGTAGATAGCTAATTGTTAAACTATTCCACTCAAGATATCACACCTGCTAGTCATTATATTGGTAGAAAATTAGGAACAAAAATTCTTAAAATGTGTGTCGAGTTTTATTATTCTAAGTGATTAAATTTAAAATTGAAAAAACTTAAACATTCATTACAGTTTGTCCCCTACAGGTGACATATGGGTTTCCTGAGTTCAAATGTGTATGTTTGGAAGAACAGAATGTGAAACTTTTCTTGGGCATCTGGAAATTTAACTTTTAAGTAAAAGCACATTGATTGCTGCCTCCAACACAAAGAATTTGTTTAATCAGTCAAAAGCCTAATACTGGCAAAAACAGTGCTGTTATAATGTTAACTATTAAGTATATTTGGGAACATTTTCTAAATATTTTAAATCATAATATTTTCATGATATAATATAAATGAACTCTGTAACTAGATTTTTATCAAACATATGT
This sequence comes from Tenrec ecaudatus, assembly GCF_050624435.1. Classification (NCBI taxonomy): domain Eukaryota; kingdom Metazoa; phylum Chordata; class Mammalia; order Afrosoricida; family Tenrecidae; genus Tenrec; species Tenrec ecaudatus. The sequence continues at coordinate 137,145,038 of NC_134532.1, forward strand.
TATTTCCTCAAAAGATTTGGAAAAGTTCACTCTGTTCGTTCTTCCACTTATGGCTGGAGTTACGGAAGTCTCCCCAGTTGATTTATTCATATTAAAATAATTTCAGGATTCTACAAAAGAAGTAGAGTCAGAAAGCCACAAGATATTCTCATATTGATTATACATAAGCACATTTTTAAAATTATGATTTTGCTTGCTTCTTAACCTTCAGTCATTATATATTAATTTTGGATAATTACCCTGACCACAAGAATCTCTGGGTGGCACAGCCTTGGTTCAAATCCAGCTAGAGGTGCCTTACATAAAAGGTCCGTTGATTGACATTTTTTTTAGAAATAATTTTTTAATCATTTTATTGGGGGCTCGTACAATTCTCATAACTATCCATACATACATCCATTGTGTCTATTGCATATGTACATTTATTGCTATCATAATTCTCAAAACATTTGCCTTCCATTTGAGCCCTTAATATCAGCTGCTCGTTTCCACCCTCCCTCCCCACACCCTCACCTCATGAACCCTTCATAATCCATAAATTGATATTATTTTGTCATATGTTACACTGCCCGATGTCTCCCCCTGCCCTCTTCTCTGCTGTCCATTCCCCAAGGAGGAAGCTATACATAGGTTCTTATAATCAGTTCCCCCTTTCGATCCCACATTCTCTCCACCCTCCAGGAATCGCTACTCTCACCACTGGTTCTGGAGGAGTCATCTGCCCTGGATTCCCTGTGTTTCCAGTTGCTATCTGTACCAATGTACATCCTCTGGTCTAGCCAGATTTGTAGGGTAGAATTGGAATCATGATAGTGGTGGGGGGGGGGAGTAATTAAGAACTAGAGGAAAGTTATATGTTTCTTTGTTGCTACCCTGCACCCTGACTAGCTCATCTCCTCCCCACAACCCTTCAGTTAGGGGGTGTCCGATTGGCAGCCTATGGGCTTTGAATCTCCATTTTGCACTCACACATTTACAATGATAGAATTTTTGTTCCTTGATGCTTGATACCTGGTCCCTTCGACAGTTCACGGTCACACAGGCTGGTGTGGTTCCTCCATGAGGGCTTTGTTGCTTCTCAGCTAGATGGCCACTTGTTTATCTTCAAGCCTTTAAGACCCCAGACACTATATCTTTTGATAGCCGGGAACTATCAGCTTTCTTCACCACATTTGCTTAGCACACGTTTGTCGTCAGTTGATCTACTTTTAAATGCCCAGAACCTTCAGAACCCTATGAAATAAAGTTCTACCCTGAAACACAGGGGTTGCCAAATCGATCAAAAATGACTAGATAGACAGACCATCCTCACAAGAGCTGTGTAGACTTTTCTCTTTTGAACATATGTGAAGACAATGTTTTAATAAGCTATATGAATATACTAACAAAATTCATTGGGATTAATATGGGTCATTTGTTTGATTTCTTAAAACATGAGTCACTATAGGCAAAACCTCTTAACTCAGGCCTTCATATATCTTTGAAGAAAATTATAGCTGAATTTCCTTTAAAATTTTCACTGCTTCTAGTGGGTCAGTTTATTAACATTCCACAGTTATTATAAAATTAATAAATTTATAGTTATGTTTACATCAAATTGATGTAAAATCACTTTAATGCAAATAAAAATTAATTTTAATGTCAAATAGAAAAATATTTATTAAATCTAAGTTTGTAAAAATCAGTGAGCACTGATTACATGCAGGGGAAAGTTATTTTAGCTTCCAAAGTCTGTCTTGGGTAGTGAGAGAAATATAGTACAATGACTTAAATAATGCAAGGATTTCAGTTAGCAAACGAACAACTACTTAAAATCTAATTTGTCAAATTCATAAATTATATGAAAATTACATAAATCAAAAGTAATATTTTAATTATGATTTGCTGGAACTATATACACAATTAAAATTATGATTGGAACTGAAGGCTCAGAAGGTGTTAGGATTCATTATCTTTAATTAATATAATATTAATTTAAATGGAAGTAGTTTTGAGAGGCAGTTGCCTAAATTTAGCCTCATGAAGATCATTAAAAATGATAGGAATAGATTTTCAATTGTTATAAATTTGTCTTCAAACACAAAATTATATCAAACTCATCTTACCAAGAGGCTAATCTCTTTTCCTTTTACTCCAAATTAGAGTAAGTCTGGCAAATGAGATGAGAATTATTATAAATGGATTTTCATGAGTTTTAAAAAACAAAATGTCATAATTTTAGGTAAAATTAAGTAGATAAATGAAACCTAACATTCTTTGAAATGTGACTCTCAGTAGCTATTTGCAGGCAACTAGAAATATAAAGAGCTTATATTTAAAAAGTCACTCATAAAAAATAAGCACCAAAAATCATAGTGTTAAAACATCTTAAAATATTTCACAAACTCCTTTCCACCCCTACATAATCTGCAGCAATTCCCAAAACCTTAAAATCCAGTAACTGTACTTAGCAAATTAACAGAGAAAAATCCATTTGGAACAAGTTGCTCAAAATTCTCATAATCACCCACAGAGCAACAAATATAATTAAATAGTGCTATCCAGCAACTATATCATCTTTAAACACATAAACCCAAATGGAAACTTCTTAAAATGACAAAGGAAAAATAGGTCAGGAAAAATCCCTAGAAAAAGTTGCACAACCTTCTACGTTGTATTAATTTCTTGATATATACTATCTTTCCTATCAAGTGCAAATATCTACTTCTTTGAATTCCTCAAGTACTCCAACTTCCTGGACATGTGCAATAAATTAGAATTTGATCTTGCCCACTGACAGACTGATGTTGTGCAGTTCATAAGTTTAATCAGCTAACATTCACAGGTCAATTCAGTCCATTGTACCATCATGATTTAACATTTAATGAACACGTTTAGGTGTAAACAGTAGTGTTAGAAGTCAGTAAACCAGATGCAATTTAGGGCCATCCTGTAAGAGTCAAAAGAGCCTGGCATATGATGGACTACATACTGGGCCGCTAACCATCCAATCGGCAGGTTGAACCCACCAGCCACTCTGTAGGAGAAAAAGAAGATATTCTGCTTCCATAAGGTTTGACAACCTTGAAAATCCTTTGGAGCAATTCTAGTCTGTCCTAGAGAGTCAAATTGTGTCTGAATTAACTTGCTATCCATGGCTGTCAGATTCATATATAATTAGCTACCTAAATCCAGGATACTCTGATTACTGGCTAAGACGGTGGGGAGGATATTATTAAATCAAGGGTCAGATTCTTAAGTAGTGCACAATGAAAGTTATAAAGTATATGTTTAGATATGATTATAGAAATCCAATATAAAAGTAATATCCATGTGTTATATTTCCTGATTTTATTTACGGTGAAGAGAGAGAAAGGGTGCAGCAGAAACACACACACACACACACACACACACACACACACACACACACACACACCAAGACAGAAAACAAAAGCTGTATAATAAACAAATGTTTACTGAAGAGGAATGGCTTGTAATTGAAAGCAAGATTAAATCAAGGCTACTGGGTTGCTCTTCAGAGGAGTCCATAAACACGTAAGGGTTAGAAAACTCAACACTTTAGATATATGAAAAGCTGACCCTACTCAAAAGATTTGATGGGACCAAGTGTTTAAAAGCTTCAACTTCCACATCAGATATAGAAAAGGGGTGGGGAGAAACTCACTGCCATCCATCCAAAGTTATTTCATATAGCGATAAGAGTTTTCAAAGATATTTATTGAATAAATGGAAACAATTTTATAGTTCCATTCATTTAAAGTGTCTACTGATTGCTCACTCATTGTTCATACAAGCAAAACCTAAACTACAATGAAACCCATGCAGGAAAGAACTTTTGATGGTTTACATTACATTGGCTTCTAAATTTATTTTGCCTCCCGCCCATTTTCAGGGGGAAAAAATCACTTAGCAACCCTCTGGCAATTAAAAGCTGTTGAACAATAACTCATAATCCAGGATAAAGTGAAAGTATCTGATTTGTACAACTGGAGGCTCCAAAGACACCCCCCCCCAGGGTGTATTGTATACTTTGGGAAACACTTGCTTACAACATAATAAAAAGCTAGGAATGAGCAAAGATAGGGGGGGTGACTTAATACCAAAGTACACCCTGTTAGAGAACAACATAACAAGTAGCACCACTGTTGTTGTGAGGTACCCTGGAGTTGATACCAACCCCCGTAGCCACCCAACGTACAACAGGACTTATACCGTATTCCCAATGGTTCTTGCGTGTGGGCCCATCGTGCAGCCCTGTATCCATCCATCTTGTCAGGGGTCTTCCTCTTTTATGGCTGCTCCTGTAATTTACCAAGCATGGTGTCCATCTTCAGAGACTGGTCTCTCCTGAGAACATGTCCAAAGTCCAGGAGAAGTAGTCTCACCATCCTTGCCTCTACAGTGTGTTCTTGGTGTCCTTCTAAGATGGATTGTTAATCCTTTTGGGAGTCCACGGTACTTTCAATAACCATCGCCATCTTCCTAATTCAAATGCATGGGTTCTTCGTCAACCTTCCTTATTCAATGCATCAACTTTCAAATGCATAGGAACCAATCTAAATAACCTGGCTTGGGCCAAGAGCAATTTAGTCTTCAAAGTAATATCTTTTCTTTCCAATACTTTAAAGATGTCTTCTGAAATAGATTTACCCAATGAAATGCATTATTTGATCTCTTGACTACTGCTTCCATATGCGTCTATTGTAGATCCAAGCAAGACAAAATCCTTGACAACTTGAACTTTTCTCCATTTATCATGATGTTACCTATTGGTCCAGGTGATTTTGGTCTTCTCAACCATGAATTGTAATCCATACAGAAGGTTTCAATCTTTGATCTTCATCAGCAAGTGCTTCCAGTCCTCCTTACTTTCAGCAAGCAAGGTTATGTCATCTGTGTATCTCAAGTTGTGAATAAGTCTTCCTTCAATTTTGATGCCACATTCTTCTACATACAATCCAGTCTTTCTGATTGTTCACATACTGATTGACTATATATGTGGAGAGGAAACGATCCTGATAGATACCCTTCTGGATTTAATATCTTGTAGTATTCCCTTGTTCTGTTCTCACAACTGCCTCTTGATCCATAAACATGTTCTGCACAAACACAATTAAGTGTTCTGAAATTCCAACTCTTCCCAAAGTCATTTTATAATCCCCACACTCAAATGCTTTCACATAATTAATAAAACACAAGCAAACATCTTTATTGAATTATCTGCTTTCAGCCGAGATTCATCTGCCCTCAGCAATGATCGCCTTTGTTCCAGGTCCTCTTCTGACACCAGGCTGAACCTCTGGAAGTTCCCAGTCATTACACTGCTGCAACCATTGTTGAATGATCATCCACAAACTTTTACTTGCATGTTACATGATATCAATGATAGTGTTAGCAACTTGAATATTCTATTGGGTAACCATTCTTTAGAATGGGTACAAACATGGATCACTTCCAGTCTGTTGGCTAAGCAGCTGTCTTTCAAGTTTCCTGACAAAGACAAGTGAATATTTACAGTGCTTCATCAGATTTTTGAAACATTTCAATTGGTATTCTGTCAATTCCTGGAACCTTGTTTTTAGCTAACGCTTTATTTTTGTTTTTTGAGTGGGAAGGAGATTTTATTTTACCACTTAACTGTGTTCTTTCACTCTGATAAGCCTGACGCTGTAAGGGGTACTGAGTTTTCCATTTTTAATTGTCCCGCTACTAGTGAGAAACCTCTCCACCAAACAAAGGTGTCAAATCGTATTCAAGTTTACACTCAGACTCTTGTAGAACATTTCTGCTTGTGTGGTATCTACCAAGATGCGGGAAGATAGCACCCCAGGTAAGATGCATCAGGAGATATGGTGCTGGTGGTTGAAGAGAGCTACCTCATCCACATATTAAATGCAGTTTGAATCAACTACTACTTGAAATGATGGAATATTTCTTCCCTCATTGGATGGACTAGTTCTTTTTGATACAATGGCTGGCTGTGTATTCTTTCCATCATCTTTTGATGTGTCCTGGTTTCTACTCCCATAAACAGTTACAGTGCCAGAAACTCACAGGGGTAGTTCTACCCTGTCATATGGGGTCGCTACAAGTCAGTATTGACCCAATGGCAGTGAACTTGGTTTTGTGTTTGTTATCATTCAATATTTTCCCAAAGTCTCTTTTAATATTGCAACATGAGGCTTGATTTTTCTTTCTTTCAGTTTAAGATAAAGAGTACTAGTAGGATTTTTAAACACTATGATAAATGATCCACCTTCCCAAAACCATATCTCCAGGTTGGAGACTTTATTTTGTTGATGTTTTTGATCAGTTTTTTATTTTCCCCCTTTAAAAAAATAAATTCTAAGTGATTAGTTTATAATCCTAGAATCAGAATTTATGAAACATCAGTCTCTGAGCCTAGTGAATGCATTTACTACCTTGTGTATATTATGTCGTCAATCCTCACAAATAACTGAAAAGGTAGGGATCTCTCTAGCCATTGTGCAGTTTTTAAAATCGAAGTGTTTATTCCATTCCTCAATGTCACATAGCTAATAAATGGCAGAGTTGGGAGTTTAATAGATTCTTTTCTGACACCAAAGCCCCAATGTCCTTTTACATATTCTCAGGTACTTTGGAGTCGTTCTATGCTGCACCGTGTCTCACTTCGTTGATGTATTCTTGCTGCACAGCTCTCGTTTCACTCTTCCTTCCTCTCATCTTTATAGATCTTGCCCAAGGAAAGCTGGGCCCTCCCATCCCCATTTTCATATCACTTTGCACCTATCTCTGGTAAAGCACGGCCTTGCATTTTCTTATAATTACAGTAGAATGATATCATAGTGGCATTTAACTAACTAGATTCAAAAGTATGTGCTGAACCTACTGCAAACCAACTCATCAAAGACCACAAAATCCAAACCCCAAACTGAACCACACAGTGACCTAATGGTACAAACTTTAAAATGTCGGGATAAGGTCCAGTAAGAGGGTCTATGCCAGAGACCTTCTATGTGCCCCTCCAAAATATACTCCCTTCCCATTTCTAACCAACTCTCCTCCCATAACTGACACCAGCTGGATGCCAGCCCTCTGGCTTCCTGGTTGCTTTGGCCATAAGCAGCCGTGGCAGGAGATCAGAAGACAGAAATGTAAGTTCAGGGTTTTGATTTCTTGGCTCCCTAGCTAGGAGGTGACTTTGAATCCAAAGCTATGTACCTTGACTAAAAATCCCTACCTCCCTCTACAAACATCTCTACATGACACTTTCTCTCAGAGGTCTAGTAAGAGTTCTCTGTCATTGATCTTCAGGCCTAAAGACAGTAACAACTTCCTCATCGTTATTAGGTCCAAGTGATTCCTGTGCTATCCCTTTGCTTCCCCTATACTTTGTCCAGCACTTGTAAGCTGGGATACCTCTGTACCCCAGCCACAACTTTGCAAGTAACCCCTTTGCATAGAAACACCCTGTAACTTAGGCAAAGTTGAGAAATGTCATATTTTTTCAAGTAGCATTCTGATTGATAGTTCCATTTTTATAAGTGACACGCATGGCACTTTTTAAAGCGTGTCATTCCTAAAAAGTCCATCCACCTCACATCTTCAGTGTAAAGGGCAAACACAAATAGATGCACAATCAGTTTGGTAGTATACCTATTGAAATGTATGTAGGTCTGAGACTGGCAAGTTACTGTGATGGACACAAAAGGAAGACCCTCTATAAAGTTGACTATGACTTTTTTATCTTGTTCAGGAGACAAAGCAAGAAATGAAGAAAAGTGTAAAGGAAACATGAACAAAATAAAGTCAGCTGTCAACATGTATGATACAGAAAGCTATCCTTTATTAAGCACAAAAGAAATAACTGTTGACAAACACGATCAGGGAGCATGTTTTGGTTGACTTGAATCCAGGTTTGATGACTGCCCTAAAGTTGAGGTGATGCTACAGGTGAGGAGAAGAACATGAGCTCATGTGGGACTCTGCGTGAAGGCCTGCTTGGGGGTCTGGCTCTGTGTGTCTTCTGCGCGTCTGAGGAGTTTAATTTCCATCTGCTCTGGGCTTCCTCCCCACTTTGCTCACCCTCAGGACATTCCCACTAAAACTTTCTCCGTTGTCTTCTGTCCCTGCGCCTTCCTTAGCTCTTTATGCGCATTACAAGCCCCATCCCCCCGCCCAGGATTATTAGAGCATGCCCGAGATAAAGAGAATAATTATAAGGTACCACTTTTTGCAACCATTCATCTTGAGCAATGCTATATGACAGGAACCACATTACTTAAGAGTTGGGAATAAAAATGATGAAGGCCCAATTCCTGTCCAATGGTGGTGTGCTAGTTAGTGTGTGGGGAAGAGGAGTGGGGAGAAACAATCTCCTGAATCTCAGTTGCTAAACTCAATAAAGACAGAGATGTCATATAAATAAAACAAACAAACTGATGACCTTGCAGTCTGCAGTCCAGCACGGAGCCACTACGCCCCCATAGCTCCTGGCACGGAACTCTAGTGACCAATATGATGCACTAGAAAACTCTCAAAAGCTAGTAATGATGAAATGTAGAAATCTATTTTCTTTACAAACATGAAATGTATAGTCAGTATGGCTATTTTTACTTTTCTATCATTTTCCTTAGATTTTTTATATATAAAAAACACAGAAACACATTAGCAGACACATGTATAAAGCTACATAAAAAACACACATACACACATATATATGTTTCTTAATGGTCATGGGTTCAGATGGAGTGAAAACATAGATGATATCATAGAAAAGAGAAAAATGTGTCATAGGAAGTAATTGAGGAAATCAATTTGGAAAAGTAGGCAAAGGTCCGTGGCCCTTATTACCTATCACAGTGTTTTGTTGCTAGGTGCTGCCCGTCGTTTCCCACTCACCGTGGCCCTGTGCCCGCCTCACTGCTGTTCTCATGACTGAGCCCGGCATGGCAGCCTGAAGAGCGACCCATCTCCTTCAGGGTCTGCCTCTTTTGCCAGACCCCTTGCTTCACCCCAAATGATGTCCATTTCTAGGTACTGGTCTCTCCTGATAACATGACCAAAGGCTGTGAGATAAAGGCTCGCCATCTTCGCTTTCTACGGAGCATTCTGGCTGTACTTCTAAGACAGATCTGTTTGCTCTTTCGGCAGTCCCTGCTGGTTTCAATAGTCTTCACCAGCGATCATCAAGACAATCATTCTTTTAATCAAAATCTGGCCACATTTACTTTGCTTTCATAAATTATTCAGATGAGAAATGTATACTTTTAATTTTAAATTAGTGCTATAATTTGTATACACACAAAGTTAAATCTAACAAATTTGCTTGGCTTTCCATTTTTAAGTTGGCAATAGGAGGAGTGCCAAGCGCTTGACGGACTCAAAGAACGCTTTCCTTTTTCTTGGAACGTGGAAAGACACTACCAGAAGACCACATGAACGACTCTAACGAAGGAAACCGCCATCAGAGGATCCGATGCAGGAGCTCCGATCCACTCACGGCTGATTTCTGGTGTCCAAGCTAGATATCCAAGGAAGCAAAACTCCAAGCAAGGCACATTTAATTGCCTATTCATTTTGTTCCCATAGTGCAAATGCAAAGAATCCACCATTTCATTGCAAAGCCAGTCTCCATGACAGGGTCACTATGAGTCAGAGGCAACTCAATAGCAGCTAACTGCAATCAGCCCTCTTGCCAGAACTTCAACCTCCCTTTGTAAAAATAGAAATAATCAAATGATCATGTAGCTAAAGAACAATGTAGCCGGCGAAAGGAATCTACTTGCTTCGGGTATGGACTTGTTTAAATATCCTCATGGCCACCGAGTACATTCCAACTCAGAGCAGTCCTTCCTGACTGGTAGAACCGCTCCTATGGCTTTCTGATACAGGAGCTCTTACAGAAGTAGAGGGCCTCATCTTTCTCCCCAGGAGCAGCGGGTGGTTTTGAAGTGCTCACTTTGCAGTTAGCAACCTAACAAGTAGCCATCATGCCTCTGGTTGGGTAACAACAATAATGGCTTGTATTATGACCTATAAAATCTCAAAATAGTGAGGTGATACTTAGAAATCTGTTCTTTTTAACATGAAATATAAAGTCTGCATGGTCACTTTTATCTATCAGTTCCCTTTGGTTGGTTGTTTCAGTGTGTGTTAATCTGCAGGGTCAAATTCAGGACAGAAAAAATTTTAAGAAGCAATAAATAGTATTCAAGAGAAAGAATACTTCAATAAGATATTTTAAAGAAAAAAATAACACTAAGAAATCCACGCAGAGCAAACTACCGCAGTTTAAATAAAGACAGGCTGTCTGTTACTGACTTTTGGTTATTTCAGTTGTCTCCAATGTAGCTGATCACAGGACTGGTACTCACCCTGTCTCCATTCATTCGAATATTTCAGCCTCTTTTTGCTAAATCTCTATTTCTGCTGAGTGAGTTACTGCTCACCTTCCCGGTGGCATGGCTTCCATCCTTTATTTGACACTAGGAAACAATATAGTTGTACAAGCTGCTTCTTTCATGAATGATGGGCATTATTATGCCACAAAATTGTCCATAACAGACCTTGTGAAAGAGAGGAAAGAGCTGGGAGGCAGAGGGCATTGATAGAGGTCTGAATAAAGGCATGTATATATGTAAATATATTTATATATGAGGATGGGGAAATAGATCTATATGCATATATTTATAGGTTTAGTATTGAGGTAACAGGTTGACATTGGGACTCCACTCAAGTACTCCTTCAATGCAAGAACATTTTGTTCTATTAAACTGGCACTCCCAGGATGCTTAACTTCCAGACAGGATCACTGAAGACAAAGCGGGTGCATAAGCAAATGTGGTGAGAATGCTGACGCTGCCCAGCTATCAAAAAATAAAGTGTCTAGGGTCTTAAAGACTTAAAGGTAAACAAGCAGCCATCTAGCTCCGAAGCAACAAAGCCCACATGGAAGAAACACACCACCCTGTGTGATCATGAGGTGTCGAAGGGATCAGGTATCAGGCATCAAAGAACAAATCATATCATTGTGGAGTGGGGACCCAAAGCCCATCTGTCAGCAACTGGACATCCCCTTACGCAAGGGTCGCGGGGACGAGATGAGCCATTCAGGGTGCAGTGTAGCAACGATGAAACATACAACTTTCCTCTAGTTCCTAAATGCTTCCTTCCCGACTCACTATCATGATCCCAATTCTACCTTACAAATCTGGCTAGACCAGAGGATGTACACTGGTACAGATAGGAACTGGAAACACTGGGAATCCAGGACAGATGATCCCTTCAGGACCAGTGGTGAGAGTGATGATACAGGGAGGGTGAAGGGAAGGTGGGGTAGAGAGGAGGAACCAATTACAAGGATCTACATATAACTTCCTCTCTGGGTGATGAACAGCAGAAAAGTGGGTGAGGGGAGACATCGGACAGTGTAAGATATGACAAAATAATAATTTATAAATTATCAAGTGTTCGTGAGGGAGTGGGGAGTAGGGAGGGAGGGGGAAATGACAAGCTGATGCTAAGGGCTTAGGTGTAGAGCAAATGTTTTGAGAATGATGAGGGTAACAAATGTACAAATGGTCTTTATACAATTGATATATGTCTGGATCGTGATAAGAGTTGTATGAGCACCCAATAAAATTATATATATATATAAAACACTTGTGTGCTCGTAGCTGTGATTGCCATCATTCTGAACTATTTGCCATGTTTTTTCACCAGTTTTAGGGGTGGGGATGGGTGGGAGGCAGAGACCGAAAGGCTAAAAGGATGCCTGTGTAGTCTTTATTACAAAGCTCCTGCACATAGTGGTGTTCCTTGACTAAACCATGTCCTTGGCCTCCAACACCAGGTTAAATACAGTTGAGCAGTGAGTTGATGGCCTTACTTCAGCTCCTCCCTAGCAGATGTTCAGTGTACTGATCAGCAGCCAGCCAAGGTGGGCCAAAGTGAACTGCAATCCATGAACACAATGTCAGGTCAGCTACATACTGGAAACCATGCAGGTAACACTTTCTTGTGTTTGCTTCCCCAAAGAGTGGACTGCTGCTGACAGTCTGGCATTCACATTCTTTGTTTGTCTTCAGAGGTAAGGCACAGAAACAGGTAATAGCATGAACTCACTCTCACTACCTCAAGTTGATGCCTACTCACAGAAACCTGATAGGACAGGGCAGAAATGCCCCCGTGAGTTTCCATGATGTTAACTCTTCGTAGGTGTAGGGTGCCCCTTCTTTCTCCTGAGGAACAGCTGGTGATCTTGAACTCCTGACCTTGTGGACTGCAGCCCAATGCATAACCATTATTCCACCAGGGCTCTTCAGTATGCATGAGATGTAGACAATTACTTCATAGGGCCTTTATAGCCAGAGTTGCCCCTTTGGTGATGTAATTTTCTCTCTACATCTGTGATCTTAATACCATTTTGGAGGGAACTATGTGAGGTGCTGATAAGCCAGGATTGGGGTGGAATATATTTTGACCCCAAACTTTACTAGAGGGTGTGACCAATCCTACCAGCGACCTACTTGGGACATACTGGATATATTTGTGTATATGTCGAATTTTTCAGCACATTTTGAATGCAGTTTTTGTGGTAAAATTAGATGCCTCAGCTGATATTTGGGTTGGCTTATGCTCAAGCATATACGGTATGTGGCCTACATAATACTAACAGAATGCAGACTACCTCAAAAAATATTCTTCATTGATTTCAGTAACCTTTCCTTTACTGCAAACACACATTATCAACAAAAAAAATCAAAGTATGAAATACTTTGGCCACAAAAAGTTTACAGAATTGACGCATCCTGTATGTATTAAACTACTTTCACATATTACAGACTCTTAAATTTTAAATAATCAAATATATGTTCTTAAAGCTTTCCTCTCAAAAGATAATTAAAAAAAACAACAACACTACCATCAAGCCAATTCCAACTCAAAGTGACCCTGTGTAAGATTTCTGAGGTTTGTACAGCTTATCATGAGCAAATAGCCTTAACTTTCTTCTGTAGATCAGCCGGTCAGTTTTGAACTACTAACCTGGAAGTCAGCAATCCAACGCTTAACCTGACAGCACCACCAGGATGATGAAGAAATCTCCAGGGTTATCTCTCAGATCTGGGACCCTCCCTGTGCCGCCCGTGCAGAGCACGAGCATATTTCCACGTAGCACGAGGAAGCACCTTAAGGAGTAGTTCAAGTTTCTCTGAACATGTGAAACAAAAGCCAGGTAGCTGCCCTTGATCATTCTAGTTTGGGATCGGCTACTAGTGACTATCAGTCTTTTGGAGCCCCTGGGTGTTTAACACGGTTGGCTGGCTAAGCAAAAGGCTGAGGCTTTGAGCCCACTCATGGCCTCTGAAAACCTGTTCCAGTGATTTACTTCTTAAAAGAAAATCCACGACTGGGAACTCTATGAGCAGAGTTCTACTCTGACGCACTTAGCTTACCATGAGTTGCCTCGGTGGCAACTGATACTGGCTTGGAACTCTTGTTGCTCCTGCCTCGGGTAGCTGCTGGCGCTTCTAGACCCAATCCCAGGCACAAAGAACACAATGCTGCCCGATCATTTTGAATTTGCTTTCCTACCAGTCTGTTTTAAAAACCTTGGTGATGTGGAAAATGACCATTCACCCATCAAATTCCTTGACTTGCAAACTTCAATTTAGCAGATATCTAATAAGACGGTGAGCAGAGTATTGTATTTTGAGCATTCTCCCTGATTGCTTCATACAAGGAGAAAATAAATTATACTGAAACTATATTGCATGGTTCAATATCATGTTAGGTTGTAGGCATTGCATTCATAGGTCTATAGAAAAAATAATTCTCAATAGCTTTGAAATTTAAATATTGTCACAGGCATTGCATTAAAGGGGTATTTAAAAGCACTATTAATGTAAATGACACTTTAAATTGTGTCCAATTTCATTTTTTAAAGACCACTTTTTAATTGTGAATTGGGGAACAGTTTACAGAGTAGTCCATCAGTTTTACCTTAAATGATTCATACACATAGCATTTCTTAAGGGACACACCTGAGAAAATTGATTTCATGGTCTAGTAACGGATGCCAAGTTATCTATTTATTTATCTGAGAAGCTACAGATCATAAATAAATCAGAAATTATAGGTTCAACCAAATTAACCCAGTTTCTTTCCTCTAGTACTCCTCTGAGCTTTTAAGACTGAAATCTGTGCTATGAAATTGCAAGAAAGGGATATATGTAGAGGGTCCCTAACATATGTGACTAAGGAAAGGCATTTTGATGGCGTCAATTACTTGTGCTTCATGCACTATGCTTTAGGGAACATTGCGTTCTGTACCCTCACTATTTCATCATATGTCTGCAGCACACATAAAAACTAACTGGGGCGCATTTACACAGAGTAACTGTGTCCATCTCAGGAGTCCGGGTGGCACAGGAGACTACCTATTGGGACGCAAACCACAAGGTCAGAAGTTCAAAACCATCAGCCACTCCTCAGGAGAAAGAGGAGGCTTTCCTCTCCCATCGGAAACCCCAAGGGCAGATCCACTGTGTCCAGTATGGGTCAGAAAGACTCGGTGGCAATGAGCGTCCATTCCAGACCAGTCGACCAGAATCTATGGACACAAATGCATATTTAAAAAAAACCTGGGAAATTTTCATGTAGGGCTTTGCTTTTTTGTACTTTAAATCCTTTAAAACAGAAGTGGTTTGAAATCCTGACGGTGCACATCATGATACTTTTAACTTGCTTATTACTAATGAGTGGAAAGTTTTCAGGATTTCATTATGTATAATTAACTCAGGATACTGGGTACACCTATTAAACTAAGTTATCCTGTAGCATTTCATTCTGGAAATAACAGTCTCAAGTGGTGCTGATATACAATATAGAGTCCTGGGGTAAGCCGTACGTTTTTAATAAGGATGAAAATTAAAAGTTCCATTTTAAACTGTGGTGGTCCCGCTGCTGGACAATCAAATCTAATGCAGATGAACGCTCTCAGTGCAGCCAAAGCTTGAGCAAGACTCAGAAACATTTGAGGTTTTAAATCAAAGATCAAAGCGTAGGTTAATAATGAAAAATAACACAAAACAAAACTTTGATTTTGCTTTCTTCTGTAATATGGAATACCAAAACCAAACCGAATTCACTACCTTTGAGGTAAAACCAATTCATGGCTACCCTATAGGACATGATAGAACTGCCCTGTGAGTCTCAAGACTGACTATGGGAGTGGGAAGTCCCATCTTTCTCCCTAGAAGCAGCTGGCAGTTTTGAACCGATGACATTAGGGATCACAGCCCAACTTGGAACTGCTACATAATAGGGCTCTCTAAGGTGGACTACAGAAGTACATAAAGTTTTTTCATTTATTAGAAAAATATAGAAAGTTATCTTGACGTCTTAAATAAATCAGGAGAAATATTTCCCAAGTCCATGATATCTTCAAGAACCCTGGCGGTGCTGTGTGTGTGTTAGGCACTGGGTGGCTCACTGCTAAGTGGTTAGTCCAAAACCATAAGCATTCTATGAGGGAAAGGTAAGTCTATCTGCTACTGTAAAGATATATAGTCTGTGACACCTTATAGCGTAGTTTTACTCTGTCTTATAGGGTCACCATGAATCAGAATAGACTATGGCAGTGTGTCTAGGGTTTGTTTAACTTAGTTATATTTTCAGCTGATTATTTTTAAAAAAATCATTTTATTAAGGGCTCATACAACTCTTATCACAATCCATGCAACCATCAATTGTGTAAAGCACATTTGTACATTAATCTCCCTTAGCATTCTCAAAACATTTGCTCTCCACTTAAGTCCCTGGCATCAGCTCCTCATTTTCCCCCCTCCCTCATGAAACCTTAATAATTCATAAATTATTATTTTGGCATATCTTGCCCTGTCCGACGTCTCCTTTCACCCCCTTTTCTGTTGTCCGTCCCCCAGGGAGGAGGTCACATGTAGATCCTTGTAATCAGTTCCCCCTTTCCAATCCACCTTCTCTCTACCCTCCAGTATAGCCACTCACACCACTGGTCCTGAAGGGATCATCTGCCCTGGATTCCCAGTGTTTCCAGTTCCTATCTGTCCTCAGCAGATTATTCTTAAAGTATACCTGAAAATAACTTGTTTGTTGAGCAACCATTTCTATTTTAATTGGGATGTGAGACAGAAGAATGAAACTGGGGCTTTGAATTGGGTCCCAGGAGCCCTGGCAGCTTCATGGGTTACCTTTTGCACTGGGCACAGCACCACCCGGGGAAATCTGAGACTTTCCACTCCTGGGAAAAAAGGAGTCCACCAGTTCTACCCAGTGCTATAGGGTTGCAAGTAGATGACAGTGAGTTGATTTGATTTTGTACTGGTTTATTTTGATTGAACCCTCTGTTGAAAATCTGCATCTCTTATAAGAATTAGCTGGGGATCTGTAGGAATCACCTGGGGATCTTGTTACAATGAAAATTGGCTTCCGTACACCTGTGATGGAAATGAACATTATCAACAGGACTTCTCACCATCGTGAACCGTTCAAAGGCCTGAATGAAACCCTTCACAATCCCTGGTCAATTTCCACTACAACATTTTAAGTTTGCTCCAAAGTATTAAAAAATGAAACAAAACTTCTGGCCACGAATGACTGCCTTTTCTTGTAGTGTTCTCCAGAGCAGAATGATTTTTAAAAGTCTCAAACTCACTATCATCGACACAATTTCATGTCAACTTGACAAAAGAATGACGGGGTGTAGTCTGGCTTGTCAATCAGGTCATTTGTGGGCATGGCCTTCTCATGGCGATTCTGGGAAATTCCTCTCTTGATTCTGCCATTAGAAGAAATGGGCCAGTTTCTCTCTCTCTCTCTCTCTTTCTCTCTCTCTCTCTCTCTCTCTCCCTCCCTCCCTCCCCTTCACATTCCTGTTGACAAGCCACATGGAGCCACACTGATGGCAGCCAGAGCCCTGGAGATTCATCCACTGCCATTGGATCCACAGGACTTTCCACCCTCCAGCCTGTGATCTTCCTGCATTTGGCATCATTGTTTGTGCTCTGTGCGTCTGAAGAGGGATTCTGCATAATTACTTCTTGATATAAAGTTCTGTCTTACACATACATATATGACTGTCAATGAATTTGTTTCTCTAGTCAACCCCGTCTAACACACAAGGTAGAACTGATCCTGGAGGCTTATAAGACTGTATATATTTGTAGGAGTAGAAAGCCTAATTTTTTCTCCCAAGTAGCAGCTGGCGGTTTTGAACTGCTGACCTTGCAGTTAGCAGCCCAACAAGTAACCACTACACCACCAGGATTCCAGTAGACTGACAAGGTTATTTCAAAGCAGATTAGTAACTTGGCCCAAGCGGCTTATTTTACAAGTAAGGGCAGTCCAAGATTCTCACTCAAAACTCCCTGAGTACATTCTGAGCCCTAGCGACTCTACAGGACAAAGCAGAGCTGCCCCTTTGGGTTGCTGACACTTTAGAAATATTTACAGGAGCACAGAGCTTCCCCTTTTTCGCTCGCATCTACAGGTGTGTTCGAACTGCTGACGTTGCAGTTAGAAGCAAAAATGAGTAGCCCACGACGCTACCAGGGCTCTGCAACCCATAATTACTAAACTGTAGTGATCAGAGCACGGAGATTTTATTTTCCCTCTCCCCTGGCCAGTTAAAAGCTGGCAGGTGGAGACAGGGAACTCTAGCTTGCATCAACTTCTGTTTGAATGTTAAAGTGAGAATACATTTGATTCCTTAAATGTAATAATTTAAATGAAAAACTTCCAGGAAAAGCAAATACCATAATCTCCTAAATGAGGGAAACAAACAAACAAACAAATCTAGGAGGCTACAGTTACTACTAAACCTTGGCGCAATTTTCAGAAAATTTGAACATCTCTACCACAACAGAAGTATTAGCTCCAAAATGAGCCCAGTCAATAGCACCCGCAGTTTAGTGAACAGATTGCCAGCAGAATGGCCCGTCTCTTCTGGTTGGTAAAGCTACAGTAAATATTTACTTTTTGCGTGACAAATAAATTACTGCTGGCTGCAAGCTGAACATTCTGGAAGGAGGAGGAGAGCCTGGCAGTCAGCAAAGTGGCAAACGCACTTGGTGAGTTTTTTGGCTTCAGCATTTCTCTTTGCTGAGTAAGAAATGCGCCTCCCTGGAAGGGAGGAAAGCTCTAGGTCGCTGAAGTTATTAATCCCCCTCAAGGTTTCAGTGTGCCATTTTATTTTGGATTCTAAGCCAGTGTAATTGTCTGGTCTCCTATGGAACGTTTGAGTATATGTTTCTAATTGAAATGTGAGGAAGGAGATTTCTTGTACTTTTTCTGAGATGCTTATCAGTTACTTTGTGTTCCCTGCTGTGACTTTCTAATTCTTTCCTGTTTCCAAATTGAGGACTAATGTACAGTAAGGCGAAGGTCAGTCTCTGTGGCGTGCCTATAGCCTGTGTTTGATCTACCATTTAAACTCATAAAACTTTTATTTTTTCCTAATATATTTCTGGTGGAAAAAACAGATTAGAAAGTATATGTTACTTTAACATAAACCTTAAAAAAATTTTTTTAAACATAAACCTTTTTAACTTAAGGTAACATCAATAGTAGGAAAGGATCCTATACATTTAAAAATGTGGTCGGTGCCTACAATTGAGAGGCTATTTTCGAGTATCAACATAAATACAGCAATTCAAAAAAGGTATGTTTATTGTATGCCCACTATATGCCAGGCCTGGCTGTCATTTTGACAAGTCTTATTCCATTTAATTTTTGAAATACTATTATAATGCAGGGCTCATAATTTTTAATAAACAGATGAGACAACAGGTGTAGGGATATTAAGTAACTCATTGACATCTAAGTTATTTGCCACTGGTAAATCCTCCATTATGGCGGTTGAGATGATTCTTTTTTTGCCTGTACAGTTTTGAATAACTGTTAGGCGTTGGTCAGGTTTGACTCACAGTGACCCTCTTTACAACACAGCACTGCCCAATACTAGGCTATCTTCACACGTGCACTTCCGTTTGCACCCACTGCTGCTCGGCTGTGTCAGTGCACCGGATTAGATGTCTTCCTCTTTTGACTGACCCTCTAATTTACCCAACATCTTGTCCCTTTATAGGGACTAGTATATTCTGATAACATCTCCAAAATACATGAGCTGGGTCCCACCATCTTCTCTTCTAAGGAGCATTCTGGTTGGACTTCTTCCTAGATGCATTTGTTTGTTCTTCGGGCAGTTCACCACACTTTCAATATCCTTTGCCAACGCCATCATCAAATGCATCTGTTCTCCTTTGGTCTTCCTTACTCATTGTCATGAGATGCATATGAGATGATTGAAAATACCGTGGCTTGGGACAGGTAGACCTTAATCTTCAAAGTGGCAGTCTTACTCTTCAACACTTTTAGATAGGTTGTATGCTTTAGATGCATTCCATTAATATGTCATTAAATTTCTTGACCTCTAGTGGCATAGTTGGAGTCTCGGTGGCATAGTGGCTACTCCTTGGGCTTCTAACTGAAAGGTCAACAGTTTGAATCCACCAACTACTCCTTGGAAGAAAAAACCCACAGGGCTAGTTCTACCCTGTCCTATAGGGTCCTATAGGGTCACTATGAGTTGGCATCAGCTCAATGGCAGTGAGTTTTGGGGGCATCGTGGGTTAAGAGTTGTGCTGCTAACTGCAAGGTCAGCAGTTTGAAAAGGAGCCACTCTGCTGGAGAGAGATGCAGCTGTTCTACTTTGGGAAAGATTTACAGTCTCAGAAAATCCAAGGGGGAGTTCTTTGTCTGCCTTATCGGATAACTATGAGTCTAAATTGATTGGATGTCAGTGAGTTTATTTGAATTTTGGTGTCCCTGTAAGTGGAGTATATAATTATTGGTTTATTGATGTCAATGGTCATATCTAAATATAATACTCCTCAAAGAAAGTAGTGATAATTTTGTTCACAGCTCATATTTTCATTTCTTCAACTCACTCACATTGAATACCACAATATCTACCTTAATAATACTTTCTCTATGCATCATCTTTCCACGTTTGCCAATCACAAAACATACTTTTAAACTTGATGAAGTTAATATACTTCATCACTCTTCAACCCTTAGCCAATTATATGGGTGCTCTCTCTGTACCCCTTCTTTCTAAAAAGGCTAATGTATAATTTATCAGGAAAAAAGCATTTCCCAATGAGAGACTGTATCACACTACACTCCCATGCACCACTGTATTCCCATGATCCTATACTCCCACTGTTACCCTTTCATGCCCTACTCTACACCCACTATCTTCCTATGCCACTTTGAGAAATCCAGTGTATTAAAAACAGAAATGTTTTGTTTGATCTGTAATGTTTTATACCATTGGACATCAGAAACAGATTTTCACAAATGATAATATCATGTATATACATGCAGAACTCCAGATGACACAACCTTGCTTGTTGAAAGTGAGGAGGACTCGAAGCACCACAGATGAAGATCAAAGATTGCAGCCTTCAGTGTGGATTACAACGGACTCGATCTGAAGAAGACCCAAATCCTCACAACTGGGCAAACAGGTAACACCAGGAGAAAAGGAGAAAAGGTTGAAGTTGTGAAAGATTTTGTGTTATTTAGATCCACCATCAATACTCATGGAAGTAGCAGTCAAGAGTTCAAACCATGATGCATTGGGTAAATCTTCTGCACAAGATCTCTTTAGAGAATTAAAAAGCAAGGATGTTGCTTTGAGGACTATGGTGAGCCTAATCTAAGCCATGGCATTTACCACTGCCTCACACATATGTGACATTTGGACACTGAACAAGAAAGACTGAAAAAGAATCCGTGCATTTGCAGTACGGTGCTGGTGAGGATGTATGGTGCTGGTGAAAGTACGGGCTGACAAAGGAAATCTCTGCCTTGGAAGGACGGCCAGAGTGTCCCTTCGAGGCGAGGATGGTGAGACTATCGTAGTTACTTTGAACACATTGTCAGGAGAGAAGAGCCCGAGGAAAAGGAGGGGTGATGGGAAAGAGGAAGGCCCTCAGTGGGATGGGTTGACACAGTGGCTGCAACAATGGGCTAAGGCACAGCAACAATGGTGAAGATAGCTCAAGAGGAGGCAATAGTTAGTTCTGCTTTGCATAGCGTTGCGAGGGTATGGAAATGACTCAATGCCATTTAATAACACAACTGCTTGCAACACAAGAAGCGTCCAAATCTGCAGACACAAAACAGTACCACAAATTGAGTAAGACAAACACAGATTCACTGGGATGCTGCGACCCAATCTAGTCCTAGGCAGGAAGAGCTGTGCTTAAAGAAGTCACTTTTCACATTTCCCAAGGAGCAAAACAAAGGTGCCCCAGTGGCCTCGCCGGTTATGCCATGGGCTGTTAACTGCAAGGTCAGCAGTTTGAAATCACCAACTGCTCCACAGCAGAAATAGAGGGCTTCCTGCTCCTGGTTTACAGTACCAGAAACACACAGGGCCGTTATACTCCATCTTGTTGGGCTACTAGGAGTTCTTCAGCTGTATCCACAAAACCCACTCTGGTAGGGAGAGGTCAGAGTCACATAGGAATAACCTTTGTCTCTCTGGGTCTCATGACCCCCTACTGCATAGTGGATCAGAATTCTCCTAAAGTATTACAAATTTCTGTGGCCTAGGGGCTTAAGAATAAAAAATTAAAAACGCTATTATCGACAGAGTTTTGCCAAGTCTGGAAAGAAAAATAAGTACAAGAGGGGGTTAACACTAAATAAATAGATGGGAGAAAAAGATGAGTACTTAAAAGTTGTATGCCATCTCCAACTAAGAAATGATGGGACACACTAGATCCTTGAGCAAGTGTCAATTTGGGGGTTACCTCGACCCAGATTGCTAGAGGCTAAGCTGATGATGTCCCAATGTATCTTTTGTCCTAAGAGCTTAGCATTTTTGCTACATAATAGACATTTTTTTCTAATCACTGGAATTTAAATAATCAGTATATAATATAGAAATCCCTAATCACTGGAAACTATTAACTTCTTTATCTGATTTCAAAATCAACAGTAATCTCTACTTTGTCCTTGTATAGTCTACTTCTAACATGCAATGTGGTGAATTACTCAATGGGGCTCATGTAGTCAGTCTGTGTTACTCCCACCAAACCATCTTCATTTTTCCTGATGGGGCTGAGGAAAAGAGGGTGTGTGTGTGCTGTGGGCTGGGATACTAATTGGGTTCTATGATTCAGCTGTGAGTGATTGTGCTCAGGGTCAATTGCGATTGTCATCCTCCTGCGCATAAAATGAACGATCTCAGAAGCAGGATGCGAGATATCACAAAGAGAGAGATTTCAGCATGAGAGAAGAGCAAGGAGGGAAATGAGTGATTTGGACGTTGAGATCCTCATGCATTTGAACTTCCTGATCCAGGAGAGAGCTTTGAAACCAGAAGAGTGGCGGAGGACCAGCAACAGCAGACACATGAGAGAAAGGGTGGACTTCCCAGCCTACACAACAAGAAAAGCTCCGTGCTTTCAGGCAGAAGCCTAGCTTGTGGAATGGGGTGTCCCTGGGCACTAAATTGACATCGCAGGCGAGGAAAAGCCAAGAGGCTGAGAGTCAGAGAGAGGCGCCCCAATAGACACGACAGAGAAGAAACTGCCTTGCTGAACAACTGTGTTCTGAGCATTTGTAACCTCTACCCTTCCCCTAAACACCTGTAATCACGAGCATCGTCTGTGAGTTCTGCCTGGCCATTGCCATGAACTGTAAAACCCAGCGGATGGGTAGAGCTGTCGGGGAGGGCCAGTGGGTGTCAGAGTTGCTAAGGACAGTTAGAGGTTGAAGCCAGCCTGAACTCATATGAACTAGACTTGAACTCATATAAACTGGACTTAGGCAGCTGATGAGGGTGGCATTTATTTGCCCTTGTGTAGCAAATAAATGGAGGTTTGATGTCACTCCCACCTCATTCTTTTTCATCCTCCATAATGGGAATATTGACATGAAAAGCAAAGACAGCAAACAATTGACCTCTGGAAATGTGTGGACAGGAACTCAGAGGCACGAGTGAACACTGTTTGCAGCACAAAGTCATTCGATAATTAATTAACCTTGTCTCAGCTATGCGGTCACCAAGTCGATCCCCACTCATGGCTACCCTATAGGACAAAATAGAGTTTCCAGACTAGTATAGAACTTCAAAGAGAGATTCCACCGCCCCCACCCCCCCACACACAATTCTAACTTGCCATAACTAAGCAAATCCTTTTGACCTTAAACAGACTTGCTGATAAGCTTGTGCTTTAATAATTCCCAGGAATGTTAGCTGATTAATAAAAATAAAAACAGAGATTTCAACAAGGTTGTGTCTTTAGTCATTAAAAATAAACTTACACACATATTGAGTTCTTGCAATGCTTTAATCTTTATATAACTCTTTCTCGATATTTGCATCTTCTTAGGAGAAGCGGTGATCCCACACATTTCCAGCTACGCAGCTATCTATGTTCAATGCTTTTGAAAGTGAATTCATCTTTCTGTGGGTTTACTTCCTAATATTTCTTAAATGATTTAACAAATGCAGTGTTTTCATCTTAAAAGAAACACAATCTAAGTCATTTAGAATGGATGCTATTTAGAATAGTTAGATTTTATGTCAGCTTGGGTGGGCCAGATTCCCCCATGATATAATCTAAGAGTGTAATTAGCTCCATGATGGGATCTTCTGTGAAGTAGCCAAATAGTCCTGGGGGGGGGGGAGATAAGCCTGCTTAATCTGGTCACTGCCTTTATAACCACCTAAGGAGTTTGCATTCTAGACATGGCATTCTTAATATAAAATAACACTGATTAGAAGCTAGCTAACTCTTACTGCTGAATTTGGATCCTGCATCTGGTTTGTGGATCTCCTGATACATCGCCTGCTGATCCCAGGAGCCATGAGTAGACTGCCAACTTTGGATTCATTTATCAGACAGCAGATCATTTGGTTTGGCATCCTTTTGCCTGTGGTCTTCCTGCATCAGCTTCCTGTTTCCTTTTTATCAGCTTCTGCAGCTAAATGGGCCAGGAGATGCCTTCAGCTTACATATGACCGATGGACTTGAAACCCTCACAACCAGACTGTGATTTCCCATTTCTAAAAATTGATCTTGGAAGAAATACAGCCAGAATACTCCTTAGAGGCAAGAATGGTAAGACTACCTCTCATGTACTTGGGAATTTGTGTCAAGGGAGACCAGTCCCTGGAGAAAGACATTTTGCTCAGTTGAGTAGAGGGGCAGCAACGAAGAGGATGGTGGATGGAAACAGTGGGCACAGCCATGGACCCAAACATCATACCAACTTTGCGGATGGCCCAAGACCAGGCAGTGCTTTAGTGTACTGTGTGTATAGTCGCCACGGTCGGAAGCAGCTCACCAGCAATTAACAACTTGACAACTGGCTCAGCCATTTCTTTTTCTTATTAAATCATTTTATTGGGGGTTCTTACAGCTCTTATAACAATCCATATATCCATTGTATTAAGCACATTTGTACATATGTTGCCATCGTACTTTTCAAAACATTTCCTTTCTACTTGAGTCCTTGCTATCAGTTCCTCCTCTTTCCCTCACTCCCTCATCCTCCCACCCTCGTGACTCCTTGATAAATTATACATTATTATTTTCATATCTTACACCATCTGTTGTCTCCCTTTACCCACGTTTCTGTTGATTTTTCCCTTTGGTGGGGGTGGGGTGTTATACGTCAATCAACATAAGCGGTTCTCCCCTTTTCCCCTTCTCTGACACCTTCTTCCTACCTTCATGGTATCGCTACTTCCAATACTGGTCCTGAGGGGTTTATCGGTCCTGGATTCCATATGTCAAGAGCTTTTATCTGTATCAGTGTACATGCTCTGGTGTAGCCAGATTTGTTAGGTAGAACTGGGGTCATGATGGGGGGGGGCGGAGAGCGTATTAAAAACTAGAGGAATGTTGTGTGTTTAGTCGGTGCTAGACTGCTCCCTGGCTGGCTCATCCCTTCCTTGAGACCCTTCTGTGAGGGAATGTCCAATTGTCTCTAGATGGGCTTTGGGTCTCCACTCCAGCCCTCTTCATTAGCACGATATGATTATGATTGTTTTGGGTCTTCTGAAATGTAGGCCATTTCTTAATATAAATCTCTTTCTATATACACATACATATATGTGTCACTTGGTTGTTTTTTTTTTCTCTAGAGGACACAATCAAACACAATGGGCATCGTGTATTTTCTGGTTTCAGTTGCAATCATGATGTTCTTTAACCAATGATGAATGTTGTTATGTAACCATTTATTTAATATGGACCTTATAGCCATATTAAAGCTGTGCATCGAGGTTGTATCTTCTCACCAAACTTATTCAATCTGCATGCTGAGCAAATAATTAAAGAAGCTGGATTATATGAAGAGGAATAAGCTATCAGGATTGGAGGAAGGCTTGTTAACACTTTGTGATAACAAATTTGCTTGCTCAAAATGCAGAGGACTTAAATTACTTGCTGATGAAGATCAAAAATTGCAATCTTCAGTGGATTACAACTCAAGTGTAAAAACGTTCAAAATTATCACAACTTGATCAGTAAGTAACATCATGATCCTTGGGGAAAATATTGACGTTGTCAAGAATTTTGGCTCGCATGGATCCGCAATCAATGTTCATGCAAGCCATAGTCAAGGGATCAAAGGAAGTGTTTCATTAGTTAAAACTACAGCACACAAACCCTTAAAATTGTCGAAAAGCATGAATTTATTTTAGGGGCTAAAGGACACCTGACCAATCCATGGTATTTTCAATCACGTCATATGCATGTGAAAGTTAGGCATTGAATAAGGAAGACCAGAGGAGAAGCAATGCATTTGAATTAGGCGCTGGCAAAGATTATTGAAAGTTCCATGGACTGCCCAAAGAACAGACAGATCTGTCTTGGAATAAGTGCAGTCAGAGTGGTCCTTAGAGGAAAGGATGATGAGACTGCTTCTCGTGTGCTGGGGACATGTTGTCGAGAGCGACCAGTCCCTGCAGGAGGACATCATGTTTGGTGAAGTGGAGAGGCAGTGAAAGAGAGGAAGGAAGGCCCTCAAGGAGGTGGATTGATGGAGTGGCTGTAACAATGGGCTTAAATATAAGAACAATTGTGAGGATGGCATAGGACCCAGCTACCAAGTCAGTGGTACCTAACAGCAACAACAGCCCCAATCCCCTTTGTTTTTGGGATATACTGTAAATTGTATCCTCTATTCCAGGGGTCGGCACACTTTTGATGCAGAAGAGCCAATCCTGTCCCTCAAAACAATTTTAAAAATATTTGAGAGCCATAAATTACACTTTTACAAACAAAAACACACCATATCTGAATGAGTCTTTGAAATTTGCATTAATGAAATTTGCAGAAATGAAGCTATGATAGTTCTATTTTGTTTTCAATTTTATTTCAGAGTCCCACATGCATACCAAAAGAGACACATAGGGCTTGAGAGCGGCAGTTAACTGCCTCCTGCTGTATACAGATGATTATAATCCCATTTTGGAGGTAGGACTCTCATATAGGATTAAGGGGGGTGTATCCTTAGTCTCTACCTTAGTAAAGGGTGTGACTAATTTTCCCTGTGGGTATATCAGCTGAAAGATCAAAAACATCTTTATTGAAGCCTTCCCCTTCGTGAGCTGGTTCCTGACTAGTCATTGATAGACTCAAGAAGATCTGCTGGGTATTTCAGATGTCTCTGTCTTCTGGCTCTGGAGCCTGCCTTTGGCTTGTCTCTCAGCAAAACTCCCTGAGTTGAGATTTGACCACACGCACAGCCATGTGAGCTCTTGTGAGGCATGGCAGTGAAATGCTGAACCCAAGTTCAAGCAGACGCCTGAAAATGGTAAGGGGAGAAGAGGGATGAGGGTTGGCAGGGGCAATGGCGAGAGGTATATGAAATTGGAAAGGTTGGGCATTTGGGACAGCTTTAATCTCACTTCCTAGGGACTTGTCTGGTATTTGTTCTTATAAAAGAAATTATTACCACAAGTAAAAAAAAGAAACTTGGTGACTATAAACACCTATTTAAGACTGGGCTGGGGCATCCACCTGGGTTAAGGCATGAAGCCACAAGTGACCGTGCAAAGGAACAAAGTACCAGTATCTGCTCAAGTGGAACATGCTTTAACAGTCCTGCTGCCAGGAATTATATTCAACTGGGAACGTGCTGACACCCCTTGAGCCTCCTTGACCCCTGTGTGTGAGATGAAAATGGTTCTCTTCATTTAAAATCGTGAACATGGTTGCTGGATATTATTGTATTGCTATTCTTTGTCCTGTTTCATGTTTCTAGCCGGGATTTATGATGATCATAACTGAAGTCATAATTACCTGGGGGAACGAGAGGGAGGGGGAATGGGACGTCAACGCCAATATGTAAGAGAAGAAAGGAAATGTTCCGAGCTTGGTTGTGGTGATGATCTCACAGCCCTTCCCAACATGATGTGCTCTATTGAATTGTACGCCGTGTTCATTATTGCTCAAGAAGAGTAATGGAGTTCCTTAAAAACGAAAGTGGTCCTTTTTCTCTCAGATATTCCTTAAACCGGGGTACATATCATCACAGATGAACAACACCAATCACAGTAATATAATAGGATAGTATTTTATGAGAAGGTGTTTCAAAAGACATCATAGCAATTTAATGTTCTGGGACCCAGTTTCATCGGGATTCTTTTCCTAAATCCAAATTGAACAACGAACAAAGCAGCTCGCAGCAGGAAGGTGATTCCCGTGCGGCAAGCGTTCTTAGCTCAGTTCAGCCTCAGATGGAGGGTGGCACTCAATTTACCTCCTCTTACCCTCCTCGAAAACTCTCCCTGCCCCTCAAACAAAGAGCGAAATAACTACACCTAAAACATGAGGACAACGTGTCAAACCACGAGAGAGAGAAATGATGAAAAACAAGAAACATGGAACCCAAGGAAGCAATGAAATTAAGAGAGGCAATGAGAGTCACAAAGGGAGAAGTCAAAAGTGTGCTGCTTTGAGTGTTGATTTGGATTAACGGCACTTGGGAGTTTCATATGTGACATGTTTATTTCTCGAGCAATCGGAATACTAGTATGTCATCTGATTTGTGCCCACAAAAGTCTTTTTTTTTTTAAAAAAAAAGACATTGAGAATAGTGGTAAGAAGCAACACCTGAACATTGGCATTGAGACAAATGAACTGATGCAGATGATATGTTGGGGCCACCTAACCACTATAATTAATAAACTATGGTTGGAGCAAGGCTAGCACATACATATTCTTGTAAGAAGACTAGACAAAAAGATGCATGGAAATTATTTTTCCTTGCTTTTGAATGAATTTTTACTTCATGTGGCAGTGTGTCTATCTGGAAACTCAGTGCTCATGCCAGCATTCAGACAGAGCAGGCACGGGAGGGGTGAGGTTGAAGGATGTTTAATTGGAGAGCCTTTTGAGAAAGCTTCATCCGGTGGGAAAGGCATTGAGGTTCAAGGCTATTCGGTGGGAATGGGTAATTGCTGAGGCGAGAGGAGCAGGTGGTGTAGAGCACAATGTCTTTTGTTCACATGATCCTTCAGTATGGTGTACATCCAATGCCTAAAGTGAAGGGGAGGCAAGGAAGGAGAATAAAGCCTAAAAGAGTTGTTTTCACAAACCGCAGGACCAATTTTCAGAGTTCAAAGAAGCCCTACTTTTTATAGCCAGCACTCATGGAAAGCATTCACTCCTCTGCAGAGCAGTAGGGTCATAAAAGAACGTCATGTCTTGAGTGGCAATCAGACTCATCTACATATTGGAAAGTTGAGAGAAGACATTCCATTTAAGTGACATTCAGCAGAGGTTCCCCCGGCAGAAGGGAGTGGGCAGTGACAATGGCAATATTGGGATGCAGAAAGAATGATCGAGGAGCCCCCATGAAGCACTGCTGGGGCCAACAGGAATCCGGGGGAGGAAGGTCACAAAGAAGGGGAGGGGGGATTCTTCAGAGCTAAGAGTTTTAAGCCACATGTCTGTAAAATAAACACATGGAGTAAACATTCCGGGCCTGCTGTACTAATGCAACCTCAAGAAGAGGCATCTTGCAAACACATTATTGCCATTCCCCACTTCTCTCTGGGAATTCCATCACGCTATTAGGGGAGGCTGGACAAGGGGAGATGCTCCATGACAAGCAGTAGGAGTACCGAACGAGAAAAGGAGATTTTCTTGGTAAGAGGTGAACATCGTAAAAGAAGTAGCAACTTCCTTCAGATTGAGAGGTTTTGTTTTCAGTACAGCCATGAACATGTAAATAAGAATACAAAACAGTTAAAGATTAAAGAAACAAAATGTCACTGCTACTGAGTTGATTCCAACTCACAGTGACTCTACTGGGCAGAAGAGAACTGCCCCTGTGGATTTATAAGACAGTAAATCCTCATGACAGTAGAAAGCCTCATCTTTCTCCGGAGGAGCAGCTGGTGGTTTCAAACCGCTGATGTCAGCCGTCTAACACGGAACTCACCACACCACCAAGATAGTTCCCTTAAGAACTATTATGAAACTTAAAAGAACTAAGACATAAAAATATTAGCCTGATGCATTGTAAAAGAATGTGAGTTACCCAACAACAATAAACTATTCCAGATAGTTTGGGTACAATTAGATCAGTTCATTAAAACTAAGAAAATTGGCTTAACTATCCTACCCAGCATTTTTCCCTCAAAACCATTTTATTGGGAGCTAACATAGATATCATATAGCTCCACAGTTCCAGCACCTCAAAGAGTATTGTGCAATTACCACCAAAATCAGCTTCACAATAGTCTCTTCCTTCCTCAACTCCTGCACATCAGTTCTACCCCCTCCCCCAGAGCCCTTATTCTCCTTGCTGCCCCTGATTCTGAGAGCTATGTGCTTGATCTCAGTGTGGGGAAGGGGCTCTCTGCTCTTGTGGTTTTGTTTCCATGAAATATTGTCATCATGTAGTTAGTCACAAGCCATTCACTGAAGCACTCTCACCATGGAACAGACATAATTGATCACTACAAATGGTGAGATCTATAAACACATGCCGGACAAGAGAAGTGACCCATACATCTTTCAGACAGGTTTTAGGACCTGGAAGTAAATTTCAGTATTATCAGGGAGGCAGCAGCCTGAAAACCATCACATTTAGGGTTTCAAGTGGTGTGCAAGACAAAAATGCAATGCCATGAAATAATCTGTGAATGGTCTACCACTCAGCTCTTGAAGCTGATGTATTGGCCATTAGTCTTTCATATGCCAGCAAAATTCCCATGAACTTCCTCTTCTAACATTTTACCATTTATATCTAGAAGCTCCCCTGGTTGTTTCTAAAGATACAGCTAGAAGAAGTCCAGAAATTAGATATAGAAAAGTGGCATTAAAGCAAACAAACAAACAAAAAGCAGAGTTCTTTTCTATCAGAACTTTATTTAAGAAAAGAAGTGAGCACAAAAGACGGAACCCCAGCTGTTCGTAGCATGCCTGGCATTCTGTGGTCATTAATGCGTGCGTCTTTTGTGACTACTTTGCTGACTGGAGCCAAGGGCAGAATCTGGCTAAATGCCTTTAAAGTGAGCATCACTCCGTTTCCACAGGCTTCGACAGTTCTGGTCTAAACTCATCAGCGTAAAATACTGTTATTGCCTTATGGTGAGGTATAGAGGTAGACAGAAACAAACAAACTTTGTCCTAGCACTTTGATCCCTTTTCCTCTTTGTTTCTTGACTGAGACATAGTTTAAGGATAAGTAAATATTTAACTGAAATAATGGGGTGGGGCCACTGATTGTCATTCAATTTCTAAAAGTGATCTAACTTTCCCTACAATTGACATGAGAAGGTATGCAAAACAATCAATGTCAATCCTGTCGTCTTCTTTGGATGAGCCTGTGGTGTCCTCAACGATCCATAGATGAATGTCAAACCAAAACCAAGCTCACTGTCATTGAGTCGATCAAGATTGAACAGGTTAGAACTGCCTCTCTTAGTTCCTGAGATTGTCTTTCTCCTTCTGAGAGGCTAGTAGTATTGAACTTCTGACCTTGTGGTTAGCAGCCCGACGCTTAACCCTTACACCACCAGGGTTCCCTAGGTGAACCTGTCATAGAAGATGCGAATGGACTCTATAGCCTATTCCTGTATCACCCCTTCCCTGGCTTCAGCTCCCCCTTACCGCCACCCCCTCAGTCTTTCCTGTCGTCCCTTCCTCTGCCTTTTCCATTCACGGTGACCTACTTCAAATGGAAGCTTCTTTCTTCTAAGTCTTATTTTCTCCTGTAACTGGACTAGTGACCACGGAGTGATAGTTCTTACTTGTGCAGCTCCATCTCACATCCCTCTAACAATCTAAACAAGCTATAATTGAATCCATTCTCCAGGTGTGTCATGCAAACTTCAGGTGTGTCATGAAAACTCCAGGTGTGTCATATTAGAGCCGGGCTCCATATGACTTTCAAGTGCTGAATTTTAGAAGTAGATCACCAGGACCTGATTGATAGGATCCTCTGGGTGGACACAAACCTTCAGCTTTGGGTTAGCAGCCAAGGACTTAACTGTTTCCAACTTCTAGGGACTTCTTTTTCTGCCATCACTATACTGTATTATACTATATTAATGGTAAGCATAGACAATCCCCAAGATCATTTCCATCCCTAACCCTGTATTTTCTCCGTCCTTTCTCATTTGTTTGAAAGTACCTCTAGTCCCATTGTGGAAATCATCCCCATTGTGGAATTCATTAGTCTCCCCCCTCAGAGCCTGTGCTTAATTAGTCACTTAGTTGGGTCAATACTACCTCCTGAGTCTCTCTTTCTGTTTGCACATCGCTCCACACTCACCTCCCTAGTTGAGTTAAGATCACCTGTCACTCAGATTACTGCAACTGCCTCCTCGTGTGTTTCCTATCTCTGCTATCTCCCACCAGCTCCCCCCACCATATTAATCCCATAATATTGTTTGGTGGTCTATGTTAAACGAATATTATTAAGTGTCTGCTCTGTTCCAGGGACTCAGAAGGAAAGAAAACAATCCTTGCCCAAATGGATTTTATGTGCTACTTTCATTGATTTACTTTTATAAATCTTCTGTGTGTGTGTTTTTAAAAACTTAAAAGCAATCCATCATCGGAAAATAAGGTGCCCAGTTACAAGAATACACAAAGCTCCTAACAAGTTGGCCACCACGTCCCATTATTAATACCACCTGTGCTCGTCTTTCTTTTCTACATGTGAAATCTCTGTTCTCCATAACATGAGTATGCTTTTGCTTATTTTTTCCTCCTTCCTGTAACTCTTCATTGACTTGTAGGATTTGCTCCAGCAAAAGACGTGACAGTCTACTCTTGTAGAGGTTGGAAGTCTCAGGAACACTGTGGGGCAATGCTCCTCTGTCCTATAGGGTTGCTGTAAGTGGGAATCGACTCAATGGAAGTGAGTTTGGCTTTAGTCTATTCTGTTGTTCTTACTTTCCTGTTGAGTTGCCTGCCAGTAATTCTGTACACGAGGAGCCCTTGTTGAGAAGTGTTTCCAAGTTGTGCTGCTAACTCCAGGCCGGTAGTTGGAAACTACCTGCTACTCTGTGGGAGGAAGATGGGACTTTCTACAGTCTAGGAAACTCACAGGGAGCAGTTCTACCCTGTCCTACAGGCTCCTTTGAATCAGTATTGATGAAGCAGAGAGAAGCAGAGAGAGAGAGAACTCTAACACACAATACAATGAAACACTACCTAATCCAGCATAATTTGGAAATCATTTATTGTGATGCACAAGGGCTTCATTGGCTGATTTTGGGAGGCAGATTATCAAGTCTTGTGCCTTATGCTAAAAACTGCTGTCATCTGTTCAGTTTCCACTCACTGAGTGTGTGCATGGGATTCACAGACTGGAAATTTAACTCTGGTCTGTGTGGAAGGAAACAGTTCTACCACTGAAGCACCAATACCTTCCCCTGCTGCAACTAGCCTAACCCAGAGTAAGTGGTACTTCCTGTAGGACTATATTTGCACAGGTCTCTGTTTTCCTCCATACGCAGAGTCCATTGTGATTATTCGCTTGTGAGTGTCTTCTCCAGCAGGCTGTGAGCTCTTTAATTGCAAGAAAAGTGACTCATCCCCTGAGTCCCTAGCTAATTCTGCTATAATCTAAATTAAATAAGAGCTTATGACCAAACAAAAAGAAGAAGGAGAGAAAAGGGATAAAAATGTCAGGGACAGGGAAACTCTGCTGTCATGAAAATACCAGTAACGGAATACTTAACCACCCTTGATCTTCTATCAAGTAAGAGCCTTGTTAGTGTAGTGGTTACATGTTGGGCTGGTCGCTGCAAGGTCAGCCGTTTGAAACCACCAGTTGGCCCTAGAGAGAAAGATGAGGCTTTTGCTCCTGTCAAGATTTATAGTCTCAGAAACTCATAGGGGCAGGTCTACCCTGTCCTCCAGGGTGGCTATCAGTCAGCATTGACTTTATGGATGTTAATTTAGTTTTTGCTAGGTTCTACTATCTAGTGGTGTAACAGTTAAAAGTCCAAATGCTAACAAAAAGATCTGTAGTTCAAACTTACACAACTGCTCATCAGGAGAAAAAATTGTTCATCTATTTTGCTCTAAATAAACTCATTAAAAAACTCATAAGTTTTGCTCATCAAAAATTGTGCATGATTAGTCATGCAAACCCGACTGGGAAGTTCTACTTTGTCATCTTGAGTCATTATGAGTCAGATGGACTCATGGAGGCATGCAACAATAGCAGCAAATTCAGAGAGTGAGCTGTAACTGTCAACCGACAGCTAAGCAGAAAGACGCTGGTCACCCACAACAGGTTTATCACCTTTCTTAAAATTCAGTCAACACGATAGGGAAGAAACCAAATAAACCCAGAATTACTGTGGGCAGAGCAGAGCTTTCTAAGTACGCTTTTTTCCCATGAGCATCAAGCAACTCAAGTTGGTGCACCCAGTGGCATGGCCTCAGAAGGTTCTCTCTGGTCACTGAAGTTTTTTGTAAAAGAAGTTTCCCTTGAACCTTGTTTTGTGATGGCCAATTTAAGTGGGAATCATGTGGCTGTGAAATTTTGTTTCCTGCTTGGGAAAAGTGCCACAAAACCTGTTGTAATGTTGAACACAGTTTACGACAGTGCTATGGGAAAAACTCATGAGTATGAGTCATTTTCTCATTTCAAAACAGGTAAAGTGTCGATTGATAATAAACTTCATTTGGACATCTGTCAACTTCCCAAATAAATGAAAATGTGGACTCAGTGCATTTGGAGTTTGCGCCACCAGGTCAGATTGTTCATCTAGCTTTCTATTTAGAGGTTCTGAAAAGATTGCATAAGACTGTGACAAACATGCCTGTTAAGTGGCAGAATAGGGACTGATTTTGTCACAAAAATGCACTTGCTCCCACAGCCATCTCAGTGTGCCACCTTTTGACCAAAAACAGCATGCTTCTCTTTCCCCTCACACTTGACTCATCTAGCCTGGCTCCTTGAGACTTCTTTTGTTTCCACGATTGAAGTGGGACATGAAAGGACAGTGATTTGATGACTTAGAAGAGGTGAACAACAACAAAAATGAGGGAGGTGCTGTCAACCATCCAAACAGATGAGTTTGAAAAAGGCTTCCAAGAATGGAATTGCAGATGTGAGAAATGTATTAAGTGTAATGGAGAGTACTTTGAAGGTGATCATGGATATTTTGTAAAAAAAAAAAAATTCAATACAAAGTTTTGAACAAAATTATCGGTGGGTTTTTTTGGGGGGGTGGGGGATAACCCCTTGTACATATGATTTAAAAGAAAATGAAGTTGTAGTCCTATTAAAAAGAAAAGGTGAAGAAGTAGCAATAAAGATTGTAGAGGGTCAATTCAGACTCCTGGGAGAATTATGAGATGATGGCTGTGGTGTAAGGCGTTCGGGGGAATTAAGAAGTGCTGTCCTGTGGCTGCTCTTGCTGTGAAGGATGGGCTAACCGGAACCCATGGTGCTATGTAGAGAAGAGGCCATTGAAATTGCTGTGTAAACTTCAGCAGAATTAACGTCCAGTGCTTTAATCAAGGGGATGCTCTTCATCTTCTCTGGGCATTCCCTCCGTGCTGCTTTGTAAACACCGTGAGATAAGCAGCTCGATAGCCACCCAAAGAAGGTGGTGCTTCTAAAGCCCTCTGACATTTCAACCACAGAGCCACCATGGCATGCAAATTGTGGAAGAAAAGGTGCTCTTGTTTTGAGTGGGGTGAGAACTCATGTTAGGCAGGACATAATGGTACACGTGTCTGTATTGCAGCATCTCTGTAAGCACATCACTTTATCCAGAAGTATTTCTATTTCGCTGACAGCGCAAGTCAGAGTTGATGACAACTCACAAGAACAGCAGCATCAAATAAGGTTGTGGCTTCTCTTCCCTCACATCATGGTGACACAGACTAAATGCCGGAGCTCTGTCTTTGTGACCACTAGTGTGCACACTCTCTCACCGGGCGCAGGGAAATAAGCTCCGGTTACACTCTGACTCTGCGTCCAGTCAGGACTCAGATTCACTAATTACCAGCTCTGGTGATATTCTGGATGAATGGAGTAGGATATCCAACCTCTTGAAACAATTAGCCAATAACACATTTAAACCACGGGCTACTGTTAGGGTGTCTGTGTGAATGTGACTGGTGTAACAATTGCAGCTGAAAAGACAGAACTCAACAATCAACTTGCATCTGGGTGATGGAGGAGCTTCCTGAAGCTGCAACCACCACTCCTGTAAACGAGAACTCTGTTCAACCAGGAGCCACTGAAGCTGCACGCAAAATATAAGGAAGGGCCATGGAAGTCCAAGGCCATTCAGAATTAAGACTAAGAAATTTTAAGAATGAGATCAATGCCTAAGTCAAGAGTGGGGCACTTTTAAAAAAGATACATGAAATGCTGAAAAAGAGCTAGCTTATTTTACAAGGTGACATGGAGGGGCGCAAGAGGTAGAGAATAAAGAGAGATACTTAATGGATTTGAGTGAAGTTTGGAAAGGGCTGCTTCTGTTGGGCTCCAGATCACAATGGATTCTAAGAGCAGGTGGACAGAAAACGTCTCTCCACCTAAAGCACTGCTTAGGCTTGTCTGCCCATAAAATGTGATCCAAGGAAAAGGAAGTTTCACATATTGCCCCGGGTATTCCCTAGTTGCAAAGTGTCAGCTTTACTACTTGTCAATGACCTAAATGTTAAAGATTAATTTTGTTTTCTACCCTTTCTTGGGGAAAATATAGACAATTTTGGTGTGTATATGTGTGTGGGTGGGTGGGGGATGGTAAATCACCAAAATGGTTTAAAAGGTACTGCTCACTTTTCAAAGGATGAACCGCTTCCCTTATTCTTAGATATTTCAGATCAAAATTTACCTATGCAGCAGCTCTGGGAACTTGAAAGAGCAAATGGTACTGAGAAAAAGAGGAGTTTCAACATTTCTAGGTAGCGGAATTTAGTGTCTCTTTTCCATAGGCTGAGTGTTACATCTTTTACAACTGTAAGCACATAGGTATAGATTAAACTATTACGTCCTGGGTATAATAATATAGAGATGGTCCCCAATTCATATACCAGTGAAATGTCTATTGTACTTCTTTGTCTCTCATTCTTTTCCCAATTATTTTAAGGTGAAATTTTCACTGGGTGCTATAAAAATTTATTAAATTTCAACATACCTGCACTTTATTCAGTCTTAATAGGTACCTGATAAATTTAATTACAAAGCTCTGGCAGGATTATTTTGTGATTTTTGGATACACAGTCAAAAACAATACTCTAATCATAGTGAATTCCTTAATTAAGATTAACAGCTTCCTTTAAAAATTATGATGTTGTCATAAATATTTGATAATATTAATAGGAAATAATATTATACAAATCTCATCAACAAATGAGCAAGCTTGGCAAATGCATGGGTTTCACTATTTTGTCTTCTATCTTGATAGAAGACATCAAGATGTCTTAAATCAGGGGCCCTCAAACTTTTTAAACAGGGGACCAGTTCACTATCCCTCAGACCTGTTAGAGGACAAGAGTATAGTTTAAAAAAAAACCCTATGAACAAATCCCTATGTACACTGCACATCTTTTATTTTTCAATAAAAAAACAAATGGGGAAAAAACACCCTGTGGGTTGGATAAATATCCTTGGCAGCCCGTATGTGGTCCCGTAGTTTGAGAATGCCTGTCATAAATATTGGAGATGGGATTTTTTCTTGCTACTGCAAAAACTACAATTTACCTCATCACATGTCATTGTTCTGCTAACTCATATTAAAAATGATATGAAAACTAGTCACTAAAAGTCTTTGATCTGTGGTATGATCAAGAGAAGCTGGCCGACAACTTCTGTACAGTGAACCCCGGGGCCTGCACTGTATATGACCCACAATGGTGCCTTCCGAGCTGGGTGAGCGCAAGGGGCAGCAACCACTGTTGAATTTGTAAATGAATTTGGTTTAACGTCACTGTTTTGGCTGCTTTATGGCACTATTTTAATTAATCATGTATTCACTCACTTGGAGATAAAGTTTGCACGAGATTAATGCTTTCAAAGCTCCAAGGATACGTACTGCTTTTCAAAGGAGCATACAGAAAATAAACATCACGTGACTCCTTTCCATTCCCTCACTCATTCTCCCTCAGTCTGGGAAATAATCAAGTCAGACTCTTTTAACGGGGGCTCCAGAGGAGACATGCACTGTGGGGCTCTGACGAACTTTGGGAGTATCTTTTGGAGGGCGCCGATGACTCACACTCAAAGCCCTCATTTTCGCATGTCAGGAGAATCTTAGTCTGGAGTCAGGATTAATGCTGTTCAGGAAGTGGCCAGGATCCTCTCCCCGTGGGGTACCACAGGCGACAACTCAAATGATCATTTCTATTTTACATAATCAAATGTATTCTGATTGTCCTGTGCAGTTTACGAGATGATAGTAAATGCCTTGTATTGTCAGATATGGGCCATGACTACATCATAAAACTTTTCTAAAAACATGATTTGCTAAAGGTCTCATCTGTCCTTCAACAGAGTTACCTTTGAATTCAAATGCTTCTAAATTAAAGACCAATCCGAACCTTCAAACCTCAATGTGTTTTGAAAGAGCTTGAGATGATTCAGAATCCTCTCTCAACCCAGAGGGTTGCCATGATGTTGTGACTGTGAGGAATATTTATCTTCAAGTTTTGGACACGTGCAATGATGAAATGGATGATGAACTTATGTTTCAAATATCTCTGAAGTAAAAGATTCTTAATCTAAGCAGCACACTAGTTCTACAGATATGCTTTCTCTTAGAAATTGAAGAGAAACAATAAAATATCAAGCAACAGAATTTTAATTTTCTTAATCTAGCTTTAAACAACTCATTTTAAAAGGCCAGACAGTAAGCGAAAGGACTAGTCAGAGTGATACAACATTTTCATTTTCTATATACTGTCACACATAAGAGATTATTAAATATCTGTAAGGATCTAGGATATTCACGAAGAACTAGTAGTTCCCCAGGTTCCTAGAAATAGTGCAAAAACATGCAAAGGAAGTCAAGATTCAAAGCATGCTTAGCTTAATAACTAAGACATATAGTGTATGGTCAAATAATACTTTTGCTATTTCACATTCTTTGAAGGGTGATGTTGAACATTCTAAACGTGCTGTCTGAGAAAATCCCCAGGGCAGGCGATGGGTGTTTACAGATTTCTCCAGGATCTATTCCGGGAGTGAGAAATTATAGAAGTGGTTGCTACTTGAAGAGCACGTTAAATAGTGTAAACAAAAATGTTTGTTTAAAAATCTGTAATAGACTCCAAATTTCAAGAAACACATAAAAGCCTGAATTGAGCTGTGTATATCATAAAATTAAAAGCTAGTTTTGACAGAAACTGACTTCAGCGATTAAAAAAGAGAGAAAAAAATACTCAGAAAGTTTCATACCACTAACTTAAGTAAGACCACAAATGCAAACATTCAACTCTACAGAAAAGAAACACAATTTCACATGTGGCATGAAGTCAGTCAATTTCAAAAGTTCTTCCTAAAAATACATTGGTGAATAATAAATAAATCTGCCCATACGCACACAACATTGTTTGCCTTAAAAAAAGAACATTCTCAAGCCTCATTTTCTCCTGTTTGCTTCTTCAAAAAAAAAAAAAAAACACACTTTGGATTTCTTTATGTTCTTTGAAGCACATCAGCACACACTTTTTAAAAGTCCAATCATTACCAGAGAAAGCTGTGAAGAATATGGAGAAGTATTGAGGTAACAGTTATATACAGAATGGGTAGAAGCAGGAGATGGGACATAGAAATAGCAAGACTTTTAAAAAATCACAATTTCTTTAGGCACAACAATTTCTCTCCACAGTCAAAACCCTCGTTTTGGCCCCTAAAGCGATCAGCTTCTCAATATTTCTAGAACAAGAAAAGTACCCAGGATTTACCTTCCATATTTTCTAGGAGAAAGTCAAACATTCCACAGCTGGAGAGTTTGAGTGTAATCGTCCTTCCTTGGAGGTGTGTGGGAATGAAAACCAGGGGGATGTGTGCAGGTTAGTGTGTAACTCTGGAGAAGAAACAAACCCCAGACGGGCTTGCCGTCTTCACACACTCTTCTTTTATCAGCTGAGGGTGAGAGACCAGCGACCACACATAATACTTCTGTAACTCCCCCTTAGCAAATGTTTAGAAAGCTTGTCTTGACAGAAATTGATTACAGGGATAAAAATCACACCCCGAGCCCCCTTGGAACAAAGGCTTCCCCAATGAGGAGGATTTGCAGACAGGCTTTGAAGCGGTTCACGCTCCCAGCGGTCTTTAAAGTCAGCGTGGGTAAAAAGTGTTTCCCTGGTGAACTGTGCAGCATCGTCTTGTCTTAAGATCAGATAGTGCCTAAAAGGGATTTATTTGAGAAAGTTTGAACACAACTTCTTCAAAAAGCAGGTTACAAAAATAAATTTGAATCGCCAATTCCCTAAATAAGGATTAGGAAAGCTGAGAATGTTAACGCAGCAGCTATGAAGTGTTGTGTTATCTATTAGAACTAACAGACATTCTTATACAAGGGCTTAAAGATTCTTTGCCTTTTGTGAGAGTAGATGTTATAAACAGAACTTTCACATACTTACACTCAAAACAAACAAAAGCAGCACACAAAACTACAGAAGCTTTAAGTGGACAATAGTGTATGTATATCTATATATATATCTGTACATCTATATCCACACACCAATGTACGTATATATGTACATTTCTGTGAATAAAGAAATTGAGCCCAAGCTGTCTTTCATACATGAAGAAGATGTGTGGTAAAAATATAGGTCAACACGAACTCAAACTAGAGCAAGCTGCCTTAGTATTTTAATCGCCTTATAAAATCCAAATACAGGAAAAGACACAGTTGCATGCTTTCTCAACTTGGCTTCCATTTTCCTGACTTCTAGCTCTTGGTGCTTTTGACATTTCCTCCTGTGACAATAACACCATTCCTCCAGGAGCCCCTTGGCTCACAGACCATCACATAGCTTGGTTTCTGCATTTCTCCCGCTTCGCTTCTCAAGGCTTTGCTGTAGGCTCCCGTTGTGAAATCATATCCTAGTTCCTCTTCCCAAATATAACAGTTCACCCATCTTGGGTGGCACAGTGATTAAGTACTCTATTGTTAATCCTAAGATCAGCAGTTCAAACTCAGCCAATGGCTTTCCAGTAGAAAAAACTTGGTGATCTCTCCCTGCAAAGATGACAGCCTGTGGAGCCCTAGTAAGCCAATGCTTGGATTTGCAAAATCATGGGGCAAGTTCTACTCTGCCTATAGGAGAGAGGATTCTAAGTAGAAATAAATTTGATTGCACACCATCCCCACCATCACAAGGGTACAACCCAGCACATGTAGCCTAGCATCTGAGAACCAGCTGATATATGGAGAACACAGCATCAGGAATGGAGGAAGGCGTATCAACAACATGCTATATGCAGATGACATAACTTTGCTTGCTACATGAGAAGACGGCAGATAAAGCTCAAGGACCACAGCCCTCGGGATAGATTACAACTCTGTGTAAAGAGAACAACAAAATCCTCACAGAATACAGCTTCGGGCATTATTTGCTCCCCATACAGACTAAAGTCCTCACAACTAGAACAATAGGTAACGTCATGATAAATGAAAAAATAGAAGTTGTCTAGAATTTCATCTTGCTTGACTCCACAATCAATGCACATGGAAGAAGCAATCAAGAGATCAAATAATGCGTCACACAGGGTAAAGCTGCTGCACACGGCATCTTTAAAGTGGTGAGGCGAAAGATCATGATTTTGAGAACTAAGGCGTTCCTGACTCACACCAGGGCATTTTCAATCATTCTTGTGCAGGTGGGACATTGAATCAGGGAGACTGAAGAAGAATTGATGCATGACTTATGGTGCTGGCAAAGAATGTTTCAAACACTACTGACTGCCAAAAGAACAAACCCAGCTTCCTGGAAGCAGTTGAGTTGTAGCCAATCGGTATGGCCCTTCTAGCCATAATTCCTCGCGTGACACAATCCGTGCTCTATGCCTGTGGCTGCAATCCCATGTCGGAGGACATTCTTGGCTACACCGAGGAAAGGATTAAACCCAGGGCTATCTCGTCAGTTCTGACTCAGTCACCCTGCTTGACTGCGTACAACTGTCCTTATGGGTTTTCCAGATTGTTACTCTTCAGAGGAATAGAAAGCCTGTCTTTCTCCCACAGAGACGCTGTTGGGTTTTGAACTGATGACCTTGCAGTTAGCAACCAATACACAAGCACTAGGTGGCATTAAGCCTTGACTTTAGTAGAGGGTGTAAACAAAGGCACACTTTTTCCTTGGGGGCATCTTTAAGACTATTTGACCAGAGGGTGGGACTTAGAACACGATCCTTCAATTGGGGGTATGGTCCACTAAAGGACAAAATCCATACTTCCATCAAAGTAATTTCTTGGTATATAAGACATATCTGGGACACAGAGAAATATAAGGACCATTTGTGAGCCATTGCAAGATGTCTGTCCAAAGTGGCAGGGGCCACTGAGCTCCAATACACCAGAGCCTGGGTCCTGGAGTCTCGGGTGTGAAACTGTGCAACAAGTGGACTGGTTTCCTGGCCCCAAAACAAAGAAGCCTAAAGACCGCATGGCAGAAAGCCTGAGGATCCAAGAGAGACTTGGCTGCTGGCTGAGGAGAGGTGTTGCTGTGGACCAAACACTGTATCCTTACTGTTTACTGATCCTGACTTGTAGTAACTTATTAACTTCCCTAATATCACCGCCCCTCCTCTCAACCATGCGCATCGCTGTGAGTTCTGTGTGGACACTGTAATGAGTTCTCGAATCCAGCACAGATGTCCAGTGCTCTCGGAGGAATGGTTGGTGTCAGAAACGTCAACAAAGGATGGACCCTGGAGGCGTGTTGGACTACTCCAGCCTCCTGGCAACAGAGAAGCCAGGAGAGATCAGATCCGGCCCCCTGTCATGTATTCGAGAAGTCCATCTAGAGCATCTAGAATGTTCCTTAGAAATGAGGATGGCAAGACTTTGTCTCCCATACTTTGGACATGTGATCAGGAAAGATCAGTCTGTGAAAAGGGGCATCGTGCTTGGTAAAGTAGAAAGGCAGTGAGAAAGAGAAAGAGCCTCAGCTAGAGGGACGGACACAATGGCCAGAACAATGGGCTCAATTAAAGCGGAGTTGGTGAGGCAGCCGCAGAGGCAGTCAGCATCCGCTGTTGGCCCGGCCCGGGGCGCTAGGAGTCGGAGCCGACTTGACAGACACCAGGTGAACTAGGTGAGGCAGGT
This sequence comes from Tenrec ecaudatus, assembly GCF_050624435.1. Taxonomy (NCBI): domain Eukaryota; kingdom Metazoa; phylum Chordata; class Mammalia; order Afrosoricida; family Tenrecidae; genus Tenrec; species Tenrec ecaudatus. The sequence continues at coordinate 137,187,867 of NC_134532.1, forward strand.
GTTGCGGGCAAGGTTTAAAACCACAGTAATCTATCAAACCATCTTCTCCAACCTTGTTCACTAGAAGCCTTTTAAAGGAGAAGTGCTGTTTTCCTCCTCAAGGCTTCCCTTCGTGCAGATTTCCTGTAATCTATGAAATTCCTTTTCATGCAAAGACCGATTCTCGATCCTCGTCCTCTTGGCAGAAGCAGTGTCAGAATCCCCAATACATAGCAAAACACGCATTTCTTTGTCTTTATTTACTCAGTATGCAAGAGAAACATGTGTTTCTTTGTATAATGTACTAATCTATCGTAAACAATTTCATTCTTTAAGAAAACATCAACAGTTTGATTCTTCTCTATAGTTGGTTTCTGTCTGTCTCCAAACCCACCTCACCTAGCTAGAGTCAAAGCCTCTTTTCCAATTTACAGCGCTTGAGTGAGACAAAGTAGCAGGAAGCTGGGTAAGCACAGGTTTACTTGGGCTTACTTACTAATGTGTAATGAATAAATTCACATGTTTTCCATCACATCATGGGAAATTATTTGCCACAGATTAATAAGTAAATACAAGTGTTTACCTTGCTTACCTGATAACTCAGCCCTGTATGACAGTACAGGGCACTGGCCTGCCTCAACCTTCCTTTGCTCTCCAGAACCATCCCTGTGGGTCAGCTTGTCTGACAGGATCCAAGCATAGGACAGCAAGTATTTAAATTCATTTCACCAGTAGCTTTCCTGATCACTGTGGGCCTGTCCACAAGGAATTTTGTCATGTTCCACAGAGTGACTCTGTGTCCTGAGCAGGCCTGGGATCTGCTTTGGTCTTCCATCCAGGTTCACAGCCTGCTCTGCGGAAATCCTACTTTGGTTCCAGGTGACCAGACCTGCACTTCAGGACCTTAGTCCTGCTGTTGCGGTTTGGATAATCATACGCCCATTCAGATAAGTCGTGTGATATCAGAATTATTCCTTTATTTTCTCTGTTGATACAGATTAGGAGCTCCCTATGTTCTTCGGGAAACCTTTGCTAATTGCTGCCTGAGCCTTTGGGCCAAGTGGACACTGCAATTTCCTGCTGCCCCCATTAAGCCTGGGTCAGTTTGGGCGCCCCCGACTGTCCAATCTGTGACTAGGCCTCTGACGGCAGTCAGCATGACAGGTTCTAAATCTGTCCTACTGGATACTTTCAGTTGTGAGAAACTGCCAAGTACCAAACCCGAGTCCCAGCTTTTGTTAAAAATGTCATTTTATTTATCTTTACTATATTATTGATCAAAGTGCCTGTACACAGAAAATGTTCAGGTAATTTTTTGAACATTTTACTCAAGTAGAAAAAATGTAAATGACTTTATTTGGATCTATGTTCAAGACCAATGAGAGCAGCAGCCAAGAAATCAAACGGTGCACTGAACTGAATGGAGCTCAGACTACATATTGAGCTGCTAATCACAAGTTCAATAGTTTGAACCCACCAGTTGGTCTTTGGGAGAAAGATGAGGCTGTTGGCTTCTATAAGGATTTAAAATCTGAGAAACCCGAAAGGGCAGTTCTGCTCTGTCCTATGACATCCCTATGAGTCACAATTGACTGGGTGACAGTGAGTGCAGATTTTACATGTATTGCATTGAGCAAGTCTGCTGCAAATTAAAAAAACAACTTGCTTACAATGTTAAGGAACAAGGATGCCAAGTCTCACCGTGCTTGCTTCTAAGGCGCATTCCTGGCTGGACTTAGAAGACAGATTAGTTTGGTTTTGATGGCAGTGCGTTCAATATCCCTCACCAACACCATAATTCAGAGGCATTGCTTTCTCTTAATTTTTCATCTGTCTTCCTTAGTCATCCCACTTTCACATGCCTATGAGCTGATTGAAAATACCATGACTTGGGTCAGGTGCAACTTAGGCCTCAAAGTGCTATCTTTGCTCTCGAACATTTTATGGAGCTGTTAAGCAGCAGATCTGTTGAATGCAATACACCAGTTGCTTTCTTGACTGCTGCTTCCAGGAGTGTTGGTTGTGAATCCCAGTAAAATAAAACCCTGGACAACATCCATCTTTGAAATACCTGTTCCATAGCATCTGATAGCATGGCAACATGCCAGCCATTACAATGCCCATAATTCAAGCACAAACCAGTGAAGAGAGAATCCGTCTAGTCACATAGTACATGAAGTTGACTAAAAACTGAAAAGATTGCAGGAAACATACATGAATGTCATTTATTTTTGTTGCTAATGACTGTCTTGAGTGGATCAGGTGAGACATGCATGTTATACCTTTGTGTAGTAATTTATTTCAATGATGATGATTAAAATAATATTTGTTACTTGGTGTTAAAGCTTTTGAAAGACAGTGATTTGTATTAACTATATTTCTTTTAAATTAACTATTAAGAATATATGACTCATAAATCAAATGATCATATTTATACTCTTATCTTTCCTGCCATGCTTCTTTAAAATGAAAATTAACTCACATGCAATTTAAGTAGGAGAATGGTACAGATATAAGGTAGCTGTTTTGGTTTATACATTAGTTTTCTCTATGATTTTAATATTTTGAAGCTGTCAGGGACAAGCTTTCTCACAATCATAGATAAAGACTTAGTAATCCTTGGCAATCTCCTGAACAGAGCTGTGAACTACGGAAACAGCCTTCTCCAGTAGTGGCTTGTTCAGGGATTCAAGAACTGTCCTTTCCAATAGGCGAGGCTATCGGTCCATCCAGAAGCCACCTCTTATGTAAAAGCAGTGAATTCGCAGAGTTGCCTGCCTCTGGCACAGGAGTTTTAATTTTGGAGAGAATGTCGGGTATTAGATGCAATTGTCCTTCAGGACCTGTATTTTCAAGATGGAGTAAGAACTCCGGGAGGCCAGGCTGCCCAAGTCAGCAGCATATGATGTCACATGCCACTGCCCACAGAAACGGAACTGTGCTCATATTAAAGCGGTGCTCTTCTTCCCCACACTTTCCCGTTGGTCTTTGTTTTGACTGCCTTCCTAAATGTTAGCTTTTGAAAATAACAATTTAGCAAAATACTAATTTTTCAGGGACCCATAGGTAGCTTTTGAGGTACTCTATATAACTTAGTCACAAAATAAAATAAATCAATTTGGGTTATGTATCACAATCAATAGAATGTGTTAGTGAAAGTATAAGATATAGATAAATGCATATGTTTCTATTGGAATGCAAGAAATCTTTATTATCTTTAAGTAAGGAGGCACGGAATCAAAAATGCTTTGAGGCCATGGTTCAATCGATATCCCTCCCAAACTAGACAGGGAATGAAACAAGGCACTGTCAATGGGTCAGGTAACAGCAACCCAAGACGGAGTGACTGAAATAGAAATGCATGAGATGATGTCTCTGGAAATGGGATACTTGGAAGTACCAGCAAGCCAGCCCCAGGCCATGCAGCAGACAAGAATGAGATGACTCATTCTGAACATTCTGAACACCCTGTGGCAACCTAGGTCACATTGCACACCAGCTAGTTTTCATCTGCTCTCCTCTTCTCTTTATGTTCCCAGACACCTCTTTTTCAGCCTGATAAATCCTCAGTACTTGGCCAAAGCCCTGGCACAGAATAGGTGATTCCAAGTGTTGACTCAGTGAATAAAGTGATTGATGAACACAGATGTGTGCACACTTGGAAGAAGAAGGCAAGGAGCGAGCAAAGAGACAAGAGGATGGCCATCACGTATCACAAGTAGAGCAAGGTAGTAATTACTCCAATTTATTCTTACAGCACTCTCCTGATGTACATAGGCCCATTGTAGAGGGTGTGTACATTTCAAAAGTTAATTTATCTATGCAAAAGAAACAGTCATAAGCAGCTGGGGAAGAATTTCAAGTCTTCGCCAATTTGAGAGTCCTGACTCTCAGCCCCAATTGTGCAGTCAGTAAGGAACAGGTCTGGGTAGAGAGCAGCGTCGGTAATAAACCACCCTTGTGTGTATTCTACCACTTTAGCTATCAGCCACATGATCAGTCAGGACCAAGAAAGTTAGGGCTAACTACGGCTTCCCTATCAGGGAAGAAAAACGACCATTAAGAATTTATTCCTTTTTTTATTGTTCATTTCCAATGAATTCAAGTTAGTTTGTTCAGGATGTGTTTTAAGATGCAGTGCTTCCTGTGTTATCATATTGATTAATTTTACCTCCCTCCTGAATGTAAAACACATCTTATGAAATTCAAACGTGTCAATGAAATATTTAAAAAGTTTTCATATGGTCAAAGTCACTGGTCTACAATCAAAGCATAAATCTGTTAGATCAACTAACACTCATCCGGCCTGTTTGAAGTATGTGAGTAAACAATTCATAAATATTCTCACAGTTTTTCCAGTGGGTTCACTCATACTTTATACTAAATCTGCGTTGCATAATAATCTTGCTTGCATGTCTAGCTTAAAGAGCAAATAAACTTATTAAAGTATTGGCTAGCGTTTTTGTTGTTTTTTCAAAAACATGAAACAACTTCTTTCACCCTTCTCCTAGGACAGTGTTGCCACACCATGATTAGGAGTCCTCCAGAGAGGAGTCTAGTGGAATTCACCATTTTGCTGGTGAAAGGAAGGGCCAACAGGCTGGCTCTGTAGCTTTATTCTCAAGCAGAGGGGAATTTGCTATGGAGCAGATGAAGCTTAAGCTTTAAGGCTTCAATTACTTTGGCCTCTTCCAAGGTCCTCAAGAGCTACATCCATGCACTCCACACGGCCACATAGTTTTGTGAAGCTTGTAAAGTGAAGAGACTTTAACCACACTCCTATAAGTCTGCTCTTTACCAACCATCACTGGAGTGGCTGCTGGGATTTTAAATATCTAGCAAGATGTTGTATTGGAGATGCACTTAGCTTAGATTTAGTTGCATATATGCATGCGGTATATGGGAAAGCCAAGTTTTCTTAGTTGTTATTTCTGTAGGGGAAAAAAGCCCAAAGAGTTGTAAAATAAAGATGGATCATGTAGTATGTATTCAACGTAAGAAAGAAAGTATGCGGGACTGCTAATGCATTACACCTGGGAGCTTCAAAACATTTGTGGGAAATTGAATCAAAAGATACTGGAATCTTCCCACAACCCTTTTGGATTGTGTGGTGTTTATGCATATTTTTTTCAACTTTCATAACTCTAATTTCTTATGATTTAATTTTTTTCTTACTAAGAAGTAGTCAATTTTTGTGTTGTTCAAAGTTTTGTATCCTTTCTCTTAAATAAAGCCTCTAGGTCCCTCAAAACTGGGAGCTCAACCACGTCTGGAGAATAAGCTAAAATGTTTATAGAAGTTAAAGACTATAATTAGAGATATACACATTTCTTAGATTGGATGTGAAAATCAATACCTTCACCCCAAACAGAAATTATTTAAGAGATTTTCATTCAAGGAAAAGAGTAAGTAGTAATAACAAGTCTAATCTCATAACTACTTGATAATTCCTCCTCTTATTTCAACACTACCCTTGCCAGCAAACAGAAATACAATTGTCCCCTTTAGCAGATACTATTGAGTACAAGGAAACTTGAAATAAAGTGGTGAAATAGTAAACAATGACGCAGAGCCTGCCACCTTTAAAACAGAGGAGGCTTGTTCCTTCTCTTATCACCCCCATCCTCCCTTAGTGATATAGCTGAACTATATTTCCCCATTGCACACCGAATATCAAATGAAAGGCACGTGACGTGCTCATTAAGTAACGACTTTTTGTCACATGTTATATCCATACACTCTGTCATGGAGCCGGTTTGCAGGGCGACCCGCACTGTACATCTTTCCAGGAGCAGGCAGCCTCGTCTGTTCCCTGGGAGGCTGGTGGGTTTGAACCATCAGGTCCAGTGATAAATGCCGAGGATTATAGACCATAAGGTGCACAAGGTGCTGTGCACAGCCGCACACACGTTGGAGCTTTCAGATTGGTGATGGAAGAGAAGCAAACCACATGAGGCTCATATTTCTTCCTGGAAAGCAGCATCAACATTTGATGTCAATCTCCTTAATAGCCACGCTGAAACCAAATTCATTGGCATCAAGTCGATGCCACAGGGACCCTACAGGACAGTGTAGAAGTGGCCTTGTGAGTTTCTGAGACCGCCCTTAGCAAGCCCGTCTTTCTCCCAGGGAGAATCTGGGGCTTTCCAACTGCAGCCCTTGTTGCTAGCAGCCCAACGCCTCATCAAAGCCGCCAGACCATCTTACAATTAAGGTTTGCTAGAAAGAACAATCTTTATTATTTGAAAATATACGTAATAAGGGTACTTTAGTTGCTGCCCTATAGTATTTATGTTAATATAAACATAAGTATACATAAATTGTATATAATGTTACTATGCCATATTTATGTTACTATAGTATATATGTGTATTGTTACTATGTATAACTATGTGTATGTGGGTATATATGTATCTAGGTACATATACACATAGACACTCATATATATATAAATCTAGGATTAACTTTATTGATTCTCACCACCCTTCTCTTCTGACCTGGAATCCAGCCAGCTCCTGCGCCTATCAGATTCTTGAAATTGGGGCCTTGGAAATACTTATGCTACTTTTAATGATAATAATGTAGTCAGTATTTATTCAGTATTGTCTACATGCTAGTCATATTTATAAGAGCCTTACATGCATTCTTAACTCAATTTCCATTTTATAGGTAATGTGCTTAAGACATAAGAATATTAAGACATTGAATCAGCACACATAGCCATTAATGGTAGAGCAACACCATTAGTTCAAGGTTACAGCCTAAGCCATGGATTAAATTTTAGTCTAGATGTACAACTTGCTAGCATTATATATCTTGTCTTGAAGAATTTTTGCTTCAAATCGTCAAATCTGAAGTTCTAATGAAACTATTCTGCTTCTCCGATATACCTTGACTCCAGAGTGGAGTTCCCGGAAATCCACTGTAAAGTGTTCCTTAACATGATGCTTCTGATCATTTCAAAGAAACACTGAATGGTTGTGAGAATTCATCAGGAATTTAATGGTTTTCCTTTTTCCAAGTTGGTGTTAAAAAAAATATGGTGCTCTGGCATATGCTCCTAAAGTATCAAATAAGTGACCCGGAAGTGTTTCATAGTGATATTTCTATTTCTATGTTTGTTTTGCAGAAAAGTTGTAACAATTTAGAGAGAGTCAGTTGATCACGAGAGAGGTCAGCCCACTGTGGCTGAATCATGCGTTGTTGCCTTGTGACAACCTCTAAAAGTTGTTGTTGTTGTTAGGTGCTACCAAGTCTGTTCTGATTCTAACGACCCATGCACAACAGAAGTTTTATTCAGTCATCTTCGATCAATCCAGCTTTCATGTGGATATAATGTGAGTGAGAATACCAAGATTAGGGTCAGACAAACCTTAGTTGTCAAAGTACATCCTGGCTTTTCAACACTCCAAAGAGATATTGTGCAGCAGATGTACAAAAGGCAATGCTTCCATTGATGTTTTGACCGCTGGTTCCATAAGTATTGATTGTGGAGCATTGATCGACAATTTCAATCATTTCTCCATTCATCATGATGTCATCCATTGGTCAAGTTGTGAGGATTTTCATTTTCCTTACATTGAGTTGTAATCCATAATGAAGGCTACAATCCTGATCCTCATCAGCAAATACTTCAAGTCCTCCTCACTTTCAGCAAGCAAAGTTATGTCATCTGCATCTATTAATCAGCTTTCCTCAAATCCTAATGCCACACTCTTCTTTATATGATGCAGCTTCTCTGATTATTTGCTCGACACACAGGTTGCATAAATGTGGTGAGCAGATACTATTCTCATTCAAAGCTTTCCTGATTTTAAAGGATATATTATTCCTTGTTCAAACAACTGCCAATTGATCCATGGACTGGTTCAGCATGAGCACAATGGGTGTTCTGGAATTCCCATTCTTCTCAAAGTTCTCCATTGTTTGTTATGATCCACAGAGTAAACTGCCTTGGAATATCAGGAAAACACAAGTGGATATCGTTCTTGTATTCTCTGCTTTCAGTCACGATCCATCTGACATCAGCAATGATATCCCTTCTTCCACATCCTCTTCTGAATCAAGTCACAACCTTTGGAAGCTCCTTGTCAATGTATTGATGCAACCGTTGTTGGATGATCTTAAGCAAAATTTTACTTGCCTGTCATATCAGTGATATTTTCTATAATTTGAGCATTCTATTAGGTCACCCTTCTTTGGAATGGGTACAAGTATGGATCTCTTCCATTCAGTTGGCCAAGTAATTGTCTTCCAAATTTCCTGACATAGAAAAATAAATGCTTCTAGTCTTTCATCAGCAAGTTGAAATATTTCAATTGGTATTACACCAATTCTGAGAACCTTGTTCTTTATCAGTGCTTTCAGTTCAGTTTAAAATTTTCAGCACCATTGGTTATTGCTCATGTGCTATCTCCTGAAATGTTGGATTCTCAACTAATTCTTTTCAGCACAGTGACTGCTTTCATCTTCTATTGATGCTTCAAGCATGGTTCAGTCTTTTACCCAGAGAATCTCTCAATCTCTCAACTAAAGACTTGACTATTTTTTCTTCATGTCTTTCAGTTTAAGATACACTGAGCGCGTTCTTACTTTTTGGTTTTCTTACTGCAGGTGTTTGTATATTTCATTGTACTATTTTACTTTATATTCTTAAGCTGCCCTTTGAAATCAATTTAGTGCTTTGACTTCATAAATTCTTCCATTTGCACTAGCTACTCTGATTAAAAGCAAGTTTCAGCATTCCTTCTGATATCCAGTTTGATATTTTCTTTCTTTCTTGTTTGTGTTTGTGTGTGTGTGTGTTTTTAATGCCTTTTGCTTTGTTCATGAGTGATGGTCTTGATGTCCTCCCACAGCTCATCAGATATTCTGTTATTAGTGTTCAATGCATCAGAGCTGGTTCTCAAAATTCAGGTGGGATATACTGACGATTGTATTTTGGCTTTTGTAGATCCGTTTTCATGTCCTTCACCTCTATAGTCAACTTATATATGAGCAATTGATGGTTTGTGTTTCCCTGTCATCCCTGGCCTGGGCTTAGCTGCTGTATCAAGCTTCTCCATTATCTCTTCCTAGAAAGGTAATCAGTTTGATTTCTGTGTATTCCATCTGGAGAAGTCCACATGTATATTTGCCCTATGTGTTAAAAAACAAAAGGTGTTTGCTATGAAGAATCTATTGGTTTGGCAAAATTCTCTCATGTCCCTCCAGCTCCATTTCTATCACCAAGACCCTATTTCCCAGAAACTCTTCCTTCCTCATGGTTTCCAGTGTTTCATGCGAATCCCTAATGATTATCAGTGCATCTAAATCGCATGTTTGATGGATTTCTGGTTGAAGACCTTAATGGAATTCTTCAGTATCGGCATCCCTAGTTTTAGTGGTTGGTGCATAAATTTGAACAATAGTTGTATTGATTGGATTTCCTTGTCCCATCGCAGACAGCATTCTGCTTCAGGATAGACTTTGGAATGTCCTTTCTGAGGACGAATATAGCCCTACTTCTCTTGAATGTGTCCTTTCAGGCAAAGTGAACCATAGGGTTTTTTTATTCAAAATAGCCAGCACCAGTATGCAATTCATTTAACTTTTCAAGACTTTCCATTTTCCTAGATTCCTACTTTGTCTGTTCAAGGTTCCAAATAACAATTGCTGTTTACAGCTGTTTCTTCTCACTTTGCATTGTGCCTCATCAGCGAACGACCGGTCCACGGGCCTTTACTCCTACACGCTACTCTCTCTGCACAGTAATGGTTGACGCTACTTTTAGAAAGCAGTCCTAGGAGTTAGTTAAATGCCAATCCTGAAATTTCAGGGGCCCTGCAAAAATGATAGGAAACGCTCAGTAGCAGCACCAACACAGACATGGTGCTCCTCCCATGTTGCATACATTGAGACTTAAAAAATCCCAGAAGCTAAACTATATGAAGTAGGAAAGGACATTGGGATTTGAAGAAAGCTTACTGAACTGTGATCTGTGATATGCAGACAACATAGCCTTTTTGGCTGTCAGGGAAGAGGTGCTCAGTGATGAGGATCAATGATTGCAGCCTTCAGGGTGGATTACGCCTCAACATAAAGAAAACCCAAATACTCGCAAACTGGACCACTTAGCAAAATCATGATAAAGGGAGAAAAATAAAAATTTGCATACATCTTCAAAAGGACTTAAAGTTTGACCTTTGGAACATCCAGATTATCATTCCATGATAATAACAGCACTGGACTGAAAGAGAAGATTTTGAAAGCAAAGAGGAGCTGAATTTATGGGCACTGTGGAAGTTTTTCAGAAGGCTTGGTAGTACAATGGTTAAAGCACTTGTGTGATAACCAAAGGCCAATGGTTTAAACTTCACCCTCTGGAGGAGAAGAAAAATGTGTCGGTCTAACTCTGTTAAGATTTACCCTGTGAGGCAGCTCTACTCTGTCCTGTAGGATTTCTATAAAATGCAATTGACTTGTCTATAGTATGAGTTGGGTGGGTTACGTTTTACTTTTCTCTACCCCCCCTTCTCAAAGAGATCTAGGTAATGCTTGGAGTCCTATACTGAGTAAAAGATAGGGTCCCATCAAGATGAAAATAAAATGGCAGGTTTATACCTGCTTCTTTCCAGAACAACTAACATTCCATCCCCAGTTCCTCCTAGTCACTGGAATGTCACATATTTTAGGCATTAACTATGAAGAGGGATATGATTTTTTTGGTTTAAATGCAGTAAAATCCATAATAATGAGGCCAATAATTACACTTGCTCATATTACAGATGCATCATACAACAAATAAATTGCAATGACATTTTAAAAAGAAAATAGATCTCTTCAATCAGCTTTAAATTGGGGACAAATTGTGCACTATGTGCCAGGTGCTTTAAATAAACATCAATTGCATCTTTTAAGCATCTCTTTCAACCTTTCTGAATTCAATGTTTTAGAATTCTTTTTAAGCATAATTAAAAGTAAAACCTAACTGCCATCAAATAAATTCTGACAGAGTAGAATTTCCACTATGGGTTTCTGAGACGGTCAGACCGTAACTCTTTAAGGGAGTAGAAAGTCAAGTCTTTCTCTCATCTGGTAGGTTCAAACTACTGACCTTTCGGTTAGTAACCCAATGTGTAACTACTACTCATTTTAAGGGTAAGGATAGATTAAATCAGGTAGCCTTCACACCCATGACTAGTAAGCAGAAGAGCCTAGATTTAAAGACATTTTTGTGACTCAATATATCTATCCTAGCAGGAAACAGAAAATGCAAATTATGATAACACATGGAGAATTCAAGAAAAAAAATACTAGGTAGAAGGCTTGGGCAGGCAGTAAGGAACCAACAATGATTGTAGGTTGGGTCATCTCTCAGAAGACAGTCCGCTTGAGGAGACCCAACTGTCCTTGTCCCCTACAGTCAGGGACTATGGGCATGGGGATCCTTCCCCATCTTCTTCCTTCTACCCATGAGCCAACCTCCATAAAATAACATAAGTTCTTGTAGCTCTCACCCTGTCGAGCAGACAGCAGACTGGTAATGATGGGCAGTGCACCAGGAGAAGCAAACAGACTAGCTCAGCAAGTGCTGAATAGTCTCTGTTCGATAAGTCTAAGCATTGCAGCAATAGAGGACTCATGTTTACTTAAATGGGTTATGCACCAATGGCTTAGACGTGCAGCAAAGACACTTGGACTAAACTTTTCTAGACATGCAATAATACCAAAGCCGTGTTTGAGAGGTGGAAAACAAAACAAAGTTTAAGAGGAGGAGGAAAGGGGGCCACGTGCTCAAGGTGTGTCTTACCCCGTGAGGGGAGTAAGGCAAGGCAAAGTGCTCAAGCCTTTCAGTGATGGTGTTATTAGGCAAGGAGTCTCCGAGTAAACAAAAAGCAAACAAACAGAAAATGCTATTTTTATTTGCTGAAGTACTTCTGATTGGTGAGAAATTACTCCAGATGTCTCAAGAATGTCCCCCTAGTTCTTGCTTGCACTGTGAAAGCATGCTTTCATGTGTGATTTAGCAGCTTCATTCCTCCATCCCATTTCCTGTCTCTACTAGAACACATTATACTTGACATTACATCTATTTTGACTTATCCAATTAATATTGCATTGGCCAATGCACAGAGAATCATTAAAGGGACCGGCACCAGAATAAGACACAGCGGGGTGAAACACAAAGGGAGTGCAACAGGGCAGCAAAGGGAGCAAAGTAACCAGCTCCCCAAGGAATCCTGAAAATAGACTTCTGACTTGGGGACAGGGCTTGACACCTCTTCAGACCCATTTGGAAAACACTCGTGAGGGTCAGCAGGCAGACCTGGAACAACCCATCATTTTTGTTTGTTTGTTTTTGTTTGTTTTTCTTTCACCCTATGTCTATCTCTATAAGATAGGCAGGACAAATAATCCTGAGGAGAAAACAAGGGGACTGGCAGTCCTGGGGGGATATGGGAGAGAATGGGCTGGGTGGGGGATTTGGGAGCCAATAAACTCAGGGATGAGGGAGCAACAAGAGATCTAAAGAATGATGGTGAGGAGGCCTGGTGGGTTTGATCAAGTGCAATGTATCAAGAAGAATTACTGAGAGCTGAGTGGAGTGTGAGCATGATAGGGGGACAGGAGGAAGGTGAAAGGAAATAGAGGAAAGAAGTAGAAAGTATAGCATGAATATATGTAAATATATTAATTTATACTGAAAGGAATAGAGGCCAATGTCCATATATTTATATGTTAAAGTATAAAGATAGCACACAGACTTTGGGCCTCTACTCTAGGCCTCCCCAAATGCAAGAACGCCTTGTTCTAATAACCTGGCTCTCTTTGATGCTCACCTTCCCGACATGATTGCTGAAGACAAAATGGGTGCATGAGTAAATGTGGTGAAGATAGTGGAAGATGCCTGGATACCCAAAGATATAGTAGTGTCTGGGGTCTTCAAGGTTTGAAGGTAAACAAGCAGCCACCTAGCAGGGAAGCATATAAACCCACATGGAAGAAGCACACCGGCCTGTGAGATCATGAGGTGTCAATGGGATCAGGTATCAGGTATCAAAAAATCCACAACAAACAGTTATAGCGATATGAATGAGGGGGATTGGAGTAAAGACCCAAAGTCCATCTGTAAACCATTGGACATCCCCCCACCCCCCCACACAGAAGGGTTACAAAGAAGGGACAATTCAATCAGGGTGTGTTATAGCACAGATAAAACACACATCATTAATCTAGTTCCTGATTGCTTCCTCCTCCCCACTACCATGACCCGATTCTACCTTACAAATCAGGCTATACTGGAGTACACACATTGGTACAGATAAGAGCTCTGGAATTCAGGACAGATTAAGCCCCTCAGGAACAGTAGTGGGAGTAGTGATATCATGAGGGATGGTAGGGGGAGGAGCCAGGGAAAGGGAAGAGAGGGAGAATTAATCACAAGGTGGGATATACAGCCTGTCCCCCAGGGGAACGATTAGTAGAAATGTGGGTGAAGGGGAGACGACATTGTAAGACATGAAATAACAACAATAATATATAATTGGTCAAGGATTCATGAGGGTGAAAGGGTGGAGGAGAAAGGTGAAAAAAGACAAGGTGATACCAAGGGCTCAAGTAGAAAGAAAATGTTTTGGAAATGATGATGGCAACTTATGTACAGATGTGCTTGATACAATTGAATGATGTATTATTACAAGATGTGTAAGATCCCCCCAATAAAACGATTAATAAGAAAAGTAGAAAGCACTGTTGTGATGACTAGAGAGACCATGAAAATGCAAGTTACTTTGTAAAATTAGATACTCCACCCAGAAAACATTAGGCTACATTTGCAAAATGATGTTTCCAGCTTTTTCTATATCTTCTTATCAGCTGAATTTAACTGATCATTGCTCTTTTCACTGTTTTCCAATGTAAACCACCAAGGTTCCTTATGACTAGACAGGATATGGCATGAATAAATAAAACTAATAAAAGAAGGTTTCGATTAACTTTAAAGTTCAGTAAGCACACATTGAATACACTAAATCCGGATTCCAGAAAGGAATCCAAATACAAATGTTAGGAATAACAAATAATCCCACCTTAAAAAAGGGTCTCCTCTATTTTATAGATATTGAGGTTTCCATAATCTGGGAAGGTGGACTGTGTGAAAACGGATCAAGGATGAGGACTGCAGGAGGACTCCTGAACAATCTGTCCAAAGACACAGCCTTACTCGCTGAAAGCAAGGAAACACTGATGGAGAGCAAAGATTACAGTCTTCATTGTGGATTACAACTTCTCATAAAGAAAACAACAGTCCTCAATACTGGACAAGCACTAGGAGAAATCGTGTCCAGGATTTCATTTTACTTCGATCCACAATCAACGTCTATAGAAGCCATAGCTACAGAATCAAAAGGCATACTGCATTGAAAAGCTCATCTGCAGAAATAAAGAGAGAGAGAGAGAGAGAAACTATCATCCTAAAAAGCAAAAATGATTACTTTGAAGAATACTCTTTTGAGGAGTAAGTTTGACCTGACCCAAGCCATGGCATTTTCAATAGCCTCATACAAATATAAAAGCTGGAAAGTGAATAAGAAAGATGAAAGAAAAATGGAAAGCTTTAAGTGTTTGCAAAGAAAATTGAGTGTACCATTGACTGCCCAAGGAACAATCCAATTTAGTTTGGAAGTACAGTCAGGATGCTTCTTGGAAACAAGGATGGTGAGATGTTCATGCCACATACTTTTGACATGTTATCAAGGGTCACCCATCACTGGGGAAGAAAGTCATGCTTGGGATGCATTGATGCAGGGGCTATAATGGGCTAAACATAAGCATTATTGTGAAACCATCATGGAATGAGGCAGTGTTTTGTTCCATTGTACATAGCATCACTGTGAGCCAGCAGGGACTTAACAACAAAGGATTTCAGTATTCCAGGTTTCCATCTAAGCCACTCTCACTATTCTGAAAAACAAATCAAGATGATGTTCCCTGATCAGAGTTTGTTAATGTATTAAAATGAATCAATGATTTCACATGATCAGTATGCTGACTCTGTAACTCTTAGGACTAATTTGGCCATAATAACCGTGAAGTCATAAAATTAAGAATTACATAAGAAATCTTATAATGTATAAAATGAAGTGGAAAAGAATATTGCAAAGAGGTAAATTTAAATTACCCTGGGGAACACCACACACAAGCGTGCACGCTAACAAGAAAGTGATCAGAAAAAGCCAATGCCATCAAGCTGATCTGTATCTAAGCCACAGGGAGTCTGGAGGTCCCTCCTACTGAGTGGAGGAAGGTACTAGGTCACTCTGCTCTCAGAGGCACCGCAGCACACAAAGCAGGGAGGCAGATGCGACATATGGAACAGATTCTCCCAGAGTGACACAGTTTATTCCTTTTGAATGTGCACACATTCTCAAGATGTTATATAAGTGATTTATTTGTGCAGCAATTTTTGTTTTAAAACCACAGCCAAAGATCTCATCCTCTAAAAAGTTAAAGGGGCAACTTGCAAAACAAACAAACAATGTTTTTATCATGAACGAGGTGAAGGTTGACAGAGCAGATCATTTCACATTCCACCACTCATACATATTTTGCTTTATCTCTTCCACTGAGATCCCCTCAATATATCATCGCTTGTTCCCATTGTGACCTGGATTTCTTGCATCTATTCTGCCTTCTTTCCCTCCCTTTCCCCCTTGAACTTTGTTCTTGGGTAAAGGATGCCCTTTGGACCTTTTGGCTAAAAATTGAGTAAGTTCCGTTCCAGACTTGTAGGGTGACTGAGGAGCAAAGTCATAGGGGTCCCCCAGTCTCTATCTAGCCGGTCCTCTTGGTAGCTCTTGTGAGTTTTATTCTACTTTTTTCCTCCTACCCTCCACTGAAGTGCAATGACTTACTATTTCTCTTCCCTCCTTTGGCCTTGTATCTACCACCACGTGACTGAGTGCAAGCACACAGCTGGCCTAAGGAGGGCATTGATCAGTTCTGCCATTCCACTGCGGATTAAGTGTGAACCATCTCTGCAGCGGGAACCCAGAACCCCATTGCCAAAAAGAGAGACGAGCCTGGAGGGAATGTCTCCACGTGGAGCGGTAGTGGACCAGCACAGAGACTACAAAGCCGTGGGCTCTCCAGCCCACACAATAAGTAAAGCTGAAGGCCTTCCAGGAGAAGGCTGGCAGTGCAAGTGCTGTGTCCTTTGGCCATTTATCCACACGAAAGGAACTTTCTAGCACGTGCTGAACAGAGCAGTGCCCCAGGGGCTACATGGCTGAGGCACAGGACCAGAGAGACATGGCTGCCCAGAGAGCTGGGCAGAGGCACTGCAGACTAAAGAGCTGTACCGTTAACATTTTTATCTTGACTGGGAACCTCGATCCCCTAGTCATGAAGTATTGCCTGTGAGTTCCGTGTGCCCGCTGTAATGGATTATTGAGCTCCCAGCAGGGCAGAACGTGTTACGAAAGAGACGACTGGTGTCAGAACAAAGGACGCGACCAGTGGAGACATGAGTAACCTTAGACTTGTCTAGAGATGGATTCTCCTTTGCCTCATCTAGCCAGGGGAGATCAGATGTGACGTTCTTGCAATTTTTGTACACTTTATCTAGGACCTTCAACGTGATCCCTCATAGAACAGTTGGCAATGGGAGTCAGGCACCATCGGGTCTCAGGCAGGGCGGAGGCTCGTGTGTGCGTGATACAGTTTTACATTCAACCAATTGACTACTGTGTCTTCCAATTTTTATTACTTTTCTTTCCTTTCCCATCTGACCTTCTCTGGATGGGGAAAGACAGGGAGTTGTGCCTTGTGTAACGCTCATGAGCTTTTAAAGGACCCACTTTCAAAGAAAGTACAGATGTGCTTTATGCAATTGATGTATGTATATGTATGGATTGTGATAAGAGTTGTATGAGCCTCTACTAAAATGTAAGAAATAAATAAATAACGAAATAAAAGACCCACTTTAAGGACCCACGTGCTAGCCACCATAGTAGGGTAGAGAATATTGTCTCTGTGAATTGCGTTGGACCAACCGATCTTGCTGTCCCAAGACTATGGTCCTGAGCCCTCAGGCCCAGCTACTGGCGCCCTAAACACTCTGGTGAAGTTGAAAATGTTCATGACTTTGCTCAACCATATTCCTGGCTATTCTCGCATAAAAGGTAATATACACATATACTAGCATACAAGGAAACTTTAAAATAAAGAAGGAATTTGAAAAATTCCTTTCTCTAAGTAGACTGCATTTTTGCACATTCCTTGCTCCTCCTGTGCGGTACAGACCAGGCTGTCTCCTGGAGTCAGCGCTGAAGGACTCCATTTGCCCTCTCATCCTGTCTTCTAGATTTCCTTGCCCTCATCCCATAGCGTTTATATTTTGTGTCCATTTATCAAAAATACGTATTTTTCTTTATTTTTATGTAAATGCCTATGCATCAAATGTATGTCCCTCGGGACTTAGCATAGATGGTCCTCGCCAAACCAAAGGGAAGTACCTCTGTTTTTCTTAGAATATAATGGATCCAAGCTAAATCTTTATCAAATGTTATACAGTTAATTCAAGCCTCTTAAATGTCAGAACTGTTTTCTTTGGCAGGACCATTCTAAAAGTCTTATTCAGAGTCCCTGACCGCCATTCACATCGTTCTTCAAAGACTAATAAGCTATTTCCTGAACAACGTGCTCCACGGTTCATACCATACACTCAATCTGGCCAGTCAAGGATCTTATTTCATTAACATTTATAATTCAAAAAATGTCATAAACTAGTAACGAGGAGCCCTTATGGCAGTCTTGCATTTGCATCGTGGTGCTGGGGAAGAATATTGAAAGTACCATGGACTGCTGAGAGGACAGCCTAGCCTGTGAGGCCAGAGCGCTCCTTAGGGGGTAAAGATGGCAGCACTTTGTCACACATACTTTGGCATGTTGTCAGGAGAGACCAGTCCCTGGGGCAACATCATGTTTGGTAAAGGGGGCGACCCTCAACCACGTGGATTGACACCGTGGCTGCATGGATGCGCTCGGGCAGAGGAGCGATTGGGAGGATGGTGTAGGACCTTGCAGTGTTTTCTTCTCTAGTTCAGAAGGTTGCTATGGGTCAGAGGCAGCTCGATGGCGCTTAACAACAACATGGCATTCTGGGCTAGGTATTGGGCTGCAAACTCCAAAGTTCGCAGTTTAAACCCACCAGCTGCTCTGGAGGAGAAAGATGAAGCTGTCTGTAACCTGAAAGATTTGCAACTTGAAACCCTGCAGTTCCTATATAGGCATATAGGGGGGGGGGCTATGAGTCAGAATTGACTCAATGGCAGTAGACTTGTTTTGGTTTGATAGGAAAAATGCTTCAGTCGGATAACTTCATTTTAGAAGACTATCTATGACAGTATACTAGATGTTAGTGATAGGAATAAAAAGTTAAGAAAGGGAGAAAATATGAGATACATTTTTGGAGTAGAGTTGAGGGGACCTGCAAATGGATTGCATGTGGGGAATGAGGAAGATAGCGTTGCCTCCAAAGATTAAATAGATGCTGATGTCACTTAAGAAGTAGGAATGAAGGTGAAGTGACTGATAAAGAGGAGGGAACATATCCAAAGAGCTGCATTTTGGACAAGTTAAGCTTCAGATGCATGTGAGCATCCCTTTTATATCTGTCTGCATGTTAAATAACAGAGCTGGAGGACAGATTCTAAAAAAGGGAGATATGCACTATTAGAAAAGTTGAAACTATCTATGTATTCAAGTACTTAAGTAACGATAGAAGGAAAAAGTGCCCAAGATACATAGAGTCAAAAATTGGCTAACCTACTGGATGATAATATTGGTACACTTGTCTACAACAGAGGTTTCTCATAGGGGTGTACTGAAAACAAGAATGTTGGAAATATAATTATTAAGTGATCTAAGATGAAAGTTTAGATTGAGAGCACCTTTAAATTCAAGTGTAGGACTTTTAAACCTTAATTTTAGGTAGACATCCAGGGTAAATGGACAAAGGTCAAAGGCTCATAAATAGATAAGGGGTGAAAGAGATAGTGTGATAGAAGTACTTTATGAAACAATTATTATGATCCATGTACAGTATCTCGAGGGCAGGAAGGCCCTGAGGTCATGGAGAGATCCACAGGCATCAATGTCATCATTGGCGTGTGAATAGGTGAGCGTAAAAAAACAGAAAATAATCAAGTAACAGATAAAAGGGGAAAGTGATAATTTTCCGATGCCTGCGATGACAAGGAGAGCAATAGGAAGGTAATTTGTAAGTGTGCTTCACACGCTTGTTTCTCTTAACTATGCCAACATACTTTGGCAATGTGCCCAAGTAGTACGCATCACGTACACCTTGCTTCATGCGTTTTTCCTTCTGGAATGGCCGGCACGGATCGCCAAAGCAATAATGGTGGACCTCAGGGAAAAACTGGTGATTGCTGAACTCAAGGGTTTCCGGAGTAGAATTTAGGAATGCTAAAGGATAAGATTAATATTTGCTTTGACCAAGGAAGTATTGCAATAATGCATATCATGGAATATTTTACGGCTCTACTTCACATCGAATGTTCTCTCCCACAGGAAGGGGGTGGTCAGGAAATCTAAATATTGTAAATGTATAGAAAACGAACAAGTCTTGGGGGAAATGCAGACACCAGGGAGAGCTATCGGAACAACCAGGCAGATTAATAGTGGGTTTTGTGTTATAAATCTGGCATTCTTGGTTATGTTGTGCTGTGAAAATAGGAGTGGGGAGGAGGGGGGAAATGAGCAACAGATATTCAGGGCTCAAGTAGAAGGTAAATGTTTTGAGAATGGTGATGGCAACAAATGTACATATGTGCTTGACACAATGGATGGATGTATGGATTGTGATAAAAATTGTACGAGCCCCCAATAACATGATTTTTAAAAAATAGCACCTGGTCTCTGGCAATTCTTTCCCTTTTTTGTGTTCTGGCTTTGCAATCTATACAAAGAAATCATCTAATCTAGCGCACTGGGTGGGGTGTGTGGGAGCACACAGGAATAATAATGTATATTCCTATACGGCCCTGAGAAATAAAGAGGACTAGATATGAAATACTGATAAGACGAAACTGAGGAAAACAGCACTCCGGTTAATGCATTTCTCCTCCAGCATTTTATCCAAAATATCAGTAGGAAAAGATCTAATAATAATAATAATAAGCAGCCTGCTCACAAAATACAATGAGGACAAAGTGACTCTATCGATTCATTTTAATAACAAATAGAAAGAGAAGACGGATGCCAGGAATTGCCTTCCGCAATGCTCGCCTTCATGCTAGCTGTGACGGACAAATGCTTTTTTATATTGCACCTAGAGTGTAATATTAAATCCTCTCCTAATCATTCGTCACTTTATGGCAGCCCTGTCTTCTTTTCATGCCTGCTTTCCTTTAGCAACTTGTGCTTATTCAAAGAGAAGCCATCTATTTGAAACTAGCTAGCCTTGGATTTCACGGAGACACATGCAAGCTATAAAAGCCTCTAGTCCTTCCAGACTGTTATGTTAGTGACGCTACCTTAATGGAGCCTACAATATATGACTGACGAGCTGTCTCTGCCTAGGAGGGCTGACAGGTTTAGTAGTAAACCATAATCAAGAGATGTCACAAAAATAGCACGTGTACTGGATATCCAATCCGTGGAGGGACACTCTCTGTAAATTGCAGCTCCTTCTTGGCATCTTCTCTGTGCTTTCTCAATCATATATCAATGTGCCCTCATGGAACACTGTACTTCAACAAGCAGCCCCCCTCCCCTCCCTCTTCACACACTTGCCTTTTATAGTCTCCATAAATAGCACCTAGTCCGGTAATTCGTCTTCTATGCTTCATTCATTCTAAATCTAAGCTTCTTGGCTCTGTGTCTGCCATAATAAAAGAATCCCTATGGCAAGCTCATGTTTAAAAAGAAAATCAATTGTTTTGATTCATTGGACATGCGCTTCTGGCTGTTTTTATTATTTATCGTTCCCTCTCAGGTCAATACCTCTCTAATACCAGCATTAAATATTAAAGGCTGCTAAGGGCACTATCCTTACCCTAAAGCTTTGCTCTATTAAGATCAGGCTTTATCTCCTGGGAAATGCTTGCATTTTTAACAATGGCAAGCTCCAGAGCTCAGGCTTCCTTTAGAGGTGATGGTGAGGAAAAACAGTACAGCAGTGGCCAAAGAGGCAACCCCCCAAACCAACGTCACTGCCATCGAGTCAGTGTGGACGCAGAGTGACCCTGTGGGATTATGAGACTGTCACTATCGAGGAGAGTAGTAAATCCAGTCTCTCTCCTGTGGAGCTGGTGGTGGTTTTGAGCTGTTGACTATGCCCATTTCAGCCCAACACACAACTACTACATCACCAGGGCTCTGAAAATATATCTGGGGAAATACAAAAGGAAGGGCAGTGGTCTGTGTGTGCCTCTTCCCATCTGCTGCAGGGATTGCCTCCTTAGTCGCCTCAGAATTCCTGAACCACAGTAAGTTTTTGAGCATCTATCAGTCCAAAGTGTCCATGTACCTCAATACATGAACCTCTATTCTGTAAATGTGGTGAGGACCGAGACATTTCATTCACTGCTACAACCCCAATTACCCTCAAACCTCATATGGCAATCTTAAGGGAGAAAGATGTGCAGAATCACACTTCTTAGCTGTAAGAGGGGCTATTTCAGCAGTTGGGATGCAAAGTTCCCTATGTATGTATTTATACAAACACACTGAGTATTTGTTAAAGTATGCTCGCACACTCATCAAGGATTTTAATCTGACAAAACTCTGCTCGATGGCTGTTTTCTGTCTTTGCTCTATAAATGGGCACACTTTAAACTCTCCTTAAGGTGCTGATTTTAAAAACTCTGAAATTAATCTTAAGTGATAGCCAAAGAATGCCCGATCTTTAGCAAATTATGGTAGAAGGGCTGATTCTATAAAATGCATGAAGAACAAGCAATTTTCAATGAAGGCATAAAAGTCCCAAGCAGAAAGGGAGAGGTGGGCAGAGGGGAAGAAGAGGCAAGGAAAGATGGGAGTTGGGGGGGTGAGGGAGGCGAGACCAGATGATACTTCAGTGTAATATTTGCCTGAAACACTTTTAATTTATTGAACTACTGCTTCGCGGGCATGCTTATTTGAACAAAGTATTTCTTTGCTTTCAGGCAAATGCTACTTGTGTGAAAAAGAGTAGAAACTAACACAGCCTATTACCACCAGGCACAATTCAATGGAATTCTGCTATTGAAAAGGTGATGTAAAAAATATGAAAAGCAGACTATGTGTAATCCAAGGGCTTAATTGAACAGTCAATATGAGTATGTTAGATATTTTATGTGACTTGCATTTCTTCACTATTCATTTTTGATACCAAGCGCTGAGGATGAACTACAAACCACAGTTGCCTCGTTTGCTGTTGCTTCACAAACTTTAGTGCTGTCTTCCCACTGCTCCCCAAATCTCAGTGCACTTGTTCATGTAAAGGCAAAACCAAACTCACTGCCACTGAAGAGATTCTGACTCATAGCGAGACTACAGAACAGGGTACAACTGACCCGGTGGGTTTCCAGAACTATAATATTTTATGAGAGTACAGAGCCTCATCTTTCTCCCCTAGAGTGGCCGGTGGGTTTGAACTGCTCCTTTTGTGGTTAGCAGCACAATGCGTAACCGCTATGCCACCAGGGCTCCTTTCTGTGATGATGAGCTTTTTTCAGATATGAATGTCCCTTGAATATGACATGAATGAGTGGCTAACACAAGAAAGACATATTTCTATTTGATTCATTCTGCATGCTCCACAAATCATGTAAAGATCTTACTCTATACTAGGTGTTGAAGAAACATTTTGCATGAATATTTATTGGCTATAAGCCAAAGAGCGTAACAGTGACAAACAGCAAGAAAAAAAACAGGGAAACTACTAGACTATAGACTATGTCATGGGCTGAGAATCAATCCTAGGCTAGATCTGCAGGCTTCAGAGACTGAGGGGCCCGAAGTATAATTAATTAAATAAGTAACACCCTGCCTGAAGGATGCAGTTTTCCAGCTTTCCCGCCCTGCTGTGTGTATCGCAACTGGCCCAAAGTACCACGCTGAGCAAAAGAAACCGAAGCGCCTGTTCTTTCACATTTACTTTGGTTCACGTGGCGCCTGTAGTTTCCTTCTCCTTGTAGTCTCAAACTATGAATAAATAGCTATGAAAGTACCTTTCCGCATAGTCTGGAAGCATCCAGACTTTGTTCTTGCTACCATTTTTCATCAACACAGGGTCCCAAACTTATTTAGCCCACCTCCCCCTTTTCAGGAAAAAAGAAAGCATAACTCAGCACCCCTTTGGCAATGAGAAACTTTGTAAGATAGTCCATAATTCAGGATAAAGTGAAGATGCCCACGTTTGCAGTCCCACCTCCCTTCACTCCAGCGCCCCCCAGGGGGCAGTAGGACCCACTGTGGGGAACACTGCCTTTTATGGGTAGTTCCAGCCAAGCAAAGATTGGGCTCCTTCCTCAAGGTCTAGAACAGAGTCAGGTGGGATCGCTCCATTAAGCTGGCTGCACTGAGCTTTCACAGGTGTACATTCCAGGATTCTTATTGTGCCGTTTCTGATGATAACCAAAATCAACACAACCTCTGTATCTTTCTAAGGAGAAAAGGATCAATATATTTTGGTGTAACTACCTCTACAAAGTATCTATAACAAAAGTTAGGGGGAAAAGTGAGGCGCAGAAAAGTGTATACTATATTTCTACTTTTGTTAAGATGATATATTACCACATAAAAATGTACTAAAGTGTTTAGATCACTCATTAAATATCAGATTGGAAAGAAACAAGAAAGATCATTTAAATTCTTATTTACATGATTCCCTTTTCTTAAAAAAGGAAGGGTACTTTTATTACTTGAGAAAATAAGCATGTGAAAATTAAAACTAAGAGATTAAAGTTATTAAATTTTGTTACCACTGTAAGCCTTTAGTGTATGTTCCTTCAAGCTCTTTATTTTAGTATATCTCTACATGAAGGTATGTGTGTATATAACAAAAGTGAAATCATGCAATATGCAATATTTTCTGGTAAATAATATCCATCTCTTTATCACGTGGATAAGTTAGACTGCATGCAAAGTACGTTTCTTCCTAGGAGGCGGCTAAAGGGCAACTCCCAACTGGAAAACACTATTGACAACACATATTTCTAGCTAGCAAAGTATTACTGCTTAGAACATATAAAGAACTTGCACAATATCATGATAAAAATATAATGTTTTTTTAGAGTAATGGTCTAGCCACAAAAAGGAAAAGAGAAACTACAGGGGGGCATAGGGAAAGATGTCGGGAGGAGGGTGTTGAGACATAGTATAATTGCTGCATACAAATTGATTACCTGAAGTATACATCCCACCTTCTTCACAACATAAAAGATGTTAAATGTGAAAGAGATTTACATGACCACTTGGTTAAAAAAAAGATTTCTAAATCGTCTGTGGATATTAAATATCAGTTGTCATCAGAAAGATGCAAATTTTAAAAATTTAATAGGCTGCATCCTTCACCTATTAAAATTCAAACCTCATGGACATCGAGTGAATTCAGATTCACAGTCACTCTATAGGTAGACCTGCCCCCTGTGTGTTTCCAGACCCTTTTTAAAGGAATAGAAAGCCTCATTTTTTTCTCCCCTGAAGCAGCTGGGGATTTGAAAAGCTGACCTTGAATTAGCTCAACTCGTAACCACTATGCCACCGGAACTCCTTCCTTGGTCCTTCATGATACCTAAAATTCAAAATGATGGAACCATATCGAGTGATGAAAATGCCATAAATCCATTCTATTCAGGTTCCCCCCATGCACCTCATCTTTAGCCTTGGCACTGATGGCCTCTTGGTGTAGGGACCATGTTTTTACCTCAAGACAGGACTAAAGCAGAACAGGAGTTCATAACCAGCAAGTTGCTTGGAAGGCACTGGCATTCTTTTGTATTCAAGACATTTTTTTCTTGGAAATTTGCAAAAAAAATATTTATGAAAGCATCTTTGCTCTGCTTTCCTCATATTCTTAATACCTTCTAGAAGGTTGTTCTCTTGCTAGTAGATTTTTTTCGTTAGCTTAGATATGGATTTATGGAATTTACTCAAAATGGTACAAACCAAATAGAAAACTCTTGGTCAATTTCATTTAAATGTATGAGAACACTTAACAAATTAAGTTCACTTAAATGAACACTTAACAAATTATTTAATCATTTCTAGTATTTACTGAAGGGACATGTAAACATACCCTCACAAAAAGAGTTATATGTTAATGTCCATTTGTGATTTCATTCATAACAGCCAACAACAGAAGCAGTGATGTTAACATTTTTATATGGGGAGGGTGCCTAAAGCTACATTGAAGCAATTCAGAAACGTCTCAGTATCCTACTTTGATAAACACAAGGAAAATATCAGTACAAACTAATTCACAGACTGCAAAATTAAGCTTGAACATATCAGGGGGAGTCATAAAGATTTTGGAACATGGAATACAAAGATAATGGAGTTTTCAAGAACTTTTTGAAGCTCTTCATATTAGTGCTAAATTTTATCACTCTCATTCCCCACTTGATTTGTAGGTACTGCAATTTTGTTTGATTCTAACATGTTAGAGTGAGGCTTTAGGTAGCTTAGGGGAGACCGTCTCAGGTTTAGAGTTTGACGAACTGAGTTTCTCTTGGATCTGGGTCTCCTTTTTCATACTCATGGGCCCATTCACAAATATTGTCTGATCATCTTGAGCAGCTAATTTCAATTCCTTCGTGAAATGTGGCAATGTCAACCAACAAGGCTTTTAAGGGAGTCTTAAGTGAGATAATGCACAGTTAATCATTCAATAAAAGAGAAAGCATTTAACAATGCTTGTTAGTCAGTAGAAGTTTTAGAATAATAGAGATGGGCTGGCAGCAGGTCAGCCAAAGGAAACAGTCACTGGTCTGCTCAGTACTGTTTCCAGATGAACAAAACCAAAGTTAACTTCAAAGAAACCCAAAGCCAAACCCTTGATAAGCAAGGGGAGTCCTAGGACATCCTGAGGCCCAGACAATTACAAAGCTGTTTAGAGTCCAATGCTCTTGGAAAGACTGGCTGTGAGATGCTGGAATGACGGACGAGCATGGCTGAGTGTTTGTTTCCTGTGTTGTGGAATCAGCCCTGAAAATACTCATCCAAGTGGCCGCCCTGCAGGGCCACTCACTCTGCCCCAAGCTCACTCTGCTTCAGACGTGGCCTGATGTGGGGACAGTCACTCCTCCAGGCTACGAGATTCTCGGACTAAGGAAAAGGAGACTAATCCAAGGAGCGAGAAGAGGATAGGTTTATGGAATTTTAGACCTCTCCAGAAGGAGCCTTTGAGAATTTAGATAATGCTTTTAATTCCTTTCAAGCTATAAATAAGGTGAGAATTGAAGAGGAAAGAGGAAGGAAACCAAGCAAAAGAAAGAACGTTTGCAAAGTAAGGCTGGCCATTTTCCTGCTTTTAGAACTTCACTCCTTATCATTTTATTTCCTTAACAAACAAACAAACACATTGAGATGAACAGTATACCAGTGCACCGAGAATATACTAATGTTGCTTATGCTGAAGTTTCAATACACGGGAAATTGATTTTATAATGTTTTAATTCTGTGGATTCAGAATGCCATTTTCCAAGGACGGCTTCTTTGCAGCTGTGTTGTGAGGGCTATTGCGTCCACTCTGCTGCAGCCATCCTACGGGCAGCAGAGGGGACGCGCCCGGTCCTGGCTGATCTCGTCACTCTTCCTAGGTTTGAGCCCATCTTGTCACTCCACCTTGTCAAGGTCTCCCTCTTCTTTGCTTCCCCACTACTTTGTATTGCAATGGAGAGAATGTAAAGTATACATTCAGTTCCTGGCTCTCCTTTTTCTTTTCCAGGTACAGACAACCCCCTTTCTGTGTTGTGCGTGGCTGTTTGCACGCTCTGATGGCTGGGCAGTGCTCCTTGGAAGTGAGGATTGTGAGACTTCATTTCAGATATTTTGGACACAATATCTGTCCGGAGAGACTAGTCCTTGGGAATGGACAATATGCCTGGTAAAGTAGAAAGGAAATGAAAAAGATAGCCCCTTGACAAGATGGATTGACATAGTGGCTGCCCCAAGGGGCTCAGTGAGAACCACAGTGAGGCTGGTGCAGGCCAGGCAGTGCTTTCCGACTCTTGTACGTGGCGCCACTATGAGTCAGAACCAGCTCGACGGAACCTAAGCACAACAACAAAGTACTCACATAAATATCATTTGGCTATTTTTAAAATTTCACATAAACAGATGCATTAATTGGGAATTTTTTGCAAGCGGGGGTGAAGTAGCACAGTCGGCTCGTCTCCCTGTAGAGAGTGTCCAGCCCTGGATGAAGCAAACAACTGGCACACTAAGTCCAAGAGTTTGGAGATTGGACTCATTGTTTGGAGAATAATGCCTGAGGACATTCGAGCTTGCAGCCTGCTGTCTACAATAGCGAGGCAGAGTTGTATTCACTTGTAAGAGGAGCGGGAGATCAGGGAATTGGAGAAGAAGCCAGAAGACAGCTTTAATTACTTCCAGAATCTACAGCCATGAGATCAGAAGAACTAGATAATGCAAATGCATGGAACAGGGCAGCAAGTTTATATAGAAACCAGATTGGGGAAGAATCTCTTGCTGGAAATAATCCTTAAATCATATACAGAAACTATGCCATGGAGCACTATTAAACCACACAGCTAATTGTCACACTTGAAAAAGAACGCCTGCCTCTTTTGTACAGCAGTATCATCATGAGGGTCAATGAGCAAAAGTCCATTTCCAACACAGGTGAGAACTTTACAGGACAGGGACCGTGCATCAATGGAGATGTCACAATAATGGTAGAGATAGAATGATGATCCAGTGTTAAATAGGTCACTAATGTTACTGAACTCTATATAGAAATTATGAAACATGCTTGGTTGTGTACACTTATGAACTGAAAACAAACAAACTCATTCCCATCTAGTCAATTCCTCCTTAAAGAACTTCAGAGGGTTTGTGATCCTATAAATTATTATGGGAGTACAGTTTCATCTTTCTTTTTTCTTGTATTAAATCAATTTATTGGGGGCTCATACAACTCTTATCACAATCCATTCATACATCCATGTGTCAAGCACATTTGTACATCTGTTGCCCTCATCATTCTCAACACATTTGCTTTGTACTTGAACCCTTGGTATCAACGCCCCCTTTATTTCCCTCCCTCCTCAACCCTCCCTCGTGAGCCCTTGATAATTTATAAATTATTATTATTTTGTTATGTCTTACACTGTCTGACATCACCCTTCACCCACTTTTCTGTTGTCTGTCCCCCAGGGAGGGGGTGATATGTAGATCCTTGTATCGGCTCCCCCTTTCTAACCCATCTTCCCTCCATGCTCCCTGTATCGCCATTCTCAGCACTGAGGCTGAGGGGTTCATCTGTCCTGGATTCCCTGTGTTTCCACTTCCTATCTGTATCAGTGTACATCCTCTGGTCTAGTCAGGTTTGTGACGTAGAATTGGGATCATGATAGCCGGGGGATTGGGGTGGGGGTAAGGAAGCATTTAAGAACTAGAGGAAAGTTGTATGTTTCATTGTTGCTACACTGCACCCTGACTGGCTCACCTCCTCCCTAAATGATGTCCAGTTGCCTACAGATGAATCTTGGGCCCTCAATCTGCCCTCCCCCTCATCAAAATGATATGATTTTTTGTTCTATGATGCCTGATCCCTTTGACACCTCATTATTACACAGGCTGGTGTGCTTCTTCCATGAGGGCTTTGTTGCTTCTGAGCTAGATGGCCGCTTGTATATCTTCAAGCCTTTAAGATCCCAGACACTATATCTTTTGATAGCCTGGCACCATGTTTTCTTCATCACATTTGCCTATGCACCTGCTTTATCTTTAGCAGTCGTGTTGGGAAGGTGAGCATCATGGAATGCCAGTTTAATAGAACAAAGTGTTCTTGCATTGGAATGACAATTTAAGAGAACAAAGTGTTCTTGCATTGAGGGAATACTTGAGTGGAGGCCCAATGTCTATCTGCTACCTTAATAGTAAACCTATCAATATATGTGCACATAGATCTAATTACCCATCATCATATATAAATATATTTACATATGTACATGCATGTAGTTAGACCTCTATGCCCTTTGCCTCCTAGCTCTTTCCTCTATGTACTTTTACTTTCCTCTTGTCCCACTATCATGCTCAGCCTTCATTTTGGTTTCAGTAATTCCTCTGGGTTACATTGTCCTTGATCAAGCCCTACCAGACCTCTTACACTCTCCTTATCACTGATTTTTGGGTCACTTTTTGTCTCCTTGTCCCTGGCTTTGTTACCACCACTTCCGTTCCCTCCTGTTGTTGTCTCCTCCAGATCGTTTATCCTGCCTATCTTATCTAGATAGACCTACAGAGATAATAATATACACAAAAACAAGACAGAGCAAATCAAAGCAACAAAAGCAAACAAAAATAAAACAACAAACAAATGACAAAAAAAGAGAGAAAAACCTGTAATAGTTCCAGGTCTGTTTGTTGGCCTTTAGGAATGTTTTCTGTTAGAGTCTGTGCCCTGCCCCCAAAGTCTATTTTTGGTACTCCCTCGGGACTTCCTTACACTACTCTCCTTTCTGTTCTGTTGCATGCCTTAGTGTTTTGCCTCAGTGTGGCAGGCTCAGATTGGGTACAATTCCCACACTGTTTCTCCAGTGTTGTCCCCTGTAGAGTTACGGGTCAGTGAGGGATATCGTGTCTCCTAAGGTTCATCTTTCTTACACAAAATGGCTGGTGGTTTTCAACCACTGCCTTTGTAGTTGGTTCACATCCTAATGCCTAACCTACACTGCTTCCCAGGCTCCTTAGAGCACTACTGACATTTTTAAAAACTAATCATTTTTTTTAAGGCTAAAGGTTTGAGGTTACTCAGAGGCCCCTCTGAAGAAATGCCAGTGAAAACCTTATGGGAACAGATCTAGTCTCGCATAGCTGGGGTCATCATGAGTCACACTCAACTCCAGGCTGGTTAAGCTCCATTCTTTTTTCTTTCCTTCCTTCTCTTCTTCTTTCTTTCTTTCTTTCCTTTTTAGAGGTAACATAGCGTCATAGGGAGAAAAGATCAGGAACACAGATCAGACCACAAGCTCTAGCAAGTACTTACTGTGTAAGTTTGTAATGGGGCCTTTTGAACAGAGTGGGTTACGAGTTAAATTGCTAGTCTCAAAGTCAGCGTTTTGAGCCTACCAGCCACCTCTCAAAGAAAACGAGTCTTTAGTCTCCTGTAAAGATTTAGTCTCAAAAATCCAAAGGGGCACTTGTACTATAACCTGTAGGGTCCTAATGAGCCTGAATCAAATCAAGGGCAGTGGGTTCGTTATTTGTATAACAGTACACCCCCTAGGGTCCCTTATTGGGAGGTTTCTTAATCAGAAAAAAAATGACCCTTAAAATGGCCACATTAAATGACTAACCTGGTCAGTTGCAAGGCAGGTGATGAACTGGGACCCTGCAGTGTTTCCCCTCACACAGCCCAGCCCTGGGTCCCTTATCTCTAAACCTAGACCTAAACAGAGGATCCAAGGCTTAGCTAGTGAGCATTATTTGTATGAGCTGCACTACGACCTCTCTCACTCCAGACGTTTCACTCTATTCCTGCCAAATTGGTCCTCTTGCAGCAGCAGAACCAGAACCCAGAGTATGGAACCGAGTGGTCCACTTGCTAACCCACGAGGACAGCTGAGTGCTTTTGCGAGGGAGGCTGGTTTGTGGAGTGCTGTCCCTCTGGGCCCTTGATTCAGGCGATCTGGGTTTGCTGACTCATGGAGTTTGAGCTGAATGGTCCCGGGTTGTGGCTTAGATCACAGTGCTATGCCCCTCGGGGAATTTATTAGCAGACATGAAAAAGCTTTGTGACAAGTTCTGATGATTTCCCCCTGGCATCACCACTTGTTAACTCCTTTAATAAGTCCTATAATCATGAATCTTGTCCGTGAGTTCTTTGTGACCATTGCAATGGATATCGAACCCAAAGGGGTAAAAGAATAATTAGAACAGGCAGAAGCATCAGAGAAAGAACACTCAAATATTTTCCACGAATCAATGACAAAAGAAAGTGCCCAGACTGGATCGTGTCAAAGGTGGAACATTTTTGAAACCCAGAAAAACTTTCATTCCCAATGAGCTTCCATTCTCAACGACTTCACGTAGCACCTACACTGTCCATATTGTAAACCTTCTCTTGCCCTCCTGAGTCTTTATTTCTGGCCTGTGATATTTTACATTTACTTTAAGAAATATCAGTTACACACGTAAATGTCTATCTTCTATACCTAGAATGCACGTTTGGTGAGGACGAGAACGCTGTTGATTTAATTCACTGCCACACGCCCAGGACACTGATGAGTCCTTGTCACTTACCAACAACTTGTCTACTCCATAGAATACAACCAGAAATGCTTCTGGAATAAAGGCGAATATGAATCAAGCCACTTTGCCCAGGGTTAGAAAATCAGGTGATACTATATGATTTATTGCATGCCCACTAAGCAAAGAATAAAAGATAGATATTGAAGCACTATATGGTATAATAAATTCCTGTGGTACTTGGATGACTTTATGGCAACTTGAACTTGTCGGAAAGTGTAGGGGTGGAGTCCATTCTGTCAATCGGGTCACAGACTGATGATGGCTTCCTTGGGGGTGTGGCTTTCTTAGAAGGAAGAATCTGGGACCCTCCCTCTCTGCCTCTTTGTCTTTCTGACTGCTGCTGGGACTCTGTCTGCGTCCAGGGGTAGGCCAGGTGGGCTGACCCACTGAGAGCTGTCAGCATCCTGCCATGTTGCTTTGTACCTTGGATCCACATGACTCTTCATCCACTGGCCTCAGATCTTCCTGCACCTCCTTTTATCTTTCTGCATCATTAGGCTGCAGCTATGTGAGTCTGAAGAGGGCCTGGCGAACATCAGATTTATGGACTTGAGTTGAATTGGTTTGGGATGCTTTGATTTAAAATTACTTTTTTGATACAAAGCTCTTTCATATGCAAATATGAGTGTTAAGGGTCTGTTTCTCTAGACAACCCAACCCAGCACAGTTCATGACTTGAATTTTTACACATACCCAGAAAATGTCAGAAATTTGATATCCAGATATTTCCACACAGTACATAAACTATATATTCTCAAAATTCTATGTCTCTTTCCCTTGAACAGTTGGTATCAAAAGTTTCTAAATGAGAATAAATGAACTAAAATTGCTTTACTTGGATTACATGGTAACCTTTCCCAGCATTCAACTGTAGGCTGGTGGTAAAATCTTGCTCTGATATTTCATTGTGAAATATAAATGATTAGCTTTCCAGGTGGTTCCATCATTAAGAGTAACATACTATTTAATTATTCTTCAGACATCAAACTTTACCAATTATATTTCCTTATTGCTTTTCTTAATTAAATGGCCATACATCATTTTTCTCAGATAACCATGGCATGGTAATAAAAACAGTATTGGAATTCTGATAAATTATCTTTATCTAAGATACTGGTGTTGAGTGAATATTTGTGAACAATCACATGGTGACATCTGCGAATGACCTCATTACCATTACATGGGTGTTAATTGATCCTTTTACAGCTTTCCCAAGAGAAAAATGTACCAAGGTGACTTTAGAAACACCCTCCCTTCAACCTAACAATTGACAGTGAGTACTTTATGGTGCCCATCTGACTTAATTACTGCAGTAGCAAAGGTAACCTATTAAAGCCGCATTTCTCCACATACCTCCTTCCCTCCAAGTCCTGCTGAGTGGTTGTGAGATGCTAGGATTGTCCATTCTTTACCCACAATGCATTTGTGAGAAGGCAATGCTTTTTATTGTGGCTTTGTCTTCTCACATTGTAAGTGCCAACATCATACACATGGAATGATAGGAAACATTATTTAAAGTGTCTATTTGTTTTACTGAAAAATCAGAATCCGTGATAATTCAATCTATTCTCAAAGTTTCTGAAAACCTATGTTCATGAGATAAATGTTAAGCTTCTTTATACATGGGATCGGGTGGGGTGGGGTGGAGTGTTAATATCGGAAACTAGCTCTCAACAAAGGCTAATAATGTGCAATGTGGGGACCGTGGTGGTTCAGGTGTAGAATTCTTACCCCCCAGGTAGGCTCCCTACCATCAAGTTCATGCTGACTCAGAGTGACCCTAGAGGACACAGTAAAATGTTCCTGTGAGTTTCCAAGACTGTAACTCTCCACTGATGTCGAAAGCCTGGTCTTTCTCCTGTGGAGCAGTTCGTGGGTTTCCAATGGCTGACACTGTGGGGAGTAGCCCAACATGTCACTCACTCCGCCACAGGCCCTCACCCCAGGTGGACACCCAGGTTTAATTTCTGGTCAATACAGTGCATGGATCAAGAGGCTTACTGTTTACAACTGAATTTAGTAAAGAAGAAAATGTGTCTCTTACTTTGATGTCATCACATCGATAATTTCCTATAAATACTTATATTGAAACCAAAACCAACTCCTCAAGTAGATTGCAACTCATAGTGACTCCATTTGGGCTTCTGCGACGGTAATCTTTATGGGTACAGAACTCCATCTTTCTCCCACAGAGTGCCTGGTGAACGGAAACCTCCCACCTGTGGTTGGCAGTCAAGTACTTCACCCACAGCAAGCCAGGACTCCTTGACATAGGGAAGAGCTTTACATGCATTTGGATTTAGAGGACAGAGAGGGAAGGAAGAGTAAATCTCCTGAACCTTTTAAAGATAAACAAGTTATATTTAACAAATTATCTAAAGTTCATGAGACATACAAACAAACTCACTACCATGCGGTCGATACTGACTCATAGAGTCCCTAGGGGACAGAGTGGATCTGACCTTGTGAGTTTTAATGGGAGTAGAGAGCCTCGTCTTTCTGCTGAAGAGAGGCTGGTGGTTTCAAACTGCTGACCTTAGGGATCCCACCTCAACATAGAACCACAACACCCTCAGGACTCCTACAGTTAATGAATACACAGAATAATTTTCTTTACCTTGAAGTGAGGTTCATAAAATAGTCAAACTCTACCCATAGATAGAACAAATTTAACCTACCTCTTTTTTAAGATTAAATAATAATAATAAGTTGGACTAGGAAGCAGCTCTCCGATCCATGGCTTCCCTTTTGAGTCTGTTAATCTAGTTTTATGTCATGGGATATGGAGAGATAATGAAATAATTAATAATCTAGAATTTCAATAGCAGTATCGATGAAAATGTATGATATGACTGTACCATCAATGGAAACTTCAGACAATTTCAAGTTCGTTGTAAAAATAATGGTAACTTTTATATAGTACTCAGTCATGCTTTGTTTCTCATCCTCCAATTCTTAGGGGTACTTAGAAGAAGTCTAGCATAGTGCTAACCCATGGACTTTAAATCTTTTATCACACAGTTCAAACTCCTAAGGTAGTTCCCTCAACTCATCCCACTCGTTGTTTCTCTCCATTATTACCTCATAAAAATATGAAAATGACTCAAGGAACAAAGATGGAAATGAAAGACATGACATTTCAAGCAAAGTATTGTTGGAAAAATTCTAGATGCTATCGTAGAGTTCAGCAATACTTAATTATGTAATTGAAGATACTTAAATGAGAAGTTGTATCTTTCTTAGGGTAAAATATTTGGTTTTCACGACTAATCCCAACTTGTCAATGGGTCCCAGAGTATTTAGCATTTCAAGAACAGTCAATGGTGCTTGTATGTGGCCTGAGTGAACATGAAATCAGAATCTAATTTATTCACTGGGTCATTTGACCTCTGTGAGCCTCAGTCCGTCCATCTGGGATTTGATACTATCTGTCATCAAGTTAGGAGGATCAAAAAAGTCAACGTACACAAGGCACTTGGCACCGAGCTCAACACATATGATCTCCTTTCCTTGCCCAAATGCCAGCTGGCTGGCAGATCCCATTAAACAAAGAAAGGAGGCCGTGTCCTCTTTTTTCCAGACAGCTGGTAATCCAGACATCACCGGCCTTCACCACACAGTGCTGACTTATTCTTGCCACAGCGAGGTCTATAAAATGTGCCCTGCCAGTTCTCGCCATGGGTTGAATTCAAGACCACGCAATAATTGAATTGCTTTCTCTCTATTGCCTCTCATTTTATGAAGCTGGATTGACATAAAGTAGTCATTTTGGAATGATTTGAACATTTCATGGACCTGAAAGATTTCACACATTTTCTTTAATAATAACAATGTTTTGCATCATTTAACCCCCACAATGAACTTTTGGTGTATGTGGTATTATTAGCTTATCTAATATTATCTGGGAAGAAAGTGCCAGTCTGGATTTAAATCCATATTTCCTGAGTTGAAAGTTAGTGCTCACAACCCACAGAAATAAGAGGGAGAGGGAGAGGGAGGAAGAGAGTGAGCTCGTGTACACATCGTGAACAAAGACCAACAAATCCCATCTACTTTTCACTTCACCTAACTGAAGGGTCAAGATAGAGGATACAATATATTGCGGAACACTTGAATTATACATTTATTTTCAAATTGAAAGCCTGGATTTCCTCTTGTGTTATTCATATGGATTCTCTTGTATATCATTCAAGTACTGCTTATATTGGATTCATATTGAATAGGCAGGATTTTAAAAGTATTTAAATTCTATCTAAACTATCTAACCAGGTGTTTCTGGTCTCCTTTAGCTTAAAAGAAAGACCAAGTAAGCAGGCTTACATGTAAAATACACGTAAGAGTGTCCAGTACACACTGTGATCGATATGGCATATTATTATAATTTAGTCTGCAGTCAAACACTAGATTCTAATTCCGACTCCATTCTCTATTGGTTGAGACCTTCAGCAATTTAGTTTCCTCAGTTACCACATCTATAAAATTGTAATATTAATATCTGAGTCATAGGGCAATAATAATTCCTTCAAAGAGGTCCTATTTCACAGAAGCCCTAGACATACATTAGCTATCATCATCGCCTAATTTCTCCACGACCCTGGATTGGAATTGATGGATGGCAGATCATTATTACTGGAATCATGTTGCTCACTGTGTGGCCATTGCTTGTTGCCTTTGAGTGGGCTCTGACTCATGGTGGGCCTAAGTCCCATAGAATGAAACGTTGGCCAGTCTTGCGCTAGCTTCAAAAGTGTGTGTTTGAGTCTATTGTTTTGGCGACTCTGTCAGTCTACCTTATTGTGATTTCCCCTCTTTTTCACTGACCCTCTATTTAATTATCACGGTGCTCTTCTATGATGATTCTTCTTCTTGGATATGTGTCCAAACTAAGAGAGTTTAAGTCCCGTTATCCGTTATCCATGCTTCTAAGTAGCTTTCTGGCTGTATCTGGCTATAAACTCTCCAAACTCATTGCCCCTTAGTCATTCCTGGTTCATGGTGACACAGTCTAACAGCATAGAACCACCCTTGATGGTGTCTAAGGAGATAAATATTTCCGGGAGTAGAAAGCCTCATCTTTCTCCAGTAGAGAAACTGGGGGTTTTGAACTGCTGACCTGTGGTTAGCAATCCCGTCTGTAACCCACTATGCCACCAGGGCTGCTAGCAGTTTTTGCTTTATTTTCTTTTAGTGAAGACATTTCTTCAACTGACATAGGATACCAAAGTAAAAGCAGACTCACTGCCATGGAGTTATTCTGACTCACAGAGACGCTATAGGACAGGGTAGAACTGCCCTTGTGGGGTCTTAAGACTGTAACTCTTTATGGCAGTAGGTCTGGTCTTTCTTCCGCAGAGCAGCTGGAGGTTTCAAACTGCTGGCCTTGAGGTTAGCAGTCCACCATGTGACCACCATGCCACCAGGGCTCCTGAAATAGGATGCACAAGTCTACTGTACATGAAGCAAATAGAAACCAACTCTGTTCCCATAATTGGTGGTGAGGATGCCTTTTTCTTGCCTCCCCCAAGGATATCTTAATATAGAACAGATTTCAGGAACTGTATTTCATTCAGAATGTTATGCAGTTCTGGGCAACTTCAAGGTGTCCAGAGAACTGAACTATGGGGTGGTGAAGCAAGAGCTTAAAGAGTATGTGATCTCTTAGGCGCTTGAGGTTGATGACTAAGATAGGATCAAGACTCTGCTATTTGTTCCCTGAGTAATTCCGTCTCTCCAGGCCTCTATTGTTTCCTCGGTTATAAAATGGACATTATAGTATTAATTAATTGTAGAACTGTATTGGGTAAATAAATGTCCAGTGGAACTATCTTTATGATCACAGACATACATATGCCCTCATATGACTGATATCTCAAAATCTAGAATCAGAAGTTCTTCCAAGAGCATTTCAGCTTTATTAAAGGTTTTTAATAAAATGAAGTTAGTTTTGAATAGAAAAGTTACTTTCAAAGAGTGAACTTATTTTTAAGGAGGAATATTATTTTTGAAAGAAACAACCTCTACTTCATCTTTTTGGTAGATATAGGAAAATATTCAGTTATGTATTAATGCCTCTCACTTGATGTAGCAATATGAATTAAAAAATAACACACTTATATAGAATAGTAGATAGACATGGATCTTGCTAACAGTTTTAAATTAAATTTATCGCAATGTTCAACAGTGTCCATCAGTATTTCTACAATCTCAGCCCTTAAATGGCAGCTTCTGAATATTTAAAATTATTTATCTTTCAATCTAATTAGATGTCAGTTGTCATGAAATCACCATGACATTAAGTAAAGTGAAAAGAGTTATGAATTTTTTATCTCAAGGATATGAGGCAACATGAAATAAAAACCTACAAACTAGAAAGGCTAAATTCCTCAGAGATCAAATTAAAATGGTAGAATACCTTACTCTCTTTCATATTGGAAAATATTTTCAGTAGTATTTTTTATTCATAAATCATTTTACTGGGTGCTCTTACATCTCTCATAATAATCTATACATAAATTGTATAAACACATTTGTACATATGTTGCCATCATCATTTTCAAAGCATCTTCTTTCTGCTTGAGCCCTGGATATTAGATCCTTTTTTTCCCCTCCCTTACCCACTTTCCCACCCTCATGGACTGCTGATAAATTATGAATTATTATTAATACTTGAATATCTAGACCATCCACTGTCTCCCTTCACCCACATTTTTGTTATTTGCCCCCCTGGGGTGGGATTATTCTTTGATCATTGTATCAGTTTCCCATTTCTGCCCTTTCTACCCCTACCTTCCCCCTCCCCTCATGGTATTGCTACTCTCATTACTGTTCCTGAGGGATATATCAGTTTTGGATTCCGTGTCGAGGGCTCTTATCTGTACGAGCATACAGACTCCGGTCTAGCCGGATTTGTAAGGAAGAACTGGGATCATGAGAGTGGAGGGAGGAAACATTAAAGATCTAGAGGAATGTTGTGTGTTCCCTTGGTGCAATGCTGTGCCCTGACTGATTCTTTCCTTCCTTGTGACCCTTCTGTGAGGGAATGTCCAATTGTCTACAGATGGGCTTTGGGTCTCCATTCCAAGCCCTCTGTTTGCATAAAAAATGATTGGGAGCTTTCTCTGGGGTCTTCTGATGCCCAATACCTGATCCCATTTATACCTCATGCTCACACAGGTTGGTGTGCTTATTCCATGTGGGCTTTGTTGCTTCTCTGCTAGAGGGTTGCATGTTCAACTTCAAGCCTTTCGGAGTCCAGATGCTATATCTTGTCATTTCCAGGCCCCATCAGTTTTATTCACCACATAGGTGCATGAGCTAATGAAACCATTTTGTCTTCAGCAATCATGTCAGGAAGGAGAGCATCACAGAATGCCAGATTATTAGAACAAAGCGTTCTTCACTGAGGAGGACTTGAGTAGAGACCCAATGTATATCTGTGACCTAGATACTTAACCTATAAATATATTTACATAGATCGATCTCCCTATTAATATATTTATATATGTGCATGCTTATATTTTGCCTCTATAAATGTCTTTTGCCACCTGGTTCTTTCCTCTATTTCTTTTTACTTTCCTCCTGTCTCACTCTCATATTAGACCTTTATTCGACTCTCACTACTTTCAGCTACACTGGACTTGATCCAATCCCACCAGCATTCTTCACCCTCCTCACCATCAATTTTTAGATCTCTTGCTGTTCCCTTGTCTCTGGGTTGGTTGGTTCCCCTTGTCTCCTCCCGTGTGCCCTGGAGCCATCAGCCGTGTTGTGTTCTCTTTGGGGTTGGTACAGTAGTATTTTTAAAGTAGAAAAATATTTCTTTAAAAAAATATTTCTGTTCATATATTTCATACTATTTTCATTTTTTAGTGCTCTACATTTCTTGAGATTTAAATGCAAATTAAGTTTTATTTGATGTTTCACCTAACAATCTAGCCTGAAAGTGTGCCCAATATGTAACCATAATACAAATGTATAAGAGGACTCAGAAATGATGCATATAGATGATGAAAACTTTGATATGCACCATGTTAGGTGGTGAGTGCTATTCAGTTTTGTGAGTCCTTTTCCCTTTTGGAAAAAACCTGCCAAAAATTTACCCTCTACCCTAAGAGCTGTTTTATAGGCACTCTGCCTAACAAGATAAGTCTTTGAGGGTTGGCAAGGGATTATCAACCTGGGGAAGAATACTCATTCAAATGATAGATATTAAAGCAAACTGATACAAAATGCTACTACTCTTACTTCTGTATTCGTGTATCTTATTTTAACTTTGGTAAAATTATATGCAACAAAACACACATACACTCCATCATTTTTTTAGGTACAGATCAAAGCCTCTGGTTACACTATTCACAGTGTGTCCACATTATTATCATCTCTCCCTTTACTGGTCCTCCGCCATTGACAGAAAATGATTGTTATTCTCTCAGTACTTGGATACATGGCTAACCTGCCAAGTTGAAAGACGCGTGACTGGGACCCCTGGCAGTGTTTGCCTCCACGTAGCTCAGATCCGGCCCCATATCTCTAACGCCATAGGGAATCAGATGATCTAATATTTACCAGTGAGCATTAGATGTGTGACCTAAACTTTGTCAATCTGATCAACTGTAGATACTTTATAGATATACAGCACTGCATTACAGAAATAGCTCAGCCCTTCAGAGTGAAAACGATTCATTTCTGAACACTCATTCCAAATCCCATGAAAAAGAATAATAACAGAAATTTAATAAGGAACTTAAGTAAATAAGCCAAATACAAAGCAAGGACCTTGATGGTTTCTCTAGTAACTTTAAGGTGGTCCCTCAAGGTCCCTATGTAACTGGTATTGTTAACACTTAATGGACGAAATGCAACAACAACAACAACAACAACAAAAAAGACCAAGGTCCACTAAGCACCTAAAATAATCAGTAGTTTCATGTTTTGTTTTGTTTTTAAGTTGATATCTGCTATCTAGTTGAATATCCATCTGTCTGTAAGCTTCATGGGATTTTATAATATGAAAAGTTTCTTTTTCAGTTGACAGGATGGCTTTCATAAAATTTAGGTATTCATATTCTGATTGATAGATGGTATCTGTCAACAAATGTTGGCTCATTTAGAGATAGGATCTTTATCTCTGAATATTTTTTAATTTGTTCATGGACTTCGGTTTTAATACACAAACCCTTTAGAACCAACCAGCTGAATGCCCAAAGTCTTGGATTGATAACAACTATGAGAAACAAATAATATGAAACGAAGTCTATGGAATGGGACATCACACCTGTGACCATAGGTGAAGCCACAGGGACAGCTAGTTGTGATTGTTCAGTTGATTCTCACTCATAGTAATCCAATGCATTGTGGGCTCTATAGGATTGTCTAGCCTGTGACGTTTCCAGAGCAAATTTCCTGGTCTGTTTCCCCAGGGTTGTTAACATAGGTTTGAACAAGCAACCTTTCAGACAGGAGTCCAGCACTTAACCACTGTGTCCCTTCGGAGTCAGCTACAGTGGTATGCTCACTGGGACACATAGTCTGTTGGCCCTTACATAGCCCTACGTTCACATTGAGGCTTATTTCCAGCTCACAGTTTCAGTTTACACAAATAGGCTACTAAACACAAGGTATAATAAGCAGTTGAGGGTAAATTGTTCCTCATGATCCTTTGGAAATTACAAACTTGGTACCACTAGTATTGTTGTTTTTTAAAGGCACATTTTATTAAAGTTGACTTGAGTTTATTCTATCAGAATTTGTTTTTTTCCTATTGTTTTTGTTCTGTTTTCTTCCATAAAACACAGGCCACTGGATTTCTTGAAAGAAGCATCTTGTAGTTTCTAAGTCAACTCTCGTGAAAAGCATTTATGCTGCTTCTGCTGGGACAGCAGAGGGAAATAGTGTGCTACTTTTTTCCTCAATGCTGCCAGAATTATAGCTAGGTAAACACAGGTTTAATGTTTAGCCTATAATTGTAAACAAATTCTATGAGTCTGTAAGACACTGTCCTCAGGAATTCAGGTTTAGATAATGAGTATTAATGAAAGAATACAGAATGCTAGGAATTTCCCCTTTGCTCTAATATCCAAATTCTAATTAACACATACTTTCCATTTTGAGAAAGGAACTTGGAAGTCAAGGAATTTTTCAAGCAATATATGAGTAGATTCACCAACTATTCTTTTCAATATTTAAGACAGTTTTGTGCAATTATTTTGATTGAGTACATTCTGTCCCACAATGATTTCCAGA
The DNA here is from genome assembly GCF_050624435.1 of Tenrec ecaudatus. NCBI lineage: Eukaryota > Metazoa > Chordata > Mammalia > Afrosoricida > Tenrecidae > Tenrec > Tenrec ecaudatus. Next base: position 137,229,573 of record NC_134532.1, read on the forward strand.
TGCAAAAAGAGCAGCTACCATTTTTGGTTCATTATGATTGCCATTGATGTTCTTTTCCAATATCCCTTCGGATGTTAGCTGACCTTGAACATCTGTTGGGTGACATTTAATTACTTGCTCATGAAAGTTCCACCGGAATGGCTAACACGCGGCAACAGGCTTACAATTCTTATTAGAGCTCGCTGTAGACCAGCACCACCACCACAACTAGAAAAACGAGGAGCTCCATTTATCTGGAGACAGAGAAACATGGGGAGAAAGCATCCAAGGTGAGTGTGCTGTAAGAAACAGGAAGATCGTTGGTGCTTGGGAACTCTAGATGGATTGAGTATGGAATTGGTGGAGGAAGTGGAGGCAGGGCAATATTTTGCTTGCTGTGTATATGGAACAAGAGTATTCTGTACTATTTGCAGAAAGCGATTGTTCAGGGAAGGTTGGGTGCGGGGTGGCGAGGGCAGTCAGGGTATGCATCTGCAGCAGTTGCGATTATCTGAGCAACGAAAGAGGTTTGGAAAGCATATTTGGAGGTAGCTATTTTGCCATGGAAAGAAACATTGAGAATGGCTACATGTCTCTTTTTGAGAGGCAACATCGCACAGGAGTTGCAGAGGGGCTCTGAAATCAGATTCGAATTCGAATTCCCTCACTAGTTACCACTGCGTCTTATCTACTCTGTTTGCCGCTTCCATCACCTCATCTGTAGAGCATCCCCCCAGGGAAATGCAGAACCTGTTTTAAAAATGAATGCAGTATGCAAACAGCTCAGGCGTAACTGAGTCACCTATCACATTGTCTACACATTCAAATCAAACAAAGGGTCTTAGGAATAAGAATCGTCTCGACAAGTAAATGGTGCTGGTCCTTCATTTTTAAATGTAGACATATCTAGCCGATGAGAAACAGCAATGGTTACCTAGGAATCCAAGCTGAGCAGAGGTCTTGAAAGAAGACGGCACATCATTGAGAATGTTCTACCTTGCAGTTACAGAACTTGATTTCCATAAGGGATGATATTCACCATGTAAGCATGGCAGTTTTGATGGAATTGCGAAGAGCTTCTTCAGGTTGGATAATTGCAAATAGCTGGCCTTTAGGGCAGTGCTTCTCAACCTGTGGGTCACGACCCCTTTTGGGGGTCAAACGACCCTTTCACAGGGGTCTCCAAATACGTAACAGTGTCAAAATTACAGTGATGAAGCAGCAACGAAAATAATTTGATGACTGGTGGGGTCAGCACGACATGAGGAACTGTATGAAGGTCGCGGCATTAGGACGGTTGAGAGCCACTGCTTGAGAGGGAGCAGGTTTCTCCTGAGCCATGGAGGGACAACCTGCTGCTTCCCCACCCCCATGAGTTACTCCTGGAAACCACCTTTGTCTTCGGGTGTAATGAGTGCTTGCTCACGCAGACCCCAGCACGCTGTTTCATTGTGCCTCTTTTACTTTGAGTCTTCCAGCTCCTCTTGTCCTGATGCCACACTGCCTCCTGGCTGGATGCCACTGGGAGGAAAACACGGGCCGTGGGACGGCAAGACAGCAGTATGAGAAACAAGGGCTCGCCACATGTTTTCAATCAGAGCATGATGCTGTAAACATAAATGATGCTTTTTCCCAATTAGAGGGGACATTTCCCCCCCCCCTTGATGACTGTTATTTCAGAATTAAAAGGCATGAGTCAGCTAGCTGGGTCAACTCAAATTGTAGATGGGTCAGCTGAAAGAAACAGCTTGGACAAGCAATATAAATGCAGAGAGAAAGAATGTGAGATGTCTGGAGATAGGATGCTCTTTTGAGTTTATGCTAGGGGCTTGATCTACAGCGAGGTGAATTTTTAAAACTCACTGAAACTTAACTCGTGAAACTACTTTCAAGGATCAGTATTACATTTATAAATGCGTGTGCTATAGCCTTGTGGGACAATAGCCCATACTGGTTCTGTGTATGTAGCAGTGGCTTCCATACACATAAATATTTTCTTCCTCTCATTGGCATTTGAGATTGGGACTTTCCCCCTACATGCCAGAACTGTCCTCCTTGAGTTTTAAAGTACAAATGAAAGACCTAGGAATGTTGATAAAAAAAACATTCCAAAGGCCTAGGATCAGGTGTATTAGTCTGGCATTCTTTTTTGTTTAAATCATTTAATTGGGGGGTCGTACAACTCATCCCAATCCATACATACATACATTGTGTCAAGCACATTTGTACATCTGTTGCCATCATCATTCTCAAAACATTTGCTTTCTACTTGAGCCCTTGATATCAGCTCCTCACTTTCCCCCCTCCCTCCCCGCTACCCCTTCCATGAACCCTTGATAATTTATAAATTATTATTATTTTGTCATATCTTATACTGTCTGACGTCTCCCTTCACCCACTTTTCTGTTTTCCATCTCCCAAGGAGGAGGTGATATGTAGATCCTTGTAATCAGTTTCCCCTTTCTACTCCACCTTCCCTCCACTCTCCCGGTATTCGCTACTCTCACCACTGGTCCTGAAGGGATCATCTGTCCTGGATTCCCTGTGTTTCCAGTTCCTATCTGTACCAGTGTACATCCTCTCTTCTAGTCATATTTGTAAGGTAGAATTGGTATCATGATAGTGAGGGAGAGGGGAAGGAAGCATTTAAGAACTAGAAGAAAGTTGGATATTTCATTGTTGCTACACGGCACCCTGCCTGGCCCGTCTTCTCCCTGCAACCCTTCTGTAAGGGGGTGTCCAGTTGTAGTCAAGCATGCTTAACCAGCTCAGTTGTGAGCCAGAGGGTTTTCAACAGACACGTGCCATGCAATACCCACGAACAGCATTTCCTTCTGTGAATCAGAGGATCGCCATGAGCGACCGACGGCCAACAACAACTAAGAGCATGAATGACAGCCACTAGCAACAATAACCAGTTCTGCAAAAAGGCTACTGCGGCCAATCTGTCAGCCCGTTTTGAAAAGCAAGAGGGTGAAACAGTGAGTTCTTCCCTTGGCATTACCCCAGGGTCTCTCATTATTATCAGCTCCTCAGAATCCCTATCTTTCTCTCTTCTAACACATTCAAAACCATTAGGTGAACCACTAACCAAAGTAAAGTGTCAGAAATAGGAAAGGCAACATCACATTACAGATACTAAAACCAAACTCATTGTCACTGGCTTGATTCTGGCTAATAAGATCCTATAGGGCAGAGTAGAACTGCCCCTGTGGGTTTCTAAGACCATAACTCTTCACGGGAGTAGAAAGCCTCATCTTCCTCCTGCAGAGCAGGCTGCTGGTTTCATACTGCTGACCTCACAGGCAGCAGCTCAATGCATAACCACTACACAACCAAGGCTCCTTTATATCTGGACAAATAAAAAAACAAACTTACTGCCATTAAATCATCGTGACCTTATCAGAGAGTCCAACTGACCCTGTGAGTTTCTGAGACTGTGGCTCTTTACAGGGGAAGAAAGCCCTGTCTTTCTGCCAGGGAGCGGTTGGTGATTTCTTATCCAACGACTTTATGGTTAACAGCCCAACGGGTAACGCCGACACCACCAGGGATCCTTTATATACACACGAAACAACACAAATGTGCAGGTACATTCTTCAGATTCGCCTAACATTGAATATTGGATTGTACCTACTGCTATTGAAGGGGCTGGAGATAACATAGATTAAATGAACTATTCCGAGTTTCTCTTGCTAATTCTCCTAAAAAAAATCACCAATACCCTTGACTGATGACATCCTTAAGGAACATCCTGATAGTTTTATGAATTTCAAATTTCTTAAATTATTTTATCATGCAGCATTTCCTCCAGAAAATAAAGCCTATGTAAAACTTGGCATACTCCTTAATAATTCTTTGAGCTTTGGCCAAAAGCATTCACCAAGGCGCGGAGAAAGTGAAAATGAGCAAAGCAATAGCAGCCTGGGTGGGAGTTGTTGAGCAGCACTTTGATGGACTCCTTGTCTCACAGATGGAGAACTCTGTCCGAAGAGAATGCCACAATAGATCCAAAACTGCCCTGGTCTAAATATCACCATCGAGTCTGATCCTTCCCCGTTCTTTTTGGCAGTCGTAGAAAATGCTGTTAACTCCAGAACCATCTTTACACAGTGAAACAAAGGGTGTTATTAATCACCTTATGGAAGTCATTAAGTTCGTACTGAATACAAGTAGAGCACAACAAACCCTCATTAGACTTTTATGTGAGAAGACAGAGCACGATCATGTAATCTCCTCTCGGTCCTGAGGAGTTCATATTCATCAGCCTTACACCAGACACAATGCAAACACAAGTCCTTCAAAAACAAAGGAAAAGTAGACCAAGCATTCACACGTTATCACAATCTCTGCTTTCCATTGGGAAGAGAGAAAAACATGTTTGAGATCCATCAAAGTCAAAGAGGTGAAATTTAATTCTGATATCTAGATATTTTACTCGTGAAGAGTTCATCTGATTGCTCATCCGTTCAGTGGTTCCTAACTGGGGCTGTGTCACTCCTTACAGGCATGGTTGCAGTTTGGAACAATGTGGAATTATTTGTTTGCTTGCTTGTTTTATAATGTTAAATCGAGGAAGGTATTAGCATTGAATAGGCAAGGGCTGGGAAGTCAACTTTTTCCAATTAAAGGATCAAAAAAGTGTTGTTTCTGACCAAATGCCCAAGTCCCTTCTTTGTGGAGGCATTGATCCTCCTCTGGCATCCGTCTGATGATCACAGCTTCTTAGTCTGGGCTCCCTTGTCTGCTGCCAGGAGTCATGCTGGTTCCACACGTCTTTTTGTCTCTATCCTTTAAAGAACACTGGTTTCTCATTCTGTCCACAGTGAAACTGTAACCCGAAATCAGAGGGCAATCAATATACCTGTTCTTCCGGGTTTGATGGTTCTCCTTTTAGGGGCAGGTGAGGAGGAGTTGAGTGGCGGGTATTCTTGAGAGCTCACTCGCCAGATTGTGCACAGGAAATCTTGAGAGTGATGGAAAGGGATCTTTCTTGCATTTGTTCTGTTCCATCTGCCATTATTCCTTATTATCTCATTCTTTTCTTTATCAATTCATTCACATAATATAAATAAGCACCTGCTACTGACAATATACCGTATATACTCAATTATAAGCCGACCCGAGTGTAAGCCAAGGTACCTAATTATTACCTGGGAAACCAGAAAAACTGATTGACTCGAGTATAAACCTACGGTGGAAAATGCAGAAGCTATTGGTGAGTTTCAATAATCAAAACAAATTAAAATAAAATTACTAAAAATGAGACATCAGTGGGGTAATGTATTTAAATATTTTTAAACAAGACATTGAAAAAGAACTTTCATGGTAATGCCCCTCACCCCCCTCCACCCCTCACCTCCTGTGACTTGTTAGCAAGGAGAAAGGAGGGAGTCCGTGCGGGTAGGGGATGCAGGATGTGAATTAACACAGAGACCAGAGAAGAGAGACTGAGCGCAGCCACAGACACATCCTTACCAGTTCAGCTGCGGCTTAAGTGAATCACTATAGATGTTTCTGCGAATTGGAGCTGTCCATGTCATAGGATGGCTCTGATTGGTTAGATGTGAGTAAACAAACATTCCAAGCCCTGCAGTGTCAGTGGGGCTTTGAATGAACAATGGAGAAAAGGGAATCACCTGCTAGACCCGTTAACTAGGGGGGTGGGGGGTAGCGAGATGTTACACCTCCTCGCTGGGGTACCACTGACCCCTGTATAAGCTGAAACCCAGTTTTTCAGCACATATTTTGTGCTGAAAAACTCAGCTTATACACGAGTATATACGGTAGTTTTAAGCCCCATGGAGGATGGTCACATAGAATGATTATCAGATTTCCATCATTTGACAGATTTATTCTCTCTGAACTTTCTTAAGAAAAATGATGAGGCTGTTTGTGCCTGTACTGATTTACAATCTCTAAGAGACCCCAAAGAGCAGCTGTATTCATCCAAAAAGAAATTTGCTGGATAAGAGTGGGTTTGGGATCTCTTATCAGATCTGGTTCCCATGCAACAAACTCATCTCTTTTCCCAACCTTATCCTTCTGCCAGATCTAGCAAAGAATCTTTCCTCCACAAAATCATGGTACTCCTATTTGTTAAAATACTATCATTCACAATCTATATACAACACAACAGCACAGTTTGATTACTTCTTCTGTACTAGGAAAATCTTTCAATATCTGTATCTACATCTATACCAACCTTTGATCATTTAGTCTTTAAATGCTTACTATGGTACTATTAATGGTGAGAAAACTGATACTTAAAAAGTTCAAATAACTTTCAAATAAGTCATACATCTTGTATGTGGATTTCCATAGTTGATCCCATTGATTATCTTCGTAACATACAATAGTTAAAACTGCTCATCAGGAAAAAGAAGGCTATCTATCTATTCCTAGGAAGATTTACAGTCTTGGAAACCCCCGAGAGAAGTTCTGCTCTGTCCTACACGTAGTCCTGAGTCAGAATCAACTGGATGTCTGGGAGTTTGTTTCGTTGAGGGGGAAGAAGGACTTGTAATTAAAATTGCCGTTCTGTGATTTCTGGAAAGTTTCACATGATTTACTCTTAAATTTATTTTAGCGTATGTAATTTACTTTCTCAGCACTTTGACAAAATTCACGAGTGTTTGAGAACACAAATCATACCTTTTAAGTTTCTGTTACAAATAAATAAAAAAAATGGTTTGAAATATTTTAGGAGGCTTTATTACCTTATACAAACCCACAAAGCAGATACTCCAAATACCACTAGGTAGTTCTCTGTGATTTTCCAATGCTCATAGGCCTTTGAAGTTCCACGGATTTGCCAGACTGTGTTAATAAGAACACTGCACATCACTCCAGACAGGCCGACGATCGAAAGCTAGTGTGAATGACATAAGTGTTGCTTTCATCCCGGTCAGAGGATGGTGGGAGACAATATGAGAAGAGTGGGAGGGGAGACATGCCAGGATAAAGAAATGCTCTCCAGCAACAGGAAGTGAAAGGGAGAACACTTCCCTGGACCCAAAAGAAAAAGCTTTTCATCGGTTTTGCCAAGCAAACACCCTGGCTGGCTTTTCGAATCAGTTCAGTCCAGTTTGAAAACAACGCAGAAGAACCAGTGGGCAGCGGTGTCTTATCCAACTGTCACACCAACTCCAGTCACAAGCCCACACCTGCAGGTGGCCAGGAGGTGGCGAGACATGGAGGCCTGGATCCAATTTCAGATGATCAAGAAAATTCGAGTAAATTTAATAAACTCAGAGGTTAATTAAATGAATCAGGAAAGTTAAAGTTACCTACTCTGGTGTTTCTTCTTAACTTGTCTGGCCCCGGCACGAAGTAGAAACGCCAGGTTGACAAGAAGAAACAAACACACACGGTGATTTATGTTTTACCTTCTTAGCTCTCTCTCATCTCAAGTGATTGGGAGCCTGAGAGACGTGGCTCCCATGGGGCACAGGGCACACAGAAAGGGTGGGGCCAGCACCACTTTGGAGCCCTCCAAATGACAGGCGCCCTGGTGCAGTGGTTGAAGAACTGGGCCACTAACCCAAAGGTCAGCAGTTTGCGTATAGCAGCTGCTCTGTGGAGGAAGATGCAGCTTGTCCACTCTTGTCAAATCTTACCACCTTGGAAGCCCAGAGGGACAGTTCTGCTCCACCCTGCAGGGTCACTATGAAGCAGAACCTACTCAGGACAGTGAGGGCCAAGGTTTTCTGTTCTGTTGTTATAATTTTTTTTTCCTGCTAGGGTGTCTGCCATGATTGTTACCAAGACCTGAAATTCTCAAGTGATCAGATGCCATTTGTCTCCCCCAATCCTAGTGACATGGAGAGCAGAGCAAACACAGGAGTACCCCAATGCAAATGAGTGCACCCTTGTCTACTAGCTTGCTTAATGCTTTACACTGAAACCTTTGGCTTGCTTGATATTTCTTTTGGTATAAGGGATAAACTTTTTTTATAACCCACATGGTTTTTTTCATGTAGCAGTACTTCACATTGAATCATTGATCCTTTATCCATGTTGTGAAGTTCTGTATCTATGACACACTAATTACCCAGGGGAAATTCTAAGATCTTGAAATGAGAATGACATAGGAAGATGGAAGTAAATCCTATAGTGACATAACAAAAATGTTTTCTCCTGTCTTAAATGTAAAATAAAAATGAAAGGGAGAGATTATGGAAAGAAAAAACAAAACAAGAAAACTCAGAACACATATATTTTTCCTTAAATATGGGCTCTCTTCCAGCAGCTGCTCATTCTGATTTATAAGGTTCATGCATTAATTATTCTACTCAACTATATTAAATATTCCTCTGATCTCTCTGTACATTGCTGCTGATTCTAGAAGGAGGAACAATGTGAGTGTCAGTTTTGCTGGTTCAGCAGAATACTGAATTGCTATTCAATCCATGCATATCCCTTGCTACATTTTATGTTTGATTATATGGGCATGACTGGTCATGGATACTTTTAAGTGACATGAGGTTCAGCTCCTTGTGGTGCAGAATAATCAACACATTTTATTCTTTGTTCTTTTAATTTTGTTCATATGAAAACCAAGCCAGAACTTTCCATGTAAAAGCTTCTTAGGAAATACTTGAAATAATTCTGTCAATAATTTTCATTGACTTGACTATTCATTCATTTAGCAATTATTTGTGGAGAAACAGTTGTGTACCTGAACATGATTCCACTCAAATTTGAATGGAAATCATGCAAAAGGAAAATATATTTAAAATTTTATATTGATTAAGAATTTTACAAAACCCCTGATATGCAAACACTTCTTATAAGACTTGAGGAAATAGCATCAAGCTGTCTAGGGCAAGATCCCCAGTGCTGTGGTGGTTACACACTGATTTGCTAACTGCAAGGTCAGTACCTCAAAACTATCAGCCCCTTCATTGGGCTTGTAACCACAAGGTCAGTAGTTCAGACCCCCCAGCTGATCCATGGGAGAAAGACAGGGATAACTACTTCCATAAAAATGTACCATCTCCACATATGATTCTTATGATTTTTGTTATTTTTGTTTTATATCTTTCAAGTAAAATGTACTCATTTTTGTTTTGGGATAGAGGATCTGGTTATTTCAATCTTTGCATTTTTTTCTAAGGAGACCTGTTGGTGTAATAGCTACGAGTGGGGCTGCGATCTCTGAGCCTATCAGTTCCAGCCCACCAGCTGCTCTGCAGGAGAAGCTCGACCTCTCTCCTCCAATGAAGACTAACAGCGATGGAAACCCCTAAGTTCAGTTCAATCTGCCCTCTCACGCTTCTGAGTCACAAGGACTTGGTGGCAATGAGTTTGGTTTTAGAGTTCATTATTGTTTTAAGGTGCCGATTTAAGCAATTTACAAAGCCAAAGTAAAATGTTTCTGGAGTTGGCCGAGAGTCCTGAAAATATAGCTGTTGTATTATGGACTAAATAGGTGAAGACCCATTGGAGACAAATGATACTAAGTGGAGTGTATTCCTATTTGCATGGGTTACCAAGAAACATAGCGACCCTATCGGAACTAAGTAGAACTCACCCTGAGAGTTTCCAAGACTGGAAATTCCAAGATTAAACTCTTTAGGAGAGTAGAAAGCTTCATCTTCCTCCCTCACAGCAGATGGTGATTTTGAAACTACTGAGCTACCATTCCTATTTTTATCTCACCACGTCACCAGGGTCCCTTAACAAAGATACGTAAAATGCAAACAACCCATAAAAAATGAAATAGGTGAAATCACAACAGAACCACAGAAAGCACACAATAACAGAATATTATGAAGAAATATAGGTCAATACATTTGAAATCCTAGAAAAGGATTTAGAATCACACGACCTATTCAAACTCACAGAATCGAGGTAGACATTTTGAACATCATTTTTGAATACATTTTCTGAAGGGAGCACAGCCCTGATAATAAACCCAGACAACGGCATCACAAAAGAAAAATTATAAACCCATATGTCTCATGGATATCAGTATAGAAATTCTAAAAAAAAATCTTATCCAATCAAATCTGTGGGTTTATTTTTTAAAAATACATCATGACCACGTAGAACTCACCCCCAGTGTCATAGTGAGTTGTGTCCTTTGGTGAGAATGGAAGGCATTTTGGAGCAGAGACCCAAAGCCCATCTGTGGACAGTGGAACATCCCCTTTCAGAGGGGTCGCAGGGAGGGGATGAGTCAATCAGGGTGAAGTAGAGCACTAATGTGTCGCACAATATGCCTCTGATCCCTTTGATCACACCCCGTGATCATGACCCCAGCACTGCTTCCCAATCTAGACTAGACGGGAGCATGTACATAGGTATAGGCAAGAGATAAAACTCACTATAAATGTCTTTTGCCTTCTGGCTCTTTCCTCTATTTCCTTTTTACTTTCCTCTCGTCCCACCATCATGCTCGACCTTCATTCAGGTTTAGTAATTCTGCACTTCTACATTGCCACTAGGCATCCTATGCCCCTTCTTTCCATTGATTTTAGTTCACTTGTTGTTCCCTTTTCCCTGGGTTGGTCTCCCCCACCCCAACTCCACCCACGTCCACACCTTTCTCCCACCTCCCTTATCCCCTATTCCCCCAGAACCATTGTTCCCATTCTTTTCATCTCTGAATTATTTATCCCACCTATCTTATCTAGATAGACATGCAGATACATTAATAAGTGCAAAACCAAGTAAAGCCAAATAAAAAAACAAAGGCAGTCAAAACCAACAAACCACTAACAACAACTAGAAAAAACAAGAACAAAATAACAATAACAAAAAGAAAGTCACTGACAAAAGTGGAAAAGCCTATAAATAGTTCAAGGTCTGTTTATTGGCATTTGCGAGTGTTTTCCAGTTGAGTCTGATGGGGTGCCACACTCTGTCTCCCAAGTCTATCTTTGGTATTCCCCGGGGCTTTCATCACTCTGCTCCCCCTGCTGCTCTGCTGCATGTCCTCAGTGCCTCCCCCCAGTGTCCTGGGGCCAGATGGTGCACTATAGGCCTGTACATATGTAAATATATAATGAGAGGGGAATGGAACTATGTACTCATATCTATATGTTACAAATTAAGGTTGCAGATGGACATTGGGCCTTGACTCAAGTACTCCCTTAACACAAGAACACTTTGTTTTAACAATGTGACATTCTGTGATGCTCATCTTCCCCACATGACCGCTGAAGACAAAGCGGGTGCATATGCAAATGTGCTGAAGAAAGCTGCTAGTGCCAGGCTATCAAAAGATATAGCATCTGGGGTCTTAAAGGCTTGAAGATAAACAAGTGGCCATCTAGCTCAGAAGCAACAAAACCCACATGGATGAAGCACACTAACCTGTGTGATCATGATGTATTGATGGGATCAGGTATCAGGCATCTAAGACCCAGAATAAAACCATACTCAAGGTGTTTGACATGGAGTGGAGACCAAATGGCCATCTGTAGACAATTGGACATCCCCTCATAGAGGGGTCACAGGGAAGAGATGAGCCAATCAGGGTGTGGTTTAGCACCAATGATACACACAACTTTCCTCTAGTTCTTTGGTGCTTCCTTTCCCGCACTATCTTGATGACCTCAATTCTACTTACAAATCGGATTAGACCAGAGCATGAACACTGCTACAGATAAGAGACTGTAACACAGGGAATCCAAGATAAATAAATCTCTCAGAGCCAACAAGAAGATTAGAGATACCAGGAGGATTAGGGGAGGGTTATGGGAGAAAGGGGGAATCAATCACAAGGATCAACCTAGAACCCCCTCGCAGGGGGACGAAAAATGGAAAAGTGTGGGAGGGGTGACAGAGGACGATGTAAGATATGGAAAAGTAATCTATAACTTATCAAGAGTTTGTGTCGGAGGGTGGACAGGGGAGGGAGGGGGGAATAAATGGGGAGCTGATATCAGGGGCTCAAATGGGAAGAGAATTCTTTGAAATTGATGATGGCAGCATATGTGCAAATGTGCTTGACACACTGGTTGAATGTATGGTTTGTGATAAGACATGTAAGAGCCCCCAATGAAAGTATTTAAAAGAGAAAGAGAGAGAGAGAGAGAGAGACAGAGAGAGAGAGAGAACTCACAACACATGTAACCCACCAGGAACACGGATGGGAATAGAGATACCAAAAAGGGGAAAGAGGGAAAGTGGTGGGGGAGGGAGGGGGACAACAATCAAGAACAACGGAAACCAGACGGGAAGGGAGACAGCGGTTGGTGTGAGATTGGAAAATAATTAACAATCTACAATCTATCAGAGGGCCATGAAGGTTGGGGGTAGGAGGGAGGGAAAAAACGAGGAGGTGATCCCAAGGGCTCGATGGAAAGTAAATGTCTGGAAAAGAACGATGGAATATATGTATGAATATATTGGATACAATTGATGCATGGATTGTAACAAGAGTTTTAGGAGCCCCCAATAAAATAATTTAAAAAAAGAAGAAAAAGGCTATATGATAAAATGCATATAGCATTCTCACAAACTCTCCAAATTCTAGTCAATGCAAAGGATCCTTTTTAAAACAACAATAAAAGTGAGAACTTGTAGCCACATTACGAAAAAAGAAAATATGTGTCAATTTTGCTGCCAAGGGTTAGTCTTTACATAAACTTAGAAAAAAAAAGCAAATATTTCTTAAAGCTACAAAATAACCCCTCTTAACATATTGGTATGTTCTGATAAGCGTTATCAGTCATATGAAACGACATTCTTCAAGAGAATAAGAGTTATAAGAGAGACAGCTTCCAGTTTTTTGTACTTATCATCGAAATATTCAAAGCATGCTGATCTTAAAATAGCCTAGCAGCAGAGAGTATACAAAAATCCCTTTTTACTGATTCTGACATGCTGTAGTAATATTCTTGGAAATTCCCCAAAAGTTCAATAAACTTATAATAACAAAATATGGCAATAATTTCAGAATAACAATTTCTTGGTTATTAAAATTATTTGGAAGTCATGATTGTATTAACTTGAGTTGTTTACTAGAATTTATATTTATAAGAATTTCTTGATTATTAAATTATAATGAGCTTAGTTGCTTAATGTGGGCTTTATAAAACGTATGGTTTAGCTTCTGTGGTCATGTAGTGGGGCCATGGACATGCAAGCCTTAGGTAGATGCTGGGATCAGGTATAAATTCTGCCCTAGTCAAAATAATGTAGGTGTTTAGAAAACAAGAATCTTACTAGAAGTTAGAAGTTTGCATTTGAGAGATAATTTTGCTTGGTAGCTGACTCCTAGGGGAACTATAGGCAGTCCATGACCTGAACTTACCTTCCAGCGGCCAAACTCTACCCACTTCATTTCCTTAGGAGAGCCATTGGGTTCAAGCTCAAGGGGGCAGATACCTTGAGCAGACTTGCTGAAAATGTTTCGACTCCCTGTCTCCCATGCGGACTCAGATGCTGCCATCTGCTTCCACTCCCCCTGCCAAGTCTCACAGCCCAGTGGTCCACTAAAGAATCCCATGCCTGTCTGGATTTTGTGGCTTCCAGGGGACACACCTGCCTTCCATGTGGCTTCTCACCAAACAACTTAGACGTACTTGATGGGCTCTTGAAGTGAAAGTCCAAAATGGCATGGGGATGGCTTCCTGAGTTGACTCTGTACACTGCTTTATGAAGAGTTAACAGTTTGAACACAAGAGTTGAAATGAAGAATTCTAAAAGCTGATGATACTGTCTGAAGTCAACTCCACACTGTGAAAGTTTAATCTCTGTTTGTCCAAACTCGAATCCAAAGTGTAACTGTGTTAATATCATGTCAGCAACTGTTGAGGCGTGTCTCCACACCCCGCCGCAGACCAGAGGGTCAGGAATGCGTGGATAATAACAGAGGCACCCAGCCTCTGCCACCTACCCTTGTCCCTGACTAACCACCTGACTCCCTACGCAGACAAACAGGAGGGATGTCTTGAGGTCACGAGAGGCGGATCTGCCCCCGTCCTGAGATATAAATCATAATTATTCTCTTGCCCGGCAATGAAAGGAGATTCCGGAGATTAAGGATTTCAGAGTTACGCTTAAAGGCTAGGATAAAGTGATACAGCTGAAGGAGGGAAAGGTGGACAAAGGAAATCAATATGCTAAGGAAACTAAGGGCACCTACTTCATGTGTAACCGAAGGCTAGCTGTCTACCTGAACTAAGAGAGCTTAAAGGCACAGAGGGAAATATGTTTGAACAGATGGACACGACATGGAGGTCAGCACCTATAATCTCTGCCTTTAAACCTCTTTGCATGTTGCAGGAAGCTCATTACCAAAAGGAAAAAAAAACATTGCATTCAAGGCCACTTTTAACTGTTTACACCAACTCTAGTTCATCACATAAGTAAAGCAGCTTCTATAATTTTTCGTGGAAATTGTCCATGGGTATCCACAAACACTACAATCATCGTGGTAATATCTTTTGGCCAGGGTTTTCAAAGTAACAATATTACAGGCCCCCATCACCTCCTCTCAGTTCCACTAATAAAGTCATATGTCCAACCCTTCTGAAAAAGCAGTCAAACTTTGATTGATGGCAACAGAAAAGTCCAATGAGTACAGGTTCCAATAAGAAAAGGCCAATTTTCCATCTCCAGGTCCACAGCTGTCAAAGGCAACTGCTGCTCTTACTTCTCAACTCGCGTAGTAAAATTGGTTGCTTATGTCCACTCTCATGTTCATGTGCTCGTCGCCATCCAGCCAGTGCTGACTCATAGCGACCCTCCGTGGGCTTCTAAGACTGCAACTATTTATGGGAGTAGAAAGCCCAGTCGTACTCCCTCAGAGCTGCTGGTGGTTTCAAACCGCTGACCATGCGGACCACAGCACGGCACCTAGCCACTACACCAGCAAGGCTCCCTAGTGCTCATATTCAGAATCTGAAAACAAGAGACTTGGTGAGATCGTCCTTAGGGCTGCAGAATGGTTGACATTTTAGCTTAGAGGGTCAGTATCTTTGCTTGGACTGACATAATTCAAAAGCAGGACTGATGAGTTTGATAGTGTGTGCTTTGGTTCATGTTTTGAATATATTTCATATGTATTGCATCTAACTTTGCTTTATTAGGCTTCACAGTCCATTCAGATGGGGCCAATTTAAATAAAATCAAGATACTCTTCTGTATTAATTTCATTAGTCCCAGCAATAGAACTGGAAGTAGATAAAGGGCAAGCAGTACATTCCGCAGGTTGGCAGAAGATTTTGAAGTATTTTCTTCTGGCGTCGTTTCTACTGACTGAATTTCCATCACTGCGCTACTTGCTACTTTCATTCCCACAGAATTAGAACATTTCATCACGAATGTTCCTCCTTTCAACATGCTCTATTTTTCTCATGTCACATTTGGCAGTTTGTAAAACTTAGTATTTTCTTGTTTACATGAAACAAAATTCCAGTACTTTCCCCATATTCTACAATAAGCTATTTAATAATATAAAGGATCCATATATTTATTTATACACTACACCTTCTGTGTTGATTTTATAGATTCAGGTAAGTAGCAAACATAAAATACTGGTGAAAGGATTAAGGCTCATCCGTTTACCCAAAAGCATGTGTGGAATTCCTACGGTGTGAATGCACGCTGGTGAGTGTACAATAGAGTTGTGTCATTCTTGTGTTCACAGGCTGGGCAGTTACATGGTTGACATAGAAAGGCATTGCAAGTTAACTGAGTCATGTTTAAGTACATGAAAAGAAACCTAACTATCATCTGCTATGCTCTGGGTTCTCAGAGCTCTACACCACACACACACACACACACACACACACACACACACACACACACACACACACACACACACACACACGACAAAGTGACTGAGTCGAAGTTTCCGTTTTGGCAAGTGAAAACACAGAAGGAACTTCCAGCAGGTTATTCTATCTCCGGATCAGACCCCAAGGCACTCTCTCCAAAGTTTCAAGCACCACAACTTGGGGAAAGGAGAAACCACACCATAGCCAGTACTCACAAACCAAACAAAAACTCAACTGGACCGCTAAAACAGTCTTCACGTAGCTTCCGTCCAGCAGTGGAATTCCGTCAGCATGGATTCCCGGGAGAATCCGGGAGCACTGCTCCGGAGCGAGCACATTTACGCGTGAAGCAGGAGCACATGCCCAGGCCGGGACCACCGTGCCACCACCGTAGGGGCTGAATGGATCTTGACAGAGAGCAGGGTTATAAATACAAACACACAGCATCTGGGCTCGGAATTTGTGGCAGCCTATATTTTTAAAAGCCCAAATTAGCAAATACAACCAACAGCAGTACCTAGGACACTGTCCCAAATTAGCGAGAAAACACCAGCTCTCACCTTGCACAAACACACACTTCAGTGGGCAGTGACAAATGTGGGCTGCACTTGCTGGCCGGGCAGCGCTGGGCAGAGCAGCTGCGTTGTCCTGATCCGCTGAAAGCACACCCCAGGCGGCTGCAGGTCCTACTCTCCCGGCAGCAGCAGTTCTCCCATGACTCCATCAGACCGGAATGAAACCACAGGCTCGCTCCCCAGCGCTCGTGGGCTTCCAGCTATGAGCTCAGGTAAAAATGCTGACACCTGCAAGGTCACCACAAGGTGAACACAGGCAAAAGGGGAAAAAAGGATACTGGGAAGAGGACGGTTGTCAGGGAAGACCCTAAATTCCAGGGACTCTGCTTTTATAAGAGATTCTGGGCTACATAAATCAGAGCCGGGCAGCCATAAATCTGGCAATCCCATACTGGCTCGGAGCCAGCCTGCTAACTCAGAGGCATTCACTAAACAACTTCCCTGTTCGCGTCCACTCTCACACTCAGACTGCGGTGTACCTCTTCTAATTGCTTAGATAACTTTCTCAAGCCCAAAACTTTTTGTTCACCCTCTCCAGGTAGCGAGGCTTAAAGAAGAGTTGTCGATCATTAAATATCTGCCAAAACTAAAATTATGCCTTTAAGGACAATAAAGATTCTGCCCACAAATGAATTCATAGGAGGTAAGTCTTATGTTTTGTATACATACTAGAATTATGCAAAAAACCTATTTAAATAAAAGATAGTAAAAATGTACTTATGTCAGAGCCAGATGGTACAATCATTTTTTTTTGAAAATATGATTCCCTGCCTTTTTTGTCAAAATCAATCTTGACTTATGTACAATTTGGGATGATCTTCAAAAAGACAATTCTTAGATAAAATGTAATCACCTCCTATGATACACTATAAATGTATAAAAATCTATGTTTCCATGTAGAATTTCCATAGGTGTTTTTATTCTCATATTTTGACTTTTTCATCAGAAAAGGAGAAAGAACACTTTTTATGTTTGCCAATGTGTCCTGTGTTTTATTTTTTTCCCTCAAGGGTAAATTAATATTTGTAAAAGTTTAGATGAATTTCATTAGCGGGGAATGTTTAACCCTTGATTCATTTCCTCTTTCCCTGCATTGTCAGGCCTCCCTGTGATCCAGCCCTTTCACTGCAACACATTATTTAAGCATCTGCCAAGGGACTTCTAAACGTTTGTAGGACAAAAATAGAATTAAAAAGTAATAGAAATATTTCACAAACTTTTTGAAGTCCTTTCTTATGTATCAGTTTCCTAATCCACAAAATGGGTATCTGGTTGTAGTGTTACGTTGCCTGGCTCTCAGATGGATGTGAGAGAAAAATAAGACAATGGATCTAATAAAATGCTTTACAAATTGTAGAGAGCCAGAAACAAGATATTTCCCCTGCATTTTCCTTCCCTTCAGTTGCCCTGGTTCGTAGTGGGGATTGTTTATTTCTGTTTCCTCCAAGAGGACCTTCTGGGTTTCCTAGGAACATATATGCTTTAAGTGGGCTATAAATAGGGTGTGAGATTTCAGAGAGCCACAGTCCTCTGTGTGACTGGGCGGGGGGTTGGGGGGGTTGACGGCAGTGACCCCATGGCCAGAACCAGTGTTGTAAGCGACATGAGTGCTGTCTGGTCTTGGAGGCAGAACCCAAGTCGCTGAAAAGTTGACAGAACCCCTCACATGCACGGCTGGCCTCTCGGTGTGCATGGTGTCCTGGTGTCCTCTTGTGCTCAAATGGGTCTTTGTGGGGGGCGGGGCTTAGCGATGGGGAAAAGATGTTGATGGAATGCCAAGTACACTGCTGAATTAATTCAGTATCAACTGCATCTGGGCATCAGACTACGGTTCCCATAATTATGAATGCATTATTTAGAGGTGCACCTGCTGAGGATCAAGGAAAGAGACAGGTGGAAAACAGGGGGGGGGGGACGACTAACAATGCCAGTACCTGTCTTAGGAGACACCCAGGACTAGTAGATTTGTAAAATGTATCTTAGTTAATCCTCACACAAAAACGCAGGCATTGTTTTAGTCCCATTTCACAGATGAGAGTAACTAACCTACGTGCTGTTACCGGTGAGTGGTGGGATTAGAATTCCAATCTGGGACGACGTTGGCTGGGGTCTCATTCTCTGAGGGTTTGAGTTATTGGTTAATGTATTGCTGTGCTCAGAAGGGAAAAGTGGATGAAGTTCGGTTTACTCTGAACACATAGCAGCTAGCAATAGCAACAAGAATATCTTACGAAGCACATAATGAATTCACTGCCATCAAGTCGATTCCAATGCACAGCGACCCCAGAACAGAACTGCCCCTGTGGGTTTCCAAGACTGTTGCTCTTTACCTGTGTAGAAATCCTTATCCCTCCCCCTGGAGTGGCTGATAGTTTCAAACTTCTGACTTTGGAGTTAGCAAACCAATGTGTACCCCACTCTATCAGCAGGGGTCGCTCATGAAGCAGAGAGTGACCAATAGCTTAGCAAAGGGAACAGCTACTCTCACTCACAAAGCAATGTTGGAAGGAAGGAAGGAAGGAAGGAAGGAAGGAAGGAAGGAAGGAAGGAAGGAAGGGAGGGAGGAAGGAAGGAAGGAAGGAAGGAGAGTGATCCAGTCAGAATTGTCTTTAAAGGGATTCAGAAACATTGCAGACACCTTTTAGCAGGATGAAATGGCGTAGGAAAGCTTTTCATTAGCTCTCCGCTCAGAAGTATTACAATTGGAAACAGCCTTTGGGGGAATACTCTCTTCAATGTGTTATACTGCTCCACTGAGGTATTTGGTTTCCAAACGCCACACCTGTAGCCCTCTGCATAGGAATTTGTTCAAAGTTTTTTGAAAAACTATAGTCCGGCCCTCCAACGGGTCTGAGGGACAGTGAGCTGGCCCCCTGGTTGGAAAGCTTGAGGACCCCGGTTTTAGATCATGAACTTTGAGTCTGAGCTTCTCATCAAACCTTCCAACAACTTACTCTTCCCTGCTCTTTGGCTTCGCTCCTCCCTGGAGGGATCCTGTGGATCAACACCTTTCACTGAACCCAGATCAACACCCATCAACCACATAGTCTGTTGCTTTGCCCTACCCACTTGGCAGACTCCAATGTCTGTTCCCTTTGGTATGCACGTCTTTCTCTTGTTTTGTTTTTTCCCTTTTCACAGTGGTCTCATATAATATTTGTGCTTTGGTGATTGGCTAATTTCACTCAGCATGATGCTCTCTAGGATCATCCATGTCATAGCGGGCTTCGAGGTTTCATTCTTGTGTTTGCAGCAATGTGTATTATTCTACAGTGTGCATATACCAGTTTCTTTATCCATTCTTCTACGGATGGGCATTTAGGTTGTTTCCATTTCTGACGATTGTTAACAGTGCTGTGATGGATACAGGTGTTCATTTGTCTGTTCTTGTGATGACTCTTGCTTCGTTAGATTCAATACCAAGTAGAGGGATTGCTCAAAACTTTTGTTTCTTGTCCTGCATTTTGAGATTCTGATTTTAGGATCATCTATGGGACTTGCATTGAAATTTAAATATATGAAGAAGAAAGCATTTGAAGCACAACATAATATTTGCAATTAGTTAAGAGGGTCGCTAAGTCATTATGGCTTGCCACTTGATTTTTACTACCTTTCAAGATACCTCCCTGATGTTTCCTAGTGGTGGTGTTGAACTTCTGCTAGCCTGAAATTCTTAAAATCCTTCCACTTAGAATGGAAGTGAGATCAGAGTGAACAGAAGGAACCTGTTCTGAGACATAGACTGAGAAAACAGTCTTTTTGTAATGAATTCATGTCTTCCTCTTCCTTTTGTTTGCTTCTTTTTCTCAGATCTTAGAAACAAATCCTAATGATAAGGACTATGAATAATGGAAGGAAAATACAGTTGAACTACCAGAAGTAAGTTAGGCAAAATTTAATTTAAAAAATGTATACACTTGAAACATTTCAACCATTTTGCATGGTGATATTTAGAGGATCA
Source organism: Tenrec ecaudatus (assembly GCF_050624435.1). Taxonomy (NCBI): domain Eukaryota; kingdom Metazoa; phylum Chordata; class Mammalia; order Afrosoricida; family Tenrecidae; genus Tenrec; species Tenrec ecaudatus. Next base: position 137,249,825 of record NC_134532.1, read on the forward strand.
CGTTAGGATTTTAAGGTTATTTATGATACTGAATAAAGCACTAAGTGTGCAGTGTGCTTTGAATTTTGTAATGGCTGATTAAAAGTACATAAAATATGAGAAATATAAATTACAATAATAATAGAGTTTATTGTTAGGCGATAAGCCTGGCAGTGCAGTGGTTAAAATACTAGACTTCTAACAAAGATATTGGCAGTTCAATCCACCATTAATCTATGGGGGAAAATGTCAGCTTGCTTCATAAAGATTTCATCCTGGGAAAGCTTGTAAGGCAATCCTCCTCTGCCCTACACGGGAAGTATGAATTAGAATCAAATCAACTGGAATAGGTTTTTGTTTATTGTTAGGTAAAATGATAAGTAAATTAATTGTCCCCTGGATTTTTTTTTCCCTTTTTCTAACTGGTCTTCTATGAGAACTGCTACAGTGTAATTAAAAACCAGAAGTTCTAGTATATGAAAACCCAGGATTGATGAACCTATAGGGACAGCAGTAGAATAAGGGTTTCTGGGGGTTACAATCAGGGGGGTGGTAGCTAAAAGATAGCTGATGTCAAGGAATTCAGGAAACAATACAGATTTAGCAGAAAAACAAAGACACAAATAAATACACACACCACCCCATAAAACGGGGAGAATATCAAGCACAAATGATAGGAGATGGCAGTGATTAATCTACTTTAGAATTAATTACACTGAATGTCAATGGACTAAATGCATCAATCAAGAGGACAAAGAGTAACAGATTGGATTGGCAACAAGATTAATCAATCTGCTGCCTTCAAGAGACACATCTCAAGCTCACATACACAAATAGAATGAGAGTCAAAGGATAGTAAAAATTTACCACGCTCATGGAAATCCCATGAATTTTTGATGCCCAAGCCTAGTGTTGTAGTGAGAGCTGTTAACCACAAGGATAGCAGTTTGAACCCACCAGTCACTCTGCTAGAGAAAGATAAGGCTTTCTTCTCCCTTAAAGAATTAAGAGTCTCAGAAAGGGAAGTTAAGTGAAAGTTTGCATAACATGGGAAGCCCCAATGGACAATTATGCCCTGTCCTACAGTGCTGCTCTGAGTCAGAATCTATTTGGTTCAGGTTTGAATTTGATTTGAGTCAGGTTTGGTTTGGGGGTAAATAACTAATAAAACTGAGCATCTTTTCATGTACTTGGTAGCCATTTCTATATTTTCTCTGGTGAAATATCTCTTCAAGGCCTTTGCTCATTTCCTGATTCACAAAATTTGGGGTTGATTGTGTTTTTCTTGCGACCAACATTAATTTTAGATCATCTCTCAGGCAAAGGTTGAGTGAATAAGCATATTTGTATTCTTGTAAAACAAATATCTTGCTATATGTTGTTAGGGGCTTTAATTTATATTCATTTTCTGTGTGCTATTTGTATAAATAGTTTATATATGCCAATTTTATAATCATGCTTATTTTTATCCACAGAACAAGGGCAAAATTTATCCCAATAAAAATGTAGATGTAATCTGATGCTGATATTCTCAAAACACCAGATTAATTTATATATGGTGATAAATTTTAAACGGAAAACTGCACATACTAATTATTTGACAAAACATGTCATCTGTTCTGAAAGGACACATTGAAAATTTTATTTAAATATATATCTATGAATAGACTCTTTAAAGATTTAAAAATATATATATTTTAATACAAATATCCTCAAATTCCTTAAATATTAGTGAAAGAGAACAGATATTGTTCATCTTTTGCAATTAGTCACTTAGAGACTATGAGATATATGTTTAAATGTACTTGCATTTTAAAATTCATAGTATTTTTTTTTCCTTCGGCCCTATTTGACTTGACAAAAGTCTTCTCATTTCCGCCTGCCTCTCCCTTCCATTAGTACAATGGGGGTAATAAAGCCTCCTTCTTAAGGATTGCTATTTGCTGGTAAGCCATGATCAACATTCTTCTTCTAAAGCCCTTTCAATCGCAGAGTGTGCCTGAGTCTGGTGGGAGGTGTGGGGTGTGTACAGTGCCCCTCAGGAACACAAGGCCAACTTGAGCCAAAGGAAACAGAATTATCGCAGTAATCCTGTCTGGGTTCCTGAAGTCCTTGGTCCCCAGATGTCTTCCCAAAGCCAAGTCCTTGGGGCAGTCATGGCCAACAGACCTCCTTTACTGCTCCCTCCCTCCCCAGGGGCAGGGACTCCCTAGGTGGTGTGCCCAGCTACCAGCAGCCAAAAGGTATGACTAGTGTATTGCAGGAGTGGGGCTGCCCCCCCCCCACTCTACCCCCAACTTCATTCACTCAAGTCACTCTGTGCCCTGTAACTCTTCCCAGCTCAGGTCTCTCTCAGCCGAGCAACATCTACGGAGACCTCTTCCTTCCAACCCAAGCCTCTAGAGTCGCCTGGGGGGCCAACTCTTCAGGGAGAAGGGCTACAGCTGAAGAATCTGTTATGAACTCTATTCTCCCTCAGGGTGCTTACAGTCCAGAAAGGGTTTTGGTGGTGGGATTTCCTCTCCCATCACAACCCTTCCCACACCCAAACCTCGAAACAACATTCCAACCACTCCTGTGTGTTTCTCGGCATCCCCTGACCCCCGGCCTGTGCACCCACTCAGCCCGGTCCCTGAGGAATGAGTCACCTCCAAACACAGCGACCCCCCTGAACCCCACATAAGATACTCAGAGTAGACAGGACCCCAGCCAAGGCTCCTGCCCCTTTAAGGGGGCACTTCTTCCCAAATAACCTTACCCACCCCTTAGTGCCAGAGAAAAGAGAGTAATTGAATCTCCTCAGAGACGTGGGGGGTGAGCACGCCACTACTGACAGCCTGAAGCTGCGTCCAAGCCAGGGACGGGGAGCAAAAATCATAGTATTAACAATGATTTTTAAATAAATATTTTTATATTATCCACTCGATATTGTTATAACATTTGCATACTATTTTAACTGGGAAACAGAGAATACAGTTTAACAATGAAAACAAGTTTTTACTTATATGAAAACATGCTTTCTTACTGGAGCAAACTGGGAGGGAACCCCCTCCCAGACCACATAGGAGCAAACTAATAAGGAAAGAGAGAGAGAGAGAGAGAGAGAGAGAGAGAGAGAGAGAGAGAGAGAAGCATCCTGATCCCCAAGCTTTGAGGACTAGATTCCTGCTCAGAGCAGCCAATGCAGAGAGAGGGTGATAGGGTCGGCCTCACCACAGACAAGACACCCCATTACTGACTCACAGTAATAGAGTGGGAAGCACTGGAGACACAGTGCATGAATTTTGCCCAGTCTGTCCACCCCCCACACCAGGGCGTAACATAAAGGGAGTATAACAGAGCAACAAGGGTATCAAAGCAACAAATTCTCAAAGAGTTCTGAAAACAGACTTCGGACTCAAGGAGCAGGGTTTGGCACTGCTTCAGACCTGATTGGCAAACATTTTAAGGGTTGGCAGACAGACCTGGAGCTATTCATAGGCTAATTTTTGTTTTTCTGTTTTTTCATCTTTCTATATAAGATAGGCCAGATAAATAATCCTAAGGAGAAATCAATGGTACCAACAGATCTGGAGGGACAGGGGAGGGGAGGGGGTGAGGGAAAGGTTGGGGGAAGCCAACAAACCCAGGGAAAGGGAACAACATAGAATGCCTGGTGGAATTCGATCAAACGCAATGTAGTTGAGAGAAATTACTGAGGGCTGAGTGAACGTTGAACATGATAGTGGGACAGGAGGGAAGTTAAAGGAAGTAGAAGAAAAATCTAGGAGGCAAAGATATTTATAAAGATATAAACATAGGCATGTACATATGTAAATATATTAATATATAATGATAGGGATATAGTTCTATGTACATATATTGATAGACTAAGTATTAAAGCAGACAGACATTGGGTCTCTACTCAGGTCTTCCCTCAATGTGAGAACATTTTGTTCTAATAAAACTGGCATTCTGTGATGCTCACCTTCCAGAAATGATTGCTGAAGACAAATTGGGTACTTCAGCTAATGTGGTGAAGAAAGCTAATGGTGCCTGGCTATTACAAGATACAGCTTCTGGGGTCTTAAAGACTCGAAGTAAAGCAAGCCACCATCTAACAAGGAAGCAGCAAAGCCCACATGGGAGAAGCACACCACACTGTGTGATCATGAGGTGTTGACAGGATCAAGTATCAGGCCACAGAAGCCCCAAAATAAACAACAATTTTGATGTGAAAGAAGGGATCAGAATGTTCATTGCGGCACAGTTCACAATTGCAAGGAGTTGGCAACAACCCAAATTTCCATCAACAGAAGAATGGATTAAAAAACTGTGGCACATACATACAATGGAGTACTACGCATCCCCCGAAGCAATGAACACATGAAGCACATCGCTACATGGAAAGAACTGGAAGAAATTATGCTACGGGAAGCAAGCCAAGCACAAAAGGACAAGTGCAACATGAGTCCACGGACAAAAGAAAACAAAAACGGGAATAGGGGAAAAGCTACTATACACATACATCCCTGCGGTGAGGTCCGGCAACTATGGCAGGGGCCAAACCCAATCCAACTAAGAGGAGAAAAGAAAGAGAGAAAAAGACATGGGTAGGGGGGCAAGCAGGGCACTAGCCCACCCAAGGGGAGGGTATTGTTATCTCCACAGGATAGGGAGAGAGCGACCAGGCTTCAACCTGATGCGCCAAAATGTGAATACAACATACAGTCATGTACCAGGGAAACAATAACGAGGTCTACCGGCGGCTCCAATCCCGACTATGTAGACACTCCCCCCACTCAGAAGAATACACTTCAGAGGACAGCACTGGGGCTACAGCTCAGGGAGAGGGCACGTCAGATTAGAGGACATGGGAGAAACACAAAGGGATGGAGAGGGATGGGAGGACATCTTATAATAACACCTTATTTAAAAATAAGGAAGCTAGTTAATGTTATCAGGAGGGAAAATTCCTGGAGGAAAATATCAGGCGTAGTAAAGCCTTAGAAGAAGAAGAACAACAACAACAACAACAACAACATGAAGAAACAACAACAATAACAACATGAAGAAACAACAACAACAACAACAACAACAACATGAAGAAACAGCAAGCATTGTTTCATTCTGTTATAAGTTATATCAGTTTTAGTAACTCTTCTTTGCCCTGGACAAGCTTTTTAAGGCTGGTTTCTACTCACCTAAGTATCATTTAGAGAGTTGTTTTTTTTTTGTGAACAATGCTATACCAATTGAACTTTGTGTCCCCTGAGATGATGTTTCTAAGCACCCAGGCCCAGCAACTCTTTCAAAGTGTTTGGTGAACAAGTATTCACAACTTTATCATATTGGGTCTACTGTAAATATATGTGGATATATTTGCAGCATAGGAAAATTCATATGAAGACATATCTCATCAAACTTATATATGAACATATGTGAGTGCACATAGTCTCATTTGCTTTGAAAATCTATTCAGCTTGAGTCTCCAACTATACACTGGTTCACAGATTATTGTTATTGCTAGACTGTGTATATAACAGTTCCTATTTCTGCAGGTTCCCTCCTTCTAGTACCTTTCTTTCCCTCATTCATTCATCCTGCCCCTCAGTATATACTGCCTGTTCCTCTAGTTAGTGGTTCACCTTTCTCTTTCCTGCCCCACTGGTCACCATCAAAGAATGTTTCCTTAAGTGTGAAAAAATTTTCTTGACATTTTTAATGGGGAAAATATTTGTCTATTTGTTATTGATTTATTTCACTTATAATGTCCTCCAGGTTCATCTATGCTATGAAATGTTTTCTAGATTCTTCAATATTTTTTAATATTGCATCATATTCTGTGTGTGGGCTGTAATTTATCAATCTTCCATTTATGGTACAAATAGACGACTGGAATCGACTAAAAATTAGAAACGTATGTGGCTGAAATATATCATCAAAGGAGTAAAAGGAGATTGCTCAGATGGGGGAGTTTGCAATGACACGTTGACTAAGAAACTGATCTGTGAAACCTAGAGAAAATTTCAATACCCCAATCACACAAAGACAAATAATACTATTGAAAAATACAAGACATAAAGATATATTAAAAACAAACAAAAACCAACCACAGACACTCAATTGGCCAACAAATAAAACAAATTCAGCGCATGGTATGGATTCTAACACATAGTGACCCCATGAGCAGCGGTTCTCAACCTGTGGGTTGTGACCCCTTTGGAGGTCAAACGGCCCATTCACAGGGCTTGCCTGAGTCATAACAGTAGCAAAATTACAGTGATGTAGGAACAAAAATAACTTTACTATTGGGGGTCACCACACATGAGGAAATGTATTAAAGGGTCGTGGCATTAGGAAGGTTGAGAACCACTGCCCAATGTGCATTATCAGGTTCACTGCCATCAAGTCAATTCGGACTCATGATGTCCCTATAGCACAGAGTAAACTGCTCTTCTGAGGCTATAAATCTTTGTGAGAGTCGACAGCCTCATCTTTCTCCCACTAAGCGGTGGGTGGGTTCAAGCTGCTGACTTCACAGTTGGCAGCTCAACATGAGCCATCAAACATGGTCCACCTCAGAGGGGCTCTATGGACAACAGGACAAACTGCTTCCCCATGTGGTGCTTTCTTCACAGTGATTGTTACATTTACCCTTTCTGCAGTCCGTCCGTCAATCTATCCCATTCAGGTTATTCCTTATTTTTTCTGCCCTTCTACTTTACCAAAAATGATGTTCTTTTCCAGGGACTGGACTTTGCTGACATCCAATATATGCAGCCAGTGTCTCGCCATCCTCAGTTCCAAGGAGCATTCTGGGTGAGCTTCTTCCAAGACAGATTTGTTGATTTTTCTGGAAGTGGATGGTATGTTCAGTGTTCTTCACCAACATCATAATTCTAATGCACCAGCTGTTCTTCAGTCTTCCTTTTGCAAGATCCAACTCTCCCATGCAAACGAAGCTGCTGAAAATACCATCAGTTGGTTTGGGTCTACGTGAATCCCCAAAATGGCATCCTTGTCCTTCAATACCTTATTAAAGAGGTCTTCTTTAGCCGAGTTTCCCAACGCAGTGCACAACGTGCTGTTTCAACTGCTGCATTATAAAGATTTAAATCAAAATGACAATGAGATATCACCTCACACAACTCTCATGAGCCAAGTTACGAAAGACAGAGAACAACACATGTTCATGAAGATGTAAGTGACTGGGACCCTCACACACTGCTGGTATGGCTGTAAAGTTGTGCTGCCATGGTGACAAACAGTTTCACTTAAAAATTTAGGGAGAGAAACGCCTTATGTTTCAGCAATCGCTCTATCAGGTATTTGTGCTAGAAACTAAGAGCCAAGCCACAAATAGATACATGTATAACTATATGCATCACGGTACTATTAGCAATAGCAAACAGATGAAAACAACTTTTAACCCTTTAAGGAGAACTTTTGAGCAGACAAATGTGTTGTCTGATTTCTTGACTGCTATTTATATGAGCTTTGATTGTGGATCCAAGTAAGGTGAAATTCTTGACAATTGCAAAGTTTTCTGTTTATTATAATGTTGCTTATTAGCCTACTTTTGAGGATTTTGTTTCAATTACATTAAGATACAATCCATACTGAAGCCTTTCTGTATTCTTTGATCTGAATCAACAACTATTTTAAGTTCTGTCTGCATTCAGCACCAATATTCCATCAGCTTTCAGTAATGTATGTTTAAATTCTTTGCCTTAGGCTAGTGAGGCTGAAATAACTGAAGAATAAATATGAATACTCGATGCAATATTAAAGGATTGTATGAAAAAAAATATTGAGCACAGGAAGAATTTTTAAAAGATGAAAGCAGTAACAGAGCCACTACACCAAAAGAACTTATCAATGTTGACCGATATGGAAGGCATAAAGAACAAACCAACCCAAACCAAACCAATCTTTTGCTATGGCGTTGATTCCAATTCATTGTGGCAAGGTGTTGCCATTTAATCCAAAGGACAGCATTGACAAATGATTCCTATTTATGATTCAATTTCCTTTGCTATCAAATAAGAGTCACATTAGGTACTGGGCTTTAAAATGACTTGTAAATTGAGAGTGTCAGGAGTTTCCATTGTATGATAATCTGCACTAACTGACGTGAATTGCCCTCATGCTGATTTCTATATGACTTTAATAGCTTCTATCATCATGAAAATGTAAATACTAAAATAATTATGATCATTTACTTATGTCAATATTTATTCTCACAAACAAAGAATAAAGGGGCAATACGTGCAATTTTAATTCATTAACATTTACATACAACTTTTTAAACTGTACACTTATAGTTATATTATACACTTATTTATATATATTAGTTATACACTTATATATTGCTGAATATATTTTATGTATATATAAAATCTGCCAATGAATTGAGTCTGAGTCATGGCTTTCTCAGGCATGCCTGAGCGGAACTGTGATCACAAGTTTCCAATGGGCTACTCCTCAGAATCTGATCACCTGGACTTTCATCCAAGGGTGGACTCAAACTATGAACCTTTTGTTTAGTAGCTGAGCGTATTAATCATTTACACAATTTAAATAATGCTTCAAGTGGACAAAATATTGATTCTCAACTACTTACCTGAGAACTACCTTCCACTAGATGTTTCTAAAAAGCGAATAGCCTGCTAAAGAAAGAGCTATTTTAACACCTTCAGAGGCGTAGAGACAGGAAATGAACAAATACATGAAGACAAAGGTGCTGGCAGCAGTCTTCCCTACGGCCAAGGACCAGCCAAGGGTTTTAACTTACTTTGCAGAGAAAACAAGAAGAAAAAAAGATTTCACTTAAGAGGATGTGTAGGAAATGCAGGGAAATGTTAAGCTCTTCCCCTCCCCCACTCCCATTGAAAAGCAAAAATCTATCTCAAATTCGTTTTCACTCAAGGACGAGCTACCTAAGAGCAATTTATTGAATCAACTCATCTATGTAGCAAAATAGTGAGAAGACTTCTAGGTAGAGGCGACAAACCAATCGAGTCTGGTGATAGCTGGTTGTCCAAAATAGAATTTTAGTTCAACCTAAAATTTACCAATTATACTAATAAATAAAATGTAAATTTTAGTTATAATTTAAAGAGGGACAGCTCTTTAAATATAGGATTCAACCTTATTTAGTGAGTAAGCTTATTATCACTCCATAGTTGGCCTAAAAGCAGCCATCAATTAAGAAAGCGTTCAAGCTCAACAACCTTAATATCTTAATTTTAATAACCTTCTCAAACTCCTAAACTCACATTGGACTAATCTACCTTTAGTAGATGAAACTCTGTTAATATAAGTAATAAGAATTATTTCTCCAAGCACAAGTGTATATCAGAACGAATACTCACTGATAATTAACAACTAAATAGTTTTATACATTTACCTAGTAATAATATTTTAATTTTTTGTTAATCCAACACAGGCGTGCAATAAGGAAAGATTAAAAAAAATAAAAGGAACTCGGCAAACTTAAATCCCGCCTGTTTACCAAAAACATCACCTCTAGCATCCCAAGTATTAGAGGCTCTGCCTGCCCAGTGACATGTGTTAAACGGCCGCGGTACTCTGACCGTGCAAAGGTAGCATAATCATTTGTTCTCTAAATAAGGACTTGTATGAATGGCAACACGAGGATTTTACTGTCTCTTATTTTTAATCAATGTCTCAAATTCGTTTGCACTCAAGGAAATTTACAGAGATTAGGGTCAATGAACGTTATGAAGATTAGATGCCAGAGGGTGCACCCACAGGAACCAGCTGTGACCTGAGTTCCTTTTCAGTCCTGGTGACATCTGGGCTATGTTGTTGGGCTGCTGACCGAAAAGTGAGCAATATGACGTCACCAGTTGCTCCCAGGAGAAAGATGCGCTGGCTGCTTCCATGAAGACTTAGTCTCAGAAACCCACAAGCACAGCTCGACGCTAGCCCATCAGGTCCCTGAATCAGAATCTACCGCCTGCCAGGGGTGCTGAGGAAGGCCGCCCTCTACTGTTGTGGTCTCCAGCGTTTCCTGTTTACAAAGCAGTTCTCCCTACAGCGTCTCTATGAGTTAGGATTAACTCCATGGCACTGGTTTGGGGAATTAGCCTAAAATAGACAAGAGCATGAGAAGGATCTCAGCGACATTCTCTGCCAGCTCCCTGAGAAAAAGAAACTGATGACAGAGTATTGGCTTAGGGGGCACAGTTATTTACAACCTACAGAGAAGAAAAATAAAGCTTAGGGAATTCTGCTGCAGTCCTTCACAAGGGCTTCACAGTTTTCAGGTCAAGTCCAAGGAAAGATAAAGCTCCCCCACCATTGGCACTGAGCTGATTTTGACTCATAATGTGGCCCAGCACAACTGCCCCACAGGGCTGCAAGACTATCAATCTTTATGAAAGCAGGCTATTTCCTCTTTCTCCCTCAGAGCAGCTGGGTTTGAACTGCTGACCTTTCAGCTACTAGCCCAGTCATAAACCCACTCTCCCACTGGGATTCCTTAAAGAGGCATTTCCCCGCCATTGAGTCAATTTTGACCCATAACTCTCTACAGGACAGAGGAGAACTGCACCCCTGGGTCTCTGAGAGTGCGACTTCTCATCTTTACTGCCAGAAGTTGGCTAGTGGATTTGAACTGCTGACCTCGTGTAAAGTCTCGGTGGTAAAAGTATTAAGCACTGTGGTAGTCACCTAATCTGGTGTCGATTTAAGGATTAAGAGTGCAGGGGTGGTGTCTGGAGATAGCCAATGAGACTTCTGTGTGGGCATGGCATTCTCCTGAGAATTCTGGGAAATCTGGTACTTCTTCCTTGGAGGCTAAGGACACCTCTTTCTGCTACTCCCTGGGAGACATTGCAGAAGACAAGCCTGGACCCACCCTGAGGCAGAGAACTCTGCCAGCGCTGAGATGTTTCCAATGCCACTGGATCCAAAGACTTTCTACCCCTGGCCTGTGATCTTCTACACTCAGCGTCATTGCCCGTGTTATGAGTAGGAAGAGGACTTTACAGATTGATATTGGACACATGGGCTAATATCAGACTTATGGACTTGATTTGGGCAGGGCTGGGATGTTTTCTCAATGTTCAATTGCTCTTGTATATAAACTCTTTCTCATACATATGCGTGTTTATGAATTTGTTTCTCTAGTCCACCCGGACTAACACAAGCACAGCATTTGGGAACTTAAAAAATTACACATCAATGCAAAGCAGCAGTCAACCATGGAAGACCTTGATCCAGATCTGAGTGGGGACACAAGACCCCCATTTTGTAGTCACACCACTGTGTATTACTATCTGCAGATGGGTGCATATAGTCAGTGTGCTCATCTGCTAACAGAAAGGTGGGAAGTTCAAGTCTTCCCAGAGGTACTGTAGAAGGAAGTCCTGGCAAGCTTCTTCCCAAAAATTAGTCATTGAAAACCCTACAAGCCTTGGCAGCGATATTTTTCAACCTTAGTAAAAGTCTTTACATTGAAAAAATGGCCACTATATTGTTTAAATGGACTTTTAATAGTAAAATTAATTAATCCAAACCCCATAATCTTAGTAAAATAGATTATGCAAGCAAACACCTCCTTTACACCTATTTATCAATTAATTAATGTACGTGTCCTTATACCTGCATTCTAGGATGTCATCTCCTAATCTGAACCTGACACTCACTTCCCAGTTAAGGATATGATGGATAATCCTCAACCAGGATTTTTAATGAACATTTTGAAGCATTTTTTATTTTGAAAAATTATATTGCAGCAGATAAAGACCAAAAGATAATAGGAATTTCACAAATGAAGACAGGGACTCTCTCAGGCCATAAGTCATTTGCCAATTAGATAAATACTGAACTTTTACTTCAAGTCACTTGCCAATTAGGTAAGTAGTACAACTTTACTATTGTGGCATAGTAGCGTATGCATTAGACTGCCAACCACACGGTCAGCAGTTCAAAGATACCAGCCATTCCAAAGGAAAAAGATGAAGCTTTCTACTCCTATAAAGAATTATAGCCTTGGAAACTCACAGGGGCAGACAGTTCTACCCTGACCTATAGGGTCTCAGTAAGTCAGAATTGACTTGATGGCAGACAGCTTTCTTTATGAGGAAGTTAGTCTCATGGAATCTACTCAAGCAATTCTCTCTCTCTCTCTCTCTCACACACACACACACACACACACACACACACACTGCCCACCCTCTCACAGTCACATTTACACAAGAAGCCAAGTGGGCTGCTCTTGTTGGTGCTGTACGCATTTCCTGTGCAGGGGCAGATTACCCAATCAATAGCAAGGAAAGCAGTTGCTTACTCATGAACAAAGCCAGGGAACCAGTCGTCCAAAGCAAAGACATAAATGCCAAGCAGACAGGACACAAGGCGAAGAAGCCCTGCAGTGGAAAGGAACTGGCAGAGCACTAAATGAAATTGAGCACATTTAATAAATTTTGTATTCAATAACAATTATATTTGCCTTTTCATTTCAGGTGAATAGTATTATCTCATGCTCAGTTCTCTCCTATCAACCACCTAAGAAGAACATACCAGTAGCAGTATAATCACATGACTCATGATGGACCTGGTCCACATTTTGTGTCTTAGAAAATGTATGTTCAGATCAAACATATCCTTGTATGTACATACTTCTCTGTGAGACCAGTTTCACCACCATCAGGTGTCAGCCATAGTCCAATGCACTGTGAAGACGTAACATCACAGGGCAGAGCGTCAATGCACACATTTTTCAATATTTCAAGAAAGAAATAAAACACTTGTGAAGATCTATGAAGGACCCATGAACAAATGTCCTGAAACACACAATTGAAATTCTTTTTGACAGCTTTGAAAGTAGATCAATTTCTTTCACTTAATAATTTTCAAATGTTAATTCTTGTGTTAATATTCGATTCAAATCTTAATGTGAATTTTATTTTCAAAATTTACTTATTTACAAATTGTATTTCTGTTCAATTATTCAAATATACTTGTAGATGGATTCACTAATTGGTGCAACTCAAATATGATTAATAAACATGAAAATAATTTAATTCACAGAGAATGTATTGTAATATTTCAGTCAAATATACAAATAAAGGAAATGGAAAAATTATGAACTAGAAAATAAGGAGCATAAGTATTGGAAAGCTATTTGCACCATGCATTTTCCAATGTTAAAATTGATTTATATACATCTTAATTTTAGTTACCACAAACTGTACCTGAGAATGCTCAGTTTCATTCCTAAAAAAAAACCTCAACATTTTCAACATGCAATAATGATTCAAGAAAAATTAAATCCATGAGCCTCATTATGTTTAAGCCACCCTGGGGGCATAGTGATTCGGCGCTGGGCTGCTAGCTGCAAGGTCAGCAGTTCCAAACCACCAGCAGTTCCATGGGAGAGAGAGGCGGCTTTCTACTCCTGGAAAGAGTCACCATCTCAGAAACCCACAGGGGCAGTGCTAGCTTGCCCTATGGAATCATCATGAGTCAGACTTGATTCAATGGCGGTGAGTGTTCAGACAGGCTTCCCTTTGGGAAGATGAACGGGATTTTACACTAGTATTTGAAATAACAAAGTTCACTGACTCTTTGTTATTGATCTTGTTTTTGTGGTGGACTATATGAACTACTGTTTGTAGAAAATGTGGTCTATAGTAAAAATCTTAGTACCTTGCTCCATATTCCCTAACTAATTTATAATCCAATTCATCTCATGCAGCTAAAATGATGCGTGCCACTTTTGCTGACCTCAATTCCTAATATTATCGCGTGGACGCCAACTCATAGTGACATTATAGGGTAAGCAGAACTGCCCCTGTGGATTTCTGAGATCGCAACGCTTGATAGGATTCGAAAGCCGCATCTTTCTGCTATGGAGTGGCTGGTAGTCCAAACTGCTAACTTTACGGTTAGCAGGGGGATTTGTCCCTGTACCACCAGGACTCCTGCCTAATCCAGCTTTATTTCAAATGAATTACACAGCTGATAGCCAAGGTACACACACACACACACACACACACACACACGTACAGATAGGGAGGGGCGCGGCTGTAAAGAGGCCCTGGTGGCATTGTCAGATTTAATGTAATTTAACAATCCTATAATTGTACTTTAAAATACATATGGAAATCATATTCCCAAAAGCTGACAGATTCTCACTTAGATCTCCGATATATTTAGTACAAAGCAAAAGCATATTAAGCATGTTCCGAGGGTCTATTTCTATAGATATTTAAATATAGCCTCTCTATGGAAGTATATTGTTGGTATATTTGAAAATGATATATAGATACTTTCCTCTGGATAGCTTTAGTCACTAAACTACATAATCCACAAAAGAAAAAAATCATGCTAATGTGCTTTTAACTCTTAATGAAAACGTAAAACATTAGCAACATCACAATCAACCACAAACAACACTGCTGTAACTGCACGTCTCAAAGCTCTGAGTATGCTCAGTCACACTGAAAATCACCAGGAAATGTTGCCAGTTCAGCAATAGGTTGCCTTTGTGATATCTGCTTTGTGTTTGTAGTTTTAATACCATTTAATTTTTTATGGCATTACTTCAAATGCATGACTCACACAGGGTTTCCAAGACTGTAAACTGTCATGGGAGCAGACAAACGCATCTTCCACCTCCCAGCAGCCAGTCAGTCAGTCGTGCACTGCTGCCTTTCAGTACTAGTCCGGCACCCACCATGGAGCTTCACTCTGTACCTCATTGAAATTGGTGGACTGATTCCATTTAGAAATGTGTGCCTAAAGATCAAGTCACAGTAATAGAAGAAGTAGTGCAGAGGGTAAGTCAGGCGGGCATACAAAGTCATCCCTGAGCTGGGCAGCTCCTGCCCATGACTGACATACTCTCCATTTATTTTCACTGGCTGTCAGGCCCCAAGTTCCAGGGCAAGCTCCCCCTAGGCTGCCTACTAGGTGGATAACATGAGCCAAAACCAAGGGAAGGAAACTTTCAAAGTTAAAACCTAACAGGGTATTTATGATGGAACGTCTTGAGACCAGTCCTTTGACTCACTAAGTTCCATCTCACAAACGTATTTCTGAAGCTGCTACTTTTAATATTCAGTGCCCCTTCTCAAGGAACAAATAATATCATGGAATCTCAGCATTAGAAACATTGACATTGATTAGTTCAAAATCTCTTTTTATTCATAATCCTTGGATCACAGGAGCCAGTGTGCTTCTGTGTGGACGAATTGATGCCTCATTTAGATGGCTGCTTGTTTGAAGCCTTTCAGGCTCCTCTAGGTGCTGTTCTTTCTGATTTGGGGCCCTGTCTGATTCCTTCACCACACTTTCTTTAGCACCCTTGTCTTCAGCGATGTAGGGAAGGGAATGGGATCAGAGTTTAAATTCTGAACACCCAGTCTCTAGAAGGCTGTGGATGACGGTGGAATGCTGCCCTTGAATCCCCTCGGACCACAGTCCAGGGGTGTGAACAGCCGTACTCTCGGACAGAGAGCATTGGAAAGTCGATAAGGATGGATGCAGTTTGGTTAAAATATAACACTTACCATTGGATCTCCCTTTTGACCCATTTTAAATTTGTTCCAGTGCTCAATAGTTTGTACTTTCATTTTGATTAAGATATTTCTCGATTTCATTTTGTCATTGCTATTGTTTTAGTTAGTTGGCTTGTTTCTTGACTTTTGCATTGTATGCTTTTTCTGTATATGAAATTCAGATAAACCTATAGACAGTAACTAGATAAATAATTACTGAGGGACATGGCAGAGAAGGTTTGGGGGAAATGGGGAGAGTGGGGAGCTAGCTATAATAACTATAATTAAGAATAAAATGTTCTAAAATTTATTGTAGTAATGATTGCACAAGTCAATATTATCAAATATTGAATTGTGTACGAATTATATGCCAATTTAAAATATATAATTTGATTAAATTGGAAGTATTGATTAAATGATAGTTTGCCTGATAAACACAGTAGACTCTTAACATTGGAAAAGAAATGTTCCAAAACTTTATAAATCTTTAGAACAATGAATACAAAAATGTTTGCGAAGAACTTTTAGGTTCACTCACGAGTGAAAATCACCAAGTAAATGCCAAGAACTCCTTCATTCCATAATTTGTGCTAATAATTTCATAGCACTTCATTGTTTATGGCATTACCTCAAATTTCTAATGAACATTTGCTACAATAATTTTTATTGTTGCGTAGCTAAAAGGAAATGAAACTACAGGAATATTCTTTGACTGAGGAAAGAACAGAGTGTTGCCATATAGCTAGTTTGATGTAAAACCATTTCAATATTTTCACTAACATGACTTATCTTATTGGGAGAGTGGAACAACACTAAGAACCATGAGGTAATATAATTTTGAAGACAGAAGAGTTCTTCTGGAATTAGAATGTTAAATCGGATAAATAAAGAGACTGAAGCAAGAGACTAGTGAGTGCCGTGCCCGAGATCATGCGGTCGCCACAGCAGAGTCACTGTTACGGTCTGACTGCTCCTGATGACTGGTCTGTGCTGCACTCATTGGAGGCACCTCCATGCACATGCCCGCCTGGACTCCGCCCTCACTACGATGATCAAGAGCAAAACGGACAGCATGCTGTGCGGGCTAAGGTCTTGCAGAGCAATAGGCTTCTCAGGACGTTATCCCTGTGATTTTACGTGTCAAGAAATGGAAACACATACAGATTAAGGACATTTCTCAAAGTCGCAGAGGTCTATTGAACTGCCAGTTAAAGATGCTTTAGATATTGCCTAATAAAGTATTAGTTCACTATTGTAAAAGACAAGGTAACATGTTTGAAAAGAATTCAAATGGCGATGTCTACCATTTATTAATCATTTACATCTCTCTTTAACATACATTTCTTAATCCTCTTAAGATTCACGACTCTTAAATAAATTCATTTAATAATCCTCATAATACAGATGAGAATATTGAGTCTTAAATTTGTGAGCGATTTGCCTGAAATTACATACCCACCAAGTAATGAACAAGGTTTTATACCCAGGAATGTCTGATTTGGAAGGCCATGTGTATCCAGTGTTTTTGTGAAGGGGCTTCAGTTTATATTGAAATGGTGGTAGAAGAAGCATGGAGAATATAGAGAAACAAACCTCACAAACAAGAAAAAAGTGTCTCTTAAATAAGCACACACACTTCCCACACTTTTCAGTCTATCCTGCTCTCGCCACCCCTACACCCACTCTCATATCAGGAACCCTCGCTGACCACTCATCCTCTAGGTCAGTGGTTCTCAACCGGCCTCATGCTGCCACGCGGCCCTTGAATGCAGTTCCTCATGTAGTGGTGACCGCTCCCTCCACCATAACATTATTTCTGCTGCTACTCTATCTCTGTCATTTTGCTACTGTTATGAATCCTCACATAAATATCTGAAATGAAAGATGTATTTTCATTGTTACAAATTGAACATGATGAAACAAAGCACAGTGATCAATCACAAAACAATATGTAATTATATATTGTGAAATATGCATGTGCTTTCCGATGGTCTTAGGCGGCCAAAGGGGGTGCGACCTGCAGGTTGAGAACTGCTGCTTTATTGCATAAAGACCATTGTGCCTTTCTGCTAAGCTTCCAAGTATCAAAGGCGGCCTTACCAGAAGGTTCCATGATCTAGAAACCTTACAACAACAGAGTGTGTTACACTAAACACTGAAGCATCCTGAAACAGTGGGTACACCTAAAAGAGAAGAGTGTACTAAGAAATGTTCAATATTTACATGTGCAAATAAATCATAACATTTGGAGGTGGTGGTGCAGTTGGTGGCACACTGACCTTCTAACCACAAGTTCAGCAGGTTAAAGCCACCAGCCACTTGTTGAAGAAAGTTACGGCTTTCTAGTCCTGCAAAGATGTGTAGTCTCAGCAACTCCTGGTGGCCACTGCACTCTGTCCTAGACCTGCCTCTGAGTCAGGGCTGATGCAATGGCACAGAGCTGTGAGGTAAGCCTTGAATACCAACTGCCAACCAGTCCTCAAAGAGCCAATCCCAACTCACGGCCTCCCCATGCACATCATCAGTGGAATGTGCTCCACAGATTTTTCAATGGCTGTTTTTTTGTTTTAATCACTTTACTGGTGGCTCTTCCAGCTCTTATAACATGCTATTCATCAATGGTAGCAAGCATATTTGTACATATGTTGCAAACATCATTTGGAAAACATTTTCTACTTGAGCCTTTGGTACATGCTCTCTTTTTTCACCCCTTTTCCCCCATGAATCCTTGATCAGTTATAATTTGTTATTATTATTGTGTATCTTACACTATCTGTTGTCTCCCTTCACCCACATTTCTGTTATTTTTCCCCTTGGGGGGCTATATATCCAAACTTAAGATGGATTCGGTCTTGTTCCCCCTCCCCTCCCTGAACACCCCTCTACCCTCATGATACTTTTCTGGGAAGTCAGTCCCAAATCTCCAATATTTTTGCATCCAATTTTGTTAATAATTTGTACCATGAAATACGGTTCATGAAATATGGTAATGTTTTCTATAATCTTGAAAAGTTGATGGATCACATCAATAATTCCTTTACTGGCCATAGCATTAACACGTTGCTATATGAAGATAAAAACCGGTGGATGTGTCTCTTCTTTACCAATGATAACTCTATTCTCCAGTCAGTTGGAACAAGTATGCTTGCTTCTCATTGTCAATTTATTTTGATAGCTAATATAATGACCTAAATGTTGATAAATTGACAATGCTCTGTATATATGTCATATATACTTGAGTATAAGCTGACCCGAATATCAGATGAGGCACCCAATTTTACCACAAAACTGCATTAAGAGTGGGTTGGAATGGGGGAACTGATTACAAGGATCCACATATGACCTCCTCCCTGGGAGAGGGACAGCAGAGAAGGGGGGAAGGGAGACTCCGGATAGAGCAAGATATGACAAAATAACTATGTATAAATTACCAAGGGCACATGAGGGAGGGGGTAGTGGGGACGAAGGGGAAAAAAAAAGAGGACCTGATGCAAAGGGCTTAAGTGGAGAGCAAATGCTTTGAGAATGATTGGGGCAGGGAATGTATGGATGTGCTTTATACAATTGATATATGTATATGTATGGATTGTGATAAGAGTTGTATGAGCCCCTAATAAAATGTAAAAAAAGAAAAGAGGAGAAAAGAAAAAGAAAATGATTAGGGCAAAGAATGTACAGATGTGCTTTATATAATTGATGTACGTATATGTAAGGATTGTGATAAGAGTTGTATGAGCCTCTAATAAAATGTTTTTTAAAATGTGCTGAAAAATGCAGTTTATACACGAGTATATATGGTATATGTCTCTCTATATATTTTTTGACAAATAAGAAACTGCATTTTATTCGGTTTATGTTTGTATTCTTAGACCCTCTTGCTGTCCCCATTGAACCTGGGTCGATATCATTTTTTTTTTTTTACCAAACTCTATAACAGAAAGCTGTAGTAATTATGTACCTAAGACTTACGGAAGCTATCAATTTAAATATGATTAAAAACGTGGAGGAATTATGTCAATAATTTTGCAATGACTTTGTCTGCAATTTCCACAAAAGTTTTTCTAATTCATATGTATGAAAGAGCTATTTTTTATGCTTTTAGCTTATTCTTTAAAATCCTCTATTATGACCTTATAGAACTTTAGATCACAAAACAAGAGTGTGTTCAAAATATCAAAACTTAGACAAGATGCTATCACAAGGCAAAGTTTCTCCAGTTCTTGACTTATAGGTCCCATTTTCTGGATATTTTTAAACACTTTTTGTCACTCTGATGGCTCTAAGGAATATTGTAAAACAGAGGCTAATAGGAGATCAAGCACAGGTGAGACTTTAGAAAGTTTGTAAATCTGATCTTTTTCCTACCTTTCCCAGGGTAAGGGCAAAGGAACCCTGGAAACTGACAGAAAGCACCTTTTTTATCTAGTGAAATTCCAACAAAATATTTGTCTGAAGCAACTGAAAGACCTTCAGGGAGAATGGAAAGTAAATCCCTGAAGGATTCAAATAGGTTAGTGCAGGCATGCGGTTAGAGCACTTGACAGGAAGAAGACGTACAAAGAAGGGCCGCTGAAATGAAAAGTTACTTCCTTGAAACATGCTACCAGTAGGACCAATCCTGGGGCAGCGCATCACAGCTGGTCAACCAGAAGGTCGGTGATGAAGAGGAAGACCTACACTGAGATAAGTGACACAGTGGCTGCAACAATGGGCTTAAACAGAGCAATGGTTATGAGGAGGGCAGAGGACTGGGGAGTGTTTTGTCTGTTGTACCCTCACTTGTTAGGCTATGAGTCTCAACTGACACAAGAGTATCTCACAACAGGAAAACATATAGAATTAGATGATCAACAGAGAGGGCTGGGGGGCTGTGCCCCCTCTCAACTACGTGGACCCCTTCCCCAGAAGAATGCACTTCACAGGACAGCACTGAAGCTACAGCCCAAGGAGAGGGGTTGGTCTGTGCAGACCACTCATAGGAGTGAACTAAGAGGAAAAGAGAGAGAGAGAGAGAGAGAGAGAGATGCAACTTGGCCCATCAAGCCCCAAGGGCAACATTCCTGCTCAGAGTGACCAATGCATAGAGAAGACAAGATGTCCCTTCACTGACCCATAGTGCTATGGGGGACAACACTGGAGACACAGTGAGGGAACTGTGCCTGATGGGGCACCCTCACCCCATGGGGGTGAAACAGGAAGGGAGCATAATAGAGGAGCAAGGGGAGCAAATCAACAAAGTTCCCAAGGAATCCCCAAAATAGACCTTAGGGGGCAGGTCTTAGTACCTTATCAGACTCAATCAGAAAACATTTATAAGGGTCAGCAGACAGACCTGGAACTATTTATAGGCTTTTTGTTTGCTTGTTTGTTTTTCCATGTCTATCTATATAAAATAGGCAGCATAAACAATCCTGAGGAGAAAACAACAGGACAGGTGATTCTGGCCGGGGGAGGGGATGGGAGAGAGAGGGAGGGGGGAAAGGAAGGTGGGAACCAACAAACCCAGAGACAAGGAAAGAGCAAGTGATCTAAAATTGATGGCGAGGAGGGTGTAGAATTCCTTGTGGGGTTTGTTCAAGTGCAGTCTAACCAAGAGGAATTACTGAGCGCCAAATAAAGGTCGAACATGATAGTGGGACAGGAGGAAAATAAAAGGAAATAGAGGAAAGATCTAGGAGGTAAAAGACATTTATAGTGGTGTAAACATAGACATGTACATATGTTAATATATTTTTATATAATGATAGGGATATAAGTCTATGTACATATATTTATATGTTAAGTATTAAGGTAGCAGACAGACATTGTGCCTCTATTCAAGTACTCTTTCAATGCAAGAGCATTTTGTTCTAATAACCTGGCATTCTGTGATGCTCACCTTCCCAACAAGATTACTGAAGACAAAATAGGTGCATAAGCTAATGTGGTAAAGAGTGTGAATTGTGCCCGGCTATTACAAATATATAGCTTCTGGGATCTTAAAGGCTTGAAATTAAACAAGGGGCCATCTAGCAAGGAAGCAACAAAGCCCACATGGAAAAAGCACACCAAACTATATGATCATGAGGTGACAGCAGGATCAGGTATCAGGCATCAGAAGACCCAAAACAATCATGTCAATGTGAACAAGGGGTGTTGGAGTAGAGGCCCAAATACCATCTGTAGACAACTGACCACCCCCTCCCAGAAGGGTCATATGGAAGCGACAAGGCAACCAGGGTGCACTATAGCACAGACAAAACATACAACATTCCTCTAGTTCTTCAATTCTTCTCCCTCCACTATCATGATCCCAGTTCTACCTACAAAGCTGGCTAAACTAGAGCATGTTTACTGTTACACATAAGAGCTCTCGACACATGGAATCTAGGACAGATAAACCCCTCAAGAACAACAATGGGACTAGTGATAGCATGAGGGTAGGAGGAAGGCAAGGGAGAAAGGTAGAATGATGCCAATGATTGATATATAACCCTCCCCTCGCCCACCCCCCACTGCAAGGGGGATGAAAACAGAAACTTGGGTAAAGGGAGGCAGCAGACAGTGTAAAATAGGTAAATAATAATAATTTATAATTGATCAAGGGGTCACGAGTGTGGGAGGGAGGGGACAAAAAGAGGTGCTTAAGTAGAAAGAAAATGTTGATGGTAACATATGTACAAATATGCTTGATACAATTGATGTACAGATTGTTGTAAGAGCTGTAAGTGCCCCTAATAAAATGATGTATTAAAAAAAGAAAGAAAAAAGGTCTGAAAAGGTCCACGTATATAAGATTTCCTATTGAGAATCTTGCTTTATAGTCATGCCTGCTAACTGATTTTCTCAATGGATCACACTGAAATATAAAGAAATTTTCTGGAATTGAAAATATATATAGCAAGAATGCTGGAACATCTGCTCTTTGTCATTCTAAGGAAAAAAAACAAACAAGTATATAAAATTTATCAAAGCAAGTAAATAAAAATATATTAGGGCTATTTAATCAGGAAGCACTCTTTCACGTCCAGGAAATGATGATCAACCTTCTGTTCCTTGAAGGGTAAATTTGAGTGGGGAGACAGGAGAATAGAGATGAGGGAAGAAGTGTTTAATGGAAGAGAGAGCATGGAGATTGACCTCAGGGTAAGAAAACACACTCTGAGAGTGGGAAGGCACGAAGGCTTTTTGGCAAATCTCTAAAATTGTGGACCTTAAGTTACCCCAGGGAGATGACAGGACCTAGAATAGAATGGTAGCCTGGTCAGTCTAGGTGGCTGCTCATCGGCCCCTGTGATCCAAGACTGGACAAGGCCCCAGTTTGATGCAGAAGTGTCAGAGTCACCCATTGCAGGACACTGTGGCCTGGCCCTCGACCATTTCAGCCTGGACATTTTAACACAACTCCAGGCTTGAGGGGACAGTGGGGGTGGGAGGGATGAGAATGGAGGAGAAACTGACAGAAGGTGGAACTTTAATGTTTCAACATTTGGGTGACTTAGGCTTGAGGATTTAAGGTAATTAGCAAAACAATGGAACTATTGTGCACTGCAACAGCAGTGGGATTTAAAAAGACCAATCCTTTTACAAATATGAAAATTTTACAGTTGTACAAAAGCTAAAAGGCTCTCCTACTTGAAGACATTCTTAGTAGTTGGAAATAGCTTTCAGACACCAAGTTCTTATGAATTGGTTGAAAAGGCAAAAGATAACGATTTAAGAGCATAGTTAGAATGTCTATCAATCTAATTAAGTGAAAGCACATTTCGCTTCCTCTTAGAAATGTACACTTTAGGATTAGGATGGGGACACATCTTCTGTAGTTGTGAAGTGCTATCCAGTTGGTTCTGATCCATAACAACAGACTAAAGCACTGCTCAGGCCTGCGCCTGCCCTCCTCCCATCTGCCCCTGTGCTTGAACTTACGGCAGCAATCTTCCTCTTCATCATTTAACTTCTGAAGTATTCAATTACACCTGTGTTATAGGTGCAGAAAGAGAACTGGAGATTACTAAAGTGAGTTTATGGAAATAAAGTTTAATGGGCGATCTCTTAAAAGTTAAGGTCTGTCACGATATATGTAATTTTTTCTACATAAGGTGGCCCCCTTATGTAAGACTTCATCTTACATACCTTGGACAGGAGAGACCAGTCCCTGGACAAGGGCGTCACGCTTGGTAAAGCAGAGGGACAATGAAAAAGAGGAAGGCCTCCGTGAGAGCCACTGATTCCCACCTTTGCTTGACTCCCAAACTGGTATGTCCACTTGCCTCTTGCTGCTGCTCTGCTAACATTGGTTTGGCTGCATTTGGGGGCCAGGACGCACTCTCCAGTAATACTTTTGAAATAAAATTAAACACGGAGCTAATGCTACAACACTCAAGAGACATACATGAGATTGTATTCTGCTGCCGATGAGTCAAAGCACAAACTCTTATAGAGTAACCTTTTCAGATATAGAGTCAAATCTACTGGCACCAAGTTGATCCCAACTCATGGCCTTCCTATATAGGATTTTAGAGGTTCTGTAAGTGTTTTTAAAGTTTTATTGGGATTTCATCTACACATCATACAACTCAATGGCTCAACCATATCTAGAAGGGTTATATAATCTTTATCACAATCAATTTTAAACATTTTCTTTTTCCCTGAACTCATTGGTTTTCATGTAATTTTTTTTCAATTTTAGCAAGAAATACATACAACAAAACATTCACAAACTCAACAACTTCTACATGGATCGTTCAGTGCCATCAATTATACTCTTCATGTTGTACAATGATTACTGCCATCCCTCTCTGCACTGATCCACCACCATGAAAATAAATTCAATGGCCCCTAAGCAAAAATCTTCCTCCTTCACCCATGGTAGCCACAGATCAAGTTTGGTTTTCTTTCTTCTTCTTCTTTTTAAAATTTTTTTCTTATTATGCTATTCCATTTCCAAAGTTAAACCACTTCTAAAAAGGGTTATGGCCTTGTAAATCTGTATAGGAACAGAGAGCCTCATCTTTCTCTCAAAGAGTGGGTGACAGGTTTAAGCAACCAACCTTATAGTTAACAGCCAATGTTAACCCAACATTATCACCAGGGCTGTTCTTTAAGAACAGCAAGGAGCCTATAAGCTGATAGCAAACGTATTTATAAGACAGTTGCATAATAAGTTATAGGAGTAGTGTTCCTTTATATATGCCTGGCAGTGCATAAAGATAGCTGCAAAGTCTGTTATGTCTCATTAAAATAGGCATTTCTGACTCTATTATAAACTTATAGGACCATGAATATACATGGAGGCAGATGATGCTAGAAAGAAGCCTATGCGGTATGTGACTGTACATGACTGCCGACCACTATAGACAAATGCAAAATATATTCAACAATCACCCTGCTCTACGAACTGAAGTGCAGTGAAATTTATTGGGAGAAACCCTTGCTTCTTTGTTTAAAAGCAATGACAGATTCCTCTACATGTATCTTCCTCTGTCTAGAATCTACTCTAAGCCTCGCGTGACGTGTATCAGTAAACTTCAAGACTGATGACTTGCAACTGATTGAATTTGTCACTTCTTGCATTCAAGAGGGGAAACATTTCAGTGTGAACCATCGTTGCTGTTGGCTGCCTTTGAATCAGCTTCCATTCATTGCTGAATCGGTCTGCTATGACCTTTGTCTGTTTCTTAGAAGTAGATTGCCAGGCCTGTCTTCCTAATCCATCTTGATCTGGAAGCTCCACCGAAACCTGGCCACACATCACAACATAATGCACGCTTTCACAGACAGCAAGTTAGCGAAGTTTATTTTTTTAAACCTAAAATTAGTGGTTACTGAGATATATTAAAAATATGTTCAAAGAAAAGATTGAAACGAAGTGTGTGGTGGGATGGAAGCGATGCAGTGTAGCCTGCTGTTGCTATGAGTTGTCATTAGGCAGCTGCAACTCAGAGCTCACTTAGTGTAACCAAATCAAGCAAAGTCCATGTCACCGTAACAGTCAGCATTTTCTGTGCCAACATGGCTCCTGTGGGAACATGTGGGTGGAGTTTAGCCTGTCAATATGGTCACAGCTTGATTGGAGGGCAACAGAGGTAAATGCTCCCTGGAGATGGGCCATACTCTCTCCTTTCACCTTCCTATCGACAAGCCATGGGACTATGCTGAGACCTGGGAGAACCTGGAAGATGCTTCCACCACCACTGGATCCACAAGACTTTGCACCTGCTGGCCGTGCTGTTCCTGCATTTTGCATCATTGCATGTGCTGTGTCAGCCTGAAGAGGGATTTATGGCCCAGTATCAGACTTTGGGGCTAATATCAGACTCATGGACTTGATCTGGACGGGCTGGGATTTTTTTAATATACAATTATAGTGTGATATAAAGCTCTTTCATATTCATAAATGAGTGTCACTGGATTTGTTTCTCTACTAGTCAGCCGGGACTAAAACAGCCATCATGAAAGCTGTCAGTCTGCTTGAACCTCTTTGTTAAAAGTACCATGTTAGTCCACCTTAATGAGCATCTCCCTCCTTTTTATTGACCTTCCTTTTTGATGTCTCGGTTCTGTGAATGGACCCTCTGATGATAAGTGCAAAAAATTAGATGAAGCCTCACCAGTCTCACCTGTGAAGGAAGATTCTGGCTGAACTTCTAAGAAGTGTTTGTTGGTTCTTCTGGCAGCCAAAGCTCTAGTCAATATTTGTTGATGTTAACAAAATCTGCATGTGTCGATTCTTCCGTTTTTCTTTTTAATTGTCTCACTTTGGCGTGTAGAGGAGGTGACTGACAATACCACGGCTCGGGTCAGCCACACCTTACTTATCAAAGAAACAGCTTTGGTTTTTAACACTTTCAGGAGGCTTTGTGCCGCAGATGTGCCCAACGCACTATGACTACTGCATGTTCAAGAGGCCATTTAGGATCTCTCTGGAGCTCAGGAGTTGGCATAAATAGCCTTCAAAAGATCTGGGAAGCTCTAGGTTTGTATAGACATTTCTGTCATTATGTACACATGCAAATATTTCTAAGGAGTCTACTCTGAATTTTCTTTATCATACCAAAGGGCAAGACTTCCTTGTCAAGGTTTCGGCATTGCTAGGTGCTGGTCAGCCTCTTCCTCTTGCAGCTCAAAGCTGATGAGCATGACTCTGTGCAGTGGGCAAAGTTAATGAGCACTAATGAGATGTTAACAAAAGGCCAAGTGAAAAATCTGAGCTCAGGCAATTTACATTTTAATTCTGTGGCACACCTGAGTGAAATAATTTCAATCACAAAGCCTTTGCTCCTAATAAGCAGCCTTACGACAGCAGGGAAATCATTTGTGACCAAGACAAATTTCAATATAATTCCTCCTCAACACCACTGAGTGCATTTTACATCTTTCTCTTCCAGATGGTGCCATTTTATCAAAGGTTTACTCCTCGGGATGCTCAGTTAATTAAAAGCGTCTCCCTCTTTGTTGATGGCAGATTTGTGCTGCACAAATGACTCCGGAACAGATGCCAGTCCATTTGTCAAAGCGACTGGATCATCGCGTGGACTGTGCTGGGCTGCGCTCCGAAGGACGATTCCATTTTCAGCCACACTAAACTCTCACAAGCCAGAAGTATCATCTCTGTCTTTATGGTGTTTTTCACAGAGAGGCAAGGGGAGGGGTGAATGAGAATGTGAAGGGGAGTGGGGACAGAAAATAGTCAGATCCTTGGTCAAAGTCATCTACTTTGACAGGAATAACGTGCAGCAGACAGAGTCAAACGCAAAAGCATCAAGATGATATGTTTCTACGAGGCTTCCCTTGTAAGTCTCTACGACAGGCTCCCTTATCAACACGCCTTCCTGTTTCCTATGATCTTGCAGTTCAGATAAACGTCTGTCTTACACCTTTGTTCTTGTTTGGCCAGCATACATCTGCGGCTGGGAGAGGACTGCATATTGATAACCGGACATGAAAGTAAAGCAGGGGCGAGACGCCATTGATGACTGTGAAAAGACAACCAAAGCAAGGGCAGGTTTTTGTCACACACGCAAATCTACTTAAAATGTTCAATTACAAAAGGCAAGGAGTGTGTGTGTTTTTAAATATTGACTATTCTTTGGCAATTTCAGAACATTGTATAAAGTCTACAGGGGAAAACAAATCCAGGGAATAGTTTAGAATAGATAAGATCCATGAAAAGCAAGCCAATAAAATGTTTTGAAAAATATAAAACCCCATACAAATGGAATTATTTTTTTAAATAATTAATCATGGTAACTTGGAAATATAGTTATTTGTGGTAACATGTATAACAACTTAAAAATCTGTACTGAAGTTACTCATTTGATTTATATACCTGAGCTACCGATTCCAAATGCTCTTTCTTTAAATAAGATACATTCACTTACATATTGTTTGTAAAGACTTAACTATCTTAAAGAGAACACAAATCAAAGCATACATTGATGTGACTGAATTTCTTTAAAATCTGGAGATCAAGACATATTCACTTCTGTTTCCTTAAGGACTACTTCTCACAGAAACTTATTCTAGATGAAAGATGAGGGATATTTATGGTAGTTTCCAGAAGTATGTATCTTAGGGCACTTCATAGCTGACTACGTACAGTCACCTTGTTATATGAGCAAAGTTAAAGCAGACACGCTCTGTAGGACTTCAGGTCCATACAAGTAGAAGGCAGTGCCTGGTTAAGCTGCACCATTTATGACCTGCTGCTGACACAAAATTCCAATACTTGAAAATGTCTTCATGTTGGGTAACCAGAAGCCAACTTTTCTTCCTTTTTAATGGTCAACTCTTATTTATTTGACTTTCCATAATTGATGAGGCCAGGAAGAATTTTCCTCTATTCAGACAGGAATTTGTTCAATACTGAAAAATAGCAGATTGCTTCCATGCAGTGACATTTCTCACCCTAATTCTCTAATGGCCAAGGAGTTAGACAAGTCCACATATTAGTTGATGGTGCAAGTTCTGACACGGTCTCGTGGTGCTTGACAGTGAGGTCAGGCATGGCTCCAAATTGCACTATAATCAGTCAACCTGATACCTTGGGATGTTTAAACAGAAAATATACAATATCTTTGTGATCAAGCATTTCCTAAGAGAACAGAGTAAAATCGAAGTAGTGTGGGAAGAGAAAGATATATGAGAAATGCTTTATGAGTAAAAGCATCCTGGATCATTATCCACAGACTGTCATGAGACTTCTCACTGCACCACTCAGCGCTTGCTCCGTGAAGAGCTAGACTAGAATGTACGGTTTTCTGTCGATCCTTTCTAGACATGTTCAAATGAAGCCATAATGCATGTTTTAAAGCATCTTCTCCTTTTGGAATGTATAACTAGGAGGTTGGTTGTTGCTAGCTGCTGTTGAGCTCTAACTCATAATAACCACCTGCATAGGACTTTGCTCAGACATGCACTGGCCACATGACTGGCTGCAGATCAGATCACTGTAAACAACATGCTTTTCATGGGCTGACTTTCTGAAATATATGTCCATACTTTCCTTTCTAGTCTTAGGCTAGAAGTTAAGCCTACACTGACAGACAAGTGGTAGCTTTACATGTGGTGCAGTGGACTGAAATTAAAATCCCATTTCCTGGCTGGTAGGTGTGAATAATTCTACCACAGAACAACTGTGGCCCCCAAGCAATAGGGTTGTCTCACCATGAGGTCAAGGCGAAGTCCTTGAAAGTTCTGTCTTCATAACAGTTGTTTCAAACATTAAAAGAAACAAAGGAAATGTATATGACTATGTTTACATCACATTATCTCTTCTTAAGCACTGCAGAGCATCATGTCAATGCTTCTTGACTTGTCCATTTCAAAGATTTAGAATCTGCCTGTTCCATTATTAGCTTTAGTTTTTCAGAATCTAGATAACAGGTAGAGAAAGCTAAGAAAATCAAGGAGTGAATAGGAAGAGGGATGTAAACACAAACAGAAAATGAAAAAGATAGGCCGTAAACTAAATATGGTGGGTAGGTGGTGATAAGTTTTAAAAACTGAAGATTTTAGATTTTATTGGGATATAAAATTAAGTTTATTCATATTTATATTTAACTATAAAATTGCTCCAATTTCATTTTTTTAAAAAGCAACCAAATTGATATAAAGGGGCATGGATGTAGTGGAGATCTAAAACTCACGTGTAAAATGGAACAGTACCCCACCCAGAAAGAAAGAAAATTCCACGGTGTGGTATAGCACTGATGAGCTACATATTTATTCACTAGTTCTTTAATATTTCCTCCCATTAATATTATATTTGTTTGTTTTATAACTCATTAATCATGATAGATGTGTGTATGTTTGTATGTATATTTAAGATCATTCGGTCATGAAAGCCAAGATATATAACCCTTCAGAAACACTACCAGGATTGATAGTTCCCTGGGGAATGGGAAGAAGGGGGGAAGGAGAATAGAGAGCTGATAGCATCGATGGCTGTAGAAGCCAACTTGATGGGATCAAACAACAGAATTGTATGTGAATGCTTATATTGGATAGTATAACAATTAGCAAAAATACCTATAATATGGGAAAAATAATAGGGGTTCTTGGGAGATATAGTGGGGGAGGGTGGGATAAAGGGTAGCTGATATCAGAGTTCACAAAGAAAGAAGATGTGGTAGCAATTGTACAAGTTTGATGTGATTGAACTGTGGATTGTTATGATTATCTATAAGAATTCCCAATGAAATGATTTAAAATTCCTTTAAATTAATGTAAAAGGAAAAATAGATTCTACATCTATTTCTCAGTCCAATGGCATTATTGATGGTTTTTTGTATATAATCCTGCTTTCTAATATACATGTGGAGGAATATAAAATTTTCGAAATACAAATTTTAGCTCCTGAAGACCCAAGCATGAACCTACTATTGAAAAAGTACGATCTTTCCATACAGCTTGACTAGGAAATTTCTAATAGGGATCTCCAATTGTACATTACTGACAATTTCTGCCATTCCTTGCTAGATGCCTGTTTCCAATAAAAAGACTTGAAATATTTGTGCCTCCAGGTAAATATATCCACTAACTTAAATAGGCGAAGTTAGGTTGTTTTAATAAAGCAGTCTCATAACAAGATTATTTCAAATTTCCACGCCTGGCCATGACTTAATGACTCCAGAGCGCCAATGGGTCCTTCCACTCTCCCAGCACAGGGCGGAGGGCACATGGTGGCTGGGTGAGTAGCAACTTCAACTTCTTCCTGGGAGCGAGACACATCATTTCGATTGCATTTTCACTCGCTGACCATGTTAGGGCTATGATTCCCAACAAAGGAAGCAAGAAATATAAATCGGTTTATGCCTGCAGAACAGAGCGATGGAAGGGTTTGGCGAACATAATTAGTGATTCCTTATTCTAATGGACACAGTTTTTTTTCTGGAGTAATTCCTTAAGGCTAATCATTATCGCCGAGCTGACTTCATATTCTCTATTTTAATCTTGACTTGTCATAATGAATGGTCTCCGTTTTACTTCCCTGATTTAATATTCATTGCAATGGCTACACAGAACTCACAGACAGAAGTCATGATTATAGGGTTTTTTAAGGATGTTAAAAAGTTGAGATGCTAGAGGGAAATGCTCAGGGTTGACTTGTTTACTTTGGCCTGCCACAGCGTTCTTTCAAGTCCGCTAATAAAGGCGGACCTCAACCAGAAGGCTGTGCATTAAGTGCCAGTTCCCTGACTTAAGTGCCCAGAGGCACCTGATTTCAGTCAGCCTCAGTGCAAGGCACTCAACTCCACTTACATGGTGTGGCAAGCCCACCTTCCCCAGATAAGTGTGCAGAGGCACCGCTCTGCAAGCCAGCCTCGTGCACAGAAGCTTTCCGCTTTCCTTGCTCTGGGGGTTGTGCTGTCCATCATTCTGGGCCGCGCACTGGCTCCTGCTTCTGCTGCTGATCCTCTGATGTCGCAGCTGCCTCTGGATCCAGGCGGTTACTGCACTGGGGTCTTGGATCCAGAAAACACGCTCCAATCCTAACTCTTCCTAGTAGTGAGATATTTCCTCCTGCTTCACAGAGGGTTTGTTTTATGCACAGCAGGATGGTATTACAGGGAATCCTAGCACAATTGGTCCTCACAGGGGAATAGTCTCAGTGGCTTGCCAGCTCCATTTAGAGAGAGTTAGCGACTCTGGCGAGAAGAGTCGCACTGAAATATTCACTGCCCCTTCCATCGCTTGAGAGTAACATTTCATGATATTGAAAGTAAGTTGGCTTCTATTACTCCCCTCAGAGATGCTTTCCTCCTCTACCCACATGTGCTGCAACAACAGAACCCGCAACAGTGAACATACGGATAAAGACATGACGGGACACAGCAGTGAACAAGCGGATAAAGACATGATGGGGACACAACAGTGAACATACGGATAAAGACATGACGGGGACACAACAGTGAACATGCGGATAAAGACATGATGGGAACACAACAGTGGACATGCGAATAAAGACATAATGGGGACACACAGCAACAAAATTTAGAGGCATGAACCCAACTATCAACAGTTCTATTCTTACGCGCCTTTTCAGACAATTTCTTTGTAAACTATTTCAGTGTTTCCTTTGTTGGGTGATGAAGTGTAAGGAAACAGCAGAGATGTAATGAGCCCTGGATTCTCAGTAATGGCCTGGTGGTGCAGTGGGTTACAGGTTGGGCTGCTAACTCCAAAGGGCAGTTCTACCCTGTCCTAGAAGGTGTGTACCTGGCCCAGAGGGTAGGGACTCGGTCCCTATGAGAATGGACTTGGTGGTAGTAAGTTTGTTTGTTTGTTTTAGTTTAGATTCTCATTATGCTATGTAAGCCTGTTTGGTTCTAGCAGGCTTAAATAGGAACAATGTTTACTAATTAGTGGTTCAATATTTAATTAATTTATTTTTAGACCAAGTTTCCTTTATTTTCTAATGTAGTTCATGAAGAGAAAAATCATATGTGTAGCAGTCACATCAAATCTTGGCCCAGAAGAAAGGCTATGCCTGCAGTGTATGGAAGAATGCTTAGTCAATATTCCCCAGACTAACATATTTCTCAGTAGAGAGAATAGCATATACTGTAGCCATGGAAAATGTGAGGAACTGGAGCTCTTTAAAATGCCATTTCTACTACATCAAACCTGAGCCTACTCAGGCAATGTAAATCTTTCCCATATGTGATGACCGCTTGCTGTCCAGCTCCAATCTAAAAAGAGATGCTATAAATATCCCAAACACTCCTTTTAAAATCCGACCAATTGTCTGCAGCTGTTTTTATGATTGAAGTTGAAAAGAACACTTTGCTATAAACTAGAAGGAGAGATAGTTCACTCTGGGAAGAGCATACGGCACAGTCTTCTCTGTGAAGCATAAATCAAGACCATTTTCATATCCCAGAGCTGATCACAATGTCAATAAAAATAAATTGGCCCCCAAATGGCTGATACAATAAAGCTACAATGACCAAAGCAAAATCAAGCTGGAATTCTGAATTGTTTTCTAAAATTCTCAATAATTTGGCTCAGGATATAGTTAGAGATAGGAACCATTTTCATAACATAAACTGAAGATATATGATGTGATAAGGAAATATTTTTGCTGCCCTGTGGGGAACAAAAGGTAGTGTGAGAGATGTATTATGGTCAATGAATTGTTAAATTTCCTGAGATATTTAGATGATTTAAAATGGTCTTCTCAAAGTGTGATCTGCAGAAACCTGCATCAGAATCGCCTAGGTAACTTGATAAAATATGTAGTCTGAGCCTTCCTAGCATGCTAATGGAAACAGACCTGTGAACACACGGTGCAGCGAACTGTGCATTTTCAGATCTCCAGGCAATGTCCGTGCCTGCTACAGAGTCCAAGAGCCATATTCTTTCTAATAGAAGAGTTAAAACCAGGCATTGGAAGACAACCCAGAGTAATAAAGCACCTTCATTTAGTATATAAAACAAGGACATGAAAGGAATATGTGTGTTGCACTTGTTATTAGATTAACCCTTTTTTGATTCATGAGACACCATCTGTACTCGAGTATAAGCCGACCTGAATATCAGCCGAGGTACCCAATTTTACCACAAACACTGCATATAAAGTATGCTGAGTACCAAGGGCTCAAGTAGAATGAAAATATTTTGAGAATGAGGAAAGGATGGCAACAAATGTACATATGTGCTTGAGACAATGGATGGATGGATGGATTGTGGTAAGAGTTGTACAAGCCCCCTATAAGATGATTAAAAAAATAAATTAATTTTAAAAATAAATAAAAGAGAATAATTAAATTTTTTAAATGTGTTGAAAAACTCGGCTTCTACACAAGTATATACGGTATATTGTCCACCACTTTCCGGTTCCTTGGGAAGCTGCTGTCCCAGGTGTAGCATATGCTGTTCCCAGGCACAGACTTACACTGTGTGAATCTAGAGAAACAAGCCTCACCCTACCAATCCAACCACTCATGTTCACTTGGGACATATGTGTCCCACATAATTGTATCAAAATTCATCTTCAACAAAGTTTTCCCTTTGACTCCGGTATGTCTTCTATTTCTGAAACACATGGCATCAACAAAAAAGTAGGAACAGGTAACAATTTGGTCATAATCTGGCTAAGTTTAAAGGATGACAGGCAGAGAAGGCTTAGATGTTGGTCTAAAAATCAGGTATATGAGATGTCACTTGCTTTTTCTTTCAGACTTCTGGTAGTTGACACATTATCTGCCTTAACCGGGGTCTTTCTTATCCTGGGGTCTACACAATTTCAGGAGGCATGTAACATCCATGTGCTTGGTGGAAGAGAAAGGGAATCTGATCTGTGGACAACCTCAGCATACAGGGGTATTCTGATGGTTTCTTCAGCCCTGTCTCCTGTGGGCTTTAGTTCATAGACTCTATGATGGGGTACTCCATGTTCTGACTCTTGAATTTTCAAGGTACATTACTGCTCCTTCTATTACTCTCAGGAGGCTCCCCGGGCACAGAATCATCTGGGTGGCTACTGTAGATATCTACTGAGATGCAGAGATCAGTCCCTAGAGAAGTACATCATTCTTGGTAAAGTGGATGGACAGTGTACAGAGGGATGACCTTTGATAAGATGGATGGACACCGTGGCTACAAAAATTGTCTTAGACAACAACCACTGTGAAGCTGATGCAGGGCAGGACAGCATCTTGTTCTGTTGTGCACAGGGTCCCACTATGAGTTGGAACCAACACGGGGCACCTAAAATCAGTAACAACTGAAACACATTTCTAATAGCCTTGCACCATTCAGAGAACTTAATGAATGTTTCAGCTTTTGCAGGCTGTGTACATTCCACAGGGAGGAAGTGAGACACAAGTAATTCTGGTCTCGGCGTTTCCTAAATTGATGTGAGTTTTTAGTGTATGATAGTGGATGACAGAACATGAAGCTATTAGTCAGGATCTCATACCTCCTCCGAAGCACTGGTGATCTCATAGTGTCTCCAAATTCTTCCCGCCCCAGTCACTGACACCGACTCTCTGTTTATGCATAGGAATGGAATACACACAGCCACTGTAGTTGTTGCTGTTAGGGGCCCACCAGTCGGTTCCGACCCATAGCAACCTTATGAACAACAGAATGAAACACTGTCCCTTCATGCACCATCCACAATTGTTTCTAGGCTTGAGCCCATTGTTGGAGCCACGGTGTCAGTCCATCTCTTTGAGGGCGGGCCTTCCTCTCCATCACTGCCCCTCTACTTTACCAAACCTGATGTCTTTCTCCAGGGACTGGTCTCGCCTAACATGTCCAAAGTATATAAAAGGAGGTTTTACCACTCCTGCCTCTCAGGAACACAGGCCATACTTCTTCCAGTCCATGGTACTACTTCAATATTCTTCTCCAGCACCACAATTCAAATGTATTGATTCTTCTTTGGTCATCTTTAGTCCATGATCAACTTCAAACTTTCACAAATCATAGATGTTATCATGTAAACTTTGGATCTTGGAAACTTATAAAGTTATATTTTTGAAACTCAAAAACTCTTCCACATATAAAATATCCAAAGCATTATTCTTATCGATTATTCATTTCCACAGGCAATGTTTGAGCGAAGGGAAAAGCAAAGAAATAACCCAACAGTTAACATCTCAAAATATCTTCGATATCAGCAGTGACTCCATGCCTTCATCGTACAGAAAGACTGATGAAACTCCAACCAAGATGATAAATCTCAGTCGAACAAGACTGTAAAAAGCACCTGCATCTTCATCTGCTGTATCGTGCAGGCCGAGTAAATGTGGACTACATCAGGGTAGGGAAACAACCTGGAATATTTTACCAAAAGGAAAGCAATTCATGCTCTCCTGCCTGTGTTCTTGGGTTTGATGTTGTTGTTCAATTTTTATTTCTGAGTTGACTGGTTCAAACGATAGGTTGATGAATCCTTTAATATATTTAGGTAACTGAGTTCATGAAGGCCGTGGGACGAGCACAATCCTGAATCGATTTAAAAGAGTTGATGCTAGAGATTTTTACATGCATCAGTACTTTAGAAGAGTACTTTCACTTCAAGCCATTTGAATAGGCAACACAACTATTTTAGTGTTATTATTATCATTGTTACAAACAGCTAGCAGAAGCTTCAATTGTGGTAGAAATAGGGACTTAAATTCACATAGATTTAGATTTTAAATTCTACCAAATTATCCATGTACTTTCTTTTATTTTTGACTTGCTGAGTTTTAATTGTTAATAACACTAACATTGTAAGGTCATTTTTTACCAAAAAAGGGGGAAATTTTGTAAAATATCTGAATCACTCATTAAGATAAAAGATTCATATCTAACATTGGAAATGTAAGATATGCCATTGCTACAGATCCTATATATATTAGTACGATAATAAGGGAAAATTACTACCAATAACTTTATGCCAATACATTTGACAAATTAGATAAACTTGGTGTGTGTGTGGGGGGGAGGAATCCCCAACAGACATATCATCATGAAATTGACACAAACTAAATGGAAAACATGAATGACTATATATACATTAAATAAATTGAATTTATAATAAAAAACTTGACCCCAAAGAATACGCTACACCAAAATAATGTTTCCAGTAAGTTCCATCCAGCATGTAGAAAAGAATAGTAACTATTCTGTATAAATTCTTGTAGAAATAGGAGATGAGAGAATGCCCTCAACTTATTTTATTTGATGAGTTTGAACTTCAAATAAAAACCAGGGTTAGATTAGGTTTATAAAGTGAATTATTATTAGAAAAGAAAGCTATAAGAACAATATTCCACATGAACATAGTCACAAAAGTTCTTAAAGATATGTTAGCCAATCAAGTTTAGCAATACTTAAAGGAATAATATATTTACTCATGAAGATTTCTCAGAGTCTGGATGAAACACTGCTCAGGAATGCAAGGTTGGTTTAACATTCAAAAATCCAATCAATGTAATTGTATATATTACATATTAAAGGAAACAGAGGCTCATTAATGGTAGCAGATGTAAAAGAAATGATAATAATTTGACAATAGTTAGCAGACATAATATCACAGCCAACAAACTAAGAATAGAAGAACCCTAACTGAATCTGACAAAGGACAACTATAATAAGCCATAGACAAACATAAAAATTAATGCAAATATTTTAATAAGCTACTCATACAGTAAGAGGAGCCCTGGTGGTGTAGTAGTTAAACATTGGACTGTGATCTGAATGGTTGTCGGTTTGAAACCACTAGCAGCACTGAGGCAGAAATACTGAATTTTCTACTCCTGGCGCTTTCACAAACCCACATGAGCTTACTGTGAGTCAGCATTGACTCCATGGCACTGAGTCGTTCTTGTTGTTTTTGTTGTTTGGTTTACCCCTGCAGTGAAGGGGAAGACATAAAGAGCCACCAACCTCACTGTTATTCAATAATATGCCATATAATAAGCCAAGAAAAAACATAGAAGACATATTTGACAAATACTAAACATACTTACAGATGACATCACTGTTCTTAGAAAATCCTACAGTAATAACCACTATAATAATTGGATTTGGCAAGACTAGACAATACAAAGTGAAAGAGCAAAAGCAATTTGGAAAATAAAACTTCAAAAAAAATACTTCTTAGTAGCATCTAATAAATAATCCTTAAGAATAAAATTAATGAAGAATTTATAAAACCTAACACTGCAAGTTAAAAAGCAGGTGGCTGACATAAATTAATCTAAAAGAAACAAAAGAGGTACTAATATCCCTAGTTTAGAGAACTTAATACTGTGACGGTCATAATCCTATACAAATCATTTAAAAATTCAACACATTATCAATCACAATTCCAGCAGGAATACTACAAAATACAAATTCTTATACTTAGGATTTATTTTGGAATGCCAAGAATTTTTACACTAGCCAAAAAAACCTTGAAAAATAATGACTCACACTAATTTCTACTCTTCCTATAAAGCTACTGTATATAAAAATGTGTATTGAGGAAAATGCAATCAGAGAGATGAATGGAAAGCAAGAGGGGCAGTAGAAATCTTGCATATATCATCAACTGTTTTTTGACCACGGTACCTAAATAATTCAGGGGCAGGGAAGAAAAAAGAAAAAAAAACCTTTCAAAACATGCTGCTGAATCA
Organism: Tenrec ecaudatus; assembly: GCF_050624435.1. NCBI lineage: Eukaryota > Metazoa > Chordata > Mammalia > Afrosoricida > Tenrecidae > Tenrec > Tenrec ecaudatus. The sequence continues at coordinate 137,287,914 of NC_134532.1, forward strand.
ACTCAATTGTTTTATTTTTAAAAGATTAAAGAACCCTAGCACCTATGTCACAACAATAAACATTTATTATAAATTGATATTGGATCAAAGCTAAAAGCTAAAACTATCAAATATCTCAAAGTTCTTATTGTAAACAAGAAGTACTGTTTTATATTATACATAAGACCACATCAACAATTTTAGACTCTACTTTTTGAATGGAGGAAAAGATTCCCTAGAATGTAACCCAAAGAAATACAACAAAGTGCTGCTGGTAAACGCCTTCCTAGCAGCGTCACAGTGAAAGATATATAAATAGTCAATAACCATAGGGAAAATGCTCAGTAGTCATCAGAAATATACAAGTGAGAACCACAATATGATACCACGATACACCCACTGGAAGGTCGAAAATACAGAGACTGAAAGAGAGTAGACAGCTGCTGGTGGAAGTGATTTAAGTAGAAAGGATCTATCAGGCATCAAAGAACAAAAAATCATATCATTGGCTGCACACCTCCATGATAGGATCACTGAAGACAAATGGGTGCATAAGCAAATGTGGCGAAGAAAGCTGATGGTGCCCGGCTATCAAAAGAGATAGTGTCTGGGGTCTTAAAGGCTTGAAGGTGAACAAGCGGCCATCTAGCTCAGAAGCAAAAAAGCCCACATGGAAGAAGCACACCAGCCAGTGCGATCACGAGGTGCCAAAGGGACCAGGTATAAGGCATCATGCAAATTCTCCCTTGCAGGACTGGATAGGGCAGAGGTTGTACACTGGCGTATATGGTGGCTGGAGGCACAGGGAATCCAGGGTGGATGATACCTTCAGGACCAAGGGTGTGAGGGGCGATGCTGGGAGAGTGGAGGGTGAGTGGGTTGGAAAGGGAGAACTGATTACAAGGATCCACATGTGACCGCCTGCCTGTGAGATGGACGGCAGAGAAGAGGGGGAAGGGAGACTCCGGATAGGGCAAGATATGACAAAATAACAATGTTTAAATTACCAAGGGCACATGAGGGAAGGGGTGGCGGGGAGGGAGAGGAAAAAAGAGGACCTGATGCAAAGGGCTTAAGTGGAGAGCAAATGCTTTGAGAATGATTGGGGCAGGGAATGTATGGATGTGCTTATACAATTGATGTATGTATATGTATGGAGTGTGATAAGAGTTGTATGAGCCCCTAATAAAATGTAAAAAGAGAAAAGAAGAAAAAAAAAGAAAATGATTAGGGCAAAGACTGTACAGCTGTGCTTTATACAATTGATGTATGTATATGTGTGGATTGTGATAAGAGTAGTATGAGCCCCTAATAAAAAAGTAGAAAGGATCATGAGAAACTTTCTGCAGAACTAAATATTCTCTGTAGTAGAAGGGATGCGAGTTACATATTTGCACTCACGAGTCAAGACTGGTTAAACCACACATTTAAAGTCTGTATGTTTCCTCAAATGCAAATTACAGCTCATTAAAAAGAAAGAAAGAAAGGACATTTAAAATGTGTTGCACGATAGGCCTTGTTCTTGGCCAGAATCGTATAGACTCAGTTACTTAGCTTTAACCCTTACTTTTGGGGGGACTACAAATGGAGAGCGAAATCATGGTCTAAGGACCTCGACTGCAACTGTTGCTTAAGTATTGGCCTACTAACCACAAGGTCATCTGTTCTAAACCACCAGATGCTCTGCTTGATGGAAAACAAGGCTGTATGCACCTGCAAAATTTACAATCTCAAAAATCATATATATATATAGATATATATAGTCATGATGAGTTGGAGTTGACTTGATACTAGTGGATTTGTCTTGTTTTTGTTTTATTCAAGGTTATGCTGAATATATGGGTGAAAAGATGAAAGTGGACAATATATTGGTGAAAAGATGAAACTCACTAGTAAACATTCATCAAAGATGAGTTTCTTACATGAGATGGTAGAGCTGAAATCTTCTTTATTTAACTGAGATTAACCCACATCTCAGCCAAACTCACTATCATAAAGTCGATTCCAACTCATAGTGATGCGAGAAGATGGAACAGAACTGTCCCTATGAGTTTCTCAGACAACGAATCTTTACAGGAGTCAAAAACCCCATCTTTGCCCTGCGAAAGAGCAGCAGGTGGTAGCAAACTTCTGACCTCACGATTAGTTAGCTGCCCAATGCGTATCCCTCCAGGCCACCTGGCCTCATTTTGTCATCTGAACTTTGCTAAATCTGGCTCATAAAGGTTGGGAGGTTCCCTTATTACTGGAGGTGTTTAAATTCCATAAACTTAACATTCAAGATATAACCCTGAATTTGTCACATCAGGAATTCTCTCTGTTTTCCTTCTCTTGTGCCTGAAAATGGCCAATTTCCTTGTTATTACCTGAGTGTAAGTTTAGGACAGACTTCTTCAAAGGACATTGCTATCATCAGTGGTGAGTGCTTGACTGCTGACCACAGGGTTAAAGTTTGATGGCACCAGCCACTCTGTGGGAAAAAGACGTAGCCGTTGACTTTGATAAGGACATACAGTGTGGAAACCCCAGGGCACAGTTCTACTCGGTCTTATAGGGTGTTTCTGTGTGGGAAATGACTTGAGAGCCACGTGTCATTAGACATTTCCTCAAAAACAAACTGCGTTTCCTCAAAAAAACTGAACTCATAAAAATAATCTTTTCGAAGTTCCAGTTTTAGGATGTTTCTCACTGCCTTGGTTTCAGTGCCGACTCATGGTGACTCTGTAGGACAAGGCAGAGCTGCCTGGGTTTGCTGGGTTGGTTCCCTCGATGGGAACTCCTCCCAGGGGCAGAGAGTGCCACCGTCTCTGGCTGACAGTGCTTAGTAGCTATAATAAACTGTTGTTTTAAGTATTGATGAAAAATGCATGGAGATTGCACAGAGTACTGTCATGGTAATGTAATAAAGACTCGATAAACATTAGCTTCTCTGGACATTGTAATTCCAAGAAAATTGAAGCTTAGAAAAATCAATTAGCTTGTGTTGATGGACACATGTAAAACATGCCAAATGTAGGCCTCAGATCCCGAAATTAAACTCTTTAGCCCTTCCTCTTCACCATCTCCTTAAGACGGGATGAACAGTTGTAGGAGATAGATATAGTTGGGCTCTCTCTCTCCTTTCTGTATCACCTGCCACTCTGGTGCTGCCTTTCAGCTCCCCAACCATGTGAGGCATGTGCTGGAGGGAAAAAGGATTGCATAGGAGGAGACCAGTGAGATGATAATAGGCTAATTAGAGATCATTTGGATCTAAGCCAAGTGGTGGCCATGGTAATGAAGTGCAAAAAATGCCCATGATAAATAAAGATAGATACAGAGACAGGAAGGTCCTTGATGAGTTGGATTAACACAGGCTACAGCAGTGGGCTTGAACATGACAGCATCCATGAGGAAGAGGCAGCAGGACCCGATGGTATTCTGTTCCTTGAACAGAGGATCACTGTGAGTCTAAAATCACTCAAAGACACCTAACAACAAATCAACAACCGATATTCTATGGGCACGGTACCTGATAGGATAGAGTGAGGTTGAATTTGACAGTGGCAACTCAAGAGGCTTGATAGGAAATTTAGGAGGCAGTAGGCTTAAGATACTAGTTGTGGAATAATTTGGGGGAAAATATTAAGAATGGTAGTATAATTTTAAAAATGCAATCAGTGTCATGAAATAGTACATGTAGAAATTATTGAAATGATTCATGCCTAATTATGCTTCACCCCTACCCCACACCAAAAAATAAAAAAGGTGTGTCTTTTTAAAATGAAGGTGTGATTTGCAAGGCAGGGATTTGAAGTCAGCAGCACTAGAATACCCGAGGCAGCGCTGTGACCAGGAGGACCACTGAGAAAGATCGGACAGGTCGAGTGCGAGCTGCAAACCAGCTAGTTGCCCTGCCAGGCTGAAGAGGCTCAGAGGCCCTGCTGGCCAGTTATCCAGACTGGGCTTTCCATTGAATTCCTGAGAGGATAAAAGCATTCAAGGAAAAACATATAAAGGGAGAAAATAAACACAGGAGAGGTTAAAAAAAAAATACAGGAGCCCTCTAAAAGGAAAAAGCAAACTCATTGTCATTGGGTCAATTCTGATTCAGAGCATCTCCAGAGGACAGATAGAACTGCCCTTGCGAGTTTCTGAGAGGGTAACTCTCTATGCAAGTAAAGAGCTTCCTCTTTCTCATGCAGAGCTGCCTGGCCTTGAACTGCTGACCTGTGGTTAGCAACTCAGCTCATAACCACTATGTCACCAGGACCCCTGGAACCCTCTAAAAGAGGTTGCAAGGGGGATGCCCTAAATCAAGATTAGCAAATGGTATAAAAGGCAGAAAGGCCAGAAGGATTCAATTGTTGGATGTCATCGTTAATTCAGTCATTACTAGCAACCTCTAAATGGAAATTTCCATGTTGTGGTAGGAGTAGGAGGCAAACTTCAAGGGGTATGAAGTCAGAGGGATGTGAGGAAGGCACCAGGAAGAGAGCAGAGAGCATTTTTGTCAGTGGTGTAACAGGACAGTGAATTCTGAGTGTTTGCTTGGGTGGCGCAGCCTAGCGTAGGCTGGACTATTGGCAGGAGACGGAAAGAAAACAACAGCAAAGGTGTAAAGGAGGGAATGTAATTTATGAAGTCAGCCTTGGTTCCATCTTCTTAAATCCTTTGTTTACAACTTCCATAAATATCAGTGGCCCAGGAAATACTTTAGCAAAGACTCATGAACGAAGTGACAGCTACTTAAAAATGTTCCCAGAGCTGTTTCATGCTGCTCATCCCTTGTGTACTGACGTCTCGGGCAGGGAATCTTGAGATCTTTCTGTAGCTCGTGAACCCTGCTCCTCCCGGGGGATTTTCAGAGCCTGGGCTACGTGGCTAACCTCTGACTCAGACGGAAGGAAATTCTGGTTCACTTCCTCCCCGACATACATCAATCCCCCAGTCATCCTTCTTACTGACAAAGAGACACTTGAGACTCAAACCCTAGAAGTCTAGACTCTAGAGGAGTAATATATCTGAACTCAGTTCCCCGGCGCTAGATGAAGTGGGAGACAGATTTGCTAATTTCTAGCGCATTACGGCTCTAAAATAATTTTAAAAATGTATACATATACATGACAGGATGTGTAACCTAATTGTTTTCTCATGACAATACATCCAAACCACTGGGTCCCCAACCATAGAGATCACATTCTACTACCTAGAGTAGAACTGCAGACTAGAACGTTATGTCATTGCAAATTGTCCCAAATGTTTTAAATTACTTGCGAAAAGTTCCAAGAAGATGGTAATATAGAAAACAAATTTTCAGTATTAAGTCAATTTTATAAAAAATACAACGAAACCAAATATTTCTTTCATATGTGTACACATAACAAAATAAAATAATAAATGAATCCACTAAGGACTAGAAGCCAGTGACAATAATTTATTTCCCTTTCATAGTGTCACTTTCTTGACAATTATTAAATTTGCTAACACCCTCCTGCCTACTCCCGGCATCTCAAACCTGAGATTGGAGAAAAGCTGTTATCTTTGTTGCCATTTTAATCTGTTTTCCTAACATGTGTTCAGCTGCAGAACTGGAGAACGGGCTGATGGCATCCCACCCTCATGATGTTCTCCCGAGAAAAACCATAGAAGGGATTTCTTTAAAAAACGAATATAAAGTAAGCAAGTTGGTGTAGAATTAAAGCAAAACGGGGCATGGTCCTCATTATTGTTACTTGGTAGTTTGAAAAGATGTCCGTATATAGCTAGCATTTTATGCTTTGTATAAAATTGAACAATTACATTGAAAAGTTAAGGTCACCAAAATATTATTTGGCTGCTAAAACTAAGACTCAACCACCTTTAGTTTTTCTTCCCATCTCCTGCTGTTCCCCCCAATAAGATGTTAAGTATCACAAATTACCCAATGCCTGTAACACACACAGACACATGCAAATGGTCTGAGAAAAAGAGTGAAGCCATCATGCTCTCCAAAGCCACATTGGATTTATTATCAAATTATCATCACCTGACACAGTTGCTGGAATAATGTGCTCAAGCAACCTTCATGATGGTCTGTTCTGTTAGACACCAGGGGGTTATGAGTCCGAACTGACTCCCTGGCATCTGGTAACCCCATCTAGATCTGAAGAAGCTCCCCTGGAACGGGGATTAAGTACTTAGCTGCTAAGGACCACCATGGAGCCCAGCAGACTGACTGGCTGTGGGGATGGTCTAGCAGTGTGTGCCTACAAAGAGCGAGGCCTTGGAAGCCCCAGGCAGTGGCTCTCTCCCGCCCTACAGAGTGGGACCCTGTTGTAGGAATCCACCTGAAAGTAATAGGTCCTTGACAACCAAATGTTGTTTTTCTGCATAGCAATTTCTGGTTCCAAATGATTGTTTGCTAATAGCAATTTCATAATTTTTAAATCATCAAATACATTTTCACATGATCTGATGGGTCAGCAGTAGACTAAGTAACAAATGCGCCAGCAATAAACTATGAAGTAAAACAATTGTCTCATTACCTGTACTCCTGGGTTTTTGAGAAATTCATTCCAGAGTGTGAGCTGAACACTAAGTCAGTCTAAGGAAGTTGAATTTATAAGATAGTAGGAATCGTGCGCATTATGATTAAGCATTTCTTTAGTACCTGAAAAAAAGAGCCCTGGTGATACAGGAGGTTAAGCATCATTCAGCCAATGTCAACTTGGGTGGTTTCAATCGGCCAGGTGCTCTACAGGAAAGAGGATCCAGGGCTCCTGCATGAAGGGGAAACCCAGAGAGCCCTGGGCTTGGGGTTGGGTTGGGTTTGGCCTAAGAAAAGGAAGGTCTTTTCAGGAATTTAAAAGCTGTACCTGTACTGTAGCACAGTACTAAAGATGACTGTGCTTCAGATTTGGTTGTGAGGCAGGGACAGGTTCCATCATTTCAAAGTGATGGCACATTTACATAACTTTACAAGGCAAGGAGAGGTTGGCTTTAAATCAGATGCCACAAACCAGGGGCTTCCCGTCTTTCATATGTTGACACTCTTAACTAACAGATTAGAAGTGATCATTTACATAGCAAATGCTCCTTCAATGGCTAAGGCATACAGATAGCACATTGTTCTCTGATTATATTACATGGTCCAGAAAAATATATATATATACGCACACACAACAGCCAATAGATAAAGATACAAGTTAGTTGGAGCAACTTTTCTGAGAGGGTTTGATGGCGAATGACCTGGATTTGAATTTACGAGAACAAAGCATCGCCCCTGCCTGTGTCCACCAACTTCCCAAAGACCAAGAGCACTTTTCCGTGTCCACAGCTGTGGGATTAGACCCGACAGCTCTTTGGAAACCACGAATCTCACTCACGGAACTCTACGTCATGAGGGGCTGGGTGCTGAAGCTGCTGGAGGACTCGGACAAGGTTGTGTCAAGAAGAAACCTTATGAAGCAGTAACAGTGACCATGAGGTGCATTAATGTATTTCCGGGGTGTCTTCTCTTTCTAGGCTTAAAAGGCACCTTTCTAAATAGCAGCTTTCCTACGCATATGCTTATCATGGAATCGATCTTTTTCCCCCTGTTTAGTCCTTTGCGCAGTAAAATTGTGACTGCCAAATATATACCCTATTCATGAAATAGTATATGTTCAACCTTCCAGTTAGAGAATAATGTGATAAAAAATGACTCAGTCAAGTGCAGTACAGACTTACAATGGTAGAGTTTTCTATTTACAAGAGCTGGGTGTCAGATGAAATAACATTTTACTTTAAATCCAGTAATTTAATTCAAAGGGTTAATGAACTAGAAATTGGCAAGATCTATACGTCTTTAAGTGTCCAAATATATAAGAATCCCCAAGTTACTGTTACAGATAAGGAAATGTCCCACTTTATCGTTTCCAAACAATAACTTGTCATACATAAGTACAAGGTGCTCTAACATAACATAACATAACATAACATAACATAACATAACATAACATAACATAACATAACTTAACATAACATAACATACATGTCCACATTGACTGGGAAAACTTTTGATGAAACAAGTCACAAATAAAAAGTGACTGCTTAATAAAATGCCCTCAGAATATAATTTCAAACATACCTGTTTATCTAGGTAATTATAAATGACAAAACTTAAAATGAAATTTATCATTGCTCTGAGCTAAGTTTATCATTTCATGGGCTTGTTAGATTTGTCCATCCAGTTGTGTGTGTGTGTGTGCAGATAGGATTAATAAAATTGGAATCCATCATTATCAATACCCTTAAAAAGTTGCGATCTGTGTTGCGTTAAAATTCACAATGTAAAATTATTAGAAACATAACGTGTTTTCAAATTCCTTGTGCCTGGTATATGCGCTTGCTTAAAAGAACTTAGCAAGTGAGTGAATACAGACTGCAGTGAAGGAAATCCAGAAATCACTGAGAAAATGAGCCTTATCTTATTCACGGTTTTCCTAAAGCATCGTCTGTCTCCACAAAGGACGGCGTAAACCTGAAGATGAATTCAGCACACACACACACACACACACACACACACACACACACACACACATTTTCCCTAATTATTTCTACAAAAGAATGATATGCTATTTCTAAACTGTGCATGCTTGTGAATAGCATGTATTTGAATGGGTCTGGGGAAAAAGCAATAAAACAAACAAAAGCCAATTTAGGACTTGATTAATATTAAATCTACTCCTTAGATCAACTTTTTGGTTAGTTGCCAGTTCCTTAACACATACCTCCAGTAATTTATGAAAACGGGAGAGCACACAGACTTTCGGTATCAAACAGAGTCACATGTTACTTATTTCAGAGTTGTTTCCATGGCAACTGTGACTACAGAATACAACTAAGAACTTGGACACAAGCCAAAGATCTCCTGAGCCCCCAGAATAGATGTCACTGTGCCATGCACTTTGACACATGAACCCTCTGGTAAACTCATTGACACTTATTCCATCCATCATTCGTTTTTATTGTTTTTTCCTAATTTTCCTGCCCCCAGCAGAGAAGAGACAACCATTACAAAGAGTGGCAGAAGTTTAAGGGGCCTGTTAAAAATAATGCATACTGGGGGCCCCAAATAAATAAAGGACTTACAGATGAATCCAGAGGGTAGCTACTTGGGGGTGGGGAGATGTTAAAGGGCCCTATAAAAATAATGCAGGAATGTAAAAGACTGGTGATATTGCGAACTGGCGATCTCAGAAGTAATAGTCTCACCTGGGGAGGACTAGCCTCCCAAAGCATCCTTGTGTTTGCAGTGTGGAATGGTCCTACTACGTGTGTCTGTGATGAGGATGCCAAATCTTCAGAAGGGCTAAATTGAACGTGGAACCTTGCACGAAGGGATCAAAATATGAAGTGGACTCAGCAAGACAAATGTCCATAAATGGCTGGATTCGTTCTAATCATGTGTGGAGTCTTCTGTGGTACCGTTGTCAGCTTCACTTTCTTGAAAATAGACAGATCTAGAAATCTTTGTCTCCATTGTCTGTTTATGGACAAGCTGCAAATATTTTATTAGCCAGCCAGGTCCCGGGAGAAGGAGCGGCAGGCTGCTTTCTGTCTGTTCTGCTGTCACTTTGGACCAGTCCCTTTGTGCTGCGTTGGCCACTTCTCTGGAACCCAGTGACCAGAAACTTTATTGCAAATGCCCCTCTTTGTAGGATTTTTATTCTCTTGAAGGTGAATAGTTAAACCAAGAGAAACAAAACAAGAAGCAGACTTTAAAAAACAAAAAGGAGACTTTCTTGAATTGGCAGAGGTTGCATTCATCTATAATTTCAGAACAATAAAAATTATAAAAATGCATGTGGAGGAAGAAGGGAAAGAAGAGTTAAAATAGAAATTAAATACAGAAGCAAACTACAAACTTTCAATTCAAGAAAGTGTGTTTTCTCCTTTGGATTCAGCAGGCTGTGATGAAGTTCATGTAAAAGTGCCCGGACTTGCCCGGTCTTGATTCCCTTATCTGATTGGCTCTATATTGGTTCTATAGTTCAAGTTAAAGATGCATTATCCAATGCCCCTCCTCCTCAATCCAGAACATTCTGTACATTCTTTAATGTGAAAGCATATCCTGCTCTCTCCAATCCAAACAATAAAACACGAAAACCGACCATCGCAGCTACAACAAAGGAACAACGCTAAACTAAGCTTTAAAACAAACCGGCAACAGCAAGCATTTGTTTCCTGAACACAAAGCAAAACCAAATGAAATCCTGGTCACTTCCATCCTGAACCGTCCCCAATAACACAGCTAGAAAGCTAAACTATTTCAAAGACTGGGTTTCCTCTCAGAAGAGAAGCGAAATGGGAGGAAAAGAAGGTCAAATGACCACAGAAAGCCTGTCCCCAACACAAATGAAACCTGAAGGTTTCAACGAGCATAAAACAGGACCTTATAAGTAACTGGTCTGCCTACTCACCGCTGTTTCCAGTGCCGACTCTTGTTTCACTGTCTACTGCCTTCAGTTTAAAGTTAATTCTGTTGGCAAAAAAGTACAGCGCTTGTCTGGGGAATGCTGTTTGGACAGAAACCATTCCTTTCAAAGTGGTGGTAGCTATATTTAAGTTTCTTTGTAGACAAGGATATAAGCCCTTCCTAAAGCTAATTTTCTTCCTCCTCCTGCTCCTCAGACATAGTCAGTATCCTCTTATCCCATTATTGGAGGAAAAAGACAGAGGAGATAGCAAATGAAAAAGAAAGAAAGAAAAAACCCACAAGGACATATACCTTAAATAATGTAGTACTTGAGCATTTAGAAAAAGAAAGGGAAAAAAAGGAAAGAGAAGCTGGGAGCATTAAGAAAAAGAAACGAGAGCCACAGAAACTTGATAGGATCTTAATTATAATTTAGTTTAACACCTCCGTTTTATAGACTAAATAAAAAAAATGATGGTCAAAGAAATCAGCTTATATACTTAGTGCCACATCTAAGAAAGGCTACTGGGTGTCACAACTCCCAATTTAAATGCACCAGAACATCTCAAGGGGAGCAGTGTCACTTTTTCCTCTGGAACGAGTATAATATCCAGAATCTGGATGCCAGCTATATTGGCAGGGCACCTTTGTAGCGGAGTAGTAACCAATTAGGATACGAGAACCACTTGTTCTCTACGAAAACATTTCCTTTGCCTTTAAAAATTCTTAATATAGAAGAAACTTTTCCTTTATGCCAAGTTTATTTGAAACCAAATCTATAAAGAAATGAGCATTTCATTTGTTGATGGCCCAGCATGATTTTGTGCTTATTAGTGACCATTTCCTGGATCTGCGTTAGTCATTATGGAAGGTTATTTTTCCATGAGGGTTGATAGTGTCACAGGTGCTAGGGTAGGTCTTTAGTATTTCTATTTTTCATTTCTTATTTTGTTAAATAAAAAAGTGAAGTATCATACAGATTTTTTTATTTGCTGCTGTTTATATGACATTTCCTACTGACATATAAAGACATTATTTTCTACCAAGAGAAATAATGATGCCCTCATTATAATAGTTTTTTTTTGAAATTCACTTATTCACTTATTAATTGATTCATATATCTAGCAAATAATTATCAGATGTTTATAGAAATTATCTCATTGTTTCCTTGTGGAATAGGGTAACTGACTGACAATAGCTTCTTAGAAAAATGTATAATATATAAATTTAAAATGAAAGTTTAGATAGCAAGTCAGATCAACTTTCCACAACTACTTTATAAAATTTCTTGTCACACTGCAAGCATGTGACCTAGGCATGTTTACATACTATCTATGGAGTCACCCAATCACAACAATATTCTTTCTAAGGCTAAATAAGCCCAACTTTGAAGTCGTCAAGATGGATATCACTCTAATAATTATTTACTCAGTTCAAAATTAATCTTTCTATTCTATCTGGCTATAAAATATTAAAGTCGAGGTTACTTTCTACCATGTAATTAAGAATACCATGAACAAATACTCAGATAATTTGATCTATTTTCAAGCTTTCACCCATTCTTTATCTTGGAGACTCCCTGATTTTGATTGTGTTCTTTGTCATCCACTTTAAAGGTCAAACTATATCTACCCTTTCCATCCTGTTTGCCAGAAAATAATGTGACTATGAGTAGGTAATTTGAAAAGCTGAACTTAAGAAAGCAAGGACAATGAATTGTTTAGAATCAAATTAGAGCCCCAAGTAGTCTCTCTAATTCCCACCAAACGACCATTCCTTGCATGGTTCTGGTAAAAAGTGGGGCAAGATACTGATAGGATTCACCTGTGAATAAGTGTGAACAGGATTCCCTGCAATGCCATCCATCCCTGCACAGAAAATTAGCCCCCTGAGAAGCAGGGGGAAGCATCTAATTACTACCCCATGGGGCAAGAATGGAGTGAGTCCTTTGTACCCGAGATTCCTGTGCAGTAACCCTCTTGGATCCAGAAGACAGCTGTACTACGTGGTAGCTAATTCAGAGCTAGAGCATAGAACAGAGTGATGAACTCCCATATCTCAGAGTGAGTAAAGCTAAGTGCTTTTGTGCAGGAGACTGGCTTGTGGAGTGCGCTGCCTCTGGGCACTTAATTGGGGAGATGGGACTTGCTGATCCACAAAGTGCAGCTGAATGCCTTTGGACTGAGGCTTACTGGAAAGGGTGCCTCTGAGTCCTTGATTCAAGGGACTGAGTTTGCTGACCCTCAGAGCTTAAGATGAACGCCATTAGATTGAGGCTTATAGCAAAGTGATGTTCCCTTTGGGCATTTACCAGTAGGAGCGACAGACTGTGTAGCCTCTCTTGATAAAACAATTAAACCCTGAACACGTCTCACTGGCCTTACAGTTTGTTAATTTCCTTAATGACTCTTTAATTATGAATTTAGTCTGTGAATTTCTGTATAACTATTACAATGGATAGTAGACGTGAGAGCTGTAAAGCAAAGAACAATGATTGAACAATACAAAGAATCATAAAACTTTAATTTAAAAAATGACTAGATTTTTGAAACACACTCTTAAAACATTGAATACATAATGTCTACAAGAAATCAAACAATGCATCGCACAGGGTAAGTCTGCTGTTCAAAACATGTTCACAGTCTTGGAAAGCAAGAATGTCACCTTGAAGAGCAAGGTGTCCCTGACCCACGCCATCTTGCTTTTGTCCTCTCATATGCATGAAAGGTGGACAATGAACAAAGACTGCAGAAGCCTCCGTGCATTTGAATCATGACACTGGCAAAGACTATGAAACCATCCTGGACTGCCAGAAGAACAAACAAGTCTACCTGGGAGAAGGCTCTTTAAAAGCAAGGATAGAGCGGCTGATCTTACGTACTTTGGACTAGTCCTCAGCAGAGATCAGTCTCTGGAAAAGGGTGCCATGCTTGGTAAAGTAAAAAGGAAACAAAAAACAGGAAGAGCCTTAGTGAGATGGATTGATCCAGTGGGTGCTATCATAAGGCCAAAATTACTTTGTGAGGCTGGCTCAGGACAGAGCAGGGATTCCTTCTGTTGTGTTTAGGGTTGCTGGGAACCAGAACAGATGCAATGGCACCAAACAGCACAGCAACAAAGTCTACGGTATGACTTCTTCAACAGTGAGAATAAACAACTCAGTTTCAAAAGACAAGGTGTTGAGAAAGGAGCCTTGGAAAATCATACTTCTTGGTATTTTTTTTAATTTTTAAAAAGAGTCTGCCGAATCCAGCATTTCTTTCAGATCTTAGTATGTCTAACTGAATTCCTCTGTGGTAGAAAGATGATGTCTGTTTCCATAAAGATTTGCAGGCTCAGAAACCCTTTGTTGGGCTTATATGGATTTGAATGAACTCTTGGAAGTGGATTTTGGTTTACTGGAATTCGAAGGCACCGTGATGGCTTAGCTGGTGACACACTTGGCTGCTAATCAGAAAGTTGGCAGTTTGTATCACCCATGGTTCGCTAAGAGAAAGATGTGGCAGAAAGCTGTGGAAACCCTGCGTGATTGTATTACCCTACCCTACAAAGTCACTATGAGCTAGAGTTGACTCCAGGGTAAAAGTCTGATTTTCGGTTCATTGGATTCTATGCAAAGGTAAATCCCCAAAGACATGACCATCTATACATACACACCCCTAAGGAATCCCTGGATTGTGAGCAAGTACTATTGCCAAATCTGTCTTCATTTAAGTCCAATTTATACCTAAGTTGGACACTTAGGGACTGTTCATCTTGCATGTCAGTCAATGCTTTCCTTACTTTATATTAATAAACTTCTCTGTGCATAAGAAACAAAGGAAACGCTTGTCGACACACTAAGATAGATTACAGTAATAATGACATTTGGATGCATGGAAAAGTAGTGTGCATTTGTTAAAAGATAATGGAAGTCTTTGTAGTCCCTTTGATGCACCTTGGACTTTTAATATAGTAAGAGTTCATGAAGGTTGGCTCACAACTATGTACGCAAGCCCTGGCATTCTCAATAGGGGGACTTACTTTATGTCAAATAGGATACGAATTTGACAGATAGACATGCAACTCAGTAGTGTGTATTTTCATTTCACTCCTTGGCTTTACTTTTGATGTTGAGCATTCTACCTTTAGTCTGTAGGAGCAAAATCTTGAAAGAGAAGTGGGCTAGAGCCTGCAAAATTTAAGACAGAATGTGTGCAAAATTTTAGACAGAATACGTGAAGATGAATCAGGGTGGTTGAGAGGACTTGGGAAGCAAAGTGTAAAAACAAGTCAAATTCAAGTCTATTCTTTGGAGAAGAAATGGGCTGAGCCAGAGACAATAGGTGAAAGCTATTCAATTCAAGGACCAAAGTCCCCCAAAATAGGTTAAGTGAGGAGGGAACTACCAATTTTGGCCAACCCACAGGAAAGAGGCCCTAAAATCTAACTTTACAAGCCATGGTCCTTTCCAGCCTTTGGAAGGCAAATGGTGTGTTGTCAATATGGAAATCCAACACATTCTGAATGTGCACAATGATTCATAATTACTTTTTAAAAAATGCGATGCCTTTATATTTAGGTCCTTGGGGGCATGCCCCACTTTGGACATCCTCTGGATTTCAGAATCCTAGAGTTGTTTAGAATAGTTGGTGTGTTTCAAAGAAAGGACCTGTAGCGTTGAATTTCACTCATGGAAGCAATGCTTCCAGCAGAGTTGAACTCCAGGGCAGGCTGTATTAGCACAGACCCGGCAGTCAGCGTGCCCCAGCCCTGGATCTCAGGGTGAGAGTAACAGGAGCACAGGTCTGTCCTGAGGAACCTACCAGGGCTCTTTGGAGATGGCAGCAAAGGGCAGCGATGTTACAAAGAAAAAAAATCTGCATTTTTAAAATTCTATGCTCGGAGGAGAGTTACTACTGGGACTTTTTTTTTTTTTTAACAGATCCAGAGAACTGGTGCATGCAAAAATCTCCTTTAAACCAATTCAAGATTGCGCTCATTTGTATTATGACCCTCTCCCTCTCCTAGTGTATTCACCGCCCCCCTCCCATCCCATACAACAAGTATATCTCTATATTTCCCTCTTTCAGGTCCTCCAATTATATGCGATGATAATGATCCCCATTATTCTCCTGCTTGATAGCCTCTGATCATTTCCCATTATTCTCTGTTCTTCTGGGCCATATTGTTTTTCCATAATTTCCTTGCTTCCCTCCTACACTGGATTCTTATCATCACCATTTCATCTGCTCAAAGGTTTCTCATTGCCTTCAGTAAAATGTCCGTGACTAACCATGATTGAGGATCTGTTTATCTTTCCCACTGCATTTTCTAGCCTGCTGTTCCATCTGTCTGGAATATTCCTCCTTTGTGAAACCTCCTTCTCATCAATCAACTCTCATTTCCAAGGTTCAAAATAGTCAAAAATAGGGCCATCTAATGGCCCCTAACTCGTGGCAGGCACACACACAATGGAACGAAATGCTGTCCAATCCTGTCCTTTCTCCATGGTCTGTTGAATATCTAATTTATACCAGGCCTTTCTTCCTACCCCAGGCAGAAGTTCCACTAAGATCTGTTGAGGATCATAGCAACACACAGGGCGCCAGTGACAGACAGGTAGTGATGACACTGGACGTGACCTGGGCAGGCATCAAACTCAAGTTTCTACAACAAAGGTGAAACCTGTATCGCCAAACTATAAAGGCATCTGTAGCTTCGAAATATCTCCTTCTCAGAAACCAACAACAGACAACTTTCTGACCACTCTTGCTAACCACTCCTCATGACCTATAGCCCAATCCCCCATCTTAATCTTTCCTTCTAGCACATACCCATCCACTGCCCTCAAGCCAGCTCTGACTCATAGCAACCCTGTCAAAGGTTTCCGCGGCTGCCACGCTGTCTGGCGGTGGGTAGTCTCATTTCCCCTAGAAGTGGCTGGTGGCTCGGAACTGCTGACTGACTCGTATCCCACCACACCATCCGTGCTCCTTAGAACTGGGAAGACAGCTTTGGTTCTGACATATTTGTTCATTTATTGAATTAGTTCAACTAGGTTTGTTCTCTGTTGCCTCAAGTAAGTTGCCTGAAGGTAAAAAAGTTTTAGCCTGGAAGAAAAATGGGAATTTCTACTCCCCTAATGAAGTGGACTCTCAGAAACCCACAGGACCAGTTCTGTCCTGTCCTATAGGGTCGCCAGGAGCCAGCATCAACTCGATGACAGTGAGCATATGTGAGCATATAGGTGTGTTATCACATTATCCCGAGTGTCCAGAACAATATCTAGTATACAATAAGCATTTGACAAATGTTTGCTCAATTCATCAATTATATTTTCTGTCGGAGTTTCTGTTCTTCAGTTACTAATATTTAATCTATGTCCATGAAGGCAAACACTATTTTTTATAGATGACATTGTGTACATTTCCCTGTGGCTTAGCCATCAGGAATCACAGGCAATAAAGACAGAGTCCCAGCTGGTCTGTAGCTATACTGCCTATACAAGGTGCATCCAACATCTTGAATTTGTTAACATAGTGTAAATAATACTCTTAAAAGCAAACAAACTCAACCCCATCAAGTCAATGCTGCCTCATAGCGATGCCTTGCGGGTGTCCTGAGAATTTGCTTTTGGGTAGGAGAAAGCGCAGTCTTTAACCCTTGGAGCTGCTGATGGTTTCAAACTGCAGACCTGGGGATGACAGCCCAATGCCTAACTATTAAGACCCCAGGGCTTGCTAAATAAGACTATTTTCTTCCCAGAATATCCTATAGGAATATGTGCACATAAGTAGAAAGGCGATGGCCTTCGCTAGGAGGCTCAATGATCTGTGGACACCACTTTCCTTTCCTGAACACTACGTAGTTGCTCTTGTTGAAACCGCAGGCGCCCTCTAGCTGATTCTACCCTTTTCACGTGGTTTCCGAGTACTACCCCAGCTGCCGCTGCCTCCACATTTCTTTTCTCAAGCCAAATGGGGGAGGCCAACGACTCTGAGCGAGGTGCGCCACAGATAGCTTAGTCTCCTACCTCGGCCCTTCTATACGCCGAAGCCAAGCTCTCCACGCAGCTGTGATTTAGAGTTCTTCTCCTGCTTCCTAATTGCCCGATCTACTGAGTCAGGCTGATTGTAAGAGGAGGTGACTGGCTAAACTTCATCACTGCCCAGGCACATCAGAAACGTGGCTGTGTTTCTCGGTTAGAAAGAAAATGAGTTTACCAGGTAGCGCAGGACACCCCCTTCCAGTTCTCTCGGATAGAACAAAGATCTTACCTAAGCATCCGTGCCCCCTGAGCGGCAAATAAATCCATTAAAAAATAGGAGTTCCCCGTTTCTTAGATTAACCCAAAGCAAACCAAACTCACTTCCTGGAATTGACGCTGATTCATAAGCAACCCTATAGGGCAGTCAGGCTGCTCTTCAGAATTTCCCAGACTGGAACCAGTAGGACATCAGACGTCCCCATCTTAGGGGTGTCTGGCGGATCTGAGCTGCAACCTGTGGCCAGCAGCCCAGTTCCAGGGCGATACTGGAGGGACGCTAGGACTCGCCCATGCCAAGCAGGTAACAGCGAAAGGAAGGACTTTATTGTGTACACTCTTGGCTCAGTGGATCCTCATCCAGAGACTGAGCCGGCTCTCCCTGTCTGGCAGCATTTTATGAGGAAGGGGAGTGGATTCAGGGGTGTGTCTGGTCTGTGGTTGGTGGGTGCGCCAGCAAGCAGCCTCAGAAGCAAGCTGCTCCACAGAACTGGCTGTGCCGACTGTGGGGGCGGCGGGTAATGGGTGTCATAGGTCCCCAGCGGTTTTTCACATTCCACAGGTTTATCTCCAGACATGCACTTTGTCTCCACTAGGGCCACGCTTTGCTCAGTGTTTTGTCGCTGCCTCAACTGCACCAAAGTGGCTCCACTGTAAATATTATATAATTTAATAATACATAGACATTAATTGATATAAATAAATGGCGTTTGCCCAGTCAATGAATCAAGGCTACAAACATTGACTGACTGTCTTCCAAGGATAAGGCCTTGTATTATATATGTACCATATGTATCATATATATTCCTATATATAATATGTATTGTACAAATAAAATGTGTATTTGTAAATAAATAATAACTAAATATGTACCATAGACATATGCTTATATTATTTTAAAGAAATGTGTGTTTATATATTATATTTTTATTACTTATATATTAGTATATATTTATATAGTAAACATATCTATATTATATCACTGCATATAATACAAATGATTTATGTCTGAAGTAGCTTTTTTGCATTATATATACAGTATACTGCATACACATACAGTAAAATACATATAAAACTAACATAATATATCAACACATAAAATATAAATATAGCATTATATATAACATATGGACCTGTGATTAGATATAATCATTCCTTGGTATCTCATAAAATGATAATGTGTATATATCCAGAATACAGGCTTCTGGATATATAAAGGAAAACACATTTTCCCTTTCTGCCCCCTTGCCTCCTTCTTTTTTCCACACGTGCCTACTGAGCCCACATGATTGAGGAGAAGTCTGTAGCAGGAAGGAAACTGACCAGTATCATCCCTGGAAAAGCTTCTCTTTCAGAGGTAAGAGATGTTTCCAGATTATTAGGGACATGAGCACTGAGCTATAGGAGAGAGCATCACTGGAACGGGATCGAGATGAGAATAAGCAGACACAGGAAAAAGGCTTTCTGAGGCAGATAATAGCAAGATGCACACTGAATGCAAACTGAGAGAAAGAGGATTAGCATTAAAGGCAGGGCAGAGATACTTCTAGGTCACTTTAAGTATTTCTGTAATGCTGGAATGCAGAATAGATAAAATATATAGGAGGTAATACAGGTAAAAGTCATGGTTGGCAGTTTGGTTTTTATCGTGATGGCAATGAGGTTTGAAAGAGGGGCATTTTAATTATATATATTATATATTTATAAAATACTATGTATTTATAAAAATATAGTATAAGAGAAGGGAGAATTTAAAAGCAGGTGTCTGAAAAGGTCACATAAGAGGATATTTGCATGACCCTCCAAAACAAAGAAGATGGTCTCAGGAGATACTTACGAATTCCCATGAGTAGAAAAATGTGGGAAAGGAGATCTTGCTCCCCAAACTTCTATAAGACTATATCTGTAAAGTATTTCCAATATTTTAAATCCAGGAAACTAGTATAGTCATAGGGTTACCAAAAGTCAACTTGATCACAAGAATGAATTAATTGCCTTTTGATGTTACAGAAGTTCATCCTCCCTTTGACATGATTGAATCTGTACCCAAAAACATGAATGAATCGGTACTCCAGCCCTGGGTGCTGGAGAAGCTACATGGAGACCCCTGCCAGCACTGAGATGCTTACACTGTCACTGATTCAAAGACGTTCTACCCACTGACCTGTGATCCTCCTGCATTCGGTGTCATTGTGTGTGTTTTGTGCATTTGAGGAGGACTTTGTAGATCAGTGTCTGACATAGGGGCTAAGTCAGACTTATGGGCTTGGACTGGATGGGGTTGGGATGCTTTCTGAATGTACACTTACCCTTTATATCTAAAACTCTCTCATGCATATATGAGTTTCTGTGGATTTGTTTCCCTAGTTTACCTAGAGTAACACACAATCTCACCTAAAAATTCCACTTAAAAACTTAAGTCGCAAATTGGAACTAATTTGGTGTATGCATTGAGAAATGCAGTATTTGGTGAGTCTTGATTATCTAACAGGCATTTTATATTAATCGTCTCAATTTGACAAGCTAAGAAACAAGATACATGCCTTGAAAAGATCAATATGAAAACATGCACTATTATTCATCTGACTGCAAAGCCCATGAACTTTTTAAACAGATTGTTTCTTGAATGGGACACACATTTAGACACTTTGAGATAAAGAGATTATTAAATAAAATTTGGCAATACTTGAAGTGATTCCTCTGCAGAACTATTTAAATTTCCTAAATATCATCATACTCACATTTGAGGACAAACACACCATTGTGTTTGTACAGTTTCTTGGGTGTGACATGTTTAATTATTCCCCAAAGCATAAATCTTTTATCACATCCTTCTTGATAACATAATTATTATTTTAATTTTTTTACTGTGTATTGGGTGAAGAATTACCGAGCAGATCAGTTTTCATTTCAGTAACTCACACATATTTTGTTTCAAATCACCTCTTGCAGTTCTTTCAATGTAGAGATGTATTCCATTTCTTCTCCGTGCTTTTGTTTGTGTTCCTCCTCCTTTCCTGACTGTATCCTTGGGCAATTATCTGTCCTTTTGATCGCACGTGGTCAGCTATTCTAAAGTGTGCACAGTTCCCTGGTGCTATTGTTTGCTCTACAGTCTTAGATATTGTTTGGATGAAAGCTGATTTGAGGAGCTGAGTTTATTTCTACACCTGAAGGGTGACTAAAGGCTATAGTGTCAGGGTTTCCACCAGTCTTTATCCCAGCAGGAAACCTGTTTTTTTTTTTAAATTTTGAGCTTTGCCCTACATCACCCCTTGCTCTTTGCCAGCCCTTCTAATATGATCCGTTTCAGAACAGTTGGTAGCAGTAGCTAAGCACTACCTAATTCTTGTCTCTGGATCTTGGATTGTGAGATTTTAGGCAAGAGAGATAAATGCTATTATATAAACATCCCTTCAGCAATGGTGATCTACAAGTAGATGCGAGGAAAGACCTGCAGGTTGAATGACTGTGGGGCGAGGAGTGATAGTATGCCCAGGAATTCAAAGTGTGTGAGATGAAGTCTCCTCATCCCTGCCTCTAAGGAGCATCCTGGCTGTACCTCTTCCAAGACCGATTTGTTTATTCTTTTGGAAATTCGTGGTGCTGTCAATATTCTTTGCCAGCACCATAATTCAAAGGCAGGGATTCTTGATCATATAGTTATTAAAATTTTTCAGAGCAATGAGAATGTGATGAAATTCTTTATTATAAGAAAAAGTAACAGGCATCCAGTGTCTAGTTTCCTACAGAAAATAGGATGGTTGTATTAGCGTCTTGGATGAAATTAAAGATGTTGGTAATAGATGAGTTTTTCCAGGCAATTTTGATTATTTAAAAATGAGCACAGGCTTTATTTCTTCATTGTCCTAACCATCAGTGAATTAATACTAATAAGCACTGTACTGAATGACAGTCTCTTTTCCTGCCCCACCCCTGAATTCTTCCCAGAGTCCAGGGCATCTTTCCTTATACAGCAAGCATTCTTATTACGGTAGCCGAAGAATGAGAAACAAACATTCCTTGCTACACACAGCAAATAGTTGCCCCAATTAATTATGATTCTAACCTTGGTTCTGTCAGCAACTAGCTCTGTGACCTTGGTCACACACTTCACTGGGGCTTCGTTTTCTCCTGTATAACAAGCAGGGATTGGGGAAGATGACATTGGAGATTATTTGAAATGTAAAATTCTTCTATTCTCTGTGACAATTACCTCTCAGATGGTTCGAATTTGCTGAAGATTTATCTACCAGGCTTGAGAGGCCATCTGTTGTAGCGTAAAGAAATTAAAACAGCCGGTTATTGACAAAACACTGTAACTGTTCCCAATAATTAAGAGCTTTAAGAGTATTAAGAATATCAACATATGCAATAAGGGAATAATTCATGGTTTCAGTGTCCAGCAGGAGTTCTATTAGAATTACCTGGTGGGAAAAGGCATGAGATATAAAATGTCGAGGCACATTGCACGGAATCATTTTTAAGATATTCAGCGGATTGCGGCTCCGGCACCATACTGAGGGTCAGTTTCCTGACCTCATGTAGGAGAAAGAGACTTCTCCCAGGAGTATCAACACTGTGTCTGCAGTCTACCATTTCTTACAGCGAAAGACTGAATCTCCATTTATAAGACAAACTGCTTGAAACATAGAAAGGAGGAACTTCCCTGAGCTGTCCTTTTTGACAAATTTCTAGACACACAAGTGTAGTTAAGATAATAATGAAAACAAATTGCTGATAGTCCCAGGCTATTGGTCCCCAAGCTTCAATGAAAACTAATATAAAGAAGCTCTATTTTTCTACACAATATTTTGATTCTTTTCAATAATAGATGTTTCCTTGCAAAATAACCAAAGGTAAAGAAGTGTATAATATTTCAGCCACCTGCAATATTCATGATTACCTTTTTTTATGATTAACCTTTATTGGTAATTTTATATATACCTATCTAGATCAATTCTCTCTCTCTTTATCCATCCATTCTTCCATCTATCCATCCATCCTTCCATTTGTCCATCCATCTTTCTCCATATATAAGCATATTTACATAAACATATGCACATGGACACATAGTTCTGAAAAAGAAACATTACTTTCCATTATCCCATCATAACATCTGCCCTCTTTTTCATCCTAGAGCTTTGGACTTACCTCTAGGTCAGTGGTTCTCAACCTGTGAGTTGCGACTCCTTTGGGTCATAAGAGCAGCAAAATGACAGTGATGAAGTAGCAACGAAAATAATTATGTGATTGGGGGGGGTCACCACCACATGAGGAACTGTATGAAAGGTCGCGGCCTGAGGAAGGCTGAGAACCTCTGCTCTATAGCTTATCAGGTAGAAGTTAAAAATATGAAGAGCAATGAAACATTATTAACCCTCGAGGGGTTAGCAAACCAGACTATCTAATACGTGCATATCGCTGTGGTGGGGTCCCACCCAAAGCGCTCATCTTAGCAACATAGGAGCCAGTGACAAACATGGCGACTTGTTAGCCAAATCATTTAGGGTTGCTTATTTGAATGCCTTTTAATCAATGGTTTTGTGTGAGGTTATGCTTATTTCATACTCTAATGCTGTTTTCATCATTTCTATTTGATGATTTAACAATCAAAGTCTGATGCATCTAGACCAGCCTCTGTCATGATCAATTGGGTTCTGAAGTGTATTATTCTAGTCAACACTGGGCTGCATCTCTTCATTCTGGTGACTGCCTCAGGTTACGAGATGGCCATGAGAGTCCCCAGAATATTCAGACATGAAGCACTACCACATAGCATCTTTATTGAGTACTTGTTGAACTTGAAAGAGCATACCTGGCATTTCAGTCTATCTAAATGCATAACTTCTCCATTTCAAATATGAAGAGACCATGTGGCAGACAAAAACAGGAATTGCATTTAACTCTAACCAAGAATCTTAGTTTGGGAAGAACCTCTCTTTCCCTCTACAGTCATATGTGTGACATTCATGTCAACTAGAATCAATTTACTACTGTCCTAACTGAAGTCTTCCACTGAAATTGAAAGACCTCTTTCTCTCTCTTCTTTCTTATCCTGCCCTCCCCGCTACTTATCTTGCCTTTGAACAGAAGGTGAAGTGGCCAGGGAGTTCAGCTCTGCTCAGTTTCCTAGCAGCCACACACCTCACCTATGGGAGTGTCCTCAAGCTGCAACCCAATCTACAGGTTGGGCTTCCCCCCGACCTTCATCCAGGTATGTCCCAACCGCGAACTCGCTCCCACAGAGGTGATGCTGACTCACAGTGACCGTATAGGACTGGCCCTGTGACTGAAACTTTTTAGACAGTCAAAAGTCTCTTCTTCCCCCCACGATGGGACTATGCCATGACCTTCACATCTTTCATCCTCATTAGCATTTGTCTCCATAGAGATCTCTGATTCCCAGCCCCTACCTTCATACTCGATCTTCTCCTTCCTGCTATCATAAAATGGCTGCATTGTACAATTCTGGATTGGGTTATGAGAGATCATTTTGTTGACTTCCCCCCAAGGATTGAGATTTTGCGTTACTATTGCTGATGCAAGTTTTGCCTGAAAATCTACTATACCGTAAAGGAATGCCAGCTCCCTGGTAATGTGCAAGAGGACCAACATCTTTATTGTGTACAATCGTTCATCGAGTGGAAATAAATTCATGCTAGAAAACCAACCTTATGCTATTGAGTGCAAATTTATGTCTATCCTTGATGTCAACTTTGCATTGCCAAAGGGCTCTCCAGTACATGCGATTTTATGCTTTAAGAGAAAATTGCCGTCACAAAGAAAATCGATGTACTGTCCTCTGAAAAATTGCATTTCGGTCTTTGTAACCTTGAATAGGGAGTTTATTTTCAGTGCTCATGAAGAACAACAACATCCATTCTTAATACATATCCTGACCACCTGCCGTAGCAAACAACTTGACACTCACAAAATCTCTGATCCTACTTCTCAATCAATACCCACCTCCATGGTTGAAGGAGCAGCATCAGGCCAGTGTTTCATCTGGTTAATGACATCAAAAAAGGCTATCTCTACAAAGAATGGAAAGGTCACTAATCAAATTGTAGAGACTGCAACACATTATCATTGCTTGAGAGAGCATCCCATTGATTGTGAAGTATTCCTTGATTGCCTCTTTTCCATTTTAATGTGTTGATTATCCGCAGGGGAGAACAATAACAAAATGTTGCCACCACAGGATCTGAAAACGATAGTAGAGTCTAAAGAAGCAGATTTCATGAAGGTTCTTAATGATAATGAATGTGAAAGAAAGTATGAGGGGGTAAAATGTAAAGAAAAAAATGGGAATTAGCCTAAAGACTTGAGGGTGGCTAAAAGAAACTGCCAATACATTCGTCCAGAAAGCTTGAGTGGAATTAAAAATTCCTGGATATTCAGTGTGAGATCAGATGCTGAATTTGACCATTCTAATCCGAATCAAAAATAAATTCCCTTATAGATGTTAGCATTTCATTTAGGAGGAGAAAATTGGCATTGGAGATGTGGAAAGGATGAGATGTTAACTTTTGGTATTTCCCTACAATTTTAATGTAAATACCAATCCTTATTTTTTTTTAATGAGAGGGAAGAAGGTACATTTTGTGGTTGGTTTTTGTTTATAACTCCTGTTCAGTCATCTGCTGCCCTGTGCACAACGGAAGGATGTTCGGCCGGTCCTTCAGCATCCCCATGATAAAGTCACGATTGGACACTGTAATCCACAGGGCTTCCACTGTCTGATTTTCAGAAGTAGATTGCCAGGCTTCTCTTCTTAGTTTGTTTGGGCAGGGTGGTGGTGGTGGTGGTGGTGGTGGTAAAATCTGCTCAGCAGCCAAGTAACACAAATGCCCCCCACTGCCAGATGGGTAGTGACAGCAAGCACGCTGGCTGAGAATCAAACCCAGATATCCCGTGTGAGAAGTGAAAATTCTACCACTAAGCCACCATTGTGACTGCTTACATGGCATGTTATTAAGCACACCACCAAACCCAAATCAGACTCACTGCCATGGAGTTGCCCCTGTGAGTTTCCATGACTGTACCTATTTACAGGAGTAGAAATCTCCATTTTTCTCAAGAAGTGGCTGATGGTTTCAAATTCCTGATCTTGAGCTTAGCAGCCCAATGGGTAACATGACATCACCAGGAGGGGTCTGATTCACGACCCCTCCTTTGGTGGGACACATCCAATCCACCGCACCACCGTTTATTGAGACAGGGAAGGCGTAAGTATTGTTAAAACTGTAATTGTCTTTAAAGGGCTAGAAAACTTAGTGAAAGCAAGACCCAGAGAGACAATGACTAGTTCCAGGAGTAGAAATCCCTGTCTTTGGCACAGACCTCTGATCATTGAAACACCATCACCCCACTTACAGTAATATTTCAGGAGTGAAAAGAAGAAAGATTTAATACACGCTCTCCTGCAATAATGAGCAAAAAAGCAGACAAAGAAACTAATAAGTAAATGAATAAATAATTTTGAACTCCGCCGGGTGCCGCTTGAAGGTCCTGGGCTCCTCTGCGTTCTCCTCAGTGGGCAGTTAGATGCTGAGCCACTGGGCGAGCTCTCTCTAATTTCTCATGTCCCCTTGTCTCTTCACGTGGGTAAGTGTATCCTGCCTGAGGGACCTCAGTGATTCCACTGGCAGTGGGGTGGATCTAATGGATTTTAAGCAAGTTGCCAACCTAATAGGTTTTATCACCTGGAAAATACAAGGAGCAACTGTTTATGGAAGTGCCTCAGGCACCCTAGTTAATCATTCTTGCAAATGATATTAAATGGGATACCATCCTGGTTTTTGCTACTTTCAGTATCCCCTCCCCCTTTCTTTCTTTCTTTCTTTTTTTTGTTTAATCTAAGAAAATAATGGTCTGGTCACCATAGCAGAAAGCCTGTGATTTATCACAAATGACTGCCACATTGCATGCTTCTTAGATATAAATAACTCCAGTAAGTCATTCCTCTTGGGATATTAATTTCCTGAAAATATAAGAATGTGACAGTGGAAATATACTCAAAATACTAATGCAATATTGAAAGGCACAAAAATTAAACATTAAAATATTATATCTCAGTCTAAATAGAAAACTCAGTAGTTCAAAAGGAGGCTTATGCTATTATGTCATTACATGGTAACCATGTGCCTCAAAACACCTCAGATGCTCCAAGCCTCACACCAGGCCATCTTGTTTTCCTTTTCTTAAAGATAATATGTGAAGGTATTTCTGACCTTGCAGGTTTCACATTTCTGCTAATTAACCGAGGACAGGGATCACATCCATTCCAGGCATGTTAGAATGCTTTGCATAAATGTAATAGGGAATTGTCCCCTTCTCTTTGGGTGGGCCTGTTAGTGAAAGACTTTTTGCTATATGGAAAAACAGTAGCACCCCAAAATGCAGTTGGAGTCGGACAGAGGGAGGTAGACTCTCTGTTTGCATAACCTGGGGCAGTGTTCAAACCTTTCCATTCTCCTCACGTTGTTAACTTATAAAGCAGAGGTAACCGCTTTCCCGGGTCTCTTTTAAAGTAAAACTGAGATACAGTGTAGGGCAAGTATTTAGCACTTTCATCTTATAGTGAAATAATAACTTTTATGCAAAACTATTTGTTAATGTATCCTAATTACCTATGGCACAAAGAGAACCAGACTGAAACACACCAGGAGGGTCCAGTTGACTCAGGGGGACCACACAGGGTAGGGAAATGCTCTCTGGGGATTTGAGGTCATCAGTCTCTCTGGGAGCAGAAGGGCTCACTTTTTGCTGTGACTTGGTGCGTGGGTCTCAACTACTGACCACGAAGTGTATAGTTAGTTAGTAACGCAATGCATAGCCCATCCCACCACCAGAACTCCCTGATACAGAATACACTGAGAAACTTGAAAGGCGCGTGCAAGCAAGGCAGTGGTTAAGCGGTACAATTCTTGCTTCATTTCCAGGAGGTCTGGGCCCAATTCCCAGCCAGCATTCCTCAGGGACAGCCACCATTCATCTGCCAGTGGAGGCTATGCGTTGCTACAATGCTGAACATATTTCAGTAGAACTTCCAGGCTAAGGCTAGGTAGAAAGGCCTGGCAAACCACCTCCAAAAAGTAGATCATGTAAACCTTATGGATGAAAACAGTCTAGTCTTCAACCAATGTGGGGCTGCCCAAGAGAAGGAGGAGTCTATGGCACAATAAACAAAAGCAACGGGAAAGCGGCTGACTTTCTCTCGGATCTCCCTGAGGACCAGCTTCCTTTCTTCCCTTCCAAAGGCAAAGTAACAGACACTTTTTCCGGACATGAGAAAATCTTTCAACATGAACTACAGGATTAATGCATGCATGAAATTGCGTATGATACTTTGGGCACGTGTTTTTGTCGTTGTTTGTTTGCTGGCTTGCTTGATGAGCATAAAATCTTCTTTCTTAATGTTACCCATTACTGCTCTGGCTGGTGGCTGAAGATTTGGATGCTATATTGAGCAAATGTACCTTATTTTAAGCAATGCTGGCGACTCACCCTTGACCCTGTGACACTTTGAAATGGAAAAGTGAGGTAAGTCAAATCCTGGAACTGATGGGAGGTTTTTACACTCACTTGCCATGCAATTTCACCATGGCCAACGGCCAGCTGGCCCAGCTCTTGAAGACAATATAAAGGCTGTGAGACATAAACAGGAATGTTAGGGAAGAAACAAAAAAGCAGTGCTGATCATAACACAGACGTTGCTATGGATTCAGTAGTTCCCCTCCCTGCAAACTCCCAAGAACCGCTTGTTGGTTCACTAAAGGAATACTAGCCCCTGGAAGCAAGCAGCCAGCAGGAAGAAGGTTCAAATCTCCCTTGTGCTGATGTGAGAGGAGTCCCCTTGGCGACCTCTCCTCAAAGACATGTTCTCCGCTTCTCTACAGCTCACAGAGAGGGCATCTGGCATGTATTTTAGGTTCTATTTTTATTACTCTGAAACTCCACATCTTTATCATACTCTACGCTGGTTTCATTTGACCTGCACGCCAGACATTATTTTCTCCTCCTTAAAACAAACAAACAAAAGGATTCCCCATCAGGTCTACCAGGGATTCCACCTTCATTTTCCAGTGGTTTCCCTTTTAACCCCTTTCTCTCTGATGGATTTAGCACCTCCTCTTGATTACAACTATGTAGTTGCTTGCTTGTTGGTTTCAAGAACCTTCCTACTTCAAATCTGCTGAGCACCATAGCCACTGTAAACCCAGTCTCTTGGTTGCTACAGCAAGCCCCGCTTTGCAATATAATATGCTTGTTCAGTCCCATAAAGAGTCAAAGTGCTATGGACGAGAGAGAGTCTGCATATCTCTAACACTCTTACTTCATTTGCTCATTGCCCCCCCCCCCTTCTCTACACTCTTATGAGCTCCCTGGCTTCTATTAAGGCCATCTTCTTAGCTCTCTATAAACTCATCCTTATACCGCCCCCACCCCCAAGGCCCCCCTCTCCCCACTGCCCAGCTAATCTCATTTCGTCACCTTTGCTCCAACCACAAGGAAGTCAAGTGCACACAAACTGTGACTATTCGCTGCTTCTGGTCCTTTGTACATGCTCTTCCCGGGTCCCAGTCTCTCAAGGCTTAAGATGAGACACTGGCTTCTGTGAATGCCTTCTTGCATATTCCTACAAGAGTGGAGGAATTCCTCCCCTGTGAACACTCATCCATGTTATTTCCTCGGGAAACAACCCATCCTCTAGGCTGGAATGACTCATTCAGCCCTGTATCTCTCCCACCAAGCTTCTTAAACTGTGGGTCACAACTCTGGGACTGTATACAGTGGCGACATTGAAAGGTTTCTGAAGACACGAGGAAAAATTAATACAAACTCAAAGGTGTGATGAATCTGAGGTGTTTCTGGCAGCACCTGTCCATGTGGCAAATTTCTCAGACCCAAAGAGGTCGCAAGTAGACAAAACGTAGCAAGCCTCCCTGGACGACGGCTTTTGGAGGCGCTTGGCACATAACACCCAAACCCAGTCTCAGCACAGCCAAGTCCATGCTGATTCAAGGCAACCCTGTAGGGCAGGGTAAAGTTGCCCCGAGCTCTTTATCGGAGTAAAAAGCCCTGCACTGGGCATATAGAGACATTCAATAAATACTGGCTGAATAAACAATGTACTCACTCTCCTTATGCCTTTTTTTAAAATCTTAGGCTGAAAACTGAAATTTTAAAATAATATGCTCATGTATATGGCCATTAAATAGCAACCATTTGCTGCTACTTTTGATCTCTTACTAGGTTTGAATATAGGAACAGTGGTGAGGGTAGCACGGGCCTGGGCAGTGTTTTGTTCCATGGTACACAGGGTTACTGGGCGTTGGCATTGACTTGATGACACCAGACACCAGTAACTTCTAGATATCTGGAAAGACACTTTGCTTTTTACCTGCAATATTCTTCTCTGCCTTTTTCTACACTATCCCCCATGTTTCCTTTCTCTGACTCCATCAGCTGACTCATTGGCATAAACAAATGCTTATTTCTCACAAGACTAGTCATTACGTGATCACTTGTTTGGCTACATGATTTTAATTTAAGGTACTGTGAATCAGAAGCTCTGTGACATAATCAGATTTGTCACAAACTTGTTCCAGGACTTTGGATATCAGTATTCTCATTTCCAAAATGGCGCCAGGCTGTCTGAAAGGCACCTTCCAGACCTCTGCTGCTATAATCTCTTCTTCGATTAAAGTCAGGGTCATTTAATCCACTACTCCTCCATATGCCTGCTCCTTCAGCCACCAGAAGGGACAGTGTAAGTAAAACTTAGTATTGCATTTGGGAAATCTTTGTGCTGATCTTAGTCTCACAAGTTCCCCAGAAAATAAGGCCAATTTCTCCCCAAATGATCAAATCCCTAGCTGGTATGCCTGAAAGAACAGGATTCCTGTACATAAACACCAATCTCTATGTGAATGATTTTCCCAAGCATCTGTCTATACTGTCCTTCCTAGAACTCAGCTCTTTCCCACCACCTAAATAGCCTGGTCATTCTTCCTAGCCTGTTTTTAATAGAAATCCTGAATCTAAAGCTTTGTTGGCTTATTGATCTGTCATAATAATTTGCTACCATACAGTCTTGACGGTTATTTTCTGCTAAACACATGATCTAACATCATGATAAAGGGAGAAAAGGTTGAAGTTGTCAAGGATTTTGTCTTACTTGGATTCACAATCATCACTCAAGGGAAGAAGCAATCGCCATCAAAACATGTATTTCATTAGGGAAATCTGCTGCACAAGACCTCCTTTAGAGTATTGAAAAGCAAAGATGTTACTTTGAGGTCTAAGGTGCACCTGACCCAAGCCATGGTATTCTCCATTGCATCATTTGCATGTGAAAGTTGGACATTGAATAAAGAAGACTGAAGAAGAATTGAATTATGGTGCTGGAGAAGAATATTGAAAGTCCGTGGGCTGTTAAAAGGACAACTCAATATGTATTTGAAGAAATAAGGCCAGATTGCTCCTTAGGGGCAAGGATGGAAAGACTTTGTCTTATACTTTGGACATATTGTCAGGAGAGACTATCCCCTGGAGAAGGACAACATGCTTGGTAAGTGGGAGGGCGGTCAAAAAGAGGAAGGGCCTCGATGAGACGGATGGACACAGTGGCTCCATCAGTGCACCCAGCCATAGGAATAATTGTGAGGACGGCACAGGGCCATGCAGTGCTTGCTCTGTTGTGCATAGGGTCTCAGTGGCAACTAACAACAGCAAACGCATGGCCATAAGATGACTTGCCCCCTTTCGAATCCTTAATTTAAGGTCAACTAGTTCTACACATAGACCAAAAACTAAACCCACTGCCAATGAGTCAAGTCTGACTCATAGCAACCCTAAAACGAATTTCTGAGACTACAAATCTTTATGGACACAGACAGCCTCCTCCTTTCCTGTAGACTTGCTGGCGGGTTCCTGTGTTAGGTCGTACTACCTTCTAGGTTAGTTAATACCCAGCATCTTCTTCCGATCCAAACTCAAAAAGTTTTCTCTTGCTTATGTTTGTGAGGTAACAGTCCTGCATCTCTTATCTCGGTTTCCTTCCTTCCTTCCTTCCTTCCTTCCTTCCTTCCTTCCTTCCTTCGAGACAGCAATCTTATCAAAATCACATGGATTCCAACTTGCAGAGTTTAGCTTTTAGCATACAGAATCTTCTTAACTAGTCTTTTTATTATTATTATTTCATATCAGCTGCTCTTCTTTCTTTACTATTATTATTTCATATCAGCTGCTCTGCTTTCTACATCTCTAAATACATCTTCCTCCATTATCAGGCCCTGGTCTCAAAGATAGTGCTAAGTCATTTATCCCTCCACCGACTATGAAATGATCATGAGTCAACTGGTAGGTTAATTACAGTTCATTAACAATGCTGCCAGTCAGGGGCTTCCCAGAGGCCATAAAGCTCACTGACAATTTCCAAAAACAGGAGGTTAACCACATAGCATATGTGTTCCAAATAGAACACAACAACAACAAAAAACACGCAAGAAGCCATTCTGCAGTTGATCAGGCTATTTGTGTAGATGGATAAGACTGTGCAGTAGAATACATAAATAATTCTCATCTTGGTTCAGCTCTTAAATATACATTTAACCATGGACATGCCAATTCTGCTGACAGCCTTCCTTTCCCTCTCCTTAAAATGAAATTATATGGGATTACCTATAATGTGTTTTTCCGTTTTAAAACTATGAGAGTCGACTACATTAAGCTTGGGATTTCCTGAAGTCTCTTCTTTCCCATGTCATAGGGTAAAACGAATCCCAAGCCAGAAAAATGCTGTTTGAAATGCTAGTTTTAAATTATGTATTGTTCTTTCATGTAGCATTTAGAGCACCTCCATTCAAAAACAGAAAAGGAAAAAGCAAAGAGACTCAAGTTATTTTATCCTGAAAGCAGAAAGAAAATGACACTGAAGCCTAGAATTCAAACACTGAGCTTTTTCGACCTCTTAAGAGATTCTGAGAGAATCGTGTGTCTGGGGAAGAGGTCGGCAATGCGTAAAGAGGGTGAGCTTCTGTTCCATAGTTCGGGGTAGAGCATTAGCACTATCCTCCTAGTATCCATAGATGGATGTCGAGGACATAATGATCAGCAATGGTCTTATTCCTTTTCAGACTGAAACAACGCAAAACCAAAAAGCCTTGAACAAATGAAAAGGAAATTGTACAAAGCTTGATAATTAATATAAACAAGTGGGATTAAAACACTAACTGACATTTTTGACCCCCTTTGAAGGAACAAACAAGAATTTCTTCAGATAAACAAAAGACCAGTTACCTTTGGCCAGCGGCTCCCAGAGAGGATTCTCTAAGGGTGGGGTGGCAGTGGTTGCTGGGAGTTCTTGGGAGAGAGGCGCACCATAGGACAGATCATTCCCAGCTACCCCCATCACATACTCAGACTGAGGCTTAATCATCACAAAGGGATGAGGACCTGGGGTTTAGCTCTTTAACTCTAGGAAGGCAGGGAGTCCGCTGAGAATGGAATAAGGAAGCACTTCACAGTGTCCATGCTGGCTGTGAGCTGGAGCCCTGTTTGGGGAGAATGAGAGCCCATTGCTGCCCTCAAAATCAGACTCATGTTCGCCTCCTGACCACATCGTCATTTTTTTCTTTGGACAGGGCAGTGCCTACAGGGGTCTCGTGGCTTATTTTCCATCGTTCTCCTAAATTATTACTAAGCCGTAGTCAGAGTGATCCATGACTGGAAATAGGCAGAGGTAGGCGAGCTCAGACATCTTTTTCAGTGAGCAATTTTTGCGTTAAGGGAGAGGCATCAGGCAAAGTTAGGAGGGAGCAAATGTTCACTGGGTAGAACGTGACTATTCAATCTGTGAGCTACTTGTGGCAAGTCTGGGCTCTTAGGAATGGCGTTTGCAAGAACACCAATGCGAGGAGCTGGAATGTGCTCCAGCTCTGTCCTTGGCTCTGGGGCCTTGTGCTCTTCCCGTGTCTCGCCCTGATGGCGATTACAGACAACATCTGATGGCAATGATCTAACTGGCTTCCCTCCTTATTCCAAAGGTGAGTGTCACCAACTCTTTGGTCCTCTTTTCTGCTTTTCCTGTTTGAAAACAGACAACTCAAATAGCAGAAATAAGAGGCCACTTTGGTCACCTTATGGGAAACTCGCTGTTAAAATTAAAGAACAATACAAACAGGAAATTCTAAGTTACTTAGTCCTGTCATGTGAAATTCCATTGCTGTATAAATAATGACACTTCATATGCTTGAAACTTCTGTTAATAGAGATATTATGAGTAAAACCCCTATCATACAGTGAGTCAGAACCTATATTTGAAACTGCAAGATAGCTTTCTGCACTGAGATCAGGTTCAGCAGTGCACAATGAACACTGAATGCTAAAATTTTGATATAATATAGAATAATGAAATAATGCAATCCTGAACCAATTTAATTTGATTTGCTTTCAATTTTTCCAAGAGTAAGGACTTGGGGGGGGGCATGCATAGGATGGGGATGTTGAAAGCAGATGACTCCTAATTGAAACAACATGGTGCTATTTAATTTGAAAGGTAAAGTGTATAAAACATGCAAACATGTAATTTATTAAATATAAATTTTTCCCAAGGAAATAAGGAATGACATTTTATTTTGATTTTACCACAGACAGCTGATATTCCACAACTATCTGTGATACTTTGGACCATCATTGAACAAGATGTCACTTGCCTTGTCCTTGCTTCCTCTTTGATTCTGAGCCAACCACAGAGCTATGAACGTAGAAGCTCTTCTCTCACGTTCTAAGGGATGCCTGGTTGGAACATACTGAGTTTCCTCACGTGAAAACTCTCCTCATTCTAAGGATTCAACATTTTGAATTGTGTCCTGCTACCAAATATACATAAGTCCTAACGTTCAGCATCTGTGAATCTGACCTTCTTGGTAAAGACAGTCCTCGCAGAGGTTATCGATTTAAGATGACATCACCCAGCGGATTAGGGCGGGCCCTATTTGGCCGAGGAGGAATCTCTCATGGGTACTCCTCTGTTCCTTCAGGGCACGATGAGCCAGAATCTACTTGAAGATACACAACTATAATAAGGTAACGATTGGTCTCCTTATAAAAGAAAGCTTTTGGAGACATAATACAGCACAGAGAAACCAAGTAAACCTAGAGGCAGAGGTTGGAGCGACGTGCCTACAAAGCAAGTTGAACTGAGGGCTGCTGACTTTCAGGAGAAGGGAGTGGAAGGGCAAGGACAGAGGATGGTCCTGCCCACACCTTGGTTTGGGATGTTTACTGTCCAGAACTAGGAGCAAATAGATGGCTCTCCTTTTCAGCGATTCCATCTTCAGTTGTTTAATATGCCGAGATAGGAGCACACTACCTTTAAGCAGATGGAAGTTAGAATTTCCCTTCTTGTACCGGTTTCCTGTTCACCCTTCCTTCCATTGCCCCTGCCACTGCCTCATGCTCCCAGGCTGGGACAAGCTCCTGGCCCTCCCTATCTCCCTGCTTCGACCCTGCGGACCAAGACACAATGCTCAAAGGCAATTCCGATCGAGACTCAGGACAGATGTTTGCCAAAGTGACCACACTCCTCTGCTTCTTGATGTCCCCTCACACTTGGCTCCCACCACTCGTGTGTCAGTTTGGTGATGTCTGGGAGATGTTGATTGAAAGCAGAAAAAGCAGAGACCGTGTTTCATCAAGTACGCGCTGAATGCTCACTGCACCGATCTGGGTGAGACAAACCACTTGCCATGTCCCCGTTTGTCTTTGCCACCTTCCCCAGAGATCTTCCGTCTCAAGATGTCTACCAAATCATGTCCCTGTCGCCCAGATCCCATTCCTCCCTCCACTTTGCCTCCCACCCTGAGGTGCTGGGCTGCTGTTCACACCGGCATACAGAGGCAAGTCAGGTGCTCACAACTTCTTCCACTCGCGGCCACGGAGAACTGCTTCAGAAGACGGAGCGAGCGCGCCTCTTCGCTGGCAGCTCGCACTGTGGATGGCACTGCCAGCTCCACTCGCTGCTCCCGCGAAGTGCGGACTTCTTCCCTGTGCCTCTTTGTCCCCATGTCAACCCGGCTTCTGAAAGAGGTGTAGCGATGGTTCCTCTCTCTCTTCTGGCCCGAGGCCTCTGCCCTCCAAAATCTTTGCGATGTGACTTGCTTGCGATGGGGACCCCTGGATAGAATGGGACCTTCAGGGTGGCTCTGCCACTCCCTTTGGTTCTTAGGTGTCTCCAGCTGCGGCGCTCATGCGAGCTTGCCAGACTTCTTGCTTTATAGTAGTGAAGTTACACTGGTCTTTCAGTGCAGTTTTTGTGACACTTTTACACCCGTGCACGCGTGCACACACAAACACACACATGCTGACATCATTATGTTTTTAGTAGAAGCAAGAGTAGACTAAGTTTTTTTAAAAAACCTTTAGACTTTTTTCAAAACCTAGAAATAGTCCAGCCAGTGCCTGGAGAATTGGTTCTGTTGACCTCCTGCTGCCCTCTAGTGAGACTCAGGTTCATCCCCAAGGATTCTCATCATAAGGAAACTAGACCTTTTGGGGAAAGGAGAAGATCCTGTTTCCCAAATGGGCTTTCATTCATTCCAGGGTCAGAAAGGTCAGCTTGCTTACTGAGAAGAACTAGGTTCCAAGAACCTTCAGAAAACTAAAAAAAAAAAAAAAAAGCATAAACAATCTTTGGATCATCGTGAAGGTCACTGAGGACGAGCAGTGGTTTGGAATGAATGCTCTTCTTCTTGTGGCCAGTTCTGCCCTTGCAGGGGTCCTATGACAATATCCATTCAACTGCCATGGTCAACACGGGGCTGTGAAATGAGACTGCAGTTTAGTAAACATGTTGTGGGTCCTGGTGGTAAGCAAAATATACTCCCTGCCAGAGCGAACAAATAACAAACAAAAGGTGGCAGAATTTTGGTACTATCTTAGGGGCCATATTGGGAATTTTTCTCTCTAAACAATCTGAGGAATTCGGGGCTGAAAAGTTATCATAACGGCATTGAAAAAATAAAATAAAAACTATGAGAAGTATTTCAGTACCAACAGAACATAGACTGAATATTTGTTCTAATCATATTTCTTCTACTGTGAAATTTCAATTCCTATAATTGAAACCCTGAAAGTTTTCTACCAATTAATACAAGTGAATATCAATTATAAATGACCTATCACAGCAAAAACTGTTTTGAGATTGGATTTCAGGGACTGAAGCCAGATAGAAAATGCTGAAACTTGAGAGTTTTAAAAGTCTACTATGTGCTGTCAGCGAAGTCACACCTTAGCGTTCAAAGTAAGTGGCATTAACACCAGGAAGATGGCGCTTACTCGATCATTCTATTTCCAGGAATGAAAATGATAGAAGAATAGTGGCTGATCTCAAAATCACACTTTCTTCTTTGTAAAACCCATCTAGTAGGTATGCAAAGGATTCATTCGCTAGTTTCTAAAGGTTTATGTAGGGGACCTATAACTAATTTATTAAAGTACTGGCTGCCAGACATGATACTGAAATATGGATTAAATCAAAGGCCAGAAAGAGATAAATCATTGAGAGAAGGATTTATCCAAGCAAAAACAAGTATTATGATCACAGTTTGATGTAACTAGGAGCCCCTTTGAAATGGAGATCTTACAAATGACTAACTTACTATCTAAGAACTATAAATATATATTTGAGTGTCTTTCTATCCTAGGCTTAAAGTCTAGGGAAATCAATGACATATTGAATGGTGTCCAAGCCCACCATGCTGCTAGGCTTGGCTAGACTAGAGTAGGTTAGGATGATAGAAAAAAAGAGGGAAAGAACAGAGAGAAACAACAGCAGCAAGATTCCCTACAACCATAGTCAACCATTCTCTATATAATCCAGAGCTGTGTCTTTCCATTCTAGGAAAGCTCTTCTGGTCAACCCTATATGGCAGAGTAGCATTCCCCAAAGGGGTTCCAAGACTGCCATGTTGTAGCACTGGTGGACTAATGGCTAAAGCACTGGCCAGCTAACTGAAAGGCTGGAGGTTCAAACAAGGCATGCCAGTTTGCTTCTGTCTGACTTACAGCCTTAGAAATCCTATGGAGCTGTTCTTCTGTGCCCTATAAAATTCCTGTGAGTTAGAATCAGCTCAAAAGCAATGTCTGTGTCACATCTTACTCCCTCAAAGAAGCTGGTGGGTTCAAACCACTGTTTTACTGGTAGTTTGTATGGCAGCCAAATGCTTAACCACTGCATCACCAGGATGTCTGGGCTCTGGGATTTATTCCGGATGTGCTATAAAATCAGTTAAACTAATAGGAGTCACATTCTGCTCTTTATCATCAACATCCTACCCGATAGTAATCAATCCTTTCCCTACAGCTCCTACTAACTAATCAACCTAATCAATCTTTCCCTGACAACCTCCATGGGCACACTATAAAATGTATAAAGGAATGAGCTCTTAATATAATAATGTAATATAAGCATATGCATACGTAGTATTTATATAAGCATCACTTGATTTCACAACTGTCAAACAGAAAGTTTTAGGGACTTGTCTAAGATAATAATACAGTGTTGGCACAACTGAGATTGGAGCCCATACTGCATCTGGTCTTACTGATTCAGAAATACCACCATTCTGTAAAACATTTGAGAAATAAACCATCTTTCTTTTTATGAACTATTTTATTTTCATGAAATCTGTTTTTAAAATCTACATGAATCCATTATATGACTATTAGATATTCATTGTCCTTCACAGGTATACACAAGTAAAATATTCCCATTTAAACATACCAGTATTTGATCATGAATCTAGTCTTTATCATATACTCTTTATAGTTTTCATTATCAAGGACAACTGGGTTTAATCTACCAATTCCTTGTCTACTACAGTTAAAAGAGATGGCTATAAAATAGCATTACTACTTTAAGTCTCTAAAAATTTGCCCCATATTTTATTGGTTCAAATTATTTTCTGGAAGATCAGACTTCTTAATTATATCATGAAAAGTGTATTAAAAGAGGAAGTATGGACTGCTCATTGGAAGAGAGAACAAATATCTTTTAAGCACTTTAGCATGTCATAGTGACAGAAACAACAAGGACCAAGTAGATACTTTGTACTTCATACTATTTCATTTCTATAGGAACAATCATAGAGGATGGCCCAGGTGACTTGCTGCGATAACGTGTACAAATGAAGTCTACCATTTAAGTTAGTGTTCCTTTAAAAACAGCTGGTTGTTTATTTATATACTTGAAGCTAAGTGGCTGCCTCCCAGAGAACCTGTAGAGGGCAGTATTGCTGTGCCTTTTGTGCTTGTTGCCTGGGAAAGTCTTTCCATACACCAACACAGCGGAAGCTAAAGCCTAAACAGACCTCCTAGTTTAAGCATCGGTTTTAAAATACATACCTGGTTAATTATCATTCCCTTAAAGTTATCAACAAGACTTTAAATTTTACATCTCCAAATAAAAACCGCTTTTATTCATACTGTTGTTATAACCTGCTCTGTGCTAATGAATATTCTATATATTTAATAAAAAATGATTGCACTTCAGATTCTAAATTTAAATGATATTAAATTCTTGCTATTTTAATTTTGTGGTTTTAAAAATCTTGGTTTATTTTTTTGCAGGGTGCAAGGGACAGTTTGTGCTTCTTTCTGTTCAATATTTCAAAGATGGTCTGCCATGGTTATCTCTCAAGAGAGATTTTCTAAAAGTTGGACTGAGTCCTTTATACCCTGGAAACATTTAACACTGACACATTTTATAATGGAAACCTGAAGTGACTGAACAGAAACAAGGGGAGTGCGAAGTGAAAGAGCTTATATTAAAAAGGAGATTTGTTCATATTGTAATATGCATATTCTTAAATGTGTGTGTGTTTGGGGGTGGGGGGAGACAAAAAAGGTCTTTCTAATTCTGTTCATGAACTTTTAAAATGAAGTAAAGAAATATAATCTTATACGTATCTGTACTGTGAGCAATCAGGTCCAAGCTCTGGTTGTTGATATAAAACAAGGTTCCCGAAACAAGCCAATCTATCAGAGTACTTCTACCAGCCAAGGATGTTGTTAAAGATGACACAGAAATAGAAAATACAGCCCCTTCCCGTTGGGAACCCAAAATTATGAAAGGTTAGAGTTTGAGATGAATGTAAACTAATTGTATAAGAGAAAAACAAGCATAAAACATAAGAAATACAAATGGATTAGAAGGAGCAACTTTTTTATGACTGGGAAATCCAGAGACAGATAATTGCAAGGTTTATTGAGAAAGGAATTGAAATAGTTAAAGTTTATTGTGCCAACCTGGCCGATAAACACATGAAGGGTGGAGGGCAAAATGGCTCGGTGAGCCTCGCCTTTCTAGTTCTTGGGTCTCTTGCTTTCTGATGGTCAGATCAGGGTGCAGCTGCCTTAGCCAGTTCTCTGCTTCACCTGGCATGGCTCACTTTGTGCAAGATATCCCCAAGGAGAAGCCGCATGTACCTACCCCGATGCTGCTCTAGGTGCTGAAGCAGCCTTGTGGAGACCCCTGACAGCGCTGAGATGCTTACAAGTTCATTGATCTGTCTTTCCTCCTTCAGTCAGCATCATTGTGTGTGTTTTGTGAGATGGAGGAGGACTTGTGGATTGGTGTTGGACATATGGGTTAATGTTGGACTTGTGGGCTTGGGCAGCACTGGGTTAGGTTTGTTTTCTTCTTGCACACTTATCTTTTATATAAAACTCTCTCTTATACATATGAGTTTCTGTGGATTTGTTTCTCTAATGTACTCAGACTAATACAGGAATTGAGCTCTGAAATATGGGTAAAACATTGACAGCGAAGAAAGTGGAGAGGACAAACAATTCATGGATCAAATGCAGAAGGAACTGCCTGTCACTATTTTAACATACATTAGTCAGGATTTTAAATCATTGCTTTTCACACACACACACACACACACACACACACATACACACAAACACACACACACACACACCCTTCATCACTATCACTGCAGGTTAAAAAATGTTTAAGTAAATAAACATCAAAAATACTCTTGATTTGATTTTAATTAAGTTATAACAAAAGCACCCATGACAAATAATTGCCTGACTGGTTGAGTGCCTGTCTTCTCCTATTTTTTAATCATTTTATTAGGGCTCATACAACTCTTTTCACAATCCTTACATACATCATTTGTGTCCAGCACATTCATATGTATGTTGCCATCATCATTCTCAAAACATCTGCTTTCTACTTGAGCCCTTGGTATCAGCTCCTCATTTTCCCCCTCCCTCCCCACCCCCTCCCCCCTCCCCCTTGATAATTTATAAATAATTATTATTTTATCATGTATTACACTATCCGATGTCTCGCTCACCAAGTTCTCCACTGTCCATCCTCCAGGGAGGAGGTTATATGTAGACCTTGTCATCTGTTCCCCCTTTCTCCCTCACCCTCCCTCCACCCTCCCGATATCACCACTCTCACCACTGATCCTGAGGGGTTCATCTGTCCTGGATTCCCTGTATTTCCAGTTCCCATCTGTGTCAGTTTACATCCTCCGGTCCAACCAGATATGTAAGGTAGAATTGGGATCATGATAGTGGGTGGGGGGGGGGGAAAGGAAGCATTTAAGAACTAGAGGAAAATTGTATGTTTCATCATTGCTACACTGCACTCTGACTGGCTCGTCACCTCCCCACAGCCCTGCTGCAAGAGGATATCCAATTTCCCCCAGATGGGCCCTGGGTCCCCAGTCTGCACTCCCCCACATTCACAAAGCTTTGATTTGGGAGGGGGGGGTCTTTGATGCCTGATACCTGATCCCTTCGATGCCTTGTCATCTCACAGGCTAGTGTGCATTTTCCATGTGGACTTTGTTGATTTTCAGTTAGATGGCTCCTTGTTTATCTTCCAGCCTGTGGGACCCCAGATTCTATATATTTTGACAACTGGGCACCATCAGCTTTCTTCACCGCACTTGCCCATGCACCTGCTTTGTCTTTAGCGTTCATGTCAGGGTAGGCTGGTGTGCTTCTCCTGTGTGGGCTTTGTTGTTTCTTAGCTAGATGGCCACATGATGGTCTTTAAGCCTTTAAGACCCCAGATGCTATATCATTTAGTAGCCAGGCACCATCAGCTTTCTTCACAAATTCTGCTTATGCAGCCAATTTGTCCTCAGCGATGTAGTCGGGACCTGCCGGTGTGCTTCTTCCATGTGGGTTTTGCTGTCTCTCAGCTAGATGGCTGCTTGTTTATCTTCAGGTCTTTAAGACTTCAGGTGCTATGTCTTTTTGTAGCTGGGCACTATCAGCTTTATTCACCACATTTGCTTGTGCACCCATTGTCTTCAGCGACTTCAGGTGCTATATCTTTTGGTTGCCAGACACCATCAGCTCTCTTTACATTTGCTTGTGCACCCATTGTCATCAGCAATCATGCCAGGTGGGTGAGTATCTCAGACTGCTGAATTGTTAGAACAAAGTGTTCTTGTGTTGAGGGAGTACTTGAGCAGGGGCCCATTATCCATCTGTTTCCTTAATACAAAACCTATAAATATATGTACATAGATCTATTTCCCCTCGTCATATATAAATATATTTACATCTTTATATGCCTGTATTTAAATCTCTATGAAAACCCTTTGCCTCCTAGTTCTTTCCTCTAGTTTCTTTGTACTTTCCTCTTGTCCCACTATCATGTTCTGCCTTCATTTGGGTTTTAAGAATTCCTCTCAGTTACATTGTCCTTGATCCAGCCCTGCCAGACCTCTTTGACACTGATTTTGGATCACTTGTTATTCCTTTGTCCCTGGGCTTGTTAACACCCTCTTCCTTGTCCCCTCTCTCCCCTACCCCTATTTCCCCCGGAACTGTCATCCCATTGTTCTCTCTTCTGGCTTGTTTATTCAGCCTATCCTTCCAGGTAGACATGCTATATACTATCATAAGACAGTACCAGGAAGCAACAACAGAAAGTAAAACAATAGCTACAACAACACACACACACACACACACACAAACAAATGTATGAATAGTTCAGGGTCTGTTTGTTTTCCTTTACAGGTGCTTTCCAGTCAAGTCTGATGGGGGTGCCATGCCCTGGCACCACCTCTATCCCTGGGGACTTCATTGCTCTGCTTCCTCCGCTGCTCTGCTGCATGCCCCCAGGGGCTGGCTTCAGAGTGGTGAGCTCATGGAGCGCACAATTCCCACTGTGTGTCTCTAGTGTTGTCCCCAGTGGTGCTATGGGTCAATGAGGAACGCTGTGTCCCATGGTGGGGCTGGCCCTGTGGGCATCTCTGTGCACTGCTGTTCTGAGCAGGAACATTGTCCTCAGGGCTTGGTGAGCCAGGATGTGCGTCACTCTTTTCTTTCTTATCCCCTATCCCCCCTCATTGGCTCCTGTGTGCTCTGACCAGACCAGTCCCTCTTCCCCTCTTCTTGAGCTGTAGCTTCAGTTTTGCCCTCTGAAGCAAATTATTCTTGGGGGGAGGGGGGTGCTGTCTACTTAGTTGGTAATGGGGCCAGTCCCTAAGAGTGCCTGTCTTCTTAATCTACTGGATTGTAAAATTCCATGGGCAAATACTATCTTTGGGATCTCAGTAGCTAGCATCACTCTCTGGAGTGAGACTAGGCATCTGAGTACCTTACAGAACAGGAGCATATTCCAGATCCAGTTACAGCCCAGACGTAGTACTGGAAAGTCATCCTTCACTGGACACCTCTGGTATTTGAACAGAGAGCTTGACTCTATGCTTAGACTTCCTTTAATATTCTACTGTCAATGAGATGATAAATATTGAGTTCAAGGACTGCGTCTAGCTCCTGTTCATATCTTTCATACAATGTATTGTATGAGCAGGTACATGACAAGTATTTGTTGAATTTGTAAGTTTCTCTTCTTTTTCATCTTACCCCAAGCACCAATTTAAACAGCTCTGAAAATGAGAACTACTCTGAAGATAAAAGAGCCTTGCTTTAATCTCATATCCATGGTATCAGACGCCAAGCAAATAACTATCCCAAGGAACACAAGGCAGGTTCCCTGCCTTTTGAGAGTTAAAGTTTAATGCCAAATACATTTGAATTGTGGTATTGCCAGTAAAGTACTGTGGATTCAGACAAAATAAAAAGCATTTTTCAAGTGGAAAAATTTTCTTCTATAAATATTTGGACAAAGCTGAATTCACATATGAGAAACAAAGTAAACACAGCAGAACTATTGGAAATAGACCTATTGGCAAATGCATAGATTCCTTAAGCGAGGAAGGTGCATTTTATTTTCATTCTGAGGATCACAGTTACCTGGTGAGCCATCCGATGGTTCCTGGTGCCAATCATAAGCACATCGTGGTCTTGCTGGGGTTGCTGTTGGTCGGAGCCATGGAGTCTGTCCTGACTCCTATAGAGTCTGTCCCTAATATAGAGGGTCATTGTGAGCCAAACTGCATGGTCCCATGCAATCCATAATTGCTGCGTCTGAGCCCATTGTTGCAGTCACTGGGTCAATCCATCTTGGTGAGGGCCTTCTTTGTTGTCATCGTCGATAGGCCTGTGCTTTCCCATGAATGCTGTTCTTCTCCAGGGACTGATCTCTCCTGTTGATGTGGCCAAAGTATGCAATGAGACAACGTCTCATCATCCTTGCCTCTAAGCGGTATTTGTCACCGAAGTGACAGGTTTCAGCAGAGCTTCAAGACTAAGAAGTTTAGTGAATCATGTAATTCATGAAAACAGTTTGAAAAAAGCACCAAGCTTTATTGGATTCTGACTCACAGCAACACACAGAGTAGTGTGGCTTCACACGCTCCCGGTGGCACGTGATGTAAGCACTCGATTGCTAGCCAAAGGTTGGCCGTGTTTACCTACCAGATGCTCATCGGAGAACGATGCGGTACTCTACTTCTCCAAAGATGTGCAGTCTTAGAAACCTTAAGGTGCAGTTCTGCCGTGTT
This sequence comes from Tenrec ecaudatus, assembly GCF_050624435.1. Classification (NCBI taxonomy): domain Eukaryota; kingdom Metazoa; phylum Chordata; class Mammalia; order Afrosoricida; family Tenrecidae; genus Tenrec; species Tenrec ecaudatus. Next base: position 137,332,516 of record NC_134532.1, read on the forward strand.
GAGTTGAAATAAACTCCACAGCAATGGTTTTTTTGGTTCACGTTTATTGAAGTAGATGGCCAGGCCCTGTCTTCTGCAGCCCAGCTGTCTGGCTTTGAACTGTCACGCGTTAGGTAGCATGACAAGCCAAAGCCACTTGTGCCTCCCAGGGAGCTCACACAGGTCTGGTGACATTAAAAGATGGTTTAGTTTTCAGGGTTCATTTCCTACCTGTGTTTCCCAGCTCTGCCACAACCTGGTAGTTACTAATGCTAGATCAAGTGCGGCCGTTTGTTAGAAGCATGCTCAGCCTTGGGCCCTGGTCATGCTGTGGGTGAGGCCTGGGGCTCCAATCCTGGGGCAGCTGTGCAGGAGAAAGCTGGTGTCCACGTCCATGGTTGTTGATTGTGGATCCCAGTAAAATGAAATCTCTGACAACTTCAACGTCTCCTCCGTTTGCTGCCGTGCTACCTACTGGCTCCGGGGTGAGGAAGGCAAGAGTCACTGATTTTCACCAGGAAGCGCATCAAGGCACCTCCCTGTCAACACACAAGGTTGTGTCATCTGTACATGACAAGTTCTCCATGCGTCCTCCTCTGATCAGAAAGTCACCTGCTCCTGCCTGTGGTTCAGATCCTCAGGTTATTTCCTCTGCCTGTGCATTGGATAAGCGTGGTGACAGCATACAACGCTGATACAAGACTTCCCTATAAGACAGCCTATGTAATGGGATTTCAAAAGCTTCATGAAAAAAATTTCATTTATTTTTCATTCTATTTTTCCATGAACTTTTTCCCCCCTTTACTTTTATTAGATTTTATTTTAAGCTTAATTTACTCCTGAGTCATAAGGTTTTTGTTTCTTCAATATATTCTCGGATTTTTTCCCCTCTGTGAAACCTCTCCTGGTTTAGAAACAGATTCATTTCCATGTGTCAGGGGAGCTCATGTACGGGCAGGTCTGTCCATGAGCTCTGTAAATCCGGCGGTGCATTTGGGGGGCTTTGTTCATCTGGATGTGTTCAATGGCAGGGACTCCACATCTCCACCCTTAATTCCAGCATTGTTTTCTGCATTTCAAGCTTGTGCAGCGAGCAGTCAGCACTCTTTAGTGGCTACGGAGGCTGGGCCTCACTGCTTGGCCTGGACACCACCATTGTAATGTCGGAATGGCACACACCGCTTCTGCCAAGTGATATTCAAATCCTTGGTGGCTTTCGGGATATGCATACCCATGTTGGCCTGGACAGTTTCATGGTGTTCTTAAAATGACCCTCAAGATTGGACCCTCTTGAATTGTTCTATTTTGTGTTTTTTCGGGGTCCAGTGAGTAGTGAACCATTTTGGCAGATGACCTCAGGCTGCCTACAGGAAGAGGAAGACTTTCCTTCAACTTTTGAAGCCCTATCTTGAGAGCAGTAGATAATAGCATATGATCTGGTATCACACAAACCCGATATTGAATCTAAACACAACCAGAAATTTCCACAGCTGTTATTGAAAATAATAATAATACTAACAGCCTACTGTGAAAATTTATAAACCATCCCTTTTCCTGGTGTACTCAATAAAATAAATATACAGACATACATCTTGCCTTCTTTTCCTCTAAATTTATCATCATTTGGTAATTTGTTTATTTATTCCATTTATTTATTTTTATTCCTTTCTGGAGTGCAGATTCTCCATCACATTCAACGAGTGAGCAAAACCAATCTCATGCTTAGCTGACGACGGAGTTAATAGGTAACCTTTTCTTTAGTTTCTGCCTCTTTCAATTTTCTTCCACCTCCACAGCTTCTCTCAGATTCAATGCTACCTGATAGGGGACAAACATCCCTGATATCTTAGCTCAATTACTGGCTATATTTTCCAAGGGAAGTAGACTTTGGGGCCAACTGCCAGCTCTGCCTCTAAGGACAATTGCTCCCTCTGTGTCCTGGCGATCTAGTCCTGCCAAGTGGTGGCGGATGACAACTTGCCCGCTGATCCTCAGTGAGCCTCATGACAGTGAGCCTGGTGACTTTGCCTAGTCCCCTATAGTTGGCCCTCCACTCGGTTTTCCCATTGCCTCAGCAACTTTGGCATACAGAGGATAGACTTTACACACTCACATTTTCCATAATCCCTTCATTGGGAAAGAAAGTTTTAAAAGAGTCGACTTTTCCACTTGGCTTTTGCCTCTGAGCGACATGAGGATAACACGCGGAATGATCTCAGCTGCCCTGGTGGCATACAACTACAACCTGAAACGTGCAAAAGCACCTGCAAAAGCACTCACCTGCCCAAGACGCTCATTTACTCTCAGACGCTCACGGAACAGAGCTGTGATTGGTAAAAGTATGAACCAGAAGCCTAACCACCCAAACCAAGCCCCCTGTCATGGCGTCACTGCTGACTCATAGAGAAACTACAGGACAGAAGATTTCTGTGGGTTTCTGAGGCTGTACATTTTTACAGAAGTAGAAAACTTCATCTTTGTCCAGAAGAGCAACTGGTGGTTCCAAATTGCTGACCTTGTGGTTAGCAGTTCAATGTGTAACCCACTACCCCACTAGGAATTCTAAATATCAATAAAACCCCCAAACTCACTGCCATTGAGTTGATGACAATTCCTGCGATCCTATAGGACAGAGTAGAACTGGCCCAGTAGGTTTCCAAGCCTGAAACTTTATATGGGAGTTGAAAGCCTCATCTTTCTCCCGTGGAGCAGTTGGTAGTTTGGAACTGCTGACCTTGTGGTTCACAGCCCAATGAACACTGAAAAAATTTCCATTTATCTCTCACTTGCAGACCATTTGCATACTATGGCTCTCTCTCAAATTCTCAGAGAAGAAAATGGCACTTCTTCTGTCACCTTGCCAATATCTACCTGCAAGCTTACGTCATTTCCACCTGCTCCAAGTCACCAGGCACCTGCCCACTTGACCCATCATCCACAGTCTAACGATAATCTATATGTATGTATGTATGTGTGTGTGTATATATATATATGCCTTCACAGAGCAAGGGGTTTCACACATCAAATGATTTCATGCTCAGAGATATTTCTGAAAATAAAAACCAAACCTCTTAAAAATGACCATACATCTCTCTTTTCCTCTGAGACGTTTGGTAATAGATCGACATCTAGATCACCCAAGGCGCTGCTGCTTTTGGATGCGCTGAGTGATTTGGACACATCAGGACCGATGTGAGCCATAACTAAGCACTGCCCAGGCTGGCACCAGCCTTCCAACTGTCCTCATGCTAGAGCCCACGGTGGTGGCCATGTGTCAATCCACCTTGTCTGGAGCCGCCTCTCTTCTGCTGCCCTTCTACTTTACCAAACATGATATCCTTCCCAAGAACGGTTTCTCCTGGAAACATATCTAAGATAGCCCCACCGTTTTTTTTAATAGCAACAAAATACATTCAAGTTCCATCCATCCTTATGACCATGATATTGTTTTCTGTGGTCTTGTTGCCTACACATTCTCTCGTGCATAGTGGCACCCACGCATCCACCTCTCAGGTATTGGGGAGAGAGAATCCTTCCTTGAATGTCTTGCCTTCTCTGCTTCTTCTAACTTCACATAGTATAAAGCTAGATGAAAGAGACTCTTGTTCTACTAACTTACTAGCTGTAGGTTTGAACAGCTTCTTGTTTTACTTTGAAGCTTCAGTTTCTTTGACTTTAATATGGACATAATAACATCACCACACTAACATGATTGATAAATTCAAGTCTTATATTATCCAAGTACAGTGAATAGAGAAAATACCGCACAAAGTTAGTCGCGACTTTTACTCTTTGTGTATAGGAAATGTGCCTGTATAATAGTCTGGGGCTATTGAGGAGCTTCTAGAAATATTGTTATGTTTGAAAATATTCTCTGGACCCAGATCACAGATGGACGGAATGTGGGGAGTGATTCATAAGTTGTGGTCATGGTGGCAGGTGGCATTGAATGGGGCCTGACTCAGCAGGAACATCCCTCATTCCTGTGCCATCTTCACCACTGTGGCTCACTTGGGCATTCAGCTATTCTGCAGGAGAAATAAACGGCAATCATTTTTCTAGAAAAATTACTGTCTTGGAAATCATATAAAATAGTTCTTACTGTGTCTTAGTGTTTTTAGTGATTGGAATCAGCTCATTCACCATGCGTTTTGGAAATATATGCTGAACAGACCGAATAGAACAATGGACAAGGCAGGTCAAAATCAGTTAGAAAGGCATGAAACTCAGAAGGCAATGATCTAATATCACTACACTCAAGCTCGCTGGTAAATCTTATTAGACTGTAGGGACTTATTTCCAAGAGAAATTTGTAAAGGTATCTGAGAAGAAAGCATGAAAGTTGAGAGTGCCACAGAGAAGAAATTAAAGAATGTTATGAGGAGAGAGTCTAGCATGGGCACAAGGCCCCAGATGACAAATCCTGGGACAATCATGAGCGATATAAAGAGAAGTCAGTGTGTGGCTGGAATCTGGTGACAAAGGAAACACAGGAAAAAGACCATCCAGGGCCAGGAGGTTGTATCTGGATAATGTGAAAGGTACAGCAGTTCCCTAGTTTTATGTCAACTTGAAGATGTGTAAAAGTATAGGCATTGTATCCAGCCTGTCAATTAGATCCCAGCCTATGGTGCCTCCTGGACATGGCTTTCTCATCAGGAGGGCCCAGGGGACCTCGTTCTCTCTGTGCCTTCACGCTCCTGCTTTCTGGCAACCCTGAGAGCTGCTGAGTGCCACCATGTTTCCACCGACCTCGGATCCACACAAGCATTGGCCTGCGATCTTCCTGCCTCCTTCATCATTGCATGTGACTGCATGAGTCTGAAAAAGGTCTTAAGGACTAATATTGGACTTATGAACTTGAGTTGGACTGGGCTTGGATGTTTTCTTGATACATAATTACTTCTTAACCTAAAGCTGTTTTCTTACACGTGTGTGAGGGCCACTGGACTTGTTTCTCTAGTCAACCAGTTTGAACACAATAGATGTAAGGGACATCCCCGGCAGTCTTTATGTAGCAGATTTATGCAGCTTTCTGTCAGCTTATTTTAAAATGCACTCCCCTACTAGAATTTATTCCATGAAGTCAGTGTGATAGAAGGCTCAGGACCCCGAGGAGCAGGAAGGAGGGAAGGAAGAAGGAGGTAGGGAGCAGGCAGGGGGAGAGGGGATGGTGCCTTAGCAGGTTGTCTGTCCTGAGGCAAGAAGAGGTGCGGTAGTCACATTATGAAAATCAGTTCACGGAGCCAGCCGGGTGAAGCATGGTCTCTAAATTCTCCTTTTATTTTCAAGGCATTAAGAACAGTAAAGCATCATCCACAGCACTCATAGACCAGAGACCGGGCATCCCCCCTAGGGCTCAAGCTGAGCAAAGGATGCAGGCAAGAGAATTCCTGAACATTAGAATAAGCCTGTTTAAGAAACATGCCTGGTCTTGTGTTTTACTCAGCCATTTCTCCTTATTTTAACTCATCTGCAGTGACTAAAACAGAGGGAGAAGACTTTGTAATTAAAAACATAGGGCAAGATATGACAAAAATAATAATTTATAAATTATCAAGGGCTCATTAGGGAGTGGGGAGCAGGGAGGGAGGAGAAAAAAGAGGACTTGATGCAAAGGGCTTAAGTGGAGAGCAAATGCTTTGAAAATGATTAGGGCAAAGAATGTACAGATGTTCTTTATACAATTGATGTATGTATAGGTATGGATTGTGATAAGAGTTGTATGAGTCCCTAATAAAATGTTAAAAATTAAAAAAAACATAAAATGCGTTTCAGAAAGCATTTGCTGTTAAGTTGATTCCAGCTTATACAGAGGGAAAGGCCCCCCAAGTATTTCCAAGGCTGTAATCTCTATGGAAGCAGGCGGCCATGTCTTTCCCTCATAGAATCAATGAGATCAAATGCAAAAGCTGTCCTCTATTAACACCATATGTACAGTTAACAGGAAATGGTCAGCATTTATAGCTAGTGATGGATACTGTGTACCAGGGATACACACGATCCTTTACTGAAGGACAAAACTCTCATTTCTATGATCACTTTCTATCTCATAGCTGCAGTAAACTTCATCTGGATTGGAATCCCATATAAATCCCATTGACTGATTTGGTCACCTTCTAATGTCCTTACACTTGTTGAACTTCATGCCACCATACAAAAAAAAGTTATATTTAACCCCCCAAAATGTTGAGAGGATTAAAATACTTCATGTAAGTGATACCCTATTCTGCTTAGCACATGAAAGCAAATCAGGGTGAAATAATTCGGTGGAAGAAGAATGGGTGATCCACGGGAACCTGGGTTTCTTGGGAGGGAGTGTTTCCCTCCTCCTATAGATCCGAGAAGTCCACACTTGCATCACATTGAATCCCTCTTCTCAGGCAATATGGCACAGTATTAAATCTACCTATGTTGTTACTACATTCTCTTCTGCCCTTTCAACAAGGAGCCTGTGCCCCCAGGAACTTTAGTTACTGCAGTCTTTACTGGCAGGTAGGACCACACTGAATGCTTTTGCATTAATTTCATTTTCATACATGAACTAAGGGAGGAAAAGATGGAGAGTGATGCTACCACAATGAAGCACTGCCTTCCAATGCATTAGGAATAATGAGGGTGAGCCGAGGACAAGGCAGACACGCTGATGAGTTGAACTTACATAGACCACAATCCTTGATAGATCACAGCTAGATTGTGCTAGTTGTTTACATGCACCATCTCATCTGGGACCTCCTCAGTATTGTCATCATTTCATTGATGAGGAATGACCGCAGCAAAGCATTTGCCTAAGAAATATAGAAGGATCAGGTGTCCTATATCCCCCATCGACTGGTTCTGTAAGCACCTGCTTTACAAAAAGGTGCAGGATGGTTCGTTTTGGCTGTTACACTAAGAAAAGATTACAAAGAGGCAAGCATGGGAGTATTAAAGGAAGGTAGGGCATCACCACAGGTGCTAATAGGCAACATGAACACCAGGGTGGATCAAGAGGAGTGATTCTCAGATGCTGGGTGTATTTTAATGCAGGCTGATAGGAGAAAAAGAGTAAAACTAGTGTTGATTCTACAGTGTGAGAGCTGAGCAATTTGGAGAATAAAGTGGATTTTAAGAAGGGAAGGAATACTGTGGATGAAGCAGATTGGAAGTGTGGCATTCAGAAGTTTAATTGTGAACATGCTGATTTTGTCATATTTCTTAGACACCCAGAGATGGCGACCAGGGTTTGGAAGCATGCTCTGGAATTCAGAAGAGTGATTTGGAGTTACTGGACTTCAGAGCTGACTTAAAGCCATGGCATAGAGAACAAGATCATCAAGCAAACAAGTAGAAGTGGAAGAGCCAGTAGGACCTGTGGCTCAGTTCCAAGGCCTCCACCGGAAACAGTGCGTAGAAGAGGGGAAGCAAAGACGAGGACTAGGAGCAGACTAAAGAAGGAAAAGAAGCAGGTGGTGCCTGGAAAGTGGGAGCGGGTGGAACTCATAGCTGATGAAGGATCGGCTTTAGGAAGGAGACGGGGCCGTGCTTCTGCTGCACTCGAGGTCAAGAGGGCCGCATGCAGATATGGGCAGTTTTGTATGTTTGCTATAAGGAAACTGGGGGACTTTCTATAAAATTAAGTCAGCAGCAAAGCTATCTGGGGGGCAAGAGAGTATAATAAGAAAATATGAAATCAACCAACTATTCAAATGACAATTGATTTGCATTAGTCAGCTCCCTATCAAATTGGAATGAGCTATTTGACTTTCAGTCATGGAACCCATTATGACAAATCACAACCTCTCTATTAGACCAAAACAGCCCCAAGCACATCTCTCTCGTTATCTCCCCTGTGATTCCTGACAGCAAGTGACACATGGGAAATGAGTCATAAGAAAGGGATTGTGATTGGTGCTCAAGAAATGAACCCTACCACAGGCCGTGCCCCTGCACAAATAATTTTTCAGAAGCTCTTAATTGCCTGTCTTGGTATTTAGTGCTCCCCAACACCCCGAGTGACAAGTTGGTAATTCACTGCAGAAGGTTTGGGCAACTGGATGAGGTGCATCAAAGCTTCCCCAGAACTCTTTGCCCCTGACTAGATGCATCACCATGGTTTTTCATGTATTAGTGGAAAGCTTTTATAAGGAGGGTCCCCCCCCAAAAAAATAAAAATTAGCCCTTATTTACGAGGAAAGCAAAAAAAATAAAGGCAATGGCAGTAATAAGAGAACTGAGTCTACACAGCTGGACAAAGTCTTCAAAAGTCTAGACAAAATACTAAGAATTAAAAAAAAAAGGCAAAACCAACCCAGGAACCAACTGGAGGAGAATTTTTAATTCCATTTCGATTTGCATGAGAGGAAGCCTGCAACTCTGTTTGGCATGTTGCTACCTAATGCTTGTGCAGCCTGGGGGTGCCCTTGAGTAAATGTTGGGCAGCTGAGCAAAAGGTGATTCCAACCGGCCAGCCACTAGAGGGAAGGTTCATAGTGAGGCTATTTGTCCCCTTGAAGATCCCTGTGCCCAGAACCATCCATGGTTTCTAAAAGTCAGAATGGACTTAATGGTCATGGGTTTGTTGGCTTCTTTTCTATTTTTGTTTCAGTTAATGCTTTCGTTGCTACATAATTCACTGTTTCAAAATGTATGGGAGTAAGCGTCCTAGAGTGTGATGTGATGTGCATCCAGCCAGGTCAGGGTGTTTGCTTCTTTCTTTGAGAAGCAGGATGGAGCTCCAGGGTCGGTAGTTTGTCCCCCAAAATAGGAAGTCTCTGAAGAAGTGGAGGCTGTCTCTAGTTAGTGCTGTCTACTCATCTCTGTTCTTGTCACAGACACACGACCACGCAACAAACGTGCTGTTTGAAAATGCGAGCTGAGCAGGTGGGAGGAGTTCATGGGAAATACACTGCAGGAGACCCCATGTCCTGTGAACCAATGCTACTTTATCATGACAGTCTGACCCTAACTAAACCCACTGCCCGTGGGCAGAGTCTGCCTCACCGCCCTATTGGCCCTGCAGGACACACTTGAACTTCTCCCTAGGATTTCTGAGACTAAGAATCTACCGAAGCAGACAGCCTCTACTTGCTGTGGAGCTGCTGATGAGTTTGAACTGGCAGCTTCTGCTTGTCTACAGTCTAGTGACTTTGAAAGCTGATGCTGCTGGCGGATGCAATGTGAACACAATATAGAAGTTGATTAGAGGTTGATTACTCCTATGCTTGAATCGGAGCATTTGATTAGCATTGAAGTTGCAGAGGTTCACAGTATTAGCTGATTACCTGTATGAGGGCAGCCTGGTGTCTGAATGGTTCTTCAGTTCCCTAAGTACCTGGCTTCCCCCTACCTGGGCCTGTAAAAGGAATGGCCAACAACCACCTCTCCTGGATGGCCTAAATCAACAGGAGGCCTGCACACACACACACACACACACACACACACACACTACATTGAATATCTCTGCTACATCCTCCCTTTGTATTTGTATTTTCTATACATGTGTCTTTCAGAGCTTCCTTCTTACTTTTGCTGATTTCCCCCTTCTAGCCTGAAATTCGTAATGTCCTGGTAATTTTGTCAAAATCCTCTATTTTCTTTAAAATCTAGCTGAAGGTATGCTGCTTCTGGGATGATGCCTCTATTGATCTTTGTAGCAAACCCAGCAATCATTGATACATGCTATTTTACTCTCAACTGGTCCAAAATGTGGCTGCATCCGGGCCAGGCAATGATAAATGTTCCTCCCATTCTGACCTCCTCCCAACTCCATCACCACGTGACAAGGGAGAAAATCTTCACCAGGGACGTGTGGTCTACACATCCCAAGCAATGAAGCACGTGTGGCAAAGTTGGGATTGAATTCTAGTCCTGTCGGACTCCAACTCCGACCATCTGCCTGACCTGACTGAGGAGCTGCATACTTTTCCTACACGGGAGCACTGACATCTTTTTCTTTTTCTTTCCACCCCAATTATTGCTGCCTTTAGGCATTCTTCCTCTGAGGCCAGTGTGAAACGTGGCAGGTTCAACTTCTTTTCTCCTCTTCTATCACTAAAGCAAATCGTACCGATCAAATGATCTAGAAATAAGTAGAGTTTTCTAAATTCCCCGGGACTCTACCTGATGTTGCTGGTTTTCTTGATAAGGAATAATAATTTTGCCAGGTGGGACCACACATTTCTCTAAGGCTCAGGGTCTCCTGGGAGTGTGAATGCATACCCTCCTGAGCTTCCCAGGCCTGAGGTTGAGAGGCTGGGAAGATGTTCATGAAAGTCAGCATTTGAAAGGACAGAGGGGTCAAATCATGTCACCAACAAATATGCGAACCAAGTTGGCCTTCTTTTGGAAAGCAGGAGGCTGAGCTGGCCCAAGGGTGCACTTTGTGCTGCAGATGGGCCTGGGCGGATTGCTTTCTTACTTTTGAGACACGTGGGCTCACTTCACTCTGGTTTTTCTCTATTAATGGAGGGAAAGAAAGAAGAGAAAGAAAATGGAAGCAAGGAAATGAGAAAAGAAAGAGGGAGAAAGGAAAGAAGAAAGGAAGGAAGGAAAGGGAAGAAATGATAAGAAAAAGCCTCCCCTGTGTCCCTGAGAATCGGCACAGTTCTGGGGCAACTGCAGCCTTCTCCTTGCTGCAAGCTTATCTCCAAAGGCTAATTGCCATCAGCTGTTATGCTGCACACGGATTTTCTTTCTTCTGCTACTGTGTGTGTGTGTGTGTGTGTGTGTGTGAGGGAGGAAGGGAGAGACAGAGAGAGAGATAACAGTCTGATTTCCCTTAGTTCACAGCACTTGTAACCTACCGAGTGCTCGCTACATCAGCCCTCCACCTACCAAACACATCCTTTGCGCAGCAAAGGCAAAGCCGAGGCGAGCGCTGCCACAGATGAGGAACTGCAGGAAGAAACGCTTTGCTTCATAATCCCAGGGGCTGACCTTTGTTCAGCACGTTCCTGTCTACGTTCTTAGCTTGATTTGCTGGCACAGCCCTTTCCGATCATTGGAGAAGAGAGCCAGGTAAACACACACAAAGTCAAACACGGAGACTGCAGAGTTGAACCCGGCCATAAAGAGCAGAGAGGGAAAACCAATCACCGTTATTGCTGCCTAATAGCACATAATGTGTTGCTAATAAACCACTTCTACCGTCTAAGTAAGAAAACACAGGGTTACTTGTCTTATTCATGAAGGACTGAGCGTGAGACAATGAGACTCATTTTTTAAGAATGTGGAGTCTCGGGAAGTAATGAACTTCTCTCAGCTCCAGTGTCCTGCGGCACTCAGGAGGAAAGCTACGGTCCAGTTACACAATGCAGACCTGGTGGCAATATTCAACGTGATCATTCCTTAGATGAAAAGGAGATTTTCTTTATGGATCCAACACCCCTGCATTGAGTATAGATGGGACCCTGACTCCAATAAGCACGTGTTAAACCCAAAATGCCCATTTGCAATTCCAACTCACAGCAAACCCTATAATCGTCGGTCAAATTGGCTAGGACTCATGGTGGCGTCGTTCCCAAGGAAAGGGAGTTACACAGGGTGCTGCTCCTGTTCACAGGTGTGTCTCTGGGGAATTCAGCCCAAGGGAGATGACCAGATGCCGACTTAGTCATAGTCTGGAGGCTCCAGTAAAACCGATCTACAATGGGTGACTGCGATCCAATGAGAAATGCAGGCGGCATCACTTCAACCTCACAGCCATCAGCAAGCCACCACCATGTAACAACCCCAGGGATGAGAGGTAGACATCAAGTACAGAGAGAGAAGAATGCACGAATCGCAGAGGGAAATAAAGCACCCTGATTAGAAAGTAATTTGTTGTTTTATCATTACACACAATATTTTGGATGTTTGGTGAGATCCTTTTAAAATGCCAGTGTTCATTATGAACTGGAAATTTTCAAAGATAGCTGCTTCAAACGTGTTTGACCCCATTTCAAAAAACATAGACCTATCTCCTTGAACTTGTGTATACTGTACACAGTGTGAAAATAGTTTTCCTGCTAACATACCTATTCTACTATTAATCTTAAATAGTTACATAATAGTTTCAACTCTGGTCAGAATTTAGAGTTCTGAGTGAACAAAAGCAGAAATTAAAAGAGATTTTGATTCAGTCAATAAACAGTGTTTGGTTTCATCAAGATCAAAACAAACAAGCAAAAATATAATATTCAGGGATCAAGCTTCTAAATAAAAAATTGGCCCACAACTCCTGAATCATGATTTTGAGGCAGTGGGAGATGCCATGACCTGGGGAGACAGGCTGTCTCAGAGTTCTAATTCTGGCTCTGGTGGTAGCAGTCGGGATTAGTGGTTTATATCAGCATCTTCGACTTCCTTTTCTTAGTTCTGCTTTTTTTATCTAGCATAGGGACACAAACTGGCCTGCTGCTTATTTTTATACTTTAAAAGGTTAGAAAACTCAAAGAAGCAGGATAATTCTTTATATTTAAAATTACATAAGATGTAGATTTATGTGTGCATAAATAAAGTTCTATTGGAACATGGCCAAACCTATCTGTTTGGCTACAATGATGGAGTTGAGTAGTCATGATTGACCTCATTGCCCACAAGCTCCATCTGGCCCTTTACAGGAAAAGTGGGCTGACCCCTGGTCTAGTATGCAGTGATAGTATAGGAGTCGATCTCTCTACAAATACTGTAAGGGAACATTCCTCATATGGAGCTCCTCATTAGCATGTGCATATGATAAGAAGAACATACATTCAAAGTATAAGGAACCCTGGTGGTGTTGTGGATGATTCATTGGGCTGCGAACCGAAAGGTCAGCAATTTGAAATCATCTGCTGCTCTGCTGGTGAGAGGTCAGGCTTTCTGCTTCAGAACCCACAGGGACAGTTCGACTCTTTCAAGTCAGAATTGACTCAATGGCAGTGAGTTTTGATTTTGAAATTGTGCTTTCAAACTATATGAATGTCGCAAGTAGCTTTTGCTTAAAATGGCCTTAGAACTCCCAGAGATTAAAACCATGCTAAAAAGCAGCTCGTGCCTTTTTAATAGGCTCTTTATAGTGTATATTTTAAAGTACATAAGTGGGGAGAGAATTTTGAAACAAATACCTCAAATTGTTCTTTTTTTAAACAAAGGAATACAGAGTAGCTAGAACATGATGATTTGCACGAATGCATTTATTTATGTCCTTTTCAGACTAGTGTGAGCACAAAAATGTGTTGTCATGCCACAAGGGACTCCTACACACATTCTCTAAGTGATTTGCAAACATTAAAAATCCTCAGACAAACAAGAAAAGGAAAAGAGAAATTATAAGTTTCAACAAGACCTTGCCAGTTGGCAAGCAAAAACAACAGAAGAAGAAAACAACAACAAAGAGAGAAAGAGAGAAAGCGGTTGCTATAATTGCTTTTAGTATAACAAATATAATAGCCTGGGTTTTAACTTACATTCTCCACATAAAGGGGGAGGGTTAAAATGGGAAATTTTACAAAGTCAAATGCCTTAGTAATGTGTTTAATGGGTGATCAAGAAAATGACCTAGTTTTATGTTAACATGCTATTAACACACCCCTACATTTTCACATAAAACCAGTGCCAATTACTAGATTTTCAGTGAATCTAGATGCCAAATACTGAGTTCTGTTTTAAAATTATAATGAATAAATGTATCCAGTGACCTGATATGTTTATTCCAGAAGGAACTGCAAACCCCGTCATGGGATGGTAACCTTTTATTACTGATGTCACAATTATTTCAAAACCTCAAAACTTGGCCAAACCTCTTTTCTTTCTCAGAGACACCCATTAATATTTCTCAGAATTAGTTATTTCTCAGTTGGCCCATTATGTTGTACAATTGCCTTGACTTTGGGTGAATTAAAATGTTTCTAGCCTGTAGACCTATAAAATGTTCTGTCCAAAAACACTTCTTTTTCAAATACATGAAATTGGCCTGTGAAGTAACACCATCATAGAACTAGCAACTGAATCAGGGAGGTAACATTCTAAAATTGATGTCAGTATTTCACATACCTAAAAATCATACAGAAGAAAGTCGATCAAATTTATAAATAATGTATATTTGAAAACTCACTGCCATCAAATCAATTCCGACTCATAGGCTCCTGTAGGCCTGAGTATGACTACCCTGTAGGTTTCTGAGAAAGGACTTCTTCACAGGAGTAGAAACCCTCATTTCTCCTGTGGAGAAGCTGGTGGTTTCAAAATGACAGCCTCAGCACCTCAACAGTTACCTTACTATGCAATCAGGGCTCCTATATTTTTATATAGATGAAATATTGCAGAGGAAGATGGAAATAAATAAATATAGATATTGATCTAAATAAAAAGATGTGTAAAGCCAGTAGTTATTAAATAGAGATTTTGGTTCTTACTGGTGTTCATGGATTTGTTTCAGAGATTCCATAAACGTGATGAAATATTAGTAGGTATATGCATTTTTGCCCCCTTAAGTATCCATTTATTCGAATTTCTAAGCAGCAATGTCCTCTAACTTTTCACGGAGCTCTTGACAAAATAATTATGTACAATAAGTGTGATAGAAACACTCATTATGGAAAGATACAGACATAATTGTGGTCTAAGGGTTTTGCAAATAATGTTGTCGTCACTGGAGTTGGGGTAAAGGTCTTCTTGTCCTATTTTGAAGAGCTTAAGTTGTAACTGACTCAGCATCTAAGTTGTAACTGACTCGGCATCTAAGTTGTAACTGACTCAGCATCAATGTGGTTTTTAATTTTTCCTGCTTCCGGGTAGATAAAGATCATTTTAGATAGCTCTTCAAAATGTCTATTGTGTTTTCAGAACTACCTTTTCTTTGCTCATGCCCTATATCTCTACATGAGGAAGATGAGAAAACCCAAGAGTTTTAGTTATTATTGATTTTGGATAGAGGGTAAGATGAGGCTTTGTCTTTATTATTGATAATTGCATTGAAACCTTAAAATAGATTTGCTTAGAAAATGCCTATTCTGGTTGGCTTCTAACATATGAGAAATACCAAGTCTGTGAGTTGGTGGCTAGACAGTGTGAGGCAGGTTGTATGTTTTCACCATCCTTATTCAATCTGTATAATTTGCAAATGACCTAAAAGCCAGGCTTATAAAGGAGAATATGACATTAGGGTTGGAGGAAGTTTCACTAGCAAACTGTGATATGTAGGTAGTACAACTTAGCCGAAAATGAAGAAATTAAGACTCCAATCACTAACCGATGAGGGTAAAAGACATTTATATGTGCCCTCAAAACTGATTATGTCTGCCCATAAAGAAAGCAAAATTCCTTTTATTGAACATCATAAGGATTAACATAATGGTAAAGAAATTTAGGTTGTCAAAGAGGTTTTGGTAGTTATATAACCATTTGTCCATTTGAGGATTGAGAGTGAAGGGGTGTAGTCTAGTCTGTCAATCTAATTATAGCCCATGAGGCCTCAGTGTGAGCGTGATCTTCTCCTGAGAATTCTGGGAAATCCTGTAGTCCTTCTGGGAGGAAGGCGACACTATCTCTCTCTCTCTCTCTCTCTCTCTCTCTCTCTCTCTCTCTCTCTCTCTCTCTCTCTCTCTCTCTCTCTTTCTCTCTGTTCACTCCCTTGAAGGCATCACAGCTGACCAAACACATGGAACTACTCCAGTGCCCTGAGTTGGAGAAGCCACATGGACCTACCCTGGTGCACCCAGACCTATGAAGCTGGGGAAGCCACATGGAGACCCCTGCCAACACTGAGATGCATATAATGCCACTGGATTCACAAGACTTCTCACCCACTGGCCTGTGATGGTCTTGCATTCAGCATCATCTCGTGAGTCTGAAGAAGACTTTATAGATTGGTATTGGACACATGGGCTAATATTTAATTTATGGGCTTAGACTGAACTGGGTTGCAATGCTTTCTTAATGTACAATTACCCTTTATATAAAACTCTTACACACACGAGTTTCTATGGATTTGTTTGTCTAGTCTACTCAGACTAACATAGATGTCATCTTTCTTGGATGAACAATCAATGGCCATGCAAGTTGTAGTCAAGAAATCAACTGACATAATGCAAATGTATTGCTTACAGGACTAGGTGTGCCCGACCCAAGCCATATTTTCAATCACCTGATAGGCATGCAAAATATGGTCAAAAATGGTACATTGGAATGATGGTGTTGTTGGAGAGTACTAAATATACTATTGCCTCTCGCAAGAATGGAAAGTCTGTCTTGGAGAGAGTAAAGCCAGACTGCTCCTCAGAAGCAGGGAGCTCTCATTTGGGGGCATGTAATCAGAAGGCACCAACCATGCTGAAGTGGAGGGTCAGCAAAAGAGAAGACTCTCAGTAAGAGTGACACAGTGACTGCAGTCATGACTTCAAACACAGCAACTCCTTTTTTTCCCCAAATGATTTTTTAAATCACACAATTGCCATTAATTGATTAACCATTAGGAGTATGCTGCATGTCCGGGCAACAATCCTTTCTGTCGTACAAACCGTCACTGTGCATCAGACTAGATGGTAGCTGTGGTAGTTACATAACCTGGTGTCGATTTGGGATTTGAGGATTAAGAGTGATTTGAGAAGATTAAGGGGTGGAGCCTTGTCTGTCAATCGGATCATAGGCAATAAGGCCACAGTGTGGGCATGGCCTTCTGCTGAGGATTCTGGGAACGCCTGTATTTTCTCCTTGGAGGCTGGAGGCACTCTCTCTCCCTCTCTGATCACTCCTTGCGAGACATTTCTGATGAGAAGCCACCCGGATGCAGCCAGAGCCCTGGGAGCTGGAGAAGCCATGTGGAGACCCCTGCCAGTGCTGAGATGCTTACACTGCCACTGGATCCAAAGACTTCCCATCCACTGGCCTGTGATCCTCCTGCATTCGGCGTCATTTCATGTGTTTCATGAATCTGAAGAGGACTTTATAGATTTGTATCAGACATATGGGCTAATAACCTTCTGGACTTGATTTGGACTGGGCTGGGATGTTTTCTCAATATTCAATTGCTCTTTCTTAAACACATGTGAGTGTCTAAGAATTTGGTTCTCTAGTCTACCCAGATTAACACAGTACCTAACAACACATGGTGAGGGAATTTGTAAAGAAGCTAAGAACAATTTCAGCAGCATGAGTTTTGTAATGAAGGATCCTCAGCAGGTAATCATCATTTGGTAGGAGGAGCACTGGAGGGACAGATGCAGTTTTTGTATCTCTGTGCACATATAAGAAGGCTCCAACAGTGTGTTTTCCCCACTTTCACATGATGGTGTAGTCATCACCTTAGACTATATGTCTTTTTAAAAAAGATCTCCTACATGCGCTCTTATTCCGTGCCTGTTGTTATGATGGGTTTAAACATAGAAATAGTTGCAAATAAGTGAAAATGCCTCTTCTTATCTCAAATGCCAAGGTGCTCATCTTTAATGGATGAACTGAGAATATACAAGTCTATTCATTTCAGTTTTTAAAAAAATCAGAAATAAGAATCCAGTTGCTAATCTTGTACAAAAGATTTTAAACTCAGAATTTTGATATTTTAAGGTGAGAATATCTCTAACCTCATTTGAACCTCTTGAAACGTTACCTGTAAATCAGTGATGCGCACTCACACACATTCCGCTATATACGTCCACATAACGTGCATTGAAAACTGGAATTAAACTTAAGGGCATTTTCCCATACACTTTCAAATTCCTCTAATACATTGTTTCTTACACAGTCACTATTTAGTGTTGGTCAGCCTCGATCAAATTACTTCTCTCTGCCTCAGTTTCTTGATCTTTGAAAAAGATTCGAGAATAGTGCCTGCTTCACAGGGATGTTATGATGGATAAATGATCAGATACATGCAAAGGACCTGAAACATAGCTACAGGCCTAGCTATCAATGTTTTATTGGATACTATAGAGATTTATCAAGAGATGTGGAGGCTGCTTAATAGTCATGCAGCCCCTCGCAGGAAGGTGTTTGGGGTTACTTTCTTCCTCTATCCAATCTTTCCTTCCTCATTTTCTTGTGGATGAAATATCTCCACAGAACACACTCTAAGAAGCATTCTAATGTTACTCTCTATCAGAATGTGTCTCCCTAAAATTCAATGCAAAGGTTATATATAACCAAAACGTAAACTCCCCGTCATAGAGTCAATGCTGACTCACAGTGACTCCTTGTGGGTTTCTGAGATTATGTATGAGAGTAGAAAGCCTAGCCTTTCTCCTGTGGAACTGCCGGCAGTTTTGAACTGAACGTGTAATCACTAAACCATCAGTGTTCCTTACTGCTAATGTTATATATGCATATATATGAGAGGGTACTTTCATAATACTTTTCTCACTAGGTGAGCATCCAGCAACTCATGCTGAGTTAGTGCACCCAGTGGCGTCACCTGGGAAGGTTCTCTCTGGTCACAGTGAATATTTTCATAAAGGGAGTTTCACTTGAATCTCGTTTTTTGTGATGGCCCATTTAAGAGAACAGTGTGAGGCCATCAAATTCTGTTTCCTGTTTGAAAAAAAATGCTGCAGAAACTGTGATGTTGAACACAGCTTGTAAGGACAGCACTATGGGAAACACAACTCCAAGTGTACGGGCGGTTTTCTCTGTTTCAAAGAAGGCGAAATGTCAATTGATGAGAAACCTTACTTTGGACGTCTGTCCACTTTGCAAACTGATGAAAATTTGGAGCCATAGCACATTCAGAGTTTATTCTACCAGGTCAGACTGTTAATCCAATTTTCTACTTAGAGGTTCTGAAGAGATTGTATATGAGTGTTTGACAAAAAGGTCTGATTTGTAGCAGATGGGGGACTGTTTTTGCCACCACAACAATGCGCCTGTTCATGCAGCCATCTCAGTGTGGCAAATATCAGTGTGGCAAATATCAGCTGATTTTTGGCAAATATCAGCATGCCTCTCTTGCCTCACACACCTTACTCACTTGACCTCGCTCAGGGTGACTTCTTTTTGTTTCCATGAATACAGAGGAACAGTCATTTAATGACATAAGACAGGTGAAGACAAAGATGAGGGAGGTGTTTCCAAGAATGAAATCGCAGATTTGACAAATACATTAAATGTAATGGAGAGTACTTTGAAGGTGATAAGGTTGTTTTGTAAAAATAAATGAAATACATACCTTTGAAAAAAGAGTTTTGTTTTTGTACCCTCCCCCGCCCCTGTATATATATATATATATATATATATATATATATATATATATATATATATATATATATATATATATATATATATATATATATATATATATATATATATATATATATACACATACACTTTTCTTTCTCTTTCCACTATCCTGGAATTGCCTCTAAGGGCTAAACTAGAAAAAAATTAAAACAAACAAACAAACAAACATATATTAGCTCTTGACCAAAAGAAAAGTTATACTCTTCTCTGGATTTATTTGAAAGTATTCTAGAGAAAGAAGCCAAGCTTTAATTCTTTCTCCCTGACTAGTACAAAGAGAAGATTAAAAAAGAGCAAGTACCACTTAGAGAAAACTGTGTTCAAGATCAAAGCATTATTTGCTGAAGGGGAGTGCACACCTTTCTGAAAACTGCCAGGTCCAGTCAGGAAGGAGACTCACAGATATTGCAGAGCTGATTACAGACCACCACCACAAAGCACATAGTGCGATAGAGTACGTCACATGACTGTTTGGTTTTACAGTGTAGATAAAACATTTATATTATATGCTAGTATTATATTTATACTATATGCTAGTCAATATAAGTATACCAAGGCATTATGGAAAAATTGAAGTACTAAAACAATTGTCAAAATGTGACAAAGAGTGACACAGAGGCACGGAGTGAACACTTGCTGTTGGAAAAATTGTGCTAATAGACTTCCGAGAAGCAGAATCGTCACAATGCTTCTTTTTGCTAGAAGAATGAAAAAATATATCTGAGAAGTCCAATAAAATAAAATGCGATAAAATGAGGCATTTTAAAATATGCCACCAGTCCCCTAAGGTGGGACTCGTGGAACTCCGGGTGCTCAGCTGGACGCTCCACATGCTACGATAGAAGCTTGAGAGAGGCAGGGATGGTGACGTTGCCTCTGTTATCTTTGACAAGCAGGGCTGGGTCTTTCATCTTGTGTGTTGAAGGCCTAGTTTCAATTTAATATACCTCATATGCAGCACTGCCAATCTGTAGGGGGCTTACATGTTGATACAGTACCGATCAGGTTTCAGTGATAGAGCTTCCAGATAAAGATAAAAGGTCTGCTGATCCACTTTTGAAATCTCACCACTAAAAACTGTACAAAATCCCTATCGCCATATCTGCAGCCGAATCATAGGATAGTGTAGGATTGAGCAGTACTTCCTTGTGTTCAGTGCCTCCAGGAGTCAAATGCTGGCTTGTTGGCAGATCCAATAATAGAAACAAAAATACTCAGAACAGAGAAAGTGGATGTCCTTGGAGACCTTCCAAGGAGGTCTTGGGACAGCCAGCATTTGGGAAAGAATGTAGTAAGCAGCTGGCAGTAAGAGTTTTCTCCAGCAGAAGCTTCCATACAGGAAGAGCTCTGCCTTCTTCCTTTTGGGTTTTGTTCTCATCCATAGAGAGAAGTAGGGAAGGGCAGGACGTGCAGGGTTTCAGGTAACTCCCGCTACCTCTCGTTGCCATGGCGCTGATTCCTATTCTATTAGAGTCACAACAACAGGTGAGTCCAGGAGACGGACAGATCACACTCACCAATTATAGGAACACCAACAATCAGTTTTCAGATGACTGAGATTCATCCATAAACCTGGTAAATATAAATGCTTCGATAAATTCTCAGCACATTTTGTTCTATGGTGCTAGGTGTGAGGGATCCAGTAATGAACCAAACACAGGTAACCTCAGACTTTGATGAGTGGGTTCTCCCTGGTCTCTTTTGGCCCATCTCTGTTTTTGACTCCCTGTGTTTCTCCTTCTCTCTGTAACCGATCTGCCAATATTCATTTCTCAACCACATTTCTAAAAAGCTTAACACTTGGCCATAAAAGGCTAACATTTAGTAGGTCTGCCAGGAAAGTCTTTACATTTGTCAAATGGGCTGATTTCTATTTGGATCATAAGCAGGGAATTGGGAAAAATATTGAAGTGAAATGTTCTAATTCATGGCATTACTCAGAGAAATAAGCCATTTCATGAGATAGCAAATCTATAAGGAATTAAACCTTAATTATAGTAGATTATTTTTCAGATAATATCTCACATCAGTCAAAATTCACATTAAAACATAATATGCAAAAAATGCAATATTTGTAATATTTTTCAAGACACCCTTTGGACTGACAGTATTTTGAAAATCCTTTTGCATGGGCTATAATTGCACAATTAGTTCTTAGTTTCAAATAATATTTTAAACTAAAGCCAAACCAAAATCAAAACAACTTCCATTTATATAGTATATACTAAAGTATGCATATACATAGTACACATGTTTGTGGTTAACAAGATATAGAGGAGAGGCTTCAAAATTGATTTCAATGGTTCACCCATTGGCAGGGGTGGGGCTTGTACGTGTGTGTGTAATGCAAAAATATAAGGTAAAGAGCTTGCTAGAGGATTTTGTCAGTTTTCTAAAACATCATGATGGGCAGGTGGGATTCAAAGGATTAATTCTTTACTATCCATTGATGAATGTTGGTTGGTTACTGTTGGAGGCTTGGAAGTCTCTTCGGACACACAGCAACCCTGTGTGATGGAGTACAACATGTGACTTCTCAAGCTGTGGTCTCTAAGGGGCAGCTAACTGGGTCTTTCCCAGGAGGGTTTGGATCGCCACTCTTCCAGTGAGCAGCGAGTCCTGCTGCGGTACTACCGTGACTCCGAAGCTGGAATTACTTGTCAATAAAGACAAGAATGGGTTGGATCAAAAGCTTTATTTGTAGGATGGGTTTTCAGAATTGAGAGAATAGCCAATATAAACTAAATATGTCCTGTGAGGCCGGGCAGCCTGCTGAGGGTTCTGAACAATGTCACCAAATATATGTTCTGTCTTCTGACACGTTAAAATTCTTGCAGCCTCCCAGTTTCCCAATTACAAAGTATCATACAACTTGAAAATTGTAATATATTACCATGTCAATATCATTTGCATAAATAAATCACAAGTCCTTTCACCCCCACATAATCCAAATTTTGCAAAAACCATTGAAAATCATATGATTCAGACCTTCATGTTCTTATACAAGTAGAAATATATTTGTCTGAAAATGTCATTCTTTTGTCAGTGGCACACCAATAAGTTTTCAATGACTAAGGTTAATGACGGCAACCTGTATTTTCTACATAACCATTGAATGTTTCCAACTCTCGTTAAAGAAGATTCTATTCAAGTTCCATAAGAGGATTCAAAATGATAAAACTTAACTTAGAAGTTATTACATATTGTATTCTTAATTCATGGAGTATCATTTAAATTGATCTATAATCATAAATGAAAGTCTCAATTGTCTTTAGAAATTTCCTTTGAAAGAACAAACTTCAGATTCCACACCACCCAGCCTCAAATGTCTATGTTTTGCACATGAAAAGCCACTACAACCAATGAACTCTACATGAAACACGTGCCCTAAACCAATCATCTTCAAGGTGCAGTTTCATCCTTGACTTCCTGGGCTTGCAGAGACAGCTCTCGCTAATGCCATTGGAGCTTTCGTCAATATCAGAACATCTTCACCAAAGATCTGATCTTCGCAAAGTTAGCAAACGGAACATGAAAGTATTATTACAGGATGTAAACAATCAAAGGCATCAGTTCAATACCGTGCTCATTTTACAAACCAACAGGCACTAATGTTTGTGAATAGAGAATGGGGTTTCTTCTACTGATACTTCAAAGTCTTACAACATCTGGAATCTAGTTTTATAAAGGGTATTCCACTAAGAAGAATAAAAGGATTTTAAGAGGGCAAATAAGATTCAGGTTTCTTCCAATATGTTTCCCCTGGGGCAAAACAAATAATCCAATGCATCTGACTAACCTTTCTGCACTTCAGCTGCATTAATTAACATTTAGTCATGGATTCCATCCTGAGCCAGATGAACTCAGTGCTACAGCTGTTTGCATGGAAGGGGAAGGGGAATAATCATGTCTCATATTGCCAGCACTTCTAAACCTGGGAAAATGTTTTATCGACAGCCTCTGTGCCAGTACTAGTGATATACATTACCTATTACTCATCCTAATAAATTCACACCAACCCTAGATAGTGATGAAATCAATTTCAATATTACATACACTAGGTCAGCCAGCGCCAAGACTATAAAACATGCCTAACCAGCCCCCTCCTTTTTCCCCCTTACATCAAGACATAAGTAAAAACCAAAGACTTGATCAATTAATTAGACTATGACTTTGGAGAGACACCGTTACTTGGTGTGTCAAGGTTTCAGTAGAGATCAAGTACACAGAGGTGGATAAGCACTGGTGTCTAGGCAAGAATAAAAAAGATCAGTTGTTAAAGACATTTAATGGCAGGCTCTGATGACTTGGCAGAAAGACTTTCAGGTCTACAAGCCAAACATGTGGAAGCAGTTGGTTGGAAGCACAGCTGAAGCTAAGAACTGTAATCTAGGCCGTTTCTAGGTTGTGGAAGTCCAGCTGATGGAAGTCCTACTTGACCTTTAATGTTCTGTAAATTTCCTTCAAGTTGCAATGATTGAAGCCGCCCCTGCTCATCATCCATTCTTCATCACGCTCACAATCACATGCCACATGTGCAGCTTTTAAACGACTGAAAAGTATTCCAATCTTTTTGCTTTACTAATGGAAGGCTACAGAGGAAACATATGCACCTCTTTTGACTCACCTATAAACCTCATTTACACCACTTGCATTTACAGACATAGCTGGGAAGAGATCTCATATCTAACCTATGGATGGCCTTCCTTGGTTAGTTGTTAAAGGAGTTTTGGGTTGTTGCTTCTTCCTTTTCTCCCTCCCTCCCTCCCTCCCTCCCTCCCTTCCTTCCTTCCTTCCTTCCTTCCTTCCTTCCTTCCTTCCTTCCTTCCTTCCTTCCTATCTTTGTCTTTTACAGTCAAGGCTCCTTTGAGACAGAGTTTTATGGGGAGATATAACAGTGAGACAGCAGGACAAAGCAATCTACCTGTAACACCTTGTCCATTCTCAATTCACAAAAGCACCACAACATCAAATTTGTCACCAAAGTTCCCTTACTAGCACTATGTCATACAATAGCAAATTGGTTCCCTGTAGTCCTTCAAAGCACGGTGCCATAAAGTCTGGCCAGTCCTAGAGTCCTGTAGACAAGTGAAATCCGATAGTCACAAGATCGCTAGTGTCTGTATGTGTACATGTGTGTACATTTGCACCAGTATATAAACCTGGGCATTATCATCTTTCAGATACTAATGAAATTTGATACGTGCCTTTTCAAATAAATATCCACTGCTGGAGAAAAAAAGCGCCTCTGGACTCCTTTCATTTACCAAGATGAAATGGCAGTAACTTAGTCAAACTAGGACAATGTCCTACCTGGAACGACTTCAAAAAGGAATCTCCCAGGGCTGTCTTCAGTGCAGGGATGCTCCAGAACCTTATTCCCAGGCAGGAAAATAGCACCCTGTGAACACAAACACCAAAACATCGCATAACTTCCTCATAATTGAAACATCATCAACTATTGAAGCCTGGAATTTAAACTACAATAATCTACATAAAACTCTTTCATAATCTCAAATGACGAAAGAGCATGCACTGCCATCATATTCAGCTAGCATCCAACAAATAACTGTGTTAGGTGCTGCATTCATTTTAGGCACCAATTCATTAAACGCTTCACTGAGAGAAAGTTAAATAAGCCTTCTATCAATGCTATTCTATCTAACTCGTAAATCCATCTTATAAGATAGTATTTATTTTCCCATTTTATAACTGTGGAAATCAAGGAAGAGGCATTAAGTAACATGGACAAAGTTTCATAACCTTTCTCACTAGTCCTCTTGCGGATATGCTAGATTTAGTAGGCAATATGCCAATCCCAAGAGCTTATTTGAAATTGTTTTTTTGAGATATAATTAACACATCATGCAATTCAACACAGATCTTCTCTCTGAGCTTCAGACTTTTATATGCAATAGTATATTTGACATTTCTATGTGGTATCTGAAAGGAGTCTTGAATTCAACGTGCCCCGATTTAAATGCAGCTGAATCTACTCCTCTTTATGTATTCACTAACTCAATGAAGGCCACCAGCTTCCAACCAGGTATAAAAGCAAAACATATCTGTCTTGTTCTTGACAATCTCCATTCTTTCTTTAATCCCACAGCAATAAATCATCTCATTTATACTATTTTCATCTCTACTTTCCTTTTTCTCTACTATCACCACGTCTTGTTCAAACAAGCATTTTTGCACATATACACATTTGTAAAATAAATACCTGAGCTAGACTTTCAAATGCCCTTCACTGAATTATTCACTCTGCACTCTATCATATTTCAACACTCCTCATTCTGTTTTTCCCCTTCAAGTCACAGCCAGAGAAATCTTCATAAACAATTCCTTCTTGTACATTTCCTAGTTAAAATATCTTCTGTGACTTCCTTTGTCCTGGAAGAAAATTGTATGTGTTCTTTCACTCTCACACGCCTTATCCCTGATCCACCCAACTGCTCTTTCCCAATCGGCGGAATTCTCCCACTTATCTCACAGCGACATTTCCCACGGATTCATCTTTACTCAATTTTCATACCAACTGTGTCTAAAATATGCTTACATAGCTTGCATTTTTCCTGGACAGTTTGGTCACTCGTTGGCATCATTTCCTTTGTAAGATTACTTGATTACATACAGCCTAACTCTCTGTAGGAGAACAAGAATAATATGAAGGGGTTTCAAAAAGTTCATGGAAAAATCCCACTAGGTTTTCATTCCATTGTCCATGAACTTTTTCCCCTTCATATTTACTTGTAACACATGTAAATCTATTAACTTTTATAAAGTAACTTAATGGGCATTTGACTCACAAATCATACCATTTAATTGTTCGATCATAGGAAGATTCGTTGTGCAATCATTCCCACAATTTCGGCACATTTTCTTCCGCTTTGTACTAACTGTGATTAGCTCCCCATTTCCCTCCAGCCTCCCTTGCCATTCCCCTAGGTCATTATCAATCCAGTTACTATATCTATAGATTAACCTATCTTGGATTTTCAATACAGAAAATCATAAAAACTTAAACAGTAAGCAAGCAAACAAAAATAGACAATAATGATAAAAATAAAATAGAGAAAAATATCAATCAAAACAAAAGCCGATAATATTAAAAATTGAAAACTTTAAAATGAGTCAAAGGGGAGATTATATGCTAAGGTGATACATTTTAACCTAACTGCATCTGCCATAGTCTACTTTTCAATGTCCCCTCTGTGTTCGCACAGCACTACTCACACCCCTGGACTACTGTCACAGGGAGTCTCCAAAGGCTTAATCCTGTGGGCACCTTGCAAATGGATTTTGGGCTTCCACTGTCATCCGTAACCTGAAAACTGGGTTTTCATAATTTAAGCTGTGTGTTAGACAGGGTTCTCTAGAGAAATAAAACCAGAACTTAATACTTTTATATTAAGATATAAGAGATGTAAATTCCAATAGTGTGGCGAAGCAGGTCTTGAAGGAACTTCAAATTACAGTGACATGGGTTAGGTGTCCCACAGGTAGTGTAGCTTGAAAATTGAGGTGCAGAATAAGCAAGGCAGCCGCACACCAGTCCAATGATCAAAGAGCGAGAGACAAGAAAAGTGAGGTTCACCGAGCCATTTATCGCTCCCACCTTCAATTAATCTGACACGTGTTTATTGGCCAGGTTGGCACAATAAATTAACTACCTCAAGCTCTAATATCAAATTTACATTTCATTATTAATAATACCTGGATCACACAAGCTGCTGTGCTTGTCCCATATGGACTTAGTTGACAGTTTACTTAGATGGATGGTTACCTGGCTCTGCCTTTGTGAATTAGTGTTATTGAAAGTTTTTCCCTATCACCAACCTCCATTGTTCAAGCAAACAGTATCATGTCTCTTAAGCATTTAATCTGTACAAGTCAACAATTCATGGATTATAGTCTTGCAAACCAGAGTATACGTGTAAAAATCATTTTCCCAACAGTGTTCTAAATATATACCATTGTCCAAAAATGACACCATCAATATAATTACCTTATGCCACTGAGGGGTGATCTATAATGTTCTTTATCATAAAATGACAATTTTATCTCGAAAGTGAAACAGAGACATGTATATAAACCATAGATAGATTTGCACTTGATTCTAGCCTAATCTAGGAACAATTCATTCTTACGTCAGGGCCCTATTCCAAAATCACCATCATGATGAGACCACTGAGGATATGGGTGTTATCGCAAAGTGTAGTGCAGAAAGCAGACGATGCTAGGCTAGCAGAGGGAACAGTAGCTGAGGTCTTAACGGCTCCTTTCTGAACTCTTTGAAGTCCTTCTGTATGTGTTTGGAGCCTTAATTTATCGTGAATGCCGAACCTTTTGCCTTTCATATAGTGACTGTTGGGTGTATGAGTATTGATCATGCAATAAAAGTCCATACACAGAATGGAGAATACTGGATTAAAATACATATGTTCTTGTCCACTATGTTACACTTTTCATGTTCCCCGCTTGAAGCAATGCTTAGTTCGAGTACAATTTTAGTCAACTTCCCTCCTAAGAAGTTATCTCATTCTCCCCATCCCGACTCCTGAGCTCAGAGTGATAAACCACGCCTCTCCTCAAAGAAATCTCAAGGAGTTATCTGTCAGAAGCCTCTCCCTCCACGCTTTACAGTGGGAGACAGTTAGGCTACTGCTTTTGCTTTGCTCGTCCAGGAAGTATATTTTCCTACTCAGAGCTAGATATTTTTAGACAGTGAGTCTAGTTTTAATTACTGATAGCCTTTTTTAAAGATTACTGTTTTCCTTTTAATAATATTTTAAAATCACTAAATATATATACATACATATGTAACAAGTTTCTTTTTTATATATAGGTTTAGTCCATTTGGCTTCTAAAGAAGGCAATGAAGTTCAGTGGGTTTCCATAGTTTCAGAGCATCATATTTTGCCTTCCAGATTGATAGAATATTCATTTTATGTACTCGTGTGTGTATATGTGTATGTCTAGCTCTTATTTACTTTTGTGTCTCAGACCGTAGTGGGAATCTTAAACTACATATGTCCATGTCAATTAAATTCAAGTCATTCTCCTGGATAAACAAACATTACCATGAAATCCCTAAATGCCTCACTTGGCAATTAGGATAATGAAAAAACTCAGGTGAATGTTATCTTTGTTGCTTTTTTCCACATATGTCAAAGAGCTACTTTCATTTTCATCTACAGATCTTATAGTATGAAGGATTTATATTTTGTCATATTTAAGGAAATTATTATGCAAAATGAATAGCTTAAAGATCAATAAATACTATTTAATGTTGGCTTTCGCCCTGGTAGTGCAGTAGGTAGCACTGGACTGCTAATTAATCACTGGATCACACTCGGCAGTTAATGAAGAGGGGAACGATGAGACTAGCTGCTCCATAATTCTCTCAAGGCTCTGAATGCCACACAGGGCTGCCGCCAACTATAATTGACTCCATGGCAGCACATTTGAGGTTGATTGTAATTACAACATGGGTCTAGCAGGGCTGCGGCTAAGCATTCAGCTGTTAACTAAAAAGGCTAGTGGTTGGAATCACTAGCCACTGAGGGGAGAATGAGGTGGTAGTCTGCTTCCGTAAAGATATAGCCTTGGAAGTCTCTGGAAGTTCAGGCATCCTGTAAAGTAGCTCTGAGTCAGAAGTGATTCAACAGCAAACACTGATAGATACTTGCTCTGGAACATTCACTCCGTCATTCAGTAAATAAAACATAGTTATTTAATGGCAACATCCAACTTGATCACCTTGAAGATAAACCAAGTAGCTAAACACATAACCAAAGATAGTATTTTAATTATGTTTATTTACAAAGTGTAAAACTCAACCAACTCATTGCCATTGAGTCAATGCTGACTCATAGTGACTCTATATTATTTGAAAATGGTGGTTAAAGTCTATAATTTTCCTACAATAGATCACCAATATTAACATTGCATATAACTTCCCATAATTCAAACTGTCTATATATGTTTACATATACACATACACAGTGATTTGTACAAACTTTCAAAATGAATACGTATTGGTAATCGGATTTGAAACAAAAACATATTAATGTCATAATTTACATAATTTAAAAATGGAAAGTATAACACTTGTTTGAATATACATGATACTATGATAAATTATTTATAGTTTTAAACTTATTCCTTTAGGGTAACCAATCCTAAAGAGAAGTCTTTGTTATCAAAATATAGATAATGTTTGTTTGTGGGCTTGGTTAATTTTTCTATAACCTAAACCAACCTCATTGCCATTGAGTTGATCGCAACACATAGTGATTTTAGAGAGGGTTTTGAACCTGTACATCTCTATGGAAACAGTCTCAAAGTTCTCACTGAGGCCAGGATGGGTTTGAGCCCATCTTCTCTTGTGGTTAGCATCCTACAGTGCTTCCATAGCACCTTAAGTCATCTAAAATTGATCTGAATAAGCCAAGCCAACGAGATAACAGCAAACATGAGTCATGTTCCTAAGCAAATTCAAAAGTGCTTTTCTGGAAGACTAGCACATGGAAGACACATTTCCTAGGACTTTCTCAGGTAATGTGAAGTGCGTGAAAAAAAAACAGCCAATTCCAAACTCTTCGCTCTAAATGCTATAAGTAAGGGAACTGAAGAGGATCCTATTTGAAGGTCATGGGCAGAACAGAAAAAACATGTGCAACATACCTCAACATCCTTAAGAACACCAGTGTTATCCCCAAGATGAAGGCCTTTAATCAGTCTTCAGGCCTGGAACTGAACTCACCCCTACGACTTAATTTTCTATAAGGTGAACAATAACACTCTGAAGATACACACTCTTAAACAATCACCTTCTAGAACAAAAAGGCCGCATCCACCCATGGGTGAGGAAAGGAGAAGAAATGGAAGGAGGCGACACTGGGAGAGATGGGTCCGGAACCCAAACAAACGTACTGCTACTGAGTCAGTTCTGATCCCCGGTGACCCAGCAAGACAGGGTGGATCAGCTCATTGTGGTTGCCAAGAGTGTAACTCTTTATGGAGTAGAAAGCTTCTCTTTCTGCCAGCGGGCAGGTAGTGACTGCAAACTGCTCACCTTGATGTCAACAGCCTAGCATGGAACCCACTATGCCACCAGGGCTCCTATAATTTGTCCCCCATGCGAACAAACAAAAACCTCCCTGTCATTGAGTCAATGACAACTCACAACAATCCTATAGGACAGAGTAGACCTGCCCCAATGAGTTTCTGAGACTGAAATTCTTTATGGGTATAGTAAGCCTCATCTTTCTCCAATAGAGCAGCTAGTGGTTTCAAACTGCCGACATGGCAGTTAGCAGCCCAAATCATAACCACTATACCATCAGTGTTCCTAGTTTGTCATCAGGAGGCAATTATTTTGAAATAAGAGGGCAACAATTTAGAACAATAGAAAAGGATTGGCAGAGGAAATGGCAGTAACTTTGCATTAGAAATCCATTCCAAAGCTACTTAAAAAATACATGCGTAAAGAAATTGGTCTTATAAAAGATAAAGTCAACAAAGGAGAAAGAGAAGCCATACATGACTTCAATATTTTTCTGCAGCATATTTAGGAGAAAAGTAATGCTTCTTGTTGGAAAGGAGACTTAGAAAATTCAAACTTGAATCAGCTCCATGCAGTTGAGCCAAAATCCTGTGATAGTCTAATTCTCTGTTATCTTTGTTTGTCCCTTCTAGATTTGTCTCTACACGTCTCTCTATTCCACACCCCAGGCCATTACTCACTATGAACTCTACCCACTAGGCTCTCTTGATCTCTGACTTGAGGTTGGGTTTGGCCAAAGTGAGAACAATACAGGAGATCAGGCAGCCAATAAGAGACAGAGAAATCAAGAAAGATGTGTATTGAGCTCCCTATGGTGGAAGGCATTGCTTACATGGTATTCCTGGGCTTATTTACTTAGACCCTATTTCCTACAAATTGTCTTTCCTATAAGCTTCCCCTCAAATTCTAGTAGAATTAAGGGTTGTCATTATTTATGGTGCTTTCCATATTTGCTGTCTTGATAATGCTTTCTAACACCTTGCAAATGGTTTCCTTATTGTCCTTCTCCAACTATCCCTTTGGAGGTGGTCACCTGTTATGTTGGTTGGTCCCTGAGTGATCAAACAAGCCACTGCCATCGGCTCTTTCCGGACTCCTAGCCAAGCTGGACAGGGTTCTGCAGCGTTGGAAACAGTTGAGAAAGCAAATCGTCTCGTTTTCACCCTCTGAGAAGCTGGTGGGTTTGAACTACCACAGGGCTTTTGCTTATAGGCCAGTGCTTACCTGACAGTGCCAGCAAGGCTCCTTGGGTGATAAAATAGTTAACAAATGCTCTCTTCTCTGGGAAAGGACATATGCTCCCTTGATGTTCAACTGGAAAAAGAGCTCTTATGGTGTGTGAGTTATAGCTGCCAACTTCAAGGTCAGCAGTTCAAAACCACCCGATTTACAGTCTTGGAAACCCACTGGGGCAGCTCACTATGAGTCAGTACTTGCTCAATGGCGGTGAGTTGAATTTGGGTTGAATCGGAAATAGTAGATGATCAGAAAAGGCATACGAAGGATGTGTTCATATGATACATAGCAATAATTAACCAGCATCTTCAGAACAGAATTGATTTGTTGCATCTCTAAAAGAGAATACTCCTTGGGTTGTTGTTGTGTCCCATGAAGTCAATTCCAACCCACAGTG
Source organism: Tenrec ecaudatus (assembly GCF_050624435.1). Lineage (NCBI taxonomy): Eukaryota > Metazoa > Chordata > Mammalia > Afrosoricida > Tenrecidae > Tenrec > Tenrec ecaudatus. The sequence goes on from NC_134532.1 coordinate 137,364,369, forward strand.
ACGCAATAGACTGGCGTCCTGCCTGGTCCTGCAGCATCCTGACAATTGTTCCTGAGCTTCAGCACGTTGTTGCAGCCACTGTGTGAAACCCTCTAGCTGCTATCCTTTCTCTCATTTGCTGCCCCTCCACCAAGCACGATGTCCTTCTCCAGGGACTGCTTGTGTGGAACACCTTCAATACTTTAAAATGGGGTAACATGATAAACTCAAAATCTTTATAGTTGAAAACTAAGGGTTGTCTAAAGCAGTATAATTCAAAACCACACAGCATTATTTCCCTTTTTCTTTTTAGCTAATGGATATTAAAAAGTAAACTCATCTCCAGTTAGTATCAGATCATTGAGCCCAAACCACACGCCATTGGGACGCTGTTGAAAACAGCCCCTTTAATAACAGCAATCTCCCTTTCTGGGATGCGGATTGGAAACTGCTATACGTACGTGCAGGAACTCTGAGTGTCTTCAGCCCGCGATTAGGCTTTCTTTCATGATGAACAATGATCATGTGCAGCAGAGGAACTCAGCGTGATACTGTGTATAGATTGTTTAATGAGATTGGATAGAAGCCCAAAAATAAAATCAAGGGAACATACGTATTATTGGACAGTTTTTATTAGAGGCATGTAAGTTGGTTGCATTTTATGTTTCTTTTATAGTGACTTATTTCACTAATCCACTCAACAAAGACTTACAAAATTACACCTACTATGTGCCCGGCCATATTGTTGGCTCAGGGAATATAATGAGGATCATTTCCCTTTCATACTTGGATATTAGACACACATAGAAAATTGAAAAATTACAAGTAAATCTATGACTATGAAAGACAGAAAATTGTATCCAATAGTGATCTGGTCATTTAAAATGTAGTTTGTGGTGTAAAAAAACCAAAAAACAAGAAAAACCTTATATTGCAGAGTTAAGGATACCTGGTGACACAGAGCTCAGCATCTGGGCTGCAAAGTGAGGGGTTCAAACCTTCCAGTTTGCAATAGAAAGATAAGGCTGTCTAGTCCCATAAATATTTAGAGTTTCAGAAACTCTAAGTTCTACTCTGTCCAACAGGGATGCTGTGAGCAAGATTTGACTCGGTGATAGTGAATTTATTTTGAAGTTTAAATACCTAAGCTCAAATTTCAACTCTGCCAGAAAACTAGCCATCACCTCAGGTAGCAAAATTACACTCAGTATCCCTTAGATTCTTCATCCTTACAATGGGATCACAACAGAACCTAATTCAATGTAACACACACACACACACACACCACAAATCCAAACTCACTGCCATTGTGTCAATGCTGACTCATAGCAACTCTGTGAGAGAGGGTAGGACTGTCGTTATGAGTTACTGAGACTGTCATTGTGTATAAGGGTAGGAAGCCCCTGAGTGGTAGTTTTGAACTGTGGACCTTTTGGATAGAAGCCCAACATTTAACCACTATGCCATCAGAGCTCATGACATCATCGTGAGCTTATATATGTGAAATTCCTAAAAAAAACAAACACCTGACGCATAAACTCTATTAGTTATTTTAAATAGATAGATGTAGAGGTGAGAGGAAGAGAGAAGCAGAGAGAGAGAGAGAGAGAGAGAGAGAGAGAGAGAGAGAGAGAGAGAGAGAGAGAGAGAGAGAGAGAGTTTCTCATATTCCAGAAGCCTCAAAATATTTTGGACAACATTTTTAATATTCTAAAACTGAAACTATTCTCGAAAATAATATACATATATTGACTAGTAGGAAGACTGGTGTCACACTGGGATAATCATTGGGCTCCTACCCACAACGTCATCAGTTCAAAACTAGAAGCTTCTTCACATTCTACGTGACTCCAGTTTGCAAGTCTCCCTTTCCTCTGTGGGACAGGCACTGCGCTGCCGACTGCAAGGCTGCGCTGCAGACCCATGCGCTTCCCTCTCTGTGGGAGAAAGATGCATCTGTCGACATCCTGCAGGTGATTTTTTTAACTAGTAATATCTAGTTAAGTAAACACAAAGATGAGTGTATGAAGTGAGTTTTTACTGATCGTCTCGTTTACAAGACTAACAACCCCGGAACCACTGCCATTAGGTCGACTTTCCATTTGCAGTGACTGCAGCAGGCCGAGGGAAGCAGCTGCTTGGTGCTCACAGGCTGCACATTTGCAGAATGTCGACAGATGCATCTTTCTCCCACAGAGAGGGAAACGCACAGGTCTGCAGCGCAGCCTTGCAGTCGGCAGCGCAGTGCCTGTCCCACAGAGGAAAGGGAGACTTGCAAATTGAAATCACCTAGAATGTACCCCAGTAATTTTGATATAAAGGAGCCCTGGTGTTATAAGAGTTAGGCACTTGGTAATTGAAAAATTGGCATTTAAGTCCACAGTGACTCCTTAGGAGAAAAGACCTGACCCTCTGCTCCCATGAAGATTCCAGTCTTGACAACCAGAGAGGGCGACCATCCTATCTGGTCACTCGGAGTTGAAAGCCACCAGCAATAATAATTTCAATGTGCAAATGGTTTGGGGAACAGTGACTTGAGCCTGGTTATCAATTGTTTTATAGGAAAGTATAGCATAATGTTAGTGAAGTTATAACTAAAATTCATGGCCATCTAGTCCATTCTAAGTTATCGAGAGCACAGAGGACTGGGTAGAACTGCCCCAGGGTCCTGAGACTGAAAGGCTTTCGGGAGCAGAACACTTCATCTTTCTCCCAGGGAGTGCTGGTGGTCTCAAGCAGCTGCCCCTGTGGTTAGCAACCCAGAGCACAGCCTGTCACTCCGCTAGGGCAGCACAACTGATACAATGTACAAGAGCAAGCATCATAAGCAATGTTTTCAGCCATTATTCAAATTAGCATTCATAAACATAATTGTATAATAACATTTTATCACTCAATAAATAGAAACACATCTCTATGCAGATTTCTCATCTTGCTGTTTTATAAACTGCACACCTAGCACTTGAACAGTAGTGTCCATTGGGGGTAAAATTTATTTTTAAACAGCATTTGCATAACATCATTACATCTGCTTAGGCCCTGGGAGACCAGCAGAGCAGTATTAATTTGATGGGGGAAAACATGGCTGTGTTTAGATTTAATTCATTTAAATGCTATTAACCCTTTCTTTAATGATATAGGATGTCCTCATTTCATGTGAAACTTCCCTCTGAATATAACAGAAGAGAACAGACCCCTAGGAACCCTTCTTCATAAATATTCCCCCAGGATCACAGTGATCACCGGTCTGCTTATGTCCGGCCCACCCTCGATGTTAATATATTTTGGGTTAATTGAAGAATGGAGAAACTCCTTGATTGAGTGGATTAAAATGCAGGTTGAATATGTAGAAGAGACATTACTTTATTAAAATTCTATAATCAGACTCAAATTCAGAAGGGATGTTAAAAGTTACCTTTCTCTAATAAACCTCCTCTAAATCTGATAACATTAGATCCTTCTACACAATTATTAGAAGCCCTGGTGGTGTAGTGGTTAGGCACTGGGCTGCAGTCCTCATGGTTGGCAGTTCAAAACTACCAGCAGCTCCTCACGGAGAAAGACAGGGTGTTCTACTCCCATAAACAGTTACCATCTCAGAAAGACACAATAGGTGGCTGTAAGCCAGCACTGACCCCATGGCAGTGAGTTTGGTTTGGGTTTGGATGCCATCATTGGAAAGCAGCATTGGCCTGAAATGTTTCACTACCTTCTGTAAGGTATCTTTTTTTTTCTTTAAGATCTAATGTGAGGGAATGGTGGGAGGAGCTCAACCTCCATTAAAAATATCTATTTACTAACAATTCTTACTCCGAGTTCTTCCCATAGGAGTAAAATTCTTGCTCTGTTTTGGGATTATAACACCTTACCCTGACTGAGGTATCCTAGTTTCCTGCATGGCTGAACATTCTAGCCATCAAAGTTCACCATGCGTGGAGGTACAATTATAACTGTCTGTTTTACAGAACAAAATGTTGAAGCATAAATAAGCTGAGTAGCATGCAGCCAGTAAAGTACAAAGATGCAATCTAGCCACTGAAAATCCATACTTCACTTGCCAATCATTATTTTTTATGAGTGAAAACTGTGATGTGATTTATTAGTTTATTCACTGACTGCTTCATTCAAATATACACAATTCATTATTGGTTGTGCATGCCAAAATATTTAAAAAGAAATGAAAATGTTAATAAATATCATTAAATAAAAAGATATTAGATAATTTTCATATTGCTAGATTTTCCTTATTTTAAAAGCATTAAAATAATGAGGGCATATAATTTGTACTTAAAACTAAAACAAATACAAACCCAAACTACAAATGGAAAATGAAGGGGAAGGCAGTGTTTGATGGGCCATTCTGGAATCTCCTATCCAATCCTTCTCATTTAGTAAAATCTGTGAACAACAGCACTAGAATATGTTTCAGTATAATTTAGTGGGGTGAAAAATGCAAAAGTACATCTATCTTGTAAAAGGTAAAGTCAGAATGCTCCTGAGCAGCAAAGATGGCAAGACCATCTCACGTGTTTTGGTCATGTTATCAGGAAGGCCCAATCCCTGGAGAAATACATCATACTTGATAAAGCAGAGGGTCCAGGGCTCCAGCAATGAATTCAAGCACAGCATTGGTTGTGATGCTGATGCAGGACCTGGCAGTGTGTCATTCTGTTATATATATATTATATATATATAAACTTGAAACAAAGTTCTAATGACCCTTAGGCCTACAAACTGCTGAGGGTGTAGAAAGAGTCTGGTTAATTTTCAAGTTATGCTAAGTGGTATCTAGCTTTACAGCAGCCAAGGATGAAGAAGATGATGATGATGACTGTACTTGAAACTGAGTCAAGGGCATCTACCAACAACAATAGGCAAGATAAACGAGTCCTAGCGGTGCACTGATTAGGCGCTCTGCGGGTAACTGAAACGTATGCCTTTCAAATACACCAAGCCTCCTGGAGGGAGAAGAACATGCTAGTTCTCTTTTGTAAAGGTGGAAAAAATCCACATCCATTGCTAGTGCATCAATTCTGTCTTATAACAACTCTATGGACAGGCTAAAATTGGATGATCCTGGATAAAATCCCAAGATGATAGCCATGGTAATTACCCATGGAGTTCTACTCTAGTCGATAGAATTGCCATGAATAAACTTGATGGCAACGAGTTAGACTGGGTAAGGGTTAACATCTCAAGAAACCATCAACATCCAATACTGGGAGCTGCTAAATGTTAGTTTTTGTGCACCTCTAGGTCTTTGGACTGAGACTCAAAGCTTGCCATATTGCCTGATGATCTCTGGTCCCATCGGAAGCCTGCCATCTGACCTGCTATTCTTAGATTCATCTGCCTGCGCAGCCTGCGGTATTCCTAACTCTCCTGGAGTCATCAGTCTTCTGAGCTATGGGAGTCATCCTCTAGGTTAACATCTGACCCAAGGACTTCAAACATGACTGGGCTTATCTACTTCTGCAGCAGCGTGAGCCATTTCTTTTACAAATATATAAATGTATCTCTTCATATACATAACCTATTTTATTTCTCTAGAGAATCTAGTCTAACTGACACTCTAAGTCCAAACACAAGTGACTTTCTAAGAAAGAAGAAGAGACAAGTATTATCACAAGGACTTAAAAGCAATATAAAGATAGAGAGCAAGATTGGACTGATGTAGTCACAAATCAAGGAAAAGCAGCAGCCACTGGGAGCTGGAAGAGGCACAACACAGCTATTCCTCCAGAGCCTGCCAAGGACCCTCGACCAGCTGACAACTCAATTATGAATTTCTGCTTTCCAAAAATTTGAACAAATATTATTTAATTCACTCATTTGTTTATCCTTTGTTAGAGAAGCAGCTGAATTATATATATGAACTTGAAACAAAGTTCTAATGACCCTTAGGCCTACAAACTGCTGAGGTTATAGAAAGAGTCTGGTTAATTTTCAAGTTATGCTAAGTGGGATCTAGCTTTAAAGCAGCCAAGGATGAAGAAGAAGAAGATGATGATGACGACGACGATGATTTAGAGCCAAAGAAATAATACCTACAGAAAAACCATGCCATTTCAACCTTCTATCTGCCCCTATAAAACCCAATAAACCAATTGGCAAGGAGCTGATGTCAGCTCATGAAGACCGTGTGTTCCAAGTAGAAGTGCTTCATAGGGTTTCCTGGACTGTAATCTTAGTAAAACACACCCAGCATCTCGGTGGATCCTCATAGGAAGAAACTGACACCAGTATTTTATTCATGTCTTTGAAATCCCAGAGCAGAACAGCGGTGGCAAGATTAAATATCATTATTTGTGGAGGACTGAGTTTAGTTGTTCAGGCTGCTCAACTAATTACTTGTCTTTAGTGCCTGACAATAAATGTCATTTTAAAATCTGTGTTATTTGCCAACTAGGAAAACAAATGTTAGGGGATAGTAAATGGCGGTGTTTAGAAGCAAAGTTGATAGCAATCGGGAGAGGAATCTGAGACAACCAAACAACAAATTTTTGGAATGTATTTGAATTTTATTTTAAGATATGAATATAAGTATAAATGTACAGTAATTACTATACAATATTTAGTAAGAGAAAGTCTGGGCCTCTAAAGAGAAATATCTAATAAGTACACACCAATGACTATGTGATAATTTAACAAGCCTTGTTTAGACTTTTTAAAAATTAAGTTACAAATATGTACATTTAAAAAATAAAATGAAAAGAAATCATAAAAGAAAAATGTGTAACAGAAAAAAATGTAATTCCACAACACCGGGGATGTGGAATACAATTATCATGCTAAATTTTAGATCCAAAATAAAATGACTTCATTCTGATTTTAATTACTTTCCATCTACTTGATTCTTAAAATTGGAAAGCTTGGATGAGAGAGAGAGAAAAGTCATTAATGGAAAGAAAACAATTTAGGACTTAAGCACATTCCATCGTTGACACTGAACTTTTAATATAAATCTCTCCTTTGACTTATGATAAGAGTCATGGTGATGTAGTGGCTACCACTGGACTGGGATCCTCATGGTTGGCAGTTCGAACCCAGAAGCAGTTCTGCAGGAGAAAGACTGGATTTTCTACTCCCTTAAACAGTACAGTCTCTGAAATTCACAGGGCCTCGCTATGAGTCAGCATTGTTGATGGCAGTGCTTTTTTTTGGCTTATGATAGCTCTATGTTTCTTGGAGTTCCTCTACCTCATTGATCTAAAGTTTGTCATGTTTGATCGCTATTGTCAAATCGGATCTGACTCAAAGCGGCCCGACTGCACAATGGATGCATCATTGTCACAATCATTCCTGTTTCAGTCCATTGCTGTCGTCACTTTGTCAATCTAGCTCATTGACTTTGCCCAAACCTTGGGACTTTCCTCCGGGGACGAGTCCTCCTGGTCACATGCCCAGAGCACATGAGCCCATACAGCTTCAAAACATACTGCTGACATCTGCATATCCACTGGTCTAAGATAAGATTTGCAAAACTCCAACATGCTTGACAAAATATGCTGTTAGTAAGAAAAATAAGTACGCTCATGCACTGTGGGTAGGAAAGGAATATGGTTCAACTTTATGGGGCACTTTGGGAATACTTATCAGAGACTTACACATCAGAAGTGACTTATTTGCAACACCCTAAATTACAATAGAATAATTGGAATCAATCTACATGCTGAAGAAGTTAAAAATATCATATAACTACATATGGAATATAATAGAGCTATAATACTAGAATGACGGCTCTCTACGAGATACCTTTAAAAAGAATATAGGATCATTTAGAAATGATCATGTGGCAGGCTACATTTTATTCAAGAGTTGAAACCAAGAGCATTTGTTTTTGTGTTTTGTTTGTAAAGAATCATTGGAAGAACACACTGCATGCTTAGAGGGAGGGAGGTCAGGAGAGATGGGAAGTAGGAATATTCAGCTTATATATTTAATAGTTTTAATTTTGAAACTATTTAATCTTTTAATGATTTATAAGCCTAAATGAAAATAATGAAGGGAGAAATTCCTGGATTTTACAACAAATGGTATGAATATTTTTCTCAGCAATTGATTTTATGTATATGAATTCCTTAGCCCTTTCTTCAGTCTAGGAGTTGCTTCTAGTCCATTCGGTGTTACCTATGTGGCTAGTTGCTATGGACTAATCTACCTGCGCGGAGGCCGCACTTTGGGAACTAGAAGTTGCAGACACAATAAACATAAACACACATTTAAAAGAATATATTTCATAAGCTTATTTCATTGGAAAAGGAAATAATGTATATATAAGAATATTAAAATGTTTTTTCAATGTAATTATAGTTTTGGCAGCCAACTATTCTTCTTGTTTAGAAAATAAACTGGGGGAAATCTAGTGGTCCATTATTTTTAATCGAGACAGTTTATTAATTTTATGGTTATTCTCAGAATATGTTTATTATGGGCTCCTACCCCAAGCTTCTAAAATAGCACTGATTCTTTTTTTATTTCTACCTTAAAAATACTCAGCTGCTGTGCTTAGGATGCAAAATTATTCAATTCTGAATATTTATTTTCCTCCCTTTTCTCATCATCCAGAGACAGTTATTTTGGTAATCCAATTAAAATATAATTTAATTCAGCAACACTTACAATTAATGTTGCATTATTCTTACAAACTACATATATCAAGACAACAAGAACCCAATATGAATGGCATTCAGTCTCTAAGTCAGGCATTATTTTGAACACAGAAGATTTGCAACATAGAAAGAAGACAAGCTCCCACTCTCAGGGTGTCTGTGATTGAATAAAGGAATAAATAGACACATAATTCATTTGTTTACACACATGTACTTATATATAATACTGAAATAAATCATCTGAATTATTTGTTAGATCATGTAAAGTGTTGTGAAATTACATTTATCTATATCGGGTGGTATGATTCACAACCCTTGGTTGATCCAAGAGGGCCACTCTGAGCAGTTTGAGCTGAGATCTAAAGGATAAGAAAATTCTGTCTCAGGAAGTTTCAAAGAATAGACAATGGGAAGACAAAGGTATTCAGTTATAGTTTTATAGAATATGGTTAAGTGTTTGGATTTTATTCTACATGGGATGAGAGACTATTAAAGGCTTATCAACAGTAATCATATGACTTGTGTACCTTAAAAAACACTGCTCCATAGAAAAATTGAATTGTAGAGTGGGAAATGTAGATATAGATTCATGGACTCGTTAACATCAGAGAACAATATGAGAAAATTATTCAATTCTGAATATTTATTTTCCTCCCCTTTCTCATCAACCAGAGACAGCAGAGATAAACAGGAGCTGGAATATGTTTAGCATGAAGCTGAAGAAAGAGACAAACTGAGGCTAATATCTGCACTTTTGTTGGACAATTATAGTAATGGGATGATGGTATGAGCCCTGGGAGTTCAGTGGGTTATGCATCTGATTGGAGTAAAAAACCACAGCCACTCAGTGGGAGAAAACAAGGCTTTCTGGTCCCATAAAGATTTACAGCCTTGGCAATACAAACAAGCAGTTCTACACTATCCATGGGGCCACTGTGTGTCGTGATTGGCTCAGCGGCAGTTGGCTTTCTTAAGTTGCTTGAAGGATGATCATGAAAGAGGAGAGCAAGGTTTGGAGGAAATTAAAAATTCTGCTTATGTCATATTCAGTTTGAAATGTCTACTCCGCATACAACCAAAAGAGAAATTGTCAGAAATTATAGTCAGACTTTTTTCAAGCCTGCGTTTTGAGCCACCAGACTATACATTGTACTTAAAGTCTCTAAACTGATGGAGGCCACCTGGGGAGAATGTTCTGAGGACAAAGGCAGGAGGGCCAGGGATGCGATTCAGTCTGGAGCACTGAGGGAGGGAGGAAGCCAGTTAAGAGGATCGAGGAAGGGTCAATGGAGTAGAAGGAGCAAGGGCGGTGTCATGAAGGTCACAAGAACGTGCTATAAAAAGGAGTCATCTCTGAGAGTGGTTACCAAGTGGTCAGGTGAGAGCTGGCTGGAGAACTGGCAAATGGGTGAGTCAAAGGTAGGCATTGGTGAAGTCGGCAAGCATAGTCTCAGTGGAGCAGTGTAAAAAGTTCAATTCAAGTGAGTAGAAGGAAGAAAGAAAGAATCTGAGTAGGGAGGGTCAAGATGGGCAAGGCTTCCTATGATCAACTCTTCCAACAGGCCTGGTGTGAAGGGTATCAGATCGGGTGTGAATTGGTAACTAAAGGAGAATGCAGGATCCAAAGTGCTTGGGAATTGTTTTATTCTGTTTTAAAAGATGATATAATACATTCTATTCATTTGCTAATTAGAAAGATTAATTAGAGAGAATAATTGTTTCAGAAATCTATATAGAGATCAATTTTTTCCAACTCATTTTCATATTCCAGCTCTGGTATTCAATTACTTTTCACATATGCCAAGGTATGTTTTTCAACCCTGATATTTTGATCTATTGGTAAATTTTATCTCCTTGCCCCACACTACCTTGCTATAATGATACTCATACTTTCATTATTGGGGATCCAACTCTTCTTGCTTTGTTCTTTTCAGAACTGTCTTAGCTGGGCATGACCCTTTGCTCCTCCATGTAAAGTTAGAACCTTGTCCACATTCCCCTTCAAAATATACATTGGTCTTTAATTTGCACTGCATTGGCTCCATGGCTCTATAAATCAGTTTGTCTACCAAAAATTCTAACTCACAGTCAGTGACCCTCTAAGAAAGGTCCTCACTGCCCTTGGGCTTCAGAGACCGTGGCCCTTCACTGGAGTAGAACACCTCATTGTTCTCCAGGGGGGCAGCTGGTGGTCTGGGATTGTTGACCTTTCTGTTAGCAGCCCATCATGTTCCCGCTCTGCCCCCAGAGCTCTGTGTTTTTAACATAGGTGTGATTATAAATTACACTTGAACTAATACAGAGAATGACTGACTTTAAATAAAACATGTGAAATTTTTAAACTAGAAAACAGTAAAATTCAGAGTCACCATGACCCTGTAGGTCAGAAAATAATAATCGATATTATAATACAAATTTGGATTTCTTAAACACATAGAATTCATGCATGGTCTAAAATAAGTGAGGTAGCTAACAAGGGGCTCCAACAGCATTTGCCAATCTGACTTCTGGACCTTTGGTGTCCAAAATAAAGGCATTGAAATGAGAGGGGACAGCAGGGTGAGTAGGCTACGTGTTCTTTCAGTAGGATTATTTTTCATAGGAGAATACAGTACAGTGGTTGGGAGCACAGGTTTAAAATTTTGAAACATATATTTTAATTTTTGCATCCTATATAAAAGATTTCAGGAGAATTTTTGAACTCCTCATTAGGTGCTAAATGAACTCATTAAAAGGGTTTTCAGCTGCTTTGAGTTTAAAATAAAATAATGCATGTAAATACACAATACATAGTTTTGTTATTGTTACTAGCTTACTTCCAGCAAGTCAGTTCAACGGTAACACTATGAAGAATGGGAGAGGACATTAGCGATCCAAGAATTTTTTTCTGTTGTGAACTACAGATCTTCATCACTATTTCATGAGTAGATTGCCAGTTCTTTCTTCTTAGACTATCTTTGTCTAGAACAGGGGTTCTCAACCTGTGGGTTGTGACCCCTTTGGGCGTCGAACAACCCTCTCACAGGGGTCGCCTAAGACTACAGGAAAACACTTTTTCCAATGGTCTTAGGAGCCAAGACACCGCTCCTCTATCCGTCTCCAGGTGGGTCCGCCCACATGCAGATACGCCCACCCACGAGTACCCAGCATGAAGACTGCTACCCATGCTACACCATGCTTCAAGACAAAGTTTCATTTATTTCTCATTAGAAATAAATATTTCACAATATGTAATGACATTGTCTTGTGATTAATCTATATGCTTTAATTATGTTCAATTTATAATGATTAAAATACATCCTGTATATAAGATATTTACATTATGATTCATAACAATAGCAAAATGACAGTGATGAAGTAGCAATGAAAATAATGTTATGGTTGGAGGTCACCACAACATGAAGAACTGGATGAAAGGGTCGCAGCATTAGGAAGGTTGAGAACCACTGATCTAGACGATCCATTAAAACATGTTCAGAATCATAGAAATAAACAAGCTTCCACTGACAGGCAGTGGCTATGCTTGAAGTATATTATCTTGTAATCAAACACATGCTCCCACATGGAAGGTAAAACCCTTACAACTGAGTCACCACTGCCTGGCTACTTGGTTAGGGTTGAGTAAAGATTAATTTTATTTTTCTCCTAGCTCTAACTTAGTAAATCATTGGGTAAAGAAGAGGCCTTAATCACACAATCAACCATCTCACTGACTCACTGACTCACTGACTCACTGACTCACTGACTCACTCACTCACTCACTGACTCACTCATTCACTCACTCACTGACTCACTCATTGAATCACTCACTCACTCACTCCCTCGCTCGCTCACTCACCGCCATCAATTTAATTCCAACTATAAAAGCTATATAGGATAAAGTAGACGTCCCCTTTTGGGTCCCTGGGACTTTAAATCTTCATGTGAGTGGACAGCATCCTATGTCTCCCGTGGGGAAACTAGTGGGGTCCAACAGTTGACTTTGTGGTTAGCAGTGCAATGTGTAATCTACTAAAACACCTGGGCTCCCCTAATAACTATAGTTATTATTAGTAATAATTTGAGAACATTGAACAGTGTGTGTTCTTTGTACATACCCATATATTGGGGCCTGTGAGCAATCTATTTGGGGAAAGAAAACAATGACCATTATTACAGTAGGAAAATTTATTGTCCCAACCCAAAGTTAGGTGGCCAAGACCAGGCACAAAGAGAAAGTCGATGATCTCAACATGGAATAAAAGGACACCAGCACGGCTATTGCACAGTGATTCAGGAGCACGCACACACATCTAACGCACGTCATAAATTACTCGTTAATTCTGTATGTATCTTTCAGAAAAGAAAGGAAATAACAGCCTTTAACAAATCACCTGCCTATTGTTAGTCGGGGGTATAATGGCCTGAGCAAGCCCAGGAAATGGTTGTTTAGCACTATGACTCAGCTCTCAGAGTAGAGGCTTGCTGGGTTTTCATTTCCTAATTTGCCAAAGAAAAATTTCCTTCAAAATGAATCTGAAAACTCACAAGATGTAGCTGTATAGCAGGCCAGATACAGTACTTTTTTGGGGACTCATTCATTCTTTACTACATGGATATACGTGTGTGTATATATTTAGATATATACACACATATATATATTCCTACATTCACATACCATACATTTATTTATATGTGTAATCACCTTTCAACATGCATGACAATCCTATCATTGTTGTTGGTAGGTGCTAAATGGTCCGTCTCAGGTGACCCTATGTCCATCAGAAAGAAGCACTGCCATTCCTGTGCCATCCTTGCCATCGTGGCTATATTTGAGCCTGTGTTGCAGTCACTGTATCAAATCATTCGATTTGGGTCCTCCTCATTTTGCTGTTTCTCTGAACATTGTTTGTGTGTGTGTGTGAAGGGGAAAACGTATGACCATATCAGTGCTCTATGCATATTCTCTCTACCCACAGACTTGTGTAAGGCTTATTTCCTTGCAAAGGTATAAAGAAGCGGTCCTAGGAAAGAAATTAGAATTGAAAAGATAAGCAAGATGAGGTGCACATGCTATACCTTTGATTGAAGAGCGTGTTTCAACTTTTCAATATTTAAAGTGAATTAAGAATTGTTAACCTTACAAAATTAATTAAAAGTTAATTGTGTATTCTTTATTATAGCAGGTGAATTTTAGTAAGAAGATAAACTTTGTTAACCTTTTTTTAAAATTCTAAAATATCTTTATTTCTCACTCTATTCCTATAAAAAGTCTTGGAAATCACAGGTGCAGTTTTCCCCTGTTCTACAGGGTCACGGTAAGTCACATTGACTTGATGGCGGTGAGTTTTGTTTTCTTGAAAGTAAAATTTAGCCACCTATCTATATTTTTAATCATCGTATACTATTTATTAATTCTGTTCACGATATTATAAATCATAACTGAGATTAATATGGCATTCACACAAAATATTTATATAAAATGCTAGGATTGTTTGCCGTAGTTAGGTGCCATCGATTCGGTTCGGATTCCTCCTGATCCTATGTACACAGAGGGAAACACTGCCTACTCCCCTGCCATCCTCACAAATGTTCATATCCTTGAGCCCTTTATTACAGCTGCTATGTCCATCACCTTGTCAAAGGCCTTGCTCTGTTTTGCTGCCCCTCCATTTGACCAAGCATGATGTCCTTTTCCAGGTACTGGTCTCACCTGGTAAGTCCAAATATGTGAGACTAAGTCTCACCATCTTTGCCTCTGAGAAGCCTTCTGGTTGTACTGTGTCCAAGACACATTTGTTTGCTCTTTTGCCAGTCCATGGTACTTTCAAAATTCTTTGCCAATACCATAATTCAAATGCATCAGCTTTAACAGGCATATGAGGCACTGAGATGGAAGGCATTGGTAAAAATTCTTCAATTTCTTAATCACTAGCTTTAGTGGTTGGTGCATAAATTTGAATAGTTGGATTGATTGGATTTCCTTGAAGGTAGATAGCTAACCCTATCACATTGTACTTCAATTGTTAAATGTCCTTTTCGACGAATAATTTCATGTCCTTGCTCTTGATTGTGTGATTGTAAGGTAGTAAACCATATGATTTTCTGATTCAAAACAACCAACTCTAATCTACTGTGCCTCATTAATCCTTGGAATGTAGATCTTTAGAAACACCATCTCCTTTGTGATGCCTTCCAATTTTCCTAGACTCATCCCTCCTACACTGTAAGTTTGGGTTCTAAGTAGATCTTCTGCAACGGTTTCTTCTCATTCTGAGCTGTGCCGCATTAGCAAGCGAAGAGCCCACAGGCTTTATTCCATACAGGTCATTACGGTTGACTGCTATGGTTGACTCAGCTTGTTCCGAGAGCCTTCCGATTTGATGGGCTCATCGTATGGCAGTATCTCTTGACAAGTTTCTTCTTCTATGCATCAGCCCTCAGTATTTGACAAGGTTTCCAGGCGATGCAGAAAGTTTGCAGCAGCTAATTTCTCTAAAGGACAGTTAATTCCTTCCTCACAGTCTGTTCTTAGCTTAAAGCTCTGTGAAAACCATTCCCTTTGGGTTGACCCTGCTGGGATTCCCGCGACATGACATTCAGCACCATAGCAAGACCCACGTCACCACAGTCTGACAACCGATGGAGCATTTCATATGTGCATATACATAGAATTCTAGAATTTCATATCAATATATTAAACACATTTATTGTGAATTAGGTCAAGGTTTATAGTTTTCACTTTAAAAATGATCCACGCTTTTTGTTTCCTTTTTTTGACAATAAAAGTATATTTTATTTTCACTATATTAGCACCCTATCCTCTTTTTAAAAATAATTTTTACTGTGAATTAGCTGGGGGTTTTATTTCAGCTCCTCAGTTTTGTAGACAATAGTTTAAACTATTGAAACCACCAATAGCTTACCCTAACCCACCCCATATCACATAATCCTAGAACTAGAAAATACTTATAATTAGCCACTTCATCCTCCCACAAAATCACTCAAATTAATCTTTATGCAGCTACTTCTGACCACTAGGAACGCTAGTGATACAGTGTGTTGCACCCTGGGCTACTGACCAACCACCGTTCAAACCCACCAGCCACTGTTCAGGGGAAAGCACGGGTGTCTGGTCCCATACAAGTGTACAGTGTCAGGAGTTCTTTGAGTGGAATAAACTGGATGGCACTGGGTTTGGCTGAAAGTTCAAGTGCAAGTGCATGCCATAATGGTTGACTGATCCTTTCTAAGTCCTACTTCATAGCCGCAAATAGTGCAACTCCTAAGAAACATATCTCCTCTTCAGTCGATGCTGCCTTTTGATTCTTGACATCTTTTCAGAGTAGCTTTTACTCTGTCTGTTTCCCTTTCCCCCTTTTATACTTTTTCATCTCTACAGAAGAAATTAGCTTGCAGATAATCTATCATCCAGATGCCCCTCTCTGCAAGCATGATGTTTTTAAAGCACATGGCTTCCTACCAAACATTACACATGAGCATCCACCCAGAGGGAATGTTAAGACCATGCCTTCTGGATGGAGATAGACAGTGTCTGCTTATATGTAAGTTGGATCCCTTATTAATATCTCCTTGGACAAGTTCTTCACCTGCTCTGTGCCTTAGTCTCTTCATCTCTGTAAGATAGAGGAAGACTCAAAAAGCTATTAGCAGGCTCACGCAATGTCTGAGCATGGACAGTGTCGTTCAAACCAATGGCCTGAAAGTATGCTAAATATTGCAGGTGTTTTCATGACATTGTTGTTCACAGTGACAGTGGCCACCTTTCTCACAAATGTGTTTATTCGTATAACCAATCATTTCATATTCTTTCAAATGATTCTAAAACTTAAATTTACCTGTTTTAAAATAATATTGTTATATTCATGCACTGTCTTATTTATATTTTCTTATTAATTTCAGACAAGAACCTAAATTTGGGTAAAACTACAGTATCTATCAAAATCTCATTTTTGGCAAGTCCATGTTTACCCATAATGACCTAGTTGTATAATTCAGAACATTAGAAAGAACTGCTGATTATGTGTGAATATTTGTGAACTGTCAATGTATGTCACTTTTCATTCATTTTTCTCTTTCACCCAGTGAAGATTCAGGCTTCTCTTCCGCAGACCCTGTCATGACATTCCCATCTTTAAATGGGTTCTCAGTGTCTCATTCAGAAGCCAGACTGTCTGCCCCTTCCCATGGCCACGCAGTCTTCATCCCTGTTTGGATCACATTCCGCTTCATTTCAGAGCCAAAGATTGGCCTTTGAATATCACTTATCACAAGTTGCAACATGTGTGTAAGCCAGTTAGTGAACTGTCTCGTTGCGGGGCTAGATCTGCAAGAACACCCAAATAAAAAGTGAACAGTCACATCAAATTAAGCACAATCTACATTTTCACAATTAGGAAGAATGAGGTTAAGGTTCAAAACTAAGAATAAATGATGCCATAAAATCAATGAACATTTAAATCAGGCAACCTAGTTACTATATATTTGCCACGAAACCTCAATTATAATACATCAAAATCACAAATCTCAAGGGGAAAGACATTGATCTTTTTGATTTGGAATAACTCATTAACTACTTTTGGGAGAATATAATTACCACCATAAGTAGGTACTAGTCACTTTTACTGTGTCTTGAAAATGTTTTTTTTCTCTTTTCCTATAACAGTTTTAACTCTATCATACTGCCAATGTTAAACTAGTGAATATTCAAGGATTTATGTAAACACACATTTAATGACTATATTTCCAAAAAGGGTCAGTAAAGTATGTTGACATTTATTTACTCTAGTTCTAGAAAGTAACCAAAATAATTATTTTATTCATCTTTCTAATTTAACCACATTAGATATCAGTACATGTAATATGCATCTGTGTCTTTTAGTAAAAGAAAAAGGAAGAGTGCATTTGTAAACCACGTTTCACTTCTCTATTTTGATCTTCCTTTGCATACCAAACTTCCCTGTTAAGTCTTCCCCATCACGCTTCATTTTACGCATACACTCACATCTAATAAACTCATATAGAGAAAAACTTTATTAAACGAAGCCTGTGCATTATAAACACACATGCAACCAGTGAGAAAATGTGAAAGTGACATACGTTCACAGAAAGACTAGCATGGAGAAGAGATGAAAACAATTCTCTCAGAAGGATTAAAGTACTTCTGAATCAACTGCTTTTGACTGAAGACGTGGGTCCAAATTACTGGTTATTTTGTTCTCTCAGAGGAAACATGAAGGAAGTGTGATCTGACCACACTACAGATGGTCGGATGATTCATTTTCAGAAAAGAATTTTGCTAAATCCACTTACCATATGTTTTCATTCATCTGGAATTTCTATTTTATGACACAAACCCATATAATCCACAGGTCTATCTATGTACACGGATGTCCCTAACTGCAGCAAGGTTTCTCTCCATCCGTCAGGACCACCGAAGCAAGTATCCGTCTCATAAAGAGACGCTTGCAGTCAACTGAAATCTGACCAGATAGCACAGGAAATAAATTGATATTGCCTCAAAAAATTTTATAGCATTGTTGATTTAATGCGAGGTAGAATTCTCCCTAGTGGCCTAGTGGGAGTTTTACGTTTATGACAGCTGATTTAATTGCTGATTTATTTGGGTTATGATGCAACCATGGACAAGATCAAGTTTATTTTGAAAGGTGCAAACAACAAAAATAACTAAGAAGCTACTAGTAGCTACAGGAAATGGATATAGCAGATAAAACTTTAAAGTAAAGAGAAATTTTAGTCTTGTGTGGCCATCTGCAAGGAAAAACACACAAACAGCCAAGCTGGCAGAGAAAACAGGAAGTGGTTAATATCTTTGCTATTATTTCTTGAACTTTTAAAAATTCCTGTAATAAGAGTAACATATAATCTAACAAAATGTCCAAATGTTGATCTCTTTATTCCTCATCATGAGTTTTTTTCCTATTCAAGTTAAGCCAATAATTAGTTTCTTGAGGAGGGAGAACCTCAAAGATTAAATAATGCATAAAAATTCAATAGTTTTCAAATAATCACATAGAACTTTTTCATTTTTCCTTTGCCTGCTAGGGAGAAATGACAGAAGGGAAACTCACACAGGGCACCTTTAGAAAAGCAGTAAGAGAGGTTTCTCCTTTTTTCTCTCTCCCTCAGTAATATCTTAAAATTAAGAAAACTTGTTTCTGTTGATTAAGCATTGGGCTGCTAAGCTTTAGTTGGGTATTTCAAACCCATAACCACTCCTAAAGCTGAGATTAACTGCATCCACAAGGCTTTCAGTCTCAAAAGCCCATACAGAATGGCTGTGAGTTGGAATTGAAAGGATGGTAATGTGTTTGGTTTGGTATGGATTATTTTATCGCTGGCACGTATGCACACTCTCCCCTCTCTAGCATCCAGTCAATTCTGACTCATAGTGACCCTAAAGAACAGCATGGAACTATGCATGAGGGTTTCTGAGACTGTTACTCTTCATGAAGCGGAAAAGCCTCATTTTCCTCCTGCAGACAAGCTAGTGGCTTTGTACTTCTTACCTTGCAGTTAGCAGCAAACGCATAACCACAAGGCCACTAGGGAGAATTCTACCTCACATTAAATCAACAATGCTATAAAATTTTTGAGGCAATATAAATTTACATTTCCATCTTAGAAGTTAACATTTAATTAACTCAACCAAATTTTCAGAATTCTTTCTTAGAAATAGTTTTGGAATTGATCTAGTTCTGCATAAATTCTACAACTATGCACTTAGTTTGTACTTAATTTCATAGCTCCTGATCATCTCCTCAGCCATATTCACAATATACAACCTCTACGGTCCCATCAGGCAAACCTAGCTAAGGTTTAAAGATAGCACTTCCTTGGTAAGAACACAAGTTCAAAATTAGTAGTGATGTGTGTGAGCCAGAAATTGGTACTAATTAATTTTAATCATATACAGGGAGCATTAAAGTTTTAGCAAGTGTTTGACAAAATAGATAATGCTGACTAGCTGCTGTTCCCACTTTCATCACTTTAAATATATATATATATCCCAATGCACACCTCTTGCTTTAAAAACAATAGTACATGCTCTACTGAGAACAGATCAACATTAAAACATTAAAAACAAAATGGACCAAGACTCAACATTTTTTTAAGACGCAACATTTATACCAACTTTGTACTGCTCATTTCAAATCTGGCTCTCCCAATTTACATTTTAAGTATTGTCCAACATTGGCCTTTGACTAGTGCATCCTTTCTTAACTACACCCCCCTTCTGCACAGAACCACGGAGCATTTTGATCTTCACCTCCTGTGTTTGGCTCATCTTCTTCACGCAGCCTGCTAACACTTTTCTATTACTCTCTGGTTTTTGACCCGTGTCACATTTTCAAAGGTTAAGTTCTACCTTCTTCACCATTCCTTTCCTTGAACAGTAAGCTGAGTTGATTCTCATTGTGCTAATTTGCTAATTGGTTACCGAGAACATTTCATTACATTTGTATTACTGTATTCTGTTTGTCTGAGTGCACTGCCAGAGCCGAGTCATGCTCACTGGGTTCATGCATGTATGCTTTTCATTTTCAACCACATTTAAAACTCTTTGAACACAGAGAAATGATTACATTACTCCTCGCAACTTCTTTAGAGTATAGTCTAGTGGGAGGACAAAGGCGTTGTTTCAAATATAACACTAAATATTCACAGAATAAGTGTGTGTTGACTAACCGAGTTGTCAAACAGAATAGAACAGTGGATAAGCATTTTATCACTAGCTGATTTGATTTATCTTCCAATAAACCTCTCTAACTCAAAGGGCAACATTCTCATATTTTCAAACGTTAATACATATTTTCCACTCATATTATTTCCACAACTATACTACATGTACATTCCAAACGCATTCTACTAGGAGACCTCCTCTGTGATTTATCACCACCACTTTCAATAGCCTCTTTTTATCAATAGGACAGGCAGCAAATTGATCAAATTTCCCTCACCATTTCTGCATATAAGTCAAGGAGAAAAACCAAAACAAACCCTACAGGCATAAGACCTATTCCGATTCATGGCAACGCCATCGTGATGATTACAGGAGAGAATTGGGCTTCTTAGGTTTCCTGAGACTGCAAATATTCACAAGTTCAGATAGTCTCCCATATCTCCAGTGGAATGATTGATGAATTTAGATATTCTGTCTTGTGAATGTAGCCCAACAATCAACACACTAAGACAGTAGAGTTCCTTCAGTCAACAAAAGATTCTGGACATTCTTTCCTCTGCTTAGTCAAAGTGTAGCCTTGGCCAAGAGAATAAACTGCCTACTACTTTGATTCCAATGAGCTTAAATCAGTTACAAATTGCACTGTGTTGAAAAATTTGCTCAAGAAACAAAGTGTCACCTATATAGTATTAGTGAACCCTGTCAAAGAACGTGAATCTACAATTACTTTAAAATTTTTAATG
Organism: Tenrec ecaudatus; assembly: GCF_050624435.1. Classification (NCBI taxonomy): domain Eukaryota; kingdom Metazoa; phylum Chordata; class Mammalia; order Afrosoricida; family Tenrecidae; genus Tenrec; species Tenrec ecaudatus. The sequence goes on from NC_134532.1 coordinate 137,385,407, forward strand.
GTATACATGGACATCCACCTTACCTGTAGATAATGCATAAAAACCACAGATATTAAGAATGGAAATAGGAATACGCTAACAAAGAAAAGCAAGCAAATCATTAACCTGAAATGATTGACAAAGAATAAGTACAATTATCTTTATTTGCAGATGATATCTTGGATTTGTAAAGAAAATCCAAGAGATTCACCAAGAAAACTTCTAGAATTAACAGAACAATTAAACAAAGATTCAGGGTAGAGGATCCAGTTACAAAAAGAAGCCAGATTCTTTTACACTAAAAGTGAACTCTGAAAATGAAATCAGTACCATTTACTATAGCCACCCCCAAATGAATAATTTTCATCAGAGATACCAAAAATCTCCATACAATGAACACTAGGACACTAATACAAGACACAAAAGGAGGCCTACAAACAAGGGCAACTTACCATGCCCATGGCTATAAAGACATCACATTATGAAAAATAAATATTGCCAAAAATCACCCACAGATATAATCTACAGATACAAGTGAGGTCTAGATTCAGATTCCATCATCATTCCTTAAAGAGATGAAAAATGAATTGCCAAATTTATATGAACAGAAGAGACCAGTGAGAAGCAAAACACTATTAAAATGAACAAAGTAGGAGACCTTATACTTCCTGATTTAAAAACCTATTAACCAGCAAGGGTCGTCAAAACAGCATGGCATTGGTACAATAACAGGCACATCAAAGAAAAATTGGGAACACAGAAGTAAACCCATTCATTTATATGGACCTTTGACCTTGAACAAAGGGCCACAACTCATTAAATGGAGGAAGAGCTAGTCTATTTAACAAATGGTTTTGGCAAAACGGATTATCCACTTGGATAAAAATGAAATAAGATCCATATGTCATACCATTTATAAAAGCTTACTCAGAATGGATCAAAGACCCAAATGTAAACTAAAGCTTTAAAGTTCATCAAACAGAAAACAAGAGAAAATTTAGGAGCCTAACACCTGGCACACAAAAACACAAACAAAAATGCACACAGCATAGAAAGCATGTTCAGACGGATTGATTCCAAATGAAAGATCTTATAAACTGATGTTGTTCAAATGAGGATGTTCCCAGCGCTCCCGAAATAAAAAGAACACTAGTCATTTCTAGAAAAGTCTGTCTAGGTTCAGAACACTATATAATCTTTAATCTACCTATGAATAAATACACATGAAAAAAAAGCTGCTTGGGTTCAGAAAAGTTAATTTCAGGGACTTAAGCCATTTTTAATTTTGTCAATATAGTTATTTTAAGAAAATGAGTTTGAAGTTTTCACTGTGTGAGCACTTTGCTCTGGAACTGTATTTTCTTTAGAATGTTGTACATAATGAGAATGGGAGGTAAGGTTTATCAAACAACTGCATAATATACCAATTAATTTGTTCCCTTTTACATTCAACTGATTATGAGGAAACTAAATTGATTTAGTCTAATGAATATTAACTAATAGTAGCTAATTTGAAAACAATCTCCTCTAGTTTATTTCATTTCCCGCTGTTACAATCTGTCAGATGACTTGGGTATGATTTACATAGCTAAAGGATTTTAAACATATGAATATCAACATTTCAATCAGAGAGTACAGTTCTTTACTAATAATTGCACTTATCTGGCAATGACTTTTTCGACTCACATCAGAAAGTTTCCGGTTCCTAAAGATAATACAAGTGTCACCACCACCCGAAAGTTTGATAAAACGGTTTGCAAACCAAAGTGGCATAAAGCAAAGACACATTTGGGACAAATGCATATTGGGAAATTTTTTGGAGTATTCCAAGACACTAAAAAATTACCTACCGAATCATACTAACTTACACTTTATTTTAGATCTTATACCTAAAATAATGTTAATATCTAGTAAAAACAAGAATGTTATAAACACCCATGTCCTAAGTCAATTCTGGCTCAGAGTGGCTCTGTGTAAGACTTCCAAAGATTTTGTAAATCTTTATGGAAGTTCACGGCCTCCACTTCTTCCATGGAGCGAACTGATGGGTTTGAATGGCCTACGTAGGTTTAGCAACCTAAAAGGTTTACCCAATGGCACCACCAGGGCTCCTAAGAAATTAGGAAAACCTTCTCAAAAAGAGAGGAAAAACATTTAGAAACAATATAAATAAAATCACAATTTGCTTTTCTATAGTTTCTTATTCCTAGTCTCTGCAGACTCAGGAAGAAAATGACCAAGCAAAGATGCCAAAGCAAGAAATGTGCTGGAGGCAAGTATCAAATCCTGGGTCTTAAATAAGACAGGGAAGATCTGAAACTGGGGCTATTAAGATCCTTTGTCAAATTCTCAAATAAATAAACAAATGTATGCCCAGAAGAGCTTCTAGTAATTCTACATGTCTCTTAGACTCTCTCTTTTACTTAAGATAGACTCTAAGAACCTTAAGGGTTGCCTTGTGTGCCTATCAACTATGCAAAAGGTCCCTAAAAATGTATGGACATCCAAAGCACTCTAATTCTCAATCCATATGAGAGGAGAGCCTCACTGCAAATGAAATATTGGTATAGTTCTTGTTTAATGGAGTGGAATATATTTTTTTAATCATTTTACTGGGGGATTGTATAACTCTTATCACAATCCATCCATCCATCCATTGTATCAAGCACATTTGTACATTTGTTGCCATCATCATTCTCAAAACATTTGCTTTCTACTTGAGTCCTTGATATCAGCTTCTCATTTTCCCCCACCTTCCTGGCCTCCCCCCTCACGAACCCTTGATAATTTATAAATTATTATTTTGTCATATCTTACACAAATGGATAACCACCAAGTTTTATTGGAAATGATATCAGTTTTGATATAGAGGGACAAAGATTGCACAAAATGAAACAAGGCTCTTGATACTCAACCATCTCAAGTGCAGGATAAACTGACAAGGCGATTTAATTTAAGCACGAACGATCTCCTGTCAAAGAAAGAATGACACAGAATGGAAACATGTAGCTATTTTCCCATGTGACATTTATTTTCTAGATACAATCTTAGGTTTTATTTTTTTTTCTTCTTTAACTAAAACATAATTTATTTTAAATTCACAAAGTGTGGCAACTTCAAAATATCCTAAAATAATCCAGGGCAACTCGTTTAAAAATTAACATAGATATTGATCTATAATGTATCCCTAAATTTTATGTGGAAATGTCCTATATGGAGTAATGAGAAAGTTAATTTTTGACCGTGGAAGAGGATTCATGAACAAAAATATATGAATGTCTTTGCAATCCATAATTGATTGGATGGATATAACATGTGTGGATTGCACCAGTGAAAGAGGGATGATTCTATACCTTCAAAGGTTTCTACACCCTGTCTCTTTTGAGCTAGTCCAGTGCTATTACATTAATCAGTGCGGTCTTCATCATGCAAGACTCAAATTACCACATTAATTTGCAGGAATATTTTTCTCTTGATTATTCAACATCAACTTGGACCATTTATATTCCTTGGAGGCAACTCTGTGAATTGTGTCTCTGAAGGTTAACTGATGATTCTGCACTTCCATACCATCTCTCTTCTAAAGAGAGTGCTGCTTGGTCTGGTTTGAAAGAGCTTTAGTGGTTAAATGTTGGACTGCTAACCACAAGGTTGATGGTTCAAACCCACCAGCTACTCATTGGGAGAAAGATGGGTCTGTATGCTGCTACAAAGATTTATAGTCTAGGAAAGAGGGAAATTCTACTTGTCCTAGAGGGTCCCAAGAATTGGAACCAATGGAATGGTGGTGGGTTTGGGGTTGGGTCTGCTTTGTGGCCAAAGGGCAATGAAAGAGTCAGGGTGGCAGCCTGCAATTCCACTGAGTGTGTTCTGTGGGGTTCACTTGATAAAGTCTCATTACTCTTCGTTTATAAGAGTGACATATCCAAAATAACCCAAACGAATGGCTATTCTAATTTAGGTCAGAAATTCAAAGGTTTTCTGATAAGGCAGCACATTAGGAAATTGTTTACAAATTAAAACATCATTGACTATGAAAGCCATCAGGAATATTTATCTATCTAAGGCTAACTTGTATTTCTGTCTTTTCATTTTCAAAATTTTGGCAATGGAAAGGCACTGCTCTTAGTAAATACTGATCAATAAAGCCTGATAAATGTTTCTTAAAACTGGATAATTTTGGGAGCAAGTATAGCTCTGACTCTCTTGCTCCGATGAGTTTATGAAGAAATAATTCTTTATGGGGGTAGAAAGCCCCATCTTTGCAGGGGAGGCTGGTGTTTTCAAACTGTGGACTTTGTGAAACACAGTCCAAGTCATCACTACTATGCCACCAGGGATCCTGAGTACAGCTCAGCCAAGGTGAATGGACTTGGATGTAAGTAAGCTCTATATGAATTCCTGTCCTTGGGTAAATGTCTGAGCTTGACCTCAGTTTCTTCATACATAGACACGAAGATGATATCAGTATCTTCTAGTACATATTTTAGGGCTCTTTTAAGAATTAAAATACACAATCCCTATAAAACATTAGAATAGTATCTATAACATAAGAATTGATCAATTAATCATAGTCATCTCCCCCATCCTTCTACAAGAAAGCATAGTGTTTTACTTTTTATTTAAAATGCAATTGAAATATAAATAACGGCATGGCCACACAATCTAACAGGGCTGAACTATGGCTTCTCCCAAGTTATGGCAGTCGATTTCCTCCATCAAGACTGCACATTATCTAAGGCAATGGTCCTCAACCTGTGGGTCATGACCCCTTTGGGGGTTGAATGACCCTTTCACAGTTGTTGCCTGATTCATAACTAGAAAAATTATAGTTATGAAGTAGCAACAAAAGGAATTTTATGGTTGGGGGTTTACCACACATGAGGAACTGTATTAAGAGGGTCATGGCATGAGGAAGGCTGAGAACCACTGATCTAAGGTGTATTATTCTTGTTATTTTGCACATGAGATCATAATACATAGATTTTCTGAACCGTAACATTTAAATTTCATACAGAGATTTTGGCCTCTTTCATAGAGAAATCATGCCTTTTCCTGTTGAGGACTTGTGATTTCCAGCTGCATTCAGAGAACTCAATGGACCTGTGATCTCTTACTGACCCACCACCACAGGCTACAACGTTCACACAGGACAAAGTCCCCAGGCGGACGGGGTAACTGAATGTCGTCTGAGTGAGTAAAGGCTTTCTTTTCCTTACATCAGAATTAATTGTATCAAACCCTGTTCATTATGTGGTTAGGTTTGTGGTGCTCCCTGAAGGAAGGAACAAGGAGAAAAATTCCTGGCTTCTGAAACAAAACCAAAAATCTCTGTTCATTTAAGATCTCAAATTAGATTTGAGTCATGGGATTATCCAAACTGCTCATGCTGGAGTCAGCTGGGCTGGCTGGCATCTTGTAGCATAATACACACATTCTTACTCAATGTCATGTCTCATAAAGATATTTAGGGGAAAATCTTTCTCAGAAAGAAAGATTTGGGAAGAATTGGAACATGATTTTAGTTTAAACCCAGAAATTGTACTGGAAGTTTTTCTCTACATATTTATAGGCTATCTGGTGAATTTAGGGAATTTTTTAGTAATTCTTACGCAAAACTCTTGATCTATTCATACAAGACACACTTCTGGATACTGGAGTCACTTTAAACATAAAATGTGCTTTAAACAGTACAGACCCACCAGTCACTTCAAGGGAAGACTAGAGGTTATCTGCCCGATGTAGAGATTTTCTTCTAGAGAGTCACTATGAGTCACTATGGAAAGTGACACACTACTTGGAAAAGTAGAGAGACAGTACACAAGAAGGCCCGCAACAAGATGGATTAGCACAGTGGCTACAAAATGGGCTCATGCAGAGAAACAGTTGTGCAAATGGAACAAGACCAGACGGTGTCTTCTTTCTTCTGTTGTGCACAGAGTCACTATGGGTGGGAACCACCGGTGGCATGCAACAACATAACTCATGAGAGGGTCTGCAGTAGGCTATGCAGGGAGCTGCTAAGCTACCAAAAAGTCAGTGGTTTGAAGTCACCAGCTGCTCCATCCAAGACAGATGAGGCTATCAATGCCAATGACATGTAAAGTCTCAGAAACCCACCGAGACCGTTTTCCTCTGTGCGTTAGGGAGTCTATGAGTCAAAACCGACTTGATGGCAAGTAAGTTTAAGAGCTGCTTTTGTTTTTGTCTTGCTTTGTGTTTAGTATGAGGTATAGGTTGAAATCCAACAATGGTGGTGTTTTTATTTGTCATAGTTCTTATATTAAGGGGCAAATAAACACAATTTCAAAAAAGCGATTTTGGTTTTGTTTGTTTTTTTACATTAAAATTTCTGAAAATTAGAAGGACAAATAATGTTGGGGAGGGGCATAGGAATCTTATACAAACCAGAGTATTTTCATTTGTTGTAAAACTAAAATCCTGGGTTTCTCCAATGGAATTTAGGCTTGCAAAATGAGAATCGCTTTCCTTTCATGTGATTAAGACCCTCCTCCAACTTGGGAAAGGTTTCCAGGAATCGTATGACTCTCATAATACTTCTTTGATCCCCACCCTGTACCCCAAGCCTGATGCATTTGACGGCAAGGACCACGTGGCTTCCTCCTTTTTGAATCTCCAGATAATGCCTGTTTCACAGTACTCCAGAAATCTATACTCGACATTTGATAAAACAACGACAGCAAAAAGGCATCTTAATTACTTAGGAATAGCATGAGCTATTTTCTAAATCTGTCAGGATTGAATCTCCTCAATATGTTTTCTCAACTTAGATACTGAGAAAATCATCAGAGAAACTGGATTATAGAAGAAGACCGTGGCACTAGGGTTGGAGGAAGGCTTATTAACCACCTGCAATATGCAGATGACCCAACTTTGCTCACTGTAAGTGAGGAAGCATTGAGGCATCTGCTGATGAAGGTCAAGTATTTTGCCTTCAGTGTGGATTACAATTCAACTGAAGAAGACCCAAACCCTCACGACTGGACCAAGAGGTAAACAGCATGCTAAATGGAGAAAAGTTTGAAGTTGTCAAGGATTTCGTCTTGCTTGGATCCATAATTAATGCTCATGACAGCAGCAGCCAAGCGATCAAAAGGTGAGTTGCACTATGTAAATCTGCTACACAAGATCTCTTTAGAGTATTGAAGAGCAATGATGCTACTTTAGGACTAAGGTGCGTCTGACCTAAGCCATGGCATTTTCAATCCCTCATAGGCATGTGAAAGTTGGGAATTGTGGGGCTGGTGAAGAATATTGAAAGTACTATGGATGCTAAAAGGACAAACTTATCTGTGTTGAAAGAAGTCAGCCCAGAGACCTCTTTAGTGACAAGGATGGTAAGACGTCATCTTAGATTCTTTGGACATGTTGTCAGGAGAGACTGGTCCCTGGGGAAGGACATCATGCTTGGTAAAATGGAAGGGGGGCAAGGTATGGAAAAGCCTTCAATGTGATGGATCAATCCTGTGGCTACCTCAATGGGCTCAAGCAGAAATACAATTGTGAAGATTGCACAGGGCCGAGCAGTATGTCATTCCGGTGAGTCCAGGATTGCTATGGCTTGGAGCTGATTTGCTGGCACATAACAACAACAATATTTTCAGAAATCAGAGACCAAGGCCAACTAGGTTCTTTGTATCGCAGTTGACCCCCTTGATCTAACTATAAATTATTTTATATCATATTCACATATGTATACATTCACATATATAACATGCATACACATATGTATTTATGTACTTCATTAGTTTTGATATCTAATATTTATCTGTCAGTTTGTTGTACTGTGGTGGCTTTTCATTCCTTGGTGCTGAAGCGTACGCCCCCAGTATTTCAAACACCAGCTGAGTTACCTTGATGGACAAGTTCCAGTTGTTGTTGTACTTGTTCCAGTTAAGTGACAATTAATATGCCCCTCTAGTCATATTTCCTTATGTAATATAACTCCGGACATTAAACACCTGTGGCTATAGTTCCATTTTGGAAGGGATCCTCTACTACTAGACGACAGGAATAGGGTGGGATTAAGATCCGACTTTGGGTTCCCTGATGATGTAGTGATCACAAGTTGGTCTGGGATATGCAAGGTCAGAAGTTTGAAATCACCATCTGCTCTACAGAAGAAAGATGAGCTTTCTACTACCATAAAGAGTTATGCTCTCTGAAACCCACAGGTGCACTTCTTCCCTGGCCTCTAGGCCCACCCTGAATCAACCTAGACTCAATAACAGTGAGTTTGAGCTTGCATTTGAAGATCTGACTTTAAGAAAGGGTGTGAATCAAGTCACACCCTTTGTTTCCTTCATAGTGTTGTTCAGGTCTCACCTTAGTAAAAGTGTGCACCAAGCCACAACTTCTTCTACTTGGCTATATTATGGTAACACCATGCGTTTCTAACACACCCCACCTTACCCAGAAAGTCAGACTTCTATTTCTTGGCCGAGATCTGGTAGAAGCAAGACCTACTGTGACTGTGGGATATGTTTGGCTATGTCTCTGGACCCCACATTTGGTCCACTCTGTTTGACCTTCGGGATTTGGACCGAACAGCACCCATGCCCACATGAGATACTCCCTGAGAGTTCATGAGTTTCTGTGGGACACTGCACACACCGTGGAACCCGAGAAGTGAAGGAATATATTAAAGACAGGTGTGGAGGAAAATTGAGACGACTAGCATGTGGGAAGAGTTGGATTTGGGGGAACAGTATTAATCTCCAAATCCTTGAGAGGAAGCTGGCAATAATTCTTCTAAAAGAAATTATTACCACACCAGCGAAACTTCCACATTAGAGCAGATTATTCTGAAATGTTAGCCGCTGGAATCCGAATGAATAGGATCAGAACACGGCCATGTCTAGTAACAGCAGAGACATTCTTCAAATTGAAAGTCAAACGCCGACTGGGGAGGAGCTGCCTCCTCTACTACGAGCTCACCTCAATGGCTTAGAGGAAATACATCTGTCACGACCTCCCTTTGCTGATGTGGTTTATTCTCACCATGAGAAGAAACAGTCACACACATCCGTTAGTAATCTGAACACGGGGTGCACACAGTAGAAACCTAGTAAAGCTGGAAGGAGTCAGAGATGAAATGGCACTAATAAAGGTTGATGCCTTAGATAGTAGGGAGCTGAGACAGAATGATATTGGCATTTCAGTCATCCAGTCTTGTGGATCGCTATGATGGGGATTAAAAATTAAAGAGGAATAGCACCACACTCACTGTGATTCAGATGTACAGGTAAAGCATCCTGAGAGTGTGTTCAATGTGAAGAGGACTTCAAGAGCATACTGATCGAGAACAGAGACTTCACTATGGAACACACTTCAATAGAAAGGAATCAAAATGCACCAAAGACAAGGAGAGCAAAGTTGGAAGTTTCAAGAATTCCGTTTGACTTGGATCCACAACCAATGCCCATGGAGGCGGACCACTGGCATCCATTCAACGCAATCCTGCAAGACCGTGTGGAACGCTGCATCAGATTTCCGAGACTGTGAATCCTTACATGAGCAGATGGCTTCATGTCTATCCCACAGAATGGCTGGTGGGTATGCGCCACCTATTTTGCAGCTAGAAGCCAATTTCTTAATACACTATGCCACCATGTATCTGCCCTTGGATGTAGCAGCATGATATTTTTAATCACCTTATAAGCATGCATAAGCTGGACCACAACTAATGAAAAGACATGACTAATTGGAACATTTGAATTCTTCTGGTGTGTGGTAGTCCGGGTTAACCAGAGATACAAATTCATAGACACTCATATGTGTATAAGAGTTTTATATAAAAGAACAATTTTATATTGAGAAAACACCCCAGCCTAGTCCAGATCAAGTCCATAAGTCTGATATCCCATATGTCTGATACCAGTCTATAAATTCCTGTTCAGACTCACACAACACATGATATGACACCAATTGCAGGAAGATCACAGGCCGGTGAGTTGAAAGTCTTGTGAATCTAGTGGCAGTAGAAGTATCTCAGCACTGGTAGGGGTCTCCACATGGCTCTATCAGCGTAGCTCCATGTGTCTTGTGAATAGGAAGACGAAGCAGAGAGTGTAGTGAGTCATTTATGTCCTTGGCACCTCCAAATGAGGTCACCAGGATTCCACCTGATTGAAAGGCTAAACTCCACTCCTTCACTCATAATAGTCTCAAGTTGACACCAGATTATATAACTACCACATAGTATTATTAAAGAATAAGGAATAAATCATGGTGTTACTCTGGGTACTTTAGAGAAACAAATCCATAAAAATTCATATCTATGAGAGGTTAAGTGTGCATCAAGAAAACATCCCAATCCATTGCTGCCCAAGCCCACAAGTCCAACATTAACCCATATGTCCAACACCAATCCACAAAGTCCTTCTCCATCTCACAAAACAGACACAATGTTGCCGACTATAGGAGGAAAGCCGAGTTAGTGAATGTGTAAACATCTCAGCGCTGGCAGGGGTCTCCACATGGCTGCTCCAGCACCCAGGGCTACATCAGGGTGGGTCCATGTGGTTTCTCCTTGGGGATGTCTTACATTAAGTGAGCCTTGGCAGCTGAAGCAGGGAACTGGCTAAGGTAGCTGCACCCTGGTCTGACAATCAGACAGCAAGAGACCTGAGAACTAGAAAGGCAAGGCTTACTGGGCCATTTATCCCTCCGCCCTTCAATTAACCCCTCATGTGCTTATCAGCCCGGTTGGCACCATAAACTAACTACCTCAGTCATGGATAGGCAGAAGAAGGAGCAAACCTGTGTTGGTAGAAGTACAGTCGGAATGCTCCTTAGAAACAAGGATGCCAAGGCCTTGTCTCAGTTACTTTGGGCTCTTTGTCAAGAGAGCAGTTCCTAGAAAAGGAGCGCACGCTTGCTAACGCACAGCGTCAGGAAGAAGACCCTCAGGAACATGGGTTGGCCCAGGGGGCCCAAGTGAGGTTTAGTCAATGAATATGGCCCCTGTAACCATTATTCCTTATGTGACGCATTGCAATTCTGGATTCTACTTCTGTGACTGTAATCCCATGTTGGAGGGCACTCTATTGTCCTAGTGGACAGGATTGTTGCCATTGTTGATGTAAGCCATGGGCTCATTTCCACACATGCACAGTAGAATGAACACTGCGTGGTGCTCCACCACCCTTACAGCACACTATTCCTGTGCTCTCGTCTATGTTGCAGTTACGGTGTCACTCCATCTCCTGGAGCGTCTTCCTCGTTTTAGCTGCCCCTCTAGTCTACCAAGCATGAAGTCCTTCTCTAGTGCCTCATGACAGCATGTCTAAAACATGAAAAAGCAGTCTCATAATTCTTGTCTCCAAAGACCATACTTCTTCCAAGATAGATCAGTGTGTCCTTTTGGCAGTCCATGGTACTTTCAATATTCTTCCCCAGCACCACCATTCAAAGGCATCCATTCTTCTCTGAAGACTCAGTTCTCCACTTTGGAGGCACAAACTGCTTGTGCAGAAGAATTTGGGTGTGATTTAGAACTGACTTTAGGAGAGGGTGCGAACCACACCACGTCCTTCAGTATTCTTCCCCAGCACCACCATTCAAAGGTTCTGATCCTTCCGTTCCCCTGTCTTCCTTCTCCATTGTTCAGCTCTCACATATGAATGTGGCAGTGGAAACTGTCATGGGTTGGGTCAGGTGCGTCCTAATCATAAAAGTGACATCCTTGCTTTTCAAACCGCTCAGTATCCATTGGTTTCAATTTTGTAATCCGTTTCCAGTTCCGTGGCTTCTTTTGGCAGCATGGTATACAATAAAAGGTTGATTATGCATACCGAGCAAGGATCTTGACAAAACCCTGCACTTTTAGCTAATTTAATATTCAGCCACCAATTGAGTTTAAAGAAGAAATTAGATCAGTCATAGCAAGACATGTTTTGGCTTATCATAATAAATAGGTTTCTACAGAATTCATTTGTTTAAAGACACAGATGCAAATCTCTTGAAATAGGTAATTCCTAGTGGATGTGATACTTAACACTAAGCCAGTCAAGCAGAGCCCACGTATTGGAGATCAGTGTAACTGGTTGGTGTAAGTGCAGATGTTTCCGTTCTACTGAGCCTCCGTAGAGTCTCATGACCATCTCACATTTTGACCACTGGAAGGACACTTTTATCTCCTGGGAAGGACGTAGATCTAGAAAAGAAAAATTCTGAACTGGAGGTTAAGTTAGAAAACTACTAGACTAAATATATTGGAGACGGTTTTTAAAAAGGCTCTCATTGGACAATTGGGAAGTATCAATAAATTTTACTCTTATCTGTATTTCTACTCTAGATAAAAAATAGAAGAAAGTAAATGTATGTTCTACACAGGAGAAAAATGGAAAGAAATAAGAGAGCTAGAAGCAGATTCAGAAAAACGCCAGGCGGTCTTGTATAACAACAAACACAAATGAAGAATAAATGGGTAAATTCCCCTGGTTAAACAGATGAAGAAGCTTTCCTTCTTCATTGGTTTCTCAAGTTTGACCTTAGGTAACTTGCAATTAGAAATCCTTAGTGTTTTTAAAACTTATGTAAGCACATCCACTGCCATCTCATACATTTCAACTACAGCAGCCCTGTCTAGGGTTGCCAAGGGTGTAAATCTGTGAGAGCACAGGAAGCCTCTCATCTTTCCCCTGAGAAAGGCTAGGAGATTTGAACCTCTGACTTTGTAACCAGCAGCCCAATCAATGCCTAGCTCACAGGGCCACCAGGACTCCTTTGTGCAAATAGAATTCCTGGAAATTCCCTGATACCTTCTACTTTCTCCTTGGAAGGAGATTAACACAAACTCAAGTGGGCCAGAAGGATTAGAAAAATTAAAAGATAGGAATACTTTTAAAAATTAAATAAATCATTTTATTGGGGGCTCTTATATACATTGTAACAAACCACACATCTGTTATCATAAGCAGGCATGTATAATTATGGGCATCAACAATTTCTAAACTTTATCTTTCTTCTTGCACCCTTTGATATCAGCTCCTCTTTTTTTCCCTTCCCTCCCTCCCCGTGAACCCTTAATATGCTATGGATTGCTATTATTATTTATACCTATCTTAAGATAGGAAAGTTAATGATTATACTTCCTTATTAACTAGATGGTTACAATTTCTTTCTGTTTTTGCAATCTCTAGGGGATTGCCAAGAGTCACATTCGGATAATGTTATTAAAGCACATGACTTTCATTTCTCTTCTATTTTTTGTGGAAAAAATTTCCAGGTTGGGAGTCTATTTCATTCCAAATCTTTTTTTTTTGCCAACACCTGCCATACTTGAGCAAAATTCTTTTCTGTCTTTTCATAAGGAGTTTCAGATAATTTATGCAAAGTATCTGTAGAGTATGGGATTCCAGGAAACATGGGGGGATCAGTCAAATTATCTTGTTCCCCAAAAGAGGGCACTGGAATTAGCTGAAAGTTTGACATGTGTGTAAGGAAAATACAAAATTCATGGACTGATGTCCACTTACCAGTAGAACTAGGGCTACCATCTTAACAGATCCACATATGCAAAGATGATTTCTATGAAGGGATGATACTAATCAGAGGGAATTCCAATGTAGCAGGACTCTCCCTTGATGCTAAAGGAACGTGTTCTCCCTAGAAAGTTCTGTCCAATCAGGAAGCAGGGGGAGGAGGGGGACCAAGAACAAGATTTTGTCTTCATTGACTGTTATTTTTTAACCTGATCTTAATTGATTTTGGACTAACCAATGAAAAATTGGTTAAGGCAAGTTTTGATTGTCAGTCAGAATGGAAATTCAAAATAAAGATTGATATGGCTTATGTAAAATATGCATTTCTATTTTATTCTGCTCTAAGTTGACAATCTGGGAAATTGATGCTACCTTTGGAGATCCTCTCTCTCACCCTGGTATGTCTGGAATTATAGTCTGATCAAGCCTATGTTTTCTGGTATTAGTCACACTTCTCCAGACTCCTTTGTTAGCCAGCCTTTGCTGCAGGGGTTCTTTGTTTTTCTAACTTTTGGTCTGGATCTTTTATGGAAAGCATCTCTTAATTTCCTTCTGAAAGCACCATCGACAAATGCACTTGCTTGCAAACCCAGAGCGTATTAAGTTGGACTTTATATGCCTTTTCATCAAAACCACTCCTTTAAAGCAATTTAAAAAAGAATATCCTACAAGACTGGAGTATAATGAACGCACAAGACCAGCACACAGGTGGCTCCTGTTTATGTTCCTGACATTTGATAAAAAGTGACCCCTGGACTTGAACATATGATGGGTCCCCGTGGCAACGTGCGTAGTTGGCTGGCAAAACTGGAATGCACTCCTACTGAGGGACCAGCATTAAAAGACATAAAAAGATCTGAGGGTTTTATCACAGCGCTACTATCCAAGGCCTCCCAACAGCTCGGGGTTCAAACTCCCTTCAGCGCCAGCAGCAGTCAGAGCCACTGGCAGGAATATATCCTTTGCCGCCTGCCAGGTCCAAAGGCCATCCTAGAAATGTCTTTATGAATCTGAAACAGGCTAATCAAGTCCATTGTTCCCAGGCTGTCTCTGTAAGGGACAGCAGGAGGTAAGGGCTGTGTGCCTAACAAGGTTGGGTGGCAAACTTGAATCTGCCCCAATCCCCAGGACGTGCATATCAAATGTGGACTGCTTGCCAAGGTCAGGAATCCCAGATACATCTCTGTGTATAAACACGCTGACATATTAATGGAGGATTAACAGTCCATTAGGATGTAGCTTCTGAGGAGGATCAAGAGAGCAGACCAGAGCTGAAGGAAAGGCGATGATATGCATGTGTGCCCTTTGCTAATGACCTTTATTTAATCAAAGCGCCTGGATTCAGAGCACACCTTGCTGTTCTGGAAGAACGCCGCTGCTCACACAGCCTGCACAAAATTGCCCAGTTCTCAAATGAGAGTGCTCTGCTGGGCAGGGCCCACTGCCCCACGTGGCTGAAGAGCCCCTTCTTCTTGGCTCAGGGAGGAGCCAGCTCTGTTTTCTCCTTTCCATGTCCTGGAGCCCCTGCGTCTTTGAAGGACATGGCCGCAGCACATATGGGAATCTTGTATGTAAAAAGCGACTGTACTTCCAACTATGCTTTCTCTTAACAGGATGCAAGGACGCTGGGTGGAGGGAGCGAGATGGCATTGCTCTCCTCATCTCAGCAGCATTTCTGCAAGATGAAGCGATGCTGCCTGGTGCAAACAGTTGACGTGATCAGATGCCGATGGAAGTGCAGCTTTCAGCTCGCCCCGAGTGGCCTCAGAAGAAAGCCCTGGCTTTGATTTATTTCTAGAAAAACAGCCAGGGAGCATTGTGTGGGGCTCGGATCTACTAGGAGACACATGGTGCCGCCATGACTGGCAATCAACTGGATGGCCATCGGAATGGGGGTTGGTGACACTCTCGGATCTTTTTCATTTTCTAGGGGGAAAAGGGCTGCCAACTTTGAACAGAATCTATAGAGAATAATTTATTACATAGGACTGATCAGGAAAAATAATTTATATATCAAGTATAAGTATGCTGTGCTTTAAAAGACCAGCTCTGAAGTGACCCATGATTTTTTTCCAAGGTCATTACTGGTGACAAGACATGGTGCTATTCGTATGACGCCCCAAAGCAAACGGCAATCAAGCAAATGTAAGATGCCATCATCACTTCACCCCCAAAAGCTTTTCAAGTGAAATCAAAGATCAAGGTGATGCTCATTTGGGTTTTTTTTTTTTTTTTAATGTGACGGGATAGTGAATTTGGAGTTCATTCCACCAGGTCAGACTGTTAATCAAGCTTTCTACTTAGAAGTTCTGAAAAGATTATGTATCAGTGTGTGACAAAAAAGGCCTGATTTGTGGCAGACCGGAGACTAGTTTTGGCACCATGACAATACACCTGCTCACACAACCATCTCAGTATGCCAGTTTGATGCAAAAAGCAGCATTTCTCTCTTGCCCCAAGCACTAACCTTGCTGCATGGCACTTCCTTTTGTTTCTGGGAAGGCCGAGGGAAAGAGAAGACAGTGATTTGATGACAAAGAAGAGATGAAGCAAAAAATGAGGAAGGATCTGTCAGCCATCCACACAGATGAGTTCCAAAACTATTTCTAAAAATAGAATCACAGATCTGACAACTGTACTCAGTGTAATGGGGAGTACTTTGAAGGTGATAAGGGGGTTTCATAAAAAAATTAAATACATAGCCTTGGAAAAAATTTAATAAATAAATGAATAGGACAAAGACAAACCATCCCGATGAGAGAGAGCATCAGCAGGAGGCGACCATGGTGTCCAAGGACTCATAGCCTTGCAGCCACTTAAATAGCACATGGAGAACAAAGGAAACTCACAAATTCATGCTAGGTGGAAGATCAACCCATCAGACAGGATTACAAATGTTTACAGGACTAGTTCAGGGTCCTTCTGCCACTTTGGCTGAGGTCTAACTCATGACCATGTGGCCCTGTAGCTGTTAGGCGTCATTGAGTTTTCCTGAAGTACAGTGACCTTGTGTACAGCAACAACAACAAATTGCCCAGCCCTGTGCCATCTCACAATTGCTATTTTTGTTTCAGCTCATTGCTGCAGCCACTGTGTCGACTCACCGTGCTGAGGATCTTCTTCCTTTCAAATGCCCCTCGACTTTACCAAGCATGACATCATTCTCCAGGGGCTGGTCTCTCCTGGTCACAAGCCCAAAGTGAAAGAGAGGTCTTGCCATGCTCACTTCTACTGAGCATTCTGGCTGTACTCTTTCTGAGACAGATTTGTTTGTTCTTTTGGCAGTGTGGTTACATGGTTTTATGTCAACATGATATATAAAAGTGTGGGGGTCGAGGCTAGCCTGTCAATGAGGTCATAGTTTGATGATGATCCTTGTGGGCATGGATTTCTCAGAAGGAAGGTCCTGGGGAACTTTCCCAGTCTTGCCTTCACTTTCCTGCTGGCTGAACCTGATGATGGTCAGAGACCTGCAGAGGCATCGACCACCATTGGATCCACCAGACTTTGCACCCACCAGCTTGTGATCTTCCCGTATTCTGCATCATTGCACCCGACTGCGTGAGTCTAAAGAGGGATTTATGGATGTATGGACTTGAGTTAGACTAGGCTGGATGTTTTATTGCTCCACAATTATTCCTTGATATAAAGCTCTTTCTTACACATATATGAGCATCTCTGAATTTGTTTCTTTAGTTAAATGGGTAGTTTATGGTGCTTTCACGCAACGTAGCCCTAGTAACCCAATTTCCACCCAGGGTCCAAGGACATCCCCACACAAATTGTTGAAGGCTAAACTGCCTTTCCCTGGACTGGCTAGGGAAGGTGGAAGTAAACTCATTGTGCCTGATGGCAAAACTTTTTTTCTTTTTTTAACACTTCCAGTCAATAACCAGAAAGAAGTCTACAGAGTTTGAATCTAATGAGGCAATCCGAAATGGATTTATGGCTCACTCTATAAACTATGATCTTTTGCAAATCTGCTGCTGTGATTAGCTGCCTTCAAATGCCTAAGACCCCTAGGAGCTCCGTGGACCACAGAGTGGAACCTCCCAGTCCAGCACCATCCTCAAAACTGTTGCTGCCACTGAGTCAATCCAGAAGAACCAGGCATGAAAATGAGGCCCAGGGCTTACCATGGAAAAGACTTTGAATTGCAAGCCTAGTGCTCAGAAGGTAGGCTCTACCTTCCTCACAACATGTATTGTCCCCACCTTCAGCTTAAGGATGGACGCTGCGGTCCGACCATGAGTCTGAACCCTGGAACTAAAATGGGCACCAGAAAGCGGTTCCTGCTCTTCCCCCAGTGGACCTCTTGATGTTCAATCCCCCAAACAATCCAAACTCCACCCGACTGCCCAACGTCCACAGAGTTACCAAAGTAAATACGAATTCTGAGGGAGCTTGCCTAACAATTGTTGCCGAATTCCACTGAAAAACCAGAGTTGCCCCATTCAGAGGATTTTTCAAAATGATCTCTGAGTTCCTGGGGTATGAAAGGCAGGCGTAAAGCAAAATGTCAGCAGTAATGTGCTGTGGTTTTTTGTTGAATGCATAAGAGTTCATTAAAACCTTAAACAGGTGGCGAGTTTGGCAGCCCACTGTGTGTATGCTATGGACAGATTTATTATGCCTTTCATTTTAAAATATTTATGCAGAAGCAGACTCCGTGAGATAAATTATCTTGTTCATAGGAGCATTCTGTTCCAGGCTGCTATGATAACTGCCATATCAATCAAATTATGCAATGAAAACTTACCATCAATTGTATAATCATCATCAATTATTTATGACTTATGAAACTCATTTCATTACTTCTCCATTTTAATTTGGAAGTTTTCCAGGCAGCTTCACCTAGCCCAGGGAGACAGCGTCTCCGAATGAGGGCTGTCTGCACCATGTCACCCGAGTTGCTAATGTTCTGAGCTGGGTCCAGCTTTGACTTTCTAAGCAAACATAATTCCATATGAATAGCACTGGCTGTAACCATCCCCCAGGTAGTTAGGGAGCATGCAAACATCAGAGGCATATCCCAACATTGAGGCCACTTTTCCTTCATCAAGTAAGCCGAGTCCCAGCCAGTGGGAGCTCAGCACAATGCTAGGTGGGGCAAAGTATATACTCGGGAGTCACCACTGAGCCCTTAATAATTATAGCGACTCCAGGGGCTCGGTGTCACCACCGATTTTCAGGAGCTGGAAATTTGACTTTGGCCATGTGGGGAAGGTTGGTCTCATCAACGTTCAACATCACTGGAAGGTTTCTCTAAGAAACATGTTCGGAGATGGTTGTCCATTATCTGTCTACTCAAAGAACTTTGTCACCTGACTTATTAATGCTGCTTCTCACACTTGTAGAATACAGATCAAGGCTCCTGACATTTTTCCATAAACAAATCAGAGAGGATTGGAATGGGAAGACGATACATCTCATTGCCCTTTGAACTCCTGTGTGATTTCAGTTAGTGAAGGTGGTTATGCCCATTACTGTCTTCTGTGAGCATCTCGGGGATCACTGCAGTTTGGTTTGTCAACTAGCTTCTCATTGAGCGAGCATCCGCATCCTGCGGCAGCATCCAGCCCTTTGCTCTTTACTCAGACCAAGGAAGAAAGCTGACCGGCCACCCTTCCTGCTCCACTCCCCACCCTCTCTTTCTACAGGAACCACAGTGTATAGTGCTGACATACGGGCTGCTAACAGCAAGGTCAGCGATTCTAAACCACCAGCTGCTCCTCCGGAGAAAGAGGTGACTTTTTACTTTCCGTAAAGGGTCGCAGTTTCAGAAACTCACAGAGGGCAGTCCTGCCCTATCCTATAGCATCTCTATGAATCAGAATTTATTTGATGGGGTGACTTTTGTTTGTTTGTTTATCAGAAGCGCTCTCTTTCTTCTGTTGCTATGTACATTGCTTACCTTTCTGCAAAATACTGCTCAAAACCTTTGCTCCACGAATTCCCCTTGCTAACTCTGTTTCTGCTAGGGAGAACAGCCCTCTCTGAGCATATGGGGATTGTGGTTGCTGGTGTTCGTGGCCTTAGTCTCATAGCAACCCTTCACACAATAGACTAAAGCAGTGTCCACTGCAGTGCCGTCATCACCATTGTTTATTTGAGTCCATCTTCACAGCCCCTGTATCAATTCATCTGTACCAAGCATGATGGCCTTTTCCAGGGACTAGTCTTTCCTGAAAACATATCCAAGCTTCATGAACCAGTCTTACCAATGTTGCCTGCAAGGAACATTCCGGATGTATGTTTTAGACGATAGAGTTGTCTGTTCTGTTGTCAGTCCCTGGTATTGTTAAGATTCCTCACCAGACCCTCACCAGATAATTCAAATGCAGCGATTCATCTTCACTCTTCCTTAGTCAATGTCCCATAGTCACACGCATGTAAGGGGATCGAGAGGAGCATGGCCTGGGTCATGCACACCTCAGTCCTCAAAGTCACCTCCCGGCTTTCGAACACTCTACAGCAGTCCTTGTGCATCAGGTTTACCCAATGCAACGTGTGCCAGTTGATCTCTTCTTGACTTGCTTCCATGGGCATTGCTGATTGTGCATCCAATCACAATTACATCCTGGACAACTTTAACCTTTTCTCTGTTGGTCATGATGTTAACTATTGCTCTAATTGTGAGGATTTTTGTCTCTTTTGCTTGGTCTTCATCTGCAAGTGCTTTAAGTCCTCCTCATTTTCAGAGAGCAAAGCTGTGTCATTTGCATATCCCAGGTTGTTAATAAACTTTCTTTCTTTCATGATGCAGCTTTGTTCCTCATACAAGCCCACTCCTCCGAGTGTGTGCTCCGTGGTTCACATGAAGGGCTTCACCTGAACTCCTTACATCAGTCTTTCAGACAATGCACATGAGCGCACCGAGCACTGAGAACCCGAACAACAGGCTGGGCCTGTGCTCCAGATGCCAGTGCTGGAGTAGGCTTAGAGCCTCCCTACAACACACATGCTGCTAATACCAGCAACTAATTGGCCCAGATTTTCGATCTGTTTTGATTTCTTGTGATGTTATGATTTCCATTACTAAGAACAAGGCAACAAATCTGATTTTTATAACCTTTGTAATTTTTATATATATAAATAAATTCATATGTTGAAAAACATTAGTGCTTGGGCAAAGCAGAAAACCAGACTGGAGGGTTCGATAAATACCCACATGGCCCCTGTAGTTAGGAAAGAAGAGACATGGGCTCTCATGACTAAATGCTGCCTTTGCTCACCAGTGCTCACAGCCAGTCAGCCAGTCAGTCAGTCAGTCAGTCAGTCAGTCTGCTGCTCTCGGTGAAGTGCGCCCATTGCTCAGGATGAGCTCTGAGCTCTTCTTCAGCGCTCCCAGTCTAAATCTGGTCTTCCTTCCTTTCTTTCTCTCTTTTACTCACGTCCTGAACACTTCATTCCTGGAACAGAGCAGGAGAAGGCACAGCGGAAAGGCCACAGAGACCCCGAGTGGCTGAGAAAAGGGGAAGCAAGGAAAATATACAAAAGTTTCATTTTCCACGCCATGGAGCAATCGAACTTCAAATCATAAGAAGCAACTGAAATTCAACTGCACTATGAGGGTATATGCTGTGAACCGCATTTTAATAATTGTATAATGAACGGTGTCCATCCTCTAAAGGACAGCAGCAGGCAGGGGAGCGTGATGTCTTAAACGCAGACTCCATCACCCTGCCAGAGGAGGCAGAGCTGCCCCACAGGCAGACAGCTTGGTGCAGAGCGGGGGACTCTTTCCATCTCAGCTGCTGACAGGAGATATAGTTTGGACTGAAGAGCGACAAAAGGGTAATCCAGATGCTATAGATGGGACCTATCTTTTGTGTAAGCTCGTCCTTATCAAACCCTGGGGGCACAGTGATTACGGGACTAGCTGCTCACCCATATGTCACCAGTGGGCACTGGCCAGCTCTCCCATGGTAAAGCGATGTGGCAGTCTGCTCCCATAAAGACTACAGCCGTGGAAACCCTTCGCGAGCAGGTCCAGTTGGTCCTGTGAGTTGGAATCAACTTTTGCTGATTAATCTTCTCAAAGGAGTGTAACCTTAACCGTGGCACGAACGGTTGCACTCTCTGCTACTAACCAGTAGGCAGACAGTTAAAAGTCACCCAGAAGTACTTGGGTGAATGGACTCATGATCCAATTCCAAAAGATGACAACCACTGAACACCCCAGCCCAGAAAATTGAGCTCTATCTCCACAAAAATGCAGCACACCTTAAGGAAAGGTGACATCATTCAGTGTAGTCTGAAAGAAGATGTACTCCTATACCATTATGACTTCTGAGTCTCATTCTAACACGCTTCAGCCGAGGTGGAGAGATAGTATAATTATAAAATAGGGCCTGAGCTGGCCTCTGAGGAATGCTGGAATTCAGTAATTCCCTTTTCCTCTCCCTAAACACTTTTCAGTATATTTTTTTTCACCAATCCTTATTCTGCCTGATAGTTAGCATCCAATGCTTGCTTGCCCCATGATTGTTCCAACAGCCAGCTTGGAGCTTTGTTCTGAACCATCAAAGTCCAGCTGCAATCAGGAGTCTGCGCCTCGCTTTTGGGTTGGCATTAGAATTCTCTGCTACAGCAGATGCTTTTGAGAACTGGGAAGGCTGCTGCCACAGAACCATATCGGCTCTTGATTGTGAAAAGTCCACCACAAATGCCAAGACCACTGCGTAATTCCAACCAACGTGGAGAAGAGATGCCGAATAGCGCACAAGCAAGGTCAAATGGATTTCCTTGTTCTTATTTACTAAGCCGTAGCAAACAGTTGCCACGTTTCTCACTCCTTCACGTGAAGCTGTTCACTGTGAATTAGTAGTAAGCACAAGAAAGCCTGTGCTTACTTTGTTTGGTGGATAGCGTGCCCCTGGTGGAGGTAGATGGCACGAATGAGAGAAACTATTCTACGGAGTCGATGCTGATGCATAACCGTCCCCAGTGGGGGTCACAAGACAGTACCTCTTTGTGGAGCTGCTGATGGTTTTGAACTGTTGACCATGGGGATCACAAGCCAAAGCATCACCCCTATACCACCAGGACTCTTGAGGGAAAGCGTTCAAGTACAGTCATTGCTGTCTGGTCTCTCCACTGTGATCCCTACATATAGCCTATGTCGTGATCAGAAAAAAAATTAGGAAGTCAGAAAGAGTTGAGAAACCATTGGTATAATTCCAAAGAAAGGCTAAATTAAAATCACAAGTTTTTGCTTTGTTTGCTTGCTTATTGATGAAAGAATAAGAGTTTTGTGTCCAGAAATTGAAAGACCTAGCTGGTCATATGTTTGTATTAAACTTTTCCTCATTCAAGCTAACTCTACTCACATTTTATGTTAGTCCTCTCTCTCTATATATATACAGGCAAGGCTAAATATAAGAAACATTTAATCCACGTGGTTTCTGATCCATTTATGAACCCAAAATACATCAGAATAATAGTAGAATGCAACATTCCGGCGTGGAGTAGGGAACCAGTGGAGAGGTCTGGGAGGCTGGCCCCAGCACCAAAAATTAAGTGGATTCCTGCCCCTACCCTGAGAAGAATTTGTTTCAAAGGACGACATTGATTCTGCAGCTCCGGGAGATGGACATATCTGATCAGAGCACCCGGGAGCAGATGAAGAGGGAGGAGGAGAGAGTGGAGCACAGCCTGGCCCACCAGGCCGTGAGGATGATGTTCCTGAGTAGAGCAGCCAGTCCACAGAGAGGACAACATGGCTGGCCCCACTATGAGACATGATGCCCCTCAGTGACCAATGGCGTTACAGGGGACAGACCGGAGACATAGTCTGTGAATTGCACCTGACCTGATCCCACCACACCGAGGCAAAGCACTGGGGGAGTGCAGCGGAACAGCAAGGGAATGGAGCTAGCAAGGTCCCCAGGGAATGCTGAAAGTGGACTTCGGGGCCAGGGCGTGCTGCCCCAACAGACTAGACTGGAAAACGCTCCTAAGGGCCAGCAAACGATCCTTGAACTAACTACAAGCTTTTCTTTCTTGATGTGTTTTGTTTTGCTCTTTGTCAGTGGTTTGTTGATGTTGTTTTGTTGTATACTGTTGCTTTGTTTCCTTGTATTGTTTTTGTGCATGTTATTATCTCCACAGGTCTATCTAAATAAGATAGGCTGGATGAACTATCTGGAGGAAAAACAATGGGACCTACAGTTCCAGGGGGACTTGGGATAGGGGGAGGTGGGGGATAAGGAAGTGGTTTTAACTAACCCAGGGACAAGGGAACAACATGGGATCCAAATTAGTGGTGAGAGGGGAGTGGCAGGCCTGGTAGGGAATGATCAAGGGTAAGGTTACCTAAGGAAGAGGTATAACTGTAACCCAGGTGGGGACGGAGCATGATAGTGGGGCAGGAGGAAAGTCAAGGGAAATAGAGGAAAGAGCTAGGAGGCAAAGGGAATTTATAGAGGTCTAGACAAAGACATGTACATGCAAATATACATATGAGGATGGGGAAATCAATCTATGTGTCTATATTTATAGGTCTAGTGTTACGGTGGCGGAAGGACCTTGGGCCTCTACTGAAGCACTCCCTCAATGCATGAATACTTTCTTGTATTAAATTGGCACTCTATGATGCTCACCCTCCTGACACAACTGCTGAAGCCAAAGCGGGTGAACAAGTAACTATGGTAAAGAAAGCTGATGGTGCCCGGCTATCAAAAGAGATAGTGTCTGGGGTCTTAAAGGCTGGAAGATAAACAAGCAGCAATCTAGCTCAGAAGCAACAAAGTCCACATGGAAGAACACACCAGCCTGTGTGATCACGTGGTCCCAAAGGGATCAGTTATCAGGCATCAAAGAACAAAAAATCATATCATTGGCTGCACACCGCCATGATACAATCGCCAAGGACAAACGGGTGCATAAACAAATGTGGGGAAGAAAGCTGATGATGCCTGGCTATCAAAAGAGATAGTGTCTGGGGTCTTAAAGGCTTGAAGGTGAACAAGCGGCCATCTTGCTCAGAAGCAACAAAGCCCACATGGAAGAAGCACACCAGCCTGTGCGATCATGAGGTGCCAAAGGGATCAGGGATAAGGCATCATCCCAAAAAAATATCTTACCATAGTGAATGTAGGGGGAAGTGCAGAGTGGAGACCCAAAGCCCATTTGTTGGCCACAGAGGGGTCTAGGGGAGGAGATGAGTAAGTCAGGATGCGATGTAGCACCGATGAAGTAAACAGCTTTCCCCCAGATCCTGGATGCTTCCTCCCCCTCAACTACCATGATCTGAATTCTACCTTGCAAGTCTGGATAGAGCAGAGGTTGTACACTGGTGCAGATAGGAGCTGGAGGCACAGGGAATCCAGGGTGGATGATACCTTCAGAACCAGGGGGAGAGGGGCGATACTGGGAGAGTAGAGGGTGAGTGGGTTGGAAAGGGGGAACCGATTACAAGGATCTACATGTGACCTCCTCCCTGGGGGACAGACAACAGAGAAGGGGGTGAAGGGAGACGCTGGATAGGGAAAGATATGACAAAATAATAATCTATAAATTATCAATGGCTCATGAGGAAGGGGGGAGGGGGGAGGGAGGGGGAAACAAAAAAGAGGACCCGATGCAAAGGGCTTAAGTTGAGAGCAAGTGCTTTGAAAATGATTAGGGCAAAGAATGTACAGATGTGCTTTATACAATTGATGTATGTATATGTATGGATTGTGATAAGAGTTGTATGAGCCCCTAATAAAATGTTTAAAAAAGTAAAGTGCTTGCAGATTAAAAAATCAATATGAAAATACATTAAAATAAAGCCAACATGTGTATGGATTGCTGAATGGAAACTGATCTACCAATGCTTTCCCCCAAAATTTTTTTAAGTAAATAAAAAAAAAAACAAGGAAGACTTCAGAAAAAAAAAGCCGTCATAAAGGGGTGACAGGGCTGCAGCAAATCATCTGTTAGCTGCTGTCTCCATGTTTCTTCATCCGATCACTTCTATTCAGTCACATATTTGCTAATTGATTCATGCTTTCATTCAACACATATTTATTTCAATGTCTACATTGAGCCCAGTTATAAGCATATGGAAATGTAAATATTACTTTGATTTTGGGAAGGGGCGATGACAGCTAAAATATGGCAATTGCTGTACTGGACCTATCAACAAGATATAGGAAATACAGAAGACAGACATATCCCTCTCCTCTGAAAGGTTCCAAAGGAAAACAATAGTAGAAGGAAATGATACGGTGTATTCCACCTGCTGAGGTCCGTGTGTACAGTAATCAAGTTTGCTAGTTTTTATTAGTGTGGGAAATTAAAGAAGACAGTCCACCACGGTCACTTTGCTAGTGTTTGAAACACCAGTGACATAGTTTAAAGCACCACACCAAAAATCACACCTCCCCAGTGTGACAAACTGACAGATAGCTGGTGACATTATAATTATGATATGTCTTTGAAAGAACAGGGCCAATGCAGTCTACCTTTTTTATTCAAATATACATAGAGAGAGAGATGGATAGGTGAAGGAGTGGATCTGCAGTTAAGTGGAGATGATGGAGAAATCGATACATAAAGTTGGTGTTGCTCATTGCTTCTGAGTTGATCCCTGACTCGGTTGACAACACACATGACAAAATAAAGTTCTTCCCAGCACGGCCCCATCCCCATGATGAACTGTAGATGACATCATTGTGATGCATAGGATTTCACTGGTTAATTTTCAGAAGTAGAGTTTTGGCTATTCTTTCTAGTCCTTCTCAATACGGAAGCTCTGCTAACACCTATCAGGCAGTATAGCACATATGTATGGCTCTACTTGCAGACAGTGGCTACACATGAGATGCATGGACCAAGAATCAAACTCAAGTTTCCTGTGGAGAAGGAGGGCGTTCTACATCGGAACCACAACTGTCCCTAGGTGCACAACTATGTAAATATAGTTGGTGATTATTTCTTGATATTTATCTTTTTGATAACATTTCCTCCCATCTAAAATGATCTCCATTCTGTTCTTCTCAACTTCCTCTCCTCATATGATGTCTAGCAAAATGTTAAGTCAGACTACCCCAGAGACATGACTAGAATCAAAGCTCAACCCCCACTGCTAGCGAGTTGATTCTGATTCATAGCAACCCTGCATGGTAGAGTAAAATTGGAGGTTTCTAAATGCTGAAAATATTGATGGGAGAAGGAAGCCCCCTCTTTCTCCCATGGAGGAGCTGGTAGGTTTGAACTGCCTATCTTATGGTTGATGAGTCAACCTGTAAGTCATTACACTACCAGACGTCCTTCTACACATGGTTGGTTGTCCTATTTTCTTCTGTTATCCACTTTCCAAATAAGACATGCTAGGAAATTTTGGCCTGTTACCAAAAGGTCTTGAAAGGATGGCCCTTAAACCACAATCTAGTTTCTATGTTAATGAAACATCAAGAGAAGTGTTAGACTTCCCCAATTAGGTAAAATCACATTATTTCTCTAGATAACTCATCAGCATAAAAGGCTGATTTTGACGTTTTGGGGAATTTCTCACTTATCACCCACAAAGAAGGAGCAGGCTGATCGACAGGGAGCCAGCAGCTGTGACCACCAAGCATCCCATCGTAATTGTCCACCCTTGAATGATGCATCTAGGGAAGCTAAGAGAACCGTGAGAAGGCACAATACTCCTGCGCTGTATGCAGAAACTGGTCCCTTTCAGCATTCACCTCTGTGTAGGGCCCTAGCTCTTTCCTCCTGGTCAGTCAGTCTCACAGCTTCCTCACTGATGGCCTTGACTTAGCCCCCGCCCCACCACACACGTTCCTTTTCTCCCCAAAGTAGACGCAGAACAGTCCTTTGCAAACCTCAATCCTTTTCAAATCATATCCAACATTTCAACGCATAGCTTAAAACCACCACCAATTCCCCATTTCTCTCTGGGTCAAGTTCCAACTCTTTAATGTGATTGTATCACAAGACCCTTCATGAAAGACCAGCATCCTAGAAACATCGCTTTCTTTCCCGAGGCTGCCACTTGCTTACTCAGATACAAAGAGACTTGAAAACTCAAGCCCTCTGCAAGGACAGGCATGTTCTCTCTCAGCCCGCCTCGAGGCCCCTTACAAACTAACTTCCACTCATCTCTCTATTGCACATTAAACATGAATCCAGGGCCCTTTCCATGTCTGCTGTCATGACCTGGACTTGGCTGCCTTTACAGTAACACCTAGCAAATGCTCTGCAGTGGTCTCTCACCTGTTCCTCCTTATGCCAACCAGCAACCAATACGTATGTACTATCGATCATTTTTCCCAGTCGCGTCTATCAAAGTGCTACCTCAGTGCCCAAACAGACTAAGTGTTCAATGGAAAATTGCTGAATGAATGCATTAAATGCAAAATTGCACGTTGTTTTTTGCTTTGCTTTCGTAATCTCTAATCCAATGATTCAAAAAGAAAGAAAATTAGAAGGCTGGTGAAAATCTATGAGCAAAGTATAGAGTAAAACAACTAAAACTCTGCAGAAGATGTCAAGAACAATTTAATTAGACACATGATACTTTGGTTCTTGTTACATTCCCATTATTAAGTTGAATCTCAGAGAGGGCCACAAAATAGAAGGGAGGCTCTCAAGACATCATCCTGACCAGCATTTAGATCACCCTTGATATGTCTAACTTTTCCTATTTAAAAATCTCCAGGTTTTTTTTTACCCAATCTCCTAAGGATACCACCATTTTTTGTATTTATTGATTCACCTATGCTAGACATAATTTTAAGGAGCCCTCATAGCACTACCAGTAAGTACTGGACTCAAGTACTTACTGCAAGGTCAGTGGTTCAAAACCACCAGCCTCTCCAGGAAAGAAACATAAGGCTATCTATTCTTATAACAATGGATAGCTCTGGGTTGGAGTCTACTGGATGGCAGTGGGTTGGATAAGTTTTGTTTGTTAGTTTGATATATAATTTTAAATGTTGCCAGACCCTTTAAATTCAATGTAAGCACATTTTTTGTCTTTGAGGCAGATGAGGAAAAGTAGAAGTTACACAGTCACGGCGAGCGTCAAGAGAACGTGGCAACAAGCCATCAGTTCGTTCTGTGTGTGTATTTTCTGTAATGTTTTTAATCTGGTTTCACAAAGATCATTGAGATAATGAATAGAGGAAAACACATATTTTCTCATTTTCCTCATATGGAATCCACTAAAACAATTTTTTTATGTGAGAAGGAATGGAAAGAGTGAGAACGTTAGGCAGAACCTGTACATTTAATAAATTAAATCAAACTTTCATGCACCATGTAAGCTTTGGAAACAATTTGCACGTCTATAATATCAAAATATTGGAAGACCACACGAGGACTAAATCATAAGCATGCTGTAATGAATTGGCAAGTATGGGCTATTTCCTTTGCCTCCCCGAATAGAAAAAGATTGTAAAACAGAGATGGCTGGAAATTGCATTGCCCTGCACCTTCCCGAGGTCTTTGGACAGATTCATTATTTAATTACTATTTCCGTTTACTGTTCTGGTTTAGAGCGTTCCTGTTGTTAACTGGCCACGGTCTGCATTTGGTGCTTTTGAGTGACATGGGCTGCGTTCGATTTTAGGAAGAAAGGAATCCACCCACCAATATTGTTGCAAAGCCTGCGTATAACAAACACAAACTAAAAGGCTGAGTAAGTAAGTCCCTGATGATTTTTCTAGATTTATAACATGTATCAACAGGCCTTGTAATGTTTCTGACCTGAATTTAGATAGTTTTTAGTATGAGGTAAGACAATAGAAGCCATGCAGCATTTGTTACACATTAGTCTGCTTCTATTTCTGACGCTGTAATAAAAGTGCTATAAGTAAACATGAACTGAAACCCCAAATAATGGACTAGAAATTGAAGCTCTAAAAATCACGGAAGGGTTTATATCCACCAAGAGCTCAACAAACTCTCTCTACACATAGGTTTTTGTTTGAAAGTCATTATGTCAAGTCCCTGGCTTTGTTGTGCGTCATCATCAAGGACATGCAGTTCTGAATATTTCAGTTCTTGAAAGGAGTAGTGAACTCATTAGTGTGACTGGCTTGTTTTACAGGAGGGTATAAGTACATGGAAGATTACCTTAAAGATGCTTTAAAAACAGTACAGCAAGAAAAAAAAGATATTTTGGAAATGGGGAAAAAAGATGATTACTGACTATGGTTAAGGAAAGTGTAAGAATTAATGGACTCTCCGGGATCTATGTTTCTCTTGCTCCATGGCTAGCAGGCAGGGCAAAGGTATTACCCGCTTGCCTTCATCCTCTGGAAGGAATACACAGAAAGAGGGAAAGTCACCACGGTACTTAGAATTTAATTAAGAAATTCAATTTAAGGCACTCAGCTGCAAAGTTAAGAGACTTTAAAATTTAGGTCAAGCACATTCCATTTTTTCCACATAACCACCAAGCTGGGCTGAGAAGAAATAAAGCCAACTACCCCAGCAACAAGTCATGCTGCCCTGTGGCTGCTTGGTCAGCTGCAGTCGCTGCATCCCAGCCAAGTTCCTAAGAGGTGAAAGGAAACCACTGACGATGAAGGACGGTCTCATCAGGGTATTTTCTGATCTCTCAGAAACACTGCCTGGGAAGTGTTCCTCCTTAACCCTGCGTGCAACAGAGGGAAAGAAATCCATGTCGCCGCCGGTCGGAGTGCTTCGTCTGCCATACAAATCCCATTTTGGTCAAAATAAGACTGAGTGAAGAGCTGAAAAGAACTGCCATCTCTTAGAAAATATATAGTTCACTATAATCCTTATTGTAATTCAGTTACAAAACATGCCTATCCAAATAAACAGACAAACACTACTCCCTTTGGGCAAACTCCAACTCCCAGGGACAGGAGTGTGTCAGAGATACACTGTGTGCCAGGGTTTTCCATTAATGATTTTTTTTGGAGTTTGATCACTAGATCTTTCTTCTGAAAACACCTCAGAGTGGATGAGAGCCGATGACTTCTTGTTCAGAAGCTGAGCATCTTAGCTGCTTATGTCTCTCAGGGACAATACACAAAACTGTCACCCAGTCCACTCTATCTTGTGGTGACCCTACCAGACAGTGCAGAACTTCCCCGATGGGTTTCCTAGACACTCTTTTTTTATCGTTTTATTGGGGGCTCTTATAACAAGTCATACATACATCCACTGTGTCAGGCACATTTGTACATATGTCACCATCATCATTCTCAAAACATTTTCTTTCTCCTTGAGCCCTTAGTATCAGCTCATTTCCCGCCCTCCCCCAACTTCCCTCCCTCATGAACCCTTGATAATTTATAAATTATTATTATTTTCATATCTTACACTAAT
Source organism: Tenrec ecaudatus (assembly GCF_050624435.1). Lineage (NCBI taxonomy): Eukaryota > Metazoa > Chordata > Mammalia > Afrosoricida > Tenrecidae > Tenrec > Tenrec ecaudatus. The sequence goes on from NC_134532.1 coordinate 137,416,189, forward strand.
TGCTGTCTCCCTTCAACCACATTTCCGTTGTTCATCCCCCTCTTGGGGGGAGGGGGTGGTTATACATTGATCGTTGTGATCAGTTTCCCCTTTCTCCCCTCACTTTCCCCTACCCTCGTGGTATAGCTACTCCCATTATTGTTCCTGAGGGTTTTTCTATCTTGAAGTCCATGTGTCAAGAGCTTTTTCTGTACCAGTATACATGCTCTGGTCTAGCAAGACTTGCAAGGTGAAACTGGGGTCATGAGAGTGGAAGGGAGGAAGCATTAAAGAACCAGAGGAATGTTGTATGGTTCATCAGTGCTATACTGCACCTTGGCTGCCTCGTCCCTTCCCTGTGACCCTTCTGTGAAGAGATATACAATTGTCTACAGATGGACTTTAGGTTTCCACCCCCACCCCCTCATTCACATCAATATGACTGTTTTCTTTGGGTCTTCTGATATCTGATACCCGATCCCATCGACATCTCATGATCACACAGGCTGGTGTGCTTCTTCCATGGGGGCTTTGTTGCTTCTGAGCTAGATTAACACTTGTTTATCTACAAACCTTTAAAACCCCAGACACTGTATCTTTTGATAGTTGGGCACATCAGCTTTCTTCCCCACATTTGCTTATACATCCATTTTGTCTTCAACTATTGTGCCAGGAAGGTGAGCGTTACAGAATGCTGGGTTATTAGAATAAAGTGTTCTTGCATTGAAGAAGTACTTGAGTACTTCTGCTACCTTAATACTATATATTTCCCTATTGCAATATATAAATATATTTTCATATGTACATGACTACATTTAGACCTCTATAAATATCCTTAGCCTTCTAGGTCTTCCCTCTATTTCCTTTAACTTTCCTCTTGTCCCACTATTATATTCAACATTAATTTGGCTTTCATTAATTCCGCTTGGCTCCATTGCACTTGATCAAGCTCCACCAGGCATCCTATGCCCTCCTCTCCATCAATTTTCAATGACTTGTTCCCTTGTCCCTGGGATTTTTGCCCCCCCCCCCATTACCATTCCCCCACCTTTCCCACTTCCATGTCCACCAGAAACATAGATCCCACTGTTTTCTCCTTGGGATTATTTATCCTGCCTATCTTATATACACAGACATGATAAAACAAAAACAAAACAATAACAAAAAATAAAAGCCTATGAATAGTTCCTGGTTGTCTGTCTTTCTGAATGTCATCTGATCAAGTCTGATGGGGTGCCATGCTCTGACCCCAAAGTCTAGTTTTAGGATTCCTTGGGGACTTCATTGCTTTGCTCCACTTGCTGCTCTTTTGCATGCCTTTCATGTTTAACTCCTGTGTGGTGGAGTCAGATTGGTCACAATTCCCATGCTGTGTCTCCAATGTTGTCCCTCATAGCACTATGGGTCAGTGAGGGACATAGTGTCTGCTAGTGGGGCCAGTCCTATGGTCCTCTCTGTGCATTGGCTGCTCTGAGCAGGAATATCATCCTCGGGACTTGGTGGGCCAGGATGTGTTCCACTCTCTCTTTTCCTCTCAGTTTGCTCCCATGTGTTCTGAGGAGACCCACTTAAAAATCGTTTTATTTGGAGCTCTTACAGATATTATAACAATCCATAATTTAATTAGATCAAGCATAATTGTACAATTTTTGCCACCATAATTTTCTAAACATTTTGTTTATTCTTGAACTCTTTGATATCAGCCCCATTTAATCCCCTCCCTTCCTTACCCTACCCCCTCCAAGGATCATTTATTATATATTATCTAACACATCTGATATATTAGCTCACTTATGATTCTGTCATTCATTCCCCTCGAATGGGGTTATATTTGACTTTACCTCTTTGGGGAGTAGAACATCTCATTTTTCTCCCAAAGAGTAACTGGTGTTTTTGAACTGCTGACCTTGTTGTTAGCAGCCCAACGCTTAACCACTATGCAACCAAACCAAAAACCAAGCTCACTGCTATAGAGTCAAAGCTGACTCAGAGGGACCTCCAGTGGGTTTCCTAGACTGTAACTGTGTGTGGTAGTAGAAAGTCCCGCCTTTCTCTCGCAGAGATGCTGAGTTCTGGAACTGCCAACCATGAAGATCATAGCCCAAGTGAATAGGACTGTACCACCAAGGCTCCCAACGAAGAAGTAGTAACTGTCTAAGGCCAGACTTACATCATTTCAAACAAGACCAAATCTCTAGAAGGGGAAAACTAAAATGACCACTATTTTAACACTTCCCTTGTACATCTGGAATACTGGAGCCTTTGAGGCGTGATTTCTGTTTCACTGAAATTGAAAAGGAATGTAATTGCTGAGAGAATTATTTATAATTTAAGAATTGTTCAACTTTAATCTTATTCTCACTTAATGGCATACTGAACTCTAGTCTCTTTAAAAAAAAACATACCTCAAAGAAACAACTCCTGATTACCCTTCCTCCAACAAACTTCACCGAGTCTCAGCTCCTGGCGCCTCCATCCTTCTTGTTGCTCAGACCATAAACCTTAGACTTGGGTTTTCAACCCTACAGAGGATGGGTAAAATCTTTGTTTCGCACAGGCTGCCCTGTGCGTTACCAGGTGTCTAACAGCATCGCTTGCCTCTAACCATAGACCCTTCCTTTGTTAAGATAGTCCAAAATGCCACTCACTCACTCACTCACTCACTCACTCACTCACATTGAGTTGATACCTACTCACGTGACCCTAGAGGAGTAGGTAGACCTACCCCTGTGAGTTTCTGGGACAGTAACTGTTTACAAAAGCAGAAAAGCCCCATCTTTATCTGAGTTCACCCTGGGGTTTTAAATGAATGACCTTGACATTAGAAGCCTATCTTGCAGTAACCACAATGCCACCAGGACAAAAATTGCCACCAGTTGAGAACTGCTGCCTTGGAATTTCAACTGCATGCTGTCTTGTACGTGCTGTACACACAGCTCACCAAATCTCACCAGCCTTGCTCCAAAATCAAACCACTTCTCATCCACCTCCATTCTAGCTACCATCATATGGCTCTTGATTTACTTCAAACATCTCCCAACCTGCTTCCTTCCCTGCTTTCACCCTCAGTCTCCAACATTCTACTCCCACCACGACAGAGAGAAATGTTTTAAAAATATTACAAATTTCCTTACACAGTCTCCCAGTGATTTTTGCTCTCACTATAAGTAAAGGATAATGTTCTAACCATGTTTCATGAAGGCATCTCTTTCAACCTCCCTCTTAGCCCTGTCATACTGAACTCCTTGTTCTTGAAGTAATCCAAGAAGGCTGCCTCAGGGCCTTTGCACCTGCTGTTTCTTTGGCCTAGAAGACTTTCTCTCTGGATCCTTTCAGGTTTCGGTGAAATGCCATCCACTGGGTGAGGCTATTCCTGGCACTTGTATTTAAAATGGTACTTCCCCAGCCCCTACACTCTAATGCCTTTTAGGTTTTTATATTCTCTGATAAGCATTTATCACCTCAGCATATCGTTCGCTTGCTTAACTACCTTCATTTCTTTCCCCCACTAGATGGTATGTTCACCGGTGAGATGAAAACAATTTAACAACCAGTTGCTGCCTTAAAGAGGGCTTTAACTATAAAAGTGAGAACCCAAAGGATAGCTTATTATTTCGGTCAGTTAACATTTAAATAACAACCAACTGATATTATAAGAGTTTAAAAATATGATTGGAAAATATTAAATACCACTTGACAAAATAATAAATTGTTACTTAAGATATTTCCATATTGCTTCTTGATCGGCAGTCTCACTTGCAATAATATTTGCATTTATCTGAGCTTCATCCGCTCTGTGATTTATCCTGAACCATCTGTTCCCTGGAGAAGTTGGAGCTCAACCTCAGGACAATTATCTCCGTGTCTGATAGAGCAGAAACAGGGACGTCTCTTCTCTTATTATGCAGCATGTCTCTGAAAAACCCGTTGGTGCTTCTGCAGAGGTTGGTTTCAGCAATCGTTCTGATAATGTTTTAACTCTTTGAACCCTTTGAAGAATTGCATAATTCATTCATAATATCTCGTGGGATTTTGGAAGGTAACACAAGGGTGTAACAAATGACAAGGTGTCACCCTGTGGCGGTTTGGCACATTTTTCTATATATGCTATATTATTATTTATTAAAGTAACAAATACAAGGGAATAATCATGTAGCATTACATCAAAAGTATAACGAGTTTTGTGAAATGAATAAATACATATTACAAACACAGTCCTGTCTAATTTTTTATTTCTATGGATCGAATGAACATTAACTTCGTTGCTTAGCATATGCTGTTGTGCAGCTGAACATTAACAAAGAGTCAGGAATGTAATGTGTGATTCTCACACTGCCAGCTGTGCAGCCGCCGTCTCAAGAGAACCCTGTACAAGTGCCATTCTAACAACTGGTCCACAGAACGCAACCAGACATTAGGTACTGGTTATGCCAAACCAGCTCTGTGAATTGGTTCTGTGAACCAACTGCATCCGTCACAGGTGTGTTCCCTAATTGTTGAACTTCTTGCCTACTTAGTTCACTCATTTATCCTCAGGGCCTAGATAACTTTCTGGGACCTTATCAAAAAACTCTCAGTAAAACTGTGTCCAAAGAATATCCCTTCTAGCATGACTATTAGACAGTCTCATGGGACTGTCTGGGTATTTGTAAGCCATCATTTGCATTCGGTTGCTCAACTGAAAGAACTAACAATACAAACATGATTCTTATGATTAAAGTATTTTTAGATTTTCAAATGCTTTTGAGATCTCAGAATAAGCTTTCTCACGATGTGTCTGAATTTGACAAGAACCTGGTATGAATTATTCCACCACACTTAGAGGAAGTGCAAGGATTCTGCTCCCACAGATTTCCTTCCGCTTCTTCAAGTGAAACATATTTTGACAACAAAAAAAAGTTGTCACAATTGAATCTTCAAAGGTGCTAAACATTGTCTGGGGCCATGATATTAATTATTTCATTCCACCTGCAACAGATTTTGCGACCCAGCTCTATGCACAGTATAATGCTGTGCTTTGTCAAATCATGCTTACAGTTTGAGAGGCTCCCCTCCATCTTCATCAGGGATGTTACCCCCCATTTTGAGGTCTCAGAAAACCCAAGCTGAGAGCACTGCTGATGGTTCTTATCTACCTTGGGGCCCACCTTCCTTGCAACTGTTTTCTTGAAATTAAAATAACTTTTAAAATAACATAAAATATTTACACAGCAAATATCTCTTATCACTTCAATGTCCAGAGCACTTCATAGTAGTTTCACTTTCCATGTCATCATTGATGTGGGTAGATATTTATTTTCATTAGCTTCATTCTGTACTTTTCTCTATGAGCATTGAACTTGGAAGCTGGAGCACATGGATGTCTGTGGTCTCGTGGGCAAGCAAAATGAGGCTGCCTTTCTCAGGTGTCCGTGCCATTATTGTCCAGAGAAGGTGCTGTAGGAGCCTTGCCACATGGCCAGACAGAGAGAGAGGGCTTCAAAGATTCTCCAAAGCCTGTTTGCACGACTTACCGTGTGAAAGCCTCTAATATTACTAGGAAGAAGGACTTGATGATATCAGCATAAATGTCATGGTGTTGAACCTAATTGAGTCTCAAGGAGATAGATTTATATCCAGATAACTATTACCGGTCAAATATTAATTGCATGTTGAATGCATACACAATTATTTAATTAGCATGAAATAGAAACTCAGAGTTCAGACAACATTTATGAAAATGGTTCTACTTTGTCCCGGACACTTCTCTCAGTTGGTAATAAGTTTCATGTAAGCAAAGTTTTAGCAAAAGCCTAAAGTAAAAGCAAAACCATGGATAGGCTCTTTTCATTGGATTCTATGGAGAGAATCCTGTGATGCTCAACAGGGCCGTGGGTAGTGCATCTCCCAGCTGGGTGTTCTGTCGGTTTAATAATTTTGCTTTGCTTACTGAGAACAGAATTGGAGTTGGGGAGAGGGGGCTGTCCAGAATCCCAGTCACAATGATATGAGCTATTCTCAGTGTTGGCCATGTGTTCAATAGATAGTGCACCCGAGAATAGTGCAAGTGAGAGTAATGTATTTCTTCTTTTCTTCATCACAACAACATCCACAACAAGTCTTGACGAGCTGACCAGTGGCAGTGCAGTTAGGAATGGAAAATACTTGAGGCTGTGGCGCTTTGTCTATTTCTCATTTGATAGTCACCCTCGAGCATCTAAGAGCATTTCTACATTGCCAACAAAGTGAGACTGTTTCCTTATGAAAATTCCTGGAGGAACAAGTCATTCATTTGCCTAATCTTCTGTCCTGCAGGAAGGCAGGCCGACAGGACATTTTCTAAAGATTACTCAGTTCTGCACATTTTCCCTCTCAAATTTCTTTAGGGAAATACTGAAAATTTCCTTGCTGGCTAATATTAAAAATCCTCTGTTAATTTTACCAGGCAAACGTTGGGAGGAAAAGGTTGAAAGAGAGATTTTTACATTTGCTTGGTGGAATCCTTCTTTAATCGTCTGGAAGTCAGAAGGAAAAACAATGTAGATAGTTTAGAGAACATTACTTTTGGTTCAAAGGTTTCAGTGATTTTTATTAAAACACAATCATTCATTAACACCTGAAATTCTTCCCATTCTTGCATACAGTCACATAAATTGAGTCTTGGAAAAATAAAGAAATTGAGACATAGCACAGAAGAAGAAGAAGAAGAAGAAGAAGAAGAAGAAGAAGAAGAAGAAGAAGAAGAAGAAGAAGAAAAATGCTAAAGATGAAATAAAATTCAACAGTTCTTGTGCCTAAAAACAATTCTATTTTCTTTTTAATTCAATAGGATATTGTTCCAAAATATAATTGCTATGTTATAATACGTATTATATATAAGATGAGCTTAGGTGGTGTAGGTTATTAGAATGCTAACCACAAGGTTGGTAGTTCAAATCCACCAGCCACTCCATGGGGGACAGGTGAAGCTTTCTACTCCCATAGAGATTTACAGCCTCTGAAATGCTGGCATGTGACAAAATAGTAGATTTAGTTGTCCATTTTGTTCACTCATTTACCTTCAGGTCCCAGAACAATTTCTTGCTCATTTTTAGAAGCTTTCAATAAACTGTGCTCAATGAATACCCCCTCTAGGGTCAATATCAGAGAGTCTCAGGAGGAAGTGTTTTGCTTTTAATTTTTGGTGTTTTTTAGCTATTATTTGAATTTGGTTGGTCACAATGTGCTATGGTGTTAAAATGCTTTTATATTTTATATCATTTTGTACACTCAGATATAAGTCAATGTAAATTATTTTCACCGACTGGCCATCACTACATACACTTTGACCAAGAAGTCCCAATGAAATGAGGAAGATTTGTTACACACCAGAACCTGTAGAGAGGCCATGACAACCAGTGCTCTTGGTTACAGGATGATGGTGATCGTGCTTGCATTTGATAAAAACATAAATAAAAAGCTGGTTACTTAAAAGGAAACTTTATCTAATCACATGAAGTAAACGAATTGGTTCTTAAATATCATCATTTAAAAGTTTAAAGTATTACATTTACTTTACATATCCTTCTGCTTTTTGATGTGTTGAAGTACTTTTATGATAAAACTTATTGGGTAAAACTAACAAACTCTACTTTCATAAAATGTCACTTAAATTGGGAAATTATCCTTTCAAATATACTGGTTGCACTGTTTCCTATTCTCATTTTGAATACATTTCAGAATAGTCTCTAAGAACACTAAGTAATTTTGCTATATACTTACCACCTTCTCTTACTAAAAGTAAATAATTGATAAATATACTGTGACCCCAAAATATATGATCATAAGTGGCCATGCAGGTTGCAATAGCTGTAGGCACATTTCATAACTGCAAATTTGAATTTATATGGAAGTTAAGAAGACAGCATATTTATTCTGTTTGGAAGCAACCCAGTAAAAAGCTACTTCTCATAAGCTGTTGAATGAAAAAGCTTTATTTTAGTCTGAAGAAACTATCAGATATTTTCTTCAGGTGTATAGTACACTGACTTCCCAAAGTCACCATTTAAAAACCAATCTTAAATTTTCCATGTCTCTAGTTTAGATTTAAGTATGACTTTCCTCCAGAAGTTACTAATCTCAAAAAGACATTAAAATGAATCGATTAAAATTTCCTATTCAGTTAATTTCATGTATTACTCAGTAGTAATCAAGTCAATTATATCAAAGAATTTCTAGAATATGTCCATCACGTACAAGAGAATTCATTTGAAACATCTGTCTAATAATAAGACAAGCTGGGCTTAATGAGGAATAATGCGGCATCAGGATTGGAGTAAGGCTTATTAAGAACCTGCAATAAGCAGATGATGACCTAGTTTGCTGAAAATGAGCAGGACTTGAAGAACTTGCTGATAAAAATCAGGGATTGAAGCCTTAAGTATGGATTACAACTCAATGTTGTTAGGAATACCAAAATCCTCCCAACGGGACCAATAGGCAACATTGTGATAAGCAAAGAAAAGATGGAAATTGTGGATTTTTTTCTTGCTTGGATACATAATCAATGCTCATGACAGCAGAAGGAAAGAGATCAAAAGCTGAGTTGCATTGGGTAAATCTGCTACACAGGAGCTACTGAGAAGCAGGGATGTTCCTTTGAAGACTAAAGTGTGTCTGACCCAAGTCATATTTTCAATTGCCTCATATGCCTGTGGAAATCGGACATTGAATAAGGAAGACTGAAAAAGAATTGACACATTTGACTTGTGGTGTTGGGGAAGAATATAGAAAAGTATGGACTGCTGAAAGAAAAAAACTAGATGGGAAATCAATTACCTTCTGGTCAAACTGACACACAGCTGCCCTATAGGACAGAGTGGAACTATGCCAATTTCTGAGGCTGTCGATCTTTATGGGAGTAGAATGCTACATCTTTCTCCCAGGCAGCAGCTGGTGGGTTTGAGACAACAACCATTTGGTTAACAGCTGAATATTTGTTTGTTTGTTTATTAGCAGCTGAATATTTACCCATTACACCACAGGAGCTCCTTATTTCCTAGACCTTATGACACAATAAACTTGTTTATTTCTTGATTGCTATTTCCTTGTGTGTTGACTTTGGAGCCAAGCAAAATAAAATCCTAGACAAGTTTGGCATTTTCTCTTTTTATTATGATGTTGCTCAGTGGCCCAATTGTGGAGATTTCTGTTTTCTGTATCACAAAATCATCCGTGTTGTCTGCAAGCAAGATTGAGTCGTATGCGTGGTGCAGGTTGTTCGTGAGTCATATTCAATGTCGGATGCAGTATTATTTCTCAGGCATTCTAACTTGTTGGGTTGTTTTCTCAGCATGTGTCATTCTTGGTTGACATCTTTGTGTCCGTTCTGACACTTGGGAGCCCCATGGACAACAGCACTCACCATTGCCTGGCTCCCCATTAGCCTCACACAGTTTCCACATTTCAACACAGTCAGGTTCAGCATTCAGATTTAGTACATATGGTGAAAGAATACAGCCTTGAAACACACCTTTTCTAATCTCCACGTAAAGTTTTACTAACAAAGTAATCTTAAATTATTGATTAACTTGAAATCAGGTCACGTTAAGAGGAACCCTAGACCCTCAATGTCCTAGCCACAATAGCCAAAACAGTGCAGTAAAACAAAAACTCTTCATGAAGATCTTACAGGACTAGGCAACGTATTTCCATATTCATAATGTGCTGGAGCTCACCCCGCAGCAACTAACAATAACTTATAGTAAATACAATTATTTCTCGCTAAACTTGAACTTGCAGTGTAGACAGGCACTATCGTTTGGAGATTGTCTATTTGGTTCTCTCATAATTTCACAATTCCCAGTGCCATAGAGGGCAAAGGAATCAAAGAATAGAAATTATATTTTAAAATGAGGCAAACACGAATGAATATGAAGATTAGTCCTCTGACTAAATTTATTTACTTCCCTAATGTTTTGTCCCTGAGTCATATAGGTTGTGGTTATATGAATACATTGAACTCATGTAAGAAATAATGTGAGGGGCTACCCCAAAACCCCGGAAAAGCTCCACCAGGTGCAGCGTTCCTAATAGGCATTTTTCCTGCCAAGTGAGCATCAAGCAACTCGCTCTAAGTTAGTGCACCCAGTGGTGTCACCTGGGAAGGTTCTCTCAGATCACAGTTAATTTTTTTATAAAAGCAGTTTCCACTCAGACCTCACTTTTTTTTTTTTTTTGCCATGGCCAATATAAGAGAACAGAGTGTGGCTGTGAAATTTTGTTTCCTGCTCAGGAAAAATGCTACAGAAACTGTTGTGATGTTGAACACAGCTTACAAGGACAGGGCTATCAGAAAAACTTGAGTGTACAAGTGATTTTCTCATTTCAAAAAAGGTGAAATGTCAACTGATGACAAATGTTGTTCTAGATGGCTGTCAACTTCCTGAATAGATGAAAATGTCAGAATTGTAGTGCATTTGGGGTTCATTCCACCAGATCAAACTGTTAATCAAGCTTCCTATTCAGATGTGGTGAAAGATTGCAAAACAGTGTGTGACAAATAAAGTCTGAGTTGTGGCAGACAGGGGACTGACTTTACCACCACGACAATGCACCTGCTCACGCAGCCATCTCAGTGTACAAGTTGTTGGCAGCAGACAGCATGCCTCTCTTGCCCCCACACATTGATCACATGTCCTTACTCTGTGCAACTTCTTTTTGTTTCATCAAATGAAGAGGGACATGAAAGAAAGTGATTTGATGCTTCAAAATAGGTTAATAAAAAACGAGGGGGCGCTATCAGCCATCCAAACCAATTAGTGTGAAAAATGTTTCCAGGAATGGAATCGCAGGTTTGACAAATGTATTAAGTGTAACAGAGAGTACTGTGAATGTGATAAGGTTGTTTTGGGAAAAAAATTTAAATACATAGCTTTGAAAAAATATGCTTTGGAGGGAGATTTCCCCAAACTCACCCTATGAAAAATAATGACAAACTAAACAAAAAGTAGGAATTTGTAGTATATTGTCTTTATCTATTTGATCACTGCAAACACTAAATACAAGCCTTCAAAATGTGTGTGCAATGAGGCAGGTTAATATTTGTGGTAGAGTGTGCAATACATCATTAATCAGGGTGGGGAGAAAGAAAGACAGACCCGGCACTCAGAGGACACCATGGTCTGCTAACATTGATATATGTCTTTCTGTTTTAGGTATAGGGAACCCAGGACTGATGAAATGATAGAGGAAACAAGTGGAATAAGGGTTTTGCATGGGGTGGGGCACAGTGGTTGTGGCGGGAGGGTAAAAGGGATAATGCTAAGGAGTCCAGGAAGAAAAAAAAATGTTTGGAAACTGAATGTGGCACCAAATACACAATACTGATTGATGTGATTGAACTATGGAATGATATATGTATTAATTCCCAATTAATAATAAATTAAAATATAAATTTAAAAGAGTGAACGAAAAAATTGGAAATGGTTAATAATGATTGTTGACAACTTTGATGAGTGTAATTAATGTCATTAAATTTTCCTTGTAAAAATGTGAAAATGACAAGCATTTTGTTTCATATCTTTCTTCATTTGAAAACAATTGTTAGCTGGGTTAAAAAAAAAACAGCGGGAAGAGGGCATAGTCAAAACTGAGACATTATTTTGTATACAGATAACAATATATTTTAAATTGCACCTAAAATTAAGTTGTTAATTAAAAACAATTTCCAATTTAACATAAATTCTTCAGTAAAGCTTACAGCTGGACTATCAAGTTCTTTCTTTCTTTTTGAGCCTTCTGATTCATGCTATTTACAAAAAGGAATTTATATGACAAGTCCTTATTGCGAGCCAAGTTGTCTCTAACACTTGCTTCCTTTTTCAGGATTAAAACCAAAATGATCGAGTGAGGCCATTCGCTGCAGACAACAGACACCATGTCTATTTCTCAGTGTAAAGCAGTACACACCCTGCTCTTTAAACGTCAGTTCTTCTCCACGCAATGGCTACCCTGATGCTCAGAAAGGCATTCCTACTATTCACTATGCACATCTTTATATTGTAAAATCTACATTATAATTTCATTATACACCCAAATCGCCATTATTCTGTCTTTCTTTTTACAAAGTGAAAAACAAAACAAAAAAGCACTTTTTATGGTAAAGTGGGTGAAGGTATACAGATCAGATCAGCTTTCCTCTCAGTAATGCATAGTTTTTCCATGTCATTGCGCAAGCTCTACATTGCGCCATCACTGATGAGACGTTCTTCCTGGGTTTCTGGTTCCCGTCCTCTACTCCCTAACACTTGTAAATCATGTCCTGGAGCAAACGGTGCCCCCCGAGCTCTCAAATTGCTGATTGTGTCTGCCTATAGTGATTAGCATCCAGAAGGCATGCCTACTGTTTAAGTGAAAATTAAGCAATGGGGTGAATTCCTTTCTGGAGCTGAAGGGTGACAACACTATTATCTCAAGGGTTCCACCAATCTCTACACAGCCAGTTGTTGAATGCTCTTCTTCCTTTTTCGACAGATCATCACCTTGTTCTTGGCCATAAACAATCGTATAAGTCATGCATTCCATGTTGTATAAAAAAGAGAATCAGAGCATAATCTCTCTCTGTACCAAAAACCAGTTTTAGTACCAAATTCTATTACCCTAGCTATCATCTTCTATTATTAAGGAAATGTGTACTATAAAATACTATTCAATTTCAATGAGCCAACGATTAGAGTGTGAAAATAAAAATTTGTTTTAGAAAATTTTCATTACATATTTTTTCAAAGATGAACTAGCTGTTGTTAAAGTATCTGGAAATCTAATCTTTGGGTGTAAATGGGAAAAAAAACCCAGATACTGTACTATGAAAAGTAAGCATGTGGCCACTGATTATAACCACAGATTGTCTAAGATATCTTTGTTTAAGTCTAGTTATCTTATCTAAACATTCTTTTGCTTATTAATTAATTTTAATTGTAGATAATGTTCATGATCACATGCTTTCAGTAACAGAGAGCTTCAATGACAAACATTAGAAAACTGGTCTACATAGAAGTAAGTGGGAAGTAAGCTGTTCATCCCTCTTGTCGTTTTTAGTTTGGAAACAAATGAATTTCTATTTTAGCAAAGTGAACAGGAACAATTTAATGAAAATTGCCCTGGCCTGGAAAAATGAATATATAATTGTCATAGAGACTAAAATGCATGCTACACACAGATATGTCTAATTTCCTCTAAGAAAAGATAACTGCCAATGTGTAAGAGTCGATGTTTGCATATATTATTTTAAAGTTTTATATTGTTAATCAATGTGATTCCACATATGTGTGTCATCATCATTAACTGGTATTTTCTGAAGTCCCATTTTACCCTTAAAAGCCTCAAGAATGCATTCAATATATCAAACAGGATTAAGCTAAGGATGAATTCCCTTAGTTTTTCATCTCTAATTTATCTGGAGGCTGAATTTCCTACAGAAACAAATTATGTATTTGATAAATGACACTCAAATGAAATATGCCTTCATCATCATTACCTGAGAATTATAGATTTTTGGAGACAAAGAGACTTTAGATATAATCTTGTGCTACCCTTTTGTTTGCAACCAGACAGTTATTAAGTGACTTATTAAGCCCCCCCCCCAAAACTAATTCATGATAAGGCAAGACTTAGCCTTCAGTTTTATAGCAAATATGATGTTTTTTTTAATTTAACTAAGACACCATTTCAAGGTAGTAAGCATAATCTGATTGTAATCAAGTAAGTACTCCTAGTTTCACCACTATATATAACCAGAAATGAAGAAGAAAAGTTTTAGTATCTTGCCTAACATTATGTAACTGATAACACATTAAATGGGTTGGATTCCAGGACTGATATCTACAGACTTTCTGCTATAAACCATGCTGCATGACTGCATGCACTTTATAAATACACAGCTTTCTTCTTGTGGGCAATGCCAAGAGTTAACTCATAAAGCACCAGTTTCATCTTAGATGAATTTCCAATCTAAGGTATTTAATAGTAACTTAATTAAAGATAACTAAAACAACTGGTAAACTCATCTTTCATGGACTTTCTTGGGAGCTTCAAAACCATAATTCCCAGCAGTACTCTACAAAAAGGCCTAGGGATATCACTGTAAATTCACACTCATTCATTCCTTCACGTGCCCATTTCTTCAACAGATATTTACTGACTGACCAATCAAGCTCTGCTCTAAAGAATTCAACAGAAGTCTGTGCTTTTGTAGAGCTGAGTTCTTGTGGCAGGAATAACCAATAAATAAAATGTTTAATAAAAGTAACATTTGTAGTATGTTATAAGGTGAGAAGTACTGTAAAGAACCACACAGTAAAGTACAGAAAAGGGGAAGACCTATAGAATCAAATTTTTTAAAAAATGAAACAAAAATCAGACCAGTGCGTTCGTCAATTCTAACTCATAATGACCTATATAGGACAGAGCAGAACTGCCTGCCTCTTTGAGTTTTCAAAGCTATAAACCTTTATGAGAACAGACAGCCCCATCTTTCTCCTGTGGGTTGCATTGTAAGTTCACACGGCTGACCTGTGATTAGCAGCCCAATGCGTACTTCATTACATTGCCAAGATTTCGCCACCCACAGCCAGGTAAGAGGTATCTGGAGTTTGGTAAAAGGATGTTAGTATTATGTAAACCACTTAAGTTCCCTGAGAAAATTTATTTGAAAGGCAGATTTTTCTAAAGAAAATGGTTTAGCCACGAAGTTATCTGGAAGAAAGATGTTTCATGCAGATGCCACCAAAAGTGGTCATCCCTGAGGTTTTCGAGAATGATCAAGAAAAGAGAGAAGAGAGAAGGGAGAGAGAATCCAAGAGATAACTGGGTGACCAATCCAGGAGGCCCTGGAGGTCTTTGCAAAGATTCTGGCTTTGATCTTAAGTACCATGGCAGCAGGGGGAAGGTGAATCAAAGAGTGATATGATTTTACTTACCTTTGGGAAATTTTATTCATGCCTCCATATCACCCCTACGCCTGCCCATAACCATAGCAGAGGATCGCTTACAAAATGGGACCATGGTCTTAGGAATTTGGAGTCCAGAACCATAATCTAGCATATATGAAATCATGACTAAAAGGGTCATATTAATTGATCATAATTTAACAGCTACCTGGCCAAACAACTGGAAGAGATCCACATTCATGCCCACTCTAAAGGAAGTTAATCCAACAGAATGTGGAAATTATAAAAAATTATTAATATTTTTGCAAGTAAAAATGTAAATAAAACTGAGCATCACTTGTATGGAGTATAAAACTAATACGACCCATTTTTTCATCAGCTTGCAAAAGAATGCTGTAAAAACGGAAAGATTTCCCATGAGCACAGAACCTAAATTAAGAAGTTCTTAAACATCTTCTAAATTTAAATTTTATCAAGTGACTTCTCTATTTGCTTTAGTACAGCATTCTCAACATACTTTGTGTCCACCAATAGTAAGCATGTCATTTATCTAATCCAATCAACGTAGACAATTTCTGAACTATCCTTTATTTACATTAGTTGTCTGTAGCCCTTTGTGCCAGGAAATCAAATATTGACACGGTTTTTGCAAATTCAAGGAGACAGATGCATTTGAAGAGGTGACAAACATATCTCTACAGTCATAATTTATTTCCATGGTTAAGTAGAATTCATCAAAGCTGGATTATAAATCGGAAAGCAAATATTATTATTTATATTGAAGACCAGAAAGATCAAAATGGGTGCTTAAGCAAATGTGGTGAAGAAAGCTGATGGTGTCCAGCTATGAAAAGATGGTGTCTAGGGTCTTAAAGAGTTATAATTAAACAAGCTGCCATCTAGCAGGGAAGCAAAAAAGCCCACATGGAAGAAGAACACCAGTCTGTGTGATCATGAAGTTTCAGCAGGAATAGGTATCAGGAGTTCAAAAACAAGCAATTGAATTGATGAGAAGGAGCATGGACAAAGTGGAGACTCCAAACCCACCCATAAGATAATTGGGCAGTCCCTCACAGAAGGGCCACATGGAAGGGATGATAAACTAGGGTGCAGTATAGCACTGACGAAACACATTAACTGTCCTCTAGTTCTTTAACTTTTCCTCCCCTTACTATTATGGTCTTTGTTTTACCTCATTAATCTTGTTAGACCTGCATATGTTCACTTGTATAATTAAGCTCATTCGATGCATGAAGGCCAAGATAGATAAACCCTTCAGAAAGAATAACAGGAGTATTGATTCCCTGAGGATATGGGACAAGAGGCAGGGGGGAAGAGGCAGCTGATACTGCATAGCCCCACTCAAGGGGAAGGAATCACCGAACTCTAGGTGAATGGGTATATTGGATGGGGTAAGATACAAAAAACAAACAATAATAAAAAATTATGTTATAGAATAAGAATGATAAGGGTTACTGGGGGTGGGGTGAGGGAGGGAGGGGATCAAGGGGAGCTGATATCAAAGAGTTTAGGAAGAAAGAAAACATTTTGAAGCTAATTGTGGTTTCAATTGTAGAAAGATACTTCGTTTAATTGAATTACAGAATGTTGTGAGATCTGTAAGAGCTTCCAATAACATGGGTAATAAAAAAAGAAATAAAATAAAAAGGAAACTCGCATAGTTTTAGACCTAACAACAACAGCAACACAAAAATGTTTGCCCTTGAATCACTTCCTGCACGTGGAGAGTGCGATGGTGCTCCGTGGCGTTTGCAATGGCTGTTACATGTGAGAAACCGATGGCTAAACCTTCCTTTCCAAGGCCTTGTGGGGACTTAGAGTTGCCTACCTTTCGTTTTATAGCTGAGGACCTAAACTTTTGTGTCATCTACGGATCCTTTATGCCTACTGAGGGTCTATAAATGTTTGCTAATCAACATAAAAATAGATCATAAAAATCCTTACAATTAATATTAAAACCTGAGGGCAGGAATTGCTCTATTTCTTAGTTTTTCATTTTCTTAGCCATTACAAACTGGGCAGTGTTTCTGATATCTCCCCGCCTCTCACGACGACATACCAGCCCAGGCTTGACTTTGGCATGGGCGCGGATTCACAGCTTCCAAAAGCCACTAGGGAGCTTCGTAGACTTTCCCATTTTATGTGATACTCTTAAATATAGATTTCAGTAGATCTAGTCTTTAAATTCTTTGTTAAAGAAAGAACACACAATATTCCTCTGGTTCTTTGAGGTTTCCTGCCCCTCCCCCCCCCCCATCATGACCCCAGTCCTACCTGTTAGCTCTAGCTAGGCCACTGGTACAGATAAGAGATCACGACACACAGACTCCAGCTCAGTTAAACCCCTCAGGAAGAGCAATGGGAGTGGAGGTACCAAGAGGGGAGGGGGATGTTGGGGGGAAGGGGAGGAAGGGGAGCCAACTGCAGTGATCTGTGCATTCCTGATGAACACAGAAATGGGGGTAAAGAGAGACAGTGGTTGGTGTAAGATATGAAAATAATTACTTATCAAGGATTCATGAGGTTGGGATGGTGGGTGGGTGAAGGAGGGTAAAAAGAGGAGCTGATACCACGGGCACAAATAGAAAGTAAATGTTTAGAAAATGATGATGTCAACATATGTACAAATATACTTGATAAAAATTGATGTATGGGTTGTTATAAGAGCTGTAAGTCCCCAATAAAATGGTCTAAAAAAAAAAAAGAAATCATGCAATGATCAATTCTTTATTGACAGGAGTAAACAATTTTCTAAATTATACACTATGTAAATGTCTTGAAACCAAATGAGTGTTCCTATTAAATGGGTCTATTTAACACTGGACAGGGCATATTCTTGATTCTATAATTGGCTGCCACCTGGTACTTCCTGTTTGCCTGAGATTTAGGCTGGAATTCGTTATGACTGTAGCCCCTGGAACCTGAAAGGTTTTGTTTTTTTTCCCCCTTAATTCAATAATTAGGGTAACATTTGCATATGAGCACAGGCTCATAAACCATATTAAGATTCTAGAATTTACTGAAATAGAAAATAGTACTGAAGTTTCACTGGCCAATCTATTCCAAAGCAGCTGAGTGAGAAATAGTTTATATCCAAGACTGTGATTTAAAGACAAGAGAAGTCTTATATAACACTCAATTCTTGGGGCAAAATTCCCCTTTTCTTAGTGACCATGAGGCAGTTTGGGAAATAACTAATAAGAATAAAAGTTTATAGTTATGAATCAGAAAACATTAAAATACAGCTACTCCATTAAATATGTATGAGAAGAAATTATCAAAAAATGTGTCCACCTCCCTTCTGTCAGTATAGAGCCAGTGGTCCTCAACCTTCCTAATGCCACAGACCTTTAATACAGTTCCTCATGTGGTGGTGACCCCCCCAACCATAAATGTGTTTTGTTGCTACTTCATAACTGTCATTTTGCTACTGTTATGAATTGGGGGACCCCAGTGAAAGGGTCGATCAACCCCCAAAGGGGTCGCGACCCGCAGGTTGAGAACCATTGGTCTAGAGTATCGGAAGACTAGGTAGCGGGATGAAGGAAGTCTGCTAGTGCCCACACCAGGAAGTCAACAGCAGGCACGCGCTGCTTGTCCTTAATTCACCAGTTGTTTGTTGATGTGCCTCTTTGCTTCTCATTGAACAAATTATGTCCCTTGACATCTTAATCTGAAGAATGTTTTAGAAGTAAATAGTAACCGCCAGTGCATTCTGTTCATGGTTGAACACAAAACAGAGCAACTCAGTTGCCATTAAGCTCACTTTGAGTCAGGGCAGTCCCATGTGCATCAGAGTAGAATGATGCTGCACGGGGTTTTCACTGACTGATTCTTGCTGGAACATCACCAGGTCTTTCTTCCGAGGTGCCTCAGGGGAGCCTCGTTTTGCTATTGTTTGATTAGTCACTGAGTAAACTACCATTGGTACCAGGGATGTTCTAGTAATGACATGTAAATTGAAAGTTTACTTGTACCCACTGATCCAACTGATAGAATGATCCACACATTGTCGGTTATGACAACAAAAAGAACATAATAAAATAATGAAATAAAATATTGGTATTAATATTACAAGGGAGGAGAACGGATGTAGCACCCACAGTCTTCTGTTGTTAAATTCACTGTAATGGCACAATCTTGAAGATTTAAATAAGATGCCACTTAGAGACTTTCTCTGCTCACAGACAGCATTTTGAAGAAGCCATATGTGTCCATTAAAGAATGCATATCTCTAGTTTTTCAAGTGGTGCCAAAGGTGTTAAGAAAGAAGAATATTAAATTGCAACAGGCTCTTCTCTAAATTTCTTGGAACAGCTGAACTAAAGCCACTAAGCCAAGCAGAATCTTCCTTAGAAGAATGCAGATCAAATGGCAGGCTCAAGTCTAATCAGTATTATTAAATGTGATATTTGGATCTGAAATAAAATGCCAAGAGACTAGCATGAAATTATTCCTGCTGCTAACTCACTTTTGCAGTTCTTCTTAAATCAGGATTGTATTTAGAAATGAGCATGTAAGAACCATCATGATTGGTGACATGGGATGAGGAGACAAGTGATCACAAAGCGATGCCTCATTCCTGGCCTGCCTGAGTGTTGATAACTTGGATGAAAGTATTTTCTGTGGCGGTGTGTGGTACAGAAGCTTGTGCTTAGATGAGGACACAAAGAACGTGGAGAAAGGAGATGGAGCCTCATAGGAATGCAAACCACAATCCTCGTTTGTACAATCGTCTCCTATGTGAAGGCACCTTCCTAATTTAAAGAACAGCTCAAATATCACTTTGATCTAGAGTGTAGATTCTAAACCAACAGAAATTCTACATAAGCCAGATATTGAATTAAATATTACACACTTGGGACATGCTATCAGGAAAGACCAGTTTCTCGAGAAGGACTTCGTGTTCGGGAAAAGGGTGGGAGAGAGACAAAGAAGCCCCTCAACAAGAGTGTGCGACTGTAACTCTTTATGGGAGTAGAAAGCCTCTTCTTTCTCCCAGGGAGCAGCTGGTGGCTTTGAACTGCTGACCTGTGGTTAGCAGCCCAACCCGTAATTCACTACGCCATGAGGGCTTGTTGGGAGAAATTAATAAGGAATAATTAAAGGATCTTAATAATGTGTAAGAGTAAACCAAATGGATTGAACGGAGTAGCTATATGCTCTTTAACATGTCGAGCTCCTAAATTCTTGGATTAAACTATGGCTTGGTCAGGTGTCATTAGTCCTCAAATGGACATGTTTGCCCGAATACACTTTTCCTAGGTCTTTGGCAGCATATTTGCCCAATGCAATGCTTTCTTCACCTCCTGACTGCTGTGTCAACAGGCATCGTGCATCCACGTAAAATGCAATCCTTGACAACTTCAATCTATTCCCCACCCATCATGATGTTTTTGTTGGCTCCGTTGTAAGGATTCCTGTTTCCTTTATGTCCAGGTGAACTCCACTGGAAGGCTACCGTCTTCATCTGTAAGGGCTTCTTGTTTGTTTTCAGCTAGCATGGCTGTGTCATCTGCATATCACAGGTTAATAATGAGCCTTCCTTCAATGCCCAGTCTGAGTTCTTCTTCCTTTAAACCATTTTCCCAGATTACGTTCTCAGCCTACATGCAGACTGTGTGATGATGGTGACAGAATACAACTCTGATGCACACCTTTAAAAAACTTTTAAGCCCCTCAATATGCCATTGCAGCTTTTTCGTGAGCACAATTTATTGTTTTGTAATTCCCAGCCTTCACAATAATATAGAATGCATTATGATCCACACCACGGAAATGCGTTTGCATTCTCAAAAAAACACAGGCCGAGATGGTTTGGGTATTCCTATAGCAAGGGAAATATTCACGCTTTGACTTGTAGAGGGCCAAGCCATTTGTGATATTTTCCCCTTCTCTAGCTTAAGTAGGCTAGTAATTACTACAGGCAAAGCATCAATTGCATAATTGCATTCAAGTAGGACATCAAAACATTTATCCTGAGAAAATCAGAAAAGGAGTAATTAGTATTATCAGAAGTGAATTGTTCCTGTAGAACATGGCTGGGGTGGCAATTACGGCTTACCTATGATAACAGCTCTTACAGTCGTGTGAATTCCCAGGCAGTCCTCCCAGAGGCCCCTAGTCACTGAGTTCATCTAAAACCAGGCCTCACCTCTAGAAAGCAGAAACAAAGCTTCCAAGCTCCTCAGGTAACACATTAGAGATATATCCATTATACAGCCATCTCTTTCCCATTGTTGATTTAGAATTGTTAATTTAAAAGAAAGAACAAGCAAATGTAAGTCATAACATGAACATGATCTTTCCATATCCAGTATCTCAGTAGTGCGGTGGTTATGGGCTGGGCTGCTGATGGCAAGGTAGCAGCTCCGGGGGAGGGGGAGGGAGGAGGGAGGGAAGGTGGCACTCTTTGCTCTGGTAAAAGAGTTAGTCTGCGAAACTCACAGCAGCAGTTTTCTATCCAGACCTGTAGGGTCGCTCTGAGTGGGCAGTGAGTCACTTTAGTTTTCTCGATTGCTGAGAACAGGCATGAAAGGTAAGAAGGTTAGCTAGCCCTCGTTTTAAATATTACTGTGCTAGCAAAACTTTTTAGAAGGAACCTGCTTCTTTCCCATATGGCAAAGTGAAATGAAGGGTCAGTCTAAGCAGCAATCTGCTTTAAAATTTAAAACCGCGCCAATCTCTGGACTTATAAGAAATGACCCATACTTAATAAACAGTAGGACAGCCTTATGCCAACACTAGGTATTGAATAATACTCATTTTTAAAGATCTACCGCATGCTTTTTTTCCCCAGAAATTAAGTTGTACGGGGTATGTTTTAAGCTTTCTAAAATAATTCACAAAAGAATCAAATGGCACACAAAGCAGATGTCTTCTCCATATGTACAATTTATAATTAGATTGATGGATAATTTTTAAAAAGGCTATCAAGAAGAAAAGAGTGTTAAATGGGCAGCCAGAAAAGTTCCAAACGTGAAATAAAGCAAAGGAAAAGGGCCTGTCACTCAGGTGAACAGTTACTAAGAGAGGTATCAAGATTCCCACATGCACAGCATGGTGCACGACAGGGAAACATGTAATAAGCATTTTCACGGCCAGGTTTTACTAAGAGTTTAAATGAGTAGGTGCTAAACAACACTCTGCTCATTAGTATCTTTCTCTTATGTCAAACACGCATATATGAGGAGGGGGAAATGCTATCCCTTGAAACACAACCCAAAGAAAAATATTTAATAAGCCTAATATATTCTAAGTAAATGATACTGTTTCTAGGGTAATTAGCATCCTGGAACATCTGTTATCTCAGTAGGGAAAACAAAATCTAATTTTAATTCCTGATATTCTAAGGCATTTATAGACCTGCAAATGACACCCTCATGCCGTGGAGAAGAGACATGCAGCTCCAGGTAATTGCAACTGAAAAGCTAAATGGAGCTTGGAGAGGCAGCCTTGGCTCGGACACTTCTCTTAGACAGTGATTCACTATGAAGTGCTGCAGATTCAGCAGCTGGCCTCCATACTAGGGAGCAGAGCATTGTCTCCATTCATCCCCACTGTATATAATGAGTGGTATAAAAGATTTAAACTACAGAGATATTTCCTTCAATATTTATGTTAACCACGTTTGCTAACCCACTTGATTTCTTTTATTATGTCTGCTTCAGTTAGATGTTGTTCTGAGGCCATGAACCAACAGAATTTAAGAAAATACTCCTTCCCTGTGTCCCAGGAATCTCTTTATTCTTTACCCATAAAAGAATGACAGCAAATAGTCCCAATTCCCCAGCTCTGTGACATATCATTTAGGACAAGAAAAATCATCTCTAAAAAAGGTCAGGGTTTAATTGTGACAGAAGCAGCTTGTCATATCCCAAGATACAGATTCTCATTCTTTATCCCAGTAATGTAGGCAACTGTGTATGTGGATGGATGGCTCAATATCAGAGAACAGATGGTGAGAAAACAAAAATAGATAAATCTTGAGCTGATAAAAGCTTAGAAAAAGTAGTAGAAATGAAGACAAAATTAGATCAGAAAAAAAATACTAGACACAGGTGCACTAAAATAATAAAATGAAGAATTAGGGGAGAAAAGAAAAACAGAAGTAAAGTGGATCATAAAATGATGTCTATTAAAATCAAGCAAAACAACACAGAGATTATTAATATACAAATTCAAGAAAATTTCCCCAGAAATTAAAGAATAATTGAATACACAATTTCAAAAGAAAAAATATAATATCAATACCACTTAATATGGAGATATACCACATTTATTTTATAGTATTTGTTAAATAAAAGTGATTATTTGGAAAAGTTAGACAATAAGCCTTTTGGTTTTTTTCAGTAGACAAAATCATCCTGGCTTCAGTTTTCTCCATCACAGTAGTCAGCATGAGATGATAGCTATGGACTAAATTATGCCCCTTCCCCGAAATATGCATTGTAAATCCAAACCCCTAGGCCTGTAGTTTTAATCTCACTTGGAAATGGGTGTAACTGGGCCAATAGATAATATCATGATAATAGAGAACATATGAGCATTATCAATCATTTCATTTTACATGGATCCACGATCAACACGTATGAAAACAGCATATAAATAATGCAGTATATTTTCTCAGACAAATCTACTACAAATACTTCTTTGAAGTGTTAAAGACCAATGGTGTTGCTTTGAGGACTAAGGCGTGCCTGGCCCCACATTACGGTATTTTTAATTGCTTCTTGTACATGGGAGTGCTGGGCAGTGAATAAGCAAGACTGAAGAACTGAGGCACTTGAGGTATGGTGCTGCCGGAAGAAGATTGGATAATCTGTGGCCTGTCAGACAAACAAACACACATTCTCTTGAAAGACTTGTAAGCACAGTGCATCTTAATGTGAGGAGGGGGATATTCAGTCTCTTCAACTTTTGGACGTATCATCAAGAGAATTCAGTCCCTGGGAAAGGACATCATGCTTAGTAGAGTAAAAGGTCGCTGCAAAAGGAGACCCTTAAACAGGGGGTTGAGACAAGGCCACCGAAATGGGCTCAAGTGCATCGAAGATTGGGAGGGTGGGACGTGGGTCACTATGAGGAGGAATTGACTCAGGAGCACTGAACAGCAAAAAGAACAAAGCTTCTGCTCCATCGATGCATATTTTTAAAGAAGCAAGGGGTACAAATGTTGTGATGAGGTTGAACAACGTTAAATAGGAAAGAACGGAAACACTATAAAAATTATTACCAATAAACTTTGAGTCAACTTAATGAAAGCATATGTGGGAATTGGAGTAGTAAAACTTATTATAAACATTATATATTCTGAGATGGTAATCATATAAAATCCTGGGGAAAGAAGGTTGGAAAAATTAAAATATTGTTACTTTTCTCTTACAGCTAATTAAAATTAATGTTAATTTAACTCTGGTTAGTTTATTAGTTATAGTTTATTTAACAATATTCATGTATACATTAAGAAGTTCAACATTATCGATCAGAAGGGGGTGCAGAAAGGAGAGTGAGAAAAATATACTAGCATAGAACGACTTATTCTAGAGACATACTTTGGACATGTTATCAAAAACACCATTCCTTGGAGAAGGACTCCGTTCATGGTAAAGTGAAGGGGAAGCACACATGAGGAAGCCCCTGGATGAGAGGAATTGACACAGTGGAGGCAACAATGGGCTGAGGCCTAGCACTCGTAAGGATGACGTAGGACCAAGCAGTGTTTCATTTTGAAGTGCAGAAGGTCACTGTGATCCAGAACTGATTAGAGTACCTCACAGAAACATATTGGTATACATAAATAAAGAAGTTAGATTTTGTTAAATTTTATAGTTTAAAGATAGTCTTTAGGGAAAAAACAAAACAAAACAAAACCCCACCCCTCCCCCACAAAACATAATTTTAGAAGAAACACACACAAATAAAGAAATCACAAGTTCAAAGAGCTATACATGGAAAGCATATGTTTAGCAAAGCTGATAGTAAAATGTAAAAATGAGGTAGCTTTCAAAGTCATTATATCAGTATGTTACAAGCAGGTTAATACAAATTTAAATATTGAAGAAAATGAGAAATTAAAGGGCAATTATCTTTTAAAACCAAGTGACATTTTAAAAATCACAAAACCTCCATGAAAACCTCATTATATTGCAGAAATGTAGATTCACCATGGACTGTATTTTCTGATCACCAGAGAGTAAAACTGAAAACTGACAAGACAATGAGCAAAGAAAAACTGAAGATGAAAAACAAAGCAGCTTTTCAACATGCAGAGATCAAAGAGAAATCGAAACTTTAAAAATTAGACGATGTGGAAAGATATTACAGGTGGACTCTCAAGTTTTAGAGTTAAAAAATATTATCTAGAGTGCTCGTTAAAGCACAGACCTGTACCTAGAGATTCTGATTCACTGCTTCAAGGAGCACGTGAGGCAATTACTGATGAAGAAACAGGATCACAGCCTTAAGTATGGATCCATAGAAAATCCTCACAACTGGACCAGTAGGTCCTCTCATGATAAACGGAGAACAGATGAAAGGATGTTGTGTTGCTTGAGTCCACAATCAGTGCTCACGGAAACAGCAGGAAGAGAGGAGAGAGCTATTGCACTGGGTAGATCTGCTGCACAAGACCTCTTTCCAGTGTCAGAAATCAGGGATGTTACTTTGAGGATTATGGTGTGCCCAACACCAGCCATGGTACTTTCAGTGGCCTCATATGCATGTGAAAGTTGGACATTGACTAAGGAAGATTGAAGTGTTCGAAATGTGATGCCAGGTGGAAAATATGTAAAGTGCTAAAAGGACAAATCAATCTTTCTTGACAGAAATACAGCCACAGTGCTCCTTAGCGTCAAGGATGGGAGGCTTCATTGTGAACATGTCAGAAGAGACCATTCCCTGGAGAAGACCATCATGCTCAGTAAATTAGGACAGCGGGTGGGTGACTCAGTGGGCGGATGCTGCGGGAGCAGGCAGTGTTTTGTTATGGGCCGGAACCCACCCAATGGCACTTAACAGCAACGTCTGCAATGAAGACATTAGCTGTGGACACTTTTGCTAATGACTCCATCATTGGTTCTCTGTAGTCCAGACTGAACACATTTATTTTTTTGGTAGGGAGGAGCATCTAGAAGGGAGAGGAGAGAGTCCAGTAACCACCCTGAAATGCACAGAACTATCTCTCAAAACAAAGACCTCTCTGGCTCCCCAATCCTGATCTCGTCCAATTTCTATATGTTACTAATTCTGCTGGTTGCCACACTAAACTTTGAGTAATGTTTTTTCTAGAGCAGGGCTAGTTCTGGAAGCACGGGATTGACAGCCAAGCAAAACATTCATGGTTCCAGCTCATCAACCAGTCTACAGGAGAACGACAAGGCAGTTTACTTCCATAAACATGGACAGTCCTTGAGACCATTCTGCTCTGTCCTACCGGGTATTTCTGAGGTGATATGGGCTCCAGGACAATGAGCCTTTCTTTCTAAATCCTAAACCAAAGACCAATCCAAATCCACTGCCATGGAATCCATTCCTACTGAAATCTCTCTTCTACACGATTCCCAAGATTGTAAACCCTTGACAGTAAAAGAGTCTCATCAGGGATACTTAGTCCTGACACAGGGGTCAGTGGCCTTTTTTTGGTAGAAAATCAAATGACAAATATTTGAGCATTATAGATCACTTATATACAATCTCTGTTATGTATCCTTTTTCTATATTTTCTTACTTTTACTTTCAAAATCCTCTAAAATTATAACATCCATTCTCAGCTTATCTCTTACAAAAAACCCTAGAATAAACATTGTATACTCAGTGTATTGGCATATTTATTTTCAATTTTTATTCTAGAAAGTAGAAAAATCAGAATACCTTCCAAAATATATACATTTTGGTAAGTAAACATTCCATTGATAGAAATCTGACACACATACAACAGAGAGAAGCATCTTGTATCTTCATCAAATTAAAATAAAATATTATCTTAAGAAGAAAATGATAACAAAGGGACATGATTTTTAAAAGTTCAGTAATAATAAAGTATGAATTCATTGTACTAAAAATAAAAACTATAAATCGAATTATTACCATCCTTGAGATTAATAAGGCATTTGGTAAAATTCATCTTCCATTCCTCATAAAATAGTGATAATGGAATAGAATGAATATTTCCTTTGTCTAAAAACAGTCTAAAGATTAATGGAAATTTTCAGAGGGCCATTAACATCATAAAAAACATCGTTCAAGGATGTTCATTAGCACTACATTTGTTAAACATATTCTGGCTGTGATGTCCCTATGATTGGAACACACGAAATGAAGTACCATTCTAAAGGCTGTCAAGCAGAAGTACAGTAAAATCTTGCTAAATGAGTACTATACCTATTTCCTGCTCCTTCGGGACATATATAAATAAATGTCCCCATAGGAAAGATTAGGTAACTGAATTCTACAAGAAAAACATGAGCAGGTGTGTTATTTGACTAATTCCAAGTCTGTCAAATAAAACATTCCTGGGGAATCTGATTCTCTCTCCCCGCATCTGCCAGGGCCAAGGGCTACAGAAAATCATGGGCTCAAGTTGAACCCCTACTAACTGCTGCAAAAAGATGTTACTGGACCACAGCCATGTTTACTCATGTATATGTTGTTTATGGCTGAGTCACAGCTACAGTGAGAGGTTAGTAGCTGAGAGACTGTATGGGGTAAAAACACTTGAAATGCTCATTATCTGTCTCTGTAGATAAAAAACGTTTACCAACACGTGTTCTGATGTGATTAAAAGAGGAGAAAAAATCAAATTCCTGAAGTATTATGTGAGCTGAGTCAATCATCTTGTATCAGACTAATATAAAATAAAACATTTATTCATTAATCCACTTAGATTTGAAGTTTATTTCAGCAATTAGATAGGAGGTGACAGATATAATTGATTGCTTATTAAATTCAAGGGAACTAACTAAACATTTGTGAAAAAAGGAGAAGAGAGTATATTAAGTTATCTACAAAATTAACTTAAAAGATCATAAGTAAATGTATGCAGTTTGAAATCATTATTAATTTAAAATAAATATCATTTAATAATATATAATTGTATATGTAGGAAATTATATATCAATATATGAGAGGACTTCAAAAAGTTCATGAATAAAATTTTAATTTCTTATGCATCATAGTATCAGTATAAAATCATCAGAAATGATTTTTAAAAGATTTTCCTGAAAAGTTACAACAAAAATGGTAGATTAGTAGCAAATTTGGAAACAAATATGAAGATAATTTTAATAAACTTTAAAGCATTATAGCTACAAAAAGACATGGGGGTCATATATATTAGTTAGAATATTTATAAGATGCTAGTTTGCAAAAGTTAATCCCCAACTTTAATTCTTTCCTCTAGGAGCATAGTCATGAACTTTTTATTCTTCAAACTAGACAAGATAATTCTATAATTTAGGCAGAAATATCAAGAGGATAATATAAATGGGATATTTAAAATTAAGAAAAAGTAAGGTAGGCTGGAGGACCCAAAGCTCACAAAATACACATACAATGAAGCAGTTCAATATTGCCATCTAAAATCACAACACAATAAATACTTATAGAGTCAATAATTAGACCTAAATTTCCTCTCAGATAAAAAAGTATGGCATGAAAAAATGAAGAAATAAACTATGCTAGAATAGTAGAGTATCCATTTAGGAAGAAAAAGATATATTCATATGTACCTAATCTTATACCAAATAAATTCCAGACAGATAAAAAATGTTACTGTGAAAATATAGGAACTCAAACCCGTTCATTCTAGTTTGTCCCCTTGCTGATAATTTGATTTCCACCCCAGATAAAGCTACCCCTCACTTATGAATATGGTTAGATTCCAAAGACCAGATTGTTACACATACACACAACCACAAATGGCCTTATATATGAAAAGATTGACCATATGAGATCATATAACAGAGGGTGGCTCACCACTACATAACTGCCAAATTTCATCCTACAACACAATGAATACACAGCCCGCTAAGTTGATCTATAGCTCTAACCATCCCAGCCAGCGTTACTCTTACCTTGCTCCTCTGGATTCATTTCCGCCAGATACAGATTCCTAATGTATGAAGCAGTTGGCTAGTAGAAGCTTTCTTATTGTCAGAAATGTGAAATGTAGGATAATGAGATAGTCAACAAAAGGTAAGCAGGTGTACTGAAGCAGATTATACCCACATTTAAATTAGTTGTTAAAATATAGAAGTGATCCAGTATGTCTGAGGTGGAAATGCAAATTCTCACCAGAGAGCAACTGGAATGAACCAGTTTGAAACCCAGGGAAAAAGTACTAGTGGAGACCTTGGAGGAATTCATCATGTCAGTATAAGAAAAAAAATTCCCAAGTTCAATGAAAACTCACAATTCATTTTTTAGAAGATTGATTATTTTAATTACAACTCCCCTACCCTCTTTCGCTTATGCATATACCCATATGATAAGGTAGACAGAGTGAGTATATGTACATATGCTTGAAAATATCACTTGTTCCTCTAAGGCAAAATACTGTATAATAATGAAATATGCAGAGACCTGGAGTTAGAAAATCAAAAGAGAGGAATATATTCATCATTTCTCTGGATGAAGAACTGATGAAAAAGTAAACCCTCAAACTACAGCATTGAAGAATTCTATATATGGGTCAACATTGACCATGTAGAAAACATGCTCACCTCCCTGATATGATCGCTGAAGACAAATGGGTGTATAAGCAAATGTGGTGAAGAAAGCTGATGGTGCCAGGCTATCAAAAGATATAGTGCCTGGGATCTTAAAGGCTTGAAGATAAACAAGTGGCCATCTAGTTCAGAAGCAACAAAGCCCACGTGGAAGAAGCACACCAGCCTGTGTGATCACGAGGTGGCGAAGGGATCGGGTATCAGGCATCATTAGAACAAATAATCATATCATAGTGAATGAGAGAGGGAGTGCTGAGTGGAGAACCAAAGCCCATTTGTAGGCCACTGGATATCATCTTACAGAAGGGTCTCGGGCAGGAGATGAGCCAGTCAGGGTGTGACATAGCAACTGTGAAACATACAACTTTCCTCTATTTCCTAAATGCTTCCTCCTCCCCCACTATCATGATCCCAATTGTACCTTACAAATCATGCTAGACCAGAGGATGTACACTGGTACAGATAGGAACTGGAAACACAGGGAATCTAGGGTGGATCATCCCTTCGGGACCAGTGGTGTGAGTGACAATACTGGGATGGTAGAGGGAAGATGGGTTGGAAGGGGGGAACTGATTACAAGGATCCACATGTGACCTCCTCCCTAGGGGGCAGACAACAGAAAAGTGGGTGAAAGGACACGTTGGACAGGGCAAGATATGACAAAGCAATAATTTATAAATTATCAAGGGTGCATGAGGGAAGGAGGAGTGGGGAGGAAGGGGAAGAATGAGGAGCTGGTGCCAGGGGCTTAAGTGGAGAGCATATGTTTTGGGAATGATGAGGGCAAAGAATGTACAAATGTGCTTTACACAATTGATGTATGTATGGATTGTGATAAAAGTTGTATGAGCCCCTAATAAAACAGAAAAAAACCATCAAGAGAAGATTGGAAGGATTCAGTGTCATTGTGCACAATTTCAACCATTGCTGGAGGTAACAGATGATCAGTCAGGGACAGCGCTGAAAACAAGAAGTCTAAGCCACACAGAAAGGACTGTGGAGCAATGAGACCACAGGAATCGACAAGACACCAACTGAGATGATGTTTAAACAAATTAATTGATGCTGGAAACACTTCCTATGCCAAGAAATTTAAAAGAAAAGTCCTTGGCTAGTCATTTGAGAGAGATATATCATTTTATAATTTGTTCAATCTGACAGAATGTACAAATTATGAAATGATATCATGCATATCACATGAAAATAAACTTCAAAGATAAGTAACATCAGTACATCCACGGGAAACTTCCAAAAGGTTAAGCCAGATTCAGAAGAGAACTTGGAACAAGCGATCTCATTGCTGGTTTCAGATGGATACTTATCCAAAACCCTAGAATGCCAGAATGATGCCTATCCATGTTTTATTGATTATTCAAAGTATTAGACTATATGGCTCCTAAAATTTAAAGATATCATGGTGAAGAATTGGAATTCCAGAACACTAAATTGTGCTCATGCTGAGCCTGTACAGAGACCAAGTGACAATCTCTCAAATAGAACCAGGTGACACTGAACTGCTGAAAAGCAGATGACTTGAGCATCAGGGTGTATTCTTACACTATATTCAATCTGTATGATGAGCAAATAATTCAATAAACTGGACTATATGCAGAAGAACAAATAACAATATTAGAATACTAAGTAGCAAACTGCAACAGCCAGATGGTGTTGTCTTGCTTGCTTAAAGCAAAGGGTACTTTAAGTACTTAACTCATGAAGCTCAAAGACCTCAATATGGGGCACGCTTCAGCATGGAGAAAACAACATTCCTCACGACTGAGCCAATAAGCAGCATCATGATTGACACAGGAAGGGGTCAACCTTGTCCAGACTTTCATTGGTATGGCAACCACAGTCAACATCCATGGAAGCACCAATCAAGAACATAAATGATGTCTTGCACGGGGCAAGCCTACTGCAAAGTCCTAGATAACATGTTTAAACACAAAGTTGTCACTTTGAGGACTGATGTGCACCTGACCTCAAGCCATGGTATGTTTAATCATCTCATTTGTATGCAAAAATTAAACAATGAATAAGGAAGACTGAGGAATTGAAACACAGGAACTTTAATTTTGGTAAAGAATATTGAATGTGACATGGACTGCTAAAAGAATTAATAAATTTCTCTTAAAGGATTGACAGCCAAAATCTTCCCTAGCATTAGGGATTACAAGAAACCTCATCTTAGATACTTTCGGACTTGTTATCAGAAAGCGCCAGCCTCTGGAGGAGGACGTGACGCTTGAGAAAGTAAAGAGTCAGTGGAAACGAGGAATCCCTCCATGAGATAGAGTGACATCACGGACATGGTAATGGCTCACGTGGAGCAGTGGTTTTGAGGACGGCCCGACCTGAGCGCTTGTTCCTTCTGTTGGACAGAGGATCACTGGGGGTCTAAACCCACGGATGACATCAGACTACAGCATTGGATATGAAATGTTGAAAATATTAAAAAGTAAGATTTGTGCTAATATAAGACTAGAAACAAACTAAATGTCCAACTAGAGAGGACTGGCTAAATACATTAGAATATATGTACACGATGGAATACCATGTAGCAGTTATAAAAGTGAGGAACAAAGAAAACATCCTCCAAACTCATAGGACAGAGTAGACCTGCCCCACTGGGTTTCTGAGACTACATCTTGACCAAAATAGAAAGTCTGTGGTTAACGATCTAATGCTGAACTCTTGCCACCAAGGCTTCTTGTGTATACACAAGTAGGCGTCAAAATCCTTGTGGAAGAATCCTATGTCTTTTTATTGTTCCACAAAAATTTTGAAATCCCTTTGTGTAACATGTACACATACAAATGCACATATACATGCATATATACTTTTATAATATAAGTCAAGATTATACATATATAAATGTGAGGCACATTCTTAGATTTTTATAGAGAACAAAATCAAGGTGTATAATAAGGCTTATATTTTATTTCATCTACAAACAAAGAGGAAATATATATTTATGTTATATCTGGAAGGTACATAAGAACTTAACAACAAGGCTAGTTATTAAAGAGGATAAATGGGTATCTAGGAACTGTATAGCAAAGGCAAGTGCTCTTTGGAACTTTTTAGATTTTAATTACAAAGCATTATTTGTATACATTTATATATGATTAATAATATGAATATACATATTTAATACATATGCTTGGGGAATGCTATGCTATCTTACAACTCATTAGTTATGAAATGCACCAAATATACTCTGAGACAAATAAACACTGCAAAAGCCTTTGCAAAATGGAAAATATGAGATAAACTACAAAAATTATCAGAGTACTAGTATCTTCTGGAATTTCTATAGGTATGGTTTTTTTCCTAAAACTTAAGTTTTTCTTGAATTATGACCAATGACTAATTAGAGATAATTATGTTTGGAGACTCCAAACATTGCTGCTGTCAGTTGCTGTAGATTTGCCTCTAACTCATAAAGACCCCTGAGTGCACAAAAGAATCCCCCCCGCCCCCAAGAGGGTTTCAAGGCTGTGACCTTCCCACCTGACCCGCCTTCCAAAGTGCTCTCAGTGTGTTCGAACTGCCAAACGTATGATTATTGGTCGAGTGCTTATTCGTCTTCACCACCCCACAGAATCCTTCAAATACAAAGAATGCCCAAAATGTTAGAAACAAGTTAATCATATCAAGAAAGAATCATAGACTTCTAAAATTAATCTTTTCTTTCAAAAGGTGTATATTCCAAAAAGAAAATCTCTTTGTTTTTTAAAATCAGTAAAATAAGAGTCCACAAATTATTTTCAAGACGGAGTCTCAGCTTTGTTTCACTGCCTGACAGTCATTCTGATCACATATTACCTACTAGGATATTCTGGGAAAGTTGTTGCTAAGATAACTTTAAATTCTTTATTTTAAATATACCTCTAAGCTGCTGGATTCCTATAACTTGGGGCCTTTCGTTTTCATGCAAGAAAATGAGACAAAATACTCAATGATGCAGAAAGACATCTCCTCCTATGAAGGCTCATGGCTATTAAAACTCTTGAGTTCTCAAGGAGTCTGACGTGCTTTAAGGCATGTAATTAAAATATGCGTCCTTTCAGCACCTGAGAACTGTAAGTACACTGACAAACTTGACTTTGTCTAAAATCAGCCAAAGATGCTATGTTGGAACGCATAGAGAAAATTATTTTTCCAAGATAAATACTGGTAATATAACAATATTTTAGTGACATATTTTTTGCTGAGTTCACCTTCCATGTTTCCATGAGCTGAAAACACTTATTGACTAATAAAATAGCCTATTAAAAATGAGGCCCTTTATGACTTAGGAGGTTATGACACTCAGAATTTCTACCAACCAGAACGTTTTCTGTTCCACAGCCAGGCAAGCACTTTCTCACCTTGGGACCATTTCCTTTACTATTTCTTTTTCCTGGAATTAAATCAATGGCAGACACAAAGGTGCCCCTTGAGGGGTAATGCCCAGTTAGTGGATGGTGGGGGTGGCCTGAGCACTTCTTAGTCAGCTCCGTGAGGTCAGTATACAGTTTTCCGTCTCTAACTGCAGAGGTGCCCTGAGTTTCCCTGCAAGTCTGAGCAGCAGAAGTGGACCAGATTCAGTGTCACCACTGTGTTGGAGGAATAGCAAGATTCCCAAGAGGAATCTCGTGATATACTGAAATCTCTTATTTTCCTGACATTATCAGTGGAAAAGAAAGGAAGCCCTTTCAATGACCAGCCTTACATGCCTTCATAGCATTAACTGACTTACACTTCTAGTCTGGTGGTTATTTTTTTATGATCTATCCACCACTAGAATATAAACTCTACAGTAAGAAGAATTTGATAGTGGTTTCTAATTTTATCTTCAGGGCTAAGGAAACTTCTTGCATATATTAGGTACAAAATACCTTTTTAAAAAAGTCAATAACTAGCTTTTTAATCAGCAGCTCAGGCTCATAGCTAGATTGAATTGCGTTCCTATTACATACATCGCCATCAGAGTCCGTGCTAACTGGGAGGCTGGCAGTTGGAACCCACCAGTTGCTCATGAGGAGAAAGCTGTGGTGGTCAGGTTCAGGTAAGATTTATAGCCTTGACACTTGTCCTCTGTCCTACAGGGTTGCATGAGCCAGAATTGACGAGGCAGCAGTGGGTTTTGTTTAGGCTTATGTTAGAGTCATGTTTTGTGGGGGAGAAGTTATATTATTTATAAAAGCACAACAAACATATTTAACTTTGTGCCTATTGAATAGATAGCCAATAGTTATTTATTGAATGTATAATGGATGGAAGGATGAATGAACTTTTGTATATCAAAATGATTTATTTCCCATTAAGCCTAAATACATTATCAACTTCTTTTCCTATAGAATTCTCTTGAATTATAGAAGATATTTTTAACATTGTCTATAGAAGAATTGCTTTTAAATGCACAATGAATATCTCACTATTTCTGCACTACAATATTTCTTTAATAATAATAATAATAATGTCTAAGATTTTAATTCAGTAGTTTGGGCAACCAGAGAACTAGATGGATGAAGAGGCAGATGATAGACAGCTGATGATAATGATGATGATGATGATGATAAATAGATTATAGATAGATGATAGATAAATAGATAGATAAAGGAGAAACAGAGAGGGAAAGAAGGATGGAAGAAAGGGCGAATGAACAAAGGAAGGAACAGAGAGACAGTATGTAGCCCAAAGGTAGCATTTCCATCAAAATAGCAAAGATTATATTTTAGCCTCTCTTGCCAGACTCAAGCATCACCAGCTACCATTTGTAATAGCTTAGCACAAGGAGTAAAAGAGAAATTATGTAGCACCACAAAAGAAAATATGGAGAAAACAGGTTATCTGAGAGAAAGACCCATTTTGCTCTGTCAATACATCTAATTGACAGCAGATTATTCTTGATCTTCTTGGAGTTGTATTAGGGTTGGGGGAAGACTTTTATTTGATACGGAGATGTTAACAGATATTTTCACAGTAAATTAAAATCTAAATAGAGTGTCTCAATAGATTTTAATATTGAGCCTACAAAGACCACGAATCCAGATTTTAAAATCACTGCAAGTTTTCATTGACACTCTTGACCTCCATGTCCTAATGTCTAAAGGCCTCCTGGAGACGGTGTATCAGCCCTGGCATGGCTCATATTTAGTAAGTGTTCTTCCAGGTGGACTTCAGGGCTTAGGCAAAAATAGCCTTCTGCATAAGCACCCTACCAAGACCACCAATAAAATTCCCAACTATTTTAGGGTCTTAAAAAAACAACACCTGGCTCCACTACTAAAGAGAAACTTACTTTTTCTTCTCAGAATCAACACCTTGGAATCTTGGAATAAAGTGGGAATATGTGGGTAAAGCTGGCCTGCGAACTACCACCGCTCAGACTGAAAGCACTGACATAGTTTTCATAAAGTTAAAACAAAAAGTCCCCACAAAGTTTCATTCAGTTATGGCCACGACATATCCGTACCTGAAAAGTCCTGCTTGCTACACTCGGAGAAAAGGGGCTCATACAACTCTTATAACAGTCCATACATATACATCATCATTCTCCCTCACAGCAGCTAGTGGTTTTGAACTGCTACGGAAGAGCACGCCCATTTGTAACAACCAAGTAAAGGTTACATTTTTTCCTATGGGTTATCTTGAGGAATAAAAATTTGTAATTTGATAAAAAGCATCCTTACCAGAAACACAGTTACACTATATTTTTCTGGTTTCTTGAGATAGGAATGTGACATCATATCAAATTACATTTCAATAAAAACCATGCTGTGATAGGGAAAGAGGGAATCTATTAATAAATAACTGCAACTCTTAGATATCCTAATATTAAAATTTTAATGGAAATATTATTTTTAATTTCCTAATATACAATGTTACAAAAAGAAGTTAATGTGACATTTAAGTGCTTTTCAGGCACTGAAAACCCACTGTGGGCCACTATAGAAAGGACAACAATGGGCTGTGTATTTGGAGGCTGGGCTCAGAACCAGTCCATGGGCACACTGGCTCCTGGGTGACCCAGAGTAAATCACCCGGGGAAAAATGCAAAGTAATTTTGGTGAAATACTATATAGGTACTTTAGGGTTCATCAGAACAAAAATGGTTAACATTTGGGTTGGGCTGGATTATCTATAGAAACAAACTGGTCACATTCATGGACAGAAATAAATTTATATCAAGAAGCAACTTAATACCAAGAAGCTTCCCCAGCCCAGTCCAACTCAAGTTCATAGGTCCTATGCTACCCTGCACCCTCTTCAGACTTCTGTAGCTGCGGGCCAATGATGAAGTGAGAACCAGGGAGATTACAGCCTGGTGTGTGCAAACTCATGTGGATCCAAAGTCAATAGACACCTGGTAGACTGCAGACAGTTCTCAGCTTAGCGCAGCCCATGTGGTAAGACAGAAGGCCAGCAAAACCAGGGAAAGCCTCAGTGAGGAGATGGATTGATACAATAGCTGGCAAATGAGTTCCAATATACCAGGGATCATGAAGACACTGACAGACTGATTCTATTACTTATAAAGTTATTATAAGATGATGCCAACCCAAGGATAATTTAAAAATACAACAAAAATGCTCGTCTCTTTGATATCTCAGGCAACAAAATAGGTCTGCCATTGAAAATTATATTGATGAATGAAAGACAAATAGACTTTTTCCTAAACTTTTCCTACCTTCTCCTCTTTCCCCCACCCCATCTGCCAACAGAGGAAAGTAAAAGGAAATAGAGGAAAGAACTAGGAAGCAAAGGCATTTATAAAGGTCTAAAGACAGGCATGTATATACATAAATATATTTATAGATGATGATGGGAAAATAGATCTAGGTGCATATATATATATAGGTTTAGTATTAAGGAAGCAAATGGACACTGGGTCTCCACTCAAGTACTTCCTCAATGCAAGAATACTTTGTTCTATTAAATTGGCATTCCATGATGCTCATCTTCTTGACACTGTCGCTGAAGACAAATGTGTGCATAAGCAAACATGGTGAAGAAAGCTGTTGCTGAAAGATATAGCATCTGGGGTCTTAAAGGCTTAAAGATAATCAAGCAGCCATCTAGCTGAGAAGAAATAAAGCCCACATGGAAGAAGCACACCAGCCTGTGTGATCATGAGGTGTTGAAGGTATCAGGAATCAAAGAACAAAAAATCACATCACTGTGAATGAGGGACAGTGCAGAGTGGGGACCCAAACCCATGTGTAGACAACTGCCACATCCCTTACAGAAGGGTCACAGAGAGGAGACAAGCCAGTCAGGGTGCAGTGTAGCAATGAGGAAACATAAAACTCCCCTCCCCCTACTATCATGATCCCAATTCTCCCTTACAAATCTGGCTAGACCAGAGGATGTACATTGGTACAGAAAGGAAGAGGAAACACAGGGAATCCAGGAGAGATGATCCCTTCAGGAACAGTGCTGAGAGTGGTGATACTGGGAGGGTGGAGGGGAGGTAGGGTAGAAAGGGGGAACTGAGTAAAATAATCTACATATAACCTCCTCCCTGGAGGATGGACAACAGAAAAGTGGGTGAAGGGAGACGTCAGACAGTGTAAGACATGACAAAAAAATAATAATTTATAAATTATCAAGGGTTCATGAGAAAGGGGTTGGCAGGAAGGGAGGGAAAAAATGAGGAGCTAATATAAAGGGCTCAAGTAGAAAGCAAATGTTTTGAGAATGATGATGGCAACAAATGTACAAATGTGCTTAATACAATGGATGGATGGATGGATGAATAGATTGTGACAAGAGTTGTATGAACCCCCAATGAAATGATTAAAAAAGATTTTAGATTTTTCTTTCTTGGATTTTATCTTCCACAAGTCTAGTCCATCAGAGAATATTTCAAGGTAACATGCATTGACTTATCTCATTCTTTTACAGCTGGTATTTTACTGTATAAAAACAATGTATAAGACACTCAACTCACAATTTCTAGAATTTAGGTTAAAATTGTATGATTTTGTGTGCACTCCTATGCCTCCTCATGCAATAACCATCTCAATAGTGAACTATGTGTGTGTGATCATATGTGTGTGAATATATATTTCAAAATGTCATCTATCGATTTCATATATATTGTTGATAATGTAACGAAAAGGCACAGCTACTAGGAATTCAAACATGCATGGGTTTATTTCAAATCAACCAAGTTTGAACATGTCTCTACAATAAATAAAAGCCTGCAGGCAAGGTATCTCAATGAAATATTTGACTTAGCCCTATGAGGGTGCACCATTTTTTAAAGAAGGATATAGAAAAATGATTTTGTGCTATAGAAAAGTAATTTTGAGGTCAAAACTGATATCAAATATGTAACAATCCTCACATGGGTAACTGCTCCAATTAATGACGCTTTGCAAGAATGCTTTCCACGTAAAACAGAAGATTGTAGATGGAGCAAGCATTTTGAAGAAGGTTCGGAAGACCTCAAAGATTAATTCAAAGAAGAGAGTATAGCTTAGAAGTTTGTGGAGATGGTTTTTCAGGGATTTCCAAGGGGTAATCTTTTTTTTTTTTTAACAATTTATTGGGGCTGATATAATTCTTTTCACAGTTCATACATATACATACTTCAATTGTATAAAGCACATCTGTACAGTCTTTGCCCTAATCATTTTTTTTCTCTTTTCTTCTTTTACATTTTATTAGGGACTCAAACAACTCTTACCACAATCCATACATATACATACATCAATTGTATAAAGCACATCCATACATTCCCTGCCCCAATCATTCTCAAGGCATTTGCTCTCCACTTAAGCCCCTTGCATCAGGTCCTCTTTTTTTTTTCTCCCCCTCCGTCCCCTTTCCCCCCTCCCTCATATGCCCTTGGTAATTTATACCTCGTTATTTTGTCATATCTTGCCCTATCCGGGGTCTCCCTTCCCCCCTTCTCTGCTGTCCCTCTCCCAGGGAAGAGGTCACATGTGGCTCCTTGTAATCAGTTCCCCCTTTCCAACCCACTCACCCTCCACTCTCCCAGCATCGTCCCTCACGCCCTTGGTCCTGAAGGTATCATCCACCCTGGATTCCCTGTACCTCCAGCCCTCATATGTACCAGTGTACAGCCTCTGTCCTATCCAGCCCTGCAAGGTAGAATTCGGATCATGGTAGTTGGTAATCTTGATTGACGTTCTTGAGGGGCACGGGATGATCACAGGGGCTTCTTAGGAAGATGTTTTAAGGACGTTGAAAGCTAGAAAAAGGCAAGGAAACTTTCACTGGGCATCCTTTTTGCTCATCACAGCAAGGTGCCTGCACTGTCCCCAAGGGTGGCTCAGGTTGCCCCACAACAAGGGGAGGGGGAACCACAAAATCCACCCAGCAGCCCTGGCCCTGCCCTTCCAGCTTCTTTTTGTTCCTCAAACGCAAAGCACACTTAAAAGGAACATGATTTGAGTCCTTCAGAGATTTCCAAACCTGATCTGAAAAGACACCTGCAGAATTCTGTAGGGAAGAGTTAGAGACACGGAGACACTACCTTCTCAGGGTACAGACATGGATAGAGAACATGTGAAGAAACAACAGTCTCACATTTTGATGTTTCTATTCACTAAATATCTCTATGGTTTTACAGCAACATTTTTTGACTTCTCTCTGTGTGTGAAAATATATGCATGTAGTTTTCAAAACATGGTAAGACCTTTTTTAATATCTTGATTATCTTTATTCCCAGTATCTCTGTCATGCTCTCAAAAGTCACTGCAATTTTAATACTGATATTGAAATTTTATATTCAATGGTTATCACAATAGCTCATCTTAAAGGTCAATACCATTCATGCCACCTGAATTTGCATCCTCTTTCTTAAACAAAATTTAGTTATTTACTTGTTATTGTTTGTAATCTGTAGTGACTTTATGGGATTGAGCAGACACCTACCGTGTTTTCTAGGCTGTAATCTGTATTTTAGCAGATCAACATGTCTTTTTCCCACAGAGTTGCAGGTGGGTTTGAACCACCAATCTTCAGGATAGCAGCCGATCACTTAACCATTATACTATCAGGACTCATTAACTTTTGGCTTGTCTTCTGTATCAGAACTTCATAAATATTTTCCATTTGTGATTCCTTTTTGCCCAAGAAATCTGCAACACGGGTCAAGCACTGCCGGAAGCCCCTCAGGTGCATTATGCTCTTGATCTTGAATTAATTGGGGGGTGTGGTGCATCTGCACAACTTTTACTGTTGCCAAATTTTCCGTGAGTCCAATGTTCATTTAGGGTGATGATCCACTGTTTAAAAAGCTTTGTCCCAGAGTATGTACAATTTGTACTATTCTTTAAATCAATCCTAGCTCCTCCACATGAGCAAATAACTATTTAATGGTCTTTT
This sequence comes from Tenrec ecaudatus, assembly GCF_050624435.1. Lineage (NCBI taxonomy): Eukaryota > Metazoa > Chordata > Mammalia > Afrosoricida > Tenrecidae > Tenrec > Tenrec ecaudatus. The sequence continues at coordinate 137,457,170 of NC_134532.1, forward strand.
GATTTCCTGTTTACAGGGTCTATCATAGCTCACTGGAATGATCAATCAGTTTTTTCCTATCAAAGTTCTTCCGCGGCCTGTCCATAGATTGTGTGAGCGGCATAATTGAAGTGAACTCCCTCTTGGAAACGACTCATCTCTTCCAGTAATTCCTTTATGAGAACTCGCACATGGGTTCTGTCTTTCTCTTCGTTGCGTGATCACTCTCAGTCTCATTCCCTTGCTCGCTCCAAATGAGGACAGGCCTGTTATAGAGAGCAGCTCCCTTCTTGGTGAGCAAATGAGGGTCTCCAGTATCCATATGTGGATATTAATATTTTATTTAATAAAATTAATTAATATTTTTCCATTTGATTATTTAGAAAGTTACAGTAACCAGTTGGCTTCACTGGTGCCATTTAGATCCAACCTTATCAATGACAGCAAATATGGTCAATCATTAAAAATTCCATTGTTTAATAACTTCCTTTAGGATGAAGATCTTAGAACAAATATTCATAAAAACAAACATAAAACTAATGAATGTGGAGTTCACACTGCCTCTTGTGTAGGAAATAACTTTGCTGCCTGTATGGAAGATATAGGAGTTCTTCTAAGTTCAAACCCTGACCCCTGTTTCTGCTGACCACTGAATATGTACAATAGATTAATTCTCACCACTCTAAAAGTATCCTTGCCCCTATTTTTAAAGAAGAGAACTCTGAGATCAGAGAAGTTATTTAGGGGCCAACAGTTTTACAGCTAGGAAGTACTCCTGGTAAAATGCCATCTCCCTAATTTCCATCATTTGACTTCTGAGAAGGAAGACATTCTATGTGACTGAAGACTGATTTCTGCTTTCTTTCTGGGAGTCTGCTCTGTGAACCAAGATGGCAGGGCTCCTTCTTTAGCGCTTAGCTCAGGTTCATCAACTGAATCGGGTTATATTATTTGTCATTGACATTCTTTGAGGAGATGTGTGGTATGCTTCAAATCATAAAAATAAGAAAATGAAACCTAGTCTTTTTATTTTGACTGTAATCTAGTCCCATTGTTTCTTTCCTGCCTACATTTTCTTTTGACCCAAATAATGATGCCTACCTTCTATATTCCTGAAAGAACAGAAGTACGGATAAACTAGTTATTTTGATAACATATAAGACATACTTAGTACTATGCTTTATTTAAAATGTCATGAATATGTATGTGTATATACACCCACACACAAAGTGATGTGGTTTTTGAAGGAAAAGCTAGAAGTTATGAAATTAGTTCTTGACTTTACTGTTTAATAAGCAAATTAATGAACTCTTCTGTGTCTTAGATTATTCATTTTTATAAAATGAAAATGAAATATATCTCACTGGGAAGAAATGAAGATATGAGAATTATCATGTATGTAGAGCATGGCACAAAGGATGCAATCAGCAACACTAAGCTGTCCTCTTTCATCTATAGGAGTTTATAATATTATTATTCTTAATTCCTTCTCCTCCCTACTTCCACCCTCGGCCATGAGATTTTTCACTCTACTTCATGCCTTACGCTTTGACTTTCGGCTTTACCAATGAGATGCTAGTAACTTGGCATAGACAGAGGTTTGACATGTGCTTGCCATTACTAGGATTTCTCTCTTGGAATTCTGTAACCATTATGAAAAAAAATAGGGCCCAATTATACCTAGGGAAGTGAAACACATGTGGAGCAAATGTGGATTCATCTTGCAATTTATAATCAAGACTAGCATAAAGCAGCCAACCGCTATCTGACATGTAAGTATAAAAGCAAGAATGGTCGAAGTTGTTACAGCCAATGGGCTTTGTGGTAGATCATGGTAATACATATGCAATAATAGTAATAGATGGCTAAACGTAAGTTACTTTCCAGTTGGCTCCAACTTAATGGTGACTGTAATCTGAAGTCAACTTGATAAAAGAATAAAGGGGTGGAATGTAGCCTGTTAATCAGATCACAGCCTAATGATCCCTCCCTGTGGCCGTGGCCTTCTCATAGGGAATCTGGGAACTTATTCTCTCTTGATTCTGTCATCAGAGGGGTGGGTCTCTCTATCTTTCTCTCTCTGCTTCACGTCTGTGGAAAAGCCACATGGAAACAGGCTGATGGCTGTCAGGGCCCTGGAGATGCATCCACTGCCATTGGATCCACAGGACTTTCCACCCACCGACCTGTGATCTTCCTGCATTCGGCATCATTGCATGTGCTGTGTGAGTTTGAAGAGGAATTCATGGGCTAATATTGTACTTACGAGCTAATATTGAACTTGATCTGGACTGGGCTGGGATGTTTTATTGATGCATATTACTTCTTGATATAAAGTTCTCTATTACACATATATGGGTGTCTCTGGATTTGTTTCTCTAGTCAACCCAGTCTAACCCAGTGACTTTGTGACTAACAGGGAAAAGTTGCCTGATTCTGCCTCATCTCCACGTTCTTAGTGTGCCTTACTTCACTATTGCTGCTGTCATGCCATTCTCACTCACTGAGGAGTCTCTAGGTTACACTGAGGCTCTAATTTAAATATGATGTATTGATTTTGGGATCAAGTGAGTGTTGAGTGACTAGGAACCATATGAACTCAACTCCTATTGCCACTAAGTCAAATTGTGACTCCTAGAAACCCTATAAGACAAGATGGAACTGTTATTGCTGTTGTTGTTAAGTGCTACCCGGTTGGTTCTCATGCATACCGGCACTTTGTACAAGAGAAGAAACATCACCCACTTCTGCACCTTCCTCACCACTGAGCGAATGTTTGAGCCTATTCTTTCAGCCACGGTGTCAATTTATCTTGTCAGCTGTCTTCCTCTTATTCACTCTCCTCCACTTTACCAATCATAATGTCCTTGGCTAGAGACTGGTCTTTCCATAAAACATATTCAGAGCAGATTTCCAAGACTATAAATCTTCATTAGGGGAACAGACTGCCCAGGTTTCTCTTAAGGGGCAGCTTGTGAATTCAGGCCTCTGATATTTGGTTAGCAGCCCAGAGTTTAACCTGCTACATGCCAATGCTTTTAAGGGAATTTATAGGAGGTTAGAAATATGGGGTGTGTTCTATGTAGTGGTGAAATCTTCCATGACAACATGGAATGACATGTGTAGAAAAGATTGAAATTGTCAAAGAATTCATTTTATTTAAATCTACAATCAAGGCTCACAGAAGCGACAGTCAAAAAGTTAAATGAAGTATTGAATTGGCAAATCTGCTGCAAAAGGTCTATTTAAAGTAACAAAGAACAAAGCTGTTACTTTGAGGACTGACATGTGCCTGACCCAAGTCATGAGACATTCAACCTCTTCATAGGCATTTGAAAGCTGGACACTACAGAAGGATGACAGGCAGAGAATTTATAGCTTTTTTGAAATATGGAACGTATCCTGAACTTCCAGAAGAAAATATAAATTTTTCTTAGATGTACAGCCAGATTATGCCTTGGAAGCAAGGAGAGTGTGGCACCATCAGGGAGAAAGGTCCCCGAAGAAGGACATCAAGCGTGGTCAAGGAGAGTCAGCAAAAAAGAAGGCCTCAAGGACAAAAATTGGCACAGTGCTGCAACAATAGGCCCGACCATAACAATTGTGAGACGGCACAAGACCGGGCAGTGTCCCGTTCTGTTGGACATGAGTTCACCTGGTTAGAGCCAGCTCAACGGTATCTAACAATGACAATCGAATATTTAATAAGCAGTCTCTTGATACTCAGAGAAGATATACCTGAAAAGCTTATGAATTTAAGCAAGGAGGTGTCTAGCTAAAATACTAGCAGAATAAGCAAGCTTCGGATAGGTGCATTTGCTAAAGTGAGCTATCTATTAGCAAAGAACTGACTGGTTTAGAAACAGAATTATGAGGACTTACCTATGAAGCAGCAATCGTGATATCAAATGATATATTTCATTGAGCAAATACATTATAAATGACCTCTTTACAAATTTTTAGAGAAGCAATTCTTTTTTTTCCTGACTAAAGTACATCTGGCATAATCAAGGATCTTTTCCAATTGCTTCATAAAAGAGTAAATCAAAACAGTTACTTCTAGCTCCAGTTCATATATGCATAGGTTTAGTCTAAACAAAATGTATTTAAACATCTCTCTGTGATCACAGATGTCTACAGACAAAGTCTCTCAGTAATAGACTTGGATCAAGTCAATGCCAACTTCTAGCTACCCTATAGGGTTCCTTAAAAAAAGCGGATGCCATAAACACTGTGTGAGTGTCCGCGAGTTCAAAGAACTGCAATTTCCATCTGTTTTTAAGCAAGACCAAGCTAGTGAAGATGATTTGATAGAATAAGTTGAAACTGATGACAGTTCTTGGATTTAATCACTATTTACTCAGAGAACAAGGTCCAATAAAAGTAACGGTTTCCTAGGAGATCTGCTGGGCCAATAAACTTATGTCAGAGAAGTCAGTCCAGAAGGTTCTAGTGACTGGGTTTCGTGATTGCAAAGGGATAAATTTGAGTGATTTTCTAGAAGGACAGGATTGGGTCACACTAATTTGGGTTAGGCACATTGTCTGCGTGAGTCAGAACTGACAACAACTAACAACGTTCCGAAGAAGTCAGAAGTGCCGGGCCTCTCAGAACTAGAGAATAATTTGTTTTCTTATTTCTAACCTCCTCCGTCAGTAAAAGAACATCAAATTAAAGTCAACTGGGGGACACAAATCAAATAATGCATATCAGAGTGCATCAAAATGTTCATGAATAAATGGAATTAAAAGATAAGGGAATCTTACCATGAACTTTTGGAAGCTCTATCATATATCTAGATATCTATTTAAATGCCTAACATTAAGGAAGCATCAATAAACTTAACATTCCTGCTTATATTGAGACTTGCTTCATACAATGGCACATTATATAGTTTATAAAATTAATAGAAAAGATTATAACTGTATTAACATATTCAAAAAGATATAGAGACTGTGATAAACACTCTTAACTTTTGCAAACATAAACTATAATGTATGTTCCTATGTATTTACATGTAGGCATAAATGTACAAAAGTATTCATGGAAATTATAAAGACCAAGTTCAAGATAATAGTTCATTGTCATATAAAAAGAAAATTATAGAATTAGCTGAGTCCTTAGGACAGTTTCTTTACAAAAATGCTGTCTGGAAAATTATGTTATCTCTGTTAAATGTTGCTAGTGGGTACATTGGTATCGATTAAATGGTTTATTTTAGTGTTGTTTAAATATTCATAATTAAAGCTAATAATTATATTAAATGGAGAAGAAAAAGAGCACATTTTCTTCTGTATGAGACTTCAGATGAATTCTTCACAGGCACAACCAATAACACTAATTATCCCTTTTACTATTTAGACTTTCAACTTTCTTTATCTACTTGTCTTAACATTTATTGTCACTTTCTGAAAAGAGGCTCTGGAGTGAGTTGATGTATTTTGCCTCCTGTGTGTGAACATGTGTCTCTGGGTGCAGTGACATGGTGCCTTTGACCCACAGCTGTGCTCGACTAGCCACCAAAGAAGAAACAGAGCTCTCATCATTGGCTCCAGCTATTTTTCCAAAGGTCCCTTGCCAATGACGGCAATCAATTACCACTTTCTCACTGATGCTCTGGTGGAACCGGGAAAGGTCAAGTAAAGGAGCACACTTAAATATCTGGATGAAGACAAAGCTAACAGGCATGCCAAGCAGAGTCAGGAAAAGATTGAATGGCTTTTGTGCTCACAGTGTTCCTGCATATTCCATCGAGTTTCAACAAGTAAGCAAGGTAAGCCTGGGCTTACTGTGTTTACTGACTAATGTGTAGTGACAGCCTCTCTTGTGTTCAGCTGCAGATTAGGAAGTAAGCACAAGTAAGCCCATTACTTTGGTTATTGGACAATCCGTTCCTCTCAGGAATTATACATCTGAAGAAGGTTTGAATCTGTCCGGAGGTGCTGTGGGCTTGGGAGAGGTACAGATGCCAGTCAGACCTACAAGCAGAACCTTTCATGTAGTGGGTAAAAGTGTGACATTGCTCGGTAAATTTAATCAATAGCACAAATAAGCCCATGCTTGCCTCAATTATTACCTAGCTGGTCACTTATTCTCATTCACTTTTAGAGCCATTGAGTCCATGCCGACCATAGCGAGGCTACAGTGTAGAACAGAGCTGCCCCGTGGGGTCCGCAAGCACAGTTCTTCACGGGAACAGGAGCACCTGGTAGTTTGGAACCACAGACACTGTTGGTAGCAGCGCCAGCAGGACGCCTAACCGAGCACTCTCAAATTACATATTTTCATCTCTAGAGGAACTGGCTGTCCACTCTGAGACTAGTATTCATTGTCAAGCATACATTTTTGGGTTTTCTGGAAGCCTCTGGGGTCAGAACTGTTTTCTCAGAGAAGTGCATTGTGAGGAGAAGGGGCCAGTGTTGTGAAAGGCAGTCGTTAGGCCCACCAGTAAACAGCTCAGATGAGGAGTTATGCTGCTATGTAGTGGTGAACAGAATTTCCTTGTACATAATTATCAAATCAGGAAGAACTACACACAATTTCAAGAACCTCGAACAATAAGGCATTACCTAAAGCTGTCATTTCCCTCTGATTGGTGAGATGCACACTTGATTACTACATAAACAGCGCCCATACAGTGGAGTCCAGTTCACAGTGACTCCATGTGCTCTGTAGGGTTTTCAATGGCCGACTCTTCAATAGTACCTCACCAAGCTTTCTTTTTATGTTTTTCCCAACAGATTCATTGGCACATATTATACCATTGAATAATTTAATTATTTAATCATATAGATTATTACATACTGTGAGCTTTCAGAAGAACAAACAAATCGACTTTGGAAGAAGCACAGCCAGAATAGTATTTGGTGAGAGGTCCTCTCACCTCATCACGTGATAGAAGTCCCTGGAGAAAGACATCATGTTTGGTAAAAAGAGAGTTCCCCAAAGAGGAAGGCCCTAAACAAGGTACGCAGACACAGTGTCAGTGCGGTGCACTCAAGGGAGTTATTTCATGTGGCTCTTCCAGGCCACGTCTCTGTAACTTCCACCAAACAACTGCTTTCCTGAGGGTTGTGGGTAAGAGAAGGTGGGGGATACACTGATGGGATGCAGTAATGAATGATTGCTAACAGGAGTCATTGTGACTGTCATCCGCCTGGGTATAAAATTAGGCATCTCAGAAGCAAGAATAGGAGCGCTCACTACTAGTGAAAGAGAAGAGGCAGGCAGGAATGGGGCATATCTGTTGAACCTCAAAACCCCGGCATATTGCTCCTCTTTGATCTAGCAGAGTGCTTGGTCATCAGAGGAGTGCAGAGGATCAACCACAGGAGACCCAGGAGACAAACACGATACAAAGCACTGGACAAGCAACGCTGGTGCAGCGGAGCAGGAGGCTAGCTTGTGGAGTGGGTGCCTCTGGACACTTAATTGGAGATGCTGCATCTGCTAATCCACAAAACTTGGGCTCAGGGCCTCCAGTTTGAGGTTTATAATAGAGTAGTGTGCCCTTTGAGTATTGACTGGCAGCCTTAAAATTACTTTATAGCAATGCTGAAGCAGAGCAGAGCCGGCCAAGAGACTAATTGACAGGCCTGCCTGCATGTACAGCACTGACTATCTTGATTGGACAACTGTATTCCGATTTATAACCTAATAATTTCCCCAGAAATCCCATAATAAACAGTGTCCATGATTTCTGTGTTGCCATTGCAATGAATTATAGAACCTGTCAGAAAAGTAGGGAATGCTATTAGAGACGGAGCAATAAAAGTAGACAATAGGGTGACCCAAAGAGCAGACTGCAACAATAGGGCAAAACACAACAATAATTGGTAAAGGAACAGACTGTGCTTTGCTCGGTTTTACATATGATCTCTATGATTAGCAACTAACTCTAAAGCATCGAATAACTATAATGCTATTTGTCCAACTTAAAAATAAATGGGCTCATATATATTATCGCTCCCAAAAAATATGCGAGTCTCTTTTATTTGAAACTGTACTGCTCCAGTTCTTACACGGACAAGACCATATTGAGATGCAACACGTTCCCTAACAAGATATATTATGAAAGTCTACTTGAAGAGATCTGTTGAAAGTGTGAAAAACAAAGATGTCACTGTGATGACTACCTAGAGTGTGTCAGACCAAGCCATGATCTTTTCAATCATATCCTATTTATGTGACAGTTGGCCAAGGAACATGGAAGACCAAAGAGGAATTGCTACTCTTGAACTGTGGTGTTAATGACAAATAGGGACTATAATGTGATCTCCTGGTGGTCCAGTAGGTAAATATAGAGATTCTAACTAAAAGGCTAATGGTCCAAAGCTACCAGCTATTCTGTTCCACAAGAGAAAGATGAGACTGTTTGCTTCCCAAAATATTTAGTCTCAAAAGCCCTCTGTGGCAGTTACAGGGATCGTATCCTACAGCTCACATGTTCATAATAAAAGAAAGAAGATATTACAGAGACGAGGCCATGTGCATTTATGTGTATTTGAGTAAAGCCTATGCTCCGTACAATCATGTACACTGAAAGTGAGAAAGACTTGACTTACTGGCTGAGGAAGATCAAGGATTGCACTCTTCAAGATGGATTACAACTTAATATAAAGAAACCAAAAGTTCTCACAGCTGGGCCAATAGGGCACATCATGATAAACAGAGAAACGATTGAAGTTGACAAGGCTTTGGTCTTGCTTGCATCCACAACCGATGCTCATGGAAGCAGTCAGAATGGCCCTTAGAAGTGAGGATAGCAAGGCATTGTCTCATGTACTCTGGAAAAGCTATCAGTAGAGACCAGTCTCTGGAAAAGGATTTCATGCTTGGTAAAGTAGAGGGACATTAAAAAAAAAGGAAAAAGATGAAGATCCTTGACAAAATGGATTGATGCCGTGGTTGCAGTGATGGGTTGATGCCGTAGTTGCAGTGATGGGTTGATGCCATGGTTGCAGTGATGGGTTGACGCTGTGGTTGCAGTGATGGGTTGACGCCGTGGTTGCAGTGATGGGTTGACGCCATGGTTGCAGTGATGGGTTGACGCTGTGGTTGCAGTGATGGGTTCAAACGCAGCAATGGTGCGAGGGTGCAGGACTGGGCGGTGTGCCTGGCTGTTGCACATCGGGTTGCTATGAGTCAGAACCCACTGGCTGGTACCTCACAGCACACATGAACAGCCATATTCCATTAGAACAGGTCAAAAAGAGAGGATGGCCACTATGGAAACGCATCGGCTTGTTGCTGTAACTATTACGTTCGTCTCTGCTACTGTTATTAATAAGCATGGGCGACATTAAGTAATCAATACTCACACAATTCCATATTAACATGCCTTACTTCTCTCCTTTTTTCTGAAATACAATTCTAACTTTTTGTGCCTACACGAAAACAAAACACTTTCCTTCATTCATGCGAAATTCTACCATGAAATCTAGGGGAAAGGAAAGAAAAACAGCTTCAAACAGGAGAGTTCTTTGAAGGGTTGAAAGCAAGTTTTAATTTTGTTCTTAGTCTCCTCCTACCTCTAGCACATTTATAGCTTCCTTTTAAGAAGTGCAGAGCCACGGACAGTAAGAGGCACACCTGTGTAAACAGTCAGGCCCCGATGTGGGGATTGGTCTACAGCCGGCAGCAGACATTATGCACGTCCTATTCCATCTCACTCCTGCCCCATCAGCCCCTGAGGGAAAGTTCAAGGCCTGGGGACTAGGGTCTAAACCTTGGGCAACTTGGCCCAGTGTGGCTATGGCTTGAATACCTGGGCTGAATGAGGAAATAGCACCACGAAGGCATGGCATTTTCACAAGCGTGTCCTTCCTTCTTTGTCATTTATCATTCATGTAGAGCATCTGTTCGTATAGGTGAATATTAAACAGAGAAAATACTTGCAGGCAAAAAAATCTCTGAGATTCAAATGATCCAATTTGGTAACCGCATTCGGATAGGGGTAGAGAGAGGGGGTTTTCGTGTATGGTTTTGTTTGTTTTTTAAGTGATCTTTGGTGACCTGATACCAGGGAACGCTTACATTGCACATTTGTTTATTTGTCTCTGTGCTTATTTGTTTGGACGGAAAAGGCCTTTGATGAGGCTGTCAGCCTCTCTGCGGGCCATGTTGTAGTCTGTATGTCACAGTCTCCATTAGGCCGGCTGACATCTCACCCCTTCTGTTTATAACCCCCACTCCACCTGCCCCATAGTTGCGAGCAGACTTCAGCTCCTCCCCTCCTCTACCAAAGCAACCTCAGCGGAGTCTCAGTCAAAACCCCTGTCTACGTTTGCATAATCGTACACGATGCACTTCAAGTAACCCCTTGAAAGAATGTATGACTATAGCCTTCTGCATGTGAATTTCAGGAGTCCCTGATGGCACACAGGGCTAAGCACTTGACCGCCAGCTGAAAGACTGGATGCTCTGACTTGCCCAGACTCACTTTGGACCATAGGCCTGGTGATGTTGCCGACAGAGCACACTCTGAAAAACCTACGAGTCCATTTGACTGCACACCCGGCCCACAAGGGTCTGACTGACACATAGAAACTCACCCAAAACACACACAAAGCTAAACTCACTACCATTGAGTGACTCGTGCTCATGGAACAGAGTAAAGCTGTCCGTGCGGGTTTCTGAGACTGTAACTCTTCATAAGAACAGAAAGCCCCATCTTTGTCCTGAGAAAAAGGCTGGCGGTTTTGAACTGCTGGGTCAGCTAATTCAAATAAACTATGATGTTTGAAAGAATTCACCACAAAGCCCAAGGACACTGGTTGCATACCCACCCCCATCCAACCAATTTTGAGGAGAATTTATTTTTATTGTTTATTAAACTTAGTTCATATTCATTGCAGAAATTTAGAAATGCCCTCAAAAGTGCACAAACATATTTTAATTTCTCTGTACTTTATTTCACTGCTCATAAAAAACCGATAACACACGCGTCTGCGTTCATTTTCACCACACTCCCTCTTCCACGTTACTTGAAGCAGCTGAATGATCATTCTTTCAATAAGCAGCACCGTGTTCATAGATACGACTTCTAACAAAGTGCTGATATAAAAAAGTAACAAAATATCATATAAATAAATACTTGTAAATTGCTCTGATTAGTTCCAGAGTCCCACCTTCTGGGGGTTCTCAGTCAAATAGTAGAGGTAATTTTAAGGCTTTTAAACATGCTGTAGAGTTTCAATCTAGAAAAGTTGTATAAAATTCACCATAGAAATAGATTTTCCAGATTTTTGTCAATAAATTATGAGTAAATTATTTTCCAGTATGATAGGCAAAAAACCTCATTTCCTATAACTTTATTTTATGGCAAAATATGGGTTTATTTAAAAAAACATGGAAAATGCTTTGATAATGATGATGGCAACATATGCACAAATGTGATTGATACAATTGGTACACGGATTGTTTTAAGAGCTGTAAGAGCCTTCAATGAAATGATTTTAAAAATATAAGAAAAGAAATAAAAGAAAATCCCTTGTATCCTAACACACATGAGTGAGCACTGTTCGCACTTAGCCATGGATCCTTTCAGCTTTTTTTCATATATTTAAATGCCCACAGCCATATACCAACTTTTCTGAAGGGGGAGATGTGTGTGTGTGTGTGTGTGTGTGTATTCACTTCAAATAACCCAAGAAAAATAAATAACAAAACAAATGCTGTTACATGCATATTGAACATAATGAAAATAGATGATAAATTATCATAATCTTAATTATTATCTTCAAGAACATGGTAATGTCTGATTGAGTGGCATGACACATAGACAGCATTAATTTGTACCAAATCTGCTTTTGCTGACTATGTAGATGAATTTCAATTATGTCATTTCAAATTCATTTAATATTAATGAATCGACTCGCCATATATTTATTGACAAGTAATTATTTAGAGATTGACTCCTCTTGACACTATTTCAAATGGTAAGACTCAGTTTTCCTCAAACTACTGGACAACTACAAATGTCTACGTCAGGCAGGATAAACAAGAGGCCAAGGGCACACAGCTCTTTTCAACATGCAGAAGGGAACAGCTTTCTAGTCACCCATTCAAAGCCTCTCATTGAAGCCAATGAGTCATCGAAGCCCTTACTGGAACACAGGAAATCTCAAGTGCCAGTCCAGTTGTGATGTCACCGGCGTTCGTCGCCTAGGACAACATCTTGTTCTCCAGACTATTGCTAACTGAACATGGTAGTGACTGACCTGCCATCAAGGATTTGCAAAGATGAACAACACATTTTAGCAGTCCTGCAAATGCCGGAAAAGGGGATGACTCTTCTTAGTTCACAGTGTATTCCTCAGAAGCTACATAGGCAAATAGATGAAGGGAAGCCACTGTCACTTATGAATGCTCAGACACAAAGATGAAAATTATTTTGAGACTTTACTCATCCAGACAGCATAGCCCTTCATTGTTTAGTAATTTGCATAATTACTTTTACAAACCCAAAACGAATCTTCCTCCGACAATGTGCCTTTGTCTAGAGCGTCATGCACTGGCCCTCTGTGCACTGCTGATACCACTGTCTATTTTACCTCAGGCTCTGTGGATTTTCATTCTCAGAATAATAGCCAGACAATCGACCCTTTTCACCTCAACTGTCATCTCTTTGATATAAACCACCTGCCAGGCCTCTCAAATCGTCCCAGCTTCCTTGTGGGTGTTGTTGCTAGATGCCATCAAGTGGGTTTTGACCCATACTGACCCCATGCATAGTAGAACTCAACGTGGCCTGGCTCCATGCCCTCCTCGTAATTGTTCGTAGGTCCAAGCCCATTGTAGCAGCCCCTGGGTAAATCCGTCGCATCGAGGGCTTCCTGCTTTCTTGCTGCCCATCTACTTCACCAAGCTTGATGTCCTCTAGGCACTGTTCTCTCTTGAAAACATGTCCAAAGGATGTGAGACAAATTCTCCCCATCTTTTCCACCCAGGAGAAGTCTTGATGTACTTCTTCCAAGACAGACTTGCTTGTTCTGTTACTGGCACATGGTACTTGCCGTGTTCTCCACCAGCATCAAAACCCAAATACAATGTGAAATTTTTCTAGTTCTTTTTTCAATTCTTTTTCACTCTTCCTCATTCCATGTCCAACTTCCATATGCATATGAAACAATTGAAAATACCATGACTTGGGTCAGGTGTACTTTATAACTAATTTATAAATTATCAAGGGGACATGGGGCAGAGAGGTGGGGATGGAGGGAAAAAATGAGGAGCTCAAATATAAAGAAAGTGTTTTGAAAATGATGATGACAACATATGTACAGATGTGTCTGACACAATGGATGAAAGTATGGATTTTGATAAGATCTGTAATTGCCCCCAAATTGTAATTTTAAAAAAAAGTAAATTCCCTGTTTCCAACACTCTAAAGAGGTCTTGTACAGCAGATGTTCCCAGTGTCATTTGATCTTTTGACCGCTGATTCCTTGAGCACTGATTGTGGATCCAAGCAACATAGACTCCTTGACGACTTCAATCTTTTCTCCGTTTGTCATGATGTTGCCTATTGGCTCAGCCCTGAGGATTTTGATCTTCTGTACATGAAGTTGTAATCTGTACTGAAGCCTGAAAGACTTGCACTTTGTCATTAAGGTACATTTATTACCTCATGAAAGTTTCTTTCCTAGGAGAGCTACAATTTTATATATATTTACTTATACTTATCTCCAACATCAAATCATAACTCCCATAAGTCTAGGCACATTGTATTAACACAGCTGTTGCACCTGTGCCAGAAACATAAGAGGAAATAAAAACTAGGCAAGAGATGGATAGATTATTGACTGACTGAGTCATCTGTTCGTTGCACATCCACGTCCCTCCCACGGAGTGAGTGGTCCCTATTTCGGGTTCAGTTGGGCCAATGAAGTGTGAGGACAGAGCATCATGACAGCCTGAAAGGTGGTGTGTGGTTTTCTTTCTCTTACTTGTAAACTCTTGTGAGATTATACATTGAAGATACAGATACACAGCAATTAAAAAACGTTCTTAGGATTTTCTGAATAATATAAAGACTGTTATTTATGCCTAAAATGCTACTATGTGATGATGTTAATAACTGGTTACATGAGAGACCATAACAAGAATGACAAGTAAGTTGGATCTAAGCTGTAGTTGTAGCCATCAGGAAAAGCTCATCCTGCACAGAGTTGGCCCCCACAGGGTCCCCCACCTCTACATGTTCTTAAACATTCAGGCCTCCTAGTACATTTCCTTTATCAAAGGCAACTTACTATTTTCATTTTATTTTTCTCCCACTGAATAGAAAGCAAAAAGCCATAGCAATCAAGCTAGAATTCCTTCTAAAAATAAAAATTATTAGTTTGCTGACAATGATTAAGTAGTTGATTTCCGTATAGGACCCTATGGTGGAACAAAATAAATGGGCTGATATTTGTCAGAAAGCAGCTTCGTAGCTCATACATTTCACACACACACTACTTAAAATTCTCTGATGTATCTGACATTAAAATAGAATCGCTCGATGCAGTGGGGTGATAATGATTTATCAAGAATCGTTTTCTCTCCCCCTGCTGTCACAAGGTTGGCTATATAGCCACCCCCACCCCCAGGTGATGAATAACAGAAATGTGGGTGAGGGGAGACAACATTGTAAGACAGGAAATATCAACCATAATATACAACTGATCAATAATTCACATGGGTGGGAGGGGGGAGGGGGGAAGCCGTGATACCAAGAGCTCAAGTAGAAAGAAAATGCTTTGGAAATGTTGATGGCAACATATGCACAAGCGTGCTTAAAACTATTGAATGATGCATTGTTATAAGACTCTTAAGAGCCCCCCAATAAAATGATTAATAAAAATTATAATAAAACATCAACGAACAAACAAAAAATAATTTTCTCAGTGTTATCTCATAGCACACTGGAAATTTCCTTTAAATTCAATAGTTTGGCATCTAGGATGAAAGTATCTTTCATCAAGGACTGAAGAATTGAGACCAAGAAATCAAGAGGCAAACACTCAGAACTCACTATTGCAGCCAGAGAAATGCCATTAGTTTCTGTCTCCAATTTAGCTGAGGTAAAGCTTGCACTTAGAGTTACGTTGTGCATCTCTGGTCTATTTGCTTTCATTCTGAATCTCTTTATTTGGGCACAAACCACTAAACTGTTTTGCAAATAGAAGAATATATGAATTGCCTGAGTTAAAATGGCATTTTGATTTTGCTAAAGGATAGCAAAACCATGAAACATTTGTATGAAAATGGTTGCGTCGTGCACCAGTAAAGAATCTACCGCTTCCATCCATTCTAGGCTTGGCACATGCTGACTCCACGCAATTAGTACACGCGTGTGAGTAGAATCAAAGCTCGGCGGGAGAGTCGTCTGGCAGGCTCTGATCTGCAAGGTCACTCTCTGCACTGCGACCTCAGTCTCCCCTTAGCGCTGTGCTGCCTGAGGAGAAGCGACTCGCATTACAAACCCCTTGTGCCATCATTTGTTTTGATTATTGCAACTTCGTGGAAAATTGTGAAATATGATCTATTTTCCCCATTAACTGCTGCTTCCTTTTTCGTGTTCAATGCAGACTTTTAGCTCCACTGTGGTTAACTCTGATCAATAAAAAGGGCAAAATTCTGGACATAGCAATGTAAACATCTCACTCAACACCCATCATGAAAGAAACTGGCAATTTTCCCTTACTTCTACTTAGCAAAGCAAGCAAGGGCTGTTGGCAGAATTCTTCTCTCCTGGCTTCTCCCCCTGAGAGAAATTGTTTTGTATAATACCTGCAATTGAATTTTCCCTCTTAGGGATGAAGATGCCCCAGACTCCTGTAACACTTGGGGATAAATATGGTGCTGCGCACTAAGGTGAGTGGTTCAAACCCACCCGTCACTCTCTGGGGAAAAGAGATGAGATTATCTGGTCCTGCAAAGATTTAGAGTCCCAGAAACACTGGACATAACATAACAATAATAAAACCGACACACTTTGAGTCAATTCCATGGCAGGGTCTTTTATGGTAATAGGTTTTGCCATTAATGAAAGGCCCTATTTCTTTCTTGGACAAGATGAGTTGGCAGAATTAGAAAGGCTCTCTGAGTCTTTGAAAGAGGCTTTCCAGATGTTCCATGTACATATTATTTTCTGAATAGAGGGTCAAGAGTTTCATTATATTATCAAATACATGTCCATCTCAAGTAGGTTAGGAGACATTCAGATCAAATATTTGTAGCCCCTGAGCTTTAACTAATTCAATTCCAATCAAGAGGGCCAAGGACTGTAACAAAATTGGTGCATGTGAAAGTATCTGCTTTAATCCATTTTTCTAAGTTCACTGTCTTTGATTCCTTTTAATTTCAGTTAAACCTGAACCTTTACTTTTCAAACCCATTTTATTGGGAGCCATTACAGGTATATTACATCATTCTAAAGTTCAACCACATCAAGCAGTAGTGTGCATTTGCTGTCACAACCCATTTCAAAACATTTCTTCCCTCTTGAACTCCCTGATGTCAGCTCCACTTCCCCCTTGCTCCCCTACTCAGCCCCCTCCCACCAGAAGCCTTATTATACTTGTCTCTATATGGGTTTCAAATATTGAAAAACAGAAAAGCATATAAAATATTCAAGAGGGATGCCCCCAATAACAAAGTACATCAGAAATAAACCCAAATTTTAAAAACCTGAAAAATAAAAGACAAGACAGAAAATGTGGAAAACCAGATCTGGCCCAGCATGCATCACAGGGAGGATCAAGTGACAAGGTTTTAACCAGAGTTTTCTTATAAACTGTGTTATACTCACAGCGTTTGTATTTCTAGAGCTTAGTATCACAATATTTTTGTACAGTAAAGCCTAATACTACTTACTGAATTGATTTTGTAAACAAAGGGTCACGAAAGTGCCTGCCATTAAAATTAATGTTGATGCATAAAGATCTACACTGAAGGAAAATACTCAACTATCCAAAATGCACGATGATGAAAAGAAGTGTGAGTTTATTTCTGTACAAGGAATAGCACATATTTTATATATAAGGCATATTCTTATGTATAGAGCAGTGGTTCTCAAGACCTGTGGGTCGTGACCCTTTTGGAGGTCGAATGACCCTTTCACAGGGGTCAACTGATTCATGACAATAGCAAAATTACAGTTATGAAGTATCAACGGAAATAATTTTATGGTTGAGGGGTCACCACACCATGAGGGATTAAGGGGTTTCGACATTAGGAAGTCGCAGACCACTGGTCTAGAGCATAGATTCCCAAACTGGTTTTGCCTACCTGCCTTTTCAGAAAGGAAAACCAGCAGCCTGTCACAATGACACAGTGCTCTACAGCTCCTCATCCAGGAGAAGCCCCTCACTGCCTTCCAGTCAATCCTGACTCAAGCGATCCCCAAAGACAGCTTAGCACTGTCCCTGTGTGCTTCTGAGACTGGAGCTCTTTGCAGGTGTGGAAAGCCTCGTCTTTCCCCGGAGGATGAATCACAGGCAACTGCTCCTGCAGTCTTCTGGGTCACTGCAGTGCTCTTCAGAGGGCACAGTCACCCACTTTGGGAAACACTGATCGAGAGAATGAACAGGAGAAACCCCTCCCTCCGTGACGTCTCGTAGGTTATGACGACTGACGCAAGAAGCGCACGCACGAGGCCACAGACATTTTCAATAAAGCCCCTCCCAGAGCACGGGCTGTGGAATGATGAGCACAAAAGCCAAGAACCGCTTAATAGAAAGGCAAAAAGGCACCCTGGGACCAAAGAAAACAAAATACGATCACAGTCTACTAAAGTTTTTCTGATGAAAAATGACATGAAAGTGTACTTACTTTCCTCCCACACTCTCCCTTAACATCCTAGGGTATGAGGGTTTCTCTTCCTGATGAAACAATCGAGCTGTTCTCTACAACGTGAAAATCCTCTCAAACACGTAAAGAAAGAAAAAATGTGGAGGGTGCTGTGAAATCACGGTACTGACAGATCAGGAAACTGTAAGAAACTCTTGTTGGCTCTCCAGGGGCAGAACGGTTCATGAGAATCACTACAGGAAAGGAGAAAGGGAACTCGTTTTCCAAAACCGGCTAGTCCAAAGCCAAATGAGGCAGTAGTTGGCATTTGGTAGATGGCGCTGTGGGTACATTACCTTTAGAAAATTGGATTTCATCAAATAAAAAGCTGCTGCAGGAGAATAAGAGGAAAGTTCAGCTACCTTCCTACAGCAGCTCCATTTCATTTTTCACTATAAAATTTCCTTTAAAAAGCTGTTTCATTTCTAAAAGCTTCTAACGCTAATAAAATGTAAAATGACACTTTTATTAAATAAAGATCTTTATAAAGTAAATACGAAGATAGACCACTGATCCCTAAAATAAAGGCTATAGAAGAATTTCAGGGGGCATGGAGGATATAGCTTGGGGTGAGTACCTGAGAGGTCGGTGGTTCAAACTCACAGAGATATGTTGGAGGGAAGGCCTGGCAATGTGCTTCTAAATGTTAAGACTGTTGGGCCTTATTCTATTCTGTGCCCAATGAATCAGCATGAGACAAGATTCACAGAGTAGCAACTTTAGCAACAAAGGCTAAAGACGTACCAATAGAGCAAATATTTAATTGCTCATTTAATTCCATTACAACTTCAAGAACACATGGAACATTTGAAGTTGGAGATATGGTATATTCTACATTATATTCACCACCAGTCTGTCAGTTTGTCTGTAAGTGGCAGTTAACACGCTGCTGTGATCCTGGAAGCTATGCCATTGGAGTTTCAGACCCAGCAAAGTCCAGTTTGTCTTAATGACTTGGATGTGTTGAACCTTTGGGGATCCTCATGTGTTGATGGGGCACCGCACAAAATGAGAGCCTCAGCATCCATTAACCATCATAATGTGGAGTGAAGGAAGTAGGAATTAGGATAATCAGAAGTTTTCAAAAATGAAAGGGAGCCTTGCAAGATTGGTATCCTTGCCTGGTCGGGCTTGATCAAGGGCAATGTAAGCAAGAGGAATGACTGAAAGACAAATGAAGTCCAAACATGATCGTGGGACTAGAGAAAATTAAAGGAAATAGAGGAAAGAACTAGGAGGCAAAGGACATTTATAGAGGTGCAAATTCAGGCATGTACATATGTACATATATTTATATGTAATAATATGGAAATAGATCTACGTATATATATTTATTTGTTAAGTATGAAGGTAGCAGACGGATATTGAGACACTACTCATGTACTCCCTTAACGCAACAAAACTTTATTCTCATAACATGGCATTCCTGTGATGGATGATATTGCAAAGGATGAGAATCCAGAAAACAGAAGGGTGCTAATGCGGAACTGTACGTAGCCTAAGAGGCAGTCATTTCAACAGATCGAGGGACTATCGAATGGTTTCGTACCAGAAAATCATGTGTATTGGATTGTATCCTTTGACCATACTTACTCAATCTGTGTGTTGATCAAATATCAGAGAAGAATATAGGAAGAAGCATGCAGCTTCATGATTAAAAGAAGCCTTATTAGCTAGCCATGAGGAGGACTTGAAGCACTTACTAATGAAGATCAAAGGTTACAGCCTTCAGTATGACATGCCATTCAATGTAAAGGATACAAAAATCTTCACACCTGTACCAATATCATCGTAAACCACTGAAGTTGTCAAGGATTTCATTTTCCTTGGCTTCCCTAACAATGGTCATAGATACAATGGAAGCAGTCACTAAATCACATTACCTACTGCATTTGGCAAATCTGCTGCAAAGGTCTCTTTAAAATGTGAACGAACAGAAATGTCACTTTGAGGACTAGGGTGCATCTAACCCAAGGAAAGTACATCAATCACCCCATGGACGTGTGTATGTGAAAGCTGGATGATGAACATAGACGTGAGCAGAATTGAGTCATTTGCAGTAGAGTGTTGGAGAAGAATACTAGAAGTACTGCAGACTTCCAGCAGCCAAATACACCAGAGGGGGGCTGTGGTGCTGCATATCTGTCTTGGAGGAAGTACAGCCAGGATGTTCCTCATAAGCACACATGGCAAGACGTCCCCTCGTGTACTTTGCACATGTCATAAGAAGAGATGCGGTAGATTGTCACGGTGGCTGCCAAAATTGCTCAAGCATGACAATAATTGGGAGAATGGCTTAGTACTAGATGGTGTTTCAAATCATTGGCCTTGCAGATCACAGCCTAAGGCTTAACCTCTATGTCAACAAGGCTCCTAAGGAGAGGTCAGAGATGCTTCTAAACATACTACAATGATCCACAAGTCACACCCCATATAAAAGAGCTACCCAGTAACTAATGTAAATACTGTTGAAGTTAGAAATACAAACTGAGTTAAAGAGGTAGTTTAAATAGAAGAAATTTTTGCATATATCACAAGGAGTATAATTTTTTACTTAAATGGGTTTGGTAATGGTAGATTAGAAATACCAAAATGTATTTCCAAATTTCCATTCAATCAGGTAATAACTATTTATGGAACGCCTTTTACAGGCTATGGGATGCAGCATTGAACAAAGCATATATATCTTTGCTTCCACAGTGTATGCATTTCTGCTGAGAAACCCACAAAAGAAGCAATAAACTAAAAATATAGACCATGGCGAGTGACACAAAAGAAACAAAAGGCTGTTACAGAATGTTGAGGAGAATTCATCAAAATGAATAAAATAAAAATGCTCAAAGCGTCATAACATTATTGCAGGCTTTGGACAAAAAATATTCTTTTGTGCTGTAAAATGGCTCCCTAAGAGCATATTCAAATTTTACCCATCACTTACAAGTGAGCTTGCTGGGGAAGGAAGTCAAATTGAAGCATCCATTCGCTGCATCTTTTAGTGAAAGATGACCAAATGCAATACTAAAAATGCTTTTCAAAGCATGCATCCATTTGAATACATTGCCTTGGGAATTTGATGTTAAAGTTTTTGCGGGCATTGCTGGGAGTTGAATACATTTAGCATGTTACATATGCATTGCATGAAACACATCTTGATGGAAACTACATCATGAAGTAAAAAGTGTACAAATTCTTCAAGTCAGTAGCTTAGCACACAAATGACTGAACTATGAAAATACACGAGTTTAGGTTTGCACAGGAAGGTAATTTCTCTAATGAAAGTTAATGCAAATCATAATTGATGGAAACATACATGTCCCAGACTCTCTACATCTTTTCCTTTGACAATGAACGCCCCATCGCCTCTCTGGCCACCTGAAGTACACAAGAGACCTGCCTAACTGCCATGTCTGCTCTTGGGTTGCCCTCCTGTGACCCAGTCACTACAAAGCAGTCACTCCCAGTATCTAGTCAATTCAGACTCATGACCCTGTTTGTTTCCAAGGCTGTAGATCTTTTTGGGAGCAGAAACCTCTTCTTTCTCCCAAGTAGTGGCTGGTGAGTTTGAACTACTGACCTTGTAATTAGCAACTCAGTACATGATCAACTATACTACCGGGGCTCCTCCACAGTATTTTTCTTTCTTTATTTTCTTTCATAAATTATGTCACACCTCTCTCTTGCTTAAAATTTTTTCATAAAATTCTTCCCTCATCGCATGTGTGGGCAAGGAGAGGTGTGGAGGAGGGAAGGTCTGGAGAAAAGGGCAGGTATATTCTTCAGATGGCCTATGAATGCCTGCTTTACCTGGCTCCTGTCTATCGCTGCAAACGGATTTACCACTCTGAAATGCAGCGAAGCCACTCCAGCCTGATTTGATGCCTTTCTGATTTTATAAAACACCAAAGACTTTTCCAACTGACAGCCTTTGCACTCCTTGGCCCTTGCTCCTGCACTGGCCTGTTTAACTGGAGTGAATCAGCCACCCTGTGCCCTAATTCTTTATGTCAACATGCTATTTTCCTCTCTACAGAACTCTAAATGATGTATAATTATATATTTATTTGGGAGGTATGTATTTACTGCTTAGAAGGAGGGCTGGCAGTGCTGTGGGCTAGGAATCAGGCTGCTAATCACAAGATTGGTAGTTCAATCCCACCAGTTACTCTATGTAAGAAGATGAGGCTCTCTGTCCCCAGAAAGATTCACAGTCTCAGAAACCCAGCACAGGGTCTCTGTGAGTTACAATAGAATCATGACAATGAATTTGGCTTGCTTTCATTTACATATTGCTTTTGTTGCCAATTAGATTTTTACTCTATGAGGTGAAACCATGCTATCTTATCTTCAAGGTTAGCCTCAGTACTTCAGTAATTTATTTGTAATAAAATCAAGTACAATATATATTAACTAAATAAAGAAAATAAAGAAAAATGTATTATTTTATTACAAAAGTGTTGCTTTTTTAGACACACTGAAGTATTTTATTTCTAAAATTATTCCATCCAAATAATGCAATTTTATTTATGTCAGACAATGGTTAAATATTCTTTTTTTAAATTGTTTTATTAGGGGCTCATATAGTTCTCATCACAATCCAGACATACATCAATTGTGTAAAGCACATTTGTATATTCATTGCCCACAAAAGTGTTGCTTTTATAGGGCACCATTTGTAAAGTACTTTTAATACATTTAGATGATTAGTTATGGATATAAAATACTAAATATAAATGCTAGAGGTTTTTTTCAGTTATATTTGATCTTTATGTTTGACTTAGGAATTTTAAGCATATATAAGTATAAATCAAAAAGTATTGCTACTATCATTCCAGTTCATAGGTTTATTCCAAACAGAAAGGGTTTAAACATTTCCCTGTGATCAATGGGTAACTGCAGACAAGTTCTCTCAGGAATGCATGTGCCTTAAGTTCATTAAGTTCCTTCAAAGTAGAGCTCCTCTCAAAACACTGCTTTCCTAGGGAATCTGCCGCATCTGTTAACGCCAAAGCATAGAGGTTAGCTCAGAAAAACATCTGCAGTTATTGTTATTGAGTTTGTTCTGGCTTAAAACACAACAGAATTAAGCAGTGCTCCCTCATGCAACATCCTCACAATTGTTGTGATGTCTGAGCCTACTGTTGTAGCCACTGGGTCAGCCCATCTCATGGGAGGTTTTCCCCTTTGTCACTCTCCCTTCACTTTCCCAAGCATGGTGTTCTATTTTAGAGACTGGGTTCAACTGATGACCTGTCCAAAATACTTGCTTGCTATGCTATCTTCCAAGAAGCTATCTGGAGGCACTTCTACCAACTCAAAGTCCTTTGTTCATTAGTAGTCCATGGTACATTGAATTTTCCTTGCCACTACCATAATCCAGTTACATCCATTCTTCTTTAAACTTCTTTATTCGGTATCAATTTTCATATGCACACGAAGACTGAAAATATGGGTGGAATGAGGCACATTTTAAAGTGTTCTCAAAGTCTCATCCTTGCTCTTCAACACTTTCGAGAAATCATCTGCAGTAGATTTTCCCAATGCAGTGGATAGTTTAATTTCTTGACTGCAGCTTGTGAAGATAAAATCCTTGAAATCTTCCATCTCTCTCCATTTATTACATTGTAAGCGGTTGGTCCAGTTTTGAGGGATTTTGTTTTGTTTACATCGAGCTGTAGTCCATTCTGAAGGCTGCATCCTCGATCTTCGTCAGCAAGTGCTTCAAGTCCTCCTCACTTTCAGCCAGCAAAGTGTGTCATCTGCCTATTGAAGGCTGTGAATAAGCTTTCCTCCAGTCCTGATGCCTTGTTCTTTTTCACAGAGTCAAACTTCTGATACCCCTGCTCGGCACACAGGTTGAAGAAGCAAGAGGGAAGAAAGCAAGTCTGATGCACACTCTTCCTGATTTTGACTTTCAGTATTCTCCTGTTCGGTTTAAGTGGCTGTCTCTTGATCCAAACACAGATTCCACAGGAGGACAATGAACTGTTCTGAAATTCCCATTCTCTCAATGTTATCTATACTTGCTTAGGATTCACACAGTCAAGAATTGCTGTTATGTGGTCCATAGAACACAAGTAAACATCTTCCTGGTATGCTCTGCGAGCAGTCGAGATGCATCTGCTGTCCACACTGGTAACCCTGGTTCAACATTCTCTTCTAAGTCCAGCCTGCATTTCTGGTTTCTGCCGGTTGACGTCCTCCTGCAGCCATTGTTGAGTGATCTTTTACTTGCATGTGACATTAACGATATGACTTGATAACGTCTGCATCCTGTTGGGTCACTTTTCTTTGAAATTGGTACAAATAATGTTCTCTTCCAGGTGGCTGGCAGGTAGCAGCTGTCTTCCAAATTTCTTAGAAAAGGCAAGTTTCTTTCAGCTTAAGATACGCTGAGCCTGTTCTTCCTTTGGGCTTTTCTAACTGCTAAGTAGTTTATATACACCTGAGTTAAAAAATAATCAAATGGAATGTTTTCACTAATAATCATGGATTTCTCCAAAAGGGAGGAAGCTTCGGCTCTATCAATCTTTCAACTACAAGAGCAATTTCAAACACGACTTACTGATTTCTCTCTTTCCCACTGTTAGGGAACAATGGGAAAAGGGCGGGAATTTGAGTTCTGTTGCTGACTCAAGATTGTCTACAGCTATGTGTACTACTGTGTACACAAAGTAGTTTTTTGTACATGACTTTATCCTTTACCTTGCCATCGTGAGCTGCCCTGGGAGATTTCTGATTCAGCTCTTTCATTACCTTCCTTCAAACTGTTTCAACTGCTCTAAAATTAAGTGTCAGAATCTTTCCTGACATTCCTTTCTTTTATTCCTGTCTTTTTAATGATCTTTTGTTTTCTTCCTGTACAGTGTTTTTGATGTCATCGCACAGCTACTGGGTCTTCTGTCATTAGTATTAAATGAATCATCTATTCCTGAGATATGCTTGAAATTCAGGTGGCATATACTCAAAGGTGTACTTTGGCTTTTGTGGACTTTTAATTTTCTTCAAAGGTCATGTCAACTATGTTACTTTTCTTCAGAAGGTCATGGTGGCTGTTTTCCTGGAAGGCTGCAGGGTGATCATGGGGTCTGACTGTATTGAGGTCAGGATGTTGGCCCATGGGCTGTTGGTTTCTTTTTCATCATGACAGGGAATGTGCTCATTGTTTAAGTGTAGAAAGGGCTGTCCCAGGAGAAGTGTGTGGAAACATCTTACCCCAATCACCTGATGGCCCCTATATTATCTCTTCAGTCTTCTTTTCTTCCCCAAACTCACGGAACATATAAAGGGAACATAATTTGTGTTCCTTGAGAATGTCAATAATGCCATTTTGACGTGACTTACATCGAAGGGCACAGGTTTTCTTTAAAAAATTAAGCATTTTATTCACGCTCTTACAGATATAATAACAATCCAAAATTCAATTGTATCAAGCACACTTGTACATACGTTGTCACCATCATTTCCAAAACATTTTCTTTCTACCTGAGCCCTTGGTATCAGTTCCTGTTTTTTCCTCTTCCTTCCCCATCCTCCCACCAACATGAATCCTTGATCAATTATATATCATTATTATTATTATTTTGTTACTTACACTGTCAATTATCTCCTTTCACCCACATTTATACCATTCATCTTCCTTGGTATGTGTGTGGGGGCAGCTATAGATTCAACCTGTGATTGGCTCTCCCTTTCTTGCCAACTTCCCCTTACTCTTATGGTATCTCTACTCCCACTACTCTTCCTAAGGGATTTACCTGTCAGGGATTCCATGTGTCGAGAGCTCTAATCTGTACCAATGTACTACTCCAGTGTGGCAGGATTTGTAAGGTAGAACTGAGGTCATGAGAGTCAGGGATGGGCGGGTTCGGGAGCCTTCGAGAACTTGAGGAATGTTGTGTGCTTTATCAGTGCTATACCGTATCCTGGCTGGCTCATCTCTTCCTTGTAAGCCTTTTGTGAGGGGATGTTCAATTGTCTGCAGATGGGCTTTGGTTATCCACTCTGAAAACCCTTGCTTGTATCATATCATTGTTTTGGGTCTTTTGATACCTGATCCCGTTTAGACCTTGTGATCACACAAGCTGGTGTAGTTCTTCCATGTGGACTTAGTTGCTTCTCTGCTAGATGGCGGCTTGTTTAACTTCAAACCTTTAATATCCCAGACACTATATCTTGTGATAGCCGGGAACCATCAGATTTCTTCACCACATTTCTTGTGCACCCATTTTTTCTCTAGCAGTCATGTCGGGAAGGTGAGTATCACAGAGTTCCAGGTTATTAGAACAAAGTGTTCTTGTGTTTAGGAAACCTTTGAGTAGAGGCCCACAATCTGTCTGCTATCTTAATATATAGCATATAAATATATGTACATAGACCTATCCCTATCATTATAAATTAATATATGTCTTAATTTACATGCCTATATTTATACCTCTGTAAGTAGCTTTGCCTCCTAGTTCTTTCCTCTGTTTCCTTTTACTTTCCTCCTGTCCCACTATCATGTTCAGCCTTCATTCAGTCCTCAGTAATTCCTCTAGGCAACGTGAGCACAGTTCCCATCAAAGAAAGATTGGTGATAGATGGAAAAGCCATCCTGAGAATCATACAGAACTAAACAAAAGATATGTTTAGAAAGAATTGCTTCAAATTTTTATACTTTTGGTTAATATGTGTTCCTATGATTGTATAGCAATATTTTATTATTTAGGCTCAGATAATACAAATAAACATTTTATCACATCAATTTAATAGCAATTCTTGTGCATTTCTTAGGAAAAATATTTTTCTTCCAGAAAAATCATGAGGTGTAATGTTATTACTTCAACATCACCACAAAATATGCTTATTAATATACCACATCCATAAGAGGTTGTCACCTGAGTTAAAAAATAATCAAAAGGAACTTTTTTACTAATAATCATGGGTTTCTCCAAAAGGGAGGAAGCTTCAGCTCTATCAATCTTTCAACTACAAGGGCAATTTCAAACATTACTTACTGATTTCTCGCTTTCCCACTGTTCGGGAACAATGGGAAAAGGGTGGAAATTTGAGTTCTGTTTCCGGCTCAAGAATGTCTACAGCTATGGGCTCTTGGGCAAACTGTTAAACACTTCGAAGCACAATATCTTTTATAAAACTAGGTGTTTGTCTTTCACATATTTAATAACTCATGCCAGCTCGGTCTGAAAAACAACCCTTCCATCCCCTCCCTACAATTCCTCCATTCCTTCAGTGCTGAAGAGCACGATAGACCAGGTAAACCTTCACTGTCCAAGACGCCCACCATATGTGGCCCTTGAGCACATGGAATATAGCTAGTGGAATTGAGATGGGTTACAAATTGTCCAGCATTTCAAAGCACCCAGCCTAGTCTCAGGAGAAAGATGAGGCTTTCTCTGTACCCGTGAAAATCTACAATGTCAGAAACTCAAAGGGTCTATTTTGTCCTAAAGGATCGATAAGGGTCAAAACAGATCAAATGGCAATGGGTTTTTTTAACATGTAAAATTCACATCATATTTCAAAGATATAGTATAAAATATGTTAATAATTCATTAATTTCATACTAATTGCATATTGAAATATTTGTAAGATTTTGAGTTAAATAAACTATACTAAGATTAATTCTGTTATTTTCACTTTAAAAAATAATTTTATTGGGGCTTGTACAACTCTTATCACAATCCATACATACATCAATTGAGTAAAGCACCCTTATACATACATTGCCCTCATCATTCTCAAAATTCACCTTCCAGTTGGCTTCCTAGAATCAGCTCATTTTTCTTTTTTCCCTCCCCCTCCCTTCCTGCTTCCCCCTCCCTCTTTACCCTTAATACTTTATAAATTATTATTGTATCTTACACCACCTGGCGTTTCCCTTCACTCACTTACCTGTTGCCCATCCCCAAGAGAGGAGGTTATATGTAGATCCCGAGATCGGTTCCCCCTTTCTACCCCTCCTTCCCTCCTGGTATTGCCACTCTCACCGTTGGTCCCGAGGAGTTCATCTGTCCTAGATTCCCTGTATTTCCAGATCCCAACTGTACTGCAGTGCATCCTCTAGTCTAACCAGGTTTGCAAGGTAGAATTGGCATCATGATAGATGGAGGGGAGGAAGTATTTAAGAACTAGAGGAAAGTTGGGAGTTTCATTATTGCTACACTGAACCCTGAGTGACTCATCTACTCCTCACTTCCCCTCTGCAAGGAATGTCCAGTTGTCTACAGATGGGCATTGGGTCCCCATCATGCACTCCAGTCATTCACAATGATATGATTCTCCCCCCCCCCCGCCACCTTTGTTGCTTGAAACCTGGTCCCCTGGCTCTTCATGCTCACACATGTTGGTGTGCTGCTGCCATGTGGGCTTTATTGCTTCTGGGCTGGATGGCCACTTGTTTACTTTCAAGCCTTTAAGTCCCCAGATGCTATATTTCTCAATAGCCAGGCACCATCAGCCTTCTTCACCACACTTACTTATGCACACAGTTGTCTTCAGTCTGGTGTGGGAAAGGAACTGACCTACCACACCACACCCAGAAAGAAGGAAGGAGGAAGAACGGAGTGGAGCACACCTGGGCCCACCAAGCTCAGAGGACGATAGCCCGGCTCGAAGGGCCCAATGTACAGAGAGGACCATCTAGCCGGCCCCACAGCGAGATGCAACATCCTGCACTGACCCATGGCCCTACACGGGACAGCACCGGAGACACAGTGGGGGATGTGCAACTGAGCTGACCCCACCACACTGAGGCAAACCCTGGGGGCGTGCAATGGAGCAGCGGGAAAATCAGAGCAAGGAGGTCCCGAGGGAATATAAAGGATTGACTTTGGGGCCAGGACGTGGCACCCCATCAGACTCGTCCAGAAAACACTCCTAAAGGTCATCAAACAGACCTTGAACTACTAACAAGTTTTTTGTTGTTGTTGTTGTTTTTACTGTCTTTTTTTTTTCTTTCTCTCTCTTCTTTTAAATTTTGTACGTCAGTGGCTTTTTTGTTTGTTAGCATGCCGGTTTTGCTGCTGTCTGACACCATGTTTTTACATGCCACTTTGGTGCTGTCAAAGCCATCCACATTTGTATGCACGTATTACTACAACTGCAGGTCCACCTAGACAAGATAGGCTGGACAAACAGTGTGAGAAGAAAATAACAGTGCCAACGGTTCCAGAGGGACATGAGAGTGTGGGAGGTAGGGGAAGGGAGGAGGTGTTGGCCAACACAGGGATAAGGGAACAACGAGTGGTTCAAAACCAGTGGAAGGAGGGGATGATAGGACTGGTAGGGAGTGACCAAGGGCAAGGTAACTGAGAGGAATTACTGAAACCAGAATGAAGGCTGAACATGGTAGTGGGGCAGGGGGAAAGCATAAGGAAATAGAGGAAAGGAGTAGGAGGCAAAGGGCATACAGAGAAGCTTAAATACAGACATGTACATATGTAAATATATTTATGATTATGGGGGAAATAGACCTATGTGCATATATTTATAGGTTCAGTAGTAGGGTAGCAGGTGGACATTGGGCCTCCTCGTGCATAATCCTCCAATACAATAGCACCTTGCTCGGCTAAATGGTCATTCCATGATACCCACCTTCCCGACATGATTGCTGAAGACAGACATGCACATAAGCAAATGTGGTGAAGAAAGCTGATGGTGCCCAGCTATCAAAAAGATATAGCATCTGGGGTCTTAAAGGCTTGAAGGGAAGCAAGCGGCCATCTAGCTCAGGAGCAACAAAGCCCACATGGAAGAAGCACACGGCCTAAGTGAACACGAGGCGTTGAAGGGACCAGGTAGCAGACACCAAAGAACAAAAACAATCATTATTTTCACTTTTTAAAACAAAGAAAAGAAATGATTTTCTTAAATCAAAATATGTATTTATCTCATATTTATCTTTAAAAAAGAAGGGGGGAAGGGAGACTCCGGATAGGGCAAGATATGACAAAATAACGAGGTATAAATTACCAAGGGCACATGAGGGAGGGGGGAAAGGGGAGGGAGAGGGAAAAAAAGAGGACCTGATGCAAAGGGCTTAAGTGGAGAGCAAATGCCTTGAGAATGATTGGGGCAGGGAATGTGCGGATGTGCTTTATACAATTGATGTATGTATATGTATGGACTGTGATAAGATTTGTATGAGCCCCTAATAAAATGTAAAAAAAGAAAAGAGAAAAAAATGATTAGGGCAAAGACTGTACAGATGTGTTTTATACAATTGATATATGTATATGTATGGACTATGATAAGAGTTGTATGAGTCCCTAATAAATTGTTTTTTAAAAAGCCATAAAGCTTCTCATTTTTTATTTAAACTGCGACTACATAATGTATAAAGATTATTGCAAGAATATTAAACCGCAGCATAGCCATCCCTTGGGAAAGCTTGAATTCATTCTCTGTTCTAAAACAAAGCATAAATGGTGCATTTGATAATCTCTCAAATGTCACTTGAGCTGTCACAGTATGCCTGTCTTCAATAATGAGAGATTCCCAAGTCTTCAGCATCTTCATTGATACTTTTAAACTGCTTCATTTCATATGTTAAATGCAATTCACTGTAGGCTCAGCTGATGGGACATCTTGAAAGCTGAAGCTCCGCTCTTTTTCCTACTGATCTACTGCGGAGACCGTCTTCCAAATGGAAACCACCACGGCGTTTAGAGCAAAAGCATGAAAATACAGCCCAGACCGGGAAATACGCGCCAAATTCTTCCCCTACATACGTTGGCTCACTTCTAATGCTGCATGTAATCATTTTGAAATTACAAATTGCATGCTTCCTAAGGACAGTGATTTTGTAGTTCTCTGCGTAGACCAATGTACGCAGGAAGCGTGTAGTAAATGCTGGCTTCGTAATGGCATTTGACGGCCTGTGTCTGGATCGTGACGAGGGGTATTTTGGTCATGGTTGTTTTCATACACGTCAGGATTATTTCACTTGGAAATTAAACAGTCTCACTCTCCTTTCACTCACATTCTTGCCCTACGAACAACAGCTCCAGCAATAGCTTGCTTTCCTCAAATAGATGTGGTAAATTTCTTTACTTTCTTTATAGACAAGTTTTCTCAAACAGGATATGTTAAGTGATAACTGTCTGCCACAGTGGGCCCATTCATAACAACATGCATATGACACGTCAGCTGGCACGCCACAGTGCCCTCCTCGATTGAACATTGGGTCTCTGCGATCATGACACCTAACAACAGCGTGCTAGGCACTGGGATAGTTAATATGAATAAGATGTTGTTACTGCCCTCACACACCTCATACTCTCATTAAGAATTTTACTTATGATAACAGCTCTAATCATCAAAAGGGCACATATTTATTTGTGGGTATTCAGATACAGTTGAGAAGCTGGGTTGATGTTTGATGGAATGGAGGACATTTTAATTACTTCATTTTAAAATAAGAAACAATGGTCACACACTGCTCCTTGGGTCTTAGGTCTTAAAATCTCGTGGGCAGCAGGTGTCTGTCCAGCTGCCCCTAGAAGCCATTCTGACCAGGGTCAGCATAGAGAACCCTAACAGAATGGGGAAAAAGCATAACACAGAACTCAAATTCATAAGAAGTATGGACTCACTAGACCAACTCAAGCTAGAGGACTCCTTGAGACAACCACCCTGGGGCACCCCTTAAAACTTGGACTGAAATTATCCCCTGAAGTCACTTTTTAGTGAAATAACAAATTGTCACATAAATGTAAGGGCTATTACCTGTGAGTATAGTGCTCCATTACAAAGCACACGACAGGTCAGCAATTACTTTAAAGTAAAGATGAGAAGATGAGGGGACAGGGAAATGAGTGTCCTGGCAATGGAACAAGTGTAATGTCAATAGAGAGAACGTTGACCCATTCTGAAAAATGTGAGGAATATCACTGAACAGTTTTTGTAAAAACTGTCTGTGGTCGGTACAAAATCTGGTGTCAATTTGAGAGGATTACGAGTGAAGGGGTGGAGTCTAGTCTGTTAATCGGCTCATAGGAGATGAGGCCTCTGTGTGGGCATGGCCTTCTACTGAGAACTCCTCCTTGGAGGCGGAAGACACTTCTTTAGAGATACTCTACTGACAAGACACATGGCAGTATGGCTGTTAGATCCCATGTTCTGGGAACTGGAGGAGCCACATGGAGACCTCTGCCAGCATTGAGATGCTGAAAACGCCACTGGATCCACAGGACTTCCCACCCACTGACCTGTCATCTTCCTTCATTCTGCATCATTGCATGTGTTTCTCGAGTCTGAAGAGGGCATTATCGATTGGTATTGGACATATGGGCTAATATCGGACTAATAGACTTGCTCTGCACTGGGCTGGGATGTTTTCTCAATATTAAATTACTCTTGCATATAAACCTCTTTCTTATTCATATATAAATTTCTATGGATTTGTTTCTCTAGTCTACCCAGACTGACACACTGTCAAATGAAAATCTAATTTGCTGTGTAAACTTCCACTGAAGTGCAATAAAATAAATATTTTCAATATTGAATGTCAATTCCTATGTTTCTCATGATTAATTTATAGTAAGAACATTTTATATTTCAAATATGAAAAAAATGTCTTTCAAGAAGGATTTCTAATATTGTTTGCTGATCAAAATAACAGTAAAACCCTAAAGCAGGCCAGCTGCCATAGACTTTAGCTCACTCATACCAACTTGTATGGGATTTCCAAAGCTGTGTGTCTTCCTGTGTAGGATTAGCTTCATCTTTCTCCGAAGAAGGGCCTGGGGCACCCCCCCCTCAAGCCGGCTTTCTGACACCTAGCAGACAGTGCCAACAGGCTTCCACCAAAGGAGCGTCTATGTCAAAGATATATGTTCCCAGTTAAGAGTGCCCACGAAGAGTGACAAGCTTGCTTAGAACAAAATTAGCAACAAGAAATATTTGTTTTAGTAGCTGGCTAAATACTTTGCATGCACTTGTCTGCCAGTCGTTATTATTTTACCCTGGGTATCTTTTTATTTTATAAATGATAGTTTTATATTATTGAAGAATAATTTTTCTATAGATAATTGGACTTAAATGTCATGATACTTCAAAAATATTCAAAATATTCCAAGGGCAGGGGAATTTTTTTGTTATGGAATACATGGGGACACCATGAGGATATTTTGAATCTTGTTGAGCAACCAAAGAGATAAGCTTGCTATTGAATTCTGGGGTCTTGATGGTGGTAAACAATTCTAGTTGATTAAAGCAAAAACTTAAAAATATATATATTTTCTCCAGCAGACTCATGGAGATTTCAAGATATATTGAACTGTTTATGTGTAAATTGTATTCAGTGTGTATTTCAGAAGAGTATTTGGAATAGCGTCTCCTTAGAGCTGACTTTTGTGTTTTTGTAAAGCCCGTCTTACATTGAGATAAGTAACATTACAAGAAGGACATACACGCACAATTTTAACAGCCTTCCTCAACCATAGCCCTCTCAATCTAAACCAGGAAACAATCCCTTGAACTTCTGAAAAGCTTCATCTCTTTTCTGTTCTCCTACCTCATCTGCCCCTAAAATGAATATCGCTGTGATACTATTATTTACTCTGGAAGACAAAAAAAAACACAAAGGGGGTGAGGATGGGGAGCAGAGAATGTCTATTCATCAGCTGCTTTTAGACAGCAGCTGTATTATCGTTCAGGACCTTGAATGCTAATCCCTTTGCCTGCCCACTCTGCTGGATGTTTGACCTTCACTGGGGGCATACTTCTGGCTATTTTGCCAATGTCATGGAAGACCATAGTTCATGATCTACTAGAATTTTTGAGTTAAAAGTGAACATGTAAAAATACATTAGTTTCCTCAAATATAATTAAACCGAATTCATAGATGTTATTTTACTCAAACACTCTTGTTGTTAGTTGCCATCCAGTTGGCTGTCCCCCTGGGTGCCCGGTGTGACAGACAGGCACATCTCCCTGTCCTGGGCCATTGTCACACTGCTGCCAGGCTCAGCTCCACTGTTAAGGCCGAGATCTAGTTCACATCTTTCCAACCTCAGTACTCATCTTCCAGCCCTATGCTGCAACACATTCTGTTCTGACCCATAAGTGTTCCTTGGATAAACCTCAGAAGTGAATCACCAGACCTTTTTTTCTACTGGGTTTTTAGTCTGGAAGCTCTGCCACAACCCGCCTGTCATGGGTGACCCTGCTGGTAACGGAAACCCCAGTGACCTAGCTTCTAGAATTGTAGGAAGCCATGCTGACAGATGCTTGGGGCTGACTTATGCTAATCATATTTCTGTGGACACTCAATAGCTTTGCAGTCATTAATAGCAATGAGACGGGCAGGAAAAAGCTTGCTTTCATATGCAAAATGATTATGGATTTTAACTAAATGGAAAACACCATCAGTTTCCTCATGCCTGTAGTTGTGGACATGCCAATCATTGGCATACAATACCTGTAGCTGGACTAGAGACGTTCCTTATGATTAACCAGACCAAAGCATCTCTTTCTGCTCTCTTTCCTATCATCATTATTAAGTCTACCCTGACATTTTGCTAATTATTTTAGTATGAACAACCAAAATGAGTCAAACTGTATCCAGTCAGGTAAGGAAATGACCAAGTATTAGGTATCAGACCCCTCTAGTTCATATAACCCATATGCCATACTTGTCTATTATTTCAATCTATCTGAAATCATCTTGTAATGCTTTCTTTTTATTCCTTCTTTGCTTATTTAATTTATAGCCCTTCTTTATATTTCTCCATCTAGCTTAGTTAATTAACAGCAACTTTCTATTACACTCCCCAAAGTCTATTTACATAAACAACAGGGGAAAAGGAGGGACCAATTTTCTCATTCAACAGAGTGATTTGCATTTATGAGCCAATGCTATGCACTAAGATTTGACATTTTAAAGTGAGATAACTGCACCATGAATCTAAGCCTAATTAAGCTTGGCTTCCTTCTTTAAAGGAACTTTGCCCTTTACTTCACGGCCACCAGCTTCCGTAAATACCACTTGATTTGTACGCAGTTGTGTGTTTTACATGATCACCCCCTGGACAGAAAACAAACTGGGCACAAAACAAACAGGAGGTATCTACGACCTGCTATGAGAAGCACTGGATATGTGTATCTTAAAATAGAGAAAATACCTTCTTAAAGGGGTCTTCGGATCAATTTCTATAGGTACCATCAGCCTGAGAAGGGGATTATTCTATGGCAGGATTGTTAATTTAGTGGGTTTGGGTTCCACCACAGGTATTTTTCACTTTCTTGGGAGTCTATCAATGTACCACTCTGTACCTCAGCTGTGCGCATCTTGAAGAAAAGGAAGCGACGCTGTTCCCTTGGATAAGGGCGGCAGTTGGGCAGGAACGGGGAAGAGCAGAGACACACTGGTGTTATGAAAGAGACAGTAAAGAGGAGTGTGGAATCCCCGGGGGTGGAGGACCACGGTGAGGGCGCTTAGCAGCTAGCCAGAAGGTTTTGATTCCAGTGCACCCAGAGGCACCCCAAGAATGACTTAAGAGTCTACTTTTTAAAAATCATTGAAAACTTTATGAAACATATGTTCTTTGCTGTATTACTCAGAAGGACAAAAACTATAAAGCACCGGATTGTCCCTCAATGGATGAGCAGTAGATGAGTAAAGGGTGGCACACCAAGGGAATATGAGCGATGGTAAAGAACCAGGAAGCCGCAGACCTCTCACGGCAAGCACATTACATAGCATGAGACATTGTCTTTCTACGTGAGCCCTTGGTGTCAGTTCCCCTTTTCTCCCCTCCTTCCCCCACCCTCGTGAACCCTTGATAATTTGTAAAGTATTTTTACTTTCATATTTTACACCAGCTGTAGTCTCTCTTCACCTATGTTTCTGTTGTTTGTCCCCCTGGGTGGGTGGGTGAGTGGGGGGGTTTACATTTATCATTGTGATCGGTTCCCCCTTTCTCCCCATTCTCTCCCCACCTTCCCCCTACCCTCATGGTATTGGCACTCTCATTAATGTTCATAAGGGGTTTGTCCATCCTAGATTCGTGTGTCGAGAGCTCTTATCTGTACCAGTGTGTACATGCTCTGTTCTAGCCAGATTTGTAAGTAGAATCTGGGTAATGATAGTGGGCGGGGTGGGGTGGGGTGGGTATGGGGAAGAAGCATTAAAGAGCTAGAGGAATGTGGTGTGCTTCGTACATTTAAACATGTACGTGCCTATCTTTGTACCTCTATAAATGTCTTTTGCCTCTTAGTTCCTTCCTCTATTTCAGGAAAGGACAAATATTCTACAGGTATAAGACCACAATTTAAAACAAAAGTAAAGGCTTATGCATAGAAAACAAAAGAACAAACCAAACAAATCAACATTGTGTGATGGCTACATGGGGTGGTAGTGGGAGGGAAAACAAATTGCACACTGGGTACAAGCCATGCTTTCAGAACGGTGAGGGGAACGGTAATAGACAGTGGGGAGAATGTAAATACCACATAGCTGAGGGGAAGGAAGACACAGAAAAATACAAGACTAAAGAGCAACTACTGTATTTATAACAGACTGCTAACCACAAGGTCAGTGGTTCAAAACCACCAGATTATTTGGGGGTGAAAAATGAGGCTGTCTTCTCCTGTTGAATGATTTAAAACTCAGAAACCCTACACAAGGTTCCTATGAGTCAGAATCAACTCTTTGTCAGTGGCTTCATTATTTATTCTGAAATAAATAGTCCTGAAACCACAGCAGTACCAGTGAGTTACAAACAGACACACAGATAGCTCTGTAGGCCCGTCAGGTATAAGAGGGTGTAAGGGGGCATACCCACCTAGGGATAGAGGTTTGGGTGTGGCTATTTCTATGTAGAAAAGTAAGTGATGCTGTCATATTAATATGAATAATAGAACTCACAAAGGGCACAGTCATGAAAATATCTAAGACATTCCCAAACAACATACAGGCCGAAGTTACTCGGCTAACAAGTGAAGAACTATCGACTTGTGGATACCTAAGTTAGTTACCACCACATAATTCACAAAGGCAATGTCACATCTGGGGTCTTAAAAGCTTGAAAGCAGCAATCTAAGCCAGAGCTAGCGGTCTCTTCCCATCCAGAACCAAGAGAATGAAGAAGAGCCTAGAGTCAAAGGCACAATTCTTTCAAAGACGCAACCTTAACTTATATGACTCAGACACCATAACAACTACATGGTGCCCCACTATCACTACAGAATGCTCTGGCCAGAGTAGCAATAGAGGGTCTGGGAAAGAATGGGGGAAAATGTAGAACAAAAAATCTAATTAAAAAAAATCAAATTCATATGCCCACACAAACTATACTAACTGGCTTAACAGAGACTAGAAGAACCCCCAAGGCCCTAAGATACCCAAATTAATTAAAGTCATTCCCGAAACCACCTTTCAGTCAAACAATGCAGAGATCCGTCAAACAAATAATAATACCCTAGACCGTGCTTCTTGGAAAAGTCAATTATGTAAGAACAAAAAGACATTTTCCCCAAAGCAGAGATTTGAAGACAGAAAGCAGTAGAAAGAAAGTCAGGATGATTGTAAAGTAACAAAAGGGAAATTCATTTTTATCTGGAAACCTTCACCTAAAGAAAATAGAAAACAGAAAAGCCGATTGAGCACAGTTCCATTGACATAAAAGATCAGAATGGACTGAATGGCGACTGGTTGGTGTCTAAAATGGATTGCAATGTTTGTAAACTGAATCTCTACTAGCTAAGCATACTTTTCTAAGTGTACAACATTTGCTTCCTTCAAGAGGTGCGACAGAAATCATAGATTTTGAGTTCCACCTAGTACTCATTTGCCTGCATCCCATATACGTAAAGTGCATTAAATCCATGTGATTCTGTCATTCTTGTTGTTTTAGTTCTTAAATTTAGAGACACTAGTGAATGCTGACTAAAAAATATATAGGTGACTTTTGTGGAAATACAAATGACTACTTGTAACACATAGCTAAAGTACAAAGAGCGACCTCCCACTGTCTTCTCATGAATTCCTGGTGTTCTTCGTCTCCGATTGAGCACAAGTGGAAACTTCTAACAGCAACGAGATGGAAAGGACTAGAGGGTAATGCCACAGCTATCGCATCTAAGAACGAGCTGGCAGATGGTAGCATCTCACAGGCCACCTGTCCCAGTTTCTCATGGTTGCCTAGGATGCTGTTGACAATGAATAAGACAGAAAAAATCATTTAAGCACATGGCTAGTGGTGATCTCAATGAAGAATATTGAATGTTTGTTGGACTTACAGGAAAAACAAGCAAATGTGTCTTAGAAGTATGGCCAGAATGCTCCTTAGATGTGTGGATGGTGAAACTTTGTCTCACTTACTTCGGAAATACCATCAGAAGTGACCAATTCCTAGAGAAAGATATCCAGTTTGGTAAAGTTAGAGGGTCAGTGAACAAGAGGAAGATTTTCAAAGAGCTAGGTTGACACAGTGATGCAACATTGAGCTCAAACGTAGCAAAGAGTGTGCAGCTAGTGTGCAGAAAAAGGCAAGACTGTGTTCTGTTAGAAATACTACTACAGAAGCAGGCAATATTGTGTTCTGTTGGATATAAGGTCATTATGAGTCACAACTGGCACCTAAGAACGCCAGTAAAGGGAAGGTAGATGGCAAAGCCAAGTCTGCCTTGCGTGATGGAGGGGATGATGGAGGCCATATCTTAAGGTTTTAAATTTTATGTTTGCTTCCGTCAGGACACAGAATGGGTTGCAAAGCATGATAACATGTTTTATTTTGTTTCTTTAGTTGTTGGTGTCAGTAGTTGTTTGAAGGCTGGTAATTCTACTAAATAGCATGTCAAGCATGATGTTAAATAATTTCATAGCTTATTTAATATTCATGACAATCCACTAACTTAATCATATGTTCACTGATGGCTAGTTCTCAGGGCTATAACTTGTGCCTTCTTTCTCAATAAAGAAGATATTTAATTCAATTATGTATTATAAGGAAAACTTTGGATCTCTGAAATATATAAAATTAATTTAATATTAATGTTAATTATTTTATTTATTTTGTATGTTTTAGCTTGAATAGTTCCACTATTGTCATGTGGCACACTTCATAGCTGTGATACGTAGGTTTATTGTGCCAACCTGGCCAACAGGAATATGTGGGATTAATAAGGTTGCAGTTTGGTTGGCGGGCAAAGAGATAAATGGCTTGGCAAGGCCAGCCCCTTCTCTCTTGCTTTCTGGTGATCTGACTAGTGTGTGGTTGCTTTAGCTAGATCTCTCTCTCAACTTGTGGGCTACACTACCTGTGGGACAGCCAACCCATGGATCATGTCACTAGAGTTTGAGATTCCATTGAGACCTTCTTCGCCACACTGCTGGTATATACATTGCTTGAGCTTGAGGCTGTTGGATCCTGTTGTATTCCCTTGCTTGAGTTCGCTATCCCACCTGGCCTGCTTTGCTAAGTTCCTGAGCTAATGTTTGTGACCCACCCTGCTGCCTGTGGCTGGAGTGCCTTCATTGCCCTAGGAAAGACTCCGTTGTCTTATTCCTTGATCTTGGACCCAGCAGCCCTCTGAAGTTGAAGGACTTCCAGTATATTACCTGTTCTGTGCAAGTAAGTTTAACTGAGCCCTCTGTACTGCTGTGTGGACTAATTAACTGTTATATTCCTTCATGCTGTATATATGTAAATCATGTGTCCTGGTTTTGTTTCTCTAGAGAACCCTGTCTAACACAATGGCTAATCATGATACACAGGCATGTTGACACTAAAGTCCTTGTTATTCTAATTTCTCACATTAGTTTTCCAATTCCAAGCTTAATGTTTTAGAAATGTATATTTTTGATCAACAGGGAAAGCGATGAGAACTGTACATGAGTGATTATCAAATCCTTCAGTGCTGCTGGGAAATGAGTTAAAAATGCAGATCACACTGATTAGCATTGCTGCAGAGAAAGGGTCACAAATAGAGCTTGTAATTTTCTGGGAAGGATATTGTAAACTACTTTTGTCAACCTCATGTTTTGTTAATATAGAGACAAAGACCCATCATATATAGATATATAATTTCTCATAGTCCTTAAATTATGGCAAATAAATTTATTGAAATAGTATTTATACTATTCTACCTTCAGATCTATTTTAAAATACACTAATATTTTGATAAAATTTATATGGAATTTCAAACAGCAGAACCGGGTCTATCCTAAAGTGTGCCCTAGAGGCAAACAAGACAGACAGCAGATACTCAATGATGGCTTATTTTAGTAAAATAAGGAAGATGGGAGGGAAGAAAGGAGGAAACATAAAAAGAAAGATGAACTATTTCCACCTAAAACAAGTTAAAATCTCCTTGAATTCAATGGTAATTTTCTGAACATTAGCATTTTTGTGTTGCCAATTTGCCACCTTGCTATTTTACATAAAGCATTGCTTTAAGTACTCATTCTGAAGAAGAGATCTAAATTAACATGCAAAATAAGTAGTATAGTAATTAGTCAAACAAAACTGTGGCATGATAAGGAAATTTGCATCAATAGCTTTGAAACATCAAATTTAACTTTAGCAATACAATTAAAAGAGAAAACACTAGCACAATGAAAATCACATTCTATTTTTTAAACTTTTAAGAGGGGGGTGAACAACAGAAACATGGGTGAAGGGAGACAGTGGACAGTGTAAGATATGAAAATAATAATTTATAATTTATCGAGGGTTTATGAGGTTGGGAGGGTGGAGAAGGGAAGGAAAACAGAGGAGCTGGTACCACAGATTCAAGTAGAAAGATAGTGTATTGAAAATGATGATGGCAACATATGTACAAATATGCTTGATATAATTGATGTATGGATTATTATAAGACCTGTAAAAGCCCCCAATAAAATGATTTACTTAAAAGAATAGTGCTATATGAGGAACCCCTGGTGGTACTGGTGGGTGAATACAGAACTGAAAACAGAAAGATTGATGGTTCAAACCCATCAGTTGGATGGGAGAAAGATGAGGCTGTCTCTCCCACGGTGAGTTATAGGTTCAGAGACCCTGCATCGGGTCACTATGACAGAATGGTCACAGTGGCAGTAGGTTTGGTTCTTTTGCTGTCTTTGGTTCTTTGTTTGGTGGCTATCTTAAGACTAAAGACCTTATGGATAAAGAAAAAGCCTACAAAAATTTTTAGGCAAAATGCAAAATGGCTTCTCAAAAGTCATACTGTCATTTACTTTTGCTATTAAGTGTGAAGGACTTTTATGATCAATATAACAACAGTAGCCTTCTAAGTTTAATTCCCTAAAGCACACTTGGCAGCTGCTCTCATCAACGCAAAGACACCCAGCCAGAGCTCTCTCTCCCTCCCTCCCAGGAGAAACTACTAGTCTCCGGGGAGAGGTTCAAAGAAGATACCTCGAAAGGGTTACACATCCGCACCCAGTGACTAGATAAAAGGAACCAGATGTATTTTCTATTAAATTTTGACACGTGTTTCCTAACCGGTCATTATCATGATGATATAACAACGTGTCCAAAAGAAAGCAGGAACTAAAAAAACAAAACAAAAACTAGGAAAAGGCCCCAAGGGGTCAAAGGGGAAAACAGATGATGTTAAAATGTAAGCTGAGTTTATCTGCACTGGGAGCCAGGTGGCAGAGCCGTATGCTTTAGGGTGCTAGCCACAGACATCAATTGGAGCCTCCAGCTGCTCCAGTGGAGAAAATGTGCGGTGTTCTCTTGTTGTAAAGAGTTACAGTCTTGGAAATCTACAAGGGCAATTTGACCCTCTTCTCTAGGCATGTTATGAGTCAGCATCAATAACAGTGATTTTGACTTTTTTGGTTTATGTCTGCATTAAAGTTCACATTACCATGCACTCTGTCCGAAGGCAATGCTATTCCCATACCTAGTCAATGGTCTGAGGGAAGTCAGTGGAGGTTCAATTCCCATGGAGACTCTTCAAATGGATTTAGGGCTTTCCCTGTCATTCACAGCCTTCTATAAACCAGATGTGCAGAGATCAAGGTCTAATATAATTCCACTCTTGGAGCTTGTAAACAACCTTTGGATCATATGGGCTGGTAAGCTTCCAGGTAGATTAGCTGATGGCTCACTTTGGACACATTTTTAATTTGTTCCAGTTTTATAAATTTTCTGCTTTCTTTTGGATTGAGGCTTGGTTGTTTTATTTTTATATTGTTGTACTGGGGTGTTTATGAGTTTCTTTTTATATAATACAGGTTAGATCATTCTATATAGACAATAAATAGATAAGTAGCAAGGAAGTTGGAGGAATTGAGGAGTAATCACAATGATTACAGATCTGAATAAAATGTTCTAAAATCAATCGTGGTGAGGGCTGCACAATTCTTTTAAGATAGCCAAGCCATTGAATTTATGGTACATGAGTTCTCCAACAATATAACTATAAAGTAGATTATAGTGACCACAAGGCTCCCCAGCCCTGTGCCACCCTTGAGATCATTGCTATGTCTGTGGCCACTGATGAAGGTACTGTGTGAATGCACCTGGTTGAAGGTTTTCATCTTTTTTCTCACCCTTTACTTTAGATAAGCAGTTTGAAACCACCAGTCGCTCCATGGTTGAAAGACAGGCTATCTAGTCCAGTAAAGAGGGACAGTTTTGGAAAGTTCTAGGTGCAATTCTATCCTTCCTATAAGGTTGCTATGAGAGACCGTAGACTCAATGGCGGTGGGTTGGTGAATGAGTGAGTGAGTGAGTGAGTGAGTGAGTGAGTGAGTGAGTGAGTGAGTGAGTGAGTGAGTGAGTTACTTTAGGGTTCTTCTCAAGGGAGTGGTCCTTCCTTATAACATGTCCAAAAATTTATAGCAAAAAACTTGTCTTCCTTGTTTGTAAGAAATATTCTTGCTATCCATCTTCCAAGATAAATGTGTTGTCCTGGTAGTCCATGGTACGTTCTTCAACACCATTACTTAAAGGCATAAATTCTTCTTGAGATGTCCTTGTTAGCGTCCAGCTTTGAAAGCACACGTGGTGACTGCAAACACCCCAGCTTCCATCAAGCATGCAGAGTCCTCAGAACGACATCTTTACAGAGGTCTTTGCAACAAGTTCCCCGAGTAGTATGGCATTTGATACCCTTGCCGCTGCCGCCGCCAGGGGAGTTAATTACAGATCCAAATGAAATCCTAGACAGCTTGAATATTTCTCCATTTATGATCATATTGCTTACTGGTCTGGTGATGACTTTTTTGGTGAAATAGAACCATGCTAAAGAGTGTAGTCTCTGGTCTTCATCGGCACATGCGTTAAGCACTCTTCATTTTCTGCCAACAAGATTGTCATTGGCATCGTCCAGGCACATTGTAAGTCTTCTGATCTTAAACCTCGCATTTTTTTCTATAGTCCAGCTTCTTTGATTATTCACTAACGAAGCAGTTTGGATAAGTATGGGGAAAGGACAAAATAATGGAGCATACTTCTACTGATTTTAAACCATGCAGCATCTTCTTGCTCTG
Organism: Tenrec ecaudatus; assembly: GCF_050624435.1. Classification (NCBI taxonomy): domain Eukaryota; kingdom Metazoa; phylum Chordata; class Mammalia; order Afrosoricida; family Tenrecidae; genus Tenrec; species Tenrec ecaudatus. The sequence goes on from NC_134532.1 coordinate 137,500,440, forward strand.
GTCTAACGATGGCTTTAGGCTTGTGTACAGGTCCCACATGAGCACACATAAGTGTCCTGAAGTTAACATTCTTCACAACGGTATCCAAAATGTATTATCTTCCACACAGTCAAATGCCTTCATGTAGTCACTAACCCACCAGTCCACTTCTTTCTGGCATTCTCTGCTTTCAGGTAACTCCCATCTGACATCAGTAATAATATCTCCTTTCCCACATCATTTTCGAATCTGGTTCGAGTTTCTGGCTGCTGCCTGTTGATGTATTGCTACAACTGTTTTTAAAATTATCATCAGTAAAATATTGCTGGTGTGTTATATTAATGATGGTATTCAATGATATCTGCATTCTGTTGTGCACTCTTCTTTGGAATGAGCACAAATACAGAGGTCTTTCCCTCAGATAGTCAGGCAGTATTTGCCATCATTTTTGGAATAAGTAAGTGAGCACTTTCAGCACTGCATTCATTTGTTGAACTATTTCAATTTTGCTGCTTTATTTTTTACCAGTAGCTTTGGCGCAGCATGGACTTCTTCCTTCAATACAAATATTCATACATGCAAAAAAATTTTTTTTAATTCCTACTCATACTCAAGCTCACCAGTTTTATTACTCTGTGTGTTCTGTGTGTGGGAAGGCTAAAACAATGTATAGTATAGTAATAAAATAGTTTTTAAAATATTGAATTTTCAACATGAAAGAAACACCAGATGCCCTCTAAATTAGTTTGACATTTTTCAGATGAGAAAACGGGACACCAGATTCATTCTTAGTCAAGGCGTAAGTGGCAGAGGCAAAGCCAACACCCAGTTCCTCTGGTCCTTTCTACAGTTCTCACGATTGGTCATGGAATGATAAATGTCCACAGAATCTTCACTCTGTATGTTGAAAAGGTAGAGACAGAGCTCACAAAATCTCTACTCACCCCTGGCACCTTAAATGTTGAACCGCTAGACGCAAGTTGCAGTTCAAAACTGCCTACCACTCTGCAAAAGAAAGATGGGGCTGTCTGTGATTTAGAGCCTCAGAAGCCCTATGAGCCCGACCCTGCCCTGTTGTACACCCACGGGGTTCCTCTGTGCCTGACGCAATCTCATTTACAAGCTTCTCCTCACTTGAAGATTCCTCTTTTAAGTAATTTGCCTCAAAGAATTCCTAGTGATTTTTAGACAGGAGATGACTACTATTTCAAATTAGTTTAAGATTAATTGGGAGCTAGATATGTACACTTCAGAAGGGGCATCCCTGAATGGCATAGATGATACAATGAACCTTTTCAACACAAAGGCGGCTTAGGGACGAGACGTGGCTCTTGTTTTCCAAACATCACGGCTGTGCACACCCTACTGAGCAGCTGCGCTCTGCACACATGGGCTGGCCACAGTGCAACTTGACTAGATAACTCGGCGGCAACAGACAGTACAAAGAGCCACTATGCACGGCATGACTCAGCCATTACTTACTGCCTTTATATTCTGCCACATATGTTGCAAACTTCGCCTTAACAATAAAAGATAAGACCAAAACTTTGAAGCATTAGGAATGAAGTTAAAACTTGACTAATTACTCATTTTAAACAGTATCATATCTCATGTCTATGTGGAGACTAATCACTCTGGACAACTACTCTACAAGCAAAATTAGACGGAATAGGATGTTCATTTGAAACATTAATTTACTGTTATGTTGTTAAGGGCTGTCTAGTCTATTCAAGTTTATAGCAACTCTGTACAACAGAAAGAAGCCAGGCTCAGTCCTGCAGCATCTTCATAATTGATGACATGTTTGAGCCCATTGTAGGCTTTTTAATGATCCATAGTATTGAGGTCTTCCTATTTTTTTTTTCAATCAGGCTATTTTTCAGTTTTATCAAGCACAGTGTCCTTTACCAGGGTCTGCAATTTCAGTTCCGTTAACAGACATGAATTGAGCACGCACTGTACTATGAAAGGAGTTCCTGGTCTGAAGATCACAGTTAGGTAGCAGATATCACAACAATCCTATCAGAGGTGTCTTAAGCTAGGTTGTCTAGAGAAACAAAGCCATTGACACTCATATTTAAATAATACAGAATTTTATATCAAGAAGACATCCAAGCCCAGTTCTACTCAAGGTCATAGGTTGGATGCTAGCTGAGCCCTCTTCAGATTCATGTAGCTGTAGGCCAATTATGCAGAAAAGGAAGCAAGACTACAGACTGGTGATTTCAGCATCTGGTGGTTTCAGCATCCCGTGGTTGGTGAAAACACGGTAGGGTACCAACAGCTCTCTAGGTTGGTGGTCCACATGAGGCCATGCCTGGACGTAGATACAGAGTCCCAAGGAAGAGGAAAGCAAAGCATGAGTGCTAGGAAAGGGAACTTCCCAGGCTCTCTCCTATAAAACAGCCACACCCACCCGCTTAGGGAGGGATTATCGGGCTGTAACCTGATTGACAAGTTGACTTCACCTTTACATTTCACACAGGTTCGAGTTGACATAAAATCGAACTGCCCCATGAGATCTTCATCAGACTCTGGGAATTTCCTAAAGGAAGCTATTGACTTGGACTCCTATCTTCTGGGGTGGGTAGGGGAGTGGGGGAGAACGGTATTAAGGAGAGGTGTGTGGAAGGAAAGAGAAACTGATGCGTGCTTTTCCTTTCGCTTAGGAGAACAAACACGATTACATTAAAGGGCGGTGGCGGGTAGGCCTTATTCAAGTAGAAGCATTATCAATATAGGAATAAAAGGCAACAGGAGGCTCTTTTGGAAAGGTCAGACACGTACATTCAGAGCATTGGGTGATTGGCTGATAGAATAAAGCAACATGTTCTGTTGACTGAGCTGAAACTGTTTTCAGATAAAAATAGAGATGCCTGAAAAACCATAATGAAGTTATAGACAAACATGTCTGGTTTTCTACTTTAGAAAAGTCAAGGTTTCTGCCCGAAATACTGTTCACTCTACCTGCATGATTGGGTTTTTCTTTCACACTTCAAATTTTAGTTTACATGTAAATTTCCTTCTATTTTATCTAAATCGGTCTGAGGGGTTTATCTGTCCAGGATTAAGTATGTTTCAAAGTCTCATCTGTACCAGTGTGCATGTTTTTGTCTAGCCAGATTTGTGAGGTAGAATTGGGGTAATGATAGGGTGGGGAGGAAGCATTAGCAGACTAGAGGAAAGGTGTGTGTTTCGTCGGTGCTCTACTGCACCCTGACTGGCTCGTCTCCTCCCTGAGGTCCTTCTATCATCCAATAGTCTACAGATCAGTTTGGGGTCTCTGGTCCAAACTTCCCTTGTTCTAACAACATGTTTTTGTTTTGTTTCTATTGGGTCTTCTGGTGCCTGTTCCCTGTTTCCTCATGACCACACCGACTAGTGTGCTTCTTCCATGTGGGTTTGCTGCTTCTCAGCTAGACGGCTGCTTGCTTATCTTCAAGCCTCTAAGATCCCAGACACTATATCTTTTGATAGTCAAGCAGCATCAGCTTTCTTCACCATATTTGCTTATGTACACATTTTGTCTTCAGCAATCGTGTTGGGAAGGTGAGCATCACAGAATGCTGGGTTATTAGAACAAAGGTTCTTGTGTTGAAGGAGTACTTGAGTAGAAGCCAAATGTCTTTCTGATACCTTAATACTTCATATATAAATAAAACTTCTCATTGTCTCTTAAGGAATGAAATTTCTGGGTTATTCATAAGGTTAACACACTTGGCTTCTTAATAAAAAGTTGGAATTTCAGGTCTACTCATAAGCACTTCTGAATGAGGATCAGGAAACCTACTTCTGAACAATCAGTCCATGAAACCCTATAGAGCAGAGTTCGACTCAGAGACACACAGGATCACCTCTAATCAACCGGATGGCAGCTGGATTTCTTAAGGTAAATAAAACAGTTCTTATCTTTAAAAGGTTTACTGAAGTGAAATACAGGTAACACCATCACAACCGAGTTTGCGTGTACAGTTCAGAGATATTAAAGTGTGTAGCTCTGCTGTTGTTGTGTGCCTTTGAGTTGATTCCCACCTTATGTGGAATAAAATGAAACTCTGCCTGGTCCTTCACCATCCTCACAATTGTTTCTACGCCTTAACCCTTCATTCCAGCCAATTTGTCAATCTATCTCATCAAGGGCCTTCCTCTTTTTCTCTCCACTTTACCGAACATGATGTCCTTCTCCTGGGTTGGGGATCTCCTGACAACATATCCAAAGTATGTAAGATAAAGTCTTGCCATCCTCGCCCATAAGGAGCACTCAGTCCTTACTTCTTCCAAGACAGACCAGTTTGTCCTTTCAGTATATGTTACTAAAGTATGCATTTGTAGGTTACTAAAACTGTAAATCAACATAAAAACTAATTCTATTTTATAAATTTATACTCAAGAGAATTTTAAGGGCCCATAAGAAACATATTAGCAGCATGAATAAGATAGGCTAGATGATGTCATGTTGTTAAAATGAAATACCAACTCAGAACATGAGTTGCGTACTGACCAGTCTGGCACTGAGGACACATGGTGGCTCGTGGTCCGTTACTTATCTCTGTTCCAACGACTGAGAAACATTTGTTTATGCACCACTGTGAGGTGATCTCACTTAGCCTTCACTTTAAGCAAATGCAACATTTTCTATGGTGAATATACCTCTGTTTCTTTTTAGGGTCAACAAAAGAATGCTGCTTGAGGTCACTATGATTATAAGAGCAAATAAAACACAGCTGTTAAAATTTGAGAGACCTGTACATTATACAGTAGTTACACTAGTATTTTCAAAGATGAATACTTTTAAAGTTTCTAAATGAACGCATCAATTTCCTGTTTTGAGAAATAAGAATATGGATTATGGTCTATTCTTTATCTTAAGTGCTTACTCCTAAAACCTGGATTTTGGAAACCTGCTAAGAATAAACATAAAATGTGCGAGTCTAATTAATTCTAAACTTCATTGATCACAAATACTCCGTACATAAAGCAATCATCTTCTCTGGCCCTTTATTTTCTCTCCTAAAAAGTCATGGACTTGAAAGAAGAGGAATCTAATCTCCATAGTGCTGGGGGTTATATGCATCAGCAGAATACTGATGGTATCAGTATGGTGTATGGCAATGATCACAGGAAATCTGAGATTTTCATTTAACCAAACACCTGTCACTATGAGATTATATATGAAGGCATTAAAAGAAGACCACAAAGACTTGATTTTTGGCTCCAGATTTTGCCCAATGCTCCTACAGAGACCTTTGGTGTAATCACTTTTTTCTTATATAAGATCAATATGTGTGGCCTTGAGCCACAGTGAGCTCACAGACTCATTTCTCCTTTAGCTGTCCCAAAGTTCAAACCCAGGTGTCAGGTCTTACACTTCATTGAGATGTAATTAAAAGCAAAAATAGCAAGATTCACAGACAACAACAGAATCCTCAAAAACAAGGACTCATCTGCTCTAGACCATCGCACGGATGGGCAGACGTCCGTGGATCCAGCTGCTGAGAGAGAGAAGGGGAGAAAAAGAGAGAAACACGGAGACAAAATGAGATTCAGAAAATCAGAAAGTATTCCTGACACAAAAGGACAGGGACAAAGCCTTTTACACTTTGTGCCAAGAACAAATTATATGCCCATAGGAAGAGCTACTTAGCCCTTCTTCTTGAAGGATGGTAGTTTCTAGTCAATAAAAAGCAGAGGAAGAGTGGCATCTGGACATGCCCCAGACTGGTGTTTTAACCATTACTAGGAACCACCCACTACCAGAGAGCTCTGAAGCAGCCCTCAACTTGAATATGCCAACGCAGAGCTCTTGCTTTGGAAAGAAAGAAAGAGCAAGATCTTTCCTCGGGAACCCTGCACACTGTGCTTCCACCCCTGAACTCGAGTTACAGCCTCAGGCACTCACAGGGTATCGCTATGAGTCAGCATTGACTCAATGGAGGCAAGTTTTCAATCTAATAAATCCTGTGATAATACAAATTAGTTTCACTACTTGCTAGACGTCCCTGATACAATGACTGTCCAATCCTGATGGTGCATAGTTCTTCATACAGTTTAGTTTCTTGGATTATTTGTTTAGCACACAGATGGAATAAACATATATGGAGAGAGTAGAAGCAACCCCAATCCACACATTTCTTGATTTTAAACAACACAGTATTTTCATGTTCTCTCCAAAAGACTAATTATTTTGGTCTGTTTATAGGTTCTTAAATGAGAAAATTAAGTCTTCTGGAATCACCATTCTTCTCAATGTTATTCAGCGTGTGGTATAATCCCAACAAGGCAAATGCCTTTGGGAAGTCAACAAAACACATGCAAGCATGTTTCTGGTCATTTCTCTTTCAGCCAAGATCCACCTGACGTCAGCAATGAGATGCCTTGTTTCACATTCAGCTCTCTCATGCCAGGGACCAGCGAGTGTATTTCCCCGGACAGTTGTCTGGAGACACCCTCTCCTACCCAAAGGCACTCAGCTTTCTTGTTGCGGGAGCCGCCTTCTGCCCTGGCTTGTCCCGGCCCCTGGTTGTTCTGCCGCCCCTCCTTCACCTGCTTCCCGCTGGCTGTGCCCTCTCCAGTCTCACCGCTGCCTCCTGCTCAGTTGAGTCTCACCAGAAGTACATCTTACAGCCCTGGCTCTACCAATAAAGTCCTCAAGGAAATCTACGTTTTCACTAAGTAGGAACCTTAAAAAAAATCTTCTGATCTTTATCAGTTATCTAATTCTAAAACCACTGCTGCTGTTTCAGAATCTGTCAGAACGGCACACCATGCTTTCCCTGCCAAAGCCCGTCTCCACTGTCCACTGCTGCTATGAGACAAATTCCACAGGGACCTGCCACTACCAAACAGGCTGCTCCCTCACAGTTTAGGAGGTGAGAAGCCCTTCCAGAGAAGGCTCCCTCCGCTGGCTCTGGGGCAAGGCTTTGTCTCCTTTCCATATTTACCCATGGAGTCCAGGGACCCGCAATCCAAATGACATCTGTCATGCCCCGCTCTTCTCTTTTGATGCTACGGAGGCCTCCTCCCTCTGCTAGCTGTCTACCCTATCTACATCTCAGTAGCTGCGTTATCCTAAAGAAGATACCCTGCCTCGTTCATACAGCTTCCTCTAATCCTGCCTCACTAGTATCATCGATGTCTGACACATGGGGAAGGATCCCTGGTGACATAGTGGTCACCAGTCGGTCTGTGATCCAAAAGGCCTGTAGTTCAAAACCAACAGTTGGCATCGACTCAATGGCAGTGTTTTAGAACCCATGGAAAAATCAGACCACACAACGGGTGATAATTATATCAGATCACAAATGTGGAGGATAATTATATACTAATTAGAATTTGCCACATGTTTGGGGAGCACATGATTCAATTCATAACAGGTATCTAGAGAGGAAAGTTTGAAAACTGTCAAATCTATGGCTCGTTACAAAATTAAAGTCCTCAGGATAACATAGCGAAACTCTAATTTACCAATCTAGCATGTGAGTGGAGAAAACGGGTCAGAAACAAAAATTCAGTTTCTGTTAAAATGGTTGCTGAGAGACATATAACCTTGAAAAGACTGGAAACAGTGCTTCTAAAAGTTAATGTTTCTGAGACTAGGAAGACCAGAGCATTTCCTTAAAGGTCCACCTGGCTCGGTCCCTCAATCATGCTTCTGACCACAGTTCCAGACGAACTTTTAAAAAGTATCAAAGAAAAAGACAAGGAGGAAAATATGTGTATTTTAAACGCACATGAGCAGGCCAGGGCTTTGGTACTCTTGGTTGCAGCAAAGAAGGGGGGAAAAAAAGAAATGGTTTCTAAGATTTTATTTTCTGAAAATGAAAGGCTGCTCTTGAGCTAGTTCTACCTTGTGCTGTCCACGGAGGCAATTCTCTCTGTGTACAGCGAAGCAGCCAGCCCGGGGACGAGCGAGGGGGGTTATCGACAACAACAGAAATAGCTCAGTAAATACCTTTATGCTTACTTCAAAAATCCAGCCAAATTTTCTATCTCTTGAATTTTGCATCTCATTAATTTTGAATCGACTTAGCTTCTAAAGATTCAAACTCTTTATTGTAATGTTAACCATTTATAATGAGTCAAAAAGACAGACACCACTTTAAGTGAATTCTGTCTTTTCATCACACCTGCATGTGAAAAACTGATGTTTTAAAGAGTTAGTTTTGAAAACACTGAGTATCTTGAAAAACAGTCATATTACTATCTGTGATAACGACTAACACTGCCTTCACAAGGATTTTTGCTTAAGTATGCTAAATATGAGCTCACAGGAACCTGAGAGCATGCAGGAAATCTGTGTGCAGTGTCAAAGGGGCATATTGCTCATCTTCGCCAACACCCTGATACTGTGCGATCAAACTACCCACTTCCAAATATCCAGCACCCCAGCAGGGCTTATTTTACAGCAGAATGCAATGCTTTGGGAAGAATTTTTTTAATCTCATAAATTAAGAGTATTTTCTCACTAGAAAAATGATGGGAACTTAAAGATCATTTTTAGAAAGCAGTGGCCTTTGTGGGGCTTAGCAAAATGTACGGCACCCTAGAATTGACCGGTGACTCTGAAACCGCCCGGTTTCATTATTCCATTTAACAGATGAGGCATGAGGAAAAATGACCAATATAAATGAGACAACTCACTCATGGAAGAATAAACTCCACAAACCAAGAGAAGGCTTGAGTCTTGTACTAGCACACACATTATGTAAAACAGTAATTGGCAGGATGTAGAAAATATATTTAAAATCTCAAGAAAATATAAGTTGTAAGCCTAGAATTTTTTTTTCAAGGGCAGAGCGAAAGGTTCAAAATAAATAGCGGAGTTTGGTACCAAAAAGCTGCCTTAGAACACACTGCCGTCTGTCAGTTTCCGGCCTTTTCTGGAGAAGGGCATGGGCAGGAACAGCACAGTTCAGTCACCATTGTGTGACTTTATGAAAACATTCAGGATTGGTGCTCCTTCCTTTTTTTAGGCAGCATTGTCTTTTATCGTGCATGCAATCACTCTCAATTGGGCGTCAACCCCGGGATGGCTAACAACAAGCTCAGGTCACTATGGTGTGAGCAATATGGTGGCAGGAGAGTGATCATTCAGAAAATCAGCATTATTTGTATCTATCCAGAAGTTCTTTCACCTTAAATAGCAACTACCTAGATGATGGGCTGTGAGTTCCAGGTTTTGTTTAATTCAGTTTATTGGGGCTCGCACAACTCTTATCACAATCCATCCATCCCTCCATTGTGTCAAGCACATTTGTACATTTGTTGCCATCATCATTCTCAAAACATTTGTTTTCTACTTGAGCCCTTGATATCAGCTCCCTATTTTTCCCTCCCTTCCCACAACCTCCTCCCTCATGAACCCTTGATAATTTATAAATTATTATTATTATGTCACATCTTACACTATCTAGCATATTCCTTCAACCACTTTTTGGTTGTCTGTGCCCCAGGGAGGGGGTTATATGTAGATCCTTATAATCGGTTCCCCCTTTACACCCCACCTTCCCTCCACCCTCCCAGTATTACCACCCTCAGCAATGGTCCTGAAAGGATCATCTGTCCTGGATTCCCTGTGTTTCCAGGTGTTATCTGTACCAGTGCACATTCTCTGGTCTAGCCAGATTTGTAAATTAGAATTGGGATCATGATAGTGAGTGGGAGGAAGAATTTAGGAACTAGAGGAAAGTTGTATGTTTCATTGTTGCTAGACCACACCCTGCCTGACTTGTCTCCTCTCCGTGACCCTTCTGTAACGGTGTCCAGTTGCCTACAGATGGGCTTTGGGTGCCCCCTCTGCACTCCCCTCACTCACAGGCATCAGGTAACCGTGTATGCGTCTAAAGGTCAGGATTACAGCAGATTCAGCCCTCTTCCAGGTCAGCGAGCTCCTGTGTATAGACTGAGTTTATTCTAATCATCCCTTGAACAATGTCTTAAGGTTGACAAAAGGTTGACCACATAAGAGATACAGGCACACATTTTTTCTAAACTTCAGTGGAGGTTGAACTATATATTAAGTTTTGTGACCCTATACCTAGAAAAATATTATGAAGAAGAAATTAGGTCACAAATATGAGTTGGGGATTCTGTGGATAAATAGAAATGTCCCGTTAACTCTTCTACTGCCAATGAAACAGTCACAGTGAGTTAAATGAGAAACAACATGTAATCTGTAAGTTAATATGTATGCAATGCATATTATGATGGAGTGTAGTGAATTAACATTTTAAAATATGAAAAATAGTATTTGGTTCTGTGGCAAGTCATCAGGCTCATTAATGGATTTGACTTCAAGTATATGCTTATAAATAATTCATTACCCAAAGTGTTTTCAGAATCTTTAGAGATAATGAGAATGTTAGTATTACATACCTGGGTAAAGGAAAACTATGTACATTTGCTTAATGAGCTATAATTGGGAAATATAAAATTATGACATATGTTGTCATAATATAATGTAGGATAGGTGATAGCCTGTCTCAAACCAAGGTCTGAGATATAAAATCACAAATAGCAAACTGCTACCTTACTGCTTTATGAGATAACAGAATTCAACCCAATCAATTATGTCCATATATCCAGCACAACTACCTGTTTTTCTCTCCCTGACAATGGAAGAAAGTTTAAAAGAAGAAGGGATCACACCTTCAAACCAGGAAAGAAGGAGCTCTAGGAGAATCTCTAGCAACTGGGCCACCAGGGCTCCCCCCAGCTTGCTAAGTGTTTATGGTAGGCTCGTTATGAGCTACTCCGTAACTATCTCAAGTATGTAACAAAGAACATAGAGAAAAACAGCAGGCAGATACAATGTGATGGCAGTGTGTACGAACCTGCCAAACCCCCTCTGTCCATGATAACTATTCATGGAGTTTGCAGAGCCAGCCTGGATGGCAGTGAGTTTGGTTTTTTGGATACATGGTTATCTACTGATTCCAAGTGAAGTACGGTTTCCCCACCTGGTGAGAAAGAGCTTTGTCGTGTAAGCCCTAAGATCTGCAAGGTGAAAAAGAACAGATGGCCCATCCTACCATCTGGGACCTAAGAAGATGAGAAGATCAGCAAAAGACACATACTAACCAGGCAGGCAGGGGCATAGGACATAGCTATGTTGTCCCCATAAAAATGGGCTCCTTATAGAATGATTTGAAATATGTATAAATACCAATTCTTTTTTTTAAAGGGCTCTTCAGCAAGGGATGTATTTGCACCTTCATGATGCTTTGCTTCTGCCAGACCCTCAGTACCAAAGATCTTAAAGAGACACTAAGGATTATTCCATTTCCCATGCGCTGAAACACACATTCATCTGCACATAAGCATATTCGAAGTGCTAGAGAGAGAGAAGGCAAACAGGTTCCCAGTGTGCATCTTCCCTACTGAAAAATTGGCAAGGAGCATCCACAGAATGTGGAGTGATAACGATGAAATTTAAATCAAATATGAAGGTTCTTTTTCAGTTAGATTGACTTTTAACAAGTAAACTTGACTGGCACGATTCATCAAATGGCTAAACACAGAGTTACAATATGACCTGAAATTTTTAATCCTAAATCTATACCTAAAAGATCTTCCATCTGATTCCCGATCATATCAATTTCATTGCAGCACCATTAAACTAGCCAGAATTGGGAAACAACCATAGCATCCATCACTTGAAGACTGAATAAACCCATGTGATATGAGGTGATACACTGGATTAGCATTTGCTCATAAAAAGTTGTGAAATCGTAGGGCAAGTGAAAAACTATCACTACTGGGATTCCAGCTCCTGAACGCATGGCTAGTGTCAGCAAAGCATGCTCACAAATCACTCTGCCTTCAGCTGCTGGCTGACAAAGAGTTCTCTTAGTAATACTTGACCTCAGCCTTATTGGGGGTGCCTTCAGAAAAGGCCCAAATATTGACTTTTAAGGGGATCTATTGGGCCAATTAAATTTCAGGTGAAGTCAGTTCAAAAGATTTTTTTTGACAACTGAGATTTGGTATTCCAAATGGGTAATCATTACAGATTTTTCTGTAAGGATGCAGGTTGATCATGGAAAATGGTATTGTTGAGACAAGGGCCAGACAAGTTTCCCTGAAGGATTGTTTTTCCTTTAAGACTATGTATTAGCTCTTTCTTCAGGGCTGGCAAAGACAGTCCTATGAGGATTTTGTCATAGGGATTTCTGATCCTTTGTTTAGGGATATCTTATCCTATCCACTCTATAGTCCTCATCTTGCCAATTCAGACTTCCTCTTTTGTCCCCCCAATTCAAAGAATTTTAAAGGAATATGATTTGAGCATTTTGAGGACTTTGAGCCCTTTGATGATGTCAAAACTGCCATTTTGACACATTGTATGTCAAAGAGTTCATTTGGGGGGGTGGTGTTCTCTTAAACGCACTACCATCTAGTCAATTCTGACTCATAGTGACCCTATAGGACAGGGTAGAACTGCCCCTATGGGTTTCTGAGACTGTAACTCTTTATAGGAGTAGAAAGCCTCATCTTGCTAGCGAGATAGAAATACCTCCTTCAGAAGTACATAGTGTTAAGTGGAGGATAGTTGAGAAACAATAACTTCACATTTCTATACTTACATTTAATGAATGTTGCAATGGTTGTTTTGAAATACTTCTTTACTTATCCCAATACACCACACATGCTACAACATGAATAAGCCTTGTTAAGAAGGATGAAAATATTATGTTAAATGACAAGAGCTAAGAAAGTGAGAAACATTATTTTTGCATCTGAGGCTGATTCCATATTTGTACAATGTTCTCCCAATGTTTTTGGTTTTAATTGAAATTTATGTAGTGGAAAATTGATAAATGGTACTGAAAGAATACATGTAATGGTGATAGCATTAGAAAAATAGAGTACAGCTGGATTTAGACAGGCTGGAGTGCCAAAAATAGAAGCACGGACATCCAAATGCAACTTAAAAGTAACAAAAAGCAATGAATTGATCATCTATCAACAGAAATAGAGTAATTTAAAAACTACATTTTTCTAAACAAGATTGCAAATATTCAAATATCATTTTCACCCATTCTTTTTTCTTCTTCCTAATTCTCTCTTATCAACTAGATAATAGAAATCTCCTTGTGTTTGTGCTGAGATAGCTTGTATTATAGACTCTGGTTTCATGTATTAACTGAGCTATTGGTCAATATGATAAAATGTTAGAAGCTGAACTCTAAGAATTAAAATCCACTGGTTTTATCTCCAACACAGTGCTGTACTTTGGGTGTGGGAGACAACAAAGCCTATATTGCTTCTCTCCAGATGGACCAGTTTTGTAAAGAGAGTCTTTCTGTATCATTGACTATAATTATAATCCTTTTACAGAACCTTGGAATAAACCCCAGGAAAAGTAATTTAAGCAAAGAGAAAAAAATAATACCAATAATCCAAAGATGAGCCTGTTTAAGAGACAGCTTTCCATGTGTCCCATGATTTGATAGCATAGGTAACAGTGAAAAAATGTCACCTTCTGCCTTAAAGTTAGTATTTCCAGAAAGAGAGAAATAACTTCACTGGAAACCTTACATGGATGTCTCAGCTATTATGTTAAATTAGGTCTTTATTAAGGTCAACACGGTCGATCCTGAGTTCTGAACAACAGTGTCTGGGATATTCTGATAGAATGATAGAAAGGATGATGATGATGGTGATGGTGATAGTAAAAATTAACCAAGCAAACCAGTTGCCATACAGTCCACTGTGACTCATAGGAGCCCAAGGGTTTCAGAGAAGAACTCTTTCCTCTAGGTTTTCATGGCTGTGGCCTTTGAGAAGCAGGTTACGGTATCTTCTTCCATAGTATTATTGGGTAGGCTTGAACTGCCAATCTCATGGCCAGTGGCCATGTGATTAGGGCCTTACAGGGATTGTCAGGATCAATCCCTGATCGTTATTATGTGTGTACAAGCATTCGAGCCACGGTACTTCACATATGGCTCACATCAAATCTGTGATGTTGGTATTTTTTACTATTATACATGAGAATAATAAAATTAAGATTTTTATGCAAGAAATATAATTTTTGGTAAAGTCTGGATGTATCTCCCAGGTAATCTGACTCTAGACACCATTAAAAAAAAAAACCAAGTACACTAAAATCTGGTTCCAGTTGATGCTTGCTTCTCAGGGAAGTGCCAATACTGTCTAATGTGAAATTTATATAAAATGATGAACAGCAAAGCCTTCTCCCCCTGTCCCGTCCTTCTGCCCACCATACCTCCAATTTCCATCTTGTCAAGACATGCTCTGCTGCCACTTCAATAGCAACACATTCGTCAGCTCTTCCTTCTGCCATCAAAAGTTCCCATAATTCATGTTTATGTGCTAATTGATGACAGAGGGTCAAGAGCTTATCCAAGCATAGCGGATTTCCAATCACGTTTCTGGAGATAATGCCATCATTCAAAATAACTATTCTCATACAGGAATACCAGGATGAATTCTAAACTGTGAAAAGGGGCTATTCATTGAATGAGCCCAGCTACATAGCTGCCTCTCAATAAAAAAAAAGAAGAAATTTAAATGGGCACACAAAAAAAGAATTAGAATTCAGGATAAAAATCCCAAATCCTTAACAATCCTTGCTGGATCCTTCCTATGCTGCTGTGGCATTTAGATGATCCTACGTCAGGTTTAAGACGTATCAACGTGTAGGGGTGGAACATAACATGTCAATCAGGTCATAGCCTGATGATACCTCCTTGGGGATGTGGCCGTCTTAGAGTCAAGGATGGGACCAAGGACTTCCCTCTCTCTCTGCCCCTCCGCCTTCTTGCATGCTGGGGCTCTGCTAGGGACCCTGAGTTCTGTCAGGGCCATACTATGCTTCCAGCAACTTTGGATCCATGACACTGCACTCACTGCCTGCGACCTTCCTGATACCATTCATTCTGCAGCACTACCATGAAGCGACATGATCTGGACAGGGGTTTATGCACTAGAACTGGACTTATGGACTGGGCTGGGATGCCTTCTTGATACACAATTACTTCTTGATATCAAGCTCTTTCACCTACAAGTATGAGTGTCACAAGATTTTTTTTATCTAGACAACCCGGCCTAACACTAGTACTTTGTGTTTTCTTCTCTAAATTCATCTCTCAATCCTGCTCTGGTCTTCCTTAATTCCTGGAGATGCTGGTTTTGCCCATTATTGATTCCCCGCAAATCCACCAGAGCTCCAGGCTCTGTGTTTTCCTATTGCCATATCATCTTTAAATTCTCGGGTTAAATGTCAATTCTTTAGAGAAATTCCCCTTGGACTTCTAGTGTATAATTTTCCTTTTTAATGTATCTATCCTATTGTATAACTGAAGATGTCTATTAATACCCACTACATTTTAATAATATCTTCATGGATGCTGGGTATTCATTTTAGTCATCCCTAGCACATGATACTAACTTTAAGATCCATGTTGTCCTCTGTTTCCCAAGATAAAGCTGGGCTACGTTTCTAACCTCCTTTGAGGTTAGGTATGGATCTGTGACCAAATCTACCAAATAGAATATAAGGTGACATGACTGACCCATTTTTCTGAGCTGGCAAATTGCTTGAAATCCACTGATAACCTAAAGGTTGACCTTGGAAACCTACCCAGGGGCATCGTGGGGAAAATTCTGGTGATCTGCTTTTACCAAGAGTATAGCCTAGACATTACTATAAAGGAGTTTTATAAAGTAGTTGATGGAGTCACTGTGAGTCAGAATCAAGCCAACTCGATGACCCCTGTGAGAATGGCATGCAATGCTCTCAGGTGCCACCTGGCTGACTCCAGTTAGCAACTTTAGGTTTGGAGGATAAAACACTGGCCAGTGTGCAACATCTTCAGTATCATTTCTATGCAACACTTCACTCCGTTATATATTCCCCATTAAATCCAAGCAGCACGACCCTGAAGTCCATGTCTGTAAACACTTAAATGCCATGCCTAATGCTGCATGGATGTATAGAAGAAAGCAATTTTTTCTGATTTCAACTAATAATAGAAAGTGAATAATATACATTTTTATTGTATGAGTATCACAATACTATTTTACATTTTGTTAATACTAAGAAACTCAGATATTATAGAGGCAGAGCAGTTTTATTGGAGGATGCAATCAAGTTCCAAGGCATCTAGAGTTATTGAGAGTTAATGTAGGATTTGTCTTCTTCTGACACATTTTAACAGAGCAGCACTCGCTGCAGAGATTTCTCGGTTTTGTTACCTCAAGCATTATTAAATATTTAAATTAGAGCTCACTCCAGTTAGCAATCACCATTTAGAGGTCACCCTCAGGTTATATTTCACTCGGCATCACTTCTTTTTCTAAGTTTAGAAAATTCACTGTGATCTAATATAGTATCATCTTCATCATATCTAGAAGAAAGAAAAAAATACCCACCCACACAAGTGGATCAATATATGTTGTAGTCTAGACTAGATTAATTGAGCTGGTGCCTGTTTAGATATTAGTCATTTTATCAGGAGCCCTCAAATGGTCTCTAAAAATCAGCGCGCTCCAAATACTGCCAAAGAGCCTATCAGATGCTCTCACGGCTGCAGCTGTTAGTGCCTTTGCGTTTGAACACACTCGTGACAACCTAAGCATCTTCTCAGTCTGCGGCGTGTCGGCTCATGGTTGCGGCAATTGCGTCAGTACATTTTGTTGAAGGTTCTCTCAATAACACCGACCTTCTACATTACTATCACCATTCGACTGCTAGTGTGACTAATGAGAAGGTGACAAAACTTATAAAACAATAGACCAGATGCAAGAGAATCAGATTCTAGTTTATCATCACCCACTTTATAACGATATCTCCTCGATTGATGTCCATATATCTATGCACACAAATGCATACATGTACAAATAAATATTATTCACCTATCATATGAGGGATTTGTGACAAGTACATTTTATCAACTGTAATGTTTTCTTTTATTTTTAAAGATGCTCTAGATTCTTCATTTAAGTATTTAAGAATGGCAATGTATTGTATAATTACTTCCCACAGAACATGTTTGCTGGGGTTTAATCTTCATCATTTTAACACGAAGTTGTAATTTATATATATAATATCAAGCACCACAAGTACTTCTCAAACACCTGTCTTTGGCCTTCCAATTACCCAGATACAATTTTACTCAAGGATTCTGTAAGCAAGATATTAAGTGATGCAATGAGAAGAACATGGATGGAAACAGAACTGCTCAATATCTAACCATTTTAAGAAAGAGCATATGATCACGAATCAATGGTACTGAAGGAAGAATTCCACCTACACTACAAACATTAGCAAAAAACAACACTCTGTGAACTGACAGAATATCAATTGCTATGTTTCAACCAAATGTTGCAGTTCCGGAAGCACTCATTATAATACGCCAAGAATTGTGAAGCCAGCTCCTTAGCTAACTGGCAGGAAGAAACCAACATTTGTACCTATTCCAAAGAAAGATGGCAAAACAGAATGTAGAAATTTCAAAAAAAATTTATATTAAATGCAAGTAAACATTTATGGAAAATCAATCAAAAGTGCTGAAAGTAGCACAGTGATTTGGAACTGACAATAATCCAAATAGAATTTAGAAGAAGACATCATTGCTGATGTAAGATAAACCTTGACTCGAAGCAGAGAACACAAGAAAGATATTCACATCCACTACATAAAGGCATCCAAGTGTGTGATTCAAATTGTGGATAACATTGAAATGAGTAGGAATTCCAAAACACTGTGCTTATAAGGAACTGGTAACTAGCTACTCCCATAAAAAAGTTAAAGTCTCAGAAACCCACAGGGGTCGCTGTGCGTCAATACTCCATGTCCTTAGTTTAAGAAGGAACTTGTACATAGACCCAAGAGGCAATCATTGAATAGAATAAGGGATGCTTCATGGCTTAAAATCAGGAAAGATGTGAGTTTGGGTAGTATCCCTTTACAATATTTATTCAACCGATGTGTATAGTACATAAGATGTGAAACTGCTCTATATGAAGATTACAGCATCAGGATTGGAAGAAGGCTCATTAAAAAACTTCTATGTGCATATGACACAACCTTCCTTCCTCAAACTCAAAAAGGACTTGAAGTACTTACTTATGAAAAATCAAAGATTGAAGCCTTCAGTACGAATTACAAGTTAGTGTGGGGGGAAAAGTCTCACAATAGACCAGGAAAAATGATGGAATTTGTCAAGGATTTCATTTTACTTGGATCTAGAGTAAATGCTCATAGAAGTAGCATTTAAGAAATCATTTGATGTAGTACACTGGAAAATTTACTGCCTAAGATCTATTTAAATTGTCATAAAGCAAAGACTAAAGTGTGCCTGACCCAATCTGTGATATTTTCACTCACCTAATATTCATGGGAAAGCTGACTGATTAATAAGGAAGACTGCCAGACGATTGATGCACTTGAATTAGGTTGTCGGCAAAAAATGTGGAAAGTACCATGTGTGTTCTTCTGGCAGACGAATAAACAAATTTGTCTTGGAGTAAGTGCAGCCAGAATGCTCCTTTTAAGCCAGGATGGAGAGGCTTCATTTCACATACGTCAGGAAAGACCAGTCCCAGGAAAAGGACATGATGTTTGGAAAAGCAGCAGATCATCAACAGATGGATTGACACAGTGGCCATGATGATAGGTCCAAGTACAACTGTGAGGCTGGCACAGGGTCCCGGGAAGTTTCCTTCGGTTGTACGAGGGCTTGCTGTGAGTTCGAACCAGCTCCAAGGACCCTGCCAACAACACGCACTCCTCAACAGTACCCTTTCAGGACCTGCCCACAATTAAACCATTTAAACTAAAATAAGCAATAGTGTATTTGCATAGGAGAATATAGGATGGCTCTTTAAAATAAACCATTACTCTGATATAAAAATGCCAATTTATAAACATCGGTAAAAGATATACAATTAAAAAGCAAGATGTCAAAATCCTTTGTGCTTAAATTGCAATTAAAGATAATATAAAAAACATTCAAAGCCATATATCTAATTTTTAACTTCCTAATTAATAGTAAACATTTAACAAATGTCTTTAGAAATAACAACAATCAGAGTTTATGAGAAAAATAATTAATATGTATAAGAATTAGTAACTCCTATGCCAACATCTCCATTTTGTTCCTTTTAATATTTATGAATATCAAAATAATATGTATCCCAAAATAGTATGCACTAATTTTTATATTGAGTAAGATTTTCATTTAAATTAACCAGCAGTTTACCTATGTTCTTGTTTATATTGCCAGTATCTGAATAAATAACAAGAGATGCTTCATACTGTGTACTATGACCCATGGATCTTCTGATAAATAAACGAAGGAGAGCAGCCAGCCAATTATGAATTCTCCTTAGAACAGTTGAGAGGACAGTGACTCAGGCTGGCTGTTGAAATAGTCTAAACCACCTGCAGGTGCTCAAATTGGGGAAAGAGGCATTTTCAGCTCTTGCCATTGTGTCTTACGTTTTATGTCTAAAGGTACACCAAATTTGCCAGTCAAAGTAATTTTTGTTTGCTTTTAATTTTCCCCTGACTTGACTTCTTAAGTCTCCATAATTGGATTGTGCTCAATTAAATGTTTAATTGTACTCATTTCTGATGAACAACACATGTCACCCCCTTCAAACTCCCCCCAAAAAAGATTACAGGAAAATCTCTACTTGGAACATTTAAATATCAGCCTCAGGCTGTTTATCTTTGTCATATTAATCTGATCCTTCTCTGAGTTTGGAAGGGGGAAAAAGCTATATTCAAGATAATACTTAACTGAAGTATTAAACAGGTACAAATGAAAAAGAATCTGAGTGTGAGATAAGAGCCAAATATTCCATGTTTTGTCTCTTATGACTATATGACCTTGAGTACATAAATTTACAAGTTTAGCCACAACATTTTCATCTGTAATAACTTCCATATTCCCCACAGCTTTGCCATGATAAATTATATAACAAATATAGAAATGACTGTCCTAAGTGACCCAAATATGGAATGGCCTCATTGTTTTATTTGTGAGGATTTGGCTGAAGCCATCTAAGCCTAGACAAACCTAGCAGTACAGCATGGTTCTATTATCTGTTTCAATTTGTTTTTTACATGCACAAATCAGGATGATAATTACATCATATGCTATATGCAAAGGCTGGGCCTAATGTCTGGCTCTAGTGAAAGAGAAAAAAGAGTAGCCATTTCCCAATACAGAGTGGAGTTTGGAACATGTACTGTCACTCACTAATTCAGTTAGAGGAATGATAATGAGGTACAAATAAATGCTTCAGGAATTTAAAACAAACACTGAAGCTGAGGCCTGATCCAATGCCTAATGAGGTTCATGAACTTCACACCGGATTACGTAGTCTCAAGAATGTTCTGTTAGGAAAGTTTATGTAAACTCATTTAACATGTAGTTTACCAATATTCCAAAGACCTCAATGGAGAAAAAGCAGAGAGGGGAGACCTCATTTCCCACTCTCCATTCCTCAGTTGACAAGCAATGATCACAGACCACACGTTCATAGCTCAAGGAGAGATGAATCATTCTCACCACAATCTAGAAATTTTTAGCTAGGAAAATGATAAGTAAATAAGCAAAAGACTGTTAAACTGTACACGCGCACACACACGCACACACACAAAAGCATAGAACATATGCCCAGAGGCCTACAATGTACATCCTATTTGGATGCATAAACATTGTACAGTTTAGCACCACATCTATATTTTATGCCTGCCAAGCCTTCAACAATTATTACTTTGATGGCTCAAAAATTACTGAGAGATGTATTGACAACCTTCCTCTACATTTTTACTTTCAATCTAATCCTGGGAGAAGAAGAAAATGCTTTAGCTACATATATGCCTGCTAGCAAATGCCCATTACAATTTTTGCACAAAGTAAGCATGCTTCAGTGAGTGACACGTTCTGTTCAGGTTCAGTACAAATTGAAATTAATATTAGACAAAGCTAATTCACTACTTAGCCTCAATTATCACGTTCATCAACTCAGAACCACAGCAAACAATGGGAACAGGATGCCAATGATCTGAACAAGAGTCTGGAAGATCAGGCCAGTGTCTTTCTCCATTGGTTTCCGTGAAGTGCCTTAGGGTCCCTGTGCAGTTCATGTTCTACTTACCAACGGCTTCGTTTCATCTTCATCTTTGAAATAATAGAGCTGATCTCCCTTGAGCACGAACCAGCGGGTATGCCAAGTCTTAACAAAGCCTCCTTGCTTTCTCAGCCACCCACACTTTATGCCACTGTGTCTCCCAGGTTGGGGGTTCTCCCCGGCCTCGTTGTTCTCCTCCATTATCCAGCCGATGGTTTTCCCTATGCAGGAAACAAAGAGAAAGGGCAAGAATGCTGATTAGACCCCCTTCCAACTTCTCTGAAACCTCCCCTGCCCATACAGAAAGGTAGCGGGCAGAATATTTAAGATGCATATCAACGCACTTGCCAAAATTCTAGAAGGAAGCCAAAGGCCTGACAACAACATGCCTGAAGAAAACCTGGTTCATCTTCCAAGTTTATTAAGTGAACTAAGTGATGATAACTTTTTACTGTGTTCTATAAACCAAAGTAAAATGAAAAACAACAACAAACCGGGAAGCCTCTAGCAGGAACATGGTAAGAAGCCACGTAGGAAAAGAAAGGAGAACGAGCCACAGAAGCATAATGCCCATGATCCTGAGCCCTGGGGTCTGGGTCCTGAGTCTGCCTGCCTCTGCAGGCCTCTGGTTCTCTGAGCAAGCCTGGCCCATGCGCAAGTTTAAAGAGACCGTGTTAAATACCCTCCATGGAAGACATGTGCTTTGCATATGTGAAAATGGCTCCCACCTACCCCCAACCCCCACAAGGCATCCCTTGAGGGTTTCCTTGGCTGGTCTGCAATTAGTGCACCCCAAAAGGTTTCAGGGAGGGGGTGAAAGAAACCTGCTCTTCCTTCTCTTCATCTTCCCCACAGCCTCACGAGTCAAATGGTACGCTCCAGTCGGTGGCCCCCCAGAGTGTGTTTTCAGGTTATCTGTGAAGAAATCTAAGGCTGTATGTCTTGTATTTAACCAGAACTTGATCTTGGAGAAAATACTGTTCATCAGTAGACGGCAAGCTAAGGAGGGGCACCCAGCGAAGAGGCGAGGCGGCCTCCTGAGTGAGCAGGTAGGAGGTGGGAGGAGAGGTTTGCTGCCCTGAGGCCGTCTCCAAAGTCTTGCTAAGGTCCATTTCTAAGCATCTCTTCTAGAAGTGAGCCGCCGGTTCTACTTATGGGTGAGGAGTGCAAAGCCCACACTTACAGCAACCCAAGTTAACTAATAAAACATGGACATTCCAAGCATCACACACAAAGCCCCAGTTGGTTTGTTTTTCCTAATTGATTCCAGAAGAAAAGTCGTCTTTCTTTAGAGTTTTTGTTTGCACCACTTAGCTTTTTTCGACAGATCTTTATAAAAATTTTGCTCAGTCCCTGGGTAGCCAACACAGTTAAGTCAGTGCGCTACTAAGACCCTGAAGGTTGGGGGCTCTGATTTGCCAGAAGAGGCTCAAACGATAGGCCTGGAAATGTGCTCTTGGAAGTCCTGGAACCCATGTGGAGCTGTCCTACTGTGTGCACAGCGGGTCTTCAAGGCTCCGGGCTGAGCTCGAAGGTCATGAACAACCACCCTGAACCTGTCGCCCTGGCGTCCTTTCAGGCTCATAGTGACTCTATGGCACTGAGAATCGCCCCATAAGGTTTCCAAGTCAGCAATCTTTTTTTTTAAATTTATTTTTAGCAGCTTTATTGGCACTTCATCCACACATCGTACAATGCAATGGTTCAATTATATCAACAAGAGTTGGCAGACTGCTTCTTCTTTCTTCCGTGGGGTAGCTGATGGGTTCACACGTCGACATTTGTTTGTGAGCAGCCTGACCCCTGGCGCGTAGACCGCTCCATCCCCAAAGCGCCTGCACCACAGTAATGACAGGGACAATTCCATGGGGTGGTCCATTGCCAGCCCTCGGTTCATGATTTGTTTTCTCCTTGAAGGTGTAAAGTCAAATCTTCTCTAGTTGGTCCCCTGCTTTCTGTGAAGGGGTCACTGGTTGGTGCAGTGCCTTGCCGTTCACTGGAAGGGTGGTCAGCTATGGGAAAGAAGGCCTCATCCTTTACTCTGAACAATCAACCGGCGAAAGTTCAGAAGACCAGACTTCTACGATGATACACGGACCCTCTCCATGACACAGGATTCATTCCATGCACCTGTTTTGATTCTTTTTAAATTTCCTTTCATTCCCTTTTGTTTTACAAGGATAACAGCAAAAATAATAAGTATGAACTTTTACTTTCTACCATTTTTTGTAAGTATATCTCTTCAAACGACATTAAATTCAACTTAGCTCTATCCCCACATCTACACTCTTCCTGTAAAACTGCTTTAAGTTTCAAAGAAGTAACTTCATGACTATCTATCTGATTCAGCAGTCATTGCTCCTTCTCCTCCTTCTCCTTCTTCTTCTCCTCCTTCTCTCTCTCTCTCTCTCTCTCTGTCTCTCTCTCTCTCTCTCTCTCTCTCTCTCTCTCTCTCTCTCTCTCTTGTTTTGTGTTGAAACATCCCTCTCATTAATAGTCCACCATCTCTACAAAACATCTCGAAGCACCCTCTCCTCTGTGGAGGATTCTCAGGACATTAGCAGCTTACTGCAGGAAACGCTCATGTGTGCATGTCAGATCGTGCCTAATGCTTTAGGATGGCTATGCCCTCGAGGCAGGAATTTTCATCTCTTTCTTGCACAATACTTGACCTAATGGAAGGAGCCAAATAAGTCCCTCTCTGGAGTAGCAATAAAAGAGCAGTATAATTTAGATAGTGAATATACTTTTTTTGTGTCTCTTGGCATTTAGATTGTTCACACCTACACCACAACATCCTATTTAATTCCCACCTTATTCTTTGACAGAACATCCCAATTTAATAAAGTTGAATAAGACTTTAAAACAAACACATCATCACATAGATACACATACATAAATGCACTGCACAAGATATTCTGTTAAAAAAAGGTTTTGTGAGTTAGATGTGACTTTGCAAATCAGATTATGAATTTTGCATGGACTAGCACAAACAACCTCCCCTAGCTTGTTCTGTTTCCACCTTCCTCTTCCTCTGTTCCCTATCTCCAAAGACAGATTCTTTTGGGGTGAGATCCTTTTATTGTCCTTTCTATTAAATTTGAAAAACATCAAAAATGCTGAAGCGCTAGTATGAAACTACTGTCGGTAATATAAAAAAATACAAGTGGCTTCTTTTGTTCACCATTAATGTTATAGTAAGTAGATGTCAGAACATGATGGATGATGCTTCCTGCATGTGTTGTAATGATTCTGACTAAAGCCAATGGACCCATGGACCACTGAGCTCTCGGACGTCAAGCTTCCATTTGTAGGACTGCAAAATGCAACAATTGTAGCAATTAATTAAGACAGAAATAAGAAACCAATTGCATCATACCTCTAAGGGAAACAATGCCCCTGTGTTAACTAGATGGGAAAATAAAAGTTCATATTAATGTGGCCACAGATTTATTAAAGGAGTTTTAATAGTCACGGATAAATTGAGCGGTTCCAATTTCACCCATTAACTAATCTTAATTATGGACTCAACTAACCCTCTAAAATCAATAACCTCTGTAATCCCCAAAGCATAGTGGTACCAGATACCCTCACCTTTCAGTACACTATCCAGAATATGATGAAGCTCAATCAATAATTGTTGGATAACCAATTTTGTGATGAAACTAGGGCCAGATGTCTAAATGTGGACATGATCTTCAACTGAAATCTGAGTCTTCCCAACACGTGGTCATGATAAATGAACAATGAGCCACTGAATTAAAGAAGAAAATAAGAAAAGGTGATGATCTTTCATTTATGACTTTCTCATGCCTTAAATGTTAAACCCATCCGTATGTCCAAAGATTATGCCTCCATGAAGCATTTCTACGCGCCCATTCAGCCCTACCACATCCTACCTATGAGGCAAACTATCCTTATCTTTGGCCTGGATGATGCTAATAGCTTTCTGAGAGGGCTTCCTTTCCTTTGTAATCACCTGCAGGCATAAACGCAGACAGAAGTTATCCTCCATAACGCAGTCAGAAGACTTGCAAAAGTTTGCATCAGATAATGATTCCCTACACTTACAAGTTTAAGGTCTTTGCCCTCCCCCAAATAAGCTTGCTAGCACACGCTCTCTA
This sequence comes from Tenrec ecaudatus, assembly GCF_050624435.1. Lineage (NCBI taxonomy): Eukaryota > Metazoa > Chordata > Mammalia > Afrosoricida > Tenrecidae > Tenrec > Tenrec ecaudatus. The sequence continues at coordinate 137,525,654 of NC_134532.1, forward strand.
GCTCTCTCCGTTGCTCTCTCTCTCTCAGGCATGTGCATGCACACGCAATACCTACTTCAAAATCTAGATGTCCTACCTTGGCCAATAAGACTGAATCATTTGTGATCTGTTTATTTCTCTAACCTCTCAGCCCATGTCACTTCCTCCAAATTCCCCAACACACACACACACACACACACACACACACACACTATTTAAATGCAATGGATGCAAGCAACCACCCCTCTCTCTTTTCAGTTCCAGAAGGGTCCAAGCTTCTTATGCCTTGAGTCTGTCGCTTACTGATTTATCTTCCTAACAAACTCTGCCGCGTGTTCTTTGCATAATTGATCCCTTCTCATCCATTAAAACTCAGCGTATGGTCTACTTCCTCCAACAAACCTTCTCAAATTCCTTAGTGAAAGATTCCCCCTCCTATTACTCGTTACCATTCAAACCTCTCCTCTTGCTGAGATTTCTCAACCTTGCAATGTATTCAGCTACTTTCAGTTATCCAGCTTCCAGGACACGGTGCATTTCATGAGGTCATGGGATTGGCTTTCTTTACCCAAACTTGCACAGAGCCCTTGAAGGTGTTTAGTTCAGACACAAACCCCTTGGGGGTGCAATGCTGAAGCACTCGTACACGGACCCACGAAGGGCTCCACAGGAGAAAAGACTTGCCCATCTGCCCCTGTGAAGACTGCAGCGGAAAAAACCCTTCAGCGTATTTTCCTCTGTCATACAGTCATGATGAGTTACACAGAGTCCCATGGTCTGTTAGTAACATGAAGTGTACTGTATCCAGGAGCGGTGATAACTATAAGTAGCTGAATAAATACTAATGTTGATAAATATCAGAGAGAAGATAGGTTTGCATGGCAAAGATGAATTTATGGCACACAACAAGAGTTTAGATTCAGGATACATATTTGGTGAATCCAGGAATGAAACTGGGTATCTAGAACAATATAATTTATACAAGGAATATTAGGGAAAGATCTGTTGAATTCCATGTACTGCTTTAAATAAGATTGTATACTTAAAAAATTGAAATTTGTTTTCCTTTGGCAAAGAATACTCAAATTAGCATGAAATTTCTCTTAAGCACAAGGACAAAATCATCAAATTTAAGTGAACCAGAAATTGGCCTTTACAAACTAACATAATTGTCAAAACTTATACTTTTGAGCCTTGGTAGGAAATACAGTTGTCCAATTGTGGTTTCGTGCTAAAAACAACACCATTCACTCATTCAAACTCCCAGGCAATGATTTGACTAAATCTCCTTTGGGAAAGCATTTTCACTGTGGTCGGCCCATGACAGCTGGGAGGTACATGCAATGCAAAGCACAACTATCAGCTTTAGCAACTCAGCAGAACAACAACAGCAACAGAACGATAGCATAATTGCTACTCCAAGCTGAAATAGAAATAAAATTGGGAGTTAATGAGTAGGTCTTTGGCAAAAGCCTTAATGGTGACTACTCCTTTATGGTGAGTTTTAGAAAGATCTCATCATCTGAAGGCCTTGTTGCATTTTTCATTTGATGGCCTTCTAGCCTTCTTTTTCAGAGGTTAAGACTGGTTTGCCCATAACTCCTATGATACTTTTCATAATGAAGTGAGCTACAGAAACCAGTACACTGCCATGGTGGAATCAAAGACGAAATACATGCTCCTAATAGAATTTTGTTCACGTCCAACAGCCTTACAAATAGATATTTATAGCTGTGACTCCATTTCAACCAAGAAAGCACAAACACGGATATCAATAAAGATTTATAAAAAATAGAATGCCCTCTGCAATGGAGTTACACTATGTCTGAATTTATTTACATACATTGAACCACATATATTGAGCAAACCCAAGAGAATGAGAGCAGAAGATTGGTATCAGACATATGGGCTAATACCTCAATATTCAATTTCTCGTGTATATAAAGCTCTTTCCTATACACATATGCGTGTCTGCGGATGTGTTTCTTTCGTCTAGCCAGACTAACACACCTGGTCTATCTCCCACAGAATGCAACCCCAATGTTTCAGAGTTCAAGTGACTTTATACCACATGGCCCTTCAAACAAAGCACAATAAACTACCAACTGTTCAATAATAAAAAGTGATCTCTTTCATTGTTTTATTGCTGAGGCTAGGTGGTAGGAAGACTAGAAGAGATGAGGGAATTATCCATTGCTTGGGAGGAGCGTGGGACTCTCAAGGAGCCCTGGAGGTGCCTTGGTTACTCATTGGGCTTCTAGCCACAAGGTTGGTAGTTTGAAGTCACCAACTGTTCTTTGGGAGAAAGATGAGGCTTTTTTACCCCTAGAAGAAATTATAGTCTTAGAGACTCACAGGGCAGTCCTACCCTGTCTTGTGGGGTTGCCATGAATTAGTCTCAACTCGACAGCAGTGAGTTTGGTTTGGGTTTTAGGTTATGAGGCTTTCAATTCATTTTGATCATCCTCGATTGTTGCCTTTTGTGTTGACATGAAAACTCAACTCCTCTGTACTCTATGGTTTCACTGTACCCAATACAGTGTAGGTAGCCAACGTTATCTGAATTCTAGTATTTCTCATGTAAAACTATAATAAAAGTAAAAGCACTCTAAATAAAATGATTTGTTCTGGCCCTTTTTTCTATAGTCTTTGTAACTGCCACCCAGTCACTGGGTGCAGGGCATGCAAATAAGGAGAGGAGCATTCTGACTCTTAGATGGTCAGCTTCACCAGCCTGGGGGGATGAAAGTGAGCCATCCACAAGCAGGAAGAGAGAAATACTTGACTATCAAGAAAGGTGAGCTGCCGGCAGCATGGAGCAGCTGCCTTCCCTGCCCACAGCAGAAAACTGGGTACCTTCAGGTGTGAGGCCGGTTTGAAAAGTGGGGTGCCCTTTGGGCTTCTATCAGCAGGAAACTTGCCGGAACACAGGCTGCACAGGTGAGGGGCTGAGGACCAGAGGGATGTAGGAGCAGAAAGAGACATGTATGGCGGCATGGCAGAGAGGTGCTACTGTGGATAAGACTACCGTATCAGATGATGACTTGTGGTTGTCTGCTGACTTCCCTAATAAGATCGGGTAATTGTGCTATTCTGTGTTGCAAATTCCCACTAGGCAGCGGAGTATAGTGTTGTGGAAGGGAAGTCTGATGTCAGCAAAGGTAAGAGACGTTCCTTAGAGGGTGCAGACACACTGACCTCTGCCTCACAGGACTCAGACTGCAGTTGATGCCAAATTGGATTCTTCCTCTGCTATGTGTAGCCAGAGGAGGCCAGACCGGGCTCACATTCCATTTCTTCAGGGCAATCGCTTTTGCAAAACAAGTCTTGAGTTCCACCCACCTTTCCCTGAAAAACTCCAGTGCTTTCTTAGCCTCACTGATGCTACTCCTACGTCAACTAACAAATACATCCTCCCCACCGCAGCCACTGTAACCTTTTATAAATCAGGCCATGCCACTACTGTGCTCAAAATTCTCCATTCATGATCCATTTATGCTTTAGAGTAAAATCCAAAGTACTTGCCATGGTGCATAAAGTCGTGTGTAATCCCTGCTTACTGCTTCCATTGTATTTTACAGCGCTGCTAATTCAGCTTCAGTATTCCAGATACCATGCCTACTGCTTAGGACTTGCTTTCAATGATTGGTCAGCTAAATACCTCCACAACAAAAGGTTCTCTCCACTCGTCACTCCACTAAGTCTTCATCTTTCAATTCTCAAATCAAATATCATGGTGCAGAGAAACTGTCCTCAACCACTTCCTGCCGCATCGCCCTCAGGGAGGCATCCAATCATGTTTTATTCTGTTCATGTCATTTGAGAATCTCTTGACTTGTTCTTAATCTGCTTATCACCCTTCCCCTCTAGTGGGTGAGTTCCTTGAGGATGCTGGTCCTCTAAGATGTGAGAATAGCAGAGGGACCACATAGAGCCATTAATTAGGAAACTTGGGGGTGATTGCATGATATATTTCTTTTGGTATAGCTCTATCAAAAAGTCTAAAGTTATAAAATGAGGCTTGCAAGCAAGGGTTATCCATTTACCAAAAATGCTAAAGAAAGAATTTATAGAATTAAATCTTCACAGCTTATTTTACAAGCAAAGAGCCCAAAAAACGAACCACTCATTAAGAAAAGCTGATGAGTTTGTTTGCCTTCTGTTTCTACTCTGCCATAACATTTATTTGCTTGAAAAACTAATCAAACCCTAGCTCTGCTCCGACAAAAAATGAGTGCCCCCAGGCCACTGTGTCATGAAGGAGCTAGTAGATATTGTTTTAATGCTGAGACAAATTCCAGTAGCCTGAATCTGTTTTCAGAAAAAAAGAGGGATTTCTCAAAAGACCTTGAAAGTACTTGAATTTCTGTGCCTGGAGTTTCCATTGCCTGGACTTCGTGGGTAACTCATCTAAGGAAAGTTCCCTACTGCTACACCTTGGCACGCAGGCTAAGCTTCCTCTCATTCACTCTCACGTCAACCCTGCGGAGCCATCTATCCCTCCCTGGAATATCACATTCCACACGGCTTGACGCATGGTCTCCGTGAAAGCTATCAGAGAAACTGGCATGCGGTGTAGACAAACTAGTTGGATGAATTAATGGGTGGATGAACAAATGACTGAGTCCCTGAGTCAATCTTTTGTGTCTAGTAGACTAGACCCCACAGGGCTTAAGGCTACCCAGAGGACAGGGCAAAACTCCTCAAACATTTGACCAGTGTGAGAACTTCAGCGCCAATTCTCCAATCTACCATAATCCAGCAAGAAGGTCAAGGAGCTAAGTGATCTCCAGAAACGCTCCCACCCCCCTCAAGTTGATTCTGCCTCATCTGGACTAGGTAGGACGGGGTGCAACGGCCCTCTGAGTTGCAGAGACTATACAGCTCTCTAGGAGAGTGGCAAGCCTCGTCTTTCTCCTGCACGGCGGTGGGTGGTCTCCAACTGCTGTCCTACCTAGCAGTGAGCAGCCCCATGCGTAACCAGGGCTCCTCTCCGATGCCAGAGAGCACAATTAACTGCCATTTGTCTCAGAGACACTGATGCGAACCATGATTTGAGTTTAAAATAAAGAATCATCGAAGTGTGTGTGTGCTAAGAAAGCAGAGAGCTGAAGAAGGCACGACAGTGATGAATGCAGTTTAAAACGTGCACCAGAAGAGGATACGGGGGCAACTTTAGCAGTAATCATTTTGCAAATGTGGAGTTATTTTCTGAGAGAAAGACTCAAGTGTCATTTTGCTTCACTTCATTTAAAATTAAATTATCTAAAACATCAGAGACTAGACAGCAGTGGAAAGTGGCGCAGATGTTGTGATGGATCAGGACCCTCGATCTACATTTCATGTTTTAAACTTAAGTATTTCTATATTAACTTGCTAAGAAATCAAAATAACTTAATGGAATGAACCATTGTGGGGGGTGGAAATCAAGTATGTACTTTGGTTTTGTTGAATATTTTATTTCTTAGACCTTAGAGAGAATCTGTTTTCTCTTAAGGGGGTTTTAATTCAGCTGTGAAGAAATGTATTTTAATATATACTTAGGACTGTTCCCCATCACACACTGCTATCTGAGTTATAAGTTAAAAGAACAGTCATTAAAATTTCTAATGGTGACAACCTGAGTTGAAATAAAAATCAAAATAAAGCAAACAAAACATTTAACTGTGATGGGATTGAGAGGAGAATGACAGAAATATGGCGTTGTATTGTTGTTCTTCAAGTTCATGGCAGATATGATTGATTAATCATAATTCTCTCTCTTGAAGAACCCTTCTACGCCCCGGAAGTCTTTTCAATTGAGCACTCTAGGCGACCAACCGATCAACCAGGGAAGGAAAGGAGAGGAAGACGTCCGTGGTGGGAACCAACCACGAGCTGAAACTCTTCTGTGAAGGCAAGAACAGAAGCGGCATGCCACGAAAAGAAGGCCATTTAACATGGGTGCGGTTAAAAAATAAGAAAATTAACTTATTTTAATGGAAAGAAATAGCAGCTTGCTGGAAGTTCTACAGTGACCTGAGGCAAGCACCACACTCGGCTGCCCACTGAAAGGTAGGGGGTTCAAGCCTGCCTAGAAGAGCCTCAGAAGGAAGACCAGGTGACCTACGTCTGAAAAAATTTGCCATGGAAAACCCTAGGGAGCACAGCTCCTTTCTGACACACATCAGGTGACCATGAGTCAGAGACAGCTCTCAGCCCAAGGTTTTGTTTGGTTTTATCATTGCCTCACCTAGAAACAAAGAACAAAACCCCCAATGTAGCTGAGGCAGGGAAAATAAAACGGGGCTTGGATGTCCATCTTCAAAATTACTAAATCTAATTTTTCACATAACCCTGAAGTGGAACCGGCATCCTGATTTGAGAAGAATCTCAATATTTAGATGATCTTGTGGGCTGCTTCTCTCAGCAATGCTTGTGCTCGGGAAAGATTTAGCCCGTCCCAGGCACCAAGGAAAGACCATCATCATCCGTAAATCTGCAAACCAGGGCAATGGGAAGGCCGAAGGATCGGGGCAAGGGCGGCAATGTGGGAGAGCTGCTTCCCAGGCGGGGAGAGTGGAGAAAGCCGGGCCTGAGCATTCACCTCCGTGTGGCTGTCCTCTCACAACAGCAGCATGAGCTCCTGCTCATTGTTCATAGAGCTCCTCCACCCCTGTCCCCTGATGGTCATACTTTTAAACTCAGATGAAAAGCTTGTCTGAAGCACTATTTTATTTTCACTTGCTTTGTTGAGTCGAACACAGGAATACTGGATACATAGTCGATTATATTATCATCCCAAGCTTCTTTATGGGGCCAGCTTTTTTCAACCACAGTTCAAAGACATTATTTTACAAGTGGGTAACTTTGATGGAGACAGTCGGTTGTCTACAGTGAACTCTCAGGGTTTCTCCTTCAAATGAAAATCCTGAGGTCCTGAATGATTTCCAAGGAAGACTGCTGCTTCTTGTCAATTAATCCTGTGGGTTGAACATCATCAGGCTTGCTTTATAAACCCAGGAAAATTACTAGACACTCTAAGTAAATAAATCTTGCCCTAATCACTAAACCACAGTCGATCCCCTGATGGTTTATTATAGTGCAGTACTGACAATCCAGTTTCCTCCTTAGAATTTCGGATAGCAAATGATAAGATGTCAACATGAAAAAAAAGACAATCTGATTGCAATCCCACTTTATTCAGTATCCTTCCTGTTAAAGTGGGATTTGATGGGTTATGCTATAATCTTTAGAAAAGTATAATGTATACATTATCTTCCTATCTCTGTTTTTTATCACCTAGTTATGTGTATGTACAGACCCATAGGAGAAGGCTTCCAAAGCTTCATGGAAAAAATGAATTGAAAGATCATAGAATTTTCATGAACATTTGGAAGCCCTCTGGTACAGTCAGAGGAGTCCTCGTGGAATACAGGTTGCATGTTGGGCTGCTAACTGCAAGGTCACCAGTTCAAAATGACAGCTGCTCCCTGGGAGAAAGTTGAAGCTTTCTACTCCCAAAAAGAGTGACAGTCTCAGAAACCCACAGGGGCAGTTCAAACCCAAGCTATAGCATTGCTATGAGTTGGGATGGACTTCATGAGAGTTTGTTTGTTTGTGTTGAAAGTATAGTGAGAAACAAACTCTATTTTCTTCTGTTGTATAACCCAAGACAAACCAATCTGTCTTGGAAGAAGTATGGACACAGTATTCCTTAGAGGCCAGGATAGAGAGACTCTGTCTCACATACCTCATTGTTCCATACATACTGTCAGGACAGACCAGTCCCTGGAGAAGGACATCATCTTTGATAAAGTGGAGGGCAGTGACAAAGAGGAAGGTCCTCGAGGAGATGGACTGACACTGTGGCTGCAACAATGGGCTCAAGCACAGGAACCATTGTGGAGGATGGCAAAGAACTGGACAATGTTTCCTTCTGTTGTGCATAGGGTCTCTATGTGTGGGGACCAACTCCATGGAGCCCAGCGGGAATAGCGAGCTACATACTGAGCTTCTCACCACAAGGTCAGCGATTCGAGTCCACCGGTATTCCATGGAGAAAGACGAGGCTTTCGCCTCCCTTACAGAGTTCCACCACCAGTAATCCATAGTTGTTCTCTGTTCTACAAGGCCACTAGAGCAGGAATCAGGTCTGTGCCCGTGCGTGTACATAGTCTGAATGCTCCTGAGAAGCAAGAACAAGGAGACGTTCTCTCATGGTCGTTGGACACGTTACCAAAAGACAATGTGGAAAAGGATAATGGTGGGACAATGAAAAATAGGATGACCCTCAATGAAAGGACCTGACATGTGGCTACAGCAGAGTGTGTACAATCCTTCTGACTACCTATGTGTTTTAACTAAGAACAGTGCCAAAAGACACACAGGGTGAGATCAGGGAGGGTTCCTAATGCACAGCTTCCATGTCCCAAGAAATGATCTACCCTCATGAGAGCAAGTGTTCTCACCAACCAAGAATCTCTCTAATTCTTCTTGTTTAGACTTTTATCAGCCGGGCCAGCATGATAGGCTAAATTATGCCTCCTAGATCTAGTTGAAATCAGCCTTGCAGGACGTCTTTCCTAGGCTATCCAGACCCCAATTACAAGCACAGTCCCAAGATGTACCCTGGAAGTCCTAGGCCAAGCCACTCCAATACCTCCAGTGTTTACTTCTCCAAAACCAAGGACAAAAGCCATGTGCATTACTCTGGGTACAATAGAGAAACAAATCCACAGAAACTCATATGTGTAAGAGAGAGTATTATATAAAGGTTAGTGCATATCAAGAAAACATCCCAATCCAGTGCTGCCCAAGCCCACAAGTCCAACATTAGCCCATATGCCCAACACCAATCCACAAAATCCTCCTCCATCTCACAAAACAGACGCAATGATGCTGACTGCAGGAGGAAAGCCGAGTCAGTGAATGTGTAAGCATCTCAGTGTTGGCAGGGGTCTCCATGCAGCTAATCCAGCACCTATGGCTGCATCAGGGTAGGTCCATGTGGTTTCTCCTTGGGGAAGTCTTGCAGGCAGTGAGCCTTGCCAGCTGAAGCAGGGAACTGACTAATGCAACTGCACCCTGGTCCAACCATCACAAAGCAAGAGACCCAAGAACTGGAAAGGCAAGGCTCACCAAGCTATTTATCTCTCCACCCTTCAATTAATACTACATGTGTTTTTCGGCCAGGTTGGCACAATAAACTTTAACTGTCTGACCATGCTACTTAGGTAAAAATAAGTCCTTTACCCACAAGATACAATAAGCAACATAAATAATCTGTACTTTATATAAAGCTACAGGACAAAATAAGGCAAAATTGGTGAAATACTGCTCCAGATGAAAGTCACTACAGAAAAATCCCAAGTAAACATGCTGCATAATTTGGGCACAGATGCTAAAGTAGGGGGAAAATTCTATAGAAAACATTACTGAGGATTGAAGTTAAACAAGTGGCCATCTAGCAGAGAAGCAACAAGCCCACATGGACAAAGTTCACCAGCCTGTGTGATCGTGAGGTGCTGATGGAAAGAGGCACCAGAAAATCTCAAACACAACAAAATAAAACAAAATATATTGTTGATAACTTGGAGGTTTGGAGCAGAGACCCAAAATCCATCTATAGACAATAGGATATTCCTCACAAAAGGGTCACAAAGAAGGGAGGAGTCAACCCAGGTTTAGTATAGCATGGATAAAACACACAATATTCCTCTGATTCTTTCCTCACCCCCCACTATCATGACTCCAGTCCTGCCTTCAGTCATGGCTAGAACGGAGCATGTACACGGACGGGTACAGAAAAAAGCTCATGACACAGGGAATCCAGGTCAGCTAATCCCTCAGGAATCCCTCAGGAACAGAAATGGTAGTAGCAATACCAGGAGGGGAGGAGAGAGGAGGAGACAAAGGGGAACATATGGCAATGATCGAATTATAATGCTCCCCCTCCCACAGGGGGATGGACAACAGAAATGTATGTGAAGGGAGACATTGATTGGGATTAAAATATGAAAACAATAATAATTTATCATTTATCAGGGTGTCCAGAGGATGGGGGGTGGAGGGAAAAGAGAGCAGCTAATAGCAAGGGTTCAAATAGAAAGGGAACGTTTAGAATATAATGATGGCAACATATGTACAGATATGCTTAATACAATTGATGTATGGAGTGCTGTAAGAGTTGTAAGAGCCCTCAATAAATTATTTTAGAAAGAAAGAAAGAAAACATTACTGGGAAAGTTGATAACAGTTTAATGTAAACTGTGGAGTAGATAATATTATTTATCAATGTCGAATTTTATTATTCTAATCACTTGATAATTGTGGTTATGTAGAAATGTTCCCTTGTTCTTAATAGAAAAGCCTGAATATTTACTAGTAAAAGGTCCCCAATTGCTTCTAAACAATTCAGAAAGAGATCAGCTAGACAAGTGATAAAGCACCTATAACAGAATATACACAACCGATAAATCTGTGTAAAGGTTAGTTAGGCACCTCAGTGTTCTTTTGAAACGTTCTTGTAAGTGTGAACATGGTAGAGATAGATGATACAGATTCAGATATAAAGACATGTCACAATAAACATCATGCATTGAAATGGATTTACCAAAAGCATGAGCCAACTTGGTCAGGCCGTGATTCCCAGTTTGTCTTCTGTTTTGTTGCCTGATATAATTGCCCTTCATGTTTTAAAACCTAGACAATGTTCAATATGCAGGACTAAAGGCAGTTTCCGGGTTAAATTAAGGGAAGGATGAGGTTTTGTCTCTGAGGGGTCACTGTCTTTTGAGATAAAAAGCAATTATACAAGCAATGAAAGATAGAGGGCCTGCATTACCAACGAGAAAGACGAGGTGGAAAAGGAGAGGATTCTTTGCACTTGGCCTTCCTCCACTGGGAACCGTCTAACCCCAAGGGAAAGGTGCTGGCCCCGCACAGAGAGGGCGCCAAGGAACCCCGGGTCTCGGGATGTTAAAGGATGACTGCGGCCTGCCCTCCGAGTCCGCACAGAGACGACAGCATTCTCCTAGCGCTGGTATCTGGAATGCATGCTTCGAGCCTCCTAGACTGGGAGCGAATGAGGTTCTCTTTGCTGATGTCATCCAATTGTGATATATCTCTGTCTATAATTTTAATAGCAGCACTGTATAACTAAGAGAGTGAGTGGCATGCCATTCTAACAGATACCTAACATGTGGAAGATATTTTGGAATCCAGTAATAGGTGGAGACTGGAAGGGCCTCAGGTGCCCGATGGAAAAGCGTTGACGAGACCATCGGTGGAATGACGAACATTAAAGGCCATGCTGGTGAGGACGCAGCAAGAATGAGGCGTGCGATAACCCTGGGGCTGCAGGCACGGTGGGAGCCAAGCCAGGAGACCGTGAGACAAGGTTCAGGAGGAGCACCCCAGACAAAGGGCGATGAGCCTTGCTGGCAGAATGGCGTGCCTCTGGGCACTGGATCATGGAGCAAGACTCACCTACCCGCAAAAGAGCTGAATGCTTGTAGCATACACTTCCCACCGGCAGAGGGAGTGCCTCTGGGCACCTCTCACTACCAAGAAAGGACTTTGTAACTCTTGTCCAAACCAGCAAGTGCTGACAAAGCCAGAAGTACAGAGGGCAGGGGTGTAGCCTCTAAGGATTCAAAGGATGAGACTTGGTCTCCTATGTCTCCTTCTCAGACCTTCACCCACTCAGCCCCAGAGCGTGGGGCTCCACGAGTGAGTTTGCATTGAGTTGTTTCCACTGAACAAAGGGGTAAGCACCGAAAGGTTCACCAGTTCCCCATAGTCCTGCTACCAATACGCAGCTATTTCCAACCAGCCAGGCATTCGAACGTAGGTAGTGTAGCTGCAGCGTTTGTAGTCTCAACCAGTACTTTACCTGACCTTGTGGTGAGGCAGCTTGAAACCAAACAAAACAGAAACTCTATCCTGGAACAGCTTCTTAGACCGAAAAAAATCCATGGACCATGAAACTAATTATTAAATAAAATATCAATTTATTCCTAATCCTAAAGTCTTATATGCAGATTTTATCTATGCTTTGGCCTACATTAATAAATCTATATCTGTAACTGAATCTATCTATATATACACGTATGTATGTCTCTATCTCTAGTGCTATGCATATTTATATGAGAGGGCTTCAAAAATGTCACTGCAAAAAATGGAATGAATTGATAATGGAAGTTTCCATGAATTTTGTGGATTCCACTCCGATAGATATGTATCTATTATTTATTTTCTTCATCTTGTTCACATTTGTTACTTTTAAAGCTGTAAGCCCCGACAGACCCTTTCATTCAACAGTTTTGCCACGCTGATTTACTGCTCCTTGCCTTTCAGCGGCCGGGGACCAGGCAGGTGGAGGAGCTGCAAGCTGCTGCTTGCCTTCACTGTGTGGAGACCAGCAGACAAGGCCATTTCTGTGGACGCACCTTGTCCCACTCTGCCGAAGGTCGGGGCCAGAGATTACTGTTCTTGCTTTCAGCCCTTTACAAGAGGAAATGTAGCAGTAACAGAAACTATAAAGGAGTGCGTAGGAGAATTACAAAGTTCTAGAATCCCAATATAAGCACTAACTTACTCAGTGTTCACTCTTTCAGTGCCAATGTCTGTAATGGGCTGTTTATTTAGCTCAGTTAGCGCTCCCCAGAGGCAACTCTCAAGATCAACGTGAGGGGAGAAAAGAGAAAGAAAACTGGAAAGGAAGCAAGGGTATTTTTAAATAGCATTAGAATGTTCCGGAAGAGATGAAAAATAGGGAGTTCTGATAATAGTAAGAATGGAAATTTTATCAACATTTAACATTTCTGAAAAGTAATAACGCATAATAATCAATGTGCATATATAGGGTTTGAGCGTATACTCTTGGCAGAAACCATACGAGATGGGGCTGAAGTCCCAACTGTATGTAGAATGCACGAGGTGAAGGTGACTGGCTAGAGGCATAAACTTACTCAGCCTCTAAGCAAGGATGTGATGTAGACAGCTTGACTCTGCAGCCTGGAATTTGTTTGTTTCCTCATTGAATGTGATACGCTGCACTTACTCAAAGCATCACCTTATTCTTACTCTAACTGCCCAAAGTAAAACAATAAATAAAGTTAAGAATGGACAAAGGTAAGCACTTTGATAGAATATGGTAGAAGCTAAACTGTGATACAAATCACATATTTCAGACACAATTCACACTACTAAGAAAATAATCTTAAAATATTTCCTTTTCATGGAGCTGTTTATGATTTCAAGAATGTAAACATGGAATGGCCAGATTCAATGAAAGGTCCCATATCGGTGGAGGTAATTGCACAACTTAAATTATAACCTTAGAGCAAAATGGAAAATTAAGCATAACTGTCTTACTATATCATTATGAATTATCAAGAATAGGAAGTTTAGTATTTAAGATTGTGTTCTAGAACATTAGCAAATTGTAAATTCCCCACTAATTAGATAATATACCATCTAATGATTTTGATGGTCTATTATACCATCAAAAGTGTAATAGACACAGCTCAACTTTGATACTCATGGATCATTTTGAACTTGCAATATTATAAGATCAGTTTTAATAGTCTTTATTTTTTATTTTAATGTTTTCAATATTTAACAATTTTATTGGCATATCATTCATGTACTATAAAATTCAATGGTTTAAATATACTTAAAGAGTTATGTAATAGCCACAATTAATTTTAGAATCTTTTCTTCATTCTTGTACCCATTTTTGGTAACTCCCTTCTATCCCCCAAATGCCCTTTCATATCTCTAAAGAACCATTAATTGCATAACTCGTCTCTATGGATTAACTGTCCTATATTTCATATAAAGAAAATCATACCAAAAAACCTCAAGAATGACAACAAAATAAAACACAGAAAAACCGCAATCAAAAAGAAAGCAGATGATAACAGAAACTAGAGCAAATTGAAAATTAATCAAAAGGGAAGACAACGAGAAGACGAAATAGCAAGCTTCAATTATCACTACCCCTCCTCCACATATACTAATAGTGGGACATAAATCGACATGCCCCATGCCTACAACATTCCTATTCTAGTCTCTTCATTTGCCCTATTCTAGCCAGCAGTGGCTTCCTCTCACTGTCATCCTTTGCCTTCTTATCTACATGACAATTTTGTCCTGCTCTATAATACTACAGCTTCTAAGGGCCCACTTCTTAGTGCTGCGACAGACTGATAATCCCTAAGCATGTACTTTAGTCCAGAACCTTCAACAGCTGCTGTGCCACTTATAAAACTCAGGCAAAGGGGGAGGAGGGGGCAGTGGGGGGACAAAGTGGTTGCTGTTGAGTCTCATCTGACTCCTGGTGACCCAGTATGTTTAAGAATAGCAAGAATATCACATCTGTACAAGTAATGGGCTGGGTGATGGGAGATGGAACCACTGCTTAGGGAACATGAATCTACTGCAATAGGCCAACTTTCAAATATGTTCTACTATCTTCATTCAATGCAAAGACTAAAACCCTCACAACTAGACCAATAAGCCACATCATGATAAAAGGAGAGAAAGTTGAAGTAGTCAAAGAGTTTTTGTCTTGCTTAGATTGACAATCAATTCTCATGGAAACAGCAGTTGAGAGATAAAAAAAATGAGTTGCATTAGGTAAATCTGCTGCACAAGGATTTCTTTTGAGAATCAAAGAGCAAGGATGTTATTTTGCAGACTAAGATTCACCTGCCCGAAAGCCATGGTATTTTCAATTGTTTTCTATGCACATAAAAGCTGGGCATTGAATAAGGAAGAACGAAGAAGAATTGGTACATTTGAATTGTGGTGCTGGAGAATACAGAATACCATGGACCGCTAAAAGGACAAACTGATCTATCTTGGAAAAACTGATCTATCCCACCAGAGGGCTCCTTGGAGCCCAGGATGACAAGACTTTGTCTTACATACTTTGGACATGTTGTCAGGAGATGAGTCCTTGGAGGAGGACATCATGTTTGATAACGTGGAGCAACAGTGAAGAAGAGGAGGATCCTAAATGAGGTGGATTGACACAGTGGCTGCAACAATGAACTCATTGTGAGGATGACCCAGGACCAGAAAACGTTTTCTTTCTGTTGAGCATAGAGTCACTATGGGTTGGTGATGGCCACATCATCTTCATTCTGAATGTTTGGAAGGTATTGGTTTCTAAAAGTCTTAGTCAACGAGGTTTATGATACAGCAATGGGTTCATTTATTTTCAAATAATCTTATTATAATTAGCACTACCTTGCCAATTAAATTGGTCAACTGAGTATTCTTAGTTTTAAACCTAAAGCTATCAAATCAATGCCCACTCATACGTCACTCATATGGACCCTGCAGGACCATGTGAAACTTCCCCTGTGGGTTTCTGAGACTGTAACTCTTCACAGGAGTAGAAAGCCTCATCTTTGTCCCATGGAGTTACTGCTGGTTTTGAAGTTAGCAATCCAACACATAACCACTATACCACAAGGAATTCAGGTATTCAATAAATATTGGTGATGAATTAATGTTTAAAATGGGCTTCTGAGTACTCTTCCTTTTCTCATTTGCATTTTAAATGGCATTATATTTGATTAAAAGTGTTTTATTGATTTTGTTTATAAATTACATATACATGTGAATGAGTTATGAGAATTGTATTTAAATATATTAAATTTGAAAACATTTATGTAGATTTATTTTAATACCACAAATTATTTCAAAATGAAAATATTGCTAGTAATAATAAGGTTATTTGAAAAGAAAAGAACTATTTTCTATATCATAAATTGAGTTGAGTGGCCTTGTTCTCTGCCTTTCTCTGCATTAGCCGCCGACGCCTCCCGATGCTCACCCGTCTTGGGCCCGCCGCCTCCCGAAGAGAGATCACCATGCCTTCAATTAAGTTGCAGAGTTCTGATGGAGAGATATTTGAAGTCGATGTGGAAATTGCCAAGCAATCTGTGACCATCAAGACCATGTTGGAAGATTTGGGAATGGATGATGAAGGAGATGATGATCCAGTTCCTTTACCAAATGTTAATGCAGCAATATTAAAAAAGGTCATTCAGAGGTGCACCCACCACAAGGATGACCCTCCTCCTCCTGAGGATGATGAGAACAAAGAGTAAAGAACAGATGATATCCCAGTTTGGGACCAAGAGTTCCTGAAAGTTGACCAGGGAACACTTTTTGAACTTATTCTGGCTGCAAACTACTTAGACATTAAAGGTTTGCTGGACGTTACATGCAAGACCGTTGCCAATATGATCAAGGGGAAATCTCCTGAGGAGATTCGCAAGACCTTCAATATCAAAAACGACTTTCCTGAAGAGGAGGAAGCCCAGGTGCGCAAAGAGAACCAGTGGTGTGAAGAGAAGAGAGACGCCGTGCCTGACACTGTAACACTGTGAGGATCATTCCAAATACTAGTTGCACCGCTCTGCTTGTAAGTGTTAATATTAGACAAAACAGTAGGCAAATGGCAGCAGCAAATCTATTGTATTAGCAGAATCTTGCTCTCATTGTATGTGGAGAATGGATTCTAAAATGTATAGCTGAGATTCTCCTGGTGTGATCAAAAGTTTTGTTTTTCTCTTAATAAACTGAACTGTGGGTTCTCTATAAAAAAATGAGTTGACTAATTCCTTTAGACAAAAATATCTTTCAAATCTTCAAAATGAAAGTAGTGGAAATAGCCTTAAAAGTGACTTAACTAAGGGAGACTCCGGATAGGGCAAGATATGACAAAATAACGATGTATAAATTACCAAGGGCACATGAGGGAGGGGGGAAAGGGGAGGGAGGGGAAAAAAAAGAGGACCTGATGCAAGGGGCTTAAGTGGAGAGCAAATGCTTTGAGAATGATTGGGGCAGGGAATGTATGGATGTGCTTTATACAATTGATGTATGTATATGTATGGATTGTGATAAGAGTTGTATGAGTCCCTAATAAAATATAAAAAATGAAAAGAGGAGAAAAAAATGATTAGGGCAATGACTGTACAGATGTGCTTTATACAATTGATGTATGTATATGTATGAACTGTGATAAGAATTGTATGAGCCCCAATAAATTGTTAAAAAAAAAGAAAATGATGATGGCGGCATATGTGCAAATGTGCTTGACACAATGTATGTATGGATGGATTGTTATGAGATGTAAGAGCCCCAAATAAATGTATTTAATTAAAAAAAATTTTTTAAGTGACTTAACTACAGAAGTGTATGATATGTGAATTTTATATCAAGAAAACTACAAAAAGAAAACAAAGACAAACCCTAAAGTTGGTCAATTGGCACTCTCGGTGAAGGAGGAAGAGTTTTGCTTACAGGGCATTGGTTTTATGTTAATGGTGATGGAATAATTTGGAAAATGAGATCAAGGGTGGTTGCACAGTGTGAAGAGTCTATTCAATGGCAATGAGTTATATGCGTAGAAGTTGTCAAATTAGAGAATGCTTGTTGTGTATGTTTTGGCCACAATTTTAAAAATAATAGTTACACTAATAACAATGAGTACAAGGGAGAAGAAAGTGTTCTCTAGTTGAACGTGGGAATGATAGCACCACTTATCCGAATGTGCTTGAATTATGGAATTGTGTGGTATGTGGATCAAGGGCCAATAAAACAGTTTTCAAAAGTTTTCATTTAACAGCCTTTTACAGATAGCTTTTGTTTTCTTGGTTTTTTGGCACATACAATATAGCCACAGTCTACTTGATTTTCTTGAGAAGATAAAAATTATTTAGTAAATCATGCAAGTAAAAGTGTTTATATTACCTCTGTTTCCTAGCTTACCTTATAGTTTTACTCTTAGGAAAGAAAAGTCTAGAAGGATGTTATTTGATTTGGGTTTTGTTTTATTTTTAATCCCTGAATTATTCATGGTTACTCAGTAAAGCATAAATTACTTTTCTCCCAGGACAACATGCATGATTGGTTTGTGCTTAGATTGCTAAATTGATACCCCAGGTTCCCTATACTAGCAAGTCACCTTTCAGCCCTGTAAGACACTTTCTTTTAAGGAATCTCTATTTATTGGAAGTCAGTGGAACAATCCTAAAATGAAAATTAAAAATTATATGTGAAAGGGTTGGAAGTATATAAAGTGACTTGTGCTTTATTTTCAATTCAACGTATTCATATGGTTATTTTAAGCCTTCCCAATTCCTCAGATGTAAATGAGACTCTCGGGACAGAGGTCAATAATTAAAAATATTTTCTCACTGATAATGCTCACTACTTACTAATGACTAGGCCTTAGAACTTACAGAGCATATTTAGTGATGCCAAGAGGTAATTACAATCCTGAAGAAAGTCCCCTGCTATTACAGATGCCTACATGTTGATATGAGCAAAATACAAGCTTAAAAACTTTAATAAACAATAATTTATCTAGGTCTAAGAACCCAGCCTATCCTACAGAATACTTTCAAAATACAGCAGGATGAGCATTACTTCCCCTACAGGAATGTCTCGGCTTTATATTTGGTTTTTACCGTTGAATTATTTTTCATTCATATTCATTTACATTAAATTCCTACGCTTCCACTGTTCAAGATAGAGACTTCCTGCCTTGGACTTGAGTCAATAATCAGATGAGGAAAAGAAAGAACATTAGAATATGAATGGTTGAACCCAAGAGGGGAGACCTTCCTTCAATAGTCAATGTGTTGTCTCTAATTGTGTCTTAAGTCTTAGTCTTATCTCCCTAACCAGATGGAAAATTTCTCAAGGTCAAGGATTATGTCTCATAATCCCCTCATGCTTAGCTATAACTGGGAATAAAGTGGGTATTCAATATATGCTTGTTGATTGATTTAAATTTACATGATAAGAAACTTAGAAAAAATTAATGTAGATTATAGAATATCTAATTAATATTGTACCGTAAAAATATTTTCTTTCTCATAAAGAATTAATTTTTCTTTATGGAAATTAGGAAAATAATGAGCATCTGTCTCACCAAATATGTTTGACATATTAAGGCCTACTATATTCTTTATAAAAAGAACATAGTGAATTCTTGTATCTTTGAATGTTGATGTTTTTTACAAAGAACTGTCACCAAGATATTCTTATGATAAAATTTTATTGCAACTTTTTAATTACTATATAACACACACATGTATATCTACACAAACATATAAAGAGCCCTGGTGGCGTAGTGGATGCTCACTAAACTGCTACCCATAAGTTCTGAAGTTCAAATACACTAGCCTCTCTGAAAGAGAAAGGTGAGAATATCTACTCCTGTACAGATTTAAAGTCTTATCAACCCACAGGAGCAGTTTTGCCCTATTTTACAGGGTCAGTATGAGTTGGAATCAACTCCATGGGATTGGGATGGCAATGAGGTATGTAGGTGTATGTGTGCATGTATCTATATATGTGTACGTTTCTACATCTCCACACACTTGTTCACTAAGTTACAAAAACGCACTCGCATGCTACAGAGCCTTTCCCCCTTTTAGTCACTGACAGTCACGCTATAGTGGGTCCTGCTGTCCATGTGTCTACCTATTTCTCTGTTTTCAAACCCCTTGGAATTGGCAGGTCATATGGTAATGCTGTACCACGACGAGGTTTGAAAAAGTCCGTCCTTATCACATCTTTCCTTTGAAATCTCTTTTCTTCCTTTTAGTTGACTGCTAGTCGGTCAGCTCAGGAAGGGCAATGTTGCTGAAACACTCTGCTTTCAACAGTGCTGGATATAATTTTTATTCTTTGATAGATGATGACTAACCATTGCTCAGTAAATAAAAAACTGTGTGTGTGTGTGTGTGTGTGTGTGTGTGTGTGTGTGTGTGTGTGTGTGTGAAGCTGCAAACCCACATGAAGCTGACCCTGGAGCAGAAACAAGAAGAGATCAGACCTTTCTATAGAGTCAACAGAGACAAAGCCTTCCTCCAAAGCTGGGACCCTGAACTTAAAATATGAACATTCTGAACTGTGAGAAAATCAATTTCTGCATGTTGACACCACTCACTGTGCTGTTTAGCAGCCCCAGAAGACTAATACAAGCCTATCCTTAAAATTACATCAGCTCAATTAACACACAATAGCTACTTATCATTGGCAGGTTTATAAAAGAGCTGAAGCTAATTTAAGTTCCCAAATAATATCACAAATATCCTATTACAAAGAAATATTGCTTGTTAAAGTTGCCACAGATTCTATAATTTGTTTCTCAAAGAACACCAAATGTCTATTTAAAAGCTTCATTCAACTGTTTACCAGTGAAATCACTGTAACTTTGATGTAATCAGATAGATGTCGTAAGCTGCGTTCAAAAGAGTAAGTGAGCAATTAAATGGTATATAATATTTTGGGAACATACTAAATAGAAAAATGTAAAGGGTCATCCCCAAAACAGACTGAGGAATATTAAGACACATGCCAATATCATGCAGAAATTAACCTAGAAATAGAAGAGCAGACTAAGAAGATATAGGCTGCCCACTTCTGAGGTATTAGTGACAGAACACCTTATGACGAGCAACAGAACACTTTCAAATATGAGGGAGAACCTCAAAAAACTAGAATTGTACTGGGAATTGCGGAGCATTTTTTCCACTAAGCAAGCATGGAACAACTCGCTCTGAGCTAGTGCACCCAGTGGCATCACCTCGGAAGCTTCTCTCTGGCCACAGTGAATTTTTCTACAGAAGCAGTTTTGTTTTGTTTTGTTTTTGTTTGGGAGGGTTTTTTTTTTTTTGATGGTCAGATTAAAAAAAACACACACAATAGCAGTGTGCTGCTGTGAAATTTTTGTTTCCTGCTCAGGAAAATGCTGCAGAAATTGTTGTGATGTTGAACACAACTTACAAAGACAGTGCTATGGGAAAAACTAAAGTGTATAAGTGGTTTCCTTGTTTCAAAAAAGGTAAAATGTCAATTGATGAGAAATCTCATTCTAAATGTTATCAACTTCCAAAATCGAAGAAAATGTTGATACATACAAGGTGATACCCCCGCAAAAAATCAGAATTTATTTTCAAAGCTACATATTTAAACATTTTTAAGCATTTTATTAGGGGCTCATACAACTCTTATCACAATCCATATATATACATACATCAATTGTGTAAAGCACATCCGTACATTCTTTGCCCTAATCACTCTCAAAGCATTTGCTCTCCACTTAAGCCCTCTGCATCAGGTCCTCTTTTTTTCCCCTCCCTCCCCACTCCCCCCTCCCTCATGAGCCCTTGATAATCCACAGATTGTTATAAAAAAACTTATCACCTTCAAAGTATACACTTCATTCATTTGTCAAATATGCGATTCCATTCTTGGAAACATTTTCAAACTCATCTGTTTGGATGACTGACAGCACTTCCCTAGTTTGTTACCTTCACACTTTCTACACTGCCAAATCACTGTCTTTTCAAGTCTCTCATCATTCGTGGAAACAAAAAGAAGTCTCACAGGGTGAGGTCAGGTGAGCAACGTATGTGGGGCAAGAGGAGCATGCTGTTATTTACCCAAAATT
Organism: Tenrec ecaudatus; assembly: GCF_050624435.1. Taxonomy (NCBI): domain Eukaryota; kingdom Metazoa; phylum Chordata; class Mammalia; order Afrosoricida; family Tenrecidae; genus Tenrec; species Tenrec ecaudatus. The sequence goes on from NC_134532.1 coordinate 137,547,108, forward strand.
GGTGCACTGAGACAGTTGTGTGAGCAGGTGCACTGTCACAGTGGCAAGACCAGTCCCCCTTCTGCCATAAATCAGGTCTTTTTGTCTCAGGTTGTTATGCTATCTTTTCAGAACTTCTAAATAGAAAGCGTGATCAACAGTCTGACCTGGTGGAATGAGCTCTAAATGTACTACGACAATGTTTTTGTCTGTTCAGGAAGTTGACAGATGTCCAGAATGAGGTTTGTCATCAATCAACATTGCACCTTTTTTGAAATGAGAAAACCACTCATACACTTGAGTTTTTTTCCCATAGTGCTGCTGTCTTTGTAAACTGTGCTCAACATCACAATTCTGTAGCATTTTTTCTAAGCAGGAAACATAATTTCACAGGCACACATTGTTCTCTTAAATCAGCCATCACACACACACATAAAAAACAAACAAACAAGGTTCAAGCAAAACTGCTTTCATGAAAAAATTCACTGTGACCAGAGAGGAACTTCCCAGGTGACACCACTGGGTGCACTAACTCAGAGTAAGTTGCCTGATGCCCACCAACTGGGGAAAAATGTGTGCTACAAAGGCTTTGACCAGCAGAGCTCTTTTCCAGTTTTCCTTGGGTATCCCCTTGTAGCTTTGAAAAAAGTTCTGTTTTGTGGGGGTGGGGGGGAGGGAGGGGACAACCTCTTTTATAGTACTGAAACATGGAAATCAGCTATCCATTTCTGGGAGATTAGCCGCTGAAACCTTATGAAGAAATAGATACAGTGTCTAAAGACTCGCCCCTCAGGTTGTAATGTACTCAAGATACAGCTAAAGAAGTGTTGGCTCCTCCGAAGAGTCAACTGTGGGGATAGGGATAAAGATTACAGGACTTTCATTTACTGATGAAGCAGGACTCAAAACGAGGAGAAACAACCACAGACATCTATTAACAATCAGAATACAAAATGTACAGAGTATAAACCAAGGAGCACTGTAGTCATCGAAATGGTAAAGGAACGCATAAAAAGCAATCTCAGAATCATTATTGAACGGAAATTCGCTTGTATTTGTCATTATGAATGAGAGAGCTCTATGGTTCACTGTGATGGCTGTGGTAGTTACATACACTGGTGTCAATTTGAAGATTAAGGGAGTAGGGGTGGAGTCTAATTTGTCAATCAGGATATAGCCAATGAGACTTCTGTGAGGACATGGCCTTCCCCTAAGGATCCTGGGAATTCCTGGATTCCCTTCTTAGAGGTAAGAGACAGACTCTCTCATTCTCTCTCTCGCTCTATCTATCTCTATCTCTCTCTCTTTCTCTGGGCTCACTCTCTTGGAGAATCTACTGACAAGACACATGGAATTACGCTGATAGACCCCGTGCCTTCAGAAGTGGAGAAGCCACGTGAGACCCTTGCCAGCACTGAGATGGTTACAACACCACTGGATCCAAAGACTTTCTACCAACTTGCCTGTGATCCTCCCGCAATTGGCATCATTGTATGTATTTTGTGAGTCTGAAGAGGAATTTATAGATTGGTATCAGACATATGGGATAATATTGGATTTATTGACTTGTTCTGAGCTGGGCTGGGACATTTTCTCAATATTTAATTGCTCTTGTATATAAACCTCTTTCTTATACATATTTGAGTCTCTCTGGATTTGTTTCTCTAGTCTACCAGGACTAATATAATTGCAATGAAAAACTCAAAAGGAATAGCATCACATTCACAGTCAAAAAGAAGATTTCAAGAACTATCTTAATTATAATCTTGTCTGTGATTGGAAAATAAATACACACCTAAAAATATATATAACTACACACCTACAAAGAAGTCCAGTTAACACAATTACTATTCAAATTTATAAACCAACCACTAAAGCAACTGATGACAAAAATTGAAGTATGATACCAAATTACTCAGTCTGAAAATTTTTAAGCATGAACTCAAGAAGCATTGATGATTATTTGCAATTGAAATGCATAAGTTGGAAACAATGAGGAAGGCATAATAGTTGGAAAATGTGTCCTTGGTAATAGAATAAAGCTAGAGAAAATAGGATAGAATTTTCTAGGACAGCAATTGTTTTCTTATAAATACATTTCTTCAACAACAGCACCTGTACACATGGACCATTCCAGACAGAATTCATGGGGAGCCAGTTGAATACATCTCTGAGAAGACACAACAGAGAAGTTCAATATTGCCAATCACAGTGACTCCAGAGGTCACTGTGGAACAGAAAATCAATTGCTCATATGCTCATATGTAAGCTGATGTTGAAATTGAAGAAAATTAAAACAAGTCTATGAGAGACAAAACATGACCTTCAATATATTTCCCCTGAAATTAGAAAATAACTGGAGAGTTGATCAACTCCATCAAACACTAACAACAGAAGACCTGGCAGTCTGTGAGATGACATCAGGAATATCCCACATGAAGGAGAAAGGTCATTAGAAAGACAAGAGGAAAGAAAAGTTGCAGAAGACTCTGAACTTGCTCTTGATAGTAGAATCATTCAAGCAGAGGGAATAAATGATGAAGCAATAGGGCTTAACAGGAGATTCAAAGGGCAGATCGAGAGGGAGTGGAGGAAAGTGGTTACTCAACATGGTTCACTGGCGATGAGTATAGATGAAAGGGATACACCTCACTTGACAGTTAAAACTTTGTCAGTCAATTCCTCCCCCCCCCCTACCCCCCAATGTACACAAGACCTCATCTGGTTACATTCTCTGAATCTTTGTTCATTTACATTAGGGTTTATCTCAGAGGTGTTATGTCATTCGTGTCACCCTCTTGAAGTTGTGTTATATGTTTTTCTGTTTTTGGTATAAGAAACCGAGGATTGAAGAATGTATAGGGCAGCAAGTACAATAAGGGTTTGGGAGGTGGAGGGGGTGGCAGTGGTGGTGGTGATGAGGGGGTAAAAGGGAGACGAGGTCAAGGAGTCCAGGAGGAAAAAGACTGTCTGAAAGCTGCTTTTGGTAGAAATTGCACAATACTGCTTCACATGATTAAACTATGGAGTGATAGGATATATGAGTATTATGAACTTCCAATTAATAATAAATTAAAATGACGACAACGTAAAGAATTATAATGAGATATCCAATGGCCTGGAGTTAAAAGCTAAAAAGGAAGAAATAGCTCGGTATATCTCAAGTTGAAATAACTGAAGAAAAATTTCAGGCCTTCAGTTATAATATGTAAGGATGACACAGGCCAAATATTGAATGATGCAGTAAGTATCGAAAGAAGATATGTTGACAGAATCAGGCAACAGGCACCAGATGCACCAAAACAAAAATGAAAACATATTGTCGAGAACACGGGGTGTCATAGCAGAGACCCAAAACCCATCTGTAGACAATAGGACATCCCCTCACAGAAGGGTCACAAGGAAGGGATGAGTCGCTCAGGGCACAATTTAGCACCGATGAAACACCCTATATTCCTCAGTTATTTTGAGGCTTCCTCATCCCCACCATCACAACCCCAGTCCTGCCTATCAGTTCTGGCTAGAACGGAGCATGTACACTGGTACAGATAACAGCTCAAAACACACAGAATCTAGGCCAGATAAAGCCCTCAGGTACAGGAATGGGAGTAGCAATATCAGGAGGGTAAAGGTAAGGTGGGGGGAGGAGGGGAGAAAGGGGGCAGCACTCACAATGATTGATGCACAACACACACACACACACACACACACACACATACCCAGGGGGATGAACAACAGAATATCAGCAAAGAGAGACTGTGGTTGGTGTAAGATCTGAAAATAATAATAATTTATACTTTATCAAGGGGTCATGAGGGTGGGAGGTGGGGAGAGAGGAACAAGAGGAGCTGATAACAGGGGCTCAAATAGAAAGTAAATGTAAAAATGGCAACATGCGTACAAATATGCTTGATATATAGTTGTATGGAATGCTATAAGAGCCCCCCAGTAAAATGATTAAATAATAATAATAATTTTAAAAAGAAGGAAGAAACACAGTCATTGTACCAATGAGAACTATTCAACATTCAACCATTTGATGAGGTAGCACATGAATAATCACCAAGGACTGAAGGAAGAAGTCCAAGCTGCCCTGAAGGCAATAGTGACAAGCAAGGCTCCAGGAATTGACTGAATTCCTAAGGGAATGTTTCAACCGGCAGCGGGGACACTGGAAGCACACGCTCATCTGTCACCTGAAATCTGGAACACAGAGATCTGCCCAACCCACTGGAAGAGATTCATATTTGTGTTATGCATGTTTTATAACAGGACCCAACACAAGGTGGAAAGAATTGAATCATACAAGGAATATTGCATGCAAATAAAATTTTGCTGAAAAATATTTACAAGCAGTTGTAACAGTATATGAATACTCAGTCATCAGATATTGAAGTCATATTCAGAAGAGGTCATGACACGAAGGGTTTCATTGCTAAGGTTAGTTGAACCTTGGATAAAAGCAGAGAATATAAGAAAGATGTTTATTTATTTTTAAAAAAACACATGAATTCAACTGTGTGGATCACAGCAAACTAGGGAAAACATTAAAAATAATGGAATCAGTAGAAAAGAAGGATCCAGGAATGAACAGATTATGAGCTGAAATGTTTCACCAAGATGATAAAGCGCAGAAGGAACTCACTCATCTCTGACAAGAAATTTGGAAGCTCCCTTGCCAGTGCACTGAAAAGATCCATGTTGCACCCCTTCCAAAAAAAGGTGACACGCATTGTGGAAGTTATCTAACAATGTTTTTGATATCACATGCAAATAAACTTGTGTTAAAGATAACTTTTAAATGGTGATAACAGAACATTGCCAGGGAGCTTCCACAAATTCAGGCGTTTTCAAAAGAGGACAAAGAATGAGGGATAGGAGTGATAGCATTACTTATATTATATTTATTTTTGCTGAAAACAGAATAAATTGTCATTTACTTTTGTTTTATTATCTCTGCGGAGACATGCGACCATATGGATCATCACTATGGAGAACTCCATTGTGATTTTTCAGAACCTCCATGTGGAACAAGTGATAGTCTTGCAAACAAACAAATGAACACTGCACAGTTTACATCAGGGAAAATGTGCATCAGGGTTGTATTCTTTGCGCACACTTGCTCCAACTGTATGCTGAACAAATCATTCAAGAACCTGGAGTGTATAGAGAAGAATCAAAAACCTGCAATATGCAAACGATACAACTTTGTTTGCTGAGAACAAGGACGTGAAGTACTTGCTGATAAAGATCACGAAATGCAGCATTCATTACGGATTACAATTCCACAGGAAGAAAATGAAACACTCACGATTAGACCAAGCAACAAGATTATGATGAATGGAGAGTTTACTGAAGTGGTGAAGGATTTCATTTTGTTTGGATCCACAGGCAAAGTTCATGGAGGCCGCTGTCAAGAGAAATCCAATGATGGATTGCATTAGACAAATGTGTTGTACAAAAACTCTTTAAAATGTTGAAGAGCTAGATGTCACGTTGAAAACTAAGGAACATCTGACCCCAGCAAGAGTATTTTCAATCACCTTATTTGCATGGGAATGTCGGACACCAATTAAGGAATTTGAAGTGTGGTGTTGGAGAAGAAGACGGAAAGTAATGTGGATTTCCAGAAGAATAAGCAATGCTATCTTAGAAGAAGTACAGTCGGAATATTCCTTAGAAGCGAGGATGGTAAAACCTCTTCTCACATGCTTTGAACATGTTATCAGGAGTAACCATTTATGAGAAAAGGGCATCATGCTAAGTAAATGGGAGGAGTAGTGAAAAAAACGAAGACCGCCAACAGGCTCCAGCACACCATGGAGGGGGTGGGCGGGAAGGTGTCAAAGGACTGGGTGGGATCAGCACCAACTCAAAGGCACCTAAAGACAGCAGAAAAGTATCAACAGTAAAATAAAACGACAAGATGGAAAATCAGGAACTGGGGGTGTTCATTTGTAAAAGATGATAATCAGAAATAAAAAAGAGGGAATAAGCTGTCTAGTTTCAGAGTTTCCTTATGGAGATGAATTCAGGATGTTATAAGATAAAATGGTCTGTTTTAACTGTGGCAAGATAATAATAAATTGAAGGATAAGTTAAATAAAGGTTCCCAACAAAACAAAAAAGAAAAATTCATACAGGTTCACTAAACATGAAAACAACAGCAACGAATAGGATAAGAAAATCAGCAAACAAAACCAATTCGATAAAAACAAACCCCACCACACACACCCTGCCCCCTCCAAAAAAAATGAAGTGAAGAAACCATCAGCATCTCACACACACACACACACACAGAGAGAACGACATGGCAAAATGACAGCTGTAAGTCTGTGCCTGTTGAGAATTACCCTGAACGTAAATGAGGAAAACCCACCACTGAAGTGACAGAGAGTGCCAGAATGGATAAGAAAACATGAGCCTCGATTTGCTGTCTCCAAGTGATACAAAGCCAAGCTTCATATCAAAGAACAGAACAAGATGAGTCGAGCCAATAGCAACCAAAAGAGAACACGAGGGTCGATATTAATTTCTGGGATAATAATATGAAGAATGCAGCAGACATCAGGCAGAGTGATGTGATTCACTGTGACATTGTCCTTTGGAATTGATTACTCACCGTAACTGAATCACATGTCTGGTTCTGAGTTGGTCTGTGATTCCTTGTGCTTAATCATCACTAAGTTTAACACATGAGACCATCTGGGGGCTCGTTTCTGTCTTTAAATCTCCCTTGAGCCCTTCCTAACTCTCCATTTGCATGCTGCCAATAATATGGCAATTTATGGCTGTGATTTTTCAATCATTTAAAAAGTATATCCAATTTCCCACCTTTCCATTCGTACTGTCGTATTTGCAAATAGAATGTGTTTTCTTAATGCATCAAGTAGAATCTTTGCCTTCTGACTTGAAATAAAGGAGGACAATTTAGGAAATGACTACTTAGTTTGTCACATACTCTCCTAGTAAAAATTGTGTAACATATTTACTATCACCTCACATTATAATAACATAAATTTAAATATAAACAGAATGCATTCCTTTACTTCTAGATATAAAAGGAATCTATTGTCATGTACATTTGGGGCAATCTATAATTACATTTTGCAGTTGAGCTCAAGGAAGTAACATATTTAGAGTCTCAGTAGTCAGTGTCTGCTCATGAAATTTCAATTTGTTTTAAAAATGATATAAAGACTTATTTTAAGATTTGAGTATGAAGCATAACATTTTAATCATAATTTTAAAATTATCCTAACAACAATATGTACCTTTTACACATGTAAAGAACTATATATATATATATATATATATATATATATATATATATATATAAATTTTTACAACCTGACAGTTTTACAGATGAAGAAATAGAAATAAAGTGGTCACATAGGATATCCAAATTTATGTAACTTGTAAGGAATGGACCAACAATCAATACCCACACCCAAATCAAACTAGTACCTGTGTAATCAGTTCTGATGGATGGAGATCCAATGTGTCCCAAAGTCGAACTGGGCTCCATTGGGTTTTCACGGACTGATACACAGGAATTGTCAGGCAACGTAAACTGCCAACTTTCAGCTAGTAGACAAGGGCTTACATTGTCACGCCGCCCAGGATCTCCAGTTCAATGCAGAACCTGTCCAATCACCATCGTGTGTGCGTCATTCGATAGCATCCTGTGCTGTCACTCTGCTACGCTGTGTTAATGTTGGTGTTGTTGTTAGGTGAGTTTAGTCAGTTCTGACTCAGAATGACCCTGTATAGAACAGAAGGAAACCCTGCCTGGTCCTTCAACGTCCTCAAAATTGTTCTTATAGCTTGAGTCCATTGTTACAGCCACCATGACAATCCATCTGGTCAAGAGCCAGTCATTTTGTCGCTGCCCCTCCGCTCCACTACACTCCCCTCTGTAGCATAAAGGAGACCCCATTCTTAGTATCATCAGTTTTCATGATGGAAACTAATTATTCCGTTTTTTAGACAAATGAATAACAACAGCAGTCTTTTCACCTCATCTGTTTCCTCTTACCCTTTCCAATGTTTGCCAACTAAATAATAGTTCCACTTCATCAACTTTTTTCTTCTTTTATATTTTTGTTGTTGCTGTTGAGAAGACACACAGCAGAACACACGCCATGTGGCCGATGTCCGCACATTCAACTCAGCAACATTAATTAATGACATTCTACATTTTGTACAACCACTCATGCTCCTCTTTCCAATCCGTCCCCATGCACTAACATAAACTACTGCCCTCTCAATTTTCCATAGAACTGTTCTCTTGTAGCTTTTGTGAATTTGATTCCATATGCATAGCTCTTTAAAGAAAAAAAATCTCAAGGCACACATTCTTGACAAGCTTTAGCTAGTTTAGTTTAGTGAAGACATCAGGGGATATGCTTGATTTAAGACTTACAAATTATTTGAATTTCATGAAAATTTGTAATTCTGTGCTGAACTTTCTCCATTTTGAATAGGATTCTTTTATAGAATCATTGATCAAAATATTTAGCCATGGTATCCAGGCATCAGCTAGTTGTTCTGAATGGAGGGGGAAAGGAAACCATGGCTCCCGGAGGCAATTAGTCACACATCTGATGTTATGTTATTGCTAGATGCCATTCGGTCAGACCTGACTTCCAGCGACCCAATGTACAGCAGAATGAAACACTGCCTAGTCCTTCAACATTCTCATCACGATTCTTATGTTGTTGCTGCTTTTATCCTAGCAAGTGCATTTGCTTATAATACATGTCATACAATTCATTAGTTCAATTGTATTAAGAGCTGTACAATCATCACGACAATCAATTTTAAAACATTTTCTTCTTTTCCTTACTTATTGTTGTTCGCTCCCCACTTCCTCCAACCTCCCCGTCACACTCCAAAGAAACCATTAAGCCAGCTACTGTCTCTGCAGATTCACCCCTCCTGGATTTTATGTACAAAAAAAAAAGAAAACCAACCACAAACAAGCAACAATGACAGTATATAAAACACGAAAAATCTCAATCAAAAAGAAAGTTGAAAATCTTAAAAACAAGAACAAATTTAAAATGGGTCAAAAGGGAGATCAAGGTTTTTCTTTGTTTCTAAACTGAGATAATTTGTCTGTAACCGTCTATTGATTAGAGAGCCTTGTCTAAACTTGTTTTCTGAGATCAAGTTGTACAATGGTACATGTTACCCTAACTGCATCTGCCACCATCCACTTCCCGCTGCGCTGTGCATGATTCCAGGGCTAGGCACATCCCTGCTCCATGATCAGAGGGGATTCAGTGGAGGCTCACTCCAGGTGGATTTCCCTACACTTTCTCTTTTTCGTTTTAAACAGAAGCAACTTTAAAATCGGTCAAGAGGAAGATCCAATGATGAGAGATTACACTTCAAGCCAACTACATCTGTTGGAGCCCACCCTTGTAGCCACTGTGTCAGCCTATTAGGCCAATTACATCCATTGAAATCTGTTTGTAAATTTCATGAATCCATTCAGATTCTATCAGGGTTGGGTTTTTTTGTTGCTGTTGTTGTTTTTTTTTTCATAATTCTGACACTGAAGTAAAAATCCAGTTTTGGGAAGGTTTTTCCTCTTTTACTTATAAATACCGCCAACAAAAAGGCTTGTCTTCAAATAAGCAGCCATCCAAGTGTGGTGTCAACTAAGTGTTCCTCGAAGAACCATACTGGGCTGTATGGCCCAAGGATCACAAACAATACAATCCAAGTCTGAGGGAGGGAATAGGATCACAGCTTAAAATTGTGGACACCCGGTTTGCCAAAGGCAATGCGTGACGGTGGAAGGAAGGCCATGATCCATTTGCCAGAACCCCACAGGGTTTAAGCATCTGGTGAATGCTCCATGACCATACCTAGAGGATGGAATTAGCCTCGTTCTCAGACAGAACACATTGTAAAGTGGATTATGGCAGACATAGTTACATGAAAATGCAACATCTCACTATCTGATGGCCATTTTGACCCATTTTAAAGTTCCTTCATTGAAAAAGGGAAGCGAAGGGGGATTGCACGTCGATTTCACCTCTGATGAATCCCTATGGCCACAGACCAGGGACAGACGTGGAAAAGTGGAGGGTCAGAGATGCAGAGGAAGACCGTCAATGAGCTACTGACAGCACGGTTGCCTCAGTGGGATCGAACCCTTTAACAATTGTGAGGATAGTGTAGGCCTGGCTTGTGCTTTGTCCTGCTTTTCATCGGGTCTCTATGAGTCAGAACTGACTCAAGGTCAGTGTGGTAGTTACATAACCTGGTGTCAATTAGGGACTTGAGAGAATTAAGAGTGAAGGGGTGAAGTCTAGTCTGTTAATCGGGTCATAGACAATGAGGCCTCTGTGTGGGCATGGGCTTCTCCTAAGAATTCTGGGAATTCTTGAATTTCTTCCGTGGAGGCAGAAGACACTTCTCCTCTCTGCTAATTCCCTTCAAGACATCCCTGAGGAGAAGCCACATAGACCTATGTTGACGCAGCCCTGGAAGCTGGAGAAGCCACGTGGAGACCCCTACCAGCGCTGAGATGCTTGCAATACCACTGGATCCAAAGACTTGCTACCCACTGGCCTGCATTGGTATCAGACATATGGGCTAATATCAGACTTTTGGGCTTGGACTGGACTGGGCTGAGACATGTTCTCAATATTCAATTGTTCTTGTACATATCCTCTGTCTTATCTACATATGAGTTTCTATGTATTTGTTTCTCTGTGTTAGTCGGACTAACACAGTCACCTAGCCTAACACCATATCGAATGCATTGGAAAGTGGATTATTAAAGATGCAGGTAGGTTAAAATTTAACCTTATCAATTGATCTCCTTTTGCTCCATTTTAAATTTTTTCTTGTTTAATATTTCTTCATTCTTTCCACTTGAGGTATTTTTCTGGTTTACTTTGTTATTGTTGGATTATTTGTTTTTGTTTTTGTATATATTTCTATATATAGAACCCAAGATATAAAATTCTATGGAGACAGTAACAGGATTAATGGTTTCTTGGGGTGTGGCAGGAGACGTTTGGGAGAATGGGGAGCTAATAATGATTGGTACAAGAACAAAGTAAATGTTCTGAAACTAATTTTGGTGATGGTTGTATAATTCTTAAATCATTTTATTGGGGGATCATACAACTATCACAATTCATATATACATCAATTGTGTAAAGCATATTTTATACAAATGTGGTATTCTTGATGTGATCGAGCAGTTGAATTATACATGTGAACTATATGCCAATAAGTTTGCCAAAAAACACAACTGATCTTAAGTACATGTGTTTTAATTTGAGGGAGAATACTCAAGTTCCTCTTGTTCAATCCCTTTCACCTACTACAGTGAGGCTAATGCGGTGACTCGGGTTACAATGTGGTTGTAGTTCTTGTTAGGTGCCATCAAGTTGCTTATGACTAATAGAGATCTTACACACAACAGAACCAAACACATCCTGGTCCTGTGCCATCCTCACAATTGGTCTATTCTTTGAGCCCATTTGTACCAGTCACTGTGTCAATCCATCTTGTCCAAGACCTTCCTGTTTTGTGCTGTTCCCATCTAAACAATCTCAGTATCCTTCTCTAGGGACTAGTTTGTCCTGACAACATGTCCAAAGTACATGAGGAAAAGACTCATCCAAAAGAACATCTGGGCTGTACTTTTTTCATGAGAGATTTTGGCAGTCCGGGCTACTTTCAATATTCTTTGCCAGCATCATAATTCAAATTCTTCTTTGGTCTTCTTTATTCAACATTCAACTTTCTCATGTACAGGCAATTGAAAACACTGTGGCTGGGGTCAGGTGTCCTGCACTGCTCTAAGTAACCTCTTTGCTTACAAAACTTTCTGAGATCTTCTCCAGCAGATTTGCCCGATTTCTTGACTTCTGCTTCCCTGAGCATGGATTTTGGATCCAAGCAAGACAAAATCCTTGACAGCCTCAAATTTTTCTCCATTTATCATGTTGTGACTTGTGGGTCCAGTTGTGAGGATTTGGGTCTTCTCTACGTGGAGCTGTACTTCAGACTGAAAGCTGCAATTCCTGATCTTCAGCAGCAAGAGTTTTGTGTCCTCACTTCCAGCAAGCAAGCGTGTGTCATCTACATATTGCAGGTTGTTAATAACATTTCCTCCTGTCCTGATGCCAAGTTTTCCTGTAATCCAGCTTCTCTGATTATTTGCTCAGCATACAGACAAAGCTTCCAGCATCCAAACAACACACAAGCCACCACAGTATGACAAACTGACAGGCATGTCGTGGCTGATCAGAATAGGAGAGTCAGAATATATGAACCATTTGAAATGGTCTGCTTCTTTGGTAACCAAACACTTTGCAAAATAATCTTTGCATAGGTTAATAGGGCAACATGGGCTCTAGCTACATTAAATCTATTCTTGGTGGGAAGAACTTTTTAATTATTCTTTGTCATCCTTCTCTAAGGCCCCACACTCTCTCCACTTCTTTCAATCCTCTCAATCTCATGTCCCAGTCGACAAGTCAAAGCTCTATACTCTAACCAGAAAAACCAGCCACTCTACCCCGACTTAGTCTCCCCGTGTTGGCCTCAACTACTTGAGAGTGTGTGACGAAAGAATCCATTGGTTGTCTGGTAGACATAACCATGTAAGAATCCCAGCCGAGCTAATTTCTATCACTGTTACCTTCAGAAAAATATTTTACAACCCTTCAGTTAGTGAAAGCAAACTGCAATTATTGTGAGAACTCCATGAAACAGTATCTATCAATTGCCAAATAAATAGCGGATATTCAATAATGTGCACTATTCTTCCTTTCCCTGCTGCCTTGTTCAATTGGCCTTCCTTTGCACTTGTCCTTTAGGTCCCTGCCATTGCCTTGTGGCTGTAGTTCACTCCATTGTTGTGTCTTCCATTTATGAATGCAGTATGTGTAGCAGAGCAAAATGCTGCCCAATCTGTGTCATCTTTGCAAACATAAACATCCTCACAGGCATTTTCAAGTCCATTGTTTGTGTCCATTCATCTTGCAAAGGGTCTCGCAGGTCCTCACTTCACCAAACACAATGTTCTCCTCTTTACGGATAATGAAAAAGAAAACAACGCCGACAAGCACACAGGTGGTCCTTGAGCTGACTCCGCTACCTCGCAGGGTTGACAGGGCTGCAATCTTTAAAGAAGTACACTGGCACTTGTTTTACCTGCAAAGAAGCTGGCGGGTTCAAGTTGCTGATGTTGGTTAGCAAATGAGCTAGCTCTTAACCACTGTGCAATGGGGCTCCTGATTCACCATTATTGTTGTTGTTGTCAGGTGCCAACAAGTCAACCCCATGTGCAACAGAATCCCTACCCAGTCCTGTACCACCATCACAATTGTTGTTTAAGCCCATTGTTGCAGCCACAAATGACTTGTTATAAACCAAAAGCTTGCAGAGGGCAAGCTTTCCCCTTGAACTGGAAAATGCTGAACAATGTGAGATCCTAACCCGAGTTACATTTGCTTCAGTAGTGGGCAGGACCCCATTTCTAGACTTCAGTCACAGTGCGTCATTGGTTACGGCGCATGGCCATCTCTCTCTTGGCTCATCTTTGAGGGCTTTCTGATTGTCCTTAAAATGCTTGATCCACCAAACACTGCTTTGTTATGTGGGAGGAATATTCTTTTAAACTTTTTTTTGCAAAGTTTCAGAGGTTTAGAAAGACATTCAATTGAGCTAAAAAGTATATTAGCTAAAATAGTTTTTTTCCTTTGTATAGCATAAAAGTATACTTTTGTTATGACAGTCTAAGGAGACTAAGTCATGTGTATAACTGAGAGAGCTTGTCTGTTACAAATGTAGCCATTCCCAGATCACAGAGACAGGTTTAATCATATTTGATTTGGAATATGAACTGGAAGCTTAGTAGCAATACATCTTTGTATTTGGTTAAAGTATTTCTAAAACCTTACATGAGTAATTAGTATATGTATTCTAGTGTGCTTAGAGGGCTTGTATATTTGAGTGTATACTTATTTTATATTTATAATATTTTATATAATATATCTAAAATTTTCATAAACTTTTCTAGTGACTTATTTATTGTATATATTTGATAACTGAGATAGAATGAAAAATAAAGTTTTGATTAAATACAAATATATGATATATATGTATAGTATATATGCATAGATTTCAAAGTTACATTCCCACCACAGTTCTGAGAGAAGACCCACTTATCTATGCTATTAATTATGCAAAATACATTAGTCTTTAAAGTTGATAAGTGCCTAAAAACTACATTCATATAAGTTTAGAACATGGGAGAGTCTGGTTTTAAACCTATTATAGTTTAAACTTTGATAATTGAATGTACATCACTTAAAAGAGATCTAAGACAATATAACTTGCCTAGTAGTATAATTGAAAATTTTAAGATTAAAGGGGGAAATGGAATGAAAAAATACATACCAAAAATATAATACACCAAAAACAACATGGAATGTATTTCACCAAAGTATATTTATCAACTGTAAAAACCAGGAAATTTCTCTATGGACCTAACACCATAAAAAAAACCATCTTCTTCAAGATACCGTCCCAATGCTTACATGAAGGTTTTTGATCGATGGGAAGTACTTCCATAAAGACTTGATGTAATAATCACGCCCATCGAAATGCAAGTAGTAGGCTTTTCACTTCTTCAACAACTCTGCACTAAACACTTCAACCGCATGCTTCTCTTGAGTCTCTCCTAGAGCATTGCATGTAGGCTTTTAGAACTTCTCACACGTAAAAAACGAAGCATACAGTCGTGTCCGTGAGCATGACCCTGTTCCGGGTGTCACCCGTGGTCTTCGCAGAGAAAGTTTCCTTTCCCAAGTCAGCCCAGTGTAAGTGGTGGGGGCACATCAAGTGCAGACAGAACTGGCTTTTGCCTATTGAGAGTTGTCACAGAAGAGTGAACGAAATGCACCCTGCGACTGAGAACTTATCCATCCTTGACAGAAAGGAACAGACAATATAAAAATAGTGTTATGCACTAAGGAGTGGTTGAGGCTTCCTAGCAGTGACAAGATTAGAATGACCATAACACAAGTTTGATTTTAGGCAGCAAGATCATAAAATAGCAGGGGGCTCACGGAAAAGAATTAGCTGCTAGGAATTACTGCCGTCAGACGCTAACTGGTGCTTCAAAGCGCTTGGTACGGTTATGGTGTTTGTGTTTTCTTCTTTCTAAAATCATAAAGCGTATGATATTTGCTGTTAAACATTATGAAGTCTCATGTGGAGAAACTAACTTATGCCAGGTCAAGTTGCAGATCATGAATGAGATCTTTATATTGCCAAATCGACTCTCCAATTTCACCATGTATTCTTTCTCTGAAGAGACTGATATAGAGATAACATGACATAGATAGAGATAAGGATCATAAATTAACTATAAAATTCTCAGTCTAAATATTTGTGGGGATTGTTCTCCATTCGCCATCCACAGCCCTCGCTCCCTTGGGCTCTTTTCTGCTCGGATACAGCACTTCAGTCCTTAACGTTTTCACATTTGAACTGAAATGCTCACTCCTTGCCTTGGATCGGTGTCACCTCAGAGATACTCTATAGGACAAGGAGACCAGGCCCAGTGAGGTGCAGAAACTGCAACTGTCTGGGGGAGTAGAAAGCCCAGACTTTCTCCTGAGGAGTGGCTGTGATTTCCGATGGCTGACCTTGCAGCTCACAAGCCAGCTCCTCCCTACTGCGCCCCTGCTCTCCTTCACCGGAGTGCTGCTTCTCCACGGGGCCCCGCAGTGAAACACTATCACTCACTACGAGGCAAAACAGGAACCAGGTTATGTTTTGCTCCATCCTCTGGCATATTCTCAGATCACAGTTCATTTCACATTATAACTCTGAGATTGATTGTTGTGAACAATTCCCTGCGTTATCTCTATTTTCGCTGCATGTGGCAGCGCTGCTGGTATAACTTGGTAGACGTGTGTGTTTGGTTTTTTTTTTTTTTTGGTATCTTATCATCTTCCAGAGTTCATAAGTTTGTCTGGCCTTTCTTTCCATGTAAAGGGCAATATATTATAATGAGACCTGCAAGACTTAGGGCTCTGCAGTTAATAAGTTGCTAACCACAAAAGAAATCGTGGAAATCGATCATGGATAGAACATGCTGTGTGGGAAGGCTTAGAAATGAGATTCCTGGGGACAATCCCTTGAACCAATATTTCTTAGCTTGTGCAAGTCACCTAATTTAGCGTTGGCCTCATATTTAATGGAAGAAGTAAAAACCTATTTCCCAGGATTGCTGTGAGAACCAAAGTGAAATATAGATATGAGTAGTTTATAAAGCTACAAAATTATATTTCCAACAGGAAGAGCTCATCACATTTAAAGAGACATCCCATTATATTTAAGGCAAAGGCAGTTGAAATATCAGCGCCACAGATTTAGCAAGATAGAAATAAGATGTAATACTACTGAACAGCTGCTAGGTTGAGACGCTTCTGCTTCCCTATCATGAGCAGCCTCAAATGAAAATGGTTTGAAGTTGCAAATCCCTGGAAGGTTCCTTGTGAGAAGGAAAGTATACCTCCTCCCTCCACCCCGCACACCTGTGTCAAGGCAGGTCCTGTGCTTACGGCCCTCACATTTGTCGGCATCTCTCATCTATTCATTCAGCAAACACACGCTGCTGCAGGCACTGTTCTCAATAATGGGATCACAGCAGGGAACCAAACATGCCACCCATGTATCCTGGCGACAGGAATGCAATGCGCTCTCTCTCACCACTTTCAGGACAGCACCTAACAGCCACAACAGGGAGATGATGTAACACCGCTCATGTCTGATTACAAGAACCGCAGATCTGTGCGTATGTGGAAGACATAAAAGCAGGTTCTGTCCGGATTTCAAGAACAAAGCATGCATTGCTTACGAAGGTAAGGAGCTCTTAGAGAGCCTTGCAAGTATTAGCTCACTTAGTGCCCCTGCCAATTCTCGGGACTAGATGCTATTATTATAGAAGTGTTTGTAAAGGAGAAGATGGATATTGAGAAGTTAGTCCTCACATCCCTACCATCAAAATCTAAGATTATCGTTCCAGTCTGCATTTGTCTTCTCCCCCAGTCCTCTTTCCTGCAATACTTATTCCACATTGAGGCCAGAGTCATTTTTCTGTGGTGCATCTCATTATTTCTTTTGCTAAAACTCTCTGATTGATCTTTTTCATTGGCATAGAGACAGTTCTGACTCAGAGTGACCCTATGGGGCAGGGTCTAACTGCCCCTGTGCGCTCCCCAGACTGTAACTGCTTACTGGAGTAGAAAGTCCTTTCTCCCATGACACGGCTGGACGTCTCTAACTGCTGACCTTGACGTCGGGAACCCAACTTGTAACTACTAAGCCACCAGAGCTCCTTCTTATATGGTTGTCATAATTTAAAATAAGCTACATTATTTTTAATCATATTAACTTTTTTGACTAAGCAAAAAGAGCTTTCCTCCTTTTATATAAATACAAACTTTTTATTTCCTCCTTTAAATGTGGCCTTCTTATGTCTGCCAGACATAATCTGACAGAAATCTACTCCCCTTTCTCCTGCTATGTCTTCGCATGAATGTATCCTGTTCTTTTTATTATCTCACTCATTTCCTTCAATTCTACTCTTCAACTTCCCACAGCTATACTTTCTATTACTGGTTTCACAATACACCTCGATCAGGATCCAGCTCTCATTGAACTAACAATTATTTATGTGTTATTCTCCCGTATCAGATAGCAATTTCAATGCTTGAGGAACATAGCAGAGCTTTTGCTGTTGCTGTTTGTTTGTTTTTCAATGATCCCGGCACATATAATACACTAAACAAATGCAGTGAACATCAGTCTCAGGAGGTCAGGGCAAGAAGTCGACGTTTACTGTTTAAGTTCAGTATCAGATCCATCCATATCCTCATGCGACCAACTCAGCATTTTCTTTTTCTTATTTTTTGCAGGAGGTCAGATTTCAAGAGTCATTTAAAAGATGGAAGGAAAACTACTTGGCAGCGCTGAAAGAGTCAGGGTCACTATGAGTTGGCATCAACTCAATGGCAATGAGTTGAGATTTTTATAATTCAAAATGACACTTAGGAAGCAGGATGGAATGAATATACAATAGAAATTTGTTTTCCTTGGACAAATAGATAACTGTGGTAAAAAAAAAAGAAGAGTGATTAGTGAAAATATTACAACACACTAGGAAAAAATAATATAAATAATAAAGTTCTCTATGTAAGGTAAAACCCACCCACTACGATAGACTTGATTCTGACTCACAGGAAAAACTGGAACTTATAAGAGTTTCTAAGGCTGGAAATCTTTATGGGAGCACAGTTTGTGTCATCTTTCTCCCATGGAGTGGCTGGGGGGTTTGAACTGCCAATTCTGAGTTCAAAACTTCACCCACTTTGCGTGCAGTGCTTTCTCACCAGAGCTCCTCCTTTATGAGACCGGCCATGGGTGAAGTCATTGAGTGGCTCAAACAGTTAAGAACCTGACTACTGGCTGTTAGTAGTTGATATTTCTAACCCCCCAGAGGCACCCTAAAGATAAACCCATAGCGACCCATCATACAACAGAAAGAACCACTGCCCCGCCCTTTGAGGGCCTCACACCGGTTCCGTGCTTAAGTCCATTGTAGCCAGAGTGTCAATCCAGCTCATGGCGGGCCTTCCTCTCCCTCCCTGCCCCGCAACTTTACCAAGCATGAGTCCTTCTCCGGGGATCGGTCTCCCCTGACACCATGTCCAAAGTACTTGAGACAAAGTCTCGCCATCCTTGCCTCTAAAGAGCAGTCTGACCATACTTTTTCCAAGATTGGTTTGTCCTTTCAGCAGTCCATGGTTTTTCAATATTCTTCTCCAGCACCCCAATTCAAATGCATTGATTCCTCATCAATGTCCTTATTCCTTATTCAACGTCCAACTTTCACAGGCATATGTGCAACTGACAGCACCATAGTTTGGGTTGGGCTTAGTCCTGTTAGTCCTCAGAGTGGCATGCTGGCTTTCAATGCAGGTTTTCAGCACCTAAACAGAACCTGGGCAGCATATTTCTTGATTTCTTAACTGCTTCTGCCATGAGCATTGGTTGTGGATCCAGCAAGATAAAATCCTTGACAACTCCAATTTCTTTTCCATTTTTCAGGATGTTACTATTGATCCAGTTGTGAGAATTTGGGTCTTGTGACATATAGAAGCCTTGGAAACTCTATGGAGCATTGACTCTCCCTAGATGAGGTCAGCATAAGTCAGAACGGATTCAGAGGCCATTAACGACAAACATTAAGAAGAAGAAAAGGGGATTCCTTCAAGTTGGAAAAGACCTCCTCATAACTATCTCCTACAACTCTTTCCTGGAAATTTATACTTCAAAACTCCCCCTTTCAATTATTAATATGTATTCCTTATGTTTCTAAATAGGAGCTATATCTTCTTATTGTCTCACCTTCTCCTCTCTCTTACACTGGGATTTCTATTGCAGAACTTGACAGATAACTAGACCCCAAAATAGTTTTGTTGATTAAATAAAAACTACAGGTCAACATTATGAAAAAGTAGTGAAAATATGTTGGAATTATGTTCAATATAAGAAATATGAATTTTTATTCTAAATTATAATTAATTATGAATGAGATTCACTCAGAAAAACTAATAATGTTTCCTGAAATATCCCCATTTCAGAGTTCTCTGAAATAATGTAAGTTAATATTTCTATAAGGCTTTTCTCTGGAGCTCAAAGTGCCTATGTATAGCACATTCCATTGATCCAAGCGCCATGTCCCCTGAGAGAACCAGAGGTGCAGAACATTGCTACTCACAAATGACATAGCAGTGAGTGAACTTAAATTAGGATCCAGGAATAAAGGTACTATTTGAACTCCTAAAAAATAAGTTAAATAAAAAGGTACAAATCTTGTGTAATATTCTTAAAAGTAAAATATTAACACAGCACAATGATGTTGCTCTGTAAATGTGTATTTAATATAAAAAAACTGAACACTATCATGGAAGATGATGAAAACGTGTTTCTGCATGCATATATTCTCTTTAAGAATCAGAAATGTATGCTGACACTCATGTGATTGCTCAATTGAAGTGGTATTTGCTTTCAACACTGCATAGCTATCGAAAGAAATCTTTAGCAGAATCCTACCCCTATGAAATATATGAGATGGAGAATTTGCTAAATAGTAATACGTAGGGAAAATTATCTTAATAGTTGCCCATCTCTCTTCAATAAGTAGAATCCTAATCTCTAAGGCTGATGTGGGGGTGGCTGTACAATGCCCCTGGATATGATTGAAGTATTGAATTGTATGATATGTAAATTATATGTTCGATAAAACTGTTGGGGTGATATAAATAGAATCCAATAGCCTTCAATGCTGTTAGCAGTCATATACCCCTGAGCTTAGGGAGGCCCCATATACACCAAAATAAAACATAGCCTGGGTCTCATAATTGCTGTTAGGTTTGATTTCATTGTGGAGAGTTTCAATTCATCTTGTTGAAGGTCTTCCTCTTTTTCAGTGACCAGGCCTCTACTTCACCAAGCATGCTACTACCCTTTTCCAGGGACAGCTCTCTCCTGTTAACATGGCTGAGCATATGAGACAAATCTCACCATTCTCCCTCATAGGGAGCTTCTAGCAATACTTCTTCCGGTACATATTTGTTTGTTCTTCCAGTGGTCCATGGTTCTGTCAATGTACCTCAATAAACTTCAATAGTCCCCTCAAAATGGTACCTTTCCAATGGTACAGATCCTATCCAACACATAGAGTCATTAAGATTAGGCAACTAATTTTTATCCCCAAATCGCATTGTACTTATAAGAAAGTTGTATGTCTTCTTTCACCCATCATTAAGGTGTGAAAACATCTGTAAAACACATAGTTCGTGGTCTATTAAGTTTAGTGTTCTTCACGATTAGGTATCTTGACTACCTCTGAACTCACTAGGACCATAATCTCCACTTCAAAGGATGACAATGAAATAAAAGAGCTAAAGATGCACCATAGCTCTGAGAATAGGTACTCTGTGGGAGCTGCAATAAAAATCTCCATTAAAATACTCAGGTTCTACTTTCAAGCTAAATATAAAAGCAAAATAAAAGGTGACCTTCTAGAAAACATGTGGATCCAAAAAGACCCACTTCAACTCTCTAAGAGCTCAGGCCACTATGCAGGCAATGCTTACAGCTGGTACATTTGCAATGAAACACTTCCTGTGTTTTCTCCCAGGAAGAGTGATAGAGCTATTCTGGCCCAACCCCCTGTCCCACCCGTTCCCTAGAATGCAGCCCCCAAAAGACTGACGATGAAATTCAACGAGCATGTAAAGAATCTAGACTAAAATATGACATGTGATAAAGCAAAACAAAAACATGATGTCTTCTCTAACTTATCATGACCCCCAAACACAGTGTCAACTCTAACTCATGGGGACCCCAACTGTGTCAGAGTTGAGCTATGCTTCATAGGTTTCTCAATGTCTCATTTGTTAAAACTAGGTCACCAGCCAGGACTTTCTTCCAAAGTACTTCTGGATAAACTTAAACTTTCAACCTTTGAGATAGCACTTAGAGACATTAACAATGTGTACCACCTAGGGATTTCAGGGCATAGCAGTTGCCCAATAATTTGTCTGATCAACTTATGTATATAACAGTCTTTGCTCTAATATCAAAAATTCAAAAGACTTAACTTTAGTCTCTGTCTACGAAATTGATGACTTTTGCCACTTCCCCTTTCCCCACCCCCCACCCCAAGCTAATTGATGAAAATTGCAGGACCTGATTCTTAAAATGAGATAATAAAAACCTTTCCTGGTTTTCTGAGATGAGTCCTAATTGGCAATGTAAAGAGGGTTTCAGCCCCAATAAAATATAACTTCTAAAAGGTAGTCTAGAAGAAATATGAAAAATATTAAATGTTCATGAGACTTAAACCTGAGCTATAAAACTCACTCAAAACTCATTGCTAACTCATAGTGACCACATAGGACAGGGTACAGTGTCCCTGTGGGTTTGTGAGACTCTAGCTACTTGTGGGAGTAGAAAGCCCCATCTTTCTCCTGAGGAGCAGCTAGTGGCTTCCAACTGGTACCCTCAAGGTTCAGAGTCCAAAGCATAAACACACCGCTGCCAAGGCTCCCCCAAACTTGAGTTATAGTTTAAAATGAATTTCTGATAATACATGGCCATATAAAACCATGAACACAAGGGCTATAGTTCTACAGAGAGCCCAATTAAATTCTGAATGTTGTATAAATATTATTATAGTTTGGCATCAAAGACAGTTTGACTATTAAGAAGATAGTGGATACAGTGATACTTGTCAAAGCGGAATCTACGTTGTAGATAAAGCCAAGCCAATCTGTGTTGAACTCGAGCTAAAAGCTTAAAACATCACACAGTTGTCCTCAATCACAAAATGGGGTTTTGAAAGACATTCCATTTCAGAGGACGCTGGATGCAACCAGAATAAATTAATGAAAGTTAGGCAATGGCAACCAATAGGGGTCTCCTTGCTTCCTCCTTCCTTCATCCCCATTACAGGAACTGGAATTTAGTCTGTAGTCTAACAGATCATTTGTACATTACATCTATATAATACCACCTCAAAATTTTTCATTAAAAGCATCATCTGAAGAGAGAATCCCCAGATAAATCTATCGGACTATAGTCAACTGATCTTTGATAAAGGGCCAAAATAGCATGACATTGGGAAAAGACTCTTCAACAAATGGTGCTGGAGAAATTGCACCTCCATCTGCAGAAGAATGAAACAAGACCCATACCTTGCCTCCTCATATACAAAAATGAACTCATTGTACTCACGACCAAATATAAGTCCCAGAGTTATAAAGATCATCAATGAAAAATCAGGTACAAACAGACGGGCCCAACACCAGGCTTAATCATAGCATCAAACGCAACCAAGGAACACACGGAGTGGAGAATAAAATAGATTCCTGGAACCTATCAAAAATAAGATATTTACATACATCAAAAGAAAATTGTTCAAAAGATTAAAAGGAGTACTCAGACTAGGAGGGAACTGGCAACAACACATCAAAGGACTGACTAATCTCTAAAATCTACAGAAAACTGCAACACATTAAAAAGAAAAAAATCTATTTAAATAGGGGTGAAGGACATGAACAGACAGTTCACCAAAGAAGACATTCAGATGGCCAATCAACATGAAGAAATGTGCATGGTCACTAGCCATTCCAGAATAACAAATCAAAACAACGGTAAGATACCACTTTATGCCGGTGTTAACAAAGTTATAAAACAAAATCAGAGAGTAACAAATGCTGGAGAAGGTGCAGAGAGACTGGCACCCTTGTGTATTGCTGGTGGTGCTGTAAGAATACATCATCACTGTGGAAAGTGATAAGTCCCCTTTGACCGAAGAAGTAAGAGCCGTAGCAGGAACAGACAGAAGTAAGCCCATGTTCACCGCAGCACTTGAAGATAACAGGAAGGTGGAAGCAATCTAGATGTCATGAGCAGAAGAATGGATCAAGAAACTTTGTATATAAGCACAAGGGAATACAACGTATTGCTAAAAAATTAATGATGGTACCACCTTATAACATGGATGGACCTAGAAAACATTATGCTGAGTAAAATTAGTATCACAAGCGAGCAGCCATGATATGAGACCACTGTTATGAAGACAAAAGTTTCCATTCCGAAGGAAACAGATTTCCATGGTTACAAGTGTGTGTGTGGGGGGGGGATGAAGCAATAGGCTAGAGGGTGGAGCGGTGTTGATGCTGGGCACAGGGGAAGGTGGTGTTCCACAAGAGAAGAAACAGACATCAAAGTGGGGAGTGGTAAGGCAGATGATTGGAGACTTTAATAAGTAGCTTGAGTTGTGTGATACAAAATTGATGATCCGACTTAATTCCCTCCCAACAATTTTTTTTTAATTTTAAAAACAGAAACATCTGGGCTCCCACCTGTCATCATCCAGGTTGCCTGCTCTACAAGGGCATGGATGGAGTAAGAAAGGAAAGGGAAATGGAGCCTTCATTCTGCCTGAGTGGTCCAGCATGGGCTTTCTGAAGGACGAAAATCTGTTTTCTACTCTACACGAAGATGCCATATGAGTTCATAGTAGCCCTGAGCATCACTATGAATTCCTAAATGGAGTAACAGGGACTCTGCCATCGTAGTTCTAGTGGAGGCGTTTGTTCACATACAAATGCAAATTGTGATACAAAATTGGGATTGTCTGCCATGACTTCTCCGTGAATATGATCAAGCCACAGGAGAGTCTAGCTCCTGTCATGTCCACCCTATAAATGTGAGGGTCCACAACAAATGTGTTTATTGATATGCCCCTTCTATTCAACTTTAATTCTGTTGTAAAGAAACCAATTAAGTAAGTAAATGCTCTTCATGTTTTAACTCATTTTCTTACCCAGAAGCAATCCTCCACAAAACGAAAATCCACCTCCAAGAAAAATAGCCTTCCTTCTTGCTGAGTTAACTAGCAGGCATTTGTTTGTAAGCTCCATGACCAGGTTGCTAACTACACTCTTTACATAATATAAGTGATTATTCCACTTAGCAATTTAAGAGACAGCTTTAAGCAAGCAAAACTACTAAGATAATATTTTTGAATTCTATGCCTGTAGATTATTCCAAATTATGCAATTATCTCTGGCTGACTAAATGTAAAAATGTGGTAACGATGACATTTTTTACATTAAGGTGGAAGATAGGTGTTTCTGAGTTAGTTTGCATTTTGTTTCCTTAAAATCATTTTGGAAAAAGGAAGGTAAAAAAAGGTAGGATCGATTATACCGCATAGGAAGCAGAAAGAACACTATTTGCTCTGGGTTTGAAAAATGGTCAGGTTCAAAAGACAGATTATGCTAGCGACATGTGCCCATCATCAGTCCCAAATCTGAATACAGCTGTGATGGTGGTCAAGGTAAGAGGCCTTTGAACATCCTTTTCCTTTATCTCCTGCAGGTTGTCACCATCCAGGCAGCTCTAAGAACCTTGGGAGCACAACACTGCCCAGCTCTGCAACATCTTCACACCTGCGGGCACACTCAAACTCATTGCTGTGGACACTGTGTACTTTGACGGCCGTCCAGCCTAGGAGCCCTGGCGGGGCGGTGTTTATTCACTGAGCTGCTAATTTCAAGGTCAGCAGTTCAGAAACAGGAGAAAGAAAGGATTCCCACTCCCATAAAGAATTCCAGTTTCAGAAACCCACAGGGGCAGTTCTACCTCATCCTATAGGGTCACCAGGAGTCAGAATGGACTGAGCTCATCTTTGAACATTGTATCAGAAATATTTGGTGTGATCCATGAAGAATTTCACTGTCTTGTTCTTTCAAGGTTATTTCCAGGGCTTTCTTGCTAGCAGAGTCTGTCTGTAACTTCCAGGGAAATCCAGAATCCCATGTGTTATGTAATGGGAGTGGGATCACCACACTCACTGCCATTGATTCGATTCTGAGTCACAGCAACCCCTTAGAGCAGGATATATCTGCACCAAAATTCTAATTCTTCACAGAATAGAGACTCATCTTTCTCCCAGAGTGGCTTGTGCTTTTGAACTGCCAATCTTGTCATCAGTAGCTGAACCTAAGAGTGAAGTACAGATCTCCAACTTTCTTTCTTTTTAAAAAAATCATTTTATTGGGGCTCATACAGCTCTTTTCACAATCCATCCATCCATCCATCCACCCATCCATCCATCGTGTCAAGCATATTTGGTACATTTGTTGCCATCATCCTTCTCAAAACATGTTCTTTCTCCTTGAGCCCTTGGTATCAGCTCCTCTCAGGACACCTTCAGTACCCTCAAGCCACAGCTACAGAACAGTTAGACTGAGCTAGTGGCTTGGGCCTCCTTTCATGATGAGATTAGGAAAGAAAAGCTTTAGCTCCATGGGAGCCAAATGAGACAAAGGATAATGAGATAAAGGTACAAATAACAAATGTTAGTATTTGTTAAGGTATGCCTATCTTAACTATGGCAGCCCTGTGACACAGTGACTGAACACTTGCCTGCTAACCCAAAGGTGAGTCTTCCAAACACACCCTGGCTGGGAAAGAGAAGTCAGTCATGGAAACCCTAAGGGGAAGTTCTACTCTGGCCTTCAGGTCACTATGAGCAGGCATTGAGTTGACAGCAAAGGCTTTGTACGTTTCCCTCCTCTACAGCTGCCACCGTAATCACAAGTGAGTGTGTACAGTTTATGACTGGGCGTGAGACTTATCAATAGATGGTCATAAGCAGGTGCTCTAAGGCATGTGTGGTTCCAAGCTATAATTCCTAAATTGTGTCTTTGTGTTCTCCCTGTCACCAAATCTATTTGATTCATTGTAATCCCATGGGACACGATGGAAGTGCCCCTGTGAGTTTCCTGGACTATAAATCTGATTCATTGAATATATATATATATATATATATATATATATATATATATATATATATATATATATATATATATATATATATATATAAAGGGCTTTAGGTGAAGAGGTATTTTACAGCAAAAGAATGGCACCCCAGTCCCATCCAATGCAAAGTCCTAAGCCTGAAGCTAACCCAGAGGCCCTCTTCAGAGTCGGGTAGCCGCATGCCAGTGACACATAGTAGGACATTGGGAAGCAGCAAGATCACAGACTGGTGGGTGCACAGTTGCATGGATCCCAACTCGTGGGAAACATGGCAAGCTAGATGGAAGGAAGGTTAATTCAGAAAGAGAGAGTCATCCCCTGGGTCTCACACTCTTATTCAAAATGCTTAGCACATCAAGGAGGTATCATCAGACTGCGACTAGATTGACGTGCTTGACTCGACCCCTAGCCAGGAGTGTCCAGTTGACCCATTCCTCACTCCCACAGACTGGCTCCGCTGCTAGCTCTTGTTGGAGTGAGATCCCCCTTCTGCTTCTCAGAGGGCTCTTGTTATATGCAGCCGGACTCCACTTCAGAGAACCCTGTTCACAATTGCTCCCAGGTGGGTCCTATCAGTGTATCCCCCACCTTCTTCCCAGACCCAAGCAGGGAAAGGAGGTGTGGTGGGAGTTGGAGACTGGGTAGAGGAGCCACATTCAATAATTCACTGTCCTGGAAATGTCTTTTATGGAACATAAACTCTCAATTTTTATGTCATCAACTGTCATCTGCATTTAATCCTCACGATTTCTGAGTGTTTACTTATCTTTAGAGGTCTTTATCTACAGCCATATAAGGTGATCACATAATTTATCACTTTTGTTTCAATAAACTGTATAATGAATCCTTTACATTTAAAAAGTTAATGTCTCTGGGTCTTCTTTGCATAGATTCTAAGGTACAGAATTTTGGTTTTATTTATCCCATATTATGAAAAGACTTCCAAATACCCTCTAAATATGGGCCAATTAAATACGGTTGGATCTGATGATATCAATAGGTCTATTTGCAAATTTCTGCATCGAGCTAACCCATAGCCATGGAGTAGATTCCAATTCATAGCAACCCTCCAGAAAAGAGTGGACATGCTCATAAGATCTTCCAGCCTGCAAGTCTCTACAGGAGCAGACAGCCTCATCTTTCTCTAAAGAGCCTCGCCTCCCCACGCAGTGACTGATGGGCCTGCACTGAGGCCTGGTGACCAGCAGCCCATGTTTCTGCTTATGTATTAGGTACATTAGTAGCAAATGCTTTTCAAGTTGAGTTGCTATCAGGTGAGCATCGGTTACCACTTCCAATCCACCAAGCAGTCCACGAGGGAGAGAGGAGACTTTCTGCGCCTATGACGATTTGAAAACCGTAACTCTGCGGAGGAGAGAGTCTCCTCCCGGTGCTGCCGAGGGTTCAGGGCTTTTGGACTGCTGATGTTGTAGTTCATGAGCCACCGCAGAACCACAGTGCCAGTTGTGTGTGTATACATCTATTACATATATATGACATATGTTACATATATTATAGATCATATGAAATCTAGCAGTCATGTACAGTGCTCAGATCAGCACTTCTCCAACATTATTTTCTTCTTAGCGTAAGTGTGAAATTAAACTACACATTGGGAATGTGCTAGACATGTAGTAAGCATCTTTAAATAGTTGGGGCCTTCCTTACTATCTGAGAGAAGAATCCAGGCTCCATTGCTGCATAGCCCTTTGTTCCCAGTGTGGGATAGCTCACATTATCTAAATAGATTGGATGCCATTCTACCACTCAGAGACTGGCAGAACCACCTGGAGGTGTGTCAGCCACCCCAGGACAAATGACTAGCCCATCTGGCATGTGGCCACATGACTGAGAGACTAGCTACACACACACAGGAGAAAACATTAAAACAAGCAAACATTTAAATAAGGAAAAGGAAGGCAAGACATGACAGAGTGCGGGACAAGAGTTCACCGAAGGAATTGTGGAGGCACATTGGAGCAAGCTCTGCACTGCTAACTGAAAGGTTGGCTGTTCAAACCCATCCGCTGTTCTACACATAGATAAGGCAGTCTTCAGAAGTACTAGGAGGCACTTCTACTCTGTCCTATAGGGTTGCTATGAGTAGAAACCTACTCAACAACAGCAGGGGTTTGTGTGTGTGTGTGTTTATTTTTCTCTTTACAGCACTATATATCAATACACTGGCCTGAAATGGAGGGAAATCATTTGTATAATACCCTTATTGAGTATCATTGGGGAAACTGACACAGAGGAATACAACAGCACAGTGTAGTAAACCCTGCAAGAATCCAGGAGGCGAGGATCTGTATCTGCATCTTAACTCTGTCTGTTATGAGCTTTAGAACCTTAATGACAGTAGTTATGCTCTTTGAGCTTTAGTTTCCACTCTGAAAAGTACAACGAGCACACTTACCTTTAAAACTAGGAGATTTATAGAGAACGCTTCTAAAACATACAGCGTGTGATCAAATAAGGACTCTAATAAACGGCGACAGGATGGCATACGTGTGGTACTAACAATGGACTACTGAAAACAACCGCATTTGTTTCTCATTTTAACTACAATCATTGCTGCCACCGCCGCTGCAGCTACTGTCGTGATTACCACCGACTATTCTAGTATTTCTAAATATAAAGTTTTACAGAGAGTGATGTTGGAGGCCATGCCCCTGGTACTTAAAACGAGCTTCCAGATTAAGAAAGACTAGGAAGAAGAAGGTTTGGCTCTCTCCACCCACAAACCAGCTAAAGAAACCCCTACAGGCCACCACATCATATTATTTGGCATGCGGTAGAAGAGGATGCCCTAAGTTGGAAAATTAAAAAAAAAAAAAAAGCAAAATCCGCTCCTGGTGAGTCCATCCCAAATCATGGAGACCCCTGTGTGACCATTAGAATTGCTCCACGGGGTTTTTGCAGTGCTGTGGAAGAACATCACAAGGTCTTTTCTCTACTGCACCCTGAAGGACCTCCTTAAGTTGGAAGATGATCCAAACATAGAGTAGCCTCAACAATAGACCAGAACGTGGCTGTGATTGTGAAGACTGTGAAAGTCAAGGCAGCCTTGCGTTCTGTTGCAAATGGAGTTGCCGGGAGGTAGACCAAGCAACTAAGCACAACCACTACATGGAGACTGTCGTGTGAACACTTGTAGATTTTTACAGCTGTTTGCTTGTTTTATTATCTGAGTCTGAAACCAGAAGCAAATGAAGCAAATGACCTAAAAAGTCTTGGGCTATGCAAATATACTAGACTAAAATGAGTTTTATATTATTTCATTAATGTAGTCATTTAAAGTATACTGCCCAACCTGTCTACTGCATGGTTTCTTCCAACTCATTGTGAACCTGAAGAGGGTAGAGTAGAACTGATACTTCCGGCTGCCTGTACATCTGTCCCGGGGCAGGGACCTCCTCTCCTAAGGAGTAGGAGCTTTGAGACACTGACCTGTGCTTAGTAGCCCAGTGCTTCCCCCACCCCACCACCAGGCCTCCTAACTTCACACCCAGCAAACCAAATCAAAGGTCAAAGAAACACTTGATTTTACCTTCCAGGTTTGTCCTATATTCAGATAGCAAGCAGATACCCTTACAATTTTTCTAATCACTTTTTGAAGGTGCCAGTAAATATTTTCCAGAAGAATTCAAACGAAGTTTTTGTTTGTCTGCTTGCTCTCTTTTTTCCCTGGAAACCAAACAGAAATTGAATTGAGAACCAGCCCTGTTATTTGTTGGGATACGTATTGTTTCCTGTTTGCTTTAAGCTTCTCAGAAAATTTGACATGACAGCCATCATCCAGAGCAACCATTTAAAGAATGGGAACTGAGTAAAGTGGTAGTTTTCCCTTCTCCAGCAAATGTCATTCTGATATAAGCCATTGCTCTCTGGCATAATGGATGGACTGTCATAAATAAATTATGACTAGATTGACTTCTCCACTGGGTAGAAACCTGCCTAGTGGAGCCGTAAGACTCAGAAAAAGATGTATTCAAGATTAGTTAGGAAACTTCTTTGCACTCTCATTGTTGCTCATAGATGCATCTCTTAATCGTGGGCTGAGTACCTCGGAGACCTTGGCAACACCCTGGGCATTCCTGAAGGCTGCACAACAGAACTAGCATTTTCAAACACACAATGTCTTGTGCCCATCCTCCTCATTAGGGGACATGCATATTCAATGGCATCAAGACAGAAAGATGCAGAGCTCAATGCGACATCCGCCGCGTGAGAAGCTTCTGTTATGAGCTCACCAATGTCTCCAGTGACTTATCCAGTCTCGCCACTGATCACCGGGCCCTCGGATTTATGGACCATTTGAAAAAGTCCCTCACACCCTATTCACTTTTACGCTAGGAAACTGTATAAATCCTCTATCTTTTTCTAACGTGAGTGCAAACATAAAAACCTCTTCTTTAGTATACTGCTGTCTTCCACTGCTTTCTGATGAGGAAAAATACCCCAGGAGACCTGTAAAGCCATAAATCAAGCAAGCGGCACACTCCTACTAGGTATTTTTTCTCCTGTTGTTTTTATTAATTCTCCCAAAATTTATATAATACTTTCACCCAAGGAAAAAAAGGAGGAATGAGAGAATGAACCATTCAATGGATTCAATAAATAGATATTAAAATGACTCCGCACACCCATGAATTCCACAAAAGCAAACACTATTTTATCATGTAAGATGGGGTGTTGAGCCTGGGAGAGCTGTGAGGACGGGCAAAGGGATTTCTCTCTCATTTCTTTTCACTGGCATCCGGATTAAGTGGTAGCCGGGCCCGTGAGTCACTTGGTGGAGGGAGGGGAGAAGACTCTGGAACACATGCGTGCGCATGGTGCCTTGGTTCTGCAGCAAGCTGCTGTGAATTGCATTCCCTTCAGAAACAAATATATATTCTGACTTAGAATAACCTACATAGGGACTGGTGAGACTGTGCAGGTAGATTCAATTGCCTTGAGAAAGGCAGCAGGTAGACTTTAAATTATCATTTGAGATCTCATGCCAGATGCCTAAATCCTGGATTTGTACAAAACTGAAAATTTTATCACTCTCAGTTCATCATTAACAAAAGTTTATTACATTGGCTGATGCACTCGGTACACGCTTAACTGAGTCTAGACACGACATGGTGTCAGATGTCATGAGAGATGATTTGGTCTTATGAGGACAGTCTGATCGTCCTGGGCTCGAGATTAGCTGTGTTTAAGGACCCTAAACTGCAACCTCTCTGATCATCGGATCCTTTCCTGAAAACATGAACTGAGAAATGGGATAGAAACAAGCATATGGAGTTTGGGTGCCCATAGGACATTCCACACATAGCCTTTATGAATGCTGGAAAGAGCAATCGAGGAATAAAGTAGAGTTCTTATTGCCAGCAAGTTTGTAGTCTTGGCCACCATGTAAAACAAGTGACAAATAATGTCCTGTGACTGGAATTCCAGGTGCCTGCTGGTACCGTGGACTGTGAAT
Organism: Tenrec ecaudatus; assembly: GCF_050624435.1. NCBI lineage: Eukaryota > Metazoa > Chordata > Mammalia > Afrosoricida > Tenrecidae > Tenrec > Tenrec ecaudatus. Next base: position 137,579,020 of record NC_134532.1, read on the forward strand.
GGAGCAGCCAGCAGCAGGAGATCACCAGGTGTTCAAGGGGACGAAGATGCGCCTGTCTGCTCCTGAAACACTGAAAGTCTCGGGCACACAAAGGCAGTTCTGCTCTGTGCCACGGGGTCCACATGTGCCAGCGTCGACTCCACAGGGAGGTTACCTCATGGCTACGGAAGCCCGTGGGGACAAGTCATTTCTCATAGACAATTTGACTGGTTAATTACAGCTAGTCTGTTGCAAAGGGACATTTTTTTTCCCTTTTCCCCTTTTAGTTTTAATTATTTCGGTTGGAAATACCTCTCAAAGCATCTAACTTATTTCTCTACATGTTGAGCACGATATTCTAGACAGCGGTGAAGGGTTTCATGACAATGCTTCAATCACTTTATGGACTTCAGTTCACAGCACTTTGAGGGCTAGTTGCCCTCCTTCCAATGGCTTTATATTGCTGTGATTTTGGAGGATTCTTGGTGGATAATTTTAGAAAGTCTCTGGTGTGTTCATCAGATGCCACTTCTGGCTGTCGGTGAGTCTGCCTGTATCATCACTTCTGCCATCTAAGTTACTGCTTCAACCCTCTCTTAAACCAGAGAGGAAAATCATTGGGCAAGTTAGAAGCGTATTAATGTCAGGCATGAGTATCATGAATTCATTTAAAACGGTAAATGCCTATCAACCCTGGACATGAAGTATGACTTCAGAAATGAATAATGAAAGACCAAAAGCAAAGATTCACAATCCCTCGACCTACATATTTAAAGCATGGAAAGAAAATCCAAATAACTCTAAAACATTGGAAAAGTAAGAAGGCTGATAGTATTGTGGGTTAGGCATTACCCTGCTAATGGAAAGTTGGTAGCTCAAATCCATCTGATGAGGCCGTCTGCTCCCATAAGGATTTCCAGCCTCAAAAACCCTATGTGGTTAGGCGCCATTGAGTTGGTTCCACTCCATCGCAGCCCTATCCATGCACAACCCAGATAAGCACTGCCCAGGTTGCGTCATCCTTGCGGCTGTTCCTATGTTTTAGTTTACTGTTGCAGCCACGAGGTCAATCCATCTAGGAGAGAGTCTTTCTTTTCGCTGCACCCTCAACTTACCAAGCTCCAGGGACCGGGGTCTCTTAACAACATGTCCAAAGTACGTGAGACAAAGTCTTGCTATTCTTGCCTCTAAGGAACCTTTTGGCCATAGTTCTTCCAAGCCAGGTTTGTTCGCTCTTTTAGCAAGCTCGGGTATTTTTAATATTTTTCACCAGTTCCATAATTCAAAGACATCATTCTTCTGTGGTCTTCTTTATTCAATAGCATCGTCTAGGGTCATCATGAGTCAGAGCAGACAGTGGCAGTAAGTTTGGGATGTTTTTGTTTTATTGGGTTGGGGTAAGCATTGCAGTAAGTATAATAGATAAGTATACCTTTATATTCTTGTCCAAGTGGGATGAGAAAACATTAAAATAAGAGAAAAGTTGAAAAGCAAGTCACAAAGGAAAAATGTTTCATGAAGGTGCATATGAGAATATTTTAACCTTTAAAATCTAAGAAATGTTAATTAATTAACTTTAGGGCCATAATAGTATTTGGTTTAATTTTAGAAAGAAAATGTGCTGATGGTGCCCAGCCATCAAAAGAGATAGCATCTGGAGTCTTAAAGGCTTGAAGGTAAACAAGCTACCGTCTAGCTCAGAAGCAGCAAAGCACACAAGCCGGTGAAATCAGGAGGTGTTGAAGGAATCGGGTATCAGGCATCATCAGAACGAAAAAATCTTACCATAGTGAATGAGGGGGGTAGTGCAGAGTGGAGACCCAAAGCCCATTTGAAGGCCACTAGAGGTCCCCTTGCAAAGTAGTCTCAGGGAGGAGAAGAGCCAGACAGGGTGTGATGTAGCAACGATGAAAAATACATCTTTCCTCTACTTGCTAAATGCTTCCTCCCTCTCCCCCCCCCCCACTATTATGATCCCAAGTCTACCTTGCAAGTCTGGATAGAGCAGAGGATATACAACTGGTGCAGATAGGAACCAGAAACACAAGGAATCCAGGGCAGATGATCCCTTCCGAACCAATGGTGTGAGTGGTGATACTGGGAGGGTAGAGGGAGAGTGGGTTGGAAAGGGGTGACCGATTACAAGGATCTACATGTGACCATCTCCCTGCGGGATGGACAACAGAAATGTGGGTGAAGGGAGACGGTGGACAGGCAAGATATGACAAAATAATAATTTATAAATTATCAAGGGTTCATGAGGGAAGGGAGAGCAGAAAGTGGGGGGGAAATGAGATGCTGATGCCAGGAGCTTAAGTGGAAAGCAAACGTTTTGAGAATGATGAGGGCAATGAATGTACAAATGTGCTTTACACAATTGATGTATGTATGGATAGTGATAAGAGTTGTATGAACCCCTAATAAAATGATTTTTTAAAAAGAAAATGCATAAACTGACAGGTACACATCTATAGTATTAGTTGTCCCATTTTGGAAAGGAATTCGGCAATTTATATCAGGAGACCTATTCTCAAATGCTTCATACATAGTATCAAGAGAGACCAGTTTCTTGAAAATGCCATAACACTTACTAACGTCGATGTTTATTGAAAAAGAAGATTCTCTGCAAATTTACCGACACAGTGGCTGCAGCAAAGTACTCAAGCATAACAGTCATTGTGAGGTTGGCACACACCCGGCAGTGTTTGGGTGAGTTATGCATTGGCTCACTATGTGTTGGAACTAACTGGACAACACCTGACAACCACATAAAATGTTATAAAAACGTCCATAACTATGTCATATTTGGAAAATACAAATAAACACAATAATACTATTTGTTGTCCAGGTTGACAGGTAAATCTGAATAATCCAAAATTAAATGATTACCCACTGCCATCTAGTTGCTCCTGGCTCACAGCAACCTTACAAAGAATTTCTGAGGCTGTAAATCTTTTGGGAAGAAGGCAACCTCTTCTCTCTCCCAGGAAGAGAACCACTGCGAGTAGGCGTGGCCTGCGGACTAGCACTCAGCAGTCCACCAGCACCACAGAGCTCCTTAGCTTAAGAAAGCTGTGTTCTGTTACCTGATGTATAGTCACATGGTGTTCGATGAAATGTCCAAATATAGTCTGAACTGCTATACTTAAAATAGGTACCGGTGCAAGTATAAGTAATTAGAACAAAAGAAAATGTTGAAGCTGTACCCTTGCAAGCAATGTTTACCTGACAATACCACCAGGTTCCTTAACTTATTACATGCTAAAAGCTTTATCTCATATCACTGAGAGGAAAGAGAGATTTATTTGAATTGGTGTTGGAGAAATAGTGAGAATATTTGAAAAAATAATGATTCTATACCTCACTCCATAGATCAGAACTGCAAGTAAATCAAGTACCTAAATGTTAAGAATACAAGCACTAGCAAATTCTACTAATCATGACTGAAAATCAGATGCAGCTAAAGATTACTAAATTAAATAGTATAAGAATTTTAATAAAACCAAAGTCAAAACATTAATGACAAAAATATATCTGAAATCTCTATTGCAAAAAAAGGGGATCATTGCTGAAGCCTACAAAAACTCTTTAAAAGTGAGAAATTTTAAAAGACCAAAAACTCAGCAGAAAAAAAATAGATAAATAAATGAAACTTATAAAAAAAGAGAGACCAATGCCCTGGTCCTTTTTAACCCAAGCAGAGATGGAATTATCAAAGAGAGAGAGAAATTCAAATTAAACCTACACTTCATAGATTTTCAAACACTGCTATTCTTCAACAGTACTAGGCTAGTAAGTTTGTGCAGAAGCAAACACTATCACAAATTGATGTTAGGAGTGTAATAGTGTCTAACCCATGTGGGCTGGGATATAGAAATATCTAAAGAAACCTTTATGCATTTTGCCTTTTGACATAAAAATATCTCTTTAGAATGTTATCTTACAGTAGCACACCTCAAGTTTTGTAACTGCATATGCTCATAATTACTTATTATGAAATTATCTAACAGTAAAATATATTTAAATGCCTGACTATAACACTTGACTGGATTAACCATGGTGCTTCTACACAGAAAAATCATATAAGGGAGTACCAACAAAACACCTTTATCCCAATAGGCGACCACCAAGCTATTTACTCTGAGTTAGTGCACCCAGTGGTATTACCTGGGAAAGTTCTCAATGGTCACAGTGAAATTTTTGATGAAAACAGCTTCACTTGAACCTTTTTTTTGTGATGGCTGATTTAAGAGAACAGCATGTGGCTGTGAACTTTTTTTTCCTGCTTAGGAAAAATGCCACAGAAACTGTTATGATATTGACCACAACTTACAAGGAGATCGCTATGAGAAAAGCTCAGGGGTATGAGTGGTTTTCTCATTTCAGAAAAGGTGAAATGTTGATGAATGACAAACCTGCTGGATGACCGTCAACTTCCCAAACAGATGAAAATTTCCATTCATAGTACATTTGGAGTTTGTTCCAACAGGTCAGACTATTAATCAAGCTTTTTAATTTGGGGCTCTGAAAAGATTGTATAACAGTGTGTGAGGAAAAGGTCTGCTTTGTGGTAAACTAAGGACTGGTTCTGCCCCCACGGCAATGCACCTTGCTAAAAACTGCATGCCTCTCTTGCCCTACATACCTGACTCACCTGACCTCACTCTGTGGGACTTCTGTTTGTTTCTGAGAATGAAGAGGGACATGAAAGGACAATGGTTTGATGATGTAGAACAGGTGAAGAAAAAAATGAGGAGGAAAAATGTTTTCAAGAATAGAATTGCAGATTTGACAAGCTGGAACTAATACAATATCATTGTCTACAAAACGAAACATAAGGGAAGGATTACAGAAGGAAAAGCAACCTCTGAGGAGCACATCATTTCAGAGAGTTTTCACTTGAAAGCATGTAAAGGATTCACTAATTCAAAAAAAAATGAAATCCTAAATATGAGGGAGGGAATATATTTCTTGCTTGTACCATAGAAATATGTTTGATCTATCCACACTGGGAGTGAAAAGTCTGGGGAATCAAACCAGACCACAGTTTTCTGTCCTGAAAAATGGTATTCTGAAGATATTCTGAAGAATGTCATCTCTCAGAGAATCCATAGCAAAATTGAACTCCATCTGCCAAGAGGAGTGTCCGCCCCAACTCCCCAACCCAACCACTACCACGGAGTTGACTTTGTCTCACAGGGATTCTATTAAGCACGTCTGAGGCTTTAAATTGAAAGCAGATAGTGGGTTTGAACCAGTAACTTTGTTGTTAGCAGGCTAGCACTTACTCAACAAGGCTACCAAGGCTCAAGTTTAAATTTGTTCCCTTTATTGGTTTCTCTTGCTTCTCTGTCTGCCTTATCTACTCTTTCACCCATACCTCCATGGTTCAACTTCCCTAAACTTTCAATCAGTTCCTTATTTCAATCTCTGCTCTTGGGAGTTTCCAAATCAAGTCATTATATAACGGTAACTTAAAAACTTTAAATAGAGTCAGCTCCCAGATAATTATTGAGTTCCAATTTTAAATCTGAAATTAAAGCAAACTTTGTATAAAAGTTGGAAAAGTTAGTTATACTTTGTATCTAACGTCAGTTATTCAAAAGTTTGTGTCTGCATGGACAGGTAGTTCACGGGTGAAGAACTTAAAGATAATTCATACTAGTCCTTTAATGTTATAGAGATTTGGCCTCACTTTGAAATGATTGGACCAGCCCTCATAATTCCTCACAAGCACCATTGTTTGCTGCATACATTGTTTTTAAGCCATTGAAAATCTTTGAGCTTTTGTTGTGCACTAACCTGCTGCTGTTAAGTCAATTCTGACTCAGAGTTACCCTATAGGACAGGACACAACTCTCCCTTTGGGTTTCCAAGACTTGGATGCACTTGCTCTGACTTACTTACAAATTCTTAAAACCACAGGAAACTATCTTGCCATAATGCAGGATATAGTGTACTTCTCTTTGCATAAAAAAACCTATTTGAAAAACAGATACACTAAAACATCTTTAGCATAATATTAAAGTGATAGTAATATGTTGATACTCATTTCAAGGTATTACTAATTTGTTATTATGAACCATTATTACAGTTTCCTGGGCTGTAACCAATGGTTAGGCTGGATGGCCATGCTTTTTAATACAACAGGCATTCCAGTCTTCTAACTAATAGTTTGTACATAAGTTGGATGTTCATATCCTGGAGGCTACCTATAATATACACATATTTATTACACAGACAACATAAAATCTACTCAAGCCAATACAATCAATGTAATTTTGTAGGAATAGATCACTGTACTAGAACTCTGAACAATTTTAGTCAATGAATTTCTGGGAATCTGGACGCAAGGCTGGCTCTTTTCCAATCCTTTGTCAATTCTCTTATCTATGCCCTTCCCTGATAGAGACAGTTACTTGGGCTGGCAAGTGCCTAGGTTCTGAAGAGAAACCCCCCCATGTGTCCCCTTTTTGTGGTCTGAAGGAGCTCCACTGGTCTCTCAGAGCTCAAGAGCCTGAAGAGGAACATGACTAGAAAGTCTACTCCCTAGATGCTCCAAGACTGGGTGAGCAAAAGACATTGGAAAAGGGATCCTTCTATCGACATTTTAACAGAGATGCATTTTAACAAAGGAGGCCTCTCTCATGCCACTGACAAACGAGGGGTTGTTGACCCTGAGGCATTCTGATGGTGGAGTCCCAGTGAACTCAGGTTTAACTGAGCCCAGCTTCCAGAAAGAGGAAGATTAATCAGAACACACCGTAGATGTGATTATAGAATGATTCAGGGACACAGAAGAAAATTTTAATTTAAACAACAACAATAATAAATATTTTTAGCATATTAAAGTAAAGTATGTAAATATGACTTTATGGAGCTATCACATGACTTCCTAAGTGAAAAACTCAGTAAATGAATTGAAGGAAAGAGAGATCAACATTGATATCTACATGGGAGAGAAGGAGGATAAATTGGATGAACTATTGCAGAGCATAGTGCAAAAATATTGAAAGAAACAATGAGTAGAAAGAGATGTCTCAGAAGCTATGCCTAGATGACCTGATATGCAAAAAGAGTTCAGAAAAAAATACAAGAAGAAATATGTGGAGAAATGTCCACACACAAAAGAAAATTTCCAAGAGGTGAAGGAAAAACAAGCCACTGGGTGAAAGTGTTTACAGAATTGGAGATACAATAAAGAGGAAAGAAACAATCCAGACATAGCATCTGGGGTCTTAAAGGCTTGACACCTCATGATCACACAGGCTGGTGTGCTTATTCCATATGGACTTTGTTGTTTCTCAGCTAGATGGCTGCTTGTTTACCTTCAAGCCTTTAAGACCCCAGATGCTATATCTTTTAATAGCTGGGCACCATCACCTTCTACACCATATTTGCCTATGCTTCCATTTTGTCTACAGTGATAGTGCCAAGAGGGTGTGCATCACAGAATTCCAGGTTATTAGAACAAAGTGATCTTGAGTTAAGGCAGGGCTTGAGCAGAGGCCAAAGTTCACCCACTACTTCAATGTATTGACATATAAATACATGTACCTACACCAATACCTCTATTTTATGAATTAATGTATTTATAGATATAAATGCCTATGTTAACACCTCTATTCATAGCGTTCCTTACTAGATCTTTCTTGTGTTTTCTTTTACCTTCCTCCTGCCCCACCATTAAAATAACAAAAATACAGATTCTTGAGAATGAGAGGGGAGCAGGCAGAAACCCCAAACCCATCTGTAGACAATGGGACATCCACTCACAGAATGGTCACAAGGAAGGGATGAGTCAACCAGGGTACAGCAAAGCACTGATGAAACATACAGCATTCCTCTGATTCCTTGAGGCTTCCTCATCCCCCACCATCATGACCCCAATCCTGCCTTTCGCTGCGGGCCAGACGGTAACATGAATACAGGTACAGATAAGAGCTCAAAACACATGGATTCCAGGTCAGATAAACCCCTCAGCAACAGAAATGGGAGTAGGAATACCAGGAGGGTAGGAGGAAGGGGGAACAAACCACAATGATGACATATAACCTCACTGCCCCACCCCCGGGGGGATGAACAACAGAAACTGTGGCAGAAGGGAGACAGCAGTCAGTATAAGTTATGAAAATAATAATAATTTATACTTTATCAAGAGGTCAGGAGGGTAGAGGGAAAAAAGAGCTTTTACTAATGGCTCATAGAAAGTAAGTGTCTAGAAAATAATGATGATAACATAAGTAAAAATATGCTTGATACAATTGATGTATGTATTGTTAGATGAGCTATAAGAGCCCCTAGTAAAATGATCTTAAAAAAACAAAACACCTGTATTATGCAAATGAAATAATCTTGCTTACTGAGGAGGAAGTGAAGCACTTGTAGATAAAGATCAAGGATTGTAGCCTTCAGTATGGATTACGACTCAATGTAAGGAAGACCCAAATCCTCCCAATGGACCAAGAGGTAACATCATGATAAATGGAGATATGATTGATGTTGTCAAGGATTTTATCTTATTGGATCCACAATGAGTGTTTATTGGAGCAGAAGTCAAGCTATCAAAAGACACATTGCTAGGTACATCTGCTCCACAAGACCCCATTAGAGTAATGAAGAACAAGGGTGTTCCTTTGAGGACTAAGGTGTGCCTGACCCAAGTCCTGGTATTCTCTGTTGCATCATAAGCATGTGAAGGTTGAACATTGAATAAGGAAGACAGTAGATTAATAGATGCATTTGAATTGTGGTGCAGGAGAAAAATATTGAAAGTACGCATGACTGCTAAAAGGACAACCTGATCTGTATTGGAAAAGTAAGGCCAGAGTGCTCCTTAGAGGGAAGGGTGGTAAGACCTCCTCTTACATACTTTGTACATGTTGTCAGGAGAGAACAGTCCCTGGGCATCATGTTTGGTAAACTGGACAAGCAGCAAAAAAAGAGAAAGTCCCTGGATGAGAACTATTGAAGTGTCAATAGTTCAATATGCCTGCATCAATGGGCTCAGGTACACGAGCAATTGTGAGGATGGCGCAGGACCACACAATGGTTCCTTCTATTGTGCCCTGGGTCACTATGGGTCAGAGCTGACATGATGGCACCTAACAACAACAATTATGTCACATCCTGAAAGAAACTCACTGGAAAGTCCCATGGAGTATAATTTACAAGACCTTTAAAACCCAAACTGTGTAGGGCACATTGGAAGGGCCCTGAGGGTTTCCAAGGCTGGAAACCTTTACATTCCAGAGGCCAATGACAACATCTTTCTCCAGCTGAATGGCGGTGGGTTCAAATTGGCAACCTTTCTTTAAGATGGCAAGCACTTAGTCACTGAGAAAAGTGTACACGTAATCACGATGGCAGCATCTGGAAGGCAAAATGTGACATGAATATTAGGGATTTGCTTGCAAAATATGAAAAAGAGCATATTTTGAAGAGGATGGTTCAAGTGATGACCTAAAGATATAAGAAATAAAGTGCATGGAAATCACAGGAAGATCAGTGCTCCGGAAGCATTGCACATAGGTATGGCAATAAAAGTGTGACCAGAGACCATAGCTTGGGATATGTTGTGTACAGCCTAAGAAGTCTTAAATATCACTGTGCACTGAACTTATATGTCTTTCCAGTCCCATATTATTGGTTCGTGCCATCTCCCTTTTTTTCATCCCCCATCTCTAGAGAGATTTCTCCTGCAGCTAGCTGAAGATAGTTTAGTACCTGTGACAATTACATACTCTCCTGTCAAATTGTGAAGGGGTGGAGTCTAATTTGTCAATCAGGTCACAGCTTGATGACCTCATTTGGAGGCACGAAGGAGCTCACCGGAGGCGGGACACACAGTCTCTGCTATGAATTCCTTGAGAAGGCGCGTGGAACTATGCTGATAGCAGCCAGAGACTTTGGAGATGGAGGAGGCACACAGAGACCCATAGCAGGGCAGGGATGTTTCCACTTCCATGGGAACCACAGACTTTCCACTCACAGGCCTGTGATCATCCTGCATTCTGTGCCACTGCATGGGCTGTGTGAGCCTGAAGAGGAATTCATAGACTGGTGGGGACATATGGGCTAAGATCAGACTTGTGGACTTGATCTGATCTAGGCTGGGATATTTTCTTAAGGTACAATTGCTCTTTGATATGAAGTTTCTCTCTTACACATGAGTGTCTCTGAATTTGTTTCCCTAGTCTACTCGGACTAACAAAGTGCCCTAGACAAACATTACCCAGAAAACAATAAATCAGAAGTAATTCAGCTGAATGTGGGTCCTTGAGTGCTAGAAACAGGAGATACAAAAGAAGTTTCAAAGAAGGAGGGCAGTGTCTAGTCATGTGAATGAATAATCTACAAGGCCTTCTAATCAAGTGGCGCTCCCTTTAAATCAGCCTCTGAGGATTTCGAAGGAATACTATAAGACCTTTTGTACTTATCTAACTCCACATTTTATCTTGCACTTTGCAGGTCCTCATAAATACTTAATAGTTCTTACTGACAAGTGACTTTTAGCCAAAATAAGACTCTTCAGGTAGCAACTCCTAGGCTCAGGTGTGATTGACAGTGCAGTGGATAACACTGTAGTTGGTAGTTGATGTGTTGCTCTAAAAAGCAATCCAACGACCTCATCCTGAAACTCGGTGAGGCCGAGATCGATTGCGTAGAGCGGAATGTCGGGGGCTGAGAAGAGTTCCTGAGTGCAGGAAAGATGGACGCCATAGCAGCAGGACAGAAAGGCGCCTGCTAAGTAGCTAGGATTATGCTGAAGGTAGATATTCATCCTCGTGGAGATGGAAGTTAAAAAGTTATATTATAATGGCCATTCCACAAAGAATCCCAGTAAGGATGAGAACATAACTGTCCAGAGACAGAAATTCCGATAACTTATAAGAAAACAAATTAGAGGTGAAGGCAGCGTATACACAGAAGGCCCCTATCGCGGCAGACTTCCAGTGTAGCAAGTGAAGACATGGTAACTGGGCCTTCAATCAGAGTCTCGGAGACAAAGACCAGCATTACGGACAAAACAGAGCTCTGTAGCCTGAAAGGTGGAGAAAAAAATCCATCACACAAAAATAATACCGCTCATGAAATAAAACAAAAGAGTGAAAAAGAAAATAGTTCACAATATCCACTTGGGGAACTTATTATTTTAGGACCCCCCCCCCATGTCTCTTTTGGACACGTGACTCTGATGGTAGGTGACCAGGATAGAGTTCCTCCCCGACTGGGAGAATCTAGTGTTTTATGGAGGTCAGCTGCTTTTTGCCTCATGCCAATTTTGGTCATATTTGGACTGGGAAAAGAAAATCATTTTCATTTCTAATCACGAGGCTATTCGGACATGAATGGAGTCTCTCTCAAAAAGGTTCCTTGCCCATAGAGAATGCATTCTTGCTGAAAGAGAAAGGATGTATAAATGAATTTTGACAGTGGCCAGCCCTCAATTCTAATTATCACCCATCACTCACAGTTTGCTTATATGAGCCAATATATTCCATTTTGTGTTAAAAAATGATTTCAAATTGGGATTGGGATGAGTCAAGCAGTGTGCCATAAAGCACCAATGAAACACACAATACTCCTCTGGTTCCTTGAGGCTTTCTCACCCCCCACTATCATGACCCCAGCCCTGCCTCTACTAGTACCAGAGCATGTGCACAAATAAGGCAGTAAGAGCTCAGGCAGGACACAGGGATCCAGGAACAGGAAGTAGAGTAGTGATGCCCGGAGGGCAAGGGGAAGGTGGGGAAAGGAGGGGAGGGAAGGGGAACCAATCGTGATGATGCACACCTAATAAAAGAGCCTGCCATCAAGCTGATCCCACTCATAGTAGCCCTTTATAGAGTTTCTGAGGCTGTAGGACTTCAGAGGAGACAGACTCGTTTTTCTCCCAAGGAGCACCTGGGAGGTTTTAAGCTCTGATTTTGTGGTTAGCAGCCCATCTCCTTAGCCATAGTGCCAGGAGGGCTCCTAACTCTAACTTAAGAAATCCATTAACATATGGCTGAAGAAACTCTTGGTAAAATGAAGTCACCTCCACTGTTCAGCAGTTCAACCGTCTCTTTCCCCGTTCCCAGCGTGTGACGTCCACCGAAAGTACTGACCCTGAGCAAGTGAAATTTAAAATCTAATGCTCAACTGCTTTAGGTCAGATACTAAGGGCCCATCTTAACAACTCCCAAAGGAACAACATAAATAGCAAAAGGAAGACTCTAATGATCTGTTCTTATTTTGTATCAGGCTTTATTGTAAGGGATTATTTCATTTATTGTCACAAAGCTAAAGTAGACAATACAATTATCAACATTTTAGAACTGGGGTTGAGTAAGGATATGTGACTTTCCTAAAGTTTACATGGATATTTCCTGGTGCAAATGGAACTTAAAATCAGACTCCATAAACCCCAAACCCCCCTAGTGCCATATGGTCACAAGACATCAGCTTGAAGACTTTCTTGGTAAGTAAGGAAACATAATAAATAGGTGTATTTGTTCAATTTTATTGAATTAAAATTACTTGAATATCTACATAAGACAGAGTGTCTATTCATAATTCCAATTCTGTCTGATCCATGTTAAGTATAGCTTTTGTACTTATTTTTAAGTATTTTATAAAATAGCTTAATGCCATGCTTTCAAATTACTGGAATAGACAACATTTGTCCTGAAGCAATTTCCTTTTTCAAAAAAAGGGTTCTTTCTATTCTGTGGGCGGCTATTAGGCTGTTTTACACTAAAAGAACTCATCTAGAGGAAACAGACTATTAGTAAGGTGGCCAAATAAGACAAGTGTACACAATACCGAGATCCCTCTCAGCCAGTGCTTTATCAGAGCAGCAGCATGGATTTTCCTTTCAAAAGAAAAAGATGGTACTACAGAGATTAGAGACACAAAGAGAGGTGGGGAGATACACTGAAGATCTATTGTCATGGAGCAGAGGGAGGAAGAACTAGACATAAGACGAAAATGAGATTGCTGTGAGCAGAAGTTAGACACGGTGTTCTGGAAGACAGGAGAAAATGCATGAGCGTGTGGGAAATCGGGAAAACGCCACAAGGAGCGAGAGAAGGAAGAGGAAGAGGAGACGGGGGAGACAAGTCAAAGGAGGAAAAGGAATGGAAGAAAAGAGGGGGGAAGAAGAGGAGAAAAGGAGGAAGGAGGGAAGAATGGGAAGTGGACCACTAGCACAGGATGGCTACCCAAACACGTCTTCTTCACAGGTTGGTGCCAGCTTGAACAATATAAAACGAAACTCATCCCATGGCACTTGCTCATCATAAGTTTTCAATCGAAATCCCAAACTTTTTTTTAAAAAATCCTGGCAAAAGTCTTCTCTCTGAAACAAAGGGGCAGTGTGCATGCCTATCACTGTATTTTTAAGAGTCCCTTTAAAGAGCCGCCACATCACAAGCAATACTTGATCACCCTCAAAGCCCAAGTCTTCGAGTGCCAAGAGCCAAGTGTGCTGTGGTTTGATCTTTTGAAAATTATTTCGGGAGAGTCAAAGATCAAGGGCATTGCTATGGAGGCCCCTGCTTCCTCCATGTGCAGCGAGAGTGCCAAGGTTCTGAAGAACAGGACGAGCTTCACCAAAATCCAGCAGCATATGAACCCATAAGACAAAAGAAGCACTTTTTCCCATATATTACACTTAATTTACATCCCAGATATTCACGATTAGGCCCTTTGCATAACAAATCTTGGGGTTCAAACCTAGCAAAACAACCCTTTCAGGCAATGAAAACAGCACACAGTGTTGTGAAAAACACAAGTTGCAGCACTAAAGAAGCAGACCCGCAGCAGGGCTTTCTGAAGGAACGTGTTGCCAGGTGAGAGCGATGAGCATGCAGAATGACAGGAGCAAAGAAAGAACCATGTGTTCTTCAGGAACGGAATCAATCCCCGTGCTAAAGAATACGTATATGGACACAATATACTTTCGCTATTGAACACATTGACAGTCCTTGTCTTTTCTCACAAGGCTTATATGTTCAGATATGTATACAAAAACCCTCTTTCCTTACACTTTATAGTTATGCGGATATTTCATTCCATTAAGAAAACTCCACCTGTAAGTTAATTCCACAATAAAAAAACATTGTACCCAACTACAAATCTAGAGGTTGACAGTGTGAACCTACCCAGCAGAGCCCCAGAAGAAAGACATGGTAACCTGCCTGCTCCCATCAAGTTTACAGCCAAGAAAACCCTGCGGGGCAGTCAGTCCTATTCCTTGGTGATACATAGTGTTACCATGAATTATGGAGTTCAGTGAGTTGGTTGGTTGTCTGCTTTTGTTAAATCGATTGTAAAGAAAGTGCTCCCAAATGTCACGCAGCGGCGTGCTGAGCACGCTTTGCAGAGGCAGACTGGACGAAAGTCTGACAACATTTAAACAAGAGTTAGGAATCATGAAAAGACCAGCCAGTGGGAAGCTTAGACAGAAAAATAAGATTGACTGGGTTACGTATGGCTGTCACGTCGGAGCGGCTGGATTGGTACAATGAGCGAGAGGAGGCCAGGGTAGCTGGGACTGGAGAGCCATGCTGAAAGCACTCGTTTATAAAACTGCACTGGCCCGCTATGCAAGACTGACTCAAACGCAGCCACGGCAGAAGGGAGCTGGACAACAGCAATAATCGAGGCATCAAAGAGCATGACGCCAGGGCAGGTTGCTAGCCGTGGTCATGGAAGGAAGGGACATCACGCGGAATGAATGACCAGACCTTGGAGACAGGGTTCTGAATTGTCATCTTAAGGATTTGCATTGTATTATTCTGGCAGGTGATGCAAAATGTTTCCAGCTTTGTATCCGAGGACAAAACATGCATACTTAGGGAACAGCCAGTGAAACAATGTGTAAAAATCACCATTATAATTTAGTAATGAAAGATCTCTCCTAGAACCATCCAAAAAAACATTTAGTTCTGAAAATGCTTCTCTTAAGATTTGTGTCTTTCTCTTTAAAAGTTAGATTTGGATGCAGTATCTTTTTAAATAATAATTTCCCCTAATATCAAGTAAAGTATTTTACTAGGGTATTTTTAAATCAGGATTTCAGGGGAAAAATTGTCTGGTGTCTTCCCACCTGCTTTATATTATAGCAACTACATTGACAATATAGCACTGTGTGTTCACTATGAAAACAAAATTGTGGCATCATTTATCTGGGTATTTAAAAAATCCGAGCCAATTATTTAAGAATATGCAAAAAGCAACATCATTTTAAAGTGTGGGAGTGGCAAGAAAGGTTTAGAAATTCCCATAGACCTTATTCCTGAGCTTAAAAACCTTAAGCTTCTCTACAAAGTTAGTGAATCATAGTTTAGAAACTTTTATAATGAGATGTTGTTGGTACATGCCATCTAGTCATTTCAGATCTACAGTGACCCTCTGCACAACAGAACAAAACACGGCCCGGTCCCATGCCTTCCACGAAACGGTTCCTTCCGGTGCTGAAGCCCATGGTTGCAGCCACTGTCCTCCTGTGCACTGCCCTTCCACCTTACCAAGCATGCTGCCCGAAGCCTGCTCTCTCCTGACAACCTGTGCAGTGTTTCAGACACAGTCCAACCATCCTTGCCGCTGAGGAGCACCGCCCATGGCAGTTTCCATACTCATCGCCAGCACTTTAATTCAAGCGCACTGGTCCTCCTTTGGTCTTCCTTGGTCAACGTCCAGCTTTCACATGCATAGGAGGTATTATAAGGTATTATCTCCATTTTCAGGCAGATGAAAAATATGAATATATAAGATGCTGTGAGACTAGGACCCTGCCCTGTTTGTTGGATCATTTTGTAAAAACTATTTATTGTACACCCTTTCCCATGCAATGTGCTAATGAATAATAACCTGTCCTGGACAAATAATGAAGTATTCACCTTACATAGCATGTTATCATCCATAAAATCCTCTCCCTTAACATTTTAACTTTCTGCAATAAAATATTTTTAGATCAAAAAACGAAACCACAGATCTGTTGCTATAACCAAAGCCAAACCAAGCCCCCGCCACGGAAATTATTCTGACTCATAGTGACCCTACAGGACAGAGTACAGCTGCCCTGATAGAGTTTTCAAAGCTATAAATCTTTACAGAATGATCCTACTATATCTTTCTCTGCATCCCTGGTGGCATGGTGGTTAGGCAGTAAGGTGCTAACCACAAGAGCAGCAGTTCAAAACCACCGCAGCTCCACAGAAAAGAAGATGAAACATTCCACTCCTGTAAACAGTTATGGTTTCAGAAACCCACAGGGGCAGTTCTACCCTGTCCTATAGGACTGCTATTAGAGAGAGGGAGAGAGAGAGAGAGAGACTTTTCTCCAGCAGAACTATTGATATGTTTAAAGTGCTCACCTTTCTCGTGATTAGTAGCTTAACCCTTTAAACACTGTGCTTTGGGCGCTCCTATCCATGAATTATCACGCCCGGGCCCTCACTCTTTGTTTGGTTATCCACTTTAATCTGATGAGAATGTGTTTAGTTATATCCACGCATGTACTCATAGTATACATACATGTAACAGAACACCCACTGTGAGCCAGGCACTAAAAGCATCAGGAGAGGGAGGCTGAAATACACAGGATCATTGTGCTCAGGGGGTCACGTTTCACAAGGGTTTCCACCAAGTAAAGAGGCAAGTCAAGAGTTCCAAGAAACCAATCAAGCACTCATCAGGAGACCCAGTATATCTGTGTGCTTGCTGGCCTCGGACAGCTCCTTTCCTTCGTCCAGGTGAATTCAATTGTCCCAGTGCAAGCTCAAATCCTGCCTCAGTGGAAAACCTTCTAGAGCAGTGGTTCTCAATCTTCCTCTAGCCGCAACCCTTTCCTACAGTCCCTCATGTTGTGGTGACCCCCACCTCCATTAAGTTATTTTCGTTTCTACTTCATCACTGTCATTTTGCTACTGTTATGAATTGGGTGACCCCTGTGAAAGGGTCATTCGACCCCCAAGGGGGTCGCATCCACAGGTTGAGTACCACTGTTGTAGAGTTTCTCCGTTCCCATTCATGTGACTCACTCACAAATTATTCTCTACCCATGTGAGTCTTTTATCACATACGATGCTTCTGTTCTGGACGCATATTTTTCAAGTGTGCATTTTCATTAGAAGGTCCTGGCTAGAATGGAAGAAAATTATGCATCACACCCCACATCATAAATAAGACCAGGTTTTCTGGTCAAATAAATTGAGCCAGGTAGACGCCCTGAAAATAGGGCCCTCAGTCACTCTGCAGATCTGGAACAGAATTCACCCCCGCGGCTTAATTTTCAGACAAGAGCCGGAAGGGGCACAGTGCTATTGGTGAGGTTGGCATGTCTTAGAATCATGAATCAGTTGAGCTCGCAGGCAAGAAGGGGAAGTGGGGCAGGGAACAGGAGGTGCTGGGAACACTATTGCACCACCGGGATGGCAATGCAGAAGCTGAACAATTCGTCTGCATGAATTGTTGGATGCAAAACTGATCATCTCCTCGGCAAACCTTCACGCAATTCACAAGAATGGGGTTTCTTTCTTTTCCTTTTTAAATGTCTGCCTTATCTTTTCTGGGTGATACAATTAACAAGGTTGGCTGCTACTCAAAAATGTGGAGGTTTGCGTATACCCAGAGGCACTTTGGAAGTGTGAAATAAAATTATAAATTTGTTTTATTAAAACAGGGAGAGCACTCTTGCCCACGATACTAAAGGTCATTTTATTAAATGTTAGAAACCTATTGCTGAATAAGCATATATGTATAATGCATAGAGCTTATAGATATACCTTACACTGTAACTAATGATTAGAAGCAATTTGTCTAGTTTTACATGGTATTCTTTAGGCACTCAATCTCAGGGAGACATTCAAAACTTGTTTCTTCAGAAAACAATCAGTGACTAATTAAAGTGTCCTGTTTCTAAACTTCAGCGGTCTCACAATCATGGATCAGCGACCCTGTGATTGTCTTTAAAGAGTTTGAGCACAAACTGATTTCTTCTGATCAAATTTTCAAACAGTTGGCCATTTGTTGTTCAAAGTCCCTTATGAAATCATATGGCGGTCTCTTGAAAATTTTAATTCATCAGAACGCTGATTTATGTGAAATGGCGTTTGCCTTCCTTGAAGAGTTGTATGTTAATCCCATGTAACAATGTATGACTAGTGTCATGCGTTGCTCATTTTTGACAGAGGATAGACCTGGTGATAGACTGAGAAAAATTCAGCTATTGAAACCTTTAGGGAGCACAGTTTTACTCTGACAGAGATGGGATGGTCATGAGTTGGAATTGACTCACCAGCACCTGGCAACGTACTCACCTGGCAATTATTCTACATGACTTTTAAGTTCTACATGGGCAAAATGCCTTAATATTTGTTGTTCAATTTATATGCATCGTATAATTTGATTACAACATACTTTTCTGCAAACTATGGGCAATATTGCAGACAATAGGCCTTCCAGAACACCAAATTTGCTTATGCAAAGACCAAGAGTTATAAGGTTTAAAATGAGGATATGTTTGTGTCAAGGCAATGCCTTTTAATCAAGCATTCAACCTCTATTCTAAGCAAATAATCAGAAAAACTGGACCATCTGAAGAAGAGCGAGGCATTGGTATTGGAAGAAAACTTAACAATCTTTGATATGAAGATGACACCAGCTTGTTTGCTGAAAGCGAAGAGGACTTGAAGTACTTTCTGATGAACATCAAAAAGTACAGCCATCAGTGTGTCTTATATTACCACTTGAAGAACATAAAAGTCTTCACAACCGCGCCCGTAATCAACATCATTGTAAGCAGAGCAAAGATTGACGTTGTCAGGGTTTTTCTTTTATTTGTATCCACAATCAAGGCTCATGGAAGCATCAGCCAGAAAACCAAACCACATGTTGCATTGAAGCAAATCTGCTGGAAAAGGCCTCATTTAATATTGGAAAGCAAAACTGTTACCCGAGGACTAAAGTATGCCTGACCAAAGCCATGGTATTTTCAAATGCACCACATGCATTCAAAAGCTGGAGAATCAATGAAAAAGTCCGAAGAAGCACTGCTGCCTCTGGACTATGGTGTTGGAGACATTGCTGAATATCCAATAGACTGAGCAGCAGAATGAATAAAGCTGTGTGTGAAGATGATTCTTAGAAGCATGTGCCTTAGAAACGATGTGCCAAGTACTGCGTCACATGTACTTGGACATGTTTTCAGGAGTCCAAGATCTTGGACAAGGTCAAAAGGCTTGGTAAAGTAGAGGGCCAATGAGAAGAGAAAGTCCGTCAATGAGAGGGATTGAGTAGGTGCAACAATGGTGAACATCGATCGTAGCAATGACTGTGAGGATGGCATGGGACCTGGCAGTGTTTGCATTCTGTTGACTTGGGGTCACTATGAGTCAAAACTAATGCAGAGGCACCGAACAACAACAACAACACTATGTCTCCCTAACCTTGACTTAGAAAAAATTCTTTAAAAGTTAAGAGTGAGGAAACCTGGACCCATAAAAGGATTATAATGACATCCTCTACTTGCTTAGTCTTCACTCCATCCTATCTGTTTGGGTCAGCTGATGTCGTTTTGGAGGGCATTGTCACCATTTTCTTAAAACCCTGTATTCAGAGTCAGGTTGCTGTTGCTATGTGCGGTCAAGTTGATTCTCAATCTCACCTGACAGAGTAGAAATGCCCTGTAGGGTGTCCTTTGCTGTCATCTCTAACAAAGCATATGGCCAATTCTATCTCCTGGGTGGATTGGAAACATGATACTTTCAATTGGTATTCCTGTGCTTCGCCATTTGTCCCATCAGGACTTCTTCTACTCAGTCATAGAATATAAGACTACTACTCTCCACAGTCACAATATTATTTATTGCAATCACTCAATACTATATATATATAGCCCTTATTTGGGCTGCTGTTAAATTGAACACTTTGGAACACTGGGCTTCTTAGTACCCAATATCAGAGAAATTAGGGGTTGTCAGAAACATCTGGATCAGCATTGTCTCATAAAAAACAGAATGGAAGCCATATTAATTTTTTAATTATCTACTTTTAAAAAGTGAAAAAAGCAGGTGAAATTAGTGTTAATGCATATGCAAATATATTTATATATGAGGATTGGAAATAGATCTATGTACATATATTTATAGGTTTAGTATTAAGGTAGCAGAAGGACATTGGGTCTCCACTCAAGTACTCCCTCAATGCAAGAATAATTTCTTCTATTAAATTGGCATTCTATGATGCTCACCTTCATGACACAACTGCTGAAGACAAAGCAGGTGAATAAGAAAATGTGAAGAAAGCTGATGGTGACCGGCTATGAAAAGATATAGCATCTGGGGTCTTAAAGGCTTGAAGGTACACAAGCGACCATGCAGCTCAGAAACAACAAAGCCCACATGGAAGAAGCACACAGGCCGGTGGGATCACGAGGTGTTGAAGGGATCTGGTATCAGGCATCATCAGAACAAAAAATCTTACCATAGTGAATGACAGGGAGAGTGAAGAGTGGAGACGCAAAGCCAATTTGTAGGCCACTGGACATCCCCTAACGAAGGGTTTTGGGGAGGAGACGAGTTGGTCAGGGTGCTATGTAGCAAGGATGAAATATACAAGTTTCTTCTAGTTCCCAAATGCTTCCCCCCAACCCCCACCCCCACCCCCCACACACACCATCATGACCCCAATCCTACCTTGCAAGTCTGGCTAGACCAGAGGATGTACACTGGTACAGATAGGAACTGGAAACACAGGGAATCAGGGCGGATGATCCCTTCAGGACCAGTGGTGTGAGTGGTGATACTGGGAGGGTAGAGGGAGGATGGGTTAGAAAGGGGGAAACGATTACAAGGATCTACATGTGACCTCCTCCCTGGGGGACGGACAACAGAAAAGTGAGTGAAGGGAGATGTCAGACAGGGCAAGATATGACAAAAAATAATTTATAAATTATCAAGGGTTCATGAGGGAAGGGGGAGCAGGGAGGGAGGGAAAAATGACCTGATGCCAGGGGCTTAAGGGGAGAGCAAATGTTTTGGGAATGATGAGGGCAATGAATGTACAGATGTGCTTTAAACAATTGATGTATGTATGGATTGTGAAAAGAGTTATATGAGCCCCTAATAAAGCAATTAAAAATCAAAGAATAAAGAACTATATATATTATACTCAACATATCAAAGTGGATTCTTTTACTAAATATAGCATATTGACCATATTGAGATATCATTTTTTTCATATTTGTCCTTAAAATTCAGTGTGTAATTTGTACTTAATATTTCTCAACTTGGTTGCTAAATTTTCTTTTAGAAATACTTGATTTAGTATTAGATTTCATATCCCTCACAGTTTGAGAAGTAGATACCCAAACATATTTTGTTTTAGAAATAAGTGTTTTCTAATAACTGAAAAGTATTCAATTTTTAAAAATTAACATAAATTAAGAAAAATTGAGTTAAATGGGAAATTTGGTTTCTCAATTCTACTAATCCCGTCTCAAATTCTCCGTAGCCGCAGGCTCGGTACTGCCCAGGACAGAGCTGGATCAGCCAGTTCCCTCTAAAGTTATCTTCCTCAGGAGTGATCTGTGAGTCACCCACTGCATTCCTTTATTTTGGTGTATACCTCTTTATTCAATGGAACTCTCCTCCGCAAGGTGATAAAGGGAGTCAGCCATAGCAGCTAATGCTCAGCAAGGGCCAATTCTGAGTTTAGCCAGGCATGGAAGCTAAGTGAGGGGCTCTCGTCAATTAGATCCCTTAAGGATGCTGCTGGGTTTTATAGCTTCAAATAGTTAGACCTTGAGTCATCACCACAGATGAGAGAAAGAAGGACAAAGGCTTTCTAGTCTGCAGAATGATTCTCCCCTGCTGAAAGCCAAGTGAGTGCTTGTTGGGCAGAACCACGCTGCCTTCTGAATGATTTTAAAGCAGAACAATTCATTAATAGTTTAATCAGATAGGAATTTCGACTATAAAACTAGTGGCTAGAAATCTTAACAGGTACATTTAATTTGACTTATGACCCCAACCAATCACAAATTGCCTGTTTGGTCTAGTTAATTCAGGAGGCTCTACATTTATTTTAGCAATGCTGCATTTCCAAAATGTATCCAGAAATACTCTTTTGAACATGCGGATAGGTTTTACTTTTAAACAATAGATTTAGTTAAAATTAAAAGACATTCCTAGCAAGAAGTAGTAAGAAAGTAAGTAATAAGAGTTTAGTAAGTTTCCAAGGCTGTAAATCTTTATGAGTCTCTTCTTTCTCTTGTGGAGTGGCTGGTGTCTTTGAACTGCTGACCTTGTGGTTAGCATCCCAAAGGGTAGCTCACTACACCACCAGGGTTCCTTCTTTTCCCACTAGTGTACCTGGCTATATTAATACCAGCTAAGGGAGTAAGAGAGCCACAAGATAAGATAGTCCAACTGCTTCTGTCAAGTTAAAGAAAGCAGGGGTGACCTCAAAGCACAGAGGTGGTCTGGCTGAGCTCACAGGAGTGCAGGCCGCGTGCAGAGTGAGTGCTGAGAGCTAGCTCGGGTATTGAAGATGCCCATTATTTGACTGTGTCCTCAGTTCCCCTGGAGTGGGTGTCTGGAGGAGATTCAAGATGTTAGTAACCTTCGACCCATTAACACTGATACTTTGCAAACAAGTATTTTGTTGCCTCACCAAAAAAAGTCTCCTTGTGCCTGTCAGCAAAGCAAACAATGACTAGCTTGCCTGATAGCTCTCACATTTTATTTCGCTTGAATCAGAGGAATGCACACTTTTTATTAACCAGCTTAAGAGAAAAAAGGACTGAACCATAACCTGCCTCTTCTTTCATTTAGATTAGAAATTAAAAAGATGTAGAAAAGGAATTGAATGCAGGGGGAGGCGTAACTATAAGGCAACACACAGTATTCTGTCCTGATGTTGCTACAACTCTACAACTAAAGTCTTAGGGACCCAATGTGACATTTCTTAAATTAGCATGGAGGAACGGCTTTTGCAGATATACATTTTTAATGCTGGCAATTATTATCAGTGGTCAAAAAGCTAAAATGCATTTTGTATGTAATATACACACACATTTATATATAGATTTCAAAGTGACTTCTCTCCTCCAATTAATATTTATAAAATCAAAGGAAAATAAAATTCCATTCCAGAATCCTTGAAATATAATACTTAAACCCCACAGAAGTTCTTTTCCCAAAGTTACACATATGACTTTGACAGACTTGAAACCCGAAACTGTACCTTTAAGACTTCTCCATAAGCACATGGTTAACACCCTGATTGGGACAGTGAGGAATGGATAGAGCCTTCTGAGACTGAGTTACCACCATCTGAGCCGAATAAACTAAGTCAGTTAGGGCCTTTCCAGCTCCACCACCCACCACACCCCCACCCCAGCCCCACCCCTGCACTTTCTTTCCTTCTACCTTTAATTAGTCACTTCCGTCATCTTCAGCCTTTGCTAGTGCTCACCTTTTGCCTGCCTCGCAGCAGCAGGTGCATTTGCTGTCACAGGGACCCACGGGTCATCTGCAGATACTTCCTGAATGTTCCTAACAACCTGCCGTTCTGGGCATTTATGTTTCCTCTGCCTCAAAGGACTTACCACCTTCTTTGTCTGTCCATAAATGTTACACTTGTCCTTCTCTTTTTGTTGGGAGCACAGATGAAAGAAGAAGAAATTTTGGAGTTTTCCCTCCAGATGTATTTGCTAGTATCTGTTTTCTAACAGGTTTTATAGCCTCTGACCCAGGGCGAAGGCTAGCAGCTATTGCTAGGAATCACTATAGCAGCGCTGTTTGCTATCATTACAGCCAAACAGTCCCTTCATGTGTGTGAACGTTCACATTGGTGTCTGAGCACTTTTATTACTACATTATTAAAGGTCATTGTTGTGACTAGAAGGTGTGTAATGCCATATAAACTTGTGGTCAAAAGGTGCTAGATAAATCATGCAGAAGATTATAACTTGCTCAAAAGCTAGAGTGAAATTCAGTTCTTTCAAGAGGGAGTTCTTCAGTGTTGGTTATAAAAGTAAACAAATAAACATTCCCACCATACCAAGGATTCCACTACACTAATCAACAATGGCCATGATAGACCTAGTTCTGCTGGTGTTAGCCCTGTCACATCCTGAAACTCACAAGCTGTTACCGTCTTACAACTGCTAGGCCATAAAGGCACAAGCAGGCGGGTCCTAGATCCTAGATCGCTGCCTGCAATGAGCAATAGTGTCATATCTGTGGCTCATAATATTTCACTGAACAAACACCTGTGAGATCTTCTTCACCGCTCCCAAGAACTGCTATCAGAAGCCCTACCTAAGAGATTTGTAAGTGTTGGCGTTTGTGGAAAAAGAAAGAGAACTTTGTAAGCATTACATGTGACAACTCATGGAGACTGTCGCTTTGTTGTTTAAAATGAAAGATCAAAATCGCAGGGAAAGAGTAGCAGTAGTCCAACGACTGTATATGTTTCCCAGGGTTGCAAGCTCCCAATTCAAATTGAGATGCAAACACACACACGTTCACACACATACACATGGACGATTAAAGGGGAACTTTGTCTTTCACTGTCCCAGAGAAATCATGCTGGCACCTGCATAAGCTGTGGGTAAGAGGGGAACCTGGGCACTGAATTGCTACCATAAGTCTGGGAATCAGACGATACTTCAACACCTATCACGCTATCGGGCATTCGACTATGGTCCACTCTTAAAAGCAGACATCACGATAGGAATCCATTTCCCCTCACGTCGTATTAACATCTGAATAATTATAAGTTTTATTAGTACTTAACTGCTACTGACTTGTTATGCCCGCTTTTTCACATTTCCCAGGAAAAGAAACAAGCATTGAGAGACAACTGTACTCGGTATGGTGCATTTCTTAAGTTTCAGAAAGACAAAAGAGGCTTCTCAGGTGAGAGTGTCTGTTTTGGGACTTTTCATGAAGTTTTTATGTTAGTTTACTCAGTTTCAGATACTTAATACAAGGTGGTTTTCTCTTGTTTTAGCTCATAGGTAAGAGTCTTCACTCACAATTTTAAAAAAATATCAGGATAGTAGATTTATGATGATGTTGTATCATGGACTCATATAAGTTTACATGAAATATTTAAGGGAGTGCTATTTTTTAATCTTGAAAAGGTGGGTGAGTGTAGGGTGGAGACTCAAAGCCCAAAGGTAGCCAACTGGACACCCCTTGCTGAGGGGCTGTGGGGAGGAGATGAACCAGGCAGGGTGTACGGTAGCAACGATGAAACATATAACTTTCCTCTAGTTCTTAAACACTTCCTCTCCCCCACTATCATGATCCCAATACTACCTTGCAAATTTTGCTAGACCAGATGATGCACATTGGCACAGATAGCAACTGGAAGCACAGGGAATCCAGGACAGATGACTCCTTCAGGACCAGTGATGAGAGCGGCGATGCCTGGAGGGTGGAGAGAATGTGGGGTAGAAAGGGGGGATTGATTACAGGAATCTACACATAGCCTCATCCCTGGGGGAGGGACAGCAGAGAAGAGGGCAGAGGGAGACATCAGACAGTGTAATATATGACAAAATAATAATAATTTATGAATGATGAAGGGTTCATGAAGTGGGGGGAGTGAGGAGGGAGGGGGAAAATGAGCAGCAGATATTAAGAGGTCAATAGAAGGCAAATGTTTTGAGAATGATGATGGCAACAAATGTACATATGTTCTTGACACAATGGATGGATATATGGATTGTGATAAGAATTGCACAAGCCCCCAATAAAATGATTTTTTAAAGGGTAAAAAAAAGAGAAGAAGGAAAAACACAGAAGAAGAGGCTCAATAAGCACAAGCCCAGTGGCAATGAGAAGAGCTGTGGGAAGAGAACGACCACAACGTTGTATGGTACTTAAAGGAAATGTATAGCAAACCTCTGGCCTAAGGTTAAAAATATGTTCTTTTTAAAGAAGAAAGAGATAAAGAAAAGAAGACAGACAGAAAATAAAGAGGATTGACTTAGAAAAGGGAGTGGGGGGGCGAGAAAACAGTAAACACAGGGCATTCAAACTCCAAAATGGAAAACATCTATCACTTTGAGTTGGAAAAGAAAGAGGCGGGCTGTTGACGAGGTCTCTAATTCACAGCTGTCACCTGTCCCACACAATTTGAAATTCATTAGAGTTGAGAAAGAAGCAGCTGGAACTTCTAAGGGAACTTGATGCGAATTCCTAAGAGATGGTATTACAGACACCCAGAGGTACGGAAGTTCTCATCATTGGACAAAAGCCTCCGTCTCCTGGCTGACAGTAAACGCAGGCAAGAGCCTCCTTGGACCAAACACATGTAGGTTAAGAATTATGTGAAAAATGTAGTTCTTGGACTCTGGTAAGCATTTAGTCCAATCCAAACTCTGTTCAGGACGCCTATTTATTCCCAAGGATTCATACCCAAGAGGTTGGTCTGACCAAACCTCAGGACCACCCACTTCCCCCAAAGAAACCAGCAAAAACAAAACGAGAAGATGGCCAGAGAGTTGATTCCGACCCACAGCGACCTCCACGACAGAAAAGAGCTGCATCCTAGAATTTCAGGCACTGCCTGTAGCTCTTTATGGGAAGAAACTGATTTCTTGTTCTCTCCCGAGTGGCTAGTGGACTTTAACTACCAGTCGTTCAGGTAGCCCCCATGCTTAATTACAGTTAAGCTGAAATGGGGCCTCGCTGGTTTATTAATACAAACAAGTGAAGTGAATCTCAAATTAGTTAAGTGGCGATTAACAGAAGAAATAAGTTCTCATTGGTTGTTTTTGTGATTATGAATTCTTGAGTATTAAATGTCAAATACAAAAGAAAGCATAGAAGATGAGAGAGACCAAAATGGTTTTTCTTCAGTGTTTGCTTGAAATAGAGGAAATGCACCACAGGAGCTATTAATGAACTGAAAACAAGCAACTGTCATCTGAAAAGAGTCATTAATTATGAAGGTAATAACCGAAGATTACTCTAGAAAAGCATTATTTTCAGGTAATAAATTACAAGACACTTAATCTCATGCATGATTTAGTCAAAACTATGAAGAGAATACAGCAAGCTAACAAAGTAATTGACCATGCAGAGTACCAAGTATTGTATTGAACCTTATGAAATCCAGTCACACCTGAAAGAACGAAGGGGCCATGGTTGAGCAAGAAGAAAATGTTGAACAAACTAATTAATAAAAGGCAAATTGGAGTCTACAGGGAAAAAACACAGGTGATGAACTAAAAACATGACCATTAAAAATCAGAAACTCTTACAATGACATGTGGCTCCTTCCATGAGGAAAGGCTTCATTACTAAATTATACCACACTTAAGATGTTTGTGATATCAAGCCTTTTTCCAAGTTAAGAACAAGGAACTTTTTTTTCCCCAAAGAAGTGATCAAATTGCAGTTAGTGGACACTTAGCAGGAAGAAAACTATAGTTCCCGCTGATGCAGGGGTCAGTGAGAACCCCTAAACCCCCAAAGCTGCCACAAGAAGCCTTCTCTGATGAGGCTTTCTCACCACAATTTTAACAATCCAAAACGAAAGTGCTCCCCTGCCTCTGATTAAAATCAATCACAGCACGAAATTGAGAAAGGGCAAGTAGACCGGTTCGTGTGTAAATGCATGCCAAGGAGAATTCTCTGCCAAAAGGAACCATGGGCACAAACGTAGCAAGGTAGAGAGCCTTCCAGCTTAACGAAAACATAGCTGAAGCGTTTGTTTCCCTTCAAAACTCAGAGTGAAGCTAAGAATTGAACCTGCTCCGTTGGAAAATACCGAGTTAGCAGAGGCCTTCGCTGCCTTCCGCTGAGTCTGCACACACAGGCTTGCTTATTCTAGTTCCCGCTTATGTGTCTCACAGATCAGTCCCCAAGCTCTTATATAGACAGACACAGATCTGTTCCTGACATCACTGACAAACAGAAACTCACACGAGTATGAAGCATCACCAGCAATTTTATGACATTTTACTTTACCACAACACATACCATTTTATCTTACAACGTTGAACACACTCTTTAACTACACACATACACAAGCACATGCACCCACCTGTGCACACCACACAGCTGTTATACGCCATGCAATGTAACCTTTTCCTTCCATTTATTTTCTGAACTATTTTAGCCCATCAGGCTCCTACCAAAACCACACTCGTTGCCATTGAGTCAATGGCGACTCATAGCGACCCTATCAGTCAGGGAAGAATTGCCCGTGTAGTTTCTGAGACTGTGAGGAGTGGAGGCCATCATGCTCCCAGGAGAGGCCCGTGGTCTCCAACTGCCGGCATTGCAGTGAGCAGCCCAACTCCTAACCATTGTGCCAGCAGGGCTCTCCATTAGATCAGGTTAATAATACAGCTCCTAAATGATATCCATTAATTGCTTGGTGGTGGTTGTTACATGCCAGTGAGTCAGCTCCGACCATAGCGGCCCTGTGCATAACAGCAACAGCCCTGCGTCACACTCACAATTATTCCTACACCTGTGTCCACTGGCGCAGCCACTGTGCACTGTGCCTAGTCATCTCACAGAGGGCCTTACTCTTTCTGGCCACCCCTCCACTTTACCGAGCATGGTGTCCTCCTCCGGGGACTGGCCTCTCCTGACAATATGGCCGAATATGTAAGACGGAGTCTTGCTAAGCTTGCCTCTAAAGAGCACCGTGTCCTTACTGTTTCCAATACAGATCAGTTTGTTCTTTGAGCAGTCTCTGGTACTGTCCATATTTTCCACAGCACCACAACTCCAGGACATTGCTTCTTCTACAGCCTTCCTTATTCCACTGTTTTGTAGTTCTATGTAAAAGGGTGGTTTCATTTTATTTCATGTTATGGCTATTTCTAAAACATTAAACATGTTCTGATTACATCAAACCAACAACATTTTCAAAGACCATTATTTTTGGACTAACACTAACAAGTAAGGACCAACACTCAGGATCCACCAGTGTCCTAATCTTGCTGGAAGATGAAGTGTATCAGAAGCAGAGTTCCATATGTGACATCTTCAACTGTCTGAAGGAAGTCGAAGCACCTGGGAGTCTTTCCTTTGAGACAGATCGGGACCCTGGTGTTTCTGAGAACTGCCTGTGGAGGCAGGGAGCGGTGTCCTTGGCCATCCACGACTACGCTGCATGATGGTCTTCCCCTGCTCTGGATGAACAGCCTGGTCCAACAGCTGAGCCATCAGCTGCCCAGCCATTGTACTCTATTTGTCCTCCCGGCTTCAGAAAGGAGCCCCTCAGACTCCTTCAGTTGGCTCATGTCAGGGGAGCTAAGGATACTCTCTGGAATGTTCCACAAAATAAACGAAGCATGGGACCACAAACAGAGATAATTAAAGAACTGCATGGAAGGAATGCTCCCTTCGTCTCAGATTTACACAGCATGTCCCTCCTCCTCCATTCTCCACCACCTTCAAGGACTATCTGACTGACTAAGGAAGTACTTAGAGAGATCAAGCAACAAATTTCTGTTTAATACCACGAGGTTTACCTGTTAGTTTTTCAAAAATATGACTGCCATCGAATAAGAGAGTAATTTATCATCATAGTGTTTGAAATCGGAGTTAAATGAAAATTCACAGGATATTTAGAACACTCAAATTCATATGGGATAAATATAATTAAAATTATTAAAAGTAATACTGGATGCCTTGATTAAAAATTAAAAATAGAGTCAATACCACAAGGAAGTGTACAGCAAGTTACACCTTTGTTTTAACATAGTATTTCTTCAGCTGTCTTAGATTTAATTAATAGGAGTCCTGATAGCATAGTTTGAATCTGCCTGGTCTACAGGAAAAAGATGAGGCTGTCTGATCCTACAAAGAGTTACAATATGGGAAACCTGAGGGAGGGTCTCTAATCTGTCCTGTAGGGTTGCTACCAGTCAGAACTGACCAAAATTGCAGTGGGTTTGGTTTAGGTTTGGGGTTTAGAGTTTACCTAATGCATTTAAAAAATGTTGGTTATGGGTCCATTTGCACTTTTCTATGCCAAAGTTGTTATCTTGCTTGGATCCACAATCAATGATCAGGAAAGCAACAGCCAAGACATGAACTGACACATTACATTGGGTAAATCTGCTGCACGACTCTTTGCAGAGCTGATGAACTCAGATATCACTTTGAGAACTAAGGTGTGCCTGATCCAAGCCAGGGTATTTTCAATTGCTTCATTTATATTTGAAAGTTGGACATTGAATCAGGAAGACTGAAAAATAATTGATGCATGTGAATTGTGGTGTTGATGAAAGGTATTGAAAGTGCCACGGACAGTCAAAAGAACAAACCCATCTCTCGGGTAGAAGTACAGCCAGAATGCACCTAGAAGCAAGGGTGACGAGACTGCACCTCATGTCTTTGGGACATGTTATCAGGAGAGATCAGTCCTGGAAAAGGACAGCATGCTTGGGAAAAGCGGAGGGCAATGAAAAATGGAAGACCTTCCAGGAATAGATGATACAGTGACTGTAATAATGGGCTCTCACTTAACAATTTTGAGAATGGCGCAGAAATAGGCAGTGTTTTATTCTGTTGTACATAAGGTCACTTTGAGGTGGGACCACCTTGAAGGGACCTAACCACAAAAACAATAAAATAACGTTCCCCATGTGAGCCATAAACAAACAAGCAAACAGAATCCCTTGTCAGTGAATGGATTCCTCTGCATAGCGGGCATGGGGGAAGAAAGCACCATCAATCTCTCTCAGAATGCTGGTAGATTTGAACCTCCGACCTTGCAGTTAGCAGCTCAGTGCCTAGCCTACCAGGGTTCCTTACATAGAGCGCAGAAAATTATATAAATGACGACTTTCTCAAATATGCCAGATAATACCTAACACTACCTCCCTCCCCCTCCTATCCCGACCCCATGCCCATTTGCATCGCAGAGAAGGTCATTCATCTCGTCCACTGGATGACTTGGACCTGCATTTGTGTTTAATTGTCTCGGGGAACCCCACGTGAGAACAACTCCTAAGGAAAAGTGCAGTAGGATGGAGAAACTAGTCACTAGAAGTCAAGAGTCCTTATCTACGGCTTCCTGAATGCTTGCAGGGAACAACCCACCCAAAGCCCCTTACGCTCCATGTTCATATCTGAAAGATTGAATTGAGAAAGTAGTAGCTATTTTCAAAGTAGGCTTTTGTTCTAAAGTTTGATTAATATCATTTTTAGTTTGTCATGGGCTCTTACAAAGGCTCAGAGTGGTTAATTAAACTTTACAGATGATCCACAGGCATTCTCTTTAATTCTGCAATTTTAATCGTCCCTTGCCTAAATTTTCATCAAACTATATGGGAAAAGAAAATTCCTACATTATACTAACCCCCTCCCCCTTTCTCCCCTTCTCCTATAGAGGAAGGATTTGAGCCAGGACTCATCTGAGAAAGGGGGAAAAGTGCTCCTTTACTGCCAGAAAATCAAAGTTGTCTTTGGTTAGCTAGGCAGCAATCCCATCCATACATCAACCTTTTGCTCTCCAAGTGTCACGGTTTAATCCTATCCCCATCAGCAACTTGAGGAGCCTCTCAGAGAGGAACAGAGAGAAAACGATGCTGTGATCTCAAAGCAAAGTTCATCACGAATTTGAAAGCATTGTAAAGGTTCTTGAGACAGCTCAGAATAAGCCTGCCTTGCTGAAAGGGCTCTGTCCTCAGCCTGACCCAGAAAGCCCAAGGCCAGCACAAATTCAAGAGGCTCAGCGGGACAGGAAGTGTTCCAGTCACTCTTTATTGGGTGTAGACAGCAAGCTGTTAAGCAAACAGTATTTCTCATCATGGAGAATAAAATCCATGCCTATAATGTCATATTTTACATAATTCCTTAGAACATAAGAATTGCTTACTTACATTGAATGAAAACTTCCGTAAGGCACTTCATTAAAAATATGGTCTGCATCAGGAAAGTCACGTGCAAAGGAACAATTCCCAGTCTATCTTCACGCTATATTTGCTCCCTCTGCTATCAGAGCCAAGGCAAGCACACTGCTTTTCTTACTGAAAAGTCAATATAGACGGCAGTGTTGCTGGGAGCATTCAAAACACCAGTTGTCACCTAAGAATAGATATTGCTCGCACTTGTGCTACTGAAATAGCAGACAGTACCCAACTTCATTTCCTCTTTCCACGCCGATGTAATAAAAGGTGGATACATTATAAAGTGTACTGTAAAACAGTTTCCCTTTATTAGCCATTGATCTCAATGGGAATGTTTCTAACATTTGGAGAAGGAAGATTCTTTAATGAGGGACTGTCACATACATTGTAAGACATATGTCGTTCTTGAAATGTCAGTAGCTCTCTCAACCAATCATTGTGACGAGCAAACTCCCCAGTGCACATTTTCAAATGCTCTCTGAAGGGTGGTATTACTGCCCTCTGAACCATAGATGACGGAAGCTAGTCTATTGACACAGGATCAGATTCAATGGTGCTTTACCATATGCTTCCTGGAGCTTCATTCATTTACAAACTCAGACACCCATTTCTTGGGGCCTGAAAATTGAGCAATTCACATTTTTAACTTCAAAAATATTTTTTTCATATCACTAACAATTTAGAAAGATTAATTCACACCTACGGAACAGTGGTTAAAAATACTCAATATTCTTTTAAAAATATTAAAAAAGACATTAAACCCTTTCTAATAAACATGTATGCTGGCTGTTTTTTAAGAGGATACTTATTTATCTTAAAATAAACATATATTTCAACTGAAGACCAACCCAGATAGTAAATGACAATCGATGCAGTAATGAACAGAAGCAAGTGTGCACACAAAAGTACAACTGGAGTCACTCCTGTCTGACATTAGGATTCTGGGACCAACATGCATTCCCAGGAAAGAAAAGGTCAGCGTGTAAATGATTTGCTCCCAGAAACAAAGTGTGTTCATGCTTACAGTCATGTACACCAATTTCAGTCATGTAACTGAGCCAACTGATGCCACTGACATAGTTGGGAACTCACTCCTTCCTAGCCAAGTGTCTCACATCCACATTGCAAAGGGCTTCCAGTTGAAGCCAATCTTATCTATAACCAATAATCAATTCCATAGGTTTTTAGCTTGTTTGTTATCTATGCATATAGAACCATCTATTCACTGGAATGATGGTGTTTTACTTATTTACTTAGTACTTCCCCCACTTGAGCTGTTTTATTCCTTGATCAGATTTATTTCCTTCACTCCAAACAGAGTGTGAAATTTGCTTCCTTGACAGTCCTGGGGTCAGAAGCAAAATTTCAAATGTACATTGTCTTTACAATCTCCAAATCTCCAGGGACAGGGGGACAGTATCCACTGTATGTCTTTTGGACTTCATAAAATTTGTAGGAGACATCAATCAGAATAAATATTCATTAATTATTAACCCATTCCAATATCACTTTTTTGCCCAGGTCTTCTGCCCCCATCAATCTGTAAGAAATAAATATTTTATTCAAATGGAATTGTCATTTTCAACTTAACAAACAATGGAAACACAATTAAGTCTGCTTAATATCCCTGAATCTACCTAATTATTTCCAAGTCAACAGGGAGAGTCTCTAAATTCAACAAATTTGGAAAGAAGTCTCTTGCTGTATGGAAGTGCATTTCCGGAGACTCCCCAATTCAACGCAGCGCACCAATCCCCTTCTTTCTGACGCGTTTTCCCTGGTTCCTGAAACCTCAGGAGAGAGCACCTTGCAGATGCAGGCCGGGCTTGGGCAGCTGTTGCTGCTGTTAGATCCCACCAAGTCAGGACCAAAGCGGACTGACCTAATGTCCAACAGAAAGAAACCCCGCCTGCTCCTGTGCCGCTCTCACAGTTGTTCTGATATTTGAGTCCATGGTTGCAGATACTGTTCATCCATTTGATTGAGGGACTTCCTCTTTCACGGACCTTTTACCAACCATGAGGTCCTTCA
The DNA here is from genome assembly GCF_050624435.1 of Tenrec ecaudatus. NCBI lineage: Eukaryota > Metazoa > Chordata > Mammalia > Afrosoricida > Tenrecidae > Tenrec > Tenrec ecaudatus. Next base: position 137,612,915 of record NC_134532.1, read on the forward strand.
CAGAATCTAGTCTCTCCTGAGAACGTGTCCAAAGTAAAACAAAAAACTCGCTGCTATTGAGTCGCCTCCAACTCATCGCAACCCTAAAGGACAGTTTCCAACATGACAGGGAGACCTCCTTGGCTTTCTTCCATGTAATGGCTGTGCGCTCGGATTGCTGAGCCGTGGTGGGCAGCTTAGTTCATAGCCTCTTCAGCCACCAGGGCTAGCCATCCTGGACGAAACATGTATTGTGGCCATAGTTCTTCAAAAAGACGCGTTTGTTCTCCTGACAATCCACGTGGATTTCAGCATTCTTTTCCAGCAGCATAATTCAAAGGCATCAGTTCCCCTCAAGTCTTCTTTATTCATTATCCAGCTTTCCCACATAGATGAGGTGGTTAAAAATACCGTGACTCGGTCAGGCACACCTTAGTGCTCAAAGGGACACGTTGACGCTTTAATATTTAAAGTGGGCTTGAGCAGCACACCTGTACAACAGCATTTGAGGCTTTTACTGCGACTTCAAAAAATTTTGATCATGGACAATGTCAATCTTTTCTCCTTTTATCATGATGTTGTTTATCAGTCCATTTTTGAAGATTGTTTTTCTTTATGGTGGCAGCTGAGCCAATTAAACTTCTAATAAATTGATCTGAACCTCTGCAAACAATTCCTCAATACTCAAGGGAGAAGCAAAAGAAGGACTAACTCCCGTAATCCAAGGCTTCCCTATTAAAGGTCTAATTGTCCTTTTGACAAGTGCAAGCAGCACCTTTATTCCAATCAGGAAATATTCCACAAATATTAGGAGCTGGGGATTTGTTCAAGATTTGTGAGCATTCGGTCCACTTCCCATTTCTAGAGTCTCATAACCCCAAATCTTCCTATTTAATTCCCAGTGGTCATCATCTGTAATTTGTTTATGGTTGTGGATTTTTTAATGAATTATTTTATTGGGAGCTCTTACAGACATTATAAAAATCCATAATTCAATTAGATCAAACCTAATTTTACAGTTGCTACCACCATCAATTTTAAAACATTTCATTTCTTCTTGAACGCTTTGATATCATTTCCCCTTTATCCTCTCCATCCCCCCCCCTACGAGCCCTTATCATTATATTATATATTACTATTGTTATTTGTCATATCTTACACCATCCAATGTATCCATTCACCTGCGATTGTTCCCCTTGAGTGGGGTTATACAGTCCTCATCAGCTCTCCCTTCCCCCGCCCCTCTTCCCACACCCTCAGGGAATCATTACGCCCATTACTATTTCTGAAGGATTACCTTTCTTGGCTTTCATGTATTGAGTACTGTTAATTATACAAATGACCATATGCAGGTCTAACATGATTCATGAGGTAAAACAATGACCATAATAAGGGGAGGAAATATTAAAGAACTAGAGGATAGTTATGTGTTTCATCAGTGCTGTACTACTCCCTAGATGTATCATCCCTTCTGTGTGGTCCTTCTGCAAGGGACTTTCCAATTCTTTTCCAGGTGGGTTTTGGGCCTCTACTTTGTCCATGCTCCTTCACGTCAATTTGATTGCTTTTTTTGAACTTTCTGACACCTATTCCTGTCGACACTTTATGATCATACAGGCTGGTGTGCTTCTTCCATTTGTGCTTTGTTGTTTCCCTGCTAGATGGCTGCTTGTTTAACTTCAAACCATTAAGACCCCTGATGCTATATCTTTTAATAGCTGGGAACCATCGTCTTTCTTCACCACATTTGCTTTTGCACCCATTTTGTCTTCAGCAATCCTGATGGGAAGGTGAGTGTCATAGAGTGCCACATTATTTGAACAAACAGTTCTTTTAATGAGGTATCATTTAAAGTCCATCTGCTTCTTGTTGTATTTACATATATACACACACATAGACACATGCATCTATCCTTGTGTATTTATACATATACAAATCTATATTTATACCTATATATAATTTTTACTTTCTTCTTCTTTCCTCTTTTTCTTTTCTGTTTCTTCCTGCCCCACTATCATGTTTACCCATCATTCACCTCTCAGTAATTCCTCTTGGATACATTTCAATTGATCAAACACTACCAGGAATGCTACACCCACCTCACCTTCAACTTCAGAATCCTTGTTATTCCCCCTGTCCCTTTCATTATTGGGCCTTTTTGAAGCATGTTTTCCTGTGCATTACAAAAGCTAATATTTATTTGCTTTCACCAGGTAAAATCAATTATTTCAATGTCCAGAAATATGCAAATGACTTATGTAATCTCTTTCCTGTTTCTCTCAGATTTGACATGGAAATTTGAAGCTTTTATAGTTTATAAACAAATTCACAGAGCTTCATTATGTTGATGCTTTGATAAGCTGTTTAACCTCCCAGTATCCTTGATAACCGTGTAGCTTACTAAGACATCAAGCTGGTGGTGGAAACAGAGCTCCCCTCCAAAATTATATTTACCACAGATTTTTGTTAAAAGTTTAAGGAACCTACTTACTAAAGAATGATCTCTATAATGATCCTAAATGGTAAAAAAAAAAAAAAAGCAAAACAAAACTATCCGTATATGTCCTGTACCCAAAACAAATAAACCATTACAGGGATTTTTAGGGCTTAGCAGTTTTGTTGAACTTGGATCCCACCTTTTTTGCTGCTTTTGACTCAACATTTTTTTCTTTTTTCAACCTACTCTATTAGCAGTCAAGAAATGGAATGACATATTGCCCTGAGCAAACTTGCTATAGAACATTTTAAAGTCTCAGAAAACAAAGACGTCACTTTGGGGACTAAAGTCTTGACCCAGGTGCCTGTCCCAGGCCATAGTATTTTCAATTGCTTCATGTGCATAGGAAAGATTGACAAGGATTTTGAAAACTCTTAAAAAAAAACACACCCAGATCTTTTTAAATTGTTGTATTAACAAAGAATATTAAATATCCCTTGGAAAGAGGCACAGCTAGAATAATCCTTAATAGCTAGACGGGTAAGACTTCATTTCATGGACCATGAGCGTGACGTCAGGAGAAAGCAGACCATAGGAAGGACTCCGTCTTTGGTAAACCACGGGATCAGTGAAAAGGGGGAAGAACCAAACTAGACTGACACAGTGGCGACCACGGAGAGTTTCAACGCGGCGGTAACGGTGAGGATGGCACAGGACTGTGTCTGGTTCCATTCTGCATTGCTTTGTGTCAGACGAACGCCCTGGAAACTAACAACAGCACTGGTGCCACTGCCATCAGCCTTCGAGTCTGGCAGAACTAATGGATTAAGAAAGACCCAAAGAGTAGAGCCTGTGAAACTTGAAATATATCCTGCTCTAAGTGATTTCCCCTATTTATTTTAAATATAAGATACACAACACACAATAGAAGGTACATCTTACAAATTTAGTTACTTTCCCTATGAAATAATAACTTGGAGAATCCTGCATCATACCCTAACATTGTTCAGCCCGAATTACTGAATTATTGTCAGCATTTAATTCAATATTGTTAGGAATAAATTTTCCAGCTTAAAGAAATCTTTGACAAACACAAATTTGGCTCCCACCTCTTCCAAACATCACCCAAGGAAAATGTGTGCATTGAAAGGAAATCAAATGAAAGACTCATTAGAATCTTAATGGAAGGAGCTTTCCTTGGACTCCCCCACGTTTCAGTGCAATTAGAGGGTAGTAAACCTTGGATCCTTTTGCTACAGTTGTGAAAGACTGGCTACTCTCTGTGCTAGCTAACTCACCAGAGAAGTGCAGGTTTTATTAAAAGATCCTGAAAGTCAAGACAGACATATCTGAGGCAGTCCATTGGCTCAAGGCCCTAGAACAAAACTGAAATGGACCTTTTGCTCAATCCATGGTTTCCTAGATTGTGTAGACACTTGTGCTCACGATTGTAAAAGGTGTAAGTTGTTGGATATGCAGTGCCCTCTTAATCTCAAATGAGTCTGGCCTTCCCTATGGGATCTCTTCACTATAGGGACCTGATTGGGTGGCTCTTGATCTATGGAAACAAGAACAACAGCTATATAATTAATTACTATGGGAAATCACTCTTTAAATTTTCTATTATCTATTTTAAGATCTGAATGAAGCCCAGGACATAACTTTTAGTCTATATTGACTAATATTTAATTTTATGTAGTTTATTTTATTTAAAGTTGCCAAAAAAGAGCTATCTCAAAAAATCTTCCAGTCAACCAAATGCTACTCTTTGTATTGTAGTTATAACCTTACAAACTGACCGATCCATGCCTGATTGTTTATGATATTCATATATCGATTGGGTAGCTCCCTAATGACACCTTTTAGAGATGTGGAAGCAAATTGTGACCCTATATTACTATAAGCTATATTGAAAGGTGCACTCTGGGGCTGAGCTGAACGTAAGGGTGTGTTCCAATTGAACTCCCTTTTCCTGCTAACATACCCACATATAGAACTTAATAGTCTAGAACAGGGGTCCTCAAACTTTTTAAACAGGGAACCAGTTCACTGTCCCTCAGACTTGTTGAAGGGCCAAACTATAGTTTTTTTTAAAAAAAACTATGAACAAATTCCTATGCACACTGCACATATCTTATTTTGAATTCAAAAAACAAGCCAGGCAAAAACACCTGGCGAGCCAGATAAATGTCCTCAGGGAGCCACATGTGGCCCACGGGCCTTAGTTTGAGGATGCCTGGTCTAGAATTTAGAACCAGTGGTTCTCAATCTGTGGGTCATGACCGCTTTGGGGGACCAAACGACCATTTTACTGGGGTTGCACGATTCATAACAGTAGCAAAATTACAGTTATGAAGTAGCAACGAAAATAATTTTATGGTTGGGAGGTCACCATAACATGAGGAACTGTATTAAAGGGTCATGGCATTAGGAAGGCTGAGAACCAGTGGTCTAGATCAAGGTTTCATTGGTTTGATCATACAGCAGCAGTATTTTCACCTTAGATAGGAACTGAAGATGTGTGAGGCTGGTTAAAACATTAACCAAAATATGTACATAATACCATAAGTGACCATTTCCATGGACCTCAAGCAATCAAGATCTAAATAGCAATAATGAAAAAAAAATGAGTAATCCAAAAGAGAATGGACCCTAATACTCTCATAGTAGCCAAATGGGGTTACCTGTGCTATAGTAAAAATCTGACTTCCATCTCTCTAATGCAGTGGTTCTCAACCTTCCGCATGCCACGACCCTTTAACACAGTTCCTCATGTTGAGGTGACCCCCCAACCATAAAATTATATCCATTGCTACTTCATAATTGTAATTTTGCTACTGTCATGAATCAGGCGACCCCTGTAAAAGGTTCGTTTGACCCCCTAAGGGGGTCGTGACCCACAGGTTGAGAACCACTTCTCTAATGGCTATGTGTTGGGTTACTAACCATGAGTTTCGTCATTCGAAACCACCAGCTGCTCCACAAGAGAAAGATGAGGCTTTCTATTTGTGTTAGTCTGGGTATTTTAGGGAAACAAATCCACAGAAACTCACGTATGAGGAGGTTTAATAAAAAGGGTAAATACACATCAAGAAAACATCCCAACCCAGTGCTGCCCAAGCCCACAAGTCCAACATTAACCCATATGTCCGACACCAATCCACAAAGTCCTCCTCCATCTCACAAAACACAGGCAATGATGTCGACTACAAGAAAAAAGGCGAATCAGTGAATGTGTAAGCATCTCAGCGATGACAGAGGTCTCTACATGGCTGCTCCAGCACCCAGGACTGCATCAGGGCAGGTCCATGTGGTTTCTCCTGGGAGATGTCTTGCAGTAAGTGAACCTTGCCAGCTAAAGCAGGGAACTGGCTAAGGCAGTTGCACCCTGGTCTGACCATCACAAAGCAAGAGACCCGAGAACTAGAAAGGTGAGGCTCACCAAGCCATTCATCCCTCTGCCCTTCAATTAACCCCACATATGTTTATTGGCCAACTTGGCACAATAAACTAATTAGCACACTACTCTTGTAAAGAGTTTCAGTCTTTGAAACTAACAAGGGCAGTTCTACCCTGTCTTACAGGGTCACTCTGAGTCAGAAGTGATTTGATGGCAGTGAGTTGGGGTTTTGGTTATTCCTGATAATAGTGTCAATGTTACTCTCTATTAGTTTGCTTTTCACTGGTTATGAAAGTCATATCTACTATTTTGTGTCTTACATTAAGATCCTCTTCCTTCCTTAACTGAGATTAAAATTAATTTGTTTTTCTCTTGTGCTGGATGGTGAAAATAAATATCTAATTGATTTGCAATCTATATTCTTCCTCATTTCCATTATTTTAACAGTTAAGTGCACTGTGTACATGAAAAGGTGCACTTGCAAACCATGGGACCCTACACATAAGCCTGCTGCTGGCTTAGTGGGATTTTACCAGTGATTGTGTTGTTTAAGCATCTCTACTTTGTCTCCTAGCCTTTTTCCATTAAGATGGTCCCTATAAAACCTTCTCATCCTGAAGATGAATCCTATGACTTCAAGGGAAAAACAAAAACAGAACAAAACAAAAGAACATAATTTTTAAACCAAAGCTCGTCGAGGAAACGCCCTGCGCAAGAAGGCCACCATCCTAAGGGTGATCCGTGGCCTCCAGGGAAGGCCTGAGCAGAAGAAGGAACTGCTCCCAACTGGAGGCACACGCCTCTTCCACGTAAGAATGATGGGGCCAGCATACAGTCTCAGCACACAATAAGTCAAGATGGACACCACTTGGGTAGAACGCATCAAGATTTAAACCATTTGATCCCACAAAAAAAGGGTCCATGATGATGGTCATATATAATCAAAACAGTGGGCACCACTCATGCTAGCCAATGGCCTACTGATACATTTCAAAGGGTTTCCAGCTGACCCTACTGTTATTTAGTCAGTCATTAATCCCATACCTTTCTTTTGTTCCTAGGAACATAGACTCTGCTCTATGTGTTTGCTTGATTGAAGGCTTTGGATTTTCATATAGTATTGCTCAGCTTGAATTGTATTATTCCCCAATAAAGCTCGTCCTTCACCCCTGACAGAGTTCAACATTTTCTCCTTTGACACGGGTCAACGATGTACCTCAGTTCTCTAAAATGTAATGGCATATATATAGATGTAGATATAGAGATAGATATAGCTAGATATAAACAATCGTATTCATTGTTTTCTTTGAGAAAAAATATGTCCCCATAATACTTGTACCACTTTCATTTTCATCAAAAATAGTTCAGTTCAAAATTAGTATTCATATTGTATGAACTATATTGTCAATCTCCTGTCCCTTTATACATACTTTTTCAAAATAAATTATTTAATTAGGACAATATGGAGTGTGTTGGGTGTGTGTGCATGTGCTATGAGATCTTAATTGAATTTCGAATTTTACAGCTGCTCTGACATCTGGACTATTGTCATTAAAATGTTTCAAATTGTATACAATTTAAGATGCCCAGGGCTAATCAAAAGGATGTGAAGTTTTTCTCAAGCTTCTCTAGAAGAAAGTACCGAATCTAACCACACATTGTACCCTCCTACAGGTCAATGTTGGCTTCTGTGGGACACACCCCCACCTCGCACTGTGAGCAAGCAGCAAAGAGAAATAAAAATAAACTATGAAAATGAAGTCATAGAGTTAGCTAATAGTATTTTTATAAGAAACTAAATCTTCAGTGAATATCATACCACCATATACTATTAACTTTAAAATAATTCATATGCACCCTCTTAGAGCTTTTGACTATGATTTTAAAATGCCACTTTTGTATCCTAAGTATTACTCAAACATGAACATGCATCAAAATCGTGCTGGAGGCCTGTTAAAACACAATACACAGTCAGTATCCCATCCTTACAATTTACTTTCCAGTAGCTCTTCAGTGAGACTCAAGACCCTGCATGGTGCCAACAGTGTGAGCTGGCTACTCACCGAATGACTAATGATTCTGATTAACCCAGGGACACCCTAGACAAAAGCCCTGGTAATCTAGGTCCATAAGACCACCACCACCACCACCCAAAACAGCACTCTGCCAGTGAGGCCTTTCAACTCATACCAACCCACTGTTCAGAAACTATAACTATAGGAATAGAAAGCCTCATCTGCCTTCTGAGCACTGACTGGTGGTTTCGAACTGCTCGCCTTGCAGTTAGCAGCCCAAGATTTAACAACTACCCTGCCAGGGATCCTACACCACGAGAGAGAAGCCACTGAAGTTCAGTTCGACTCTGAAGAACATGGGGCTGCCATGACTGGGGACCAACTAGAATGCAGTGGATTTGGCCTGAGGAACCAAATAAACACAGATAAAATTAACATTGGCTCTCTGGACTACTTTGAAAATATCAAAAGGATATTTTAATATTTTCTTGACAGTGACCAAAAATAAGACTCACAGGCTTCATTAGTATCCACTGGATGAGATGCGTGTATGTGCACAAACACATCCTTACAATGAAATAAACCAATTTTTACTTTAGCCTGACTTCTTTCCTAGGCCAGTCCATCCTATTGCTCTCTATTCCTTTTCATTCAAAAGTATTTCTTATGAGCCTCTGCATTTATTTGATGACCACTGAGGATCACAACTTACAGTTTGAAAACATATTGTTCAAGATGCCCTTGTACATTATTTAGCTTAATAAGAAGATTATTGAAAGTATCATGGACTGCTGAAAGAACAAACTGATCTGTCTTGGAAGAAGTAAGGCCAGAGAGCTCCTTAGAGACAAGGATGGCAAGGCGGCATCTTACATACTTGGCACATATTGTCAGGAGAGGCCAATCCCAGGCAGAGGACTTCATGTTTGGTAATGTGGAGGTGCAGCGATAACGAGGCAAACTCTCAGTGAGGCGGATTGAAAGAGAGACGTCAGCAGTGCGCTCAGGCAGAGGAACAACGGTGAGGATGGGGCATTGCATGCAGTGTTTCCTTCTGCTGTGCACGGGGCCGCCATGGGTCAGAGACAACTCAATGGTACCTGACAACAACATATGTCAGAACCCTTTCGGACTCCTTGTGTTCATCATTCACTTTATTATAATAATACATTCACAAGTAGGTATAATTCAATGTCTTTTCAGAGAAGAAAACTTCTCTAAAAGGCTCAAGGAAACTAACACACTGCTAAAGGTCACAAGGCGCGTACGTATCAAAGGCAAATTTGAACACGGGTCTGATTCCAGGGTAATGGTAAATAAAGCTTGCTTCTTTGAAATGAGATGTTTTAGGCTTTAGTCTCAGATCCATAACTTATTGGCTATGTAATTTTGGCACGTTATTAAACTCCCTCCTGTGTTATTTTTCCATTTCTAAAGAGAGATAATAATAGGCATTATTTTGTTGTTATCTGTGAGGATTAAATAAGATAACCCATGACGAGTGCTTGGCACAGCGAGCACATAGTGAGGCCGCAGTGATTGGTAACTATTTTTAGCTCTCATCCCTTGTCTGTCAGTTTCCCATGCTGAGGTAGCCGGCTTGTGGCTGTGGCACCAGTTTTTCAAATACTACCGTTCACCCACGGTGAACGACTTCCAGAATAAAACAGACAACGAAGAAGAAACGGGCTGCCCACTTCTTAGGGATTATCCACTCTATACATATTATCCATATCCATATTGTACCCAGGGGTGGCACAGTGTCTGATCCACTACTGGAAGATGACCCTGACCCCCTGAGGGGGAAAGGCCTTCCAGATACTGGCGAGGATCTGCCAACTGCCAACACAAAGTAGAGCCAGCCTAGGGACACGAACCACTGAAAGCCCCCGGGACATTCACTGGCTGCTGCGGCCGAATTCAAAATGAAAAGAAACCGCTGTGAACACTGGTTAATAATGGGAATACAGAACGAACAAAGAATGGATCTAGGAAATCTGGAAATAATGACAAATGGAATTCGAATGTATAAAGATCAATGTACAAGGCATCAACAAGGGGCCATGATCTGTCTGCTATTGGTGAATTTCAGTCTGACCATCACATGGTTTACTAGGCTAACAATGACAAATTCAAGAGGAAAAATGTTGCAGTCATCATCAAAATGGACACTCTGAGGTTTGCCTTGAACTACAGCGCTGTCAGTGATCGTATAATATCTACACACCTACAAAGAAATCCAGTTAATGCAACAATTATTCAAATTTATGCACCAACCACTAGAGCTGGTGATGAAGAAATTAAAGAATTCTACAAACTTTTTTAGCCTGAAATTGATCAAACATGCAATCAATATGCATTGAAAAATCATTGGTCATTGGAATAAAAAGTCTGAAACAATGATAAGGAAAAGTAATTGGAAAATATATGGCCTTGGTGATAGAAGCTAAGCAGGCAACCACATGATTCTGCAAGACCAACAGATACTTCATTCCAAATACTTCCTCTGAACAATATAAATGGTGAGTCCACATGTAGACCTGACAGGTGGAATGTGCATGAATCAAGCAACTTCTAGAGAGAAACCTACAGGGGGTCACTATGAGGTACCATTGACTCAGGGATAGAAAGTATGAAAACAGAGGATGGAGAAACTCAATATCATCAGCCAAAAGGAGATTAGATCTGACTGTGAAACAAACCATCAATTGCTTGTATGCAATTGCTGGGTGATTTCATTCTGCTGTGTACATGGTCACTGAGTCAGGACCAATTCCATGTCACCTACACCACCAGCAATATTATTAGCAACAAACGGAATTGTTAATTGCTACATCATGTATACATTGATCCCTTTCTTTTGTTTAGTTCGAGTGCTATCTCTAAATCTGCCTTTACTCCCAATTCCATGCCTTCTGATAAATGTTACAGTGTGACCTTCCTTCTACCTCTCCCACATCTTTCCTTCTACAACTTAACTGGTGGTTCAGAGCTTCTCAAAACTCTTCATCCTGATACTGTCTGGCATCCTCCACTTCCCTATCAAAAACCAAGGCTCCCTCATTATTGCCCAACTTATGGTCAGCCCTGTGCCCACCTACTGCCACCAAGTTGATTTCATCGCAGTGCAATTCTGTAGACTGGAATTTCAAGAACTGTAATTACTTATAGGAGCAGCTAGCCTCATCTTTCTTCCTCAGAAAAAGGGTTTGAACTGCCAACCTTTTAATGATATGTCCAATACTGACTGGGACTAGTGGTATGAGGCTCCATCTTAGCCCCGGTAGCCAGTGACAAAACTGGTTGATGAAAGAAAGCATAATTTTTCAGCAAAAAAAAAAAATGAAGCCTCTAGTTAACAAACCAAAATATAAGAGAAAGAATAAGTCTTTCTGTAAAATGCATAGATGAATTTACCTAAATCAAAATATTGGAATTGACTGTTTCACAATCATAGAGCCATAAACTGTTGGAAAGTTTTAAACTTATTAACTGGAAGGTTGCTAGTTCAAACCACCAGCCACTTTGCAAGAGAACGATGAGGCAGCCTATTCCTCTAGAGTTTCCAAAGTCTTAGAAATCCTATAGATGGTCACTGAAACAGGATTGACTACTTAGCAACGATTTGGGTTTTTGTTTGGCTTATTTAACAATCACAGTTAAGGCATGATGGCATGTCTGTGAAAGTCACCTTCATATGGTGAAATCCTGCGCCATTACATTGCAACAAGATGACCTCAGACTTTTAGGTCTCCGCTGGTCCTCTGGAATCATCTGTTCTTGTTAGAAGTTCTATTACATAAGAGATTTTAAAACCAACTATCTGGCACACAATGAAATGATGAAGATTGACTCCCCATGGAGTCAGGAGAATTCTCTTCTCTGGGTACTTTATTAATAGAAATGAAGGCCATCTGATCCGCTAGCTGTCTCTGTCCCTGCGTGTTTCATTTCTGTGTTCAGTGACTACTGCCTCAACTAACTCAACTTCTCTCCCTTCCTCAGATTCAGCTGATAGGGGAAAAGGAGGTCTTCACTCTTAAGACTGTCCCTTCCTGAGATTCAGCTGATAGGGAAAAAGGAGGTCTTCACTCTTAAGACTGAGGACCACCTCCTGTCTTATCTTTCCCTCATTTATCATCTCAGTACCCTTCAGGTGCATAGCCCTAGAACTTTTTTGCTTAGTTCTCACCAGCAATAGATTTCTGCTGAGCAGTTCTCTATAAACTGGTTCAGTTACCAGCCTGTGGTAACTGTTTTTTGTTTTTTTTCCCCCATGAAATTCTTGAGAGTGGTGTATTATCCCAAGGGTCTCAAACTCATCAGCACAAGTATGCTGTCATCAAAAAGACCTGAAAGACAAGTTCAAGGCCTGTCCCCTGGAAATCATCTTGAGACCAAGGTTGTACCACATGTCAAATCTGGAAAATGCACAGATGGTGATTCTAAGATTAATAGCAACTGGTAAAAACACAGAAAGAGGTTGCATAATAAAAATGGCATGGTATTTGGATTTAGGAAGACCTGATTTTGACTCTGAACTCGGTCTCTTCTTGGTTATAATGATCTTTCTGAGTACAAAGGTCCCCCTAGAATGCGGACAGCAAGAACTGAATGGTTGTTAGCATAATTAGAAGGAATAAATGTGAAATTGTTTCTTGAAGAGCTCTGTGAGTTCTTACGGCATCATGGTTATCACCACTGTGATGGTTTGTGGGATTCAGAGGAAACAAATCTCAGGAAAAAATGCAGTACCTTGGAGAATTTGAAAACGTACTTTGTTTGTTGAAGACCCCATCTGATGGCTGGAAAACAGTAAGTGGCACATCTTTAACTCTCAGTTTATTGACAGAATTCATTATTTATTTGCTTTTTTGAAAAATAGTTTCCATCCAATGTTGACCCCAAGAGAATGTAAAGACCTCAAATGTTTGGCCTCTATATACATGTTCTAAGTTAGTCAGAAAACTTTCCCTGTGGTTTTCAAGACATGAAACATATGGGGGCAGGACATGTTATCCATCAGGTATATGAAAATAATACAGAGAAGACGTCAAAGGCTGTTAAAATGATCTGGAAAATATTAACTCAAATTCAAAAGCTACAGAATTAAAGTTTAGAAATATTTAAAAACTAAGAAAAGGAAGAAATGGAGGAGTGAATTTGAATTAGTTTGCATAAAAGGTTATTAAAAGTACACTCATTAAAGGAAACAAGTATGCAAATTATTTCAAAAGAAATATATATATATATATATATATATATATATACATAATTTTATTTGGGTTGCTTACAAATCTTAGGACAATCCATCATTCAATTGCATTAAGCACATTTGTACATAATTTGCCAACATTTCCTAAACCTTTTCTTTCTATGTGAGCTCTTGATATTAACTTCTCTCTATCCCCTCCCTTTCCCACTTTGCCATCTTCATGAAACCTTGATCAACTATATATTATTGTTGCTATTCTTATCCTACACTGTCTGTTGTCTCCCTTCACCCATAGTTCTGTTATTTGCCCTCCTGCGGGGTGGACTTTATACCCAACCTTTTGATAGGTTGCCCATTTCTGCCCCTCCCCCACTGACCCCACTATTCTATCACGACTCCCACTGTTTCAGAGGTTTACCTGTCCTGAATACCATTGGTTGAGAGCTCTTATCATGACAGTGGAGGGGGGGGGGGAAGGAAACATTCAAGAACTAGAGGAACGATGTGTGTTTTCTCAGTGCTATATTGCACCCTGGGTGAATTATCCCTTCCTTGTAACCCTTCTGCGGGGGGAGTCCAATTGCCTACAGATGGGCTTTGGGTCTCCACTCCAACTCCCTTCTCTTGCATCAATATAATTGTTTGTTTTGGATTTTTTTTTTATACCTGATACCTGATCTTGTCGACACCTCATGATTACACTGGGTGGTGTGCTTCTTCCATGTGGGCCTATTTGCTTCCCTGATAGATGGCTGCTTGTTTAACTTCAAGTCTTTAAGACCCCAGAAGTTATATATTTTGATAGCTGGGCACCACATTTCTTCACCACATTTGCTTATGCACCCATTTTGTTTTCAATGATCGTGTCAGGAAGGTGAGTATCAAAGTGTGCCAGATTATTAAAACAAAATGTTCTTGTGTTTAGGGAGACCTTGAGTAGAGACTGAAAGTCTGTCTACTATCTTAATACTTTAACATATAAATATATGCACCTTGGCCTCTATCCCTTTCATTATAAATTAACACATTTACATATATATGCCTATAGCTATACCTCTATACATAACTTTTAATTCCTACTTCTTTACTCTATTTCCACCAAAAAATATTGACTATGGTACAAGTGATTACCAAGTTTATTTCTGAGTTTCCTGTGTCAAAAGCAACAATAAGAAACAAGGTGATATCTTAGTGGTTATATGTTGGGCTGCAATCTTCACGGTCAGCACTTTTAAACCACCAGCTGCTCCACAGGAGAAAGATGGGGCATTCTACTGCCTTAGAGAGCTACGGTGGCAGAAATGCACAGGGCAGTTTGACCCTGTCCTGTACAGTGGCTATGAGTCAGCATGGACTCAATGGCAGGGATTTTTTGCATGTGTTCTTCTATCTCTTCAGACAAATGAAACAGTATGTCAATCAGAAGAGACATGTTTTCCAAAACTCTAGGCTTAAAGACAAAGAGAAATTGAAATTTGTCATGTATATCCTTCTCCATTGTAATATTGTAATATTCTATATTTTATTCAGTCAAATAAAGACTATTATATTGGAGCATAGCTTTAGAACACATTTGAACTAAAATGTGGAGTAATGTTATTGAAATCAATAATCATTGAATCAATTCCAAATCATATCAACCAAAAGTTGAGAGGTTTGAGCCCATTCCAAAGGGCCTCAGAAAGGGTGTTTGAGTCTTTAGGTAAGCGGGGCCCGGAATATGCAACTGTGGAAGAAAGGGGACTGGGCTGCTGGTTTGTAAGCATCGGTGTCCACTCTTAGGGACAGAGAGCTATCCATCTGCTCTATGGCAGGGTCCCTGTTAGTCTTGACTAGCTGTCTGTTGATTTGTTTGTTTGTTTATTATTTATTCTTTCTGGTGTTTATCTATACAAGAGAGGCAGGATAGACAATCTTACAGAGAGCGCGATTGGTCCAGGGGTTCCTTGGGGCCATGGGAGGGAGGGAAGGAGGTAAGTGGGGAGCCAACAGTGACGGGTTCAGGGAAGCAAGCAGTAAGGGTTCTAAAGTTGATGGTGAGGAGCATGTAGATTTTCCAGTCCAGTTTAACCAGTCAAATTGTATCTGAGAGGAATTACTGAGAGGTGAGTGGCAGGTAAACATGACAGTGGAGTAGGAGGAAAGAAAAAAGAAAAGAGGAATAATAAAAATATAGATAAAGATATGTGAATTAGCTTATGTATGTATCTATATGCAAATACAAGGAAGCAGATGGACTGTGGGCCTTTACTTAAAGCATACCTCAGTTCAAGAACTTTTTTTTCTAATAATGTGGCATTTTATGATTCTCACCTCCCTGATATGATTGCTGAAGACAAAATGGGTACATAAGCAAATGTGGTGAAGAAAGCTGATGGCAACCAGCTATTAAAAGATACAGCATGTAGAGTCTTAAAGGCTTGTAGCCAAACAAGGGGCCCTCTAGCAGGGAAGCAACAAAGCCCACATGGAAGAAGCACACCAGCCTATGTAATCATGAGATGTTAATGGAAAGAGGTATCAGAACTTCAAAAGCAAGAAAATAAATTGATGTGAATGGGTGTGGATGTAGTGGAGACTCAAAACCCACCTGTAAGATAATTGGACCGTCCCTCCCAGAAGGGCCACCCAAAAGGGATGAAACATCCAGGGTGCGGTATAGCACTGATGGACCATATAACTGCCCTCTAGTTCTTTAATATTTCCTCCCCTTACTATTACGGTTCTCATTTGTTGTACCTCATTAATCACGACTGATTTGCATATGTTCATTTGTATATTTAATATCATGTGATACATGAAAGCCAAGATAGGTGGAACTTTCTACTCCCTATAACCTTCAGAACAAGCCTTCAGAATGAAGAAACAGGAGTAATGGTTCCCTGCAGATGCAGGAAAAGGGGTGGAGGGAGAATGGGCTCTGATACCATTAATAACTGTATAACTCCACTTGATTGGCTCGAGATAATGTATTGAAACCGATTGTGGTAGCACTTGTACAATACTGCTTGATGTGATGGAAATATGAATTTTTATAATATCTGTAAGAGCTCCCACTAAAATGATTAAAAATTAAAAAGAAAGCAAATGGTCTGGTAAAACTGTACTCCAAAGTTATTTTCAGTGGATAATTATCAGCAACAAATTATCAAGCCTTTTGCTCCAAACTTTTGGTTCATATCTGAACACTTTAACTCTGCACCATCTAAAGATGCTAACCACAAAGTGGACAATTGAAACCCACCAGCTGCACCCCAGGAGAAAAAATGAGGTTATCTGCTTCCTTAAAGATTTATAATCTAGGACACCCTATCCAGAGCTGCTACGAGTGGGAATCGACTGGATGACAAGGGCTTTGGTTTAGAGACGATAATATCATTGGAGAAGATAAATTTCTCACCGTGTAATTTAATAAATATAAAGAGTTGCAAAGTTAGAAAAAGAATTGATTAGACAATTATTTAAGTATCAATGAAAAGCTCTTCCAGACATTTCAGAGACACTGAGTAAGGTACCATGGAGTTTAAGGTTCCTAGTGACTGCCTAAAGCACAAGTGTTATGTATGCATTCTTGATTGAGAAATAATCTAGTTCCTAAATGGCAGACATGCAAGTGGAAAAAATAACATTCCTACTAAACTAATTAGTGAGCTCATTCTTATTTTGGACCAAATGGAATAAATTAAACAGAAGAAATATCTGTGGCCCAAAACAAATTTCCTCAGGAAAAAAAAAGTTGTATACACTTAAGTATTTAAGTGAGCTGAAAAGAAAGTCAATATAGTAAAGGAATCAGTAACATGAAAGAAAGTCCCTCTGAATTGCCTCTGCTCTACACACCACCATGTTCTTTAATTAAATCTGATTTCCCTCCAGCGCTAGCTCTCAAGGTAATTTTCAAATAGCCAAAATTAGTATTTCTAATTTGTTTGATTAATTAAGACCATTCCCCACCCACAGGCAAGAGTGTTTCCAAATTGAATTCCGTTATTAGTCTTCAAAGACAAATTCAAAACTTCCCATTGGGATTAGATAGGTTACAGATTTTATTGTACAATATATTTTTTTAATTCTGAAAAGAAAGAAAATGAACCAATTTTAATCATTTCTATTATCTTTATGTCAAAGTTTTTTTTGTAAATTTTCAAAATAAAAATTTGATATCACAGTAGTTTCTGTTTAGTTTTACTTTAGAAATGCAAAAGCACAATGTCCCATGTATTACAGGAATTAAAATGGCATATATGGGCTGGTCTGAAAAATACTTATCTTTGGCAATGCTGTTATTTTTAGAAATGAGCTCCGCATCCAAATAGACATCTTTTCCAATAGGCTTTTGAGATATACTTATTCTGAATAAATTGGAATCTACCAGCACATTGGGGGGGGGGGGGGCGGGGAAGAGTGGTGGCACAATGATAGAATTCTTGCCCTCCAGGCAGGAGAAGTGGATTCAATGCCCAACCACATGCACATCCACAGCAACCACCCATCTGTCAAGGGAAACATGTGTTTGCTATGATATCAAGCGGGTTTTATCCATCCTGTAGATCCACTTCCGAGAGTCAGCCAGTGAAGGAGAGCCGGCCTGTTGTGCAGCAGCTCACCACGAATCAGGGATGCAATGCAATGACTGCTAACAACAATGACACATCCGCTCGTAACGTTGCTCACTCGTTTATTCAGGAAGCACTAACAAGGATCTGCTATGCAGACACTGCACGAAGCACTTGGATTCAGCCCACCTCCCAAGTCCACCTGCCATCACCGCCACTAATAGTACATCCATGGTGGATGTCATAGGAGTGGGTAGAAGAGACATATAAAAATAATTATTCAAGGTATGTTTGATGTTCTAGATAGGGTCAAGTGATGGTTTCTTCCTACGAGGAAAGCAGATCATTCTTCCCAAAGGAATTTCCATTTGAAGTGGGCCACCAAAATCATGATGAACTTTCCAGACAGAGGGCACTCCATGCAAACGAACTCATGAGCCATGGCACAGTCATGTGAACTCATGAGCCATGGCTCAGACATGTGAACTCATGAGCCATGGCTCAGACATGTGAACAGGGAAAGGTCCTGGGTAAGAAGAGGAGGCTGAACAGAAAGGGTTCCAGAGAACTTTTATTTGCATTTCTAAAGAGTTCAGAATTCACGTCGCACCCCACCAAGATCCATCCAAGCTTTTAGAACAAGAGACTCACACACTCAGAACTGAGTCAAACCAATTACAGCAAAGACGCCACAACATGTCGAGCACACATGTGCATCACAATCTCCAAACCCGGACTATTCCGGGGCTCTTCATCATCGCATCCCTTCCACATCCAAATGTGCTTTCACTCAGCTGCTGAAAGCAGCAGGAACGTGTAAAGTTTGGACTCATGTAACAAAGGCAGATGGTTAGCAAGCTGAGCCTCTGCCTCTTCACAGGAAGAGCATTACGTTTATTGCTAAGTTTATTATTTACTGTTTTTTTTTAAATACCTTTCACCATCTGGGAGAAATCATAATCCTTAGGGCATGGCTTTAAGGGCAACAGGCCTTTTTTTTCCCCAGTCTATTCCGCCTTTTCCCCTCAGGACAGTGCGGTCAGTGTGGACACCTCAGGTTTTGCTACCGTCAAGGTTCTCTACACCCACATCTGGACAATTCTTTCTGGACTCCAGGCTGATGCTGTACCAACCTGCCCACCTTCACCCTAAGCACTTATCCTGACTGCAATGGAAACAAGGAGAAAAGGCAGAATTCACATGAGCCCAGAACATAAGCCTAACTCAAGGGACACAAGTCTATCACCACTGGCCAAAAACCAACCAAAGAAATCCACAGTCAGAAAATTACAGGTAAAGGAGATTTTGCTACCCAGTTCCCATCCAGTTGATTATGACCTATGAAGTGCCCACGTAAGTCCGAGAAAAACTGCGCTACATAGGATTTCCAAGGATGGATTTCGCAGGCTTTTCTGCAGAGGCGGCAGTAAGGGCGAACTGGAACTTCCCACCTCTGGGCTAGCAGCCAAGTGTGTTAGGCCTGCGTTCCAGCCCGGGGACAAGACATTGCTGGAACACAGCAGATACTAAGAGCAGGAACCTAATGCATGGTCTGGGCTTTGCCAGTAGCATTGTGCCCTTTCAGCATTGAGAAAACATCCGGCTATAGTCAGAACCAGAAAGAAAACACAACGCAATTGGCCAGTGGGGCCCACGGGATCTAGTAGGAGCACTGCTGGTAAACATCACGTAAGCTTTGGCTAAGACAGCAGAGGAATCAGATGCAAACCATTCATTACCACCTGCTACACATTCCTCATTTTCCCCTGATTTCCACCCCCCTCCCCCCTCATATTTCACTTAGCCCTCACACCCCACCCTGGAGAATGTAAGATCACATGCTGACTGAAACCATGACTGGGGAGGGCTCAGAGAGTTTTGTCCATTACTACTATTCCCAAGCAAAACCCCAAAGGGCAGCACGGTGGATTTCAACCAAGAACGCTTTCGCACTTAAACCCACCATCCTGTCTGGAAAGGTGCGTAGCCACTTTGGGTCAGCAGCAGCATTTTTTTACTTTTCTTTTTCTCTCTAGAAAATGTAAGTCTTTTCCAATTGCTCTCTGGTCTGTATTTTGACGGGAGTTAAGATTTATAATACATTCAGCCTCCAGCATAACTACAGGGAATTGCCCATCGCAAAGCCAAACCTGGAGATTAAGGAATAGAACCCAGGAAACACTAAAGGACAGACAGAGTTTCAGGCTTCAACAACCTGTCACCTGTGGGAGGAATTACAGGTTCCCCTGCTTGTTATCGAACTACTTGTAAAGTCCTTCCTTATACCTCGAACTAAATTTCAGACTTGGAAACAATGCTTCGTTTACCCCTTATTCCTCTTTAAAAGTCTTCCACAAAGAGCATGTGTCCTCTGTGTGGTAGAAGAACGTTATTCATTTCAAAGTTTTGCCAGCATCTCTGTCTTCCCTGGTGTCTACGGTGAAGTTTCTGACAACTCAGTAGTGGCTCTAGAGAGAAGAGATTCCCTGACTTGCTACCTGAAGGGCAGGTACTCAGAAAAGATAAAAGGGGGGACTTTATTATTGGCCTCACTTAGAAGTTGAAATTCTCCAGAGAAGAGGAAGTATTAAGAAATTTAAAAGAGGGGAGGACCAAGATCTTAACAAGTCTAATATGGCCTTAAACTTGTTTCCTGGATTTTAAAAATATATTAATTCCATATGTTATATACAGTTGATGTTGCCTAGTTCAATACCCAAATCCATTTTTGCCCGGAAGGGTTGGTTTTGAGTTCTAATGAGAATCAGGGGCCAGCTTGTTTACATTTAACCTGCCTGCCCATCTTCTCTGGAATGGAGGGAAGCCCTGGAAGCGGCAGCACACACATCTGGATTGTGATTGATTCATTTGACTCAGTAGAGACTGCAGTCTACATGTGTAGTCTGACTAAAGAGTAACCCAGTTGCTTACAACTTTTGTATTTCAAATACCCAGCACGGGCTAATTGTGCTATATAGAAAAAGATGAAAGGAGGCTGTCTTAGCAGGTTAAAAATAAAATAAAATAGAATAGCTTGGGGATCCTGTTTAATGCAAGTAAACTAAAATAGATTTTATACAGGAGTCTGGGTTCCCTGGTATGAGTTGTCATTGCAAACCTGACACCTCTAAGGAATCCGGAGTAACATTACCTCCCCTCCCATACAGGGACTTATAAGAGAAAAGCAGTATCCGGCTATGTTGTTGTTGCTGTTGTTTTTGTTAAAAAATTAGTTAACCTCAAGAGAGGAGGGTTATTTACGTAAAAACTTAGGTTTGGGGCTTTTTTTTTTTTCTTCTTCTTCTTCTTTCTTAACTAGACAAAACCTTCAGGTGCTTGAAATTCACCAAAGCTTGCTTAATGCTTTGTGTTTACTTACAAGTGTTCACTGGGAAAATTGACTTCTGTATGTTTGTTAGCTTAGGAAACTTATAAGATTTGAGTGGAAATAGAAGGGGGAGGGAGAGAGTGGAGAGAAATAAGTCAAAGAAAGAACTGAGTATCACAAAGAGCTCTTCTTCATCCCATCTATTTGTTAAGCAGAAACCGGCTACCAGCTTGTTCTATTTTTCTTTTAGAGATGTTTTCAAGGCCATTGTTTCCCAGTTGGAAAACACACACACACACACACACACACACACACACACACACACACACACACACACACACACACACACACACACTGACACACTCTCATTGCATTGAGCCAGAACTGGATTCCTGTTACTGTCCCCAGCAGCCCGGTCCCTGGTCGCACGCAGGCAGTTGCGCCTGCAGGCAGTGGTTGCGTGAGGCTGTGCAGGACAGAGGGACCCTCCCTCCTGACCCAGCGCACCCCTTCCACCCCCCACGGCGGCGTCAGTCACCTACCCTCCTTGCAGCGTGCTGTGGGACTTGGGGCGACAGCGGTTCCGAAGGAACAGGCTCCCAGAAGAAATGCACCGGGTGGGGTGGGGGGCTGTGGGAGGACTCCTTCACTTCCCACGCCAAGGGGAAGTCTGGAGCCCCATGCACTTGACTGCTCCGCGGAGGTAGTTTCGGAGGAAACTGGGGCCAGCTGCAAGCGCCAGGGCTGCAGTGGAAAGTTGCGGGTGATTCCCCGGGCCACCAGCGCTGGAGCCTCTCCTCGTCCCTCCGCCGCCTTGCCTGCTGCCCTCACCTCCTCTGGATCTCTCCGAGCCCCGCAGGCTTCCACCCTGAGCTGGGCTGAGTTGCCACATGCACTTGAGAAATCCTAGCAGTTGCGCAAAGAGCCCCAGAAGTTAGAAAGAGTGATTGTGTGCGAATGTGCAAATATACAGTACCGGAGGCTGGAACGACGGAGTGGGGCCAGCCCTCAGATGCAGCCTGGGTTTCAGATTTCATTTGGCAACTGTCAGCTTCAGAAGGCTGGAGCCCAGCCGCCCTCCCGGGAGGACCAAGGGTCCTGTGCAGTAGTCTAGTGCCTCACTTCTTGGTCATCTGAGGGCCACCATGGGCGCTGGCCCCCTGACTTTAACTATTAAATGACTCCTGAACGCGGGACACAACGTGCCCTGCCTCTAACCTGTAGCTGACTTGGGTGGGCCTATTATCACAGATCTGGGGATCTAGGGGAGTGGGTGCCAAGGGGCTAAGAAATGCATTTCCTGCCCTGAAGGACCACCACCTGTCAGCTCTTCATACCGCAGCAGTAGTTTCTGTGTTGCTATGATACTGAAAGCTATTACAATGCCAGCAGTGACCTTTGTGGTGGATAGGTTTCAGCGGAGTTCTCAGGCTAAGAGACACTAGGAAGAAAGGCCTGGTGATCTACTTCAGAAAACGAGCAACGGAAAATCTTCTGGATCACAATGGAATAGTGTCTGAGACAGTGCCAGCCCCATGAGCCCCACACTGTAACTCTAGAGCTTCAGCAGTGGATAGACAGGGGTGCCACAAGGCTAGGCCCACCAATAACAACAACCTATCAAGCGGCTCCACATTGTATCGGGACGCTTGCTGTACAAGACAGTTTTATTTGCTTTCCCCAACCACTCTCTGTTTCTGGGAAATCTAGAGTATCCAATCACAATCACCTGAGTCATTAAGCCCCTTTGCCTAGATAGATAGATAGATAGATAGATAGATAGATAGATAGATAGATAGATAGATAGATAGATTGCTGCTGCAATTCTCTCTTCCTCCCTACAACCAGCAAAAAGAAATATATTAGTAACTCTTGAACTGACTATATTATCATATTGGTTATCTGTTTCATAAAGAATTAACGGATGCCAGCCTTTTATAGTAGTCCCTGGTAGTAAGGTAGCCAAATCAAACCCACCAGCCACTTCGCCAGAGAAACACATGATAGTCTGCTTCTGAAAAAATGTATAGCCTTGGAAAACCTAGAGAGCGGTTCTAGCCGACTCTATCCTATAAGATGCCTGTGAGTCAGCATCGACTCTCGGCCCAGCGTTTGCAGTTAGGGTGCTGAAAAGAGGAAGCGCTTGACTTGAAATCCTGCTCTTATGCACATGGGCTCTTCACGATGGGAATGACTCATAGCAACTTTCTCCTTTTCAAGATTAGGTTTTTAGATATCCCCACGGGCTCATTTAAGATCCTAAACAATAGTGTTCTCAGTAGGGATACCTAGTGACTTTGAAAGAGAGGACACATTCAGATCTAGAAACCCAGAAATCAAAGGCTGCAGTGGACACTGGTGTGTCGTTTGGTATGTTTTGTTTTTCTTCTCTTTTTAATCCCTTCTCTGATTTCTTGGAACTCTTGTTCCTGGTGATCCGCCCAATCCTAGGGTGAGGCCCGAGTAGAAAATTGATTTTCTGACTAGAAAATTCTCAGCCCTTCCATGAACCAAATGAAATTCTTTAGGGAAAATCATCTTTTTGGCATTTCCTTTGCAAAATATGTATGGAATTCCTAGCCGGGAGCCTTAGCGCTCATTTTCTAATTGGTGTACATCCTGGGAATAAATGACCCTCACCAACTCATAGGGTTCTCATGTTCTATCTGTACACTGACAGGTGAATACTGATGGACAGTTTCTGCAGGAAGCTGGAAAACAATGGAATTAAACAGAATGAAACTTGCACACGCATGTATTCAAACTTCTTGAAGGTAAATATCAATAGGCATGATTCAATATCCTGACATTTAAAAGACACAAAGAACCTATCATATTGATAAACTATTTCCGGAGAACCTAAAATTCCCACAAGAAATTAAGACAGAAGATGTTGCAAAACTAAACTGGGTATTTCCTCATCCGAAAGATGAAGACACCCCTCTAGGGATGCCCCTGAGCCCAGAGTCTGTTCCCTTTCCACCTCTTACTTCTGTCTCCCTTGTCTCCACTTAAAATCAGATGATGACGTAACAGATTCTTTTAAACTAGAGCTGCAACCAGATCCCTCTTCATACAATCCAGCTCCGCTAATGATTTGCTCAGCATACAGATCGAACACACACTATTTATTCCTGATTTTTTAAAAGAGTGTGGCATCAGGAGTGGAGGAAGGCTTATTAACTACCTGCCCTATGCAGATGACACAACCTTGCTTGCTGCATACTACGAGGACTTGAGGCACTTGCTGATGACGACCAAGGACTGTAGCCTTCAGTGTGGAGCGCAATCATTGTAGAGGATACTAAAAGCTGGACAACTGGAGCAGTAGATAACATCAGGGTGAATGGAGAAAAGGTTGAAGTGGTTAAAAATTTCTGTCTTGCTTGGATGTGCATCAATGCTTATGGAACTAGCAGTCTAGAGACCAAAAGACATGTTGCACTGGGTAAATCTGCTGCACACGCCCTCGTCAGAGTCTTAAAGAGCAAGGAGGTTATTTTGAGCAGCAAGGTGCACCTGCTCCGAGCCACGATAGTCTCCATCGCATCACTGAGGATGTGAAAGTTGGATATTGAATAAGGAAGGCGAGAAGCGTAGATGTATTTGAGTTGTGTTGCTGACAAAGAACACTGAAAGTCCATGAGCTGCTAGCACGACACCTCCATCTGTCTTGGAGGGAGTAAGGCCACAGTGCTCTGTACAGACCAGAATGGCAAGAATTGGTCTGATGTACTTTGAACATATTGTCAGGATGGGCCAGTCCCGTGGCAGGACATTGTGCTTGGTAACGTGGAGGGGCAGTGACAAAGAGGAAGGCCCTCAAAGAGATGGATTGGTACTGTGGCTACAACAATGGGCACAGACATAGGAACAAGTGTAAGGATGGCACCAGGCTGTCTAGTGTTTCACTCTGTGGTGCACAAGGTTGCTCTGGGTCGGAACTCACTCCACAGCACCGAACAGCAACAGAGACACAGCAGTCATAAGAAGGTTGTCAGTTGAGCGGGTCTATAGCTATCCACCCATATAAACTTCTTTCTTTCCGCTTCTCTACAGAAGGAAGAGGGTCACGATTTTCTTCCTGTAAACTTACTGTCATCGAGTCACTGCTGTGACTCGAGAAACCCCTGTGGGTGTCTGAGACTGCAAATGTCTAAGGGAGAACTAGCCCAGCTGCTGGAGGTCTCAAGCTGCCCATCATGCGGATCGCAGCCCCGTGTGGTCCTTAAGGCTTTAGGGAAGAATCTTTGTTACACGGCATCACCTAAACCCGAAATGTATGCTTCTCACTGGACTCAGATTATGTGGATGAATTGGGAACTGAAGACCCCTTTCCTAGAGCCTTTCTTACAGTGACTTTAGAAAAGAGGATAAACTCTTAAACACCAGGTTCAAAGTCCGTTTCTAACCAGAGAAGTCTGCTGATACAGAAGCAGGGGAAGCCGATAGCCGTCATCCAGTTATTTCCCAGGGTCTCTGGCTCAGAACTCATCCAGGGGAATCACTTACAGCTCGACCTCAAATCTGAGCTAAAAGCAAACTTCAGATGCACTCGACAAAGTACAGAAGTAATTCAAGAGCGAAGATTGACTTTCCAGGTTCCTGAGCTCATAGATGCCCGCAGAGGAAGGTTCTATAAGAGACAGTGAAAAGGCAGGCAAGGCTCAAGGGGGTGGGGGTGGGGGGCAATATTTCCAGAAGGAGTGAAGTCAGCAGGGCATGGAGGTGTTCCACCTGCAGGACAGCAGGAGTCCTGAGATCTAGAAATAGGAAGAAGTGGGGGAGGGGAGAGAAGGTAGAGCATAGCTTCACTGCATTTGGGCATAACGTGTTAGTAAGTTTCGCCAGGATCAGGGCCACTGGTGGTTCCGTGATAGAATGTTCACCTTTCATACAGGAAATTCGGGTTGATCTCCAGCCTTGATGAGTTCCCCCCTGTCTGTCAATGGAGGTTTGCGTGTGGCTCCAATATTGAGCAGATTTCAGGGGAGCTTCCATGTGCAGATGGACTAGGAAGAACCAATGAAACCCGCATGTTTCATGGTGGCCCAAACTGTGATGGGTGTGGCGCAACACTGGGCAGGCAGTGTTTGGTTCTAGTGGACGTCCAGGGCAGATAAATAAGAGCACTGTGGTCGATAGAGGAAGTTCATAGACAAAGTCCCCCGACCATTGTGTGTATCATCTGGTCTTTGAAATTTAGTTAAGGAAACTTCAGTAGGAATTTTCATAATTTTGCCTAATATTGAAAGACTCTTGATCAAATGCTATTATCAAATAAGTATAAACTAAAAATGTGTTTTGACGGACTTTACTCATCTAAAAATTACACAGTTTTCCACTAGATTCCTTGCCAGATTCTTTGAAGATTTTCACATAGAGTAACACATTGTCATCTTAACCATTGTTCATTAATATCACATACTAAGGCATTGAATTATGTTTTCTTTTAGGAGAACACAAATTCCTAAGAGGGCAAAAAACACAAAGTAACAAAATAGAATAGTCAAGAAATGCCAAATCCTAACATTTCCTACTGCTCTCGCCAACAATGCAGAATTTGTGTGGGTTCTAGAATATGCCAAGATCGGATTTCAGGGTTAAAGAGAAGGCTGCGCTTGAGAACACTTCAATTTCTCAACGTCTGTTTTTGTTTTCGCTCTTTTACATCTATTTCCTCAGAAAGTTGCCTCTGGAAAGAAAGCTCAGCCTTGTCTTAGCTAAACAAAGTGAGGAGATGTTGAAGGAGTTTTGCACCCCTTTTCTCCCCCATACTCGGAATCACATGATGAGGAAAGGGAGATGCCATGCTCCTGCTGAGATCGGGGATAAGAATCATTCCACTACATTCCTAGGAGAAAGGTAATCAGGTAGGGAAAGAGGAGGAAAAGAGAGAGACAAACTCAGGGCTGTGGGTTCCTTGGTGATTAGACAACACTGACCTGGAAATTGGATATACCTTTAGGTCCTGAGTGAAGCATGATATTAACATACCAAACTGACATGTTGTAGGAGAAAATCCCAAGTCATATGTCATTGTTCCCTTGGGCCTCCAAATGAGATAGTATAAACAACAACAAAAAATAATTATTAAATTTACTTTCAAAACACTGCTGGGTTTTGTCAGTGCTATGTGAAAGCATAGAAGAAGAAATTATTAATTTCCATACTACTGAGCTTCTGTTAAGGGTGATGGGAACATTTGGAGACAGATAATGGTGATGGGTGAACAACATGATAAGAAAAAACCAATAGCACCCAATCCCCACTGTCCAGACTAGGATGCGAACAGTCTGCATATGAGACAATGGTATAGTGGATGGTGACTGTTGTATTTTTACTGAAACATCATGCCTTATCATTAGATCTCATTTACACTTTCTTCTAAAATTCCAATATCCTCTGCTTTTTCTTGGATTGGGGTCTTTCTCTGCTTTATATGATCATTGTTTCTGAATGCTTTCGTTGCTGTTGTTGTTATTTCCTTCCTTATTGTGTGTCTTTTTCTGTAGATGGAAGTCAGGAGGGGTGGATTGATGAACACAGTAACTGGATTAATTATCACCTGGGCATCAACCCCAGTAGGTACTAGAAGGAAGAAAATGTTCCAAAGCCAATTATGGTGATGATTGTACAACCCTTCTTAATATGCTTGAACTTTTGAATTGTGTGATATGTTCATTATGACTCAATCAAAAATTATTATCATCATTTAAGAAATGTTGAAATGGTAAAAGTTTTGTTATATGTGTACTTACTTAGCATACTAACACAGGGTAGAAAATGTCCATATTATTACCATTAACACACAAGCGTTGTGAAAATTTTGTATGTGTCCAATTGCCTTTTTATCTCTGAGTATATGCCAATCTTTTATAATGTTTTGGATCATATTAGCAACCAAAGCATAGTCCTTTTTGCCTGGGCCCAATTTCAAAACCTAGTTTCCAATTAAAATAGTTTTCTTTGTTTAAGGCTACACTCAAGTTTCTCTGGATTCTACTAGAGAACCCACCTCTCCCTAGGGGCACAGATACCCCATCAGCTCTCATAAATAGCTCATTCTTTATCCTTTCAGTGGTCATAGCTAAATCTTTCACTTATTGCTCTAGAGTTTCCTTGTGCCTACTGAGTCACGACTTCTCCAAGACAGCTTACACTTTCTCATTTGATCATATCTCGACTCACAATATCTTCTCTCCTTTCTTTAAGCTATGATTATGTGCCTCATCACATGTATGTGTGTAACCCCTGCCTGGGTCTACACACACACACACACACACATCATACATGACACGTTCTCTAAACACACAACTTCTCACTTTTGGATTCAGCCGTGAGTAGCTATGAGTAGAATTTTCTTATTACGTTTTGTTAAAAGTTAAATGCTGGCAACATTTTGATTCTTAGAACGATGTACATTCTTCTCACATTAAGCACGTGACTTTCAAAGTAATTCCCTAGTGTCTATACTCAAGTAGATAGAATGTAATTTTTAAATAAGTCTTATATTAATTAGTTATGTGTCTATCTGCATTGCTATATATATTCCAAGCATTATCATTTGCCTATGCATCCTTCATTTGATCCTATTTTCATCACATCCCAAAGTATTTAAGTAATAGATGTGTTTATTACATCCATTTTCATTCTCTACCCCTCTGTATTGCTGACTCTATCGCCCACTGCCATTGAGTAGATGCCGACCCGATAGGGCAGAGGGGAGCTGCCCCTGGGGGGTTCCAAGACTGGAAATCTTTACAGGAGTAGAAAGCGCATCACTCTCCTGTGGTGGTCTCAAACTGCCGACCTTGAGATTAGAAACCCAACGCTTAATCCACCACATTACCAGGGCTCCCTCTGCTTTATCTAGTGTCAGATAATTTGGAATGCAAAGAGAAGAAATACTATTTTCATCATTGTGGACCATTATGCCGATGAGAGAAAATACATAATCTAGATACGCATATGAACTGCTCAAACGTGGATCGACCCAGAGTTGAGGCACAAGTGATTCCATTCTGGAGGCTATCGCTTCAACGCATCCCAATCCAGCTAGATTCTCGGGGAAAATAAAATGGTCCATTGCTACAGAGAGCAGACAGAACCATCAATCTAGTAAAGTAGCTTGCAAGTGATCAAATAAAAACTAAGTAAAACAAAGTGTAAAGGCTTCCATTTAAGATGGCTGCCTAGCCGGCTGCCCTTCAGAATTACTCTATAGCAAGTACAGAGAACATCGGCATGAGAGAAAATCCAGATGCCAGGAATCGCAGAAGAAAAAGATAAAGGCTGAGTCAACGGAGCCAAGCAAACAGCAGATTCTCCAAACTGCCGTCGCAGGAGATGGACTGAAGGAGGACTCCAGGGGAAGCCCCACAGGCCCATTTTCACCAGTGGAGCGGGCCCACAGCAGCTGCATGGACATCTTAAGCAGTTATTTTTCCGCACACAACCAGTGACGCAGTTTACCATGATAGGGTTACTCACTCCCTCTTAGCATGAAGGGACTCTTACAAGTGAATGTTCACAAAAGGGAAGCCAGCCACCTGTTTCCTGCTGCTGACCAGGGCTGAGGAAGAAACTGCTCAAATAGCGCTAGAAAGGTGGCAGCCATCTCGATCCCACTGCTTGCTTGCTTTTCTTCGATCATTTTATTGGGGGCCTGTACAACTCTTATCACAATCCATACATTGATCCATTGTGTCAACCACATTTGTGCATTTGTTGCCCTCATCAACATATTTGCTTTCTGCTTGAGCCCTTGGTATCAGCTCCTCATATTTTCCCCTTTCTCCCCACTCCCCCCTCCCTCATGAACCCTCAACAACTTACATATTATTATTATTTTGTCGTATCTTACACTGTCTCAAGTCTCCCTTTACCCACTTTTCCATTGTTCATCCCCCAAGGAGGAGGTCACATGTAGATCTTTGTAATCAGTTCCCCCTTTTTACCCCACCCTCCCTCCACCCTCCCTGTATCGCCACTCTCACCACTGGTCCTGAGAGGTTCATCCTGGATTCCTTGTGGTTCCAGTTCCTATCTGTACCACTGTAGTCTAGCTGGATTTGCAAGGTAGAACTGGGATCATGGTAGTGGGGGATGGTGGGGAGGAAACATTTAGGAACTGGAGGAAAGTTGTATGTTTCATCCTTGCTATACTGCACCCTGACTGGCTCGTCTCCTCCCACTATTTTCCGTGGTGAAGAGGACAGCTTGCCCAAACTGCACGAGCCTGCCATGTAGTCCCTGCTCACTGCTGTCCAAACAGCACTAGAGGGCCACCAACTACCTAGTCCCCACCCTTCACCTGGTCTCAGGGAAGAGCTCAGGCCACAGCCTCGCCGGTGGGCTCAGGGATGGGGTGAATGCTCACAACAGTGCCCGAGGGCTGGTGGGCACAGGCTCCCCTGCTTTCTTGGACTGATGCAAAAGCTGGCTACAGATGGCTGTAAGAGCACTGGCCGCTGTTAGCTTTTGTTTTGTACTTGTGTTATTCATCTCCCACACCTCTGGATGCAATCAACCATCTCCACATGACTCAGTGACCCTCCTACTCTAACAGATGCCTCATGATGTCACGAAGACAGTCCACACCAAGAAACACAAAGATCCTTTAAAAAGGTATGTGCCATATACACAGCCAAAACAGGTGTCGAAAAAATATTGGAATACCAGGAAAAGAATCCTGGTCGGGTACAGAAAGACTTTACCTGATGTTCAGGGCAGAAACCCTTTAAATGAGGAAGATGATGCTGGGAAACTTGGATTTCCATTTGCAGAAGAATGAAGCACCCTATCTACCCTATATACAAAACTAACTGAAGATGAATTAAAGACCCAAATGGAAACGCTAGAACTATAAATAACATCAACCCTAGACATCCAAATATCAACAAAGGAGAGCTAGGGACAAGCTCAAGGGGCCTAATAAAGGGCAGGAACACACTAACAAACATTGAAAAGCATACACACAGCAGAAGACAAAATTAAGAACTAAGACATGTGTGTGAATCAAAAAAAGGTTTCATCAAAATAGTAAAGAGAGAATCCACAGACAGGGGAAATATTTTGGGTAATGACACATCAGATAATGGGCTATCTTTAAAATCTGCAGAAACCTGAAACATTATAACAAGCGAAAAGGATGAACACTCCAATTGAAAAACGGGCATAGAACAGAAATAAGTAGTTCACTGAAGTAGACTTACAGGCAGCTAACAAACATCTAAAGCTCACGATCAGGAGCTATCTGGAGACGCACACCATCACAATAATGAGATGCGACTTTACACTTGCATTGACTGAAAAGTTCAAATTCTTAGAAGACAAGTCCTGGAGGGCAGCTGTGGAGAATTTGGAACCTTTGTGTACCGCTGATGGGACTCTAACTATAAGCCGCTGTGGAAAGTCGGCTGGTACTCCCCAAACTGAGCCTGGAAATATCCTATGACCCAGCAAAGGAACCAACACTGGCTTAGTATATATAGTAAAGAAGTAAGAGGCATAGCAGGAACGGATATATGCACAACAAAGTTCATCACAGCATTGTTCACAATAGCAAGGAGACGGCAGCACCATAAATGCCCACCAATTGGATAATGGATAAAGCAAATTTGAACCATACACACAGCGGAGTCCTGTAGAGGCTAGAATTTGTGTAAACTTGAACCTCTGTGAAAGCGTAATTGTGAAGTCCAACCTATCAGTCACGTCACAGCCTGATGATGCCTCCCTGGAAGTATGGCCCTTTCTATCCAAGAGACGTTGGAAGCTTCTCTCCCGCTGGCCCTTTGCCTTCCTCCTCACTGGGACTCTGTGCTTGCCTCCAGGGGCAGCCCTAGGTGGGCCCCGACCTGGGGAGGTGCCGCTGCCCCATCATGTATCTCTGTACCCACTGGCCTGGATAGCCCTGCTTCCCGAGGACACATCACCGCTCTTTGTCAGGACCTTGCAGCTCTTGTGCATCAGGAGAGGGCTCTGGCGAGCATCTGACCCATGAACTTGAATTGATATACTGCTTCTGCTAGATCGAGCACTCTTGTTGTACATCTCGGAGTGTCATTGCTTTTGTTTCTCCAGCAGCCCAGGCGAGCGAGCACAAATGCTATGCATCATTAAAGAAAAATAATGTAACTCTGAAGAACTTCATGACTGGGAGAAAATTTCACAGAGTGAAATTAGTCAGTCACAAAAGGATATCTTTTTATGGGACCACTGCTAAACAGGGAAAAAATCAAGCTAAAGATTTTCAGACCAAAAGACACCGACTTTGCTCGTTACCATGGGTGGAAGCCATCACTTGCATGTCAGTTTGTCATACTAAGATGGCTATCATTCTCACCATCAGATGGGTCTTGGTGGAAAGCTGAGAATACCAGAGAGATGCTTGCTTGTGTTTCATTGACTATGCAAAGGCCCCGACTACGTAGATCACTCCAAAACATGGATAACCTTGGGAAGAATGGGAATGCCAGAACACTTCCTGGTGTTCAGAGAGGACCTGGACATGGCTTGCGAGGCAGTTGCAGAAACAGAACAAAGGAATACTCTATGATTTCAACTCAGGAAAGTGTGAGTCAGGGTTGTATGCTGTCATCGTCTTTACTCCATTGGAATGCTGAGCACAATATCAGTGAACCTGGACTATATGAAAAACTTGATATCGGAATTGGAGGATGGCTTATTACTCACCTCTGAGGACCTGTTGATGAAGATCAAGAGCAACAACCTTCAATATGAATTACAATTCAATATAAAGAAACAAAGATCCTCACAACTTGGCCAATCAAGAAGAACATCATGATACATGGAGAAAAGACTTAAACTGTCAAGAATGTCTTCTTACTTCTATCCACCATGCTCCTAGAAGCAGTAGACAAGATATCTAACTACATAGATTGAAAAACAAGGGTGTCACTTTGAGGACTAGGGTGCCCCTGATCCAGCCGTGGCAGTTTCAATCACCTCCTATGCATGTGAAAGTAGGTAATTGGGTTTAAAAGGCTTAAAGAAGAATTCATGTCTCTGAATTATAGTGCTGGCAAGAAATATCGACAGCACCATGGAATGCCAAAAGAACAAACAATTCGGTCTGGAAAAAGTACAGTTAGAGTGGTCCTTAGAAAGGAAGATGGCAAAACTTTATCTCATGTACTTTGGACATGTTATCAGGAGGGACCAGTGTTAAGAAAAGGGCATCATGAGAGCTCTTTAAAAGGATGTAATGCTTGTAAAGTAGAGAGGCAGTGAGAAAGAGGAAGACTTGGACCAGACGGATGGACACAGTGGATGCAACAACCGGCCCAACCATAAGAACAATTGTGGGGAGGAAGCAGGACCTGAAAGTGTGTCATTTTGTTGTATGTGGGGTCACTAGGAATCAGAACAGGTTTGATGACACCTAACAACAAATTAGCTCGTCTGGCACGTTACTAGTGACCAGTAACGTGCTTTCAAGTTCAATTTCTGTTCACTGAACCCAGAAGTCTTCTGTATGTATAGATGAAGTAAATATTTAGTAGGCTTCCCAACTAGTCCACACCAAGGGACACTGTGCCTAACTAGCTAACAGCATAATGTAACAACTCAGTACTTTGCCTTTTCTGTACATTATAGCAACAGCATCACCTTTGTTTTATAAAGAAATTTTTATTGTGAACTTAAAAAAAAGAAAGAAAAGAAAAGGGCATCATGCTTGGCAAAGAGGAAGGGAAGCCAAAAAGGATGTCTCTGGACCAGATGTATTTACATAACGGCTACAATAGACTCAAACGTAACCGTGTAAGAAGGCTCAGGACCAGGCAGTGTTGCCTTCTACTGTCCATAGGGGAGCTGTGAGTCTGAATCGGCTCAGTGGAACCTAACCACAACAACAGCACAACAACAAAAGGGAGGGAAGTGGAGGGAAGGTAAAACAATAGGGCAGAGGGTAGCTAGGTGTTAACTTGGGTAAAGAGGAACATTGTTTTCTGCAAGAGAGAGAAGGGAAAACAAATGCTATTAGGAGGTTTGATGAGTAGTGTAAGTTGTTGAATACAAAATTGCTTATCCGAATTGTAAACCTCCATCTAGTCACAATAAAAATGTTGTTTTGTTTCATATTTTAAATGTAAGTGAGCCAATATAATCCATTCAAATGCATCAATCATGGTACCAATAATGAAAAGGTCCTTTTCGGTTTTTCTCTTTGGGAAAATGCACACAACAGAATGTATACCATCCAGAGCCTTTGCCCCGGTCAATGACATTAATCACATTCTTCAGAGATGAAACATTTGAGGGTTAGGAACCCAACTCCTACCACTTGTGTGTGAGTTTATTGTACTGCGGTGTCTTGTGTGCTGTTGTGTTGTGTTATATCACCAATAGCTCTACTTCTACCCATAGTGTTTCCCTACCACTGACTTAGATTTCGTGTTAGATGATACTGAGTGTACAACAGCACAAACATGGCCAGTCCTGGACCATCCTAGTCACGGTGATGTTTGAGCCCATTGTTGCAGCCACCGTCTCAACCCATCTCCTTGAGGGGCTTCACCATTTTTTCCGATCCTTTACCAAACAGGATTTTCTTTTCCAAGAACTTATCTTTCCTGCTAACACGCCCAATGTACATGAGACAAGGTATCGCCCCACTTTAAGTTAGACTTCCAACTGTTCTTCTTCCCAGACAGATGTGCTTGTTCTTCTGGCATCGGATGGTAGTTGCAATAGTCTTTGTCAGAAACCTACATGCTTTAAATGCACCCTTCAAGTGCATTCACTCTTCTGTCGATTTCCTCATTCATTTCATGTGCATATGAGATGATTGAAAACCAGTGACTTGGGTGAGGCACAGCTAACTCCTCAACATGACCTCCTTTTCTTCGGCACTCATGTCGTCAGGAGAGACCAGCCCCTGGAGAAGAGTGTCATGCTTGGTAAAGTAGAAGAGCGAAAAAGAGGAAGGCCCTTGACAAGATGGATCGACGCAATGTCTGCAACAACGGGCTCAAACATAAGAACAGCTGTTGGGCTAGCGTCAACATGGGCCATGTTCTGTTTGCTTGCACATCGGGTCATTATGAGTACGAGCTGATTTAACAGCACCTAACAGCAACATGCATCATATTTGACTAATGCAATCATGTACTGTTATTTCTTGACCATTGCTTCCAAGCGTATGGACCATGAACCCATAGAAAATGAGAATCTTGGCACCATCGATCTTTTCTCATTTGATTACCATGTTATTTGTTCTTCCAATTGTAAGAATTTTTGTTTCCTTTGCCTTGAAGCTTGGACCTTCTTTAATAAATGTTTCAATTCCTTTTTGCGTCAAATAAGTAGGATTGTGTCATCTGCATATTGCATGCTATTAGGTACTCCAGTTATGGATGAGATTTTCTTATTTATATATTCCAGTTTCTTGGATTATTTGCTCAGCATAAATATTTCATTGATGTTTGCAGCTGTTTCTTCTTATTTTGACTCATACCCCATCAGCATACAAAGGTCCAGAAAGCTTTGCTCCACCCACTCTACTTTGAAAAGGAAGTTCCTTCCTAGTACTATGCTCGATGCTTTCCAACCTCAAGGGCAAATGTTCCAGGCACTATATCAGATCATATTCCACTGTTAGACATAAGGTGTCCAGTGGTTAATGTCTCAGAACTGGACAGACAATTTCTTCTCCATGATCTGTCTTCATTCTGGGAGCTCTGTTGAATCCCACCCACCGAGGCTGATCCTACTGGTCCATGAAATGCCTGTGACATCATCACAGTAACATACATGCCACCACATAACAGCCAATTGTGGTGGAAGTGAAATAAGTGAAATTAAATGTTTAACGCTCTCCTATCCATTTCTCTGTACCTCCCACAAAATGATTGAGTGGGACCAGGCAAATAAGGGGTAGAGGACTCTAGCTCTTGGATTGGTCAAGTTTCCATTCCCTTGTATATAAGAAAGCCATGACATGAAAAGGGAATTCAAAGACATCAAGAAAGAAGATCCTCCGACAGAAATCTCAGCCGAAGGGAAGACAGGAGAGAGTGCAGTACGGCGGCCTTAGACAAGACACAGAGCCACTGCCAGACCAGGAGACTGTGAGACAGAGAGTAGACAGGCTTCCGAACCCACAGAGGGAATGGCCAAGGGGACAAGTTACTGAGGCCCAGAGGGACAGACACACAGCTGCTAGCTGAGAAGAGGCAGTGCTCTGGACAAAAGACTATATTCTTAATGTCTTCTGCTCCTGGCTTATGCCAACTTACTAATTGTGCCCGTGAACCTCCATAAGTGTGAGCATTGTCTGCGAGATCTGCGGGGCCACTGTAAGGAGTCAGGGAGCCCATCAGAGAAGCGGAATGCCATGGGAGGCACAGTGCAGGAAGAAGGTGCGAGAAGGACGTGGACTGCAGGTTTTTGCGGCAGTCAGCCTTGGGCTGAGGTGGAGTGGGGTTCCCCTCCTTTGGATGTCCAAGTGCATCTGATGTGGGCTACATGCTTCTTCGTCACAAACTGATAGATAAGAGGTGGGACTCGGACTTACTGCCCTTTCCCTTCTCCTCTCTGGTTCTTCAGTCAGGTGAATGGTGCAAGATCAGTCACTTGTGGTTCAAACCTACCAACTCTCTGTGAGAGAAAGTCAGGCTTTCCTGCTCTTGCTAAGGTGCCCAGCTGCGGACTGCTTACGCAGGCTCTTTTTACGTCAGAATCGACGTGATGGCCACAGGCTTGGTATACTTCTCATCTTTGTATTAGAGACAGCGTTCTGAATTTGATCTCACATAGATCACTACTTAATACAGTCCAGTGCTCAAGGTGAACATTGATTAATAATTTTGCTAGACTGTTGTCTCCTTCATGAGAGCCCTAGTGGCATAATGGGTAGGTGTTGGACTACTTACCACAAGGTCAATAGTTCAAAACCACTAGCTGCTCTTCAGGAGCAACATAAGGCTTTCTACTTCCATAAAGAGTTACGGTTTGGGAAACCCACAGGGGCCATTTTACTTTGTCCTAGAGGACCACTGAGTCCGAATGAATTCAGTGGTAGGGGTTTTACTGCTTCATTTAGGGATGACTTCAGAGGATAGTTTCTATTTAAAATCTGAGGAGTTCTCAGGCTAACCTATCTGGTGGCTCCCCCAGTCTCAGTAGGCCCAATAAGTCTGAACGATACTCATCGGAAATTCTGTTTCTCATTTTCTCCACTTTTGATCAGGATTCATTTTTGGAGTCCTTGATCAACACATTCGATAATGGTAGCAGGGGACCATGTTCTATGCCAGTCTCCTCGCAAATGAGGTGATTCATTCAGGGAGGAAGCTAAATCTGCGTTCTAATCCTTTTTCGGTACTTGGCCTCTTCGCCCACTGATCCAGGAAAAACCGACACCAATTATATTTTTAAAGGGTCGCACGCCACCTTGTAAAATGCAGATTATAAAAGAGAACCATCAAAACTATCAACTTCTTTAGTTACACTGTCCCACAAAGCCATTGCCCTAAGCTTTGTTCCATGGGAGACAATTCCATGAAGTGCTTGATGGGACCAAACCAGTATCAACCCCGGTGGCATAGTGGGATGCAATGGGATGCAATCCACAAAGTGAACAGTTCAAAACTACCAGCCTCTTAGAGGAGAAAGACAGAGCTTTCTATTCTTGTAAGCAGATGCAGTCTCAGACACTCATGGGGCAGTCTTCTCTGTCCTGTAGGGCCGCTACGAGTCGCCACCAGCTCAGTGCCAGTGAGTGTATTTCTGTTTTATTTTTGGAAGCAATATCAGCAACTGCAGCCTCTTTTTTGTTTTGTTGCTATTGTTGTAAAATGAAATATAACAAACATTGGACATTTCACAATTTTTTGGTGGACCACTTAATGATATCAGTTACATCAGTCAAGTTACATTTCCACAGTAATTATTGCCAGTTTCCATCACCACAGACATATAGCCCTTCCCATGGTAGGGAACACTAATAATCACTGGTCTCTATATTTTTCCCTATTTGTTTTAGTTCAGATAAATGAGGCTCCTTGTAGTTTTCAAACTGCCTTCTCATTTCATTGACATGCCAAGTGGGGAAAAAAATCTATTCTTGCTTATATGTTACAGAATAGAGAAGAATGAGAGACCTTGGATGCTGTGTTCACAATCACCTACGACAATAATGGTGGGAGATAAGATTTTAACACAGGCTATTTGACTCCAAACTTCAGATTCTTTTCACTAAGGCGCCACCCATCAGCAGCAGCTCCCTGTGCAAACAACGGCATCATGTCCTTTTCCTGGGTCATCAGATTGGTCAAGGGTCTGACGATGATTATGATCACTACATTCGAACACCAGCCTCCTACAGGCCAATCTGAGGCCCCATTTGGGGTAGGAGGTATATAGGCCTATTCTCCCCATCCTCTTTTTCCAAATTTCCAGCAAACAGCAGAATTAACTGTTCTCCTCTCTGTCTGGGCTCACCATCTGCTGGAGGTGCTAATGAGAAGTGGATTGGCAAAAAAAGCAGGCAGAAGTACCAGCAAATGGTTTAGGAAATTCAAACACTTGAAATTTATTAGTCCCTACCAAAAATGAGAACCGGTTTTATGATCTTAAAGTGAAACTGCAGCAACATTACCTTGTGATCTTGTTTGTAAGGAAAAGAGGGAGAGGCTCATTAGGAGAGAAATAAATTTGTGGATAATATTTACCTCAATATTTTAAAATGTTTCCAAAATAAATGCCTTAGAAGATAAGCACAAATATTCTGAATGGTAAAGATTTAGAAAATTAATTAAGGAGATTCCCCATCATCAAGAAGATTCCCAAGGGCTTGTTAAGAAGTGGGCTGCCCTGCAGATCGGGAAGGAGACAAGGATTTACACTACCTTCCTTCTATCCCCTTCATATTCATGTTCAAAGTGTGGAACGGTAGCACGCGCAAGATTTAGGAATATTTAATGTATAAGTGGGTCTAGGTTAGGGTGGAAATACAAGGAAACTAAACTGGAGTGGAGTCTCATAGGAGAGATACACAGTAGGCTTCTTAATACTGGGGAGATACATAGTAGGCTTCTTAAATGCCGAATTATCTGTTCTAGATTTTCTACCATGTGTGGTTTTTCACGAATGGAGAGATAGCAAAAAGACATCTCAGACTCACGGCATGACTCAGACTCACATTGGTGGCTTTGTGGATTCAGCCAGAAGCATCTTAGAAGAAAGGCCAGTGATCTACTTCTGAAAAGTCCATCACTCACTTGCTAACTCACTGACATCAAGTCAATGCTGGCTCAGAGTGCCTGCAGAACAGCACCGAGCAGCCACTGTGAGCTGCCGGAGCCTGTATCTCTTTACTGGACTAGAAAGTCTCACCTTTGTCCCAAGTAGCTAGTGGCTTTAAACTACTAACCTTGAGCATCATGGCCCAACACATGACCACTATGCCACCAGAGCTCCTGCCTGCAAGAAGCTAGATGGCAAAAACCAAACAAGAACAAAT
The DNA here is from genome assembly GCF_050624435.1 of Tenrec ecaudatus. Lineage (NCBI taxonomy): Eukaryota > Metazoa > Chordata > Mammalia > Afrosoricida > Tenrecidae > Tenrec > Tenrec ecaudatus. The sequence goes on from NC_134532.1 coordinate 137,652,338, forward strand.
CAAAACAGAGAAGGAAGACATGCTTTGTGGAATCCAATCAACGGATCTGAAGACTAGTGGGGAGACAGCCTTTCTCACCTCATGGGAGTAGCTTCACAACAGGAATGGGAGCAAACTGTGCTGGCTTCTCCAGGTTTAATCCTGAGGCAGACTACGGTCTCCAGGTAAGAAGGTGGGCAGTGGCATTGAGATCTGTGCCAGGATGAAATGAAAGATTCTCAAGTAAAGCACAAAATCACTCAGTGCCCTGCGCAAAGTGGTGGGAGGCCCAATGGAATTGGGAGTTGGAAGAAACCATTAACTTTAGTAGTTAGTTCTACTAAATTGATGGCCTACGGAAGAACAAGAATGCTGGTCGAAATGAACAAGCTGGAACTGGTTGCATAGGTAATTCATTTAGACAGACACGAAGTGTTTCATACCCTCTAAATCAGTGGTTCTCAACCTTCTGATGCCACAAGCTCTTACTGCAGTTCCTCATGATGTGGTGACACCCAACCATAACATTATTTTTGTTGCTACTTCATAATAATTTTGCTACTGTTCTGAGTCAGGCGACCCCACAGGTTGAGAACTGCTCTAAAGGCAAGGCCCTACGCAGAGCACAAAGTCAGTCCAGCCTTTGTGCCTTTAGGAGATTCTCATTTAATCACTGACAAGGCTTGAAGTAAATTTATCCATTTTCCTCTAAGGTAATACAGAAATAATACTACAGCGCAGGCATTTCTATTGGCTCATATCTATTCTCTGAACGTTTCTGACATTACCTCCACAGACAGACAAAGACTTACTTTTTTGTGTGTTAATGTATCATTATTTGAAATGATAGCTTAGACGTTAGCCAGTAAGTAAAGATATTTTTCACAGATTTTACATGTTTGCTCATTTGTTCTTTAAATTCTCAAATGCTCTGCAGATCAGAAGAAAATGGGCATAACTAATGTGAAACTGTCCACGCCCTTACCCAGTGGGATGCTCACAGCACTCAGTGCACCGCATCGTTGGTTTCAAAACGTGCAATGCTATCAAAACCACTCGTGCTTTACAAATAATGACAGATAGTTATTGCTAGAACCCAAATCTTTTCGCAGTTTTCAACCATCAAGATAGTTCCTGGATTAAACATTACACTAGGAAAGCTTAAGACGTTATGTTGGTAGGTTCATTCCGTTCATTGACCCATAGCAACCTTATGCACAACAGAACAAAACACTGCCCAGTCCTCACCACCCGCTCCATTGCTCCTACGCTTGAGCCCATGGTTGCAGCCACTATGTGAATCCATCTCCTAAAGGGTCTTCCTCTCCACTTTACCAAAGACAATGTCCGTCGCCAGGGACTGGTCTCTCCTGACAACATGCCCAAAGAAGGTAAGATGAAGTCTTGCCAGCCTTGCCTCTAAGGAGCACTCTGACACTTCTTCCAAGACAGATCGGTTAGTCTTTGTAATAGTCCATGGTACTTTTAAAATTCTTACCCAGCACCACAGTTCAAACGCACTGATTCTTCTTCGGTCTTCTTTATTCCATGTCCAAATTTGACATGAATATAAGGCTATTGAAAATATCATAGCTTTGGTCAGGCACACTTTCATCCTTAAAGTAACATCCTTGCTCTTCAGTACTCTAAGGAAGTTTTGTGCAGCAGATTTATCTAAGCAACTCATCTTTTGATCTCTGGACCGCTGCTCCTATGAGCCTTGACTGTGGATCCAAGTAAGACGAAACTCGACAACTTCAACCTTTTCTCCATGGTCATGATGTTGCCTATTGGTCCAGTTGTGAGAATTTTGGTCTTTATTACATTAAGTTGTAATCCACACTGAAGGCTGCAACCTTTAAACTTTATCAGCAAGTGCTTCGAGCCCTCCATGTTTTCAGTAAACAAGGTTATCCTCTGGATATTGTGGGTTGTTACTAAGTCTTCCTCCACTCCTGGCCCACGGTTTCCTTTTTATAAGGCGGCTTCTCTGAATAGCTGCTCAACAAGCAGTGGGAATAAGTGTGGTGAGAGCCTCCAACCCTGTGCCACAACTTTCCTGATTTTAAACAGTAAAATTGATAGGACAGTAGCATCGACCAAAATATTTCAGTTTAGTCGCTAGCTTTAATATCGTATAAAATTATGAAGCTGTGTAAATTTAGTGAAAGTTTTCCAAACTCATTTAAGTCAAATGTGACAAAATATAGAGAAATTTTTAGGTTTAAAAGTGGCTCCTTCCTTACTTCTCCTCTGGGGAGGAATTTTAATTTCAATAGACCATTTATAAAATTAATTGTGTAAAATCAATATTAAAGAGTAAGCTCCTTGCCATCCATAAAAATATACTAACTTCTTATAATTTACCTATTAGATGTAAAAATACATTTAAAATTGAATTATTGCTTAAATAATTACCAAATTTTGCCCCCAAAAACCATATTAATTTATACCTTTGAGGCTAAGGATTTGTGTTAATATTTAAATGCTAAGAAAAGAAGATTACAGCAAAATTCTTCTTCAATTTCACTAATGAAAAATAGTCATTTTAAAACTAAATGCATGCCTAAATTTAGCTCATATCTGCACATAGCTCCCTGTTCATAGATTTTTATTTTCAGAAGTTATTCTATAAACAAAATAACTTCTAAGCATAAATCTCATAAGCTAAAAATTCCAGACACTAAAAATGATTATGCTGTTAACTGACCCATGCTATATCCATTTTCATTGGGAATTACTGGTTATATTTTTAACATGTATAATTCTGTACACTCTATATGGAGAAACCCATTAATAAAATAATTTGTATTTTACCGAGCTAAGATTAGTGGCTTAGAGATGGCTTTTTTTATGTCCCCCGCCGAAAATAGCCATTTCCATACTGATGCACACTGAGCTTAAATGCAAGCTAATAGCCCAGGAACACCGGCTTAGTGGCTGCCCATGACACCATGACAAATGTACGTAAAAACTGCTTATTAGGCAGCTAATGCGCTTTCCTATGTCAACCTAGAGATACGCGTCAGATCTCTGTGTGAATTTTGAGCAGTCAAGAAGCTAGAGATAAAAAAAGTGGAATTCTTATTCAAAAGACTACAGAAAAATGTCTAAAACTTCCCACATGTTGTTGTGAGGTGCCATTGAGTCAGTCACCACCCACGGTGACCCGGTACACAACAGAATGAAACACTGTGTGGGCCTGCACCAACCTTCCCATTGGTCCCATGCGTGAGCCCACCGCTTCAGTCTCAGTGTCCATCATCTCCTGGGGGGCCTTTCTCTTTGGGCTGTCCTTCCACTTTACCGAGCAGTCTGTCCTTCTCCAGGGACTGGTCTCTCCTGACAACATGTGCAAAGTATGTAAGTTGAAATCTTGACATCCTTGTCTCTGACGAGCCCTCTGACCCTACTCTTCCAAGACAGATTGGTCCATCCTTTTAGCAGTCCATGGTATTTTCAGTATTCTTCTCCAGCCCCCCAATTCAGATGCATCAATTCTTCTTTGCTCTTCCTTATTCCATGTCAAACTTGCATATACATAGGAGGCAATGAACAATACCATGGCTTTGGTCAGAGGCACCTTAATCCTCAAAGTAACATCCTTGATGTTCAGCACTCTGAGGAGGTCTTGTGCAGCATTTTTACCTGTGTAATATCCTCCTTACTGAAACCCTGTCATTTATATGGCCGATAAAGTCACAACTTAATTGCAGTATGCTAAGCTTTTAGATAGCCCATTATATAGAGTTTTAATATTCAAAACTTGAGACAAAGGCCTAAGTGCTTTGTCTTTATTCTTTTTAAATTAATTCTGTTCCCATTATAAATCTTAAAAGCTGAATCAGTCAGGTCTGACTCAGGGCAACCCCAACGTGTCAGGCAGTCCTGTGGTTCACAGGCTGTTTACAGTCTGTGACCTATTGAAAGAACATCTACATCACCAGGCCTTCCTTTCAAGATGCCTCTAGGTGGATTCGTACCTCTGACCTTTGGGTTAGTAGCCAAAGATTTAACTGTTTGTGCCACTGGAGGTTCCCCAATTGCAAATATGGCTCTATAAAGCAGATGTTAGTGATAACTTATAGGAAAAAATATTTCATGGTCATAACAAATAGATGCCTCATGGGTTGAGATCTACAATACTGTAACTCACTTTCCTGCCTCAGTAGATATCCCGCGGAGAAGGTATAGACATTCTGAGATGTGTTTTCTTTTTCAAGTTTCTGATTCTAATCGTCCCAATCTTTGGATCTATAGAATTACTTCATGAAGAGAAAGGGATCATCTTCGTCTAAAGATTGAAATCTCATTGACTTGAAGAAAAAGACACAATTCCCTATTATAATCCCTACATCTCTCTGTAGAAGTTGTATGCATGTATTTTCTGTACATGCACAGTTTTGTGAGTGCCTTTTATCAAAAATATGAAAATATTCATAGGTCCAGGGATTTCTAAATATTTTAATAGCTTTTCATTATTTGAGAAAGACTGTCATTTCCCTCTTAAGCCTACCCATCTCCTTTAGTTTTGAAAATGGGAGAGTTGGTTGGCTGGGATAGCACACGTTGATTGCAACGGTTGTCGTTGTTAGGTGCCGTTGGGTCACTTTGGGTCCACAATCCTGATGTGCTGCAGAATAAAAGACTGCCTGGTCCCGGGCCATCCTCATAAGGCTTCCTATGTTTGCGCTGACTGTGGCCACCACTGGTTGAGGGCCTTCTTCATTTCCATGGCCCATCAACCTTACCAAGCGTGATGTCCTTCGCCAGAGTGTCTGGTCTCCACTGACAGACAGCATGTACGACGTATGAAAGATGAGGTTTTCCCATTCTTGCCTCTAAGAAGCACTCTGGCTGCATTTCTTCCAAGACAGATTTGTTTGTCCTTTGGGCACTTCATAACACTTTCAGTGGCAACACTGTTCCCTAATCGGAAACACACTGTGAATTCATTGCAGAGCAGTGAGGGAGGCAGCAGTCTCCAGAGTCCACCATCGAAAGAGCTGACTACTACCATTTTACCAGGAGGACATTTTTAAACTATGCACAATAGAGTCCTTCTAAAAATGACTGAGCTTATTTTAAAATAGTTTAATCATTGTGGCTACGATGAATGGAGCTCATTAAAATGGACGTCATGAGTCTACCTAGATGGTTCCACTATCATTCAATTTTAATTAACTTGATCATTATTTTTAACAAGGCTAATAAACAAGCTATGCTGCAACCTTAGCTTAACCTTGACTTATTTGGCAGCAAATTTAATATTTTAAACCTTTTCTCCCCCTCTTTCTTTTTCCAATTGCTGATGTGATACCAAACACATTATATTATTAAAACCAACCAGTTCCTTTTATCACCAATTAAGTTTTGTTAGCATCTTTCCATATACATTAAGAGGATGTCAGCATCCCTCCTATTGGACTACGAAGTTCGTATCACCACACACAAGGGAATTGGCATGAGCAATGCATACATGAATGCTTGCTTGTGTGAATCCTGAAGTGTAAACATTTCACAGATCTGTCCTATACTTGAGACCCATTGGAGATAATGAATGTGATCTCAAAATGAACGTGCTCCTATTTTATAGTGCAATGTATGATATCATGGATTCACATTATTATTGTTTTATAAGACAACTAGAAAGCCATCCATACCAGAATCTGCTTCATTGCTTCTACCAGCGAAGTTGTAACTGCTGAAATAAAAACTGCAATACTAATATCAATTAAGTGACCTCTTAGAAACATCTCACTGGAAGCCAACACACTTCTATACAATTTCCATTGATTTTCCCAGGAGATCAGTATTGTTTTCTCTGTCCTTTCCAATGATTTCTTTAATGATCGCCTCACTTGCTGGCTAAACTTATGTGTGTGGATGTATACATATATATAGTGTTTTTCCCCCACTGACACTGAGTTCATGGTGGCTCATACCGACCCCCTGTGGGTTTCCAAGACTGTGAAGCCCTGTCTTTCTCTTGGAACTGCGGGTAGTTTATAACTGCTGACCAACACCTAACCATTACACTGCCAGGGCTCCTAAACACATTCACACTCAGACACATGATTTTATATGAACTAATCATAGATATGATTATCTATGAACTGAAAATAGCAGTGCCTGGCAAATGGTATACACTAGGGAGAATTATTGTTCCTCTGCTTCATCCCCCCAGGACACTTCTTTCAAGGTTCTGCTACTTTCACATGGTTACCATCTGCATTACTCTGGGTACTTTAGAGAAACAAATACATAGTAGCACATGTATAAGAGAGAGTTTTATATAAAGGTTAAGTGTGCATCAAGAAAGCATCCCAACCCAGTGCTGCCCAAGCCCACAAGTCCAACATTAACCCATTAACCCATATGCCCACACCAATCCCCAAAGTCCTCCTCCATCTCACGAAATACATGTAACGATGCAGACTGCAGGAGGAAAGCCGAGTTAGTGGATGTGTAAGCACCTCAGCGCTGGCAGGGGTCTCCACACAGCTGCTCCAGCACCCAGGGCTGCATCGGGTAGGTCCATGTGGCTTCTCCTTGGGGATGTCTTGCAGGAAGTCAGCCTTGCAAGATGAAGCAGGGAACTGCTAAGACAGCTCCACCCTGGTCTGACCATCACAAAGCAAGAGACCCGAGAGCTGGATAGGCAAGGCTCACTGAGCCATTTATCCTTCTGCCCTTCAATTAATCCCACATGTGTTTATCAGCCAGATTGGCACAATAAACTAACTCCTTCACTATCCATTCTTTATAAGGAGTCTCAGTGGGATACATGTTGGGTTGCCAACCACAAGGTCAACAGTTTAAATTCACCAACTGCTCCAAGGGAAAAAAAAGATGGGGCCTTTTGCTTTTTGTAAATATTTATAGGCTTAGAAGCACTACAAATGGTCTCCATGAGTCAGAGTCGACTCATTATCAGTGGGTTTTATTCCCTCAATGGAGTCTGATACCTGGCCCTTCAGGAGTCTCAAAAATATGATGTTACACAAATAAAATGTCAGTTATTATATAAAGATTATGTATTCAATACACCCCATATGAATAAGTATACAAATACTAAAACATACAAAGGGTAAAAGAAGAATAATTAAGAAAATTGTCTTAGGAAGTTGACAAATTGAGATAATCCCAGTTATTCTCATTGGTCTATGAAATATGATGGTGCCCAAAATCCTTAGCAAATTCCTGCTAGCGATCCCATTGACTGCAGAACAACTTTTTAACATAAATGATTGCTTAGCCAAGAATTGAGCTCCCTATCTGAAACTCACCATATTCTCTTTTCACATGTTGTGTATTTCTCATCCCTCCTTTACATACCAGTCTAATAATAATCACGGTTAGGTTTTACAGAGGGGGGAGGCTTGCTGGAGTAAGCAAAAGGGAAAATATGAAGGTAAATCCCCTCACAGTCTGTGTCCCATGGACCCGAGGCTCACTCCCCCTCTCCTTTGCCTCTATCAGAACTTCCTGTCCTTGGTGTTGGTGGCAGAATGGGAGAAGTGACTTTTTCATAAAAAATGGAATCAATGTTTACTCTTAAATGGAGGTGAGTCTTAATTCAGGATGTTAAGTGCCTAAATCCTGGGATGAATAATGAAAGAGAACACCATTATCAACCTACTTAATTTCAGATCTCGGTCTCAATTTAGAAGTAGGCTGGAGATTCCTGGGGACCAAAATGTTTCAAGACTACAATTAAACCTGAAAGATGGAACAGTGAGACAGATCGACTCTGGAAGCACCATGGAACCAGAGCACCTGCAGAAATCTTGGCGGCGCAAACGGACGGTGTTCACCTTGGTGCAGCTGCAGGCGTTGCTGTCGGTCACGGAGCAGAAGCAGCACGTGGATGCCAGCGATAAGTTGCACTTGGCTCACAAGCCGGGTCTGGAGGAGGCGCAAGTGCAGGTGTGGTTCAAGAACCCAGGGGCCAGACTGGCTAGAGAATGTCGCTGGAGCCCAGCAGAGCATGCACAACACCAAGGGCCCTCGACACCTGCCCAGCAGCCCCCTTGCCCGGAGACTTGGTTTCCCACCGACTGCCTCCAAAGGGATCCTTCACATCTCACCGATAGCATGGAGGAGCTTCAGCCCTGGCCAAGTCCAGTAGTCCCCTGGACAGAACTCTCTGACTACTCCCCAGCTGGATGCTGACACCCAGGAGATCCACCAGAACCATCTGACCCCCATGGAGATCAAGTTTTTCACACAGCACATTGATTTTTACGCCCTTGAGCTCAACTTTCAACCCATCACATCCATCGGTGTACCCACCAGCTGAATCTCTGCACCTAATTCCCCCATCTTTCGGCTAGCAGCTGGCTCACTCCTCTCACCGACTAGCTTTTTCGCACCCACTAGCTCCTTCTAGCCACCTCAACATCAGCATGCACCCAGAACCCAGTCATCTCACATGCCACACCATGCTGCTAGCCTTGACATTTCAGGGTCCTTATTCCACCTCCTAACCCCCCTTCAGAAGGCCCTTTCTCTCCCACCCACCATCTGAGGGCCACCACCACACAAATGGACTAAGTTCACAAGCTTTTAGGGAGGCTGTGTCCCAATGGACAATAGAAGGGTCTTTGGATGTTGCTGCCAACAACCACCATGTAATAACACCGAGGACCAGATAGGGTCACTGCTTTCTGCGATCTGCATGCACCGCGACTGAGACGTAGGTTTCCATCCCAGGTGACTCCCCAACGTCTCATCGTGAATACCTTGCACACCCAGGAAGGTCCCCCTCTTAGTTATTTTGGTGGCATGTGAGCCATATAAAAACGTACTTCCAAGACCAAGTGGGAATGTTGCTCAAACATCCTCACAGCCAAGCTTTACTTGATGTGGTCAGGTTTGATCAAACTCTTTGGGGGGTGAGGGGTGGTGGTGATGTTGATGTATCTATTCTATTTAAATTTCTTATAACCATTTTTAATTTCATCAAAACACAATGTATGCGCTCTAAAATAAAATGTTTTCCATAAAAAAAACAAACCTGAAAGATGATTTTTCTTCCTTGCCCAAGCCCCAGTTTTGCTCCAATAAGCTATCTGCTAGCTGTGGAAACAGGTATAAAGCAGTTTTGCTTTGTCAAAATCAACAAGAGGAGATGAGCAATCCTTACTGCAAGGAAAGGGCTACTTGTGCAAACAAAGGAAGACAATCACTCAGGAGGAAGCAGGATAAGGAGGCCAGAGTAAGGTCAAAATAGAGCAATCTCCTGAAGGTTCACCGTGCCCCAAACCCCTCAGATCCTCAACTGCCTGACTTAGAATGAGAGGAGTCTTCAGTTCACATGTGCAGTAGTCAGGCTCATTGGACGACGGGAAGTAACTGACCACGGTGTCATATTATGGTGAAGGTAAGTCTATATTTAAGACTGATTTAAAATTACGAGTATATTTTCTCATTTAATATTGTTCACCTGGAAGATAGGTTGCAGAACACTTGTGTGTGATGAAATTATATTTATGTGATTCAATATGATCCCTGAAATAGTAAATAATACGTTTTTACTTGGGGTGCCCCTTCCTCTCTCCCTGTGTCATTGTTTTGTGAATTCATTAGCCTCTCGGACAAAAAAGAGCATGGGGAAAATAATGGAAATGATGAACAAAAAGACAACCCCTGTCCCTGAGCCCCATGCCCCCAAAACAATCTGTTTCACTTTAATGGAAAGTCTAATATGAATGGGCAATAGATTTGGGAGGATATATTTAGCATTAGGAAGAACTTCTTAATTCTAGTCAAGAGAGAGTTCTCCCATGTGGAGAAACAGCAGAGAGCTGAAGAGGTTGCTATTGAGAAAGATGACAAGAGACAAAGGCACAAGACACACAGACTGACTCACAGACGTGATCATCCTCCTGCGATTGTGGAGCCTGCACCTAGGAGAACATTCCTCCATTAGCATGCAGAGTTATGTGGGCCCTGGGATCACAGATGGTCCAGTCTAGATCCTAGAAAGCAAGGACGATTATATGTGCCGAGGGAGTATTCTTGTCACCCCCTTTGTTGTCCGGTGAAGACCAGCCTTTGATCACCTTCCATCCATCCAGCAGAAAAAAATTGACTGTCCAAGACTTTGCTTAGTTCCTAGTTTACCTTCCACATGTGGACAACCTTCTTCCACACTTCCTTCCAAACATCCAGAATGCTAAAAGCCAAAAAGGTTATGTTTGGGAAATTAAAGGGGATGGTGAGAACAAAGAACTGCTCTTCTAAACATTCCCACTATTACATTGTAGGAACCTTAAGATGCTATCATCATGCTAAGAAGTTTTATACTCGCTTCTAAGAGATTTAAAACTAACCTACCATGCTGAACTGTCTAAGCAAGATGTGATTAATTTTGCATGTAGATTGGGGGGGGGGGGGCTTGAAGAATCGATAGTATAGGGCAGCTTACATTTATTAAGAGGACATGAGTAGCTAACATTTATTAAGAACATACTTTGTCTTGGTTTTGCTCTGTCTTGTTTTTGTGCATGTTATTATCTCCACATGTCTAAATGAGATAGGCTGGATGAGCAATCTGGAGGAAAACCAACGGGACTGACAGTCCCAGGTGGACATGAGATAGGGGGGTAAGGAAGTGGTGTTAAAAAACCTAGGGACAAGGGAACAACAAGTGATCCAAATTGGTAGTGAGGTAGGTGGGGCAGGGCTGGTAGGGAATAATCAAGAGGGAAAGCTGAAAATCAGGTGGGGACAGAGCATGATAGTGGGACAGGAGGAAAGTCAAGGGAAAAAGAGGAAAGAGTTGGGAGGCAAAGGGTATTTATAGAGGGCTAGACAAAGACATGTACATATGCAAATATATATGTGAGGATGGGGAAACAGACCTACGTGCCTATATTTATAAGTTTAGTATTAAGGTGGCAGAAGAACATTGGGCCTCTATTCAAGTACTTCCTCAATGTAAGAATATGTTCTTCTATTAAATTTGCATTCTATGATGCTCACCCTCCCGACACAAGCGCTGAAGACAAAGCGGGTGAACAAGCAAATGTGGTGAAGAAAGCTGATGGTGCCTGGCTATCAAAAGATATAGCATCTGGGGTCTTAAAGGCTTGAAGATAAAACAAACAGCCATCTAGCTCAGAAGCAACAAAGCCCACATGGAAGAAGCACACCAGCCTGTGCGATCACGAGGTGTAGAAGGGATCAGGTATAAGGCATAATCAGAACAACAACAAAAAAATCTTACCATAGTGACTGAAGGGGGAAGTGCAGAGTGGAGACCCAAAGCCCATTTGTTGGCCACTGGAGATCCCCTTGCAGAGGGGTCTAGGGGAGGAGATGATTCTGTCAGAGTGTGATGTAGCACCGATGAAGAATACAGCTTTCCTCCAGTTCCTAAATGCTTCCTCCTATCCCCCCGCCCTCCAACTATCATGATCTGAATTATACCTCGCAAGTCTGGATAGAGAAGAAGATGTACACTGGTGCAGATAGGAGCTGGAGGCCCAGGGAATCCAGGGCAGATGATAGTTTCAGGACCAGGGGTGTGAGTGGCGATACTGGGAGGTTAGAGAGAGAGGGTGTTGGAGAGAGGGAACAGATTACAAGGATCTACATGTGACCTCATCCCTGGGGGATGGACAACAGAAAAGGGGGTGAAGGGAGACACCGGACAGGGCAAGATATGACAAAATAATAATTTATAAATTATCAAGGACTCATGAGGGAGGGGGTAGTGGGGAGGGAAGGGAAAAAAACAAAGGCTTAAGTGGAGAGCAAAAGCTTTGAAAATGATGAGGGCAAATAATGTACAGATGTGTTTTACATGGTTGATGTATGTATGGATTGTGATAAGAGTTGTGTGAGCCCCTAATAAACTATTTAAAAAAGAACACACTTTGTTCTAATTATTATGTTGATATAAATTTTCCCAGTTGATTTTTTTACCAGTAGTATCACATATGGAAGGAAGAAACACTCAGCGATGGTAAAGGACGGATCTGCCGTGTCTGTGGCATAGAAACATACACTTATCCAACACCCATTACAGCGCTTTTTTCCTCTAGTCCATGTTCTCTGCCAACTCCTCAAATCTAACTTAGTAACAGGGATCAACAGCACAACCTTTTCACAGATTAGGACCTGGTTGTCATAGATACCAATCAGACGGCATTTTGTTTCCAAGCCAATCAAAACCCGCGTGAGCACTCTCTCATTACTAGCATAAATTGTTGAAAGGTAAGCAGTTCCCTCATACCAAACTCAAGCACACTCCATTTCAAGATTTTTGAAACTGGCATATGAAGATGAAATTACTACGATTCCTGAAGAATCGCCTTAGACAACACTGAAGCCAAGCAGCTTCAGCCCAGGGGAGAGATCGGATTTTATAACACAGGAGGAGAGGAGAGGAGAGGAGAGGGGAGGAGAGGGGGCAGTAGTGGGAGGTGAACAATTCTAGGGGAGGTTAGTTGGAACTGTTTCTGTGCGTTTACAAGACTCTAACTCTAGACAGGAGTAGAAAGCCTCATCTTTCTTCCAAGGAGCAGCTGGCTTTGAACTCCTACCTTTGTGCATTGCAGCACAACGCATAGCGACTCTGCCCCCATCCCACACTCATTACAAAGACTTGGAATCTGGAGATAGCGAACGGTGTGCTTGCACTTCTGGCTCTCGCAGGAGAGGTAGAATTAGTGTCCTCTGTTCTTTACAGGGCTGTCATGGTCACGTAGACAGAAAACACGACACCTAGGATAACAGCATGGCCAAGATGAAGGCTGGGCGGGACAGAGGGAAGGAGAAGAAACGCGCCTGCAAAGGCGCCCCAGCATACAGGCTGCTCAGAGGCAGAACTGTTTTGCACTAAGAACATTTTAGTTTGCTTTATGTGGTGCTTGTTTTCCATTTGCTCAGATGGGGTACATTTACTTTTCTCCTGGGGCTCACAAGAGCAGAGGAAAGAATTGACCATTCGCTGTCGTTCATGATTGAGAGTCCTCCTTAACATGTACTATTTATTGTGCAGTAGCTCCTGCTCTGCCCTCCAACCTTAAACATCACCACTTTTGATAAACCAGGCACTAAACTACCAGGATGTTGCTGTTGCCTCTTATTCACATTATCGTTCAGTCGCTGTTTAGTACTACATTTCAACAGTGAAAATCTCTCTCTACAATAGAAAGCGACTATGGAAAGGAATTGTTGTTTTATACTTGGGCAAGAGAAAGCGGGACTATGACAGAAAATATTCTTGTAGAAGCAGTCTACAAGGAGACAGTATCAACTAAGAAAAATGTCAGGGTCCGATGGCATTATCGTCCTTCCAACAGAGCATCTCCTCTTGGGAGTGATTCGCTCCGCACAGGCTGGAATGCAGCAATGTGGGTTTCACGCAAGAAGGCCAATCCAGGGATAACAAACGAACTTTTGTCTCAGTACGCTTAAAATAAGTTTCTTCAAGTTTCTTAATAGCTCTTTAACATTTAATTATTGGCTGATAGATGTAGGCATAAGTACAGTCCAGCCTAGGAAAGGAAGGGCGGGCTGTATCCTTTTGCAACACACCGTGGAATAGACGGAACTTAAAACATCAATGCATAGCATAGTGGTCAGGGTGACCAAAAGATGGCAGTACAGACAGGCAGGTAGAAATAAATCAATGTGTGTCTTAGGGAGTGTCCCCAGAGGGAAAAGGCAAGGAAGGAAGGAAGGAAGGAAGGAAGGAAGGAAGGAAGGAAGGAAGGAAGGAAGGAAAGAAAGTAGCACTGCATACCTCTTCCATTGAGTTAAGAAAATATGTTGCCTCTCAGAGAGATCATCTGGAATAGTATAAGGAGCAAAGTTCAAAAGTTCTGGCCAAGAAGTCAGATGGCGGGGAAGCTGGATGAGGGTGAAGCAATAGCACAGTCACACAGGGAGCCAGAGCACGCTTCAGACCGCACTGGAGCAAGTCAAACTGCTGGGAATTTGGCAACACCAGAGCATCAAAATTGAGCAATGAGGGACAAAGAGCCAAAAGCCAATAGAGAGTCAACAATGTCATATAGCAGAGTGTGATAATTACTCTGGTGTGATACTTAACTATGAACACAGAATTAGTGGAGACAATTTTTTTGAAATTTTAAGCTAGGTATTTTCCCATTTCTAAGATGATCAGTTTCCTAAATAATAGATCCAGGGTAGGTTTCTCTAATTTACTAAGAACCCTCTCCAGCTAGTGATAGAACTGTTCTTTGTCTCCCTCATGATCCTTCACATACTTTCTGTGTGTTCTCACATTTTTCTCTATCCTCCCAACTAAACTCTACCATGATAATCAATGAATCCAAAGTAGGAAAAAGAGAGGAGACTCCATAACATCGAGTCTTCGTGATTCCCTACCAAAAATAGCTGATTCCCAGCTCTCGGTGGCTCTGACATTCCCTGTCCTCTGTTTATTCCACGACCAGGGAGAGAAATATCTTAAATATTTTGAAAAGCATTAGTTGATACAGCTGGTGGGCATTTAAAACTTATAATAGAGATTTTTTTAATTCTTGCTTTCCGTTGTTATTGTTTCCTTGGTTTTGACTTTGTTTGCTGTTCTATTTGACTTTGCCTGGTTTTTGCACTTAGTGATGCATCTGCATGTCAATCTAGAGAAGATAAGTGGGATAGATAATTCAGAGATTAAAAGAATGGGACCAAAGGCTCCAGGGGGATATGGGATAAGGGGAGGTAGGAGAAAGGAAGTGTGTGTGGAGGGGGACCAACCAGGGACAAGGGAACAACAAGTATACTAAAATCAATGGAAGGAAGATTGTAGGATGCCTCGAGGGGCTCAGTCAAGGGCAATGTAGCAGCGAGGAATTACTAAACCTGAATGAAGGCCGAACATGATGGTGGGACAGGAGGAAAGTAAAAAGGAAATCAAGGAAAGAACTAGGAGGCCAAAGACATTTATAGAGGCCTAAATACAGGAATGTACATATGTAAACGGGGAATAGAACTATGTACTCGTGTCTATGTGTTAAGAATTAAGTTTGCAGATGGACATTGGGCCTCAACTCAAGTACTCCCTCAACAAATGAACACTTTGTTCTAACAATCTGACATTCTGTGATGCTCACCTTCCTGAAACCATTACTGAAGACAAAATGGGAGCATAAGAAAATGTGGTGAAGAAAGATGACGGTGCCTGGCTATCAAAAGAAATAGCATCTGGGGTCTTAAAGGCTTGAAGATAAACAAGCAGTCATCTAGCTCAGAAGCAACAAAGTCCACAATGAAGAAGCACATCAGCCTGTGTGATCATGAGGTGTTGATGGGATCACGTGTCAGGCATCTGAGACTCAGAATAAAACCATACCCAAGGTGAATTGGGTGGGTGGGATGGAGTAGAGACCCAGTGCCCATCTGTAGACAATTGGACATCCCCTCACAGGGAAGAGATGAGCCAGTCAGGGTGCAGCATAGCACCCATGAAACACACAACTTTCCTCTAGCTCTTTGGTGCTTCCTTCACCCCATTATCATGACCTCAATTCTACCTTACAAAATGTATCAGACCAGAGCATACACAGTGCTACAGATAAGAGCCAGCACCACAGGGAATCCAGGATAGATAAACCCCTCAGGGCCAACGAGGAGAGTAGAGATACTAGGAGGATTAGGGGAGGGCAGAATTGATCACAAGGATCAACCAGACCCCCTTCCCAGGGGACGAATAACAGAAAAATGAGTGAGGGGCAACGATGTAAGATGTGGAAAAAAACAATCTATAACTTATCAAGGGTTTGTGAGGAAAGGTGGGCTGGAAAGGGAAGGGAAGAAATGGGGAGCTGATATCAGGGGCTCAGGTGGGAAGAGAATGCTTTGAAAATGATGATGGTGGAATAAGTGCAAATGTGCTTGACACTTTGGAAAAATGCATGGATTGTGATAAGAGATGTAAGAGCCCCCCAATAAAAGCATTTAAAAATATATATAGATATGGAACATCAATTCCTTTTCTTCATAAAATAGTCCAAATCATCTTTATCTATCTTCCTTTTGTCTATTCCTATGTTGTATGTCTATTTTGTTTTCAATTGTTTTTACTGTTATTCCAATCAACGGATGCTAATATTGCTTTCATCACCCTTGTTCTTCCTCAAACAGAGAATGTTGATGAAGACAATTAAAAAACTCTACTGAGCATTTATTAAAACGTTGGCAAACTTGAATAGGCAAGGTCACTCTCCTTCTGAAACCAAATGGATAGAAATAAAACATGGTACACCAGGCTAGCTTACACACAGTCGTGGTTTATAATGCCTTTAAATCAGCAAAACAACAGACACTGCTCATAAGTGCTACAGGTTGAAAATAGCACAGCTTATCCAATCCTGCCTGTTAACCCTACTGGTGAGCAGGTAAGGCCCGAGTTGCGTGTCTGGATTATCCGTGAGGAGTGAGGGCTAAGCGTTCATTCTTAGTCCAGCCCGGGAGAGGTCGCGAGATCAAAGCACAGCGGATCGCTTTCAAGCCGAAGAGAACCAAGCTTCTACAGGCATTAATGACAGATACCCCAGAGCTGAGTGGTCAGGTGTACTCAGTTAAATACCCAGCAGATAAGATACCATGTAGTAGGAACAAAATGAGGAATCCTCCATCATTATTGGACTGACCATGAAAGCTGGACACTTCTAAAGGAAGACAGGGAACTGACGCCTGGCGTCGTGCTCGTGAAGATTATTGACCATACCAGGGACTGCTAGAGGAACAAACACGTCCAGCTTAAAAGATATGTAATAAAAATGTGTCTTAGAAGGCAAGAGGGTGAGACGGGGACTGACGTTGAACAGGTCACCGGGAAAGAGGATCAGTGGTGAAGATCAGTGGGAACAAGGGCACCCCTTGTTGAGGAGGACTGACACCACCACCGCAATGGTGGGCTCAAACGCCCACGTGATGGTGAAGGAGCAGAGCACAGTGTATTCTGTTCTCTTAAGTAAGGTCCGTGAGTCACAACTGAATCATCCCAAACTGACAATAGTGACGTGGAACTTCAGAGCACGCAGTGGCAGCTAACAAAATGCAAGCTACTAGGTTAGGAAAAGAAAGAATCAGTGGTGATTCTCATTAAGATAACCTAAAAGAAAAATTGACACCAGTGATTTGACATTAATACTTTACTCCCTGAGTAAACAGAGGAGGTAGATCTATAGAGGTTAAAGAAACATGTGTTTCCCAGAACTAAATCCAGCTGATAGCTGGAATTGACAGAGCCAGACAGGCTCTGGCTTTGACATTCGATTTAATGTAACTGCTTTTTTTATTCCCACTCACCCCTGTTGGGAAGGACAAACAGCGAGACTACGCTGTTTTCTCTGCTCATTTCTCTGCTTTCTTGGGAAAGTTTGGAGTTTTTCTTTCTAGTAGTCAGTCACCCCTGGATCCACTGAAGTTCACATCTTTTGGATTTTGTGTATGAGTTTGTATGTATTTTATTTTGGAGAAAAATCCCTAACTGGAAATACATCTTTCTAAGTGAGAAGCCAGTATGTGAGAAAGACCGCTGGAAGCATTTGCTGTCTGGGGAACCCTGGCATGGAGAAAGAAGTGCACTTCTTTGCTCACCAAGAGCTAAGATAGACATGAGGCAGGGGTGTGGGGCGCAGGGAGGTACACGATGCTATGAGCCAGTGCCTGCCTGCTCATCCACTGTAGCAAGCATGCTACCCTTTCCCAGGGACGGGTCTCTCCTGGAAGCATGTCCAAAACACATGAGATGAAGTCTTGCCATCCTTCCCTCTAAGGAGCACCCTGGACATATGTCTTCCCAGTCGTTTATCCTTTTAGCAGCCCATGGTAAAAGGTATTTTCTGCTGTCATGCAAGATACGTATAAGCAGTGATATGCCTCATTCTTAAATTTAGTTTGGTTAACTAGGATATAAGCCGTGGTGTTGCTCATTCTCTGCCACTTGTCTGTTAGTCTGCCCTACTGCGGTGGCTTGTGTGTTGCTATGATGCTGGAAGTGATGTCACTGGTCGTCCAAATACCAGCAGATTCACAGAAAGTGACAAAGCTTCAGCAGCGCTTCCAGACCGAGAGCTGACTCTGTCCACGTCACAGGTCTCAGCCACTGAGCACCTCATGGAGTGCCGCCACATTGTCCGATACGGAAAGTGTCGTGTGTCTGCACCAGCGCATTGTCAGAGATACCACCTCTGAGTGGCAGAAGATGAGCCCCTGGGGCTTCAAGGCACCCAACATAGGGCTGAGGAAGCCTTCTCAAAGCAGCGTCATCCAGAAAGACGGAAAGGAGGAAGACTGCCACAAGCTGGACTGACACACACAGCAATTGTGAGGATGGCACAGGACTGGGCAGCATTCAGTTCGGCTGTACATAGATTGGGTCTCCATGAGGTGGAATTGACTTGATAGCACCTAACAGCAATGTACAAAACCAATGGGCACCATTGTTCTCCACTGTGAGAGACTTAAAACATCCCTGCAGTTACTACTGCTACTCAATAATCTATTATAAGTCCTGTTGTTGTTGCTGCTGGACATCGGGTAGGTTCCGACCCGCAGTGACCCCATGTTCAACAGAACAAAACACTGCACAGTCCTGCGCCATCCTCACAATGGTGGCCATGCTTTAGTCCATTGTTGCAGCCACTGTGTCCACCCATCTCATCGAGGACCTGCCTCTCCTCCGCTGCCCCTCTAGCTTATCAAACATGATGTCCTTCCCCAAGGACTGGTCTCTCCTGACAACATGACCAAATTATGTAAGACAACATCTCTACATCTTTGCCTCCAAGGAGCACTCTGGCCATACCTCTTCCAGGACAGATCTGTTTGCCCTGCTAACAGGCCATAATGCTTTCAATGTTCTTCACCGGCACCATAATTCAACTACATCAATTCCTCTTCTGTCTTCCCTATTCAATGTGCGATTTTCATATGCATGTGAGGTATTTGAAAATAACAGGGCTTGGGTCAGGCACACCTTCGTCCTCACAGTGACATCTGCTAGGGGGAATACCCTAGTCACATAGCTGGTTGAAGGGAGAAAGCTCCCTGTCCTTCATTGTTATAGAGATCTCAATAACCTACCCATGATTCCGAAGATGAGCAGAAAGGAAGCTACGCCAGCATGAAAGAAATATGTTTCTCATCACTCCCTAAGAACTTAGTAAATATTATCACACATATAATGTTTACCTGAGGGAATGAGAGGTGGCAAGTTAAAAAGTCTGATGTAGGGGCAAGGAAGAGAGAATGTATGAAAAAAGATATAAGAAAAAAGATATAAAGCAACAAAAGGAACCCTGGCAGAGCAGTGGGTTACACACTGAACTGTTAACCACAAGGTAAGCAGTTTGAACCCACTGGCCACTCCCAGGTATAGATGCGGCTTTATGTTCCCACAGAGCATTGGTTCTCAACCTTCCTCATGACACAACCCTTTCATACAATCCCTCATGTTGTGGTTCTACAGGTTTTCAGTGGCCTGGTTTCATTCCCCAGAGACAATCCAGTCATCGCATCACTTCCTAGTGCCCTGCAGACAAGAACAGGGCTTATCTATGTGCAACCCTATCCCATGAGACACAGTCTAGGGGCAAATATTAAAGAGCCTTGGGATACTGTTCTAGCGTGTCTATGCTGAGCAACTGCTTCTACGACCCCGAGGAGCTAGTTCAACTGAAAAGTTCAGTAAAACAATTATCGGCCAGCAAAGATCGGTAGACAGATTTCATAAACTTTAAGATAAAAGCAGAAGTATATGCTCGCAGAGCATTAAAGCTATTGAGAGCGAGCGAGGGAGCTGAGTGGATCCCCTGCAGATTCTGCAGTACGCCATTTACTTGCATTTCCATTGGCTTTCTGTGCTCTTGGGGAGGGCGAATGATGGGTTATTTCTCTGAGGATGAAGCTAGTTGTGGGTAGTTATGATAACAAAGTTCTAGAGCTGAACCAGTACCTGCTGAGTGGTACCCTGACCCCCAAAATTAATCTTTTAAAAATAGTTTTATTAGCATGTAATTTACACATCACACTATTTAATAGTTCGATCATTAACAGACTAGTTGTGAAATAAATAATTAAAAAGATAATCTTCTCACAATCCATGCATGCATCCATGTGTCCAGAACATTTGCACATTTGTTGCCATCATCATTCTCAAAAGATTTGCTTTCTACTTAAGCCCTTGGTATCATCTTAAGAGAGAGTTTTCCCAAAGAGAGAATACAGTCTTAAAACTATAAAACACAGAGGAAAAACTTCAAAAAGAATAGTTTAAAATGCTATCCAAAAACCTTAAAATGAGGTGACGGCTGAAACAAATTCAGGGAAAGGAGGATAACTTTGAAACTTAAGCACTGTGAGTTGGGTCTGAATCCCAAGCACATGTGTTCTCTCAAAAATCAAGGAAGAGCTGAAGCTTGTACGGTACAGGAAAGGCTACTGGTCCAGGAAAATGGAGACAAAGTTAAAGGATTTCTACACAGGATCAGAGGATCCGATCCTGTAGCCAGGCAGGAATGTGGAAGTAAAGTTCGGTGACCCACAATCTCCTCTTTTCACGAGTTGATGTAGAAATAAGGTGTCTGCAAAAGAACTTGTCACTGAGCAGAAAGGCAGCGTAGGGGAGAGAAGTCCCGAAGTCTGAGAGCATCATCAACTCAGAGAGCAAAGCTAACCACGGTCACTGATAGAAGGAGCTCGCTTGTAAATCCATAAAGATGAGCTTTATCCTGAGAAGCTGAGGGGGAAGAGATGTTATAAGTCAGCCTCTGAAGAGGAACTGAACCAGTAGGGAAAGAAGCCAGCTGAGTAATAGCGAGTGTCCGTTGTGATTGGTTGGTCTGGAAGACATTACAGCTTCACAGCTCTGTTCCCGACTCCTTCTGAAAACAATTTTCTGTCTATACTGCCATTAGCCCATCTCCTCTGTTTAGGAGCAGAAAGGAGACAGAGCACAGATGGTGGAGGGATGAGGTCATTCCAGGAACGTGTGGGAATGAAGCTGGGACAGATATTGATTATAGAGCATCACACACGGTGTGTCATGTACTTGCAAAATTGGGATGACACACCCCTGTGATGTTTGAGGCAGAATATCTTTTCTACAGAATCCAGGAGCACCACGTCAACACAAGGACAAGGATCATGGACATTTCTATGTGCCAACATGGACCCTGGTGGCACAGCGTGTAAAGCACTCTGCTGCTTGGCGGTGGGCGTGCAAACCCACAAACACTCCACATCAGACAGATGTGGCAGCCTGCTTGTGCAAACCCACAAACACTCCACGTCAGACAGACGTGGCAGCCTGCTTGTGCAAACCCACAAACACATCCACGTCAGACAGACGTGGCAGCCTGCTTGCAGAAAGATCTACGGGTCTTGAAAAGCCCGGAAGGTCGCTTTTGGTGGTTGGGGGGCGGGGTGTCCTTTTGTTTTACATGCTGACGATCCACAAGTCCCCAGCTGCGGAGGTTTCCAATTGTATCCAATGGAATGATGTGTCACCATAAGAAACACGGATCCTTTGATAGTAACCATTTATGCCTCAGGTTATGCTAACTTTGATCCTGACAGTTGCTGAAATGGAACCCACCGGTGAGTGCAATAGAAATATATTTGAAGAGTGTGGGGAACTACAAGCTGGAGGGATTTTGACTAATGGAATAAACGTTTCAGGCATCATACAATTTTAATATGGCAATGCTGACAGATAAAAGAATGTTAGAGAACTCTAGATAATTTAGTTAGGAGAATGTCATCGGATCCCTATTTCAGAATTCCCAATTCTTTTCCTCACCTGTCGGCTTTCCCCATCCAACGGGCAGTCCTGCAACGGACTGCCAGGGCCCATCCTGAAGACACGAGAAAATAACACGAAGAAGGGATTTTCTCAGCATTGGTTTTTAGGTAGCTCAATAGGAGAAAGGGCTTGTGGATCTAGCATTCTCTGGGACCGCAATGGCTACTCCCTTAACCTGGAAGCTACCTCAGCTAGTTTTAGAATATGCCAAACAAAGAAGCAAGAGTTCTTTTGGGAAATATGTCATGTCAGCAGGCCATCGACTCATTGATCCGTGAATATGGTACTCCAGAGCAGGTCTTAGATCCATGTTAAAGTCCTGAATATAATTCCATGTGACTCTCTGTCTGTCCTAGCGTCTTTTCTTTGGCCATAATCCCTTAAAGGGCCCTTTGTTGGCCACTCCCTTAGCTTGGCAAAAGTGTCTGTGATAAGCCCATCTTAAACCTAACCCTTTCATTTTCATGCAAACTGGAGTTTCTGCACTGTCTTCTCTAAGCTTTTTGTTTCCCAGAAAACCCTCAGTCCCGCAGGTCAACATGTACGTAAGAAGTAGCCATTAACTGAGATATAGCCGGAATCCCAGGACAAACAAGAGAGCTTCGCCTCCAGCTGGAATTCTGCTGCCCTCCCATCTAAGTAATTTTCACATTTTAATTATGCAGCATCAGATGTGTTAGTGCTTGATGTCTTGGGCTCAATCTAAATGGTCTGTAGCCCAACTTCCAGTCTCTGCCAGCCCAATGGCATTCTCTCAGCATTATCAAGTCATTATTTTAATTGACTTCTAATAAAAATAAACATCATAAAGCAATTATAGAGAAAGACAGAAGTCATTTTAAATGAATTGTCTTTTTTTTTTCCTTAAAAAAGCATCAAAAGCCTCGATTGCGATTCACGTAGTGCATAAAATCGAGTTGGCGCCAGGTTGAGTGCTTTACAAGGCTGTGTCTTTCAATGCTCACATCCATCCTGTGGGGTGGACGCCATTATTCGCCCACTTTTGCCGAGGAGCAAACTGGGGGGCCACATGCTTAAGCAACGTTCCCAAGGTCACGATTGTTCATTTAGGAAATTTAAGCAGTCCCAAAGGGGAAAAAGAAGAAAAGTCAAATTTATCCCAAAGCTCATCTCCTAAATTCAACCACGGTGGATGCATTTACATTATATATCTAAAAAAATGTACATTTATCAGATCAATTTGTTATACTCCTCTGTCATTCACTCAATATAAATTTAAGATAGTTCATTCGATCTTTAGTGACTAATATTGAGTTCTTGAGCTAAACTATAATTTATTTACAGAAGCATGTTGTTAAGACATTTAGAAAGCTCACAGAACTTTTTTGCATTAATCATTTTATTGGGGGTCTCCTACAAATCTTATTACAATCCATCCTTCAATTGTATTTATGCTGCATCATCATTTCCCAAACATTTTCTTTCTATGTGGGCCCTTGGTATCAGCAGCTCTTTTTTCCCCTCCCTCCCCCACCCTTCCATCTTCTTGAATCCTTAATCAATTATTCACAGAATTTTAAAAGCTGAAATGATGAGCAGTCTGTACCCTGGTTCGAGATCTACCAAAAACCACAGTGTACTTAAAAATATGTGGCTTTGGCAGATGAGTTTTCTGTCTGCATTCATGTGGGGACTTGGTCAAGTCAATTAATATTTTGAAATGCTTTCTCATCTGTAAAATGAGATTACACCTTTTCCTCACTCAACTTAGTTAGGTTTCAGACACCAAGTCATTATACAAAAATCAGCATTGTGGGAAGATGGAGGATGACCACATCAGATCATAAAATGACTGTATTGTTCTCGTCCATTGCCATCGAGTCTATTCCAACTAATAAGGGAAATACAAGACAGAGTCATATTGCCCCATGGGTGCCCAGGGCTATTAATGTTTATAGCAACAGAAAGACTCATTTTCCTTCCTTGGAGTAGCCGGTAGTTTCAAACTGATAACCTTGTGTTTGCCAGCCAAACTCATAACTCACTTTGCCATCAAACTACATCATGACATAGTTATGCCAAGCCAATGAGAACCATGACCCAGACAAGTTGGCACATAGATTTAGCCCTCAAAGGCAGTGTTACTCTCCCCTTGCGCCTCAGCTCTCATGATGGGCAGATGTTAGTGATGAAGGTACAAAGTAGAAGGAAAGTGGTTTTTTAAAAAAAATTTTGTGGTAAATATGACATATCAGATAGCAAGAGAGCTATATTACTCACTACCCCTGCAATTATTTAAAGAATTAGAGATACTCCATGCAAAACTCCTAACCAAGTGCCTGACATAGAAGTAGTGCGCAACAAACTAGAGACATAGTGTCTACGTGTGCATCACCACGGAGGCTTACGTGGTTTCTGTTGTTCAATGAGAAAAGTTGATTTCGCTCTGCATTTCTGAACGCAGGATCTCTTTTGCTGCTTGATACTTTGTTACTTCTTACTAAAGCACATGTTCATTTTTAGTATTTTGAATGGAAAATAGTGCAAACCCCAAGTGGCTGAGGAGGCACTAGAAACAGCTGCAGGATAGGAGATGAGGAAGTGAAATAAGAGCGGGTGTTTAGTCTTGCAAATTTGTGAACTTTCTGGTATTAAATCTGAAGTTTAAGATAATACGAAACAAAAACAAAACAGTGCTCTCATCATGCAGACCATTTTTTTAATTGGTGAAGGGACCTATCGATGATGTAATAGGGTGGCTTTGTTGAAGCCCCTTTGCTGAACCAGCTGCTGGTGGGAGTTCATCTGTATGGCCCTCTGCAGTGACCAGGAGGACCACCGTCCCAGCTCACACCTGAAGTTTGTTTCATGTGACCCTGGCAGAAAGTTCCATCCCCACTTAATGAAATCATATTCCATGGCAGAAGAATGTGTTTGCAAGGCTGATGAAAATCTGATGGGCATCCTGCCTGGGGAGATTGTAAGGAAATGAACAAATGTTTTCCACTAGGATTATCAAATCAACAAGATCTTACTTTAGTGGGCTCAGAAGGAATCTGTAGAATATTGACACAATGGGTAATTTATTCATTGTTATTTGAAATCAATTATCTTTTGAGACAAAATCTCCAGGATGACAGTAGATTCTCTTTCAATTAAAAAGAAAAAGTTATAAAAGAGAAATATTGTCCTTGTGTGCAGCACTGTCATATTTCTTACATGGGCTTGTGTGTTTTATGAAATTTAAGCATAATCCCTTCTTTTTGTGTCTTAGCAGCAGGGCTCTCCCTTGAAGAGATACGTTGTGAATTTGGCAAATATTTTTCTGGTAGCCCTTCAGAGGCATTATTCTATGTCCCAGGGCCATTTTTATGTGCCTGTCCTTGGTCCCCTAGCTACTTCTTTTTTCAATTTCTTTTTGTAAATTAGGTGAAAATTTACAGAGCATGGACACAGTTTTACCTGTAATTCATACACGCTTTGCTTCGACTCACCCATTTATTCACCCCAATGTACCACTGCCCAACCAACACTGTTCATCCCATGATTTTTGTTCCCATTCCTCCTCCTTGCATAGCCCTCTGGACTCTGTCCTGGGGAATGCTGCCCCTCTAACCATCAGTGATAACCCTAACAGAAAAATTAGATTGGTTCCGGAACTGAAGGGTCACCAAGTGCGGCCATCCTGGCAGTCCCACCAGTTTCTAACACTCAGACTTGGAAGAGATATTTGGCAGTAGCATAGCAAACAAGGGACTCGTCTCTAAAATTTATAGGAAACTTCAACATCTCAGCAAGATAAAGAGAAATGATCCAATTTTCAAATGATCAGATGGCATGAATGGACATTTTACCAAAGAAGATGTTCAAATGGTCCACCAAAATGAAGAAATGTTCTCTATTGTTAGTGATTCAAGAGAAGCAAACCAAAGCAACATAAACACTTTAGGATTAATTGAAATTTGTATTTTTTAAAGGAAAGAAAATGATAAATGCTAGCAAGGCTTCAGAGAGCTTATAACCCTCAGATACTAACCATGGCACTGGGACACAGCCTGACCCCACTGGGGAATGTGGTGGTTCCCTTGCTCAAAAGGCTGGGAAAGGCGATCCCATGAGACCCAGCAATCCCTCTACTTGACATATATCCTAAAGAAGGATCTTCGACTGACCCACCCATGTTCATGGCAACACTGTTCACAAGAAGAGAAAGATAGAAGCCACCCAAATCGCCAATGAATAAAAAAACTGTACATGCACGCAATGGAGTACCAGGCGACACTAAAGAATCATAATGAATCTTCAAAGCATCTCCAAAGATGGGAGAACCTGGAGGACATTGTACTACACTTCCATCATATTGTTTTGTCATCATCGATCATGCAGTGCTCAAAGGTTTGAAAATGTTAAAATATAGTATTCCTGTGGATATTCATAAGAACTCTAGGGCATAGAAATTGAGATATTATTTTTCCTCAAAGATGGAATATTTGTCATTTCAAACACAGGACTATTAAAACTCCAAGATATCTATCATCCTTGATGGTCCATTCAAATCACCAAAGGGAGTTTTATAAAATATGGAGGCCATGAAAAGCGGTCGAAACCCAGCCCTGACGGGCGGTGGGTTGTTTAGATCCGGCTGAGTGATATTTTCTAATTGCACATGTGTCTCTAATGTATCATAAAGTGAAGAAAACACAGATTTTAAGAGTGGGCAAGGTCCCCCAGTTAGTGAATCCTGAAATCATACTTGAATCCAGGTTTCCACAGCTCCACTGGCTCCCGTTTATTGATTCTACATAGTGATAAGTTCCAAGTTGTGAATGTCATTTAGAGGAAAGAATGCAAAATAAGACTCTTGGCTTTCTGCTGGCTAGGAAGACATATGTATGGGGGGGGGGGCGGGGGGAGCAATCAAAGCACCTTTGGCTTTGAATAAGTTTTCACACAACTGGTTTTGATGAGTAAATCATCTAGGGATGTGCAAATGAATTTTCCTTTGCAAACATGAATTGGGTTTAAATGACAGAAACTTCACAGAGACGCATAAGCAACATTTGGCTTCTCCCCAAGTGTTTCTACGACACGTAAGTTGAGTTTATTTCACTTAAAATAGGCCCTTGTCCACACAGCACATGCAAAGAGCCTTACATTCTCAGAAGACAACAGGACACTAGAAAAAGCACGCTTAGTAATTGCCAGAGGTGATTTCACGAGAATTCTGACCTGTCTTTGCTGTGAAAGAATATTTACTCTTTTTTTTCAGATTAAATTTTAGAGACATTTTTATTGCTTACTTAGAAATCAATGCTGAAGAATTCAGGGTGAAAAACAATGCTTTTTAAACTATTTGTGGAGTTAAGTGTGGCTTAGTAGCTAAGGTGAATATGCATGCTGGTTAAAGAGAGAAGGTGTAAAATTTACTCTGGAAACTTGACAAAATATTTAACTCTAGCTGACTTTGACTCTTACAGTACTGTCTCCTGATAGAACTGAAATCCAGCTCAGATCCTAAGCTTAGCTGAATGTAATGTTGACTAGGACCTAACACCAACTAGTTTCTTCTGCATCGGATCATGTTTTCTAACCTTGTATCTTGTTGAGTACTCTATATGACAATTTGAAAACACTTAGGAATCCCACTTGTCTGTCAGTTTGCTGGGTTGCTGGATGCTTTGCAATCAACACTTCCCATGGTGAATGGCTTTCGATGGAAAGTCCAGACTGACCACAGACTAGGAAGAAAAGAAACTGCCCACTTCTGAAAAGCCATCTAAAGTAAAAATCTTGAATAATAGGGGAACATTGTCTGATATATGCTGAAAAAAAGACGAGCCTCTCAGGTTAGAAGGTACAGAAAATATGACTGTGGAAGGGTAGTGTGATAGCTAGGTTCACGGTGCCAACCTGGCCAATAGGAACATGTGGGAATAATCAGGTCGTAGTTTGATTGGAGGGCAAAGAGATAAATGGCTCTGCAAGGCCCACCTCTCTCTCTTTTGCTCTCTGGTGATTGTACCAGTGTGCAGGCTACTTTAGCTAGATCTCTGCCTCAACTTGTGAGCTACACTACCAGTGGGACAGCAAACCCATGGATTGTGTCACTAGAGCTTGAAGTGCCTTTGAGACCTGATTCATGACACTGCTGGTGTGGACATCACTTGAACGTGAGGCTGGTGGATCCTATTGTCTAACACAGGCAGACTCCACAAAGAGTTTTAAAAACATTGTGTTTCAATACAAGCAAACCCAGTTAATACAACTTTTATATGAATTTACATACCAATCAATAAAGCCAATGATGAAGAAACTGGAACAATATACCAAGTTCTTCAGTCTGAAAATGATCAAACACGCATTCAAGATTCATTGATAGCTATTATGATTGGAATGCAAAAGTTGGAACCAAAGAGATGGCTGGGACATATGATTTCTGCGGTAGAAAGGGAGCAAGAGATCAAATGGTAGGCTGTGGGAGATCAACAACTCATTGCTAGTACCTTTTCTCAACAACTTAAACAGCTACTAGACACACGGACCTTGCCAGATGGAAGCTGTAGGAGCCAAGTTGACTACGTGTGTAGGAAGAGGGGAGGGAGAAACTCAATTAAAGTTTCTTTCATCAGAACAAGCCCAGGGGCTGAATACAAAGCAAACTATCAGTTACTCATATGCAAGTTCAAGCTGAATCTGATGAAAATTAATGCAAGATCACAAAAGCAAAAGTACAATCCTAAGTATATCCCACCTGATTTTTGAGATAATTTCAATAATAGATTATACCCATTGAACATAAAATGACCAGATACCAGGTGAGTTGTGTCGTGACATCAAGAACACCATGCATAAAGAATGCAAAACCTCAACTGTAAGAAAGAAAGCAGAGACCAAAGTAAATGTCAGAAGAAACTCTGCAGCTTGCACTTGAATATGTTTTTTTTCTTTTTCAGGTGCCATCTAGCTGCTTCTGACCCATAGTGACCTTATGCATAACAGGAGCAAACACTGCCTAGACCTGCACCCAACCAGCCTCACAATAGTCCCCACGCTCGAAAGCATTGGTGGAGGCGGGGTCATTCCATCTCCTGGAAGACCTTCTTCTGTTTGCTGCCCCTCGACTGTATCACACTCGCCCACCACTTGTCTGTCCGTTTGTCTCTCTGCGCTGCCTGGTGTGCTGCTGTGGAGCTGGCAGCGATGCCACTGGTGTGTCAAATGTCCGCAGGGTCACCCAGAGTGAGCAGGCTTCAGGGGAACTTCCAGATGAAGAACAGACAATGAAGAAGAATCCTGCTCCCCACTTAGGAGGGAGGAAGCACTGGAAACCTTATGCAGAGCTCTGGGACACAGAGTACCTCAAATGAAGGGAAGAAAGGAGCACACAAAAGAGCTGAAGAGAAAATGCAAACGGGCAGCTTGAGAAGACAAAATAAAATACTATCATGAAATGTAAAATCCTGTATGTTCACGTTGAGAATCAGGCATGTGAGGTAGACACTGAATCTCCTTTAAGTCATTATCTTAATTGAAAGGGCTTTGGAATGTACTAAACTATAGGCCCTGGCTATTGGAGAAGTCAGTTTGAAGCCAGGTGCATGAAGCTACGGCTCCACACTTAATGTAGTGGATCTGTAGGCTTTTTATCTTGAGAGGGAATAAGCATGCTTGTCTATCACAAAGAAATATCTAATATCACCTTCTCATCTAGTTTTTTCCTTTTTTTTAAATACCGTGGCTTCTTGGTATTTAATCTTTCTATTTAATAAGGGTTTGAATTTCTCTTCACATCCTCCTAGTGGTACAGATATAATTACTTTGTTTCTGTCTCTGATTTTATATTTAGCCTCTTGAGTCCTAACATTTCATAGGCATAATCACTCATGTCATATAATATGTGATAAAAACTAATAATGAGCATTGATACTCATAGTGGCAACTAATGTTTATTAATCAATATTCTAGGAAGAATTGTCCATTCTTTTAATTTTTATAAGAATCCTTTAAGGTAGAGTAGGGAGGTACAATCGTATCTTGATTTTTCAGATGGAAAAAAGAAAAGCAAAACACAGAGATTAAGAAAAATGTTCGTGATGCCACTGTTGGCAGGAAATCGAGTGAGGGCCAGACCTAGCCCACCTGGCACTGATGTGCCATCAATACTAACTGTACTCTTGACCGAGACAGGCTCACTGTGCAAAGAGAGACTGCGAGGACCTGCAACCCTAGTTTAACGTGTTTACTGCAGGGCGCAGCACTAATGGTGTCACTGGCCATACGTCAGCCTGCTCTCTGCAAGGTCAGCAGTTGGAATCTACTAGCCGTTCCACTGGAAAACACAATGACGCTTTCTGCTCCCACCACGATGTACAGCCTTCAACCCCTGGCAACAGTTCTACTCTGCCCTACGGGTGTGTCTCTAAGTCGGAAATGACTCGCTGGCAATGGGTTTTATTTTTTTATTTATATTGAAAAAGTTTATATTTAGCATTAGCCAGCCGGGCTCACTTTAGATGATTCCAATTTTGTTGGCAACATCTAAAGCGTCATAGTCAGGAGCCAGTCGAACATATGCCTTCTTCTCCCCGTCAGGCCTGATCAAGGTGTTGACCTAGGCTACGTCAGTGTCATAGAGCTTCTTCACAGCCTGTTTGATCTGGTGTTTGTTGGCTTTGACATCCACAATGAACACAAGTGTGTTGTTATCTTCGATCTTCTTCATGGCAGACTCTGTAGTCAAGGGGAACTTGGTGATGGCATAATGCTCCAGCTTATTTCTCCTGGGGGCGCTCTTCCGAGGGTATTTGGGCTGCCTTCTTAGTCTCAAGGTCTTGGGCCGCCGGAAGGTGGGTGACGTGCAGATCTTCTTTTTTTTTTGTGGCTGTGGACACCTTTCAGCATGGCCTTCTTGGCTTTTAAAGCCTTTGCTTTGGCTTCCGTTTGGGGAGGGGCAGGAGCTTCCTTCTTTGCCTTCGGTGCCATCTTCATGAAAAGGGGGTTTTATTTTTTATGGTAGAAGATTAACATAGCTTTCATTTGAAAAGTTGTCTATGTAGCAGAGTCAAATTTAATTACCTGTAAAATTATTTTTACTATGTCTAAAAAGATGGCTTCACTATTTACAACTCTGAGTACTGTTAATTCAATTCTTTTTGTTTGTTTTTATGATGCAGCACGATTAAAAGTAAACTTGATTTTCCTTTGCTATTGCCATTTGTGGCCATCAAGAAAGGCACCTCCTATTTATTATAATAAAGGGTTCTAGGAATTCTGACAGCTTCGGAAAGGAACCATGAATAATTATGCCAGTGGTTCCCATAGTCAGCTGCTACAGCGTGACACCGCGTTAATAGTGTGCAAGCAGAGCGAGGAAACAAGGAAAGCGGCAACTCAATGTGGGTTTCTTGTTCTATCCGACCTGTGTCTTGTCGACTGGTGTGATAGTTAGGTTTATTGTGTCAGCCTGGCCAATAGGAACGTGTGGGATTAATTGGGTCACAATTTGATTGGAGGGCAAAGAGATAAATGACTCTGCAAGGCCCGCCGCCTTCTCTCTTACTCTGGTGATTGAGACCTGCTTCGCCATGCTGCTGGTGCATACATTTCTTGAGCTTCAGGCTGGTGGATCCTGGTGCCTTGCATTGCTTAAATTCCATATCCCATCCTGGCCTGCTTCCCTAAGCCCCCGAGCAACTGACTGTTGGTGACCCACCCTGCTCCTCGCTGCCTGTGGGCAGACTCTGCTTGCCTCGGCCCAGGGAGGACTCAGCTATCTGCTTCCTTGACCTTGGACCCAGCAGCCCCCTTGAGTTGAAGGAATTCCAAGACTTCTTGTTCCACAGAAGTGAGTTGAACTGAAGAACCCTCTGTGCTGCTGTGTGGACTAATTAGCTGTTGTATTCCTTTTTGCTATATATATAAACCTATTCTCTTATACATATATAAGATCATAAGTGTCTCAGTTTGTATCTCCAGGGAGCCATGCCTAACACAGGGACAATTTCAAAGTAGAGATGCTTTAGTAGCTATTGGAGTTTGGAAGAGTCCCTGGATCTTGCAAATACTTAACACCTTCAATTGATAACATAATAGTTGGAAGTTTAAGCTCTCCCAAAGGTATTAGAGAAGAAAAGTCTAATGATTTAAAAAATTATAATAAAGAATTCAGGTATTGTGCTCCATTGGATTTTCAATTTTCCCAGTTAATTTCTCCCAAAGTGATTCTTACCTTTGTAAAGAGGATGGTGCAAGGACTGGATCACAACTCCATTTATACATCACCACCCCCCAAAATGGAAACTTTGACTGGATCACAACTCCATTTATACATCACCATCCCCCAAAATGGAAACTTTGGAGGTACCATCAGCATTTATTAGGTAAAGCTCAGCTTCTGAATGATCCACACACTTCTCCAGAGCGACCGCAAATGCAACACGTGGGTGGTGTCTCAGAGACCGTGTGGGCAGTGCAAGGAGGCAAAGGGAGGTTTCTGCCCGGACGGAGTAAGAAGGTAGCAAAGGGCAGATGAGCTTGGTGTCAATGAGACTGTGGGGCAGAGGACAGATCCCACAGAGACCTGGGGCTTTCCATGATGATGATGACTTGAGATTCTCTTTCCTCTGAATAGGACTCCTCAGAACAATTTCCGGGAGAAGAATGCCACTGAAAAAGAAGCACTAACATTTTAAAGCAGTCACTTTGATTTACAAGGCGGGGCAAGGGTGAAAGTAGAAAGTTTGTAATAATCCAGACATGCTGGATTTTAAAGGTAGAACAAACAAAATGTGCTGGTATTCTTGAGATGGAGTGTATATGAAAGAGTCGAGGAGATGCTGGGCAAGAGTAGTGTTGTCTGTGGCAGATAAGGTGGTGTGTCATCTTGGCTGGACCATGATTTGCAGTGGCCCGACAGTGATGTGCTGATGTAATTCCCAGTTACATAACGATGCGATCGTCTTCCATGTTATGATCTGGTATGGTCATCCTCCAAGCATTATAGTGACAAATTTTACTTCACAACTTGGAGCCTCACATAGTCAATATATGAGTCAGGAGGGGGTACAGGAAGATCAAGGCAGGGTTCTTTGAAAGAAAGAGAAGCTAGATGCCAGCAAAATACAAAGGGGCTTCAACAGGATTGTGAAAAATATTTTCATTCAATTTCCTTGAACGTTTTTCCTTCTCCTTCCTGTATAGCCATCTGCATTCTCCACAAGGGTGGGTTCCAGCACTCCCTCTGGATGCCAAAATCCGGGACCCTCAAGATCCTTAGAGAGAATCGCTACTGCATAGAACCTACAGACATCCCCTGTACATTGTAAATCATATCGTGCTACTTTATAAGAGCTAATACAATGTGAATGTCATATAAATATCACTTTATGCTCTCAATCTTTTCTGAGTGGCTGTGAGCACTTAATGGCTTTTCAGCTTTTTCACATATTTTCAATCTGTGATGAACTGATTGAATCCACAGGTGCAACACACATGCACACACACACACACACATCGTGGGGACTTCAAATTGATCTTGGGAAAATTGGACCTAAAAGAAATTGATTTTTTCCGTGTGCTTTTTGGAGCATATATATGTGTGTGTGTTCATATATTATATAGATGTAAAAAGAAAGCATGTAGTGCTATTTATATGACATTTACACACACATATGTATATATGTATACATATATGTGTAAATGCCACACACACACATTTAAAGTGGCCTCGGGTGGTGGACCGGTTAACTTTGGGCTGACAATGACAAGGACAGTAGTTCAAAACCTCCAGTCACTCCCTGGGGAGAACGACGGGCTTTCTACTCTCATGAAGAGTCTCAGAAACTCACAGGGCACTTCAACTCTGTCCTAAAAGATCACTCTAAGTTGGGATTGACCCGATGGCAGTGAGTTAGGTTTGGGGTTTTACTAGAAATCAGCATCTAAGAAAGAAACCATCAAAATGATAAGAAAGAACACTTATAGGACATAAATGGCAAGGGAAAGCAACAATTATTGAGCATCTACTGTTAGAAAAAAATAAGTTGCCCTAGAGTTTAATTTTGGGAGAAAGATGAGGCTCTCTACTCTTGTAAAGATTTAGTCTCAGAAACCCAAAAGGCCGGTGCAACTCTGCCCTATTGGGTCACTAGAGTGGGAGGAGTCAGCCTGCTGGCAGGGAGAGACTTGATTCTGACTCCTGGCAATGGCGTGTGTCGGAGGGCAAAGGGCTACACAGAGGTTTCCATTGCTTACAGTTAAAACTACCAACCTTCCTATCAGCACTGAAAAATGGGTGCCACAAGAGATCAGAGTCTCTACTTCCCCCCTCTCCCCCCCCACTAGATATGAATGTGAGAATACTAGCCAGATAGCCCGGATGGGAAGGGGAGAATAAAGGTTACACATAAGAAAATAGAGTCAATTTCCAAGATAAACATATCCTGGCAGGATCATCAGAGCTTTATGATCAAGTCTCAACTGAAGTCATCTCTGAGTTTTTCCGCTATCAGATAAAAAATATTTTTGAAGTCTGAACTGCAAACTCTTATTTGCTGATAAAAGTGATCCAACGGAATGTGTTAATTATAGAATAATATAATTGGTATCGCATACAAGTAAATTTTTGCTGAAGATCATTTAACAGCACTTACAGCGGTACATTGGAAGGGAGCTGCCAGAAGTTCAGGCCAGAATCAGAAGAGGCCATGGAACAAGGAATATCGCTGCTGATGCCTGATGGAGCTAGGCTCAGAGCAGAGAATGCCAGAAAGATAGATGTTTACTTGTGTCTTAGTGACTGTAAAGGAATTAAACTGTGCGGACTATAGTTAGCCTTGAGAAGAAATGGAATTCCAGAACACTGAATTATGCTTATACAGAACCTGTGCTTGGGTAAAAAGGTAGGTGCACAAAGAGAACAAGTTAAAAATGGAATGGTTTAAAATCAGGAAAAGGGTGCTTTAGATTGTATCCTCTCATCATACTTACCGATTTTTATGATGAGCAAATCATCTGAGGAGCTGGACTATATGAACAAGAATGCAGCATCAGGATTGGAGGAAGGCTTAATAACAATCTGCAATATGCAGATGACACAAGCTTGTTTGCTGAAAGTGAAGGGCGTGCAGATCTTGCGGATGAAGATCAAGGATTGCAATTTTAATGGTGGATTACAACGCAAAGTAGAGAACAAAGACCCTCATAACGGGGCCAATAGGCAATAGGATGATACATGGAGAAAAGCTTAACATTGCCAATGATTTCATCTTGCTTGGGTCCACTATCAATGCTCACGGAAGTAGCAGTCAAGCGATCAAAGGACACATTGCATCGGATACATCTGTCGCACAGACCCTTTATAGGGTTGTATAGCAAGGGATTTAATTACCGCGGTGTGCCTGGTCCAAGCCAGGATATTTTCAATTACCTTGTATAAGTGTGAAAGTTGGACATTGAATAAGAAAGACCAAGCAAGGATTAATGAACTTGAATTCAGGTGCTGGCAAAGAATAACAAAAGTACCATGGACTGCCAAAAGAACAAATAAACCTGTCTTGGAAGAAATACAGCCAGAATGTCCTTTAAAAGCAAGATTGACTAATCTTTGTACCACAGACCTTGAACATGTTACTGGGGAAGACCAGGCCCTGGCAAGGGACATGATGCTTGGTCAAGTTGAGAGGCAGTGCAAAAAAGGAAGATCCTTAACAATGTGGACTGCTGCCCTGACTGGAACAATGGCTTGAACATAAACACAATGGTGAGGATGGCAGGAAGCGGGCAGCGTTTCATTCTATTGTTCGTAGGGCTGCTCTGAGTTGAAGCCTCTCGATGATACCTCGCAGCGGCAGAAGTGACATCATTTTCGGCACCAAATTACTTCACTGACAGAACGATGCCCTTACCATCTTACCTGGTGTCTCTGAGCAGTTGACTCTTGTAAGGGAACTTTAATTTTGGAATATGACCTGATGGCGAAGTTAAAATGGATAAAATAAATTAAAATTTATTTGACACATATGACAGACCCTTTTCTATATGTTTTACAAGTTTTATCTCATTTATTTTTCCAACAATTCTTTGAGGCAGGTGTTATTATGATTTTCATTTGACTATTCAAAAAGCAAAAATGCTAAAACTTGCCCATGGTCACACACAACTAGCAAGTGACTGACCTTCAACAACAGAAAATTTCTGCAAGTTCCACAGAAAGTTTATTTTTGAGTGATAGCATCTAATTGTTCAGTCTTTCATTTATCCTCAGCATAATTATGTCTCTAGACTATGTGACATTATATTTGACACAATGTTCATTCTCCCATAGCACTCTATTTTTCAGTTGGGTTCAATAATCCATTCCAGTGGCCACACAGAACTCACAGATAATGCTCAGGGTTTATTAGGAAAGTTAACAGATTACAATTCAGATGAGAAATGCTCAAGCTAGAGTTGTCTCTGCCCTGCTGTTTGAAGGCTCTTTTAGGGCTGCCAATAAAGGTCCAGAGGGCATGCTACTCTGCTATCAGCTTCAAATGGAAGGCACTCAACCCCAGCTCCATTGGTCAGCAAAACCAGCACCCCCAATGAAGTACCCAGAGGTAACTCATTCTACAAGGCAGTTTCCTGCTCAAAAGTACTCAGCTTTACTTGCTCTGTGGGCTAAGAAATCCTTTGTTCTGTTTCACATGCTGTTTTCTGGTTCTGCTGTCTTGCTACACGTCTACCACTCCTTTGGTGTCATCTCTTGGATCAAGAACGCGCAATGTGCAGGAATCTCCTGCTCATAGTGAAACCCTTTCCTCCTGCTTCTGGAATGACTGATTTTATAACCAGCATGTTGGCCATCACAATTAGCTCTGTAAACAATAACATCTGAATCATATCATTCCATCAACATCTTCCCCCACCTTCATACACAGACCCATCAGTAAAACAAAGGCTATGGCTGGAAAAACTATATTAAATAACTCACCTAATTGAAGACAATAAATTATATTCCCCCAGGAACACTGAATCACATTCTAAAACATTACGTTTTAATTAGATTTTAGAAAATGAGGGAGGAATTACCATATTTCACCCATTTCAAAGAGAGACTGAAGTAAAATTGCAGGACCTACTTCAAATAATTTTCCTTTTTGATTTTTCAAAACTATCTTCTCTCAATTTGACAACACACACACACACACACACGATGTTTCTTAGAAGCCATGCCACTTTCTATCACAAATGGCTTTGTGGAAACACTAAAGCAGAACGCATGGTTCCTAAGAAAGCCAAAGGAACTCTCCAGAAACACAAGCATACCTTCTACTCTTTCCTGTAAATCCATTTTCATGTCTCAGCTTTCCTAAAAGCCTCAACTACGTAAAAGTGCAAAACAAAACTATAGCAAATCTCATCTAGCTCTTAGTTTAAAACATTTCACCGGAGACACACAAGGTCAATATGATGAAGGTTCAAATAGACTCTGGCTCTTGGTCTACTAAATCAGTCTGTTTTTATTAGCTGGCTGAAAGCGGCTTTTGTGTTTATGAATTTGTTTTGTAAAGGCTCAGAAATTACACCCTTTGCTTTCAGTTGCCTAAGGGTACAGATACACATAAAACTTAATTAATTTAAATACTAAACTATCCATGCTATAAATACAGCTGGTAGCCAGACTGATGATAAAATATAGGCAACTAAGAAATCAAGTGCCCAAACTGGGATCTATTGGACTTCAGGGAAGGATAATTGCAAGAATGCTTTACTCTAATGCCTCCATCCAGACGGTTAGAACCCTAGGAAAATGTAGGGAGCATTAGGAGCATGCTTGTAGTTTATAACTGAAGATTCAAGCCATGTCCAGACAGAGTCGGACTGTGTTGCCAGTAAATACATAGACTTTCTTTGAGCTTGAACCTGCAAATCTTTGAAGGACTAAAGCCACAGATATACTATGTGATATGTGAGTCTGAGACTTCATGGGGGGTGGGGGTGGACTATCGATAGAAATTTGAGAGTTATCAGAATATAAATATGCTCCCAGAGGCTCTGGCAGAGGGAGGAAGCATAGAAGAAAAGAATAGAGGTGGGAGTGGGGGTGGCGGTGAAGATAGAGAAAGGAAGGAGCCAGAGAAAAAGTCTTAAAGTTAAACAAGCAATGGAATATAATAATGGAATTTACAGGGTTGTGTTGGTACCAAATAACTTTCAAAAACACTTGTGTAGATTTTCTAAAACCACCATTTATTTTTGAAATGATAGTTATAAAGGTTAATTTAGGTGTCATCTAGCCTAGACTTTGGTGCCTAGCTGTTTAGTCAAACACCAGTCCAAATGTTATGGCAATTACTTATGTGTGATCAAGTGGATTGGCCTTTAGTAAAGCAGATTACTTTCCATTACATGTGCAGGCTCCATCAAATTAGTTAACGGCCTTAACTACAAAAAGGACATTTTCCTAGCATTCATTCTTCCTCCAGACTATAAATAGATATTTTGCCAGAATTTCTCTACATCTTGCCTGAACGGCAGATTTGGAGACCTAAGTTTGAAGGATTTTCTGGTCAGTTGTCTAACCAACAGATTTTGTACTTAACCACAATTTCGTCAGGTAATTACCCCAAAATAAATCTTCCTGCTCCTCTATCTGTTCTTATATGTCTATACACACATCCATATATTTGTATATATGAACCTCATATGTGTGGACATATGTAGGTATCTTAAATGTACATATACCCACAGAAATATATGTGCATATTTATAAGTACTGAAAAATGCATGACAAAATATATAATGTATATATATACATGAATATTATCTATAACTATAAAATATATTACAATAAATATACATGTGTGTGTATATAAATGGCTCCATATATAAACTACAAGATCTCTGGTTCCAGAGAAACAAGACAATGCTACCGAGTAGACCAGCAGCTTTAAAGGGATTTGCAGCTTAACTGAACTCAACTGTTCTCCACGTCATGTTGAATGTATTAGTTACCCAGCTGATGTTCACAGTAGGCAAGACCTTAGGTTCAAGAACTATTTTCTGTTCTTGTTCTAAATAAATACACTAATTGCTTCATTTATTTGCCTCCTAAATGATTTCTAGAATATAGTACCATTTGCATTAATTATATATATATATTTAACAAATGGTCTTGCATCTAATCAACCTTATTTTACACACCAGCAATCCTAGCGCACTCACTGTTCCTATCTGAGGTTAATAACTAACATTTAATCCTTGAATTAAAGCACAAAGAGGAAATAGGAGGGAATTCTTAAAGTCCTTTAATTTCATTACTTGATAAGACATTACTCAATACTTTGTATCTTATAATGTTGATAAGACTTAAATCTATGTCTAAAACCCAGAATGGTTGATTTTGTCTATTGAATGATGTCTGAAAACATATTTCCTCTCCCTCCTCTTTGTCTCTCTCTATAGGTCCTTTTTTCTCTGTGTGTCATTTTATTTTTATTTTTCCACTGTCTTAAATGGCTCACAAAATATTGCCCAATTTAAATTTCAACCTCTCTTGGTCCTTCTCCTGCTCTTAAACTTACTACCACGTCCTTATTTTTCCAGTGTTCTTTTCTTTAATGGCTATGTAATTCACAATGAAATGCTCATGGCCTAAGCATATATTTTGACAAGTCTTGAGATAATTTGGATTGGTTTGGGTTTGACTATGCAATTGAAGCTTCTAAGAACACAATTAAATCAGTCTTTTGAGAGTGTGTGCATTGACTCTCTTGAGTAAATACCTAGGAGTAGAATTGGTTGAGCCTCACCTTATTTTAAATCTGTATCACTGCTAACATGTATTAGTATACAAATCATCCCCCAAATGCCCTTTTCTTAATCTCTAGGACCAATGAATAAATTAAGAGTCTTGAGATAGTAAGATTTTCTTGGATTCTCCAGGTACTCACAATATCATCACAGGGACCTTCTGAAGAGGAAGCTGGTGTCACATAAAGAGAAATCTGAACAAACGAACTCCCAGCACTGTGAAGTAATAAACGGGTGGCAGAGATGACAGTAACAACAGAAAAGTAACCTCCTCCCCACACAAGAACCCCCCAATTCAGTCACTGTGCTATTGGAGGGGGGGGCGGAATTTTGCTTTGAAAATTGAATTCCCCTACTTCCTAGCTTTTAAAATTAGTGTTACCTTTCTTAAGTTTTTCTCCAGGGTTAAACCAAATTTCTGACAAAGGATAGAGTGCTCCTTAGCCTCCTCTCTGTATAGGCTCTGTGGCCACCACTCTCCCAACTTAGCACACAGTCTTTTTAATTCCCCAGCATCTTGCACTCTCCAAACTCTGTTGCTTCTTCCCCTCTCAGATTCTCCCCCTTATTACTGACCAGTCAAATGTCTAGTCATTCTTAGTCACAAATCTAATGTTATCTCTTCTGCAAAGCCTGTCCTGACGTTTCTACTCAAGGATAGACAGGTCCTTTCCTAGAAAGTCCCGTATAACCTTCATTGAGACAGTTTGTATAACATAGCAATTATTCTCATCCAAGCTATGAGGGACTTTTAAGAAGAAAAGCCCAAATCTCTTAAAAATATATAGTGTCATACTTGCTCCTTAGTAAGTACTCAATAAAAGTGATTGAGAGAATAATTATATAGTTTAATATTCTTGAAGTTTCAATGCAAACACAATTGTCCCCATTTAAATTTATATCACATACATGTGTACATTTTTACCAGTTTTAATCTTCCTGATCTCTCATTTATCATTTAAATGTATTCTGAAACAGTTGGAAACATTCAAAAGCAACGATTATTATTTTTAATAATGAATACAATGCTAACCAAAGAAAAAGGAGTGTATCTCTCTTACTAAAAATAAAATTCCAGAGCCATTTAACCATAGTTCTAAAAGAAAATCCTCTCTCAAATGATGTTGTGGGCTAGCTCTGAGGCTTAAGCCCACGAGCTCTCTGTGGGAGGAAGATGCTGGAGGTTGCTCCGGGAAACAATGCCTAAGAAGCCTGGTGGCCTAGTGGGGGGCATATTGGGTTGCTGTAAGCAAGATCAATACTTCAAATCTATCCGCTGCTCCACGGGAGAAAGGTGAGGCTTCTACTCCTGGCAATGGGTCTCATCCAGGATGCCCTCTGGAGCAGATCTACTCTATCGAAAAGGGTCCC
Organism: Tenrec ecaudatus; assembly: GCF_050624435.1. Taxonomy (NCBI): domain Eukaryota; kingdom Metazoa; phylum Chordata; class Mammalia; order Afrosoricida; family Tenrecidae; genus Tenrec; species Tenrec ecaudatus. Next base: position 137,693,235 of record NC_134532.1, read on the forward strand.
TATCGATCGCATAGACTGGATGGCTGTGAGTTGCTAAGTCAGAATCGACCCAATACAGTGGTTTCTTGTGTTTGCTTTTTTATGACACACATACACCTTTTGTATCATGAACTGAAAATGTTGAGGTTTGCTAAATCATGGATGCTTACTTACTATCTCTTGTGTGATGGCACTGGGTGACATTTTCAGTTGTAATCATTTCAATTCAATGCGGGATGCCTTATTTGGGATCAGCAAACCCTGTATCTGAACCCACAGTTGACATGATGGAAACACTGCTGAGAATGCGATTTCTCTAGGAAGTCAGGAGAAGCATCCGAAAGAGGTGAGCTCCTGTCCTACCTCCTGACTATTCACACAGCACAGACACTCCATGCCTGGAACTTGAGTATCTGCTGATTTAATAAATGAAAAGTTGTGCCAGATGCCTTGCAGTTAGTGTGGAGAGAGAGAACTCTACTGATATTACTAGACCAGAAGGCAGTGCACACAATAACTAAAATGAGCATTTTTAACGTTTCACTACCCCAAACGACTTGCTAAGTAGGAATTTGTTTTCTCTGGAAGTCACCACCAACCTTCCATTACTTTTGAATCCAGGCACTTTGGGAAACTTGCAATGAAGTTCATTATTTTCAGCCACATTGAACTGCCTCTTTCCATTTGTGCCCCCTGGGCCCTACTGAAATGATAGCTTCCTCCATTTAAAGTACAGATCAGAGGAAAATATTAGGTGGGGGAAGGAGACATAAAAGGGAGAGAACAAAAGAGGGTTGTGTTCTTCTGGGACTCTGTTGCCAACCCAGCCCATTGTTAGCTGAACCAGAAGTCCTTCAAGACCCATGCAGTTCTCGTTGACCGCTTCTGTGTTCTAATGCCCACAGTCCTTGACAGTGTCAACAGGCTCAAGTTGCTCCAAATTCCTCTTCTCTCCATCTGCAGCTCCCAATTACATGCTCAAGATGCTCTCAACAAGTGCCCTCAAAGCAATTTCTACTCAGTCTCCTTTGCAACACCGGCTTCGCCCAGTCTGCTCCCTCGCTCAGTGCTCTCCCGGCATGTGGCTTCCTATGAGAGTGCCCAGGGGTTGGGAGAAGGTGGAAGCACATGCATAACCGAAGTCTTTAGGTACCACCGGTGTCCCTTGAAGATTAAGAGCTTCCTTCAGAGAATGAATTGAGCTCTAAGTACCCAGGAGGGGGATGAGCTGTTTTCACCTCTAAACACAAGCATCTGAACTGCCCACATATAGAGCTTGATTTTGCTGTGAGTAACCCCATGCTGAATATTTCGATGCAGGAGATGCCTTCATGTTCTGATCTCTCTGTGGGCCCAAACAGAACAATGTGTTCCTTTTACGGCAGCAAGTTCATTTTAAGGATTTTCAATGTGGTTAATAATAGATTCACTTGTTATATACTTAATATATAATTTCTCAATAGGTGTAATCAAAATATGGCACCTAATCCAAGAAATGCTATCAGCATCCAAATGAGCATCTGTGTGTGGCTGAGACTTGGCCAAGTCACCTGTTCCAGGCTATGTTTTGCATGGAGAAGGGGTTGGAATATCTTAATAGCAGAAGGTACTGGAGGCATTAATTTATCTTCAATCTCATCCTTAATATCACAACATAGCGCAAAGCACCATATGTACTCCCTCACTGATAAACTGCTTTATCTGCAGGCATTTTAAGAAATAATAAAGGATGAAGATGATTAAAATGTATCAATTTCCATGCCAGAGATCTGGCATTGACTGAGCATCTTCATGAGCCTAGGTACCTGAGAACACATTAGAATCACTGCTCCTAGTTCTCCAAGATTTCTCCCGAGAATGAGAAAGTTATGAAAAGTCCTCCCCACTCTTTCCATGAGGCTTGGAATATTTGGATATTAATAAAACAAACAAAAGTATGTTTCCCTCTTATGCTAAAAGTGGCTCAAGAAGAAAATGTTTTAGAAATAATGATGGCAACATATATACAAATATTATTGATACAATAGATGTATGGAATGTTATAAGAGCTGTAAGAGCCCCCAGTAAAATCATTAAAAAATAAAAATGATAAAATATATATATATGTATGATTTTAAAAAAGAGTATTTCCTAGGTCCACTTCTTTTTTCAACACCGTCAATCCACAAAGTCTCTGAGTAACAGATTCCAAAAGTTACATGTTAACCACATTTGTCCGTCTCTATGGCCACCACTTTTCAACTTCCCTGATTTTGGAGTGAACATTCCACACTCTTGGGATTTTCCCTCCTTAGGATCTGGCAACTAAAGCAGACAAGGGTCAGCTCCGACTATCAAGATGTCTCTGCTTACCTGAAGGTCTGGCAAAAGCCCACCCCTCAAGACTGTGCTCAGCAGAAAAGCAATGTCTTCTATTCAAGGTCCTTCCATAGCTTTGCTCCAGATCTCACTCCAATATTTCACACCCCTCCACCACCAACGCACGGCAACCCTACGTACAACAGTGAGACCCTGCCCGATGTCCCCCCTATTCACACTCACTGACGCCCATTGGTGTGACTGTGCTACCATATCTTACTGGAGGCATTCCTCTTGGGAGCTGATCTTCTATTTTACAAACATGAAGTCCTTTTCCAAAGACAAGTCTCTCTTGAAAGTATGCCCAAAGTATGTCAGATAGTGGTGTCTTATCATCCATGTGTCTAAGGAGGAATGGCTGTACTTCCTCCTAAAGAGATTTGTCCTTCTGGGAGTCCATGGTTCTTTAACTTTCACATGCACATGAGGCTATGAAAACACTATGGATAGAATGAGGCACACCAGCTCTCTCTGCTTTTCAAGGCATTAACGAGGTCTTGTGCAGCAGATTTGTCTAATGTAATATGTCATTTGATTTCTTTTTTGCCTTTATTGTATTATTTATTCAGTCACATTTTTATTGTAAACTAGATAAATGTATACAGAGCAGATCACCAGTGTTATAGTCCACAGCCCATATGCATTTTGTTTCCTCGTCCATTGCGATCCCCTCAGTGTGTCACTATGCTTCCCACCACATCCCTGTACTTCTTGTTTCCATTCTTCCCGCTTTCCTAAACCTCTGAATTTTGCCCTTAGGAAATTGCTGCCCTTTTGATCTTGAATGGTTATTCATATTTTAAACATTTTTATTGACATATAATTCACATACCATCCAACTCAGTGGTTTAAATATATTTTAAAAGGATTGTGAGATCATCAGCACAATTCATTTTAGAGTAATTTGCTTCATCTGCATATACTTCAAGTTCTCCTTGATTCAGCAAGCAAGGTACGTTAAGTTCATATCAAAGGTTGTTAATAAATCGTCCTCCAATCCTGCTGTCTACTTCTTCATGTAGTTCAGCTTCTCTAATTATCCATTCAATTACATTTTGAATCAGTCTGGTGGAAGAATAAAAACATGATTCACACCTTTCCTCATTCTAAACCATGCAGTCAGTCATCTCTGTTTCTGTTTGAATGACTGCCTTTTGGCCCATGTACAGACCTGCATGAGCATAATAAGTGTTCTATAATTCCCATTCTTATCCATAGTTTGTTATGCTCTACATCAATGACTATCTTTGTAAACTCATTCAAGTACAAAAAAGTGACTTTCTAGTATTTTCTGCTTTCTGCTAAGATACATATAAGCAATAATAGACCTCATTCTTATATTTATTTTGGCTAAATATGATATAAGCAACTGTATCCCTCATTCTGCACCACTTGCCTGTTAACTTGTCATACTGTGGTGACTTGTGTGTTGCTGTGAGGCAGAACACTATGTCACTGGCAGTCCAAATACCGGCAGATTCACTTAGAGAGAAAAAGTTTCAGTGGAGCTTCCAGACTGGGAACAGACTCTGAAGAAGGAACGGTTGTCCTCTTCAGAGGATTTCACCACTGAACATCCATGGAAGGCAAAGGAACTCTGTCGGATACTGACAATTTCATGAATAGCACCAGCACCTTGTCAGAGGTCGCCTCTGAGTGGCAGAGATGAGCCCCTTAGGTCAGCCGCCCACAAAGTACGACTAAGAAGTAGCCACCTTCTCAAGCCAGGACCACTCAGCACGACTGGAAAAGAAAAGGCCCCAACAAGGTAGACTAACAAACATAACAATTGTGGGAATGGCATGGGACAGGTAGCATTTCTCCAGTTCTCCTCTAGAGAGACAGGGTCTTTTAGGGGTTGGAATGACTCAATAGCATCTAACAACAACATACACTACCAATGGCCACCATTATTCTCAATGGAGAGATACTGAAAACATTCCCTTCAATCATCACTTGTACTCAATAATATATTGGAAGTCCAAGTGGGAGCAGTAAGGCAAAAGGAGGAATAAAAGGCATCCAAGTTGGCAATGAAGAAGTAAAATTATCCAGATTTTCAGATTATATGATCCTATAAAAATTTCAGAAACTTTCAAGAAAACCTTTGAAACTAATAGAAACAGTCAGCAAAATGACAGGATGGGTATAAGATAAACATACATAACATGTGCATTCACCTCTCTCCCAACAGTGTGTTGGACTGTGGGCTTTTCACATTGCTGTGATGCTGGAAGGTAAGCCTGCATGAGTATTTCTACTCCAACATCACCTGATGGGTAGATTCCATGGGAGCTTCCAGATTAATACGGGTTAGGAAGAAGAAAGACATGGTCTATTTCTGAACCAAAAAAATGACACAGAGAAACTTATGAAAACTGTTACCAATCATTACTGCAAAGATCATAATAGAAGATCTTGAATAGAGTGCCAGTGGTAAAAAGTCATAAAAAGACCAGGTTTACTGGTTGGAAAGAGATGCTGGTGTAACCCTACAGACTATGGTTCTTACACCCTTCAGTCCAGGAACTGAATTTGCCTCAGTGGCTTTACTTTCAGCCAAACAACAGACCAGCCTACACAGTGAACAACTGCAGGAGAGAGCTACACATTCCATAAGAAAAGGCAACATTTGCTCTGGGATGAAGCCCAGAGGTAGAAAGAGCTAGGAAAGCAGGGTGAATGGAGAAGGGAAACTGGGAGCCAAAAGGAAGAGGGTTGTCACAGCGTGAAGATTGCACACAACGTCAGGAAACGCAAGGGGTGTGAATGGTTGAATGGAAAACCAGTTTGCTCTGTAAACTGACACCCAAATCCCAAGATAAATTTAAAAAGGAAAGAAAAGTCATATTTTCTATTTAGCATATTTAAGTTGTGTTGAAGGTCAATGCCACTCAAACTATATCCGTTGATTGCAAGAGAAGTTTATTTTCCCAGCTGCTGAACAATAAAAAGGTTATCTGTTTCTTTTCAGTCTTACCTCTTACCACCTCATTTATGCTCTTGATTTTCAACACATTTAAAGGAATAGTTTGGGGATAAATTTAGCTGCAGGATTCTCTATTAAGACACGTCTGTCATTGCTAAATAGTGAGGTGCTGAATAGTGGTGATTGCAGGGAACAAAGGGGATGATTAGGGAGCCAGCAAATCCTGCTAGTGCTCAAAGCACTGAGTGATCAAGAGATATTTTGACAAAAGAGGTTGATAAAGATCTTGCTTAATCTGGTCAGGAGCCTGATGTCTTTGCTGCCTGAAGAATGAATAGATCAAAGTCCTTCTTGTGTGAGAAAGTCCTCCTCAAAGGCAGTCACTTCTCTAAAAATCCCATTGCTTTGCAATAAAAATATGTTGGGGAAATGTCAATGAGCTTATAAAAGATCATGGAAACATGAAAAGATAAACTGTCCACAAACCAAAACCTCCTCACATGAAATCATTAAGCTATATCCTTTTTATGCATTGCATTTGATTTGTTAGTATAATTTATGAGAGGGAGGACTGCCGGAAGCTGGAAGTTGAAGGCCATTCGGGTGCAAGAGCTGCTCTAAGAGGTCACTCTCAATGTCCTGGAGCTCCAGGGAGGAAAGCAGGGCACTAACAATTGCAAGGAGTCTGCTCACACCTTCATAGTCATTTAGCATCACATAGAGACAAAGGCTGCTAAGTCAAGAACCCTTGACCGGACATTGAAATGCCTGCTATTGGTCACAAATGAGAGGGTATGAACACATTAATATAACACCAACTGGAAAAACAGTTCTAATGCATTATTGAAAATCAGTACCACTGTATTTTTCTGATCATAAACAGCACCAGGACAGGTCAATGCACCAGGCAGCCTGTCTTTTGCTCTGCCTCACAGTCCCGTAGGGTCTGTGGTTGGTCCTCTGTTTGGTCTCACCATTTCCTTGCTGGTCTCACCCTGGCTCCTCTCCTCTGTGCCATGGCCTCCATGCCATGGCCTCTGGTGCCTCTGGTCTTGGCCTCCTACACTTCAGCCAGAGATCCAGATGTGCTCTGCATCTGATGGTGTGGGTTTTCTCTCTCTTCTCCTGTTTCTTAGATGGCTCATCCCTATAAATAACTTTGAGGGGAGTTAACTAAAACTGACCAGTCCTTTCTGTTAGTATTAATCATGGCCTGTGTACATAGTCCCACCCAGTCATTTGTTGGACAGAAGAGCCATCTTAAAATTTTCACTCCACCTTTCTGAAAGGCAAAAATCTATCAGAGAAGGAACTCAAATATTTGCTATTAAAATGAATGATAGACAAATGGTATAACTACTCTGTCAAATCAGAAAATTTCCAACACCTGAAAAGCAAGTTTCACTCTATGAGGTACTCAAAGTTTGCTTATGGCTGTCCTGTGCCATTTATTTCTCATCAATAACCAGTGCCCCACTCAGCATATGTACCTGGATGTAGCGACTTGATTACCCTTATTTACCAACAGCTGGCATTCCAATTAAGTTTAAGTCAATACATTTTGGTTGTTCTCTGACTCTGAGTCAAAGCAGTATTCTCTTCTAAGAATATAAGTATTAATTGTTGTCAAATCCATTTCAATTTCTGACAACCCCATGGATGTAAAGTAGAACTGGTCCATGGAATTTGAAATTCCAGGTTTGTCTTCATAGACACCACCAAATGGACTTGAACTGCCAACCTTAACATTGTACCCAAAGATACAATGATGTGAAAGATAGAGCTCATGCCTCATTGTTCAAAACTAGTAAAAGATTCTTAAGTAGCAACCATAGACCATAAAGAACATTCTTTAAATACTAGTTAACACATGGTAAACATGAAATGAGGTAATTAGTTTATTGTGCCAACCTGTCCGATAAACACATGTGAGGTTAATTGAAGGGCAGAAGGATAAATGGCTCTGTGAGTCTTGCCTTTCTAGTTCTTGGATATCTTTCTTTCTGGTCGGACCAGGGTGCAGCTACCTTAGCAGTTCCCTGCTTCAGCTGGAAAGGCTCACTTCTTGCAAGACATCCCTGAGGAGAAGCCACATGGACCTAGCCCGATGCAGCCCTGGGTGCTGGAGCGGCTGGGTGGAGACCCCTGACAGTGCTGAGATGCTGACACATCCACTAAATCGGCTTTCCTCCTGCAGTTGGCGTCATTGTGGGTGTTTTGTGAGATGGAGGAGGACTTTGTGGATTGGTGTTGGACATGTGGGTTAATGTTGGACTGTGGGCTTGGGCAGCACTGGGTTGGCATGTTTTCTTGATGTGAACTTACCCTTTATAGAAAACTCTCTCTTATACATGAGTTTCTATGGATTTGTTTCTCTAAAATACCCAGACTAACACAGGATATTAATGAACACATCAAATATTTCTGAACTCTCTATAATATTTCTACCCATCTATATTAACATAAAATCATAACTTGTACAAATTCTTTGTAATTGATGTTTGTACAAAAATGATCATTAATTAGCCAGGGAATATAATGATTTAAGATAAAATATGAGTGTATTGTGTTCATTGTGTCTCATTCATTCTAAAATGACTCAATGACAAATTCATCTGAGCAATGGAAACAGAAAATAAATTGCATACAAGAAAACCAAGGTAGGTGTGTAACCCTGAAGGGACTTAAATTTGTGCAAAGAATAATTTTTCTTACTCTTCCATTTCAGCAGCGAGCTAAATAATAAACATGTACTCTAAATTACTGATCTTAGAAGCACACTAAGTAATTTTTTCAAGCGAGAAAGTATTTTAGTACCAAGATATGGATATATTTTAATGCACCTTTCACGATGAATATAAATTTCAAATGCATTTTATAAAATCTAGAAGAGAAAAAACCAAGTCACTAATTTTTTAATATTCATCATTTTTCATATTCAGACATATTTTGGATAGTTGTAATCTCAGTGTATTTTTAATGGAGTCTGCTTTATTAAAAACACAAAGCAAAGATCTTCAGGGTTGTTTTAGACACCTTCTTTCCTTCTGACATGTGTCATTTCCATCCTTCCCACCAGATCAGCCCTTCCACATGGTCTCTTCTTGCTCCTGCTCCACTGAGTAGGGTGAATGGTCCAGAGGGAGACACTGCAGATGGATTAATTAGGGTCTTCAAAACACTAGATGCACTGGACTGGGCCATTTAGAATTGGTCCAGCTATGTTTACTGTGCTGGGCATGGCCAACGGAAATGGAACCTCCCCACATTCACCAACACCAACAACATTCTACGATCTATCCTGCAGTAAAATGATGCCAGTGCAGGGTACTATTAATATGCCTACAAGAAAGACCACTTAGAATGTATACAAATGTATATACTGAACATGAAAGCCTAAGATGAAGAAATTGAAGCATTCTTCTAATTTGTAGTCTAACATTGTTCAAACATACAACTGATATGAGCAGTAAGTGGCATGGTAGGGTAGCCATATATGACCTCCTCTGGCTTCCCTATTGGCACTTAGACAAGGGTCAGGCATGCCTCCAGTCACTCTCCATCCTTCTTTACACTGTTCTAACCCAAGCATTCCTTCCACAACACTTTACTCCTATGCTGGGTTTGATCATTCTTTGCAAGTGCTATACAGAAATCACAGATAATACTCAAGATTAAAGGGATTTATTAGCGGAGGTAATGGGTTCCCACAAGGCAGAATCAGTACACAGTAAAGAATCAGTCATTGATCCACAGCCACACCTGTCCTAAGTAAGCAGCCAGGTCTCTCTCTGGTCATCAGCGGCTCAGTCATATGGTCCCCTGGACTTTGCTGCATAGGCCACCAAACTTGCCTATTGCGCTGCCTCATGGTCCATTGCCTCAGATCAGACGAGGAGCTGATGCCCAGAGCTTTGGTGCTGTTCTTCTGAGTCTGCATGCTACGATTTGAGGAGCATGGGATTCTCACCGTACGCATAGAATCCAGAATTATAAATCACGACATAAGAAATGATGGCTAGAAGGGTTATATTGATTACTTACCGTTGAATATATTGTAGAAAGTAAAAAGGACTTGAAGCACTTTTTGGTGAAGGTCAAGGATTATAGCCTTCAGTATGGATTACAACTCAATATAAAGACAATCAAAACCTTCACATGAGGTAACATCATGATAAATAGAGAAAAGCTTGAAGTTGTCCAGGACTTTGTATTGCTTGGATCCATCATCAATGTTTAGGGAAGCAGCAGTCATGACATAAAGCAAAGCACGTCATTGGGTAAATATACAACACAAGTACTTTTTAAAGTGTCGAAAAGCAAGGATGTTACTCTGAAGACTAAGGTGCACTTGACCCAAGCCATGGTATTTTCAATTATCTCATATGCACATGAAAGTTGAACTTTGTAGAGTGTAGACAAATGGATATGCCCCCACAAAAGGGTTATAAGGAAAGGATGATTCAAGCAAGGTGTGCTATAGCACCGAAGAATCACACATTTCTCTAGTTCCTGAATGCTTCCTCAGCCCCACTACCATAACCCAGTTCTACCTTACAAATCTGGCTAGACCAGAGAACACACATTAGCACAGATAAGGGTTCTCTTGACACATGGGATTCAAGACAGATAAAACCCCTCAGCAACAGTAGTGGGAACAGTAGTGGGAGTAGTGATATCATGAGGGTAGGGGGGACTACCAGGAGGGGGGAGGGAGAGAAAGGGGGAACCTATCACAAGACTGGATATATAGCCCCCCACCAAAAAAGTGGACAAATAAAAGAAATGTGGGTGAGGGGAGACAAGAGACAGTGTGAGACATGAAATAATAACAATAATATATAATTGGTCAAGGATTCATGAAGGTAGGAGGGTGGGGGAAGGAGGGGAGAAGGGGGGAAAAGAGGAGCTGATACCAAGGGAAATGTTGATGGCAACATATGTACAAATATGTTCAATACAACTGATGTAAGGAATGTTATAAGAGCTGTAAGAGTCCCCAATATAATGATTAAAAAGGAAGTTGAAGAAGAATCTACGCATTCCAATGATGGTACTAGTGAGATTCAGCAGAGAATGTAGAACGAGAGATATCATTGGTGGAGTCAGATACATCGTGGCTGAAAGCAGATAATACCAAAAAATGTTTACTTGTGTTTCATTGGCCATGCAAGGGCATTTAACTGTAAGAATCATAACATACTATGAACCGTATTGTGAAGAATGGGAATTCGAGAACATTTCACTGTACTCATGAACCCAGACTAAGAGGCAATCATTCAAATGGAACAGGGAAATACTGTGTGATTTAAATCAGGAAAGATAGGCATCAGGTGGTGCCCAGTTGTCAAACAAAATAGTGCCTGGGGGTTTAAAGGCTTGAAAATAAACAAGCAGCCATCTAGCTGAGAAACAACAAAGCCCACATGGAAGAAGCACACCAGCCTGTGTGATCACAAGGTGTCGATGGGATCAGGTATCAAGCATCAACGAACAAAAAAGCATATGTTGTGAATGAGGGGGAGTGCGGAATGGAGATCCAAAGCCCATTGTAGGCAACTGGACATCCCCTTACAGAAGGGTCTTGGAGAGGAGAAGAGCCAGTCAGGGTGCAGTGTAGCAACGATGAAACATACAGCTTTCCTCTAGTTCTCTAATGCTACCTCCCCATAACTATCATGATCCCAATTCTACCTTACAAATCCAGAAAGACCAGAGGATGTGCACTGGTACAAATAAGAACTGGAAACAGGGAATCCAAGACAGATAAATCCCTCAGGACCAATAATGAGAGTAGAGATACTAGGAGAGGAAGAGAAAGGTGGGGGAGAAACGGGAACCTATTACAAGGGTTTATGTATAACCCCCTCCCTGGTTGAAGGGTTATGTCGGACAGTGGAAGATATGATAAAATAATAATAATTTATAAATTATCAAGGGTTCATGAGGGAGGGGGAGTGAGGAGGGAGGGGAAAAATGAGAAGCTGATACCAAAGTCTCACGTGGAAAGAAAATGTTTTGAGAATGATGGCAACAAATGTACAAATGTGCTTGACATATGGATTGTGATGAGAGTTGTAAGAGCCCCCAATAAAATGATTTTAAAAATAAAAAAAGGATATGCATCAGGATTGTAGCCTTTAACTACATTTTTTTCTATCTATATGCTGCATAAATAACTTGAGAAAGTGGACTACATGAAGAGGACTAGATTGGAGGAATACTTATTAACAATCTACAATATACAAATGACATCACCTTGCTTGCTAAAAGTGAAGCAGACTTGGAGCATTTATTATTGAAGATCAAAGTCTACCGTTTGGATTACATTGAAACAAAGAAAATAAAAATCCTCACAATTGGGCCAGTCAACATAGAATGATAAACAAACAAACAATAAAAAGATTGACAAGGATTTCATTTTACTTGAATGGCTCTGCAATCCACAGCCAGGGAATGAGCAGTCAAGAAATGAAATGGCCCGTTGCAGTCAGTAAATCTGCACACGATCTCTTCAGATTCTTTAAGAGCAAAGATGTGTGACTTTGAAGACTAAGGTGCCCATTACCCACAACATGATAGTTTCTATCACCTCATATGCATGTGAAATGTAGATAATGAATGCATGCAATGTATTCATATGAATAAAGAGGTATATGAATGTGATGGTTGTTCTTTGGTGCCATCAAGTCCACTAAAGCTCAGAGTGACCCTATATAGGATTCTAACACTATAGATCTTTACAGCCTCTTCGTTCTCCCCCCAGCATGACTAGGGGGCTTGAACTACTGACCTTGAAGTTAGCAGTCCAATGTTTACCCAACAGGGCCAATAAGGAAGAGTGAAAAAGAAATGATGCATTTGAAATATGATAGCAACTAATGTTGAACACATCATATACTGCCAGAAGAAAGAATGAACAAGTCTATCTTGTAAGAAGCACCGCCAGAGTCTCCTTAGAGGCAAAAGTGGCAAGATTTAGACTCATGTACTTCAGACATGTTACAAGAGGGACCAGTTCCCAGAGAAGAATACCATGCGTGGTAAAGTAAAGAGTCCACGAAAAAGAAGAAGATCCTCAACAAGGTTGATTGACACTGTGGCTGGAACCATGGGATCAAATATATGAGGGATTATGGGGATGATGCAAGACTAGTCGGTATTTCATTCTGTAATACATAGTATCCCTATAAGTTAGAACTGACTTAATAGTACCAAACACTAACAATCAAAAATTATAAGAGTGGACTGTACACTTAGATTAATTAAATTTTGCTTTCCATGACTTGAAATCAAATATCTCCTAATAGAACCATACTTCTTAAATAACATTCCAGTTAGTAAATGAGAGAAATAATAAATGAGAAAAAACAGATTTGCTCAAAGAACAGAGGGAAGATTTAAATAAATAATTTTCACCTTCAAATTTCCCTGTTCTTTCTGGAAGTAAAAATGTAAAGACCACTTAGTATGCTTCCAGTAAAAAAAAAAGTTTACATTAAACATTGTCAGTCTCCAAAAGCTAGGGTTAGTGTCTCAGAACAAGACAGAATTCTCTTAGAACCTAAGTCAGTATTTATATCTGGGAGGTACCCAATACATTCTTTATTCATAACAGATGGATGAATAAATATTATGCTGTCAACAAGATGTAACCTTCAATGACTAAAAATGGGTGTAACTTACCATTCATATGGCAAATATATTTCACATGTTTCTAAAATTAAAACTCAATTTATCTTGGCTTAACAACTCTACTTTTTGTTCCAAACTAAAGAAACACACATAAACAAACAAAAATAATGGTCCCAATTAGAAAAGACTAGTTCCCTCTAATTCAAGATTATGTCTTCTTTTGGGCCAGGGCTTGGCACCCCATCAGAATTGACCACAAAACACTCCAAAAGTCCAACAAACAGTCCTTGAACTAACTACAGGCTTTTCTTTTTGTTGTTGTTCTTGTTTTTGTCACTGATGTTGTTTTTGTCATTGGCTTTTGTTGATGTTTTCTTTTCTTTTATTACTTTGTTATGCTCTGTCTTATTTTTGTGCATGTTATTATCTCCACAGGTGTGTCTAAATAATATAGGCTGGATGAATAATCTGGAGGAGAAAACAATGGGACCTATGGTTCTGGGGGGGACTTGGTAGAAGGGGAGGTGGGGGGAAAAAGAGGTGTCAACAAACCCAGAGACAAGGGAACAACAAGTGATCCAAATCGGTGGTGAGGAGGGTGTAGGAGGCCTGGCAGTGGGTGACCAAGGGGAATGTAACTGAGAGGAATTACTGAAACCCAAATGAAGACTGAGCATGATAGGGGACAAGAGGAAAGTAAAAGGAATTAGAGGAAAGAACTAGGAGGCAAAGGGCATTTATAGAGGTCTAAATAAAGGCTTGTATATATGTAAATATATTTATATGAGGATGGGGAAATAGATCTATGTGCATATATTTATAGGTTTAGTATTGAGGTAGTAGATGGACATTGGGCCTCCACTCAAGTATTCCCTCAATGCAAGCATATTTTATTCTATTAAACTCACATTCCATGATGCTCACCTTCCTGATATGATCACTGAAGACAAATGGGTACATAAGCAAATCTGATGGTGGCTGATGGAAAGCTGATGGTGCCCGGCTATCAAAAGATATAGTGTCTGGAGTCTAAAAGGTTTGAAACTAAACTAGCAGTCATCTAGCTCAGAAGCAACAAACCCAACATGGAAGAAGCACATCAGTCTGTGTGATCACAAGGTGTCTAAGGGATCAGATATCAGGCATCAAGGAACAAAAAATCATATCATTGTGAATGAGGGGGAGTGTAGAATGGGGACCCAAGACCCATCTGTAGGCAACTGGACATCCCCTTTCCAAAGGGTTGTGGGGAGGAGATGAGTCAGTCAGTGTAACAACAATGAAACCTACAACTTTCCTCTAGTTCCTAAATGATTTTCCCCCCACTCCCTGCCCCACTATCATGATCCCAATTCTACCTTACAAATCTGGCTAGACCAGAGGATGTACACTGGTACAGATAGGAACTGGAAACACAGGGAATCCAGAACAGATGATTCCTTCAGGACCAGTGCTGAGAGTGACAATACCAGGAGGGTGGAGGGAGGGTATGTGGAAAGGGTGAACTGATTACAAAGATCTATATATAAACTACTCCCTGGGGGATGGACAGCAGAGAAGTGGATGAAAGTTGATGTCACACAGTGTAAGACATGACAAAATAATAATAATTTATAAATTATCAAAAGGTTCATGAGGAAGGAGGAGCGGGAAGGGAGGGGAAAATATGAGAAGCTGATGCCAAAGCCTCAAGTAGAAAGATGATGTTTTGAGAATGATGGCAACAAATGTTCAAATGTGCTCAACACAATGGATGGATAGATTTTGTTAAGAGTTGTATGAGCCCCCAATAAAAATGATTTAAAAATAAAATGAAAAATAAAAGATTGTATCTTCAGGGATAAATAATCAAATCCAGATGTTCCCCTTTGTCCCCAATGTCCCTGAAGTTGACGTACTTTATTAGAGGGCTTACATGTGAAGGGCTTCACCTTGTGCAGGGGAATCTGAGGCGCAGTAATCTTCCAGCCATGGTAGAAGGAGCCCTGGTGGCATAGTGGTTACCCTTTGGGCTGTGATCCTCACAGTCAGCAGTTTGAAACCCCAGCCAATCAGCAGGAGAAAGGGCTTTCTATTCCTGTAAGCAGTTACGCTGTAACTGTTACAGTGTCATTCTATGGGGTCACTGTGAGTCAGCACTGACTCAATGGAAATGAGGGTTTTTTGTTGTTGTTGGAGTTTTTGTTTAGTTTGGTTTGGTTTTAAACCATGGTAGCCAGTCTCTATCCTCTTTATCTCATTCGTTCTTTGATCTCAAACTCTCCCCCCACCCCCAATATCTGCCTGTGGTCTTCCTCATTTCCCATTCCCATTCCCTCTTCCAGCTTATTAGTGTTGTTGTGCTCTGGCTCACATGACCCACACACCACAGAAGGAAACACAGCCAGCCTGTGTGGCATCTCACAATTTTGTTCTGTTGAAGTCCACGGTGTGAGTCCATGTCCTTGACAGTTTTCCCCTTTTGAAACAATATTGTAATGTACAAATCATGAAGTCCTTTTAGAGGGACTAGCTCTTCCTGATAGCATAGCTGAGGTAGATGAGACTCTGTCTCACCATTACTCTAGCAGCTTAGCCCACTGGCTTAGAGACTATCTTGGTTCCTTCCCATCTGTTGTTTGACCCGAATGACCCACGGACCACAGAATGAACCACTGTCGGACCCTTTGCCATGCTGGTGATTGTTGTTCTATTGAAACCTATTGTTGCAGTCCCTGTGTCAATCCATCTCGTCGCAGAGGGTCTTCCCCTCTTACCTGTCCCTCTACTTTACCAGCCCGGTCTTCCTCTCTTACCTGTCCTTCTACTTTACAAGCCCGGTCTTCCTCTCTTTGCCTCCTTTTCTAAGAACTGGTCTCTCCTGATAACATATCCAAAGAATGTGAGACAAAGTCTCCTACTCTCACTTTGAAGGAAGATTTTCACTGTACTCTTTCAAATCACACATTTGTTTGTGTGACAGTAAAAATCCTCCTGAGTGTGCACTTTCTTATGCAGGGCAAGTCTTCCGCCAGTTCTTAAAGTTCTCACAGTTGCATCAGCAACTACACCTCACCTGCGTTAGACTGTACAGCTAGCTAAATAAATTAGTCCAGAACAAAGAAACGCACATGAATATACAAACACAATTTACTCAATTGAAAATGACTCTTTTTCCCTTTTACCTGAAGCTTCTGGTTTCTGGGGAAAATGTCAACATTGGAGCTTTCCCAAGTTATGAAAACACATGGCCTGGAAATTAGTTTAAGCCAAAAGAGAGTGGTAAGCCTTTTGTTGAATTCCCTCTTCAATAATGCTGTTGCTAAGAGACTCTGTGTCAAGTCACACTTGATTATCACCATGCTCTCCCCTCCCCACCTATTCATCAACTACCTTGCAGCGAATGCCACACATAATTTAAATCAGTAGTTAACGTTACCAACTCGCTTGCTATGCAGTGGTAATTGTATTGAAACAACACGTCAAGTTTCCAGATAAATGATCTGTAAGAGCATATCCATCATGGCTGACTTCAATTACTAGGGATACAAGAATCAAAGATGGAACTACCTGCCACTTGACCTTCATCAGAAGTTCAAGGAATGTGCTTCAAAATAAATCTAATTCCATCAATTACAGGGAAAAAATCCTTTAAAGATGAGGGGATAAGTTATTATAGATCCAGAAACAAACATCATCATTTATAAACATTCCTCAGAAGAAATTGGGACTAGTGAGTGGAGAAGGAAGCCATGAATCCATTAGGCAGGAGGCAGGCTGGAGTCGCAATGGTAGTGGAGGTACTGAACAGCCGTGGTGAGGAGTCGGCATCCAATGAAGCAGTCAGCAAGCCTGGGCAGGGCATCCACATATGTGGAGTGTGAAATGCAGGGCACCTCAGCAGAGAGACACAGGCCCAATCCCAGGGTCGTGCTAAGAGCCGAGTGGATTGGGTCTGTCTGCATGACGAGGGCTGCTGTCACAGAAGGACCGCAAGCAGGTGTCTTCAGAAATCAAAAGTTGGGTTTTCCCCCCCTTCAAAGTTTCACTCACTCACATCATCAATTTGATTCTGACTTAAAGCACCCCTATAGGGCAGGGCACAACTGACCCTGTGGGTTTCGGAGATGGTACCTCTTCCTGGCAGCAGAAAGCCTACTCCACCCCCTGCAAAGCAGTTGGTGGTTTCACACTGCTGACTTTACCGTTAAAAGCCCACCACATAGCCAAAATGCCACCAGGTTTCCAGTTAGGGGCCTAGAAATCCAAATTCAGGGCCCTGATTCTAAAGGAGGGCTCTTTCTGTTTCACTCTGGGCAAGATCTTATCTTTTTCCGCATTTATGAGGGGTTCCCCTCTGTGTTGGTCTTGGTACTTTAGAGAAACAAATCCACAGAAACTCATGTATAAGAGAGAGTTTTATATAAAGGTTAAGTGCACATCAAGAAAATATCCCAACCCAGTGCTGCCAAGTCCACAAGTCCAACATTAACCCATATGTCTGAGTCCTCCTCCATCTCACAAAACACACACTATGTCACTGACTGCAGGAGGAAAGCTGAGTCAGTGAATGTGTAAGCATCTCAGCGCTGGCAGGGGTCTCCACACGGCTGCACCATCACTCAGGCCTGTATCAGGGTTGGTCTATGCGGCTTCTCCTTGGGAAGTCTTGCAGGAAGTGAGCCTTGCCAGCTGAAGTAGGAAACTGGCTAAGGCAGCTGCACCCTGGTCCCACCATCACAAAGCAAGAGACAAGAAAGGCGAGGTTTTCCAAGCCACTTATCTCTCTGCTCTTCAATCAATCCCACATGTGTTTATCAGCCAGGTTTGCACAATAAACTAACTGCCTCACCCCCCCACCCCCACAAAAAACCCTGATTTTTTCCCAAAGGTATGTATTAACTTTTTTACAAAACAGCTTTATCACCTTAAAAGTACTCTCCATTACACTTAATACATTTGTCAAATCTGCTACTCCATTCTTAGAAACATTTTCAAACTCATCTGTTTGAATGGGTGACAGCACCTCTCTCGTTTTTTTTCTTCACCTCTTCTAAGTCATCACATCTCTGTCCTTTCATGTCCCTCTGCATTCACAGAAAAAGAAGTTGCATGGGGTGAGGTCAGGTGATTCAGGTGTGTGGGGAAAGACAGACATGTTGGGTTTTATTGGTATACTCAGATGGCTGTGTGAGCAGGTGCATTGTCATGGTGGCAAAATCAGTCCCCAGTCTACCACAAATCAGACCTTTTTTGTCACACACTGTTACACAATCTTTTCAGAACCTCTAAATAGAAAGCTTGATTAACAGTCTGACCTGGTGGAACAAACTCTGAATGCACTATGAGTTGACATTTTCATCCATTTGGGAAAGTTGACTGATATCCAGAATGAGGTCTGTCATCAAACGACATTTCACCTTTTTTGAAACAAGAAAACTGTTAATACACTGGAGGTTTTTCCTCATAGTGCTGTCTTTGGAAGCTGTGTTCAACATCACAACAGTTTCTGCAGCACTTTTCCCACACAGGAAACAAAATTTCACAGCCACATGCTGTTCTCTTAAATCGGTCATCCCAAAAAAGTGAAGTTAGAGTGAAACTACTTTCACCAAAAAAATCAGTATGACCAGAGTGTGACCAGAGAGAACCTTCCCAGGCGACGCCACCGGATGCAGTAACTCAGACCAAGTTCCTGGATGCTCGCCTAGTGGGAAATTGTGTACTATGAAAGCTCCACCCAGTAGACCTTTTCCAGTTTTGGGAGGGTATCACCAAGTGTAAGCCAGAATTCCTTAGTTCTTCGGTATTTTCATGAGGCATCTGCCTGCCCCTACCCCCCAGGATTCAATTTGCTTGTCAGTCTATGCTATTTCTTATAACTCTGAAGTGCTTAGATGCAGGACATCTTACATTGATATAGTCTCAGTAAAACAAAGAAACCCTAGTCGTGAACAGATAAACATGTATGGAACATTCAGAACCCCAATATCATATGTTAGGTGGGGAGGATACAATTTAATTCATAATAAGGTCCTATTTAAAATGCAAAGGGACCCTGGAGGTGAAGAAGTTTGTGTTTAGGCTGCTCACACTGTGGTCAGCAGTTCACAACCACCAGGCACTCCGTGGGAAAAGGATGGCGCTTGCTATGCCCAGAAAGACTTACAGACTCAGAAACACACAGGGTCAGTTCGGATCTGTCCTGTAGGGTCGCTAATGAGTCGGAATAGACTCAATGGCAGTGAGTTTGGTTTCTATGCAAGGTACTAAATTTATAAAGCCTGTAGAAGTAAGGGTCAGTTCCCTGATAAAAGGTTTATCAATGCAGGAAGAGAACATATTATGATCAAACTGATCAGTATCACAATAAATGATGAGATCCTATATGGAAACTAGAGATAAAGGCTTAAATACAAACTAATCACTGACTCAGCAGGGTTGGGCCAACTGAAGAGTGAGCGGTTATGGGGGAAAAATGAGGCTCTGGAAGGGTTTGGTTAGCTCGATAGCTCCTCCTGCTGGTAGAGATGGGTATAGTGTCCTTCCAAAAGCCAACCAGTCAATTTAGACGCATAACTCTAGCTCACCATCAATTTATTTTGACTCTTGGCGACCCTGTGGCCAAACTCTAGGGCAGAGTAGGATTGCTGCTATGCATTTCCTATTCACTCCTGCATTTTTCCAGGCCGTCTCTAAGGGTGGATGAAGCTGGTCATGCCCATAGAAGAAGGTGCCAAAGTCCTGGGCTCTGATCAGTGTAACAATGCCAGAAACAGACAAGGCATAAAAAAGCAGCAAGATGTGCTGGGATGAGAAATTACATTAGAAGGACAATTACTCCAAGTCCTTCTTACATAGTGAAAAAGGATTAAAAATATGACTCCATGTTTCTAGTTTTTTGGTTTTTAACTATCTAAAGCAACAGAATCCAAATTCCAAGCCAAAGTCATGTATGACACTGGGAATTAAGAATGCCATTTAAATATGTGTCTCTGTGTGTGTGTGTGCACACACGTGTGTGTGTGTTGTAAAAGGCAGGAGTATCTCAAATAGCCCTGCTTTCTTTTCCCAGTAAAGCTTATCTCAGGATAGCAGTGCAACCCAAGGAGACACGAGCCCAATCGGAATGAGCAATATGCGTCTATTCTGCAGGAGTCTTGGTGTCTGCAGTGAAACACTCACCACAGCTCTTTGTATGTCTCCATATATTCATTGAAAAGAACATATATATCCTTTTAATCATATAATATATTTAATTTTATGTTTTAACTATAAAGCTATATCTTTTATATAAAGTTAAATATTTTAATTATAGACTATATTAAGAATAGAATACATATATAGTCATTGAAAATGCCTATGTATATATAATCATTGAAAAAGAATCCAGACTTCATCCCGTTGTACCTAGCCTTGAGGGCAACATACCTACATGGAGTATCAAACTAACACAGAGGACTACAAGGCCAACCCCAATCCAAGTTACATTGACCCCATCCCAGAAGAATGCACTGCAGGGACAGCATGGTAGATATACCCCGGGGACAGTGGTGGTCTGTCCAGACCACATGGAAGCAAACTAAAAGGGAAGGGGAAAGAAAGAGAAAAACTGCATGGCATCCTGACCCACTGAGACTCCAGGAGTGCTGCCAGTTTGGAGCAACCAATGCACAGGGAGGACCTTAGGGCAGCCCCACCACAAGATAAGATATCCACAAAGCATTAGAGACACTGTGTGGAAAATGGGCCTGGTCTGACACCCCACCACTACACACACACAAGCACAGACACAGACATACCTGGGCCATACAGGAAGAGAGAGGAACAGAGCAGCAAGGGAGCAAAACAATGAGGTCCCCAAGGAATCCTAAAAACAGATTTCTGACTCAGAGGGCAGGGCTTGGCACCTATCAGACCTAATCAGACCCAATCAGAAAACATGTATAAAGGTCAGCAGACAGACCTGGAACTATTTATAGGCTTTTTTTTATGTCTATATATATAGGATAGGTAGGATTGCTTACCATCCCAAGAAGAAAACAATGGGACCAATGGTTCCATGGGGATGGAGGGGGAGAGACATGGGGGAGGTGGAGGTAGGGAAAGAGAGTGGGGAGCCAACAAACCCAGGGACAAGGGAACAACAAGAGATCTAAAATCAATGGCGAGGAGGCTGTAGAATGTCTGGTGGGGGGTTGATCAAGTGCAATGTAGCTGAGAGGAATTACTGAGAGCCGAATAAAGGTCGAACATGATAGTGGGACAGAAGGAAAGTAAAAGGAAATAGAAGAAAGAACTAGGAGGCAAAAGACATTTATACTCCCCCCAGAAGAATTTGTTTCAAAGGCTGACATTGATTCTGCAGCTCCAAGAGAGGGACATATCTATTCAGAGCACACGGGAGCAGATGAAGGGAGAGGAGGAGAGAGTGGAGCACATCCTGGCCCACCAGGATATCCACCAGGATATTCCTGATTAGAGCAGCCAGTCCAGAGAAAGTACCACATGGCTGGCCCCACTAGGAGACATGACACCCCTCACTGACCCATGGCCCTGCAGGGGACAGCACCATAGACACAGTGTGGGAATTGTGCCCGAACTGATCCCACCACACCAAGGGAAAGCACTGGAGGAGTCCAGTGGAACAGCAAGGGAATGGAGCGGCAAGGTCCCCATGGAATGCTGAGTGTGGACTTTGGGCCCAGGGCGTGGTGCCCCAACACACTAAACTGGAAAACACTCCTAAAGGCCAACAAACGATCCTTGAACTAAAAAAAAAAAAAGACATTTATAGAGGAATAAATATAGGCATGGAGATATGTAAATATATTAATGTATAATGATAGGGATATAGGTCTATGTACATATTTATATGTTACTTATCAAGGTATCAGACAGACATTTGGGCATCTACTCAAGTTCTCCTTCAATGTAAGAACACTTTGTTCTAATACCCTGGCATTCTGTGATGCTCATTTTCCCAAAAAGATCACTGAAGTTAAAATGGGTGCATAAGTAAATGTAGTGAAGAAAGCTGATGGTGTCTGGCTATTACAAGAGTTAGTGTCTGGGATCTTAAAGGCTTGAAGTTAAAAAAGTGGCAATCTAGCAGGGAAGCAAGAAAGACCACACGGAAGAATCACAGCAGCCTGTGTGATCACAAGGTATTGATGGGATCAGGTATCAGAGATGAGAAGACCCAAAACAATCTTATCGATTTAACAACGGGGGTCAGAGTGGAGACCCAAAGCCCATCTGTAGACAATTGGATATCCCTCACAGAAGGTCACAAGGAAGGGATGAGTCAGCCAGGGTGAACTATAGCACAGACAAAACACACAACATTCCTCTAATTCTTTTTTTGTTTGTTTGTTTTTATCATTTTATTGGGGGTTCATACAATTCTTATCACAATCCATACATACATCCATTGTGTCAAGCACATTTGTACATTTGTTTCCCTCATCATTCTCAAAACATTTGCTTTCTACTTGAACCTTTGCTATCAGCTCCTCATTTTTTCTCCCTTCCTCCCTGCCACCCCCTCCCTCATGAACCCTTGATAATTTATAAATTATTATTATTTTGTCACATCTTGCACTGTCCGATGTATCCCTTCACCCACTTTTCTGCTGTCTGTCCCCCAGGGAGAAGGTTATATGTAGATCCTTGTAATTGGTTTCCCCTTTCTACCTCACTTTCCCTCCACCTTCCCAGTACCACCACGCTCACCACTGGTCCTAAAGGGATCATCTGTACCGGATTCCCTGTGTTTCCAGTTCCTATCTGTAGCAGTGTACATACTCTGGTCTAGCCAGATTTGTAAGGTAGAATTGGGATCATGATAGTGGGGGGAGGAAGCATTTAAGAACTCATTCCTCTAGTTCTTTAAAGCTCCGCGCCCCCCCAACCCACTATCATGACCCCAGTTCTACCTTACAAATCCAGGTAGATCAGATCATGTACACTGGTACAGATAAGCACTCTCTTGACACATGGATTTCAGGACAGATAAAACCCCCAGGAACGGTCATGGGAGTGGAGATACCATGAGGGTAGGGCTTAGAAGGGGGAACCAATCTCAATGATCAATATACAGGACACCCACCCTCCGAGGTGGATGAACAATAGAAATGTGGGTTAAAGGAGACAACGGACAGTGTAAGATATGAACATAACAATAATTTACAATTTATCAAGAGTTCGTGACAATGTGAGGGTGGCGGGAGGAGGGGAAAAATGAAGAGCTGATACTAAGGATCAAGTAGAAAGAAAACTTTTTGAAAATGGTGATGGCAACATATGTACAAGTGTGCTAGATAAGACTGATATATGGATTGCTATAAGAGCTGTAAGAGCCTTCAGTAAAATTGTTTATCTTTAAAAAAGAGAAAATGAATCCAGATAGGAAAATATCCTAGGTCTGTTAGCCAGAGTTCTGCTATGATAATACTGTCAGTACACAACTACAAGAATCTCCAACAGAAATCCATTGCACTTTCATGTGTCTGTAAGTTGGTAAGGGTTGCTCTATGCAAGACCAAGTCAAGTTCAAGTTCAGGATTGCTCCACATGCCTCCTGTTCTGTAATTAGGATTCCAGAGGTGCTCTTCTCATTGAGATGGCACAAAGACAAGAAACTATGCCTCATCATGCAAACACTCTGGAAACTACAGTTCATGTAACATCTAACCTTTCATCAGCCGAAGCAGGCCACCTCACCAAACTCCCAAGTCAATAGGGTAGAAACATTTACACTGCCAACTCCACTGGTGGTCTGGTGGTTTCACATTAGGCTGCCAAGCGCAAGGTCAGCTCTTCAATACTTCCAATTGCTCCTTGGAAGAAAGACAAGGTTTTCTACTCTGGTAAAGAGTTACAGTCTCAGAAACTCACAGAGGCTGTTGTGCCCTCTCACTTGGGTTGCTATGAGACAGAATTGACTCAATGGCAGTGAATTTTGAGATACCTCCATGAGGAGGCAATACAAAGGATGTGAATGGATTACATCCTAGGGTGATAGTAAAGTTTGGGGAGCAATAGTCCAAACTACTATAGATATTTTCAATTTCTGGAATTGTTGAGACTACTGGTACTCAGATTAGCATTTTCTGTCTCACTGCTCCAGTTTCTAGGAACTTGGTGACACTTGACCTCTAAAAGTATGGGTTTGTAATACTAGAATATTCTGCCTTTAAAGGAAATTTGTCTAAATCATTTGTCTTCTCTGTGCCTGAGCTTTCATTTGAAATTATTCCTTTGACTTACATTAAGAGATTTTAACTAATTTTATTGACATATAATTCACACATCATACAATTCCATAGTCCAGTCATAGTATGAAGAGTTGTACAATCATCACCACAATCCATTTCAAAACATGTTCTTTCTAGTCCTCATTGCTGTTGGTTTCCTGTTACCCCCACCTGCCCTGTCATACCCCTAGGTAATTATCAAACCAGATACTGTCTCCATAGATTTACCCCCTCTGGAATTTCATATGAAGAAAATAATACCAAACAAGACAAAAAGTAAATCAACAGCATTGAAAATTCAAAACCGAAAAAGAGCTTAATCACAAAGAAAGCAGAAAAACTGGGTTTTTATTGAATTAATAACTCAATATATACCCACTTGTGCAAAGTTTGTTTTATGATATTTTATGTACTCATCCCCGGACCAAGTCTTAAGACTAGTCGCTTAAAAAAAATGCAACATTAGCGCCTGTCTCCACTAGTTGAAACAACCTCAAAGAGTTTTTGGTGTTAGTGAAAGAGAGCAAAAATCATGCCCCACGTTTGTGTGTACACAAGCACTAAGAGGCGGTGTGCCCCCCAAGCAGCAAGAGCTGCTAATTGTATGTTAGTGTTATTTTAAGTCATGTGCTGTTTGATATGATTTTCTAAGTCATTGGGGAGGGGGGAGGGGCCTGTAAGTGTTCAGAATTTTATCCTCAATATATTGATGTTAATTGCTTCTTTGCTTATGCCATTTCAGCTTACACATAGGTTTCCTGAGAATGGTCCCACTGCCAACAGCAGGAGAATCCTGTATATCCTCGCTGTACTGGAGCTCACCAGGACAACTGCAAGCCACCAGCTAGGCCGTGGAAAACATAACAGAAATCCACAAAACTATAATTTGCTTTGATGAATAAATCAGCTGTCTTGGAAGAAGCACAACCAGAGTGCCCTTAGAGGCAAGGGTGGCGAGACGTCATCTCACAGACTTTGGGCACATTGTCAGGAGAGACCAGTCCCTGGAGAAGGCCATCCTGCTTGGTAAAATAAAAGGGCAGGAGAAAGAGGAAAGTCTCTCAGCATGATGGATTAACGCGGTGGCTGCAACAGTGGACTCGACTGTAAGAACAATTGTGAGGATGGCACAGACTGGGCAGTGCTGCCTCCTGTTGTTCGTAGGGTCCCTGTGACACCCAACAACCATGGGTCAATTTGAGATCATGCCCGCAGAAGTGCGGGCACAAAGACACGAAGGCTTACATAGTAGAGACAGGGCCTTGGTTTATCCTCACACGATGCCATCCCTACCTGGTTTTACACAGCAGTGAGCCATGGTTCTAAGCTCTGTCAAACTGAGTCACTTAGTTCACGCAGCATTGACCGCTGAAACTGGACACTCCATGAAGAAGTAGGAAGGCATCAGACCACTGTGAATACTAGGCTGATAGTTTCAGCTGGGTGACAACCAAGTGGCCAAGCAAACCAGTCAACATGGAGTCCACTCAGTGCCATGGCAGTCCCATGTGCATCAGAACAGAGCCGGGTTCTGTAGGGTTTTCCAGAAGTAGAAGATCAAAACTAGTTTTCCAAGTGCTTGGGGTTGGACTCGACCCTCTAATATTTGAACTAGCAGCTGAGCACATAACACCACCCCGCGACTCCATGCTCCCTACCTTTTAATCAGCTCTGGCAGATAGCTTTTGTCTAAGTAGTTGTCTGGTTTAGGAGTTCACGAAGGTGAAAACAACCTTCAACTGTGTCTGGGTAGTCATTCTCATTGTCTGTCTTTACACCCGGACTAAGTCCCTGATCCATGTCAAGCAAATTTATCTTTCATCAATAGACTAATGACAAATAAAATATACTGGGCAATAAAATGGAATGATTAAAGATCCCATGCACTACGAAAGATTGCAGAGCCTCTAGGATATCCATGTGAATGATGAGCATTACTAGCAGGGCAGGAATACTGATGACTGTTTCAGAAGCGCAGACGCTCAGTGACCTAGGTTCTCGTTTTGCATAAACGTCAGCTCAATCTTATTGATCATGTTCCTTCTAAGAGCCTGTCACTGTTTTATTTCTTGGTCGTTCCTGTGGTTGTATAATGCAGAGATTTTGACTTCGGTATTCCATAGAGTTTTGGAACAATAAAACCCCCTCTTGTTGAAGACCTATATTTATGAGATTTATCCACCATGACACACCTGCAGAGATAAATAAGGAATTCAAAATATGTAAATTCGACCTTCTCCCTGAGAATAGTAAGTGAAAAGTAACCAAGGCATGCTGTCGTTGAAATGCCAACCCGGTTCCAATGTCTGAACACTGATGTTTGGGTTTCCCAGGCTTCACCGAGATGAATAAAAATCTAGAGGCTTTCTACGTGTATGGAGCCAAAAACACTTAAAAAAACAACCTCGATTCCCCTCACCCCCCTCCTCCCACACACACACAAATACAATACAGTATGTGTACAAATACAGTAGGCACTGCCTCTAGCCGAGGTAGGGACTCTTGGCTCAGAAGAGCCTCTGAAGCCAGTGCCCATGCAGGAGAAGACGTGGGACACCTCATGCGTCCTGGTGGATTGTTTCTCCTTCCTGTCCTTACCCAATAGGTCACATTTATCATCATAAATGGAGAGAAGATTGAGGCCGTCGTGGATTTTATGCTGCTTGGATCCACAATCAATGCTCCAGTAGCTAAGAGATCAAATGACCCATTATATTGGGTCCATCTGCTGCACAAGATCTCTTTAGAGTATTGAAAAGCGAGGATGTTACGTTAAGGACTAAGTTGGGACTGACCCAAGTCAGGGTGTTTTCAATTGCCTCCTATGCATGTGGAATTTGAATGAGAAAGCCTGAAGCAAAAAGGATGCATTTGAGTTGTGCTGGTGAAGAATACTGAAATGCCACAGACTGCTGAAAGGACAAGCCAATCTGTCTTGGAAGAAGGGGCAGAGGGCTCCTTAGAGACAAGGATGGCAAGACTTTGTCTTACATAATTTGGACATGTTGTCTGGGGAGAGCCGTCTCTGGAGGACACCCTGCTTGGTAGAGTAGAGGGGCAGTGAAAAAGAGGAAGGCCATCGATGTGATAGATTGATACATGGCTGCATCGATGGGCTCAGGCAGAGGAACAATTGTGAGGGCGGTGCCCGACTGGGTGATGTTTCCCTACATTGTGCCTAGGGCTGCTATGTGTTGGAATCAACTGGAAGGCACCTAAGAACAACTGTCCTCCCCTAGCCTGGATCTGTGCATTCTCAAGTAGTCTCCAACTACTCTGCTTAAAGTCCTGTTTCTTTCACCTTTCTTTGAACATGAGTCTGACTTGGTAAGGTTTTCTCAACTGGGAGGAAAGGTCATTTGTGGCTTTTCTTCTCAAATCACCTCCTCCGTTCACTATATAATGACTATAGAGCTAGTGTCCCCATCTCTTTCCACTATTTGCCTGTTTTCTCTTATGTCTTCCTTCCTGCATGATCTGCTCCTATCATTGCTTGCTTGTTTCTCTCTCTGGCACTCCCAACTCTCCCTTACATTTAGAACTGGACATTCCCTGGTTTTCCTCACTTCCACTCAACCTTCTCAGGTACGTTGATACTCGCAACTTTCCATTGAGTCATCACATGCAACTCTAAAGAATTCTTAGAGACTGTCTAGCCAGACTCCATCATCTTTCAGTTGAGAAAGTTCAGTTGCAGAAAGACTGTCTCACGAGATGCTATATACAGGTACCTAGACTTAGGGCAAAAAACTCAATATTGTTGTTTTTAGGTGCCATATAACTTGTTTAAACCCATAGCGACCCCATGCACAACACAAGGAAACATTGCCTGGTCCTGCACCATCCTCACAATTGTTCCTTTGCTTGAGCCCATTGTTGCAGCCACTGTGTCACTCCATCGCATTGAGTCTTCCTCTCTTTCACCGCTCCTCTGCTTTATCAAGCATGATGGCATACTCTAAAGGGGGCGGGAGGTGACCTGTGGGTAGTATAAAATAAACTCTAAATTCACTGCCATTGAGTCAATTCTGACTCATAGGGACCTTATAGGATAAGGTAAAACTGTTGCCTGTGAGTTTTCACAACTCTACAGGAACAGAGAGCTTCGTCTTCCCCCCACACACACACACACACCACCACCCACCCCCAGAGTAGCCGGTGGATTCGAACGGCTGACCTTGTAAAATGCAGCCCAAAGCATAACCACTCTGCCATCAGGGCCCTTTGTGAGCAGTTGAAAGACCTACAAAATCATCAATGCTTGTTAACAGGTCTCACCAAAGAGAAACAGTTCTAATCATCACATTCAAAACTCTAAACTCACTGCCATTGAGTCAATGCTGACTAACAGCGACTTCTTGTGCATTTCTGAGACTGTAACTATTTCTTGGAGTAAAAAGCCCAGTCTTTCTCCTGTGAAGATGCTGGTGGTTTTGAACTGCCAACCATGTGGATCTCAGCATAATGCACACCCACTACACCACCAGGGTTCCTGGGGGCCATCACATTAGGGATGAGTTCATTGAATGACCAAATACATGGCAGGCTATTTTTCAACTTGAAAATTTTATATAACCTTCAAAGGATGTTATAGCTATCTAAATGGCCCTTGGCAGAAAATTTTCCCCACCCTGCCCTACAGAATAATGGAATTGTTATACCTGAGCAGCAGCTTTCTTCCATGACTCTTCCATAACCCCAAACTAAAGAGAAATGCCGACTAGTTACAGCCCATGTGCTACTGAGTAGAGCTGCTCCACGGGGTTCTTTGGATGACAGCTTTATGGAAGCAGATCTCCAGACCTTTCATGGCACCACGGGGTATGTTTGAACCACCGACCTGGAGACCATTTGTTTTACCCGGACACACAATCTAAAGATGATGCATTAGTCTGGGTTATTTAGAGAAACAAATCCACAGAAACTCATAAGTATAAGAGAGTTTTATATAAAGGCTACGTGCATATCAAGAAAACATCCCAACCCAGTGTTGCCCAAACCTACAAGTCTAACACTAACCCCTTTGTCTTACACCAATCCACAAATTCCTCTTCCATCTCAAAAAACACACACTATGACACTGACCACAGGAGGAAAGCCAAATCAGTGAATGTGTAAGCATCTCAGTATTGGCAGGGGTTTCAACGTGGCTGCTCTAGCACCCAGGGATGGAGAGGGATAGGTCCATGTGGCTTCTCCTTGGGGATGTCTTACAAGTGAGCCTTGCCAGCTGAAGCAGGGAACTGGCTAAGGCAGCTGCACCCTGGTCAGACCGTCAGAAAGCAAGAGACCTGAGAACTAGAAAGGCGAGGCTCACTGAGCCATTTATCCCTCCACCCTTCAATTAACCCCACATGTGTTTATCAGCCAGGTTGGCACAATAAACTAACTACCTCAGATGATATCTACTCATCAGCAACTGATAATGTGCTATGACTCTTTAAAATATGATGCAAGTCCAAGATATTTCTGCCAGCTCTGTCTCAGAATTAAATATCATAAATCACCAAAAATGAATCCCATATGTCTTCTCCCTTCTCACATCTATGTGCTGCTTCATCTAGTTCTCAGAGGCATTGTCCACACTCTGTTCTATGTGATGAGCCCCTCCTGCCCAGAACACTCTGGGAATGAAATCCTGGTTTGAAAGTGGGGTAACAGTGATTGTGCAAACCTAGGGTCATACTTACTGGAGGATCACGATTACCCCTTCACTACACACATGCACACGCGTGCGCGCACGCACACACACACACACACACACACACTACTAGGGAGCCTAGCTGGCAGCTAACCTAACTTAATCTTTAAGTCACTATTGTAGTTATTCCTGCTGTCGTTACTCATTTGTTTGCTGTTTAAACCGCATAAAATGATCAGAGCAGATTTTCTGAAATAAAGTCAGATGAATATTTTTTCTGTTTTTCCTTCCATTCTTTGGGATCTAATTTCAAAGCAGGATCAGAAAGAATAGTCACAATGGCTAAGATTTACTGAAGGCTTATTGTGAGGCACTAGACTTAAGTCTATGCTTGGACAACCTCTTTTCTTCCACACGTGAGGCATTATTGTTTGATATGCTTTACATATCCAGTAGATAGGATGGCGGATTTGAACCTTGGCAGTGGGACTTAGATTCAGCATTCTTAAAGACCACAGTAAGATATAGGCATGGAAACTGATATTTCTGATATGGATTTCTGATACAGATATGACAAACTGATATTTCTGCTATCCTAGCATCAAGCTACACTTGATCCCTAGCCAACCAGTTGTTGTCAAGCTGATTCCACCTCCTGGTAAGCCCACATGTGTCAGGATATAATTTTGCTACATTGTGTTTTCAGTGTTACTGGCTTTTGAAAGATAGCCAGGTCTTTCTTCCGAGGAACCTTAGGATAGATTTGAACCTTTGGATTAGCAGCCAATCATGTCAAACCTTTGTACCACCTTATAAATTAAGAGCAACCAAAAAAATAACACAAGATTATGCTCTCTGTTCTTATTATTGCTCTCATACCCTGAACTTCCCCAGCATGTGGTCCTGGAGGCTGCTTAGTGATTTCTTCTTTGGATAGAGACCAGAGGACTTGCCCCTCCTCACCTCACTGTTCTGTAACTTGCATTTCCTCTCACACAGCTGATAGATTAAGCATGTCATTTGTAACTTATCCTTGTCAAACTGATGTCATTCTGACAAATGTGTAAACCGCTTTCAAATATTCCAAATTTCAGCAACCAATAAAAAACGAATTTCTTGCCGACGCAATATATCTTCTTCTAATATAGAAACTTGGAACCTTTCCAGAGGTATTTCGTTTTTCTGCAAAGATTTTTGAAAATGGAAGCATCAATTCACAAGTCAACCCCTCCTCCTCCGACTGCACAGCACCCCTTTGTGCAGATGAGGTCTGTGGTCTTGCTCAGAAGAAAGATCTCGTGTGCACAGAGAACCTTTGACAACCGGGCCAGGTAGAAACCTAAAACAGATAGCAAGTGGCAATGGCTGATGGCGAAGAATCCTGGAAGTACAAGTGACCACCCAAGAGGTTAAATCAGCCCTACTCAAGCCAGTCTGCACCCCAAACACATGAACAAATGGGAGAAGATATGCAATCCATTTATTGTTCCTGGAACCTGCATTTACTTGAAAAGCATTCTGCTTTGCTCCCCTATAGATTTCTCTTTTTTATTCTGAAAGAGAGTGGGAACAAAATCATCTTGGCCAAGATAACTCTTCCAGCCGGACACTTTATTCCATTTCTACCCATCTCCTCCTGGATTTGACTCCTTCGTGTACTTTTTTAGACTATCTCCCTGTGCACTGCTTCCTATTTTCTTAACTGAGAGGCACATGTTGAGGTCTCCTTTGTTTTCTGTTGTTGTTGTTGTTATTATTTAAAATAAAATTGCCTTCAACAAAGCTGCCACCCACATTCTCCATATCGTTTAGCACACTCATTCTTTGATATATTGCCCCGCCCACTCATTCACTAGCTTAATGTATTTTTAATTAAGTCTCACTACACATAAATCAAGGCCTCCCTGGGTGGTGAGACCAGTTAAGTGTTCAACTATTAGCTGAAATGTTGGTAACTCAAACCTACCAAGTGGTATGGAGGAAGCCAGGCCTGGAGATCCGCTTCACAGCCATGCAAAATCCTATGGAGCAGTTCTGCTGTGCACCAGGGGTACCAGGGGTTAGAATAGATTCAATGGCAATTAACAGCAGCAGCCCATAAAGCACTTCTGAATTGCTGAATACAAAAAAAACCACGCACACAGGCATACGTGCATGGCTGTGTGTTGGTGGCATTGGTGATGCTATTGGGTATCATGGTGTCAGCTCCGATGCATAGTGACCCTATCTATGCAACCGAGCCCTGCATCATACTGTGCATTGTTCCTACGTGTGAGTCTATTGTCGCAAGCCCGTGTCAATCCATCTTTTCAAGGGTCTTTCTGCTTCTCTACTGACCTCCAACTTTACCAGCATGGTGACCTTTTCTAGGGACCGGCGCCTTGATAACACATCCAAGGCACTGAGATGAAGTCTCATTAACAAACGAACCTATCTTGGCATCCTCGTTTCTAAAGTCTGTTCTGGCTGCACTTCCTCTGAGACAGATGCGTTTGTTGGTTTTATAGATGCTTCCCATGTCATACAACTTAATGATTCAATCGTATTGAAAAGATGTGTGCAACCATCGCCACAACCAATGCTAGAGTACTGTCTTCTCTTCCTCGCTGTTATTAGCGCTCCATTGCATTCCCCATCCTTCCCTGTCGCATCTCTAGGGCAAGCCAGTTACTGTCTGTATACATCCACGTATCCTGGAGTTCAGAAGATGGTATCAGAAGCAAAATAGGACCAGGCCAAAATCAAGATACCCTGGAACAGAGGACTACATCATGAATTGTTTCTTTCATCCTTTGTACACCACGGTGGTGGTGATCAGAGAAACGTTAGAAATGGCTGCCGTGAGCCAGCAGCATATGTCAAAAGACAAGTGGCAGCACCATGGGACCTGCGTTCAGAAGACAGCAGAGTGGGCTCCATCAGGAGGTGCTCACTTTAGAACAAGAAAGAAAACGAGCAGCTGTGATGAGCTTGTCAGACTCCCTTGGGTGGAAATCAGGTTCAGAGTCTCAATATTGTGTGACTTGGGCAAGTCACTAAAACTTTTGTAGCATAACTACCTCCTCTGCAAAATCAGTCTGATCCTATAGTTACAAGGGTTAGATAACTTCTGAGAATATATATACAGAATGTAATGTATGTGCAGAACATACTAACAATCATGCACTTCGATTGAAGGGGTGCTTACTATCAGTTTGGAGGTGCTGTTAGCACTTTTTTGGTAATAATTCATTCACTCCTGTGATATGAGTTGGGCTGCAAGGTCAGCAGTTCGGAACCCACAATCTGATCCTTGGGAGACAGGCAGAGCTTTCTACTCCCTTGAATGGTTACAGTTTCAAAAAACCCACAAAGGCAATTCTACTCTGTCCTACAGGGTTGCTATGAGCTGACAACCACTGGGAGGCTATGAGTTATGGAAGGAGTTCTTACTCTTAGTCTGGTGTTAGCACATTTTTGCAATAACTCATTCACTTATGTGACCAACTTTGAATATAGGAAATAATGCCATTTCCATTTCATAGTTAAAATTTCAGCATAAAGATAGGAAACAAACATGCTCAGGGCTACACAAAATACTTGATGGAAACAGGCTGGCCCCAGAGCCTACCCACTCAATCACTAAGCGATTCTGGGTTACCAGAGGGGTGATTTGCCTCAGCGCCAGTGAAAACTATGAAATACGGGGTGAGGCGTAAGCAATCGGACTGTGTCTCTCAAAATAGGGAGTGGATCCTAATCCCTGTAATAGTGAACAGAATTCTGTATGAAAACTATATATATATCAATGACCATATGGTATATGCTAAACCTTGGGACCTCTGAGGTATATAAAGAACAGGCACATGCAAACACGGGGAAGAAAAAGGCCATGTGCAGAATCCAGTTTATAAACCAAGGTATCCAGGAATACCTGGAACAACCAACAAAGAGAGACCTTGATTTAAACATTTAACTTCCACAAATGTGAGAAAATATATTCTATTATTTAAAGTCACCCACTGGTGGTATTTCTTTTACAGCAGAACCAGAGAGCTAAGTCATGGACTGTGCAACACACAAATGACTCTTGATATATACTCTATATGCCATTAATAGAGAAAATGACAAACAATATTTTATAGTGCTTAACCCCCATTGTCTGTGAGTGTTGGACTGCTAACCTCAAGGTCGGCGATTTCAAACCCATCAGCTGTTTTGAGGGAGAAAAATGAGGCTGTCTGCACCCATGAAGATTTACAGACTTGAAAACCCGATCCTGGGGTCACTGCTTTATTGTCCTTAAACCCATGAGTAATACACATGGAAGCAATAGTGAAGAGATCAAATGAAGCATTGCATTAGGTAAATCAGGTACACAACCCCTCTTCTGTTGAAAAGCAGTAATCAAGATACCTTGTCATCAAAACCATGTTACCTTGAGGGCAAAAGTGCACCTGCCCCAAGCCATTGTCTTTTCACCTGCCTCCTATGCATGTGAAAGTTGGCCATTGAATTAAGAAGACTGGAGGAGAACAGATTCACTTGAATGGTGGTGCTGGTGAAGAATACTGAAAGTGCCATGGGCTGCCAAAGCAGCAACAAGCCTGTCTGAAGAAGTAGAGCCAATGCTCCCTAGAAGCACGGGTGGCGAGACTTCACCTCACATACGTTTGACATCTGGTGAGAAGCCAGTCCCTTCAACAAGACACCATGCTTGGTCAAGTTGAGGATGACTCTCAACGAGATGAAGTGATGCAGTGGTTACAACAACGTCTCAGCGTAACTCCTGTGAGAATGGTGCACGACGAAGCAGGTGTTTCATTTTGGTGTGCATAGAGTAGCTATGAGTGGGAACTGGCTCGCTGGCACCTATCATACACCTATCAATAACGATGAGTCAGAATCAATGTAACGAAAGAGTTGGGTTTGGTTTGGCCCTAATCAAAGTCGCAATGCCAGGCGGTGTCCACCAAAGCAGAGGGGTTACGAAAGAGGTAAATTCCCAGGCTCATTCCTGACCTGCTATTTCAATGGCTCTGTCAGGCCTCAAATGTCATCAGTTTTTCTGAGAAGGAAGCTACGCACCTGAATAAAACTCAAGCGTTGGTTTTGTAATGTGTATTAGTGGGTGCTGACCTGAAACCACATGAGTTTACTAAAATGAAATATGACCCGATTGGAAAGCTATTCAAAATATGTACTACATGCTTCAGAGTTCACTCGCTGAGGGCAGAGAGAGTGTCAGAACAGAGCTCACACAGGAGGGATTGCCTGGTGAGCACTTCTTCTCACAAGAGACTAGTTAGGAGTCAAGACTGTCCCTGGACTCCACCCCAAGGGTAGGCTTTCTGCTACTCACACAAAAGCAATGGATTCCACATAAGGGCATGCGGGACAGTGACCCACCGTGGAGTGGCCTGACTGACTAACAGAAATATTACTCCAATGGCGAGCCTACATACAACAGAACGAAATCCCATGCAGTCCTGAGCCATCTCCACAGCTGCTCTGTCTGACCCCACGGATCCACTAGGCTACAAAAACATCTAAGCTGCCGACACTCGGGAGTTCACTCCTGTTTATTAGACCTCCACGTTTTTCCAATGTGCCATACTAAGGGGGAGTGAAAACTGTAATTAGAACTTTTTTTATCTAATCAGCAGGATTTCAATGTCTACTCATATTTAAACTCAACTAAGTATGACTACAGTCTTTTGCAGTGAAGTATGTAAATATACAACAGAAACATTAAAAATCAATGCTCCGCACCATCAATGGTACATTGGTATTGGGATGAGAGTCCATCTAGGTCAGCGGTACTCAACTTGTGGGTCACAGCCCTTTGGGGGTTGAAAGACCTTTTCACAGGGGTCACCTGATTCATAACAGTAGCAAAATTACAGTTATGAAGTAGCAACAGAAATAATTTTATTGTTGGGGAGTTCACCACAACATGAAGAAGTTTTAAAGGGTCGCAGAATTAGGAAGGTTGAGAACTACTGATCTAGGTGAATCAGAAGATCTGGTTTATAAGCCTAATTAGCTGCAGATCTTATGAAATTCACATAATTGCTAGGCCAATCTAGTTCCTCTATAAAAAATAAAGAGCTCATCATGGTCATCTAGAACAGTGCTCCCTCATCACTGGTCACAAACAAAAATGGAATAAGAAACCAAGTCAGTTAGGGATAGAATAAAACATTATAAAATACGTCTCTATGGTAAATGTAAATATCATGACTTGCATGCTTGTGTGTGCCCAAAGCTTTTGTTTCAGATATATCTATCTAGACATAGATATACCAAACTTTACTTCAGATAAACCTATCTAGATATAGATATACCAAACTTTCATTTCAGATATACCTATCTAGACTTAGATGGAAGGTTAATGAGAATTTGTTCCAAGTCTGAGGGCCATGATGTGAAAAAGACCTTCCTCACAGTAGGTCTTGGTTAGTACGATTGGAAGTCACTAATTGAGAAGATCCTTCCCAGCTCCAGAGTTCTCTCATCCTGTGTTCTCATCTCAGCTGCTATTGACCTTGAGAATCACCATAAGATGCTAACTCATCCGTATTGGTCCCTGCTTTGTTACAGTCTCCAGTACCAGATGTGTCCATTATCAGCAAATTCTGAAGACTATTTATACCTCCAGAAGGTCACTGCCCAATCTCTTGTGGCATCTTCATGCCTTGTGAGCTAAGTAAAATTGAACTACAGAGCTATAGCTATGAAGAATGACATAATAAATACATTTTAATAATTTTTTTGTCATACCCATCACTCCTCTAGAATGAGGAAAAATATAAAATCCCTCCTGAGATAGGATCTAGAAAATAGATGGGTGTGTAATTAAGACACAGTGATTGGAGGAGGCAGATAACAGATAAATTAAAACTTGCTGCCGTCTGGTCAGTTCCGACTCCGACACCATGCAGGGCAAGGCTGTAATCCTGAAGGAGGCTAAAGACACACCTTTATCCCATGCGTGACTGGTTGGTAGAAGCTACTGATCGCCAGACTTCCTTGAGGCAGAATAAAGAGCACAATAAAACCACAATAAATCCCAAAGCATTTCTAAAGGCGGCTTCCTAGCTTCTTTCTCTCCCCATTCTTGACGCTCATTCTGAGCTTTCTGCTGTAATTGCTTTCATCCTTGCCTAAGAGTAATGAAGTTAGGTACGTTATTTTACAACTTGGTGTTTATAATATATATATTTTAGTAACAGTAAATAGTTAGCACAGGGTAGGGGGGTTCCCATTCCTCTGCTCCCCCTCCCATGGAACAGCGGCTCATAATAATACAAGGGAGTTTCAGTTACACCTGTCTGCCCAGGGAATATAAGAGTCCAAGAGCATTAGACTCACTTCCACGTGTCTAAGTTTATTCTAAGTGGCATGTTCTGTTTTGTGAACCGTCTATGCAACTCCTCCTCCCCTGTATCTAAAGGCAGCATGAATTTACACGAGTGCGGAGGGGCTTCTAAACAATGACCATGCATTGCACACAATAGCAAACTGAGGACACAGACTAGGCGGGACTGACACATGTCACCTTTCAAGCAAGATAACTAGGAACTGGGAGAGAATTCATCTCAAAGGACAAATGTAAGAAAGGTTGGATGGTGAGAATCTTCTCAAACTCTGAGGATTAAAGGAGAGTTACAGTTTCTGGAGGAAGCAAAATTAATACCTACCCTCGATCTAGCTAAGCACTAACATACTTTGTATGTATCCTCTTGGTGGAAAACAACAAACAAACAAAGCCTCACTAAACCCTCATCACCTTAATAGTTAGGCTGCCTCTAAAGAGTTTCCATCATCACCCATACACTAGAGAAGGAATGCCAGCGCTATGTATACTTTCCAGCAGAAGGACTGAAGGGCGGAGTTAGCTCCAGCCTAACTACCAACTCTAGCAATTGATCCCGTAGAGTGGAAGCAAGACCATTAGCACTGCCTAGCAAGGATTCCTGCGGGCCTGCTCTTTATGAATTGGGTAGCTAACTGGAAGAACAGCGGTTCAAACCCAATAGCTTCCCTGTGGGAAAAAGACAAGGCTTTCTACTCCTGTGAAAAGTGTCAGTCTCATAAACTCATAGCTGCTATACCCTGTCCTCTAGGGTCACTACGGGTCAGAATTGACCTAATGGCAGTGAAAGCAACTCCAGCAGTGGATTTGCTCCCGCAGCACAGAAAGCACAAGTAATTGCAGAACTTCAGCACTGGAAGACAGTGCAAGGCGAGAGATGTTATCAACTATCCAAATCAGTCTCATGGGCTGTGTTTTTCTATGTAGATACCAACCACCGACCCTGTTCCACAGAAGCAGCTGCAGCAAAGAGCAAGACTAATTTGGTGGGTCTTGAAATATCTCAGATAGATTTAGGGAAAGCCTGCAGTACCTAATACATAGCTAGTGCTTTTAATCAATGAACCTTGGATCATCAGACATTAACATAACAGAATGATAGAAAGTACAGTTAGATGTTTGTATTATACAGCATGTTCCATGCATAGTCCACACCTCTATTTAATAGAGAACATTGTTACCAGTACGAAGATTTTCTTGCATACTTACACCAAAAATTTATTTAGTATTTCTAAAAGTTCTAGAAGAAACAATGTGTGTTGAACTGTCTCTCTGTCTTTTTTTTAATCCAGCATCAGAATAGATCTATCTTATAGTGCCTGTATAACAGATCAATGTCCCCTCTAGGCTAATGTCTTTTCATAATCCATTGTCTACCTGGAACATAGACATTAATAACTTAGGGTGGCTGAAAACTGAACAAATAACAGTTAATATTTTCCAGAGTTAAAAAAATATTGCATTTTCTAACATGCTCTTAAGAGGACACATTGGGCCAGGTTTCTGTACAACCCCTGGGGTCCCAGGCCATGTGCCATAGAATACTCAGACATTGGACCTCATGTTTCCTAGGTGCACAACATACTCCAAAGGCCACAACAGAGGGACTTGATGTGGAAACCCCACTAGATGAACCAGACTCTACCTCAACTAGGCTCAACTAATCCTCTAGGCTGAGGACTTAAAGCCAAAACTACATGGTATGTGAAGAAGCAGAAGACAACCATACCAAGAGTATTGAATTATCAGTAGAAGGACTACCATATGCTTATTACTTCAATGCCCTACTTGATTCATTAAGATATCTACTAATCTGGTAGACAGGTATCTCATGTATATGCATTAATCTCAGTCTGCCATTGTCATTGAATATTATTGTAAGTTTTGCCTGACCACTAACTCCCATTGTTTATGTAAATAGTGCCTAGTCTCTTACAGATTTAATCTGTACATAATCCATGTATTGTAGCCAGTCAATAATCCATGTATTGTAGCCAGCCTACTTACACTTCTTTAATCTCCTTTTATTGTAATTGTATTTTAAATGAATTACCATGGGCTAAATCAATGACGTTATAAGCAGAAGGAATTTATACCCCAGGGAGGCGATAATAACATGAAATAAGAAATAAGAAAGATGTTTCTTAAGTAACCAGAGGCATATATAAAACATAGATATAGGAATGGACTTGGGGCTCATGCTTAATCCTAGCTCCAATCTAAGAACATCAGTTCTTATGGCATGGCTCTGCTCCATACTGGCTCCCATAAAAAGATCAAAGAAGATACGGATGCTACAGCACAGTGTAATTAAGAAACTAGATGGTGTCTAG
This sequence comes from Tenrec ecaudatus, assembly GCF_050624435.1. Lineage (NCBI taxonomy): Eukaryota > Metazoa > Chordata > Mammalia > Afrosoricida > Tenrecidae > Tenrec > Tenrec ecaudatus. The sequence continues at coordinate 137,732,704 of NC_134532.1, forward strand.
CTAGTCTAGCTATCAGTAAGAATAGTGAGTGGGGTCTTACAGGCTTGTTTTCAAACAAGCAGCCATTTAAGTGAGAATTAACTAAGCTCACATGGGAGAAGTACACCAGCCTGTGTGCTCCAAGGATTGCAAGTAATATACTCCAAGTCAAAAAGATGGAATGGTATCAGAGCTTAATTGTGAAATTCTGGTTTGCTGTGGATGACAGTGGAAGCCCAAAATACATTTGCAGGATCTACACATAGATGATTTACCTCTGACTATATTTAAGAGATGGGAATCACCTGGTTAGCAGAGAGAGAGTATTGCAGGGGTGACTTTAGTAGATTAAAATGAACATCTGATTTGAATGACTAGAATGTATCATCTGATTTGATTCCCTTTGTGACACAGTTAAAAGCACCAGCAGTTACAAAAAGAAAGTGAAGGGAAACACGTGGATGAAGCCTGCAGCCAATCCCCTCTAAAGATGGACCAGGGATGTGAATGGCCGTGCTGGTACACAGGACGTACTGGAAAGTGGATTACTGCAGCTGTACCTATGTTAAAATCTAGTACATTATCATTTGATCTCCCTTTTGACACATTTTGAGTTTTCTCTTATTTTTAATATTTTCTATTTTCCATCAAACTAGGGTTTAGCTTTGTTGTATTCTGTTAGTGTTGGTAGCCTTTGTGATTCTTTATTATGTATTTTTCTGTTTTGGGGCATATAAAACCCAGGATGGGTGAATCTATAAAGACAATAACTGGATTAAGGGTTTCTGGGAGACATGGGAAGCTGATAACAAGGAGTAAAAGAAAGAAAATATTCTAAATCTGATATGGTGGTGATTTTACAATACATACTGATATCACTGAACTATTGACTTGTATGCTATCTGGATTGTAGCCTAATAAAATGGTATATATATATATATATTTAAATCTCCTTTTTAAGGTTAATGTGTAAAGTAAGTTGTTTTTTATGCTTTGGTTTTTCTGGAAAATATGATTTTGAAATATTTGTCCTCTAAGTATATAAAAACTAGGAAAAATATGGAGGGTTTCTCTACATAATACATCACTCTAAATAAATGTGTAATTCCTTTGAAAATTTTTTATACCAAGTACAATTTTAAAGAAAAATTACAATTATATTTTATCTTAATGAGAACCTATATTATCCCATGCATCAATCAACCTAGCCCCATTTACTTAATTTTTTATCATATTATATCTAGAGTTAAGGTTGACAAGTAATATTAATAATGATGGTATTAAAAATCATTTCAGCAGCTAATATTTATTAAACACTTATCATTATCAGACAAGGTGTCAAGGTTTTATATGTGCTATTAGTGTGACTTTGAACAAGGGATGCAATTTCTTTACTTGAAATTGAGAATAACAATTGTGCTTTCCTTATGTTTATTATGAAGAATACTGGAGCAATACATACATGCATTAATATAGTTCCTGGTATAAAATAATAAGTTGTCAACCATTTACTCTCATTATTTTTGTATTATAATTTAATCCAAATAGTGATACTCATTCTTTAGATAAAGAACTATAATTTACAGATATTGGTGAATTTTTCCAGGTTGCTAAGAAGCATGAACTCTAACCCAAGTCTTTGTGACAAAATTCTTTGTGTTTAGTCTAAAATAGTCTTTTCCCAGAATGACAGAAATGCATGTTAGGATTCAAAGCATAAACTGTAATGATGCATTATTTCTCTAAAAAGTCCAATGCATTGTTCTTTATCAAAACATTTACTTTTAAAGGGATATGGACAGTTCGCCACAGAAGAGATCCAGATCGCCAACAAGCATATGAAGCAATGCTCACAGAGTCACTAGGAATCTGAGAGATGGAAATGAAAACACGTTGAGATACCACCTTACACTACCGTTCACAGCATGATCAAAATAATAAATTATGGAGATGATGTGGAGCTATTGGGATCCTCATACAATTCTGGTGGGACTGTAAAAATGCTCACCTATAGAAAGTGATATGTCACTACCTCAAACAATTGAGAATGGAAATTCTGCATAATCCAACAATCCCACACCTGGGACTCTGACTACAGAAGTAAGAGCCATAATACCAACAAACATATGCACACACATGTTCACTGCAGCACTGTTCTCGATAGCAAGAAGAGGTAAGCAACCTAAATGCCCATCAATAGAAGCATGAATAAAGAATCTTTGGTATGTATATAAATGGAATATAGTATGCATTGCTTAAAAAACAATGATGAAACCATTACGTTTCTCATGGCATGGAGGGACTTGGAGAACATTATGCTGAGTGAAGATAGTCATTCACAGAAGGACAAATATTTCATGGGACTGCTCTTATAAAGAAAAAAATTAAGACACAAGTTTTCATACCTAATGAAACTGACTTTGATAGTTACCAAGGTTTCAGGAGAAGACAAGGGAGGGAAGATGAAACAATAGGGAGTCAAGAGATATCAACTTGAGTGCAGGGGAAAATCCCATCCCAAAAGATAGGGAAGAGAAATAAAAAAGGGTGGGTGGGTAGGGCAAGCTAATTAAGTAGCTTAAATTATTGAATACAAAATTGATGACCTGAGAGGTAAAGCTCTACCTCGTTCCCAATTTTTAAAATTGTTTTTACTCCAGATAGATGAACCTATAGAGACATCAACTAGAATAGAGGTTCCTGGGTATAGTGGGGAAGGTGAAGGATGGGGATAGTAAGGGGACCAGATACCAAGGTGTTCAAGAAGGAAGAAATTGTTTTGAAACTGATTTGGGTAGCAACTGTACAACACCACTTGATGTGATGGAACTATGAAGTGGTATGATGTCTGGATTAGCTCCAAATAAAGTGGTTTGGGGAAAAAGAAAGAAAGAGGGCATGCCCTGTACTTTTGTTTGCATTAAAAACAATGTGACAAAAATTAAAGAATTTCTTTTAAAATACAACTTATTGTATTATGATTGTGGTATTTTTATCTTGTAATGTCATGATGATTTACTCTGAAAGTCTGGGCAAGTGAGGCTGTGCAAACTTTTCAGCGATCGGTGAACCAAGGAGAGCAGCCTCTGCTGGTCATTTCCCTGAGACCCACTCTGCTGACACACGGGCTGAGACTCTAATTCAGCTGCATGCATGTCAAAGTTGCCCGCCAGCATGATTTGATTCAGAGACTACGAGGAGCCGTCTTCTCTGAGTTGTGTTACAAAGCAAGGAGGACTCACACTACACTGAGCCATTTGATGTTCCTGGGATTTCTATCCTGGACAGATGTATTTTATGCTTATCTTTTTCAGTAGAACCCATTGCCACATATGGCTTTGCCTTGACAATACAGGCTGTTAGGCTGGGTAGTTTCTCTGCCCTGCCCACTCCACCCTGGCCTCCTCTCTCCTGGAACACTGCAGACTACCCTGGTTGTTGCCCGGCCCACTGGTATACGAGGGAGGCAACACATATCCCCTTCCCTGCCCTGCTCTCCTTCTTCTTTCCCTCTCTCCCTCATCAAGTTCTGGTTGCTAAGGATGGTAATTGCTCTCTGGTGTTACTAGACAGGTGTCTTAACATCCCTTTTCCCTTTATCCAGATGCTGCCCACATCTCTGAAAACAATCCCTTTAGTACATCTTCCTTAATGGACCCAGCTGCGCCTGAGATCAGTGACTCCATGATACACCCGCGCCTGGTCTGCAGAGACAGCGGCAATATTTCCCAAAGGCTGTTGCCGAGCGCCCAGAGTTAACATTGGCATGACTCAGTAGGTTAATAGGAAGTTAATGGGCTTCTTACTTTAGATCTCACGTGTTTTTGATGTGCAAACTGTTCACTGAGAAGCTCTTAAGTATAGAAAATTGTGAACAGCACTTGGTGAAACTTTATATTATTCACCCCCCACGGCAGCTTCTGAGACTGCAAAGGGCGGCGTCAGGGTGGAGTAGAAGCTGGTAGAAGAAGAGGTAAGACAGAGGAGAGGAGTCCCTCATGGTGTCAGGGGGTTATACTTTCAGCTGTTAACCAAAAGTTACCCAGAGAAGCCTTGGACCAGAGGCGTGATGACCTTCTGAAAGATGAGCCGCTGGACGTCTTATCGGACAGGGTTCTACTCTGACACCCAGGAGATAAAGAAAACGGAGCAATGCAGCCGAGTGCCGTCGGAGGGCCACGGGCTCCTAGTCTTGCTGGTTGGAGCGCGTTGATCGGGACGCGTTGAAGGTGTCAGGAGACCCGGAGCTGGGCTTGCCATCACAATGAAGGGGTTCCAGCTGCCACATTCAGCTAATTGGGGTTTCTTCAGCCTCGTCCCTGGTGGGGCTTCTGTTTGTGCCTGTCACCTCTCATCATAGTCCCTTACCCCGCAGTCCTGGTTCTCTCTGGCCGCGCTGCATTTCCAAGGAGACGCGCCAGTTGTCTTTCCGAGTAAAGGCCGTGTTAGACGAGCATTTCAAAGTAGTTTTTCATCTATAATTTCACTCTCTACTCTGCTAATTGTCCAGAGCTTCTGGGCTTTAGCACCAAAGAAAACTGAGTTTTATTGTAATTACGAGTCAATGAGATAATGCTTTTTCGTTTCAGCCATTAAATGATCTCGACTATGTCACAGACAAGAATATTTTATTGCTTCGATTATTCGCCTTCTTTATTATTTTCATGTCCATCAGCTTTGTAAAGTTAATAGTACCGGACATCTGATGGTCCGATAATCAAGGAAGCGCACGTGCTACTTTAAGTTTATTTATTCTCTTTGACGCAATTCAGCTCATTTTGCTAATATACAGCTTCTTTCAAATATGTTGGCACTTAAATGGGTTTTTAAATAGCCTTAAATATGCTGCATTCAGTGGTCCATTTTACTATTCTTAAATGAAAATGTCTATAACATATATGCCACTCTATGGTTTGAAATCTAGATATAGTAAGGGGCTCATTGGCTCCTTACCACGGACCCAGTACTTACCATAGCTATTGAATTTCTCCTTTTTGTTATGCCAATTTACACTGATGGTCCCCAAAATGAGGGCCCTGACCACCCAGCCCAGTGACTTAGTGTCTTAAAGTGTTTGGTCTTGGATAAGAAATTTTCTAATTTTCAGACTGGTATGCTCTACTATATTCATACGAACATTTCCATCATATGTAAATACATATGGAGAAATATGAATGTCAAACATTCATATGCAATAGAGATAGCCCCATTCCCTTTCCCACACCAGTTCAATTTGCATTTCTAGTCGTAGATTATAATTATTACAATAATTATTGTTATTAAAGGATTGTGCATGTAATAAGATTTACCTTTGCTCCCTTTAACTCTTCTTTTTCTCCACCTTCCTTTGCCTTTTTGCTGATCTCTTTCTTATTATACCTTTAAAAATACATAAGTCCATGATGACTCATAATGACCCCCTATGGTTTGTGGAGACTGCAACTGTTTGTGGGTCTCTCTGAGCTGCTTGTGGTTTTGAACTGCCGACTATATGAATTTCAGCCCAACACGTAACCACTACACCACCAGGGCTCCTGATTATACATTACTTTCCCCTTATTGTTAATATATTGTGCCACACACACGCACTTTTTTTGCCATTCCACAGGAACAAAAGGAGACTGTGTGCTTCCAGAAAGAAGTAGTAAGTGTAGGAAACCTGACATAGGGTCTCTTTAAAATGGCCTTGAGGTTTTGGGTCCCCCTTCACCAAAATTAATGTGTGCCTACCTGCTCTCTGGCGACCTGTCCCCTGATCTCTTACTACCCCTGATCACCACCAAAGATGTTTCTCTTTTTTTAACTTTCTTCTTTCTACTATTTCAGAAGGTTTTTATTTTTTATTACATAAATGATTGATAATTTATGCACGGCTTTAATTATTTCTTTCTAAAGTTTTATTGACATATAATTCACTTACACAATTCAACAGTTCAATTTTGTCAAGAAGATTTGTACAATGATCACCACAATTAGCTTTAGAATAATGTCATCATCTTTTAAAACTGGGGCCTACTACAGACAGCATACCATTCCACGGTTCAATCATATCAAGTAGTGTGGTAAAATCACCACCATCGTCACTTTTAAAACACTCTCTCCTTCTTGTACACCTTCATATCAGTTCCCAGTTACCACCAGCCCAACCTTCCCTCTGATACCTCCCAGGGACCCCTATTTTAGTTACTGTCTCAATATTTTTTAGTGAAATAAGTCTGTCACAAAGGATTTCATTCAGCCAAATACCCTCCAGGTTACACATAATAAAAATACAGAGTCAAGAAGGCTACAAATCAATAATCCATATATTGTGATTTATAGTTAGACGCTACTTGTTCAATCTACCTATCACAAAATTATTTCTTTCTTAAAATTATTACCATGAGCAGAATCAATAACACTATAAACCGAAGGTCCATATGCTGCAGGGAGATGATTAATGAGATTCACTACCATAGAATAAGAAAGATATCACTAAAGTAAACCAGAGGCAGAGAGGAAACATAGATTCAGGGATGACTTTGGGGCTCACACTTGATCCCAGCTCCAATCTAAGGGTAATATGTTCTTATGAGATGGCCCTGCTCAATACTTACTCTCATAAAGAGACTGGAATATATGGGCACTATAGCAAAGTGTAGTGAAGAAATTAGTGCCCGCTGCCAGAAAGAATAGTATCGGGTGTCTTAAAGGCTTGTTTCCAAACAGCCAGCTATCTAAGTGGGATGTCAAATAAACTGGCATAGATGAAGCACACCAACATCTACGATCCAAGGATTATAAATTATATCATCCAAGTCTGAAGGAGGGAATCATAATCAGAGTTTAAACTGGGATATTCTGGTATGCGGAATATTATGGATGACAGTGGAAGCCCAAAATATATTTGCAGGATCTACACAGGGCATAAGCCCCCAGTGATTTCCCTGTCACCAAATCCGAGGGGTGGGGATAACCTGGTGACCAAAGAGTACGATACAGACCACTACAGTAAATTAAAATGCTAAATCTGACTTCAAAGGGAAAAACCTTATCATATGATCTCCCTTTGGAGACACTTTGTGTTTGATCTGGTTTTTATTATTTCCTGTGGCTTTTTTTTTTTCAGATTGGGGTTTACTTCTGGCGTATGTTGCCATTGTTGGTAGCTTTCTTAGCTATTATGTATCTTCCTATATTTTTCAGTATATGAAACCCAAGGTGGATGAATCTATAGAGATAATAACTAAAATGTTTCTCTTTGTATAAAAGTCTTTTCTTGAAGTTTTAGAATAGTGATCATGTACCATGTTTGCTCTTTTGTGATGGGGTTTTTAAATTTCTCCTTAGAGGCTTTCTACCTCATTTTCCAATTGCCATGAATAAGCCTCTGTCTTATGGGAGACCAATGCATAATTGTATAGACATATTTTATAGTACAATATAATAAAGGTGCATGTTTTAATGGCCGACATCATAGATTTAAATCCCTGTGGCCCCCCCACCCCCCTTGCTCTGGGCTGTCACAAAGGCCACAGAGAGGTGACTTTATAACAGGGAAGTCATGGTTTCCCTAGTTCAGAAGGCTAGACATCCCTCTGGGAGCAGGCTCTTTATATATTGGCTCCAGGGGGAAATGGTTGTGCCTTCCAGCAACACTCCCCAGTTCCTGGGCGACCTTCACAAAGTAGGGCGTCTGTCTTCTCCCTCCGGTGCTTGCTTGTTTCTGTGTGCATACTCCCCTGTACGTCCTCAGAAGTGGCTGAGTTTAGGACGTACCCTACACTGATGTGGCCCTAATAGCACAGCAAAGGAAAGCCTTTTACCAAGCAGGACCACATCCACAGGCCTGGCCCACTGTCATGATGTCCATTCTGCCCCAAAGTGACCCTCGAGGACAGAGTATAACTTCCTCTTTGAGGTTCCCAAAGCCATAAGACTGTATGGGAGCAAACAGCCTCTTTCTCCTGCAGAAAGGGTGGTTAGTTCAAACTGCTGAGCTGGTAACTAGCAGCCCAGGGCATACAACACTATACTTCCCAAGTCTCATCCACTGGATTCCCTCATCTATTTTTTAGAGTGGAGAACGTGACACCATTGAAGCCGTAATACATGCACTAAATGAAATTTTAAGCGTTTCTCTGGTCCCTTTTCCTCATTTGTCTTATGTGATTTGTAATTGTTTCCACCTCATAAAACTTCTGTGTGGTTCAAACAGGCATCGAGTGACGGCTCGATGTTTCTAATTGTCCTCAGTCTGTTGAGACGAGAGGCCTGCCTTTTTTTTCTAGTTGGGTCCATCAGAGTCCCAGTAAGAAACAGACAGCAAATCAAAAGATTCAAGAGACTTAAACAAAATTCATCCTACAGAAGTATAAGCAGGATTAAGGAAATCAGTAGGGAATCTTGAGGTGTCCAGAGATTAACAATAACAGGAAGCCACTCCCACAGAAGGCTGGAAGTGCAGGAACCCAGTGAGAACTGGAGCCCTGCTACCTGATAGGATTTGTAGTTGGGGAGCGATTGAGTCTCTGCCAGAAGGATAGATGTGAGAAATAAAATTTGCTTTCATCCAACTCTTCAATCAACCATTGGTGCAGGTGACAAGGGATTGTTGGAATGAAATTCACAGGAGTTGGTCTCTCAGGACAGACAGAAAGAAAAGAATAAAAAATGAATGCAGGCACAAGGGCAGGCTGAGAAACAGGCACTCAGCCTTCCTTTAAAGAGCTTTGCCACCACCCCAATTCCTTGGGTTAGAGTTCCAGCTGTTGACCTTGCCCATACTCAGCTACCTCTTTCAAGGCTGCTCTCTGGAAGGAAGCTGGGCTCTATGTCCTCCAGAGCCTGGTTAGGACAGTCAGGCTCTACCCGTCAGCTTGGACCCTTCAGTCTTCATTATAAGGGAAAATGTTTTCCAGTGGATTGTTTTTTTGGTATGACTGTTATTTTTGACACCATTAATGGCCAATCTCTGCACAAATGAGCAGATCAGCTATAAAGCGATCCAAATTGACCATTAGACTGTTAAAGTAACAAATTGAACATTTTCCTCTCTGTCAGTTTTGGTCATGAGTGCAAGGTGATAGTATAAAGGGTGAGGGGAGGCGGGGGATAGGCACCAAGAAGCGGAAAGTAGCTAAATAAACAGAAAATCATTTTCTATGACTCTCTTACATTTCTGCATGTCTTAAAGGGGGGGAGGGCAGAAGCCCTGGCTGCCCTTTAACTTAGACAATGTTTTTAAGAATTTTGATTTTTTTTAAATAGTACAGCCATTTGGAAGGTAGCATTCACTTCTGAAACTGAGGGCAGGTTTGCTGAAAAAAGCATTATAAAAGATATGGATTCCCTATTTTCAGTATCCTTCCCCCGTGGCTCAATCCACTGGGTGTGCAGAGGGCAAGCAGCCCCCGGACTCCAGGAATGGCACAGAAGGCAGATTCTCACTACTGGCATTGCTGTGAATGGTAAACTCTACTTGATCCTAAGTCCATCTCCACCTTGGAAACCCTGCGTCCTCCATCAGTATCAGTGAAAATGATAGGCGAACTTGCTAGGTTTCCAGAAGGAAAGAAACTTCAAATCCTTCGTGGCATGCATGCATATCAAGTCAGTTTTATAATATAGAGTTTTATAGATAAAAGTTCATATGGGAGCCATGCTAACCTAGGGTACTATCATTCTGAGGAGATTGTTGGGATTTTCCCCCTTTTATCCCATTTCCCTAGTAAGACATATTTCAATTTTTAAAATGATCTAAATTATTTTTACTTTAAGGGCATCAAATCTGTTTAGAAAAAATATGTACCAACTTTGTACATTGTAACATTTTTGGGAAACTAGGGATGGTCAGGAAAAGACACATCCTTTCCGGCAACACACATATACACAATATTGCACATATATACAGACAAACATACATAGGGACACACTTATCACTTATTAGAGTGAATTATGCTCTGGATTTAGGAGGGAATAACCCACCAAAAGTGGAATTGCGCTGGTTGGAGAAGCTTTCTTAATATGCATTTTTTCCCGCTTAGGTGAGCATTCAGCAACTTGCTCTGAGTTAGTACACCCAGTGGCATCACCTGGAATGTTCTCTTTGGCACAGTGAATTTTTTTGTAAAAGCAGTTTTGCACCAACCTTGTTTTTTGTGATGGCCAATTTAAGCGAACATTGTGTGGCTGTGAAATTTTGTTTCCTGCTCTTGAAAAATGCCTCAGGAACTGTTGTGATGTTGAACACAGCTTATAAGGACAGTGCTATGGGGAAAACTCTCATGTATGAGGGTTTTTCTCATTTCAAAAAGGTGAAATGTCAATTGATGACAAATCTCATTTTGGATGTCTGCCAACTTCCCTAATGAGCAAAACTGTCAACTCTTTTGGAGTTCATTCTACCAGGTCAGATTGCTAATCAAGATTTCTATTCCTATTTCTGAAAAGATTGTGTAACAGTGTGTGACAAAAATGACTGATTTGTTGCAGCCACGTGATTGGTTTGGCCACCACGGCAATGCACCTGCTCATACAATCATCTTAATGCAACAGTTTTTGGCAAAAAACAGCATGCTTCTCTTGCCCCCCACACCTTACTCACCTGACCTCAATCTGTGCAACTTCTTTATGTTTCCACAAATGCAGAGGGAGGTGAAAGTTCAGCAATTGAATGGCCTAGAAGAGATGAAGTAAAAAACAAGGGAGGTGCTGTCAGCCATCCAAACAGATGAGTTTGAAAAATGTTTCCAAGAATGGAATCGCAGATTTGACAAATGTATGAGAGGACTTAGAAGGTGATAAGGTCGTTTTGTAAAATAAATAAATACATAGCTTTGGGAAAAAAATCCTGCATTTCCCTCTCCCCTCTTAAGTAGTCAAGGATACAAAATCCCTTTAAAAAGCAAGGCAGAGAGCTGAAGACCCAGAAATAAAAACATCAGCATACAGGCAACTGATCTCTGATAAGGGCCAAAAAAATATTAAATGGAAAACAGATGTCATCTTCAATAAATGGTGCTGGAAAAAATGGATATCTACCTGCAGAAAAATGAAGCAAGACCCTTACCTCACTCCATGCAGAAGAATAAACTCAAGTTGGATCACAGACCTTGAGATAAAACCCCAAACTATTAGGGCCATAAATGAGGGAATTGGGACAAACCTGAGAACCTTGGTACAGGGAATAGGGAAGGATACAAATGCAGATGAGTCAAAATAGACAGGTGGGATACACTGAAGATAAGACACCTATGTACATTGAAAGAATTCACTAAGAGAGTAATAAGAGAGTCCACCAACTGGGAAAACATCTTTAGCAATGACACATCAGACAAAGGCCTTATTGCTAAAATCTAAAATACTTTGCAAGCTTACAATAAGAGTAAAACTAACTGCCCACTGAGGAGGTGGGCAAAGGACCTGAACAGAAATTTCACAGAATATGAAATCTGAATGGCCAATAAACATATGAGAAAACGTTCCTGATCATTAGCCATAAGACAAATGCAAATCAAAACAGCTATGAGATACCACCTAACACCCTCAAAGATAGCCTAATTTAAAAAAATCAGAAAGCAACAAGTGTTGGAAGGGCTGTGGTGAGATAGGAACTCTCATCCACTGCTGGTGGACCTGTAGGTGTGTACAGCTACTACGGAAATCGATTTGGTGATTTCTAAAACAGATGGAAATTGAGCTACCATACGACCCAGCAATCCCCCTACTGGGCATATACCCAGAAGAGGCAAGAAACAAATCATACAGTCAGACTATGCTCCAATGTTCATTGCAACACAGTTCACAATTGCAAGAAGTTGGAAACAACCCAAATTTCCATCAACAGATTAATGGATTAAAAAACTGTGGTACATACGTACAATGGAGTGCTATGTATCGCTAAAAAGCAGTGATGAATGCATGAAACATATTGCCACATGGGAAGAACTGGAGGAAATTATGCTAAGTGAAGTAAGCCAAGCACAAAAGGACAAGTACAATTTGAGTCTGCTGAGATAAGTTTATCAAAAAAAAAAAGAAGAAGAAACAAACAAACAAACAAAAGAAAAGTACAAAAGGGGCACAGGGAAAAGCTACTGTATACAAACACTCCAGGGGTGAGGTACAAGTAGTATGGCAGGGGCCAGACCAAATCCAGGGATACATAGGTAGCCAACTAAAAATGAGGTGGTGGGGGGAAGAAGGAAATGGAACAAAAGAAAAAAAAAGATGTGTGGCTGGGGAATAGGGGACTGACCCATGCAAGGGGAGGTATTGTTTGTTTCCACAGGGAAGAGGGACCAGATTTAAATCCAGTGTTCTGGGATGTGAATGCAGCGAGCCTGCATGGAGTGGGGAGCCAGTGGAGGGGCCTGAGGACTCAGCCCCCAAACCAGATACTTGGACAACTGCCCCTCCCCGCAGAAGACTTTGCTTTAGAGGACGGCACTGAAGCTGCAGCTAGGGGAGAGGGGCATGTTTGATCAGAGCACACTGGAGGAAGAGAGAGTGGAGCAACATCCTGGCGCACCAGGCCTGGAGGATGATAACCCTGCTCCGAGCAGCTAATGCAGAGTGGACCAGATGGCTGATCCCACTACGAGACACGCTGTTGCTCACTGGCCCAGGACCTCACGGGGAACAACACTGGAGATTCAGGGTCGGTGCTGTCCCTGACAGACCCCACTACACCGAGGCAAAACACTAAAGGGGTGTGGCAGAGCAACGTGGGGAGCAGAGCAGGAAGTTCCCAAGGGAGTACAAAGGATAGACTCTGCAGCCAGAGTGTGGTACCCCTTCGGACTTGACTGGAGGACACACTTAAAGTTCAAAAATCAGACCTTGATCTATTTATAGGTTTTTCTTTCTTTTTAAATTTTTTTTCTTTGTGTTTTTTCTTTTAATTAATTTATTCTTTTATGGGTCACAGATTTTCTTTTTTGTTGTCATTGCTGTGTTCTCATTCGTCACCTGACTTGCTATGTCTTGTTTTTTGCTGCATATTATTATCTCTACAGATCTATCTAGATAAGATAGGCTGGATGAACAGTCTGAAGGAGAGAAAACAACGGGATCAATGGTTCCAGGGGGTAAATGGGAGAGAGGAAGGAGGGGGTAACAAGATGGTGTTGATGAACCCAGGGACAGGGGAGCAATAAGTGATCCAAAATCAGTAGCAAGGAGGGTGTGAGAGGCCTGGTAGGGATTCAGCAAGGGCAATGTAACCGAGAGAAATTACTGAAACCCAAATGAAGGCTGAACATGATAGTGGAACAAGAAGAAATTAAAAGGAAATAGAGGAAAGAGCTAGGGTAAAGAGTATTTATAAAGGTCTAAATACAGGCATGTACATATGTAAATATATATCTATAGGATGGTAGGAAAATAGATCTACGTGCATATATTTGTAAGTTTAGTATTAAGGCAGCAGATGAACATTGGACCTCCACTCAAGTACTTACTCACTGCAAGAGAACACATTCCTGACACAATCACTGAAGACAAATGTGTGCATAAGCAAATGTGGTAAAGAAGGCTGATGGTGCCCAGCTATCAAAAGATAACGCATCTGGGGCCTTAAGGGCTTGAAGATAAACAAGAGGCCATCTAGCTAAGAAGCAACAAAGGCCTCATGAAAGAAGCACACACCAGTCTGTGTGACCACGAGTTGTCGAAGGGATCAGGTATCAGGCATCAAAGAACAAAAATTCATATCACTGTAAATTAGCGTGAGTGCAGAGTGGAAACTCAAAGCCCATTGGTAGGCAACTGGATACCACCTTACTGAAGAGTTGGGGGAGGAGATGAGCCAGTCAGGGTACAGGGTAGCAACGATGAAACATATAACTTTCCTCTAGTTCTTAAATGCTTCCTCCCCCCACTATCATGATCCCAATTTTACCTTACAAATCTGGCTAGACTACAACTGGAAACACAGGGAATCCAGGATAGATGACCCCTTCAGGACCAGTGGTGAGAGTGGCGATTCCTGGAGGGTGGAGGGATGGTTGGGGAGAAAGGGATAACCGTTTACAAGAATCTACATATAACCTCCTCCTTGGGGGATGGACAACAGAAAAGTGGGTGAAGGGAGACATCGAACAGTGCAAGATATTATGAAGGGTTCATGAATGAGGGAGGAGTGGGGAGGGAGGAGGAAAATGAGGAGCTGATATTAAGGACTCAAGTAGAAAGCAAATGTTTTGAGAATGATGATGGCAACAAATGTACAAATGTTCTTGACACAATGGATGGATATATGGATTGTGATAAGAATTGTATGAGCCCCCACTAAAATGATTTTTTTTTTAAAAAAAGCAAGTTTGCCTCCAAGGGAATCAACAGTTCAACTCAGTAGAATGCCCCTTTCCCAGGAGAAACTCTGATAAGAAAACCAAGCTGCAAGTACAAGTGGCAAGTCCATGTAAGTTATTGTCTCATCGGCTGCCCGATATTAAACTATTGCATTGTGTAGAGAAATAAAGTTGCACTGAATTGACTTCACCTCATAAAATCCATTCAGAGGAGAACCACTCCACAGAGAGTTCTTGGTTGTGATCTTTAAGGAAGAGATCTCCAAGCCTTTCTCTCCTGGTGCCGCTGAGCGGATTCCAAAGCTCAGCTAATTACAAACCCCTTGGATCCCCTAGACTTTTCTTACTTGGCTACTACTATTTTATTCTTGGTACTCCAATGTTGCCAAACACAAGTCTGTCTGGATCTTGAATGATAGTCAACTCTGCAGTCTCATCCTCATATTGGGGTGATGGGATGTGGGAAGGCACTGGGACATGGGATTTCTGAAGGACAGCTTAGCTATCCAATCAGCCAATTCCCTCACGCTTCCCCTTGGCTGAAGGAAATTAACCAAGATTTTCTCCAGTGCCTTGCATGAAGCTTGGACTTCTTCTTTCAGAGCTATTGGTTCTTGCCCACACATTGCCTCTCGAAATTATTGAAATCTAGCCTACTCATTTTGGTACAATGACTGTATATCCCTCCCTTCTTTTTGATGTTTCCTAGGTTGTTCAGTATCTTGCCCACAGAATCCTTCATGATAGCAATATGAGGCTGGAATTTTTTCCTTTGAGTCTTTCAGCTTCAGAAATAATCAGCATGTTCTCCCCTTGTGGCTTTTGAAGTACAACTCTTTGCACAGTCATTATGCTACTTTACCTGGTCTTTCTTACCTACCCTTTGAAATGTTCGGTTCGGCTCCTTCACTGCATAATTTCTTCCATTTACTTAAGCTACTCTACATTAAAGAGTAAGCTTTCCAGTCGCCTCTGGCTTCAGTTTAGTCTTTTTCTCTTTCCTGTCTTCTTGATAACTTTTTGCTTTCTTCATGTTTGGTGTCCTTGACGCCATCCCACAGTTCCTCTCATCTTCAGACGTTAGTGTGTTCAGTGTGTCAACTGTGTTCTTGTGATGTTCCCTGAATTCAAGTGGAATACATTCAGTACCACAAATTTGGCCCTCATAAGTTTGTTTGGATTTCCTTCGGCTTCAATCTTAACTTACATGTGAAAAATTGATAGTCCCACAGTTGCCCACTGGCCTTCTTCTGGCCCAAGACATTGAGTTTCTCCATCGTATCTTTCCACGGATATAATTGGTTTGGTTCCTGCGCTATCCATCTGATAAAATCAACTATGTAGTCACTGTTCGTGTGGGTGCAAAAAGATCACTGGTCTTGAAAAGTCCTATCACTATCTCCATATTCATGTCTATCACCAAGGCCATGTTTCCCAACTACTGACCTTTCTTCTTCGTTTCCAATTTTAACAAGCCAATCACTACTAATTATCATTGCATCTTGATAAAAAAGATATATAAATTAGTTAAAGTTTACAGCAGGAGCCAGACCAAATCCAGGGGTACATATGGTAGCCAACTAAAACAGGGGTGGAGGGAGGAAAGGGGAAAGGGAAAAAAAAGATGTGTGATGGGGGAATAGGGCACCGACCCACCCAATACGAGGGTATCGGTTGTGTCTCCACAGGGAAAGAAGGTCCAGATATAAAGCCAGTGCCACATGACTGCAGTGTGCCGGCAAGGAGTGGGGAGCCAGTGGAGGGGCCTGAGGGCTCAGCCCCCATACCAGCTACGTGGTCAACTGCCCCCCCTCACCCAGAATAATTTACTTGAGAGGACGGAACTGAAGCTGCTGCTAGGGGAAAGGGGCATGTCTGATCAGCACAAATGGGAGCAAAAGAAGGGAGAGGAAGAGAGAGTGGAGCACGTCCTGGCCCATCAAGCCTGGAGGACGACATCCCGCTATGAACAGCCAATGGACAGAGTGGACAATGTGGCTGATCCCACTACAAGACACACCATCCCTTGATGACCCAGGGTCCTAAGGGAGACAACACTGGAGACACAGGGCTGGGACTGGCCCAGACTGACCCTGTGGCACTGAGGCAAACCACTAAAAGTGTGTGACAGAGCAACTGTGGGAGCAGAGCAGGGAGCCCCTGAGGGAGTACAAAGGACAGACTCTGGGGCCAAAGCAGGGTACCCCATTGGACCTGACTGAAGGACATGCCTAGAGATAAAAAATCAGACCTTTATCTATTTACAGGTTTCTCTTTCTTTTTAAAAATTGTTCTCTTTTAATTAATTTATTCTTCTATGGGCAATTGGTTTCCCTTTTTATTGTCATACCAGTGCTCTCACTCATTGCCTATCTTGCAATGACTTGTCTTTTGGTGCATATTATATCTGTACAGATTATCTAGATAAGATAGACTGGATGAATAGTCCGGAGGAGAAAACAACAGGACCAATGGTTCCCGTGGGACACGGGAGAGAGGGAGGAGGGGACAAGGAGGTGGTACTGACCAACCCAGGGACAGGGGAGCAATAAGTGATCCAGAATCAGTAGCAAGGAGGGTGTGAGTGGCCTGGTAGGGATTCAGCAAGAGCAAGGTAACCTAGAGAAATTACTGAAACCCAAATGAAGGCTGAACATGATAGTGGGACAAGAGGAAAGTAAAAGGAAATAGAGGAAAGAACTAGGTGACAAAAGGTATTTATAGAGGTCCAAAGACTGGAATGTACATATGTAAATATATTTGAGAGTGGGGAAACAGTTCTATGTGCATATATGTATAGGTTTAGTACTAAGGCAACAGATAGACATTGGGCCTCCACTCAAGCACTTCCTCAATGCAAGAACACTTTGTTCTATTAAATTGGCATTCCAGGATGCACACCTTCCGGACATGATTGCTAAAGGAAAATGTGTGCATAAGCAAATGTGGTGAAGAAAGCTGACAGTGCCTCACTATCAAAAGATGTAGTATCTGGGGTCTTAAAGGCTTGAAGATAAACAAGAGGCCATCTAGCTGAGAAGCATCAAAGCCCACATGGAAGAAACACACCAGCCTGTGTGACCACGAGCTGTCGAAGGGATCAAGTATCAAGCATCAAAGAACAAAAAAATCATATCATTGAAAATGTGGGTGAGTGCAGAGTGGAGACTCAAAGCCCAATGATAGCCAACCGGACACCCCTTACTGAACGGTTGTGGGGAGAAGATGAACCAGGCAGGGTGCAGGTAGCAATGATGAAACATATAACTTTCCTCTAGTTCTTAAATACTTCCTCCCCCCTCCCACTATCATGATCCCAATTCTACCTTACAAATCTGGCTAGACCAGAGAATGTACATAGGCACAGATAGCAACTGGAAATACAGGAAATCTGGGATAGATGACTCCTTCAGGACCAGTGGTGAGAGTGGCGATGTCTACAGGGTAGAGAGAATGTGGGGTAAAAAGGGGGAACTGATTACAAGAATCTACATATAGCCTTCTCCCTGGGGGAGGGACAGCAGAGAATAAGGTGGGGGGAGACGAGACGTCAGACAGTGTAATATATGACAAAACAATAATTTATGAATGATGAAAGGTTCATGAGGATGGGGGGAGTGGGGAGGAAGGGGGAAAATGAGCAGCAGATATTAAGGGCTCAAGTAGAAGGCAAATGTTTTGAGAATGATGATGGCAACAATTGTACAAATGTTCTTGACACAATGGATGGATGGATGGTTTGTGATAAGAATTGTATGAGCCCCCAATGAAATGATTTTTAAAAATTCATGCTTTTTGTAATGCACAAGGCTCATTTCCCAATATTTCAAAAAATACATTTTCATGACAACCATGTTTTTCAAAGAGAAAAAAAACAACCAATTTGGTTTATTCACTCATCAAACTGAAAGGAACTTATGCATGTATGAGGTATAAGGTTATGAATATTTGAGAGGAACATATGTAATGTCCAGGATAGAGCGATGACATCCAGGCCTGGCCCCCTGGAAAGTTTTTATTTATATATTCTCACATGTTTCATTTCCAAATCTACTTAGAAACTTTCTGAATACGGCCAAAGGTACTACAATCTGGTACGCCACAAACAAGGGTTACACATTAGGCTGCTACACAGTTTGAAACCACCAGTCACTCCAAGGGAGAACGATGAGGCTTTCTGGTTCCACAAAGATGTTTAGTTTTGGAAACCTATGGGGACAGTTCTGCCCTCTGTGAGGTGGAAATAGCTCAAGGGTAGTGAGTTTGGTTTAGGGTATTCCACCTTGAGAGGCTCTGTGACCCAATGGAAGACTGTGGTGTTCTGTGTCAAACAACAGTATATGCCTTTCTTATCGATATTCTACAATCCATTGCAACGGCCACACAGAACTCACAGACAATGCTCACGATGAAGGGATTTATGATGGAAGTTAGCAGGTTGTACTGCAAGTGAGAAAAGCTCAGGATACAGTTGTCCTTCAGGTCCTGTTCCACAGTTCTTTTGTGGTTGCTAATAAATGCCCAAAGGTCAAGCCACTCCACTGTAATCTTCAACCCAAAGGCATTCAGCTTAAAGTTTGTGGATCAGTAAACCAAGCTCCCCAAATTAAGTGCCCAAGGGCACCCCACTCCACAAGCAGAGCTTCCTCTTCAAAGTACACAACTTTACTTGCTCTGTGGGCTGGGAAATCCACTATTCTGTTCCACATGCTGACTCCTAGTTCAGTTTCTGCTCCTCTGATGTCACTTCTGGATCAAAGTTTGATTTGAAGAGCCCTATTAAGTTACTCACTGCCCCTGCAAAGACTATCCCTAAAGGTGTCAGATACACCCATGGATTCCTATGCTGGCTCTTCCAGCTAATTCAAAAGTTGTAGACCACTGAGTATCTCAGGGAAGGGTCCTTGGGAAAGAAATTTCTGTTTTTTTCTCCTTTAGATAACCTAAATGCTAGTAGTATTCACATAACAGATGTCTCCGGTGCCAATTAGCTTAATACAAATTTCCAATTAGTCATTTGTAAAGCAGATCCACATGCTTTCAGATGGATTGCAAGACTCTGATTTTGAGTACTAATTCATGTTTTAATACATTTCTAGTGACTCTCAAATTAGCTTTTCAGTCAAGCATCAGGGACTATTTTGGGCTCCTTTGACTATTAATTCAAGTACAAAACATAATCCAATGAAAGAATAAATAATTTTCCTTTTAAGTTACACAAAGAAGCAAATATTCCCTCTAGGAACTTAATAATCTAATTATAAACTTCTTGGTTCAGAAAATCTTGAAAAGCTCTGTCTTTCCTATGAAGTCAGAAGTCTTTGGTTGGGCTTCATTTAATTTCCCCATTCCAAACATACGGGAATATTCCCAACACATCAGGGCAGCTGCTTCTTTCAGAAATTGAAAGGGGGAAAAGTTGTTTCTGATGCTACTAAAATTATAGACAAAGGAATCCATGCTGCTGGCAAAACAGCTGTTCTTATTTCTGAAGGATATGGCAATGGCTAAGGCAACATATTTTTCTCCTTCAATTACAATTTTGGCAAAGAAAAAGATCAACCACTGCTTATAAATTGAGTTGTAATCATATCAGTCTGCTTCCTTCAACTTAGTCCATTGAGAATGTTTTCAAACCCTTGGAGGATTATTATCACCCAAACATTCACATGTAGATGCTTGACACCTTAGAGCAGGCCTGGCTTCTCCAGGACTTAGAGCACTGCATTGCTTTTCTTCTTAATATTTCTAGTTGTACATGGTGCAATATCAATAAAGGTCAGCTTCGTGTTAAAACATTATCTTCCATCATCCAAACCCTTGAAGGCAAAATGGAATAGAATGCCCTGGTCTGTGCTCTCTTGGTCCCACGGACACAGGACTGCAACAAACTTCAATATTTCTTTTGGCAATGCTCAACTTTCCTCTTCTACAGTAAAAAACTTTCCTGTGCAAAAATGTCCCACAATTTAAAATCAAATCTATAGAAATAATCTCCATCATATGTTTTTCTTAAGAAAGGTGTGAAAGTTTAAAATTAAAAGTTTCACTGGTTTCTAAAAATGGATTAAAGCCAAAGCTCAATGGATATCTGATTAAGAAAATGTTTAAAGTTGTAAGAGTTGTGTGAGGGCTTGAGTTCTGAGCGCTGTGTTTGCAGAAGTCTATGGATCTCAGTAAAGGCCAAAGTCCATTTGCAGAGTCTCCATGCAGATTTAGCTTTCCTGAAATTCCCTCAGGCAATTAACCTGGAATGTGAAGAGCCTTGCCCTCAGGGAGCATGCATTCAAAAGGAGATTATGACTTCTCCCTGAACCAGCCTGAGATAGACAGCCTTGCCTTAGGAGCTTTCTTGTGTGTGTCCTTGGTGGGGATTGGGGTGGTGGGGTCATAGAGTCAGGAGTCATGCCCTAACTGCCTGGGCCATGGAGCCCTGAATCTACCTGGTAAATTCTTCTGTCTAGAACATGATACATGGCCAGACCATGGTCTCATTCTCATTTATGGAGTCCTGCCTGTAACTCTTTCTGAGCGAGAACCCTTGGTTCTTCCATGTCCCATTTCAGTCATTGGTTCTTGGCAAACCCTTGGATGCCATTCGGACCTCTTGTTAATGGTGCCCTTCATCCAGATGATCTGCCTTTGATTTTTCTTTGTATTGTTTAAGACTTCTAAAAAAATGTTCTCATTAAATTATATCTGAGATTTGGGGTCCCTTGTAACTTAAAAGAGTACCAAGATGTTAAGTAATTGATGAAAAGTAAACTGCAGGGATGTCGGGAGCAAGATGCCTCTAAAAACATAGACAATTGGATTCTTTCACAAAAACGAGGGGAAATGGCACAATCGAAAGACAGGGAACTCTGAGATCACAGAGAACGCCTTGAAAGTTAAATGAGCCAGAACTCTACTTCTCAGAGTTTGTGGAATTGAGCAGAGAGGAGAGGAAGGGAAGGACCAGTTTGTGATGTGCCACCCAGTGACCACTTTTATTCAACATTGTGCTGGACATCTTAGCCAGAAATATTAGGCAACAAAACAAATCTAAGGAATCCAAGTGGGTAAAGAAGTGAAACTCTCACTCATTCACAGATGATATGGTTTTATGTGCAGAAAAAATCTAAATGTTCAAGAAAAAAATTTTTTTGAAACAATCAAAGATTCAGCAATGTCGCAGTATCCTAACTCAACATACAAAAATCTATTAGGTTAATTTAAACTAATGAAAAAAGATCTGGGGGGAAAAAAGAAAGAAAAAATCTGGAAAAAAGTAAACCAAGAAAATAATGTATTTACAATAGTCATTAAAAAGATGAAATATTTAGGGGTAAATCTAACCAGAGAAACAAAAGACTTGTACAAAAAAATCTACAGATTACTATTATAAGAAACCAAAACAGACCTATGTAAATGAAGAATATTCCATGTCCATGGTTAGGAAGGCTTAACATTGTGAAAATGCCACTACTACCCACACATGGCTTCAATTGTTTCCAACAATTTTGCTGCTGTTGTTGTTAAGTGTTTAGGTTTTTCTACCTATAAAATCCTATCAGTTGTGATTCTATAAATACAACATAATTCTGATCCAGATCTCAGTTCATTCTTTAAAAAAAATTAAAACAGTAATTACTAACTTCATATGGAGATGGAAGAAACCCATGATAAACAAAGAACTTCTTAAGAAGAACAACAAAATACGCAGCCTCTTGCTACCTGACCTGTAAACCCATAGCACAGCCATAGTAGACAAGACAGTCTGGTACAGGTACAATGCTGTGAGTATATATAGACCAATGTTATAGAACAAAGAACTGAAAATAAGCTTACCCACCTACCGACAAATGATCTTTTACCAAGAAAACATTAAATGGGAAAGATTATCCTTAACACATGGTTCTGACAAAATTGGATCTCCATCTTCAGAAGAATGAAACAAGACACGTACCTCATTCCATGTACAAAAATCAACTCAAGATGGGTCAAAGAGCTAAGTGTGAATCCCAGAGCTATAAAGATCATCCACGAGAAAATATGAGCAAACTTAAGGGGCCTATTTCGGGGCATAGACACACTACCAAGCATAATGAAAGAAACACGAACCACAGAAGACAAAATAGATGATTGGGACCTACTGAAAATAACACACATATGTACACCAGAAGACCTCATCAAAAGAGACCACACTGGGGAAACAATCTTCAGCAATTACAAAAACAGCAAAGAACTAATCTCGAAAATCTATATAAATATGCAAAGCCTCAATTTGAAGAAAAAAAAACAACCTAACTAATAATCCAATTAAAACTTGGGCAAATGACATTGGACAGCCAATTCACCAAAAGTGACATATAAGTGGCTAACAAAAATATGAAAAATGAATGCTTGTATTCATTAGCTATATGGGAGATGAAAATATCCCTCACTCTCTGAATTCTTGCCTCTCACTAAAAAATATCTTACATTGACAATGATAGCCCAATTCAAAAACAAGCAAACAATGCTGGAGAGAGAGTGCAAAGAGTTCAGAACACCCACACACTGCTGATGGGTCTGTAAATATGTACAGCCATGTGGAAAATGAAATGAATCTACTTCAAAGCACTGGGCATAGAAGTTCCCTTCAACCCAGTAATACCTCTGCTGGGCATATACCCTAAAAAGATGCACTTGGGTGTTCATTGAAGCACTACCACAGTAGCAAGAAGTTGGAAACAGCGCAAATGTCCATCACTATAAGAATGGACCAAGAAACTTTGGTACATACAAACAAACTAGGCATTGCTAAATAACATTGATAAAGCCATGAAATATCACATGACTTGAGTGGACCTGGAGAACATTATGCTCATGGAAATTAGTCAATTCCAAAGGACAGATATCGCACAAGACCACTGCTATAAGGATGAAATATAAGGTTTGCAAACTGATGGGAACAGACTTCACAGGTTCCCAAATTTGGGAGGGCAAAGGTGAGCACATGAAACAATGAACAGGTATGGACCTGAATGAAACAGAATTGAGGTTCAGAAAAAGAAGAACGCAGGGAAGGATGTGTGGAATCGAATGGTGAGAACTGTTGAATGCAGAGTTGATGGTCTGGAATGTAAATCCCCCACCTGATCCACAACAAAAACACATTCAAGATGAAAGTAAATTCTAATTTCTTTTCACATCCCTGGACATGACACTTGCTTGCTGCAACCTACTTACTATGATCTGTAGGCCCCAAAATGTTTGCTACTGATCAACAAACACCTGCATCAGATTTACTCATTATTTCTTTGAGAACAAAAGAGATGACACTTATGTGGTTGGGATATTTCATTCATGTCACTGAAAATCACTGGACATTTTTAACCTTGCAGTATGTGCCAGAAAAAGCCTAGGTTCCAAGTTTGAGTCCAATCAGAAGCTCCTCAGAAGGGAATTCTGGCGATCTACTTCGGAAAATGAGCCACTACATGACCTAGGAAACACAATTCTACTCTGAAACACTTGGGAATTTTAAGTGAACAAAAAAAGCAATGTGGATTTTTTGTTAATGAGTTTTTATTTATTCATTTTGCTGTTGTATACTTTACTAGAGAGTGATGAAAGTATTAGTTTCTTTATGATAACTTGGGAAATGCATCTTGATCGCTCTGAGACTGGTGGCCTGTATTTAACCAGGGAAACATCCCCAGTCATTGTTCCTGTGATCAGAAGATCAAGAAAACTGCCTCTAAAATCCTCAACTCAGACATCGTGCATACTTACATATGGTAGCCAAAAGAGATTTCCTCTTTAATCTTTGTTTCTGTCACTTTTTTCTTTACTTCTGAGTGAAAAAAAAAATACAGCTCCTTTTGTCACTGAATGGCATCACCATTTAAGGAGACTTTTACCCTCTAAGAGTGTGAAACAGAGACTGTTGTGAGCTGAATGGTAAGTTTGATGGTCTATTTTAGGTCATGGTGCTATTATACTAGCAGGATGCTATTTCTAGGACACAAAACCCAAACTACTACCATCAGATCAATTCTATAGGGTTTCCAAGACTATAAATCTTTATGGGACCACAACCTCATCTTTCTTGGATACATGTCTATGGATTAGCCAATGGTTAGCCAATGCATAACCCAGAGGGTCAGTGAGACTTCTTGTTATTCATAGAGACATGTATCAATATATTTTTACTTCTACCAGACCCAAAGTGTCAACCTATTTCTCCCCCACCCTTTCTTCAGCCTCCTTCAGGAAAGTCTCTGACACACTGCATGTTCCAAAATCTGATGCAGTGTTATCTTTGGTCCCTGCAGGCTGTCCTGATCACTGACATTTCTGTGCAGTGAATGAAAGATGTGTCACTTCAAGGAATTGGTACACTGTTTTAACCATTTTTCTAGTATAAGTATGTGGAAGCCCCACACACCTTCCTTGATAAAATCCCACAGAAAAGTGAACATGGCTAAGAGTTGCTAAAGTTCAACATCTCATAGAGAGAAATGGCTTCTAAGATCCTTCCTTACCTCTGTACACTTCTCCTCTTGGAAGCTAGATGATCTGGGTGGTTTCATGATAAATAGATTTATTCTTTATTAATCAAATATATATCGCTTAACTGTCAGCACTCAAAATTAATGAGTTTTGTTCAAGCTTATTCCCATTACAAGTAACAAAAAGGTCAAATAAAATGGCAGGTGAGCAAAAAAAATGTAGTTAATTACTATTCTCAATGACTACCAAGAAACAATGAGGATACTCCTTTGAAGCATAGCTCTTCATAGTAGGAATAGTTTAACATCCAGCATCGAGAAACTTAAAAATACTAAAGCCTTGAGCCCCAAATTACAAGTTTAAGAATCTAAATTAAAATGTCCATTCTCATTTTAAATGTTGTCCATTGCAAAGATAATTTCAGAATTAAAAATAGAGAATGACACATAAGACAAGGGGGATGCATATAATACACTATGTAGTTATTTCTAGTTATGAAAATAAAAAACTCCATTGTGCTATCTAATATTCATTGAGTGGCTGCTGCCTGCCAATCACCCCTTTCAAAGAGTTCTTATCTGTGACTCAATTAAGCCCTTTAACAATTTGATTATGTTTTAAACATTGTCATTTCCCATTTGATAAACTCATAAATCCAGACACAGAAAGGCTAAGTCACATGCCTGAGGTGAAATTTCTAAGATGTAAACAGAGATGTTGAACTTAGTCCTCCTGGCTCTATTGTCTATATAAGTAATTTCACACCATAGTTCCAAATAATATGAATATTCCCCAATAGAATGTTAAATGAATATAGGCAAGAAAAAAATGTATGTACAATGTGATCCCAGTTTAAAAATAAGGACACAAGAAGGTGAGGGACAAATTCACCAAAGAACAAGATTGTAGCTCATCCTTTTTTTTCCTCATCCTGTTCCTTTGTATTTTTTATTAAGCACTTAATCCTATTACATTTATTTCAATTGCAATAATGATATCATTGTAATTAGAAAAGATTAGGGCAGTTCCTCCAAAACATATCATGGTTGTTGCCTTTGGGTGTTATCCAGTAAGTTCTGACCCATAGCAACCTTATACACAATGGAACAAAATGCATCCAAGTCCTGTTCCAACCTCACAACTGTTCCCCTGTTTGAGCCCATTGTTGTAGCCAAAGTGTCAGTCCACCTCCATGAAGGCATGCCTATTTTTCACTGTCCCTCTACTTTACCAAAGATGATGGTCTTCTCTAGTGTCTCCCAGCAATCTGTCCAAATATGGAAGAAGCTATCTTCACATCCTTGCATCTAAGGAGCACTCTTCCAAGACAGAATGTTTTGTCATTCTAGCAGTCCCAGATACTTCCAATATTCTTCTCCCGCACCATAATTCAAATGCATTTATTCTTCTACAGTCTTCCTCATTCAAGGTCATTCATATGCATGTGAGGACATTGAGAACGCCATGGTTTGGATCAAAGTAACCGCCTTGCTTTTCAGTACTCTAAAGAAGTCTAGTGCATCAGATTTACTTAACAAACCATATCTTTTGATCTCTTGATTGCTGCTTCCATGAGCATTGATTGTGAATCCAAACAAGACATAATTCTTGACAACTTCAACCTATTTTCCATTTATCACTTGATCCAGTTTTGAGGATTTGGGTCTTCCTTATATTGATTCATAATCCATACTGAAGATTGCAATCTTTGATCTTCATCAGCAAATGCTTCAAGTCCTCTTTGCTTTCAGCAAGCAAGGTTGTGCTATCTGTAAATCAAAGGTTGTTGATAAGCCTTCCTCCAATCCTACCACATTCTTCTTCATATTTCAGCTTCTCTGATGATTTGCTCAGCACACAGATTGAATAAGTATGATGAGAGGATACAATGCTGTCACACATCTTCTTGATTTTAAACCATTTATTATTCCCTTGTTCTGTTCACACAACTTCCTCATAACCCATGTACAAGTTCCTCATGAGCACATTGAAGTATTCTGGAATTCCCATTCTTTCAAGGTTATCCATAGTTTGTTATGATCCACATAGACTAATGTCTTGACATAGTCAAGAAAACACAAACTAAACATGTAAACTAAAAAGAAAACAAGCCCATTAGCATTAGTTTCAACTCTTGACAACCCTATAGGATAGAGTAGAATTCCCCCTGTGGGTTTCTGAATCTGTCGATCTTCACAGGAGTATAAAGCCTTGTCTTTCTCCATTGGATTGGTTAGTGGGTTCAGATTGCTGGCCTTTTAATTCTCAGCCTAAGGTGTAACCCTCCATGCCATATGGGCCCCTAACTCAGTGTGAAATTCCTAATAATGAGCAACAAGAAGTTGCTTTATACGGAGGCTATCAGACTGGCTTAACAAACACAATTCATCTATCCGATGGCTACAGGAGACACCGCTCAAGATTACAGACAAAAATAGGCTAAAAAATCAAAGGCTAGAGAAAAACATACCAAGCAGACAGCAATTCAGAAAAAGCAGGGATTGTAATCCTAATCTCAGATAAAATTGACCTCAAAGTACAAACCATAAAAAGAAAGGAGAGAGGCTATCTAATGCTCAAGGGAACTGTAGGCAAAGAACCACTAAGCATTTTAAAAATATATTCCCCAAACAAGTGACCCACTGAATGCGTCAATCAAACACTCCAAAGATAAAAAAAGAAATCAAAGGCTCAACAATTATAGTAGGTGACTTCAATACACTACTCTCTGAGAAAGAGAGACCTCAGGGAAGGAAACTCAACAAGGAGGCTAGAGATCTCAACACTACAATTAGACAATTTGACCTGATAGATATTTACAGAGCTCTTCACCTAAATACAAAAAAGTTCACATTATTTTCAAGCCCACAAGGACCATATTTAAAGATAGACCAAATGCTGGGGCATAAGTCATATCTGCATACATTTAAGCACATTGATATCACACAGAGCTCTCTCTCTCTCTGACCACTGTGCCATAAGAATGGAAGAACTAGACAAGGTCATCAAGGGATCACTAATAAAAAATTCCCCTGGACCAGATGGCTTCACAGGAGAATTCTACCAGGCATTCAGGGACGAACTGACAGCAATCCTACACAAACTCTTCCAGACTATAGAAAAAGATGGCACACTCCAGGTCTCCTTCTATGAAGTTAATATCACTCTGATACCAAAAACTGGGCAAGGATCCCACACAAATCGAGAACTACAGATCAATATCCCTAATGAACATCAATGCAAAAATCCTTAGCAACATGCTGGCCAATACAATTCAAAAGTATGTAATCAAGTACTTCACCATGACCAAGAGGGATTCATAAGAGGGATGCAGGGATGGTTCAATACACAAAAGTCCGTTAGTATCATTCACTACATTGACATGAAAAACTGTAAGTACCACATGATAATATTGATAGATGCAGAAAAAGCATTCAACAATATCTAACACCAATCCTGTCTAAGACACTCAAAAATATAGAAAAGAAAGAAAAAGTCCTCAATATAATACAAGCTATATATGAGAACCCAACAGCCAACGTGGGAGTCAATGGAGAAAAGATGAACACAATTGCACTGAAAAAAAGGGGACCAGACAAGGATGCCCTTTCTCCACACCCTTATTTAACATTGTACTGGAGGTTTTGGCTAACAGCATAAGGCAAAGAAAGGGCATCAAAGGCATTCGCCTGGAGAAGGAAGAGGTGAAACTCACGTTTTTACGCAGATGATATGATTTTATATCTGGAAAGTCCCAAAAGCTCCACAAGGGGAGTATTGGAAGCAATAGAGGAATATGGCAGAGTGGCAGGATACAAGATCAACAAACAGAAGTCTTTAGGACTTCTATATATATCGGACAAGACCACGGAAGAAGGAATCAAAAAACTGGTACCCTTCACAATAGTCAAGCACAAATTGAAATATCTAGGGATATACCTGACTAAAAAAAACAAAAGATCTATATGGGGAAACTATACAACATCGTTACAAGAAACTAAGAGGGATCTCAACAAATGGAAGAATATCCCATGCTCACAGATTGGAAGATTCAATATAGTAAAGATGTCAGTTCTGCCCAAGGCACTGTATAAATTTAATGCAATCTGATACAATTACCATAATCTTTCCTTGAAGTAATGGAAAAACTGATTACCAACTGCATGTGGAGAGGGAAGAAGCCCAGAATTAGCAGAGAACTCCTCAAGAAGAACAGAGTGGGAGGGCTTGCTCTGCCTGACTTTAGCACATACTATGCAGCCACAATGGTCAAAACCACATGGTATTGGTACAATGACAGATACTCAGACAAATGGAAAAGAACTGAAAACCCAGAATAAAATCATCAGCATACAGACAACTGATCTTTGATAAGGGTCCAAAAATATCAAATGAGAAGCAGATGCCCCCTTTAACAAGTGGTGCTGGAAAAAAAAATGGATATCTACCTGCAGAAAAATGAAGCAAGACCCTTACCTTACTTCATGCACAAGAATAAACTCAAGGTGGATCACAGACTTCGAGGTAAAACCCCAAGCTATTAGAGCCATCAATGAGAGAATTGGGACTAATCTGAGAACTTTATCACAGGGAATACATAGGCTATCAGAAACAGGGAAGGGCACAAATATAGATAAGTCACCAAGTGGGATACCCTGAAGATAAAATACCTGTGTACATTGAAAAAATTCACCAAGAGAGTATAAAGGAGCCCACTGAGATAGTTAGTTTATTGTGCCAGCCTGGTCGATAAAAACAAGTGGGATTAATTGAAGGGCAGAGAGATGAATGGCTAGGTGAGCCTCGCCTTTCTTGCCTCTTGCTCTTTGATCATAGGGCCAGTGTGCAGCTGCCTTGCTTGTTCTGTGCCTCAGTTTACAGGCTACACTACCTGTGGGATGCCTAGCCTGTGGACTGTGTCACTGTAAATTGAGGTCCCTTTAAGACCACACAATTTAAATTTACATCTCTTGAGCTGGGGACTGACAGTTGGTAACCTGGCTGACAGTTGGTGACCTGCCTTGCTGTTTTGCTGCCTGTGCCAGGATAGCCTAGCTCTCTCTACAGAGAACTATCTGGCGGCCCTCAAGACTTGAAGGACTGCCAGTGTCTCACAACTCTCTCATGGGAGTGAGTTGCATTGAGCCATTTGTACTGCTTTATAATTTAACTGTTCATTTCTTGTATTATATACCTAACTATCTGTTTATAACTTAACACTTCATTTCTTGTGTTATATATATCTATCTTTATAAATATAAATATATATAATTATCAGCTATCTGGTTTTATCTCTCTAGATAACCCTGTCTAAAACACCCACCGACTGGGAAACATCTTTAGCAATGACACATCAGACAAAAGCCTTATTGCTAAAATTTACAATACTCTGCTAGCTTCCAAAAAGAAAAAAACTAATTGCCCACTGAGGAGGTGGGCAAAGAACCTGAACAAAAGGTTCACAAGGGCAGAAATCTGAAGGGTCAATAAACATAAGAAAATGTTCCCAATCGTTAGCCATAAGATAAACACAAATTAAAACAACAATGAGATACCACCTATACCCTGAAAAATAGCCCGATTCAAAAATCAGAAAGCAATGAGTGTTGGAGGGACTCTAGTGAGATAGGAAATCTCATCCACTGCTGGTGGACCTGTAGGTATGTACAGCCACTATGGAAATCAATTTGGCAATATCTAACATGGATGGAAATTGAGCTACCAGACAACCCAGCACCCCCCCTACTGGGCATGTACCCAAAAGAGGCAAGAAATAAACCACGGCCAGACATCTGTGCTCCAATGTCCCATGCAGCACAGTTCACAAGTGCAAAGATTTGGAAACAACCCAAATTTCTATCAACAGATTAATGGCTTAAAAACTGTGGTACATACATACAATGGAGTACTATACATCCCTAAAAAGCAGTGGTGAACACATGAAGCACATTGCCCTATGGGAAGAACTGGAGAATATTATGCTAAGTGAAGTAAACCAAGCACAAAAGGACAAATGCAACATGAGTCCACTGAAGTAAGCTTAA
Organism: Tenrec ecaudatus; assembly: GCF_050624435.1. Lineage (NCBI taxonomy): Eukaryota > Metazoa > Chordata > Mammalia > Afrosoricida > Tenrecidae > Tenrec > Tenrec ecaudatus. Next base: position 137,763,500 of record NC_134532.1, read on the forward strand.
AAGTGCAAAAGGAGCATAGGGGGAAAGCTACTGTATACAAACATTCCTGGGGTGAGGTACAGGTAGTATGGCAGGGGCCAGACCAAATCCAGGGTAGCTAACTAAAAAGAGGAAGGGGGGAGGGTAAAAGACATGGGTATCAGGGGAAGGGGAACAGGGCACTAACCCACCCAAGAGGTGGGTATTGTTTGTATCTCCACAGGGAAAGAGGGACCAGACATCAACCTGGTAGGCCAAGAAGTGAATGCAACATACTGGCATGAAGCAGGAAACCAATAGAGGTTTGAGGGGCCAGCCCCAATCCCAACTTCATGGACAGCCCACCTACCCCACAGAAGAATTCACTTCAAAAGACTGAAGCTACAGCTCAGGGAGACAGATATGTCTGATCCGAGCACACATGAGCAAATGAAGGGGGAGGAAGAGATAGGGGAACACTTCCTGGCCCACCAATCCCTGAGTACAATATTTCTGCTCAGAGTAGCCAGTGCACAGAGAGGATGATAGGGCTGCCCCCACTAAAACACACGACATCCCTCACTGACCCATAGCACTAGGGGGGACAACACTGGTGACACAGTGTGGGAATTGTGCCCGATGTGACCCCACCACACTGAGGTGAAATACTAAGGGTGTGCAACAGTACAGCAAGGGGAACAGAGCAATGAAGTCCCCAGGGAATACCAAAATTAGACTTTGGGGCCAGGTGTGGTACCCCATCAGACTTTATCAGAAAATACTCCTAAAGATCAACAAACAGACCCTCAACTATTTACAGGCTTTTCTCATTTTTTTTTTGCGTTGGTTTTTTGGTTGTTATTGTTTTGTTTTCTTTTGTTGTTCTGTTTTGCTCTGTCCGGTTTTTTGGTGCATATTATTATCCCTGAAGGTCTATCTCGATAAACTAGGCAGGATAAACAATCTGGAGGAGAAAACAACAGGGCCGGGTTCCAGGGGGACATGGGAGAGGGGGAGGTGGGGTAAGAAAGAGGTGTTAACAAATCCAGGGACAGGGAACAACAATTGATCCAAAATCGGTGGCAAGGAGGGTATAAAAGACCTGGTAGGGCTTGATCAAGGGTAATGTAACCAAGAGGAATTACTGAAACACAAATGAAGGCTGAGCATGGAAGTGGGACAAGAGGAAAGTAAAAGGAAATAGAGGAAAGAACTAGGAGGCAAAGGGCATTTATAGAGGTCTCAATAAACATATGTAAATATGTAAATATATTTTTATATGATGATAGTGAAATATATCTATGTACATATATTTATAAGTTTAGTATTAAGGTCACAGATGGACATTGGATCTCTACTCAAGTACACCCTCAATGTAAGAACACGTTGTTCTATTAAACTGGCATTCTGTGATGCTCACTTTCCTGACACAATCACTGAAGACAAATGGGTGCATAAGCAAATGTGGTGAAAAAAGCTGACAGTGCCCGGCTATCAAAAGATATAGAGTCTTGGGTCTTAAAGGCTTGAAGCTAAATAAGCAGCCATCTAGCTGAGAAGCAAAAAAGCCCACATGGAAGAAGCCTGTGTAGAAACGAGGCGTCAATAGGATATCATTGTGAATGAGGGGGAGTGCAGAGTGGAGATTCAAAGCCCATCTGTAGGCAACTGGACATTTCTGTACAGAAGGACCTCAAGGAGGAAATGAGACAGTCAAGGTGCAGTATAGCACGGATGTAACATACAACTTGCCTCAACTTCTTTAATTTTAATGCTTCCACTCCACCCCCACTATCATGATCCCAATTCTTAGAAATCCAGCTAGACCAGAGGATGTACACTGGTACAGATAAGAGCTGGAAACACAGGGAATCTAGGACAGATAAACCTCTCAGGACCAATAATGAGAGTAGTGACATCGGGGGGGGGGGCAGGAGAAGGTGGGGACAAAGGGGGAACTGATAACAATGATCTACATATAACCCCCTCCCTGGGGGACAGAGAATAGAAAAGTGGGTGAAGGGAGACATCGGACAGTGTCAGACATGAAAAAACAATAATAATTTATAAATTATCAAGGGTTTGTTAGGGAGGGAGGGAGGGAATGAAAAAAATAAATAGCTGATGATCTCAAGGGCTCAAGTAGAAAGAAAATGTTTCGAGAATGATGATGGCAACAAATGTACAAATGTGCTTGACACAATGGATGGATGTATGGATTGTGATAACAATTGTATGAGCCCCAATAAAATGATTTTTAAAAAGAAGTTGTTTTTTGAAATGGTTAAGAAAAGAGTTATCAAAAATGAATGCGAGGTAGTACCGATGAAGAACACAGCTTTCCCCCAGATCCTGGATGCTTCCTCCCCCCAACTACCATGATCCGAATTCTACCTTGCAGGGCTGGATAGGACAGAGGCTGTACACTGGTACATATGAGGGCTGGAGGTACAGGGAATCCAGGTGGGATGATACCTTCAGGACCAAGGGTGTGAGGGGCGATGCTGGGAGAGTGGAGGGTGAGTGGGTTGGAAAGGGGGAAATGATTACAAGGATCCACATGTGACCTCTTCCCTGGGAGAGGGACAGCAGAGAAGGGGGAAAGGGAGACTCCGGATAGGGCAAGATATGACAAAATAACGATGTATAAATTACCAAGGGCACATGAGGGAGGGGGGAGAGGGGAAAGAGGGGAAAAAAAAAAGAGGACCTGATGCAAAGGGCTTAAGTGGAGAGCAAATGCTTTGAGAATGATTGGGGCAGGGAATGTATGGATGTGCTTTATACAATTGATGTATGTATATGTATGGATTGTGATAGGAGTTGTATGAGTCCCTAGTAGAATGTAAAAAAAGAAAAGAGGAGAAAAAAAATGATTAGGGCAAAGAATGTACAGATGTGCTTTATACAATTGATGTATGTATATGTATGAACTGTGATAAGAGATGTATGAGCCCCTAATAAATTGTTTTAAAAAAATGACTCTAATGATTCTACATGTTTTTGTTACAGAGGGTAACATAGTATGATTTATGACATTTATAATAATTCTATTTGCATACTTTGAATTTTTGGAATTTTTCTATTATTCAGTATTCATCCTAATTGTCAAAATCATAAACTCGAGGAAAATCTGTGCAATTGTCAGTCTCAGAAAGTTTAAGGACACACAATGACTAAACATAATGTACTATCATAAAACAGAAATGGCACATTAGGTAAAACTAAGTAAATCTGCAAGAAATTCAGGCTGCAATTAATAATGGATCAACACTGGTCCATTAGTTGTAAAAAATGTATTGTGGCAGCAATCAGAAAAACTGGATGTGGGTTTTATGTGGTGACCCTGTGGGTTAGCTTCTAACATCAATGACAGTGGTTCAAACCCACCAGCTGCTCAGTGGAGGAAAGAGAAGATTGCTTCTATCAAAATGTGTGGTCTTGAAAACCCTATGACTGAGAACTGAATTGATGCGTATGGGTTTGGTTTGGGATTATGTGGGAATTATCTGTACAATTTTTGCCTTGTTACTATAAATCTAAAGCTATTCTAAGAAAAATTTAAAAATTTAAATTGAAAATTGAAAAATTTAAATTGAAAATTTAAAAATTGAAAGCAAATGTGTGAACATTACTTTCTCACCTACTTATAAATCTTCCAACCAAAGGGTTTCATGGACTTTAGAGTCATATGCAACAGAAAAATGCTGTATCTTCCAAGTAAATTAAAAGGAGACTAAATAAATATCAGAAATTGATTGGACAAAATGTAATAAAATATATGCATAATAGTATATTACATGGAAATAAAAGTCATCATTTAGTCAGGCCAACCAACACTGCACTCCTTTATTTGGGTTTGATTGCCTTTGTGAAATATTTTTTCTATGACAAAAAATTAAAGTATCAAAATTAAGTGAACTGAATCTTCAAATCTATTTATGAAAAAACCGTAATGCTAAGAGTCCAAAAATACAGGATACTATATTTTTCCTCAAATTGAAAAAAAAACAAAACACCTATTTTACTAGTGAGGGTAAAGCCTTCTCTATAGACTTTTTTATTTAATTAAAATTAATAGAATTTTAATTAAAATGGTTTATAATCATATTTTGTCTTCATCGCTTCCACTTTTAGTTTCAGTTTTATGGTGATGTTTTAGAGTATAGACATGCATACATTTTTTGGTGACTCAGATGCAGCACTTTTCACTATGAGTGGTATTCAATCACAAGGCTATTTTATGGACGATCTTATGACTGATGGCAGTTCATCCTGCTCAGTGATAGTTACATCATCATAAACATGTTTGTCTTTAATCCTTATCTTTGTTCCCTATTTGCTCTGAACACCTCCAAAAACACCCCACGAAGAAGCAGAAGTGTTATTTGCAAGCAGATTAACTACTTTATCTGAATTGTGGAAGTTCTAACAAATGCTAACCTTATTTCATTTTAAATAAGCCACCAGTAGAAAGGCAAGTGAACCTTACAAGCAGAAAATAGGGTTGTTGGACCGTGTTTTTGCCTCACCTGTTATGGTCTCCCATACTTGTATAATTGTCCAAGCCTGCGAGTTCCATGGGAAGGGAATTGCAGCTGTTTTCCTCTGAACTCAAACATTTTAAGAGTGAAAGAAGGTTCTATTTAAAAGTAGGAGCAATAATAATAATATGACATACACCCTTTAGAATAATGACTAAAATTTAAATAAAATGGTTCATAATCATTATATTTTATTTTCATCACATCCATGTTTAGTTAGATGTCTGTGATATTTTAGACTATAGATATGCTATTGAGTATTTTCATGATGCAAGGTCAGCATTTTTCACTGATAGAAGCATTCAAGTTCAAAACTAGGATCAAAAAAATTAAGATCGAAAGGACAACATTTACTCTAGGCCAAAGTTCAGAGGGTTAGAAAAGAAAGAGATAAAAGCAGGAAACACAAAGAGGTTGTGGGGTACATGTTACACTAAGGGGATTACAATGGATGAGTTGAATCAAAATGTGCATGAATTGTGGAGTCTAAAGTTGATGACTTCTTTGTCAATTTTCATCCGATTCACAATAAAAATGTAAGGGAAAAAAGTATGCCTAGATAGTAATATTAGTAGGATGACTAATAGATCTTAGTTCTCCCAGGATAATCCCAATAAATGCCTTTTCTTTTACCATAATTCTTAATAGCTTCAATTTTATTAAGAAGTGTCTAAGTTTGGGAAATAAATGTTATATTAATGTTACTTCAATGACTTTAACCTTTACTCTGAACTAGAAGACATTCTTGTCACTCCATTGAAAATAGATAAATGAGGAAGGACAAGTAAAAGGCTATTGCAAGGATCTATCAGAGAGATTTTGATGGTAAAGTTGAATTGGTGAGCTATCGAGTCATTTACCTATGTTGAAGCTAGAGCTATCAGAATTTTCCGATGAATCATACAGTACTTTCAATAGAGATGAAGGTGAAACTCAAGGATGATGTCAGGTAGCATATTATGCAATGTGTATGCTCTTTAGTCCGAGCCATTGTCACTCCCAGTGAATCAGTTGCATTAAGAAAGTAGGAGAAGACTCTTATCTGATTATTTGTCTCAACTGTGAGTGACTGTGAGCAGGATTCATTGATTGCTGTGCTTCAGCCATCTCCAAAACAGGAGGTGGAAGCTCACCACCAGCAACAGCGAAGAGCCAGGAGTGGAGTGGGTGGTTTGGACCCTAGATCCCTGTGCATTGAGCCCCTTGATCCAGAAGACAGCATGGGAACAGCAGACGGCCTGGGAACAGCAGAGAAGCAGCAAAAGCAGGATCGGGAGCCAGAGCCTGAGACAGAGAAGTGGACTTCCCAAGACAATGAACAAGCAAAGCTGAGTGCTTTGGGCAAGAGACTGGCGTGTGGAGCAGGGTGTGTCTGGCATTTAATTGGGGGAACTGAGCTTCCTGATTCCTAAAGCTGGAGCTGAATGCCTTCCAGTGGAAGCTGCCAGCAGAATAGCAGCCCTAAAAGATATTTGTAGCTCTGGATCTGGCTAGACAACAGGCCGAGACTGAGGGCCAGAGAGAAGCCTGTCTGTAAATGAATCAGTCCTGACTGAACAATTGTATCCTGAGCATTTCTCACCTGAACTGTAAGCTGCTAATGCCCTAATAAATCCCAATCATAAGCAGCTTCTGTGAATTTTGTGGGGTCATGCCAAACAATTATTGTACTGAGCTGAATATTAGAGGAAGCTGTTTGAAAGGCAGTTGGTGTGAGATTAGGGAAGGAAGGTTGGAGAGTGGGGAGAGATCTGACTTTAGCCTCAGAGGAATCTGTCTTGGGCAGGTAATGGCAATGACAGTGATTTTCTTTCTCTATGTAACTAGAAGAGGTCAGACATCATATATTCTTTCCTGTCCCCTCCGATTTTGGCTGGAGCATATGGAAGAATAGAATTACTTTTACTTAGATAAGGGACAATAGGAATGACACAAGTTTAAAGGAGATTCTAGATAAATTTTGTATATATTAGAAATGCCAATCAAATGCAAAATAACTGAATTTATACAATAAGCAAGCATATCTACAATGTGAAGTTCATTGGATGCAGTCCAAGCTTTAGTTACAAGTGTGAGAGACCATACCAAGTAGAATGTACATAAAATCATAGGACTGGATTAGCTTAGAATGGAAGAGAATATAGACAGGAGTAGACTAAAGCTGCTTTCTAACATATGTAAGCATAGAGGAGTCAGGAGGCTGGGGATGAACATTGAAGGTACAGAACATTGAACGGTTCAGAAAGATACAATGAAAAGCAGGCAGGTACAGTATCCTGAGTGGGAAGTGGGGAAATGATGGTGTGGCAGTCACATAATCTCATGTCAACTTGCGAAGGGGTGGAGTCTAGCCTGTCAATTAGGTCGCAGCTTGATGGCCTCATTGAAGTCCATATACAGACACACTCTCTGCTTTGTCTTCCTGTTGACAAGGCACATGGGGCTACCCTGAGATCCCTGGAACTGGAGGAGCCACGTGGATACCTCCGCCAGCACTGAGATGCTTCTACTGCCACTGTATCCACAAGACTTTCCACCCTCTGGTCTGTGATCTTCCTGTATTCAGTGTCATTGCATGTTTTGCAAGAGTCTGAAGAGGAATTTATAGATTGGTATCAGACATATGGGCTAATATCCAACTTATGGACTTGATCTGGACGGGGCTGGGATGTTTTCTCAATATATAATTGCTCTTTTACATAAAGCTCTTTCTTATACACATGAGTGTCTATGAATTTGCTCCTCTAGTCTACCCAGACTAACACAGGCTAATCCTGCCAATAGTTTAAAGAAGCTGAAGGCTTAGAACTGACTATGGTCTTTTTACAATACAGAGACTATTGAGGCATTAATACAAACTGTGTTCTGAAGACCACGGGAGGTGAGCATTTAGTGGTGGTGGGCATAAACAGATATTTCAAAGATAAGAAATGGAAATCAAGGTATCCTAAGAGAAGCTGTTTGTTGTTTTAAGACGGGAACACGATAACAGTTTGTATACTGCTGCAAATGATCCAACACAGAGAAGCTAATGCTTCAGAAAGAGAGAAGAATCGCTAAGACAATTACTCTGAGAAGGTGTCAGGCAGTATGTTTTAATAGACAAGCGAAGTGACTACCTGGAAGTAGGAGCATGAGAAAATAACCCAGGAAATTAAAAACAGATAGACAGGATGGCCATAAATACAGTGCGCCGGGTGAGAGCTTGAGGAATTTTCCTTCTGACTATTCTGACTTATCAGTTATAAAAGAAGCAAGGTCGTCAACAGGAAACAAGAATGGGAGAAGAGGGGAGAGCTTGAGAGAACAGAGAAAGTACGAAAATGTTCACTTGTAAGAATCAAAGAGTGAAGTAAACACTGGAGTCCTGGGCACTGTGATAAGTTATATTGTTAGGTGCCATTGAGTTGATTCCCACCCACAGCAACCTATGACAAACAGAATAGAATATTGCCCAGTCCAGCGCCAGCCTCACAATTGTTGTCAATCCATCGAAAAAGTTGACGGTCTTCCTCTTTTTCACCACCCCTCCCCTTTACCAAACATGATGTCCTTCTCCAGGGACTGGTCTCTCCTAACAACATACCCAAAGTATGTAAGAGAAAGCCTTGCCATCCTCGCCTCTAAGGAACACTCTGGCCATATTTCTTCAAAACAGATTGGTTTGTCCTTTTAGCAGTCCATGATACTTTCAATATTCTTCTCCAGCACAACCATTCAAAGCCATGGATTATCTTCAGTCTTCCTTTTTAATCCCTGACTCTCACATGCATATGATGCAATGGAAAACACCAGGGGATTGAGTCAGGTGCACCTTAGTCCTCAAAGTAACATCTTTGCTTTTCAATACTCTACAAAGGCTTTGTGCAGCAGATTTACCTATTGCAACTTGTCTTTTGATCTTTTGACTGCTGCTTCCCTGAGCACTGATTGCAAATCCGAGCAAGTCAAAATCCTTGACAACTTCAACCTTTCTCCGTTGGTCGTGTTGTTCCCTATTGGTCTATTTTTGATGATTTTGGTCTTCCTTACATTGAGTTGTAATCCATACTGAGGCTGTAATTCTTGATCTTCATCAGCAAAGTTGCGTCATCTGCATATTGCAGGTTGAATTAGTAATTCATCACTCTAGTCTACTAGCTCCTGCTTGCTAAGATTGCCCCTATAGGAAGATTAAACATCCCACCATGTTGATGTAGGCTTAGCCAGCTGACTTTGAAGTAAATTATAAACGGAATAGGAATGCAATGCCTTGGAGTCGAACCTTAAATGATGTGGTTTTACCATCTATTATTTCCTTTTATTCTGACAGTAACAAAATTCCCCAAAATGAACTTTCAATAAGGTAAATCCCAAAATTAAGAGCCAAAGCTGATCCACAGTGTTCACTTAGTATGAATAATAAGCAAAGATCTAATAGCTACTGAGATGTGTTTTTCTGAGATCAGACAGAGACTAAGTTGACTGCTATCATCACTTTAACGACTAAGGTCCAGCTGACCTTGGTCATGATGTTTCAATCAACCTCATCTATATGCAAAAAATAGACAGTGAAAGTGGAAGACCAAATGAAAATTGACCCATTTGAATTTACAGCACCTGCAAAGAATGTCAAACACACTATGGATTGTCAGAAGGAAAAAAATCTTTGTTGAAGGAAGTACAGTTAGGCAGAATGCACCTTGGACATGAGTAGGATGAGAGCTTGTCTTGCTTTCTATGGACATTTTATTAGGAGGAGACAACTGGAGAAAGACATGATGCTCTGAAAAGAAGATGGTCAGAAAAAAAGAGAAAACCCCCCAATGAGATAGATTGACAGAGAGATTGCAGTTATGGGCTTGAAAATAACAATCTCTGTGAAGACCTAACATTCCATTCTGTTATATATCGGATCACAATGAGTCATAGCCATTTCAGCAGCACCTAACAACATAACAAGCAAAATCAAAGGCTTATTTGAAGTAGCACGAGTGAAACCGGGGTTAAACAAGGCTGTGATTCATTCGAGTGAGTATAAGGAAGTAAGAAATATACAAGTGATTTTAAGAGTATTTACAAAGAGGTAATTAGAAAAAAAATTGATCATGACATTTAAACCAAGTAAGAGAGAAATAAGAGATTGAGGGCAGTGTGGAAAAAAGAAAAGTTGGCAGGGGAGAGATTGGAGGTCTTTGTAGAGATCAAAGAATGTTGTGTTATGCACTGGAGGAAGTAAACTGGAAAGATAGAGACCAGGGCTGCATCCTGTGATGCTGGTTCTATGGAAGAACAGTTGATATTGGCAGTAACAAGGACTAGGGTAGTGCGATTCAGAGTAATCACACATCAAAGCTAATCTGGGACCATCATTATCAATCCACGATCAGTGCGGAAATAAAAAGAAGATGATTAGAAGCATTTCCACTAATTTCATCATGCTATGGCCCCTATGCATTTGATTAGTGGACTCACCTTTTTATGTCTATGTTTTTAGTAATTGATATTTATTTAGATTTCCAAAGGTATCAGCCCATACATATTACAAAGGAAGTAAATGATAACCGTAACCAAAAAGAGAGTTTTTTTTCCACCTTTTTAGAATGTTTTAAAAGGGTAGCATCTGTCAAAGTTTTGGTTACTGGACGCCTTTAGCTCTTAAAATTTTTTGAGAACAAAAAAAGTTTCTTCCATATGCTCACTATTACTAATTTTTGAACTTGAAACAGAATTTTTAAAGTACTAATCTAGTTGATGTAATAAATCTAGTTTATGTTATCACAAATAAGTCATTTTAAAAAATACACATCTCAAAACAAAACCAAAACTAATGAGAAATGCAGCGTTGTTGTAAATTTTTGCAAAGTTCTTTGTACGTGTATAGTAGAAGACAGTTGAATTCTTAGATATGCTTCGATAGCTAGTCTCTTATGTTACTACATCCCATGTAGTCTCTGGAAAACAGTGTGTACTTGTGAGAAAATGAGAGTAAATACTATCATCTTAGTACTTTATGAAAATAGTCTTCACCCAGGCAGAAGGACATTGGGCCTCCACTCAAGCACTCTCTCAACGCAAGAATACTTTCTTCTATTAAATTGGCATTCTATGATGCTCATCTTCTTGACACAACCGCTGAAGACAAAGCGGGTGAACAAGCAAATGTGGTGAAAAAGCTGATGGTGCCCGGCTATCAAAAGATATAGTGTCTGGGGTCTTCAAGGCTTGAAGATAAACAAGCGCCCCTCTAGCTCAGAAGCAACAAAGCCCACATGGAAGAACACACCAGCCTGTGTGATCACGTGGTTCCAAAGGGATCAGGAATCAAAGAACAAAAAAATCATATCATTGGGTGCACACCTCCATGATATGATCACTGAGGATAAATGGGTGCATAAGCAAATGTGGCGAAGAAAGCTGATGGTGCCCGGCTATCAAAAGAGATAGTGTCTGGGGTCTTAGAGGCTTGAAGGTAAATAAGCAGCCATCTAGCTCAGAAGCAACAAAGCCCACACAGAAGAAGCACACCAGCCTGTGTGATCATGAGGTGTTGAAGGGATCAGATATAAGGCATCATCAGAAAAAAAAATCTTACCATAGTGAATGAAAGGGGAAGTGCAGAGTGGAGACCCAAAGCCCATTTGTCGGCCACTGGAGATCCCCTTGCAGAGGGGTCTAGGGGAGGAGATGAGTCAGTCAGGGTGCGAAGTAGCATCGATGAAGAATACAGCTCCTCCAGTTCCTAAATGCTTCCTTGGACCCCCCCACCCACCCACCCAACTACCATGGTCCGAATTCTACCTTGCAAGTCTGGCTAGACCAGAGGATGTACACTGGTGCAGATAGGAGCTGGAGGCACAGGGAATCCAGGGCGGATGAAACCATCAGGGCCAGCAGTGTGAGTGGCGATACTGGAACGGGAGGTGGAGAGTGGGTTGGAAAGAGGGAACCGATTACAAGGATCTACATGTGACCACCTCCCTGGGGGATAGACAATAGAAAAGGGGGTGAAGGGAGACGCCGGTCAGGGCAAGATATGACAAAATAATAATTTATAAATTACCAAGGGCTCATGAGGGAGGGGGGAGTGGAGAGAGAGGGGGAAAAAAGAGGACCTGATGCAAAGGGCTTAAGTGGAGAGCAAATGCTTTGAAAAATGATGAGGGCAAAGAATGTACAGATGTGCTTTACACAACTGATATACGTATGGATTGTGATAAGAGCTGTATGAGTCCCTAATAAAATGTTTTTTAAAAAAAGAATAGAAAAAAAGAAAAGAAAATAGTCTTCACCCCACTGGCCACCTGAATATGTGTCATGAAAACCCTGTTGTCTCTGGGACCACCAGCTGAGAACGACTACACTATAGTCTGGCGATGAGAAGGAGGATGGAGGACAAGATCATTAGAAGAGAGACATTTAAGACATTGAGAGGCCAAAGTACTGGAAAATCACGATAACGATGGCAGGAATTTTGCCGCTGAGAGTCGCCGTGCGCCCAGGGCTGAAAGTTTGAAGCCATGCGGAAAAATCACAGGGAAGGGGACTTGGTCATGATGGTGGCACACGGAACATTGAGTCTCCTTTGGAATCAGGATTTGAAGCAAACTATTAAGAGGAAGTTTTCAACTTAATAAAATTCAGGACAACCACTCTATTTAACTCTGTGTGGGGCACTAAATATTAAGATACTAAAATACTTCAAGGATTAAAGTGAATTTGAAATTCTCCTTGATGTGATTTGTGATCATTTATATTTAATTGACAGTAATTAATGCCATGACTTTTATTATCAGCAGATCGTGATGATGCCAGATGACCACGTTGTTTCTTTCTTTTTAATCTTTCTATTTTGCAGCACTGTAACTCCCTTCCTGTGGTACACAGGTAAATTAAACAGGTATTATAATCCTTCAAAAACAGTCAATAGTTTATATAACATCGACACAGTGATTGACACATCTGGGTTTTTTTTTCTTTTTTTTTTTAAATTTTTTTTTTTAAACATCTGGGTTTTTTTTTAATTCTCTGCCAGATATTAGTAGTAAAGGTCAAAAAAGAACTGTAAGTCAACTGAGACTTCAAACAGGCTTACATCTCTCTTTTTCCAGATAAATGAGACGCCATGCCCCAGGAATGTGCAGATCAGAAGTCAAAGTGACATCTTTAGCTGAGCCAAAGGGAGAAGAGAATTGGAGAATTTCAAGTAGACTTAAATGCCACATTTAGGAAGGTTTTAAAATAAATCAAATCTAAACCCCAGACTTGAATTAGAAGGCAATTATTCTTGTTGAGTTTTGGCATTTGCAAACCGATCTGAGGGCAGTAGAGGGAGGAGGGGGGGACTGCAATAATGGAGCCGAATCCCGGTTCTCCTATTTTCACCAGTGAAAGCATTATTTAACCGAATAAGAATGATTTGTCAAGGCGACATTCACATTCCCAGAGTAATTAATTTTCATTCCCATCATTGAGCATGAAGAATTAGGAAGTGCATGAAGCAGAGAATTATAAGAAGCACTTGCCAGTCCCTAGGTGAAATATAAGAAGCACTTGCCAGTCTCGGCAATATTTAACACTCACTGAGCACCAGAAATGGGTCGGACAGTGTCCAGAACAAAGCAGCAATGTGCTATGATGTCCTGCGATCTGTTGTAGTGAGTTAATGCCCTTATGGTTCACCTGTAACACTATCTGTCAATCTGGATAAATAGCAATTTAAATTCGAGCAATTGTTTGGCAATGCTTTGTTGCATGATTTCAGCAACTACTACACTGCCATAAAGCAAACTCAGCAATTGCTCTATGGATGACATGCCTATTAAAGATATCTTCACTTTGATTCATGATACTCACCCTGTGTATGTTGGAAGAAAGAGGACTAAGGTCACCATTTTTAAATTGATATACCAAACCCATCCCAATATTGCAGTGCTTATCAGAAGGGCAAGGCAGGTTTTTATTTACTAAAAGATGTGGCAGAAAGAAGTAGATGCAGAAAAATTATTGCTAAAGAAGTCAAAGTTTTCCCTTATTGAATTCCTATTCCTTACACATTCATTAGTTCCTCAGTGATGACAGGCATGCTGCCTCTTTTTCCCCCTGGCAAAATAAAGACTAACATGATCAGATAGTTGTGTGTAATCAGATGAGTACCACCTGTGAGTGGCAAGGCACACTTCCCAAAGCTTAGCCGAGAGATCGAATGATGAGAGAGTAAAATCACAAATACGATATCCAAAAGTAAATATAGCCAGTATATGCAATCTTAACCACATAAAAGGAAGCATGTTGTTAGATCCGTAAGATTCCTTTCCAGACTTCTAGTGAAACCCAGAGGCGGCCAGGTGTATCACATTACTGACTGTGGCACCATCAAATGGGAGGGAGAAAGATTGTTTGCCCTTGTGCTAGCCTTTTTCCTGGAACCAGAAAGTTTCAGCTCCAACATTGCTTTACTGCATATAATACAATATATTAACTATATAATACACATATAAGCTATAAATATGTGTGTATATAAACCATATGAGACCTGAATATATAAGACAGGAATATTTGCATATAATATAATATATAAGCTATATAATATACAAGTAAGCTATAAATAGGTGTGTGTATATATAAACCATATGAGACCTGAGTATAGAAGACAGGAATAAGACAGGCATGCTTCTTTTAAACAGTCATTTGAAAGAAGCAAAATAAAAGCCTTTCAACCTTTCTGTTCTTCTAAGTCTGTAAGTCACAATTTTTAAAATGCATTATCCAAATAATTTTCTCCATTTGTCCCTCTTGACACTTAAAACGCAGCTTTGCAATTGATTGCTGATTGAAGATTTACTCTAAGAAGGTCACATACTGCTTTTGATAAATGGCCAATCACAGAAAGCAAATTTACTAGGAGCCTTATTCACAGACCTCCCTGGTAGAGGTCTAACTATGGAATCATTTGCATATGTACATAGTTTTTTTTTCTGTTTAATTCCATTGAGTGTGTGTTTAGGTCATATGGCATAGACTAGACTATGGATGGTTATGCCCAAGATCAATTTGTATTCCATTAATATTAAATCCATTTATATAATTCTAAAACTGTATAGATTCAGTGCAGACTCATGATATTTGAATAATGGTATTTAATATGATGTATTAATAAATTAACTACTGCAGGCTTCAATTATATTTTGCAGTGATGTAGAAAATATACTGCATGCACTGACATGGACAGAGAGAGTGAAATCAAGAGGGATGAAAGAGTTTCTAAAGATATGAATTCCAAGCCAATCACTTCTAGCAAATTTTCTCATCTTGATAACTCACCCTTTGTCTCAACAAGTGGTATGCTTTTAAGATGAATTATTTGATGTTACAATTAAGCAAAATAATAGAATAAGTCAGAATGCTTTTGTGTCTAGAAGGCTCTCAACACAGTTGGAATAATGAGTTTTGTGGCTCCTTTGAAATTTCTTCAAAGCATACTCAGCCAATTACCTTGTTTAATAATCACTATAACCCTGGGGAGTTGATACAATGGATGTTTCCATCTAACTTATTTTTTAAAAAATGAGGGAAAGATTTTTCCAGAGCTATAGCTAGAAATGAATAATTGAAGCGAACATTTAGATCTCCTGATCCCTTGAGGAAGAGTTGAGGATCATTTCCTGATCCCTAATAATACACTATTAATATTTGGGACCACATATTTTTTTCTGCAGCGAGTTTTCCTAGGTATTTTAGATTGTTTACCAGTAATCCTGTCCTCTGTTCACCAGATACTAGTAGTAATCACGACTGTTCCCAATTGTGACAAAAAAACACATCTTCAGACACTGTCAAATGTGCTGTGATGACAAGAAATCACATCCTATTGAAAGTCACTCCCCTAATGACATAAAAAAGTTTTATAATTCTCCTGCTTTTAATAGCCAGAGAGGTCAACTTGTTTGGAGATCTTTAACATTACAGCTATAAGAGAAGATTTGCAATATATCGCCTTTAATCTCAATGCAGAGTTTTCAGAGTACTAATCTTCCTTCATCCTTTCCTCCTTGTGTAAGAAGCAAGGAATCCAACATTCGTTACTTTAAGATTGTTGATGCCTAAACAATCCTTATCCAATGAGATGTGCTGGTGGAAAGAATTGCTTGGAATATGAGAATGCTACATCACTGTGTTAAAAGATTGAGAACCTATACTCAGGACTTCAAGCCTACTCGTAGAGGTGGTACCCTATACCAAAATATGTAATAAACCTCGAATCAATGCCAATTCATAGCAGCCCTATGGGATAGGGTAGAACTGCCCTTGTGAATTACTAAGACTGTAACTCTATATGGTGTAGAAAGCCCCATCGTTCTCCTTCAGAGCCCCTGCTGGATTGAATTGCCAGCCTTGGCAGCCTAACATGTAACCACTATATCAGCAGGGCTCCTTTAAAGTGCCTAATCAAAGTTGAAGATGAAGAGTGCAATCAAGGTGGACTCCAAAGGCATGTGAGGAGAACTGTCACAGTGCTTCAACCTTCAAGAGAGTATCAGTACTCTTGAGACATGCTTGGAGGGTCAGGAAAAAGATAGAGGAAACAGATTTGGCATGAGAAACACCATGGATTCAAGGATCTCCCTGACAAAGTCAATTCCAAGTACCAATAGTCCATCTATTGACCACTTGCTGGATCCCTACAAGAGACTATGTGATGAACTGATTAGGGTAAAGAGAGTGGTTGAATGAAAGGGCGATAAAGTGCAAATTGGAGAGAATCACAAGAGATGGCCCTTTCCATTGAACTACATGAAGAATTTTTAAAGGAGTTCTTGAAGAGTTGAAGAACTTTGCGAAGGATTTTAGACAAGATTCAATAACAGCAGGTGAAACTGGAATAATAACAGATGAAACTGGCTGCCAATTGACCATACATAACCAGATAAAGAATACCTTCTTCTTTCTCTTGTCTGCCGCAAGTAGAGATTATACTTATGAGAAAAAAGGAGATGGGAGTAAGAAGACACATCCACTCTATGATAGTAGAACCACAAGTCCACCTGCACCTGGCCTAGAAATAATGTGGCATTAAATGTCAGCCAGAACTTTTTACATAAAGATGATAAGATTTCAAAACTAGGATACACTAAGTATGATTAAAAATTGGAGAGCTAGATTAAGAATCTAGCAACCCAGAGGAAAATAGTTGATTTCTTGTTTGCTCATTTTTGTTTTTTGACAGAACACTGGTCATAACTATTTTGGAGAAAACAAAACAATTTCAAGTTTCTAACTTATGAGTTAAGTTGCCAAAATTAATCAGTTGCACTGATAAATTAAACACACATATATTTTTTGATAGGACATTATTTTTGTTTCTTCCCATAACGGTACTCACTTTTATCCTCCATGTCAATTTGCTAAAACCACCTGATAATGCATAGTCCTTTTCATTGCTTGTAAAATACTGTACAATCCTTGAGATTTTTAAATGGTTTTTTCAAAATTTGAGGGGTTGTATGAAATATTTTAATTTGGATAAGGAAATCAAGTTGTTAAAAAAGAATCATTATAAAAACTAAAATTATATTCAAGCTTAACTTATAGATAATGACAAATGCATGCCCCTTAAAATCCACTTTTACATTTTAGGCTTATGTGTTTTATTCAGTGAATTTAAGAAATCTAGGTTATAGGTTGCTAACAAGCAACAAGTAAACAAGAAAATATGATTCCCATGATCCTTTAGTTTAACAAGGCCAGGTCTCAGCGGCCACTGACATACTCATTCCTGCATTCTCCATCTGCCCTCTGATCCTGTAGTAGTGTGCTGCAGGCCGTCCCGGACAACCAGCACTGCAACTCTCAGGCTTGTGCTCAACGCCCTGCTCCCTGCTACCCGCATCAACAGCGGCAGGTGTTTGCCATCACAGGGGAAAGGTACTATCATTTCTTGAAACCTGTTGATGTTTTCCTTAACATTTAAAGGTAGATTGAAATCAAGAATGCTTCTATTTCTTTGGCATTGCACAGCCTATTTGCTCCTGTGTAAATGAGCAGAGGTGGTGACACTTACTAACCTAAATAGAAGAAATGATTGAAGAGCTCTAAAGTGTCAATCAAAGGCTTTTTAACAAAACAGAAGTTTTTGTGTCCAGTCCCAGAAAGAAAAAGACCAAAACTGGGAAGATGGGAGGAAGAAGCGAAATGAGTAAGGGAAAGGAAAATAAATAAAAGAGGAAGCGAGTGAAGAAGGAAAGATAGTTGAGTCTTATGACCGAAAATTCACTGCCATTGGGCGGATTCTGCTCAAAGGGCGCTGCTAATGGGAGGTCAGCAATTCAAATCCAGCAGCCACTCCTTGGGAGAAAAGTGAGCTTTTCTACTCCCATGAAGAGTTACTGTCTCAGAAACCAACGAGGGCAGTTCTCTGTCTGAACTGATCACTCTGACTCAAGCCTTATGAAGGCATCTGTAAATATACTCTGACCTCTGACCTCTACCCCAGCCCTTTCTTTTTCTAACCCTGTACCAAACATGTCTTCTGTCTCTTCATGTTTGCCAACCATCACCATGGCTCTAGTCCAGGAGTCAGTACACTGAGCTCGAGTTATACGAGGGTTGCTCTTTGGGTTCGTACATGAGGCTCTGAAGCACAATGGAGAATGTTTGATGGCTGTTATACAGATAACAGGGATTCTGTTTCTTTGTAAAGTTATATGTATGGCTTTCAAATGATGTTTAACTTGTTGTGAGGGGCAGGATTGGCTCTTCTGTCTCAAAAGTTTGATGGCCACTGACCTAGTCCCACTTTCTCCTCTGCTGTGTTCCAGAGAACAGTTCACTGTAAGATAACGGCTGTGAAAGAAATACACAAATTCATAGAGCCAAGAACCCCGTGCTTGCTCGGTCTCTGACCTGCCTGTAGTCATAGAACCTTGTCTAACTCTTCAATGTTGGCCTTACCATGCCTTCCTCTAGGATTCTGCTACTGGCCGCTTGAAGCTGAGCCAGAATTTCCTTTTAGGGCTATATCATACTTTAACCGATACATTGATCTCCAACACCAAAAAGAGCTTAAGTGAGTTGACTCTTTTTCTCTGTCATTGTAGTTCTAATTCATCTAGAAACATGAAAGGGAGACTAGTTAGCCCATTGTCCACGGGTCTTACTAGAGTCGAGTCAGTAGCTGTCAAGCTCCAATGTGCTTCGCTTTTGTCTTTCACACAAACTTCCGGAGCCCACACACAAACAGAACTGCTAATAATGGGCTTGCTTTGGCGTGCTTTTTCTCAAGCTCGGGCCCTTGCCCATGTGTTCTTGGGCACTTCTTCCATAAAGAACCGGTGAAGAGGTTGAAGTCAGTAAACATTTTTATGAAGGTCTCCTTGGTGAGGAGACGCTTCAGATTTCCATGTCAGAACACACGGTGAAGGTTAAAAACCTTCAGATCGCAGTCACTACATCTTTTCTCAGCCTGTGTAAAGAATTCGATTTTAGCTTACTTAGATAAAACAGGAACACAAATTCATCTTGACTAAAACTGAGTTGGCATGCATTTTGCATTTTCTCTTAGGGAAAAAATCATTATTTATAGAAACAATATTGGCTGATGACAAGACAAATTACTTTGCTGTTTGTTCAATTAATAGTTGTTAGGCTATAAAATAGTTTTTGATCATAATTTTAACTTCCTTTTCTATGCTCTTAATCAAAGCTTTAAAAACACTGCCATGAATTCTTTGAGTAACCAACCTTAACAGCTCAACACTTCACTCACTACACTCCCAGGGGCCCTCCATAATTCTATGGTGCCCAAGTCCTATAAATGATTAGACTTAAAAATTAGAATTCAGGTAAATGGTCATGAGCTCATCAATGACTTTAGGTGGTATGGTGAGTGAAATGTCGAGATGCTAACTTGGTGGCTGGCGATTTACATCCAAACTTGGAGGCTGGAGATCTAAACCCAATGGCTGCTCCGTGGAAGAAAATGAGACCATTGGTTTCTTGGAAGATTGACATCCTCAGAAGGCGCAGTTCTACTCTGTGTTACAGCACCACTCTGTGTTGGAAGGGACTCAACGGCTGGGGCTAATAGAGATAATTGAACAAAAGAATGCATTACCGGGCATAAGAGGGATGGGACACTGGGGAGCAGCTGCCATGAGCAGACAAGAGCATGGAAAACCAGGAAAATGGGATTCACGGTGAGGACATTGCTGCATTGAGGCCCCCAACTCTCATTTTCCACGTGTCCCCAGTGCCTGGCACAGTTTCTAGCATGTACTAATCATCTGTCTGTTGTGTAGTTCTGCTGTAACGGCAATACGCAGAAGCGTAAACAGAAGTTTATTGTACCCCGGGAAGGGCCTTTTCGCTTTTAGCTTCGGAGCCCAGTTCCTTACCGATCTTCCTGTGCTGGGGCATCTCTCTTCCCTCACGATGGGTTTCTTGCTTCTGTACCTAATATACCCTTTTGTTTCTTGAAGTTGGTTGGCTTGAGACACAGTGTACCCTGGTAAGGCCTCAGTACCATAGCCAAGAACACCCTATTCCCAAATAGGATTACATCCATGGTTCCAACCCAGAGACTCCCCTAAAGCATAAACTAGAACTGCCCCATCGAGGTTTGTAGACTGAAATCTTTGAGGGGGTCAATTGACAGGCCGTTTCTCCAGAGGTATGACTTGTGAGTCGGAAAATCAAACCTTTTGGTTAGTAGCCAAACATGTAACCATGCACCATTAAGGCTTCTTATCCACAATAGAGAAGTTAGGATTTACCACATATATTTTGGGTGGGCACAATTGAATTCATAACAGCTGGAACATTAGATAATGAAATAAGTGGAAGGTTATTCAATCAGACATTTAAGCTGAAGCACATCCCAACCTTAGGGGCTCACTTAAGACACTAAATTTAAAAAAACGATTAGAATTGTTTGGTTGACTCTCAAGACCCTGCTCCATATCCAGGATATGCAAAGAAGAAGAAAACATTTTAATGAGAGATTATCAAAACTCATTACCAACTAGTCAATTCTGACTTGCAGGAAAGATGAGCACTTGTTAGGATTTCTGAGGCTACGCATCTTTACAGGAGCAGACAGTCTCATTTTCCTTCTTCCGCATGGCTGGTGGGTCCACACAGCTGTTAGCAGCTCCATGGGCCCCACGTTCCATCACCAGGCCTCTTTCGGATGGGGGATTAGGAAAGGATATTTGAAGACTGCTGCTATACGTAAGTCCTACTGCTCCAAGGAGTTGAGGTTGGGGATGCTTCACAGAGATGTTTTACGTGTAGGAGACACTGGTATTTAGCCTTCATCTCCCAGAATGATTTAGAAAACCTGTGTGACAAACCCTAGTGACATAGTGGTTGCCAATTGGGCTGTGATCGGCAAGGTCAGCAATTCGAAACCTTTAGCAGCCTGCAGGAGACAAAAAAGGACTTTATACTCCTGTAAAGAATTACACTCACAGAAACCACAGGGGCCGTTCTACCATGTCCTATAAGGTCACTATGAGTTGGCATTGAGTCAATGGCAGTAAGGTTTTGTTTTTTGGTATTTTTTCAGTGTGACAGGTGTATTTTTATATGAAGTTACCTTCACTTGCCACTCATTCACAAAATATTTATTGAGGACCTACTATATGCCAGGCACAACTATTCACCAAAAAAAGAATGATAAAGTAAATATAGTATTCATTTTAAGGGAGCACCCAGCCGAGTCAAGGGAAGATGCAAATAAATCATAAACGTATAAGACATAGGAGAAGAAAAATTAAATAAAGCTTTGGTAAGTTATATTAAAAAGTTATGGAGAAAACAGGCATCTGAGATTGATAATAGTAGATGTTAACCTATGTTGTTTTCTCCAGTGTCTCCCCCATCCCACCCCCCCATCATCTTTTGCTAACCTCCGTCTTGTCGTATACTCCTTCCCCTTCCATCAGGTTTACATGTCTGCCATCTAGCCAGTAATTCATCCCCCTTCCCACTCACACCTCACACCCTTGGTAACGTCAAAGAATTGTTTTTATTTGTTTTTAGTATGAAAATCATTTACCTCCTGTTTACAATAGCAGTCTCATTTAATATGGGACCTGTTGTGGTTGACTGATTTCACTCAGCATAATGTCCTCTAGGTGCAGCAACATTCTGAGGAGTTTCATATGATTTGTTAGCATTGTGTATATGAACCAAAATGGACACGGTCTTCCATTCATGGAATGTCATTTGCATCTTTTTCCTAATGGGAAGAGTCCTGCAATGAAAATGGACGTGCACATACCAGTGCATGTCATGACTCTCGTTTCACTAGACTATGGACTGAGTAGAAGGATTGCTGGGTCATAAAGTAGTTCCTCCTCACATTTTGGAAGAGGCTCCATACAGTTTTCCTCAGTGATTGCACCCTTCTACATTGCCCCCAGCAGTGTGTGAAGGTCCCACTTTCCAACACCCTCAACACGCTCTATAGTTCTTTTTCAGAACTTTACGTTAATGCTTGGGTGAAATGACAGCTTAGTGTAGTGTTTATACTCATCTCTTGAATCGCAAATGATCACAAACTTTTTTTCATGTTTGTTGACTATCTGAAAATCTTCTTTGGTGGTCTATTTATGTCTTCTACATTTTAATTGTGTGAGTCGCATGTTTCTTGTGGAGGTGTTGACACTGTCTATAAAATTTAGACATTAGTCCCTTATCCAATATGTCACTGCCAAAAAAGTTTTGGCCAGTCTGTGGTTTCTCCTTATATTCTTTTGGTGAAATCTTTTAATGTATGTAAGTATCTATTTCCTAGGAAGTCCCGGCCAGCTAGTTTTTCTTATGTCATCTGTACGTTTTCAACTATGTTTGACAGTGCACTTGTGGCATGGATTAGACCGTCTTCATCCCTATTTTTCAACACAATGGTCAAGAAATGTTCTCTTACCAGACTTCATTGAGGCTGAAACCAAGGGAGGAAAAGGCACCACCCACGGGGCTAGCAGACCAATGAGAAAGAAACAAAGGCAAGGTCCTGAGGTAGGAAAGCCCTGAGTGAAAGGGTACCTGGAATTAATAAAAGACCAGAGAATTGAATTACAATCAGTGAGGAAACCAGTATCCTGAAAGGAGGTCCATGTCATTTATATATAAAAATCTATGATTTCATTGTCACATCAGTGTGGAAACATTGTAGAGTTTCACCCTCAGAGGAGTGTCATTATTTCACCCATGTGTCATCTTGATGCTGCATAGAAAAGCGACTGGAGAGAAGCAAAAGTGAGAGTTATAGGTTCAACTGGACAATTAGCAGTCATCCAGGTGAGGCATGATGAAGGTTTGGACTATGAGAGTGGCATAAGATAGAGAATCATTGACAGATGGATTCCAGTAACATTTATGCCCCTGATTTTATTATGTGAGCCTAAGAAAGGGAGGTATCAATGATTACACCTATATATCCGGTTTCATTTCACTAACTGAATAAGAATATTATTTACCAGTTGGGAAAATATTTACCAATATGAGGAAAAGGTTTAGATATTACAATTATGTGATGTCATTTCTTAAATACAAAGCACAAACAAAATGGTCCTAACTTTTAAAGAGAAATAAATTGATTTCTGATCAGAGAAGTTTCACATGTTTAAATAAAAAATATTTTCAATGGTGGAGGAGGTGGGGAAAGGAAAACAAAAGGATGAATACAAGGAAGAAAAGGGTAGTGGGGTCATGGGGCATTAATCCACCCAAGGGGAGGGTATTGTTTATATCTCCACTGGAAAGTGGAACCAGAATTCAACCCAGTGTCGCAAGGTGTGAATGCAATATCCCGGCGTGGAGGAGGGAACCGGTGGAGAGGTCTGGGAGGCTGGCCCCAGCACCATAAATTAAGTGGATTCCTGCCCCTCCCCCGAAAAGAATTTGTTCCAAAGGATGACATTGACTCTGCAGCTCTGGGAGATGGACATATTTGATCAGAGCACACGGGAGCAGATGAAGGGGCAGGAGGAGAGAGTGGAGCACAGCCTGGCCCACCAGGCCGTGATGATGATGTTCCTGAGTAGAGCAGCCAGTCCACAGAGAGAACAACATGGCTGGCCCCACTATGAGACATGATGCCCCTCAGTGACTAAGGGCGATACAGGGGACAGCACCGGAGACAAAGTGTGGGAATTGCACCTGACCTGATCCCATCACACCGAGGCAAATCACTGGGGGAGTGCAGCGGAACAGCAAGGGCATGGAGTGGCAAGGTCCCCAGGGAATGCTGAAAGTGGACTTTGGGGCCAGGGCGTGGTGCCCCAACAGACTGGACTGGAAAACGCTCCTAAGGGCCAGCAAACGATCCCTGAACTAACTACAAGCTTTTCTCTTGTGAACTGTTTTGTTCTGTTCTTTGTCAGTGGTTTGTTTTTGTTGTTTTGTTGTCTGGTTGTACACTGTTGCTTTGTTTTCCTCTGTCTAGTTTTCATGCATGTTAGTGACTCCACAGGTCTGTCTGAATAGGACAGGCTGGATGAACTATCTGGAGGAAAAACAACGGGACAGTTCTGGGGGGACTTGGGGTGGAGGGGTACGGTGGGTAAGGAAGTGGTGTTAACAAACCCAGGGACAAGGGAAAAACATGGGACCCCAAATGGTAAAGAAGGGGGAGTGGCAGGCCTGGTGGGAAATGATCAAGGGTAAGGTTGCTTAGAGAAGAGGTATACTCTAGCCCAGGTGGCGATGAAGCATGGTAGTGGGGCAGGAGGAAAGTCAAGGGAGATGGAGGAAAGAGCTAGGAGTCAAAGGGCATTCATGGAGGTCTAGACAAAGACATGTACATGCAAATATATATAGGAGGATGGGGAAATAGATCTATGCGTCTATATTTATAGGTCAAGTATTAAGGTGGCGGAAGGACCTTGGGCCTCTACTCAAACACTCCCTCAATGCATGAATACCTTCTTTTATTAAATTGGAACTCTATGATGCTCACTCTCCCGACACAACGGCTGAAGCCAAAGTGGGTGAACAAGTAAATGTGGTGAAGAAAGCTGATGGTGCCCGGCTATCAAAAGAGATAGTGACTGGGGTCTTAAAGGCTTGAAGAGAAACAAGCGGCCATCTAGCTCAGAAGCAACAAAGCCCACATGGAAGAACACACCAGCCTGTGTGATGGCGTGGTCCCAAAGGGATCAGTTACCAGGCATAAAAGAACAAAAAATCATATCATTGACTGCACACCTCCATGATAGGATCGCTGAAGACAAATGGGTGCATAAGCAAATGTGGTGAAGAAAGCTGATGGTGCCCGGCTATCAAAAGAGATAGTGTCTGGGGTCTTAAAGGCTTGAAGGTGAACAAGCGGCCATCTAGCTCAGAAGCAAATAAGCCCACAAGGAAGAAGCACACCAGCCAGTGCGATCACGAGGTGCCCAAGGGACCAGGTATAAGGCATCATGCAAAAAAAAAAAAAGAAGATATGTGTGTATGTATGTGTATATATGTGTATATGTATATATGTATGTATATATATGTATATATATATCATATTAAATGAAGGGGGAAGTGCAAAGTGGAGACCCAAGGCCCAAGTGTCGACCAATGGAGATCCCCTCATAGAAGAGTTTAGGAGAGGAGATGGGTTAATTAGGGTGTGAGGTAGTATTGATGAAGAACACAGCTTTCCCCCGGATCCTGGATGCTTCCTCCCCCCAACTACCATGATCCGAATTCTACCTTGCAGGGCTGGATAGGACAGAGGCTGTACACTGGTGCATATGAGGGTTGGAGGTACAGGGAATCCAGGGTGGATGATACCTTCAGGACCAAGGGTGTGAGGGACGATGCTGGGAGAGTGGAGGGTGAGTGGGTTGGAAAGGGGGAACTGATTACAAGGATCCACATGTGACCTCTTCCCTGGGAGAGGGACAGCAGAGAAGGGGGGAAGGGAGACTCCGGATAGGGCAAGATATGATAAAATAATGATGTATAAATTACCAAGGGCATATGAGGGAGGGGGGAATGGGGAGGGAGGGGGGAAAAAAAAGAGGACCTGATGCAAGGGGCTTAAGTGGAGAGCAAATGCCTTGAGAATGATTGGGGCAGGGAATGTATGGATGTGCTTTATACAATTGATGTATGTATATGTATGGATTGTGGTAAGAGTTATATGAGTCCCTAATAAAATGTAAAAGAAGAAAAGAGAAAAAAATGATTAGGGCAAAGACTGTACAGATGTGCTTTATACAATTGATGTATGTATATGTATGAACTGTGAAAAGAATTGTATGAGCCCCAATAAATTGTTAAAATAAATTTAAAAAAATATTTTCAATTACTCCTATGTACTCTATTATTGAAATTTGATCTAGAACATAATAAATAAGTTTTCCTGATTGGTATACAGAAATTTGATATTGGAGGTTATCCTGATAACAGAAATTAAGCGGTATAAAAGGAAAGATACATTCCTTTTAAATTGGCATATATCTCAGTTTCACTTAAAAGAATATGATTCATTAGAAAATATTTGGTGGTCATTGGACTTTGATTCAGATCCCTTGCCTTGAGGTTTCTCAATGAAAAGTAGCCCAGGGCTACCATTTATTTATTATTTTAATGCCCTCCTTGCTACACCGTGATATATTCTAATTGGATTTGGCCTTTGTGGGTGAATGCTATTGGAAATTTTGCTCTATTACTATCCCTCATTGTTACTGTAAGTAACGCGGATTCACTCAAGAGTTTAATCTGTACAAATGAACAACTCATGGAATGTGGTTCAAAGCTGGTCTGTACTTATATATTTTCCTTTTCTCAACATTGGGTTAAATTCTACACCAATGGATAACTTAATGACACTATCAATAAAAGTACCTTAAGCCTTAGAGAGATGATTGATTATGTTCTGTGCCATATAACAATCATGAGGCCTCTCAAGTGAACCATCGAAGTATGTAAGTCATGATGTGTGATAGATGTAGGGCCTACACTTAATTCTACCCCCAATAGAAGAACAAGTAGTTCTCTCTCTTTTTGTTTTTGTGTTTTGTCATAAGAACAAATAGTTCTTATGACACAGCTCTGCTGGATGCTCATGAAGATATGGTGCCATAGCAAAGTGTGGTGAAGAAAGCATTTGGTGCCCAGCTATCAAAAAGAATAGCATCTGGGGTCTTAAAGGTTTGTTTACAAAGAAGCAGCCATCCAAATGAGGTATCAACTAAGCCCACTTGAATGAAGCACTTTGTGATCCAAGGATTATAAATAACAAAATCCAAATTCGAAAGAGGGAATGATATCACAGTTTATTGTGAGCACCTGGTTTGCAGAAGCTATGGAAGACAGTGGAAGCCAAAAATCCATTTGCAAGGTCCCTACATGGAAGAAACCTCAGCTGAATCCCCTTTAATTCCAATTGGTTAAATAACCTTCCTATCAGACAGATAACATGATAAACTTGGTGAAGGCAATTGTAGTTGTTAGGTGAGATAGGTAGTTTATTGTGCCAGCCTGGCTGATAAACACATGTGGGATTAATTGAAGGGCGGAGAGATGAATGTCTGTGTGAGCCTCACCTTTCTTGTCTCTCACTCTTTAATCATCAGACCAGTGTGTGGCTGCCTTGCTTGTCTGTGCCTCAATTTACAGGCTACACTACCTGTGGGACGCCTAGCCTGTGGACTGTGTCGCTGTAAGTTGAGGTCCCTTTAAGACCACACGATTGGAATTTACATCTCTGGAGCTGGGGACTGACAGTTGGTGAACTGCCTTGCTGTTTGCTGGAATAGCCTAGCTCTGTCTACAGAGAACTACCTGGCTGCTTTCAAGACTTGAAGGACTGCCAATGTCTCACAACTCTCTCACGGGAGTGAGGTGCACTGAGCTATTTGTACTGCTTTATAATTTAACTGTTCATTTCTTGTATTATATATCTATCTATTGGTAAATAATTTAACAATTCATTTCTTGTGAGATATATATATCAGCAATCTGATTTTATCTCTCTAGAGAACCCTGTCTAACACATTAGGTTAAAATGTAATATCATTTGATCTATCCTTGGACCCATTTTTAAATTGTTTCATTTTAAAAAAGGTGAAGGGCAGACACCCTTGGCTTGAGTCTCTGGTGAATGCCCTGTGGCCATGGTCCAGGATGTGAATAAACCTGCTAGTCTGCAGAATGCAACGGGAAGTGGATGGCTGCAGAACGAACTAGGGAAAAAATGAACACCTTATCATTTGATCTCCCTTTTGACTCATCTTAAATATATTCTTTTAAAAATATTTCCTGCTTTCTCTTTGGGGTTTTTCTCTGATTTATTTTGTTATTGATATTGGGAGGTTTGTTTCTTCATGTATGTGTGTTTGGGTTTGGTTTGGTTTTTGCTGTTTGGGGGATATGTTTCCCAGTATATGAAATCTAGGACAGGTGGTTCTAAAAAAGATGGGAATTGGAATGATGGATCACAGGGCGTATGCATGGGTGAGGGAGGGAAAGGGAGAGTTGGTACCAGTAGATTCAGGCAAGAGGAAAATGTTCTGGAACTGATTATGGTGATGATTGTGTAACTCTTTGTGATGTGATTTAAATATTGAAATGCATGGTCTATAAAATGTATGCCAATAAAACTACTTTCTGAATTTGATAGTTTTCTATAGTTAGTTGATATTATATAAGAAATCAATTTCACAAAATATATTACTAGTCTTTATATAATGTGAATGGTTTCATTTACACTCATGTTGTTTTGTAGTGAAAGTTGCATTCTTTTAAAAATTATTGATTAGGAATATATATATCAACTGACAAAGTCTTAACTGTTCAAGTCAGTTTATCCATTTGATCTTCTACAGTCATCTCTCCAAGGCACTCTGTTTAGTAACAAATTTCCTCCCAACCCTCTATTATAGATAGAGGGATATCGCCAGAGGCTTATTTCCAGTGTAGTTCCTACAAATGTATCTTGGGACCCCACTGTCATCCATAGCCTTCTGCCTACAAGATTCTCAAAATTTAGGCTCTGATACGAATCCCTCCTTCGACTTCGGATTATATGTTTTGCAGTCCTTTGGTGACTGATGTGCTTCTTCCATCTGGATTTATTTGACATCTTGCTTAGATGGCTGCTTATTTGAAGACAAGCCTTTAAACTGGACACCATCTAATTTCTTCACCACATTTTTCTATATAAGCCATATCTTCTATGCCCCCTTCATGAAGGCCAGTATTGAATAGAACCATGATGTAAGTCCTAATTGTATTTAAACTGCAGCTAGGATTTTGTGCACACCCAAAACTCACTTCTGGATCTATTTTTGTTTGTTTTTTTTAATCTGCTTTTGGCTCCCTGGCAAAATTTCCATCTTAATTTATGATAGAGAGCCTTATCATTCATCCTCCTGGGTCATAAGGAGCTTCTTTTTGTATTAAAATATCATTTTATTGGGAGCTGCTACAACCATTATAACAATCCATACATCAATTGTATCAAGTATATTTGTACATCTGCAGCTGTCATTCTTTTCTAGACATTCACTTTCTATTGAGCCCTTGGTATCAGCTCCTCTTCCCCCAACCCCACCCTGTGATCCCTTGATAAATTATAAATTATTATTTTCATAGCTTACACTGACCACTGTCTTGCTTCCTCTGTGGTTTATGCTGTTCGTCCCCCTGGAGGCGGGTCAGGGGGTGGTTATGTGTTATTGTGACAGGTTTTCCCCTCCTCCTGTCCTGTCCCCACCTTCCCCCTACCTTATGTTATAGCTACTTCCATTCCTTTTCCTGGATTTCATGTGTTATGAGCTCTTATCTCTCATGTGTACCTGTGCACTTCCCCTGATCTAACCCACAGTGAAAGGAAGCACTGGGGTCATGATAGGGGGGGGTGAGGAAGACTCAAGGAACCAAAGGAATAGTGTGTGTTTCATCCGTGCTTTACTGCTTCCTGGTTGACTCATCCCTTCCCTGTGACCCCTCTGTGGAGGGAGGTCCCATTGTCTGTAGATGGGCTTTGAGTCTCTGCTCCCACCCCCCTCATTCTCAACAATATGGTTTTGTTGGTTGGTTGGTTTATTATGGGTCTTCTGATGCCTGTTACCTGGACCTGACTACAATTCATGATCGCACAGGCTGGGGTGATTCTTTCATGTAGTCTTTTTGCTTCTTAATTTTTTAAAGCTCTCCTGAGAGAAGGATTTGGGGCAAATATAGACTAACTCCATATGACCGTCCCTCAATTATTAACTTGTAAAAATCAATCCTTTCTTGGCTAGACACTATTCATACAAACAATTTGGAGTCATTGTCAGGAAAATTTATAATAATAATCACTGAGAATGTCAGTCACAGGTTTCTCAGGATAATACATATCTTAATAATACAGCATATGGGGCATTGATTGTATCTGAGGTAGAGTCCGGTTCACCCAATGGAGTTTCCACATCAGATCTCACTGATGGAGCCTCTGAAGCATGTTGTGTGCCTTGAGGATCCAGGATTCAATGTCCCAGCATTCCACAGCACCCAGCCTGGGTCCTCAGGATACACCCAGTAGCACAGGTCAATGCGACCCATTTGATGCTTACCACCAAAGACTCTTCCGCCTTAGGATTCCCAAGATCATTGCAGTCATTTTTCCCCCAATTAGTGGTTGGTCTCTCTGCCTTTCCTCCCAACAGACATGCATTTTTGCTCTCTTTCCCCACTGCTGGCTTGTTTTTCCCATCAGTATCCCTCATCCCTCTGATAGGGTTGTCTCCCTGTCTGTGGGACCTCATTATAGATTTACATGGCAGCCACTCAGTAGACAATTTCTTCTCCCCCTCTCTTGACCATTGGATCTCAACTGATGTGAGGCACCCTCCGGCAAAGTGACCTTCAAGATGCTGCCATGGAGCGGATGGCGTATGGTTCTTTGACACCGGTCATGCTCTCTACCCGGCTGTCTGCTCTGCCCGGCCTGCAGACTGGATGCCCTACAAGTCTGAGCTTATGTCTGTTCTGCTGCTTGTTCCTACCGCAGTAGCTCACACAGGAGTTGTCCTTTTGTAAGGGACTAACTTCACTCAGCATAATATCTTCCAGATCCCTGCATGTCTTGAGGTGTTTCATCATTTCATCATTTTATAAAGGGATGTGTAGTATTCCATTTACACTCAAATTTTTGTCTTGGTCTCATTTACTTTAAAAAAATCAATCATACCAGATTAATTCAATTTCGGTCATTTTTATCACAATTAAAGAAGAAAAAGATAACAAATTATAAATATTTCCAAGTGAATACATTTTAAATTTTTTTCTAAGAGACTTTAATTTAACATAGGGAATAAAACAATGTATAATATGTCTAAGCTACTAAATAAAGTAATCTAATAATTAAAAGGAATTGAGTTTTTTCTTTTATTGTTATTTAAACTAAGTATTATGTGTATGTTATTTTTATCTAAAAATGTTATTTATAGAAAATATTTGTGCTCCAAGTCTTCAAATTTCATGATCTTTACCCCCAAATTGTGTTATTTTTAGAAGGTTTCTTCCCTTGTAATAAAATTTAATACAGGTGCTGACAGAGGGTTATACATTATTAGAATTAGAAGACACACATTTCAAGCAAACAAGCCTATACTTGGGATAGATACTGTAACACATTTTTAAAAATAAGTGTTCTATTGATGTATAAACCCAACCAATTCCCCAAATAAATTGAAGCAGCAAAATCACAGACTTGTTCAGACAAACATACCTTGCATTTTGAAATGACTTGAAAATAGTATTAATCAATGAATTTCATAAAAGGAGTTAAAGGAAAAACAGAGGGATCTCAACTGACCCCACATGGGTATAGGAGATCTAACTCCAAATCTGCTAGATCTGCCCCCACTCTCCAACCTTCTTCACCTTATTCTGACACCGAATGCTCACCTCACAGCACTGCACTGTGCTGGGTTGAATAATTCATTGCAAATTTCACAGATAATACTTACCTCACGCTTCTGGAGGTTGATTAGGAAGTTAACAGATGACCACGAATCAGCTTCAGAAAGCATGAAGGATACAGTCCTTTTGTCCTCTGTCTCTTCCAAGATATGCTGGGGGCCATGTCTTGGGTGCTTAGCCTCTCAGTCATGTAGCAGCCTGCCCTCTGCTCACTTCAGGCAAATGTCACAAATCTCCTTCAGCAATGGTGAATGGACAAAGGGCACCCTACTCTGCAAGCCTAGCTCTTGCCTGAAGGCCATCAGCTTTACTCGTCCTGTGAGCTGAGAAGGCCATTTCTCTATCTCCGAGTCCCAAGTTTTTGACCTTGGGTCCTTCTCCTGCTGCTGCCACTTCATGAAGGGATCTCCAGTGCATTCCACTGGTGGCTTTTCTTCCTTGCTGCTCATGTGCCTCCCTGCTCCTGCTTTTAGATGGCTTACTTTCTACCCTTCAGAATGGCAAACGAACATTCCCCAAGTTAGTATTCTCGATACCTTATTTGCATATATGCTAAAGAGAAAAAAAGATGTGATTTTCACTCACTCAAACTCACTGACTAGAATAGAACGCAACTCACAGTGACCGGGAGGACAGAGCAGAGCTGCTACTATTCAGTTCCGAAAGTACGAATCTTGAAGGGAGGAGAAAGCCTTAACTTTCTCCCTCAGGGTGGCTGGTGGTTTCAAATTGCTGTTCATACAGCTAGCAACCCAACGCATAACCCACTATGCCACAAGGGCTTCTTAATGTGGCTTTAATAAATATATGTGTGTGTTATAGATCTACTAACATGACCAGCATATAGTATATGGCTTATCATTGCATATAGCTGGAGCATATAGCTGGAGTGTGAGAAGATGGTTCACAAGCAAAATAAAATTTATGTTATTATCCAGGGTTGGACATAATTGCCTTTAATCCACATTAAAGAATTTTAGTTAAGTATAAAATATTTGAGAAACCATTGATGTGGTTAAGTATGTTTCCAGGAGGAAAATGGGGATGAGGGCTTGGATAAAATGAATAATCTGCATTATATAAAAGAACTTGAATAGGACAGTGGTAACTGTGTTTTAGATAGAGTTACATTAGCTGTTGTAATAAACAACCCCAAAATATATAAAATTCAGATACAATGGAATTTTATTTTCATTTTATCTATAGAAAGTCCAAAATCTATATTCTTATTTTAACTTTTCCAAATCCATTCTAGCCAATCACTCTACCACCTGGCTTCCAAGGAGTTGCTTGTGTTCATCAGCATTGTGCTACAGAAATGGGAAATAGATCAATGCCATTCTCCTTCACATTCCACAGATGAAAGTCCATCTCCTGGGCCCACCCAGTAAAGCAGAGATAGGACAGTAGTCTGTGAACTTCTGAGACAATTGAGCCTATGGGAGAGCACTTCCTTTTTTGCCAGATGGTTAATGGTCTCTGAAATGAGTTGGGGGTGGGGGGGGGCGCTAGGTTTACCTCAGTTTGGTTTGTGTTACAAAATCCCAGGTAAAAGAATTAGCTTTATTGAAAATATTGTCAGGGGAGGCCTGGTTTCTCAGTGTTTAAACCTGTCTGCTCATCAAAAGGTCAAAACCCATCTGTGAGCTCCTCTGTCAGAGAAATCTCCTTGCATGAAGATTTACAGCCTTGGAAAACCCTTCGAAGCAAGCCCACTCTGTGCTCCAAGTCCCTGTGAGTCAGAGTGAACTCGATGACAGTGGGTTTTGTTTGTAAGACAGTTGTCTGAACAGATTTAAAATGCTATAGATTCAAAAGATTCTTAATTGAGAACTGCAGTTTGTGATATTCCATGCCAACTGAATGCAATGATATCAAACAATTCCTTCTCCCTGCCACTGGTTCAATGCCGACTCATAGCGACCCTCCAAGACAAGGTAGACTTGGCCTGTGCGTTTCCAAGACTATGACTGTTTTTTAGAGCAGAAAACTCCCCCTCCTCCTGTTGAGTAGCTCGTGCTTTCCACCTCCTGCTGCGCGTGGGGATCGCAGCCCAACTTGTAACCATTACACCATCAGGGCGCCGCAAACAACTCTTTAATGTTATTAAATTAGTGGGACAGAAAATTGCTCAGTTTTCTTATTCGGTCGCTGTTAATGAAAGTGAAATGAAGCGTTCACCTTAGGGAGTTAATGTGGTTACTTCCTATTGTTGTTGTCGTCATCATTGTTGTTAGGCCATCGAGTCGCTTCCAACCCACATCGACCTTACAAAACAATGAAACACTGCCAGACGATGCCCCATCCTCACAATTGCTCTTATTCTTGGGTCCATTGCTGAAACCATGGGTCAGTCCATCTCCTTGAAGGCCTTCCACTTTTTCACTGCCCCTCCACTTTACAAAGCCCAATGCAGCCTTCTCCGAGGACTGATCTCTCCTCTCCTGACAACATGCTGAAATTACAGTTACTTAGCTACTAAAATTGATAATATTCTTCCAGTTGAGTGAGACTATTTATTCTTCACACTAACACATGATGTATAACTAAAATCTTTTGTCATTCAAGCGGACTGATTTGGGAAGTTGAGTCCTCTCATGGAACAAACACTAAGTACTACCATGAAAGGGATTTAAAAGCTGTTGCCATGGAGTCAATGTTGGCTCATGGAAACCACATACATTACAGAGTAGATCTACTCCAGAGAGTTTTCTTGGCTGTGATCTTTACAGACATGAGTTACCAGGTCTTCCCTCATTCACCCTAAATGGGTTTGAACCACAAATCTTTAATGTAAGTGCAAGCAATTAGCATTCAACAGGGAACTGAGTATTATAATACTGAGAAATATGATGATGTACTATAATGAACATAGATTCTAGATATTACAAATGGTTTGCCAAATGCTTCATAGTCTGTCTTGTTCTAGAAGCTGTACAAAAACTTGTCCACCATGGATGACCCATGTGGTATTTGAAATCTAAGTGGCATATCTTCCAGAATCCCATCAATATGCAAACCATCCCACTAAAACACACTGATAGACGAGTCATCTTTAGAAGCAGCTCACAGGATAAAAGGGAAGGGGCCTGGCTGGGCAGTGTGTGGACTCTTAAGTCTACAGCTGAGACCCACTAGCTCACCAGAACTAGGCTGAATGAAGAGAAAGCTATTTGGCATGTTGAGCAGGTGTAGATTACTCTCTTTTGATGGCTTGCTTGGGACTGAACTTTGCTTTTGATGTAGATGCTCAAAGTTCCACTTGCAGCAACAGAACCTTCAGATCAAGGTGCATGCTTGTCTCCTGCATGTACAGGTTTGATTGGACAGGTTGAGTGAAGCAGCTCTATTACTCACTGCCGTGGGTGTTCTTCGTCTCAAAATAAGAGGACAAGGAAGAATCTCACTGAAAAGATTCTTATCTCCTGATGGCTCCAGGGAAGAGAAAGTGGGGGAAGGTCCTGATAAGATTATAAGATTTAGCTGTCATAATCGGTCTCAAGGCTATCAAGTTGATTCCAACTTAGAGTGAATTTCTCAGCTGAGCAGAACTGCCCCTTTGGGTTTCTGAGGCTGTAACTGTTGATGGGAGCAGCAAGCCTCAGGTTTCTCCCATGAGCAGCTGGGGCTTTCTACCTGCTGGCTTTGCAGTTAGCAACCCAAAGGATAACCCACCACACCACCAGGGCTGCCTTTAGCAGGGCTAATTACCATAATCAACCGTCATTGCAGAAGCTCTAACTATGAAATAGTTGTAGAATAAGGGGCTGACACTGTTTCACCGGAGTATAGTGGTCAAACCTAAAGTCCTTTAAAGGTTTGATTACACCGATAACTCATGAGGCTTAGAGAAAGGAAAAATTGTTCTCTCAGTTAAATTTTATTAGGTATGTTTATCTCACCATTCAACAGCTGATAACCCATAAGAATTCAGATCTCTTTCCTTAATATCATGACAAGTACAATGTAGCTACATATGAATTTTTAAAAGGTTGCAACTGTACATCAAAAGGAAAGTACTAGAAAATCAAACCAGATTCAGAAGAGCATGTGGGATGAAGGGCATTGTTGCTAACATCAGATGGAGCCTGACTGAATGCAGAAAATACCAGAAACTCCAA
Organism: Tenrec ecaudatus; assembly: GCF_050624435.1. Lineage (NCBI taxonomy): Eukaryota > Metazoa > Chordata > Mammalia > Afrosoricida > Tenrecidae > Tenrec > Tenrec ecaudatus. The sequence continues at coordinate 137,799,015 of NC_134532.1, forward strand.
ATACCAGGCTTCATTAACTATTTAAGGGCAGTTGCCTGTGTGGATTATAACAAATTATGAACGACAACCAGAAAAAATGGAATTTCCAAAATAATTATGCTTATGCAGAACCTGTACAAAAATCAAAAGAAGGTTATTCAAACAGGGCAATTTGATGCTGAAGAAACAAAATATCTGCAAAACCAAAGTGAGTATCCAATCAATCATGGGCATAGTTCCTCTCATCATAATAACATCTCCTGGTTTGGATGAGCACCTGGGGAATTTTCTCCCCAGAATAAATGTCTATTCTTGATCAAATACTGCTGCCATCTTCAAGAACACTTATTTCTTTTAAATTTTCTCTTAAATGGAAATTTGTTATTTGTTGTTGGATAAAAAATAAAACATACCACTAAATAACAATTAAAAGCTCAAAACAAATTAGAACAACAGAAATGGTGTAGTGGTTATATGGTGGCTGTTAACTGCAGTGCCTTTCTTTTCCAAGTCTACCCTTTGTCACTTACAAAGTACAGACTGACACTTCTCAAAACCTTTGCTATGAGTCTGCATGTAATGTAATATTCTCAGGAGATCACACAGGGACTCAAGCAGAGAGAGAAAAATTGAAACAGCAAGCAAATTGACAAAAAGCAACCAGTTTTATATGAAGAAGAATGCAGTATCAGGATAGGAGGAAGACATTAAAAACCCGAGATATATGCGGATCTGACAAACTTGCTTGCTGAAAGTGAGGAGGGCTTGAAGCACTTGCTGATGCAGATCAAGGATTACAGCCTTCCGTATGGATTGCAACTCAATGTAAAAAAAAACACACCAAGATTCTCACAACTGGAAAAATAGATAAAACCATGATAAATGGACAAAATAGTGAAGTTGTCAAGGCTTTTGTCTTGCTTGGATCCACAATCAAAGTTCAAGGAAGCAGCAGTCAAAAGGTCAAAGGGCACATTGCATGCATTAACTTTTCTGAACTGGACCTCATTAAAGTGCTGAAAGCAAGGATGTTACTTTGAGGACTAAGGTACCCCTCACATAAGCCATGGTGTTTCAATCACCTCATTTGCATATGAAAGTTGGACATTGAAGAAGAAAGACTGAAGAAGAAGTACTGCATTTGAACTATGGTGCTGGTGAGGAATCTTGGAAGTACCACAGACTACCAACCAACCAAACAAACCTGTCTTGGAAGAAGCATAGCCAGGGTGTTCCTTAGAAACCAGGATGGGGAGACTTCACCTCACGTACTTTAGACGTGTCAGGAGAAACAACTCCCTGGACAGAGACATTATTCTTGGTGAAGTAGAGGGGCAGTGAAAATGAAGAGGACTCTCGACAAGATGGATGGATACAGTGCCTGCAGTGATAAACTCAAATATAACAACAATTGGGAGGATGGTGCAGAACCAGGCAATGCTTCATCCTGTTGTCCGAGTCACTATGTCTTGCAACCAATTTGATAGCATCTAACAACAATACGAGGGGGTACCTCCCACAAAACAGAATTTTTTTTCAAAGCTATGTATTTAATTTTTTTTTTACAAAACAACCTTATCAAACTACTTTCCATTACACTTAATATATTTGTCAAATCTGCAATTCCATTCTTGGAAATACCTTTCAAACTCGTCTGTTTGGATGGGTGACTGCACCTCCCACGTTTTTTTCCTTCACCTATTCTACATCATCGAATCACTGTCCTTTCATGTCTTTCTTCATTCACAAAAACAAAAAGAAGTCACATGGAGTGAGGTCAGGTGAGTAAGGTGTATGGGGCTAGAGAGGCATGCAGTTTTTTGCCAATATCTGGTGTACTGAGATGGCTGCGTGAGCAGGTGTGTTGTCACGGTGGCAAACCAGTCCTTGTCTGCCACAAATCAGGCCTCTTTTGTCACACACTGCTACAGAATTGTTCAGAACCTCGAAATAGAAAGTTGGATTAACAGTCTGATCTGGTGGAATAAACTCCAAATGCACTGTCCCCCTCACATCTACAAACAAATGTGCATTGTCTTGATCTTTGGTTTCACTCGATGAGCTTTTTTTTGGTAGTGAGGTGACAGTGGCGTCTTTCATTGGCTCGAGTAATGTCTGGTTTCTGGTCATAAGAATGCACCAGTAATGAGCCTGGATAATGAGTCTAGGTTGCTTCAGAGCTGGTCTTTCAAAGCACAGCTTGTCCCCACTCTATGTTCTTTTTCCTGGACAGTCAGAACCTGAGGCACAAATTTCTGAAGTGTCTCTCTCTCTCTCTCTCTCTCTCTCCCCGTGCCCCCCACCCCTCATTCCAAAATCTTCCATTACAATTTGCTGAACCGTGCTCCAAAATAGTACAGATAAATTCCCCATTTCTTCAATGGTCCATCAATCTTTGAGCACACGTGCATGATTTTGTCGAACTTTTTGCCCATTGGGGAAGTTGACAGACATCCAGAATGAATTTTATCATCAATCCACATTTCACCTTTTTTGAAATGAGAAATGCACTCATATACTTAAGTGTTACCCATCGTGCTGTCCTTGTAAGCAGGGTTCACATCAACAAAATTTCACACCCACATACTGTTCTCTTAAATCAGCCATCACAAGTAAAGGAAGTTCATGTGAAAGTGCTTTCATGAAAAAATTCACTGTGACTAGAGAGAACCTTCCCAGGTGATGCCACTGGGTGCACTAACTCTGAACAAGTTGCTTAGTTCTTGCCTAGCAGGAAAAATGTGTACTATAAAAAGTTCACCCAGCAGAGCTTTTTCTGTTTGTTTGAGGGTTTTTTTTTTTGTTGTTTGATTTGGTTTGTTTAGGTACCCCATATTATAACAAAGATGTTTTATAACCTCTATTTTATTGTAGCTTAAAAATGTAATGGCCATGAATCTGCCTTTTCTATGTGAAGGTTACACTACGATCATCAACAACTAATTAAATCAGTTAAGCATTTGCACTCTGTAGTCAAAGTGCCTGGTTAAACCAATTACTATGTCACCATAGGCATAATATCCTTTGCAGACCAGTAAAATATTAGTAGCCTAATAATATTAGTAGCTACCTCATGGTGACCTTCAAGGTTTTATATAATTAAAGTATATAATGCATTTACACCACACCAAACCCGTAACTGAGTTGATTTCCATTCATAATGACCCTGTTGCTCCCTCAGGTATCTGAGACAGTACAATTTTACTGGCACAAACAGCTTCTCCTTTTCCCACAGGGCAACTGATAGAATCAAATCATCAGTCTTTCTGTTAGCAGCCTAACACACAGCCCGGGACTCCTCTATAATGCATTTAGTACCTAGAGAAAACTATATAGCATAGACATTCTACTTATTTGTTTTAATGATTACATTTCTAGATATAAAATAGTATGCTTCATACATGCCTAGATACCTACATATATCCCCTTTATAAGAAATGTATACAAATGGCGATTGAAGAAAAATCTCTAGGGAGGTCAAGGGGTTCTTTTCTTTCTGAATATCCTTTGATCTAAAAATGATACATTTATTAAAGTCACCCACCTCAGAAGACTGTATTGAACAGTGGATGGATTAAAGATTTATCAAGAGTGAATTGCATCACTTGCCAAAGCTTTGAAATAAGGCAGTAAATATGCATTGCTTGGATAAGTGTGATAGCCAGAAAGAACAAGAAAGATGGGGGAAAAGAGAACTTTCGCATGGAAACTTGAACTCTTAGATCAGAGACTGTGCCCGTGAGAAATCCCGAGATTCGTTGGCTATTAGGTGTGTAGACAGAGCAGGTCTTGTCTGTCATACTAGGGAAATAACCAGAAATAGCCACACACAGGTTGATGTGTCATGGCATCAATAGCGATCAGCAAGTATTCTGAGTATATGTTAGGCCCTCAGTCCAAGGAGATTAGAAACACAATCTGGATTTACCAGTTTACCACTTAGAGAAAACGATGGTAAAAACCCTTCTCTGCGTGCCCCTCCTCCAGGTAAAAACCCCAAGTGATTTCTAAAAACAGAGTTAGCCACAGCCTACGTGTAATTTTCTGCATATAAGTTCTAAACTATCTAACCTGCATTTCATCGTATCTTCTAGGTGACATACATAGAAAGCAGTGTTAGGGAAAGAATTCATTTTTTTCTCTGTGCTGAGATACCATCATAGCTGTTGATTGTGAACTCTGCTCCTGTGATCTTTCTCCACAACTGAATGTGCGCCGCTGTTGCATTCCCTTCTTCTTTCATAGACATTGGCACTAATATACTATGCCGAAATAATGTCCTGATTTATGGATTTCCACAATTTCTAAAAATAAAATTGGAGAGGCCAGCCTTTTACCACTTACCTCATATTAGTGGGCCATTTATTATTGACAAGCACTGTCTTTAGACCAGAATTTTTTTTTAATCAGGGATCAATGCTTAACCTACAAGCATCATGTGCCAGACTTGAAGCCAGACAGGAATAAAGCTCTATCCACAAGAGAGCAAAAAATGTAAAACTAATAAATCAAAAAAACCAAAATATAAAACGTTGGTTCAGAAGCCAAAAATCTGTCTGCTCTTCTCTGAGCTTTTGCTCTAAAAAAGAAAAAAATAAAACATTAATCCATTGACAAAATGCAAATGCTTAGTGGCACTTGTAAAATTGTACCACTCTTTGGAAGCACACCCTCCTTCCCACTGATGAAAGACAACAAGGGGTTTTCGTTGGACGTGCGCTACTATGGAGGGAGTCTGCTATTCTGGAACGTTGGGACGTTCCATGCAAAATTATTTTTAAAAACCTTCAGATATGTTCTCTACCTCTAGCAAATTTAGTTGACATTACTAGCTGTGATTTGGCTGATATATTGAAGCATCCCTTAAGCAGAACCACGCAATTTATTAGTGTTAATAACAAAACAAAAGGCCAGCATATGTTATAAAAAAGACTAGAAAAGACGTAAGAACTCAATATCTTTCCTGACTCTAGCTGTCCAAGAATGCTAGAAGCATGAAACATTCAGAGGGAAGAAAGAGGAGGGGACAGAAGAAAAAGAATAAGGGAAAAAAATTGTCCTCGTATTCTTTTATTTTTGTTTATTTCTTTATAAAAAATCATTCTATTGGGGGCTCATGCAATTCTTATCACAATCCATACACACATCCATTGGGTCAAGCACATGTGCACATTTGTTGGCATCATCATTCTCAAAACATTTGATTTCCACTTGAGCTCTTGGCATCAGCTCCTAATTTTCCCCATCCCTCCCTGCCCTCACTTCCTCATGAACCCTTGATAACTCATAAATTATTATTATTTTGTCATGTCTTACACACTCCGACATCAACCTTCACCCAGTTTTCTGTTGTCCATTCCCCAGGGAGGGGGCTATATATAGATCCTTGTAATAGGTTCCCCCTTTCTACCCCACCTTCCCTTCATCCTCCCCAGATCACCACTCTCACCACTGGTCCTGAGGGGTTCATCTGTCCTGAATTCCCTGTGTTTCCAGTTCCTATCTGCACCACTGTACATCCTCTGGTGTAGCCTGATGTGTAAGGCAGAATTGGGATCATGAGAGTGGGGGTAGGGGGAGGTAACATTAAAGAACTAGAGGACAGTTGCTTTTTTTATTGTTGCTACACAGCACTCTGACTGACTTGTCTCCTCCCTGAGACCCTTCTGTAAGGGGGTGTCCAGTTGCCTACAGATAGGTTTTGGGTCCCCACTCCACACGCCCTCTCATTCACAAAGATATGATTTTTTGTTCTTTGATGCCTGATACCAGATCCCTTTGACAGCTTGTGGTCACACAGGCTGATGTGCTTCTTCCATGTGGGCTTTGTTGCTTCTCAGCTAGATGGCCCCAGATGCTATATCTTTTGATAGCCAGGCACTATAAGCTTCCATCACCACATTTGCTTATACACCCACTTTGTCTTCAGTGATGGTGTCAGGAAGGTGAGCATCTTGGAATGCCAGTTTAATAGAACAAATTGTTCCTGCATTGAGGGAGTACTTAAGTGGAGGCCCAATGCCCATCTACTACCTTAATATTAAACCTATACATATATGCACATAGATCTATTTCCCTCTCCTCATCTATATATTTACATGTGTACATGCCTGTATTTAGATCTCTGTAAATGCCCTTTGTCTCTTAAGTTCATTCCTCTGTTTCCTTTTACTTTCCTCTTGTCCCACTATCATGCTCAGCCTTCATTTGGGTTTCAGTAATTCCTCTTGGTTACATTGCCCTTGATCACGCCCTACCAAGCCTCCTACACCCTCCTCACCACCGATTTTGGATTACTTTTTGTTCCCTTAAGATTTCAGAGGGAAGAGAGATGAGGGGGTTAGTGGAGGGGGCAGAAGAAGAAGAAAAAGGAGAAGAAAAAATCATATTGTCCATGTTTCTGCTCTCTGTACCGACCTCACCCCACTTCTTAGGTTCTTTTGTGGGTGTGCATGACTATTACTTTTTGTTGTCATTTTGTAAATGTTTTAGGTGATTTAGGCAAAGATTTCCAGAGTAGATCATCGGGTTCTACATCCTTGGAAGAGTTTAGGGAGAGAGCACGAGAACAGGTGTGCACAGTAAGTACTATGAGAGCACAGTATGCATGAGAGCACAGTATGCATAAGGGCACAGTATGTATGAGAGCACAGTATGTATGAGAGCACAGTATGCATAAGGGCACAGTATGCATGAGAGCACAGTATGCATAAGGGCACAGTATGTATGAGAGCACAGTATGCATGAGAGCACAGTATGTATGAGAGCACAGTATGTATGAGAGCACAGTATGCATGAGAGCACAGTATGCATAAGGGCACAGTATGTATGAGAGCACAGTATGTATGAGAGCACAGTATGTATGAGAGCACAGTATGTATGAGAGCACAGTATGTATGAGAGCACAGTATGTATGATAGCACAGTATGTATGAGAGCACAGTATGTATGAGAGCACAGTATGCATGAGAGCACAGTATGTATGAGAGCACAGTATGTATGAGAGCACAGTATGCATGAGAGCACAGTATGCATAAGGGCACAGTATGTATGAGAGCACAGTATGTATGAGAGCACAGTATGCATGAGAGCACAGTATGCATGAGAGCACAGTATGCATAAGGGCACAGTATGCATGAGAGCACAGTATGCATAAGGGCACAGTATGTATGAGAGCACAGTATGCATGAGAGCACAGTATGTATGAGAGCACAGTATGTATGAGAGCACAGTATGCATGAGAGCACAGTATGCATAAGGGCACAGTATGTATGAGAGCACAGTATGCATGAGAGCACAGTATGCATGAGAGCACAGTCTGTATGAGAGCACAGTCTGTATGAGAGCACAGTATGTATGATAGCACAGTATGTATGAGAGCACAGTATGCATGAGAGCACAGTATGCATGAGAGCACAGTATGCATGAGAGCACAGTATGCATGAGAGCACAGTATGTATGAGAGCACAGTATGTATGAGAGCACAGTATGCATAAGGGCACAGTATGCATGAGAGCACAGTATGCATGAGAGCACAGTATGCATGAGAGCACAGTATGTATGAGAGCACAGTATGCATGAGAGCACAGTATGTATGAGAGCACAGTATGCATGAGAGCACAGTATGCATGAGAGCACAGTATGTATGAGAGCATAGTATGCATGAGAGCACAGTATGTATGATAACACAGTATGCATGAGAGTACAGTATGTATGATAACACAGTATGCATGAGAGTACAGTATGTATGAGAGCACAGTCTGTATGATAACACAGTATGTATGATAACACAGTATATATGAGAGCACAGTATGCATGAGATCACAGTATGTATGATAGCACAGTATGTATGATAACACAGTATATATGAGAGCACAGTATGCATGAGAGCACAGTATGTATGATAACACAGTATGTATGAGAGCACAGTATGCATGAGAGCGCAGTATGCATGAGAGCACAGTATGTATGAGAGCGCAGTATGCATGAGAGCACAGTATGTATGAGAGCACAGTATGCATGAGAGCACAGTATGCATGAGAGTACAGTGTGTATGAGAGCACAGTCTGTATGAGAGCACAGTATGTATGGTATCTTCCTGTAAATTCATAGTCCAGCCTATTACCTCCACATGGCATCTATTTGGGTAGAAAATGACTGTCAATTTTGTGGCTGACAAGTTACCAAATTCTGTGTCTATTATGCAAAACACAAAGGAAGCATGAGCTTATTGTTTATGATGAACATACAGGGATTCAGAAAGCAAGTCATCTCTAATCTCAAGGAGAAAAATTAATAATGGGGAATTAGATTTTCCAATTAATTCTAACCTAAGCTCATCAGATTTATTAACTCCACATGGATATATCTCCTCACCTCCACTGCAGCCTGAGGGCTAGAAAAAGGGAAAGCAACCATGGGAAGATCTAAGTCCTTCTTTATTTGTTTGTTTGTCTATCCATTTATTTATTTAGACTAACATTGATATTACAAGGGCTGTTACCAAATTACTCCTAATTTAAATGAAAAACATCCAACAATATTTAGCATTATCAGATGACAAACTAACAAAATTTCCACAATGCAAAGTCTCTAGCACATACAGTAATTTAAACATTTTGGGTTCTGTAGTAAAAATAAAAATTTGTTGCTATTACATTTATTTCATTATGTAGCAATTACACTAAATATTGCTTTTGGTTATATGACTCACTTAAGTAGCACTTACTTTAAACTGATTCTCTGAATTCTTAACCTAGCAAAAATTGGAAAGATGCAGTACTTAGTAATCATGAAAAGGAAGCACCCTATAGGGTAAAAAATCTGTAAGAGATCATTACTGTGCCTAAGGAGATGAAGGGCCATAATGAACAAAAAGGAAATAGAGCTAAAAATATTGTTGAACCAAGAAAAATTAATCAATATTTGCAAATCTATAAAAAAGACAGGAATTAAAAATACCCCATCATGCCCTTTAGAGGCATTAATATGTTAAAGTACCCATATATGCCTGTGTATAAGCTGAGTTTTTCAGCACATTTTTAATGCAGTGTTTGTGGTAAAATTATGTGCCTCAGCTGATATTCGGATTGGCTTATACTCAAGCATATACAGTAGTTTACTGAAACTAGCAAAAATATCTAACCTGGTTTAAAGACATTGTAAGAAAAACTACTCCTCTGCCGACAGATTTTCATTCTAAAATGTAAATTGCTACATGATTAGAACCTTCTAGAGTCTTCCCATTGCCTACAGAAAATGTTCCAAATTTCTTGGTAAATAGCAATTTACATTCTGACCATATTGTACCATACCAGCTTCATCTTCCATTAATCTCCAAGCTCCAGCTTCCCTCATCAGTCAGATCCTCATTCACAAAAAGCCAGTCTTCTTGCACCTCCATCTTTGTACAATTCTCTCCTCATTCCTATGTCAATCATCCCTTAAGACTCAGCTCAAATACCATTTCCCGTATAATGTCTAGACATGATCTTCCACTTACGTCTATTATCGCAGTACCTAGTAATTAGTTCACAAGGCAAAGGTAATTTGATCTGCAAGCCTCCCTCGCTGTATTATAAACCACCAGCCCTAACTAATTTTCAGGTTGAGGATTATATGGCCTTATTCTCTGTTGCTTTACTTCTAAACCATTATTTATGTTTCCCATGCTTGTGCAGTTACTGTGAATAATAGTAACCCAATGAAAGTCTAATGAATTGAATTCTATTGGTCTTCAACTTGCTGTATTTATTTTGATTTTTAGTATTGATGAAATTATTTTGGTTGTATTGCTTTTTCTCTGCCCTTGTTTCCTGCTTCTTTCTGTTTTTTGCTTCTTTCTGACCTCATGTCTCTTGAAAGTGATGTTTTTATGAGGCTGAAAAAAAAATGTGCTTGACTCCTAATGGGGTATTGAAACCTTCTGAAGGGAATAAGGAAAAAAAAGAAAGTAGTGAGGAAAAAATAGATGATCTTTACTACTGATAAACATCTCGGAGTGTATGTTACTTTTTTTTGAGGGGCTCAATATAATTCAAACTCAAAATAGTATGTAGAATATATTGCAAAAAAAAGTATGTAGAATAAAGAACAGAGTTTCCAAAAAGCTTTTCCTTTTGCCTCAGACTTTCAGCACATGTTTACCATCCCATTCTACACATCTTTCCCTGCAAGGATATATTTACTTACTTTTTAAAAATTGTCTTATGGTAAATTACATGTAATTAAAATGATGTCAGTGTAGCCTTTTAAAGTGCACAATTCAGAGACATTAATTACATTTATCATACTGTGCTGCCATCATCACTATCCATTTGTAAAAGCTTTCCTCACCCCAAACAGAAACTCAATATCCCTTCAACCATGACTCCATGCTCCCCTTGTGCATAACCCACTGCCATTAAGCCGATTCCAACTCATACATAGCAAGCCCTTCGCAGGATTTCCTTCCTCCACAGAAACGAATACACTTTAGTCTATATGCATTTACCTGTTCTAACTATTTCATGTAAGTGGGGTCAGCAATATTTGTCCCTTTGTGCCTGATTTCCTTTACACCACATGATATTTTCAAGGTTCATCCATATCGTACCATGTATCACAATTCACTTCTCTTTATGGCTGAAAAATTGTCGTGTGTCCCGCATTTTGTCTATGCATTCATCTGTTGGTGGACACTCGGTTTGCTCCCACCTTGTTGGTACTGTGAATGATAATGTGCAGATCACGGATGAAGGCCCCCTGGGGTGCAGCTTCAGCTCACCAGCTGCTCCTTACGGATCATTACTCCGGCTAAGACATGAGTTGGGACCACTGCCAAGGAGGTGGGTTTTAGGTGAGTGGTCATTGGTGAACATATATCTTTCTTAGTTTCTGCTGTCAAGGCACCTGGGCATATCCTAGCGACATAGGATTTCTGGGTCATGTGGTAACTCAATATTTAACTTTTTGAGGCACGGGCAAACTTTTTCATAGAGGCACATCACTAGCAATGCATGAGGGCTCCAATTTCAATACATCCTTGCTAATATTCATTAGTTTCTCTTTTTCTAATAATAGTAATCTCTGTGAGTATAAAGTGATAGATTGCTGTGGTTTTTATTTGATTTGAACTAATTACAGGAGCCCTGGTTTTTATTTGATTTGAAGTAATTTACAGGACCCTAGTGGGCTATGTCCTGGGCTGGTAAACTACAAAGCCATCAATTCCAACCACCTGCAGCTCCTCGGGAGAAAGATGAGGCTTTCTACTACCATAAAGATTTATAGTCTTGGAAACTCACGTCAGTTCTGCTCTGTCTTACAGGGTCACTATGAGTAGGAATTGACTTGATGAAGGTCACCGTGTTTTTGTTTGTTTCTCTAATGACTAACAACATTGAGCCTCTTTTCATGTGCTGATGGGTCATTTGTATGTACTTTTGGAGAGATGTCTATTAAAGTTCTTTTCTCATTTTAATGAGGTTTTCTTTTGTGATTGAGTTGCAGGAGTCTATGTATGTGTTTCAGATATTAAACCACCATGGACTTCCACAAGGACAACCCCATCTGCTTGGAGGAAGTACAGCCAGAATGCTCTTTAGAAATGTGGGTGACTGTGGATCTCGGTGTTCCTAAGAAAATTACCATTGATGCTACAAAGTTGCAACAGCCTCACATAAGCATCCACTATTTTTATTTGCTTTTAATGGGAATACCTATTAAAGTTTAATAAGTTTTGTACATAAGAGTAGATTATAAAATTACAGGGAGAATCATAGTCACATAACATTGACTCAAACTCAACTGTTTCTGATAGTTACACTCTAATAATGTAAATGTTTTTCTAAGCCATTTCCTAAATGTTGTCAAGTTCTCAGATGTTTTCACTATCACAGACCTTGACTTATGACTTTAAAACACAATATCCTTTTGAATAATTCGTAAATTATTTTATTGATTTCCTACAGCTTATATGTATTATTTAACTTCAAATAGTTGTTAGGAGTGGAATTTTCCTTTAGCGGCTGTTTATCCTAAAAATCAGCCGCAGTGGGAGCCTCACAAGCTCTAGAGATACCCCAACATTTTTAAATGGATTTCGAACAGCGAAATGGGAACAGTGGGTGAGAAGGGAGCTGGGCTGCATCGGACCAGGCTGAGCTGCACAAAAGTAATCAATAGTTATTGCCGGCGAGTCTGGGAATGAAATTGGCCACAATCTGTAGGAGCCTCAAGATGCGTGCCTTGCAATTCATCTCTAAGTTGAGCATTCAGACATTGCTAAAAATAGCCTGAAGGTTCCAAAAGAAGACTTTCCTGAGCCAAGATCTTACAGGATTAGAGAAAAGAGTAGATTTGGGTTACAGGAAAAGTCATCAGAGAAAGAGGGGCTGGGGGAAGAATGCCTTCTCCTGATTCCTATGATTTAACCATGACTCACAGAAATGTGTGCAACTACATGTGCATACATGGATGCCCTTCTAATGATTGAAAAGCATTTAAAGCTGGCTCATCCTGGTTGCTGCCGAAGCCTCCAACACCATTGGATCCCTAAGACTTTGTACCCATTAGCCTGTGATCTTCCTGCATTTTGCATCATTGCATGTGGCTGTGTGAGTCTGAAGAGGGACTTATGGACTAGAATTGGACTTATGGACTTCAGATGGGCTGGGCTGGAATGTTTTCCTAATATATAATTAATTTTTAATCATTTTATTGGGGGCTTGTAGAACACTTCTCACATTCCATACATCCATCCATTGTGTCCAGCACATTTGCACATTTGTTGCCATCATCATTCTCAAAACATTTGCTTCCTACTTGAGCCCTTGGTATCATCAGCTCCTCATTTTTCCCCTCCTTCCCCGCTCCCCCTACTTATGAACCCTTGTTAATTTATAAATTATTGTTTTGGGCATATCTTATACTGCCCTACATCTCCCTTCATCCATATTTTTCTGTTGTCCATCCTCCAGGGAGGAGGTTATATGTAGATCCTTGTAATGGGTTCCCGCTTTCCACCCCACCCTCTCCCCACTCTCCCGGTATCACCACTCTCAGCATTGGCCGTGAAGGGATCATCTGTCCTGGCTCCCTGTGTTTCCAGTTCCTATCTGTACCAGTGTCCATCCTCTGGTCTAGCCGGATTTGTAAGGTAGAATTGCAATGATGATGGGGGGGGGGAGGGCGGGCATGTAAGAACTAGAGGAAAGTTGTATGTTTCATTGTTGCTACACTTGCTGCACCCTGACTGGCTTACAATTACTTCTTGATATAATAAAGCTCTTTCTTGCACATATATGAGTGTCACTGGATTTGTTTCTCCAGTCAACCCAGCCCAACCCACCTTTCTTCTTCCCATACCTATGCAACCACGATGCATCAGAGAAGCTAAAAATTCATGTTTGCCGTCTGCCTTTCCATAGTCTCTGAAGAAGGTTCCCCATGAGAAAGACCGATATTTGAGGTGGACAGTTGCTTTCTACTGTGAATCCAGAGAACCTATTTCATATCCATGCAATTCGCCGGTGCTAACTGCAAGCTAGTCTTAGCCATGCCCACTGTAAGAACAAGCAAAACTCTGACACTGAGTCACTTCTGACTCACGGAGAGCCTATGGCACAGGACCAGGCGGTGTTTAGTTCTCTTGTGCATAGGCAACTAACAACAACTCTTTACACTAATAGAAAGCCTCATCTTTCTCCTGAAGAATGACGGGTGGCTTCAAACTCCTGACCTATTACTTCAGCCCAATATGTAACCACTTTGAGACCAGAGTGAGTCGTTAGGTGAGGCAAATAGCAATAGCATCTAGTCCAGTATTTGCTGCCTTGACTTAAACATAACAGTTTCCTTCCTCAGCTTATGCTGTCACATCTCACAGAACTAATCATTCATAAATGATTTAAATAAAATTAAATTAAAACAAAAAACATAGTTTGACAAAAACTAGTTTAGGTCATAGATACACACATGCCTACACACACACACACAATCACACCTCTAAACAGTATTAATGATCTGATTAATAAATGGGAGGTTAATTACATTTTATGGACACCTAATTCTTCTAATAACAAATGCTAAGTAATAAGGAGAGGTTATAAAAATGTTATGTTTGAATAAATATTGTGTCAAACCTGAATAATAAATATTTGCTAGGATGGCTTAAAATATTCATATCCCTGGAGCCAGTAAGTCAGAAATGGCCTTAAAGAAAAGCATACAAAGTCCAGACAAATATTTATGCCACCAAAGCATATTGCAGAGTTAATTATAATAGGAAAAAAATGAGAAGCAACATAAATATCCAAAAATAGGGAATCATTGAATAAATTATGAAACGTCAATTTATTCAGAGTATTAGTGATTTAAAAATATGGTTTCTATGAATATATAATGTGGAATGATAAATGTTTATATGCATGTATGTATCTTAGACCTAAACTAGTGTTTGTCAAACTATTTGTAAAGAATGGTTAGTTCTGTGAGATGTACAAGCATGGGCTGAGAGAAAGAAAATTGTTTAGGTACAAATCAAGCTCAAAAACACTGGATTATGTTTCTGATAAAAGTTTGCTCTGAAAATCAGCAGAAAGCCAAAACTGAGCTGACCCTCTAAGCTGAACCGTATAAACCATGTGGACGTGTAAACCACAGACACACAGAAAAAGGCTGGCCAGAAAAAGGCCCCACAGCACGAGAGAACAGTTGATTGTGGTCGCCTTTTTAGTACCTTTTGGTATGGTCCAATTTTCTACCATTAAGATATATTATTTTCATTCCCAAACCAAACTGAACCCACTGCCATTGAGTGGCATCTGGCCCTCTTGGCTTCTAGGACTGTCAGTCTTCCTAGGGACAGAAGGCCTCTTCCTGCTCCAGCAGAGCCCAGGGAGGATTCCAACTGCACACCTTGCAGCCCACAGCAGCCTCCTGGGCTCCCTGTGGCTTTGATTAGCGGGTCCTTTTTTCCTTACAGCAGGGTCTGTCTGAACTTTTTAAAATCTCATACTAGGTTGGTTTCTGAAGACAATTTCCAGAAGCATAAACAGTTCTTGGGAGCCGGAAGCTGGGGGGAAGGGACGAGGAGGATGGGGGGAGGGGGGAAGCTGCACTGAGGAATTGGACTTCTCTAAAGCCTGTCTTTGAAAAGGAGTTTTGATTATCATGACAACGCTGGGCAACCTGATCCCTTAGATGGAGAAACTCTCCCCTCTCCAGTGAAAGGCAATCCTAGTGTTTACCTCCAGAGATCTCTAACTTTCCAGCCTCCTTCAAGACATCAATCAAGTGGCGGAGAGGCTCCCTAAAGCTGACCCTGAAGCAGTGGGTTAGTGGTTTGTGTCATCCCTGGGGGAGGTGGTAGCCGCTCTGGGGTTCAGTGCAGTGGGTTGGTGAACACCGCCAGACTTGGCTGTGTAACCTACATAACCCAAGTCACACTATTTTTACCCTCCCACCTTAACGTGACTCATGATGTAATTGTTGTAGGTGTATCTGTGTGTGTTGTGTGTGTGTGTGTGTGTGTGTGTGTGTGAAATAGTTCAGGAAAAGTTATACCAAATCATATCCTTTTGGTCTTTACCAGATTTTTTAAACGTTCACTTCCAAAACAATGGAAAGGTCTAGTACATGGACACCCTGTTTGGTCAGCAAAAAACAGTAAGACCGAGATGCAGTGGATCAACAGAGTTCTGATACAACAATTGTGAGGGGTCCTGCCCAACAGAGGGCCCTGTGAGTGGGCACCACCTTGCGGTACCTAACAACTTGGGGGAAACGTTGGCGATTAGGTGGGAGCCAGGGACACAAATAGAGGTGTGAAGCATGGTTTGCATTCACTTAATTGAGGGCACAACAGAATCTCCCTTTGAGTCTAAGGAAGGCTGTGGACTTCGGAAATGCAGGTCTCTCCAGGAGCCTCTTGTCCCAGCCAGCCCTCTTTGGATCTCCAAGTGTCATTGACCTCACCAAAGCACAAAAGGGCACATCCCAGGCCTTCTGCTTAAAAGCTTTCAAAATGAATGTGCACATTCGTGCATATACATGTGTGTATGTGTATGAGAGAGAAAAACGAATAATCAATAGAGATTAAGAGTTTAGAGAAATCATCTATCATCATTTTCAAAAATTCAAACAGCATAATATATCTTTTAGGATGAAAAATTGATCTGACAGTACAAAAAACACAATAGAAAAACAAAGGGACCGAAAACTAAGCATAAATAGATTACACAAGATAAAATACTAATTGTAAAGAAAATGACAGATATGTTAGAGACTGAATACATCATTTGTATTCATAATGCAAAGAACCAAACAAACAAAACAGGGAAATGTCCAAAAATATCATGTAAGTAATCTTTCTGGAAATAAAAAGTGAACCTTAAGAAGAAATGGTTCATCTTATATGGAGGCAAGTATAAAAATTCGAGTTGATATCTTGAAAAGTTGATACTGAATTTTAATACAAATTGAGGAATACTGAGATATTTTTTTAATGTGACAAAACTGCAGGATTAAAAAATAAGAAACTTAAGCATAAAGGATTCAGGCAGCAAAACAAGTTACAGTATATACAAAGGCCCAAGCAAGAAAGTAGCAAAGACTATTGACTGCCAAATTAACTTCTTCATATTTTATAGCAAAGATGATTAACTTCTTCATATTCCAGGATGCTATCTAAAGTGGAGCCCTTGGTGGCATAGTGGTTGTGCATTGGGCTGCTAACAGCAAGGTCTGTGGTTTGAATTCACCAGCCACTGTGAGTGGGAAAGACCGGGCTTTCTACTCCAGCAAAGAGTACAATGTCAGAAACTCACAGAGACAATTATACCTCATCCTCTAGTCAGAAGTGAGTCAGAGTGAACTCGATGGGGATGAGTGCTGGGCTATAAGGAATGCATAATGTAAAGTAATAAAAAATAAAGGAGTAACGGCTCTAACCTCAGAAATTCTTTTTTTTTAATTTTAAGGAAAACCAATCTCACTTTGGTATCGCTCAATTAAAAAAATTCAGCAATTCTTTTTTATTTTCAAGGTTTTATTCTTCCTCAATGTAACCAAATTAACTTTAATTTTAAATAATACACTGCACTTTTAAACATTAGCTTTATGGCTTATATATGGAGTATATTGTGTAATTTATTTTTTCAAAAATCACTTTTAAAACTATCTGTACAGGTGAATAGATTTTAACTCTCTAATTTCTACTTTTCTTTATTGCTTGAATTTTAAAACAGATGATTTTTATATAAATAGTAATTACATATTGACAAAAATGAGTACATATTGTTTTATCTTAGTCTCCAGCTCTCTGTTAATACAAACAGTATTTGAAAATCCCTCCTTTGGGAGAAACAAATAATCTGTTTGTATTTAATGTCTCCAAGATGTGGGTCCCATCAATATCTGCTGACAGGTGTCAGAATCACAGGCAATAAATAAACTGAGGCCTCTTAAAATATAACATTGCCCTAAGGATCTTATCAGACAATGTTGACGAATCAAAATCATCAGCTTTGTACAAGTGCCAATGTAAGGATTAACATATTTTCTACCACAATGTGTTTTATATTGTGATTCTTCCTAGTCACTCATTTATACAGTACTCAGAGGTATAGTGGGTCCTTTTTCTTCCTTTCGCTGTTCTGGTCATGGATCTGAAGCCACACTAGAGATGGTCCCACTGGTATTCATCTGTAAACAACTCACTGCCATCCAGTCAATGCCTGCTCACAGAGACACACTAGGACAGCATCCAACTCCTGCTATGAGTTTGTAGAACTGTAACTCTTTCTGAGAGTAAAAAGCCCTGTCTCCTGAAGAGTAGCTGGTGGTTTTGAACTGCTGACCTTTGACTTAGAAGCCCAATGCCTAAACAAAAGAGCATAAGTTTTAAAAGGCGTACATTGGTGTTCCACCCAGGAACAAGAACAGCTACCAGAGGCAGGAGTGTCAGTTAAGATGGATCCCCTCAATCTTTTCTAGAATAGTAAGGATCTCACCTAAGGTGGATGCTAAAGATGAAAGAAAGTATACCTATTTGGGTATCTACAATAGAACTTAGGAATAATGGCAATTAATAATAAAACAAAAAATAATTACGTGGGAAACGTGACGACAGGTAACAAGCACAGGAAGGCCTCTTCAGAAACAATCAAGTAAAATCCCACCAAGAAGGAAAATCTGCACTCCAGAGACACCAGCGGGGCGGGGGGGGGGGGGGGGGTGGTGAGGAAGGGGGAGGGGGAGGGAGAGGACCTTCAAAGCTAAGTCGACCAAGGTTTCTCCAAACTGGAGTCTGTGGGATGGATGTAGTAGGAGATGGAACCAATGTGGTTGTGCATGCGGAGTTCAGCAACTCTTGCAGGCTGCTCTCCACCCCCTCTATAACTACTCGACTAGGAGCAGGCACCGCTACTGACCCTCCAGCTCAACACTGATCAATGGGGAGCTCTTTCAGAGCACTTCTGCATAAAAGTACGCTGGGCACCCACTGACATACCCATGGAGAGCCACTTCCCCTTCCCAAAGTCCTCCCTGCCTCGCACCATAAGCCCTACCCGACAGCCTCGGGTGGTCCTGCACCGATAGCAGACCTTGCTGGCTGGTCGGCCAGTGGGCACCCACGGCCTGCTCAGTGCAGAGACACCAATGCATTTGAATTACGATGCTGGAAAAGAACAGTGAAAGTATCATGGACTTCCGAAAGAGCAAGCATCTGCCTAGGGAAAAGCGCAACCAGAATATGCCTTAGAAGCAAGAATTGTGCGACTGCTTCTCGCATACTTTGGATACTTGATCAGAAGAAACCAGTCCGTGGAAAGGGCGTCAGATTGGAAAAGTAGAGGGATGGCAACAAAGAAGAAGAACCTTGGCAAGACACAGTGACACAATGGCCACACAAATGGGCTCACGCATTGAGGGATTATGAGGATGGCGCAGGACCAAGAAGTATTTTTTTCCTGTTGTACATAAGATCACGATGAGTAAGACCCGACTCAAGGGCACCTGACAATAGTAACGACTCAAAGTAACGTATAAACACAATACCGATGTAAATCCCAACTTCACTCTTTAAAGAAGTGTAAAAATTATTCACAACTTCATAAGGAGAGGGAAGAGACCTAGGATAAGTAAAGAACTCATTTTTCAGAAAATTAAAGGAGTAAGACCCTCACGGCTCAATCCCAATTCCTAACACATTGCCACCGTAGTCAAAACCACCTGATTCTGGTACAGTGATAGATACACAGATCAATGGAACAGAATAGAAAACCGAGAAATAAGTGCATCCAAGGACAGGCAAAACCTTCAGCAAGTGGCCAAAATATATAAACTAGGAAAAGGAAAGCCTCTTCAGCAAATGTTGCTGACAAAGTTGGATCTCTGGCTACAAAAGAATGAAACAGGACTCATAACTCACCCCAAATAAAATGAGAACTACATTGGAACAAAGACCCCAGTGCTAATTTCAGAGCTATACGTTCATTGAGAAAATCGGAACAAACTTAAGGGTCCTATTGCCGGGCACAGACATGCTCCCAAATATAATGAAGGAACACACTGTAGAAGACAAAATAGATGACTAGGATCTACTGAAAATGTGACACTTATGTGTCAAAAGACTTCAAAAGAGTAAAAAGAGAGCCCACAGAAGGGGGAAAGTCTTTAGCAAAGACACAATGGACGAAGGACTAATTTCTAAAATCTATAGAAGAGCTGCAAGATCTCAATATGAAAAAAATCCAATCAAAAAGTGGTAAAAGGAAATAAGCAATGGTCCAAAAATGACAAAAAAACACATTTTAAAAAATTATCACAGATGCGCCACGGCTTCGGTAGCGACGGCTCTCGCTGTGTTTGAGCCGCTCTAACCCCCTCCCCCAGGACCGTCGCAGTCGGCTAGTCCGCGCTTCACCGTAACCATGTGCGACCGAAAGGCCGTGATCAAAAATGCCGACATGTCGGAGGAGATGCAACAGGACTCGGTGGAGTGCGCGACTCAGGCGCTGGAGAAATACAACATAGAGAAGGACATTGCGGCCCACATCAAGGAGTTTGACAAGAAGTACAATCCCACTTGGCACTGCATTGTGGGCAGAAACTTTGGTAGTTATGTGACACATGAAACTAAGCACTTCATTTATTTCTACCTGGGCCAAGTGGCCATCCTTCTGTTCAAATCTGGTTAAAGCATGGATTGTGCCCACACACCCAGTGATCCATCCAAAACCAAGGACTGCCGCCTAAATTCCAAATACCAGAGACTGGACTCTTCAGCCTTGCTAAGGGAACACCTCCACCTTTGAACCTTTTTGTGTTGTTTGGTACAGGACCTCCTCTGTACTCCTTTGTGGTTATAAAGCAATTAGCAAAACGGCAAAAAAAAAATTATCACAATCACTAACCACCTGGGAAATGTAAGTCAAAACAACTATGAGATGTCACCTTATACCAACCAACAACAGCAGTCAAATGAAAACATAAAACAGAAAATGATAACTTCTAGAGAGGGTGCAGAGATTAGAACTCTCATACACTGCTGGCAGTTCTGTAGACATGTACAACCCTTAGAGAAAGTGACATAGCCCTATCCTAAAACACTAGGAATGGAAATCCCATATAACCCCATAACAGCCCTGCTGTGTATAAACCCTATAGATGTAAGAGACATACCATAAATAGACACATGCACTCCCATGTTCATTGAGGCACTGTTCACAATAGAGAGAAGTGAGAAATAGCCCCAAAGCTTCAGTTAAAGAATAGATGAACGCAATGGAATACTTTGCATCACTGACACACACTGAGGAAACCACGAGCCACCGAAGCACCGTTCCACATGGTTGGACCTGCAGAACATGATGCTGAGTGAAGTCAGGCAATTACAAAGGGACACATATTTTGAGACCACTAGGGAAAACCCCAGACAAAGACAGGTGTGGCTCTCCGGTCATGCAGTATTCAACCTGGCCTTCCAGGCAATGGGGTGGTATGATTGTCTGATGCTTGTAACCCATTTATCACTTCCTTATTTGCACATCATAAAGAGCTCTTCTCCATGCTTCGTCTCAACTGGGGATAACTTCTAGTTGGAGGGAAAGGGAGAGGATTACTTAGTCCAAGTCATGTGACAAGACCCTCTGGTGACCCTAATTGGATGGGACCTTTCCTTTGGTGCTCATTGTGTTTGGGTGGTGATTCATCACCAAGAGGAGAGGGGAATTGTGTGTCACTGATAAGATGATATTACACATCTTAAAGCCTAATTGCTTTAAGTTAGGGCTTACGGTTAAATGAGAGTTCAAAATCTACTTATATATCTAAAGTTCATATATACCATATTCCACTTTAACCAAACAGAGTTGATGCTGACTCATAGCAACCCTACAGGATAGGGTAGAACTGCTCCTGTGAATTTCTAAGACTCGTCCTCATGGGCGTAGAAAGCCTCACCATGAGCACTTGATCTCTCTAAAACGCTACAAAAGCAAAGTTGTCACTTTGAGGACTCAGTGGGTTTGGTCCAAGGCAAGACAGTTTCAGTTGCTCCCTACTCAGTGCGAAAGGTGAAAAATAAATAGAGAATTCTTGGTGCATCTGAATTATTGACAAAGTGTCTTGAATAGACCATGAACTTCCAGAAAAATAAGCAAATCTGTGTTGGAAAGAAAAACTAGAATGCTCTTTAGATAAGTGGATGGTGAGACTCTCTCTCCCCCTCTTGTATTTTGGACATGTAATCAGAAGAGATTTTGTGATTGTGATTGATAAAGTAGATTGATAAAGCAGAGGGGCAGCAAAAAAGAGGAAGACCTTCAATGAGATGGACGGACAGTGGCGGCAACAAGGGGCTCCAGGAGAACAATTGTGGGGATGGCACAGAGCCGGCAGGGTTGTGTACAGGCTCACTATGGTTTGGAATGGACCTGATAGCACCTACCAACGGCACTGCTTAAAGATAATGGTCTTAATTTTATCTTTTGATTCCATAAAAGGAAATATTATTGCATAATTATGCTATGAGGGCCTCACGATCCAGTCATGGCAGTTCTTTGAAACCTTGTGCAATATAGTACTTTGTCTTCTGAGTCTCTTTCTTTTCTCTCTCCCACTCTTTTTCTGATCAGTGACTTTAAGAAAATGAGCCATCGTCTTATATCTGGTAAATGCTAGCTACAAATAATATATGCATAGAGTAATATAGTCAGACATGAAGCCTGGTAGATTAGTGGTCATGTGTTGGGCTGTGAGCCTCACGGTCTGCAATTTTTTAAAATCATTTTATTAGGGGCTCATACAACTCTTATCAAAATCCATACACACATCAGTTGTGTAAAGCACACTTGTGCATTCATTGCCCTCATCATTCTCAAAACGTCTGCTCTCCACTTAAGCCCCTGACATCAGCTCCTCATTTTTCTGCAATCCTGAAGCACCAGCCCCTCCATGGAGAACAGTTACAGTCTTGTAAACTCACAGGCGCAGTTCTACCCTGTCCTATAGGGTTGCTTTCAGTCTGCATCAACTCAGTAGCAGTGAGCTTGGTTTTGGGGTATATACATAAACTTAAGGAAGACTAATGTTAAAGAATTTAATTTATGGTTACATCTTACACATTTTTGAAGCAATACTATTAAGATTAATGGTAGTACAATTACTAAGGGAGATATAAGAGAAAACTTCCCATGCATGTTTTTAAAATTAAACATGAAAATCTTTATTAGTTTTTACACAATTGCCCAAATTTTATTTTTCTTTTATTTTAATGACTCTATTAAGTTGTATCAAACTTGAGACTTTTTAATATTCTCATTTCATTTTTTCTACTTACAAAATTTAGAGTGGAAATTGAAAGGCATGGCAGCCTGCCAAATAAATTCCAGTTGGCAATAAATGAAACAAACCTCTTCTGAGGAAATACAGCTTCAAAATCAAATCAATAGTCCATTTTAGTTAATTTTTTTCCATTAAAAATGAAATTAGTAGAAATTGTCAGCAACCTTGCCAATATTTCAACTTCAACTGAAAGCGCTGTCATTTGAATGTAAAATATCTAGTGGTATCATTAAAGAATGGGAACTTTCTATTAGGTTATAACTATGAACCAAACTAGGTATTGAACCAATCATTTATTTCTTACAAAAATGATACCTTAGTGAGAATCTAATTTATTGATTAATATCTAACAAAAGCAGTTAGATATGTCAGCCTTTATCAAATTACTGAGAAGTAAAACACAAACCTAAATGTCAACTGTACAAATATATTTCCATGTGTGGCAGAAATTATCAAACTGAATGATCATCCCAGGCATTGACTAAATCAACTAATTGGCTGATTAGGACTGCATCAGGAAAACCAATCGATTACAGAGTTATCGATCCTTTGATGTGACTGAATAAACATCAAATTGACCATGTACCCATATTTAGCACAGACATGACCTTACGTTCAGTGCTATATCTAATGGCTGAGCAAAACCTCCTTGAGAAATGATTATGCCAATACTTGACTCATTTTCTATGAAAGTTTGCCAGAAATCTGAATAAGAGAAAACTGTAGTGGGTTTTGTTTTAGCATGATTGTATGGTAACAATGAAATATAAAATAGTGGTGGTATTGTGCTTAGAACAAGATGAAGCATCTTGAACCTATATTTTGGAATTTGGACAGAAAATCCTGAGATTTCTATTCCTTCCTGTTACTGATCATATCAACATCCCTGAGTTCCAGATTTTTAATTGGAAAGGTTAGAAAATGATGTTTTTCTAACATTGAACTGTAGAAATCCCAAGAAATGGTATTGTCACCCAGAGTGCAACATTAAACAAAAGCATGTAATCATTCCAATGAAAAGGAGGGAGGAGGCTGCCTAAATTGTATAACTGAAAATGTTTTCAGTGGAATGGCCAATAAACCCTTAAATGCTTCTGACCAAAAATATCATGTCAAATGATGCTTCTCATCTATAATTAAAGTTAAAAATAATTTACTCTTTACAGATAAGATATTTCATTTTGCTCCATTGCAGTGATCATAGATCAGTTCTGTAATCTCAAAAATGAAAAAAGAAAACATCTAATTGTTCTTTTCTTACCCTTCACTATTTTTGCCTTCGTTTTCTAATTTGAATGACAACAAATTCTGCTGTACAAATGATGAAAGATAGATAGATAGATGGATGGATGGCTGGATAGATAGATAGATAGACAGATAGAAGATAGATAGATAGATAGATAGATAGATAGATAGATAGATAGATAGATAGATAGATAGATAAAGCTGTTGATTCGCTGATGCATGGTGCCCTTGTTCACAAACTGTGCCTGGTCCTGCATTATCCTCACACTCATGAGCATGCTCGAATCCACCGTCACTCACACTCACGAGCACGCTCGAGTCTACCGTCACTCACACTAACCAGCTATGCCCAATTTCACCAAATCCAATGTCTTCCTCTACTAAGTGAGTCCCCCTGCCGACACTTCCAAAAGAAAAGACTCATTCAATGATCGGTTGTGATTGGGGAGGTTTACACTGGCCAATTTCCTAAGGATGGCCAGGCTTTCAAACTAGTCTCTCTTAGTCTGGATGCTCCAATGAAATCTGCCCTCTGTGGAGGACCCTGCTGGCATTTGAAATGCTGCAGGCACAACACCCAGTGCCTGCAAGTATTTGTATTTCTACGGCACACTGGTAAAGCATTGAACTGAGTTATTAATTCAAAACACACTTCTTCTTAGTGAGCACCTGTTCCTGCCAGGTAATGCCTGCTCATTGAGAAGGTATATTTTGTGCCACATGATCAGCACCAGCTACATAATTACAGGGCACAGAGCATAGGAAATACAAAACAACGTACAGTGTAAGAATTTTAAGTGAAGAAGAAATACGTATGGATTAAGACCCTGGTGGGCCCCCTGTCTGACCCTTGACCAGGGAAGTAAATGCCTTTGCTCTCCTGCAGAATGCTTCGGAGAGTAGATGACTGCAGATGCAATCACATGTGGACATATTACGTGAACATTTAGCACCTTATCATCTGGTCTACGTTTTGCTCCATTTAAAATTTGTTAGAGTGTTTAATAGTTGCTGCTTTCTTTTCCATTGAGATTTATTTTGTTAATGCTGTTAGGTTCTTAATGTGTTGCTAATGTTCTTTTCCGTTGATAACATCAAGAATAGGTAAATCTATAGAAAAAGTAACTGCACAAATCATTCCTTTGCACAGGAGGTTAACAAGAAATAGGGAGCTAATAACAATGAGCACAACAATGAAGAAATGTGCTAAAATTGGTTCTAGTGATGATTGTACAATTTTTCTTGATATTATTGAGCTACGGAATTGCAGGATATGTGAATTATATGCCAATAAACCTGGGAGGGGGGGAATTGTAAGGGCATTAAACTGGCCCTAGGAGCTCCTGCTGGGGGAACCCTAGAGACCAACCGAGATGGACAGCCATGAAGCCAGCTCTTCACATGGATTTAGCACTGAGCACTCTTCACCCTTGTCAGTGTGGAAAGGCTCACCTTTTTTTTTATTTTAACAATTTATTGGGGCTCATACAATTCTTTTCACAGTTCATACATATACATACATCAATTGTATAAAGCACATCTGTACAGTCTTTGCCCTAATCATTTTTTTCTCTTTTCTTCTTTTACATTTTATTAGGGACTCATACAACTCTTACCACAATCCATACATATACATACATCAATTGTATAAAGCACATTCATACATTCCCTGCCCCAATCATTCTCAAGGCATTTGCTCTCCACTTAAGCCCCTTGCATCAGGTCCTCTTTTTTTCCCCCTCCCTCCCCATTCCCCCCTCCCTCATGTGCCCTTGGTAATTTATACATCGTTATTTTGTCATATCTGGCTCACCTTTATGGAGCATTTCGAATGCTTCGAGGATTCTGAACTAGCAGGATTGGGTAACCAAGCCTTTCAGTGGCCTTATGTATGTTTGAATATATTTGCACATTTCTTTCTTTATTGAATTCAGAAGCACAAATTTCCTGGAAGGGTCAATGCACTATTTGCATAATATTGTTATAGAAATACTTCCGTGTTTTCCCCTACTCACAAAAGTGAACATTTCAGAGATTAAGATTCTCAGGGGTAGCCTCTGTGATTTGATCCTAGGGTCTACGCCACATTCAGAAGAGCACCTTTTTCTGATGTGGATGAATAGCTAATTAAGCAGTCTGCCTACAGAGGCCTGTGGGGTTAAATCCTATCAATTTCTGAGCACAAGAGAGGACTGTCTTCACCTCTGACAACAATTAGTCAGGACTGGAGAAGAGGAGATGCAATTGATGAATGCTCCGTGTATCAGGATGCTCCGTGTATCAGAATGCTCCGTGTATCAGGATAAGGGCTGACACTGTGGCAGGTACTCTTCTGAGTGCTGGGGATGTGGCAGAGACCAAACATGAGAACTTTTGTTCTCCTGGACAATAAATTATATTAATTGATAGCACAGAAGATAATAAGAATGTTCCCAACCACTTCTGAACATATCATCTTTTTTACCGCTTATTTTCCAAAAACATGCATTAAGGAGACAAATGTTAGTATTTCCCATTTGTTCATTTAAGCCTTTAGGATTCAGGCACTGAAGCACAAAAGGACAAGTATAACATGAAATATATAACAGAAAATTAACTCAAAAGGGACACAGGGAAAAAGCTACTGTATACAAACACTCCAGGGGTGAGGTCCAGGTGGTATGGCAGCGGCCAGACCAAATCCAGGGGTACATGTGGTAGACACCTAAAAAGAGGGCGGGGGAGAGAAAAAGGGAAAGAAAAAAAAGATGTGTGTTGGGGGAACAGGGCACTGACTCACCCAAGGGGAGGGTATTGTTTGTGTCTCCACAGGGAAAGAGGGACCAGACTTAAAGCCTGTGACAGACCAATGCAGCATGCCAGCAAGGGGTGGGGAGCCAGTGGAGGGGCCTGAGGGCTCGGTCCCCATACCAGCTACCTGGACAAATGCCCCTTCTCCAGAAGAATTTACTTGAGAGGACAGCACTGAAGCTGCAGCTAGGGGGGCATGTTCGGTCAGAGCACAAGGGAGAAAATGAAGGGGGAGGAAGAGAGAGTGGAGCCAGGCCTGGAAGACCATATCCCACCAGGCCTGGAAGACCATATCCCTGCTCTGAACAGCCAATGCACAGAGCGGACTAATGGCTGATCCCACTACAAGACACAGTGTCCCTTGATCACCCAGGGCCCCAAGGGGGACAACACTGGAGACTCAGTGTCGGGACTGTCCCTGACTGACCCCACTACACCGAGACAAAACACTGCAGGTGTGCGGCAGAGCAACCATGGGAGCAGAGCAGGGAGCTCCCTAGGGAGTATAAATGACAGACTCTGGGACCAGAATGTGGCACCCCATCGGACCTGACTGAAGGACACGCCCAGAGTTCAAAAATCAGACCTGGATCTATTTACAGGTTTTTCTCTTTTAAAATTTTTTTTCTTTTAATTAATTTATTCTTCTCTGGGTTAAAAAAAAATCAGGCACTGTGCTGTCATTTGTGGCTTTACCTATAATTACAGCGTCACAATAATAAATTAAACTGTTATTGTAAGATAAGTAACTTTGATTGCAACCTAAGTTTATCCCTTAATTCTCTATTATTTAAATCTCCAGAAGGCTTAATTTTCCTAGCCAGGGATTTCAAGCATGTGGCATTCATAGCTTTCGCGTATGACAAAGAGCACTAATGGCCTTGGGCTCTTTTCCCACCAGAGTTAAACAGAACCATAGCAATCTGCGAACTTGGACATTTCAGCTATTCACTATCAACCTAATAATTGGCTAGCCAGGTGAGACCTATGTGCCTTTTCTGGCTAAGCCTAAATGGTAGGCATGACGTCTAGGAAGAATAGGCAATCCGCCACACTGCTGTGTTGCCCAAGGTAATCTCCTAGTGGAGGGAGCTTAGAGATGATACAGTGGGCTGACGAGCATTCTGGAATCCACAGACCACATTTGGGTCCCTTGTGGCTTTTTGGTGTGTCTCACACTGTCCTCTCAGGAGTGCCTGAGAGGACCGACTCTGTTTATTCTTTGCCAACCCTCTCAGACTATCTGTTGATCATCGCTTTGCTCCTCTACGGGTTCAGTCTGGCTAACAGGATAGACTAAGTCGATGGAGACTGCTGCTGAGCAGGCTGGTGAGAACTGATCCGCTCCATGTGGGATGTGGGCTCCTTCAGGGAGGGAAACAGCAGGTGGCAATATGTGTGGGACGGGCTATTTACTAAACAACATGTAAAACACTCCTACATCCACTGCCAAGAGGAGAAAAGTGGCTGATGAACATCAGATGTTCCCCCATACGGGACCTGGGGAATGATAATTTTTAGATGAAAACATTGCCCATGTTTTCCTCCTATCTTCAATGGGAAAATCCTGTTTTAAAGAATATGATATTAAGAGGCCCTATGTGTGACAAAACACATTTGCAATTAAATAGCTCAGGAGGCTAGCGGGACGGCAAAGTACACTCGTTTCGAGGCAGAGATTTGTTCAATCGAAAACATGGCAGTGTTTTTTGTGGTTTCTAAAACTTAGTTCAAAATTTAAAAAGCAACATTTTCTTCGCAGACAAATGATTTTTATAACATCATGTACAATTTCAAACATTACATGTCCTGATAAAGTACATAATTTAATGAAATTTTGTTTTCCTGATTTTGAAATATTGTCCTTGCAGTTACTTTCTGATAAAATAATCAGTTGACAACTGATTCAATCTAATTCCCTCATTCTAGAGATGAGACGATGGACATTGGGAAAAGTTAAATATTTTCTCAAAGCCACAAAAGGAAGTGATACAATTCAAATTAAAATCTAGGTTCCAGAACATGAGTTCATGTTTTTTATTTCTGAAAAAGAAAAGCTTAACTGAGTTCCTGTTTTGTTTTATTTTTAGGGTGACATTGCATCTGTAGCCAGCAGGTGATGGCTACTAATTATGCTTCTTTTGTATATTCTGACTTGCACTTTATTTACATAAATTGTATTTTTAGATATGAACTGTAAATACAAGCATACCAAATAAAGGAATGCAGTCATTGAGTATTTTCCACTTCTGTCTAAGTGCTGTTTTCCTAGAGTCTAGGCCCTAGACATATCTGAAAACAAGGGCTAGAGAACCACCGGCGAAGTGTGACCATCTGAAAACTACAGTCAGGGTACGGAATGGGTGCCTGTTTCTCGGGACTTAAACAGAAATGCCAGTCAAAGCGGTGTGGGCAGAAGGGCACATCGAGTATGAACAACTATGTGACAAATTAAAGGTAAATGGGAAAATCATCGTACAGGTTACCAATATACACTATGTGTATTATAAATCATGTGTGGCATCATCAATCAGAAACACAATAAATATTTAGGGATTAAATAGCAAAATGATCCAGCATAAAGGAATTTTCTTAGGAGTACCACCAACTAGTAAGAAAGAACTGAAAATTAAACAATTCTCTGTGATGCTTGAGCCCATTCCCTTCATTTATAAAAACAAAAACAAAAAAAAACATGGTGTTTATCCTTGAGTCGTTCTTGCTTTGGAGACAAGTATATTTGAAATACTCGCCTATGCATTCCTCGTTTCCAGGATCTCTGACCTTGTCCCCTAATTGTTCAATAATCCAACCTTTCAGTGTGCATTGCCTCAGGAAGAGTTAGCACTACTAATAGTAATCATAATAAAAACTCATGGCCATCCAGTCTATTCCAACTCATAACAACCATATGAAACAGAGTAGAGTTGCATTGTGGGTTTCTAGACTATAAATCTTTAAGGAAATAGGAAGCCTCATATTTCTTCCTCAGGTAATTGGTGGTTTCAAACTGCTGACCTTGAGTTGAGAAGCCCAACTCAAAACCCACTAGGGTCCCAAGGTTCCTTTTTGATATAATACTGTGAGGATATAAATGTTTTCAGGTTGCAAAAAGATAGCCTTTGAGAGTGTTTAAGGAAAGGAAGATACCAAAGGTGTTAAAGCTAAATTTACCAGGGGAGAAAAGAGAAAGGATGGAAGATTTAGAAGACATGAGAGTTGGAAGAGCCTAGGATTGAGTAATTAGATGAAGAGATTATGCAACAACATGAATAAGTGCTTGGAAACTGATATCTCATTCTGAGTACCAGTTTTATACTTGTGATCATAATCTACCTGGTAACCACAAAAGACAGTTGAGTGCCATTGTGATGGTTGTAGATTCCATGATGATACTAAGTAGTTACTCCCCTAGATTATTCTAGAATGGCACCTCATGGAGTTGTGCCATCATATGCAATACCCCTAGGAGCCTAAGGTAAGGGAAGATAACGCTTGAAAACGTCCTAGTCTCTCTCCATGGTACATTGTGCGGAGAAGTCTACCTTCCTTTCTAATGACATGTCGGGCCTTTTCTTGAACAGCACCTACAAGTACCTTACCATTGACTGTCCAACTTGTTCGCACCCTACATATTTATTTAACATTGTGAACTTGCCCTGCATTCCACATGCAAGGGGACAAGCAGGTATAATATTCTATGATACTGTTACAGAAATGTCTTAAGATGAATTCTTGAGAGAAACAAAAGAGAATACCAGAAAGATGTTTACCTTATGTGTTATGGATTATGCATAGGCATTTGGCTGTGTGAACCAGAACAAAATATCGATAGCCTTGAGATGAATGAGGATTCCAGAATACTTCAATGTGCTCACGCAGAACCTGTACATGGCCAGTACAGGCAATAGTGGGAACAGAACAAGGGACTACTACATGGTTTAAAAGCAGGAAAGGTGGGCATCAGGGTGTGTCCTCTCACCAAATGTCTTCAATCTGTTTGTTGAGCACATCATCAGAGAAGCTAGAGTAGATGGAGAAGAATGTTAACTAGGAAGGCTTATTAACAACCTGTGATACACAGATGACACCATCTTGTTTGCTGAAAGTGAGGAAGACTTGAAGCACTAATGCTAAATGGAGAAAAGGTTGAAGTTGTCAAGGATTTTGCAAGACTAAATTTGTCCACAATCGATGCTCATGGAAGCAGCAGTCAAGAGAGCAAATGATGCACTGCATTGGGTAAATCTGCAGCACAAGCCCTCTTTAAAGTGTTGAAAAGCAAGGTTGATCCAAGCCGTTGTATTTCCAATTGTTTCACATACCTGTGAAAGCCATATATTGAATAAGAAAGACAAAGAAGCATCGATGCATTTGAATGATGATGTTGGTGAAAAATACTGAAAGTACCATGGACTGCCAGAAGGACAATAGACCTATCTTGGAAGATGCACAGTCAAAGTGCTTCATAGAGGCAAGGATGATGACACTTCATCTCATGCCCCTGGAGAAACACATCGTGGTTGGTAAAGTAGCAGTCTAGCAAAAAATAGGAAGACCTTCAATGAGATGAATTGACACAGTGGATGTGCCAATGAGCTCATACATAAGATTAATTATGAGGATGACACAGAACCAAGCGGTGTTTCATTCTGTGGTGTGTAGGATCATTATGGGTCAGAACTGACTCTATGGCACCTAACAAAAACAGCAACAGCATTGATATATACAACAACAAGGATGGCTCTCAAAATACTTACACTGACTGAACGACATCAGATGAAAAATAACATATACAATATGTTTCCATTTATATGAAAGTTTGTAAATTGTCAATGAATTGATAGTGCAGAAAACAAGCTAGTGATTTACCAGGAACAGCTTAGGAACAGTAGGGAAAGGACAGAGGAATTACAAAAGAACGTGAAAAATTATTAGTAAGGAACAGAGTCCTCATCTTGATGATGATGATAGCATCACGGTTGTATATGCATATGTCAAAATTTATCAAATTGTGCACTATAAATAAATGCCTTTTATTTCATGTCAAGTACATCTCAATAAAGGTATATAAAGCAAAAAAAGGTTGACAACATACATAACATTCATGTCAAATGACACACAATCATCATGATTGTAATACATAGGCAGAATGGAAGAATATTTATGCTTCCCAAGAAACCCAATTATAAGAATTATTTCCCATTGAGGAAGTGAAGGTCCTCAATCATTCTACGTAGAGTTCAAAGACCGTCAAGCACCTAGGAAATACATAAGATATTGACAACTAACTAAGCAGACACGTCAATAAACATGTTTTTTTTCTTTTTGAATTCACTAGCTCTTTGTCAAGTAAGAGAAGGCTAGTTCGGCAGATTGTGTTTCCACTAAGTACAAATAATGATCCTGTTTCCTCCACATTTGCTCACTGTAAATTGAGCACACGCTCCTGGATGTGACCTGTCACTCATGACGCTGTTATTCTGGGAGCTCTTGGGCAGCTGGAGCCACAGAGGGCCCAGAGGCTAACCATTTGCATATCACATTAAGCTAGTGGTGACAGAATTTCCAGAAAACTTAACTTTTTTACTCCACAAGTTCTGCAAAGGTGCAAAATCGGAAAGGAAAGTGCATGAGCTCTGCTCCATGGGGAAGATGCATTACAGAACATTCAGGAAATCCCCTGGCTTAACAATCAATCCCTAATCTTGGACAAAACTAAAAATCGACAACTCTGTTGCCCTTGAAAATAGGACTAGGAAAATAGGCAGCAGGAAAGGAGGAGGGAGCACGTAGGCCACTTCTTGGTCTATTGTTTCAGACCAAGTGTGGTGATGAAAGTAGAAGGTGCCTGTGGGCTTCCCATTGGGCTACCCACCACAGGCCAGCAGCTGGAGCCCAACAGTTGCTTCGAAGGAAAAGGAGGAGGCTGTCTGCCTCTGTAAACATGCATAATCTCGGAAACTTGATATACTAATTCTATGGATTGGAATCAACTTGTTGGCATTCGTTTGGGTTTTGCTTTGTATTTGTTTATGTTTTTTAAAGCCAATTTAGATTTTTTAGTTTATCATTGTGCTAATAGTATGCTTAAGTTTGTCATTTTCTTTCAAAAGAACAAAAGAAAAGCTGATGAGAAAATCATTCTTTATCTGCATAAATCAAATTTATATATAATAATGATACAGTCTCCTTTATAATACATGTAAACCATTTTAATAATAATTATATTCATTTCCTTTTACAACACTTTCAAAAAAGTTCCTAGTATATAAATTACAATGGTAAGTTTCTAAAGTGATAAGAACAATTAACAATTATTTCAAGTATACCATATGCTTTGAAAACTTTATACATCTATTACCCAATATCCTGAAGCCAAGCTAAATACAGATCACTACTATGCCCTGCAATTTTGAAAAAGTAACAGGAACTCTGTGATGTCCCATTTTCCGATCTATAAAGTGGAGGTAGTAATCCCTACATCAGGTGCCAATTTTAGGCTTAATTTAGACGATATGATTATACGAGAAGTATCCCCCACCCTTGCAAAAAAAAGAAAAGAAAAAAGCTCCACTGGGTGGAGTTTTCACAGTACTCATTTTTCCCCGCTAGGTGAGCATCCAGAAACTTACACTGAGTTAGTGCACCCAGTTGCATCACCTGGGAAGGTTCTCTCTAGTCACAGAGAATTTTGTTTTATAAAAGTAGTTTGCTCAAACCATATATTTTTGTGTGATGTCTGATTTCAGAGAACAGTGTACAGCTGTTCAATTTTGTTTCCTGCTCGGGAAAAATGCCACAGAAACTGTTGTGATGTTGAACACGGCTTATAAGGACAGTGCTATGGGAAAAACTCAAGCGTTTGAGTGGTTTTCTCATTTCAAAAAAGGTGAAATGCCGATTGATGACAAACTTAGTACTGGACATATGTCAACTCATAGTGCATTTGGAGTTCATTCCACCAGGCCCAACTGTTAATCAAGCTTTCTATTAAGAGGTTCTGAAAAGATTGTATAACTGTGCGTGACAAAAAAGGCCTGATTTGTGGCAGAAGGGAGACTGATTTTGCCACCCCAACAATGCACCTCATCAAACAGCCATCTCAGTGCTCCAGTTTTAGGCAAAAAAACCCAGCATGACTCTCTTGCCCTATGCAACTTACTCCGCTGACCTTTGCTCCATATGACTTATTTTTGTTTCTGAAAATGAAGAGGGACATGAAAGGACAGTGATTTAATGATAAGAGAGAGGTGCTGTCAGTCATCCAAACTGATGAGTTTGAAAAATGTTTCCAAGAATAGAATTGCAGATTCAGATTAAGTGTAATGGTGAATATTTTGAAGGCGATAAGGTTGTTTTGTAAACAAAAACAAATGAAATGCATACCTTTGAAAAAAATTCTCGATTTTTGGGGGGTACTACCTTGTATATAAGATATCTGGAATATGGTTGGTATTCAAATAATATTTTCCTCCATTCTCTGGAGTTAAAAGCAGCATACTCACATCACCCAGTAATTAAAGAAACAAGTTGATTATTACATTTCTGCTAATATTTTAATCTTGCCAAGTTAGTTTGCTTGAAAGGGTCATGAAGGAGCTCTGGTGAAGCAATGGTTAAGTACTTGGCTGCTAACCAAGAGACTGGTGATACTAATCCAACCCAGGGTTCCACAGGAGAAAGACCAGGTAGTATGCTTCTGTAGAGATTACAGCCTAGGAAACCTTATAGTATAGTTCTACTCAGTGGTGGGATTCAAAGAATGTAACACCTGGTTTTCTGCCCTAATGACAGTTTTAAGTATAAAAAGGTACTTTATCATTTCATATAGTTCATACTTAAATAAGAGCAATAAAAGAGGTCACAAAACTATATTATGTTATAAGAGAGTTTTAAAATATTAATGAAAAATGTTGAATAACACCTGAAAAAAATAAAACTTTTAAGATATTTCCATCTTGCTTCTCGATTGGTATCATCCCTTGCGATCTTCTTCATTTTTATCAGAGCATCCTGTGCTGCATGATTGATCCTCAACCACCATTTCACTGTAGAGTGTGATCCCATTCCTGTAGAGGTAGGCCAATTAGGCAATACTCGCTGTGTTTGATAGGTTACAAACAAGTGACTTCTTTTCTCTGAGCATCTTATGTTTGTCTTTGAAAAACCTCTCTCCACTTCTGCTGAACTTACAGAAATTGTGCTGACAATATTTTTAGCCCTTTGAACACTTCCAGGAATTGCATAATTCACTCATATTATTTCATAATGCTGAAATGAATGACACCCTCTAGTTGTTTGGCTCTTTTTTCTCTTTGTATTGTATGTTTGTTTACTGAAATAGTAAATGCAAGAATAAAAATGTGGCATATCATCAAAAGGATAATGAGTTTGATGAAATGATAAATAAATATTGTGAGCATAGTTCGGCCTACGGTTTTATACCTATGGATTAAATGGACATTACTGTGGGTGCTTAGAACACATGTTGTGCAGATGGACATTGTAGAGTAAGGAAGGGATAAAGAAACTCTGGAACATACACATAATGGAACACTCTGCATCCCTAACAAGCAGCAATGAAACCCATCTTACCATGGAGGGACCTGGGAGCAATTATGCTGTGTGAAGTTAGTCAATCACAAGAGGAAAAGTATTGCATGAGTCTGCTACTGTAAGATAAACACCAAGAGGAAAGCAAGTCACTGCTCCTTCCTAGGGCATGTAATCTTCTAATCCAGTTCCCTAAGAGAGCCAGCCTTGTGTCCAGGAAACATATATCAACCCCTCGAAACGTACACCTTAAAAAACCACTTCAACAGCGGAGCCCTCATCTCAGCTGGGGTCAGTTTTCCGAGATGTGCAGAGAGGGAGAAGAATATTCAGCCGCTGCCATACAACATGGTGCTAAGGTCACCCCAATCCAGCAGACACTCCCACCAGAGTGCTACGGAAACCTTCCGGGAAATTCAAGTCAAGGTGGGGAGGGGGGCATGCAAGTATCAAAGAAGACTGTTACATCCCTGTGCTTAGGAAAATGGGGAGGAGCAACTTCCCATGGGGGGAAAATGCTTAACAACACTTAGGAACCAAAGGGGATACTATCAGTTCCCAATTGGCATTTTTTATGTCGTTTCTATGCAGCCCTGGGTGACTCATGTCCTGTGTTATCGACTATAAGGATTTCGAGACACACACCCTGCATAAGTCACACTATATGGACTTGATATGCAAGCTCCACTAAGTGAACTGGGCTTTACTCAAACCCACCTATAGCCATCAAACATAAGGCAAAAACTTGAGTGTGAGAAGAAGTGGATGATTAGTAGCCCACGGGCTTAGAACTAAGGGACATTGGATTTCCTTAGACTCTCTTGCCTTGAGGATGTTTGTGGTAATTATAGAATTGCTTGTCAATTTGAGAGGATTAAGAGTGAAAGGGTGGAGTCTAGCCTGTCAAACAGATAGTAGCCAATGAGGCCTCCATGTGGGCATGACCTTCTCCTGAGGCTCCTGGAAACTCCTGTATTTCTCTTTGGAGGTGGGAGACTCTACCTGTCTCAGCTCACTCCTGTAAGACATCCCTGTAGAGAAGACACATGGACAGAGACTGACAGAGTCAAACTTCTGGAGCTGGAGAAGCCACATAGAAACCCCTGCCAGCACTGAGAAGTTTACACCACCACTGGATCCACAAGACTTCCCACCCATGAGCCTATGAACTTCCTGCATTTGGCATCATTGCATGTGTTTCATGAGTCTGAAGAGGACTTTATAGATTGGTATCAGACATGTGGGTTAACATTAGACTTATGGACTTGATCTGGACTGGGCTGGGATATTTTCTCAATATTCAATGCCATTGTATAGAAACCACTTTCTTATACATGTATCAGTGTCTAAGAATTTGTTCCTCTAGTCTACCCAGACTAATACAGTGCCCAATGAATGGTGGCCCACAACTACCATATTCCTAGTATTTTAATGTCATCCTTGCTTCATTTTGATATGTATTAATCTGGTATGCAATGGTTTGCTATTGTGAACGAATATAATGAAAGATTAGTCCTATCACCAACCACCACTATTTGTGTAAACAGTGTCCAGTCACTTAAGAGTTGAATTTATACAAGTAAACAACTCTTGTGTTGCAGTTGGTAGCTGATCTATAATCATATAATTTCCTTTTTCCCAACAGTGTTTTAAGTATTATACCATTAGCTAAATGAATGACACTATCGATGCAAAGTAGTTACACATGGGGCTGCTAAACACAGTTGGCAGTTCGAAACCACTAGCCATCTGCTCAGGGGAAGAATGAAGCTTTCTATACCTGTGAAGATTGTCAAGCTCAGAGACTCACGGGACAGTCCTACTCTGCCCTGTAGGATCACTATGAGTCAGCATTGATTTGATGGCCGTGGAAGTGGTGCCCCAGGGGGATGATTGAAAAGGCTGTTCTTACATAAAATGACAATGATGTCTCTAAGGTGAGCCAGTGTTTGCTGTTGTTCTTAGGTGCCATTGGGTCAGCTCTGACCCACAGCAGCCCTATGCCAACAGAATGAAACACTGCAATATCCCATTGCTGTCCCCACAATTGCCCCTATGCCTGAGCCCATTGACGCAGCCACTGTGGCGATCCATCTTCTTGAAGACTCTCTTCTTTTTCACCTGCCCTCCACTTTATACCAAACATGATGTCCTTCTCCAGAGACTGCTCTCTCCTGGCAATATGTCCAAAGGGTATAAGAAGAAGTCTTGTCATCCTTGCCTCTAAGGAGCACTCTGGCCTTATTTCTTACAATACAGATAGCTTTGTCCTTTCTTTTCTTTCTTTTAAGATTTGTCCTTTTAGCAGTCCATGGTACTTTCAATATTCTTCTCCAGCATCACAATTCAAATGCATCCTTTCTTCTTTGGACTTCCTTATTCAATGTCCAACATTCACATATATATGATGCAATGGATCATTCCAGGGCCTGATTCTCATGCACCTTAGTGTTCAAACAAACAACCTTGCTTGTCAATAGTCTAACAGGGCCTTTTGCAGCAAATTTACCTAATGCAGTGTGTCATTTAATCTCTTGAATGCTGCTTTCATGAGCATTGATTGTGGATCCAAGTAAGATAAAATCCTTAACAACTTCAACCTTTTCTCCATAGGTCATTATGTTACCTATTGGTCTAGTTGTGAGGATTTTGATCTTCCTTACACTGAGTTGTAATTCATATGGAAAAGTACAATCCTTGATCGTCATCAGCAAGTGCTTCAATTCCTCCTGACTTTCAACAAACAAGGTTGTGTCATATGCATTCCTCAGGTTGTTAATAAACCTTTCTCCAATCCTGATGTGACACTCATATTTATATAATCTGGCATCTCTGATGATTTGTTCAGCACATAGATTGAAAATGTATGGTGAGAGGACACAATCTTGTCACACACCTTTCCTGATTGTAAATCTGGCAGTATCCCCTTGTTCTGTTCATGCAACTGCCTCGTGATCTAAGTACAAGTTCCAAATGGGCACAGTGAAGTTCTTCTCACCTTTTTTGGGGGTCCACACAGTCGAATGCCTTTGTATAGTCAATGAAACACAAGTAAACAACTTTCTGGATTTTGAGCCAAGACCCTTCTGACATCAGCAATGATACCCCTTATTCTATATCCGCTGCTGAATCCGGCCTGAACTTCTGGAAGTTCCTGGTCAAGGTGTTGTTGTAATCACTGTTGAATGATCTTAAGTCATGTTTTCACTTGTATGAGATATCAATGATATTGCTCTATAATGTGAGTATTCTGGTGGGTCACCTTTCTTTGGAGTGAGACAAATATGGATCCCTTCCAGTTTGTTGAAAATGGAGCTGTCTTCCAAAGTGCTTCCAGAATATCTCGGACATTCTGACACAGTTTGATGATATTCTGTCAATTCCTGGAGACTTCTTTTGGGGTAACGCACTCAGTAAAGCTTGAACTATTTCATTCAACACCACGGGTTCTTGCTCATATGCTACCACCTGACATGGTGGACACTTGGCTTGTTCTTTCTTGCACACTGACTCTGTGTGCTCTTTCCAGCTTCCCTTGATGCTTCTTGTGCCATTCAATATTTTGCCTCTAGAAACCTTCAAAATTGTCATTTGAGGCTTTAATTTTTTTCTTGAGCTTTTTAAGTTTTATATATGCTGAGATAGATTTAGTTATGCCACAGACATATGTAAGTCCATAGATGCATGAATGGATTTGAGGCATGCACTTAATTCCACCCCCAATCTAAGAACAATTAGCTTGCACGATATAGACCTGCTTGATGCTCTCCCTCATGAAGAGATCACCGAAGATATAGGTGCTATAGCAAAGTGTGGTGATGAAAGTAGATGGTGCCCGGCTTTCAGAAAGAATAGTGCCTGTGGTATTCAAGGTTTGCTTTCTAACAAGCAGCCATCTAAGTGAGGCATCAACTAAGTCCACATGGAAGAAGGGCACAAGCCTGTGTGAGTCAAGGATTGTAAATAATATAATCCAACTATAATGAGGGAATGATATCAGAGCTTATATTTTGAACACCTGGGTTGCAGAAGGCTATGGATGCAGTGGAAGACCAAAACCCCTTTGCAGGGTCCACACATGGATTAAAGTTCTGGTGAATCTCCTCTGATCTTAAGGGTTGTGAATAAACCTGTTATCAGAATTGTAAAGTTGAGTTGGAATTGACTCAGTGGCAGTGAGTTTGGTTTTGGTTTGAGATCTGAAATAAATATGCTGATGTAGGTTTTACATTATATAACTCCTAGGTTATATAATGTTATATAAAAACATGCTATCATTGGAAACCTATAGTTTGATAATGTCAATCTTAGGAATATGTATACCATTTTCTGTGGAATATGTACTGAATATTAGCTAAATAATGTGATTTTACATGTTCAAAAACAAAATAAAAATAAAGAAATATATTTATTCCAAGTTATTACTGCAACACTGTCAATACCCTAAGACCCAGATAACCATTCAGGATAATGAGCTCACTGAAACACCAGAGGAATAATTTTACAGTTAGCTCTGAGAAGTGGCACTCTGATTATTTAGAAATCCACTTAGAGAAGAACATTGTTAAAATATACTCAGAATTTAAAAGTATATTTTTAGATACTACAAAGAATAATAAAATTTTAAAGTCATGGCTATTCAGCAGATTGAAATAATAGTAGTCAAACTATTCTTAAAATAATTGTAATCATATCATTCTTTATTGATGAGCTTTTATTGGCAAGCTTTTAATTAAGCACTTGCCATGTACCATAATTGGGGCGACCAAGATTAGACAGATTTCACAAAGTTTAGAGACTAAGTTTGAGAGACAGAGTCAAAGAAGGATGTGGTGATCTACTCTGAAAGAAAAGACCATTGAAAACCTTGTGAGTAGTAACAGGAGACTGTCGGGTAGCATGGAGGAGATGAGCCCTTCAGTTGAAGGCACTCGAATTCTGATCCGGGAAGAGCTGTCTCCTTGAATGGAGTCAGCCATAATGAGTAAAGCTTTCAGGACCATCATCTGTCAATGTAGTGAACTCAAAACAAGAAGAAACAGCTGCAATAATAATTGGAACATAGAATGTTCCATGAAGCTAGGAAAGTTTTAAGTTTAAAAAATAAAATGGAATGCATAAAGATCAATATCATTTTGGCTTGTTTGACCACATAATCATCTAGTCAACCATGCTAGGGATTGAACTTGAAGATTGAAATGACAACATGTCTATCATCAGAAAGAACACTCCAAGATCTATCATGAAGAATAATCCTGTTAATAATAGAAAAATATTCAAACACCCATGAGGAAGACCAGTTAAGAGACTATTACTCAAATTTAGACACCAACCAAATGCCAATGAAGCAGAAGCAGGAGAATTCTATTAATATCTTCTTCAGTTTGAAATTGATCAAACGTTTAGTAAAGAGAAATTGAGAATTACTGTTGATTGAAATGTAAAAAAAAAGTATTAGAGGTTGGAATATATGGTCTTGGTTACAGAAAGAATGCCAGATATCCCATAATAGAATTTTGCAAGTTCTCAGACTTCTTGAAAATACATTTTCAGAAAAATGTAAGTGACAACTATAAGAGATCTCATTGGATGGAATGCAGAAGAATCAAATCACTACATCTTTAGGAAGAAGCTAAATGTATTTTCCACCAGAACAAAGCCAAGAGCTGAATGCAAAAGAGATGCTCAATTAAGCATATGCAATTTCAACTTGAAGCTGAAGAAAATCAAAGTAAGTCCACAGAGTTGATGTACATCCTAAGTATGTCCCACCTAAATGTAAAGACTTTCAAGAATAGATTTGACACACTAAACATCAATGACTGGAGATGGAATGATTTATAGTATGATATCAAATCATCTTAATAAAAAATCAAAAGTCGACACATACCAGAGAGACTCTGCAAAATCCAGCCCAGGAGAGTTGCTCAGAGGGAAATTCAACGCCACTGGATCGCAGGAGGCACATCATAAAGATAAGTAGGCACAGATCCACGGGGTTTTGAGGGGCTGGGGTTTTTTGGCTTACCTCAGTGGAAGCCGGCTGGGGCTCGACCCTAGCCTAGCCACTGTGTCTGCCCAAACCGGGACCATTTGGAGCCTGTAGCAGGGCTTGGCCTTGGCGCAGCCACAGTTTTCCCCTGCCTGCCTCAGGGCAGGGACAGGGCCCTTGAGGCTCCACCGGCAGGGATTGGTGTTTAGCTGCATTGTTGCTTCTGTTTGCGTCTCTGCTCTATATTGCCACGCAGCCTTGGAGGGCTGCATAGGGGCTTTTTCAAGGCACAGCCGCGCCGCGTGGGCTGAGCAGGGACTGAACCCAACCCCCAACACCTCCATAGGCAGGGATCAAGCTTCAGCTACACAGCGGTGCCGGTTAACATCTCTGCTCTCTGCCCCCCCCCCCCCACTTCTCTGGGGGCTGCTCAGCAGCTTTCTTGCAACTCTTCTTGGGGCTCAGCCACGGATTGCCGCTGGGGCTTGAGGCAGGGAGTGGGCACTTGCAGGCCCACAGGCAGGGAGTGGGACTCAGCTGCATAGTTGCTTTTCCTTCCCTCACTTCCCTGTACCCCGGCACAGTCCGGTCTCACTTTTTAATTTTTCTCCCCCTCTTGTTCCTGAACTGCTCTCTCACACTCCATTGCAGACATACCAGACACTCCCATTGCCCTAGGGAATTTGCACCTGGGCCACACCCAGCTAGGTGAGCTCCACCCTGCATAGATTGCCCAAGGCTAGGGAAAGGCCTGCTTGCTCTCCAGGGGATACTCCTCTGATTCCTCACCAGGGAGTTCCTGCCTGTGTACCTGGGGACATAAGGCAGCTCAGCCAACACGGATCAATATTCAAACCAATAGAAGGAACTTCAGCCCAGCCTCAGCAACACTGGGGCAGGCAGCCTACCTGCCATCTGGGGCACTCCACTAATAGGGAAGCCACAGGAAGATAAAGTGGTAGGTTAATAACCTAGCAAAATCAGCTGTAGGCAGTTCGAAGAAGCATTCCTATAAGTCTTCCAGAGAGAGACTAGAAAATGGCACCTGGCCCCTCAAAAACAACTCAACGCAAACAGCCATCAGCCCCAACGACCTCAACGAAAAAACAGGAGAAACAAAAGACAAAGGCAGAAGATGTGCTGAATATAGCAACATACATAGAAGAAGCAGACATTGAGAAGCCATACAAAGAAACTCTCAGAATGCTGCTTGGAGCCATGCAGGATATGAAGGAAACAATACAGAAAAAGAATGAAACGACAGAGGAGATAAAAGCCATACACCAAAGGGAAATACAGGAGCTTAGGGAGGAAATAACGAAAAACAATAGCAAAATCATGTTCCTTGAGAATCGATTGGAGGAATCAGAGAACCACATCAGTGTCTTGGAGGACAGCCAAGCAGACTTTAATAAACGTGAACAAAAATCTAATAAGAGCATCAGAGAAGCCGAAGAAAGCCTAAGAGCTATGTCTGATGCTATGAAGAGGAACAACATTAGAATTATTGGCCTACCGGAGGAAGACACAACAAAGAAGTCATCTGCAACAGTAGCGAGAGAATTCTTGGAGGAAAACTTCCCGAGCCTAATGAATGAAAACCAAGCAACCATCCAGGAGGCT
The DNA here is from genome assembly GCF_050624435.1 of Tenrec ecaudatus. NCBI lineage: Eukaryota > Metazoa > Chordata > Mammalia > Afrosoricida > Tenrecidae > Tenrec > Tenrec ecaudatus. The sequence continues at coordinate 137,842,029 of NC_134532.1, forward strand.
GAAAGAACACCAGCACGACGGGACCCCAAGAAGAAATCACCAAGGCACATAATAGTTAAACTATCCAACTTTGAGGAAAAGGAGAAAATCATGAGAGCAGCTAGGGCAAAAAAAGCAATTACATATAAAGGTCACCACATTAGGATATGTTCAGACCTATCAGCAGAAACTATGAAAAAAAGGAGAGAGTGGAGTAAGATATTCCAAAAGTTGAAGGAAAACAACACAAATCCAAGAATACTCTGCCCAGCCAAATTATCGATCAAGATCGATGGAGAAGTAAAAGTCTTCCCAGATAAGGAAAAACTCAATAAATACATTACAACAAACCCAGCCTTACAAAAGATCCTGGCCGACTCAGTATGGGCAGAAGAACAACACTCACCAAGCACAAATAAGAGATCAACACATAGAACAACTTCACCCAGAGCACAACAAAGAGAAAACAGGCCCCAAGATAGCAATGGCTTGAGGATGGAAAGAAGTCAAGAATGAAACACACACAAAACACATACTAATGATAAAGGAAAGTAGGAAAACTCCCAACACAAAAGGTATAAAATGGCATCACAGAGTCCACACATTGAGATAATAACCCTGAATATCAATGGCCTGAACTCAGGCATTAAAAGACTGAGACTAGCAGAATGGCTTAGAAAATACAACCCATCAATTTGCTGCCTACAGGAGACACATCTCAAGGCTACAGACAAAAATAGGCTGAGAATCAAAGGCTGGAGAAGGACCTACCAAGCAAACAGCAATACAAAAAAAGCAGGGGTTGCAATCCTTACCTCGGATAAAATTGACCTCAAAGAGCAAACCATAAAAAGAGATAAGGAGGGACACTATATAATGGTCAAGGGAATCATAGACAATGAACCACTAAGCATTGTAAACATATATTCCCCGAATGAGAGACCAGCTCAATACTTCAACCAAACACTCCAAAAGATTAAGAAAGAAATCACAGACTCGACAATTATAGTGGGCGACTTCAACACACCACTCACTGAGAAAGATAGTTCACAGGGAAAGAAACTCAACAAGGAGACTAGAAAGCTAAACTCCACAATTAGGCAATTTGACCTAATAGATATTTACAGAGCTTTTCATCCAAATACAAAAAATTTCACATTCTTTTCAAGTCCCCATGGCACATATTCGAAGATAGACCACATGCTGGGATATAAGGCAAATCTACATAAATTTAAGCACATTGAAATAATACAGACCTCTCTCTCTGACCACTGTGTCATAAGACTGGAAATCAACAAAAAGAAGACAAAGAAAATAAAAGCAAATAATTGGAGGATGAATAACTCTCTACTGCAAAAGGAGTGCATACTGGTGCAGATCAGAGACGAAATCAGGAAATTTCTCGAAACCAACGAAAATGAGCACACGACATACCAAAACTTATGGGACACAGCAAAGGCAGTCATCAGAGGAAGGTTCATAGCAATACAAGCACACCTAAGAAAGGAAGAGAGAATCATGATGGATACGCTGACACAAAATTGACAAAAACTAGAGCAGAGTCAGCAGGACAACCCTACTAATAGCAAAAGAAAAGAAATTATAAAAATCAGGGCTGAGATTCAGGAGAGGGAAAATAAAAAACTATGGAAAAAATTAATATCGCTAAAAGTGGGTTCTTTGAAAGGATAAACAGGATCGATAGACCATTGGCAAACCTAACCAAAGAAAGGAGGGAACAAATCTCAATAGCAAGAATAAGGGATGAAAGAGGGGTCATTACAACAGACCCTAATGAAATCAAAAGGATAGTTACAGAGTACTATGAAGGATTGTACTCCAATGAATCAACAATTTGGAAGACATGGACAAATCCCTGGAAAAACAATCCCTCCCTAGACTATCCTCGGCGGACATCAAGAATCTCAACAGACCCATAGCAATAGAAGAAATAGAAAAGGTTATCAAGGGATTACCAACAAAAAAAAATCCCCTGGACCAGATGGCTACACTGGAGAATTCTACCAAGCATTCAGGGAAGAACTAATACCAATCCTACACAAACTTTTCCAGAACATAGAAAAAGATGGCAAACTCCCAAACTCCTTCTATGAAGCTAGTATAACTCTGATACCCAAACCGGGCAAGGATCCCACAAGAATCGAGAACTACAGACCAATATCCCTAATGAACATTGATGCAAAAATCCTTAACAAAATACTAGCCAACAGAATACAAAAGTATATAAAACAAATAATTCACCATGACCAAGTGGGATTCATACCAGGGATGCAGGGATGGTTCAACATACGAAAGACCATTAGTATTATTCGTCACATTGACGTAAAAAAGTATAAGAATCACATGATTATATCAATAGAAGCAGAAAAAGCATTCGACAACATCCAACACCAATTCCTGTTTAAGACACTAGCGAAGATAGGAATGGAAGGAAAGTTCCTCAAGACAATACAAGCTATATATGAAAAACCAACAGCCAAAGTCATAGTCAATGGAGAAAAGACTAACACAATCCCACTGAAAAAGGGGACCAGACAAGGATGTCCCTTGTCCCCACTCCTATTTAATATCATGCTAGAGGTTTTAGCTAACAGCTTAAGGCAAAGAAGTGACATCAAAGGTATTCGACTGGGGAAGGAAGAGGTGAAACTATCATTATTTGCAGATGATATGATTCTATATATGGAAAATCCCAAAAGTTCCACAAGGGGATTACTGGAAGCAATAGAGGAGTTTGGCAGAGTGGCAGGATACAAGATCAATAAACAGAAGTCCATCGGACTGTTATACACATCAGATAAGATCACAGAAGAAGAGATCAAAAATAGCCAAACACAAATTGAAATATCTAGGGATACACCTGACTGAAAAAACAAAAGATCTATATAGGGAAAACTATAGAACACTATTACAAGAAACCAAGAGCGACCTCAACAAATGGAAGAATATTCCATGCTCTTGGATTGGGAGACTTAATATAGTTAAGATGTCAGTTCTGCCAAAAGCACTATATAAATTTAATGCCATCCCGATACAATTACCATCATCTTTCTTCAAAGAAATGGAAAAACTGATTACCAACTTCATATGGAGAGGGAAGAAACCCAGAATTAGCAGAGAACTCCTCAAGAAGAAGGACACCGTGGGAGGGCTTGCTTTACCTGACTTTGGCACATACTATGCAGCCACAGTTTTCAAAACTGCATGGTATTGATACAATGACAGATACTCAGACCAATGGAAAAGAACTGAAAACCCACAAATAAAAGCATCAGCATACACACAGCTGATCTTTGATAAGGGCCCCAAATATATCAAATGGGAAGCCGATGCCCTCTTTAACAAGTGGTGCTGGAAAAAATGGATATCCACATGCAGAAAAATGAAGCAAGACCCTTATCTCACTCCATGCACAAGAATAAACTCAAGGTGGATCACAGACCTTGAAGTTAAACCCCAAACTATTAGGGCCATCAATGAGGGAATTGGGACCAACTTGAGAACTTTGGCTCAGGGAATACACAGGCTATCAGAAATAGGGAAGGACACAAACACAGAGGAGGCACCAATTGACAAATGGGATATATTGAAGATAAAACACTTGTGTACATCTAAAGAATTAACCAAGAGAGTAATAAGAGATTCCACGTACTGGGAAAACATCTTTAGCAATGACACATCAGACAAAGGCCTTGTTACTAAAATCTACAATACTCTGCTATCTTCCAAAAAGAAAAAAACCAATAGCCCACTTGAAAGGTGGGCAAAGGACTTGAACAGAAATTTTACAGGAACAGAAATCCGAATGGCCAACAAACATATGAGAAAATGTTCCCGATCTTTAGCCATAAGAGAAATGCAAATTAAAAAGACAATGAGGTACCACCTGACACCCTCAAAGGTAGCCCAATTCAAAAAATCAGAAAGCAACAAATGTTGGAGGGGCTGTGGGGAGACAGGAACTCTCATCCACTGCTGGTGGGCCTGTAAGTATGTACAGCCACTATGGAAATCAATCTGGCGATACCTAAAACAGATGGAAATAGAGTTACCATATGACCCAGCAATCCCCCTACTGGGCATATACCCAGAAGAGGCAAGAAACAAACCAAGACCAGGCATCTGTGCTCCAATGTTCATTGTGGCACAGTTCGCAATTGCAAGGAGTTGAAAGCAACCCAAATTTCCATCAACTGACGATTGGATTAAAAAACTGTGGTATATACATACAATGGAGTACTACGGATCACTAAAAAGCAGTGATGAACGTATGAGGTACATAGCGACATGGGAAAAACTGGAAGAAATCACGCTAAGCGAGGTAAGTCAGGCACAAAAGGACAAGTACAACATAAGCCCGCTGAGGTAAGTATTAAAAAAAATACTTTTTTTAAATGCAAATGTGGCATAGGGGAAAAAGCTACTGTATTCAAACAATTCTGGGGTGAAGACTGTGTAGTATGGCAGAGACCAGACCAAAACCAGGGATGCACACAGTAGACAATGGTGGACGAGGTTGGGAAAGGAAAATAAAAGGATGAATATAAGGAAGAAAAGGGAAGTGGGGGCATGGGGCACTAATCCACCCAAGGGGAGGGTATTGTTTATATCTCCACAGGGAAAGTGGGACCAGACTTCAGCCCAGTGCCACAAGGTGTGAATGCAATATCCCGGCGTGGAGTAGGGAACCAGTGGAGAGGTCTTGGAGGCTGGTCCCAGCACCAAAAATTAAGTGGATTCCAACCCCTCCCACGAAAAGAATTTGTTTCAAAGGATGACATTGATTCTGCAGCTCCAAGAGATGGACATATCTGATCAGAGCACACGGGAGCAGATGACGGGGCAGGAGGAGACAGTGGAACACATCCTGGCCCACCAGGCCGTGATGATGATGTTCCTGATTAGAGCAGCCAGTCCACAGAGAGAACAACAAGGCTGGCCCTACTATGAGACATGATGCCCCTCAGTGACTAAGGGTGATACAGGGGACAGCACCGGAGACACAGTGTGGGAATTGCACCTGACTTGATCCCACCACACCAAGGCAAAGCACTGGGGAAGTGCAGTGGAACAGCAAGGGAATGGAGTGGCAAGGTCCCCAGAGAATGCTGAAAGTGGACTTTGGGGCCAGGGCGTGGTGCCCCAACAGACTGGACTGGAAAACGCTCCTAAGGGCCAGCAAATGATCCTTGAATGAACTATAAGCCTTTCTTTTGTGAAGTGTTTTGTTTTGTTCTTTGTCAGTGGTTTGTTTTTGTTGTTTTGTTGTCTGGTTGTATACTGTTGCTTTGTTTACCTCTGTCTAGTTTTCGTGCATGTTAGTGTCTCCACAGGTCTGTCTGAATAGGACAGGCTGGATGAACTATCTGGAGGCAAAACAATGGGACAGACAGCTCTGGGTGGGGGAGAGGGGGAGGGTAAGGAAGTGGTGTTAATAAACACAGGGACAAGGGAACAACATGGGACCCAAAATGGTAGTGAGGGGGGAGTTGCAGGCCTGATGGGGAACGATCAAGGGTAAGGTTGCGTAGAGAAGAGGTATAGCTGTAGCCCAGGTGGGGATGGAGCATGGTAGTTGGGCAGGAGGAAAGTCAAGGGAGAGGGAGGAAGGAGCTGGGAGTCAAGGGGCATTTATGGAGGTCTAGACAAAGACATGTACATGCAAACATATATATGACGATGGGGACATAAATCTAAGTGTCTACATTTATAGGTTTAATATTAAGGTGGCTGAAGGACCTTGGGACTCTACTCAAGCACTTCCTCAATGCATGAATACTTTCGTTTATTAAATTGGCACTCTATGATGCTCACTTTCCCGACACAACTGCTGAAGCCAAAGTGGGTGAACAAGTAAATGTGGTGAAGAAAGCTGATGGTGCCCGGCTATCAAAAGAGATAGTGACTGGGGTCTTAAAGGCTTGAAGATAAACAAGTGGCCATCTAGCTCAGAAGCAACAAAGCCCACATGGAAGAACACACCAGCCTGGGTGATCGAGTGGTCCCAAAGGGATCAGTTACCAGGCATCAAAGAACAAAAAATCATATCATTGACTGCACACCTCCATGATAGGATCGCTGAAGACAAATGGGTGCATAAGCAAATGTGGTGAAGAAAGCTGATGGTGCCCGGCTATCAGAAGAGATAGTTTCTGGGGTCCTAAAGGCTTGAAGGTGAACAAGCAGCCATCTAGCTCAGAAGCAAAAAAGCCCACATGAAAGAAGCACACCAGCCAGTGTGATCACAAGGTGCCCAAAGGACCAGGTATAAGGCATCATGCAAAAAAAAAAAAGAATATATGTATGTGTGTGTGTATATATATACACACACATATATATATACATATATATATACACCATATTGAATGAAGGGGGAAGTGCAGAGTGGAGACCCAAGGCCCAAGTGTCGGCCACTGGAGATCTCCTCATAGAGGGGTTTAGGAGAGGAGATGGGTCAGTCAGGGTGCAAGATAGTACCGATGTAGAACACAGCTTTCCCCCAGATCCTGGATGCTTCCTCCCCACAACTACCATGATCCGAATTCTACCTTGCAGGGCTAGATAGGGCAGAGGCTGTACACTGGTACATATGAGGGCTGGAGGCACAGGGAATCCAGGGTGGATGATACCTTCAGGACCAAAGGTGTGAGGGGTGATGATGGGAGAGTGGAGGGTGAGTGGGTTGGAAAGGGGGAACTGATTACAAGGATCCACATGTGACCTACTCCCTGGGAGAGGGATGGCAGAGAAGGGGGGGAAGGGAGACTCCGGATAGGGCAAGATATGACAAAATAACTATGTATAAATTACCAAGGGCACATGAGGGAGGGGGGAGCGGGGAGGGAGGGGGAAAAAAAGAGGACCTGATGCAAAGGGCTTAAGTGGAGAGCAAATGCTTTGAGAATGATTGGGGCAGGGAATGTATGGATTTGCTTTATACAATTGATGTATGTATATGTATGGATTGTGATAAGGGTTGTATGAGCCCCTAATAAAACATTTAAAAAAATCAAAATTCATTTAAAAGATAAGGGGGAAAGTTAAAATGGGCGTCAAGGAAAAAACCCTCAAAATTACTTTTGAATGTAAAATAACTAAAGTGAAAGAAAAAAATGATAAGTAAAAGAATCGAATAGAAGTTTACAAAGGGTGACTACAGGAGGCAAAGTGAATAAAATCCTGTAATGAAATATAATAAGACGTGAAATTAGATAAACCAAATGAAGAACATGCTCAGCATTTTCAAACATAAACAAGTGTAGAAACAAATCAAGTTTTGAACTGATATATTGACTAATTTCATGTGAAAAATATTGAATGGTACAGAAAATAACAAAAGAAGTGAAGAACTGCTGTACCAAAAAGAACTGGTCACCATTCAACCATTTCAAGGGTCAGCCAGTCATTAGGAACGAATGGTACTGAGGGAAGAAAACCAAGCCTCACTGAAGGCATTAGTAAAAAACACCTACTGAAATGTTTCAACAATTAAAGCGCCATTGCAAGTCTCCACTGGTCTTTGTCAAGACGTTTGGAAGACAGTTCCAGAGCAACTGACAGGAAAACACCCATGTGAGTGTCAAGTGCAAAGAAGGTGATTCACTAGGGCATGAAAATTATTAAGCAATCACAAACAAGTAAAAGTTTCCTGAAAATAATTCCTTAGAAATTGAAGCAGTACATGGACAGGGCAGGAAGCCCTGCTGGGATTGGAAGATTATGTGGAATAGGGATAGTATTGTTGATTTCCGCTATGGTGGCTGAAAGGGGAGAATACCAGCAAGAGGTTTACCAGTGTTGAGTTGATTATGCAAAGTACAATCCACTGCATGGTTCATAACAAAGTACAGATAAGCTTGCAGTCAATGAGAATTCCAGACACTTCATCGTGCTCCTTAGGAACTGGACCTACAGCCAGAAACAAGTCATTTTAAAAGAACACAAAGATATTCCCTGGCTTAAAATCTGGAAAGGTGTGTGTCAGGGTTATATCCTCTTATCATATTTATTCATATGTATCAGAGAAGTTAGACTGTTTGCAGAAGAATGCAGCAATAGGACTAAAGAGATCACAGATGACACAACCTTACTCTCTGAAAGTGAAGGGAACGTACTTACTGGTGCAGATTCACGACCATAGCCGTCGGTGTGTACTACACTCAATATGATGAAAACAAAAATCCTCACAACTGGACTAAAAATCAATATCACGACAACCAGAGAAAATATTGATGTCGAGGATTTCATTTCACCTTCATCCACAATCAACACCCACGGAAGCAGCAGCCAAGAAATGAAAGAATGTATTGCATTTGGCAAATCTGTATTAAAGCATCTTTGACGTTTCTTTAAAAACCTGGAGAACTGAGCTGCACCTGACGCAAGCTATAAAAATTTCATTTGCCTCATATGTATAAAACTGGACAATGAACAAGGCAAACCAAAAACAATTGAAGCCTTTGAATTATGAAGAATATTTAATGTACCATGGACTGCTAGAAAAACAAGCAAATCTGTGTTGGAAGAAGTGCAGCCACATCAAAGAACAAAAAATCGTATCATTGTGAACAAGGGGGAGTGCAGGGTAGGGACCCAAGGCCCATCTGTAGGCAACTGGACATCCCTTTACAGAAGGGTCGGGGGGAGGAGAGGAGCCAGGCAGCACACAGTTTAGCAATGATGAAACATACAACTTTCCTCTAGTTCTTAAATACCACCTCCCCTCCATTATCATGATGCCAATTCTACCTTACAAATCTGGCTAGACTAGAGGATGTACACTGGTACAGATAGGAGCTGGAAACAGGGAATCCAGGGCGGATGATCCCTTCAGGACCAGTGGTGAGAGTGGTGATACCAGAAGGGTGGTGGGAGGGTGGGGTAGAAAGGAGGAACCAATTATAAAGATCTACATATAACCTCCTCCCTAGGGGACAGAAAACAGAAAAGTGGGTGAAGGGAGACATTGGAGAGTGCAAGATATGACAAAATAATAAATTATAAATTATCAAGGGTTCATGAGGGGGGTGGGGGAGTGGGGAGGCAGTGAGAAAAAGGAGCTGATGCCAGGGGCTTAGGAAGAGAGCAAATGTTTTGAGAATGATGAGGGTAACGAATGTACAAATGTACTTTATACAATTGATGCATGTATGGATTGTGATAAGAGCTCTATGAGCCCCCAATAAAATGATTAAAAATAAAATAAAAAAGAAGTGCAGCCAGATGCTCTATAGGAACAAGGATGTACTCTGGATATGTTCTCAGGAGGGACCTGCCCATGGAGAAGGGCATCCTGCTTGTTAAAGTGTGTATGTGTGTGTGTGGGGCGGGGGGTGAAAGAAAAAGAGGTAGACACTTGCTGAGATCACTCAGGTGACTGCAAGAGCTGGTTCACACAGCAGTGATTGTGAGGAGGGGGCAGAACCAGGCAATGTTTCTCTTTGCTGTAGAGTGGGTGATTGTTAACACAAACTCAATGGCACCTTACAACTACAAGATTTTTAAATATGTTATGCCTCCCAAAGAGCCTCCTTTTTAGCGGCTGAAGATGCCATACATGAACACATGTAAACAGGTCATTTCAGTGGTTAACATAACAATTAGGTGGATAGTTACGAGTAGTCGCATCCCAGGGATACCTGGGCTGCAAGGTCTAAAGACGCCTCTACGGAAAGTCAGTGCCTGAGCTGAATCCTGAAGGATGAGTGGGAGCTAGCTATTTCCGAAGTAACAAAAATAACATATTAACACTCCTGGGTCCTGGTCAAAATAAAGAATTGGCTTCTGGATAAAACACTAATGAGCTATTGGAAAACATGCCTTGTTGATCAAGCAAGACCTTAAAATGAAACACAATTTCTTCAGACTCTGATCTCTTCCCATCTTCAAATTGTAAATATGAGCCGCTCAAATACTGGCTGAACATGTGATGAGAAGTAATTCAGTTTTTATTAATCTAATAGTGCCAGGTAGAATATCTCAAGAAGCTGTGTAAGCAACCACCAACAACCAATATAGGCAAGCAAAATTAGAAGATTTACTTCAGGAACAAAAGCTTGGAGTGCATTAACTAAAGAAAGAGCATGCATCCAAATGAACTCATTAACAAGAACCCGGCAGCTGCTGGGCCACTGCAAAGAAATGAAGAGCACGCTGAAACGTGAAACGCGAGAGGAAAGATTTGGGCTAGTGGTATAACGAGTACAAATATCATAAGAGATTCTAAAATGCATCTGTTGGCATTACTTCGTTTACACAATATTATTCCCCTCAAGATGGGAAGTACCCATGTGAAAACAGATGTCCAGTTAGATATCCATTGGTTTTAACGTTCTGTTGCCTGGGTTTATATGAATGTTTATATTTTATCATAGACACATATGTAAACAAGTATCATAAGTGATCAAACTAACCGAAGTAGTTTAAGATGCTGTAGGCATGGAGATTGTGTTCAAAGAATCCTACTACTATGGCAAAATCTAACATTTCCTCCTATACCAAAGAAATCACTATTGTCGACACTAACAAATAGCAAGCTCGCAAAATACATATGCTAATGTGAAATACTCCCAGTTTCCAATGACGGGATAGTAACTAAAGGATCCCTTTTTGCCTACGAAACCTACTCTTTAAAATGAACATTTGCTTTTTGAAATTCTGACCAATGATTAGATTCACCACTCTTTTTGTTCTATTTAATCACATACATTCTAACTATATTTTACAAAGTCAAGTTTAGATAGTCAATACATGAGTGTTCTTTTTTGTAAATCATTTTTCTTGGGGCTTCTTACAGCTCATAACATTCCATACATCAATCATGAGCATTCTTTATTTGCTGCCTTGTAAGAAAAAAACAAACCAGAATCCAAGACTGCTATGAATTTGTTCCTCCAATGTGCATTAATACCTCAAAGCATCAAAAGTAATAAATCAAATCTGAATTAAAAGCTATATTATGAACAAAAACAAAAGACTTTTGATGTGTTAAATAATCAGAGAAGTTAGATTATATGAAAAATGTGGAATGAGGGTTGGTGAATGGCTTATTAAGCACGTGCAATATGCAGATGACATGCCCTTGCTTGTTGAAAGGGAGAGGGAATTGACGCATTTTCTGATGAAGATCAAGGACTGCAACCTTTGGTAGGAATTACAATTCAATGTAAAGAAGCCCAAATTTTCACAAATGGACCACTAGACAATACCATGATAAATGGTGAACAGCTTGAAATTGTCAAGGATTTTGTCTTGCTTGGGTCCACAATGAATGCTCATGGAAGCAGCAGGGAACAGATCAAAAGACCTCTTTAGCATATTAAATAGCAAGAATGTTACTTTGAGTCCTAAGGTGGGCATGACACCGCCATGGCATTTTCAATGACCTCAAATGCATTTGAAAGTTGAGAGTAGAATAAGGAAGACCTAATAAAAATGGATACATTTGAATTGTGATACTGCAGAAGAATATTGAAAGCACCGTGGACTGCTCAAAGGACACACTGATACCTGTCTTGGAAGAAGGATGGCCAAACAGAGTGCTCCTTAGAGGCAAGGGTGATGAGACTTTGTCATACATACTTTGGACATGTTGTCAGGAGAGACCATCATCCTTGGGAAATGGAAGGGCAGCAAAGAGAGGAAGGCCATCTAGGAGATGTGCTGACACAGTGGCTGCGACAGTGGGCTCACGCAAGGCAGATGACCAGGCGGGTTTCCTCCTATTTTGTACAGGGTTGCTATTGGTCAGAACTGACTGGATGCCACCTAACAACAACATCTGCATAGCAATGGGTTTTGCTTGTTTATTTGTTTTTTAGGGTAAGAACAAGGAGTCACTGGGTGGCTCAGACAGGTAAGTGTTTAGCTACTAACCAAAAGGTTGGTGGTGCAAATTCACCCAGTGGTGCCTTAGAAGGAAAAACGACTTCAGGAAGATCACTGCTATTGAGAACCCTATGGAGCAGTTACATTCTGAAGCACATGGAACCGCAATGAGATAGAATTAACTGGATGGTAACCGGTCGTGGTGGTCACATGGGAGAATAAAAGGTGTTTATGATTATCATATAACCTGATAAATTATCTCCACCTTTGCTATTAATTTCTTCACATATATAGCATAGGTCCCTAGGACCACATGTTGAAATAAGACCATGGTTTCTCTCTATCTGTTTATTTTAATTTAGCCCTATAGCAACTGGTTAAATGTTCTGCAAATAGCAAATGATCTATTATCAACAGCCTTTCAGCTAAGTTTTCCTAACTTTAGAGTAAACAAACAATCAGTTTCTTGAAGCGCCAAATGCTTACAAGAGGTCCAATATTCTCAAGTGTTATTCAAGAAATATCCTAGTCTTCTTCACAAATTTGATCCTAACTTTTGTCTCTCTGTTAAGTAAGCACTAGAGATGAACTAGTCGTGATTTAGCTGGTTCACCCCTAACTAATGGACAGTTGTCCTGAAGGTTCATGACACATTAATTTATAATTTCTCTGAAGACCAAATTAATTTCTTCAAAACTGATTAAGATATACTGACTGCTGAATTCTGGTTTGTATCTGTATTATTTTCATCTAGAATTCATGTGGCAGTTTCTTAATCTGGAGGTATTTGTCATCTGGAGCCTTCTGGCCAGGCTCACGCTGTATCACTCTTATAAAGTTCCTTCATTTCTTGTCCCCCTGTACTAAGCCTCTCTCATTACAACTCCAATACACACACACACACACACACACACACACACACACACACACACACACAACTTTTCTCCTCCTTCGAATATTTCCATTCTTTTACACTGGAGTCATTTGGGAGGTTTAAACCAAATATATATATACAGATTGAATAAACACTTTGAAAGGTGAACTGCAATTGGGTGGAATGACATACCTTATCTACTCGAGTATAAGCCAACCTGAATATCGGCCAAAGCACTTAATTTTACCACAAAAACTGCATTAAAAATGTGCTGGAAAACTCGGCTTATACACAAGTATATACTGTATTTCTTTGTGTTCTCATTATTCCATGTTTGCAGTGGATTTCAGAGACAACAAAATCACAGCTATAACCACACATTTATTTTGTCTCAAAGGTTGGTGCTCTTCTGATTAATTCATTCTTTCTAAGATGCTTGATTCAAAGTTGTAATATTCTCATATTTTCAATTACATCCATTGAAGCTTGCTCTTCTAGAAAACATGGAGTAAATGCGTTGGGTTTATCATTTTTCCTTAAAAATCTTATAAAATAGACATCTATGAAAAGACCATTTTTAAGAAAATTAAAATGAGTCCATAATGGCCCTGAGACCATCTTGAATATATCCTCTATTCAGAGACAATCTGAAGAACAGATTTAACACATTGACTACTGATGACCAAAAACCAGAGAAGCTGTGGTAAACACCAAGCACATCATGCATGCAGACAGAAAAAGGCCATTTAAAAGAAAATAAAGATCAAAGGAGATGTCAGAAGATACTCTTAAACCTTCCCTTGAACATAGAATAGCGAAAGTGAATGGAAGAGATAATAAAGAGAACAAAAGATAATTTCAAAAGACAGCTCAAGAAGACAGAGTAAAGCAGTGTATTGAAATACGCCAAGACATGGAGTTACAAATTCAGGAGGAAATGTGGATAGCACTTACCACGCTGAAAGCACTAAAGAAAGACTCAAGTCGTAAGTTGAAACATTGAGGGATTCTTTGTGCAAAAATTATGAATGAAGCAAGAGGCAGCAGTAGAAGATAGAAGAAATACAGGTGAGTAGACCAAAAAGAATTGTTTGACATTTCACCATTTCAAGAGGTAACATATGATTATGAACTAATGGTATTCAGAAAAGAAGTCCAAGTTACACTGTGGGCCTCAGTGAAAAACAAAACCCCGGGATTTGACAGAATACCAATTGAGATATTTCAACAAATTGATGCAACGCTGGAAGCACTCATTGATTTATACCAAGAAATTTGGCCAACTGATTAGAAAAAAATCCATATTTGTATACATTCCATAAAAAGGTGGCCCAACAGAATGCATAAATTATTGAACAATATCATTATATTACTTTCAAATAAAACTTTCCTGAATTTAATTCAGAAACACTTTCATCAGTCTATACCCAGTGTTGCCATGATTGAACTTAGATTTATAAGAGGGTGTGGAATAAGAAATATAATTACTGATGATAGATTTATTTCAGATGAAAGCAGAGGATACTATAAAGATGTTTGGTTGTGTTTTATTTAATATGCAAAAGTGTTCAAGTGTGTAGATCATAACAAACTATGGATAGCATTGAAAAGAAGAGGAATTATAGAACACTTAATTGTGCTCATGTGGAACCTGGTCTGGACTAACAAGCAGTCCCTTGAATCAGAAAAAAAAAAGCGACCAGTAAATGGGTTAAAACCAGGAAAGGGATGCATCAGGATTGTATCCTTTCACCATACTTATTCAATCTCTGTGCTGAAGAAATAATTCATGAAGCTCGACTATATGAAGTATAGTATTAGGATTAGGGAAGGCACAGGTGCAGATAACACAACCTTGCTAGCTGAAAGAAAATAGGCCTTGAAACATTTACGTATTTAAACATATGTGTAAAAAAAGCATTATGTAAAAATGAAATTATGTACCAAAAAAGCATCAAACCCCAGTCCAACTCCAGTCCATAAATCCAATATGTTCCTCTTCATATTCACACATCCACGTGCAATGATGCAGAATGCAGGCAGAGCTCAGGGTGGTGGGTGCAGAATTGTGTGGATCTGAGGTGGGAGGAAATAAAGCAGGACTTCAGCCATTCTCAGGGTGGCCAGCAAGCAGAAGGGTGAAGGAGGAGAGAGGGGAAAGTGGCCCTTTTCTCCTGGGGTCCACCTTATGAGAAGGCCGCATGCCCAAGGGGACTGCATCAGGCTGAGACCTGATTGGCAGATTTGTCCCCACCCCCAGCCAGCAGGGTCTAGTTGACATAAAATCATCGACTACCACATAACAAAATAAAGAATCCTCACAACTAGACCAATAAACATTATCATGATAAGCATAAAAGATTGAAGCTGACAAGGATTTCATTTCACTTGGATCCATAATCAAGGAAGCAGCAGTCAAGAAGATGAACAACATATTACATTGGAAAAATCTGCTGCATAAAAATTATCCTATCTAAGATATTAATGAGCAAAGATGTCTCTTTGAGAATTAAGCTGTACCCCAAAGAGAGGAGATCTAGACCACCACATATTTGGTGCCTTAATGTTGCCATTGTATTAATATGACAAATTTGGGTCTGAGAGTCAAGGGTCTGCTCTTGCAAGAGATGATGCAGGAAATTTTTTCTAGCACCAACCCCTATGTTCAATGTAAATAGAGCTCAATCATTTGAGGAAAACAATCTATACAAAACAACAATGCATGGATTTCAGTTTGCAATTTTACTATATTCCCAAACACTCCTCAAATTAACAGTACCTTAAATTTTATGTCATTGGATAAATTACTGATGTTATCAATGCAATCGCCTTGTACCCTAAGGGGATGATTGACAATGTATTTCTTTTTTGTTTCTTTTGTCTTTTTTAAGCTTTGTTTTGCTGATCTGGTAGGTTCTGGTTTGGGGTTTTGGCATAATATGTCTGCCATAGTAAAGCAGAGTCACTCATAACTCGGGGACAAGCTGATGGATTGTGGGTCCCCACATGACCCTAGTCCCAAGCCAAGAATAGTTAGTTCTTAGAACATGGCCCTGCTCAACACTTGCCTTTATAAAGAGATCACTGAAGATAAAGGTGCCACAGAAAAGTGTGGGGAAGAAAGCAGATGGTGCCCGGCTATCAACTGGAATTCTGTCTGGGATCTGAAAGGCTTATATTCAAACAAGCAGCCATCTAAGTGAGGAGTCAACTAAGTCTACATGGAAGAAGAACATCAGCCTGTGGGATCCAAAGATGACAATAACAAAATCCAAATATGATGAAGGGACAAGTAGTGGAACTTAAATTGTGAATACCCAATTTGTAGAAGGCTATGGATGACATTGGGAACCCAAAATCTACCTGTAGAGTATCTGGTTGGATTTGGGCTCTGGCTGATCCCCTCTAGTGACAGCTGAGGGACTCAAACAGATTTACTATCAGAGATTATTGTAAACTTGATTATGGCGGATCCAACCATGGTATAATATGGCACTTGGTCAGTTGGTTTCTCTCTTGAATCAACCTGAATTTGTTCTATACTCAAATATTTCTTGATTCTTACAAGACAGAAATTTCATCTCTGGCTTTTAAAATATTGTTGGTGGTCTTTTCTGTCTCACTCTTTATTTTTAATTTTATCTTATCATTATAATTACTATTGTTTTCTTTGTTGTTTTTTTAGAAGATCATTTTGTTAGGGCCAATCCATATATTAATCGTATCAAGCGTATTTGTACATATGTTGCCATCATTATTTTCTAAATATTTACTTTCTCTTGAACCCTTAGTATCAGCTCCTCTTTTTTCCCCTCCCTCATGACCTCTTAATAACTTATAAGTTAATAGAATTTTCACATCTTACACCAACCGCTCTCTCCCTTCCCCCATGGTTTCAGCAGCTCTCCCACTTTAGCAAGCACAGAAGGAGGAGTGCATGCATAGAGACAATAACAGATGCAATGGTTTGTTGGAAAGGAAAGGGAAGGGGGTTGGGGGAGAGCATTGGGGGGTGATGAGTGGATGCAGGAGGGGAGAGGGGCCGTTAGAGCTGATTGTGATGATGTAGGCTCAACTCTTTGTAGAAGCCGTTTACCTGTGGCAGTGTATGATATGTGAATATTTTGTCAAGAAAACTACTAAAAAGAAAAGCCTGATCTATGGTTACCATGGGTACAGGGGGAAAGGTTTTTTTTAGGGAACATAAGTACGTGGTGATGGTGCTGGAATAGTTTGGAGAGCGATAACAACAAGGTTGCACAACACGGAATATCATCAGTGGCACGGAATGATACGTGTAGACATTAGAGAACGTTTTGCTGTGTATATTTTTGCCAAAATTGAAAAAAATACATGCATAATCATGAGTACAGGGAAAAAGAAAATGTTCTAAAACTGATCATGGTAAATAATGTTACAGCTCTTCTTGATATGGTTGAACTAATGAATCATGTGATATGTGGATGAAGTGTTAATAAAACAGGTGGGGGTGGGGAGAAAGAACTAAGGTGTACCTAACCCAAGCCATGGTATTTTCAAAAACCTCATGCATGTGAGAGCTAGAGAAATCGTAGAAGAATGGACACATGTGAATTACGGTGCTGATATTGGAAGCTCCATGGACTGCCAGAAAGCAAACTTCTGGGAGGAGGGAGAGCCAGGATGCTCCTGAGAAGCAAGGCTGAAAAGATGCTCTCTCTTTCTTATGTACTTTGGACATGTTGTGATGGGGACCGACCCTGGAAAATGACGCTGTTTTATAAAATACAAGGTCAGAAAAAGAAAGAGACGGACTCTAAGTGAGATGGGTTAAAGCAGAGGCTCAGCATAATAGCAATTGTCTAATAGCCATTCCCGTGGTGTGCAAGCATCCGCATGAATCAGAACTGACTTGAAGGCGCCTCGCAGCAGCTATCACTGTCTTGCCTAACAAGTGTTAAGAGGAAGATTCAAAAGGATAAAGCTATTTCTAAATAAACATGTTCCAAAATAACTCTCAGCTTAAAAACACAAAAATAACCAGCATTCAGTAAGGTATATCTTAAAGAAGATGTCATTTATTCAATGCTATGAGACACAGAGAAGCAACACATTTACCCATAATCAGTTTTAAAAGTCAATTAAAATTCACCTAAATAATAAAGACAATAAGACAGTTAATATAATATCATTTTAAATGTTCAATAAGTTAGAAAAAGAACTGGGAATGTGAGTTAGAGACAAGGAAGCGGTGAAGAAGGAATCCAAATCAAATTTATAAAGATGAAAACTACTACGTATTTGATGTAATAGGTTTAATTCATGGGATTACCCTTAGGTTAGTCATTGAAAAGTAAAGTGAACTTAAAGGTTTAGCAATAGAAATTTTTCCAAAAGTAAAATACAGAGGGGAAAAACCCCAAGTGAATGGAGACTCCATGAAGCCCTGGGACGATAAAATCTCTGAGAAAATGGGAAGCAATAACCAATATTTGAGAAAATAAAGCCTGACTACTTTTCTGACTTGAAAACTATACACCTACAGATCCAAGAATCTCAGCAAATAGCTAAAACAAGAAATACTGGAGACTGTAGCTAGACACATTAAAATCAAAGTGCTTAAAACAACTTTTAAAAAGAAAAATTTTAAAGCAGATGGAGAAAAAAAACTCATTACAGAACAGCAAGTATAGAGTTAACAGCGGACTTCTTAACAGAAACAATGCAACCCAATGACAAAGAGTGGCATCTGAGAAGCCCTGAAATAAATAAAAAATAAATATTCAAATTAGAATTCTCTCCTCAGTAAAGGGACCTTTCAAAAATAAAGGTAAAATACTTAATGTGGCCATTCAAAGGTTATAAGAATTGATGACTGGCCCGCGTTTACTATAGGAAGTGCTCAAAGTAGTCCTTTGGCAGAAGTACGATAATGCCAGATGATCGTTGAATCAAAGGATTTCCTCGTTCCAAAAATGTAAATGATGTGGGAAAATGTAAAAAGCATTCTTTTCTCAGAGATTATTTTTAAATATTTAAAACCTAGTTTATCATGCACAGCAGTAACAAAAATAACACTAAATTGTTGAGGTCATAAAATACGTAGAAGTAAAATATATGACAATAGCATACACGTTGGTGAGGAGAAGGAAGTATGCCGTTCTTATATTAATATCCCTTTAGTGTGATGTTGAAGTTCTTCAGCTATGAGCAAAGTGATACAGTAGCTCATGAAGACAGACTGATAAACTACATTATAAGCCATAACATAACCACTCAAAAAGCACAGCTATCTGTGTGTCACGGCTAATAAGTAAACAAAGGAGGCAAAACGTAGTCACAAAAAGGAAAAAGTAACAATGAAGCAAATAGAACAAAACGTAAGTTACTGCTACTGAGTAGATGCTGACACATAGCAACTGAGCAGGGCAGAGCAGAGCTGCTCGTTTGGGGTTTCCAAGACTACCCTTCCTGGGAGCAGACCCATCGTCTTCTGCAGAGCAGCAGGTGGGCTCGAGCCTGGACCTTGCATTTAGTCGCCCGATGCTTATCCAGCCCCTGAAGAGAAGAGACAACAAGAAAAGAACCCCTAATCTGGGAAACTGAAATGTAACCATGTCAATACTCATCATCCGTACTCCCAGCTCATACGTAAGATGATCAGATCACATTTTTAAACAGCCAACACCTGTGTGCTTCCTACGAGAAGCCACTTATAAACAAAAAGACATATTTAATGCGAATAAAAGGACTAATAACCTCAGAAAACATTTAAACATTCACTAGTCTCATGACTATTTTGCCTAGATAAAAAAAATTCGTAGAAAGTGTATAGCGCTTTGAAATCTTGACAACATAGTAGGTTGTTGCTTCTATAATACCTGTTTTGTTTTCAGTGTATCAAAATCGATGAGGCAAGACAGGCAAATTCATCACTCCATAACCCTAGTTGTTTTGGTTATTTCTTTGTGGTAGATTAGCAAATTAAACATCTGTTAGCATCTCATGACACTTTCAACCAGAGAACGCAGTGGTACTAGGAAACCGAGTATCTGCTCAGAAGCACACATAGTATCGTATTTTGGCAGATGCTTTGCAAGCTGAATGAGCACTAGTGAGTCCATTTGGCTGTATTAAACGTAAACATTGTATAAACATGACATTTCACTCTCCCCCACATCTTCATTTGAAATTTCATTTGAAAATGTGTTGATTTACATAATCCTCAACTACCCAATTACAAATTAAGTAGGCAAAGATCTTAAATATAATGATCAGAAAAACATAATTAACATTAACATCTCCAAAAAGAAGGGCCCATGTTATTATAAGGTCGCACAAGCACGCAGAACCACGCTGCATTAAATATTGACTTACACAAATCTATGGTGAGCGATAGACACAGAATTATAATTTAGAAGTATGAAAATAATTAAATAAATTACTAGATTAAAAAAATTACTTTTTGAAGATTTTTAGCTCTAAGAAAAGTGCTTTATAAAAGGACTTAAATAACATTTTCTAAATATAATCACCACCCAACTGAGGTGATTTGACATTTTTAAAAACAGAGTAACTAAAGTACCAATAGGCTAAGCACATTGTCCACGGTTGCATAAAAGGAAAATTAATGTATTCACTCAAGCATGTATTAAAGCCTAGCAAGCAAGGCAGGCTGCCAAATCCTAGGAAAACACAACGGAATAAAGCGCACTCCTCCCGCTCACAGAGTTAACATTATAGCGGCTAAATTAAAACCTCAGACCCACTGCCGTTACGTCATTTCGGATTCATAGCAAACCTATCCAGGACTTCTGAGCTGTACGTCGTTATGGTCACCGTTAGCATCATCTTCCTCCCCTTGAGCAGCTAGGGATTTGAAGTGCCAACCTAGAGTCCAGTACTCGCCGTAGTTAAATTAGTGATGCATAAAATCTCATGTTGTAAACAATAAAATCCAAGACCAAAGGAGGGAGTTGCATTAGGGCTTACATTTCGAGCACCTGGTTTCCAGGCAGCTATGATGACAGTGAATGCCCACAATCCGTTTGCAGTGTCCTCCCATGGGTTAAGCCTCCACTGAATCCCCTCTTACCCTTGAGCAGGGATGTGAACAGTCTTGCACTGAGTGCATTGGAAAGAGGGAAATATTAGTAGGTTAACATCTTACTGTCAGTGTGTCATACTGTGGTGGCTTATGTACAACTGTCATGCTGGAAGTTATGTCACTAATATTTCAAATGCCAGCAGGATCACCCAAATTGAATGGATTTCAGAGGAGCATCAACACAAGATCTGACAAAGACGAAGCACTTAGCTTCCCACTTCGGAGGAAAGAGCCACTGAAAACTTTAGGCGTAGCTCTGAATCATGGGGACACGGTCAGATGCTGCAGGTCTCATGAACGGAAGCTTAGTGTGAGTTAATGCACGAGGAAGGACATCTTGGGACAAAGGCCAATTGGAAGTGACTGAAGAGAGGCTGATTTCTCAGAGTGGAGTCGATCCTGGTGACATGAGTCGGGAAAAGCCTGTGAGAAAGGAGTCTTCAGGATCATCAATCGCTGGTGAGACATAATTCATGGTAACAAGAATCAGCTGCAAAAATCTGCTCATAATCAGAATTTAGAATCTTCGAAGTATGAATGTAGGAAAATTAGGAGTTTTCAGAAACAAATGTAACTCATAAAGGTTGATATCCTATACATTAGTGGGCTGTAATGGACTGGTATTGGCCATTTTTAATCCAAAATCATACAATTTACTATGCCAGGAAAACACAATCCAGAGGAATAGTGTGGACTCATTGTCAGAAAGGATCTTGCTAAATCCATCACTAAGTACAAAGCTATCTGTGATCTGATTATATTTCTCCGTCTTCAAGGAAATCCAATCAATACAGCTATTATTATTCAACTTTATGCACCAAACACAAGAGCCATTGGTGAGGAAATTGAAGAATTCTACTAATGACTTCCGTTTGAAATTAATCAAGCATATAATAAAAAATGCAGAAGAAATGGTAGTTGGAAAATATGGTCGTGGTGATAGAAATGAAGCTGGAGATCCCATGATAGAATCTTGCAAAACCAATGACTTGTTCATAGCAAATACCTTTTTTTCAACAACACAAAAGGTGACTACATTCATGAACTTCCTTGAGGTGAATGTGCAGAAATCAAATTGCATGTGAAATTTGGACAGTGCCTAAGGAAGACCAAAGAAGAATCAATTTATTTGAATTTTGGTACTGGAGAAAAATACATATTGAAAATACTGCAGACCACTAAAAGGACGGACTGATCTGTTTGGGGAAGAAGTGCAGCCAGAGAGCTCCTTGGAGGCAGGGATGGCAACACTTAGTCTCACATACCTCAGACATACCATCAGGAGAGACCAGGCCCTCGAGAAGGACATTGTGCTTGGTAAAGTGCAGGGGCGCTGGAAAAGAGGAAGGCTCCCAAGGAGATGGACTGGCAGAGTAGCTGCAAAAATGGGCTCAGGCACAGGAACAATTGCGAGGATGGTTCTGAACTGTGCAGGGTTTTATTCTGCTGTACAGTGGGTCACGATGGGTCAGGGACTCAGTGGCACTGAACAACAACAACAATGTCTGTTTCTCCTTTTGACCCATTTTGAATTTGTTCTAGTGCCTATATTTTTTGCTGCTTTTTAAATTGAAGTTTTTCTGTCTTTATAGTGTTTTCATTGCTGGGGGTAGATGATTTTCTCGATATGAAATCCGGGCAAGGTAAATCTATAGAGATAGTAACTATATTGTTATTTAGGGTTATGGCAGGAGAGGTTGGTAGCTAATGGGGAGCTAAGAATAATGAGTATAAAAATAACAAAAATGCTCTAAAATTTATTTTTGTGATGATTGTACAATTTTTCAACATATTTAAAACATTAAATTATATGGTAAGTAAATTATATGTCAAGAAAACTGTGAAAAATAATTTTAAAACTAAATCTCATGGGCTTTTATATTTTAATGTTTGATTTATCAATATAATTTTACTTTATATTCCCTTGAATAATCCCATCATATTTTTGCTTCACCAGTAATCATGGCCAACCCAAAACTAACTGCTTGTAAGAATATTATAGAATATAATTAAAAAATTGGTTGAAATTATAATGCATATGTAATGTATAATTACAATTCACATTATTGTAGTCAACTTATTAGAATAAGCTAACCACTATTCAAAATAATCTATACACCTTATGTCAATGATTCAAACTTCATAACTGTATTTCTGAATCATGAAACAGTGGTGTAGGACCAGTTGGTAGGACAATCTTCAAATCATTTTATTGGGGCTCATACAACTCTTGTCACAATCCATACATACATCCATTGTGTCAAGCACATTTGTACATTTATCGCCATCATCATTTTCAAAATATTTTCTTTCTACTTGAGCCCTTGGTATCAGCTTCTCATTTCTCCCTCCCTCCCCCATCCTTTCTCCCTCATGAACCCTAGATAATTTATAAATTAATATTATTTTTTCCTGTCTTACACTAACCAATGTCTCCTGTCACCCACTATTTTGTTGTTCATCCCCCTGGGAGGGGGTTATACATAGATCATTGTGATCTGTTCCCCTTTTCTCCACCCCCAACTTCCCTTCCCCTCCTCTTATGGCTACTCTCAATATTGGTCCTAAGGGTTTATCTGTCCTGGATTCCCTGTGTTTCCAGCTCTTATCTGGACCCATGAACATGCTCTGGTCTAGCCAGATTTGTAAGGTAGAATTGGAGTCGTGAGAGTGGAAGGAGGAATCATAAAAGAACTAGAGGAAAGTTGTATGTTTCATCAGTGCTCTACTGCACCCTGACTGGCTCGTCTCCTCCCCGCGACAGCGGGACAATTTTCTACATGAGTTCTATACTCATGGTAACAAAGCTCCTGCCATCTTTAACACATGGTCTCCAGGGTCTCCCTTGAGGGGAGAGAAAGCACTGGAAGCCATTATCCTGGGTGAGGAACAGGAATGGCATGAGCTCTTAGGGAGAGTGAAGGTATACTCATAGGGATCAGAACAATGACTACTTTCCAACCAATCAATCAATCAACATCAGATGTAGCACAACAGCTTATGTACAATCTTGTCCTTTTCTTATTTCTTTTTCTCCCTAATATGTCCGGAATATTTTTTCTAATTGTTGAACATGTTTGGCTCAATCCAAGCCTTTCTGAAACACTGAAAGGTGATTTAACTAGCAACCCATTCTGCTTTTGGAAGCTGATCGTCAAACCGGTTGCTAAGCAACTACTAATTTCTTCTGGCAATAACAAAAACTGAACAGGTCACATATTTTTCCAATAAAAAGAAAGCTTTATGTCCGTAGAGAACTGACCAAAACTCCATCTGGAGGTTCTCATTGGGATATCTTATGAACAGAGGTCATTATCAGATAACAAAGACTTTCATTCTGATTCAAGGACAGAGGCAGGAAGCTGCAGGAGGGCACATCACATCATTCAGGCAGCACTACAAGGGGCAGGCAGTTAAAATGTCTTGCTTCTCTAACACTTTGCATTTCGAATGCTGTAAGTTAGAAACACTGTACTTTCCGACTGGCATACAAAGTAGTAGGCCAGGAGCGATGCTTCCCACATGCTGCAGCCCCAAAGTTGGTGATTCAAACTCATAAGGAGCTGAAGTCTCCGAATATGTAGGGGCACTGTAAGACAGAATCAACTCTATGGAAGGAGATTAGGCCCCCACAGGCGAAATGAAGCACAATTTCCTTGAGCATCAGTTGTATATAGTGATTGACGCATTTCTCTATTTAATTATATGATAAAAGATATAACCCAGAAATCACATGGAATGTTAAGGAGGCAGGAGACAAACTGTGCATTTGTGAATGGTAATTTGGATAGTTTCTCAATTTTATACTTCCTGGAGACCGACGTCATACTTCTTGGATGTTCTCTACCTTGGAGAGTTTCAGTGATTTAGTGTTGTATAAAAATCTTCCCCAAATTTAAGCAGTTAGCAACAGTGATCTGTGATTTCTCACAATTCTCTGTTTGACAATCAGAGCACTCCTTGTCTCACCTGACACCACTCGTATAGCTGAAGCAATCTGGAGGGAGCTCCCCGGGCTGGGAGGGACAAAGAGCCTCATTCCCATGTAAGGCAGTTGTTGCTGGCTAACTGCTGGGTAGTCTTGCTTGGTTCTCCTACATTCAGTTCCTCTTCCTCTGATATACTAGCCTGGGTTCTTCACAGGATGATGGCTTAAAGGTTATAATAAATTAAAATTTTAAATTAAATATTTACTCTCCAGGATGCTCTTCCGCCACATCTTGTCGAAGCAATTCCCAAGACCAACCCATACTCCCAGAGGCCAGTACTAGACGCCACCTCATGATTGGAAGAGCTGAGGCAATGTTGCGAAATAAAGGTGGATGCAAGGAGTTTGCTGCACAACAGGCTGTAGGATGGCAAGTCACCACAGGGGCATTCTAGTGAACGGGGCTCTCTAGGGACCTCAGTGTCACCCCCTGTACAAGTCCTCAGGAATGCAAGTCATCCACTTCCATTAAAAAGGAAAAAATAGTATTTGGACCTAGAGTTTACCATAGAAACTGATCGCATTTTCAGGTTGGAAGGTAACGCTAACACAGAAAAGTTTATTTTAGTTACAAATGTGGCATTTAAATTAAAGAAAGGGCAGAAAGAGCAGGGAAAGCTGCCGAACTACCCTCTGAAGGGAAGAAACATAGAAGCCATCGTTACAAGACTAATGGATAGAAAATCAGAAAGAACAACTAAATAAAACTTTCTAAAAATTTTTAAATCAAATTAAACCTCTGATGTACTCTTAAAAAGAAGAAACCCACTGCCATCAAGTGACTTGTAGTGACTCTATAGACTGAGTAGAACGGCTTCTTAGGGTTTGCAAGCCTATAAGTTTTTACAGGCGTAGACAGCCTCATCTTTCTCCTGCTGAGTGACCAGTGGATTTGAACTACTGGCCTTGCAGTTAGCAGCCCAGTGTCTAAAACACCAGGGTTCCTCTTAAACAAACTCTTAGAGGAAAAGTTAAAAAGAGCATAGATAGCAGGAGAGATGTTTACCATTGTATACTCAGACTTTGGAGGAGAAAAATGAGACATAGCAGACCAGAACAGCAAAGAAGGGAATGGGCAGATAGGAGATGGAGAGTTGGCCTGCTCTCGAGAAGCCACCTGGTGAAAAGTCTCCTACTTAGTATTTTCTCTCCAATCCATTCCTGCCTCCATTTTTCTTCCATCTACACCTACATTCTTAATACAAACCTCTATATTAAACATTCTGAAGATTAGGTAAGGAATTTTTAGAACTTGATTAATCTTGGATTAAATCCAAATTACACTGTTGTTGTTTTTATTGTTGGTGATGTTAGGTGCTGACGATCAGTTCTGAGCCTTAGGGAACCTATGTAAAACAGAATGAAAAACCCCAGCCCTGCACCATCCTCACAATTCTGCATATGTTTGGGCTCAATTTACATTACCTTACTAAAAGAAAAAAACAGAATACACCATGCAAATCTAAAAGAAACAGGAAAATAATTTGCACAGGAAAATCCAGAGAGGGAAAAGATAAATTTAGCATTGAGTGTCAGCAAGGACCATTAATATAAGAATGACTTTTTTTTTTACCTAAAGGCCTCACAAAGCTTCTTTCCAAACAAAGTTTATGGATTTTCACATTACGGCATTAGACTTGTGTAAATCTAAAGCCAAAAGAGCCCATTTATTCTCACTATTACTCAAGGCAATTTGGGTTATATCATACCAGTTTGACTTCTTCATCTGGGGGGAAATGAATTTTCCTATTATTCTTCCTATGTAATGTGATAAAAAGTTACAAAGGAATGAAGTCTTTTAAATAAAATAAATCACACTGGAACACTGTTACCAGTGTGGCTTTCTTTATTAATAATTAGATTAATTTCACAAACATTGCACTGTAATAGCTATCAGAGTGATATTTGAGAACTAGTTGATATAACTATGTTATACATTGATCTTACATAAATTTTAGCTAGGCTAGAGAATAATAGAAGCACTGGTGGCATCGTGGTTTGATAGCTCAGCTGCTCACTGAAAGGTCAGGAGTTCAAACCCACCAGCCACTGCCAGGAAGAACGATGTGGCAGTACGCTTCTGCCACGGATCGACTTGAAAGCCCTAAGAACAGTTCTAATCTGTGTAACGGAGTCACTATCAGTCAGATCAACCTGATGGCAATGGATTTAGTGTTCTCAAATAAAAAGTAAGTGTTCACTCATTGTGCCTTAAAAATCCACTAAACTGACTTTTATGGAAAAATAGAATCCTTAAAAACATGACTTAGGAGGGATATTCTGTCTATAAGATTTTCAGTGGCTAATTCCTTAGAAATGGACAGCCCAGTCCTTCTTCAGAGGGCCACTATGCCAAAAGAACTAGTTGACGGTCAACCAGTTGAAGAGGTAGCGTATACGCAAAACCAGTGGTGCTGAAGGGGAAGTTGAAGTTGCACTGAAAGCATGAGCTGAAAATAGGACTCCAGGAATTGATAGAGTACAACTGAAACGTTTCAACAAGCTGATGGATCATCGGCAGCATTCATTCATTTATGCCAAGATATTTGGAAGACAGCTACTTGGCCAACTGACTGGAAGAGATCCAGGTATATATCCATTCCAAAGAAAGGGACTCAACCGAATAACCTAATTACAGAGCAATATCATTAATGTCAAATAAAGGTAACATTTTGCAGAAAATTAACAGCGATTACAGCAGTACATTGACAGGCAGCTGCCACAGGTTCAGGGCAGATTCAGAAGAGGATGTGGAACAAGGGATATCATTGCTGATGTCAGATGGATCTGGGCTGAAAGCAAAGACACCAGAAAGATCTTTACTTGTATTTTCTTGATTATGTTAAACCATTCAACTGTGTGGATTACAGATAGATTATGATGATGGTGATGATGATAGATAGATAGATAGATAGATAGATAGATAGATAGATAGATAGATAGATAGATATAGCCTTGAGAATAATGGGAACTCCTGAATACTGCATTGTGTTTCTGTGGAACTTATTCAGGGATCAAGAGGAAATTGTGAGAACCGAACAATGAATACTGCATGGTTTAAATCAGGAAAGGTGTGTGTCAGGGTTGAATCCTTTCACAACACTTGTTCAATCTGTATGCTGAGAAAATCATGAGAGAACCTAGATTTTGTGAAGAAGAATGTGGCATCAGGGATGGAGGAAGGCTTATTAACCTGTGATGTATAGATGACACAACCTCGCTTGCTCAAAGTAAATAAGACTTGAAGCACTTGCTTGGGAAGATCAAGGATTGCAGCCTTCCATACGGATTACTACTCAATGTAAAAAAAAAATCCTCACAACTGGGTCAGTAAGTAACGTCATGGTAAATGTGAAAAGATTTAATTTGTCAAGTATTTCAATTTGCTTGGATCCACAATCAATGCTCAGGAAGCAGCAGCCAAGAGATAAAACAGTACATTGCATTGGGCATATCTGCTGCACAAGACCTTTTATAAGTGTTGAAATGCAAGGGTGTTACTTTGAGAACTAAGGTATACCTGATCCAAACCATGGCATTTTCTATTCCTCCTAAGCATGTGGAAGTTGTACATTGAATAAGGAATACTGAAGAATTGATGCATCTGAATTATAGTTCTGGCAAGGAACAGTGAATGTACCATAAACTTCCAGAAGAACAAACAAACCTGTCTTGGAAAAAGTATAGCCAGAATGCTCCTTAGAGGCAAGGATGGTGGCAAGGTTTCATCTCCAGTCCTTTGGACATGTTGCCAGGAGAGACCGGTCCCGGGAAGAGGACAATATGCCTAGTAAAGTAGCAGAGCAGTGAACAGGAGGAAGACCTTTGACAGGATGGATGGACATAGTAGCCTCATCGATGAGTTCAAATGTAACAATTGGGAGGTTGGCACAAGATCAGCAGTGTTGCATTCAGTTGTACATGGGGTTCCCTTCTCAGAATCCTGTCAAGAACACTAACAACAACAGGAGGGCTATACATGAAAAGAAGTGAGAATCGCCACATTACCAAATGTCACTGCCCTGAGATAAGGAATCAGTAGTTTTCTTATATGGAATCTAGGATAGGTAGATCTATAGCGATAGTCACTAGATTAACAGTTTCTTAGGGAGGTTGACAGAAAATGGGGAGCTCATAACAATGAGTACAAGACTGAAGAAAAGGCCCTGCTATTGCTTGTGGTGAGGATTGCACAGTCCTTTTTAGTATATTGAAATCATTGAATTGTAGGGCACATGGATTATAAGGTTTTCAGTGAGTAATTCCTCTCTAATGGACAGCTGAGTCCTTCTTAATCTGGAATCGCCACTGAAACCCATTCACTTTGGGTGACCCTGCTGGCATTTGCCAGACCATAGCATCATAGCAACATACAAGCCACCACAGAATTACAAAATGACAGACAAGACAGCAAAGATACAGAAAGTCACGGTGCCACAATGCCTTGGGAGAAATACAGACAGAATGCTCCTTAGAGGCAAGGATGGCAAGACTTCACCTCACATACTTAGGACATGTTACCAGGAGAGACTGGTCCCTGGGAAGGCCATCATGTTCAGTAAAGTAGAGAGATATCGAAAAAGAGGAAAGGCCTCAATAAGATGGATTGACATCATGGCTGCGACAAGGGGTTCAAACCAAAGGTCAATCGTGAGGATGGCACAGCACCAGGTAGTGTTTCATTCTGCTGTAAATAGGGTTGCTAAGACTTAGAACTGACTCACTAACACCTAACTACAGCTACAAAACTGTTTCTAAAAAGATATATAGATCTTTTGACTCTTTAAAAAGAGAATCAGGAAAGGACATTTGGGTAATTGTTTAATAATATTGAAAGCTGAGTTGCAAAATGGAAAACCAGGCAAAATAGGAACTGCCTATGTACATACAGAAAACTACCCACTGTCACTGCCATCTAATCGCTTCTGAGTCCCAGTAAGTCTACCAGGTGGAGGAGGACTGCTCCAGAACATAACTGAGGCTGTACATCTAGACACAAGCTGACTGCCTCACCTTTCTTCCACGGAGCAGCAGTTGGGTTTGACCTTCTAACCTTGGTGTTACACCTTAACCCACTAAGTGGCCAGGACTTCTCAAAACTAAACTAAGCCTATGAAAATATTTTGCTTCACCAAGAGTGATTTGATAATTAGCCTCTAATCTCAGAACTATGACTAATTTGAGTTGACCTTAGAAGTTAGGAACAGATTATTCTCTATAGGGGATAATCAAATGGTCCAAACTAGCAAGAGGAGCATGGATACGGTGCTTGCGTTTAACAGGTAATTCGGTTGGTCAAGAGTTTCTTTATAGAAAGCTAAAGCTGAGAAATTATTACTGATGAGTACAGCCAACTCAAACCAGCCATGGTTCCATAGCTAGTGACTGGTGATCCAATAACTCTTGCTGAAAGATATTAACATGGCCAGAAGAACACACCCCTCATATCTACAACTACAAAGAGAGCGATCAACTGAGAGCCCTAGCTGCCGTGCTCTGGGATCTATTGCCACAATGACACAACGGCCAGACTTCCCAGAGGTTGCTCCTAACAATGAGCATTGCGGGTATAATAGAACGGGTCCCTGCCAGCAAGAAATGTGATTCTCGGATGATTATCACTAGCTTGAGGGCTCCCTAATGACCTTATAGAATCTCTACTAGCTTGATCTTTCCAAATAGCCTTCTTTTCCTTTCCTCTTCAGTCAGGGTCAGATTTTCTTTAAGTCTGAAGCCTCTCCCAGCCTTTTATAGCTGGCTTACTTCCTATTTACCCCCACACAATAATTTCTTCTAACAAAATTATTGCACTTTCATTCTCCCTTCACATTTCCTTCTCTGAGGTCCTGAACTAGTATTTTCACTTTTTATGTAAAAAATATGTCCCTACCTTCTACTCAGTCCTTAAACCACTCTTTACTGACTCTCCTAGTTCAATATTTTAAGTTAAATAAACTACTGCTCAATGATCAATAATAGCTTTGAAGTTATAATCAGGAATCGTACCAAATGGATCTGGTAAATTCATCCTCGATCTAAGGTTAGCTCCCTTCCCTCAAAACACCCTTAGATTAAAATATATATATATTCTGTTGGGTAAATATACTATGTATGCCACATACTCTTTGCCAAATGCATTGCAAGCAAAGAATCTGAAAGCCATAGACCTCTGCTTGTTCACCAACTTGATCCACTTCCAGTGACCACTATAAGACATAGCTACATAAACTGTGGGTGGTGATCCCGTATGGGGTTACATAACTGAATTAGGGGGTCCCCAAAATTTTAACAACAGATGTGGCTGAAAATGCAACAGCTAAAAATCAATACAAAATCAAATATGTAATGAGTTAGAATTCTTTCTGGTGGCTTTTGCCCATATTGCAAATTTCTCAGGTGAAAGGGGGTCACTGGTGGGAAAAGTTGAAGAAGCCCTCTGATAGGCTACTCAACTTCTCCACGCAGTCCCAGAAGTTCTACAGCCTGCTCGCCTCTCCCCACTCCCACCAAAGTCTCGTCAAATCTTGGGCTGTGTCAGGATATGACAGGCATTCAGTTAAAGATTCGCTGGTTGGTATAAAAGGCTAACACATTTGGCTGCTTACTGAGAAATTGGAGGTTTGAATTTACCAGAGACATGCTTGAAGAAAGGTCTAGTGTTCTGCTTCTCAAACTCAACTATTGAAAATCCTACAGTGCGCAGTTCTACTCTGACACCCATGAGGTTTCCATGAGTTTGAATTGACTTGAAAACAACTGGTTATTCCATTAAAAGTTCTTACACAGAATATTCAGTGGCTAAATATGTGTATAAGATTTTTTTTATTTAAGACGGAAAAGAATAGCATAGAAGAGGGGGGATATGCCTTCTTTGTAGGAAACATGCAATAGGGAAATCAAAGTTATCATGGTTCTATTCAATGTGTGCTCTTTGAATTGAAAACAAAATGTTTGAGGTTCTGAAATATATTCTCTCTGAAGAAACTCAGTTTCCTGAGTTTCTTTATCAATTAATTTGTGCAGTTTTAAATTTTATAATTATTCATCACTGAACTATCATTAAGGTAAAATGAAATAATTTATTTCACATAAAATATGGGACAGTGTTCTTTGTTGTTTCTCAAATAGCGCTGCATTGAATCTAACTCTGTTATCACATGTAGGCAAATGATGACTTATTGACTAATTCTGACCCTTCTATTTTAATTTATTTTATTCTATTTTATCCAGCCTTTGGTTCCATTAGGGAAATCAACCGTGTCCCAGCCTGGGGGAAAGACCACATGACAGTCAATATGGTGTTTCCTAAATGAAAGATTGGGCTTCATGTTGCCAATGGGATCTGGGTGGGCTATGAGAAGGCACCTAGTTATTGTTCAATTTCCTAACTATAAAAAAGTTCCACATCTTTGGAAATGTAGCTTACAAAATAACAGCATCGATAGTCGTGAAAACTTAGCTATTTCAAAAGACCATTAAGGACATCCTCCTGAAAAAAAAGAAAAACATTTTCTAGTTGTATTTATATAGAAAGAGATTTATATCAAGAAATGGCTTACACAGTTGTAGAAGTAGGTAAGCCCATTCTAGTTCAAGTCCAGAGGTCAGAAGAAGGCTGGAGGCTTCTCAGATTCCTGTGGCTGAAAAAAAGTGATGAAATGGGAACAGGATGATGAAGCGCAAGGGTCGCAGGCTGGTGGATGCAGAGATAAATGAATCTGCTGTAGCCTGAAAGAGTCCAAGCTTGGCAGTCTGTTGATGGCTCTTGGGATCAGCAGGCAGCACAATGGGAGATCCTGAAGCAGCCACAGGACACAGATCCAGCAGGGGGAGCTCTGCTCTTCTCAGGGTCTCTGTTATACAACAAGCCACGCCTCCATGGAGGTGTCACCTGGGCTGTGACCTGATGAATAGGTTGCACTCTACATCGAAACTGCAACGATCACAGACCACCCTCTGTCAGACACTTGTGCACAACTCTTGAACCATATATTATCTCCATACCAAGGCAAGAATATAACCATACTCACATCTAACATGATACAACCTACACTCATACAACGGAAAACACAGAACATGTCATCCTATCCACTTGGTTATTAAAGTCCACCTCTTAAGAGGCAGTTCTTTGGTGAGCATTCACAGGAGATGCAAATCTCTTTACTTTTTAATTATCATTTTATTAGAAGCTCTTATAAATATCATAACATTCCATAGTTCAATCACATGGAGCAGTATTGTACAATTGCTACCACAATCAGCTCCAAAGCATTTTCTTTCTTCTTGTAGTCCTTGATGTCAGCTCCCCTTTATCCCCTCCCTCCCTAAGAACCCTTTTTTGGGGGGGCATAAGTTATACCATCTTTTCCCTGCACCTCCTTGTTATCGGTTTTCTAATTATTCTCCTTCCAACTCCCTGACCATCCAACCAGTCAAGCCATTGGCCACAGCCCGTGAATCAATATACAGTCACACATTTGGCCATTTCTCCTTTCAAAACAAACTGAGCGACCAGGGATACTGCCCAGTTCAGTTCTGCCCATTGGGAGGGTTTCCCTTCACCCTTGTCGGTCAGGGAGGTTGGAGAGAGGGACTACAGTGCTGCTGCCACCCTCTTTCAGGTGGAACCTGGTACCTGCATGTCATCCAGAACCATCAATGAACTAAACATGCGTTTTCTGTTCCTCATTCAACTGATCATAAGGAACACCAAATGAGACCATAGGTGCAGACTGGGAAAGAGATGGTACTCTGACAGGAGTGGAGAATAATGGCATCTGGACCACCTCTGGATGCTGCTTGCTTCTACCTACCAAGTGGACACCACTTCCATTTAATGATGAAGCGCTGCTGTGCACACCCAACTCTATGACTGTGGATCGGACAACACCCAGCGCATGATGGGCTGCTCATACTGCACGGTGACCTGGTGGCCCGTGGTGAGGAGTTCAGTCTCCACTAAGGCCCAGTAACAAGCCAACAGCTGTTTTTCAAAAGGGAATAGTTGTCTCCAGAGGATGGCAGGACTTTACTCCAAAATGCCAAGGGTCTGTTCTGTGATTCACCAATAGGGGCCTGCCAAGTACTCTTTCGGCCACTGTGCTTCAAGCATCATTGGATCAGCTGGGTGACATGGTCCAGGAGGTAGAGTGGCTTGTGAGCCTCACTCAAAGTTGGCAGCTTTTCAGTTCATTTGCTATATAGGCCTGAGTTCTATAAATGAGTGATATGTTGCCTCCAAAATCCAAAGTGGACCATCAAGTTCCGTGCCTCTTTTTCAATTGTGGAAGAGTCAGATGCACTAACTTAGCTTTCACTTTAGTAAGGATAACTCGGTATACCTCTCACCACTGGACCATAGAGATTTCACTGAGGTGGCATGCAGCTGAATGTTTGCTCTCTCCAGGCCACGACCAAAGACATAGGCAAGAACATAGAACAGAAGAGCAATGCGGAGACTATGAAACTACTAGGCAAAGGGACAAGGAGGCTGCTTTCTTAACCCACAGAGGCCGAGGTGGAGGGACCAAGGCCAAGAGGCTGACAGCCAGGGAGACTTGGCTGCTGACTGAAGAGAGGTGTTGCTGTGGACTGGTGACTGTATCCTTAATGATTTCTGATCCTGACTTCTAGTGAACTGCCAACTTCCCCACCAAAAATAAACCTTTATTCATGAGTATTGTTGGGAGTTCTGTGTGGCCTTTACAATGTGTTATTGGTCCTAGCAGAGTAGAGTGCCATGGGAAAAATATATTTGGTGTCAGAATAAGTAAAGGAAGACAAAACATGGAGATACATCTGTCCCGTACCTCATAGCTACAAGGAAGCCAAAGGCATTCAATTGGATTCATTAGGTTGCACAGCCCGGGACCTTATCAGTTTCCAAATTTTCCATCACCCTCG
The DNA here is from genome assembly GCF_050624435.1 of Tenrec ecaudatus. NCBI lineage: Eukaryota > Metazoa > Chordata > Mammalia > Afrosoricida > Tenrecidae > Tenrec > Tenrec ecaudatus. The sequence continues at coordinate 137,876,706 of NC_134532.1, forward strand.
CATAGAAACTATCAAAAAACTTATTGCCATCAATCGAGTTCATGCTCATTCATGTCAGCCCTATGAGACAGACAGAGTAGAACAGCGCCGGGAAGTTTCTGGGGCTGCATATCTGTATAGGAACAGAAGAGCTCATCTTTGCCACACAGTGACTGGTGGATTTGAACTGCTGATTCTATGGTGATCAACCCAATGCACAAACCAGGATACCACCAGGGCTCCAACCAAAGTTCAGTGTCCCCTAAACACTGAATCCTCCGTAATGGACCCCAATCCAACCTACCTCTGGTATCCACTAATAATAGTGTCTACACACCTGCTGTCTTAGTTACCTATTACTATACTCGCTGCCACAGAGTCACTTCAGATGCACAACCCTACAGGGCAGGGCAGAACCACCCCTTTGAGTTTCCAAGGCAACCTGTTTGGGGAGTGGAAAGCCTGCTCTTTCTACTATTTGGCTTAATACTATAACAGAAATACCACAAGTGGCTTTAACAAACTAATTAATTCTCTCACAGTTTGGTGGGTTAGAAGTCCAAATTCAGACCACCTGCTCTAAGGGAAAACTTTATCTGTCCATCAGCTCTGAGGGAAGGTCCTTTTCTGGGGGACAGCACCTGTAGGGCCAGCATTTCTTGAGCTCCCCCGGTCTCGTGGCAGTAACTTTCCTTGGTTCTAGGAGCTGCAGAGCACAGGGACCTCGGGTCCGAAGAACTCACTCCGCTCTCAACTCTTCTTTCTTAATGGAAGTAGTTTCCCCTCAATTGGGGCTCACTTTTACCTCCTTTTTGGATGTATGATGAAAGGTTTTTCAGGATACCCACCATGAGAACTCCTCAGGGCTGTGACAGGATTATCACATCAGAGTACATCATAGGCTATCAATGAATGACTGTCACATTATTATCACTGCACAACGTCCACACCAGTGAAAATTGTGGCCCAGCCAAGTTGACATATTTTGAGTGGGACAAAATTTAATCCATAACACTCACATATGGTGGCTATTTCACCTGAGTGGGATCTGTGCTCATTTAACCTTTTGTGAGTGACTTATTTTATTCAACAAATTTTCAAGGTTCATCCACTGGTAACAGGTGTCAGAGCTTCATTTCTATTTATGGCTGAATAATATTCCATTGTATGTGTATCATGTTTTGTTAATCCACACACGTCTTGATAGCCATTGAGACACTTTAGTTTGCCTATGAAGGGTAGTGCTAAGATAAACACTGGTGTACAAGTATCTGTTTTCATTTCTTTGGGGTATATACCTAAAGGTGAAATTGTTTATACTAACTTACTATTTCTCCGGGGACTCTGGTTATTGTTTAAAAAATCACTGCCATCAAATTTGATTCCAACTCATATGATCCTATAGGCAAGCACAGGGCAGAGTAGAACGGCCAGGTAGGTTTGCAGAGCTGTACATCCTCACAGGAGCAGAAAGCTTCCTCTTTCTCCTCTGAGTGGCGAGTTGAGTCAATTTGCTGAGCTGGTGGTTAGCAGCCCCAGGCGTCACCCACTCTGCTCCCAGGGCAGGCCAACTGTTATCAAATCAGCCCCAGCTCATGGCAGCCCTCTGCTCAACAGACAGAACATGGCCTCGTCCAACCATTGCTGTGTCCGAGCCCAGCGTTCCACCCACAGCATCATCCCCTCACATCGAAGGTCTTTCTCTTTTATGTTGACTTTACCCAACATGGCGTCTTCTCCAGGAACTGGTCCTCCCCGATAACCGGTCTACGGTATGGGAGCGAGAGTCTGCCCATCCTTGCTTCTAAGGAGCATTCTGGCTATATTTCTTCCAAGACTGGGTAATGGGGTTTTTTTTGTTTGTCTGAGTATTTTAATTCTGGTTAAACTTATATATAAAAAAGTGTTTTATCACTCTAATATAGGTACAGTTCTATGACATTGATTTGTGTTCCATTATATTGTTATATTTTTTATTGCAGTAGACACTAATTTTTAAATTGTGCATGGAATTGATTTACTTAAGACAGCCACTGTTTCAAAGAATCCTGGATAAAAAAGAATATAGGTACACAGGGGATTCGATTTTGGCATTCTTACCATCATGATTCAACTTACATAAGGAAATGTGATTTTTTTTTTTGTTTTATATTAATTGGCCATCACTCTTTGGTAATGGAAAAGGAGGCATGTGGGGTGTTTTAAGAAGAGAGAGCATAAGGTTCTGTGAAGATGCAGGAAGTCCACTGAGCAGAAGGAAAGCTTTCATGTTCTCCTGGCTCAGCTCGTGTTCCAAAAGAGAACGGGAGAAGAGCATTCCGTCCATAACTGTGAGTCTCTCAAGCAAAGACATTGGCTTTCCTTGATCAATGTTACAATCAACTGTGAGTGTGCTTTCTGGGCAGCAGTCTTCTAGGAAAGATGAGCGTCTTCAAAATAGTAGTCATCACATCATCTTCAAAATAATCATCACCACTATCCCAGCGTCTAAGACGGAAATTGAATTAGCCATAATAATCTTGAGAAACCCTTTTTAGAAAACCAGCTGCCGATGCACAGTCAAATAAATGAGACAGGGGAGAAGCCCAGTGCCCTCGGAGCAACACATGTTTTAAGGTAACTCTGCCAGCTTCTAAGAAGCAAGGCAAGCACAAGCTTTGAGAACGGTGGTTGTCAAGACTTGAGCATCACAGTACTCTGTCTGGTCAACCGTTAAGGAGGAACTAGCATTAGAAGGTCTTCATGTGTCTGCGCACAGAAACAAATATAAGTATGTCATCAAGCTCACGGTCTCTAGGCAGCCAAACAGTGTGGGTGTGTGGTGTATGTAAAGCCAGTAGATGCTGGTTGTCTTGACTGAAGCAGGATGAGAGGAACTATAGGTCTCAGGGCAGTATGCTCTACCTCAGTCTGCTGAGAATAAAGTCTGAAAGCTAATACCTTGCCAGGATTTTAATAACAGTTGCACTTAGTATGTCCTCCACATCAAATGTCACATTTAAAGCACCATGTGTTCTGAAGCATATTGTTCTCAGTAAAAAATGATGCATTTTCCCAATATTTTTATTCTGCACAGACTGAATCAACTAAGTATGCAGAATGATGAGATCTCCCAAATGCATATCATCAGAGCTTCTGCTGTGCATCAAAGAGTGTTTGTTTCCCTGAAGAACAAATGTGTTTCCGGCCAAAAACAAATCATGTTTTAGTCTATGCAATCTTTTCATGGAAAAATGGGTTTTTATTAAATTATCCATATCTGCTCGGTACACAATGCACATGTTACTTTCATGATGGCTATAAACCTTAGTGGGCATAGGGGGAAGAATCGGTGGTGGTTCCTTGATACAATTCTAACTTTTCCACCTGAAAACTCAGTTTTCCTTCCCAATCAATGCACCCCATGCATCTCTTATGGAGGTTTGTTTATTGCTATGAGGCAAAACAGGTTTTAGTTGTACCTTCAGACTAAAAGAGACCAGGAATAAAGGCCTGGAAATCTACTTTGAAAGATCTGCCTATGAAAAGCCTACTCATGCCAAAGGTCGGATCCACAGTTAATCATGGGGTTAGCAGAGTCCTGTGCAGCCTTTCATTCTGTTGTGTATGAAGCTGTGCACTCGACCTACATGCAAGGTTGTAGAGGCAGTACAGCTAGTTGTTACTCAATTTATGTGAATTGTATAATTAATTGACACCCACTAAATATTATTGGTTTCTGTTTGGATACTTGCACCATGAATGTAGCAAGACCCTGGGTTATAACATGGAGAAAGAAAGAAAGAAAGAAAGAAAGAAAGAAAGAAAGAAAGAAAGAAAGAAAGAAAGAAAGAGGAATGGTGAGTTAAGAAAAAGGCAGAGGGTATCAAAGAACTGGAACCCTATAGTAGAGCTGCAACATAGATTTCCTCTGTCTCTTCAAGGTTAATTGATGGATGGGGGAATGAAAATACTACAGAACGCCCATTGATAGAAGTAGCAAAGAAAAGCATTGGAGGTTCACATAGACAAATTTCACACGAATTGATTCTACTGTGTCTTAGGCATGTTTTTGAATATCTGAAAGAGAGAGGACACGGAAACCATAATGTTTGCAAAGCAGCATTTTCCTTAAGAATGATCTTGAATTCTCAAAGGATCCTGACTACAATTGAATTGACTAGGTCAGATGACCTTACTCTCTAGAACAGATATATCACCCTAGAAAAATGAAAGTGACTGTGCCTGCCTAGTCAGACAGTATTCTTTTCCAATCAAGTTTCACTTGACCTCTAAAACATGAAAGGGCACTCTGATCGAGTTCAGAAAGTGGAAAGTATTCTCAGATGAAATTTGGGAGCAGAATAGTTGCCATCTTGCAGAATTAACACCATGTTAAGCAATTTATAACATATATTATTGTTGACCGTGTCCATGAAGACTGCCCAATGTTATGCTTTTTTCTGTTACAATCCAGCTTTTATTATTTAAATTATCCCAGGTTGCACAGTGGGTTAAGCATTGGGTTGCTGACTGCAAAGTCAATGGATCAAGACCATAGTCACTCCATGGGAAAAAGATAAAGCCGTCTGCTCCCATAACCAGGTATAGGCTCTAATTCCCTAAAATAAAAACAATCCCGCTGTATGCCAATGGGTTTCTGCGAGCCAGAATCCACTCTATGGGAGCGTATTTGGATTTTTTGTATGATTGTTAATATGTAGTTTTGCAATGATCTTTTCGACCAAAAATCTCATAGCCTTTCTTATGAAATGTAACAGCCTACTGGAGAATGGTCTAAGCACGGACGATGGCTTCTGATATCTGAATCTACGGGATATAAAAATATGGAACAGTGATTGGACACAAGAAATGTTTGTGCCTGGTGGATCCCCAAAGGGTTCTGAGAGCTGGACGAGAAGGTGTTGAAGAATCAGATTGCGCAAGATCAGACACAATAAACCCTTGTCAAGTGCAGCTGAGCATGCCTAGGACATGAGGTCTGAATTGGAATATTTTTGCCAGATATCCCCTTTTCTTGATAGCAATCCTGAGGTTTTCTTCTAGCTCCTATAATTATTGTTTTACAGCATTTAGATACAATGTGATTTAATAAGAAATACAATGTACTCAAAACCAGTGTCTAGTTGCAGAAAAGTTTGGGAGGCATGAACAAATACATCCTTCAGAGAATTTTGCTGCTCAGACTTGTTAGAGAACTTGATCATGGACCCACCCTGCCATTACTATAGAAACCATCTCAAAGGATAAATGGCTCAGAGGCCTTCCATGGCTGTCATCTTTATGGAAGCATACTATTTACCCTTTGGCCAACAGAGTGACTGATAAATTCAAACGATCAACCCAGTGTTTCAAGTCAAATGTCTAGAGTTACTGTGGCATTGGGTTTCTCCAGAATTGCTTTGGTTTGTTTATATACTGTGTGCTTCCTAGGTACTTAAAAATGGACAACAGGCCCCCCAGATTATTTCTGTGTCCTAAGTGTCTGCGAGGTAATATGGCTGAGCCAGGGTTCCACCAGGGAGCTATCATTTCTAAGCTTCTAGACTCACAAAGGAATTCGTAACTTCAGATTTTCCATGAACTCTCTGAGGTCAAACAGGATGTAAATACATATATCAACAGCTCACTGTTCATTTTTATAGTTTTTCAATTTCCTTTAATGTACCCTCATCTAATACTTACTGCTATATTGCTAATTCATTGAGGGGAAGTGGAATTACTTGCTATGGCTTTGCTATCCATTAATTTTAGTAACTTCTGTCTATTGACTGAGTGGGAGCATGCAAATAAAGGTGTAGAGGACTCGGGAATTGGTCAATTTTGTCATTCCATCAGCTATATCAGAGGAGTCATTTTAGAAGAAGGAACAGGAATTCCATGACAATCCAGAAGGGAGACACCAATGGTGTGCATTGAGACTCTTGCCTAAAGTGGTGGAGGCAGCAAACACACTAGAGGCCACTGGCAGTGCGAAGATTGTGAGGCAGAGCAGTGGGCTTCCAGGTCCACGAGAAGAATAAAGCTGAATGCTTCGGGGCAGAAGGTTGGATTGTAAAATGGACAACACTTTGGACATTAACCAGAACTAAAGGAACACTGGTGGTGGAGTGGTCAAGTGTTGGGCTTTTAACCACAAGGTCAGCAGTTCAAAACCATCAACCATGCCTCAGGAGAAAGACAGGACTTTCTAGTCTCCTAAAGAGTTACAGACTCAAAATCCCACCAGAGCAGTTCTACCTCGTCCTGTAAGGTCACTCTGAGTTGGCATAGGCTGTGTGGCAGTGAGATTGACAGGATCTTCTTCTAACACTTGCCCAAGCAGTGTCTGAGAGGCTGCAGACCAGAGAGAAATGTGCCTGGTGCGTTGCTGAGAAGAGGCACTGGGCCAAGAAGACTGCACGTTTTCTGACCCTGGCTTGTGGTAACCTGTTGCCTTCCATAATCAATCAACATGACTGTGAATTTGTCTGTGTGTTCGGTATGGCCATTTCAGTGGATCACTGAGTCCAATAAAAGAGTGCCACAGGGGGACATTTGGGAGCAGGACAGAATAAAAGTGTTTGGAGGATAGAAGAGTGTCTGCCCTCTGCCACACAGGCATCATCCTTAGGCGGATGTGTTGTTAGATTCTCCTTCTCCCTTGCATAGCTAGGGAGTCAAATGTAGCTTCCATGCCGCTGTATAACTCATGTTTCCCCTGGAAATTTCATTTACTCCTTTTGTTCAATCTACTATAGTCCTATTCTAAATAGAATGCATAGTATTAATGACACGGGGAAAACACCCTGAAGAGAACTCAGGGAAAGAAATTTGGGCAAGGAGACAAACTAGTCCGTCTTCAGGGACTTGTCTCTCTTGACAACATGTCCATGGTTTGGGTAAAGAGCAAATCCTTACATTTCAAGGTAAAATCCTTATGTTTCCATACTCTAAAGGGGCCTTCCACCGCCTATTTAGCTAATGCAACTAACTTTTGATCTTTTGACTACTGCTTCCAGAAGCATTGATTGTGGATCCAAGCAAGACGAAATCCTTGACAACTTCACGCTTTTCTCAATTTAACCACGATATTGCTTATCGGTCTAGTTATGAGGATTTTGTTTTTTTTACTATGAGCTGTAACCCCTACTGAAGGCTATAATCCTTGATCTTCATCAGCAAGTGCTTCAAGTTCTCCTCTTTTTCAAGAAGCAAAGTTGCATCATCTGCATATCGCAAGTTCTTTTTAAACCTTCCTCCAATCCTGATGTCAAATTCTTTATATAATCCAGCTTCTCTGATGATTTGCTCAGCACACAGATTGATCAAGTATGGTTAGGGGATAAACCCTGACCCACATCTCTCCTGATGTTAAACCATGCTAAAGCCCTTGTTCTCTTCAAAGAACTGTCTCTTGACCCATGTACAACTTCCACAGGAGCACAATGAAGAGTTCTGGGATTCCCATGATGCTCAGCATTATCCATAGTTTATTATGATCTACACTGTCGAATGCCTTTGGATAGACAAGAAAATGTGAGCAAACATATTTCTGGCATTCCATGCTTTCAGCCAAGATCCATCTGACACCAGCAATGACAGCATTTATACTATATCCTATTTTGAGTCTAGCCTGAACCTCTGGTATTTCTCCGTCAAGGTACTGGGGCAACCATTGTTGGAAGATCCTCAGCAAAACTTTGCTTGCCTGCCATATCATTGATATTGTTCTATAGTTTGAGCATTCTGTTGGTTCACCTTCCTTTGGAATGAGCATGAATATGGACCTCTTCCAGTTAACAAAGTCGTTGTCTTCCAAATTTCTTGGCACAGACTAGTGAGTGCTTCATCAGCTAGTTGAGACATCTTAATTCTATCAATTACCGGAGACTTGTTTGGGGTAGTGCATTCAGTGCAGCTTGAACTTCTTCTTTCAGCACTGCTGGTTCTTGCTCATGTGCTACCTCTTGACATGATGGGATGTGGACTAGTTTTTTTGGTACACTGACTCTATGTACTCTTTGCATCTTCTCTCATGTTTTCTGCATCATTCAATATGTTACGCATACACAGCAACATAAAATCATAATAATGTCACTAAAATGAACCAGAGACATATATAAACTATAGGTATATAAATAGGTTTTGGCCTTGCACTTAGCTCTGGCCCTCATCTAAGAACAAATAGTTCTGATGACATATATGAGTGTCACTGGTTTGGTTTTGAAAGACCAGGGGTTGGCAAGCTTTTGAGAGCCAACGCTATTCCCCACATTTTAAAAGTTATTCAAGAGTCATAAAAATATTTTACAAAGAAAAGGAAATTCCATTTTCTGAATAACATCCTTTAACGTTTTTCAACTTTGCTTCAGATGTATGTCCCAAAAGAGCCACATATGGCTTGAGAGCAATTCACCACCCTCTGCTACAGATAATCCAGCTGAACACCCCTTCCTTGTAGACGCCCACAAAACCCAAAATTCTAACTGTTCCAGTTACATAAAAGTACACATATACAACAGGCTCACATGGGAAATTCAATGAAACTTCATCTAGTTCTCCACTAACACATCTGCCAAGAATGAAATTCCTACTTTGTATCCTACACAACTATTCAATTGAATCCCAAGCCGTTAGCCTTCAAAATCTGTAGTGAGGTAAACAATAAACACACACACACACACACGGATGTAGAGGGGCTTCAGAAAGAAAGTTTACTATCTCAACTTGTGAGAAAAATATGAAATAGACCCCGTTATTGTATCATAAAACAGAACAATACTAAAACTTGCTTCCTTGCTGGCATGCAAACAATCAATATTTTAATGACTTCATTGTTTTCTATTATTGTTACTTTCACCTTCAGGCTAGAATCATCTCTTCATTCCACTTAATTTCCCTGTCATTTTAGAGATCACTCTTTAGCTCGGAGGCTGGTTAAAATCAGCATGAGTTTCTAGCAGTTGTATTATGAAAGCTGACAAACTGACAAAGTCAGTCTCCCCAGAGAAGTACTTAGTGTTGCTAAAATGAGCACTTTTAGCATGGCCGGGGGAGCTGCAAGGACCAGGGACGTCTGCCCTCTGCACAGTGCCGCAGCAGGCTTCCTCTGAAGAAGGTGCTCCACACGTCCCCTGACATCGTCTGCATCATTGTTTGGAGTCCCCTGTGAGCTTTCCTGGGCAGCTGACCACCACCATGTGAACATGCAGGGAGTTGAACGAAAACCGCTCTTCCAGACATGGATTTCCCCTCCTGGTGCTTCAAGGATAAGGCACGGAGCAATTTCCCTCAAGCCTGAAAGCCTGCTGATTTATACTGAAAAGCTCTGGACCCAAACCCAAAGTGTTCATTAACTTTTTTTAAAGTGAAGAAAAGGAGCAAATGGAACAATTCCATTATATATATAGTGAACATCTCCAAATCTAAACCATAATCAAGGTTCTACATTCATTAAACAATTACTTAGCACTTATAGTTTGCAAAACATAAATGGAGCCCTGGAGGCTGTCAGGTAAGCGGAGCCCTTATATAAGGGTCTCTAAATATCAGAATTGATTTGACCTCAGTAAGTTTGGGTTATTTTTTAAGCATTGACGAAATATAAAGGAGACACTGTGGGGAATATACAGGTGGTTAATATATTGTTCTGTTCTTCAAGAAGCTCATAACAACCCAGAGTTATAAAGTAAAATCCTCCATTACTAGCCACCAAAAAAATAGAACTTATTGCACAAGAGTTCTTTTAAGCATTGAAAAGAAAGGATGCTACATTATGGACTAAGGTATGCCTGACCCAAGTCATGGTATTATCAATTGCCTCCTACGCATTGAAAGACGGACATTGAATAAGAAAGAGCTAAGAATTGGTGCATGAATTGTGGTGCTGGAGAAGAATATTGAAAGGACCATGGACTGCCAAAAGAACAGACAAATCTGTCTTGGAAGTAGTACAGCCATAATTCTCCTTCGAGGCAAGGACAGCAAGAGTTCCTCTCACATACTTTGGCCATGTTGTCAGGAGAGATGAGCCCCTGAAGAAGGACATCAAACTCGGTAACATAGAGGGGCAGTGAACAAGAGGAAGGCCCTTTACCAGCTGGATGGACAAAGTGGTTGCAACAATGGCTTCAAACATACCACTGTGAGGAAGGTGCCGACTGGGCTGGGTTAGGTCTTGCTGTGTTGTACGCGGGGTCGCTGTGAGTTAGAGTCAACTCAAGCACTGAACAACCACAATCGCCATTGAGTTGAATTTGACCCTTAAACTCAAAACCAAACTCACTGCCTCTTGAGTCACTTCTAACTCATAGTGACCCTCTAAGGCTGAGCAGGACGGTCCCATTGGGGTTCCTCTGTCTTACTCTTTACAAACGGAGACGGCCATTTCTTTCTATGGCGGAACAGCTGGTGAGTTAGAACCTCTGACCTTTTTCTCAGCAGCCAAATCTTTGGCCATGGTGCTATGAAGGCACCTTAATTATGAATAACATATTGTTTTCCAGTTAAATCTGATGCACCCTGATCCTTGTATGACAGAGAAGAACTGTTTCATGGCTCCTAAGGCTTTAAATCTTTACAGACACAAACTGTCAGGTATTTTTCCCACAGAGTGGCTGACAACTGTCAACCTCCGATCTTTCAGTCCAGGCAAGTCTTTAACCACTGTACCACGAAGGTTCCTTTAATCATAAACAGGGACTGAACATAATGACCGTCAGAGCACAAGTTGTTTTGGTTAAATGCCCTTGGGTCAATGTTGTGCTTCAAAAATGTGACATAGTGCAGCCGCCCCATAAGATCCCTCGTGGTGCTGTAGGGTAGATGCTGAATTGCTAACTGCAAGGTCAGTGGTTCAGACTCTCAGAAGAAAGGTAAGGCTGTATTGTCCCATAGAGATTTCTAACTGTATAAAGTCTATATACAGTGTTTATGAGTTGGGACCAATTAGACAGCAGATGGGTTTGTGTGTTGGGGTTAATCTTTATGGAAGCAGATAACTAAGTCTTTTTCCTCTAGAGCCCCTAGTGGATTTGAACCTCCAACTGTTGGGTTAAGAGTTGGACACTTAACCATTTGTGTCACCAAGTGTCCTTCCAGGAACATCAAAGGTATTATATATCAAGTTTGGGTATTAATAAGAAAGAGTTTGGTATAGATTGTCCAGCTGCTTGGGGAAAATGAGATTAGGAGGAAGGTGGAACCTAGAGGAGGGGGGATGAGAAAATGTTGCCATCAAGCCAATCCCAACTCATAGTGGCCATGGGTGTGTCAGATGAAATGATGCTGTATGCTTGAGAAGATGCTTGCATCTTTAGTAGATCACCAGGCCTTGCTTTTCAGGTCCCTCTCTGCGTGGACTCAAACCTTCAAACTTTCATGCACCAGCAGAACAGGCTCAATTATTTGTAGAGAGCAGGAAGAGATGATGCTAATTATGAAAGCAGAGAAAATTTAACCCCTGAGACAATTAGAGAGCCTGAGGAAAAATTGAAAAACAAGACACCCAAGACTAACGGTTTAAAAGATGTAGGTCAATGCTAAGGTTAAGTAGCTTTTTCTTTTAGACATTCCGACAGTCACAGAGATGCAGCATAAACAGCCTTATGAGAATGAATTACTAGGTCAGTAATTTTGAGCACAGGAAGACCAGCAGGAGAAAGATTTTCCCACGTTGGAACCGAGAGCTAGACGGACTCCAGGGAATTGAGAACAGTCGGTACAAGACGGTGCCAAGGAGGCACCAAGTGGAGGAACAGAAATGGACGAAGAAAATTTGAGACCAAAAGCTGCCTAGGACCCTGGGAGAAAGCAGGGGAGTCGTGGCAGAACTTGTCCTGGGAAGTGCCTGAACTCCTCACCCGTGGTGAAAACACACCTCTGTCTTCACTCTGTTGGATCTCAGGATGAAGGCGACTGCCTCTGTTACCATCTGACTTGCTGCAAGAGGGAGCGGAGCCTGCAAAAACCAGGAAGCCTTCAGAACAGCTGGTAGGAGGCTAGCCCAGGGCAAGCGCAAAGACTCCAAGAGAGACAGAGCAAAGGAAATGACTTCCAAGGATTAGATTCAGAGAAGGCTGTGGGTGGAGGAGGCATTTGAACTCAATTAGACACCCGTTGTTGTATTTCAGGGTGGGGTGGGGAGTGAGGGCAGTACCATCTAGCTGCTGTCAAGTTCACCATGAGTCATGGCAAACCTCTGTATTTCTGAATAGAACTGGGCTCCTTGGGGTGTTTAACAGTTGAACGTTTTCTGTGTGAAGCAGATCACCAGGGCGTTCTTTAAAGAGGCTCGTGATGCATGGGACCCTCCATTGTTTCAGTAGCAACTAAGAGCTTAACGGTTTGCACCACCAACCACCACGGGAACAAAACAAAAACACTGCCATCGAGCCAGTTCTGTAAGGCAGAATAAAACTGCTCCACAGAGTTGCTGGAGATGTCAATATTCACAGGAGCAAAGACTCACCTTTCTCTAGAGGAGCTCCTGATGGCTTTGAACCACAGACTCTGCAGTTAGCAGCCCCCCACTTAGCCAACAGAGCCACCGCCCAGTGATTCCTAGGTAGTACTTATTCAGAGAGCCCTGAGAAGGCGTGCTGGACTCTAACCGATTCCCAGCAAAGCATCCATTTGAGAAAGTGGGAGATGAAGCATGAAAGGTAGAACATAACATGGGTTCTTTTTCTCCTATGCTTATTGTGCTATAAATTTAGATGTTCGTTCATTCGATCAGCATAGCATACCGAAGGGGCTGGTGCAATTGTGCCCATTCTGTCTACATCAACAAATTAAGAAGAGGCCCCTGTCCAATGGGCTGAGAGAAATTCATGTTCTTGCACATTCCAAATAAATGAAATCAATTAAGATGTCGAAAGTATCAAACAATATCATTAACACCATGTGCCAGCAAAAATTTGCTGAAGATAATTCAAAACTGATGGCAGTCATAGATTGAAATGACCTGCCAGTAGTCAAGCAAGCTTCAGTAGAGGATGTGGATTAAAGGACATTATTGTTAATATTACATGGATCTTGGCCAAAAGCAAAAAGTACCAGAAAGATATTTACCTGTGTTTTATTAACCATGTGAAGACATTTGACTTTGTGGATCATAATAAATTATGAATACCATTATGTTTATTCTGCAAAAATAATTCTCAAATATTTAATTTGTTCACACGGAAACTGTACATGGATCAAACTGTAGTCATTGACCAGAAGAAAAGGATGCTCTGTGACTCAAAGGTGTGTGTCGCATGGTTCTTTGCTTAATCTTATTCAATATGCATAGTGAGCAAATCATCCAAAAAGTCAGATTACATGAAGACTACAGCATCAGGACTGGAGGGAAACACAGTAACCACCTCCGATATGCTAATGACATCACCTTGCTTGACGACAAGAAAGATGGCTTAAAGTGCATACTTTAAGACTACAACTTTCAGCATAGAGTGCACTTAAACATCAAGAAAGTAAAAAGCCTCACAACTGGGATAATAAGTAGCATTGTGATAAATGAAGAAAAAACTGTCACTGATTTGATTCTCTTAAAACAACAGAAAAAGAAGTCCTTGATTCTGACTCATTATAACCCTATAGGAAAGGAGAGAACTGCCCTTGTGGGCTTTCAAAACTGCATGGCTCTCCAAGAGTGGAAAATCGCATCCTTCTCCCACAGAGGAGCAATGATTTAGAATTTCTAACTCAGCGGTTAGCAGCTCAATCCATAACAAAGTATGCCACCACGGCTCAAAAAATCAACATCCTTGGAAACAGCAGTCAAAAAATCAAATAACATAATGCACTGGGAAACTCTGCTACAAAGGGCCTCTGTAATGTTTTAAAAATCAAAGATGTCACTTTGACAACTAAGGTCTGTCTGACCCACATTATGTTCTTTTCAATCACATACAGAAGTTGGAAAATGAAGACAAGATGGGAGAATTGATGTATTTGCATTTTGAGGTTGGTGAAAACTACTGTATATGTCCTGACCTGCCAGAGGAATGAACAGATCCATTCTAAAAGAAACGTACCCATAATTTGTCTAAGAAGGAAGAATGGCGAGACTTTGGCCTGCTGACTTTAGATATATCATCGAGAAAGACAAACTGCTGGCCTGGACACGAGAGCTGGTAAAGCGGAGGGTCAGTAAAAACAAAGGCTCCCTCAGTAGCTAGATGGGCTCGTGCAAGATCCAGAACAATGGACCCAAACCAGCCAGCTGTCGCGAAGCTGGTGCAGCACCAGGCAACATTTCCTTCTGTTCTACGTGAGTATGAGTTCGTTCAAAGAAAACAAAAGACAATATCAACTTTGGAGAAATGCAAACTGCAGCTTAGAAAGACGAAGTGCTTAGAAAGGCCATCCTGTGTTATTTATCTGGTAATAACCGAGCTCAAAAATAAAAGTCAAGAAAAGAAACACAAACCAGGGAAAGTGTTGGAAAGCTGCCACGCCGTACCAAGAAGGATCAAGGTGGAGGGCTTGAGTTGCTATTGTGGAGGTGGGTGGAAAGATGCTGTATGATAGATTTGTCAAGGGTAGAATGGACAGGGGCTGGGGGGTCATTCATGTGGGAATTGAGAATGGACACAAAAAGAATAGAAAGGAGAACTCATAACCGAAGAAGACTGAAATTATCAAATCACGCTGCACCACTCATGCATACGTAGACACACACAGACACATGATCCTACAGACAAATAAACTCGATAAAGAAAAATGTTAAGTTAGGGGGGAAATGACATCTTGACTCGATGGTGTTGCTATAGAGTCTCTACGAACTGGAATCAACCCAAAGGCAACAGGTTGGTTTTGAGGTCATGTCCCTGTAGATGGCAAAGCTCTATCCCATGGACTCAGCCATGCCATGTATTGAATCATGATTTTCAAAATATCTCCATGTAATTAAGTCCATTTCTGATACTACATTGTTATAAGAAAAGTCTCTAAACTTCCTACCAAAACAATTTCCCCAGCATACCTGACCTTAAAAAACATGGTAGAATTTTACACAGAGTCCTCAATAAAGGATTTCTATTTACCTATTTAGCTTAATTTTTAAAATGAACTTACCTACACAGAGACAAACAAAATACACTCAAAGCTTATATCATATACACCAGCTGTTTCTTACTTTGCTTGACATCTTACGCCCCTGAACATTTCCTACTCTTCACTCAAAACTCATGTCATGAACATGTTCACCACGGGAAAGCTCCAGAGACCTGAAGGACGAGGGGCCAGCCCCAAGGAAAGCGGAAGCTAGAGCCTTACCAGAAAAGGGAAGCCTATGTGCAAAGGTATGATGGGAACTCCTACATTTTCATATTGAAAATTAGGATGGAAGAAATGATTGCCTTACAGCCATATGATTTTAGGCTCTTACTTTATGTAACTCTTCTGAATGCAGTTACCATGGTATATATAAGTCTTGGTTTTTCTCATGCACACCAAACCCATGTATGTGACAGTAGAATTATACTCAGTTGGGTTTTCAAAGACTGATTATTTTAGATCACCAGGTCTTCCTTCCAAAGCACTGTGAGTGGACTTGAACTTCCAACTTGCTGGTTAGCAGCCAAGCACATTGACGATTTGTACCCCTCAGGGACGCCCTTTTAATAATAAGACACAGTATAATAAAGGGCTACTTGAAAGTAGGGGTCTAATTTTGCTTTAAAAAATACTAAATGTTGGAATGTTGATCATCATAATATTCTGTTGTGATCATCTATCAATTTAAACTTTAAGTGTATCAAATGAGACTTGAATAAATTCTCCCATCTTGAGTGGTATATAGGACATTTACCACCAAAGTAAGATTCAAGCAAAACAAATGCCTGAGTACAGATCATAGGGAACGGCATCTTCCTGCACAGAAAAGGAACATCTGTTTATTAACTGCCAAAACGTCTACTGTATTCTGCTTTGTCCTGTCTCATAGAGATAGTGAGAATCGTTTGCCTTATTTAAGAAAATCACGTTGTTCTTTGTCTATGGTTAATGGCTATTCCAAAGATTCTGCTTATCAGTGAGCTTTTTTTTTTAATACCAGGTTGACAGTGATAGACAGTTCTTTAATTTTATCCTTAATATGGTGAATTCCTCTAGAGAAGCCTCGTTTATTGAGATGCTGAATTAGATGAACATTTTTACTCTTGGTTGGATAGTTGTATAAAGCTATACTTCTGAATATATTCAAAACAATTACAGTTCTTATTAAAAACTGACCCAAATGTTCTATAAAATCTCAAAATACATGGATAATATAAATCCAAGAAAGGCTTCCTAGAACATTGATCTGATCATGCCACTCCCTTACTTCACAACGTTTTCTTCCAATGTATAACTGCCAGCAATGGCCGGCCCATGTTCCATGAAGCACTTGTCCCTCTCTATGCATTAACAAGGGAGCAATGTTGGGTAAGTCTGGGGAATGTCTTGTACAACAAGGTAAAATAGGCGTCCTGGCTGTACAATATTGCTAGGCCTTTATTATTCCACCACTTTTAATGCCTGGTTAAAGAACAGAGCAACTTTCACAAACTTTTTTGTGGGGGTGAGTTGGTGGGAAGGGGAGACAGTTAAGGTCTCCCCAATGCCAGTATTCAGTGACAATTGTCTGTGGGAATAAATTCCAATTATTTATCATTTATGATGTTATCTTAGTCTACCTTCCATTATTACTTCTTCGTAACTGAACCTTAGCTGCCCAGTCTTCCCATCACCAGCCCCAGTCTAACTACATGCCAGATATCCTTAGCATTTTCTAAACATACCCCTCATTTTCTCAGCAGGATCCCTGCTGACGGAGTGGGTCCCATGTCGGGCTGCTAAGCGCAGGATCAGTGGCTGGAAACCATCATTCTGCTGTCTTTGCTGCCTCAGAAAGTCACAGAGGCAGTCCCTGAGCCTGTTTTTTTGTTTTGTTTTGTCGCTTAGACTAAAGCATTCCACTTACTCTACCTGTTTTGTTCTTTCTACCAATCACAAGGTACCCACCTTCCTGTTCAAAGCCATGACTACACAATGCCATTCAAGCAAAATGACCCTTCAGTCCCCTGCGCCCGAGCATCTCCCTCTGCGAGGGTACACATCAATGAGGTAAACCTGTGTGCTTCCCTTGGCCTGTAAGCATCCTAAGGGAAAGATATGAACTTAGTATATTTTCCACTCATTAAAAATCTATAGTGCTTGATTCTTACCTCATTGTCATCAGAGTAAAATTGGCTGCAATAGAGTTTCAAAGGGTAATTACCAATCTATGTTTCATAGATAGCAAAACCAGTGGCAACTGAGTCAATTCCTCCTTTTGACCTAGTGTACAGAGCTGAACAATGCTTTATAAGGTTTCCAATGGCTGATTTGTTTTTCCTACGTTAATCTCTAATCCTCTCTTCTTGGGCATGTCTGGGGAGACTTAAACCTCCATTCTCTATTTAGTAGCCAAGTATGTAAATTTTTCTGCCAGCCAAGAACGTCGCTTATATATGCAGCATGATTACTTAAAATTTTTGATGAACTCTTCGTCTCCCTCATCCAATTATGCTGAATAACAGAATTTACTGAATCAGGTCATTCAGAGATAATTTAAGCATATCTACTAGTAACTCACCCTAAGGGAAACAACCCCAAACAAATAGAGTTTAATCCTACCACAAACTAACCAACTGACACAGGTAATTTTATCATCACTGTCTAATTTATCTGCATGCCATAACCATCTTGGATCAGAGTGCACCACAGGCACCGACCAAGACATAGAAACATATAACTCATCACTCTCTTATCTTCATCTTAGAGTCTGTTTTGTTTAGTTTGAAATTTTTTTCCAGGCCATTAACTGGGTAAAGGCAAAAGAAAGCATGTGAAGATAAAGAGTTTATAGGCCGCAAATGAAGACAGGCATGATTAAGTAGAAGAACCTTTTAACTAACATGCTGCTCAGTGGTTCCCATGCAAAGTCAGCTCAAAAAAAAAAGTGATGTTAAAAAACAGGCATCTTCAGCAGTAATTCCTTTCCCTGGTCTTTCTTCTTTGATTTTTTTTCCTTGCGAATCACAGTCTGGAGAGCGTTTAGGTAGAGTAGGTGATAGAAGCCCATGCTGAGCAGTATCAGAGCTCCAGAAGGCAACTAGCAGAGGTGACCGAGCCCAGAGGAGGGAAGACATGCACCCAGCACAAGGAGGGAGCGTCCTGTTGGGATCTTGGCTTAGCAGAGAGGGTAAGAGGCCAGGCGATGTGATGGAATCCACTTGTGGAAGAGCAGCTTAATGTTGGGTTTTAGAGTCGATGGGTTGAAAGTAGTATCCAGGGCTCAGCAAATAGTGCCTACACGGGGCAGGCGCTCAATAAGAAGTTGCGGGGGAAGGTCCACGACATCAGCAAGGAGAGATGACTACATAGAAAGGGAAATGCCAGGCAGTTTGCTCACTGAGAGAGGCACTGTAAGCAAAGAATGGGCAAAAACTAAAGTGAACATGTGGTGTTAGATGCGACTATGAAATTACAGTGTGAAATCATGACTTTCAATAAATGTAGAGAAATAGAGATACTTTGGTTGAATGACCCCTCAACTCAAAATACAACCAAATCACCACAGCCAGTGGAGTGTTAGTTCAGAGGGTGAAATCTTTTGCAGGTAAGGCTACTGGGCTGGAGTGATCCTGGACTGGCCAGGTGGGTCTCACAGAAAGGCAAAGATCTACCAGAGGATGGGAGGGGCGCCAGAGTCAGAGGGAACAGGTAAGAAACAGGTCCGAGAGATGAACAGCTGCTCCACTGCTGGCTTTGAGGATGGAAACAGAGGGCTCAAACCAGAGAAGTTAGAGAGCCATTAGGAGCTGATCCTACTCTGTCCTGTGGATTACTAGGAGTTGGAATTGACTTGATGGCAATGGGTTTGGATTTTGGGTTCTGAGCAGAAATGGCAAGGAAACGGCCTGTTCTCTATGGTCCCCCGAAGTAGCACAGCCCAACAAGCCTTCTTTGGACTTCTGACGTCCCAAACTGCTTAGGGAATCAATTCTGCTGCATTAAACCGCTAGGTTTGTGACAATCAGGGGAATACAGAATAGGGAAATTTATAGATACACATGAGTATGTGTGTGCTCTATGTCTGAGCACATGTGCACACGCCCATGTTGACATGAGTAAGCATAGCCAGACCCCTCACCCTGATGCCTGAAAGGGCCTTCGAGAAGTAAGGCTCAACAGTAGTGAGCACAACGAATACACACATGTTGTTGTCTAAGTAGAATTCTGACTAACATAAACCTGGGCTTCTGAGAGAACTTGTCAGGTTTGGGGCAGGGAAGACTAACCTGAAACCAAAACTTCTTGTAGCATTAAAAAGAATTGCTCAAGGCTGGGAACATGTCATAAAAATGCAAAAATCCAACCTGAAGGACAGGACAATTTAAACATCAAATACAAATCATAGTAAAGGAGTCTAGCCAATTGAAAGCCATTGAAAAATAATAACTTATATAAATAAGTGAATACATTAAAATGTTGGGTTAGGAAATGATGTTTATAGAGTTTCAAAGCACCTCCTAACAAATATTAATTTCAAAGGGAGAAAATGGAACTTCAAAGGCAAGAAACCTGGTGAGCCACCTGCAGAAGGAAAGCAAAGCACAGCTCACCATTGTAAGGGACAAAAGTCACCTGCCAATCGCTCCGTTGCAGTAAGAACACAGTATCCCTGATATGGTGTCCCTGACAGCGCCTGTAAGTGCAGCATTTGTCTAAGTCTTGTAATACTTTTAAATGAAAAATAAATTGATAAAATGTGTATTAGAATAATAGCGGATCTCAAAATCAAAAACATCTTTAGTACCTATTAACAATACGCTTTGTTGACGCCCATCATCAGCACACACACCCCATATTTTCTCTAACCGGAAGTCATAAGTCATAAGTCACTCCTCACGGCTTTCCCCGACACGGCATCGTGCTAAGTGCTAAGTGTCAATGTACAGTGATTCACGACATATTTATCTGTACTTGTGCCATGCCATGCTAGTTTAAATCCCTGAGTGGTACCCACAGTTTGAGGTCATCTGCTAACCTAGAGCTGGCTGGTTCAAATCAACCATCAGTGCGACGGAGGAAGGCCTGGTGCCGTATGTCCATGACAACTCCATGCAAGCAACCCCTGTGGGGCAATCCTACCATCACCTATGGGTCGGTATGCGACCCAGTCAACTGGATGGATTGATTTGGGTTTTGAGATTGTCGCTTTGTGACCCTTAGTACCACATGGCAAGCATTGTGAAACTCCGAGTATTTCTTCTCTGTCCTGGCTGTGCAGTTGCTCGGGTTCCTTTAGAGATTCTACTAGCGGGTATAGGACAGAGGGGTCACTTGTTCAATCTGCTTTCTACAGGCAGGCTTCCCAGAGTGGAAGAAAGAAAACACTGACGAAAAGGCCAGAGACGTGCTCTGTCTCTGCTGAGGTGGCGGATCAGGGAAAAGGGTCACCTCCACACCCAGCTGCCACCACCAGGCAAGGCCCCAGTTCCTGAGCAGCAAAACTAATCTGGTGCTGGGGTAGGAGACAGGGTTTGGGGTCAACATTGTGCCACCTCTTCTTTTATCTGCCCCTGATAATGGAAAGGTAGGAGATAGTTTTTCTTTTTTTCATGAAGTGTGTGTCCTTCACAGCCAGGTCACCCTCCTAGAGTCTGGATTCTCACGCTGCCAGACGTGCGAAGGCAACAGGGATAGCTCCTCCTCCCCATGAAGTTCTCTATAGAAACACAATTCCCAAAGGTGTGGGCTATGTGTGCTGCCTTACTGTTCATTATCAATTTATGGTTGTTAGAGCTCAAGAGAGTCCTCTAGTTCTTGGATGATTTTTTCTATAATATTAGCTCTATAATTAATTATTTCACTTACGGATCAGTGAGAAAAGAAATAGGAAGGTAGTGACTGACAAGTCCTGGGACGGCTTTGCCAGGAGACTGTCTGGTCAGATTAAATTCAGAAGCAAATGTAAGCACCACCTTCCAGTTACTAGCCTCTAGTTTCGGCTTTCACAGAACCATTTCCACCTCTTACATGTCTTCTCTCAATCGTCTTGTATAAACATGTGGCCATTATTTTAATTAGCCTTTTCATAAAAAACTATTTCTTCCTACTAGGCCAACCCATCTTAACAGTGCATGACTAATCACGCTCTCTCATAAGTTTGCTAGCAGAAAGAGCTGGAGAGATTTATAAGCGTATGAATAAGCATTTAAAAACTGAAGAAATATGCCAGCGTTAGATCGACACATTTTATGCAGAAATCTAAATGATATCCAGCAAGGCTCAATTTATAAACATCAAAACCTCACTCACAGGAGAGTAACAGTTACTCACAGACTGCATCTATCTTTAAGGTTGTAAACAGTTATTCCACGAATATACAAACAAAGAAATAGAAGTTCCCTCAAGAGCTGAGCATAACAATTAAATGGAGCTGGGCAGCAGTAGAAAACATAAAGGAGACGTGGGAGAGGGGTTGCTGCTGGAGTGAAACTCTAATTTGGCTTGGGATCGCACTGAGATGGTTTTTCTGGTCCACTGGCAGTCCAGTGCTAGCCCGCGGCTGGCAGTGTACAGTTCTTGAACCAGCATCCGCAGGGGTCTTGAGTTGGTGCTCTTCCCGTGTGCTCTGTACCCGTCGCAGCCCGGTAGTCACAGGGGAGGATAGTCGCGTGTGCTGTGGAGAACAGTGTGGCTGGGATGTCACCTCGTTCTTTTGTTTCCGCAGGGGTAGCATCTGTTCTGCTCAAGGTTTGCAAATCGATGTCCAATCGAACCAAGCTAGAGAGACAAAACTGAAAACTCCGTGTACATCTCAAAAGTTCTGGACACCTAGATTTTTCCAGGTGCAGCTCACGGAAGCACCTGAAACAGGTCTGTACTAGCATCTGCCTAAAACCTGCCCTGCAGCGGGTCCTTTTATAGAAATTCTAGGGGGGAAATCCTCAAAATAGGAATCCACAGTGGGCATTGCTTGTGTGTGTAACAAATATGACTTTTCTAAGGTAAATCAGACTTGATGCCAAAGGTTATAAAAATAAATTTCAGGGTTTTATCCTGGTGCCATTATTTCACCAAATAGTTGATTCTGAATCTCCTAGACTTCTGCTTTCTTCCTTCCGACTGTCTTCACGATCTCCTTGCTGGCCTCCCCACCTTCTCCTACAATGCATATTCATGACCATTTGTAGGAAGTCTGTTACATATTTATAATCTTCTCAATTTACTTCCTGGTGTATGCATATAAGGCTGCAAATCCCTTTTATCCGGGGACTTGCCTTGCTGACCTGTCCCAAGCTTCTTGCTTGATCAGCCAAAGGAAAACCTTCCACCTTCACTGTCACACAGGCCCTGTTTTTAAGCCGCAGCAAATAAAACCTGGCTGAGTAACTGAGATATCATCTTCATGTTTCTTTAATGTGTCCTCTCCCCTCTGTTCCCACCACTACTTGCTTCAATTAAAAGCCTTGCCTCTTTTCCCCTGAAAATTGAAGCAGTACCATAATTAGACTGCCATCCCCAGTCTGGCCTGCTTCCAATTCATCCTTGCAATTGCTTCCAGATTGGTGTTTCTAAAATGTAAATATCATTTTTCTTCTTTGATTAAAAACCCAATACATCACTGCAATTTTCTCAAAGTCCTTCCCTTACACACAAATTCCTCCAAAACCAGGTCCCTATCCAGTCGAACTTCTCCCATCAATACAAATTCCTTTCCCTTAGTCGCTGTGGTAGCTGCACAATCTCATGTCAATTTAAGGGTATTATGAATGAAGAGGTGGAGCCCCAGCTTGTCAACCAGGTCACAGTCTGATGATGCCTCCTTGTGGGCGTGGCCTTCCCATGAGGATTCTGGGAACTTCCTCTCTCTCTGCCTTTGTCTTCCTCTTGTCAAGTCACATGGAGACTTTCTTTTTTTTCTTTATCTTTATCATTTTATTGTAATACATCAAAACTCATCCCATGAGGTTTTTGTTGTTTTTTTAAACAATTTATTAGGGGCTCATACAACTCTTATCACAGTCCATACATATACATACATCAATTGTATAAAGCACATCTGTACATTCTTTGCCCTAATCATTTTCTTTTTTTTTTCTCCTCTTTTCTTTTTTTACATTTTATTAGGGACTCATACAACTCTTATCACAATGCATACATACCTCAATTGTGTAAAACACATTTGTACATTCTTTGCCCTAATCACTCTCAAAGCATTTGCTCTCCACTTAAGCCCTTTGCATCAGGTCCTCTTTTTTTCCCCCCTCCCACCCCGCTCCCCCCTCCCTCGTGTGCCCTTGGTAATTTATACATCGTTATTTTGTCATATCTTGCCCTATCCGGAGTCTCCCTTCCCCCCCCCCTTCTCTGCCGTCCCTCTCCCAGGGAGGAGGTCACATGTGGATCCTTGTAATCAGTTCCCCCTTTCCAACCCACTCACCCTCCACTCTCCCAGCATCGTCCCTCACACCTTTGGTCCTGAAGGTATCATCCACCCTGGATTCCCTGTGCCTCCAGCCCCCATATGCACCAGTGTACAACCTCTGCCCTATCCAGTCCTGCAAGGTAGAATTCGAATCATGGTAGTTGGGGGGGAGGAAGCATCCAGGATCTGGGGGAAAGCTGTGTTCTTCATCAGTACTACCTCGCACCCTGATTGGCCCATCTCCTTTCTGAGATCTGTGAGACTCCCGCTCTGTGCTTCACACTTGCCTAGGGGGCCGTTGACAGACTACAAAAAAAGGAACCGTTTGGCTTTTTAAATTTTGAACTAGTGGTACGTTCCTGAAGCTGGAAGAATGTGGAGCCCCGAAAGAACTCTCCACTCAATAACTCAATGTTAAAGGGAGCCTGTGGGTAGCTCTAAATGCTTGTTAGGTGACCACCTGGATCCAGCTGTTATGTGCAAGTGGGAGAAACACAGCCATAAAGCAATGAGTTGAGTCTGGCCACCGACACCCGTGGATCTATTTCACAGGCACAAGAGGAGAAGATCAGAATGGGTTGACTGGTCTGAAGTTCATGACCTAACCCAAGGGGGCAAGAGTTGTTGAGAATTTTTGATAAGCCCATGGTTGAAAGGTGAAGCAGCCTATGGGCACCCTGGTGAAGCTATGTGAGGCAGCCTACATTGAGTTGATCCAAAACCAACCAGATGAAGAGAAGATTTCTGAGCCTGTGAACTGGTACATATCGCTGCTGACTTTCTGGACGGCCTGTCCTGCTTTGACTTGCTTATGGATGCGGACCCACAGCCTCCAACTGGAATGAACATCCTCCACATCAAAGAATATGCTTGTCTCCTCAAAGCACTGGGTTAATGGAAATGCGCAGAATAGAATTTGGATACCCAAAATTAGAAGGATAAAATCATGAAGTGACTGGCTGACAAACTTTCATGGGTTGGGTAGTATGTTTATAGAATTATAGAATTACGGTGTAAGTGTTCATATAACTGCAATTGTTAAGCATAAGGCATTTTTGTTTTGTGGCTAATATAGTATTATGTTTAAATGAGGCTAGCACATTTTGAGTTGTATGCATTTTAGTTTTATCCTGTTATGTCACAGCCTGATGATGCCTCCTGTGGGCAGAACCTTCTCATGAGGAACTTCCTCTCTCTCTCCCTGGAGGTGGGACACCGTCTTTTTCTGCTGCTCTTTCCTGAAGAGGAGCCACACTCAGAGAGCTGGAGGAGCCACGTGGAGACCCACAGCAGGACTGAGATGCTTCCACCACCACTGGATTCACAAGACTTTTCACCCACCAGCCTGTGATCTTCCTGTACTCAGCATCATTGTGAGTAGCTGTGTGAGTCAGAAGAGGAATTTATGGACTAATAGTATCGTTCTTATGGACTTGATCTGGACTAGGCTAAAATGTTTTCTCAATATACAAATTTACCCTTCCAAGCTCAACCCATCCCTGCAAACTACTTCTTCCTTTTCCATGAGACCAAAAGAATTGTAAGGTGCTTTGCTACCAATTTTTGAACTTGATCAAGGACTCACTAGATGATTACTAATCAGAAGTGGGGAGGACATGGAACAGAAATTTAAATGTTTTATATAATCCACACTTATTGGCACATGGAGGCTGGAAGTACCCTGAGATATTTGTTCTGAGAACATTTTTGAACCCTGAAGTCCTCTTCAAACTAAACAACAGTTTAACGAAATTAATAAAGAATGTTCACCTTGAGTATTGCACTCTTTCCAAGAGTTATCGATATCAGATCAAATTGATAACAGTAATTCCAAAGCATAGGGCCCAAGGATCCTGTGTCAACAGTAGTAAGCAATATGTGTAGCGATAGTGTGCATAGTGGCACAAAATGAAGAAATGATAACACATGTCATTAAACACTACGTGTAGAAATTATTGAATCCGTATGTAATCTGGTATGTATAGTTTCACCTACCATGTATACTTAGTATAAGCTGACCTGAATAGCAGCCAAGGTACCTAATTTTACCATAAAAACTGCATTAAAAATGTGCTGAAAAACTCAGCTTAGACACGAGAATATATGGTAAATTAAAATAAGTATTACAGACAAGAACAATTTCAAGGTAGTCCCTTTGAAAGCATTTCAGGATGCCCTCTTACTTTTATCTCATTGGGTACACCCCACATATAGCCTTACCCACGGGACTACAATAGTTGGTTCCCAAATCTACTTTCCCATTAGACTGTACGTTCCTTAATGAATCACATGTCTCACTGCATTTTACCAGTGCCTAGAACAGGGTGTGACAAAATTATAATTCAATACAGACCTGGTATTGAAAAACCGGATCCTGTAATATGGCCTCTGTCCTCAAATCATGTGACACATTTGGGGTTGTTACATAATCTTGTGTCGATTTGAGACTTTTAAGAGTAAAGGGGTAGAGTTTAGCCTGTCAATTAGGTCACAGCTTGATGACCTCATTTGGAGGTGCAACAGAGATAAATAGCTCACCGGAGGCCAGATACACTCACTCCCTGCGAGACATTCCTATTGACAAGCCACATGGAGTTATGCTGATAGAACCAGAGCCCTGGAGCTGGAGGAACCATGTGAAGACCCACACAAGTGCTGAGATACTTCCACCAACACTGGATCCAAATGACTTTCCACCCAATGACCTGTGATCCTCCTTCATTCAGCATCACTGCATTACTGCATGAGTCTAAAAAGGAATTTATGGACTAGTATTGACATATGGGGTAATATCAGACTTATGGACTTCATCTAGAACTTTGGGGCTACTATCAACCTACGGGGTAATATTGGACTTGTAGACTTTATATGGACTGGGCTGTGATGTTTTCTTAATATATAATTGTTCTTTGATATAAAGTTCTCCCTTATACACATTATCAGTTCTATGAATTTGTTCCTCTAGTTAACCCAGACTAACCGAACATCCAACAACATTCTTAGAATTTTCAGAGCTCTGTTCCAGGTAACCATCAGTAAAAAAAAATGTATGTTTAGGCCAGGTTTCATCCAAGTGACATCATACCACCTAAGGGACCTGGGGAGAGATTTTATCAAGATAGTAGAAAGGGCAGAGAAAGATAGAAAAAGATTTCAATTTAATCCAGTAAACATAATATAATAGTCCAAAGGGAAGAAGCAAACAAACCAAAAAAAAACAGGCAGAATATTTTTATTAAGAGTGAAGCTGTGTGTGCTTCTCCTCGCGGTCAAACAAGTACACATGTACACACTCAAGAGACTTTAGAGACGTCTAGGGGGAAGACGGGAAAAATGAGCATCATGGCGGTATTGGGGTAAAACTGTTCCCTAATGAGAAATCATCCACCCACACGTGATAGAGTGGGAGTTTCTGAGTCCTCCGTGTGCTTTGAAACTCACTAAGGAATATTGCCATGAACACTTACTCTCTGGCGACAGATGAAATCTCTAGGACAGCTCTTCAAGAATCAGCCACGGAAGGACATGTTGTAGGGGCAACGCTACTTTCTTGTGCAGATAAAAAGAAATGTTGAGATAAACAGTGACTACTCCATGAACAACCTAAAAAAAAGATGTCTTTCACCAAAGCAATCATAATAGTACTGTGCATTGCATATTTGATTATTTAAATTGAGACCTAACATCTTACAGGTAACAAATTATTTTTATTCTAAGGTATTTACATGCTAAAATGTAAAGTGATCGGATTTGACTGAGGTCCTCTCCAGGTACATTATGCTTGTTTTGTTGCAATTCAGACTGTATAATTTGTTATCAAGTAATGTAATACGTAACAAGTGTTGATATAGTGAAGGCATTTTCTGTCCCAGGGCTAGGTATCTTCCTCACTGCTAAGTAATCAATAATCAAAAATTTAAATTGTAATGTGAATTTCTTTATAATTTGGAAGTAAAAGATGTACAGCGGTGCAGTAGGGATCTGGAAACACAGGGAATCTAGGACAGACGAACCCCTCAACACCAGCTGTGGGAGTGGCGACACCAGGAGGGAAAGGGGTGTAGAAAGGGAGAACCGATCTTGGAGATCTATGTGTAACCTCCTCTCTGGGAGATGGGCAATGGGGAGGCGGGTGAGGGGAGACGCCGGGGAGTGTAAGATAAGATATAATAATTATTTATAAACTATTAAGGGACCAGGGGTGGGATCGGGGAGGGAGGGGGACGGGGAAATAAAAGGGAAACCGAGCTGAAGGTGGAAGGTGAATTATGAGAATGACAAGTGCAACGAATGTATAAGGGTGCTTTGCTCAATTGATGTATGTACAGATTGTGATAAGAGCCTTATGAGCCCGAATAAAAAGATTTAAAAAAGAATGATTTAATATTTCATCTTAGAACATCACCATGTATTAAGTATTACTTTATCAAGATATTAACTTGTTGGATTGATAAAGCAACCCCAAGAATTCAAGATTATCTACGCAATGGCAAAGAAACCAAGGATCGGATTTTCAAAATGTTCATGGAAAAGATGTGTTGCGAAAAAAATTACTAAACATGGATTCATCTTTTTGTATCAAAATAAACTCATTCTAACTTGTTTTAACATATTTGAACAGGATCTACTCTGAGACACTAAGAACAGTGTAACATCCTTTTGAAAAGTGACCCTATCAGAGCAACATGAATTCTGCAAAATTGAAGCCAGATCAAAATTTATGGGACAGCTTGAATGTGAGAATAATGGAAATCACTGATGAATTACAAACAGTTTATGGAGACAATATCCCACAGATATCAGCGGCTTACAAATGGATGACTCCATTTAAGAAGGGACAAGATAATAGTAAAGATGAAATCCACAGTGCTAGATTATATGCATCAATTTTATTTTTAAATTATTTATATTATTTGTGCCCTAAGTGAAGACAGAAAGTAAAAACATTACTGAACATATAAATAGATTTAGTTTACGCATAGCTGACTGAAAATTAAAGTTGAGCAAATTTTTCACACTATGTGTGCCAAAACTTCTGCCCCAGATCAGCTACAGGCCAAGAGCTGAACTTCCCAAAGAAATTTAAACAAATGAAATAAAAAACCTAAAGCATTTCTTGGAAGAACTATAAGAGAAGATGAAATAATTCTGAAGACATGGCACATTCAAAGCAATAGCTACCAATTATGCTAGTGTCCTGAGCTGGAAGAGCCATGTGGAAACCCCTGTCAGTGCTAAGATGCTTACAACACAACTGGACCCACAAGACTTCCAACCCATTGTCCTGTGACCTTCCTGCATTCAGCATCATTGCATATGTTTCACGAGTCTGAAGAGGACTTTATTGATTGGTATAGGACATACGGGCTAATATTGGACTTATGGGCTTGATCTGGACTGGACTAGGATGCTTTCTCAATATTCAACTGCTCTTGTATATAAAGCTCTTTCTTATACACATTTCAGTCTCCCTGGATTTGTTTCTCTAGCTTACCCAGACTAACACACTGAGTGAGCCATTTTCTTTATATAAAACTATATATACATACACATATATACACTATACATAAACTATACTAAATACACACATATGATATATATATATATATATATATATATATGTATATATATATATATATATATATATATATATATATATATATATATATATATATATATGAATCTCTGGTTTCTCTTCTCTAGAGAACCCGAGCTGAGACACCGAGAAATCTGAAGTGTTCATCCTGGACTGTTCTGTGAGGCTTGGACCATGCCACAGGTGTCTATAAACTCTCCGCAGCTGTTATGCTACACCAAGGAACGCAGACAATAGAAAGCGAAGTGCAGAGTGATCAAGAAGGGTTGGTTTCAGATGTAACCCCAAGCCCTGTGGTTAAGGAAGATGGTTTCTGTAAAGGTGTCCAGAGAGTGACTAGTTTCTACTAGGAAAGAAAACAAACAACAAACTTTTAAATACAAACAACAGAATAACAGCCACCATCCTCTGAAAGATTGTCCTGAATAGTTTCCTATGAAAACTTCCTATTAATGCATGTATAACTTGAAAACAGAAGAATTGATTGATGTAGTTGAACTGTGTTGTTGACGAAGGCTACTGTATATGCAATAAAACCGCCAGAAGAATAAATTACTCCAGAGAATAAATATAACTAGAGTGTCCCTTTGAGGTGAGAATGGCAAGATTTCATCTTGCTTACTTTGGCCACGTCATCAGAAAAGACCACATTGTGTTTGGTAAGCAGAGGGTTGGCACTCGATGAGATGGATTAGCACAATGGATGTCAACAGGCCAGTCATCAAGAAGATAAAGTAGAACTGGCGGGAACCAGCAGTCCTTCAAGTGACTCAGACAGTTATAATTACTCCCTTCGCTGGTGGTGCTGCTGGCTAAACATTGGACTGCTAATCACAAGGTTTGTTGTTCAAACCCCAGCTAGTTCCCCAAGAGAAAGATGAGGCTGCTGGCTCCCATAAAGATTGAAAAAGCTTTGCACAACCTATACAGAGTCACTGTGTGCTAAAATTGACTAGACCGGCAGTCCATTTTTGTGTTTGTTTTCTTTTATTTCCTTTTTTCTTTTCTTTACTCTTGGCTAGCATCTTTGAGTTCTGAAACAAAGTATTTCACCTTCCCATCTGAAAGGTAATGGTTTGATTAAGATATACAATTCTAGGCTAAATTCCCAGGGATCATACTGGGCCTTTGTATGTTTGTAAAAATTCCAGTCTTGAAATCCACAGGGGGCACTCCACCCTATCTTATAGGACTGCTACAAGCTGGCTCCAACTCAGCAGCAGTGTTTGTTTGTTTGTTTGTTGGCCCCCTGTCTTACTATTTTTTGGGAGGGGTAGAGTGATTTGTCTGGAAAAGTGGCACTGAACTCTGTCAAGTGAAATACATAGCCTCTGGAATATAAAACCAGGTGGCAGTAGACCCTCGTAGTCCTTTGTCCACAGTGCAAAAAGAGAGGCTTCCATCCTGCGTGGACGGTGTTGAGCCACCACTGTCCATGAGGGAACATTCCTGGTCGTAAGCGATCTATTCTGTGAGGAATTGCAATGGCTACACGATTGCCAGAGCTTTGTGTGTATGGCTTGATGGGGACAAACTGATATAGCACCCATGGAATGGTGGGCCCTACAGGGTGGAATTCGATCCCAGTGTGCTGGTGGGTACGTGGGATCTGCAAGCAGCCTTTAAGGCAACATGCCTGTGATACAACTGGCAAGTCTGTAGGGCTTCAAGAAGATGGAGCCAAGCGAATGCCACCTCGCAGCAACAATGACAGAACTTGAAGTTTTCCTTCATCTACGCCTTCTTAACCCATAGTGCTGCAGCAGATGTTGGCGTACAGGAGCAAGGGCTTGACCTTTCCATTGGTATCATGACGCAACAGCAGCCGCTACTGGCGAGACTGCCATGTGCCTCTCAATGGCGGAAGGGGATGAGCAGGAAGGGAAGTGGTGGCCCAGCTAGGAGCTGTGAATGGCACAGAGGAGCACCTGCTGACAGCAGTGAGCCACTGTTGCCTGCTCACCTCAGGATACAGGAGAAAGTAGTCCTTTGTTCACTCACCCTGTGTTCAATTGTCCAGACGAAGCAGGGTTAGTGGGGAAGCCAAAATTGACTCTCAGGTCATAAAGGATACAAGTCCAGCCTAAATATCTGGGTGTGCACTGGTTGCCCAGTAAGACCCTGAGCAACAGCTGCCAGGGGGATTTTAATGATGTTTCACAGGAAGTTTCAAAATGCTGTCAGCTCAGGCTTGGTTCTCAGTTTATAGTCTAACAACAAAGTCATATTAGAACAAAAGAAAAAATAATAAAGTGCTGCCCTTTCGGCTACGCCTCCAAGGAGAACACAGCTTCTGTGAGAACGCCGCAGCAGGACGGAGCATTACATTGAGAAAGAGCTGCAAAGTCAGGCGAGCAAACAAAGCGAAGCTATTCCTCAGAGAACCAACAAAGCAGTCAGTCAGTATTTTCATAGCCATTCAGAGGAAGTGCAGCATTTTGTGGGAATTAATACACAACATATTTTATTTAAGGGGAACATGAAGGAAAACAAGGGAGGTGTAATAAACAGCAGACTTTGATACAAGAAGGTCACAGTATGGTTTATTTGCCACCCACCTCCCTTTTGTACAAGACAGCGCATCATGATTAATGTTTCTATTTCAGCAACTTTGCCTACTTACCAAGATATATTTGTAACCCAGAATCAATACTCACAGCCCTTTGGTAGTCACTTGCTAACTTACATAGGGTGATGACAACATTTTATCTCAAACACATGCTGCCAGCTCAAGAAACACCACGTGCTGCCTCTGTAGTTCAGCTCTCATCTCAGAAACTAATGCCTTTTATGTGGCCCATGGAGTGCCACCATTTTCCTATATTTAATGTGCTTTTGTTGGTGATTCACTGTGTAAAAATTTCCATTTATATATAGTGCTTAAATTCTATCTAGTGTTTCCATGAGCAATAAAATTGATACACCTTGTGTTAGTCTCGGTATACTAGAGAAACAAAGCCAGGGAGACTCATATGTGAATAAGAAAGAGCTTCATATACAATAGCAAATGGATATTGAGAAAACATCCCAGCCTCAGGCCAGAAGTCCATAAGTCTGATAATAGCCCATATGTCTGATACCAATTTATAAAGTCCTCTTCACACTCACAAAGCACAAGCACTGACAGTGAATTCAAGATCACAGAAAATTCACTGGGTTGGAAGTCTTGTGGATCCAGTGGCATTGTAGGCATCCCAGTGCTGCAGGTGTCTCCACGTGGTTCCTTCAGTTCCAAAGCTCTGCCTCAGAGTAGCTTCATGTGCCTTCTCCTCAGGCCTGTCTTGAAGGGAATGAGCCTTGTCAGTCTCCTGCCTCCGAGGAGGAAATGCAGGCATTCCCAGAATCCTCAAGAGAAGGCCATGCCCACTCAGAGACCTCATTGGCTATGACCTGATTGATAGACTAGACTCCACTCCTTCACTCTTCATCCTCTCAAGTCCCTAATTGACACCAGCTTATGTAACTACCACACACCTTATAGAGAACGTACACATATTATATAGGCTTTGCTGTCCCCGGCAAAGGGAAGGAGCAAAGAGCAATATCATAGATCATAAAAACCTTAGAACCCAGAGGATGGAAACAGAGTCAATCACAAGAGACCAAGGAAGCGTTTCCCACAAAAGGAATAAGAGTATACAAAGTTTTCCAGGCAAGGCAGAACCAAGATTAAGTGCTTGGTAACAAACCAAAAGGCTGTGTTTTTGGTTTTGTTTTGTTTTTTAATCCACGCAGGCTACTCCTGGAGAAAAACTGATCAATCTGCTCCTGTAACAATGAAGACCTGGGACACCCTCCGGGCCAGTTCTACTTGTCATATGGGGTCACTATGAGTTGAACTTGATTTGCTGGCACCCAACAACAGGTAAAGGAAGGTGAAAGTAGTTTGGGGGTATTAGGGAGAGCATACTGGTATATAACTGATTTGTTGAGTCAGCTGCACTTGGTGGGATACAAACAGGAAATTCATTTTCCTCCTGTCATGGAGTTTAGCTTGTCCTTTGAACACCCCATACCACTAGCCCTTGCACCTTAATATCATCTCAAGTGAATCCCATATTGCTTCAGTCATTTTCAATTTTAAATATGGTTTTATTTTATAGTGCTTGAATGCCTAAACAAAAAATTAAAAAATAAAACCCACTCAATTTCAATTCATGGTGACCCTAGAAGACAGAATAGAACTACCCATAGGGTTTCCAAAGCTGTAAATTTTTATGGAAGGAGACTGTCATACCTGTCTACCATAGAGTAGTGGGTGAGTTTGAAGCAAATGTTTGGCGGTAGCAAGCAGTATAGTGCTTCGACCACTGTGACAGCAGATCTCCTCTAAAAAGCCAAAGGCTGTAGAGTGAAATATTAGTCTGACCCAATCTCATTGTAATAAATGACATGCATCCATTGATCCTCACAAATTTCTGTGAGGGTCAAGCACCAACCACTCCCTTCAACTCTAAGATTTTGCATAATATTTGCACTTGGATATCTAGTGAACATCTCAGACCTGCTCCTTTTGCAATATGGTTCCATATTTCCAGTTATTCAAACATAAGACTAGAGTTATGCCAGTGTCCCTCCTGTACTTCATATCTAATCAATTCATAAAATAGGTTATCTATAGTGGTTGGTCAACATTTCTCATCTTTCCAGTGCGAACATCCTACCCCTTCCAACACGAACCCTCCCACTTTCCTATTATAATTTCTTCCCCACAAGCCTTATGAACCCTCGTGACGTTTCACCTTAGGCTGCAATCAATGTGAGGTCAACTTGTTGAGTCTGATCCCCCTTCAACCCTGCTCCCTTCACAGCGCCTATGTAGCCAGTGAAGACGAGTCTACCCCTCCCCTCACAGGTGCTGTCCTACGAAATGTTTGCTTACATTTTTCATAGTGGGACGCGAGTCAGCCTCCTGCCCTTCAAAAGCACCAGCAAGATGTGGTTACTTGGCTCCATGTCTGCATGTGTTCCCAAAACATGGGTGAATACGCCAAAGAATTCTCTAAATGCCCTACTCCAGGCCTAGAAATGCCCAAGGTAGCAATATCACAGTACAAAAAACCTCCCGTGAGCTTGTGAGATGTGAAAGACCCCTACTTCTGACACCTCCAATCCCTCTGCGTCTCACTTGACTTAGAGAGCTGGATGCAGTTCACTCTGATTCCCACGGGTGAGAAGGGAAAAACACCAAAGCACTCTCTGCCATTTTTAATTCTCCTTCTTTCCAATAAACTGTCTTTTGAATTTCTAACTTACTTTTTATGTAGTCTGGAAGTTGACTATAGTCACTGTGTTAGTCCCGGTTGACTAGAAAAACAAATCCAGAGATACTCATATGTGTCATAAGAGAGAGCTTTATATAAAAAAGTAATTGTACATTGAGAAAACATCCCAGCCTAGACCAGATCAAGTCCATAAGTCTGATATTAGCCCATATGTCTGATACCAGTCTATAAATTTCTCTTCAGGAAGATCACAGGTCTGTGAGTGGAAAGTCTTGTGGATCCAGTGGTGGTGGAAGCATTCCCAGGGCTCTGGCTACCATCAGCATGGCTCCATGTGGCTTGTCAACAGGAAGGCGAAGCAGAGAGAGTGTGTCCTGCCTCCAGGGAGACAGAAGTAGTTCCCAGAATCCTCCTGAGAACACCATGCCCACAAGGATGGATCAACCAGGCTGTGACCTGATTGACAGGATAGACTCCACCCCTCCATTCTTTTTATCAAGTTGGCATAAAGTTGTGTAACTACCACATTAACTAAACTTTCTTTGCTATCTTAAAAAGTCCTACAGAAATGTCTAGCAGCTCTCTTTCAAAGTTGAAGGCTTTAGCAGAAATTTGGGTGCAGCAGCAAGTGTCCCCACCCACATCCACTAACATAGGGAATACCCATGGTCCACTCAGTACAACTGAAACTTCCCACCTCAAGTGGAAGGAGTGGCTAGACAGGAAGCTGGAGAATTAAGCAGAGGTATTTCACGTAGTAGAGCTATAATCAATGCTCATGGAAGCAGCTGTCAAGAAATAGATCAAAAGACATATTGCGTTGGGTAAATCTGCTGCACAAACACTTTTTCAAGTATTAAAGAGCAAGGATGCTATTTTGAGGACTGGGATGTACCTGACCCAAGCCATGGTATTTTCAATGCTTCATAGGTATGTGAAAGTTGGACATTGAATAAAGAAGACCAAAGAAGAATCCATGCATTTGAATTGTGCGATCATGAGGTGTCAAAGGGATCGGGTATAAGGCATCATCAAAAAAATCTTACCATAGTGAATGAAGTGGGAAGTGCAGAGTGGAGACCCAAAGCCCATGTGTTGGCCACTGGAGATCCCCTCACAGACCGGTCTAGAGGAGGAGATGAGTCAGTCAGGGTGCGACATAGCACCGATGAAGAATAAAGCTTTCCCCCAGTTCCTAAATGCTTCCCCACCCCCCACCCCCCCACTACCATGATCCGAACTCTACCTTGCAAGCCTGGATAGAGCAGAGGTTGTACACTGGTGCAGATAGGAGCTGGAGGCACAGGGAATCCAGGGCAGATGATACTTTCAGGACCAGGGGTGTGAGGGGCGATGCTGGGAGGGTGGAGGGTGAGTGGGTTGGAAAGGGGGAAGAATATTGAAAGTACCACAGGCTGCTAAAAGGACAAATCTATCTGTCTTGGAAGAAGTATTTCCAGAATGCCCCTTAGAGGCAAGGCTGGCAAGACTTCGTTTTACATACTTTGGACACAAGTCGGGAGTGACCATTCCCTAGAAAAAGACATGTTTCATGAAGTAGGTAGGTCGGGAAAGAGAGGAGAGCCGTCAAGGAGGAGAATTGGCACAGTGGCTGCAACCATGGGCTCAAGCATAGGAATGACTGTGAGGATGGTGCAGGTCCTGGCAGTGTTTGCTGCTAAAGGTGGCTGTGTGTCAGAGCCGAGGCAATGGCTCCTAAGAACAAGTTCACAGAGTGCTTTGTACCCCATGACAAGGACTTCAGAATTATTGTTAACGCTTTCACAGTCATTGAAACTTTCTAAGCAGAAATGTAAACCAAAATGTCACATTTGCATTTTTAGGAAATAGAACTCTTCCTGTAATAATAAATCTTTTAAGAATAAATATTTTAAGAAATCATTCTGACTGCTATAGTACTCATAATAAAATATAAGCCATACTTGATTCCTAACAGGTATAGAAAGCTGACACAGTCATCCAAGATGATCACACCCGGAAAACAGAAACATTTAGAAGCCACACAATTTTAGTGTTCAGTTTTTAAAGAGGCAGGTTGACAGGGCAATGGGGGAGTCTCGAGTGTTTTCCTTGTTTGTGACTTGAACACTGGAGTGAGTCATGGAGCTACTAATCATATTAGGAATCCTGGGAGAGGAGCATCCTTAGCGTGTACGAGATTATTACAATTGCATAAGAAGAACACTAGCAATGCAAAGCAAGAAAAGGCCAAATAGAAGCGTCCTTGTGCCATAGGAGTTCAGGGGAAAAGTAGACTCCTTGAGTTTTATGTGGATAGAAATGTCCTTGGGAGGAACAGAGACTTATCTTGGACCACTAAACTTAGAACAGATGCCAATGCACAGGGAGAAGGATGGCGTCACTAAGGTAGGGGAGAAGGATGGCGTCGCTAAGGTAGGGGAGAAGGATGGCGTCGCTAAGGTAGGGGAGAAGGATGGCGTCGCTAAGGTAGGGGAGAAGGATGGCGTCACTAAGGTAGGGGAGAAGGATGGCGTCGCTGAGGTAGGGGAGAAGGATGGCGTCGCTGAGGTAGGGGAGAAGGATGGCGTCGCTAAGGTAGAGGAGAAACCAGATTTGTCACAGATGTCTCGCTATGTGGATCTCTCTCAGACAAACTGGTGAAAAGACTGGGACATAGCACACTCGTAGAAGTTAGGAAATATCAGGATTCTAATAACACATATTCAGAATAAACATGTCATTTGGCAAATCCAATAGAGACCCCATTTGTCACCTCTGAGTTAATATAGTCAACATAACTTATAGAAAAGTTCACTGGATTTTCCTATATCTCTCCTTAAATAACTCTTTCCTATCTGGTAAATTGATGATATCTGCCACAAAGAGAGCCACTACTTAAGAATCCACAATCCATTTTAAAAGGCTGTAAGATGCTTAGAAAGGACACCCATGCATGCCTATATTCTATAAATAGACCATTGATAGATATACATAAATAAAAAACAAAATGAACAAAAAACCCCACCAAACTCAGTGACATTGAGTTGACTTTGACTCATAGTGATCCTATAGGGCAGGGTAGAACTGTCCTTTTAGGTCTCTGAAGTTGTCTTTTTTCATTATTGGGGGGCTCTTACAGATCTTATAACAATCCATAAATCAATTATATATGCACACTTATACATATGGTTATAAATCTTTATGGGAGCAGAAATTTGATGCTTCCCCCATGGAGTGGTTGGTGAGTTTAAACTACTGTCCTTGGAGCTTGCACCACAATGAGTAACTCACTACACCATCAGGGCTCCTCCAAATACATATCTGGAAATATAGATGATGGATGGATGGATGGAAGGATGGGGTATGAATGGATGATAGATGATAGATAAAGAGATAGATAAAGAGATAGATAAAAAGATAGAAAAAGAGAAAGATGGGGAGGAGAGAAAGGGGAACAGATGAAAGGGCGTGTTTGTGGTTTTATTTAGGAATCTTTAAGAGCCTATCTTAAGGAAGACGAGGTTCAGAAGCTCTATTAGTGTGGATGTTGGATGAGAAAAGGCTTTCTCTTTAAAGGAGAACTAGCTTTCTAGTGGAGGGCAAGAACAGTAATAAAGGAGCATAGCTTTTTGTTTGTTGGTTGGATGTAAGCACTGAAAACCTGCTATGTATAGGAATTTAAAATAATTTCTTTTATTTTAGTCCATGAAAAAAAGCCATCAAATAAATGTTATCATTGCCATTATTGAGGTAAGAATAGTGGGATGTTGAAGAACAAGAAAAACCTCTGGGTATGGCGAGGACCACATAAACTAAATGGAGCTTTTAGGGAAAAGTAACTTCAAAAAATAATTTTTACAATTTACTTGACAAAATGGATATATTGCTTGTTATAAGAGCTGCAAGAGCCCCCAATAAAATGATTTTTAAAATAATTTGTACATCTTAGATAATGAATTGTGAAATATTTAGAAAGTGTGTACCTGGAAATGGTGCCATCCTTGTACAAAATGCTACTGGTAATCCACTCTGGTTATTTTTGGCTCCTGCACAAAAGATCTTGGCCTATAAAGTGGTAACTTTTGTTAATGGGGATAACATGAGGGATTCATTATATTATCTTGCTAAGTGGTTGCATATCTATGTCTGTATGCATGCATATGCATGTGTCTCTCTAGAAACCCAACATTTGCCACTTCAACATTTTCACGTGGACAGCTCCAAACACCATTTGCACCGAGCAATAGAAGAATCAGATTGTGGCATTAACTAAGAGCAGAAATATTTTATTCCTCTTTTCTTGCTAAGTTTATTAATTCAGTTAATAATAAAGATTTTTTAAATCCCATTTGCTATTCTTAAAATTCTTTGTAACCTGCCCAGACAATGCTTTCAGTGACAATCCAGATTGTTCCATCAAAATATTATGGTCAGGTAGACTGTGGAAGTCTGTTACATGCAGCCAAAATGAAAGAAACAGAGCTCTGGTATAATACTGATAAAAAAAGAAGCCCACAAAATCCAATTACATGAGACAATCAATTTCTAAATCAGCTACCAGTCTCAGATAAGACCAAGTTTGTTGGCAATCAAGTTTATAAGGTTTTTTTATCTAAAGTTCCCTGCAGGACACCCCTGCTAATGGTCCTAATCAAAATGTATAGGTCATAGGGACAACTACATTTAGACGACAGCACTGCTGGGGTTTGCCTGCAGTCTCTATTTTATCTGAGCTCCGTGAAAATAGGAATTCATGGCTAAGCAAAAAGTAGCTGCAACAACACCAGAGTGTACAATTTAGGATTCCTAGTGTCTGAATTTCTTTTGTGCATTGTTTGTTTCTGATAAATAAACTGAAATGCCATATCCAGTCACAATGAACTGCAACTCTCTCATTTAGAATGAAAAGATGACTCATATGAGCATGTCTGCCTCCTACAGGCTATTAATGAATCTCCCTCTAATTCGGACACTCCATTGTTCTTCATATAGTTCAGCTTCTCAAATTATTTGCTCAGTGCACAGATTGAATAGTATATGGGGAAAGAATACAACCCTGGCTCAGTACGTGCAGAGAAATACACAATAAAGAAGACCAAAGAAGAATTGAACTTTCGCAATTACGTTGGTGGAGAATATTGACTGTACATATCATGGACTGCCAGATGAGTGAGCAGCTGTGTTAGCCTAAGGATAAGCAGAATTCTCTAGGAAGTCTTCATCTTGTGTGCTTTGGATATGTCATCAGGAGGACCAGTCCCTGGAGAAGGGCGTTACGCTCAGTAAACTGGAGGGTCCATAGAAAAGAAATGGACTGGGGGAGGGAGGGGAAAGAAGTGGGGAGCTCATATCAGAGGCTCCAGTACGAAAAGAATGCTTTGAAAATGATGAGGTTGGCATATGTGCAAAGGTGCTTGACACACTGGAGGAATGTATGGCTTGTGATAAGAGATGTAAGAGCCCCTAATAAAAGTATGTTAACAAAATAAAAACAAAGGAAATAAAACCAGATCCTCAAGAAGAGGGAATGACCCAGTGATTGCAACAATAAAAACAAGCATATCAACAGCCTGCGGATGGTGCACATTAGGCCAGTGTTCCATTTTATTACACAGCGAGCCACTGAGTCAAAGTCCACTCAACAGCGCCGACCAACAGCGATGGTTTCCCATGAACCGAAAATACATCTAAAGGAAATTCCATTCGCAAAAATTCTGAAATACCTTGAAAAAATGTTTTCTTCAAAGAGGATCCCTGGTGGCATAGTAAATTATATGTTGGGGTGCTAATTACAAGGTCCATGGTTCACAAAGTGTTTTGTGGGAGAGAGATTAATCTTTCTGCTTTCATAAAGATTTACAATCTTAAAAACTATAGAGAGCATTTCTATTATGTCCTACAGGGTCACTGTGATTGAAACAGACTCCCTGGCAGTAAGTTTGGTATTTTTGATCAGGTCTGAGGGCCTGGCCCCAATCCCAACAACCGTTCCTCCCCCCAGAAGAATGTACTTCAGAGGACAGCACTGAAACAACAGCTCAGAGGAGGAACATGTCTGACCAGAACACATGGAAGTAAATGAAGGGAGAGGAAGATTGAGTGGAACACATCCTGGCCCACCAAGACCTGGGGACGATATTCCCGCTCATAGCAGCCAAAGCACAGATAGAACCATAGGGCCGGTCCCACTATGAGACATGACACCCCTCACTGGCCCATAGCCCTACAGGGGACAATACTGGAGACACAGTGTGGGAAATGCACCTGATCTGACCCCACCACACCAAGGCGAAACACCAAGGACATGCAACAGAACAGCAAAGGGAGCAGAGCAAGGAAGTCCTGAGGGAAAGCCAAAAATAGACTTTGGGGTCAGGGTGTGGTACCCCATCAGACTCGACCAGAAAACACTCTTAAAGGTCAACAAACAGACCTAGAACTATTTACAAGTTTTTCCTTTTTTGTCATTGGTTTTTTGTTGTTTTTCTTGTTGTTTTATTTTATTTTGTTGCTTTGATTTGTTCTGTCTTGTTTTTGTACATATTATTATCTCTGCAGGTCTATCTAGATAAGATAGGTTGAATAAAAAATCTGGCGGAGAAAACAACGAGACGACAGTACCAGAGGGACATGGGTGAGGAGAATGTGGGGGAAAGGAAGTGGTATTATCCAACCAGTGACAAGGGAACAACAAGAGATCCAAAATCAGTGGTGAGGAGAGTGTAAGAGGCCTGGTAGGGTTTGATCAAGGGCAACGTAACCGAGAGGAATTACTGAAATCTGAATGAAGGCGCAACAGGATAGTGGGATAAGAGGAAAGTAAAAGGAAATAGAGGAAAGAACTAG
The DNA here is from genome assembly GCF_050624435.1 of Tenrec ecaudatus. NCBI lineage: Eukaryota > Metazoa > Chordata > Mammalia > Afrosoricida > Tenrecidae > Tenrec > Tenrec ecaudatus. The sequence goes on from NC_134532.1 coordinate 137,917,783, forward strand.
GAGGCAAAGGGCATTTATTGAGGTCTAAATAAAGGCATGAACATATTTAAATATATTTTTAAATGATGATGGGGAAATAGATCTATGTGCTTAGATTTATAGGTTTAGTATTAAGTTAGCAGGTGGACATTGGGACTCCACTCAAGTACTCCCTCAATGCAAGAATACTTTGTTCTATTAAACTAGCATTCCATGATACCTTCCCAACACAATTGCTGAAGACAAATGTGTACAAAAGCAAATGTGGTGAAGAAAGCTGATGGTGCCCAGCTATCAAAAGATATAACATCTGGGTTCTTAAAGGCTTGAAGCAAACAAGCGGCAATCTAGCTGAGAAGCAACAACATCCACATGGAAGAAACACACCAGCCTGTGTGATCTCAAGGTGTTCATAGTATCAGGTATCAGGCATCAAAGAACAAAAATATCATATCATTGTGAATGAGGGGCAGTGCAGAGTGGAGATCCAAAGCCCATCTGAAAGCAACTGGACGTCCCCTTACAGAAGAGTCGCGGGGAGGAGATGAGCCACTCAGGGTGCAGTGTAGCAACAATGAAACATACAACTTACCTCTAGTTCTCAAATGCTCCCTCTCCCCACTCCTTGCCCACACCCCTCCACTGTCATGGTCCCAATTCTACCTTACAAATCTGGCTAGACCAGAGGATGTCCACTGGTACAGATAGGAACTGGAAACACAGGGAATTCAGGACAGATGAACCCTCAGGACTAGTGGTGAGAGTGGTGATACCAGGAGAGTAGAGGGAAGGTGGGGTAGAAAGGGGGAACCCATTACAATGATCTATATATAACTCCCTTCCTGGGGGGACAGACAACAGAAAAGTGGGTGAAGAGAGACATTGGACAGTTTAAAACATGACAAAATAACAATAATTTATAAATTATCAAGGGTTTGTGAGGGAAGGAGTGGCGGGGAAGGAGGGGGAAAGTGAGGCGCTGATACCAAGGGCTCAAGTAGAAAGCAAATGTTTTGAGAATGATGATGGCAACAAATGTACAAATATGCTTGACACAGTGGATGGATGTATGGATTGTGGTGAGTTGTACAAGCCCCCAATAAAATGGAAAAAAAAGAGGGTTGAAGAATGTCATTTATTACCTGAAAGAAAGAATATCACATATCTTGTCATGGACAGCTCTTGTATGATGATTCAAATACAAAAACAAACAAACGAACAAAATACAACCCTATTGACACCAAGTCTAGTTCCAAATCATAGCAGCCCTATGCGGCACAGCATATAAGGTGTCCTAGGCTGTGTTCCTTATGGAACCAGAATGTCACATCTTTCTCCTGTGGAGCATCTGGTGAGATGTCCGGCTGGAGAATTCTCCTGATTCCCGTAGCTCGAGGGACCTGATTAACCCAAGATAGGAAGGTAATGTGGCAGGCTGCTGGCTATGGAAATGGATGAATCCAAGGCTGACATAAAAATGGCAGGCCTCTGTCTCACACGCTGTAGAAGTGAACCCATTGCAGGATTGTGCAGGCAATACAGCAGATTGTTGGCTCGAGTCCAGAGAACCAGAGGTCAAATGATGATGAGCCAGATGTAGGAGCCAGACCCAACAAAAAGCAATGTGCTCTGCCATAACCTCCATGGATATCGGAAACAGGCCACATCCTCCAGGAAACTCTCAGTTAATTGGCTGCTCAAGCAGATCTGATTATATAAGTGCTCACATTGTATCAGATCTCAGCACTGGGACTGGCTACGTCACAGCCCAGCCCAAACAGCCCACAAACCTCAACCCTTACACAAAGTTACTCCTTTTGTTCATCTTCCTTAATCTTTTTAATATGGTTCCTGCCGATTGAAAATACAACTAACACAAATAAATAGATACATAGAAATAAATAATCAATAGAAAACACAACATATTGCCACTGCAGGAGTGACTCTTAGTTCCTCCCAGAAAAAAGGAGGCAGCCTACAGTTCCTGGGACCCCCAGCTCTGCTAGCTTCTACACCCCGTGTTACCAGCTCTGCTAGCTTCTACACCCCGCGGTCACTGTGGGTATGGCCACTGGCATGTGGAAGTGGACACACACGGGCAAAGCACAGCTCATCTTTCTAACACGCTTTACTCCTTAGAAAGCATTTTCACATGCAGTACTTGGTTACACCCTGCAGCAACTTTGCAAAGTCTGGTGAAAAGGTACACTATCTCCATGTACAGATGGAAAAATGAAGTGTGGAAAGGTAAGGGCCTGACTCTCTTATTAACCAATGACTAGTAATCAGTGCATTAAGGTGCCCTCACACCACCTTAACTGTTAGTTTTACCCAAGTACCATGCTTGCCTAAACAGTGTGACAAAAGAGAAGACTTCAGCCCAGGATAGCAAGAAGTGGACTTGGAGACTGACACATACAGAGTAAGAGAATGAGAAAAAATCAGAGTGAGATCAAGTTTGAGAAAAAATCAGAGTGAGATCAAGTTTGATAAAAAATCAGAGTGAGATCAAGTTTGAGAAAAAATCAGAGTGAGATCAAGTTTGAGAAAAAATCAGAGTGAGATCAAGTTTTTTTAACCTGAGTTAGTTTAAATGAATTGAAATAGGGGAAGTTACCAAGGGGTGAACAGTTTTGTTGGTAACATAGTGACTATATTTTCTGTCTTATTGGTAAAGATGAACTCACATATTATGTTGGATTCCCACTGCTGATGACAGAATATAATTTATAATGACAACATGTGTACATACATATATATGCATACATATATACCAAAAATAAAACCAACTGCCATTGAGTCAATTTTGACTACTAGTGACCAACAGGACAGAATAGAACCACTCCTTTGAGTTTCCCAGGCAATAGGTCTCTATGGGAGTAGAAAGCCTTATCTTTATTCCAAGAAGCAGCTGGCAGGTTCCAACTGCTGGCCTAGCAGTTAGCAGCCCAAGAAGTTGCAGACAATGCTATCAGAGCTCCGTGTGTGTGTGTGTGTGTGTGTGTGTGTGTGTGTGTGTGTGTTTCTGGTTGTGCAGAACAAATTTCTAGGGAAAAATGCAGATTTTTAAAGTATTAGAAATGTACACACCAGCCTGTCCTGACACGAATGCTGAAAGCAGGTGCACAGGCAAATGCGGTGAAGAAAGCTAATGGTGCCCAGCTGTCAAAATATAGAGAATCTGGGGTCCCATGGGCTGGAAGATAAACAAGGGGTCATCTAACTGAGAAACAGCAAAGCCCTCTTGGAAGAAGCACACCAGCCTATGAGATGACAAGGCATCGAAGAGATCAGGTATCAGGCATCAAAGACCGAAAAAAAAAAGAAAGAAAATCATAGCACTGTGAATGAGGGGGATTACACAGTGGGGATCCAGGGCCCATTTGGGGGAAATTGGAAGTCCCCTTGCAGAAGGCGACGAGCCAGTCAGAGTGCAGTGTAGCAATGAAGAAATATACAATTTTCCTCTAGTTCTTAAATGCTTCCTCCCCCCCACCCACTATCATGATCCCAATTCTACCTTACAGATCTGGCTGGACTGGAGGATGTACACTAACACAGACAGGAACTGGAAATACAGGACAGATGAACCCCTCAGGACCAGTGGTGAGAGCGGTGATATCGGGAGGGTGGAAGGAGGGTGAGGGGGAAAGGCGGAACAGATTATAAGGATCTACATATAACCTCCTCCCTGGGGAATGGACAGTGGAGAAGTGGGTGAGGGAGACATTGGATGGTGTAAGATATGATAAAATAGTAATAATTTATAAATTATCAAGGGTTCAGGGGGAGAGGGCAGCGTGGAGGGAGGGGAAAAATGAGGAGCTGATACCAAGGGCTCAAGTAGAAAAGCAGGTGTTTTGAGAATGATGATGGCAACATATGTACAAATGTGCTGGACACAAATGACGTATGTATTGATTGTGAAAAGAGTTGTATGAGCCCCTAATAAAATGATTTTTAAAAGAAATGTATTAAGACTTTAAAGACATGATGCCAAATTGGTATCTAGAATATGTAATTATATTTCTGCCAGCAATACATATTACCATTTTAAATCTATATCAACTTATACATGCAAGACAATATTCCATTGCTTATTTAGTGTCTCTTTAGCTACTATTGAGATTGGTCATCTTTTACCCCTGCTTTTAAAAATACCATATTTTCATATGTCTCTCTGTGTGTGAGTGAATAGTTTGTCTATATACCTAGTATTGCTATATTAATAACACACAAATTGTTATTTATTTATATTAGGCAGCGTATTATTCTTTTGATACTATCCCTCATTACACTGAAGGCACTCTACATATAGTTAGGGTGCAAATGCATTATTCATCCCAGGCTCAAAAAGAAAAAGAAAGTAACTTGAAGTAATTGTCTGTGGATACTCATCTCCCTGAGAAAAGTAAATATTAATCACAATTCTTGTTTTTCATGTTCATCTTTTACTTTATTTTTTAGGCTTACTTTTAGTCAATGTAAATACTTTCCAGGGAATACTATCCATAGCTTGTAGCTTAAAAAACTTTAATAAGTAATATTTCCAAATCAGAAAATGACTGTTTAAAATATTATAGATCTTATCTAAGGTCACATACCTAATGAATGACAAAGCCCATCATGTTCTTGCCATTGGAAACCAAGAATAAATTCTTGTAAAGTATAATGTACCTGATGAGGATGAGTATTCTCAAGTTTTAAAATGAGTATTCACATGTTCTCTACAAAACTGAAATAAATTCTTATTCACTTCAGTGCCTTGTTTGAAAAAACTGGCAATGTTTAAATTGGACCTCCATGATCACTTAAAAGCAGTCCCAAAACATGCCTTAATTGGTGAGTGGTTAGAATAAGAGACTACATGGGTGAACTATCTAAATATGGAAACCATTTTTAGCTCAGCATCCATTTTTAAAATTATAGTATAAATAGTCATATGTGCTAAATGTCCCTGTTAAAAATGTGGGGATATACAGTACAAAAGTATCTTTAAAGGCTGAAAAATATATACAGCAAGGATTCCTAGGCATCATAGGCAATTGAGTGAGAGAACTGTTTATGATTCATAAATGGTCAAGGCTTAGAAGTATAAGTCACATGGACAAATGAGTGGTGTGTTAGTCTGGGTAGACTAGAGAAACAAATCCAGGGAGACTCATGTATATAAGAGAGAACTTTATATCAATGAGCAATTATATATTAAGAAAACATTCCAGCCCAGTCCAGATCAAGTCCATACGTTTGATAATAGCCCATATGTCCAATACTAGTGCATAAATTCCTTTTTAGACTCATGCAGCACAGGGAATGATGCTGAACACAGGATGATCACAGTCCATTGGGTGGAAAATCTTGCGAATCCAGTGGCAGTGGAAGCATCTAAACCCTGGCACTGGTCTCCACAAGTCTCCTCCAGCTCTCTGAGTACCTCAACAACAGGAAAGGGAAATAAGGGAGAATATATCTGTCCCCCGGTGAACTATTGATCTCCAAATGCCTCCGAATGAGGCATTGCCTATATATGCCTCTCTATGTATGCTTCCAGATGAAGCCATCAAGCTGCAATCTGATTGACAGGCTAGACTTCACCCCTTCGCTCAAGTTGACAGATTATGTAACTGTCACAGTGGAAAGAAGAAACACTGGCAATAACATAAATGGTACCAGCTTTGATAAATATGTCCAGGAGATGGAATCTTGCCCCACAATTATGGATTGGAATACAGTATTTATAATAGCTGCAGTCAAGAAATCAAACAACCTGTTACACTAGGCACATCTGTTGCACATGACCTTTGAAGAGCAAATACATCACTTTAACACTTTAAAGAGCAAACACAACACTTTGACAATTAAGGTGCACTGGATTCAAGTCATGGTGTTTTCAATGACCTCATATGCATGTGAAAGTTGGACAAAAATAAGGAATATCAGAGAAGAAATTATATACTTGAATCGTGGCATTAGGGAAGAATATTGAAAGCGTCATAGACTTCCAGAAGAACAAATTTGTCTTGGAGGAAGCATAGACAGAATTCTCCTTTAAAGCAAGGATGGCAAGAGTGTGCCGCGTATCTGAGACCAGTCCTTGGAAAATGACATCCTACTAGGTGAGTAGAAGGGCAGTGAAAAAGAGGAAGGTCTACAATGAGATGCAGTGGCTGCAGCCATGGGCTCCAACACAATAATATTGTGAGCGTGACACCCAACTAGACACTGTTTTGTTCTGTTGTGCATACGGTCACTCTAGGTTGGAACCTACTCAATGGTCTCTAACAACAACAGCAAATATGACAACAGCAATGTATCACGTATTGGAAGAATCACTTCCCAAGAGTTGTACACTTAGAGAAATCGCATCCTACCAAAACTTGGACCTAGGGAGTAGTTTATCTAAAGCAGGTGTTGATAGCTAAAATTAAAAGCACATATAATAACTAAAGGTTAAAAAATAAAATTTTCACAAAAAGAAAAAAAAAGGAAGATTATTTACCAGGAAGCCATTTTATACCTTACACATCAAAAGGCTCTAAATACTTTCCTTTAAAAGAGAGAGAGGTTCATAGCAGCTAATGTTATAAAGTACAACATAATGCAAGAGCACTGTGCTCATTTCATGTAATGGAAGATTCATTTGAAAGGAGACCAGTGGAGAAAGTAGAGACCCAAACCCCTGCCATCAGGTGGATTCGGAGTCACAGTGACCCTCTGAGACAGGGTAGAACTGCCTCAAAGGGCTGACTTCCAAGGCTGTGTACATCTACAAAAACAGACTGTTGGATCTTTCTTCCATGGAGTGGCTGGTGGATTTGAACCACTGGTGTTTCTGCTAGTGATCCATCACATAACCCCCTGTACATCACTACTATTGAGTCGATTCCAATTGCTCTTGACCCAATAGGGGAGGGTAAAATTGCCCCTGTGGGTTTCTGAGACTGAATTTCTTCACAGAAGTAGAAAACCTTGTCTTTCTGCTTAGGAGTGGCTGGTGGTTTCTAACTGCTGACCTTGTGGTTAGCAGCCCAACGCAGAACCTGCTATTGCTAGAACCCGGGCTAGTAAAAAGACAGAGCTCAGATTTTGATAGGAGGAGTAGTGGCCCTAAGTAAGGTCAAATAGAATCTGTAAAATAAGCCAAGCCATGTGAGAGGGTTTTCAAATGTAATGTCTACAACTATGAATAAATTTCCATCTTTTAACAAAGTTAATCACAAGGAAAACAATAATGTCTATGTTTTCTATGTTTCAAATACACAGCTAAAGAAGGGGGAAAACTCTCGGCAAGAAACTAATATTCTTGGCATTACTTTGCTAATCCAAGTATATTCATGCAATAATGAATTTTCTTATGTCTGCACATGCTACCACAAACCTAGGAGTCCTGGTAGTGCAGTGGTTAAGCACTCTGCTGCTAACCACAGAGTTTGGTGGTTCCAGCCCGTCAGTCACCTCATGGGAGAAAGGTAAGGCCGTCTGCTCCCATAAATCTTCACGGCCTTGTAAACATCGCAGGCGATCCTGCTCTGTCCCATAGAGGGGCTACTCTCCAGAAGTGGCTTCAAAGCAGTGACTTCGTTGCTTTTGTTTAAAACTCACTAGTAGATTTGAGGGGGTTTTCCTTTTAAGGGCCCAGTTAAAACAAATCATATTATTTTCTTCCACTGGAAGATTAGTTTTTTATCTCCTCATTCCCAATACTTGAAGCAGTACATAATGCAGAACTGGCATTTGGTGAATGTGTGTTAAATGAATCAATAAATCTTTTCCAGTAAAACAAATCTTTTGCATCACCTGAAAACATATACTGACAAGCACATGAGCTCAAGTTGACAGTCAGTCAGATTTCTTATTGTCCAAAAGGTAAGTCGTATGCCATGCAAGTTACACCCCCCTAAAATTCATCTCCAGTGCAGCGGTCCTTGTACTGATAGCAATGAGCAAGGACTTCCTCGGATGCGCGACTCTGCTAGGTTTAAGGAAATGAAAATTGAAGACTTCAAAATGTTGATTCAGTGCTTAGATCCTGATGTAGGAAAACATCATGAGAAAAACAACCTTGAGAAGTGTGAGAAGCACTTGTGACTGCTCACTCGCTCCAGCGTGGTCTTGATGAGTGAGCACATTCAACCCTTGCCATAGTAACCGAGCCCCTTTTACAGACAGCTAAACTGAGGAGCAGAGAGTTCAAACCACTTGCCCTCAAAGCTGGCAACAGCAAAACTAATCCAAGGATATCTCTTTCCAAAAGCCAAGCACTTAGCTTTTCTGCTTCTCCAACATCTTAACAAGTAATCACAATCCTCTCTCTCTCTCTCTCTCTCTCACACACACACACACACACACAGTGTGATTAGTGCAGTAAAAGTGGCCTCAGATGTTTCAAACATTAAAAAACACTCTCATTTAAAACTAAGAGATCAAGGAAGGCCTCATGGAAGAGGTAATAACTCTATTTCACTTTGAAAACTTATCAAATTAGCCAGACAAATAGACAAAGAAGAGGAATGAAGATTGTAACATATAACAATTTAAAAGGCAAGGTTCAATTTGCTTATAAAGTTAAAATAAAGACACACTCCCCTTGTGTGCCTTGTTTTTGCAATCCAAGATATGTATTCACATCATATGACCCCTAAGGTAAGGGATCAGTAATTGAGAAAGGCATCCAGATTCTTCACTATAAAATATAAGGGGAGAGTGCCTCTTTGAATGAATCAATTACATGCAACATGTAGATCATTGTTAACAATGAAAACTCAAAAATATATAGAAACTTACTGCTCTTTCCATCTAGCTATTAATTCCCAGCTTTGTAGAAATTAAGACAAATTAATGGAAAGCTTATCATGTTTCATTTACAGTTTTCTTATTTATACTTATTCTTTGTTTGAATAAGGACTTGAGGTAGTGTATACAATATCTGCCATATGAGATATTTTTAAACCAGTATGATAAAGAAAGAGTGAAGAATTGTTAATAGAGGGACACGTACATATTTGGTTCTGGGATTGTTAATTGTGTTAGTCTGGGTAGACTAGAGAAACAAATCCATGGACACACATGTATATAAGAAAGATATTTATATACAAGAGCAATTGAACATTGAGAAAACCATCCTAGCCAAGTCCAGATCAAGTCCATAAGTCCAATATTAGCCCTTATGTCCGATACCAATCTATAAAGCCCTCTTCAGACTCACAAAACGCATGCAATGAAGCCAAATGTAGAAGGTCACAGGCCAGCGGGTAGAAATTATTTGGATCCAATGGCATTGGAAACATCTCAGAGCTGGCAGGGGTCTCTGCATGGCTTCTCCAGCACCCACAGCTGCATCAGGGTGGGTCCATGTGTCTTGTCAGCTGCTATGTCTCCCAGGATGTGAGTAGCAAGTCGCCCACCTCCAAGGAAGAAATAACAGAATTTCCAGAATCCTTCAGAGAAGGTTATACCCACACAGAAGCCTTGTTGGCTATGACCTGATTGACAAGCTAGATTCCACCCCTATATGGTTAATCCTTAAATCGACACTTTTATAACTACCACATTAATGATCAACCCAATAAGAGAAACACAATTAGTTATTCAACATATGGTTGTCATCAGATGAAAGCAAACATGTAACTCACGAGAAGCAAAACTCTTTTCCCTAATAAGCCCTTTGATAAATTACTGCTCTGATTTCTTATGAAAAACCACCCTATAAAGCATAATTTAGAAGACTCTTACTTAAAACATCTTTCCACAAAGACTAATGGAAGATCAAATGAAGTTTAGTATAAGCAATGTGAGAAGAGGCTAAAAGAATTCCGTTTAAAACACGCATCCCTCTGGAAGTCTGGCTTTATCCAGGAATAACACTGAGTATCCACAATGAAGAAAGGATGGGTGGCACACCACTCAAGCAAGCAATCCTGAGACGAGGAAGGTGGCTAGTCTCCACCTTCAGAAAGCAAGAGGCAGTAAAATAGATAGCATTCCATGATCAATACCTGATACCTCATCTGTTGTAATTTGCAAATCAGTTAAATCAGCCAAAATGGAATGAATTTAATATCATTCTCTGAATAGTGGAGAGACTAATCAACACATATGTGTAAGTAGGGGTGCTATTTAAAAATCACTGATAAGGGGTGCTATAATCAATTACTGATAGTACAGCATGGGTTTCAACATGAACTGTAGTTCTGCGGTGTGGAATAAGTATTCTCCCTTTCAACTCTGATCTGACTTTTAAAATGCTGATATGAGTAGGTATACGAGTGTTGGCATTAGGGGATGGAGCAAAGGCCGGTGCTCAGAAGACTTGGGAGAAACAGCTTTATCCTACAATGTATGCTTTCTACATCTTAACTCTGCCAGTCGTGTCACCATAGACTGCAGAATTTCCATATTCAGGAGGCTTCACTTGGAAACACTTGAACCCAGATGATAATTCTTTATTTCTCCCTATTTATATAAAAATTTTATGATAATCATTAGCACACTTCTTGTTTGTGCTGAAAATTATATTAAAACAAAATTTAAAAGAAATCATCTTTAATATATATAAATCAGCAATTCATGTATGTCAGTCTGAAAAGCCAGCATGTACTTTTGTAATTTCCTTTTCTCAACAGTGCTTTAAATTCTATTCCTTTGGCTAAATTAATGACACTATCAATGGAATTATTTAATGCCCTAAGGGGACAATTAATAATGTTCTCTATCATAAAATAACACTGATGGCTCCTACGTGAACCGGGGACATAGATAAGCCATAGTTGCATGAATAGATTTTGGAGTCCCACTTAATTCTACTCCCAATCTAAGCAAATATTAATGCTTCTTATAGAGTTGTGTAACTAGATAATATGCCAGGTGGTTTATTGGTAGACATCAAAGGTTACTATAAAATTTCAAAACCAAACTACCTGCCAATGCGTTGATGGTGATGGAACGGGCGCTTTGAGTTTCCTAGACTGGAACTCTTTACAGGCATCCAGAGCCTCATCTTCCTGCCCCGGAGCAGGGTGGTTTGGGACTGCTGATTTGTGGTGCACAGCCGAACATGTAGCCACTATACCACAAAGTCCGCCAAGGTTCCTGCAGAATTGCTAAATTGTGAAACTTGGAAGAAGTAAGGCTAGAAGCAAGGCCTTCGAGGCATCAATATTCTCTTCAGCTGCTGTGGCAAATTTCTCTATCACATCCAGGGATAGGATGTCCTACTGAGAGTCTCTTGAGCACGTGATAAGGAAAAGCAGTAACACCATCTAGTCTAGTGGTGGAATCATGGCCAAAGGGAGTGATTTTGGTTCCAACATTTTCCTACCTTGGACATCCTGCTACCTACACTTAATTATGTCTCCTGGCTGGTACTACTCCATCCTTATCATAAATGAAAGAAAATGGTGATATTTCTTTTAATCATCAGAGGAGTAAAAATAGAATCCTGTGTTCAGCTGATTTTCCCAGAGAAAACAAAATCAGTGACTGTCATATATGTATACACAATATCAAGAATTATTTACCAAGAAACCAGTCCAGTCCAACTCATGCTCATGGGTCAGATACTAGCTGGGAGCCCCTCCTGATTCACACAGCTTCCAGCTAACAAAGCAGGACAATGGAGCTGGAAGCTCGAAGACCAATGGAACATGGCAGGACATGGGCTGCTGGTTCTAGAAACCAAGTAAGCAGGGTCCTAACAAGCAGAGAAGAGAAAGGCAAGAAAGAGAGACATTTTCCGCAGCATCCCTCATAAATAGGCCATACACCCAAGGAGGTGCCATCAAGTTGTGACCTGATTGATAGGTTAGATGCCACCCCTACTTTTACACAGGAACATGTTGGCATAAAATCTAACCATGACATATCCTCTACAACTTCTTAATCCTTAAGCTATCTAAGTTGCAGAAAGCAGTCTCCAACCACTTCTCCCATGGTCCAGTTGGATGCACATGTTTTATTCTACTTGACAAGTTCATGTCAAGTTGGCTACAACTCTCCATGACCTCATGTATGAGTGATAGAATTGTGTTCCTGAGAGTGTTCAAAGGTTGATTTTTCTTAAGAGGATTGCCAGGCCTTTCTTGTGAGGTACCTTTGGGCGAACAAGAACCTGCAAATTTCCATTGGCAGTTGAGTGTGTTAACCCTTTATACCACTCAAGAATTCCTTTATACTACTTAAGAAAGGGTTTGCATCTAATAACATGACATTGGCATATTTCCTATTTTCACAGTTCCTTAATCTCTAAAAATGATTAAAGATTTCCAAAAATACAAAACTAATCAGAAATATTGGCTATTCTAAAAAGTTCACTAATAAAATATAATATTGCTTAAGACAGTGGTTCTCAACCTTCCTAATGTCACAACCCTTTAATACAGTTCCTCGTGTTGTGGTGACCCCCACAACCATAAAATGATTTTTGTTACTACTTCATAACTGTAATTTTGCTCCTGTTATGAATCAGGTGACCCATGTGAAAGGGCCATTCGACCCCCAAAGGGGTTGCAACCCACAGTTTGAGAACTGCTGACTTAAGAAGACCAACAATTTCCCACAAATCCAATGTGAACTTACTGTAAACTTTAATAATTCTCTGCTTTCTTTTCTACAGAGGTTTCTATCCATTTTAAGTGACCATCCTTGATGGAGCCTTGCTTGGTGTCTGCCCTACCCTTTAGAGGAAAACGGGGATTGAAGGAAAAATTGAAGATTGTAATGGGATTGATGATTACCTGGAGTCATAGGGGAAGAGGGAGGTGAAAATGGGAACTCAACATTAATGTGTGAAAAGTGGTGGCGGGGGGAGGGGGTGGAGCTACAAAGTTGACTGTGACATGATTGAGCAGCCTTTCCTGACATGACTGAACCATGTTCATTAAAAGACCACACTCTTGCTACCATCAAGTCGATGCCAACTCATAGGGACCCCATAGGACAGGGCAGAGTGCCTCTGTGAGTTCCCAAGACTATAGCGATTGTAGGGATTAGAGGGAAAAATGGATTGTCAAACTGATTGTTTTCCACGGAGTTCCTTGTAGGTATAAAATGAAGTTAAACATAAATTTGTCACCACAAGTAAAAATAATGAGGCTCTCAAGGGGAGTCCCAGATCAACTAACAAGCCCACATCTACATAGAAAAACAACTTGTCCAAATCAGAATCTCTTTTCATGTAGAAAGGTTACATAAGAATGCAAATTATTGTATGTTTACTTAGGAGGCATGGAATTAGGACAACAGGGGTTAGTGGATAAGATGTAGTAATTTGGTAAAGAGCAGCTTTGCCCCCAATGATCTATTCATAAAGTCACTTGACATGTGCTTAGTATGTGCCCATGAAGATGAATAGAATCAGCAATGATTTGTTTTATTATTCCTAAATTTGCCATGATTAGGAGATAACTTAATGGCAACCAAGAACAACACTATGGGGCAGTAGATGAAACATATAGAATTCTTTATCTCACGGGACATATCTACTTCCAAGACAATCTCTTCCCCGGAGTGTGCTTAGATAAGTGTGATCCGCATGGGCTCTTCTGTCTGCCCTGTATCTGTCCACCCAAAGCCCATGCTCCCTCATGTTCACATAACATGTCTGCATACTGAACACAAAAATCATGGATGAGGTTTCTACTTCCCAATTACAATCCCATTCTCATTTTCCTCCCATAAATGAATTTTTCTATTTAATCTTTAATGGTGTTTTAGTTCTTCCTTACTCGTTGGTCATATGGATCATAAGTTCCCAAACTGTGTGGCCTGTGGCAGCTTTTTCATAAAAATAAACTAACTACTCCATGCCCCCTTGGCAATTTAAACCTTTGCTACCATAGCCCATCGCACAGGATAAAGTGTAGGCATCTGCTTCTGCAGCCCCTCGAATCACGCCAGCACCCTCCAGGGGGCAGGGGTGCCAACTCTAGGAAGCACTCGTTCATCACCAAGTCCATTATGATTGGACCTTGCTAGTCTAACTAAGAAGACGCTACCTAAAGATTCCTCACTGGGGCCCGCATATACCGGCACCAAGGACACAGCTCACTTTGCCACGCTCAATGAAGGATCTATGAATGCATGCTTTAGTTTGCCATTCCTCTGTAGACCACCACGCATATTAGGAAACAGACCCCACGCGAACAAGAGCAGGGATTTTCCTCTGAGCATCAAACCATGTAAGCACCTGCCACGGTCTGGTGACTGAAGCACCATCATTTTTGCATGAAAGCTGCATCCGGACTCGCATGCCTGTGTGTGCCTGTGAGATGGAAGCAGGGATCTGGATGTTAAAGAATCTGAAAACAGTTTCATTGTTCAGTGGGCTACAGCAGGCATGGAAAGTCTTCAAAGCACGTTGCCTTGAAAAATGCGGCGTGGTAATGGCAGCAGACTTTCATGTGCTACTTAACAAATTACATTCAGATGTTGTGCAATCTAATCACTGCTTGCCTCCTTGGGGGCTCAGCAACCGGAAGTAACACACCTATAACTCACCTGATTGCACTACTCGCCCTTCCTTCAGAGCAGAGCACCACGCCAATTCATCATTTCCTTTTCCAAAGGGTCTCTGCTGTTTTGTGTTGATATGATTTTGAAACTCTGGCTATTTGCCACCAGTTCTGGAGGAGAGGTTTCAATTATCCTTTTGATAATAAATAACAGGGATGGTCTTCAAAATATGAAAGCATTCTTCTGTTGAAAGGAAGTGTGCTTGCTGACGATACTGGAAAAATGAATATTGCTTACCACAAATCTAGTTCTCAACCTATATCTTTTCAAAAGACCAGTGCCAAGGAAGAAGAAGAGTAATGGTTTCCACCTGGGTTCAGGGTCTGCGTGGGACCATCCCTGGACTGGGCGAGGAGAGAGAAGCGGATAGCTCTGGTCCTAAGTCTGGCTCCTAGTGCCAACAACATCCCTTCTTTGTCCAGCCCAGCTCTGCTTCCAGCCACGCACTCCCTGGGACATCACTGACACGAAGAGTCAAGTGTTCCCACTGTCGCCGATGCTTCCAACGGCTTGTGTGGTTCCTTGACAAAGTGCTTGCAGTCTTTGTAAAGTGGCACAAGTGAAAGATGTGAAACTCTGTTAGTGACGGCCACCAGCGTCTCCCACTCGAACTTCACTTGCATCACCCTTTGCTTGATGCCCAGGTGGCCCTGGCATAACCACAGCTGTTTGGGGGAATCAGGTGAGGGAGAAGTTTGGGGATAAGTATTGCTTCATTCCCCCACTTGCTTGTCCGTGTGCTGTGGTAGGGTGGCTTGCATGCTGCCGTGGCGCTGGAAGCTCTAGAACTGGTATTTCCAATATCAGTGGGGTCATCAGGGGTGGGTAGGTTTCCACAGAGCTCCCAGAATAACACCGGCTAGAGAGAAGAAAAAGACGGCCAATTTCTGAGGGAAGAGACACTGAAAACCTTACAAATACTTCAAGAAGAAAAGCCACGGAGGTTGGAAGGCATTCCAAATGGATCTTGGAAAGAGTAAAGTTCAACTTCACGACATAAAGGGAGCAAAGCTTTCGGGAACTTCACCTTCTGATGCAGCACGACTCAAAATAAGAACAAACAGCTGCAAATGCCAATTATTAAACAGAGTTGGGATTTGAATCCAGGTGTGGTTGATGTTTAACTTCACACATGAATCAATAAAACACATCACTGAGATTCAGAGAAGGAAGAAACAAGACAAGATACATAAGCGGGCCTATTAATATGGCTTATCTTGGGGGAACTTACAGAGCACCTTTTAAAAACTAGAGGAAGGAGGATGAAGCTGAGACTGGTGGGATATAAATTCTAGTTCTGCCTCTAACTGATAGGCTTGTTTCCAAATCTCTAAACTGAAAGGGGCAAAAAGAGTTCTCCATCGGGTCTCAGGTTCTATTGTTTAGTGGTTGAGAAGGTCATTTCAAGTAAATCTGAGTTTGATTTTGGATTTGACACGGCAATTTTGAAGATGATAAGTATAGACAGACAGATAATCTACCAACCACATTGTCATGAGATTTCAATATGATGACATGGGTTAAATGCATGGCGCACTTAGCAAATGTTGAATGGCACCATTGTATGTGAAGACGCCCTGGGCACGAGGTAGGTTATGCATCGGGCTGCTAATCACAGGGTCAGAAGTTTGAATTGACCAGCCACGGTGTAGGTTAGAGGTGAGGCTTTCTACTTCTGTAGGGATTTACAGCCTCAGAAACCCATGGGGAGAGTTCTACTCTGTCCTATAGGACCACTATGAGATGGAATCGATGGGATAGGAGTGAATATTTATTCATAAATGAACCAATATTATGTAACTATGGGATATTGGAGACAGATGGGCCTGGTCAGCTTCTTGATTAGAGTTATAAAGTACTTAACATTGTTTGGCTGAAAATGCACAAACATTTGATCCTTAATTTCTACCTCCCCCACTTTTAAGCATCAAGGTACCAGGGCTGCAGCATTCCCTAGTGCATAGAATGCTGTCAGGGAAATCTTCTGCATTGAAAGTCATTATAATACAGAGAAAAAATAAGGAAAGAAATAAGTGTAGAAAAGCTGATTGTAAGTCATTCTTTGAATTCCCCTTTCTCCTTTTTTTACTTAAATGCTACCACGTATGCGAAAAAGTATATAAACTTTTAAACAGATCCATGGGCTTGGGAAATAAAAGCCAACTAATTAACCAGTCCTCATGGACAACACTCATTAGTTCCTCTGTACAAAAAATTGCATTATGACTTTTAAGTTAAAGACTTTTTAAAGATATATTCAAAGTCTATAAAGCACCCATTGCAATCACAAGAAAAATCAATGAAACATCTGCTGTACTCAAATTTAATTTGTGCTGATTTAGGATGGATAACTGAAATTAATTGATTTATTAATGCCACAGTCTGTTCCTTTATTCAACAAATATTCCATGCGAGTTTTTGTGAACGATACATAATTTTAGGCAGTGGCTTTCACCAATAGCTAACACAGTGCCTGTCCACTTTCTACTCCCGGGAACAGGTGCCTCACGGGGCAGTGTGACTCTGTCCTGTGGGGTCACGATGAGTTGGCATGGACTCTATGGCCGTGAGTTTGGTTTGGGTTCATCCTTATAAACCATGTGCACTCGTGAAAGAGGAAGAAAATAAAAAGTGTTTTAAAATATTTGTGTTTATGTTTAGATATGTGAATATCTAAGCATATAAACATGTAGACAGTGGAATGTATTTGCATATATACAAATGTATATTTGTATATAGTTCTGCCATGAAGGAAAGCAAAAACCTCATATATATCTGTCACTTTGCCATACAGTGGGGACTCCTTGCTGTGAGGCCGGGAGCTGTGGCACTGCTGTATCAAATACCAACAAGGTCACCAAGCGTGACGAGCTTTCAGCAGAGCTTCTAAGCTAAGAGCAGACTGTGAAGAAGGGGTAAGCTGTCCGCTTCAGAGGAATAGCCACTGAAGACCTTATGGGTAGCATCCAAACCTTGTCGGATACTAACGAGCTCATGAAAAAAAGCAGAACACTATCAGAGATGGAGCCACAAGGTGAGTCCTCCAGGTCAAAGGACACTCAAGGTGTGAGTGAGGAAGACTGCCTGCTCAGGGCGGAGTCTACCATAGGAACATGGGGTTGAATAAAGCCTGTTGGAGTAAAGCCTTAGGGACCTTCAATTGCTGATGGGCCAAGACTTAAAATGAGAATAGACAGCTGAAAATATAATCAGAGAGTAGAATATATACAAAATATGAATCTAGGAAAATTGGAAGTTATCAAAAAATGATATGGAACACATCTAGGTATTAGTGAGCTGAAATGAGCTGGTATTGCCCATATCAAATGAGAAAATCGTATGAGTTATTATGGTGGGAATGACAGATTCAAGAGGAGGTATTGCATTCACTCTCACCAAAAGACATCTCAGGAACGGATTTGCTGCATTAAACACTAACAACAGAAGGCCTGAGAGGGGGATGAGAAGGGGAGCGATCAAGACCACCACTCGTGAAGAAAGCAAAGGGTCATTAAAAAGACAGGAAAGAAGGGAAAGCTCAAGGTGAATGTCAGAAGGGATTCTGATACTTTCTCTTCATCAGAGAGTAGCTAAGGGTAAAGGAAGAAATGATGGAGCCAAAGACCTGACTAGAAAATTCCAAAGAGGAGCTCAAGAAGAGAAAGTCAAATATAATGAAATGGGCAAAGACTTAGAATTAGAAAACCAAACAGAAGAACGTGCTTAGTATACTTAAAACTGGAAGAACTCAAGAAAAAAATATTTAAACCTGGAGTTGTAAGATTGAAAGTGTCTATGAGAAAAATATGGAATGATTCCGGAAGCATCAAAAGAAGATGGAAAGAACACACAGAATCACGTTTCCAAAAAGAACTATCAACATTCAGCCATTTCAAGGGGCAGCACATGAGCAAGAACCAACGGTACTGAAGGAGGAAGTTCAAGATGCAATCATTAGCCAAAAATAAGGCTCCAGGAATTGATGGAATACAAATTTAAATGTTTCAACAAGCTGATACAGCACTGGGAACACTCACTCATCCATGCCAGGAGGTTTGGAAGACAGCTATTTGGCCAACTGACTGGGAGAGATCCACATTAGTACCCATTCCAAAGAAAGGTGACCCAACAGAATGGGCAAATTACAGAATGATATCATTAATAAGTTAAGTTGTGTTGAAGATCATGCAACTACTCTTGCAGTAGTACAAAAGGGAGCTGCCGGAGATTCAAGCCAGACCAGAAGATGACAGAACAAAATGATGTTTTGTTCTATTGTTTGCAGGGTCGCTACGAGTCAGAATCCATTCGACAGCAGCTAACAACAACAACAACACACTAAAACATGAATGAACTTTGAAAAATACAATGCTAAGTGGAATAAGTCAATAAAAAAGAGAAATAACGTATGATTCTGCTTGCATAAAATGATTAGAATAAAAAAAGTGTATGAAGATCAAAGTTTAAAAGTAATTACCAGAAATGCCTGGGAGGTAGGTGAAAAGGGAGATTTACTGTCTAGGTGAAACTGTGCTTCTATTAAGGACAATGGAAACATTTGGAAATGCACAATGATGATGGTTGAACAATGCTAATAATTAATGTCATTGAATTGAACATCTGAAGAATATGGAAATGGGGGAATGTCATAACTTATGTTTTTATTCACAACAATAAAAAATTAAGCAACAGAGCATTTTTTTAACTTTTTAATAAGCTCAGGGTGAAAGTGTACAAATCAAATCAGCTTCCTAATCAACATTTTGATTTGTAATATTGATTAAATTCCCCACTATCTTCCCTGTGCTGGCCACTGCCAGGGCGCACTTCATTTTAAATATTTTATGTTAAATTGGGTAAAATGTTACACAGCTTATCAGTTTTCCCACTGAAAAATTTGTACATATTTTGTTTCCATTCATTGATCACAATCCTCACAATATAACATCACTTATCTCAATTCTTTCCTAATTTTCCATTTCCGTTACTTCTTTCCCAACCTTTTCTGCCTTCTGAATTGGCCTTTTAGGAAAATACTGCTCTTTTGACCACTCATGACTGATTATTTTTTAGATTTTGTACATCCCAATTGTTATTGTTCACCTTATAGACTTGTCTATTGTTTGGCTGAAAATTGAGCATACAGTGAGTTCATTTGCAGACCTGAAAGGTGATTAAAGGCCATGAGGTCTTAGTTTATTGTATCAACCTGGCCGATAAACACATGTGGGATTAATTGAAGGACGAGGGGATAAATGGTTCACCGAGCCGAGCCTTTCTTGTCTCTTGCTCTTTGATCATTGGACCAGTGTGCAGCTGCCTTGCTTGTTCTTTGCCTCCATTTGCAAGCTACACTACCTGTGGGACACCTAACCCGTGGACTGTGTTGCTATAATTTGAGGTTCCTTCAAGACCTGCTTCGCCACACTATTGGAATTTACATCTCTCAAGCTGGGGACTGTCAGACCCTGTCATCTGGCTGACTTGCCTTGCTGTTTGCTGCCTGTGTAGGGATAGCCTGAATTGCTCTACAGAGGCTACCCGGCAGCCCTCAAGACTTGAAGGACTGCCAGTGTCTCACAACTGTCTCACGGGAGTGAGTTGCACTAAGCCATTTGTACTATTTTATAATTTAATTAACTGTTTATTTCTTATGCTATATGTCTATCTGTATAAATATATATATAATTATTAGCATTCTGGTTTTGTTTCTCTAGAGAACCCTTCTAACACAGGCCATAGACTCTTAGGGGGCTCCATCAGTTTCCATTTGTCCAGTAAGCCTAGTCTGTTTTATAATTCTGAATTTTGTTTCATATTTTTTTGTCACTTTATCCAGTACCTTCTCATGTGACCCCTTTCAGAGCAATCAGAATTGGCAACAAGGCATCCTCTAGTTCTTCTGATCTTTGGGCAATGGAGGCAGGGGTTTGAGTGATCTTTAGGGCCCAGCTATGGACCCATGTGTCTTCAATTGACTTGACTTTTCTTTGTTCCATACAGGAAGAAACCAAATAATTGCACCCGGAAGCTTCGAAGACCCAAGTCACCACTCACCAAAGTAATGTTAGAACACAATTGTCCTCCAAGATTATGCCCAGTGACTCTTTCCCTCAAGATCTTTGGTTATGGATAAGAAGTTTCCATAATTTGTGCCATGTGATGCTCTACTACACGGTGCTCAATACGTCGATCATGATCCACCAATCAATCGCAAATGTAGCATGGGCAGATTGCATGGCATTAAAAAAAATAGGCATAAGCCTATCATCAATCCCGTCATGTAATTGATAGACAGCACAGCCAATCAGATGCAATCTTAGTGTCAAACGCATGCGCAAACAACTGTGCTAAGGGCAGCAAAACGGACAAGCTAAGTTATCGCCAATTTTTAGATCTTTTTTTTTCTCTTAAATATAAGAAAGGGTATTAAAATGAGTGGGGGAGCTGGACTAAGTAAGAAGATAAAAACGTAGCACTTTCATGCGGAATGGGAGATTTTGACATTACGAGCCAACATTCAGCTGAAGTCCAGAGCGCATGAACAGTTCTGGAACTTACTCACTCACAGAGGGAAAGTACCCAAATATGAGAAAATGTGCTACCTCCTTGACTGCATTATTCGGCTGTACTTATTGATGCGAGTCAGCCTTTTCCCACAGAAAGATCATGAAGTCCAACTACCGTTCCACCATGACTGATGATGATTTGGAAATGTGCTTGAGGCTGCCTGTCACCAGCTCCTGTCTGGACTATGCATCCCTGGCTCATTCCATTCAGTGCAAGTCATCAGAGTAAACTCAGGTTATGACAGAAAATGTACAAAATTAATTGTGTTGTGTTGTGCAATATGGACTCATGTGGCTATGCAAGGTACATAAACATACATTGTACACATAAAGAATTCTCAATGCATTTATGAATAAATGTAATAAATAAATAAATATGGGGTTTTGTTGTATTTTTGTAGTTGGTAGATGATTTTGACTTGATCATTTTATACATACCTCGCAGGCTGTAAAAGTGTGAGACGCCTGCTCTACTGTATGCATGGATATATTTACATTGTGGGTAAGTCTATATGTGGAAACACCCCCTCCAAGTGAGGAAAGCTCTCTCCCTCGCACACCTATTCAACTTGCATGTCTAGTTGCGCATGTGCTAGTAGAGCATTGTTAGTGCAGGGTTGTGTGTATGTTTCCTTCCGGAGTGCAAGGAACCATTTGGATCAAGGATTCTATAAAGAAAGGAACTCAAAGGGGGGTAAATTTGAGCACAATATAAAATTCTTATAGAGTTTAGACTCTCTGGAGCCATAAAAGCTAGCTAAAAATGAATCCCTGAGACACTTGATCTGATATAATTTTTAAGCCTACAAATAAAACTAGAATATGAAGTCTTCTTAAAACCAAACACTTGATTACCTTAACTAGTAAAAATGGTCTGCCTTGAAAATTATGTCCTTTTAATCACTATCTAGGTAGATTCAAATTGACAACAGCAAAGCAAAAGATCAGACGGGAAACTTAGCAGGTGGTGAGTTTATGGTACTGGGGGTCAAGGAGGGTAAAAATGGTGCCTCAACTCACAGAGTGGAGTCAAGAGCACTGATCTGTACACAGAGAAAATTTTGAATGGGGGTGTGCTTTGCGGTGTATATGGATCTTCCCAATGACAAGATAATTTTAATAAGTAAATAAAGCACAAAAGAGACATAGCGGGGTTTATGTGTGAACTGTTCTTGTTAGGAGTGACCAAGTCAGTGCCCAAACATGGGGTCTGTGTATGCAACAGAACAAACACTGCCTATTTTTAAGTGGGATGGTAAAAAATAATAATGAGGTACAATTTGACCCACTATTTCAAAATGAGACATAAAATGTGAAGTGATCTTTGCTCTAATGAAATAGATGAGAATTATATTCCAGTGAATAGGCAATAAATTGTTCCAAATATTATAACAGGGTCAGCAGAGGAGTACTTTCAAGACACCACTTAGTCTGACTTAAATAATTTTTAAAAATTCCTTGCTGATAGAAGTAAATTCTATGGTCTTTATTTTATAGAGAGTAAGTTGTTATTGGCATTATTTTCCATTGAGTCAGCTCCAACACCAGGCAGCCTTATGTGTAATATAATATGACACATATTCTTGTGTCATCCTCATGATCATTGCTATCTGTAAGTTCATAGGTTTTGCTCCTGTGTCAACTGTTCTTTCTTGATGACATGTCCAAAGAGCAAGCCCAAACCTCGTCCACCTGTGGTTCTCAGGGCCCATTCTGAGCTGTATGTGTCTGGCTGTAATTCTTCCACACTGATGTGTACATTCTTCCTGCGGGACATGGTATATTCAAGTCTGCAAGCACAGTAATTTGAATGCATAGATTCTTCTGCCTTCCTTTTTCATGGTAGGAGGCATCAGCAATCCAAGAATAAAGAACTAGCCCTAAATAGCAAAAGGGCTGGAAATACTCTATCCTGTGGAGAGAACGGATTTGGTTTCTTAACATGCAAGAGACAAACAGTGAGATTGGAGGGAAGAGTGGACTCCATTCAGACCAAACTTTCATAAACCATGGAAGGAATTTTAAACTTTTGAAGGGTTTTCAGAAGGGATAAACATAACATTTATATTGCTAAACATCACTCTGGCTGCCATCGGACGGGAAGATTCATATGATGTGATGCTGTAAGGAGAGAAACCAGGAAGGTGGTATTGCTATCATCTAGGGGGAAATGCTTGCCATAAATTGCATACCGGGGGAAGGATACTATAAGGGGGTAAATTTTGAGAGTTATTTAGGAAATAGAATCAAGAGCAGATGGAAACTATTTGTATTGAGAGGATAAATAGACAGGAGTGAAGGAAATGTCCAGATTTCCGAGCAACTAACTGCTCGATAAACCCCGTGTTGTCGGTTTGTGGTCCTGCGGTAGCTTGCTCACTGCTGTGATGCTGGACACGATGCCATAACTACTTCTAATAACAACAGGTTTCAGAAGAGCTTCCAGACTTAGAGCAAACTATGAAGAGGAACTGACCATGCACTTATGAGGATTCAGCCTCTGAAAACCTTATGAATATCAGCAAAACATGGTCACGTAATAAAAGCCACAGCAGCAGTGCACAGTCAGAGATTGTGCAGAAAAGGGGTCCCTCGGGTCAGAAGGCATGCCAAAGACCACTGAGGGTGGGCTGCCTTCTCAAAGCAGAGTCAATCATAATGATAGAGATGGAGTCTGGCCTTTGAGTCCCTCGTTTGCTGATGGGACAAGAGTCAAAATGAGAAGAAACAGCTGTGAATAGTTGTAACTACTTGGAAGGTACAAAGAATGAAAATAAGAAAGTTGGATAGCATCAAAACCAAGTGGAATGCATAAAGACGGATGTGATAGGTGTTAGTGAGCTGAAATGGACTGATATTGACCATTTTAAATCAATCATATGGTTTACTATGTTTTGAATGACAAATTAAAGAGGTATAGCATCACATTCATAGTAAAAAAAGGACATTTCTGGTTTTGGGGGTTTTGTTTGTTCATATTAGGGTTTATCTCAGATGTATTATGTCATTGGGGTCACCCTCTTGATTTTTTTGCTATGTGCTTGTCTTTTTGTCAGTATATGCAACCCAGGATTGATGAGCCTATAGGGACAACAATAGAATCAGGGCTTCTGGGGGATACGAGGGCATGTGGTGGAAGGGAGCTGATGTCAAAGGGTTCAAGAAGGAAAAGAGTGGTTTGAAACTGATTGTGCCAGCAACTGTACAGTACTGCTTGATGTGATTCATCCACGGAATGATAGAGTATCGGTGTGAACTCCAAATAAAGTGGTTGGGGGAGGGGATCTCTAGATCTATCCTGAAGTACAATGTTGTCTCTGTTGGGTTAATATCGATCTGATACAAGAAAATCCAATCAATACAACTCTTATTCAAATGTATGCACCAACCGTTAAAGCTACTGAGCATTGAGTAAGGCGGGCTGAAGAAGAATCAATGCATTTGAATTGTGGTGCTGGAGAAGAAGATTGCAAGTGCCATGAGCTGCCTCGAAGACAAACAAGTCTATCTCGGAAGAAGAATGGTAAGAGGCAACGATGATGAGACTTCCTCCTACATACTGTGGATGCCGTGCTCGGAGAGACCAGTCCCTGGAGAAGGACATCGTGGTTGACAAATTAGAGGGGCAGGGACAAACAGGAAGACCCTCAGAAAATGGACCAACGCAGGGGCTGCGACAATGACTCCAGCATTAGAGCCACGGTGGTGAGGGCGCAGGACTGGGCATTAGTGTGTTCTGCCCTGCATCAGTCATTATGGTCCGTACCCAAGTTGATGGTACCTAACAACAACAAACCGACCCAAACAAATAACAAACCAGTCAGAATATAATCAAAACTGAAACAAGAGAACAGTAAAATTTCCTCAGGTGAATAATGGTCAAAAATTGACTTCCCATTTCTTAGCAGTCACAGTGTGTATTGTTATTTTTCTTTTGTAAATAGCACAACTAAAACATTATAATCAATGCATCAGTCTTCATAATCTCAATTTTTTAATTTGGAAATTCCATATTGTTGGTATGACCTTAGTTATGAGATAAAAAAAACACAAGTTGATAGTTATATATCACTGTGAGTTTTGAAAATGAACAAATTTTTTGTATTTCAACCAACTGGATTACTCCCTAAGATTCCAAAATTTTTATTACAAACTTAGTTTTTGCTGTTATCTTACTTTAGCTCTTTACATGAAGGAGTCAAAAATAAATAAAACATAGAGCTAGTTCTTGTCTTGTTCTTTTATTATCATATTGTTTTATTTCTCCTTTAAGCTGTGGACCCAGATTGGCTAGGAAATCATGGCTATTCCTGGTGGTATGTTTCAGTAAGCATTTGGATACTAACCACAAGGTCAGAGCTTCAACTCCATCAACCATTCCATGGAAGAAAGCTGAGGTTATTTGCTCCCATAAAGATTTAGAGCCTCGGAAACCCTATAGTCACTATGAGTTAGAATCAACTTGAAGTCAGTGGGTGAGATTTTGAATATTCAGAACTCAATTCTATACTTCTTTATATTTCTGAAGGGTACAAAAAGAAAACTATTAAAAACTAACAAAAACAAGTATCCTGTAGAGTTACTAAAACCTTTATCACATTTTAAAACAAAAGGGTTCCTTCTGACCACTCTCATTCCATTCTCCATCCACTACCATTGAGTCTATGCTGACTTACAGTGACCCCTTGTGGGTTTCCCAGACTCACTGTTCACAGTGATAAGAAGCCCAGGCTTTCTCCCTCAGAGCTGCTGGTGGTTTCGAACGGCCAACCATGTGGATCGCAGCACCATGCACAACCACTACACCACCGGGGCTCTTCTACAAATGGCCAAGTGTAATTCCTAGAAGAGCTCATTTAATCGAGAACAAATAAGAAAGAATAAACCTAGTTTGAATTATAAACTTTAATTTAAATATTCAGAATCAAAAATTATCCTTTGGCTTTGAAGGAATATATATACACAACTTTGGTCAAAATATTAAGACATCTATGAAACATCTAAATATTTTAGAGAAATTTAATAAACTATTAAATTGTATTTTCCTGCTTTTTTATCTGTTAACACTGCAATTGCACATATCTTCACCAGTCTACTCCAAGGATTTAAGCACAATGACGGGTATATGATTGTTGAACAAACTAATCAATGGCATATGCTAGGTCAGTATTAATTTACAACTTAGTGATGTACCTTTTTCTGCATTTAACTTTAGTTTTAACTTTTTGCTAGAAACTACTGAGACTCGATAACTTTTGTGAGAACAACAAAAATAACATTAAGACTATTTTAATGTATTGACAATTTAAAATATGATTGGAATTTGGCCAATATGAAGTGTTGTTTTTGTTGAGCGCCAACGAATCAGTCACAATTCATAGAATGATATACTGCCTGGACCTACACCATCCTCACAAACACGGCTGTTTGAGCCCATTCTTGCAGCCACCATGTCCATCAATCTCGTTTTTGCTGACCCTCTACTTCAACAGTTCTCAACCTGTGGGTGACCCCTTTGGGGTTCGATTGACCCTTTCACAGGGGTCATCTATGACCATCAGAAAATACATAGTTCCCATGGTCTTGGAACCCAAGACACCACTCCTCTATGCATCTCCAGCCGGGTCCTCCCACATGCAGATACGCCCACATTCGAGTACCTGGCGTGAAGACTGTTAACCCATGCTACCCCAGGCTTCATGACAAAATTTCATTTATTTGTCATTAGAAATAAGTATTTCGCAATATATAATGGCATATTGTTTTGTGATTAATCACTATGCCTTAATTATGTTCAATTTGTAATAATGAAAATCCATCTTGCATATCAGTTATTTACATTACGATTCATAACAGTAGTGAAATCACAGTTATGAAGTAGCAACGAAAATAATTTTTTGGTTGGGGGGTTCACCACAACATGAGGGACTGTATTAAAGTGTTGCGGCATTAGGAAGATTGAGAACCACTGCTGTACTTGATCTAATATGATGTCCTTCTCAGGGAATGGTCCCTCTTGATAACATGTCCAAAATGAGAAAAAAGAAACATGCCATCCTCACTTCCAAGAAGTATCCAGCTTGTTTCTTCTAAGATAGACTAGTTTGTTTGACAGCCCATGGTATATTAAATATTATTTGCCAACACCATAATTAAAACTCATCCATTCTTCTGTAATTTTATTAATTCGTTGTCTAACTCATGTGAGGCACTTGAGAAGCTCCTGGCTGGGGTCAGGTACACCTTAGTCTCAAAGTCACAGCTTTGCTCTTTTAACACTGTAAAGAGGTTTTACACAAGAGGTTTTCCCAAAGCAATGTGTCCTGTAATTTCCTGACTGCAATCCTCTCGATGCACCCCCAGGTATCCCACTTGACCGCTGATCCATAAGGACTGATGATGGATCCAAGTAAGAAGGAATCCGTGACGAATTCAAAAAAAAAGTGTTATCTCTATTAAAGGCGATTTAATAGTTCATTCAGCTAGAAATAAACAAAAAGGATAATAATAAGTTAAACTGTACAAAAAGTATCTGCTGTGGGAAAAAAAAAAGAACTCGGTTACCCCCTAGAGAACCCAAAAATAATACCGTACTGCCCTATGGGGTCACGATGACTCCAAATCCACTCAGGGCACACAATAGTGACAACATGACTGGCTGGCAGATGCCAGTGAAGAATCTTCAAAATACTTTTTTTCGTGATCCCTGAAGTCTGTTTTACATTTCATTCCAAATAGACTTGTTACATACTATATCTGGAATGGTTTCATTCTTTGCTTGATTCATATTCTTCCTAGTATTTTAGAATGCTCAAAGCAAATTATGTGTCATATATATGGTAGAAAATTGTGAAGTAAAACATTTTTGAAAAAGCATAGGGTGTTCTATTTTTCTCCAAGATTAGATGCTGAATAAAATCTATATATTGGCATATGTGTGTATCTAATATACACACACAGACATATCACATCATATTATTATTTATAAGTAATATTCAATCCTTTAGATTATAAACTGTAGTCTCCCTTGAATTATAAGTAAAGGATTAATAATTCTGGAAAGTTGGAAGACAAATTATTCTATTCTATGACTGTACTGTTTTAGTGGCATTTAATTTAAAACAAAGTCATAGTCAAATATATTTACAATAAAGTAAAAAAAATAAGTCTGAAATATCATCTATCTATAAGAAACCAAAATAGTAAACTGAGCAGATGTAACTGGAACTTCTTATTGAAAATAACTGTTGTAAAAAAGCAGCTTTAGAACCATTTTAGGCACTTCCCTGTGTCCCGCAAGTTGGAGTCAGCTTGATGGCAACGGGTTGGGTTTGAGTCTCTCTGTTCCTTCGGAGAAGCTCTATGGCATAGGAGGCACAGCATCAATGAGCTGCAAAGTACAAGGTCAGTAGTTCAAACCTACCAACTACCCCTTGGGAGAAAGATGAGGCTGTCAGCTCCCATAAAGAGTTCAAACCTAAAGGGAAAGTTCTACTCTGCCCTGTGGGGTCATTTGATGTTGGCATCAACTGGTTGGCAACCGATTTTGAGTGATCCTGGGTGTCTCTCTGTATGAAGGCACAGACAGTCAATGTTCCTCACACTAGTAGTGACCAACTGAAATGCCAACCAGTTAACTTAAAATGCTCATGGGAGTAAACGATGTATTAAAGGAATTATGAGGTTTGCAGAAAACTGAAATGCACATGTTCAGCTTAAAGGAACCAATTGAATAATAAATAAAAAATTAAATAAACACTGAGTTGGCAAAATAAAACTGTGTGCAGAACGAGAGCCACCAATTTAAGACCAATGCCTCATATTTACTATTGATGCACAGACCAACCAACCCTAAAATGACTAGAGGTGACTAATAATACCCTTTGTTTCTGGTATTTATTGTTCTGAAACTTGCTTTATTCATATAACAATTCATCCCAGATATATTTCCCTAATTCTTTTGGTTTTTAACATTTTATTATGAGTTAGGTGAAGATTTACAGAGCATATCATAGTTTTATATCTGACAATTCACATATCTTGTGATTTAACTCATCCATTGCAATCCGCTCAATGTACCCCCATTTATCCCACTTCCTACCAGCACCTCCCTTCCATTCTCCTTCTTTCCCAGCCCTCTGAACTTTGACTTTGGGTAAAAGCGGCCCTCTTGATCTTACATGGTTGATTATTCTCCATGGAAATGAGTTCCATTTCAGACTTGAAGGGAAAGGGGCCCCACCAATCTCCATGTAACCAGTAAGCATGGTCTCTTTTATGATTTTCAGTTCTGCTTGACATTTTCCTCCACTCCATTCAGGAACTTCTTATGTGGTCCCTTTTCATGCGGTGGTCTCGGTAATTAGGCACAATCTAGCCCAAGACAAAGGTAACTGGATATCATTTCTTCCCAGGGTTGTGGAGACAGATGTTTGCAAGGTCCCTTAGTTCATTGCACTAATTTTTTCCATGATTCTTTCTACTTTCATTGCTCCTTCTCCTTTGGATGGGGAAAGCCCAAGAGTTGTACCTGAGACAGCTGCTCACAGCTTTTAAGACCCAGTCACTACTCACCCAAGTAGGCTATAGAACATGGTCTTCATGGACTATATCCTGCCAATTAAATATGGTGTCCTCATACCCTGGGCCTAATGATCACCATCCTTGTGATGTTTGCTTCTTGTTGCTGAAAGCGAGGAAAGCTTGAAGCACTTGCTGATGAGAACCAAACATTGCAGCCTTAAGGATGGATTGCAACTAAACATAAGAAAACAAAGATCTTCCCAAATGGACCAAATAGACAACATCTTGGCGAATGGCGAAACGCTTGACGTTGTCAAGGATTTCATTTTAGTTGGATCCACAGTCAGTGCTATGGAAACAGCAGTCAGGAAACCAAATGGCATAGGCCACTGAGAATATTCTGCAAAAGACCTCTTAAATTTGCTGAAAACACGAAGGTGTGAAGATGCCCCTGACCCAAGTCACGCTGTTTTCCGTTGTCTCCTGAGCATACCACAGCTGGAGCGCAAGGACAGAGCCTCTCAGGAGAGTTGATTGCTTGCATCACTGTGTTGGCAAAGAATATGCAATAGACCGTGGACTGCCAGGAGGAACAGCCCTCTCTTGGGAGAAGTACACCCATGTGGATCTTAGAAGTGTGACTGCCAAGGCTTCGCCTCATGCTCAGTTATAACTAGGGGCTGGGACATGGTGCTTGGTAAAGCCGAGGATCAGCGAGAAAGAGGAGGGCACCCAACAGGATGCACGACACGGTGGCTGCCACAATGAGCACAACAAGCAAGACTGAGGATGGCACTGTTTCGTTGTGTTGTACGCAGGGTTGCTCTGAATCAGACGGACCCGAAGGCGACTAGCCGTGTGAGAAATGAAGTGGATTTATTATACCGACTCACTCCTGTTGTATTCCCACAAGACACTCTTCAGTCCAGACCAAATTGAAGAGAAAAACAGCCATGCTAACACCAGTAATTTTAAAGTATATTAACTGGACCTTTGCTAATAAAAAAATTTTCACTTTCTTTGATAAGAAAATGTCTTGCATACACACTATCACACATATACACACAAGCTACGGGCACGTTTCTATTTCCTCACGATGTAACTTTGAAAAAACAATAACACAAAAATTGATTTGGGGCACCTAAAAGATTATAATTTCTTTAATGAGATAGATGGCACCGCTGCCCCGATGGGTATGAAATATGTACCTTCAGTTGGTTTTCTTGCAGCAGTAAAAGATTTGGGCAACGGTATCTGTGTGCTCCGTGCTGGACTCTCCTTAGTCAATAGTCTATCGCTAAGACACTGGCCCAGTCACTTAGGACAAGGAGAGCAGTCTGTGATTATGCACGCTGGGAACATAAATCAATACCCTTTGATTCATTCACTAGTGTCTGTCAGCACTCAGCGAATCTGTGGCTATGGGAGTCACCGCTCAACCTTCAGTGGCTGAAAAGAAATAAAACCAGTTCCCATGAGAGATGAATGGAACTGTAAGACATTAAGACTTCTAAAATTACCTAAAAGAGTAGAATTCTGCTCTAAACTTAATGATAAAATATAAAGGATCGTGTTATGCAATTTTTAAATACATATTTTTCAACCATAACAGATTGCTTTTTGACTGAAACATACAAGACAGATTGTGCTGTTACAATTATTTCTCTTTAAATACAGTAGCTGCCATCTTTATCTCTTTGTCAAACTGACAAACAAAAGGCACTTAGACAAAAAAAGAACCATGCCATTTATTTGTATCAATACAGCAAGGTGGGAGGAGAGTTAATCCACATCATTCCTGTTCTTTGTGCCCAACATGTTCCTGAAGGAAAAATAAGAAAGGAATCTCTGGTCATGGTTTACAAGATTAGCAAACAGTAAAAGTAAGGACAGGAAATCTCTTTGCTAAAAGGTTCTAGTAATTTCACTGGCAGACACGAAAAATAGAAACTAATCTCTT
The DNA here is from genome assembly GCF_050624435.1 of Tenrec ecaudatus. NCBI lineage: Eukaryota > Metazoa > Chordata > Mammalia > Afrosoricida > Tenrecidae > Tenrec > Tenrec ecaudatus. The sequence goes on from NC_134532.1 coordinate 137,949,322, forward strand.
GGGAACATTTATAACGTCATCTGTCAATCCCAGGAAACATGTTTCTTGTCTTGCCTATTGACAAATGGCTTAACATCACTAAAAAAAAAAACAGAATAGTTTTTCAACAAAAAATATACAATACTGACTTTTCAATAATGAGAGATAGGGGGAAAGAATCCCTCTTTGAGAATGAGAGGATAAAACTATGGGCTTAAGGATTGGATCTGAATTACTTCACACAAGATTATTTTTACAAATCCATTAAATGTACTTTGGACCTCTCTGCTGCTGGAAAAAAAAAAGTGTGTTGAATGCTTGCAGGAGGGGGTGGGGGCAAGGATGGTAGGTCTCCTAGCTCTAGATGGTGGGTGAAATATCCTTAGTCGTTCCTTTGTCTTAAGGGATCACCTGATTGATTCATGACTCATCAACTGGTCTCCACAGGAAAACAAAACAAAGCTCACTGCCATTGAGTCACTGCTGACACCTAGCCAGCCCCTGTCCGCTCCTGGGTCCTAACTCTTTATGCAGGTAGAAAGCTCAGCCTTCCCTTCTTCTTCTTCTTTTTTTCATTCTATAAGATAAGATTTTTTTAAATCTGGGTGTGAAAACAAGTGATTAGATCATTTCAGCATTCCAAATTCTAGAACCAGATTGTGAGGCGTGCAGTTGTAGCGAGTTTACTAGACCCAGTACTTACTACTGTAGGTTGTCATGGTGATGCTGGGTGCCCACTCTAGCTGCTACACAGAAAATACAGAAATAATTATTTTAATCTATTATTAATTGGGAGTTAATACATATATCATTCCATAGTTCAATCGCATCAAGTAGAATTCTACCATTGCTACCACACTCAGTTTCCAAACATTCTTTGTCTTCCTGGACTCCTTGACAGCATCTCCCTTTTGGCCCACCATGACCACTGTACACACACACACACAGCCCTTACTGTACTTGCTGTCCCTGTACGTTCATCAATCCTGGGTTTCATGTACTGAAAAATGGAAAAACATAACACAACTTCAAGAGGGTGACGTAACACCTCTGAGCTACACCCTAATATGAACAAAACAAAACAAAAATGCAGAAAATGTAAACCAGATCAGGTCCAGCCTTCATCACAGAGGAAATCAACTGACAAAGTTTTAACTGTTCGAGTCAGATTTTTGCCTTCGATCTTCTATGCTCCTCTCTCCAATGCACTCGGTTTAGTAACCTCTTTCCTCTCATTTGTGGATAGAGGTTGCTCACCAGAGCCTTACTTCCTCTGTAGCCTCACAAATGAACCTTGGGCTCCCACTGTCAGCCATAGCCTTCTGCAAACTGGATTCTCACAGTTTCAGCTCTGATACTAATCCCTCCTTTGCCTTCAGATTGTATGATTTACAATCGTTCAATGACTGATGTGCTTCTTCCATGTGGACTTAGTTGACATCTCACTTAGATGACTGCTTGTTCAGAGCCAAACCTTGAAGATCCCAGATGCTATTTTTTTTGATAGCCAGGCACCATCTAATTTCTTCGCCACATTTCACAATAGCACCCATATCCTCTGTGTTCCCTTCCTGAGAAAGCCCAGTCTCCATCCCACAGAGCTGCTGGTGGCTTTGAACTGCCGACCTTATGGACCACAGCCCACTGTGTAACCATTAGACCACCAGGGCACCTCCTCCATGGGAACGGTGATGCTTATTTGATGTCGAACCTTTATACCGGGGGCCTCAAAAAGTGCTAACGTAACCAAGAGTAATGACTCAAAAGTTCCCGGGAAAGCTCAATTACAAGATAATAAAATTTTCATACAAACTTTTAGAAAGTCCCTTTCCCATAACCAACTTATTATGGAGCTGATCTCTAACATCCAACTACAAGTGTAAGACCCCTTTGTCTTTGCAGGGCATGTTACACAGGACATAGAAAGAGGAGTGCTAAATAATGCATAGAAAATAAATTACCTCTCTGTCTGTCAACTAAGTCCACGTGGAAGAAGTACTCGATTATCGGTCACTGAAGGATTGGAATCATATCATCTGAAGCCGAAGGAGGGAGCAGGATCAGAGCCTAACTTGTGAGAATCCGGTGTGCAGGCGGAGACGGATGGCAGAGGGAACCCGAGATATATTTGAGGGACTACATAGGAAATAAACTTCCAGAGAACTCCCCAATCTAAAATTGAGGGATGGGAGGACAGTGGTCACTAAACAGAGCACTTGGGAGAAAGGAGTGTAGAAGATCAAAGGCAGAAATCTGACCTGAACAGTTAAAATTTTATCAGTAAGTTCCCTCTATGATGCAGGGTGGACCTGATCTGTTTTCCAGAATTTTCTGTATTTTTATTTGTATTGTTTTGTTTTGTTCATTTATATTAGGGTATATCTCAGAGGTGCTATTTCATTGGAGGTCACCCTCTTGAAGTTCTATTATACGTTTTTCCATTTTTCGGTATGTGATACCCAGGATTGATGAACCTATAGGGACAGCAAGTAAAATAAGGGCTTGCGGGGAAGGGAAGTGGTGGAGTAAAAGGGAGATGAGGTCAAGGAGTCCTTGTATAAAAAGAATGCCTGGAAACTGATTGTGGTAGCAATTGTGCAATTCTACTTGATGTGATTAAACTATGGAATGATATGATATGTGAGTATATATTAAATCCCAATTAATAATATTTTTAAATCAACCTAAAAATAAATTACCACTCTTCTGGAGATGGATATTTTTATTTACAATCCTTGCATTTATTTTTATAATCAGTCTTATGTATAGTCAATTATCACAGAAGCAACAGTCAAGAAATCAAGGAGCACATCACATTGGGCAAATACGCTGCACAAGACATGTCACTGCGAACATAAATGTTTGCCTGGCCCAAGCCAAGTTGGACAATGGATAAGTGCGACTACAGAAGGAAGAACTGATGCATTTGCATTATGGTGTTGGGAAGACTATTGAAAGTACTATGAACAATAGAGCAAACAAATCCAGAAGCCTCCTTAGAAGCAAGAATGGCAAGACTTGGGCTCATATATTTTGGCTCTGTTATCAGAAGCTACTACTCCCTGGGAAAGGACGCTATGCTTGGTACAGTAGAGGGGAGGGGAGGAAGACTCTCAGTAATATAGGTCGACACAGAGGCTCTCACTAAGGACTCATGTTGTGAGGGTGGTGCAAGACCAGATGGGGTTTCGTTCTGCTGAACTTGGCGTTATTATGAGTCTGAATCAACTGATGGTGCCTGGAACAGCGACAACAAAGGCAGTGAGTGGTTAGCTTAGTTCCGGGTAGTGGGTACCAAAGCACAGCAGAGGCGGGCAGAGACACAAAGATCAGAGACCCAAAATTAGATGCTCAGAAAGGTGCCTAACTGATTTTTAACAAAGGTGCAAAAGCAATTCAGTGGAGCAAAGACAACAGTGTCAATAAATAATACTGCAGTAATTGGGTCTTGATAGGTTCAGAGAGAGAGGATGCGAAGAGTGTGAGATGGTAACCCTTTTATTTGTCCATCTTAAAAGCCGCTTTGACAGAAGAGGCCTCACCTCAGCTTAGGCGTTTCCCAAAATGAAGGAAGAAGAAGAAGACCAAACAGGAGCTGCCACACAATGTTGTTGAAAGGTCACCCACATCAACAGATAGTCCTTCAAGAGTGACAAGCAAACCTGACCGGAAACTCAAACCATGAGCAGGGATGGAGTGGAGCGTGGGGCGAGGGCATGGCTGTTTCTGAGAAGAGGATTACACTTCTGTTGGTGGATAAACCATGAGGTAGGGGAGGGGGGAACGCTTAATAATACTTATATGGAACCTCAGGAGAGAGTATGCCTTGTACTATGTTCCTAATTGGACACTTTTGACCTAGTTTTTATCCAACCCTTGTGATCTAGACCTTGTGGTATAAACTCCTAGGACTTTAGGCTCTGGCCTTCAAGGTCACAACAACCTTCACAGGCCACACCAAAAGAATATGTTGTAGAAACCCCACTAAGCTAGCTGGGCTTTATCTCACTCTCACCTGTTGCAGGTTACAGGAACTGACACACTATATCCCTTCGACTTCAGATCCAAACGTCCTAGTGTGAGAAGTACACGATTGCTCTCCCAAGTTGAGGAAGTTGGTGATTATGGACTTTGCTTCAGATCTCTAGCTTTGAGGGTGTCCAGTGAATAGTGGCCTGGGGCTAACATATATTTGTTACTTTATATCTGAGTTTGCGTATGTCATGTATTAATCTGGCAGGCATGAGTTTGCTTTTGTGAATGTGCATTATTGAAAGTTTTTCTCTATTTCTAACCTTCATTTTTCGTATATAGTCATGAGTCACTTAATCTTTCAATGTGTACAAGTCAACAATTCATGTATTGCAGACTAAAAAGCCGCCCTACTCTTATATAATTTCCTTTTCTTTCAAGGTGTTTTAAAATCTATACATAGGATAAATTAATGATACAATCAGTAGAATTTACTCTATGTCTAATGAGGATGAGCTATACTGTTCTCAATCATAAAATGATAAAGATGTCTCTAAAGTGAGCCAGAGACATATATGAACCAGAGATGTATGAACGGAGTAGGGACTTACACTTAATTGTACCCCACAATCTAGGAGCAATTGGTTCTTAAGACATGGCCCTACTCAGTACTTGCCCTCATGAAAAGACCAAGGGAAATATGGGTACTAGAGCAAAGTGGGGTGAAGAAACCAGACAGTGAGCAGCGATCAGAGATAACAGCACCTGAAGCTTAAAAGGCTTGTCTTCAAACAAGTAACCATCTAAGTGAGGTATCGACTAAGGTCACATGGAATAAGCACTGTGTGATCCAAGGAATAAAAATAATAAAATCCAAATCTGAAGGAACGAATGGTATCAGAGCTTAAATTCTGAACATCTAGTTGGCTGACAAGAAGGGAGGGCAGTGGAGGCCTAAATTCCATTGTCTCCACATGGATTAAGTACGCTCTTGACTGTAACCCAGAGATGTGCCTAGCCTTGCTATCACAGAGAGAGAGCATCCTAAAGTTGATTATGGATGTGGGAGTTACATTAAAATGTAACACCTTATCATTTGATCTCCCTTTTGGTCTATTTTTAAGTTGTTTCAGTTTTTAATATTTTCTGCTTACGTTTTCATTGAAGTTTGCATTGTGTTTTGTTTTGTCAACATTGTTTTTGTTTGTTTCTTGTTTGTGTTTTTTTAAAAACATTTTATTAGGGGCTCATACAACTCTTTTCACAGTCCATACATATACATACATCAATTGTATAAAGCACATCTGTACATTCTTTGCCCTAATCATTTTCTTTCTTTTTTTTCCTTTTCTTTTTTTACATTTTATTAGGGACTCATATAACTCTTATCACAATCCATACATATACATACATCAATTGCATAAAGTACATCCATACATTCCCTGCCCCAATCATTCTCAAAGCATTTGCTCTCCACTTAAGCCCTTTGCATCAGGTCCTCTTTTTTTCCCCCTCCCTCCCTGCTCCCCCCTCCCTCATGTGCCCTTTGTAATTTATACATCGTTATTTTGTCATATGTTGCTCTATCCGGAGTCTCCCTTCCCCCTCTTCTCTGCCGTCCCTCTCCAAGGGAGGAGGTCACATGTGGATCCCTGTAATCAGTTCCCCCTTTCCAACCCACTCACCCTACACTCTCCCAGCATCGCCCCTTACACCCTTGGTCCTGAAGGTATCACCCACCCTGGATTCCCTGTGCCTCCAGCCATCTTGTTTGTGGTTTGCATGACTTTCTATACAACAAATCTAGGATCCTTAAGTCTACAGAGAGAATCACAAGATCAATAATCTCCTAGGGGCATGACAAGGGAAGATAAGGGGGGAATGGGGGCTAACAACAGAACAAAGAAATAATGTTCTGAAATTGATTGTGCTGATGATTGCATGATTCTTCTTAATATGATTGAAATATGAAATTATATGATATGTGAAATATAGGCCAATCAACTATTAAAATTTACTCCCAATGATCATAGATTTCAACACAATTTTTTTAAATTTTATTAAACGATAATTTTATTGGGGGTTCTTACAACTCTCATAACAATTAATACATCAATTTCACCAAATATATTTATATCTATGCTGCAATAATTCTTTTCTAGACATTTACTTTCTATTGAGTCCCTGGTATAAGTTCCTCTTTTTTCCTCTCCCCTCCATGATACCCTGGTGGTTATAAATTATTATTATTTTCATATCTTACACTGACCGCTGTCTCCCTTCCCCAATGGTTTCTGTTATTTGTCCTCCTGAAAGGCAGGTGGTGATTATGTCTCGATCATTGTAATCAGCTCCCCCTTCCTTCCCTCTTCTCCCCATCTCCCCCTACCCTTCTGATATTGCTATTCCCATTCCTGCTCCTGGTGTCCGTATGTCAACCATAAATCTTTTAGTAAAAGACATAAGAAAAAGTGTCATTCTCTGGGATTAAACAGTTCTTACAGATAACACCAAAAAGATATATTTATATATTTTTATAAATTATTATCATAAAAATTTTCCTTTGGGAAAGTCTATCTGATGAGAAAAAAATAAAACCTATAAATCTGCAGACAATATTTACAAACCACATACAAAGGTGTAGTATTCAATGTATATAAATAACACACAATTCAAGAATATAAACAAACAATTCAATTTTTAAAATGAAAGAAACCACCACCACCACTACTATCCTGATCCCAGCTCTACCTTACAAATCTAGCTAGACTGGAAGATGGACACTGGTACAGATAGGAACTGGAAACACAGGGAATCCAGGGCTGATGATCCCTTCAGGACCAGTGGTGAGAGTGGCAATACTGGGAGGGTAGAAGGAAGGTGGAGTAGAAAGGGGGCACCAATTACAAGGATCTACATATAACATCCTCCCTGGGTACAGACAACAGAAGAGTGGGTGAGGGGAGACGTCGGATGGTGTAAGATATGACAAAATAATAATAATTTATAAATTATCAAGGGTTTGTGAGGGAGAGGTGACAGAGAGGGAGGGGGAAAATGAGGAGCTGATACCAAGGGCTCAAGCCAGAAACAAATATTTTGAGAATGATGATGGCAACAAATGTGCAAATGTGCTTGACACAGTGGATGGATGGATGGATGGACTGTGATAAGAGTTGTAAGAAGGTTTGGCAATTATCATTATCAGTTTATCACTACTCCTATGAATGTTCCTGAGGGGATTCTCTGTCCTGGATTCTGTGTGTTGTGAGTTCTTATCTGTACAAGTGTACGTGCTCTGGTCTAGCCAGATTTGAAAGGTAGAACTGGGGTCATGATAGTGGGGGGAAGAAGCGTTAAAGAACTAGAGGAAATTTGTGTGTTTTGTCGGTGCTATGCTGCACCCTGGCTGGCTTGTCCAAGTCAGAGCTGACTTGATGGCCCTAACAACAACAAATGAAGGTTTATGGAGTAGATCAGTCTGACGTTCAACAATTCATGTATATACACCTTTTCTCGGTTCCTCCGTTGCAATGCCCTCCACATACCCTCACCTTTCCCACTCTTCGCCATGTGTCCTGTGTCTGCCCCTCCTCCTTTCCTAGCTCTCTGAGCTCTTTCCCTGGGTGGATGCAACCCATTTGATCCTAACTGGCTGATTACTGTATCACAGGATGAGTTCCGTTCCAGACCCAGGGGGACTCACGGCTCCCTAACCAATCCGTGTTGGGACTGTTATAAAACAGTCACTTCCCTTCCATTCTCTATCATTTCATCATGTATGCTGTTCTCTCTAACCAAGAGGTTGTTTAAGTCTAGCATATTTTGAACTTTGCAGAGCTGCTTCTTTTAAGCATTCGGCAATTTATTCTTTTGCTCAGTGTAATATCCCATGTTGTTAACTCAATTCACCCATGTTGTTAACTCAAAGTTAATGGTAACTCATTCACTTTATTGCTACAGTATTCCACTAAGTATACATACCACAATATTATTACCCATTCTCCTGCCGAAGTACTACTTTTATTTTACTTTCTTTTCTTTTGTCTTTGTAATCTATGCTCTCACAAACATGCTGCTGTGCACATCCGTTTACCTGTTTACTGGAGTAAATATTTCCCAAGGGAAACTCTCCAGGAATTCAGCTATGTCTACACTCTGGTTGAACTTGTTCGATTTTTAAAGATAATGGCAAGCTATTTTTCTAAACGTTAGTTACAATTTCCCTTCCAGCCAAAGCAGATAAATATATATTCCAGCTATAACCCGGGTGCCACTTCCACTTAGCTTTAAGGCATCAAATACCCATGTTGCCAAAAATAAAGCCAATCGATTCTCAAGCCATTTATTGAAGAAGTTACCGAAAAAAAGAGCATGAAAGGTACAGATTGTGTGCTCAGACTCCCAGAGTGTAAACCCTCACTCGACTTCTGGACAAATGGAATGATCTCTTCATGTCTCAGTTCCCTCATCTTTTCCAAAAACTCACTCCCATCGAGTCAATTCCAACTCACAGAGAACCCAGAAGACAAAAGAGCTGCCCTTGTGCATTTCCAAGACTATGAACCTTTACAGGAGTCAAAAGCTTCATCTTTTTTCCTGCAGGGAAACTGGTGGTTTCAAAAAAGAAAACAGAGAAATAAAAAAGCCACAATGGAACACCACCATTTGCCGGTCAGTTTGTCATGCTGCGGTGGCTCGTGTGTTGCTGTGGTGCAGACAGGTATGTCACTGTTAGTTCAGATGCCGGCAGGATCACCAGAGGGAGCAGGTTTCAGCAGAGCTTCCAGACTAAGAATGGACAATATAGAAGGACCGGCTCCCCACTTCAAAGGAAAGAACTGCTTCAAGCCTTATGCGTGGCTCAGAAACACTGTCAGATACTGAAGGTCTAATGACTGGAAGCAGAGTGTTGTCTGAGGGCACTAGAATTGGGACTGAGGAGGAGCGAATTTCTCCAAGTGGAGTAGAATATGGTGACGTGAGTTGGATAAAGCCTGTGGTAATGGAGCTTAGGGATCTTCATTTGCTGGTGGGGCTTGGCTCAAGTAAAGGAAAAACAGCTGCAAAAATTCTGCTAATGACTGGAGCTCAGAACACCTAAAGTATGACTCTAGGAAAAGTGGAAGTTGTCAAAAATAAATGGAACACATAAAGATAGATATCATAGGTATTAGAGAGCTGAAATGGAATGGTATTGGTATTCATTGCAAAATCCATCATGAAGTACAATGTTGCCTGTGATAGGATTATAGCTATCGGCCTTCAAGGAAATCCAATCAATACAATTGCTACTCAAATTTATGCATCAACCACAAAAGCTAGTGATGAAGAAATTAAAGAATTTTTACCAAAACTTGTCCAGTCAGAAATGTATCAAACATGCAATCAAGATGTATGGAAATGAAGAGAAAGGAGCGGTAATTGGAAAATATAGACAGTGAGAAAATGATAAACTTTTGCAAAATCAATAACTTATGCCTAGCAAATACCTTTTTCCAAAAACACACAAGGCAACGATGCACATGGACTTCTCCAGATGGAATACACAGAAATGTAATATACCACATTTGTGAGAAAAGCTGTTATAAAAGCTTGATAGCAGTAGCTTTAGCCAGACCAGGAGCTGACTGGGAAACAGATCCTCAATTGCTCGTATGAAGAAGCTCAGAAGAAATCTGAAAAAAATGAAAACAAGTCCACAAGAGGCAAATTACGAACTTCAGTCTATCCATCTGAGTTTTGAGAACTTCCCAAGAACAGGTTTGTCACATGGAACACTGACAAAAGACTTAATAAGCTGAGGGAGGACCATCATTCATGAAGAAAGTGAAAGGGCATTAAAAAGACAAGAAGGGGAAGGGGAGTGGCTATTGGGAGAGACTTTACCTTACTATAATTGTAGAACAGCTAGAGCAAATGGAAGAGATGATGAAGTCAAAGAGCTGAATAGAAATTTTCAAAGAGCAACTCCAGAAGACAAAGGTAAAAAAGTATAATGAAATGTGCAAAGACCTAGAATTAGGAAACCTATCTTAAACTGAAAGAACTCAAGAAAAAAATTTCAAACCTCAAATTGTGATCTTAAAAGATTCTATGGGTAAATTTTTGAATGATACAGTAAGCATCAAAAAAGATGGAACAAATATACAGTCGCTGTACCACAAAGAACTAGTCAACGTTCAATCATTTCAGGGGGTAGCATATGAGCAGGAACCAATGGTGCTAAAGGAACAAGTTCAAGCTTCACTGAAAGCATTAGCCAAAATCAGGGCTCCAGGAATTGTTGCATTGCCCATTGAAATGTTTCAACAAGATGATGAATCACTGGAAGTGCTCACTTGTTTAGTCCAAGAAATTTCAAAGTTGGGTACTTAGCTAACCGATTGGAAGAGATCCCTGTTTGTGCTCTTCCCAAGGAAGGTAACCCAACAGAAAACTCAAATTATAGAACAATGTCATTGATATCACATGCAAGCAAAATTTTGATGAAGATTATCTAACAATGGTTTCAGACATACAGGAAACTGCCAGAGGTTCAGGCAGATTGAAAAGAGGATATGGTACAATGGATATCATTGCTAATGTGAGATGAATCTTGGCTCAAAGCAGGGAATACCAGGAAGATGTTTATTTGTGTTTTATAGGCTATGTCAAGGCATTCAACTGTGTGGATCATAACAAACTATGGACAGCCTTGAGAAGAATGAGGATCCCAGAACACCTCATTGCATTCCTGTGGAACTTCTCCATAGCAATTGTGAGAACATAACAAGGAAATTCTGCATGGTTCCAAATCAGGAAAGGGTGTGTAAGGCTTGTATCCTTTCACCATACTTGTTCCGGCTGCATGATGATTAAATCATCAGAGAAGACGGGTTATATGAACAACAGGATTGGAGGAAGTCTGATTAACAACCCAAGATAACAGCAGCCTTGCTTGCTAAACGGGAGTGGCACTTGATGCACTTGCTGATGAAGATTACAGCCTTCAGTATGGATTATGACTCACTGTGAAGAAGAGCAAACTTCACAACTAGAACAATGGGTAATATCATGGTAGATGGAGAAAAGGTTGACATTGTCAAAGATTTCATCTTGCTAGAATCCATAATCAATGCTCATAGAAGCAGCAATCAAGAGGTCAAAAGAGGAATTGCATTGGGTGAATCTACTGCACAAGCATCCTTTTTAGAGCATTGAAAATCAAGGATGTTATTCTGAAAACTAAGGTGCACATGATGCAAGCCCTGGTATTTTTAATTGCCTCATATGCTTGTGAAAGTTGGACACTGAATAATGATGATGATAGTAGAAGAACCTGTGCATTTGAACGGTGCTGCTGGAGAAGAAGACTGAAAATACTCTGCACTGCTAAAAAAAAAAAAGACATACTTATCTATATTGTATGGCCAAAATCGCCTTAGAAGCAATAATGGCAAGGCCTCATCTTATATACTTTAGACATGATGTCAGGAGAGACCAGTAAGTGGGGAAGCTCAGCAGGCTTGGTAAAGTGGAGTGGCAGCAAAAAGAGGAAGTTCCTTAGGGAGATGGACTGACCCAGTGGCTGCAACAATGGATTCGGGATAGGAGCCATGGTCAGGATGACACAGGTCTGGGCAGTGTTTCCTTCTGTCATGTATAGGATAGCTATGGGTCAGAACTGATTCGAGAGCACCTAATGACAGCGACGTCAACAGAATGGAACACAGTCCTCTAGAAGCAGTCTAGAACGTTTACCATGGACTATCATTTATACATGTATTTTCCCACAAATATGCCCTACATTCCTTGCTTTGCTCCTACATGTGTAGTACTGTAGTTTGAAAATATATTCAATTTGAGGAGCCAGCCATGGTATGCTATTAACAGAGCTTTTTCAATAAAATTTACCTCTTATTACTTTTTTCTCTTTAGTCTTGTACCATCATCATCTACTTAATCATATAAAACCTTAATTTATAGATCATTTAACAGAATCATCACCCCATTTACCCTTGATTCAAGTAAAAATTTGATAAGTATGCACAAAATCCTTTAAGGGGGTTCCTGACAGGCAATGCCATTTGTATGCTCAGAGTGCCTGGTGTATAATAGTTTTCAATATAAATAAAATGAGATAATTCTTGAATGAATGAATATTCCTTAGTTCAAACTAAGTTCAATAAAAGCTAAGTTCATCTTCTTCCTTTAAATATTTTTTCTATTTTTTTAACCTATTTCCCGGTCTCATAAAATGACATAATCATTTTTTCATATAATCCAAATTCTGAACCTTGGAGTCAAATTGGGTTTATCCTCACTCCCAATATCCAATCATACGCCATCTCTTCTAATGAGAGAGTCCATTCCAATTTCTCACCAAGAACAGTGACATTAATAGCTTTTATGGCTAATGAGACAGTTGTCTCACGGTCTCAGTCTCCATTAAGAGTTATGTCTTTATTACTGGAAGTGCGCGTTTTGCAGTTATTCTCTGTTCCAGCAGACTGTCACATCAGTGACGACGTCGGCTCAAACAGCTGCCTGTAACAGCAGGGATCACACGAGGCATCACAGCAGTGACCTGCCAACAATCTACCCGTAAATTCAAGGAAGAAATTGCACATAAAAACCCAAAATGTGTGTGCTTATCTATCTACACGCACACCCAGTGCTCAATCTATTTCATATTTACTAACAGAATCAATGGTACTATGCATTCTGTAGTCTCTCAAAATGAATAAAACACTATTCCTGTACTCAAGTTCAGGGTCTTGATGTAAAAGCAGATATTGGGAGAGGAAGATCAAATAATAAGTATCTGTAGTAATGCAACTACTGTATATACTCATGTATAAGCCGAGTTTTACAGCACATTTTTAATGCAGTTTTGTGGTAAAATTAGGTGCCTCAGTTGATATTCAGGCCGGCTTATCCTCAAGTTTATACAGTATGTGCAAAGTATAGGAAACTACTGGAACTGTTGAAAATTATCTTTTAGAAAAAGATACAGGGATAGAACTAACATTCTAATCCTTTGCTAAGTTAGACATTCTACTGAAAGTTGCTCATATTGGTTTACATGCAATAACAGATGTATGAGTAAATAATGCTCAATATGTCTTAATAAATAGAAAAATAATGCAGATTTTTATAACCAGGGAAGTGACTGTAAAGTTTGCATCAATGACTTCTAGTCAAGATGATTTCCAGCACGGTATGACACCTCTGCTCCAAGCAGACAGCAAGGATAGATAGCATGTGGAGAGCTAAAGTCAGAAAGACAGAGTTGGAACAAGATAAATATCGGAGTCTTAACCTGGGTTCTCAAGAATGCATAGCCTTGGGCAAAGGCTTACTACTTTATTAGACATCACGATTCCATGAGGCAGACATGAAGAAACAAAGGGATGAGATAGGGAGGGAGGAAAATCAGTTCAAGGTATTAAGCTTGACTGATTGATCCATCTCTGGAGATTGCCTTCTGAAGGTTTGTATCCATGACTTGGCTATCCTTGGAAGGAAGGAAGGAAGGACTTTTTCAGGCTCCCATCTCATATTGGCCAAATCTGTATGATACAGGTCTCTGGATCTGCCCACTACCAACACCAACACATACACACCCCACTTTGGTTGTCCGTCATTGGGACCCTAGCCTCACCTGCCATTTTTCCACAAGGAGCCGCAAGCAGGAAGCAAGAGAACACACCATTAGTGCTATTTGAACGCACTAGTGCGAAGGCTGTCTGGCATTATAATGAGACAGCTTGAAGTGGCTGAAGAAGCTCACGGTGTCTGGTATTATCACTATAGACTTAGAATACGAAGAAGAGCAGAGCCACCTTCCTTGCTGCTGGGCTTTCAATTTGGATGAAAATGGTGATGGCCTGCATCACACATGACAGTGGCAATCACAAAATGCTGGGTAGTGTTTATCCCTGGGGAGAGTAAGAAATGATTTCTCCTGTCACACTATCATGCTCCATCCCCACCTGGGTTTCAACAATTCCTCTCAGTTACATTACCCTTGGTCACGCCCTACCAGGCCTCCCACACCCTCCTTGCCACTGATTTGGATCACTTGTTGTTCCCTTGTCCCTGGGTTTGTTAACACCACTACCTTTGCCCCCACCTCTCCCTCTCCCATGTCCCCCAGAACTGTCGGTACCATTGTTTTCTCTTCCAGGTTGTTCATCCAACCTATCTTATTTAGAGAGACCTGCAGAGATAATAACTTGTACAAAAACAAGACAGAGCAAAACCAAGCAACAATAACAACAAACAAATGACACACAAAAAAAACCCACAAGTTCAAGGACTGTTTGTTGGCCTTTAGGAGTGTTTTCCAGTCTAGTCTGTTGGAGCACCATGACCTGGCCCCACCTTCAGCATTCCCTGGGGACCTCGCCGCTCTGTTCCCTTGCTATTCTGTTGCACCCCCTTAGTGTTTTGTCTTGGTGTGGCGGGATCAGAATTGGGCAGAATTCAAGAAACAAGATTCATCCGTTCCACAGTGGACATTGTGTTCTATTTCTTCGAAACTACTCTGAAGCAAGTATGGGAACATGTTACAGCTGTGCTGCGCACCTGCGTAGTTTTCACAGTGTTTTGTTGCTAGGTGTGTACTAGGCTAGGTTGTCTTGAGAAATCTAGTCACATTCATCTATGAATGAAAGAGGTTTATCTTGAGAAATCTTCGTCAAGAAGGCATCCCAGCCCAGTCCAACTCAAGTCCCTAAGCACAAGGCACGTCCATAAGTCCCCCTTCAGACTCATGCAGCTCCGGACCAGTGATAGAGAAACGTAAAGCAGGAAGCGCCACGATCACAGGTTAGTGGGTAGGGTCGTATGGATCCAAGGTTGATGGAACCATATCAGGCGCCAACAGCTCTCAGGGCTCGGTTCTGTTCCTGGAGGCAGGCAGAGTTCCAGGTGACAGGACGGCAGAGGGCCAGCAAGAGAGGGAAGTTCCCAGGTTCCTCCCCTAGAAGAAGGACACAGCCTCACCGAGGTCTCATTCGGTGCTGCTGAGTCAGTTCCGAATCACAGAGCTCCTGTGGACAACAGAGGGAAACGCTGGCCGGTCCTGCACCAATCACACAGTTGCTCTTATGTTAGAGTCCCTGGTTGCAGCGTGGTGTCAGTGCATCTCCCTGCTGGCTCCCCTCCTTCACTCTGAAAAGGATAGCCGGATAAGGGATGCAGGCACTGGGCCTTTTGAGCTTACTAATTATTTCCATCTGAAGTATTTTGTAGGCATTTGAGTATTAAAGCCACATGTTTTAGTGGATATTACATTCTGGATTATATTTGTGGAAAAAAACCATATGCTTTTATTAGTTTTTGCTGGCAAAATCCCTGAAAGAAACAATATTTTTGCAATATATTTCTATCACTGAGTTAAATTTTAAGACATTAGAAAAATAAAAGGTGATTTTATAGATTCTGTGATTCAGCTCTTCAAAGTGGTTTGTCTTATTCACCAAATAGGCCATTTAGTACAAAACTTAAGTCAGGAGCCAGAATGCCAACCCCAAGTCTTTTTATATTAATCTGTTCCTCCTTGCAGCTCTCAAGAGGGCTTTGATGTCATTCTATTATGAAACAGGTGTAAAGGTGTGAATCGACTTCTCCAATCTGATCCTTATTCCACTTCAATGCTTTTATACCTCATATCTATGTAGACCCATTTCCCCCATTCACCTTCAACTATGCACCTTCAAAGGGAAGTTGTCAGCTTGGAGTTACGACTTCGGAGCAATTAAATGCCCGGACCTCTCTGCTCACAGAACTCAAGAGCATATAGAGACCATTTCATCTGAACAATCTCCTTTTGCCCGACCAAATCCGATTACTTTCCCCGCGGAATACTCATCACACTTGCATCAGCATTGGGCATATCAATCTCACTGATTTCTTCTGACTTTCACAGCTAATCCCTGACCAGGTCTGGGACAGGATTATTTTGAGCCTCTGACAATTCAGGAAAGACAGCCTGTAAATATAATTAGTGATGTCTCTTTATATTTTCCAGGAGACATATGTTACCCTCGGAAATTGGGTGCAGGGATCAAGCCAAGGAGAGGAGGAAAAACAGAAGAGAAAAACTAACAGGGTGCAAAAGGAAATGTAAGGCCTCTCACAATTCTTCTCAGTCTCTTTGCAACAGCAGTGGAGCAGCGGCATACCTGGAGTGTTTAACGTCCACGGAGAAGCATTTGTTAACAGCCTTGACTCTATGGAACAAAATTATTTTCCTGAATTTTCACAAAGTGGTATGGGCAACAGCCAGAAAAGATTTGAAGACAGTAAATTATTTTTTATCAAATTTTATTCACAGATCACACCACCAAAATGTATATTTTAATAAAACTAGAATGAGTACGACTACTAAATTATACTGACAGATGCTGTATTTTCCTGATTCTTTCTTTAGTCTTCAAGCAGTTAACAGATATTGACAGAGAAGTAAATTTCACTCTTTCAGATATTATTTTAATTCAAAAGAACATTTCATGTAAGGATGTAAAAATTTTACCTAGCAAAGAGTCCAACAGTTTGCACTCTCTTCTAGTCTTTTAAACTTTAAACACAAACCCCACACCTGGATGCAGAGAATGTCAGAACTAAAAAAACTCAAGTTCGTCCTTTTGCCTGTGGATGGCTCGTGCCCCAGGATGTATTTTCAAGGATGTAGTAAATGCTCCAGGACATATTATCAAGGGGCTGCAGACACACGCTCTGCCCTAAGCAAGCTTGAGGGTGCTGGGTGTTTGTGAACTCTGACAACAGGCAGGTAGCTGATTTCCCACATTCCAGGGGCAAACTAGATAAATGGCAGTATACCGTGGAGAATACAATTTAGGATACAATGTTTAGTTGAAGGATACATAAAAAAATGTGTGTTCATTTGAAGTTTCTGATTTAGACCAACATAAGAGGACCCTGGTAGATTAGAGTTTATGCATCGGGCTGCTAATCTCAAGGTGTACAGTTTGAAGCCACCAGCCAACCCTTGGGGGAAAGATGAGGTGCTCTACTCCAGGAAAGGGGTGCAGGCTCAGGATTCCCCAGGGGCAGTTCTACCTGCCCTAACGGTCTCTGTGGCAGGGAATTTAAATGTTGAAAGATTTTTTTAGGGAGAAGTGTTTTTATCACGGACATGATTTATCATTGTGGTGACAGCAAAAGCAGGACTTTTTGGTTAGCTATCTTATTCTTTCTAGCTTTTCCAGAGACCACACACCTCTGATCATTATATTTAGCTTCAGTTGTTCTGCTCCTATCCTTGGTCAACCACTGCACATGAATTGACATCTTGAGGGATTTATATTATTTTATTTTTTCCTGGTAACAGAGAAAAATGTAACCCTGCAATGGAGACTGCATCCCAATGGCTATGCATGATCAAGCCCTACTTATCTACCAAATCCACAGCACACGAGAGACAAATATATCGAGTAGCATGGATTTCTGAACAAATAGCTATTCGTAAAGATATTTCTTCATCTGCCTAGATCGCCTGTTTCCAAAGTTTCTGCAATGATTATGTATCACATTTATGGATAGTAATTTAAGATAAGCACGATTATAAATAAAAGGCTTCCCATCTAAATTCTCTGTGCAAGTCAATCTACATGCTCTCTTAGTCTTTCCTTTTTAGTTTAAATGACTGAGGTAATGTTTCTTCCCATTTGAAGACAGAAGGGAGTCCTGCTCTCCATTCTGGGTTCTGGACATTTTGAAACCCTCGTCACTGACTGTACCCGATGATCAGGACTCATTCTTTGTGCTAATTGATAGTGTTTTGCCAAACTAAAATGTAACCCAACCTAGACAAAACCACTGTCGTCGAGTTGATTCCTAGTCATAGAGGGGACCCCACATAGCATTTGTGAAACTGTGCATCTTGCCTGGAGCAGGATAGCCTTCTCTTTATCTTGAGAAGCAGCTAGTGGGTTTGAACCACCAATGTGCAGTCAGCAGTTCAAAGCTTATCTGACACTCTGACAGATGGGATACGATTATTCTATGGCAAAAACAGAAAAGAGGATGCAAATAGAAAATGGGTCCAGGAAAATCTTGAATAGGATTCTTGTTGCAAAGAATAAAATTCTATTTTTTTAAAGCCATTGGCCTCTGGAAATATTCCAGAACTCATTAAGAGGTGTATGTGAGTGGGGATGGTTGGGAAATCGTGTCCTTAGAAGAATGTTGAAAGGTATAATATCCTTTACTGCAGTCGCTCTCAACTTGAGAAGCTTGCAGAAATTGCCTGGGGACCTTTGCAGTATACGGAAGCCTAGGTTCTCCCCTCCAGAGAGACTGATTTAATCACTCTGAGGTGTCGCCTGGGTATAGGAACGTTTAACCTTCCCCTCACCCCGACTCCAATACGCTGCCAAAGTTAAGAATCATTGCTTTAGAAAATTGCTTCTCTGCCCTTGCTCTTAAGTGGCAGCTGAAAATGTTCTGTTCCTGAGGAACTTAGATGCAGAGAGATGAGAGCGAGGAGACAAAAAAAAAGCTGTGTGTGTATCCAACACAAAAATTCCAGGAAGGTGATTACCAACCCACAGCCATCGAGTTGATTCCAACGGATAGCGATGTTGTGGGACAGGTTGAACGCTCCCTAGTGTTCCTGAGACTGTGAACTTTGCAGGAACAGAATGCCCCAGAGGGACTAGTAGGCTGAACTGCAGACCTTTCTTCCAGTAGACCAACTTGTCACCCACTATGCCACCAGCATTCCTTCTGGGGAGGAGGGGGTGGTGACGAAAGATTGTCATCTACAATATTCCTAATTCTACCCATAAATAAGGTTTTCAGCAGCTACTTCCTCTGATTTTGATTTCATTGTCTGCTCTTAGTCTGGAAGCTCCACTGAATCTGTTCATTTTGGGGGTGACCCTGCTGGCTTTTGAAATCCCAGTGACATCTCTTCCAGCATCACTGCCACACACAAACCACTGCAGTCTGACAACTGACAGACCAGTGGTGGAACAGGGCCATCATTAATGATGTCAGATGGAATTTGGCGGTAAGTAGAGGGTACTAGCAAGATGTTTACTTGTGTTTATTGACTGTGTCAAGGCACTGGACTGCGTGAATCATAACAAACTTTTGATAGCCTTGAGAAGAATGAGACGTCCACAGCACTTCATTGTGCCCCTGCGGAACTTGTCCATGGTTCAAGAAGCAGTCATGGAAACCAACCAAGGGCATGCTACATGGTTTAAAAGCAGGAAAGATGTATGTCATGGTTGTATCCTCTCACCATACCTATTCAATCTACATATGAGAAAATTATCAGAGAAATTGAATTATATGAAGAGGAATGTGGCATCAAGATTGGAAGCAGGCTTATTAACAACCAGCAATATACAGATGGTGCGACCTTGCTTGCTGAGGGTAAGGAAGGCTTGAAGCACTTGCTGATGAAGATCAAGTATTTCAACCTTCGATTTGGGTTTCTACTCGATGTAAAGAAAGCAAAAGTCCTCACACATGGGCCAGCAACATCATGATAGATAAGAAAACGACTGCAGGTGTCAAGGATTTTGTCTTTTTTGGATTCACAATGTTCGTGGAAGCAGCGTTCAAGTGATCAAAGCATACGTTGCTTTAGGTAAATCTGCACAAGGTCTCGAGAGTATTGAAAGGCATGGAGGTTACTTTGAAAGCTGAGGTGCACCTGACCTAAGCCTTGGCATTTCCAGTGACTTCCTATTCATGCAAAAGTTGGACACTGAATAAAGAAATTGGAAGAAGAATCTATGCATTTGAACGAGGGTGCTGGTGAACAATATTGAAAATAACCTAGACTGCCAAAAGAACTAACCAGTCTGTCTTGGAAAAGGACAGCCAGAAGGCTTGTTAGAGGTAAGGATGCTGAGGTTTTGTTTCATTAACTTTGGGCATGTTGTCAGGAGAGACTAGTCCCTGAAGAAGGACATTGTGTGCTAACGCACAGAAGCAGTGAAAAAGAAGAACTCCCTCAATCATATGGATTGACACCGTAGCTAAAACAATGGGCTCAGGCAGAGGGAGAGCGGGGAGGCTGGTTCAGGACCCATGTAGAAGGGACTTCTCACGCAGACAGCTCTTGGCTTGAATCATGACCTTGGTGGGCACGGAAGTGCTCTACTCAGACCTCTTGTCACAAACATCTTCTCCAGAGCCACCCTTGAGTGACAGCCTCCCACTAGTCAGATCTTTGATTCATCAGGAATGCACACCAAATCCTCACTCTCTTTGGGCTGTTCCCGACCAAGGAATTCATTAAAACGAGTTCATTTCTACCAATTCAGGTCAACTCTGAAGAGCAACTCTTGTTCAAGACCTCCTCACAAACCCTCTCAGAAGAACATACGGTCTGAGACTCCTGCTGTCCCAGCCCCTTTCTTCTCTCTCCTTTCCCAGGTCTCAGGCCAGCATCGGACTCTGAAAACCGTCCTGCTTTCTCCCCTTTCACCTTCACAGACATTTCCCGTAAAAGGCTTTTGCTCATCGGAGGACTTGAGCCGACACATGACTAAGGCTACTGGATATTAGAGAAGCCAACAACCTTCCAAGAGCCTCCACTTCCTCATATGTTAAAGTGAAGAGAATAAACATTAGGGAGACGGAAAACATAAAATGAGCTTTGTTAACCATGAACTGATTTCTTTGTACATAATAGAGATGTGTGAATAATGAAGATTCTTTCACATAATTAAGGATTTTCCAGAACTGTTTTTATGTACTCTAGCAGTGCATTAGACATGATACATGATGAATGGGATCAGGTTTGTAGGAAAGGACTCTTCAAAGACAAATGCAAAATAAAGATCATATTACTCATATAGAATCAAACCATGTCAGAAAGTATTGCCACAAAATTATAGGAACCTTTGTTAAACAAAAATACTAATGTGTGAGGTTAGTGTTCCCTAATATATCCTCCATCTAGGTACATACACTTCTATAGCCCACTAACTCTTCCCAAGGAATTCTGTGCTGTTCATCATGTCCCAGGTACAAATGCCATTCTTGGGCTCAGAGTGTGTTCCTTCTCGATGTGTTTGGAGTTGTGGGATCAAACTGAAATCTGAAAGGCCAAGCACAGTGGGAGGGTGGATGGAGTCAGCTATCCCAACCAAAGTGTCCTGGGGCAGCCTGGTTACCCTGGAAGAATGAGCAAGTACATTGCTGTGATAGAAAAAAAACAACTTAGACTTTCCTGCCTTTTCCCACAGCAGGGCAATTTCCTTTGCCAACCTCCCAACAGCTCCCGTGCTTGAGCCCTTGATGACCACTCTGTTAGTGGTCCTGAGGGCTTTGGGAATCCAGGAACTCTGTTGCCCTATCACTGCCCTGAACCTGACAGCCTTACAGGACTCCATCGAAGCGACAGTTCTACTTGAACCTTTTGTTGTTAAGCTCTCAGTAATGCAGGAAGGCAAGTGCATTACTCAAAGTAGTACACTAAAAAGCCTTCAAAAGTTCATGGGGAAGTTCCATTATCATTTAATTCCATTTTTCACAAGCTTTTTTAAATGTTGAAACTTCCACCTATTACTGAAAGAACTTGCCTATTACTATCTATTGGTGGTAGAGATGTGTTTAAGTGCGTTTGTTTCGAAGAAAGCCCTGTGTGGATGAATTGAAATCCTGGTAGCAATGCTTTTTGACTCTCACCATACTATTCACCTGGCCTGAGATGGATGCGTAGAGTAAAAATAAAATGGGCAGGGGGTGATTCTTTTCTTTATGTATATGGAATATACATATTTAATAAGCATCATGTATGAAGGTTTTTCGGTCTACTATACTTGCTCTCAAATTCAGAATTTTTAAAAAGGAAGCTGTCAATATCTCTGACTTTAAAGACAGACCTGCAGGTTTCGTTCTGCTCAGTTTCAAACGTTAATATTTGAAAGAAACACTTCACAGTTCATGCACATCCCGGCAGCCTAGATGTCCCCAGAAACTTGCTGGCAGACAACTTGGGAGGATCTTGCAAATAAGGTGACTGTCCTCTGCAACCAGTTGGAGGAAAAGAAGTAGAAGTTGAGAGATGTGTACTGACTGTAATTCTACAATATCAATAAAATGAGAAACTGAATTTAAAATACTACCAATTCGGCCAGCAAGCGACTTCTGTATTCCTAGAAATTATAGCAAAGTCAGATGCACCGTAAACACTGGGAGAGTGTGAAGAAAACAGGACTGAGGGCTCAGCACTGGATCCATGCTGAGGAAAAAGAGTCAATGCGCATAACCAAACACAAAACCGACCCGACTGCCGCCGAGCCCGTCCGGACCGTCAGCCACCCGAGAGGAGAGAATAGGCCCCCTGAAAACCTCTGCAGGAGAGGACGGCGTCATCCCCTTTGTCCCTGGAGAATCTAGTCAGTTGGAACCGCTACATGTGCAGTTAGCATCCCGCTGCGTGCCTCGCTGCACCCCCAGGACTCTATGCTTGTGAAATGACTGTGAAATGCACAGATCCTACAAGAAATATGGAAATCCACCTGGTAAAGATCCAGACGTGCTGAAGGGTTATCGGTTTTAGGGGCTCCTAGGAAGAGAGGGAGAAAAGGTTGGCTGAAATGGGTTGGAACGTTCTGGTAACAGCTGTGGGTACGTGGGAAGCAAGGCAGCTGGTAGATACAAGACAGGAGTGCATGTGCATGCCTGATTGTGAAGCGGGGCTCAGCTGACTGCAGTTTTCAGCATGCACTGACATGAAACGGAATTGTGCAGAAACAAAAGCAAAATTTGGTTTTTATTTAAATTATCTCCCAGTTTATCAATTATGTTGAGAGTGTGCTGTGCACTGAAGGGGCCTCATGGCACAATGGGTTAAATAACTGGACTGCTAGCCACAAGGTCAATGGTTCAAACCCACCAGCCATTCCATGGGGGAAGACCGTGGTAATCTGCTCCCATGAAAATTCTGATCCTCGAAAGCCTGATGAGGCA
The DNA here is from genome assembly GCF_050624435.1 of Tenrec ecaudatus. Classification (NCBI taxonomy): domain Eukaryota; kingdom Metazoa; phylum Chordata; class Mammalia; order Afrosoricida; family Tenrecidae; genus Tenrec; species Tenrec ecaudatus. The sequence continues at coordinate 137,972,224 of NC_134532.1, forward strand.
GTTTTATTCTGTCCCGAGCCTCCTAAAAGGGTTCTGGTGGCTTAGTGTCTTATGCTCTGGAGTGCTAGCCACAAGGTCAGTAGTTTAAAAACACCAGCTGCTCTAAAAGATGTGCCCATCTGCCCTGAAGAAGAATGAAAGCCTTGGAAACCCACAAGGGAAGTCCTTCTTTATCCCCTAGGCCTGCGATGAGCTGGAATTGGCTTGATAGCAATGAATTGGCATGGTTCCTATGCGTCAATCTACGGTCAATGACAAGGTGCACTCAGACTGGATACTGTACACTGTAAATTTGTTAATGAAGTCATTGACAAGTGATCTTTAATTCAGATGTACTGCATCATTGAAGTAACCATTTGTCTTTTAAAAAGAAAGTTGTTAATTAGTCATCTGGAGAAAATTAAACTTATATAGGAATGAGACAAAGACATAAGCTGTTTACAATATTGTTTTATATTTAAATTTTTAAAGAAGCTATGACTGATAAAAATCATTTCCTACTGGACTCGATTTGATTGTATAGTCCCTGGAATAGGACACCACATTTGGTAGAGGGGCAGCAGGGGAGAGGAAGGCCCTTCCAAGATGGATTGATAGTATGGCTGTAACAACGGGCTCAGGAACAGGAGCAATTGTGAGGATGGTGTAGGATCAGACGGTGTTTAGTTCTGCTGTGCATAGGGTTGCTATTGGTCACAACCAACTCAATGACACCTAACATAATATGTGAACTATAAGCCAATGCAGTTGTTTAAAATGATGAATTAATTTTAAGAAGAAAAGCAGTCCTCTTTGATATGACTTCACGAAGTATCAACAACTCCATGATGGGAACTGCTGTGGTCAGCCACACAGCTGTGGGGATGATGGGGGTGCGATGCTCTGTTCCCGTCAAAGCCGGAGTGTAATTGGAAGGAAATTTCCCCCTGGGCTTGGCCGACTGACTATATAAGTTGATGCTGTGGGGAAGTAGCTTGTTCCTGGCAAGATATTACTCCTGCATCTGGTTCATTGACGTCCAGTTCTTCGGAAGTGAGCCCACAGCCTGCCATATACCTGCTACCCCTGGACACCCTCAGTAGGCTTCAGTATGACCTGCCATACATCTGCCAATTTTGAGTTCGCCCACCTCTGCATCCCCCAGCCCTGGGTAGTCCTGCCTCATCTTCCACCTGTTTGGCTCATCCGCCTCCATAGAAACTCAAGTTAGAAGAAGCCTCCAGTTTAACATCAGACCAACAGATTTCAACTGGACTGGTATAATTCATTTTCTTGATGTACATTTCTCTGTCATATATATATACACACATACATATATATACATATACACATGTGTATATGTGTGTATTCTCTCTTCATATATGTATGTATATACATGTTCTCTCTTCACATGTATAGGTTTGGATGTTTACATAAACATATGAATAGAGAGAATATATATATATATATGTTTGTGTATGTGTGTGTCACTGGTTTTGTTTCTTTCGAGAACCCAGGCTAACTCTCCCCATGGGAATGGGGACTTGGATTTTAACACCTATTTGGGGGCTACAAATTCTATCCACACCATAGATTCTAAGACTTAGAGAAATTGATTATTGGTACAAAACTTTTATTTTTGTGTGTTTGTTTTATTAATAAGCCATTATATTGAAGCATGAGCCAAATACCATACAATTCAATAGTACAATCATATCAAGAAGTATACAGTCATTACCACAATCAATTTTAGAGCATTTCCTTTTTCTTGTGCTCCTTGTTATTAGCTCCTCATTTCCACCCAAACTCCCCAGCCAGACCCACAAGGGAACACTAATCCAGTTACTGTCCCTGTGGATCCACCCATCCTGGAGTTCATATACCAGAAAACACACAAAAACCCAACACAAAGATTGTTCATATCAGGGTATATCTCAGAGATGCGATGAAGTAGAGAATTACCCTCTTGAGTTTGTAAAATAATTTTCTGGTTGTTAGAAAATAAGAGCCAGGATTTTGATGAACTTAGAGGGAGAGCAAGTAGAACAAGGATGTCAGGAATGGGGTGCACATGAGGGAGATGGATAAAAGGGAGATGATCTCAAGATACCCAGGAAGAAATAGGATGTTTGGGAACTGGTTATGAAAGCAATGGTACAATTTTGCTTGAAGAGATTGAACAAGGCAATGACATGACACTTGGGTTAATTCCCAAGGAAGAATAAATTGAAAGATCAAAACAAATAAACAAAGATCCAGTAACGGTTTTTAGCTCACACTAAATCCCAGCTCCAACTTAAGAACAATTGGTTCTTACATCATGGCCCTGCTCGATACTCACCTCCAGGAAGCTAACACCGAGGCAACAGGCGCTGTAGCAAACTGTGGTTTAAAAATTAGATAGTGCCTCGCTATCAGATAAAATAATGTCTGGGGTCTTAAAGGCTTGTCGCTGAACAACCAGCCAAGTGAGATGTCAATTAAGTCCACATGGAAAAAGCACACCGTCATCGGTCACTACAGAATTATGAAGCATATCACCCAAAATTGAAGAGAGGGGTTAGTGTCACAGCCTAAAATCTGAGAATCTGAGGAGCAGAAGGCTGTGGATGACCGTGGAAGCCCAAGATCAATGGGAAGAACTAAGCTTCTGGTGAACTCCGTCTAGCAACAATGGCAGGATGGGAGGAAAGTGATCACTAGACAGAGTGCATTGTTAAGTGGAGTATAGAGGTCAAAGGCATAAAGCTTACTTGTACTGTTCAAACTGGTCAGGAGATTGTCCCTATGCTGGACCTGATCTGATATCCAAAATCTTATGTATTATGAGGTTGCATTGTTTTGTTTGTTTTATTATACATATTAGGGGGTATCCTGGGAGTATTATGTCGTTGGGAGTCACCTTCTTGAAGTTGTGGTATGTGATTTTTAGTTTTTGGGGTATGAAAACCAGGACTGATGAACCTATAGAGTCAGCAAGTACAATAAGGGGAGAGGGGAGAGGGACCCAGAGGTGGTGGGGGGCTGAAGAAGTGATGACACCAATAGGTCCATATAGAAAAGAATGTTTGTAAACTGATGGTGGGAGTAAATGTGCCATTCTGCTGGATGTGATTGAACTATGGAATGATTTGATATATCTATTACCCCAAATAAAAAAATAAGAGAGGACTTGCCCACTGTGTTAGTCTGGATCGACTAGAGAAACCAATCCAGGGGCACTCATATGTTTACAAGAGAGCTTTATATCAGAGTAATTGTATGTTAAGAAAATATCCCAGCCCAGTCCAGATTAAGTCCATAAGTCAAATATTAGCTCATATGCCTGATACCAGTCTGTAAAGTCCTCTTCAGACTCGCACACCACATGTAATGATGCCGAATGCAGGAAGACCATGGGCCTGGGGGTGGAATATCTTGTGGATCCAGAGTGGTGTGGAAGCAACTCCAGGCTCTGACTGCCATCAGCATAGCTCCATGTGGTTTGTCAATAAGATAGCGAAGCAGAGAGAGAGTGTCCCACCTCCAGGGAGCATGACAGTAATTCCCAGAATCCTCAGAAGGCCATGCGCACACAGAGGTATCATTGACTATGACCTGATTGACAGGATAAACTGGAGTCAAGTTGACGAAGATTATGTAACTGCCACACACACACAAACACACACACACACACACACACTACAAAACAAAGTCAAAAAAGCTAACAAAATAAAACAGAGGAAAAAACCCAGTTGGAAAGTAAACAGAAAATATTGAAAACTAGAACAACTTTAAGGTCTTTAGTTCTTTAAGAGATGTAGGATTATATTTTAAAATGTATACCAAAATCTCTAGGTGGTACAAATGGTTAATGAATTTAGGTGCTAACTGAAAGACTGGAGGTTCACATCCACACAGAGGTGCCTCAGAAGAAAGCCTTGATGATCTAATTTTGATAAACCAACCACTGGAAAACCTTGTGGAGCCAATGACACCCATAGGTTCCACATCGTCTCCATGGCAACTAGTGACTGCCTACAAAATCTCCCTGATAGAGATCAAAATTTCCCTGATAGAGATTAAGGACCTCAAGTGGTTATCCATTTACACAGAACAGGCTAGCGAAAACTTTACCTTCATGTGGTATTCTGCAAGGTTGCTAAGTCTTTTCAAAACTATTACTTTGGTTAACTTAGTGTAATTACATCCCTGTTTTATCAATGTGCATTGTGAATCATTTTCTTTGTCATCCAATTTTTTTCCCAACCGTGTTGTTTGAAATCTTTCCAATCTACTTTTGGGAAGCAGGACTTAACCAAGTATTTCTAAAAATGTTTTACATCAAATGCCTGAAGAGATCCGTTAGTGCTAACATATGCAAAACACCTGGGGAAACTTCTGCAGCAGAATTGAACTTGATGAGGCATCAACGGGGCCATTCGACTGTTAGCTTCTCAGTTACTCAGAACACAGTCCTTTGTGTTTGTTTATTTTGGTATTTTGTATTCTGGAGAGAGGAACTGCTTTCAAATACAGGTTATCAAAGCAGACCACAGGGGAGCAAGCCATCACGTTCTCTTAAGATGGAATAGAACAGTCCCCAGCTTTCTATAATTAGGGAATTAGTCCTAAACACCTGCACTGGGTTTTTGTTCTTGTTTTTGTTTTCTGCATGATGATATGTGAGTGACCTGATTGGTGAGTTTTAAGAAAGAAATGGACACAAGTAATCCAGCCTCTTCTCCTCCCTCCTCATGGGTCCCAGCCACCTTTAAATTAAAGGCATTTAGCGCCACACCCCAAATTTTCATTGGCAGACTGCCTCTGCCTACAATTTTCAAGTCCCATTCAAGAAATGTGAAGATATGGTATCTTGAATCAAAACCATTATGAAATAAACATGGAGTGCGGTTTCTATAGCACAATAACATGGGAGCTTAAGAAGTTTGGTCCGTGTGAATTGTAGGCCTTGGTGGTTTCTTGTGGTTTATATTCCAGGCTAAGACAGAGTAGGAAGAAAGACCTGTTGATTGACTTACGAAAAGCCTATGAATTATAGTAGCCCAGTCCACAACCCATCATGGGGATGGTGCAGGACTAGACAGTAGCACTTTCTATTCTGCATAAGGTTGCCTTGAACTGGGGGAACAACTCAACATCAGTGAACAACAATATCGGGCCATGTGGCTGGCTTTCACAGTGGTTGGCAACCTATGACTGAAGCAGCAGCTTTAGTTTATAGACTTCAAAGAGACAAGTCCTTGTGGGGTTTTGCATTTGGTCGAGAACTTCAATTTACAGTGGCTTGTTCACAAGAGATGTGTGGCTATTTTTATACAATGAGAGTCGGCTTTTAAACAGGCCAGGTTTCCCAGCGTTAAATAAATTCACTTGGGCCACAAGGACCTTTGAATCTGGAAGTTACAGCATGACCTTGAACTGCTTATTTTATGTAGACAAGGGTTGAAACTATCTTTACTGAGTTTACTATGTTTCTCAGCCAGGCATGAAGGCATGGGCTTTAAAGTGCCAACGTGTCTAAGTTTCACGCGTGCTACAGAATGTGTTTCTACCTTTGCTTTCCAGTCACCAGCAGGGCTCATGCTTCCTGAGTGCATGTTCGATCAATTTTAGAATGAAGATTTGGGTAGAATTCTCCAATTTCTTCATCACTAGCTTTAGTGGTTAGTGGATAGATTTGAATAACAGTTGTATCGATTGGATTTCCTTGAATGAGGATAGACATCATCCTACCAAAGACAGCATTATACTTCAAGATGGATCTGGAAATGTCCTTCACTGACTGCCACGCCATTCTTCTTGCTTGTGTCACTCTTGGCATAGCAAACCATATGATGTTCAGATTCAAAATGTCCAATACAAGTCGATTTCAGAAAGGCCAGAATATCGATCATAATGCATTCCATTGCATTTTTCATGATTTCCAATTTTCCTAGATTCATACTTCATACATTCCAAATTATAATTTTTAAAGGATGTTTGCTACTATTTCTTCTCAGTTTGAGTCCTGCCAAAAAGGAAGAACATTCACAGCATAGTTTAAACTAAAAGAACTAAAGGAAAAATTCAAGCCTCGAGTCGTGATATTGAAAGATTCTATGGCACAATATTGAATGATCCAGGAAACATGGAAAGAAGATAGTCAACAAAAACTAAACTAGTTGACATTGAACTATTTCAAGAGGTAGCATATAAGCAAAAAACAATGATACTGAAGGAAGAAGGCCAACACCCACTGAAAGCAATAGCCTAAAACAAGGGCCCAGGAATCGATGGAATGCTAATGGAAATATTTTCAACGAGGCGAGTAAGCACTGGAAGGACTCATTCATTTATGCCAACAAACGTGGAAGACAGTTACTAGGTCGGCTAATAGAAGAGATCCATATTTGTTTACATTCCTTAAAGAAGCTATCCAATAATGCTCAACTTATAGAACAATATCATTGATATCACATACATCAATTTTTCATATGTAAATTAAGGAAAAATCTAACAAAGAAGTCCATGAGAGCCACCATAAGACTGAGTCTGTCCCACCTCAATTCAAGAAAAGATTTGACACTTTGAATACTACTGAAAGAAGACCTAATGAGCTGCCAGAGGACATGGAGACCATCATTCAAGAACACAAAAGGTCATTAAAAAGACAAGAAAGGAAAAAACAAAGTGGATATCAGGAAGACTCTGAAATTTGCTTTAATCATAGACTAGCTAAAAAAAATAAAGAAATGATGAAGTCAAAGAACTGAATAGAAATGTCAAAGGGATGTTCCAGAAATAAAAACAGATATTACAATGAGATGCGCAAAGACCCAGAAATAGATTCTCTACCATAAATTAACAAGGTGGTCTCTAAGGAGAGCCAAAGACAGATTAAAAAAAATTTAAAGAAACAGAGATCCCAAAATGGATCTGGGACTCACACTAAATCCTAGCTGCATTCAAAGAACAATTAGTTCTTACAACATGGTCCTCCCAAATATGTGTCCTCATGAAGGAAACATAGAAGATATGGATGCTATAGCAAAGTGCAATGAAGAAACTAGATGGTGCCTGGCTTTCAGACAGAGTATCATCTAGGGTCTTAAAGGCTTCTTTCCAAACAATCAGTCATTTGAGTGCGATGTCAACTTAAGTCCACATGGAAGAAGCACCCCAACATCCATGACCCAAGGATTTAAAATTATATCATTCAAAGCCTAAGAAGGGAATAGTACCACAATTTAATAGTATCACAATTTAAATTTAAATTGTTAAGATTCTGGTTTGCAGAAGGATATGGATGACAGTGGAAGCCCAAGATGTATGTGGAGAGATATATTTTGATATATATATACAAGGGAAATACGTTTCTGAAGATTTTCCTCTCTCCATAATAGGGGGATGGGAAAAAAACTGGTTACCAAACAGAGAGTATTTGAGATTTGACTATAGGAGATCAAAATGATAAAATGATTTGAATGTTTGAATATTAAAACCTTGTCACACGATTACCCCTTCTAATACACTTTGGACTTGATCTGGTTTTCAATACGTGTGTGTATGTATGTGCATATTGGTGTTTATCTCTGATGTTACTGTTATTGTGGGTAACTCTCTTGAATTTTTGTTAAATTATTTCTGTTTTTTGGTATATAAGACCCAGGATTGATGAACCTATAGAAACAAAGTAGAATAGCTGTACCTGAGGTGTACAATGGGGGAGGGGGGGGTAAAGAAGAACTGATACCATATCTGTAAGAGCTCCCAAAATGAGTTTTTTTTAAAGGGAGGAATTGAGATCAAGGAGTTCAAGAAGGAATAAAATATTTTGAAATTGATTGTGGTAGCAATTGTACAATACTGCTTGATGGAATTGAACTATGGAATGATATGATATCTGTAATAAAATGGTTTTTAAAATATGTAACAATGATGGTTGCAGCAGTACATTGACAGGGAACTGCCAAAATTTCAGGCTGGATTCAGAAGACACGTATATATGATATATATTATATATTTTGTCCATAACCTTTGTTATTCCCACCAATACCTTTGTTATATATATATAACATATATATTGTATTTATGTGTGTATATTCATAAATATATATTTATGCGCGCAAAATCTCTGGGTGGTGGAAATAGTTAATAAACCAAGGTGTTCATTAGAAGGCTTGAGCTTTGAGTGCACCCAGAGAAAGGTCAGTTAATCAATCTTACAAAAATCAGCCCGAAACCCTAAGGAATGCAGTTCTCCTCTCTAACGCATGGAGTGCCCATGAGTCACAGTCAACCCACAGTCACCAGCATATGCGTGTGAATAAAATGCCTAGGGTTTTCAGGGCTGTCACTGTCGTCGAATTAGACAGGCGGTACTTTCTCCGACAAGGTGGCTGGTGGGTTCATTTCTTTGCTTAACACTGATCACTTTCCCACGTGCCGCCAATGTCTTGAAAATCGGCATAGTGGATGCTCCCTGCTGACAGTAGATGCTAAAGGTATGGTGCCGGTAGTTCAATTTCCCAAGTAGTCCACAGGGTGTCACTGCCCTTTGGTTTTCATTTCTTTGTCACTTTTAAATTATCCAATTCTAGCTTTAAAGCACCTTGGGTTCGTGGCCTCTTAAACTAAGATGTTCATACAAGTCCATGGGATTCCTTTTACAGAGGAGACCTGGGGGGTACGAAACTAGAAGGCTGCACTCCGACCTTTTATTTTCATGGTCAAATGTCTTACTTGGGAAATGGAAGGAGCGAGTTTTTTCAGTAGCTCCATTTTTTATACCTCCATGGTTCTCAACCTGGATTGGTTTTTTCCTTATTCCCCCACTAGACTGAATATGTCTAGGGCGTCCTCTTTTCCTTTGTAAAGCTTTCAGCAAGCCCAATAAATGAGAACTTTCTTTTACTTGAGTTAGATATTTGTTCCAAAAGTGTATGGAAAAAGGAATTAAAAGATCATGGCATTGTCCCACAAATTTTGGACCTGTGTGAGTGCATAGACATGTGTAAGCACAAAGTGTTGCTGCAAAATCATAGCAACCTTAATTAAACCAGAAACAAAACCCATGAAGGGAGTGCGCTGTTGACATGTCCTCCACCTCGGAAGACAGCGCTTCTCTCCCTTGATTGACAGCACAGCAACATGACAGCGTCAGCATCCTCAAGGTCCTCCCCCCAGCCCCTTTCAACATTCTGTGAGTTAAGGCACAAAAGGACGTCTGCAAGGACAAGATCAGGCCTGCATGATGGATGGGTGCAGTTTCCCAAGGAAATTCTCAAAGGGCAGCCCTTGCTCCCCGCCAAGAAGCAGCAGGTACCCTGCCAGGGAGGGAAAATATTCCTGGAGATGGGGCAGTTCTCCTCTGTCCTAGAGGGTTGCTGCGAATCGGAACCGGCCCAGTGACGAGGAGTTTGATTTGGTTTTGCTAGAGAGAGAGTGGTAATTCAGGAATGAGAAAATATGGAAGTTATTTTCCCACTTCTGTTAATTAATTGAGGAAAGTAATCAATTAATCTAGTGAAGCTCTTTTAGTGACCATATGAGCTATTATGTATGTAATATATATGATATTAAATATTATATATAATGAAACTTAAGGCCTGTCCATCCAAGGAAAAGTTATAAACCACAACCAAGAGTAGAATATACAGAACCAAAAGGCAGCATGCTAAAACCCACATTTCCCTATTATTCAACATTATTTTCTTTTTCTTTTTTTTAAGAAATCATTTTTGGGGGGGCTCATATAACTCTTATCACAATACATACATACATTGTGTCAAGCATATTTGTATATTTGTTGCCATCATCATTTTCAAAACATTTTCTTTCCACTTGAGCCCTTGGTATCAGCTCCTCATTTTTCCTCTCCCTCCCTCATCAACATTATTTTCTGTAATCTATGATACACATCAGAACACACAGACCTTTTTCTCAGGAAAACTGAGTCACGGACCGTTCCCTTTCTGATGCACTGTATGAACGTAGGGACTGATTATCCTGTGCCAGGGAAGAATGAACTGCAGTCTCTTCATTCCACTCACATGGACAGGGAGATAGCCCCACCCCCTTTGCTCCCCCTCTCCTGAAGGGAACTGATGTAAAAGGAAAGATGTGTTATACACTCAGGAAAAGACATCAATGGGGAGAGAGGTTCTTATTTTAGTGCCACCTAAATGCCAACACTCTCAAAGTCTCAGTGCAGGATTGGAGTATGGAATTGAAAATGCCTCTGGACAGTCTGAAAGGAGCCCCTTCTCCCCTGCCCCCATCCCTCTTTCCCATCACCAATAGCTACCTAAGTCACAAACCTGTTCCAAGGTTGTCTTAATTACCAAAAATGAAAAAATTAAAGTAGGGTAAAGCTAAGAAGGAAAAGTTGCTCTCCAATTGACATGACCTTCTAATATTGTAACCAAGTGTGTGGAGCACATGTGTCACGTGCACACACAGGCACCATCGTGACCTCGTCCCACGACCACACCCTTGTTTAATCACAGAGCCCATCCTTGGCGGTGGATTCCTAATCTAGGCCATGAGGCCACGCAGAAAACTTGAGGAGCTAAATTCCAAATGATTTCGTGTGAAACTTTTTGGTCATTGCTTTCACCAGCACAAGACCCATCCGAAGCGCTCTGCCCCGTTCGCGTATCTCAGAAGTCATAGGTCGTAGGAAGCAACCATCAGGAGGCGACCTCGCTCTATCAGGGATGGAGAAGGTTTACACAGAAAGCGCGCACAGTACTGATGCCCGTTTACTTCTGTTAGAGATCTAGAGTTCTTTCTGCTCTCCCCCCTCATCCACCAGCAAGATTCTCTCCTCTCTCTTATTACCTCGTGGCTGGATGGAAAGATAATAGTTAAAGCTGCAGAAATCTTTTGACTAAAACCTTAGATAATTAGCTCCACAAAGCTGCCCTTACCATGGCGTGTGGACTACAGGCTGCAGGCTGTTATTCGTAATTGATGCTGACACTTAATACAGTCTCTCACCAGCATCAGATTCACTCTAAACCCAGAGTACGCAAAAGGAAGATCGCATAGAGTTTACCTGCCCGCCACACACCTGCACATGTATTTGTAACCACTGGATCAATGAAATATGATTTTTCAGAAGGCATACATGATATAAGTAGATCATCATATTTACTGCCTTGTGATAAATACTGCCAAGGAAACCTTCATGCCAAACTTAAAACAAACAGCTATCCTTCCAAAGCACAGCGCACAAATGAAAGCCGGCTCTGCTCTCGTAAGAAAGTCAGGTAGCCTCACAGTTTTGTTTGGTAAGAAAAAATTCGCAGCTTTCCTTAAGGACAGAACTAGCATAAACCACTCCTGAAAGCAACGGCTAGGATTATGTTGAAATCAACTGGTGTGGCTTACCTAAACTGTTGCTATTTACTTGCGACATAGCCAATAAATGAAGAAATTGTATCGGGATACTCACAGCAGAGCTCTGGGTTCTGGCCTCTAACATCAGCCGGTCTGGCTGCAGACTGAAAGCGACCGTTGGGAGGTGCTTTTATTTTCCCAACAAAGGAGCACCCTCTAGCGGCTTCTCGGGCGCATCTCCACTACACGCCAGGCATGTGACTTAATGTGTTTACTACCGAATTACGGAAAGTCAAAACGCTCAGGTGAGAGAAAAGCTGGCTCTGTGCGCTCCAGCAAGCATGCCCCGGCCTCCTTAAATGTTGTCTTTGGGGATAGCGACTTTCAAAGGAAAAGATTCCCAAACGTCACTCCGATTTCCTATTACAGTGTGCCTCTACGAAGAATGGACCCCTCCTAGATTACAGGTCCTGTGGTTGTTTCTACTACTGCTATTGCAAACATTGCAAATGCTTGGGGTGTGTCAATTAATAGGCCAATTACCATTTAATGAGCATCTACTGTTTTTTTAATCTACTGTTTTACATATAAGTTGTTAGTTTATTTGTTTGGCATGCCTTACCTCCATTAACTCCCACTGCAGCTGTATATCAGGGTCAGTCTCATCTCGCGTTCTGGGGGAAATCACTGAGGCCCGGGGAGGTAGTGGAGGTCACTCATAGTCAATCAATTCTCAGCTAAGAAGTAAAGAGAAAGTGGGTTCACACCCTCTGAATCTGTGTGTAAAGACTCGTAGGATCTCGAGTTTTGTCAAGTAGAAGATATCAGCGGCTTTCACCTGTAGCCAACCTCATCCAAGTTTAAAGCAAATTATCCCATTAGAATAAAATGCATTCGAGATGTGTGTCCATTCCTTAAAGCTCAGGTTGGAGAGGGAGCCAGTGTGCAGAGCCATCCAGTGGATTCCAAATCTGACAGCCCCCCTTCCCCACCCCACCCCACCCCCATGCAGAGCAGAACTGCTCCCGGGGCTGTCTAGGGACTAGTAAAGAGTCTCTATCTGTCAGAAGCCAATCGCCAATTAAAACAACCCACCTCCGGTTCTACTTAGGCCAGTACTTAGCCATTTGCACCAGCAACAGAGTCCTTGTACAAAGTAATGACAGTCAGATACCAATTACTTGGCAAGGACTTGCAGATTTAAGGAGATGTTTTTGTTTTCTCGTATTGTTTATCATATATTTCACACAAGGGGGTGCAATGCTTGCTCAGTCATGATATGTTACTGAAACCCAAAGATGTATGTCGACCCAGTTAGACATTCAACAAATATCTAATGCCCCTAGCCTGAGCGCTAGTGTGATCGCCAATGAGCCTTGGCACTAAGCGAGAGCTGGGGTAGAGAGCAAGACTTATCAGGCTAAGCTAACAGTGTTGTCGAGGCAGCACGATGTGTGTATTCCATTTTTAAGGCACACCTCTGGTCTCCAGAAAATAAAACCCTTTTTAATATTTACAAAAGGCTTCACTGAGCCAAGAAAAGCAGAGAGTTAAAGGGTACATATTGAGCATCTGCGAGACTGGTTATTAGGTTAACTAGCATCTGCTCGTTAGTAGGCTGTGACCTTTTATAGACCACTGAGGCAGCGACTGTGCATTCAACCTGGTCTCTTTTCTTCTTGTGCACACAGACCCTGTTTTCAGCCTCTGCTCTATGTGGGGGTGACCATGTGACTGGTTTCTCACCACTGGAAAGTAAGTTAAAACAGTATGTGCCACTTCCAGGCGGATCCATAAAACTCTCCCTTTGAGATGAGCCATGGTGCTTTGCCCTCTGGGTGACTAGGCTGGAGCTGTCACCCAGACAACCTTGGCAGCCATGTGCAGGTTGTCCTCGACTTACAGCGCTGACCCATCCATCGTCAGTGCTGGCATCAGGCAAATCGTCGTTTCTTTTTTTCTTTTCATTATTGTTATGCTCTGTCTCAGCCTTCTTGATCTATAATCCATTGTAATGGCTACAAAGAATCACAGATAATATTCAGATATAAGGGTTCATTAAGGAAGCTAACAGGCTGCAACAAAGTGAGAAATACACCGATGCAGTTGTTCATCAGGACATCGTACTAAGAACGTTCAGGACAGCTAAAAATCACCCAAAGGGCAGACCACTCCAACACACACCTCAACCTGAAGGCATCTGGCACAGCCTCCATGGGCTGCAAACTCGGTTCCCCAGTTTAGTGCCCAGAGGTACCCCACACGACAAGCCAGTACACAGCACTCAGCTTCACCTGCTCCCTGGGCGGGAATTCCACCACTCTCTTCCTGTTTCTGCTGATGCACCTCTGAGGTCACAGATGTTTGCTGTATCCAGGAGGTTCACAGGGCAGGGTTCTTGGGATCCACAGGATGCGCTCCATTCCTGGATCGTGCCAGTAATACTATCCCCTCTCCTGCTTCCCAGGAGCCTCGTTTTATACCAACCATGATGGTATTCCAAGAAATCTTGCTCACAATTACTCACAGGTGAATCTAACCAGTATCTTCGCCCACCTTCTTACCCCTGCCCACACAGGAAAAGGTAGTTAGGTGGGACTTACAGACTTCAGCCAGAAGAGCCACATTAAATAATCCATTGCCCTTGCGATTATTACTGCCTTGTATTACATTTTATTATTTATGTTATTATTTACTATTAGATATTTTATTTTTAAAATTTATCTTGAGGGTTGGAAATATGACATGGAAATTAACATACATTTAAATATAAACATTAAAAACACACAGATCATAAAATATGTGACAGTCAAAAATACAATCAACCTAACTGGAGTTCTTCAGAATGAAATGGAGTCCCAGATGGGTTCAAGAAGCCTGAGAGCCACTGCCTCCGGGAGACATCTGACCGTCAGGCGTGAGCACCACCTTGGGCTAAGGGAGCAGGATATAGACCTCTGTAACTTTGAGCCACAGTTTGAGGTTTGGTTATTGACTATAGTAGCAAGCATTACTTTATGAATAAATTGTCATTCAACCATCAATACAAATTTAATAAATTCATAATATAATAAATAAAATAGTATATAAGTGAATAATTCAATATCCTTATATTATCACTTTATCCCACCTTACCTATTAAATAAAAACAATAAGGCTCTGTTAGCTTAAATAACTAATCCCATTTCTAGGACCCAAACTGAGGACAAGCTCTTTGATTTGTGACAAGAAAAAAAAGGGGGTAAAACCATTTAGTAGCTCTTATTGTTGCTGTGAGGAAATAGCTCCTTTTAACTCCACTCACGTTCCATTGGCCAAGAAACTCATTCGACCAAGTGGAAGAAGCACTGTCCTCGTAGTGTAGTGGGTTATGCACTGGATTGCTAAATACAAGGTGAACAGTTCAAACCCACCAGCCATTCCAAAGGGGAAAGAAGAGGCTATCTGCTCTCATAAATATTTACAGTCTCTGAAAGTCAAAGAGGCAGTTGAATTCTGTGCTACAGGTCACTATCAGTTGAAATTTATTTGACGGCAATGGTTTGGTTTGGTTTGATCTCAGGTCAGGAAATATAATCTTGCCAAAGGAAATGGAATAAATCATTAAGAAAAAGACTCATTCCATAACACCTTCCTCTTGAAAATGAAAAGTATTACAATTTAGGAGAATATATAGGATAACTGAATTGAGAAAATATCAACATGTCAATGGAATTATACACTCTTCTTGATCACAACCAATACAAATGAAGTAAAGATGGGAGCTACAATAACGAATATAACCTAAATCCACTTCGGTGTCTAAGAATTTAGATTTCTGAATTAGCCCAATGAATATATTTAAAAATTCACACTTAGATGTTTTAAATCAGTAAGTTGTAGAATAACTCAGTGGCATCACTGATAATATATTGCCGAACAAGCAAGTCAAAGATTCACTTGCAAATGACAAAGTCAGGGTGGAGATGGGAACAATGACGGAAGGAGAAATAATAATAGGGCACCATTGCATATGAAGCCATAGACTACGAAATCGCGGTTCAATTCAGACAAATGACATTTCCTATTCATTTCCTTGAATCACAATCCTACCTCTATTTTTCAAGGAAATTACTTTTCAAAAAAGAGATTAATCTGTCTCAAATTATCAACATCTTTATTAAATCAGACCTAGAGCTCCACATTTTGCATATCAAATATTTGATCCAATTTGCAGGCAGCAATGGCCACTTCACCCAAGAATAGGCATTTTCTTGCTCTGATTAACTCGCCTCTTTTGCCTAATGAAACAAAGGAGCCTCAACCTGCTTCTCTGAAATCATCCAGTGCATGCTGCTCACACTGGCTCTTTGGCCAGTGGGGAAGTGAGTGAAGGAAACAGAGAGTCTCTGCTTCCAAGGAGGCCTGTTCCGCTGACATGCTTACCAGTTGACAGGCATTAAAGTTTCACTGCAGTGACACTCAGCATCACATCATCCCATAAACAGCAAACACAGCAACCCACTGCCATCAGGTCTCAGCGAATCAGGCGAACCCACATGAACTATAGAGAAAAAAACTGGTGAGCCAAAATGAAGTGGGAAGAAGCTATAAATAATTCAACAGTTCAAGCAAACAAATAAAGAAACCCATTGTCGAATAGTCAAGCCCAGTTCCTAGGGACTTTATAGGACAGAGTGAACTGCCGCCACACACACACACACACACACACACACACACACACACACACACACACACGACGTTCCCCTCTGTAATCTGTATGGAAGCTGACTGCCACATCTTTCACCTGCAGAGCAGCTAGTGAGTTTGATTACTGGCCTTTCTATTAATAATCAAGTGTGTAAACATGGCACCACCCCACACTCGCTGCCATCTAATCAACTCCAACTCTTAACCACCCTATAGGACTGGGCCGGACTGCCCTTGTGGGCTTCCGAGAGTATAGCTTTGACAGGACTAGAAAACCTCATCTATCTCCCACACAGCAGCTGGTGGCTTCAAACTGCTGACCTTATGGTTAGCAGCCCAATGCTGTGAACCTCTAAGTTGCCAGGGCTCCTTACTGCACCACGAGGACTCTGTAAGTCAACACTCGAAACAGATAGACTAGATTCAGCAATCATTGGTAGAAGACCTATGCCTTTTAAGGCATATTCCCCATGAAACTGAAGCTCATGAAAACAAAATCTGTTGTGTATCTTAGTTGGCACATCCTTCACACTTAGTCCAGAAGGTACCACCAAAAAAAAGCTTAATAAATACTCAATCTTTTTTGTTTGTTTGGTTTTCAATAAATCATTTTATTAGGGGCTCTTACAGTTTTTACAATAATCCATGCATCAATTGCATCAAGCATGTTTGTACCTATGTTGTCATCATCATTTCCAAAACATTTTCTTTCTACTTGAGCCCTTGGTATCAGCACCTCTTTTTTTTGCCCCTCCCTCCCTTGCCTTCCCACCCTTGTGAACCCTTACTAATTTATAAATTATTTTTATTTTCATACTTTACACTGTCTACTGTCTCCTTTCACCCACGTTTCTGTTGTTTGTCCCCCTGGGCAGGGGTGGGGAGGGTAGGAGTGGGGATGGTGACGGTCAGTTTGTCTGTCGATCACTGTGATCAGTTCCCCCTTTTTCTGCCCTCTCCCCCCACCTTCCTCCTGCCCTCATGGTATCACTATTATCATTATTGGTCCTAAGGGGTTCATCTGTCCTGGATTCTGTCTGTTAAGAGCTCTTATTTGTACAGTGTATGAGCTCTGGTCTAGCCAGATTTGTACGTTTGAACTGGAGTCATGATAACGGGTGGGGGGAGGAAGCATTAAAAACCTAAAGGAATGTTGTATGTTTCATCAGTGCTCTACAACACCCTGGCTAGCTCGGCCCTTTCTTGCATACTTGGGCAATCTTTGGGAGACTAGTGATCCAGATATCAGGGGTCAAGTAATAAGACATAGCATATCATTAATCTGAATGAATGCATGGATGGATGGATGGATGAATGAGTGGATGTTCATGATTTCACTTAAGTTACCTTTATTAGTCTTTAAAATACCTCTGGAATTGAATTTATTTATTCTAATTTTACTAATGAGGGAACTGAGGCTAGAGGAATAACCTTCCAAAACTACTGCCCTGCAATAATCGTTCAACTCAATGCCCCAAATTTTAAATCTAGTTTAACTGGTAAACAATGTCTGCCTTGAGCTTTGTGCTCTTTTAAGACCTGTCCATGTGAGTTTCTACTGACAAGAGCAACTCCAGAGATGAGATAGGAAACTCAGGAGGCTGTGCATTTATGTTTATGTTTGTTTATGTTAAGGAAGGAGGAACCATTCAGAAAAGCAGGGAGACAAGGGGTGCACAACTCAACGAAGGTAATCCGTGTCAGCGCATTGTCCGTGTAGAGATTACTGGACCTAGGTAGGTTCTGCTATAGAGAATGTCAACAACAAAACTGAAATTTTAAAAAAATTTTAATGAAGAATAACGATGCCATGAAGCTGTGTTACCGTGTTTCAATCCTCTCTGCCGGGATGCACCTGACCTCTGAGACCCTCCGAAGTCACCTTCTCTCACTCAGGATTGCTTACATTTTTCTTGTGCTGATCGTTGCTCAATTCTTCCATCTTGCCTGCCGATCTTGTTTCCTTTCTCTGTAGATCAATGACTGACAAATCCTCTCATCTAGAGGGTCGAAACTTTGAAACTTTCGGCACAGACAGATTCGGAACAGGGAGCAAGTAAAAAGCAAGACTTCTTGTCTCGTGGCTGAAGGGCTGTTCCTTGTGCAGGGGGTGGAGGTAGGGAAGCAGCTGCTTGCCTCCCTGCTGTCACACACACGTGACTGCAGTCCCCCAGCCCCCCTACGCTGCAGTGTGGAGCCAAATACTGTAAACCCATACCACCATCCTGATCCATGAGAGGGTCGGCAGGAAGTGTATCTGTGACCAATTCTCACTCGGTTCTACACAGAGTTTTCCCTAGTTCCAAAGGGCTTGATATGAAGAAAAAGAAACCCCTACAATGATCTCCCTGATTTTCCAGGAATATTTATTTCAGCGTTGTACTTTAGGGAGAAAGCCTTGTTTCTTTGGGGCGGCACGCAGCGCAGCTGTTCTCCGCTGGCAGTAGACAGGATCAAGCTGGAATTGCTCGGCTAGTTTGACATCTACAGAGACAGGGATCCTTTTGTGCAGCCCCCCGGAGGTAGTGTGTTTTGGTTTGGGGGTCATTTTCCTTTGGTTTGGGATTTTGGTTTTCGCTTTGTTTTGTTTTGTTGGTGAGTACTTTAGAGCTGTAGATAGCTTCTGACTACCTCCAGGAGAGTTGTGATCCAGATACCAGGAGTAGGTGATACACCACATCCCTTAAAAGTGAATCATAGAAAATTGGTTGTTTTGATTCCAGTGTTGTGAACGTCTACAGGTAAACATCTGCCAGAATAAACACTCTCTAGGCTGAGTCAAATATGAAATTTAAGAGGTTGCTTAAATAACAAGTAATAGTATTCCTGTATTTATATATCAAGCAATGATGTTATCTGGTAGTCACATCAAAAACAGAAATAGGGTGGATTAAATACCATGGAAGAAATGCTGTGTGACATTCTATATTGCAATTTTTAAGCCTGTGTTTCTTTTTGGGTTTTGAGTCAAAACTTTGAATATGCACAACCCCATAGAGTAAGAGCATTTGTCACTCTTTTCAAAATAAACAAAACTTTAAAAATCATAAGTATCACAGGAAAGCCACTCTTTATTTTAAATACAAAGTAAATCCCAGTACAGCCCTCCCCCCAGAAGAATTTATTTCGAAGGGCAGCATTGGATCTGAAGCTCTGGGAGAGGGACATATCTGATCAGAGCACACCAAAGCAGATGAAGGGAGAAGAGGAGAGAGTGGAGCACAGCCTGACCCACCAGGCCATGAGGATGATGTTCCCAAGTAGAGCAGCCAGTCCACAGAGAGGACCACATGGCCAACCCCACTATGAGACATGATGGCCCTCAATGACCCATAGCCCTACAGGGGACAACACCAGAGACACAGTGTGGCAACTGCACCCGATCTGATCCCGCCACACCAAGGCGAAACACTAAGGGGTGCAACAGTATGGCAAGGGAATGGAGCGGCAAGGTCCCAGGGAATGCTGAAAGTGGACTTTGGGGCCAGGGCTTGGTGCCCCAACAGACTGGTCTAGAAAACACTCCTAAAGGCCAACAAACAATCCTTGAACTAACTACAAGCTTTTCTTTCTTGTTGTGTTGTGTTTTGTTGTTTGTCATTGGTTTGTTGTTGTTGTATATTGTTGCTTGGTTTTGCTCTGTCTTGTTTTTGTGCATGTTATTATCTCCACAGGTCTGTCTAAATAAGATAGGCTGGATGAACAATCTGGAGGAGAAAACAACGGAACTGACAGTTCCGGGGAGGGGGGGGGGTTGGAATGGGGGATGTGTGGGGAAAGGTAGTAGTGTTAACAAACCCAGGGACAATGCAACAAGTGACCCAAATCGGTGGTGAGGAGGGTGTGTGAGGCCTGGTAGGACATGATCAAGGGTAATGTATTCACGAGGAATTGCTGAAACCCAGGTGGGGACTGAGCATGACAGTGGGACATGAGGAAAGTAAAGGGAAATAGAGGAAAGAGCTGGGAGGCAAAGGGCATTTATAGAGGTCTAGATAAAGACATGTACATGTGTAAATATATTTATATAAGAGGATGGGGAAATAGATCTATGTGCATATATTTATAGGTTTAGTATTAAGGTAGCAGAAGGACATAGGAGTACTCAAGTACTCCCTTAATGCAAGAATACTTTCTTCTATTAAATTGGCATTCTATGGTGCTCACCTTCCCAACACAACCGCTGAAGACAAAGCAGTTGAATAAGCAAATGTGCTGAAGAAAGCTGATGGTGCCTGGCTATCAAAAGATATAGCATCTGGGGGATTAAAGGCTTGAAGGTAAACAAGCGGCCATCTAGCTCAGACGCAACAAAGCCCACATGGAAGAAGCACACCAGCCGGTGTGATCATGATGTGTAGAAGGGATCAGGTATCAGGTATCATCAGAACAAAAAATCTTACCATAGTGAATGAGGCAGGGAATGTGGAGTGTAGACCCAAAGCCCATTTGTAGGCCACTGGACATCCCCTTACAGAAGGGTCTCAGGCAGGAGACAAGCCAATCCAGGTGTGATGTAGCAACAATGAAACAACTTTCCTCTAGTTCCTAAATGCTTCTCCCAGCTCCCGCCCCCCACCCTCCACCTATCATGATCCCATTTCTTCCTTGCAAGTCTGGCTAGACCAGAGGATGTACACTGGTACAGATAGGAACTGGAAACACAGGGAATCCAGGGCAGATGATCCCTTCAGGATAAGTGATGTGAGTGGTGATATTGGGAGGGTAGAGGGAGGGTGGGTTAAAAAGGGGGAACCACTTAGAAGGATCTACATGTGACCGCCTTCCTGGGGGTCGGACAACAGAAAAGTGGGTGAAGGGAGACGTCGGACAGGGCAAGATATGAAAAAATAATAATTTATTAATTATCAAGAGTTCATGAGGGAGGGGGGAATGGAGAGGGAGGGACAAAAATGAGGACGTGATGCCAGGGGCTTAAGCGGAAAGCAAATGTTTTGAGAATGATAAGGGCAATGAATGTACAAAGGTGCTTTACACAATTGATGTATGTATGGATTATGATAAGAGTTGTATGTGCCCCTAATAAAATGATTTTAAAAAGAGAATGGAAAAAAATTAAATTCCAGTACGGGCCAGACAATAATACTATATGTCTATTAGTTGTCCCCTGATACAGGAGGACCCAAAACTCTGCCAGGTCCATGCCATCTCTATGACCAACTGCAGACTGGGGATCCATGCGATTTTCATGGGCTGGTTTTCAGAATTCGATCCCCACGCCTTTTCTCCTGCTTTGCCTTAGTTTAAAAACTGTTGAACCTAGTTTTGCAATAATCAACACATACTTAACTTACAGACAAGTGGGGCTTCCCACAGGTGTATTGGCCAGGCATCGAAAAGCTGGGTGTTTCTCCAACCTGAAAGACACGAATACTACGATTCAACCACCACTGATTGGGTTTTATGGGACTTTATGTGGGAAAGTCGCTCCTAGAGATTTGGGTAAATAGCTAGAAAGAATCAGGGGTTAAGTTTGACAGTGAGAATCAAGAGCGTAGCTCTCCAGTTTGGACTTAACTGTAAATTAGCTTAAGGAGAGATCAGCCAATTAACATTTGTGAGCCTAAGTTTCTTCCCATATGAGGAAAAGGATTTGTACTTTCTGTTTCCAAAATGACTCGTGCGGTCTTAGAAATTCAAAACATTGTCAAATTAGAGAGTTCTGTTTTTTTTAAAATCTGCAGCGGAAGAGTGACCATCTAAAAAGATAAAAGGGATTAAGCATTACAAGATTTCTGAAGGAAACTAATTGGTCGGTTGAGACACTGCGTTTGATTTTGTTTCCTGGGAGGAAGTATTACCAAAAAAAAAAAGAGAGAGAGAACGGGAGATTTAGCAAGAAAAAATCCAGCCTTATTCCTGGAAATAAATTTAAATAGGCATTTATTCGTCTACTGATGATAATAGAAAACTTTACTAACATTAAACTATACCATTTAATCAATGATGGCTTTGTAAATGGCATAGAAATGTCCCTCAAAGGCAGGTTTCCTTGAGAACCTGCTCAATAAAAGAACAAAATATTCAAAGGCTACTTAGCAACGCTGTTCTCTTCTGAGTCATCTAAACATGGAAAGAGTAGTAGCCCAAGAATCAGATCAGCATCGTGGGCACCACACACCTGTTTCCTTGTACTATGCTCACTTCGTGTACAGTCTATGATGTTAGCTGAAGTTCAAGATACGTTTTCAGTATTACAGATGACGACGGGGACAGTTGGTTTTGTGGGCGTGTAGAAGCCACCAGTTGCTATCAAGTCTACACTGACCACTGGCAACTCCGTGTGCGTCAGTCTGGGGTTTTCAATGGCGGAATTTTCAGAAATGCATCTACAGGCTTTTCTTTCCGGACACCTCTGGATGTACTCAGCTCTCCGTTCTTTTGGTGGGTGTGTTAACAATTTACACCAGCTGGGGCATCCGCAGATGCGTTCGTTAGTAGTTGCCCTTGAGTCCAGGAAGACTCCTGGTGACCCTAGATGTGCGGAGTAGAATGGCTCTGAAGGGTGTTCAAGACGAGGCTCTTCCTGCAGCGGGTCATCGAGCCAGCTTTTGAGGAGTCCCTGGTGGTTTAAACTGGCAAATGTCCAGTCAATCCAATGACAAGAAAAGTTTCCAAAGCTCTGCACTCACTACAGAACTTATAAGAAAGGCAGTACTTCCCTTCAATCTTAAAAAAAAATTGTTGTTAAATATATATATATATATATTGTTTTTGTTGTTGTTGAGTAGTTTCCTATTGATAGCAATCCTGTATAAAACAAAACAAAGCTCTTTCCAGCCCTGTACCATCCTCACAATTGTTCCTATGTTTCAGCCATCGTTGCAGCCACCCGTCAATCCATCTCGTTGGGGGCCTTCCTCTCCTTCACTACCTTTCTGCTTGGCCAAGCATGAGGTCCTGCTCCAGGGACTGGTCCAAAGCACACGGGAGGGACTCTCACCCTCCTTCCTTCAAAGGAGAATTGCAACTGCACTTCTTCCAAGACCAATTCATTTGCTGTTTTGGCAGTTCATGGTACTTTCGATATTCTTTGCCAGAACCTTAATTGAAATGCATCGATTCTTTGGTCTTCCTTATTCAATGTTACACTTTCACATGTATGTGGGTGACTGAAAGTTCCATGGCTTGGGTCAAGTATGTCTTAGTAATATCCTGACTATTCAACCCTTTTTAAAAGATCATTTTACTGGGGCCTCTTACACCTCTTACAGCAATCCATACTTCAATTGTATCAAGCATATTTGTACACATGTTGCCATCATCATTTTCTACCTATTCAACACTTTAAGGAGGCCTCGTGTGGCAGATTTACTCGATGTAATTAATGTGTCATCTGAACACTTCATTGCTCACACTAAATAAAGGCGGCATCTGCAAACACTTGAAGTCCTCCTCACTTTTAACAAGCAAGGTTGTGTCATCTGCATATCTTAAGTTGTTAAGAAGATGTTTGAGGACTAATTTCTCTGAAGTGGACAGCTTATTCCTTCATAGTTGTTCTTAATCAGTCACTTGTGCTGAAACTGTTCACTTTGACCTTGCTGGTGTTTGTAATATCAGTGATGTATCTTCTAGAATCACAGCCACATGCCAGCCACCACAATACCGCAAACTTTTGAGGGTAATATTTTTAAATTAGTAAATTTTAAATAACATGTCTTTAACCTTAGCACCTTCAATGGACTTTTTCATAGCGAAAATATATTCTTTCTGTATTTCCAAGATAATTTTGTTAGGTATCATTTGTAATTGATGTTTGGTTGTTGTGTTTTAATTTCGAACTTTACTGATATTTGAACCCAACATTTTCAGAGTACTGAAATATGATATCTTTCTGCAGTAAAAAAATTTTGCCACACAAATCTCACTCAAAAAAATCATCTCTCTTCATTGCACACTCATCTCACACAACAACAAGGATCCTCATTAGCCAAAGTTCTCAGTGCAGAGTGGAGACCCGAGGCCCAAGTGTTGACCACTGGAAATCCCCTCATAGAGGGGTTTAGGAGAGGAGGTGGGTCAGTCAGGGTGCGATGTAGTACCAATGAAGAATATAGCTTTCCCCCAGATCCTGGATGCTTCCTCCTCCCAACTACCATGATCCGAATTCTACCTTGCAGGACTGGATAGGGCAGAGGTTGTACACTGGTGCATATGGGAGCTGGAGGCACAGGGAATCCAGGGTGGACGATACCTTCAGGATCAGGGGTGTGAGGGGCGAGGCTGGGAGAGTGGAGGGTGAGTGGGTTGGATAGGGGGAACTGATTCCAAGGATCCACATGTGACCTCCTCCCTGGGAGATGGACGGCAGAGAAGGGGAGGGGAGAGAGACTCCGGATAGGGCAAAATCTGTGGATTATCAAGGGCTCATGAGGGAGGAGGGAGTGGGGAGGGAGGGGAAAAACAGAGGACCTGATGCAGAGGGCTTAAGTGGAGAGCAAATGCTTTGAGAGTAATTAGGGCAAAGAATGTAAGGATGTGCTTTATACAATTGATGTATATATATGTGTGGATTGTGATAAGAGTTGTATGAGCCCTTAATAAAATGTTTTAAAAAAAATAGAGGTTCATCAAACCCATCTTAGATTATCTATGTAAATTTTAACAATAATACTTAGTTTCAGGGAAAATGCTAAATTGGGTTGTGTGTTAGTTTCTCAAGGCTTCTGCAACAAAGTGCACCAAAACGGGTGGCTTATCGGAACAGAGGTTTATTGCCTCACAGTTCTACAGGGTAGGAGTGTGAACTCAGTGTGTTTGCAAGGTGCTGTTCTCTCCGAAGACTCTCGGGCGGCCCTTGCTTGTTTCTTCCAGCTCCTTGCAGCGCCTGAGCTCCCTTGGTCAGTGAGTTTGAGAGGCTATTTAGATTGGATTAGGACACACCTTACACCAGTACACACTCATATGAATGAAAACATCTTCAAATACCCTATTTCCCTATAAGGTCAGGTTCGCAGATAGTAGGAAGTAGGACAGCAGCAATTCCGAGGAGATACAATTCAATCCATGGAACATGGACACTGGGCCACCAACCATCAAACGGAATCATTTCAAGCAGCCTAGAATGTACAGCTGTCCTATCTATGACATGGCTTGGATGTCCACGCTATTGTTTTCTTAAGGAGAGTAAAAATGCAACACTTAATAAATAATATGAATGCATAATCTTTCTATATTTTTATAATTCCTCCTGTAAACTGTATCAATTTTTCACCTGATTCAACAGGAGTTCTTAGCAAAGTTAGCAAGATATTTTTTCACAGTATTCAATTCCATTTTCATGAGAACAACTACTTTTTTGTCAAACTCATAAAAATGTGTCTAATACATAATTAAAGCATATAATACTAAAAAAAGCAAAAGTAGTATAAACAGTTTTGGGAACAAGCGCATTACTCTTGGTCATCACTGTGGAATTAAATAACATAAACCCCTTCTGTGAGATGAAAAATGTGGTTACAATGGTAAGCTTTCCATTTAAAAAGAAAATTAATATTTAATAAAAGGAAATTTTGAACCCATCAGTGCAGATTTTTGCTTCTTCAGGAGCAGTAAACCAAATTAGCCCCTGACTAGATGGTAGTATGTTTGGCTTTGTTTGGGTTTGGTTATTTTTGTTTAGAATATTTACTATACTCTATGAACTACAGAAATTGCTAAGGGCCTTGTAGACTAGAGGGACACTGTTGGTGTAGTGGTTATATGTTTGAGGGAGATAACCACAAGGTCAACAGTTGGAAACCACCAGCCACTCCTCGGGAGAAAGAGGAGGTGTTCTACTCTACTGAAGACTGATCGTCACCCCACCAACACACGGGGTTCAGTCTAGCTTTTCCTGGAGGATCACTATGAGTCAGAATGAACTCAAAGGCAATGAGTTTGGTTTGGCTTGTTAGGCTAAGACCAAATGTTCGGACTCTGGGTGTAGCTTGCTCTTCGGTGGCATTTCATGTTCCCAGTATTTTCCAACCCTAAATATCCAATAGGTGGGAAGAACTGGAGGAAATTATGCTAAGTGAAGTAAGCCAAGCACAAAAGGACAAGTACAACACGAGTCTTCTGAGGTAAGTTTATTAAGAAAGAAAGAAGAAAAGTGCAAAAGGGGCACAGTGAAAAAGCTACTGTATACAAACACTCCAGGGGTGAGGTTCAGGTAGGATGGCAGGGGCCAGACCAAATCCAGAAGAGGTTGGGGGGGAGGAAGAAAGGGGAAAAAAGAGAGAGAGAGCGATGTGTGAGGGGGGAATAGGGCACTGACCCACCCCAGGGAAGGGTATTGTGTCTCCACAGGGAAAGAGGGACCAGACCTAACTCCAGTGTTCCAGGATGTGAATGCAGCATGCCAACATGGAGTGAGGAGCCAGTGGAGGGGCCTGAGGGTTCCGCCCCCATATCAGCTAGGTGGAAAACTGCCCCTCCCCCCAGAAGAAGGTACTTGAGAGGACAGCACTGAAGCTGCAGCTAGGGGAGAGGGACTTGTCTGATCAGAGCAAATGGGAGCAAATGAATGGGGAGGAAGAGAGAGGGGAGCACATCCTGGCCCACCAGGCCTGGAGGACGATAACCCTGCTCTGAACAGTCAATGCACAGCATGGACCATATGGCTGATCCCACTATGAGACATGCCATCCCTTGATGGCCCAGGGCTCTAAGGGGGACAACACTGGAGACTCAGTGTCAGGACTGGCCCAGACTGACCCGTGACACCGAGACAAACCACTAAAGGCATGCAGCAGAGCAACTGGGGTAGCAGAACAAGAAGTTCCCGAGGGAGTACAAAGGATAGATTTTGGGGGCAGAGCTGGGAGGCGGGGTGTTCTTTTTTTTTTTAATGTTTTTTCTTTTACTTAATTTATTCTTTGATGGGTCATAGGTTTTCTTTTTTGTTGTCATCGCTGTGTTCTCCTTCGTCGCCTATCTTGCTATGACTTGGGGTTGTTTGTTTGTTTGTTTTTTGGTGCATATTATTATCTCTACAGACCTATCTAGATAAGACATGCTGGATTAACAGTCTGGAGGTGAAAACAATGGTACCAGTGGTTCCAGAGGGACACGGGAGAAGGGGAAGAGGGGATAAGGAGGTAGTGTTGACCAACCGAGGGACAAGGGAGCAAAAAGTGATCCAAAATTAGTGGCAAAGAGGGTATGAGAGGCCTGGTAGGGAATTCTGCAAAGCCAATATAACTGAGGAAAATTACTGAAACTGAAATGAAGGCTGAGCATGATAGTGGGACAAGAGGAGAGTAAAAGGATGTAGAGAAAAGAACTAGGTAACAAAGGGTATTTATAGAGGTCTAAATACAGGCATGTACATATGTAAATATATTTACATAGGATAGTAGGTAAATAAATATATGTGTATATATTTATAGGTTCAGTATTAAGGCAGTAGATGAACATTGGACCTCCACTCAAGTACTTACTCAATGCAAGTACATGTTGTTCTATTAAATTGGCACTCCATGATGCACACCTTCCTGACACAATCACTAAAGACAAATGTGTGCATAAGCAAATATGGTGAAAAAGCTGGTGGTGCCTGGCTATCAAAAGATATAGCATCTGGGGTCCTAAAGAGTTGAAGAAAAACAAGCGGCCATCTAGCTCAGAAGCAACAAAGCCCACATGGAAAAAGCACACCAGCCTGGGTGACCACAAGGTGTGGAAGGGATCATGTATCAGGCATCAAGGAACAAAAAATCATATCATTGTAAATGATAGTGAGTGCAGAATGGAGACTCAAAGCCCATCAGTAGACAACCGGACACCCCCTTACTGAAGGGTTGTGGGGAGGAGATGAGCCAGCCAGGGTCCAGGGTAGCAAAAAGAAACATATAACTTTCCTCTAGTTCTTAAATGCTTCCTCCCCCCAATATCATGTTCCCAATTTTACCTTACAAATCTGGCTAGACCAGAGGATGTACATTGGTACAGATAGCAACTGGAAACACAGGGAATTCAGGACAGATGAGCCCTTCAAGATCAGTGGTGAGAGTGGTGATGCCTGGAGGGTGGAGGGAATATGGGGTGGAAAGGGGGAACTGATTATAAGAATCTATGTATAACCTCATCCCTAGGGGATGGACAATAGAGAAATGGGTGAGGAAAGACATAAGACAGTGTAAGATATGACAAAATAATAATAATTTATGAATTACCAAGAGTTCATTGGGGGGAATGAAGAGGGAGGGAAAAAATGAGGAGCTGATGCCAGGGGCTTAAGTGGAGAGCAAATGTTTTGAGAATGATGAGAGCAATGATTATACAAATGTGCTTTACACAATAGATGTATGAATAGATTGTGATAAGAGTTGTATGAGCCCCTAATAAAACATTTAAAATATATATCCAATAGAAAAAATGGATGCAGGGATGGATTGTGATAAGAAATGTATGAGACCCAATAAAAATGGATGGATGGATTGTGACAAGAGTTGTATGAGCCCCCAATTATATATATATATTATTAATTTTATATATATCTAGTCTCCAGTAGGAGAAGAGGCCTCTAATATATGTGAGTAGTTCATTTTAAAATCTGAGAGTAAATGTAAAAGTATTGCTACAAATCACAGAAACCTTTATTAGACAAAAAAAATCAAAATATGGAGCAATTGACTCTCACCCTATCCTCCCTGTAGGTCCATACACATTCGAAGGTGGTATTTCCATCTCTCTAACCTCCCCCACTTCAAAATGGCAGTGATGTCATCCTTTAAAACTCAAATTTCATTCCTTGTAAGTGTTTGAGTTTGGAGCGCTCAAAATCTGAAGGAGCAAGCTCAGGAGTGTCCAATGGACAGGGCGAGGGAAGGCTCCCGAGTGAAATTCCCTAAGAAAGTCTTGGCTTCCCTGTCAGAGGACACAGGTGCAACAGTCACTGGGACAAACACTCTGTGTGACTCTCCTGGCTCTCCTCACCAATGGAGTTTTGAATTTTCTAACAACTTCTTTGTAAATAAACCCATGTGACCATCTGGTGTCGTTTGAGGAAAATCTATTAGGATTGTCCCTTTAGAGTCCCAAGCAGTCACCATAACCTGACCTGACCTCTCTGCGGTGACTTTAACTGACCAATCAGATCCTGTCTTGATTGGACCTTTGTTCTTCCGGCTCCCTAATGGGACTAAGAGAAGCCTTAATCTTCAACCTTGCATAGACCATAGGGATTAGTTCAAATATGTTTTGTTTGGAATAAAGTTACACGTATATGAACTCAAGTCCTAGTAGTGATTTTTAAATTTATGTTTGTATAAATGCTTACTCCTATTACAATAATACACAGTTTAAGTTTTGTAAAAATGTGTAAATTGCATAAATGCATTAATATTTCCAGTGGGAGAGAGTAGGGAGATTATTTGAGATGTTTTGCCAACTACTGTTTATGATGAGAATGGATTTTCAGGATTACTCTATTTCTCTATTTCTTCTTCCCTGTTGTACTCTGGACCTTTTATTCTACACCCATATAAACCTCAATGTAATATTCATAAGTTCATATTAACAAAATAAATGTTAGGTTAAATAAATTAATGGAAGACCATAGACAAATATCCCATGGAGGAAAATTGCATGTCATTTCTATTGCTAATCTATCATCAAGAAGAGGGGGGTCACTGCGATTTAAGCGTGATCTTTGGCTAGTGGCCTCTTCCAGTGCATAAAGGGGGAAGATAGAGTAATTGCCGTGGAGAAATAAAAGAAGCATGGTCTCAGTCAGAAGATCAAGGTCTACATCAAAAGCAATACATCACATTGACAGTACCTGCCTCGATCACATGTGCCGAGAGCAACACTTCACCCGTGGTTATATATATATCCCCTGTCTAATTTTTTAGAGGAAAAGTTTCAAATGTTTGGTGAAAAGGAAGTTAGTTTAGTAACAACATTCCCCTCCAAAGTTTTACACATCAAGTTGTAATTTGAGAGATACGGATGTAAGAGTTATGGTATCCTTTGTGAACCACGGTTATTGTCTCCATGGCTGGCACTAAGCTTTCCAGGCAGGTGCTAAACATTGTGTGTGCTATTGAAAGTTCTCAGAGGGACATGTTCTATGTTCAACACCTAGCCGACAAGATGTGCTTTGAAAGCACATCTTCTATGACCTTCTATGGAGAACTGTCCTTAGAATAAGTGAACATACGAAGAGAATCTAGTGAAAATTTCTGCTGGTCTTATTCTTTTAGGTCAAGGCAGGTAACTGGGTGTCCTGATGACTGAGCCTAAAGCATTTGTTGAGATCTGCTAGAAGCCACTTAGGGTTCTTATGACGTTTCCGCAGGGATTGAGTGGTCAGCATGAGCAGGCACGGGTGGAAGGGCTGCTGAAGGCGGCGGTGACGGTGAGAAGAATGGTAGCAGAGCAAT
Source organism: Tenrec ecaudatus (assembly GCF_050624435.1). Classification (NCBI taxonomy): domain Eukaryota; kingdom Metazoa; phylum Chordata; class Mammalia; order Afrosoricida; family Tenrecidae; genus Tenrec; species Tenrec ecaudatus. Next base: position 138,002,610 of record NC_134532.1, read on the forward strand.
AGCACACTGGGAGTAACAGAACCGAGTGACGAACTAAGCTGCCCTATTTTGTGTTTAGAAAATGGGCACAGTAGAAAGAAAATCTTTTGAGAACGATGATGGCAACAAATGTACAAATGTGCGTGACACAATGGATGGGTGGATGGATTGTGATAAGAGTTGTATGAGTCCCCAATAAAATGATTTTTTAAAAAGAATAAACAGAAATCAGACTGACTAGGAAAAAAATAGAAAACTGGCACTCAGAATTTCATTTAATGTAATCAGTTGTGGGGAGACTGTTATGGAGGCCTTTTAGTGTATGCGAAAACCAAACTGCAAGACAACTCCTAAGAGCCATACGAACGATAAATGGCATAGTTTGGGACCCTCTGCGCCATATTGCACTGCCAGTGAAGAATATCAGTTCTCTTTTTTTCTGAGCTACGCATATTCTGTGTACAAAGAATTCATATTTATCTGAGTAGAAGTTGAAGCAAGATCCGAGGAAATATGAGGGAGGATCAAAATTTTAAAAACTAGATGTGGTGTGAGAGGATTAGTGCATTTCGAGTTCATTCCACCAGGTCAGACTGTTCATCAAGCGTTCTACTTAGGGGTTCTGAAAAAATTGTGTAACAGTGTGCAGCAGCAACAACAACAACAAGCCTGCTTTGTGGCAGACGGGAGATTGGCTTTGCCACCACGACAATGCACCAGCTCACACAGCCATCTCTGTGGCACAGGTCAGTGTGGTGCAGGGACACCAGTTGGTAGGGACCTTCCCTCCGTCGTCTGTAACTCTCGCCCAGTGACTGGGTGGGGGCAGGCAAATAAAGTAGAGGGAAGTCTCCCTTGCCATTCTGCTAGGTATAAAACTGAGTCGTCTCTAAAGCAGGAGCAGAGAAAAGCTCACCACCATCAAAACTGAGGAGCGGCGCATGCAGCACATGCAAGCTCTCTGCCTGAAATGGCAGAGGCACCAAAGGCACCACTGAGATCACAAAACAGATCAGAGGAAGCTCGTGGAGAACGTGAGGCAGCTCAGCAGACTTCTCAAACCATGAAACTAATCGGAGACTACAGGGTCCCACGGCTGAGAGGCTGAGAAACAGAGAGAGAGGTGGCTGCCGGCATGGCTTGAAGATGCACTGTTGTGCCTAAAGTACAGTATCTTTAACGTCTTCTGATCCTGATGTGTAGTAACCTGATGACTTCCCTAATAAGTCCAAATAAACAATGATTGTGTTGTCTGTGAGTTCTCTGTGACCAGTATAATGGATTGTCAAACATAGCAGAGAAAGAGAGTGCCCTGAGGGCCACAAATGGTGTCAGAATATCCTAAAGGACTGTAGACAACGCGGGGTATGTCAGACTGATGCTTGTAGCAACAGGCCTTGGGTTGGTGTGGAGTCGGACTATCATTCCCCTTCGGGTACCTGGAGCAGGTCAGATGTGACCTCCACATCATCCTCTTGGTCAGACAATAACATTGAATTTTGTAATGCATCCACTTATCACTTATCAGCATGGCTAGGTCCCAAAGACCAGGCCATTTTTCAAGGAGAAGGAGGACACAGAGGCAAGACCAGAGGCTGCCCCACTACTCTCTGGACCCCTGATGCCCAGCTACCAGACTAAAGACACAGTTGACTGCCCTGAGGTTGTGAAAACTGGCCAGGATGGTGTTCAAGAGGGTCAGTTGGGGTGACTGCAGGTATCCACCTTCTGCAGTCTCATCTGTACACTGGTGACTCACAGTCAAGGAGGACCCCAGTGTAAGGAGGGGTGCACTGCTGGTATTGGAGGGCGTGGCATGTAAGACAGAGCCTGACGACTAAGGACTACTCACACGAGCACTTCAGCACACCAAGCCGTGGCGATGCGATTAGTGGAAAAAGCAGATTTAGGAACTGTACAGTCGATACTCGCGCAGTATCTGTGACTTTGCCTAGTGAGTAAAATGTGCTTCTAATCCCCAAATCGATACCAGCAGCACTTTTCTAATCATTTGTAGACATGAGCAAAGAGAGGGGGGGAAATTGAGTCACCTAACATGAACATTTCCAGCTAAGGTCCAACAAAATGACTTTCTGCCTGGTTGCTTCAACTCCTATACTGAAGGGGAAAAAAAGTCATGTGAGCAGTCGATTTAGCACCAGGGGTTTCCCATTTACGTGGGTTGGGAGGTGTGGGGGAGCGGTTTCCTATTTAACATGCCCCAAGCATTGAACTGCTGCCTAGTGTTCTTACGTAGAAGAAAATGTGATACGCCTTTTCCCAGAAAAGAGCTGGGGGTCAGAGAAGCATCGTTCAGATATGAGGCACAGTGCTGTTGGGCATGAGTTAGTGATAATGGGTCAATCATAAATATGAACTAAAGTTTCACTGGGTGAGCCAAGTGGGTACCTTCATAGCTAGTAGGTGAAACGCTTGGAAATGGTGGCTCAGCCAGAGGCATCTCAGAAAAGACGCCTAACCCTCGCCTTGTAAATGGTCCTGTCTTGGCAATACCGTGGGGCTGCTCCACACTGCACACGTGGGGGCTTGGAGCCGAGTGAACTGAAGAGCAACTGCCCTCGCCAAACAAAAACATCCATAAGGTAAGATTGTGCTTGCTTGGTTGACAAAAATGTTCTGTATTCCCCGTAGGAACAGAAATTAGAAGCTGTTCACCGTGACTTTATAGAACAGAAGTAGCGTGCAAAACAATAACTGACTGTACTTCCACGAAAGATTTCACAATTATGAAGGAATCGACATGGTCTGAGTTATATCTGGGACAGTAGTAGTTATCACAGCGAGAATGCAGAGCTCTCTGACCATTTGAGAAGCAATCTGGGTAAAGTAAGAGCGAGAGAAGGGGCACTAGAATCCTTGACTGAGTGTCTGACTTGGCGGAGTAGGTTGGAATTCGGGGCTCCCTGAGACAAAGGATGACTGAATGAAAAGAAATGTGAAAGCAAATTATACAAATATAGCGTGATGGTGATTAAAGAGTGTGCACTTCTTCACAAATCGAGAAGATTCTAGATTTCAGGTATGCTCACTAAATACACAGGCACTCACTAAAAGTGCATACAAAGACGAGGAACACTGCTGTTGTCGGATGATGGGGTCAGCCTCGGGGCACAGTGAGTTCACGTGCAATAAAATGAAGCCCAGCCTGGCCCGGGGCTGCTCTGTCGCAGTAACGGTACCAAGTCTTCTCTTTGAGGATACTCTTCTTTTTCTTGCTTCTTCTTTCCTCCTTTTTATTTTTCTTACTGATCCTCTACTTGCCCTAGCACAATGTACTTCTCCAGGGACCGGCCAGCCCCTCCTTAACAAGCTCAAAGCATGTGAGAAAAAGTCTTGCCATCCTCAATTTCAAGGAGCATTCTGGCTGTTTTCCTTCCACCGGGGTCAAATTGATAATAATTGAAGTATAAACATATAAAATAGTATCTAATATTTTATAGAAATATAAGATACTTCTCACAGACCAATGTGATAATTGATAAAATATTTCTCACAGGCCACCTTGCTTGTGAAAAGTATTTTTTACTTTCTTATTTTATGTCTTACAGATTTATAAAATAGCTTATTTTATCTTTCACATTTTTAAATATGTCACGCATTTAATTTAGTTCTGCTTGTACTCTTTACGAAACTAAGGAAATGATTTAAGAAGCTCCCTAAAGGGCTTTCAGACATCAAAAAAAAACTCTTGATAAAATGGGACACGCTTGGCCAGACTGTGTTGCAGTCTTCCTGATTTGATGGAACTCGTATACCTTGGCAGTCGTGGTGAATTTTGATTCAATTACAATATATGATAACAAAGAATACCAGAAAGATGTTTATACACTTCATTGACCGTGAAAGGCCATGACAGCAAAACATGGGTATCACTGCAGGAAATGGAGATGCCAGAATGCTTCGTGGTGCTCTTAGAGGCCTGTCCATGGACCAGATAGCAGTTCTCACACAGAACAAGGCGCTATGTTCCGTGGTTTAAAATCAGGGAAGGTCTTCATCGGTCTTGTGCACTTTCACCATACTCAGCCAATCCATGCGGAAAGCAAATAATCCGAGAAGCTGGACAACATGAAGAACAAGGCATCGGGCTTAACAACCTGTGATATGCAGATGGCACAAGCTGACCTGCTGAACATGAAGAGGATTTAGAGCATGATGAAGGTCAAAGACCGCAGCCTTCAGAATTATGTCCCAACATAAAGAAAGCAAAAACCCTCCCAACTGGGACATTATGCAAAATGATGATTAATAGAGAAACAATGGGGTTTGTCAAGGACTTCATTTGCCTGGATCCAAAATAAACACATATAGATACAGGAATGAAGAAGACAACCATATATGCATTGGTCAAATCTGCTCCTAAAGACCTCTTAAAACAGTGAACACTTCCTAGATGGAATATAATAGAACATGAAAGATTAGGAATGAATCTGCAAAATCACAACATGGGTGAACTGGGAAGGTAATATGCTGAGTGAAATTAGTCAACCACAAACAAATATTTCATGAGATTATTACTGTGAAAAGTCAAGATAAAGTTTTCATACTAAAAGGAACCAGGGAAGTAGAAGTCGCTGGCTAGAGGGTAGACATGTGTTAACATGTTAACATGTGTTAACATGTGAAGTAGAAGGTAATATACAATAAGAGGGAGGTCATGAAGAATGATGGAGGCAGGGAAGGCACTTGGGGGCATAAGCTACTATTACACAGTCTGTCAGAGAGGTGATCTCTGAGTTCATGCCCTGCGGACGTGCAGGCTACCTGTGTGTGAGAGGGAGAGTAAGAGTGCACTAACAAAGACTTGTACGCATGTGTGTTAGTCTGGGTAAATTAGGAAAACAAATCCACATAAATTTATATATGTAAGAGAGAGTTTTTTATAAAGGATAAGTGTCCATTAAGAAAACATCCCAATCCAGTGCTGTCCAAGTTCATAAATCCAACATTAGCCCATATGTCTGACACCAATCCACAGTCTTCCTCCATCTCACAAAACACATGCAATGATGCCGACTGCAGGAGGAAAGCCAAATCAGTGAATATGTAAGCATCTCAGCACTGGCAGGGGTCTCCACACGGCACCAGGGGTCTCCACACGGCACCTACCCTCCAGCACCCAGGGCTGCATCAGAGTAGGTCCATGTGACTTCTCCTCAGAGATATCTTGTAGGACGTGAGCCTTGCCAGCTGAAGTAGGGAACTGACTAAGACAGCTGCACCCTGGTCTGACCATCAGAAAGCAAGAAACCCAAGAACTCGAAAGGCCAGGCTCACCAAGCCATTTATCTCTCTACCCTTCAATTAATCCCACATGCGTTTATCGGCCAGGTTGGCACAATAAACCTTAACTATCTCAATATGCATAACAGAGGATATTTGTACATGGGTGTTTGTATACTCAAGAATGTGGTAGGGCATACGGGGGTAAAGCTATGAAAATGTCTTAGTTAAAAACAAACACATTTAGGGAAAAAGGCTCTAGGCCTGAGAACAGGACCAGAGCCCCTGGGACACCAAAGTCAACTGACGTAACATAATACACAATGTTCAACATTGTACTTCACTGAGTAGCGACTGGGGTCTTTGAAGGTTGTAAGAGCCATCTAAGGTGCTGCTATGGGCATCTCCCTGGCTGGAGGAAAGAAGAGTGATAAGAACAGAAAGGCTGGTGGAAACAATAGGTTCGATGGATGAACTAGGCCCTCAAACATCAGTCTTCAGCATCCTGAGCCTAGCACAACTACCTGGTGCCCTGTTACCACTAAGTGCTCTAAAAAGGATATTATTACAAGGTCTTAAATAGAATGGGAGGAAAATATTGAAAAGAACTCAAATCACAAAAGAGACGAGGCTTACCGGTTGGCTAGATACTGGTGGGACCCTGAGTCTAGGCCCCGAAGGCTCCCTTCAGGTCTGGAGATGAGCACATTTCTCAGACAAGTCTATAAGTGAATGAATAACACTAGTCACATACCAAAATTTAGAATAATCAATTTTTTTAGATCAAAAGAGACATTATTAGCTAAGGAAAATGTTCAGAAGGCTTAGGAAAGGAGTGGTGAAAATAGGAAACAGGGAGAAAGTGGGGCATGTGACATTACACTGAAAGGATGGTAATTAATGAGACAAAATGTACAGGGCCTGGTTAATGTAAACATGATGATCTGCTAGGTAAGCCTTCACACAATTTCCAGCAAAAAGCTATTAAATAATAATAATTGTTAGAAAGCAAAGACACCACTTTAAGCACTAAGGTACCAAAGCTGTGATCATTTCAACCACGCCATATGCATGGGAAAGAACTTACATCCTTTAATTCTGGTATTAATGGAGAATATCAATTACAGCTTTTGCTTCTGGAAGAATGAGAAACTGTGTATTGAAAGGAGTACAGCCAGAATGTGCCTTAAAAGTAAGGCTAGCTTTGTACAACCATTCTGGAAAGTGACGTGGTGCTACCCAAAACAACTGCGAATAGAAATTGCACATGATCCAACAACACCTCTGCTGGGCAGATAGCCTAAAGCAGTAAGAGTCCTAACTGAGACATATGTGCTCTCATGTTCACTACAGTGCCGTTTATTAGTAATGACCAGAAGCTTCAGTACATATACACAATTGAATGCTATAAATCATTGACAAACAATGATGAAACTACAAAGCACCTCATGACATGGATGGACCAGGCGAAGAGTATGCTGAGTGAGGTTAGTCAAAGACAAAAAGGCAAAAATCCTATGAGATCACTACTATAAATATGCAAACCAAAACGAAGACTTACATACGAAAGGATGAAACAACCAAATGGATTGACAGATACTGACGTGGTGAAAGAGAGGATTGAAGTCCATAAAAGGGAAAAGAAAAATAAGGGAGGGGGGGTAGGCAGTAGAAGATGGGAGGGGGTTTTAATGAGTGGTTTGAACCGTTGAACATAAAGTGAATGGTCTGAAATATAAACCGCCCACCCAATTCGCAATATAAAATTCATTTTTTAAAAGAAGGAAGCTGTTAGACAAGTGATGTTACATTGTGGATATTCGACTCAAGAAGATGAAACAGAATGAGTATGAATTGTTAAATAGAAAGCTGACCCAACCCAAATCATGACATACATTTTTAAAGAGAAAGAAGGGAGAGGCGATGCTTCCCTAAACAGTGATCGATTAAGATGGGCTCATGAAACTTGCAAACATGGGAAGATTAAAAAGAAAGGTAGCATGGCTCCATCGGGTGTACTTTGGACCTATTCTCAGTAGAGACCAGTCCCTGGAGAAAGATACCATCCTTCGCAATGTAGAAGGGTCAGAGGAAGATGTTCGATAAGATGGATTGACAACGATGGGTTCTATTACAGCGAAGATTGTAAGGATGGCACAGGACCGGACAATGTTTCATTCGGTTGTCCGTAGTAGTGTCCCTGTGAGGCGGAACTCACTCAGCAGCACCTAATAGCACAGAATAAAGAAGAAAACCCAAACCATGCCACCCAGTCGTAAGGGACAGAGCCACAACTTGAGTTGATCTCCCCAGAAAGTCAAGATGGCTTTTGTGTAGGCCAGGCACTTCAGAGCACAGTCTCTTCGGTGGGCACGTCCTCTGGCTGACTTCCTATTCATACTTGGATTACATGAGGGAAAACCAAAAAGTTCATTTACAAAACACTATTCTACTTGATTTTTTCCAGGAACTTTTCCAAGCCCCTTTATAGTTCCTTAAAGACTTGTGAATGCAAAGAAATAAATTTCATAGGACCATTCGTTACAGTGCCAGTAGAAAACACACAGCCAATTTATGTTAAACAGCTTGCCCAACATCCCTCCATGTTTAGTAGGAGAAATGACATCAAACCCAGGCTGAATAATGTCCAAGAGTGCTGAAGAAAACAGTGACAATTTGCCTAGGTGCCCACCACTGGATATGGTGACAAGTGTTCAAATGGGGGGTATAATTTTTCGGACCAGATGACTCAATTTGCTGATGGATTCAAGGTAGGCAGTGAGAAAAGGGGAGGAATCAGGAATAATTCCTAGGTTTTTTATCCAAATAACCACTGGATGGGTGAGGATGTCTTTTACTGGGAAGTCAAAGGTTTGGGGAGAGTCTTTTTGTATTGTTTTGGAGTGTTTGGGTTTGGTTTGTTTCATTCCAGGAAACTGAGGGTTTGGTCTTGACCATGTTATTAGGGAAGTTCATCGGACACCCAAGTGAAATATAGAATGAGCAGTGTTTCTGAAGGAACTCTGAGAGCCAGTAGCACACCGACGGTACTAAAAGCCAGGGTACTAAGTGAGAACCCACAGAATGCACAGCTAGTGAAGACTTGGAGCTATAATTTAAAATAAATAAACTGAAATAACCGAAGAGCACTTCAACTGGAAATGTGCTACAGAAATGAAGCTGACAAACATAAGTACAATTTCAAAAAGCAAATCGATCCAGAAGACAAGTAAAGAGCCATACAGGAGAAAGGGCAGGGTGTGTAGCTAGAGATACAGGCAAGTGGGAAAACATGAGCTATTTCTTTTTCCTTTCTTTCAAGCCATTGTATTGGAACCTATGCCATCATCATATTATTCCATAGTTCAATTGTAACAAGCAGTGGTGTACAATCTCTACCATCATCAGTTTCAAAACATTTTCTTCCTTCTTGTATTCCTTGATATCAGCTCCCCATCACTCTCCTCCCCTCCCCCCCCCACACACCGTGTTGTACCCCACAGGAACCTTTATTCTAGTCATTGCCTTTATAGAGTCAACCAATCTGGGTTTCATTTACAGAAAACATAGAAAGATACAAAACAGAGCACCCAGAACAGTACCAACTATGACCAAAGACAACAGAGGTAAACCCTATGTGAAAACAAAAATAGAAAATATTAAAAACCCATCAAGCACAAAGTGTCTCAAAGGGGAGATCATATGATAAGATGCTTCTGACGCATCAAGATCCCGTGTGCAACAGAACAAAGCAATGCACCCTCATCATCAGCATTGTCTGAGTCCATTGTCACAACCATTGTATCTCATGGAGGAGCTTCCTCTTCTTGCGCTAACCTTCTCCTTTCTGAAACATGATCTCCTTTCCTCTCTAGACCTTGAGTGTATTCCGTCTGAATCCAAAGACAATCTCAAGAATGTATTTGTTGATTTGAACACAAATGAACAAAGACCACATGAGTTGGGGGATGACATCAAGAATATCGCAGGTGAAAAAATAAATTTTTCATTTAAAAAATTAGGAAAGAAAGAGGACAAAAAGACCAGAGGGGACGTCAGAAAAGACTCTGCTCCTGAATGTGGCATAGCTAGGTTACTGAGAAATGAAAGGGTAATCACATTTGAAATATCGGATAATTGGAAAGTCTTACACTTCTAATGGTAAACCTTAAGGCAAACAGAAATGTGAATGCCATTGAAAACAGTCCTGGAAATCTTGGCGCCTTCAGCTCAAGTCCCTGGGAAGAAACATTGACGTGCTGAAACACGTGCCCAATGGTTGAAAATCTGCTCCATAGCTTCAGAGGTCCATGTGACATTTTTAGCAAGAAAAAAAAAAAAGAATGAGGCTAATTCAATAGTATTAACTAATACGATACACAGGCTAATCCTATGGTAATATAGTCTAATATCATAGAAGGTAGTAAGCTAGGACTGGAAAGGACAGGCCCTGGCGGCATAGTTGCTAAGCAGTGGGTGGCTAACTTCCTGCAAGCACAGCAGTTTGAAATCACCAGCCGCTCTGCAGGAGAGAGACCAGGCTTTGTACTCCCCTGACAGTCACGGTTGTAGAAGTCCACGAAGGCAGTTCAACGCTGTCCTAGCTGGTCACTATAAGTAAGAGGGGTCTCCGTGGCAGGGAGTTTGTCTGTTTGGGGAAAGCTGAAACCAGAGGAGCAAAATATTTAACAACATTTAATGAGTACTTTTACTTCCCAACTGTACAAATTGGTGTAATGAAATAATAAGAAGAAGAAATTGAGACTCCTGCTAAAGCACTGAACTGCCTAAAAGGTCTAGGAAGCCCTGGGCTGGAGGGGAGTGAATCATGTACTTTCTCCAGCCTGCAGCTGTTATGATCCACCTGCTACCATTTCTGGGGCATGGATTACTTAAATCTTTAAATTCAGATCCAATAATAAGTATTTTTAAATGTTAAATCGAGGTGGAGGGGAAATTGAGTGAGAGAGAAAAAGAACTGAACAAAATTAAAAATACATGCTGCATATTTTGAGTAAGGGAATACTTTCATTAATTAATGTCAAATTGGCTGTTAATACTGTGTTTTAAGTGACATGATGAGATTTCCTGTATTTATGTCAGACAAATTTGTTTTCCAAATGTAAAGGTCACTCAACTCAATAGTCGAATTTCTGACTTTTTGCTAATTATCAGAGCAGTGCATGTGGAAAATAAATAATAGTGTTCCATTATGGTAATGTTATCATGTATTATAGGGAAAGAGAGAAATAAGCCTCTTGGGAAAGTTAATAAATAGCAACCTAATGAAGTGAATATTACATTCATGGTACTGCCTAGCCAATATTTTTTTAATTTGGAAATGGGAAAAGTGATGATAGCTTATCTCTAAAGATAAATTTACTCAACAATTGCCAAATAATTAAATGCATATGGATACAAGGCTCTTCCAAATGTTCTTAAAGCTGGAGGAAACAGTCATCTCCTCTATACACCAGTTGCAATCAGAATCTTAATGGTTAAAGAGATTTCTGCCAGAGACTGTCAGGCTCACCTCCCACCCCAGGAGTCCAGAGTCAGGCTGGGGCCCCAGGGCTAACGTCTGAAAGGATCTCTATCCATAGCCTTAATAAGAGTGATAATCTGGCTCAGAGAACACTCCCATGGCAAAACCCATACTCAATTGTTTCAGGTAAACAGCAAGTTAAAGGGAATGTCTTAGAAATCTACTTCAGTGTTCTCATGGAATGTTAAACCAAACATCAAGTTCCTCATGTTATAGGCTTATGGTAGCTCAGACAATACATAATCACACTCAGCATTTGTCTATCTACTATGTGGAATAGACAGATGCAGTTTCCTTCTTTAAAATTTAAGACAGTTAAGTATTAAGGTAGCTGATGGACATCAAGTACTCCCTCCATTCAAGAACACTCTATTCTCATAACCTGACATTCTGTGATGCTAACCTTCCCACAGGATAGCTGAATCAAAGATGGGTACATAAGCAAATGTGGTGAAGGAAGCTAATGTGCCAGGCTAGTCTGGGTCTTAAAGGCTTGAAGCTAAACAAGTGGCCATCAAGTAAGGAAGCAACAAAGCCCACATGGAAGAAGTACACCAGCCTAGGTGATCAGTAGGTGTCAATGAGATCAGATACCAAGCATCAGAAGACCAAAAACCAACAATTATATCGATGCCATGATGAGGGTCAGAGTGGAGACCCATAGCCCACCTGTAGACAATTGGACACCCCCTCACAGAAGGGTCACAAGGAAGGAATCAATCAGCCAGGGTGCAGCATAGCACCAATGAAGCACACAACATTCCTCTAGTTCTTTAATATTACCTCCCCCACCCACCCATCATGACCTCAGTTCTATCTTACAAACACGGCTAGACCAGAGCATGTACACTGATACAGGTAAGAGCTCTTGACACAGGTAACCGAGGACAGATAAACCCCTCAGGAACAATAATGGGAGTAGAGATACCATGAGGGTAGGGGGAAGGTTAGGGAGAAAAGGAAGAAACAGGGACAGAAAGCAATGATCGACGTATCGCCCACCCCCCAGGGGGACGAACAATAGAAACATGGGTGAAGGGAGACAGCGAACAGTGTAAGAGAAGAAAATAATGAGGAGCTGATGCCAGGGGCTTCCATGGAGAGCAAATGTTTTGAGAATGATGAGGGCAACGAAGGTAAAAAGGTGCTTTATATAATTGATGTGTGCATGGATTGTGATAAGAGTTGTATGAGCCCCCAATAAAATGATTTTAAAAAGAAAAAAGATATGAAAATAATAATAATGTGTAACTGATCAAGGTTTCATGGGGGTTGGAGGGTGATAGAGGAAGGAGGAAAAAAGAGGAACTGATGCCAAGGGCTCAAAATGTTTTGAAAATAATGGTGGCAACATATGTACAAATGTGTTTGGTATAATTGAGGTATGAATTGTTGTAAGAACTGTAAGAGCCCCCAAAAAATGATTTCTTTTTTTTTAAAAAAAATTTTAAGCTAACATTCTTCTCTAAGAGACAGAATGCAAGTTATTATGAAACTGTGGTTGCTGGAAACATAAAAGGGCAATACTGCAAGTTTTAAAATCAGGAATGTTATGTGACCTCTCCCCATACTTATTAATCTGCATTCTGAACAAAATATCAGAGAAGCTGAATTTTTTTGCCCCTTAAAAAATTGTATTAAGAGATTTTATTGGGGGCTCTTGCAGCTCTTATACCAATCCATACATCAATTTTATCAAGCATATTTATACATACGTTGCCATCATTATTTTCTAACCATTTACCTTCTGCTGAGCCCTGTGAGACAGACTAGCAAAGAAACTCCATTTTTGTAAGCTGCTGAGTAATTTACAGATTCCTCCCTTCCATCTCAGAAAATTGACTACTAGTTGGCCTGCCCGTTCTCCCTCCCTTTATGACAAAGTCTCTCCTGGTAGTTAACTTTAGAATGTACTCCCATGTTCCCAGGTTCTGGACACTACAATTAGTTTCAATTATTCTTCAATATATATTAGTTCTGATTCAATATTGTTCCCTTGGATGTTGTAATCTGAATGGTGTAGTTAATTTTGATATGGTAACCAGGATGCTATAATCAATTTTACTATTGTTTCTTTTACGATAAGAAACGTACCTTGTAATGCATGCTTACTCTTCTTGAAGTTACAATTATAATTTTGCTTTCTGCTTCTGTTCATGCTGGCTTGAACCCTAGACAGCTGATAAAGAAGTTTTTTGCCTTTAAGGATGGACTGAGATGTGGACTCAGGACTGCATGCAATCAAGGAATAGCTTTTAGGTTTTAGCAGTCCGGTTATAACTGAATAAAGACTCTTCTAAATTATCAAAAACAAAAAAACTGTGGTTCCAACAGAAAAGACATTCTATAAACATGTTAAAGGATGTGGATTAGGAGCAACTTTATTGCGGGATCAGAAAAATTAAATGGAACAATGAACGTGAATTTACTTTTTGAAGAAGCAGATGCCACTCAAGTTACAAGAGGTGGAGAAGTGTTTTAAGTTTACCCCCCTCAAATTATCTCATGAATTCAGACCTCCTAGGAGAAAAGACTGGACCTGAAAAACCAGTCACGGCACTTTCTCCACTGTGAGCAGTCACATTGTGTTCTTTTTAGTCTCTCCTACCCCTGTGTTTAATCCCCACAATTTCGGGTATCCAATTTATACACTGCCCACTTACATCAACCCAGTGCTCTGAGGAGACAATCATATTTTCCAACATGAAGAATCTTCATTCCAGTTAGAACTTTGTGAAGTCTGCATCCATAAACCAAGTCCAATCCGGACAGGCCATCCATAAAGTCAGCAACAATAAGCACCAGTTCACAGGCACAAAAATCTCCATCTGGTCCGGTTCTGGTCAACTCAATGTGGGCTGCCTCACTCAGCCTCCACAGGGTGCATATTGGTCACCTTGCCTTTAGACTATGGGCTCTCACCAATACTCGATAAGCCTAGCCCCCTCAGGTTAGGTCATGAACTTTAGACCAGTCAACCCACTCTCATCTTCTCCTTTCCCTTCCCCCTGTAAACCAAGTCCACAGGTGTCAGTGGCCAAACTCAACCTGTCTCTCTATTGCTGCATTTCTCCCACTTCCACTCAAGTAGATCCAGGTGGTCACCTAGCAAGCATTTCAGCCTGCTCACAGGCTCCCAGAGAGGAGTTTTCTTCATGGTTTCAGACTTTTTCCAGCTTCTGACAAAGACCATTGGTTCCTGAATACTCTGAAGCACTGGTTGGGGCATATCTCTGCAAAGCTTTCTTTGCAGGCATGGCCTAAACCCATCTAAAGATCAGATTTTAATGGCTGAAAGCAAGTGGACTTACACATTTTCTATATTCATACTTCCCACCTTTTTCTGTGAAAACAACTGAATAAACAGTGTGCCTTTATCTGACCTCTGGCTAGACAAAAAAGAAAAACTACCATAAATGAGAGGTCAAACAAACATCTACTCTCCATCTTATGACTTGTTTCTCCATTATCCCACTCCAAGGTACCATTATGTGTTATTCTGGGTACTTTAGAGAAACAAATTCACAGAAACTCATGTATAAGAGAAAGTTTTATATAAAGGTAAAGTGCACATCAAGAAAACATCTCAACCCAGGGCTGCCCAAGCCCACAAGTACAACATTAACCCATGAACCCATATGTCCGACACCAATCCACAAAGTCCTCCTCCATCTCACAAAACACATACAGTAATGCCGATTGCAGGAGGAAAGCCAAATCAGTAAACGTGTAAGCATCTCAGCGCTGGCAGGGTATCCACATGGCTGCTCCATCACCCAGGGCTGCATCAGGGTAGATCCATGTGGCTTTTTCGCAGGGATGTCTCACAGGAAGTGAGCCTTGCTGACTGAAGCAGGGAACTGGCTAAGGCAGCTGCACCCTGGTCCGACCAACACAAAGCAAGAGGCCCGAGAACTAGAACGGTGAGACTCACTGAGCCATTTATCTCTCCGCCCTTCAATTAACCCAACATGTGTTTATCAGTCAGGTTGGCACAATAAACTAACTCACCTGCTTCTCTTATCACTTGATCTTCATGACTTCATGTGACCCAACTTATCCCAAATCATCATGATCTTACATGTTCAGTGCCCCTAAGACTTGTCAATCTCTCCATCTTCTACCTCTGTATTAGGCTGGGTTCTCCAGAGGAGCAAACCCAGTGACATTTGTATGCGTACATATATAGAAGAAGATTTATATACAGAAGTGGCTCACACAGGGTGGGGAGAAGTGGGTAAATCAAATCTGGTTCATGTCTGTGAGTCAGATGTAAGCTGGAAGCTTCTCCTAACTCATGAAGCTACAGGAGCTGATGAACAAAAACTAGGAAGATGATGCAAGAAGGTCATAGGCTGGTGGATGCAAAGCTGGATGAATCCATGATCAGCAGTCCACTGGTAGCTCCTGAGATCATCAGGCAAAAAAGAGGAGGTCAACAAACTAGATGCAGGATCCAGATCCAGCAAAAGTGAGCTATTTTTTCACCTTGTGTCAATCAATATGATTAGGCCACACCCTGAATGAAAGCTCCTTCAATTGTATCACAACAGTGACCAGATTAGCTGCGTGGCTGCTTCATTGAAGAACCCACGATGGAGGTGACCACAGAATGTTAGATCAAATCATTGGAGAATGCTGATCCATCCAAGTTGGCTTAAGACCTACCTATCACAGCCTCCCAATTACAAGCTTGATTAAGGTCAGATGCTTATCCAAAGTATTATTGGTCATAACCCAGAGGATGAAATCATATGATTTACACAGCTACTCCTTCCAGGGATTAGAGGTGATCAGATTTCCAAAAGAAAGGGTGTTTGTAGGAAAGGAATGATGAACATTTTTCACCAAAATATATTCATTCTTCCTGACCCTAAATCATCCTTCCATCTGAACAGCATACCACACAATTTGTCAATGATCACCTTAGGGGTGATAACACAGACATAGCCATCAGTGTTGGCATTGCCTTGGAAGCACAGGGAACAAAATGAGCTAGGTGAACCGAATGCACATTACGAGGTTGCCAGAGGTCTCAGAAGACTTACATTTAGACTATTGGTGGTAGTGTGCAATCTTTGCCTTCACTGTAGCTGTTGACAGTCATGGATGGCCCATAATCCCAGCCAATCTTCTCAAAAACAGAAAAGACCAATAAATAGCTTAACTCAGGCTATTTGCTTTATGCAGAAAAAATGGTGCACAGTTATTGTTGCATGTATGCAAAGTAAAAGCAAATTGGCATGGCTTGATTATTGAGTACCTTATTAGATTCTTTCTGCACATTTTTTGTCCAACCACTTAAAGTTGGCTCTTCTTTCTGTCATCTTGAAGTCTGCCTTCTCTTTTTGAGTATCAAAACATTTCTACATCTGATCCCAGCTGATATTTTTTTCTTTCCTATCCTCCTTTCTGATCTCTCCTGCTCTCAAAAATTCTGTTTAAAGCCTTTCCTGGTTTCCATGGCCTGACTTCTCCTCGAGTTAGTCATTCTAGAATCCAGAGTATATACAAATCTGTTTCTCCTTCATCCTAAAATCCAGAGAAGACACCAATCATTCCTTTATTCATTATCACTCTTAATTATGTCAGTCACACTTAATTGCCAGCATTAAAATCTGACCAATTAGGTATGATACTCTTCTGGATAACAACTACAATGGAAGAAATTCAAGTTTTGTCTTTAATTTGCTGGTATTCCATCTCATCAGCCCAATATCATACTGGCCTGGTATTCCATTGTATCAGGTCAAGATCATCATAAAAATCTTTGAAATGATTCTGTTATGACAATTGGGAACAAAATAGTTTACATTTCCTTGTAAACATATAAGCAATTAGATCATTTAAAATATGGGATTGAATGAGAAACTAGCAAGATAAAATGTCTTGCTTTGTTTTTAATACACACAGATCACAAAAACAATTCTGAGGATAAATAATGAATTTAGTATGTAGAAATGACAACTAAAGGAAGAAGAGATACTCTCATATATCAAAGTACAACTATTATACTCAGTACTGTAGACAATTGTGATTTGGAGTGGTCTATTCATTCATGAACACCACTCATAAATTCCTATCTTAGAAGACTATTCAGAAATATTAAAAATGAAAATTATGTTCTTTGAAAGTTCTAGAGTACACTGGGCATGAAATGCACAATAAAGTAAGTCACTCACAACTCTTGACGGTTTTATGTAGAGTTCCTCGGAGCCCTAGTAGCATGGGAGTTACATGCTGGGCTGCTCAACACAAGGTCGCAGTTCGAAACTAAGAGCTCCTCCATGGGAGAAAGATGAGGCTTCCTACTCTTATCAAGATGTAGAAGTTTCTGAAACCCACAGGAGTGATTCTACTCTGTCCTAGAAGGTCACTATGAGTCAGAATCAATACAATGGCAATGTTTTTTACCTTGCTAAAAGCATTATGTCTTCATTTTACCATGTGATTGATAGCTTGCCTGAATGTGAAATTTCAAGTTGGAAATTATTTCAGTAAGAACAAAGCTCAGCTAAACCCAAATTCTAGCTACCCCTGCTAACATGCGCGAGTACAGTCTTGAAGGAGCTCAGCGGCAAGCTGAGTACCACAAAGGGATTATAGTAAATGATATACATATACCATATATATTCGAGATTAAGCCGAATTTTTCAGCACTTTTATGCAGTTTTTGTAGTAAAATTAGGTGACTCGGTGCATATTTGGGTCAGCTTATATTCAAGTACATATGGTGTGTGTGTGTGTGTGTCACCCAGACTCACTCAATGCCATTGAGTTGATTCCAACTCATAGAGATCCAACCTAGCTCAAATGTGTACCACAGAATTGTGAGGTATAATAAAGTACTGTCTGTTTTAATTCAACAACCTTTGAAATAGTTAACGATACAGTGATAGATAACTAGAGCAATTGGCTTTCCGCCATTCATAGTATGTTCTACTTTTACCCTACTGAGTTTGTTCTGATGGTTTTCTGACCTTTTTATCCACCTCTATATTTTCCAGGAACCTTGGTGGTGTAGGGCGTGACACATTGAGTTGCTAACCACAAGTTCAGTGGTTCAATCCCACCAACCGCTCCATGGGAGAAAGATGAAGATGTCTACTCCTGTCAATCTTTAAAGCCCGAGGAACCCAAAGGGGTAGTTGTACTCTGTCCATAGGGTCGCTGTGAGTCAGATCACGCAATGCCACTGAGGGCTTTGTTCGGTATGCTGTCGTTTTACGGAGCTTTTGGTGGAAGTAGCAATGAATATATGACAGCTCCCGTTATGCTTATGAAGAGTTGCCTGATTGGCTGCTTAAGCTCTTTTATGTCCTGAACTACGATATATTTTTTAATATATTTCTTTGCTCGTTTTTATGACATAGAAGGAAAATGTTGATGGCATGGACTATCTCTTTCATGAGTTATGCTTCCACAAACCAAAGTCATTCGGATAAAACAATTACACTCTGTCTGCTCTACCCACACTATTGTGGTCTTAAGATGGAAGCTGGATTTCTAATAAAGGTTGTCCCAAGACAAGCCTATGACAGATAGCAGCAATGAATTTAATGCCATGTGTCAACTCGTTTTACAAAACTAAAGAGACTGTCCTTTTTACAAATCTAGTTAGGAAAATGTCTAATCTCATCTTCTCAGCCTATTCCTGACAGGGTTCATAAGTACACAGTGAAAACGTGATTGAGTTAACAGTCTCTGGTTGGCAAGAGCAGCCAGCAAGGTCATTCATTAATGCCCAAAACACACCTACCATTAAAAACCGATGGAGGCTCTGTCTGAGACGGGAAAGCACCAGTGCTTTATCATGGTAATTCCGACAATCCAATCCTAGTTCTAATGCATAGTCCTGTGCGAGAGCATGACATTCGGTGACATTATAACCAGCAACAGATGATAAAATTGATATTTTTCTGGAAGTCAGCACACCACTCACAGATGGCTAAAGAGTCCTTAGTGACTTAAGAATTTAAGGGAACTTTTAAAGGTTCATGGAAAAATCCATTATCTTTTAATCCCACTTTTCCATGGATTTTTTTGAAGTCCCCTCATATGAGTTGGTGAGCCCCACGATCATATTCTCTGTTATAAAAGAGAATCCCAAGGTGAGGGGAAAGGCAGGAAGGATAACCTTCAGGCTGTCTGTGTTTGAAGACAGATGTTCATTAACTGTTACCCTTGGTCCCTGTGAGATTGTCTGATGAGCACCTTGCATATGGGACCATTCCAGGAAGAGATATGGAAACGCGACTCAGAACAATGTACCATAATCCAGTGCTTCTTGGATTTTAATGGTCACAGAAGCCTCCTGGGACCTTGTTAAAAGGCAGATTCTCATTCCATCAGTATCAATTGGTGCCTGTGATTCTGCATTTCTAATAGGCTTCCAAGTGAGGCTGGTATTGTTGGGCTACAGAACATACTTTAAAGGAGAAGCAGGTAAAGGATCGCAGACAGATGTTTATGTATCTTTCTTCCCTCATTAAACTTAGCGCTTATCCTCCCTCCCTCTAACGCTGCATAACAGTACCTTCAAAACTAAGTTCTCCGTACTGTTTAGGGGATGAATTGGCTCAGGTAGTTCCTAGAAAGACAATCACCTGACTACATACGCCTGGTGTCTTGAGTAACTGCTAATCATTTTGAAGCTCTATTTTCTTTTATTGGTTAAAAAAGATACATGTCTAATATGTAACCTTAACTATCCAATAACAATTTGCTGAGAGCTACCTTAGGAGCTTTGAGCAACAGACACAAAAAATTTAAGTAAATCCTTGTCACAGTTCTTGAAGGTGTATAGTTCAGTTGCTGTGCAATAACACACTATCTACATATCCATGTTAAAGCAAGGCATCGATTGACCAATTTCAAAATAATCATTGTAGATGTTATGGAATATAAATTTAGATAAACTGCAATTAAGGCGATTAAGGAAAATTTGAAAAAATAGAAAAAAGGAGAGCGAGAAAAAACACCTTCTAAGTAGTTCAAGGCATTCTCATAATGCATACCAAACCAAATCCACTGCCAATGAGTTGAATTCAATTCAAAGGGACCCTACAGGAGGCAGGAGAACTACTTTTAATATAATGATTCCCAAAGCTGAGAATATTTACAGAAGCAGATCGACACATCTCCCTCCCATGTAGGGGCTGGTGAGTTCAAACCAGCCACCTTGAGATGCAGAGCAGTGCCCTTAACCACTGCTCCACCAGGGCTCCTCATGGTGTATAGGAGAGTGCAAGGAGGCAAGTTTCACCTTGATTTTGCTTTATGAGCTTGGCCCATGCAGCAATAGGCCCATTTATCAGCCTCCTAGAATAGTAGATGCACCTGTAAAAATAAGATACTAGAATATTCTATTCTAAGTACTAGGTTTCCATTTTATATTAATGATCCCCTTGATATAAGAGAACGTGGAGTTTCATTTGTCTCACAGGGTTCATGAATTCAGTAGACAACATCCTATATTGCTCTCAAAACTAATCACATCCCACGGTGCCTCAAAATGAACTTTAGCGAATATGCAACGAAGATAAAATTTGCATATCAGATCTACAGTATATTCAGAGCTTCTCTTTCCCCTTTCTCAGCATTTCTCTCCTAAATGGCATTACACTTAACTATAGATTTTCCTAGATAGAGCAAAGGTGAGGGACGCATCAAAAGTCACGCCGCCGTTCAATTTTACTCAGGCTAATACTCATCAGCCCTAGGAAAATTAAACAGATACAGGAATTGAACAGCTATGTGACTTTCGTCTCCTCCTTTGAGACCAGGGTAACAACATTTAAGCTTATGGTTCAGCTACATAAAATGTGCAGCTGTAGTTTCAAGCAAGGCAAGCGAATAACTAGCAAGATCAAGGATTTTCTAACATGCAGCTTCATAAAAGACAGAGAACCCATTTAAAACTATGGATGAAAAAGTTGGGTTTATAGTCATCAAAATCAATAGTGCCCAAAATTGTCAGACTCTGTTAGTAACCAAAAATCAAACATTAGGCATGGGCATCTGAAACTTTCAATGACCTCACCCATTCCCACGACAATCTTTTCTTCCGTGCCTGCCTGTAAACGCCTGAGGGGCTCCAGCTCACGGTCTTTCTCAAAGCGGTCTCACGGAGGAGTTCTGCTCAATGCCCTGCTTCTCAAGGTGGAAGACTGGAGAAGGAGGAAACTACGTGTCAGTAGACAATTGGTCTCAGAGTAAAAAATTGTGACCTGCATATTGAATGTCGATTTGATAAAAATAGGAAAGCTTGCAGGTGAAAACAAACACACAAGCAGAGTAAATGTCACAATTGCACACATTTAAAGAGGAACTTTCAACTTTGAGCGGGCTGGCTTCCTTATCTACACTGCTGCTGTCTCCAGCTCTGGTCCAAGGCACACATTGGTCTTCCTCTCCTCTAGGAGCCTGGGAGCCCTGGTGGTGGAATGGCTATGTGTTACGCTGCTAACTTCTAAGTCAACAGTTCAGAACTACTGGCCGCACCGTGGGTGGAAGAGGAAACTCCCATATGCAGTTACAGTCTCAGAAACCCAGAGGGGGCAGTTCTACCTGTCCTATAGGGTCACCCCGAATCAGAACTGACTCAATGGCCATGAATTAGGGGTTGTTTTTTTTGGGATTTTAGGAACTGTGCCAATCACAAGATGGGCCATTGAAACCTACCAGCCAGTCCTTGGGAGAAAGATGGGTCTATCTGCACCATAAATAGGTTTCAGCTTCTGAACACCTATAGTCAGTTGATCACTGTGAGTGGGAACTAACAGTGGGGTTGACTAAGGGGGCCCAACAGCAAGGACCCCTGATGAGCAGTGCTTAAATGCTTTGCTAATAGAAAGATCAGCAGTTCAATTTTACCAGAAAATTAAAGATTTATGATCTTGGAAACTCTGTGGAACTGACCTATTTTGTCTGACAAGGTTGCTATGAGCCAGAATTGACTTGAAAGCAGTGACGTCTATGGCTCTGGGGTGCCTTAAAAGGAAAGTTGAAACACATTGCTTCCCAATTTATATCACTTTGGGGGGATCTGCTTTCATTTTCAGCCCAGTGCTGCTACTTGAGCAGGTCAAAATGCACACCAATATCAGAAGCTCTCTTCTCCATAGCAAGTCTCTAATGATACAAACAGTTCCTGGTAATCAAAGTTCAGGTTATATATTCAAGTGTACTCAGATTTATCTCACAATATACAGGTGGAAGCATAGGCAGATGGAGGAGGTCAGACCAAACACAGGGAGGTACATGTGAAGCCAACAAAAAAGAAGGGGAAAGAGGGAAGGAGGAGGGAGAGTGGGGGTGGGAACAGGGCACTAACCCACCCAGGGGGAGAGTATTGGTTGTGTCTCCACAGAATTGGAACGTGCATACAGACCCCACCATGACCCTCCAAACCAGGAGGGCAACATAACACGTGGAGGAATGCATGAAAAGAAGACTGGACTACAGGGCCGGCCCCAACCAGAACCAGCCTGGCCCTCACTCTGGAAGTGTATGCTACCCAGAATGATAATAGACCTTCAGGTTGGGGAAAGGAACTGACCTACCACACTCAGGCAGAAGCAAATCAAGAAAGAAAAAGAGAAAGGGACAGTCGGTCTAGACTCCATATAGGCACAGCAAGCCCAGAGGATGAGGTCCCTGCATGGAGCTGCTAAGGCACAGAGAGGACTGTGGGCCCACCAACAACTCAAGACATGTTGTCCCCTAACTGGAGCATACGGAGACAGAGGACAAAAATAGGGACACACGGCGGGTAGACAGTGTGGGGATGGAGTATAATAGATCATCAACTGGAGTAGAGTCGTGTCACAGAGTCCCTGAGGAGCCCCAAGAATGGACTTCGGGCTAGGAGAGGCAGCTCCCGGATCTTCCTTAGGACCAGGGGGGAGGGTCTCATGGGGACCAGCAAACAGACCTGGTTTTTTTTTTTTCTTTTTTCTCTCATCTTTTTCTTTTCTTATTGTTCAGATTAAGACATGGATGGTTTGCCTAATTATATGGGTTGGACATGGGAAGGAAGCCCGAGGAGGAGGCAATGGGTCCAATGCCCCCAGAAGGTAGAGGAGAAAGAAGGAGGTAAGGAGAAGGGTGTGGTGAGCAGATGGCGTCATGGACAGGGGAACAACTAGGGAAGTAGAACCAACATCTAGGAGAGGGCAGAGATCTTGTGAGTATCATAGCAACACCAAGCTAGTGGAGAGGAAGCACTAAGAGGTGGAAGAAGGAGGAAAGTGATGGCAGGGCAGAAGGAAGCAAAAAGAAACAGAGGCAAGTGCTAGGAAGCAAAGGCATAGATAAGGGAGATTATCAGAAGTGTGCACTTATGTAAATACATTAGTCCATAACAATAGTGACATTGGTCTATGTACATATATTTATATGGCAACACACTGAGACTACAGATGGGCCTTGGGCCTCAGCTCATACTTTCCCTCAATAAAGGAACACTTTGTTCTAACAAACTGGCATTCTGTAATGCTCACCCACCCCCTACACAATCACCAAAGATAAAATGGGTGCATAAACAGATGTGGTGAAGGCAGAGAGAATGGTGCCAGGCTATTAAATGATATAATGTCTGGAGACTTAGAGACTTAAAGTTAAACAAGCGGCCCTCTAACAGTGACGCAACAAGCCCACATGGAAGAAGGGCACCAGCTGGTGTGATAGTGAGATGACCTCGAGACCAGGCAACAGACATCAAAATATTCACAGAAAACAGTAAACAAACAAACATGCATTGGTGAGAATGGAGAGGGATTAGAGGGGAGACCCAAAGCCCATCTATGGACAATGGAGCATCCCCCCACAGAGGGGTCACAGGAAGGGGATGAGTCCATCAGGGTGCAGTAGAGCACTAATGGGTCACACAATATACCTCTCTGCCCTTGAGGCCTCCTCAAACCCACCCTCAATCCACCCACAATGGATGCATGGATTGTGATAAGAGTTGTATGAGTCCCCAATAAAATGATTTTTAATTAAAAATAAAAAAACAAAATGCAAAAATATAATAATAATTTTTTTTAATGCTGCCTGATCCTGTGCTATCCCCAAGATCTGTTCTATATCCAGTGACTGGTATTCATATGTCCTTTACTGGTGGATTTTTTTTAAGAAGACAGAGAGTGAAGTATATCTTCCTGGAGCAAATAGAGAGAGTGATTCAGAATATAGTTTAAGGGGTAGGACTTGACTGGTGAGGTCCCAAATGTATACCTTCCTACTCAAATGTGAGGCGCTCTGATAGCATAATGGATTATACCTTGGACTGCTAACTGGAAGATCATCAATATAAAGCCATCAGCCACTTCTTGGGAGAAAGATTAAATTTTCTAGGTGTGTAAAAGTTGATAACCACAGTAACCCAGTGTGTTAGTCTGGGTTGACTAGAGGAACAAATTCATAGACATTCATCAAGACCTGAAATCTGATATTAGCCCTTATGTCTGATTCCAATCTGTAAATTCCTCTTCAGACTCATAAAACACATGCATTGATGCTGAATGCAAGAAGAAGTCTTGTGGATCCAGTGGCAGTGAAAGGATCTCAGCACTGGAAAGGGGCTCCATGTGTCTCCTTCAGCTCCAAGGCTCTAGCATAGCTCCATGTGTCTTGTCCACAGTAATGCCTCACAGGGAGTGAGCCTGTATCCCATCTCCAACAAGCGAGGCCATCATGCTGTGACCTGATTGACAGCCTAAACTCCACCCCTTCTATCTTAAATCTCAAAATGACAACAGATTATGTAACTAGCACACCCACCGAGGCAGTTCTACTCCGATCTGTAGAGTTGCTATGAATCAGGATAAATTCAGTGACAGTGAGGAGCTTTTTTGGGTGTGTTTGCTTTCATTTGGTACTCAAATGTTCAAAATAATTTTTAATATGATATGATTTTTACAACTAATTTTATCCTAGTTTGAGTAAGACAAAACTTCCAATTTATCCATTTAAGAAATCTCAATTCAATGATCAAAATTCAAAAATGATTAAGAAAGGGAAATGGGATAAAGACACAAAGTGACATTTCACGAAAGAGGTTACACAGATGGTAATGATGTTATTCAATATCAGTATCAATTATGGAAGCATAAATAAAAGTGGCAGTCCAATATCACCACACACTTATTAGAATAGCTAAAAAAAAAAAAAGAGTTACACCACCAAATGTTGACAAGGATGTGGAGAAACATACCCATCACTAATTGGAATACAAAATTATTAAAGAGCCCAAGATATTTCAGGTTTATTGTGCCAACCTGCCCGATAAACACATGTGGGATAAATTGAAGGGTGAAGATATAAATGGCTCAGTGAGCCTCGCCTTTTTTTCCTCTGCCGCAATTTGCAAGCTACCCTACCTGTGGTGCACCTAACCCGTGGGCTGTGTCACTATAGTTTGAGTTTCCTTCAAGACCTGCTTTGCCACGCTTCTGGAGTATACATCTCTTGAGCTGGGGACTGTCAGACTCTGTCATCTGGCCGACTGTTGGTGACCTGCCTTGCTGTTTGCTGCCTGTGCTTGGATAGCCTGAATTGCTTTATAGAGGACTACCCGGTGGCCCTCAAGACTTGAAGGACTGCCAGTGTCTCACAATTGTCTCACAGGAGCGAGTTGCACTGAGACATTTGTACTGCTCTGTAGATTAATTAACTGTCTATTTCTTATGTTTTATATATAGACTCATTGGTGTCCTGGGTTTGTTTCTCTAGAGCAGTGGTTCTCAACTTTCCTAGTGCTGTAATCCTTTAGCACAGTTCCTCATGTTGTGGAGACCCTGCCAGCGCTGAGATGCTTACATGCTCACTGATTCGGCTTTCCTCCTGCAGTCGGCGTCATTGCATGAGTTTTGTAATATGGAGGAGGACTTCGTAGATCAGTGTTGGACATATGGGTTAATATTGGACTTATGGACTTGGACAGCACTGGGTTGGGATGCTTTCTTAATGTATACTTACATCATAAAACTCTCTCATATACATATGAGTTTCTGCGGATTTGTTTCTCTGGTCTACCCAGACTAATAGATTATATTATGATAGGTAGATTTGTATAAGACATGAAGTGGTTGGCTTACAAACTTTCATAGGTGGATCTCAAAGCAAACTACCAGTCTTTCCCAAGAGTTCAGTAGCTCACAAATCTGTCATGCCGCTGAAACATGTGGACCTTGAGAGAATGATATGCCAGTTAGACTGAGATGACACTGTATCTTCCAAATACACATATTCTGAAATTTCCAAATGACACAGTTGACGTGTGAAGATTAATTGAATGTATACACGCAGGCCATGGAAAGTAATAAAACTGCAGATGGACCCAACATAAGCATTAAAGCATAATGTAAAGCTGTAAACAGAAATGGAAGTATCAATAAAGATATATTTAAAGGCTTGAACATAAACATCCATGTAGCTGAGAAGTGACAATGTCCATGGATGAAGCACACCAGCCTGTGTGATCATGAGGTGTCCATGAGACCAGGTACCAGGCATCAAAGACCCAGAACAAAAAATCATATCTATGTGATTGAGGGGGAGGGCAGAGTGGAGACTGAAATCCCATCTGTAGACAATTGGAGATCCCCTTACAGAAGGGTCACAAGGAAGAAACGAGCCAGTCAGGGTGCAGTATAGCACTGATGAAACATACAACTTTCCTCTAGTTTTTTAATGCTTCCTCCCCCCGCTATCATGACCCCAGTTCTACCTTACAAATCCAGCTAGACCAGAACATGTACACATGTACAGATAAGAGCTTACAACACAGGGAATCCAGGACAGAAAAACACCCCAGGACCAATAATGAGAGCAGTGATACCAGGAGGGGAAGGGGAAGGTGGGGAAAAAGGGGGGAACGGATCACAATGATCAACATGTAACACCCTCCTAGGGGGACAAACAACAGATAATTGGGTGATGGGAGACAGCAGTCAGTGTAAGAGATGGAAAAAAATTATAAATTATCAAGGCTTCATGAGGGAGGGTGGGGGGTGAGCTGATACCAAGGGCTCAAGTAGAAAGAAAATGTTTTGAAAATGATGATGGCAACACAAAGGTGCTTGACACAATGGATGGATGGATTGTGATAAGAGCTGCAAGGGCTCTTGTGGTAGTTACATAATCTGGTGTCAATTTAAGGATTATGAGTGTAGGGATGGAGTCTAGCCTGTTGATCTGGAGCAAGCCAATGAGACCTCTGTGTGGGCATGGCCTTCTCCTGAGAATTCTGGGAAATCTGGTATTCCTCTTGGAGGAAGTCTCTCTCTGCTGATTTCCTTGGAGACGCCCTACTGACCAGACACATGGCACTATGCTGATAGACCCCGTGCCCTGGGAACTGGAGGAGCCACGTAGAGACCCCTCCCAGCGCCAAGATGCTTACAATGCCACTGGATCCAAAGATTTTCTAACCACTGGCTTGTGATTGTCCTGAATTCAGCGTCATTGCATGTTCTTTGTGAGTCTATAAAGGACTTTATGATATTGGACATATGAGCTAATATCAAATGTATGGGCTTGATCTGGACTGGGTGGGGATACTTTCTTAATGTAAAATTATCCTTTATATAAAACTCCATCTTATACACATATGAGTGTCTATGGATTTGTTTCTCTAGTCTACCCAGACTAACACAGCTCCCAATAAAATGATTTTTTAAAGAAATAGTTAAGAAGGACATATTTGAGAGATCGCAGGAAATGCTCCTGAGAGTTGCCTAAAATACAACTGATTTGAGGAGAAACAAAATTCCTAAAATAAGAAGTCATGAAATCTTTAAAAGAAATAATAAATAACTCTATTTTTAACCTTAAACTGGGGTGGCTCGGGGAAACACAAGCTTCACATGTGTACTCAGTTTACTTTCATTTAGTGATAAAAAATAGTGAACTTGGAGAAGATAAAAAAAACATGACCTAGGGTCTCTTCCCAGATCTACCAGAAGAGCCATCATTATGTTATTTATTATATAGCAAATAAAACATAGGTTTCTCCACTGACAGGTTTTTGTGTTGGTATATAAACGTGGTTGTAACTAAAACCTTCAAAATGTAATTTCATATATACAACAAATGATTGGATGTCACAGAAATTAACTAAAGGCAACAAATAACATATGATCAGCTATCTGGTAGATGTATAATCTGTTAGCTCTGTGCAATGTATCTATAAAATATACTCCAAGATATAAAATAGAAATTCTTCCTGAAAGAATAGCCAGGTCATATTTACAACACCTACAATTTGTTCTGTGTTTTTTAACTAATAAATTAAGTACCTAATAAATTCTCTCTTTCTTAATGGAAAATTCCATGGCCAACTTTAGTCATTATTTCCACACCTGAATTACACTCTTCTAATCATGTTCTTTGGAATGTCAGTCTCCCCCTTTGTTCTATTTCATGCCCTCTTGCTTTTGAACTATTGTATCCTTGAAAAGTTTTCTTTCATCTACCTTTTCTGTACTCCGAATTCTATCTGCATTTGTCATGTTCACCTTTCATTTATTTCTCCAGAATGAACACTGGCCTCATTTTTTATTCACCACAAGGAGCTACAACCTAAAGATCTTTTATCATCATCACTGTCTTTATTGATGCTGTATTACCACTCCAGCCATAGATGGTTCAGGGTCATGCACAAAGCTCCCAGTGGGATGTCTTCCCCAGCCCTCTGAAAGGCCATTATAATATGTCTCAGAGTGCCTCAGGCTTTTCTGGTTGATTATTCAGACGCTTTTGCCCATATATATATAAATGTGTTTGCATATAGATGTCATTTCATTCAACTATAAATCCTGTTGCTAATATCACCTTAATTAGTAGTATGTTGCTTGACACAATGGATTTATGGATTGTGATAAGAGCTGTATGTGGCCCCAGTAAAATGATTTTTAAGTGTTATGTTAATATATATACATATATATATTATCTTTTCAAGCTTTAGCCTCATTTGTTTTTCCATTTTTCTAGTATTGTTGTGTTGTTACTGATATATTAAATGCAATGACAAATACGCTTTCTTGGGTACAGAGATCAACAAAATAAGTATGCACCCAAATAATGCTGTTTGGCTAAAAAAAGTCAACTTACATAATATTCTATTTCACTATTTGATAGTCCTCTGCAAGTTGTTAGTCACAAAGGGACAAGGCGCCAGGTAAACGAGAACAGAAAGTGTGGTACTTCATTAGTCCTGCGCCAAGAAAGGTTCCCATGCAACGCTTGATACTGCTTCTGGAAAGTAGAGTCAGCTCTATATGAAGAGCATATTGTGTGGATTTTTCTGGAAGTATGACATGACTAGAAAGTATTCGCAATGAACACAGAAATGAAAATTTTGCACCTAAGCTATAACTGAAAATTTCAGAGAACTGATACTTTATTATCAACTTTGAATCAGCTTTGGTTTCGATTTGATTTTACAAAACTGGTGCAAGATCACTAGCTAGTTGGTTGCTCCACTGGAATGTGAAGCCATAGCAGCCATGGTCCCATTGAACTTGATAGTCCTTTAGTTCTCACCACAGAGCACTCTGTCAAGTTCCCTCTATTTGTCTCACATTCCAGGGAAATTGACATATAGTGTACTTGGGGCTGTATCCCCATTTTTTATTCCCTCTCCAATTAAACAACTATGACCCAAAGCATCTATCCTATCCACATCTTATTTGTAGTATCCAAAATGAGGAACAAGAAATCCCTGGTCACGGTCCTGGAAACTAGAGCTCTGGTTGTGTAATGGTTACACATTGGGCTGCTAACCACAAGGTTAGCAGTTTGAAATCACTAGGTACTACTCACGCATCCAAAAACTTTAAGTTGGCATTTTCTCTTAAAATCCAGACATATTCTTTATTTCAAACTGCTTCTTTGTTCCCAATTAAAGAAGGCTAGGTTTCTAGCAATATGAAGAACTAAACATCCTGAGAAATCCTTACACAACAAAACAAACAAATGTTACATTGT
The DNA here is from genome assembly GCF_050624435.1 of Tenrec ecaudatus. NCBI lineage: Eukaryota > Metazoa > Chordata > Mammalia > Afrosoricida > Tenrecidae > Tenrec > Tenrec ecaudatus. Next base: position 138,032,371 of record NC_134532.1, read on the forward strand.
TCAAAGTAAAAATACTTTGCAATGACTAGTTAAAATTTTAAAAAGGGACAGAAATCTTCAGAGGTCACAAAATGAAGACAAAACGGAAAGGCAATATGATTTGACTCTCAAATGTCTCCCACAAGGGCATGTGCTGATTTTTGGAACTTAGACCTATGAGTTTAAAGGTCATATTGCATGAATCACAAAAAAAAATTCCACACAATATGTATAAAAAATAGAATAAACATGATTATTTTGTAATCATCCAGAAATTAATAAATAGTTCAATGGAGCAGAACAGAGCACATAGAAACGTAGGTATATGTTGATAAATTATGGATTTTCCACTTATAACAGTGGTGTCATAGAGCTTTTTTCTTTTTGTGATTGACTAATTTCACTCAGCATGATGTGATGTCCTCCAGGTCCATTGGTGTCATGACACAAGCTTCCGTACCACAAGGAGCAGACGGGAGACAGTCAAATGGCAGAGGGCCAGGGAGAGAAGATAAAGCAATGGGTGAGGCTGTTGGTGGATGATAACTGGAATAAAACAGAAGATAGTCGTCCACAAGGGGAGAAGCAATGTCAAGGAGCAGGTGAAGGATAAATTATTTGGGAGGTCTGATTAGAAGTTTAAACTGTCAATTACAAAGTTGATGATCTGAGATGTCAAATCCCGTCTAATACACAATTGAAAATTTGAATGAAAAAAAGAACAGCCAGACATGCCATGCATCTTTGGGCCTGAGATCCTTGCTCTGCACGTCTTCACTGCAGGAGACAGAGTAGTGACACCACTGACAGCAAGAAGCGCAAGCAAAGGGACTAGAACCAGGAGAGTTGATAGGAGTTGGAGCATTGTCTGATCCTGAACGATAAAATATTACTTCCCTAATAAACCACGTAACTGAGAGTACTGTGCAGTCATTGTAGTGATTTACCAAGCCCAGCAGAGAAGAACAGAGTGCATTGGGAAGAATGGTTTATCATCTGAAATTTGGGTTTTATTCTCCTTGGTCCTTGTGAAGTTAGAGGAGGTAAGACGTGACGTTCATGCCATTTCCACAATAATAATAATAATAAAGGTATCTTCCAAGATCACATGGGAGAGAATGTTAATTTCTATAGGATATTAAACAAACTAACCATAAAAAGAATCATAATTTAACTGCATTGCTCCGGGGGAGGGACATGTCTGATCAGAGCACACAGGAGTAAATGGAGTAGGAAGAAGAGAGAGTGGAGCACATCCTGGCCCACCAAGCCTTGAGGATGACAGTCCTGCTCAGAGCAGCCAATCCACAGAGAAGACCATATGGCCAGCCCCACTATGAGACACGACAACCCTCACGAACCTATAGCCCTACAGGGGACAACATTGGAGACACAGTGTGGGAATTCCGCCCGATCTGATCCCGCCACACTGAGGCAAAATGCTAAGGGTGTGGAAAAGAGGAACAAAGTCCCCAGGGAATACCAAAAATAGACTTTGAGGCCAGGGCTTGGCGCCCCAACAGACTCGACTGGAAAACACTCCTAAAGGCCAACAAACAGTCCTTGAACTAACTACAAGCTTTTCTTTCTTGTGTTTTGTTTTGTTTATTGTCATTGGTTTGTTGTTGTTTTCTTTTCTTTTGTTGCTTGGTTTTGCTCGGTCCTGTTTTTGTGCATGTTATTATCTCTGTGGGTTTGTCTAAATAAGATAGGCTGGATGAACAATCGGGAGGAGAAAACAATGGGACTGACAGTTTCTGGGGGACATGGGAGAGGGGGAAGTGGAGGGGAAAGAAGTGGTGTTAACAAACCCAAGGACAAGGGAAAAACAAGTAATCCAAATCGGTGGTGAGGAGGGTGTAGGAGACCTGGTATGGTGTGACCCAGGGCAATGTAACCAAGGGGAATTACTGAAACCCAAATGAAGGCTGAACATGATAGTGGGACAAGAAAAATGTGAAGGAAATAGAAGAAAGAGCTAGAAGGCAAAGGGCATTTATAGAGGTCTAAATAAAGGCATGTACATATGTAAATATATTTATATATGAGGATGTGGAAATAGATCTATGTGCATATATGTAGAGGTTTAGTATTAAGGTAGAAAAGGGACATTGGGCCTCCACTCAAATACTCCTTCAGTGTAAGAATATTTTGTTCTATTAAACTGGCATTCCATTATGCTTGCCTTCCCAACACAATCGCTGAAGACAAAGTGGGTAAATAAGTAAATGTGGTGAAGAAAGCTGATGGTGCCCAGCTATCAAAAGATATAGTATCTGGGGTCTTAAAGGCTTGAAAGTAAACACACAGCCAGCTAGCTCAGAAGCAACAAAGCCCACAAGGAAGAAGTACACCAGCCTGCGTGATCACAAGTTTCCAAAGGGATCAGTTATCGGGCATCAAAGAACAAAAATATCATATAATTGTGTGCTCACCTCCATGATACAATCACTAAAGACAAATGGGTGCATAAGCAAATGTGGTGAAGAAAGCTGATGTTGCCCGGCTATCAAAAGATATAGCTTCTGGGGACTTAAAGATTTGAAGGTAAACAAGCGACTATCTAACTCAGAAGCAACAAAGCCTACATGGAAGAAGCACACCAGGCTGTATGATCATGAGGTGTTGAAGGGATCAGGTATCAGCATTATCAGAACAAAAAATCATATCATTGTGAATGCAGAGGAGTGCAGAGTGGAGACCCAAAACCCATCCTTAGGCAATTGGACATCCCCTTACAGAAGGGTCTTGGGGAGGAGACAAGCCAGTCAGGGTTCAGGGTAGCAACGATGAAACATACAACTTTCCTCTAATTCCTAAATGCTTCTCCCCACCCCTACCCCATTCCCACCCACTATCATGATCCCAATTTTACCTTACAAATCTGGCTAGACCAGAGGATGTACACTGGTACAGATAGGAACTGGAAACTCAGGGATTCCAGGGCAGGTGATCCCTTCAGGGCCAGTAGTGAGAGTGGCGATACTGAGAGTGGACAGAGGGTGGGGTGAAAAGGGAGGATCGATTACAAGGATCTACATATAACCGCCTCCCTGGGTGAATGGAGAAGTGGGTGAATGGAGAAGTCTGACAGTGTAAGATATGACAAAATAATAATTTATAAATTATCTAGGGCTCATGAGGGAGCGGGAAGGACGAGGAAAAATGAGAATCTGATGCCAGGGGCTTAAGCGGAGAGCAAATGTTTTGAGAATGATGAGGGCAATGAAGGTACAAATGTGCTTTACACAATGGATGAATGTATGGATTGTGATAAGAGTTGTATGATCCCCTAATAAAATGATTTTAAAAAATAAAACACACACAAATTTAGCTGCATTAAAATTAAGAACTCAAGGATGAAATAAGCCACAAGGTAAAAAACACATTTTGCAAAACACACATAATTGACAAAGATCTGGTATAAAAAGGACAAAGAACTCCTGCTAAGTTATGTGAAAAGACCAAACAATCTAACAAAACTGAGTTGTTCTGTATTGCATGGTGCCCTCCCACCCCCCAAAAAATGTTTGTTATAATCTCTAACTTCTATGATTGGTTATAATTCCATTGGAGAATGGGTTGACTTTTTGTGCTAAAGAGGCAGAATTAATGTAGGGTGTATTTTGAGTCACTCTCTTTTAAGAAATGTAAAACTCAAAACTCACTGCCATCAAGTCGATGCAACTCATAGTGACCCCACAGGACAGGATAGAACTGCCCTTTTGAGTTTCTGAGACGGTAACTGGTTACGGGGATAGAAAGCCCCATATTTCTCCCCAGGAGCACCCAGTAGTTTCACACTGCAGACTATTTGGATCATGCAGCCCCCAACGTGTAACCATTATACCACCAGGACTCCTTGAAGATGTAGAAGAGGTCAAACCAGCAAGAAAGCAGAGATGCAGCGGGAAGAGGAGAAATATCAAAACACATCAAGATTTCTCTGAAACAAAATCACCAGAGAGACAAGGAGCTTCCTCCAGAGCTGACAGAGAGAGAAAGTCTTCTTCTAGAGACAGCACCCTGAACTGAGCCTTCTAGCCTCCTGAAGTGTGAGAAAATACGTGTCTGTTTGTTAAAGCTACCCACTGGCGGTATTTCTTTTAAAATCGCACTACAGACACAGCCAGGATGCAGCACAGCAGCGACGGAACACACAACATTCCTCTAGTTCTTTAATGCTTCCTCCTCCCCACTATCATGACCCCAGTTCTACCTTACAAATCCAGCTAGACCAGAGCCCGTTCACAGGTACAGATAAGAGCGCTCAACACACAGAATCCAGGATCAATAATCCCCAGGAACAGCAATGGGAGTAGCGATACCATGAGGGTAGGGGGAAGGTGGAGAGAGAAAGAGGAGAGACGGGGTACTGACTACAATGATGCACAACACCCCTCCCCCACCTAGGGTGATGGACCACGGGGAACACAGGTGAAGGGAGACAGCAGTGGACAGTGTAAGATATGAAAATAATGATATAAAATAAAACATAATTTATCAGGGGCCCATGAGGGTAGAAAAAAGTCACTCATGTGAATAATTAGAGTTGAAGCCATTTGACTACATCTCACCAACGGATGTGAGGAGAAGCTATGTGCTTCACTTTCATGCTAAGGAAATTGCCTTATGTTCATTTAATTTTTGTATTGAAGTGAAATTGCTTAAATATGGCTTTTCTCTCCATGTCTGTGTGACCCACCACCATCAGATGAATGGGTGGGGCCATGCACAATCCTGTAGCGTGTGTGAAGCAGTAAGAGAGGGGATTAGAAGGTGTAAGAGTGGAGCATCTTAGAAGCGTGGAGAGTGATTCCCACCAACAAAGAGAAAATTGAGCCAGAAGAGGAGCATGGTTGAGATCCCTTGTCTGGAGTGATGGAGGCAGCAGAGGAACCAGAGGCTACAGCACCAAGACAATGAGAAAGAGCCACCGTACCAAGACCTTGAGGCAGAGTGATAGATGGGCTTCCTGGCCCGAGTAAACAGAGGTCACGGAACCAAAGGCTGAGATATTCCTGCCAGCATGGCTGAGAAGAGGCACTTCAGACAAAAGAACTGTATCCTTACCATTTTGTGTCTTGTTAGCTAGCTTCCTGAAAAAGCCTCCATGATCAAGAGCCTTATCTGTGAGTAATAAATACAGTCATTATAACAAATGGTCAAACCTATCAAGAGGTAGTATCCTTGGAGGAATAATTCGTGTTTGAATCAGATAAAGAAGGAAGGAGATCTAAGGGATGTCTGACTTCTGCCTGTGGCAGGAGACCCGAGTTTGATGTGGTTTGGGATTCTCCTCCTTTACGAAGCCAAAGGAGGTCGATGTGGCTCCCGCACCGTTTCTTCAATTGTCTGCTCAGTAGGTCGACATCGGTGGCATAGACAGTTAAGACCTACGGCTAAGTGAAAAGTTGGAAAGTCAAGTCCACCCATCAAAGCCTGGTGATCTGCTGATTAAAAATTAGCGACTGAGACCCTAAGGAGCAAAGTTCAACTCTGACACTCAGGAATCAGAGGGGCTTCATGGTAATGGTTTTGTTGCTGTGTTATTTGGTTGTTTGTTTGTTGAATGTCACTTCAAGCTTTATAAAATGCTGGCTATATGTATTAGAGATCCTGTGATAGCAAGACAAACTCCCGAGAGTTTTACAACTCTGGAGCCTGGTACAGAAATAAAGTACAATATAATTGACAGTACATACTAAAATAATGTACAAGTTACAATACAGGAGTTCGGAGTAGGAATGTGAGCTAAGTAAGGGAAAAGGCCAGCCTAGGATTATCCATGAAGTCATCCTTCTCCAGCCTGTGCGGGATCTGTTTTGTTTCTGTATCCATCTCTCCTCCTTGTTGGTGTTGATGAGGGCCACATGTCTGGCATATCCACTGTCTCATCCCAGTATCCGTTTTGCTTCCTCATTTCAGCTGGGCCCTCTTTCAAGATAAAATGAGACTGGGTCGCCTCTAGGTGACCCCATCCTCTCCAGGGCCTTCTCCTTGTCGGTCTCTTGCACCTTTCACAGGACAGGGTGACACCAGGCATTCCAAGGGGCATTTTGTGCTCATTCCTCCAGGGAACTGGTGTCTGCGGGCCTTGGAAACAGTAGATCTGACAGTCCTGCGACATGTGAATCCCTCTTGGGTCATAGCATCAACAGAATAAGCACATGGAGGAGGGTGGCAACTGCCCACAACCCCTGCCTGCTGCAGACCTTCTGTTCTCAAAACTGTGAGACTCTGGAGGGCCCTGTTGTCTCCCACCCACTCTAGCCTTTGGCAACTGTTATCCTAGTTAGCCCAGTCGGACCCTCGTGTCAAACAGCATCCTCCCACAGCAGCTGTGCAGAGCACAGTAATAACCAACCCACAGTGTGGGCACTGCATAGCCTCACTGCTGGGTGACTTGTCACTTTCTTTTTTCTCTTTATATTTATGTCTCACCTCTGATACCAACTGACTCCTCCCAAGGTTGAGAGAGAAGTCTTTGAAAGGGATGGTTTCTTTTCTTCTCTTTCTTTTTTCTTGGTAATGCTCTTGGTTCTTAGGGTAGAAAGTATAATGACTGGTTGCAGAGTGGTTACACAGCGGACTACTCACCTCAAGGTCAGCAGTTTGAAATTACCCTCTCCTTGGGAGAAAGGGGAGGCTTTCTACTCTATAAAGCTTTACAGTCTCAGAAACCCATAGGGATGATCCTAGTGTATCCTACAGGACCAATGGCAGTGAGTTTGGAGATTTTGAATAGGCCAACACATTCAAAGTCAAGAGAACATGTTGTCATTTGTACATTTGACTCAGTTGTTTGGAGAATCTTCCAAATCTAGTCTGGGCGAGGCCCAGGGCATTCTCCTCCCTGCACCCAAACTCTCTTACCTGTATTTTGAGCCTCTCCAGGTCTCTAAGTGGTGCAAATGGTAGCACACTGAGGGGTCAGCCAAAACTTTGAAAGCTCAAGTCCAACCAGCGACCCCCAATACATAACCATAGAGATCTACTATTGGAAATTAAGCCGTTGGAAAGCCCATGACGCCTTGTTCTGCTCTGGCACACACATGAGAACACCAGGAGCTGGAACTGACTTGATGGCAACTGGTTGTGAGTCTGTCGAGGGTGGCAAACCACAGCTCTGCCACCTGAGCAAGCCTGCGTTAACACAGTAGAAACTATCTGGATCGACATCCCGGTACATATGGGAATTCTGAACTGAAGTGCTCTTCCTTTAACAACAACAAAGGGGGGGGATATATTTTATAAAAACTGTAACTAGGGGATATATATATATATATATATATATATATATATATATATATAGAGAGAGAGAGAGAGAGAGAGAGAGAATATGATCTGTCCTTGTGTTTACATTTGTATTCCCTAGGTTGGATGTTCTGGAAGGAAGGAGACTGGGTAATGAGTTCTTTGACACACAGGAGCCACCACAACGGACAGAAAAGAACACTTGCAAGAATAGTGCTTTGGGACAGCAGTCAACGTGACAAATTACCCGCTGCTCATGGACATACAAAGGCAGTCAGGAATAAAGAGATCTCATTTTCCTTGTTGGCTACTGTTGAGTCATCCCCTAACTCGTGTACCATGTCATGTGCAATGACACAACATGCTGCCCTGCAGCATCCTCAGGATGAGATGTGAATCCAACCGTGGTGCTCAGTGTGGTTTCCAGTGACTGACTTTCAGAAGCAGTTCACCAGGAGTTCCTTTGTAATGAATCTGAGGATGGCAGCTCTGCTGGTCTGGGGCAGAGCCTGTTCCACGCAGAGCCAGATGCGAGGGCCCCCAGACAGACAGGTGCTTGTAGTAGACGAGGTTCATTAGCCTGGAATCAAAGCTAAGTCTCCTGTATAGATGAGAATTCTACCATGGAACCACCCCTGCCCCCCACACTTGCCCCCGCAGCGTGTAAATATATAGGCGTGGACATAGGTGAAACCCTTGGCTGCTAGCCAAAAAGGTGGCAGTTCAAATCCACCCGGTGTTTCCATAGGAGAAAGACCTACAATCTGCTTCTATAAAGATCACGACCAGGAAAAGTGTATGGGGCAGGTCCACTCTCACGTGTGATCATTATGAGTCAGAATTGGCTTCATGGCACACAGCAACAGGCACTATGCGTTACTTACTAAGTGTATATACTGGTGGAACATCGATCTGTCCAGACAATGTGAGTAGCCCTCCTTGGCAGTTAATCTAGGTAGTTGGATTTGCCTATTTCGACAGTCAGGGTGAAAGGAAAAAGGTCAACATCATGAGCCCTTGCCTCGTCCTCTCCCCGGCTCCTACAACCACTCGCAGCCTGGGGATTGTGGCAGCGGAAGCCTTCTACTTACACACAGCTCCGTCCCATGGACTGCGTTGGCAGCAGCTTCCTGCTTTGATTACTCTCACTGCGGTCTCTGTGTGGCACACACCAGCAAGGGCTTGACTGCTAACTGAAAAAAAAAAAAAAAAAGATGGTTTGGAATTGCTCAGAGTTGCCTTGGAAAAATCAGCCATGAAAACACTAACCCACACAGGGGGAGGGTGCTGATTGTGTCTCCACAGGGCACGAGGATCAGACTTCAACCCGGAGCTCCAAGACCAGAACGCAACACACTGACACGAAGCAGGGCACTGAGAGAGGGGCCTGAGGGGCCGGCTCCATGACCAACTAAGTGGACAGCACCACCCTCCCCCCAGAAGAATCCACTTCAGAAGACAGCACTGACGCTACAGCTCAAGGAGAGGGACTGGTCTGATCAGAGCACACAGGAGCCAGCGAGGAGAGGGGTGGGGGGGTGGGGGGGGACTCTGTAGAGCAAGCACAGTTCTACTCTGCCACCAGGAGGGCAACCTGAGTCAGCTGAAACACTCTGATTTGATTTGGTGGGCAATCCCAGAGGGTGCCCTGTAGATTTGTAGGTTTCCTTTAACTCTTTGTTTGCAAATAGTCCCTTCAGGAAATTCTCACCAGTGACCCTATTAAACCTGCCTTTGATTCCCTGCTGAGATCTTGGCGAATAACTAGAATCGATGACAGGGCACTTTATCTGAGATTGAAAGAATAAAACAAAACCAGAAGAGAGCACATTCTCCACAATTGATATATGTCCGTGGGTTTGTATACCAAGAACTCAAAGCTTTGGCGGGTGAGGCGTACAGCCATGGTGCTTCAATGTTGGGGCAAGTAAAGTGAGTGTGGGGGTACCTACAACAGTGAACACAGAGCCGCTAGACTTTTCTAAAACGAGCAGGGACTGGAGAACACCATCCTGACAGGAACTAGTCCACCAATGCGCTGTCATCTTGCAAGAGGGTAGCGTTCGGGCACTGCCCAGCAGTTCAGACCCACCAGCCGCTCCACAGGAGAATGGACACAGCTTTCTTTTCCCATAAAGTTTTACAATCTTGGAAACCGACCGGGCACTTCTTCCTGGTTCAATACAGTCACTATGAGTCAGAATCAACTCGATGGAAGTGAGTTTTTTTAGTTTTTTGACCATAACATTGTCTAACATCTTCACTAGTCAATGATTTAAAGAGTACAATCGCTACATTTCTTGAATTCTTCTGAAACTACTAAACAACTCAGTAAAGTCGATCCCAACTCACAGCCCCTTGCACAGATAGGACGGATATCCACAGGTACTGGGCCCTGGCTTCTCTTGGTGGTGCCGAGCCGGGGAAGAGCCCGTGGGGGCAGACTAGCAGGGCACAGAGCAACCAAAGCCCTGGTGAGTTTCCAAGACTCTTTGCAGGAGTACAAAGTCTCATCTTGCACCTGTAGAGCAGCTGGTGGTTTCAAACTGCCGACCTCACACGTAGCAGCCGGATTAGCAGCCCAACATGTGACCGCTAGCCAGCAGCCTCCTCTGTCTGAAACTAAGAAGATATTTAATTTCTGGTTTTTATTTCATTATATGTACTTCATAAGTAAATATCCAATAAAAATTTATATCCCACTAGTAAGATTTTTCAAGATTATTCTAGTTGTTCACAGAACTAAGTCAAATTACAGGTACACAATGAAGTGTATATATACTTTATATTTGGTAACACTATTGCCTTTCAATTTGCAACTCATGCCACCTAGTGGTATAATTGGCTTTTACAGCTTGACAATACAAGTGTGATTTCAGATCTGAAAAATGACAACTGGAAATTCTTATTTTCCTATGTAACTTATTCTTAGGACATGTATTACATTATGCTATTATGATGTAAAAGTCTCTCACAAAAATGGCAGTTTAAAAGGGCCTGAATTTTGGATGAGGAGAAGGACCAGCATACCATGCACACACGAAAGCAAACCAAGAAGGACAAAGAAAAAGGGATGGTATAAACCCCATATCAGCACACCTGGCCCCGGGGATGACATCCCTGCATGGAACTGCTAGAGCACAGAGAGCCAACAATAGCTCAAGACATGTTGTCCCCTTACTGGAGCACACTGTGACAGAGGACAATACTGGGGACACACAGGGTAGAGCTAGGAGGGTCTGAACCCCCACAGCAGGTCGAAACAAGAAGGGAACATAGCAGATCAGCAAGGGGAGCAATGCAAAGCCACAAGGTCCTTAAAGAACCCCCAAAATAGACTTCAGTCTAGTAGGGACAATTCCCAGAATATCCCAGGGCAGGTGGAGAGATAGTCATAAAGGTCAGCAGACAGACCAGGAATTATGTAGGTTTTGTTGGTTTTGTTTTTCTTTTCAATCTTTTGTTTTCTTTCTGTTTGGTCCATGTTATTGTTGGTTTGCCTGCTGATATGTTAGCCACCGGAAGCAAGCTCGAGTAGAAAGCAACGGGGCCAGTGGTCCCATTGGGGGGAGAAGGAGGCAGGGGAAGGGGGTGCTGAGGAAACACCACCATAGACAGGGAAACAACTAGGGGATTAAAATCAGCAACATGAGGGAACAACAAGTGGTCCAAATTGGTGGTGAGGAGGATGTAGGAGGCCTGACAGGGCACGACCAAGGGTAATGTAACCAAAGGAATTACTGAAACCCTTATGAGTGCCGAACATGATAGTGGGGCAAGAAGAAAGTCAAGGGAAATGGAGGAAAGTGCTTGGAGGCAAAGGTCACTTATAGAGGTCTAAATAAAGGCATGTACATGTATAAATATATTTATATGAGGATGGGAAGATAGATCTATGTGCATTTATTTATAGGCTTAGTATTAAGGTAGCAGATGGACAGTGGGCCTCCACTCAAGTACTCCCTCAAAGCAAGAATACCTTGTTCTATTAAATTGGCATTCTATGATACTCACCTTCCCGACACAATCACTGAAGACAAAGCGGGTGCATAAGCAAATGTGGTGAAGAAAGCTGATAGAGCCCAGTTATCAAAAGATATAGCATTTGGGGTCTTAAAGCCCTGAAGGTAAACAAGTAGCCATCTAGCTCAGAAGCAACAAAGCCCACATGGAAGAAGCACACCAGCCTGTGTGATCATGAGGTGTAGAAGGGATTAGACATCAGGCATCATCATAACAAAAAATCATATCATTGTGAATTAGGGGGCGGAGTGCGGAGTGGAGACCCAAAACCCATTTGTAGGCCACTGAACATCCACTTACAGAAGGGTTTCAGGCAGGAGACGAGCCAACCATGGTGCGATGTAGCAACGATGAAATATACAACTTTCCTCTAGTTCCTAAATGCTTCCTTCAACCACCACCATCACCCCCACTATCATGATCCCAATTCTACCTTACAAATCTGGCTAGACCAGAGGATGTACACTAGTACAGATAGGAACTGGAAACACAGGGAATCCAGCAGGGTGGATGATCCCTTCAGGACCAGTGGTGTGAGTCGTGATACTGGGAGGGTGAAGGGAGAGTGGGTTGGAAAGAGAGAACCGATTACAAAGATCTACATATAACCTTCTCTGTGGGAGCATACAACAGAAAAGTGGGTGAAGGGAGATGTCAGACAGTGCAAGATATGACAAAATGATAATTTGCAAATTATCAGGGGTTCATGAGGGAGGGGGAGGCAGGGAGGGAGGGGAAAAATGAGCAGCGGATGCCAGGGGCTTGGGTGGAGAGCAAATGTTTTGAGAATGATAAGGGCAATAAATGTACAAATGTGCTTTACACAATTGATATATGTATGCATTGTGATAAGAGTTGTATGATCCCCTAAGAAAACTATTTTTAAAACTTAAATTTAAAATAATAATAATCAATAAAATAAAATCAACAAGATGGAAGACATAGGGATCCTGGGGGTGTTGGGGTAACAGCAATCTGAGAGGAAGTACTAAGAGGCAGAAGTAGAGAGAACTTGATGGTGGGGTAGGAGGAAGGTAAAAGGAAACAGAGGCAAGATCTAGGAATAAAAGCTATGGATAGAGGTATAAGCATAGGTGTGTACACATGTAAATACATTAATTAGTAAAAATAGAGGTATTGGCCTATGTACATATATTTATACGGCAATACACTGAGGTAGGGGATGGAATTCAGGCCTCTGCTCATACCCTCCCTCAATACAAGAACACTTTGTTCTAACAAATTAGCATTCTCTGATGCTCACCCTCCCAACACAATCGCTGAAGATAAAATGGGTGCATAAGCAAATGTGGTGAAGAAAGCTGATGGTGGCTGGCTATTAAAAGATAGCATCTGGGGTCTTAAAGGCTTGAAGTTAAACAAGCAGCCATCCAGCAGAGAAGCAACAAGACCAGTACGATCACAAGGTGTCCTTGGGACCCAGTAACAGGCATCAAAAGACCCATAACAAACAAACAAGCAAAAATAAAACCATATTGTTGAGAATGAGGGGGTTCAGAAGAGAGACCCAAAGCCTATCTGTAGACAATGGGACACCCTTCCACAGAGGGGTCACAGGGAAGGGATGAGGCAACCAGGGCGCAATAAAGTACTGATGAAACACACAATATTTTTCTGGTTTCTTGGGACTTCCTCACCACTCACTATCATGACCCCAGAGCTGCTTACTTCAGACTAGACTAGAGCATGTACACAGGTTCAGATAGCCGTAAGAGCTCACAACACATAGAATCCAGGAACAGGAGTGGGAACAGTGATACCAGAAGAGTAGGGGGAAGGTAGTGACAGGAGAAAGGAAGGGGAAACTGATCTCAATGATCAACATATAGCCACACACAGCAACCTCCAGGGAGATGAATAACAGAAACCACTGGGGAATTGAGACAGCAGTCAATGTGAGATATGAAAATAATAATCATTTATCAAGGGGTCATGGGAGAGTGGGAAGAGGAGCTGATTCCAAGGGTTCAATAGAAAGCAAGTGTCTATAAAAGAATGATGGCAACATATGTACAAATATACTTGATACAATTGATGTATATAATGTCATGCGTTGTAAGAGCCCCCAAGTGACCTTTTAATTAAAAAAAAAATTTTGTCAGCCTGAATTTTTAGACTTAGAGTTGACCTGACCATAGACCAGGGATGTGAATCATTTTGCTATCATGCAGAATACTTTGGAAAGTGAAAATACAGTTAGGTTCAAATTTAACACCTTATCATTTGATCTCCCTTTTGACTCATTTTACATCTGTTCTAGATTTTAATGTTTTCTGTACTTTTTGATTCAGATTTTACTTTGTTATTATTGTTAGGTTTTTGTTGTGGTGGTTTTGTATCTTGTTAACATTTTTTCTGTACATGCAATACAGGATAGGTAAATCTAGAGAGACAGTAACTGGATTAATGATTTCTTGGGAGTATGGCAGAGGAGGTTGGTGGAAATTAGGAGCCATTAACAATGAATAGAAGAATGAAGAAAATGTTCTAAAATTGATTGTGGTGATGATTTTAAAACTCTTCTTATTATTACTGAACTATTGAATTGTAAGATACATGAATTATATGCCACTAAAAATGTTTTTTTAAAAAAAGAAGTCATCTTTGGTGTAGACTTCAAGCTACTGCTTATCTCATTCTTGTCCACGCCTGATATTAGTCTCTGGCTACTGGAGGCCTACGTGTCACCACTCTGTGCTCTTTCTAGTACATCTATATACTGTCCTAGTCTTTCCCAAGAACTAAAATCTTGTTCTGAATACCAGTCTATTTGACCAGTGTGTTAGTCTGAGTACTTTAGAGAAACAACTCCACAACAACTCATGTATTAAGAGAGAATTTTATGTAAAGATTAAGTGTGCATCAAGAAAACATCCCAACCTCATGCTTCCCAAGCCCCCAAGTCCAACACTAAACCATTGACTCATATGTCCAACACCAATACACAAAGTCCTCCTCCATCTCACAAAACACACACAATGATGCCAAGTGCAAGAGGAAAGCTGAGTTAGTGGATGTATAAGCATCTCAGCGCTGGCAGGGGTCTCCACACGGCTGCTCCAGCACCCAGGACTGCATCGGGGTAGGTCCATGTGGCTTCTCCTTGGGGAATGTCTTGCAGGAAGTCAGTCTTGCAAGCTGAAGCAGGGAACTGCTAAGGCAACTCTGCACCCTGGTACAACCATCACAAAGCAAGAGACCCAAGAACTTGAAAGGTGAAGCTCACCAAGCCATTTATCCCTCAGCCCTTCAATTAATCCCACATGTGTTTATCGGCCAGGTTGGCACAATAAACTAACACAATCCCTTGCCAACCTGGAACCTGTACATAATTCTTTAGCTTCACAATTGCAATTAAATAACACCTAGACCTTAACCCTATAATCCTGTGATTTTTCTCCCACCAATGAAAATTTGTAAGCCAACCACTTCATGTCTTTATCTCCCGCAATTTTGGGTATCCAATATATATATTGCCCACTTACATCAACCCAGTTCTCTGAGAAGACAATCATATTTTTCGACATGAAGAGTCTTCATTCCAGTTGGAACTTTGTGAAGTCTGCATCCATAAACAACATCCAATCCAGACAGGCCATCCATAAAGTCAGCAACAATATGCACCAGTTCACAAGCACAAAAATCTCCAGCTGGCCAGGTTCTGATTAAATCAATGTGGGCTGCCTCACTCAGCCTCCACAGGTTTCCCATTGGTCGCCTTGCCTTTAGACCATGGGCTCTCACCAATTCAGCCAGCCTATCCCCCTCAGGCTAGGTCATGAATCTTAGACCAGTCAGCCCACTCTTGTCTTCTCCTTTTTATCCTGTAAACCAAGTGCACAGGTGTCAGTGGCCAAACTCAACTGTCTCTTTATTGCTGCATTTCTCCCACTTACACTCAAGTAGATCCAGGTGGTCACCTAGCAAACATTTCAGCCTGCTCACAGGCTCCCTTTAACATTCAGTCCCAAAGAGAAGTTTTCTTCATGGTTCCAGATTTTTTCCAGCTTCTGAGAAGACTACTAGTCCCTTAGTGCTCCAAAGCACTGGGTGGGGCATATATTTTCAAAGTTTTCTTTATTGGCATGTCCTAAACCCATCTAAGGACCAAATTTTAATGGCTGAAGCAAGTGGACTTACAAACTTTCTATTTTCCTATTTCTCATATTTTCCCAGAAAAACAACCAAGTAAATAGTGTGGCAAGACAAAGAAGAAAAACTTCCATGAGGGAGAAGTCAAATAAACATCTACTCTCTATCTTATGATTTGATTCTCAAGTACCCCACTCCTAAGGTACCATAATGTTAGTCTGCGTACTTTAGAGAAACAAATCCACAGACACTCATGTATAAGACAGAGTTTTATGTAAAGATTAAGTTTGCATCAAGAAAACATCCCAACCCAATGCTGCCCAAGCCCACAAGTCCAACACTAAACCATTAACCCATGTGTCCAACACCAATCCACAAAGTCCTCCTCCATCTCACAAAACACACAATGATGCTGGCTGCAGGAGGAAAGCTGAGTCAGTGAATGTATAAACATCTCAGTGCTGGCAGGGGTCTCCACAAGGCTGCTCCAGCACCCAGGGCTGTATACTGGTGGTGGTAGTTTGTGGTGAAGAAAGCTGATGGTGCCCAGCTATCAAAAGATATAGAGTCTGGGGTCTTAAAGGCTCAAAGATAAACAAGTGGCCATCTAGCTCAGAAGCAACAAAGCCCACATGGAAGAAACACACCAGCCTGTGTGACCACGAACTGTCGAAGGGATCAGGTATCAAGCATCAAGGAACAAAAAATCGTATCGTTGAAAATGTGAGTGAGTACAGAGTGGAGACTCAAAGCCCAATGCTAGCCAACCGGACACCCCTTACTGAGGGGTTGTGGGGAGGAGATGAACTAGGCAGGGTGCAGTGTAGCAATGATGAAACATAAAACTTTCCTCTAGTTCTTAAATATTTCCTCCCCCCCCCCACTATCATGACCCCAATTCTACCTTGCAAATCTGGCTAGACCAGAGGATGTACATTGGTACAGATAGGAACTGGAAACACAGGGAATCCAGGACAGATGACTCCTCCAGAACCAGTCATGAGAGTGGCGATGCCTGGAGGGTGAAGAGAATGTGGGGTAGAAAGGGGGTACTGATTACCGGAATCTACATATAGCCTCCTCCATGGGGGAGGGACAGCAGAGAAGTGGGCAGGGGGAGACATCAGACAGTGTAATATATGACAAAACAATAATAATATATGAATGATGAAGGGTTCATGAGGTACAGGGGAGTGGGGAGTGAGGGAGATAATGAGCAGCAGATATTAAGGGCTCAAGTAGAAGGCAAATGTTTTGGAAATGATGATGGCAACAATTGTATAAATGTTCTTGACACAATGGATGTATGTATGGATTGTGATGGGCATTGTACGAGTTCCCAATAAAATGAATAAACAGGATTTATAAATAAATAACTAGAAACCATTAATGAGTATGACATTCCTTCTGAACATTATACTTTGGATTGTTCTCATGTGGACCAGTCATTGCATTTAGAGCAGTAAATCCAGCTCCATTTAGTTTTCCACTATATTTAGGCACATTTTTATGTCATACCAGCCTGTAAGTTATACGTATATAGATGATAGTAGACATTACAATAATGGGCCTGATGGACCAGAAAGAGGATGTGTCAGGGTTGGGGAACATTGGGCACAGGGCTGTGTAAGGCATGCAAAGCGGTCAATCCCAGCTAACATCAAATAAAAGCAGTTCCAGTTATCACATTAGGGGTATGTTAGTTAAAACCTGGTCTTCTAATGATGCATATAAATATACAAATCCCCCTGGAAGTAAAAAGGGTTCCTCCTCTCCACATAAATAATATAACAAGAAGATGCCCACGAATGCCATACTCACCTATGCCATCGAATGCCAACCACACATTCTAATATATTAAACTGCAGAGGTGGAATCCCTGGGTGATACAAATAGTTAAGCTTTCGGGTGTTAAACAAGGCTGGAGGTTCCAATCCACCAGACGGCATCGTGGCAAAGCAAGGCCTGGCTATCTACTGAGAACCCTGTGAAGTAGAGTTCTACTCTAAAACACATGGAGGCACCAGGAGTTGAAACCAACTCAAAAGTAACTGGTTTAGCTTATATCAACCCCATTGGAGCAGAAACTAATTTCTCATGTGCAAATCAAAAGGGAGAGCAGATTGTGAAAATGTAGGACAGTTGAACATGAAAACAATTGTCAGCAAATCCATATTCAGACAATAATTAGCACAAAAATAATCTGTAATAATGTATTCATTTATTCGTCATGTTGTTATAAATAGATGTGTTTATAAATAGGCAGTGTTTCAGGCAACTGAACATTCAGGAGAAAAATCAAGCTGTAAATGGTCCTGTCCCTGTGGAACTACCATTGCAGTGGGAGAGACAGACAGTAAGCACATAAAGCAATGCATAATGTTGTAGTTAGAGATCAGAACTATGAAACATAAGTCAGGATAAAAGGATGGGGAATGACTGGGTTGGTTTTTAAAACAGGTTTTCAGGGAAATTTTCTCCAAGATGACAAATGAGCAGGTGCCCAAATAAGATAGAACAACAATATGAAGACATGGAAGATTAGCAGTATGAGCCAAATGGAACAGTAAACCCAAAAGTCCAGAAACAGGATTAGCTAGGTATGCTGGAGAAATAGGAAGTCACACAGCTGGAGCAGCCTGAGAGTGAGGAACAAAATAAGGAAGATGTTGAAGGTAGTCAGCCAGAGGGCAGCTCATGAGCAGCTTTGCTGGTGAGAAGTGTGGGTTTAACCTTCTACATGATATGAACAGTGTGGCTCTTCCTCTCTCCATGATATAGTTCTGAACAGGAAATGGTGTGATACAACTTAAGAGTGAAAGAATTGGCATAGATGTTTCGTGGAGCAAGGATACTAGTTTGAATGTCAATGCAGAAATCAAGGCAGAGACAGGGGGTTGATTAATTGGTGTGACCACAAGAAAGAGAGGAATAGACTATATTAAGTTATTGTCATAAAAATCCATTGCCATTGAGCCCATTCTGGCACGTGGCAAACCATTGTGTTACAGAGCAGAAGTGTCGGTAGTTTCTCTTGGCTGCAATCTAAATGGAACTAGATCAGCAGGTCTTTCTCCCATGGCGCTGCTTCACGGGTTCAAACCATCAACTTCAGTAACCAAAATTATCTGTACCACCTAGAGTCTTTACACATGTATAACATGTAAAACCGTGGACTTGATAAAAACTGGAGATAGAAAAGAAGTCCAGGAACTGAGGTTGTGGACATTCCAACATCTCAAATAGAACCCTAAGAAAAAAGGACCTCACAGTAACAAGGTACAAAAGGACTGGGAAAGAAGAAAGAGACAGAGAGAGAAAGGGATTCAAACAATGGTGAAACTATCGTTTCCAATTAGTAAATCTCCAAAGAAAATTAGCAGTTGACATTTTATGTTATGATTAATCATATTATCACTGACAGAAAACCATTAAGAACTTGTCTGTAACAGCAGCTATAAAAAAGTTCAAAGGAGTTAGATGGGAAGAATTAATGTAAAATTGATTTATGTCAATTGTGCAGTTAAATGCAGTTCCTTGCACTTTCTGCTTTATATTTGTTTAGAAAGTCATTTTTCATGCCCACAACCACTAAATCATCTTGGTATTGACAGGTATTTATTATACATAATTAGTACTAACATGAAAGTTTAAATGAATCCATTGCCTTTAGGAATAATAGACCCTCCAAAATCATCTTGTGGTATCAATATATGAATAATTAGCCTTGGTTCTTAAAATAAAGCCTGATTACAAATTGCCTTGCTTTCAACTTTGACAGGTCTTTTGTTTAATCCATTGGCCTCATTGAACGGTTTGCAAATAAATATATCTTACAGATGTTTGCACAAATACGTTTGTTTATAAGGCTGTAGATGGAATATCATTTGAGAAAAAAGATATTAGTTTTCTAATAAAGAACCCCTGGTGGCACTATAGTTTAGACATTGAACTCTTAACCACAAGGTCAGCAGTTCAAACCCATCGGCCATTCCGTGGAAGAAAGATGAGGCTGTCTGCTAGAAACATTATGAGTCAGAGTCAATTGGATGGCAGTGAGTAAGACAAACATGAAAGGAAGTTACCATGTATTTGCAGATGTGCTAGTGATGGTAAAGTTATAAGGGACTGAAAATGCACACAATTTACTCTAGAAGATAACATTTAAGTCAGGAGCAACAGAAGATAAGACATTCATAAGTAGGTGAAATAAAACGAAAGACTATTTCCACTCTCAATACTTATTTATCCTTTTTATAGATTTTGCCTCTTTAAGATGCAGATGTCTAACTTTTACCATAAAACTGGTTTTCAGTTAAAATAAATGCTTATTCCACAGACATAGCCTGTGCTTACTCTGGTTTCCCACTAGACTCCATGTGGAGAAAAAGGAGATCCACTAGCTTTGGCCCTATGGTTCCTGAGGTAAGGATGGTTCTCCTTTCCCCTTGTTACAGTTCCAAGTCTAGCAGCGTGCCTGTTCTGTCGATGGTAGGCACTACTCACACTAGCACACATGCAAATCAGATATAGGTGTGATGACTCCATTAAGGGATGAAAGAATGAGGGAGAGCCAGGTCATCACTTTGTCTACATGATCATAGGTTCCCAAACATATTTGGCTTATCTATCTCTTTTTAGGGAAAAAATATCACTCAGTGAACCCTGGCAATTAAAAACATTTGTACTGTAAGTATAGTTATCTGCTTTTGAAGCCCCCCTGGATAATTCTAGTGCCCCCAAGGGATGGTATCACTCACTTTTTCATACACTGGATTAAATAATGCAACTAAGAGTGGTTTAAGTTCAAATGTGACACCATGTTTGTGGAAACCCATTTTATAAAGTATGTGCAAGATGACTCTCATTTGGTTCTACATGAGATTTCTTAGGCTGGGTTCGTTAGAGGAACAAAACCAGTGAAGCCGTGTGTGTGTGTGTGTGTGTGTGCGTGTGCGTGTGCGTGTGCGTGTGCGTGTGCGTGTGCGTGTGCGTGTGTGTGTGTGTGTGTGTAAAGAAACAGAAAGAGATCGATTGTTTGATTTTCAAGGGCGGGGCTCACACAGTAGTAGAGGCTGGCAAGTCCGGGTCCTGCTGGACGCTTCTCCTGACTTATGTGGCTGCAGAGCCCAGTGACTCCAAAATCAAGGACAAGGGCAGGCTTCTGGCTCACACGCCAAGAGCTAGAAGTGAGAGCCTAGCAAGAAGAATGCAGGATCAAAAGAAGCCACGTGTTGCCACAATCACCATATATACTGTGTGTGGGCCACAACCCCAAGGAAACTGCCCTTCAACTGATTGGCTTTCAAAATCCTAAAACAGAAGATGAGTTTAGATCATCAAACCACTGAGCATCTCCCCCTAACCAAGCCGACACACAAGCTTAAACATCAAGTTGTATGTTTACTTTATGCTAAAGTTTGCCCGTTCTGAAGATGGATAAGGGTTAGAAAACATGAAGGGATGGGGAGTGATTTGCAAACTCTGACAATGGTTTATATGTTGAAATGCCATGTGCTCCCAGAAAACTGATACCATGCCCAGCACAGCATTAATACACTGATTATGTGACACTCGTCCCTTTCTGGCCTCAGGATATTAGTGCCAGTGGGTTATTAAAAATAATAACTGTAAAAATGGAGTGAAGGTGGCATCTGACCTTGTCCTTAGTGAGGAATAGGAGAATCCTTATGGGCCTCAGCTCAAGGCTTACTCTGATAGTTCAGACATGCCTCCATCCTCCACCTTTCTTTACTTTCTCTATCACCAGCCATCCTTCCCATGGCACTCTCTACTCCTTTCATTCAGTTGCTGCAGAGAACTCACAGACCATATTTAAAGTTATTCAGTTGGTAAAGATCAGGAAGATTCACAATGCAGTTCTTCAATCAGGACAGCTGTTTATCAGCAGTGCCGACAGGCAAGCATTTCAAGGTTCTTTCGGTTCTTCCAGTCAAGTGCCTAGAGGCACCCAACACAACAAGCAAGTCCCCAGCCTGAAGGAACTCAGCTTTCTTACTCCATGGGCGGGGAAGCCAACGCTTTGTCTCCTGCTCTTGGGTCTTCTCCCTCTATTGTCACTGTTTGTGTCATCTCTCACCATCTCTGATGTCTTCTCTTACCACCTTTCTGTTTCCTGGATCAAAGAGGTTCACTTCGGGGATCGAAGATCAAACTCCATTGCTGGAGCTCCTTTCTTGATAGTAGTTTGATTCCCTTCTGAATCTTAGAGTTTGTTTTGTCTTGTTTTGTTTCTACTGTTTTATTGGCATATAATTCACATGTCATACAATGCAATAGTTAAATCAAATCAAGAAGAGTTGTACAGTCAGCACCACAGTTTTAGAACATTTTCTTCGTTTTGTCCTCATCCTTATTAGCGCCTCATTTCCTCCAAACCTTCCATGCCAAACTCCCAAGAAACCATTAATCCAGTTACTGCCTCTGTAGATTTACCTATCCTGAATTTCACATATAAAAAAATTAAATTAAAAACTAACAATAACAAGGTAAAACATTAAAAACCTCAATTTAAAAGAAAGCAGAAAATATCAAAAACTAGAATTAATTTAAAATAGATCCAAAAGGAGATTAAATGATAAGGTGTTAAATTTTAACCCAACTGCATCGGCAATAATCCACTTTCCAATTCATTCTGCAGGTCAAGGCTATTTACAACCCTGATCTACAGTCAGAGGGGATCCACGAGAGATTTAATCCACATGTATCCCCCTTTTACTTTGTTTTTACAGTTTTAGTGGCACATAATTCATATATCCTACAATTCAATCATTCAGTTATATAAAGAAGAATTGTACAATCTTTACCGCAATCAATTTTAGCACATTTTTTCTTTCTTTTTATCTCCCTATGGTTAACTCTCCTTTAAAATTAGTTGTGTGATCACAATCAGTTCTAATGCTCCCTCCACCTCCCACCTTAATTGTTTACTCCCCAAATCCTCTCACCCTCCCCATCTCCCCCACCACCCCACCTCCTACGTCCCCTACAAACCCTTGCATCCGTTATTATCTCTGTGCATCCACTCCTTCTGTGCTTCACAAACTGGGAAACTCAACAGAGACAATAATGAACAAAAATGAAATAAAGTTATCAGCTTAAAATGATAATAATATAAAGATAAAAGTACAATCAATAAAAAAATACAATCAATGAGTAAGAAAGAAAAGACCACCATCAATATCTAAAAAGCCAGGGAAGAAATATTTGTCTTAGAACAAGCAAGAGTTATTTGCACCTAGAACAAATTCAGGTCTAGAGGGAGGTCAACTGACCAAGTATCAAGTTTAATCCAGTATAATCAGGATTGCAATTACCTATGTTTGACAGTAAGGCTGTCCCAAACCTCTTTTGCCTGTGGTTAAGGGGATCTGCCATCGGCTTAATCTGACTAGATACTCTGTACATGGCTTTGGCCTCACACTGACCCCCACAGCCTTCCACAAATTTGGTGTCCATAATTTTATCTCTGATACTTTTCCCTTCATCACATTTGAATTTTGTTATTGTCATCTTTGGATCACGATTTAACTCCTCACTTAGATTGCTGTTTGAATACAAATCTTTAAGATCCCAGACACCACTCTAATTGATAGCTGGACACCATCTGCTCTCTTCACCACACTGTGCTGTAGCACCTTTATCTTCAGTGATCATTTCATAAAGGTGAGTATTGAGCAGGGCCATGTATTCCAAACTAACGGTTCTTGGATTGGGGCAAGAGTTAAGTAGGGGTCCTGAATCCATCCAATTGTCCATGGAATATGCATGATTGAGGTTCACTTTGACAGCCATAGTTTGACAAAATCAAACCCCCATAGGTCCAACTAACACCAGCACCAGCAACAAACCAACCAGCAAACAATCAAAAAAAGTGAAGCATTGTCAATCATCTCTCTGGGAAATAAGGCCATTGCACTGATGGCATCATCAATTTTTCCAATGATACAGCACTCCAGACACTGTTGGTCTGAGGAGTCTATTCGAGTACAGATTCACCTTGATTCACAGATTTACCCATGAGTCGTTGCCCTACACAGTTTGATCTCCCTTTCTATTGAGCCCTGTTTATCCTAAATATGGTGCTTGGTGCCAGGGGAAAATTCCTAGTTCGATTCTTTCAAGTGCAGATCCCTATCCAACAAATCAAAACCCTGTTACCATGTAGGGGGCATCAAGGTGATTCTTTCCATTGGACACCCACCCATCGAGAGAGGGATGGTGGTGGGTTCCCCCCAAGGCCCAATGACCGCCCCTTTCACAGTCCCAGGGTGGCCACTCTCTGCTTCCTCTCCCATCTGAATACCCCGATCCTCAGTCCAAGGGTGCAGGCAACTTCCAGGTAGGGCTCAGTTCAGTCAGCCAGACCTCTGTGTTAAGTCCTTCTGGTGTAGCCCCTATTTCCTTTGCAACTGAAATAATTTTGAAATAGGTCAAAGGGAGATCAAGCGATAGAATCTTACATCTTTACCCTAACGACATCTGCTATAATCAACTTCACACTGCTCTGTCTGGTAACACGGCTATTTACATCTCCTTACTCTATCAAATGGCATTCGCCCGAGGTTTAGTCCATGGGTGGACCCTGCGAGTGGATCTTGGGTTTCCACTGTCATCCACAGCCTTCTGCAAACGTGTTCATAATTTTAGCACTAATAACATTCCCTCTTGGGGATTTGGATTTTATCACTTACAGTCCTTGGATCACACAGACTGGTTTGCTTCTTCCATATAGTCTTAGTTGACACCTCACTTAGATAGCTGCTTGTTTAAAAATAAGCCTTTAAGACCCCGGACACTATTATTTCTGATAGCTGGGCACCAGCTAGTCCCTTCACCACATTTTGATATAGCACCTATATCTTCACTGATCTCTTCATGAAGATCAACACCAAGCAGGGTCACATCATAAGAACTAGTTGTTCTTATAGTGAAGTCAGAATTAAGTAGAACCCTAAAATCTACCTCTGAATCTTTCCTGATAGTAATAGATTAAATCCCCCAGGGGGTGTGTGTCTTGATAAATTAGATAGATTAGATCCCCCTAACAGAG
Source organism: Tenrec ecaudatus (assembly GCF_050624435.1). NCBI lineage: Eukaryota > Metazoa > Chordata > Mammalia > Afrosoricida > Tenrecidae > Tenrec > Tenrec ecaudatus. Next base: position 138,056,816 of record NC_134532.1, read on the forward strand.
AGCAAAACTAATCAATCTCTTACTTAGTACTGCATACACCTTATTTTCATGACTCTATTCCCACAGGGGCAACATGTACTTTGTTTGCATTGTTAGCAAGTTATCCAAGCTTCTAGGTGAGCCACAAGCATCTCATATTTGAATAGCTGTCATTTGGTGGGAGTTACAAAGATGATATCTAAAGAAATATATAAAATAATTCACAGCACTGAAATGCTCCACAATCTTTTGTTGAGCCCAGTATTTCAAAGAGATTGATAGCTATTTCCTTACCTAGATGTTCTATGGAAAATATGTGATCTAGAGTAAAGGGCTCTGTAGAGAATAATTTGGGGAAGCTTAAACTAATCTCTGTGAAGTTTGTACAGCATTTGCCAGCCTACTAAAGATTCTGACACCGTGGCTGCAACAATGCGCTCAGACGTAGAAACAATTTTAAGGCTAGTGTAGGATTAGGCAGTGTTTGGTTCTGTCATGCATCGGGTCGACGTATGTGGGAACCAACTCAGTTGCACATAACAACAACAAAGGTTCTGAACATTGTTAAGTAAAATTGCAAAATGTGTTTCCTTTTGCTAACCCTGTTTCCTTGCATAATTCCTTTCTTTCCTGCAAAAATGGCTGGAAGGAAGTGAGCCACATTTCCCCAAATCCCTTTGCCAGTCAGGATAGTGTATAATCCACCAGTAAAAATCACTTATTTGAGAATCAGACAGGAGAAGAGAAACTAAGGAAACTGTTCTCTTCCTTTATTTGAGCAGGGAAATGCATAGTACCGAAAGAGACAGATTTTTACCCGTGATTTTTGCTGAAAATCATCTCTTCTTAAAAGCTCACAGAATGTTGTTTTGTTGTTATTGTTGTTGTTAAGTGCTGCCAAGTCAGTTCCTACTCACAGTCACCCAATGTACAGTAGAGAAACCACTGCCCAGTCCTGTCCCATCCTGACAATTGTCATTAAGTATGAGCCCACCTTAGCAGCCACTGTGCTATTCCATCACGTCAAGGGCTTTGCTATGTTTTGCAGCTTCTCTAGTTTACCAAGCATAATGTCCTTCGTCCAGGACTGGTCTCTCTTGATAACATGTCCAAAGAACAGGAGATGAATTCTCAACTCCTTTGCCTCTAAGGAACACCCTGGCTCTTCTTTCAAGACACATTTGCTTGTGATTTTGGCAGTCCATCTGAAGGATACTTGGAGTGTTTGTCACCAGCATCAAAATTCAAATGTGTTCATTCTTCTTTATTCAACATCCAACTCTGCATATGAGAGAGTTAGTTAGCCCCCAACAAAATGATTTTTTTAAAATACCCTGGTTTAGGTCAGGTGCACCTTAGTCCTCAAATAACATTCTTGTTTTTCACCACTTTAAAGGGGCCATGTGAAATAGAGGAAAAATCTAGAAGGCAAAGGGCATACATAAAGGCCTAAATACATATGTAAATATATTTATAGATGATGATGATGAAATAGATCTATGTGCATATATTTATAGGTTTAGTATTAAGGTAGCAGATGGACACTGAGCCTCCACTCAAGTACTTGCTCAATAAAAGAATACTTTGTCCTATTAAATTGGCTTTGAAAACAAAGCAAGTGCATAAACAAATATGCTTAAGAAAGCTGATGGTGCCTGGCAATCAAAAGATATAGCATCTAGGGTGTTTAAGACGTGAAGGTAAACAAGCAGCCATATAACTGAGAAGCATCAAACCCACATGGAAGAAGCACACCAGCCTGTGTGATCACGAGGTGTCAATGGGATCAGGTATCAGACATCAAAGAACAAAAAAATCATGTCATTGTGAATGAGGGGCAGTGCAGAGTGGGGACTCAAATCCCATCTGTAAGCAACTGAACAACCCCTTACAGAAAGGTCATGGGAGAAGATGAATCAGTCAGGGAGCAGTGCAGCAACAATGAAACATACAACTTTCCTCTACTTCTTAAATGTCTTCTCCCCTCACCCCACACCCTCCACTATCATGATACCTATTCTACCTTACAAATCTGGCTAGACCAGAGGATGTACACTGGTAAAGATAGGAACTGGAAATACAGAGAATCCAGGGCATATGAACCCCTCAGGACCAGTGGTGAGAGTGGAGATACTGGGAGGGTGGAGGGAAGGTGGGGTAGAAAGGGGGAACCGATTACAAGGGTCCGCATATAACCTCCTCCCTGGGGGATGAACAACAAAAAAGTGGGTGAAGGACGATGTTGGATAGCGTAAAGCATGACAAAATAATAATAATTTATAAATTATCAAGGGTTCGTGAGGGAGGGAGGGTGGGGCAGGGAGGGGGAAAATGAGGAGCTGATGTTAAGGGCTCAAGTAGAAAGCAAATGTTTTGAGACGGATGATGGCAACAAATGTACAAATGTGCTTGACACAATGGAGATATGTATGGATTGTGATAAGCGTTGTATGAGCCCCAAGAAAATGATTTAAAATAAAAATAAAAGGGCCTTGCGTAGCAGTTTTACCTAATGCAATGCATTGTTTGATCTCTTTCTTGATTGCTACTTCCAAGAACATTGATTGTGAATCCAAGGAAGACAAAAGCATTGACAACTCCAATCTTTTCTCCATTCATCTTTATGTTATCTGTGGATCCAGTTGAGAGGATTTGGGGTTTTCTTTACATTAAGTAGTAATCCACAGTGGAAACTGCAGTCCTTGAATGTCATCAGCAAGGGCTTCGAGTCCTACTCACTTTCAGCAAGCAAGGGTGGCTCGTCTGCATCATGAAGGTCCTTCAGCATTTTCCCATTCCGATGCCCTGCTCCTCTTCAGAAGGCCAAGCTTTTCCGGTGACTTGCTCAGCAGGGCGAATAAGGAGGATGAGAAGACGCAAGTCTCAGTCACACCTTCCCTCATTTGGAACCATGCAGCGTTCCCTTGTTCTGCTCCCACAACTGCCCCTGGATCCAGGTCCAGGCAGGTTCTCATGAGCACGGTTAGGTGTTCTGGAATTCGCCATCGTTTGTTCTGATCCACCAGTCAAATTGCTTTGCACAGTCAGTAAAACACAAGTAAACATCTTCCTGGTATTCTTAGTTTTAAGCCTAGATCCAAGATGATGTCCGCACTGACATCCCTTGTTCCATGGGCTCTCCTGAATCTGGCCCGGAGTTCTGGAAATTTCCTGTCACTACACTGCAGCAATCATTTTTTTAACGATCTTCAGCAAAAATTTATTTGCATGTGACATAAATTATATTGCTCTATAATCAGTGCATTAGGTTGGGTCTCCTTTCTTTGTAATAGAAACAAATATAGATAATTTGCCATCAGTTTCCCTAAGTAGATTTCTTCCAACCTTCTTGGCATAGACAAGTAAGGGCTGACAATCCTTCGTCGGCTTATTGAAACATTTCAATTAGCAATGTCAATTCCTGGATCCTTGTTTTGGATCAATGCTTTCAGTGCACTCCCCCACCCCACCCCACCCCCACACACACACCCCTTGGACTTCTCTACCATTGTCTATTCCAGAAAACTTAATTGTGCTCATGGTAAGCCATCAATGAAGGGGCAGTCTTTTGAACAGAACAAAATGATACTCCATGTGTAAGAGCTGTATCATGTTATCATACTTACTCAAGCTGTATACTGAGTAAATAATCCCCAAATCTGGAGTATATATAAAAGAAGGGGAACTATTCAGCATGGAAGAAAATGTCTACAAACTAGAAATGATGTTTCAAATAGTTGATTCCTATCTGGATTGAATTTAGTACAGGCTGGGATATGAAATTTTTAAAAAAACATACCCTGATTCCGTTGGCTAGCTCTCACCATAGACTGAAGAGGTAAAAACTGTGGAAAATCAATTAAAATCTCACATGTCAAACTTGTGAAGAAATCAACTTGCAAAAAATGGTACTCTAATGGCAATCAATACCAGAGAAACTTTAGAAAGATGTTTTAACACTTCTGACGGGCAGTCTAGGGAGGATGGTGAGGTTGGGCATGGATGACTGGGTAGAGATACCTTTCACAAAAGAAGTGAATGTAAGAAGAAAAGCAGACGTTACGTGAATAAAGTTCAAAAGAATGAAAAAGGAATACAGGGTTTTAAGCTGTACAATCCCACTTAGTTTTGTAATTTTAGGCAGAAAAATCCTTTAAGCTATTTGGCACCTGCGTTCTTTTTATTTAGTTGGAAGGTAAATGTTGGTTTTAGGGGCTCCAGGAGTGGTTCCAACCCACAGCAACCTTGTGCACAACAGAAACACTGCCTGGTCCTGAGCCGCGCCCACAATGGTTCCTATTGCTTGAGCCCATTGTTGCAGCCACGGTGTCAATCCAGCACGTCCAAGGTCTTCCTCTTTTTCACCGCTCTTCGACTTTACCAAACATGATGTGCCCTCCAAGCACTGGCCTCTCCTGACAACGTGTCCAAAATCTGTAAGAGAAAGACTTGCCATCCTTGCCTCTAAGGAGCACTCTGGTTGAACTTCTTCCAAGACAGATGTTTGTCCTTTTAGCAGTCCTTTGTAGTTTCAACATTCTTCTCCAACATCACAATTCAGATGCATCAGTTCTTCTTTGGTCTTCCTTATTCATTGTCTAAAGTTCACATGCATAATGGAAAATACCATGACTTTGGTCAAGGGCACCTTAGCCTTCAAAATAACACCCTTGATTTTTAGTACTTGAAAGGGGCCTTCTCCAGCAGATTTACCTAATGCAACATCTCCTTTGATCGCTTCACTACTGCTTCCATGAGCATCGATTGTGGGCCCAAGCAAGACAAAATCTTTGACAACTTAAAGCTTTTCTCCCTTTATCAAAACCTATTGGTCCGGTTGTGAGGATTTGGGTCTTCCTTACATTAAGTTGTAATCCACACTGAAGGCTACAATCCTTGATCTTCATCAGCAAGTACTTCAACTCCTCACTTTCAGCAAGCAAGTTTCTGTCATCTGCATATTGCAGGTTATTAATAAGCCTTCCTTAAATTCTGAGGGCACACTCTTCTTCATATAATCCAGCTTCTCTAATGATTTTCTCAGCATATAGATGGAAGAAGTATGGTTAGAAGATACAACCCTTACACACACCTGTGCTGCTTTTAAACCATGCAGTACGCCCTTGTTCTGTTTGCACAACTGCCTTTTGATTCCTGTACAACATACACATGAATATAATGCAGTATTCAGGAAGTCAAGTTCTTCTCAAAGTTATCCATGGTTTATTATGGTCCACACGGTCTAATTACTTTGCATAGTCAATGAAACACAAGTAAACTATTTTTTTATATTCTCTGTTTGAGCCACGATCTATCTGACATCAGCAATGATAGCCCTTGTTCCACATCCTCTTCTGAATCCAGCCTGAATTTCTGGTAGTGCCCTGTCAAGATAGTGCTGCAATCATTTTTGGATGAAATTAGGCAAAATTTATTTGTGTGTGATATCAATGATATTGTTCTGTAACTGAGCATTCTGTTTGGGCCATATTTCTGTGGGAAAGCAATGTAGACATCTTCACCTATTAAAAGAAATGTTTTATGTACTACCAGTCAAAGTGAGAGTGAGCATGATTTTAAAATAAAATATTTATATTAAAATTTAAAAAAAGAAGGTGGCGGCATCAGGATGATGATGCTGACACAAAACCAGGCGGAGGTTCCTTCTGTTGTTGTTGTGAGTCAGAGCCAGCTCCAGGGCCGTTAGCACAGCAGCATGACAGTTACTACGGGGACATCCTAGGGGTGTCACGGCTGAGCAGTGCACTACTAACTAAAAGTTTGGCTGTCGGAATCCCCCTTCCGCTGGATCCAGAAAAGAGCTGGAGATCTTCACTTCCGTGAAGTGAAACTACTGGAATAACTCTTCTACCCATGGTGTTTGTCGCTCCCACCGAATGGCTAGGCAGCAACATGCAAATAAATTGTGGAGGACTCTAAACCAGGGAATTAGTCCTTTTTGCCATTCCACTGAGGAGAGAGAGATACAGAGACAGAGATATGAGAGAGAGAGAGAGAGAACAAAACAAAAACACGGAATGTGATGTGTCCTAGATCCACATTTGAGATCTCCGCAAGCAGTGGTAGCAGGAGCAGGGCCAAGATCACTAAATAATCAGAGGAGCAGGACCAAACCAAGAGCCAGAGCCATGCAGACAGAGAGGTTTTGAATTGGAGTACGTTTGCGCAGGATGGTGGCATGCCCTTTGGGCATATCAGCACCAAAGGAAATGTTTAACTCTTGCTGGAATGACCCATTGGTCAAGGAACTGCAAGGCTGGGAGGAAGAGGAGCAGAGAGGGAGACATGCCTGCTGGCATGGTTAGGAAAAAGCAGTATGGACAGAATTTCTGTAACCTTAATGTCTGGTCTAAAATTGATGTAACCTGGGAACTTCTGTAGTAAATCCAAATAAGAAGGAATACTGTCTGTGTATGTAAGTTGTGTATGGCTATTACAATGGAGTTTTGAACTCAGCAGAGAAGGAGGGAAGGTCAGTGTGAGAGTAGGACAAGGAAGGATGGAGGGTGCAGGCAAGACGGACTGACCCCTGCCTCTTAGGAATCGTCTATGGTCATCTGGAAAGTAGTACCTAACTGAGCTGCACAGATCTTCCAAATGTGCAAAAATATTTATTCCACAAAATTTTTATTTAATCCTACTTGTTAACATCAGAAAGATCTAGATGTTTCTGGAAGGTTTTATCCTCACAGTGATAGTTAAAATTCTGAGTTTTGCCCCCAAACTGATAACAAATATTGTCAGTTTCCTTCTGTGATATGTCAAACCCACTTGGTATCTAACTAAATATCATGACTCCAATTCTACCTTACAAATCTGGCTAGACCAGAGGATGTACACGGGTACAGATAAGAACTAGAAAAGCAAGGAATCCAGGATAGATAAACCCCTCAGGGCCAATATTGAGAGTAGAGATACCAGGAGGGGAAGGGGAAGGTGGAGGAAGAGAGGGAGAACCGATCACAATGATCTACCTATAACCCCTTCCCAGGGGGACAGGCAACAGAAAAGTGGGTGAAGGGAAACATCAGTCAGTGTAAGACATGAAAAAATAATGACAATTTTAAATTATTAAGGGTTCATGAGAGAGGGAGGGAGGGACGGGTAAAAAATGAGAAGCTGATACCTAGGGCTCAAATAGAAAGAAAATGTTTTGAAAATGATGGCAACAAATGTACAAATATGCTTGACACAATGAATGGATGTATGGATTGTGATAAGAGTTGTAGGAGCCCCCAATAAAGTGATTTATAAAAATGCACATGCAAAGGTCACATTTGTCTTCCTTATCTCATTATCTACTACAACAGAAATACCACAAGTGAATGGCTTTAACAAACAAAAATGTACATTCTCACAGTTTAGAAGACTAGGGTTCAAATTCAGCATGACAGCTCTAGACGGCTGTCTCTTTCTGTAGACCCTGGCTTCTTCCGCTTCCGCTTCTTGACTCTTTGGACCTCATAGGCTGTGTCTTAGCATTTACCTTGTCCCGTCACTGGTCAAACTGGACACAGTATTTGCACGATTGAAAGATCACCCATTTCATAATGGCTATAACATAACAGCCAGCAGAGGCTCACCTTTCTCAATAATCCCCTCCATAAATCCCCTCCAATAATCTCTCCATGGTTATTCCTGCATCCTGCACATTCAGCATGTGTTGTCTATGACATTTTTTTAGCACGTCTTACACTGTCTTTGATACAGATATCCTTCGAATTTTTGTTTTCCTTAACTAGGCACAGACTTATAGGCTGATATATTGTCTTCCTAATTTTCAATTCCCTAAGGGCTGAAATCATGTGTTACAAATCTTTGGGCACAGTACAAGGGGGCATATGGAAATCTGAAAATAATTTTTGAACAAGACATCATGATCTCTCCAGCTAAGCTGCTAAAAGCTTATTTCTGACAGTCTTGAAGAACTAATCTGTTACTTACTCATTGATGAATATTTTAAGAGTTTTTATTAACTATAGTTTAATAATTTGTTAAACTATAGTTTAATAATTTAGTCTTAATTATTTAAGAATAATGTAAATAATTATTCTTATTTACAAAAGAATGGTATATCATTCTTGTGTCATATAATTTAAAAATTCAATCATTTTTAAAATGTGTGTAATCATCACCATAATCAATTTCAGAACAGGTTCTTCTTTCTCACACCCATTATTCTGAGCTCTCCACTTGCCCCCAGCCTCCCCTGCCATGCTCCTAGGTAATGATTAATCCAGTTAGTTTATAAATTTAATTATCCTAGATTTTACATAAAAAATATCATAGAAAAAAAACACAAGAAAAGAAAAAGAAAACGACATCAATGACAAAACAAAACAGAAAAACATCAATCTAAAAGAAGTGAGGTGTCAACTAAGTCCACATGGAGGAGCAAACCACCATCAGTCACCCAAGGATTTTAATCCATAAAATCTGAAGTTGAAGGAGATCAGTATCAGAGTCTAAATTGTGAGAATCCAGTTTTCAGAAGGCGATGGATGAGAGGAAATAAGCCTCTGGGAAAATCCCTCTATCCACAATTGAGGGTGGGAGAAAAGTGGTTATTAAACAGAGTGCATTGGAGAGATAATTATAGAAGATCAAAGGCATAAATCTGAGTCAAAAAGTTGATCCTGTCTCTGATGACTGTTGGACCTGAATCGGTTTTCAATGTTTTCTGTTTTTGCTTCATTTTATTTTGTTTTTGTGTGTTCATATTAGGGTGTATCTCAGAGGTGTTATGTCATTGGAGATCGCCCACTTGAAGTTGTTTTACCTGTTTTGATGTGTTACAGTATACAAAACCCATGATTCATTGACCCATAGGGACAGCAAGTAGAATAAATGTTTGCAGGTACAGGGGTGGTAGGGGGTAAAAGGGAGATGATGTCAAGGAATCCAGGAAGAAAAAAGAATGATTGGGAAATGATTGGGGTAGCAATTGTACAACTCTGCTTGGTGTGATTGAACTATGGAATTATATATATATATATATATATTCCCAAATAATAATAAATTTGTTAAATAAATAAATGAGAATAAATGAAAGCAGAAAGTATTAAAAACTGAAACTTTAAAATGGGACAAAAGGGAGATGGAATGATAAGGTGTTGTACTTTAAGCTAACTACATATGCCTTAATCAAATCTCCCATACTCCATGTCACAAAAGGGAGATGGAATGATAAGGTGTTGTACTTTAAGCTAACTACGTATGCCTTAATCAAATTTCCCATACTCCATGTCTGACAGCAAAGCTCTTCATAACTCTCAACTGTAAACAGAGGTTATTCAACAAAGGCTTAATCCATGTGGGGACCCTGCAAATCGATTTTGTTTTTTCACTAACATCCATAGCCTTCTGCAAACCAGGTGTTGAGAATTTAAGCTGTGTTGCTGCTCCCTCCTTCGGATTTGGATTTTATAATTTTCAGTCCTTGTATCATACAGACTGGAGTGCTTCTTTCATATTGACTTTGTTGATGCCTAATGAATATTTTTAAAGCATTTCAAAATGGAAAGAAAAAAGGACCTTAACGTTGAGTCACAATTATTTAGACTCCAATAATATAATACTTAAAATGACACTATTTGAGACAAACACTTCTTAAGAACTATCAGCTTAAAAAAGAATATTAATAAAATATTTTGTCGGCCATTCCCTTTCATGGTAATTCTTGCTATCCCAGTGCATGAAAAATAGGGCTCTGATCAATGCTGGTTATAGTTTGCATTCTCTGGACCACAGCTCATTTGACCAACCAGATGTCCAAAGTCTGAGCATAGTTTGACAGGTCCAGCTCACTCTCTCTCTTTCTCTCTCTCTCTCTCTCTCTCTCTCTCTCTCTCTCTCTCTCTCTCTCTCTCTCTCTCGGTTTATCATATAAGAAAAAAACAAAATACTTCACCAGCCTTCTAAGTACTGAAAATGCTTTGTCATTCCCTCGCTAGGCGACAGGATCACATCTTCTATTCAGCCAACACTATCAAGTGTTTGAGGATCTCATCAAGGCTATCGAACTGCACAATGAAATTTGAATCATAAAAAAAATATTTCAAAAGTGAGTCATTCCAGGAAATAACCATTCTCCAGATTGGCTTTCAGTACTAGCACTGGAAAATCACCCAAGAGCAGTATAAATCTTTTTTTTTTTTTGCTTATTTTGAAGAATCAAGTTAGAGAGAAGAATTTATGTGTCTAACAGTGCAAGGGGTGTGGGTAAAATAGGGGACAAGTAGTCACACAAATTTACTCAGGAAGACTTCACATTTATTTTAATGTTAATTTAATTTTCTTCACGTGTGTTGTGTGGCTAGTTGCCATCAAGATAGCTGTGATCTAGGGCAACTTCCTGTAAAACAGAAATAGTGTCCAGTCCTGTGGCCCCTTCATGACTGTTGATCCCCTGAGTCTTTGTTCTGGCTTTATGCCAGGCCATCCAGTTAAAGACTCCCCCCATTTTCACTGACTCTTTACATAGCACAACATCCTTTTCTAGTGATTGGTTTTCTTGATGATTCGTCCAAAGTGAACAAACAGAATGATTTCTACAATGAAATAGTAGGAGTTGGAGATGTTAGCAACACTAAATGTGCTTTGGTAAATGTGGTGAAGAAAGCTCATGGTGTCTGACTATCAAAAGAAATAGCATCCTTAAAAAAAATCTAGCATCTGGGGTCTTAAAGGCTTGAAGATAAACAAGTGATCATCTAGCAGAGAAGCAACAAGCCCAATGGATGAAGCACACCAGCCTGTGCGATCATGAGGTGTCGAAGGAATCAGGTAACAGGCATCAAAAGACCAAAACAAAAAAAATGAAACATTGTTGAGAACGAGGGGGATTGGAGCAGAGGTCCAAAATCCATCTGTAGACAATAGGACACCCCCTCACAGAAGGGTTACAAGGAAGGGATGAGTCAAGCGGGACATATAGTATAGCACCGATGAAAGACATCATATCGTTCTGGTTCCCTGAGGCTTCCTCACACCCCACTCTCATGCCTCAGCCCTGCCTTTCAGTTCTGGCTAGACCAGAGCATATACACTAGTACAGATGGAATGGAATCCAGTTCAGATAAACCCCTCAGGAACAGAAATGGGAGCAGCTATACTAGACAATTATGGGGAAGGTGGAGGGAAAAGGGGAGGAAAGGGGAACCAATTGAAATTATTGACGCATAAACAACCCTAGGAGATGAACAACAGAAATATGCCTGACGGAAGATAGCGGTTGGGGAAAGATATGAAAACAGTAATAATTTTTAATTTATCAAGGGGTCATGAGGGTGGGAGAGAGGGGAAGGAGGGGAAAAGAGGAGATGATACCAAGGGCTCAAATACAAACTAAATGTTTAGAAAATGACGATGGTAACATATGTACAAATATGCTTGATATAATTGATGTATGGAATTGTATAAGAGCTGTAAGAGCCCACAATATAATTATTATAAATAAATATGTTTGGTCTCATGTGTAAGAAACATAGTAGAGAATTAAATCAATATCTTAGTGTCAGGTGTCAATTCTTAAAAAAGATTTATAGTTAAAATGAAAATATTAACACATCTGCTTTAAAGATTTACTAAGAAAGAATTGATACCAGATAAGAAATTATACATTATTCTGAAAATGGGTGTGTCCTAATTAATTGTTTCAACACAAATCTATCTTTCTAGTATATTCTTAAAACCTGAAAGACTCCTAAGAATCACTTCCTTCAACCACTGGGTTTCCTGTAAGAAGGAGGGACAATGGCTTAGAGAGGTTGTGGTCTTCCCAAAGCCACAGAGGTGTTTATAAACTGGGCTAGCACTAAAACTTGGGGCTGCTGATACTTGGTTTAGGACTATTTTTTAAATATGCCTCTTCTACAGCATATTGTGGTAGTTGCATAACCAAGCAAGCTCAGAGTTGATTATCACAAATACCAATATTTGCCATGACGTCTAATTCCATAAATTATTTTAGGATATTAACAGAAACATTCTATACTGCAACTGTAAAATATTCATCATCAGAATCCAGAAAAAAAGATATATCAGAGAGAGGTATATAGATTTCATTGGCAATGGTAGAAGGAGGGAGATGGAGGGATTAAAGGAAGTAACATTATCTGCAATGAGAAAATTGATGCCTCGTACACATTTTTAAATTTGATTCAAAACCATGTAGAAACCAAAGTAGAAAGTAAGCATGCCAGTTGCATATTAGACATTGTCTGACAAGACAGAAGCAGTTCCAAAATGTTTCCCGAATTCCACATTAAAATCAGTGTTTTACATGGGTCTCATGTACATCAATGAATAGCTAAGATTGGCTATAAGTTTTTTCTATCAATGGTTATCAGTAGGAATTGAGTTATAATATTAGTAAATAACACACATATGAAACCTAACAACAGGAGTGAATAAGAGAGACCCTCCCCCTTCTCCATTCCCAGAACCACTTTGGCTATTCCTTAGAAATGCACATTCCAAATCTATCAAATAGTGATTTCACCAAGTGAGGCCATAAATGTGCACTTAGTAAGTTTCCAAGGTATTTCATATATATGCTAAAGACTAAGAACATTGAGAACTATTGACCTAGACCATCTTGAACTTTGAATATAAGTTTCATAAAGAAAACAACTATAAGCTGCCTATACATAGTATAGCCCCATGCCTAAGGTTTAGTCCATTGTAGACACTCAGTAAATGTTTGTTCATTCATTCTTCAGCAAGTCTCTGGAAAATATACATGCATTACTGTTGAATTTATAATTTGACAATTTTCTGTTAAAAATGCTAAATTACTTTTAGACAATTCCATGAGCAGCATATGGAGATCAAATAAAATTGCTTAAAGATTTTTTTTTAATTTGAGGAAATAAACTAGCAAAATGTAGATTAAAGTTCTGATTCGATGAACCTCTAACAATGATTAATAATGATTTGCAATTACTATTTTAAGACCGTTAACATAACAGAATTATTTTCTTTTACCTTTACATGGTTTACATTAAAATTTATAATTCTAAAATAATGTGTTGCCTTAGGTAAGCTTTCTCATTATGATTTTGTTTTATTCTAATATTTTATAACTACCACAATAACTATTTCTAAAGGTTTTCAGAGGTGAATAATAAAACAAACATAATACATATAAATTATTGAAGTTTTTCTCATACTTTATTTTTAATATCATAACAAAATGATGCTAAATTAAGTGCCTAGGGTTTGTCAGTAAACTGCCTTTACAAAAATGATGATTGTTGATATTACTATTACTATCATTTGGTTGCAAAATATGTTGTTTTCCTGTGGCAATAATGCTAAAATCTTTCCATTAAGGTGGTGAAATTGCAGCAATAAACTTATGATACTACTTGACTATTTGGCATTATAAAAATTGCAAGTAAATTCTAAACAGTACTGCCATCATGAATAATAATAAAGTGTGTTTTTCTACAACATCCTTCACAACTAAAATACTCTGCATACCACATAAGAAAGTGAGAATGTAATTATTCACAGGAGCTGTTAATATCTCTTCCCATGTATACCTTGATGATTAAATCTTTTTAAATGAGTCTCTGGATATAACAGTTCCTACTCATAGGATTTTACTTTAGTCCTGTGTAGAAAAACCGGAAGGTCTTTGACAAGATGGATTGACACAGTGGCTGCAACAATGTAAAAATAATTGTGGGGCCAATGTGGCAATCAATGGAGAAAAGACAAACAATTCAATGCCCCTTGTTCCCACTCCTATAACATCATACTGGAGGTCCTAGCTAACAACGTAAGACAAAGAAAGATATCAAAGGTGTAAGGTAATTGAGAGGTGTTAGAAACCAAATCAGTCGAATTTAAGCAAACAGGCTTTTATTAGGGAGAAAAACCCAGGCTGGGCAAAGTCCCAAGGTCCACAGTGCCCCAGCCGCAGCTCAGTGTCTGGGCCGAGGGAGTCATGTCCCTGGCAACAGGGGTGGGGCTTATATGGCCAGGAAACATGTGAATGGGCTGCCTTGAGTCCATATAAGGTAAAGTATTCAGGGATTGGGAGATACAGATATGTCCGGGTTTCTGGAATGTAAGGTGTCTTCCTGATTCCTGGTGTATTTGTGCCGGGTGCAGGACAGTGGGCCAAGAAAAGTGGGCCATGAGCCAAACAGGCCGTGAACAAAATGGGGCCATGAGCAAAACAGGCCATAAGTAAAAGGAAAAAAAACCTTGCAAAGCGGCTGACAGTTTACTTTAGGCAGCTCTGGTCAGCTCTGCATGGGTGGGGGGAAGATTCAAGGTCACTCACTGCTAGTTGTTTCAGCCAGCTCTGGTCAGCTCTGCCTGGGTGGGGAGATTCAAGGTCACTTTCTGCTAGGAGCTGGCCTGATCCGGACAGACAAAAGGTATTTATCTGGGGAAGGAAGAGATGAAACTATCATTATTCTCAGACAATATGATTTTATATATAGAAAATCCCCAAAACTCCACAAGTGGAGTGTTGGAAGCAATAGAGGAATATGGCAGAGTGGCAGGATACAAGATCAGCAAACAGAAGGTTATCAGATTGCTATACACATCAAACAATATCACAGAAGAGGCAATTAAAAAGGTGGCAACCTTCGCAGTAGCCAAGTCCAAATTGAAATATCTAGGGATATACCTGGCTAAAAAAATTACAAAAGATCTGTATAAGGAAAACTACAGAACATATTATAAGAAACCAAGAGTGACCTCAACAAATAGAAGAATAGCCCATGCTCATAGATTGGAAGACTCAATATAGTAAAGATGTCAGTTCTGCCCAAGGCACTATGTAAATTTAATATAATCCTGATATGAATACCACCATCCTTCTTCAAAGAATTGGAAAAACTGATTACCAACTTCAGAAGGAGAAGGAAGAAGCCCAGAATTAGCAGAGAACTCCTCAAGAAGAAGGACAAAGGGAGAGGGTTTGCTCTATGTGATGTTAGCACATATTATACAGCCACAGCACTCAAAACAGCGTGGTACTGGTGTAACGACAGATATTCAGACCAATAGAAAAGAACTGATAACCCAGAAATAAAAACATCATCATACAGACAACTGATTTTTGATAAGGGCCCCAAAAATATCAACTGGAAAGCAGATGCCCTCTTTAATAAGTGGTACTGGAAAAAATGGATATCTACCTGCAAAAAAATGAAGCAAGACCCTTACCTCACTCCATGCACAGGAATAGACTCAAGGTAGATCACAGACCTTGAGGTAAAACCCCAAACTGTTAGGGCCATTAATGGGGGAATTGAAACAAACCTGAGAACCTTGACACAGGGAATACAGAGACTATCTGAATTAGAGAAGGATGCAAATACAGAGGAGGCACAAATTGACAAGTGAGATATACTGAAGGTAAAACACCTGTGTATATCAAAAGAATTCACCAAGAGAGTAATAAAAAAGCCCACAGAGTGGGAAAACATCTTTAGCAATGACACACCAGACAAAGGCCTTATTACTAAAATCTACAATACTTTGCAAGTTTTTAAATATTTTGCAAGTTTACAATAAGAAAAAAATTAACTGCCCACTAGGGAGGTGGACAAAGGACCTGAACAGAAGGTTCACAGGAGCAGATATCCGAATGGCCAATAAATGTATGAGAAAATGTTCCCAATCTTTAGCCATAACAGAAATGCAAATTAAAACTATGAGATACTACCGAATACCCTCAAAGATAGCCCAATTAAAAAAATCAGAAAGTAACAAATTTGGAGGGGCTGTGGGGAAATAGGAACTCTCATCCACTGATGGTAGACCTGTAGGTATGTACAGCTATTATGGAAATCAATTTGGCGATATCTAAAACAGATGGAAATTGAGCTGCCATACCACCCAGCAATCCCCATAGTGGGCATATACTTAGAAGAGGCAAGAAATAAACCAAGGCCGGACATCTGTGCTCCGATGTTCATTGCGGCACAGTTCACAATCGCAAGGAGCTGGAAACGACCCAAATTCCCATCAACAGATGAATGGATCAAAAACCTGTGGTACATTCATACAATGGAGTACTACGCAACCCTAAAAAGTAGTGATGAACGCATGAATCACATTGCTGCATGGGAAGAACTGAGATGTTTGAATATAAATATTCTTCTAAAATACAGCTGGGTACAAGAGAACAGTTGAAAACTGTGTACTTTCTTTGGTCTTTGAAACATTCTGTCTACAATCTTGGGTTCTTAACCTATTGACCGTATCATTGTCTAAAAATATTGCTAGAAAAACATCATCCAGACTAATACAATGACAAATTGTCCATTAAAACTTTTCTGATTAATGACATATAGGTAGTGCTAATCGGAAAAGAGATACTAAGAACTGAAGTACTCAACAAATATATAGGTAGTTGTCTTCTCTTAATAATCAAAACTATCGACTTCCTCTCAAGGGCCGCGTCGGGCCGGGTAGCTTCCACGCGGATTCAACATGCGTACAGAGAAGTGTTACTTCTGTTCGGGGCCCATCTACCCCGGCCACGGCATGATGTTCGTGCACAACGACTGCAAGGTGTTCCGATTTTGTAAATCCAAGTGTCATAAAAACTTTAAGAAGAAGCGAAATCCTCGCAAGGTCAGGTGGACCAAGGCCTTCCGGAAAGCCGCTGGCAAAGAGCTTACAGTGGATAACTCGTTTGAATTTGAGAAGCGTAGAAACGAGCCTGTCAAGTACCAGCGAGTAAAACCATTGATGGAGTAAAACCATTGATGCAATGGAGTAAAACCATTGGAGTA
Organism: Tenrec ecaudatus; assembly: GCF_050624435.1. NCBI lineage: Eukaryota > Metazoa > Chordata > Mammalia > Afrosoricida > Tenrecidae > Tenrec > Tenrec ecaudatus. Next base: position 138,073,585 of record NC_134532.1, read on the forward strand.
AAACCATTGATGCAATGAAGAAGGTTGAAGAGATCAAGCAGAAGCGCCAGGCCACATTCATAATGAAGAGGTTAAAGAAAAATAAAGAGCTGCAGAAAGTTCAGGACATCAAAGAAGTTAAGCAAAACATCCATCTTCTCCGGGCACCTCTGGCAGGCAAAGGAAAACAGCTGGAGGACAAAATGGTGCAGAAATTACAAGAGGACGTGGACATGGAAGATGCTTCGTAAACATCTTGCTGCCTGGAACTCTCGCTATCTACCTGTGCATTTAAAACTTTGAAGACCTGGAACTTCTCAGTGATTGCTTTGTTTTATATACAGTCCCTCAGATAAAAGGTGATTAAAATACATCTAACACAAAAAATAAAAAATAAATAAAATAATCAAAACTATCAACTTTGATTAACCTACTTAATATGTTTTTATTCCATAACCATGGAAATACATTTGAATACTCCTATTCATACAAAAACCATCGTGTTCTGAAAATGAAATTTCTGGAGTTTAAAAAGCATATTTTTTTAAAAATCCAAAATGGCAGTGCATATCTTCTGTAAAGTTTAAGGAACGATACTAAGGAAAACTACTATGACAAAGACATAAGCGTCGTTGTCCTTCTTATTCATTCCTCTCTTATAACCTTGTGAAAATTATACATTTTACAGACATGACGTACCGTTTTAAAAACTACTGAGCGATGAAAAGATAACAAAATGAAAAGAAGTTCTCCATAGAAATCCAAAGGTGATTGACATCCTAGACAGCCTGAGTTTCGGACTAGTAAGAATATGGCTCTGATAAACTCAACTATAGCAACATTAGTAATCTGTTACAGGGGGGACAGGAGATATTTTTAGGGGGTCCTGTTTCCTTGAGGGCTCCTAGCAGATCACCTTCCAACAATCACAATCACGCGCCTGCCAGCACGGACCGCCACAGAGACCCTGAGTGGCACGACCATCTTCGTTGGACCCTCACAGTCACTTTTGTAACAGCAGACGCCCAAGTAGGAAGCAGTGAGCAACCACCACAAGGAAGACCCAGGAAAAGATGCAGCCTGCTTGGGGAAAGGCTTACTGGCTCCTGCGTGTGCTCGGATGAAAGCTGTAGCCGCCATCCCTGGCAGAAGAGTTTCTTTGAGGGCAGCGTGCAGGGCCAACATTTGGGGCATTGACTAATAAAATGCAAAGGAGGGGGAGCGAGGGGGAAAAGTAACCCTCTGGGATTAATAACAGTAGACCTATCATCCCGTCTCCTGTTGATGACACTGGTGCTGTGAACCCACCTGCTGACTGCCCTTCTTTCTCTGTTTATGGGCTGTGAAAGCAGCTAATCAGGAGCGACTCTGTGCCACCCGCTCTCCTGCAGATCCATTGTAAGCTGGCAAGAGGAGAAAAGGACAAAACATGTCACTCTGTCTCCTGCCTTTCCAGACAGGGTTAAAGCCACTAATTCTCTGGTCACTGGCTAGTCCAGCTACAGTAATAGCTCCCTCCCTTTCCTCGTTCGCATTTGCATTTGAATTACCCTCATCTAGACACTGAAGAAGTACAAAGCTTTTGTTCTGCCTGACCTTGGGTAGATAACATGCACTTCCTCATAATCACTCAGTCGATACCATCTGTGTCTCCTTGAGGGGCGCCTGGGTAAAGATGGGTGCTTCATGACTCAACAGATGTCCTACAACGGATTGCTAGGATTTTTTGAACTTTATTATTTTACAAGCATGAATGCTTACAGCATGTGTGTGTGTGCATACGAAGATACGTCAACAACTGTTGCTACGAAATCATTAAGACTTTGATTAAATAAAAATAGCAAATTAGGAAGCTATTGCTCCATGACGTAGCATCCCTCTGGGTCTATGTACTTCTGACAGCTCCTTTTCCATCCCTCTAGGCCTTCCCCCAAGAATCCTGCACACCTGAGTTTACAGCATATCCAACAGCAGTTTGGGCCTCAGCAAGGTTCTCAGATAGGGTTCCTGTTCAATGATCTTTGAGTTTGAGGAACCAAAAGAAGTCTAAAAGGAAAGATTAGGGATGTAGGGGAGTACGGGAAGGTTTTCCGAAGAAATTTTCATAAGCCAGCCTGTGCTACCCTTGAAGAATAAGCAGGTGCATTATCATGATGTGGGGGAAATATTCCTAAGTGGAATTTTCCTGGTCTTTGTTCCTCAATACAGTTTTCAATTTTCTGAAAACTTCTCCCTAATAGGCTTCCATAGTAACCTTGGGCTGTTTCATAAAAATCTATCAATAAGGCCATTTAAAGGACAACAAAAACCCTAACCTTTTGAGCTGACCTCATTGCCTGGAATTTCACCAGCTTAGCAGATCCCCTCAAAGGCCACTGGTATATTTGGACTTTTCTCTTGAAGAAAACAAAGCTAAAATAAGTATATTACGAAGAGATCTTGCCTGCAGTTACCCACTGATCACAGAGACATGTTTAAATAAATTTTGTTTGAAATAACCCCACGTGTGTATAAACCAAAGCTTATTTGCAATTTTTTTTACTTACCCTGGTATATGTGCACAATCTGGTTATATGGGCCTTTTCTTGGATAAGTGCAATCTGTTAAATTGGTGATGATGTAGTGGTTTCATGTTGGGTTGTGATCTACATGGTCAGCCGTTCAAAACCGCCTGCAGCTCCAAGGGAGAGAGTCTGGGCTTTCTGCTCCCGTACGGTTACAGTCTCAGAAACTCACCGGGTGGCACTGTGAGTCAGCATTGACTTGATGACTGGGAGTTCTTTCTTTTTTTTTTAATTGGTAATCATTTAACTTTAGTGTTTCTATAAACAGCATGTTTTATTGGAGTATAGATAATAATTTTAGTTCCATCTGTAAAGAAAGCTCTTAAATTGTAGCATATTTATACGATAAGGTTTGAGACTGAGAAAGGCAAACTAGAGGCTTCCCTAACAAATATGACTTGCCAAGTATTCTGAAATATTTGAGACACTAAATTGGGCAATTCCTGCAGCCAGAAAATAATAGCTATCTTTTCCCTTATTGGGTTTATATTCTAACAGATGTAACCATCTGCAATTACTCTCCCCATTTGGAACATGGCACCACAGACATAAGTTTAAATGAATTTATAAGTTTCCAGAGTTAACAGATTTCATCCAGGAAACTAAGCAATTTTTAGAAATGGAGTGTGTGTGTATGTGACTTGTCTTTTCACTTACATTGATGATCAATAGCACAGACATTGAAGCCAGGTTCCCTAAATTCAAACCTTTTCTGGCACTCAGTCACTGTGTTACTGAATTCTCAAAAATACAAAATAAAATGTTAAAATGAAATGTGCAAACTCCAGGAGTTGTTAGGGCTCTGAGGGAAGAGCGTGTTCAGTACTTCTCCAGCTGAAAGAACTAGAGGATAACCCAACCCTCAAGCTTCAATATTGAAGGATTCCACAGACGAAATAAAGAGGTAGCCAAAGAACATTCAAAGAATACATAAAGGAACTGCACCCCAAAGAATTGGTCAACATTCAACCATTTCACAAGGTAGCATATGATCAAGAACTGATGATGTTGGAGAAAGAAGTCCAAGCGGCGCTAAAAATATTGGTGAAAAACAAAGATCCAGAAATTGACAAAACCTTATTGGAAATGTTTCAATAAAAGAATGTAGTGCTAAAGGTTCTCACTCGTCCACCGTTCACAATAGCAAGAAGATGGAAACAAACCAAATGCCCTTCAGTAGAAGAATGCATAAAGAAACTCTGATACATATACATGAGAGAATACTGTGTATTGTTAACAGTGATGAACTATGAAGCACCTCATGGCATGGACGAGCCTGCAGAGGGTGTGGAGTGAAATTAGTCAAGCACCAAAGCACAAACTTTTAAGGGGGGAAAATAAACTAAATAAGATAAAGACTTTAATACAAACCAAAGGGAACAACTTTTGTATATTGCTAAGGGTGCATTTGGCTATTGGAGGGGGGCGGTGCAGGGAAGGAAGATAAAGCCATGGGCTAAAGTGTTAGCAGCTATGAATTTGGCTGACATGGAAGATAGTTCACATGGGGAGAAGAGAAATCAAGGAGTATGTAAGGATAAATTATTTAGGGGCTTGATTAATAGTTTAAATGGTTGAGTACAAAGCTAATGACCTAAATATACACGCATACCTAATTTACAATAAAATTTGAAAAATAAATAAATGAAAAGAAAGGTCCTCAGTCATCTAGGCTTAGAAATTTAGAAGAGAGCTACCTGGCCAACCAACTTGAAAAACCCCAGACTTCTGCCAGTTATAAAGAAACGTGATCCCATTGCTGCATGGGAAGAACTGGAGGAAATCATGCTAAGCGAAGTATCTCAAGCACAAAAGGACAAGTACAACATGGGTCCGCTGAGGTAAGCTTTTTTTAAAAAAATGCAAAAGGAGCATAGGGAAAAAGCTACTGTATACAAACATTCCTGGAGTGAGGACAAGGCAATATGTCAGGGACCAGACCAAAGACAGGGATACATATTGTAGCCAACTAAAAAGGAGGTGGGAAAAAGGAAATAATAAAAAAGAAATGGGTAGCGGGGGCACAGGGCACTAACCCACCCAAGGGGAGGGTATTGTTTATATCTCTACAGGGAAAGAGGGACCAGACTTCAACCCAGTGCTCTAAGATGTGAATGCAACATGCCAGCGTGGAGTAGGGAACCAGTAGAGGTCTGAGGGGCTGGCCCCAATCCCAACTATGTGGACACCTGTCCCTCCCCCCAGAAGAATTTATTTCAGAGGACAGCATGGAATCTGAAGCTCTGGGAGAAGGACATATCTGATCAGAGCACATGGGAGCAGATAAAAGGGGAAGAGGAGAGAGTGGAACACATGCTGGCCCACCAGGCTTTGAGGACGATGTTCCTGCACAGAGCAGGCAGTCCACAGAGAAGACCACATGGCCGGCCCCACTATGAGACACAATGTCCCTTACTGACCCATAGCCCTACAGGGGACAACACTGGAGACACAGTGTAGGAATTGTGCCCGATCTAATCCCACCACAAAGAGGCAAAACACTAAGGAGGTGCAACAGAACAGAAAGGAAATGGAGTGGCAAGGTCCCCAGGGAATGCCGAAGGTGGACTTTAAGGCCAGGTCATGGTTCCCCAACAAACTGGATTGGAAACCACTCCTAAAGGTCAACAAACAGTCCTTGAACTAACTACAAGCTTTTCTTTCTTGTTGTGTTCTGCTTTGGGTTTTTTTGTCATTGGTTTGTTGTTGTTTTGTTGAATATTGTTGCTTGGTTTTTCTCTGTCTTGTTTTTGTGCATGTTATTATCTCTGCAGGTCTGTCTAAATAAGATAGGTTGGAAGAACAACCTGGAGGAGAAAACAACGGGACCAACAGTTCCAGAGGGACATGGGAAAGGGGGAGGTAGGGGAAAAGGTAGCGGTGTTAACAAACCCAGAGACAAGGGAACAACGAGCGATACAAATAGGTGGTGAGGAGGGTGCAGTAAGCCTGGTAGGGTGTGATCAAAGATAATGTAACCAAGAGGAATTACTGAAACCCAAATGAAGACGGAGCTTGATAGTGGGACAAGAGGGTCGGGCGTGGTGGAGCGCGCCTATAGTCCCAGCTACTCGGGAGCCTGAGGCTGAAGGATCGCTTGAGTCCAGGAGTTCTTAGCTGCAGTGCGCTATGCCGATCGGGTGTCTGCACTAAGTTCGGCATCAATATGGTGACCTCCCAGGAGCAGGGGGCCACCAGGTTGCCTAAGGAGGTGGGACAAGGGGAAAGTCAAAGGAAATAGAGGAAAAAGCTAGGAGGCAAAGGGCATATATAGAGGCCTAAATAAAGGTGTATATATGTAAATATATGTATATATAAGGATGTGGAAATAGATATATGTGCATATATTTATAGGTTTAGTACAAAGGTAGGAGATGGATATTTGGCCTCCACTCAAGTATTCCTTCAATGCAAGAATACTTTGTTCTATTAATTGGCATTCTATGCTGCTCACCTTTCCAACACAATCACTGAAGAATAAGCAGTTGCATAAGCAAATGTGGTGAAGAAAGCTGATGGTGTCGGGCTAGCAAAAGATATAGCATCTGGGGTCTTCAAGACTTGAAAGTAAACAAGCAGCCATCTAGCTCAGAAGCAACAAAGCCCACATGGAAGAAGTACACCAGCCACATGGAAGAAGCACACCTTCACAAGGTGCCAAACGGATCAGTTATCAGACATCAAGGAACAAAAAATCATATCATTGTGTGCTCACCTCACTGATACGATTGCTGAAGACAAATGGGTGCACAAGTAAATGTGGCAAAGAAAGTTGATGTGCCTGGTTATCAAAAGATATAGCATCTGGGGTCAGAAAGGCTTGAAGGTAAACAAGGAGCCATCTAGCAACAAAACCCACATGGAGGAAGCACAACAGCCTGTGCAATCGCAAGGTGTCGAAGGGCTCTGATTTCAGGCATCATCAGAACAAAAAATCTTATCATTGTGAATGAGAGGGGGAGTGAAGAGTGGAGACCCAAAGTCCATTTGTACGCCACTGGACATCCCCTTACATAAGGGCCTCGAGGAGGAGATGAGCCAGTCAGGGTGCAATGTAACAATGATGAAACATACAACTTTCCTCGAGTTCCTAAATGCTTCCTCCCACCACCACCATCACCCCACTCTCATGATCCCAATTCTGCCTTACAAATCTGGCTAGACTAGAGGATGTACACTGGTACAGATAGGAACTGGAAGCACAGGAAATCCAGGGTAGATGATCCCTTCAGGACCAGTGGTGTGAGTGGTGATACTGAGAGGGTGGAGGGAGGGTGGGTTGGAAAGGGGGAACCAATTACAAGAATCTACATATAACCTCCTCCCTGGGGAATGGACAACAGAAAAGTGGGTGAAGGGAGACATTGGACAGTGCAAGATATGACAAAATAATAATTTGTAAATTATCAAAGGTTCATGGGGGAGGAGGAGCAGGGAAGAAGAAAAAATGAGGAGCTGATGTCAGGGGCTTGGGTGGAGAGTGGATGTTTTGAGAATGATGAGGGCAATGAATGTACAAATGTGTTTTACACAATTGAGGTATGTATGCATTGTGATAAGAGTTGTATGAGCCCCTGATAAAATGATTGGGGAAAAAAAGAGAAAATAACAAACAAACAAAGAAACGTGATCCACAAAATGTGGAAATCAACAAATACTATTAATATCACACACCTTCATTTTAAAAGTGCTATCTTTACTTTTTAACACTCTACAGTGAGCTTTTGCAACAGGATTGACAAATACAATGGATCATTTTACTTCCCTGGGCGTTGATTGCGGATCCAAGTAAAATGAAGTCCTTGACAACTTCAGTCTTTTCTCCACTCATCCTGATGCTGCCTATTAGCCCGGCAATTGCAATATTGTGAACACTCTTAGGTGAGCGATGCTAGGTGTCATGGGAAATCAAGGAGAGTGCTAGCCCAGATAGTTTTTACCACCTGGAAATAATTCATCCTGGTGTGCAGGAAAGATTAGACAATACTGAACTGCTGTACTTGAATAGACTATTTTCTCCTCAAAGAGGAAAGCAGGTCGAATAACTGTCCCTTGCACCATTTTGATTTGACATGGAATCCTGGATGCTTTGTTCCACCACTCACTATCCGTTCATCGATGCTCTTATAATTGCTCTGACTCTTGGCACGCAAAGGTTGGAAATGATGTTAAAATTATTTTTATTCTCTGTAAATTAATTCAGTCGATGCCTGTCTGCTACCCCACCCAGCCCTGTCCCGGGCCCCGTAAAGACAAACCCACTGCCATCTAATTAATTCTAAGTCATTGTGACACTATTCAGGGTTTCCATTGCTGTAAATCTTTACAGAACAGATTACCCTGCATTTCTCCCGCTAAGCGGCTAGTGGGTTTGCACCAATTTTTACCCAACACTACTACTGCCACCACCTCAGAGTCCATCTCTTTGGTCTGTCTTAACTTTTAATTTTCTCCTATCAATTTTGTGTGAAATGGAGATGGAGACTTTGAACTTGGACAATGATAGCTTCAGTATCAAATCCAAGTAAAATAATCCTCTTCTCTAGATCACACCGTCTGAGCATTGTTTGGTTTGGTTTGATTTTTCCTGATACCTTATCAGGATTTTCTTGGATTCAATATCTAATAATAGAGACCTCCTTTTGTTAATTAGACAATTGAGTAAAATAATAGATGACCGTTCCTTGTTGTCACACTCAACGTCCTTCTCTCTCAATCGAACACTATTTCCTAATCTAAGAAAGAATGCCAGAATAAAATTGTTAAAAACCTCTGCTGTGTTTTTATCTTGTTTTATCTGGTCAAATGCCCACTCCTCCTTGGGGCCCCGGGAGCATCATATGGCTGGTGTTTGGGTTGAGTCACAGACTTCTGACTGCATGAAGGAGACCCAGCCTGGATTCCCGACCTACACGCCTCATGCATTGTAACCACCATTCTGTCTGTGTAAGCTTGTGTTGCTCTTATGCTGAATAGGTTTCAGTGAAACTTCCAGATTAAGAGAAGCTAAGAAAAAAGACTTTGCAATATACTTCCAGGGGGAAAAAAATCAAAGAATGAAAATTCCAAGAGTCATGATACTGTAATCCTGCGGCACACGAGGGACAACTGAAGAACAATCAACAACATGAGCAATAGGAGCCACGATAGACTCACTTGGCAATCTTAAAAGTAAAGACAATATTTAATTATATACATAAATAACAACAACATATAAATTTGTTTTACATGTCCTTAGAGACCTAAGAGCATGGCACATACTATATTGTAGGAATGATGACCTCTTTTGTCTTCCAGCTTTGTGCACCAGTGGACATTTATTCTTGTCTCACTTCTTAAAACATTATGCTTGGTCATTCCATTTGTCACTATAATTATCTAACTTGAAGGGCAATAATCTGATGAAACAAGGGCTGAGTTCTCATCCTGGCTAAGTCAATGACCTTTGATGTGACCTTGTAGGAGCCATCCAAGCTCCACATTATCATCTTCGGAATGGCAGCCACAATAACCTACCTCACAGATTCATGTGACCATGAGTGGACTTTTCAAATGATGATAAAACACTTTTCATAAAGAGAGGGCTTTGAAAGTGCATTATCCATCTCAGACTTTGTGCTGCATTTCCAATGACAGTGAGTCAGGGACTGACTAATCATTTCTGGAGCAGTATTCCCTTCTTATGAAGTGCAATCACGAGGCAGAAGAGTGTCAAGATGAAATATGTATTGAAATATCACTCTCACAACTTTGGTTATCAAAAGTATGCCATTGAATCATTTCTTTGTCCACAGAAACATCTGAGCTTTTGGATCTACATTAAAAAAAACAACAACTAAATGAGTGAAAGCTTAATAGAGGGAGTCAAGGATGAGAACATCAATTTCCATCATTTACCTTTGCTATGTGGGAGGGGTATCAGTGATATGTATGCAATGGACAGCTGCTGTCTTCTGCAGCTCACCCACTTGTACTCAGGATCTGACAATAGCACAAGTTTGCATGTTGGGGAAAAATTGTACATTCGGTTAGCACGATTGTCTTCAATACAAGACACTAGATTGCTAGTCATTTCCCTTCCTTCCAGCATTTCTGTTCATTCTGGAGTCTCTGGAAAGATTTATGCACACTCAAGTGCTTATTTGGAGTCCCTGGGTCGTGCAAACAGTGAGCACACTCAGCTGCTAACGGAAAAGTTGAAAGTTAAAGTTCACCCAAAGACACCTTGGAAGAAAGGGTTGGTGATCTACCTCCGAAACACCAGCAACCAAACCCCTGTGGAGCGCTGCTCTACTCTAACACATATGTGGTCACCATGGGTTGGAATCAATGATGGAAACAGAAAAAATAATAATAAAATAAAAATCCTTATTCTGCTCTGTGGTGCTGAGCCTACACCCTAATCTCATAATTACAAGAGTGATCTTCATGTAGTAAATTTTATTTAGATGACTATTATATTTATTAGAGGCAAAAATCTGGTCTCAACTAGAACACTCTCCTGAGCTTTGCTAGGGTTTCTGCATCAATGTTTCCTCTTCCCCAGACCTTAATCACTTATGCTACTTCCATTCCCTCTGCCTTGATCCATAATCCCTCTAGACCAGCAGTTCTCAACCTGTGAGTCACGATCCCTTTGGGGGCCAAAAGACGCTTAAACAGGGGTTGCCTAAGACCATCGGAAAACACACCTTTCCTATGGTCTTAAGAACTGAGACACCGCTCCTCTATCTATCTCCAGGCAGTTCCACCCACATGCAGGTACGCCCACATATGAACACATAGTATATGGTGTGATGACATCATCACGCTAACCCTATCACATACAAATACAGGTGTATGTGAGAGGGTTGGTGCCAAAATGTACTTATGTGGACCAGTCACACATGTAGAGAGCAGCTACTGTGTAGAGAGAAGCTACTATGTAGGAAGCAGCTACACTGTTAAAAGCAGCTATTGTGTTGAAAGCAGCAGTTTTGGGGGTAAAACGACACCTCATGAATTATAATTGTTGGTTAAATGTAAAAGCATGTGCTTTAAAATAATCGACTACTTCAAATATATATATATATATATATATATATATATATATATATATATATATATATATATATATATATATATATATATACCATGGGAACTTAATCTGGATGCTAATCAGTCTTTTTTATATTCAGCTGTGGTTGATGTGAATACTGACTCCTTGTGATAGTAACAGATATGTAAAAAAACAACACAGAATGGTAAATCATAGGAAACCTTAATGGAGTGTATTGACTAAACTTTGCCATGTATCATCTTTGGTATTATTAAGGCTATTTTTATATATTATTTTCATTAGCAAACGATCACATGGCAATGGATCATGTAGAGAAGAAAGTTAAGAAAAGAAAATATAGTGAGGAATTTTTACAGAATGGTTTTATCTCGATAATTACAGCAGGAATTAAGAAATCACAATGTGTTATTTGTTGCAAAGTTCTTCAGCCAAATCTATGAAGCCAAACAAACTGAAACACCATTTTGATAGCAAGCATCCAAGCATTGACAGCAAGGATACCAACTATTTTAGAAGCAAAGTTGATGGACTCAGGAAAGCCAGACTTGACACTATTGGCAAGCACCACAAACAAAACATAGCAGCCGTTGGAGCTTCCTAGTTGGTGGCACTCAGAATCTCCAGAGCTATGAAACCTCACACCATTGCTGAGGATCTACTGTTGCCAGCAGCCAAAGACATTGTTCGAGTTATGGTCGGAGACGAATTTCCTTCTCTGATGACACTGTCCGCAGAAGAATAGATTACATGTCTGCTGATATTCTTGATCAGGTAATCCAGGAAATTAAACCTGCTCCACTTCCAATATTTAGCATCCAGCTTGATGAATCTACTGACGTACAGACTGTTCACAGTTACTGGTTTACGTGAGGTATATTAATGATGGCGACTTTGAAGATGAGCTTCTTTATTGCAAACCTCTTGAAACGACAACTACTGCATGTGATGTATTTGACACAGTTGGTTTCACTCCTGAAAGAGCATACGATCTCTTAGAGAAAAGTTTGTGGTGTTTGCGTAGATGGTGCTCCAGCTTTGCTAGAATGTCGATCTAGATTTCAACGTTTGGTACTTAGTGGGTCACCAAAAGTCACCAGAACTCACTGTATGCTTCACCAGCAAATATTAGCAACGGAGGCACTGCCACGAGAGTTACAAGAGGGAACGAAAAGCTTCTAAGTTCTGTCAAGGAGAGCACTTTAAACAGTCAACTATTTTCACAACTGTGCAATGTGTTGGATACGCCAAATAATGCTCTGCTATTTCACATTGAAGTGAAATTATTGTCGAGAGAAAAGTTATAAAACATGTTTTTGAGCTTCGTGATGAACTCAAAACGTTTTGAAATCAGAAAGCAAGGCCGCAGTTTGAAGCATTTTTCAGTAATAAAAGTGAACTGCAGAAAATAGCTTACTTGCTTGACATCTTTGCCATCTTGAATGAGTTTATCACTGCAATGATCAAATGCAAGGTGCCTCGATTTCTCTGAAAATGATCCGATCATTCCAAATGAAACGTCAGCTTTGGCAAAAAAAAAAAAAAAGGATGAAAATAAAATGTACATGTTGCCTACCTATCTGCTTTCTCTGAGGAACATGGCATTGAACCAGACAAAAAGATTAGGATGATAATTTCTGTGAAAAACACTTGCACATGTTGCAGATGCAATTTCATCGTACTTTCCAGATCTACCTGCCACCCCATTTGCACCTGCCAGAAGCCCATTTACAAAGTTGAAGACGCTTGAGACAGCACAAGAGGAGTTCATTGAACTTATTAACAGTGATGCAGCAAGAACTGATTTCTCCAATGCCAGTTACAAAATTCTGGATCAAGTGTTTGCAGTCATAGCCTGTCCTGTCTGAGACTGTGCTGCACCTTCTTCCATTTCCAACAACATATCTTTGTGAAACAGTTTCCCAGCTTATTGGTTATCAAGTCTAAATACAGAAGTAGACTTGTGGAAGATGATATTCATTGGGCTCTTGTAAAGACTGCCCCGAGAGTTTCTGATCTGGTGAGAAAGGAGCTATCTCAACCTGAGTACTGATCTTGGCTTTTTACCTATACTATGGCAAAATGTAGCAATGTAGTTTACTGTTGTTATATTAAGACAGTTACCCATGCTACACCATGCTTCAAGACAAAATTTCATTGATTTGTAATTAGAAATATTTCACAATATATAATTACATATTGTTCTTGGAATTAATCACTATGCTTTAATTATGTTCAATTTGTAAGAATGAAAATACATCCTGCATATCAGATATTTACATGACAATCCATAATGGTAGCAAAATGACAGTTATGAAGTAACAGCGAAAAGAATTGTATGGATGGGGGTCCCCACAACATGAGGAACTGTATGAAAGGGTTGTGGCATTAGGAAGGTTGAGAACCGCTGCTCTGACACTCAGAGTTTAGAGTAAGATCTTTCGAGCTTAGAAGATAACCGATGAGCCTTTTATCTCCCTGTCACTACCTTTGCCCAGCTCCTCCTTTCAAGCTTTTTGCCATGTGGCAGCCAGGGAAATCTTTGGAAAATACAAATCTGATCATTTCATTATTTTGTGTGAAACTCTACAATGGGCTCCCCACAACACTTAGAAATAATTCAAAGTTCATTCCATGGTTCACAAACACTTACACGACCTGGCCACTGAGTAGTTCCATTCCAAGCATATTCCCATAGCATTCGCCCTGTCCTTGGTATTTTAGCATCCATGCTGCTCCTCAGCCATGCCAAACACGCCCATTCCTCAGGGTCTTCGCCCTCGCTCTGGCATGTTCTCCTCTAGAGCAGAAGGTGCATCCCTTGCCTTCATTAGCTCTGTCCTCACATCACATCTTAGCACAGAGAGCTTTTCTGATCACCTCTCACCTGCTATGTCTTTACTCTGCTTTATTACATATAGTGTCTATTCCCTCCTAATATTATATGATTATTCCATTTGTTTACTTATTGCCTAGAATAATTATCCAAATGTCAACTCTGTAAGGACAAAGATTTGGTCTGTTTTGTTTATCTCTGTGCATATCTCCAGCACTTACAAGGTGCTCACTAGGCACACAATAAATGTGCTGAATAAAAGAGGAATGGAGGGAGAAAGAGAAGACATCAAAGCAAGAAGAGGAGAAAAGGAAAGAGGGGGAGAAATAAAAGAAACAAGACTGTTCACAAGTTTCTGTTCTTAGGGAAGAGTTCCTTATCAGTAAAATAAAGATAACGCACTAATAAAGGCATGTGTTAGACCAGGTGGACTAGAGAAACAAATCCAGGGGCATTTATACATGTATAGGAAAGAGCTTTATATCAAAGAGTAATTGCATATTAAGAAAATAACCCAGCCCCATCCAGATCAAACCCATAAGTCTAATGCTAGCCCATAAGTTCGATACTAGTCCACAAATACCTCTTCAGACTCAAGCAGCACATGCAATGATGCAAAGCAGGAAGTTCACAGGCCAGTGGGTACAAATACTTGTGGATCCAGTGTTGGTAGAAGCATCTCCAGGGCTCTGATAGAGCTCAGCAAGCCTCTGTGTGGCTTGTCAACAGGAAAATGAAAGCAAGAGAGAGAAGGTGACTGACATCCAGAGATGCATTTGTCTCACTCACCCTCCAATCAAACTTCAACCTGATTGACAGGCTAATCTCCACCCCTTCACTCTTAACACCCTGAAGTTGACACCAGATTACATAACTACCACAAGATAGCACTGGTGCAATTGTGTATTAAATGGAATGGTAAATGTAGTCGTTGGTATGATTAAGGACACTGGAGTGGAGTCAGATTACAATCTAGGCTCAATTTTCAGCTTCACTACTTACTGGTTTTCTGAGCTTGAGAAAATTATTTAATCTTTATTAAATTTTCATCTCTTTAATGGAGATCATTTGCTATCATATTTTTTCAAGGCTAAAATAAGTTATTGAATGCAAGCACTTAAAACGGTGATTGTAAAATAGCACTTGAAACAGTGCTTGAGATTTAGTAAGCACCCAATAAATACAGGTAATAACCATTCATAGTAATTGAAACCTTGAACCCCAATGCCATGGAGTTCATTCCAACTTATAATGACCCTGTGGGACACATTAGAACTGCCCATGTTGGTTTCCAGGGCTGTAAAGCTTTTGAAAGTAGAAAAGTCTCGTCTTTCTCCCTCAGAGAGGCTGGTGGGTTCAAACTGTTGACCATGCAGTTAGCAGCCCAACTTGTAACATGGCACACCACTACAGTTCCTTGAAATATTGAAAGTACCCTATAAAAGCTAAATAATAATCATCGTTGAGACACATTTATACATGTGTGTGTGCTCAAATACACCCCTGCACCCAATTTGTCATTAAGTAAAGCCGTTCTGTGTTCTTATCTCTCAAAATTGGTCCATCCTCTGATTTCCAGCTGTCTTCCTTTAAGCCCTCATTATCCTAATAGCCTCGTAAGTGATCTCGCTCATCACTTCTCAACACACCGATCTATATTCCACATGTCTGCCAGGGGCCTCTCAGCCCTCTCTGATAGTCATCCACCCATCACTCTGTTACTTTTTAAACAAGGTCCAGAGCCTTTACCACAGCATACAAAGGCTCTGGAATCCGGCTACTTCTCCAGGTTCCTTCTGAACATGCACATACCATGGTCTCTAGCTGCAATCACACTAAAATTCAGGCATTTCTCCAACAGAATATATTTATTACTAAAATTTCTGCTGGAAGAAAAAAAAACTCGCTATTGCAAACCTGAAACTTTCTAGTGTCTTATCTCTGTTTCCATCAAATCAATCACAATGTGCCGTGTACGGGCTTGAAATCATTCTAATGTGACCTATAGGAATTCAGCCAGACAGACTCTTCTAGTTCCTCCCCTGGCTCACTTCTGCAAGCCCTCCTTGACTTAGCTAAATTATTTTCACCTTTGAAAGGCTTTTTCTGATTACCTGAACCTACTTTTCCCTGCTGCCAGGACACCTCACACCACAGTGGTTCATGTAATTCTTTCTCCGTCCTACGTGCTCAGAGCAGGAGTAGAGGGCAGGCATGCCCCTTTGTGTATCACCGTGATCTGCATGCATGGTCCTTCTTCCATAAGAGGATCATGAGATATGCTTGATCAAAAGAAGTGAGGTGTTGGTGTGATGGCTGCTGACTGACCCAAATGCTATTCCTATTTATTTTACAAAAATTTTAGATGATTCAAGGAACCCTTCTAAAAATGTCCCATGGGGCTCCAAATTTCTAAGCTATAAATTATTTGCTCCCCAGATTATATCACAGTCACTGAGAGGTAAATTAGTTTAGCCCACTGTGGACTATCACCCCCGTCCACTTCACTTTGAGTACAATGTCTAAACCATTATCCATCCTCTTGATAAGAAGGAGTAGCTGGCATTGTCCCCTAAGATATGGCTCTCTTGGCAAACTGTAAAAACATTTAAAAATCAATAACACAAAAAAAACCATGCGAATAGCTTCTAACAAGCTTTTTTCCCCCCGAATTGTACCATTAGTGAAAATCCCTGGATAACCTATAATATCCACACTGTCTGACACACAGCAAGTACTAAATCATCAACTGTGCATATCTATTTAGTTATTTGTTTGATAAAGATTTATAATATACTTTCCTCTAAAATAATTTCACAGAAGGTATCATCAAAGGATATCATTAATATTCATATTTCAGGGATCTTATGAATCATCAGTGGTGGCAGTAGCTAATAGTAGCTCTTCTCATTAGGCAATGTTATGTCTGCTTTCTCTGGCCTTCGTGTCAGCAATTTTTCAAGAATAATTTTTTTTTTGGTGATCCAAATGGGTTTTTATTAAGGAGAGATGGTGATAGAGAAGAGAAGAGAAGAGAAGAGAGGAGAGGAGAAGAGAAAGAGGGGAGAGAGGGGGGAGGGGGAAAGAAGGGATTGAGAGAGAGAGACCACAGCAAAAGCTCAAGAATAATTTATGAATCAAAGATACTGTTTAAGTTTAAACTATTGAGTTGTACGACACGAGAGCTATTTGTCGATAAAATTTCAAATTTAGCGGACTTCTGGCAAGATGGCGACCAAGTAACACATACTAGAGGGACTCCGCAGCAGAAATCAGGGCAGGAGAGCAACTGAAAGGGGAACTCCGCGCTGCCAGGTCACAGGATGAGCACAATAAAGATAAGTAGACGCAGATCTACTAGGATTTGAGGAGCTGTAGGCTTTTGGCTCACCACTGTGCAGGCTGTCTAAGGCTTAACCTTAGGCCTGCCACAGTCTCAGCCAGAGCCAGGTTCCTCTGGCTGGCCCAAGAGCTTTAAAAACACAGCCACATCTTGCCACTGCCTCTGGACAGAGCTTAAACCCCTCCTGCCCCACAGTCAGGTGAGCACGGTTCAGGTATATTTTTACTTTTCTTTCTCTGTCCTCTCTCTTTCCCCCCACAGACTCAACGGCTCAGTTTTGGGGGTTTTTTCTCTCTTCTCTTTCCTATCACATGCCATTGGCAGCCTCCAGGTGACTCCCCTTCACCTAGGGCAAGTACACCTGCCATCCACTAAGCTGAGGAATTTCCCACCTTCGGCGGCATTAGACACGACCAGGAGAATCCCATCCACCTTCGACCACAGTGGAACTCAGGGCTACCCTCCAAGACTCTTTAAGTGCGTGAAGGGAGACATCAGTCAGTGTAAGACATGAAAAAAAAATCATTTATAAATTATCATGGGCTCTTGAAAGAGGGAGGGAAAAAAATGAGGAACAGATACCAAGGACCGAAGTAGGAAAAAAATGTTTTGAAAATGATGATGGCAACAAATGTACTTGACACAGTGGATGGATGGATGTATGGATTGTGATGAGCTATATGAGCCCCCCATAAAACAATTCAAAATATTTTTAATTTAAAAATAATATATGAGGAATGTCACAGAACTGAATATATTAATACTGTAGAAATGTAAACTGTTTGTTATCAATCTGTTTACCACATTTAAAAAGATACTGCTCTCTCCAAGACCTCATGTGGAGACAGTGTAGACTCTTTGTGCATGTGTGTGTGTGTTGCAGTGTGTGGGTGTGTGGGTGTGGGGTAGATGCAAAACACAAGGAAAATGAATGCAATGCTTTCCTATGCAGCCAAACAATGGCAAGCTTTTATAGATGTAACACTGTAGTTGAGAATTCAAATGCAAAAATTGTGAAGAGAATGATTTCACTTTTTTAAATATCAATGCTATAGAAAAACTGTACATTTTAAATGGAAGTAGTGTTGAGTATATAAATTATGCTCCCATATTTTTTCTATTCACTGTCTACTGTGATAGAAAGCAAACGAGTGGTGTCCTAGCATGGGGGGGGAGGTGGGAGGGTGAGGATGATGTAAAAGGGCATAAAGAACTTTTCAAACTTTAAGATTACAAAAATGTTTATTATATTTATTATAATGGTGATTATTGGAGTGGAAATATTTACTAAACTTCTCAACTCACTGAAGTTCAATAACGTGGGATAAAGAAAATCAATGAAAAAGCAAAGCGCAATTCTTATTTTATTTTTTTAATTCTTATTTTATTTAAAACCCTTTAAATGCTATTTTTAAGACTTAAAATAATAAGTTAATGATTAATTCACTATCTATATGGTGATATATCATTTCTAAATAGTCACAGATGCACGTAGATCTCATTAAATTAATAGCTTCGTGTGTTTTCTTTCTCTATGGTGAGAAATAATTGATGTTCAATAATGCAAGGTCACTGGATTGCTTGTGTGCATGAATGAAAATGTATATAGCATTCTGTGTGTATAACAACATCCTCTCCAGCTCTGGAGCCTGTTCTGTAAGGAATGCAAATTGTTTGAATATTTGTGCATCAATAAATACCATTTGTCTGATGTTACATTTAAGTGGAAGCACTATCTTATGCAAATGGAGGAACTTTGAGATTATTAGCTTCTTTCATTTAGACTATATCCGAAGAAGAAACTACCCACAAGCAGCTGCTGAGTGACCGGATCCATTAGAAAGATGCATAGTGAGGAAGTGGTGTGAAGGGCTAAGTGGTCTCCTCCAGCTACAGTAGGAGGAGTGATAATCCACCTCCACAACAGCTCAAGACCACAAAACCAATTTCAGATAAGCCTCCACCCTCCACCCAGCACTAACCCCCCAGCCCATTCTGACGCCCACATGTCTCCTTCAACACTCTACTACTCTGGTCAGTTCAAGAATCCATTGTAGTGGCTACACCAACCTCACAGGTGAAACTCATGATTACCGGGTAGTCAGAGAAGGTCAGAGGTCCTGTCATTCAGGATCAGCGAACATGGATGCAGGCCTTTGGGCTGGAGCGCCTCATTTCAGCCACACTGGCAGGCTGTCTCACTATGATCCTCGGCTTCTCAGCCACACCGCTCCTCAGCCTCTCCCGAACTTGGGTCCGTGTCACAAAGCGCCTTTCATGCTGATAAAGGCCCTGCACTCCCCTTGCAAGCCAGTCTCCTGCCCAAAGACACTCAGCTTTCTTCATTCTGTGAGCTGCTCTGCTTCCTTGCCTGGGAGCCCCTGGGGCTGCTAGCACTTCACACAGGATTTCAAATGGGCTTCGCTGCTGGCTCTTCATTCTTAGTGATTGTGAAGCTCCCTCATTCTGCTTCTGAAATGGCTCACTCAATACCCAGCGGAATGACGAAAAGACTGCGGATAGGAGAGCCCTACAAAGCAAATTCACGTCTTTCTATACAGACTCTGTTATGGATTGGGTTGTTTCTCCCCACAAAATATGTTTTTCAAATCCTAACCTCTGCGTTTATGTATATAATCCCCACTGGGAGTAAATTTTATGTCATGTTAAGGAGGCAGGATGATTACTCTGTGTGCTTTGAATCAAGCTCTTAGAAAAGATACAAAGAGACAGAGAGGAGATAGAGCAAGCCACATGAAGAGGGTCCGGAAGAAACAAGAACAGAAAGAGTAAACTTCCTCTGGAGCTAGCAGCCTGAATTCAGACTCCTAACCTCTTAAACTGTGAGAAAATAAAATTGTTTGTTAAACCCAGCCACTACGGAATTTCTGTCACAGTAGCACAGATGACTAAGACAATCTCTAACCATCTTTTGGATATCCTCTACATTTTAGTAATTCCTCTCCTCTGAACTTCACCTTCCCAGTACGCATTTCTGAATAGTCATTTTCCCACTCTCTTGGGCTTCTTGGATGCAAACAGATGACTGTGGTTCCACCAATCAGATGCTCCCGCATGAGGTTTCAACTCATAGTGTGAGGATACACAGGCTCAGTGTGCGGCCTTTGTTTCCCTGGTTCATCTGGTTGAGTTTCTTGCTTTAGTTATACAAGTTATCGCCATCGATTCAGCTCCAATCCACAGTGACCCTATGCACAACAGGATGAAATATGGCATGGTCTGTGTCATCCTCACAAGTTTTCCTACGCCTGAACCATGATGCAGCTGCTGTACCAACCCATCTCCTTAAGGACCTTCCTCTTTTTCACCACCCTTCCATTTACCAAACACGATGTCTTTCTCCAGAGACTGGTCTCTCTTGACAATATGTCCAAAGTATGCAAGATGAAGTCTTGTTTGTCATCCTTGGCTCGAAGGAGCACTCTGGCCTTACTTCTTCCTATAGAGATTTGTTAGTCCTTCCAGCCGGCCATGGTACTCTCAATAGTCTTCTCCAGCCCCACAATTCAAATGCATCGATTCTTCTTCAGTCTTCCTTGTTCAGCACCCAACATTCATATGCCTATGAGATAATGGAGAATACCGTGGCTTGGGTCTGGCACACCTCAAAGTAACATCCTTGCTCTTCAATACTCTAAAGAGGTCTTGTCCAACAGATTTACCTAACACAACTCTTCTTTTGATTTTTTTTATCATTTTATTGGGGGCTCATGCAACTCTTATCACAATCCATACATACATCAATTAGGCCAAGCACATTTTTATATTCGTTACCCTCATCATTCTCAAAATATTTGCTCTTCCCTTAAGCCCTTGGTATCAGGTCCTCATTTTCCCCCCTACTTCCCCTCTCCCCCTTCTTCATGAACACTTAATAATTTATAAATTATTGTTTTGTCATGTCTTACACTGTCCGATATCTCCCTTCACCCACTTTTCTGTTGTCCATCCCCCAGAGAGGAGGTTATATGTAGATCCTTATAATAGGTTCCCCCTTTCTAACCCACTTTGCCTCCACCCTCCAGGTATCGCCACTCTCACCACTGGGCCTGAAGGGGTCCTGTCCTGGGTTCCCTGTGTTTCTGGTTCCTATCTGTACCAGTGTACATCCTCTGGTCTAGCCGGATTTGTAAGGTAGAATTGGAATCATGATACTGGGGAGGAGGAAGCATTTACGAACTAGAGGAAAGTTGTATGTTTCACCATTGCTACACTGCATGCTGACCAGTTCGTCTCCTCCTTGCGACCGTTCCGTAAGGAGGATGTTCAGTTGCCTACAGATGGGCTTTGGGTCCCCACTCTGCACTCACCCTCGTTTAAAATGATATGATTTTTTGTTCTTTGATGCCTGCTGCTTTCATGAGCACTGATTGTGAATTCAAGGAAGACCACCAAATCCTTCACGACTTTGAGCTTTCCTCCATTTATAATAATGATATCTCTTGGTCCAGTTGTGAGGATTTTCGTCTTCCTGGCACTGAGTTATAATCCATACTGAAGGCTGTAATCTTTGATCTTCATCAGCAGGTGCCTCAATTCCCCCACACTTTCAGCATGCAAGGTTGTGTCATATGCATGTTGGAGGCTGTTAATAAGCCTTCCTCCGATCTTGATGTCACCTTCTTCTTCATATAATACAGCTACTTTGAAGATTGGCTCAGCACACAGATTGAACAAGTATGGTGAGAGGCTACAACCCTGATGCGGACCTCTCCTGATTTTGAACCATGTGGTACGCCCTTGTTCTGTC
The DNA here is from genome assembly GCF_050624435.1 of Tenrec ecaudatus. Taxonomy (NCBI): domain Eukaryota; kingdom Metazoa; phylum Chordata; class Mammalia; order Afrosoricida; family Tenrecidae; genus Tenrec; species Tenrec ecaudatus. Next base: position 138,095,134 of record NC_134532.1, read on the forward strand.
CACACAACAACTGTTGATAGCAGTATGGGTTGCAATGAAGTTGCGGACCAGGCATGGAGAGCGTCCTCAGAATAGATGAATCTGAGCATCTGGAATCTGGGTGTGGCAGATCCCTCGACAGGAAAAGCCCTGCAGTCTGCTCTGGGGTCAGAGGCAGCAGCAATAATTTGTTCCCTAGTTCATATTTTTAAATGGACTCTGGACATAGAGCTGGGTAGTTTAACCTGAGCCTTCCTAGATTCTGATTTTTCTCTACTAATTTTTTCTATTTTCTCTATTAAATAATTCTTTAGCTTCAACAAGCGGAAATGAATTCTAGTCATTTCTTCCAGGGAATTATTTGTCCTGGTAAGTAGTCAGCCTTAAGATTTATTCAGTACATAGTAAAACAAAACAAGAGTACAACAGTTGCTATTAAATTGATTCTGACTCGTAGTAATCTCATGTCAGAGCAGAAATGGCTCCATTAGAGTTTTCTCGCAGGTTTGGGGAGGGGGTGGGCAGAAACAATAACCACAAAACAAAAGCATGTGACTCACTTTACTGGGATATTCACTTGACGGTGGTGGCCTGAAGATAAACGGCAGTATCTCTGAGCTGTCTTTACATTCACAATGTTGGGTAGCCACGAACTTTACCTAGTTACACAACATTTGCATCCCTCTGAAATAAAACAAGTACTCACTAAGCAAGTAACCCCCTAGTTTGCTCCCTCTGACCCCCTGGCAACTACCAATCTGCATTTCCATTTCTCCGGAACTTCCTGTTCTGAATACTTCATATAATATGACCTTGTGTGCTTGGCTTTATTCACTTACCATTATGTTTTTTATGTTTGCCCATCTTGTAGCATGCATCTACTCCTTATTGCTTTTTATAGTATGGACATGCCATTGTTTGTTTACTCATCCTTTTTTCTTTACTGTGGAGTATAACATACACCAAGAAAAGCAGGCAACACACTGATGCAGGGCCCCGTCAACAGACACTGCCTGTGTCCCACAAAGCCCCTCTGTGGGTGTGACCACATCCCTCCTTCGGACACCTCCTCTTCTTCCCCGTCCCTCTCTCCCCTTCCAAACCTTTAGAGTCTGCTTCTTTGGGTGAGAGAACCATTTCTCTTAGGTGTTTTAGATATAGTGTGTGTGCCATGTTGTGTTTGTCTTTATGAGATGGACTGACTTTGCTGAGCAAAGTATCTTCCAAATTCATCCATGTCATGAGGGGCTTGACAGTTTCATTTTTGTTTTCAGAGATGCATACTCTTCTTGTTTTGTATTTAGAGATGCATACTGTACGTACCAGAGGTTTATTCACTCATTCTGCCAGGGGGATTTTTTCCATCTTTTTGTTATTCTAATGTGTAATAAACATGAATATGCACATATCTTTTCGTATTATTATCTTTTCTTGATCTCTTTGGGGTATGTACCAAGTAGAGAGATGGCAGGGTTATCTGTTATTTCTATTCACATTTGTTTCAGGAAGCACCATACTGCTTCCTTATAGTACAGTGGGTGCACAGCTCTGTAATCCCACCGGCAGTGCATGAGTGTTCCAATCTCCCCACATTCTCTCAAGGATTTGTTATTTTCTGATTTGTTTTTTAATTTTGGTATCAGTGCCAGTAATATCTCATCATTGCTTTAATTTGTATTTTTCTTATAGCTAATGATCATGAGCATTTCTTCATATGATTGTTGGTCATTTGGAAGTCATCTTCAGTGAATTATCTATTCAAGTCTTCTGCCCATAATTTAATTGGGCTGTTTGTGTTTTTCTAATTGGGATGTTGTAGTTTGCTATAGATTTTTTTCTTTTTTTCAAATCATTTTATTGGGGGCTCGTACAATTCTTATCACAATCCATACATCCATCCATTGTGTCAAGCACATATGCACATTTGTTGCCATCATCATTCTCAAAACATTTGCCTTCTACTTGAGTCCTTAATATCTGCTGCTCATTGACCCCCCCCCACTACCCCCTACCTCATGAACCCTTCATCATTCATAAATTATTGTTATGTTAGTCTTTTATCTGATATCTCATTGCAAATTTTTTGTATTGTAGAGTGTAATCCAACCTGTCAGTTCTATTTTTACTCTTTATATTAAGGCCTTTTAAAATTTTTTAATAAATCATTTTATTGGGGGCTCTTACAGCTTTTATAACAACTCATACATCCATTGTGTTAAGCACATTTGTACATATGTTGCCATCGTCCTTTTCAAAACATTTTCTTTCCTGTACCTCCAGCCCTCATATGTACCAGTGTACAGCCTCTGTCCAGGATCTGGGGGAAAGCTGTGTTCTTCATCGGTACTACCTCGCACCCTAATTAACCCATCTCCTCTCCTAAACGACTCTATGAGGGGATCTCCATTGGCCGACACTTGGGCCTTGGGTATCCACTCTGCACTTCCCCCTTCATTTAATATGGTATATATATACATATACACATATATACACATACATACACACACTTATATCTTTTTTTTTTTTTTGCATGATGCCTTATACCTGGTCCCTTGGCACCTCGTGATCGCACTGGCCGGTGTGCTTCTTCCATGTGGGCTTTTTTGCTTCTGAGCTAGATGGCCGCTTGTTCACCTTCAAGCCTGTAAGACCCCAGACACTATCTCTTTTGATAGCCGGGCACCATCAGCTTTCTTCACCACATTTGCTTATGCACCCATTTGTCTTCACTGATTGTGTTGGAAAGGTGAGCATCACAGAATGCCAGGTTATTAAAACAAAGTGTTCTTATGTTGAGGAAGGACTTGAGTAGAGGCCAAATGTTTGTCTGCTATCTTAATAGTTAAAATATAAATATATGTACATAGATCTATGTTGCTTTCATTATATATACTTATATTTACATATGTATCATACCTGTATTAATACCTCTATAAATGCCCATTTGTCTCCTAGTTCTTTCCTCTATGTCCTTTTACTTTCCTCCTGTCCCCTATTATGTTCAACCTTTATTCAGCTCTTAGTAATTACTCTTGGCTATATTGTACTTGAATAAACCGCACCAAGCATCTTACGCCCTCCTTGCCTAGATGAAGTCTTTTGATGTACATAAATGTCATTGTTTTAGGAGATTCTGGTCCTCTGTTTGTCGTGTATTGTATGTGTGTTTTTCATATGTTTGATAGTGTATTTCTATTTAAATCATTTTATTGGGGGCTTGTACAGCTCTTATCACAATCCATACATCCATCCATTGCATCAAGCACATTGTATATATGTTACCATCATCATTTTTAAAACAGCTCCTTTCTACTTGAGCCCTTAGTACCAGTTCCTCATTTTCCCCCTCCATCCCCCACTCTCCAGTAGTATATTTTTGCCTTGAATTGGGGCCTTAAGTTTGTCTCTATTGTTTCATTGATGATCTATATGGTCATAGGGTTTACATTTAAATCTTTAATCTACCTTGAACCATTTTTGTATACAGCATGAGATTTGGGTCCTGTTTCATCCTTTTATGGATGGAGATCCCGGTTTTTCATCATCATGTGTTGAAGACTATCTCTTCTCCATTTAGTAGCTAATTGTTTTACAATCATTTTATTGGGGGCTTGTACAACTCTTATCACAATCCATACATCCATCCATTGTGTAAAGTAAATTTGTACATTCATTGCCATCATCATCCTCAAAACATATGCTTTCTGCTTGAGCCCTTGGTATCTGCTCCTCATTTTTTCCCTCCCTCCCCACTCCCCCATCCTTCATGAACCCTTGATAATGTAAAATTATTATTTTGTCATATCTTACACTGTCTGACATCTCCCTTTACCCACTTTTCTGTTGTCCATCCCCCAAGGAGGAGGTTATATGTAGATCCTTGTAATCAGTTCCCCCTTTCCAACCCACCCTCCTTCCTCTCTCCTGGTATCGCCACTCTCAGCACTGGTCCTGAAGGGATCATCTGTCCTAGATTCCCTGTGTTTCCACTTCCTATCTGTACCAGTGTATATCCTCTAGCCTAGTCAAATTTGTAAGATAGATTTGGGATCATGATAGTGGGGGTGGGAGGGAGAGGACGCATTTAGGAACTAGAAGAAAGTTGTATGTTTCATCTTTGCTTACACCATGACTGGTTCATCTCCTCCCCACGACCCTTCTGTAAGGGAATGTCCAGTTGCCTACAGATGGACTTTGGGTCCCTACTCTGCACTCCCCCTCATTCACAATAATATGATATTTTGTTCTTTGATGCCTGATACCTGATCCCTTCGACACCTCATGATCACACAGGCTGGTGTGTTTCTTCCATATGGACTTTGTTGCTTCTCAGCTAGATGGCCGCTTGTTTACCTTCAAGCCTTTAAGACCCCAGATGCTATATCTTTTGACAGCTGGGCTCAATCACCTTTCTTCACCACATTTGCTTATGCACCTGCTTTGTCTTCAGCGATCATGTCAGGAAGGTGAGCATCATGGAATGCCATTTTAATAGAACAAAGTATTCTTGCATTGAGGGAGTACTTGAGTGGAGGCCCAATGTCCATACCTTACTATTAAACCTATAACATATATGCACATTGCTCTATTTCCCCACCTGCTTTTCAGTTCTCTTCTCTGATCTCCACACCCATGGTCAACTACTCTCTGTTGGGATGTCTAATCAGTAACTGAAATTTAACTAGTCATTTCTTAGATATGACACCAAGAGCATAGTGAAAAAATTAAATAATAAATTGAACTTTATTAAAACTAAAAACATTTGTGCTTTAAACACCATAAAGGAAAAAAAACAAAAAAGAGAAAAAGTGTTTGCAAAGTATATATCTGACAGTGGGTTTATAGATAGAATACAAAAATACTCTGACAATCGAGGAACAAAATAATGATTATCCAAATTTAAATGTTCAAAGAATTTGAATAGACACTTTCCCAAGACAGATATTCAAAGGGCCAATAGGCTCATGAAAAGATGCTTGATATCCTTAATCATGCTCTGTCACTGCCATCAAGTCTGTGTTGACTCGGAGTGACTCTTGATCTTTAAAGAAGCAGAAACCCCCCCTCTTTCTCCCTCGAAGCAGTTGTTGGGTTCAAACTCTGGTACTGCGGTTAGAAGCCCAAGTTGTCATCAACTGCCCAGCAGTGCTCCTTATTATTCATTAGGGAAATGAAAGTCAAACCTATGAGATACCATTTCCTACCCACGAGAATGGGGTTAATAAAAAATGCAGACAATAACCGGTGTTTGGCAAGAAATTGGAGCCTTCCTTCACTGCTTATGGGCCCTTAAAATTGTGCAGCTACGTTCAAAAACATCCTGGGCAGCTTCTCAAAAGGTCACAAGGACTTAGCAACCCCACACTTGGGTATATAAACACAGTGGGGTTTGCACCGCCCTGTAAATGGCTTTCTCTCTCTCTCTCTCTCTCTCTCTCTCTCTCTCTCTCTCTCTCGTGCAAATTTCTCACTGATCTCTCCGCTACCTTACTTTTTTTAAAAAATGAAAGTCACCCTCAAAAGAACTTGTGTTGCAGTTAGTCTCTCTTGCTTGGTCCACAACGCATCCCTGCCTTTCCCGTAAATAGAGAGACAGAATGTTCTCCAAGCTGCCTCTTCCTCTTCCTTGGAGAGGCCACATTTGTCTCAGTCTCATGGTAATGTCTCAGTCTCTCAAGGCCGGTGCACGTCACCATCCAGGTCTCAACCTAAGTCACTGCTTCGAAGACAGTTTGCATCTCAGGAGCTCTTGATCCTACTTTGCTTTCTGAATAGTGTTTAGGATTAGCTTAAACCCCACCACCTTCCAGGAAATCCGGGCACGCAGCCACCTATGGAACACAGTTGAACGACCTCCCAGGGCAAAGATGGCCAAGGCTGTAAATCTTTACAGATGCAGACTGCCACATCTTTCTCCCACAGAACAGTTGGGTTCACACCACTGACCTTGGGGTTAGCAGCTGAGCGCTCTAACCATTGCATCCCTAGGGCTCCAAAATGAACGTATATGGTCTCAATATAATTCGCTTAGATGGTCTTGATGATTTCTTTGTCTAGCTACCGATGGTCTGCTCTCCCACAAGATGGTAAGCTTCATAGGTGCAGGAATATTGTCTGATGTGTTTCATTCCCATGTCCTGTGCACCTGAAGCAGATCAAGAAAGGTCCACGGAGGTGGCAGGGCCAGGGAGGAATCTTTTTTTTTTTTTGCAGAACTTTAAAATTTAATTTTATTTTTTTTTAATTTTACATTTTTATTTATTTATTTATTTATTTTAACAATTTATTGGGGCTCATACAATTCTTATCACAATTCATACATATACATACATCAATTGTATAAAGCACATCTGTACAGTCTTTGCCCTAATCATTTTTTTTCTCTTTTCTTTTTTTACATTTTATTAGGGACTCATACAACTCTTATCACCATCCATACATATACATACATCAATTGTATAAAGCACATCCATACATTCCCTGCCCCAATCATTCTCAAGGCATTTGCTCTCCACTTAAGCCCCTTGCATCAGGTCCTCCTTTTTTATTCCACTCCCTCCCCTATCCCCCCTCCCTCATGTGCCCTTGGTAATTTATACTTCGTTATTTTGTCATATCTTGCCCTATCCGGAGTCTCCCTTCCCCCCTTCTCTGCTGTCCCTCTCCCAGGGAAGAGGTCACATGTGGATCCTTGTAATCAGTTCCCCCTTTCCAACCCACTCACCCTCCACTCTCCCCGGGGAGGAATCTTGGAAGCCAAGCTTAAGAGAGAAAATAGTGCTTCCCAGTAGCAAGCAACAGAAATGTTGGCAGAGGTGCTGGAATGAATATGGCCTGTTTGTGGGATAATGAGGTATGTGTGATAAATACTGATCAGAAATTAGTATGAAGCAAACTTTTATAGGTACTACGGCCAAATGCTCATGAACTTAATTGTCACTCTGTGTTTCTAAATTTTAATCCTTCAAGGAGTAAGAGAATTTGGGGATAGAAAAATGTATAAATGAATACTATTTATTCAGCATGTACTATATGGTACATATTTTTATATAAACTTTTCCATTTTAAAAATTTAACTAAAACCAGTCCAGACACACTGCTGTCAAGTCCATTCTGACTCGTAGCGGCCATAGAGGACAGAGTAGAACTGCCAGTGACTCGCTCCATCTTTCCCCTGCAGACACAGATGGGTTAAAACCTTGACCTTGAGGTTAGCAGCTCAGTGGGTAGCCCACGAGATCTATGTATTACTTTCATTTTTCTGAAGAATTTGTAAGGTCTCTCTCTCCTGGCTAAATTCCAACCTCAGTCCTTGACTCCATGCAAGAAAGATTTCACGCCGAAGCCGGGCTCGTGATCCAAGTGAATTTAATGAGAGTTAAAAGAAGCTTCAGGTTTTACGTGGCACCCATAGGATTCCTTTGACCATGCGGCCTGGCAGAGACTGCTCCGGGTCACGCAAGGATCTCTCTCCTCCCACGAAGGCGACCAGACAAGCCCCTCTCCCTTCCGGTCCCTGCCTTTTCAAGGGTTCCGGGGGAGGCGTGGTGAACGACCCCAGGTCGATCCCATTGGCTGAATTGCAATCACCTGGCCCAGGTGGGCTGACCCAGGTTAACGCCCATCCGTGCCCACCGGTGGAAAAATCCAGCTTTGTCCTATGCTGGCTCTCCTGGGCATGCGTAAATGGACTTTCCCACCCCTGATGCTAGCAACCTAACAAATTCTTTGGGTGAACATTAGTTAAAGGAAATAAGAGTGTGTTAGATTCGGGAAAGGAAAGTGAGCTCACCTTGGGGGCACAGAAGAATAACGACCACATGAGACGCAAAAGCTGGCAAAAGGAGCTTATTTGCTAGCTCGAGCTGGGGTTTCCTCCCTCCGCCGCCCGGCGCAGTGGAGAGCCAGTGTCCAAAGGGAATCAGCCCTGAGCTCTTTGCTCCCCGGGCTTTTACAAGGGGGCAGTCCAGGGTTGCTGTTCTTTAAACTTATTGGAGAAAACTTCTGGGCCCAGCATTGTCCAACAGTGATTGGTGAGTAGGTTCACACGTGCTTTCCTGATTGGTCGGTCACTGGTGGGCTGTCACTCGAATTCTAGTGGCTAAGGCATCATCAGGCGATGTGTCCCATTGGTTGGGTTGGATCAGGAGATGTCAGGCGATGTGTCCCATTGGTTAGGTTGGATCAGGCGATGCTCGGTTGATGTCCCGTTGGTTAGGTGATGATAGGCCTACCTCAAACCCCGGATTTCGTACAGCCTGTTTTAACTTTTACTCTGCTGATTCTAGCAGTTGCACACCCTTGCCCCACAAGTGCAAGTGTTTAAGTGAGTCCTCTCGAAGGACACAGTGTAAAGTGAGATGAGAGATTATAAACAAAGAAAGAGAAGAAAAGATCATTCCAATGTGTGTTACCAGGTTCTGGAAATAAAAGAGAGGGAGAAGCACAGAAGTGAGTAGGCTAGATTTGGGAAATTTTAATTGTTTTGTTCTGTTTCTTCTGTTTCTTGAGATTTCAACACTGGTAAGAGGAACCCAAGGTACAGGGGGAATGCTGGCACATTGCAGGCGTGGCAACCAGTGTCACCAGGCAATCTGTATAGAAATTGCTAAATGGGAAATGAATATGCCTTGTAAACTATCACTTCAATCACAATAAAAAAATTTTAATCAATTGAAAAAAAGAGAGAAAGCAGGAAGATTTTTAGCAGAACATTTAAATGAGAATGTTTATATATGTGCAAAATTGGGGCATGGGGACATTCCCAAACAATCAAAGGCAGAGATGGAGAATCAGAGCCTTTCATTCTCCCACAGAATGGTGTTATTTTGTAACTGAATTAGATTCATGACCGAGCGAAAGTGAAATGTTGTCTTCATTTCCTTCAGTTTTTTCTGACAAAAGCAAATGATTTCATCATTCTATTCTCATGAGATTTAACTCTGGGTTCATCCTTCAAAGTGGACGGAGGAGGTTCTCGCAGAGAGATGTCATGAAAGCCTGGAGGAAGAAGGAAAGGGTGGTAGGACTTATAGTTTTGAAAACACACTCATCCTTAAGCCCACGACATGGTTTTAAAATTTCCAAAACCAAATAAAGCACGTACAAGCATTCAAGTGTCCTACAAGTCACTATTAGCTACTGAAATTTTCCATGGTGTTTCAAAGATTTTAGAACCTGGAGTCTAAAGAGTGTTATCTTTTTTGCTGTTTTGATCTTCATTATTTTTCTCTTTTCCATTAAGTCTTTTCCATATCTGCCACCCCTGGGACCTTGTTTCATGCTTGCATTCACAGTCAGTTGAAAACTAATTAGTCTTCTACACACATTCCAGATTTTCTTTCCTAAATTATAATAGTGTTGCAGTGGGGGACTGGAGATTTCAAGGAAGCAGGCAAAAGGCTTAACAGCAGTGGATAAAGATCAAACATAACCTTCACTAAGTTTGGCTTCCCAGTAGGCTCTTCTAAGTTAAAGTTTGCATTCTATAATCTATATGACGATCTTGTAAGTCCCGGCGTGATTAACATCCAACTTGCAGTAAACGTGAACTTGCCTTTTAACATTGCCTAAAGTTGCCCTCACTCTGAAACAATTGGACCAATTTCGATTCATAACAAATTTTTCATCACACCTTCACTTGCTCCATGCGCAGCTTTTAAATCACAGAAAAACAAGGCTAAACAAGGACCATGGTAAGCAGGCACCTATTCTGAATTACCTGCAAATATAATTTGGAACTGTCTATATTTGATTTTTTTAAACAAATTTACCATTATTTGCCAGTATGATCATACCAGAGAGTACTCTCAAAAAATGGATTTTTTTCAAAGCTATCTCTTTTAATTTTTAAAAAAACAACCTTGTCACCTTCAAAGTATTCTCCATTAAACATAATACACTTGTCAAATCTGCGATTCCATTATTGCTCACCTTACGGGAAAATTGAGCACTCCACTGGCCAGAGCTTTTTTCCAGTTTTGGGAGGTACCCCCGCCTATTTTCACACAAGCAATGTGCACAGTCTTACACTGAATTCTCTAGAAAAGCAAAACCAGTGATGTTTACATATATATAAATGTATAAGGGGGCTTCAAAAATTCATGGAAAGATTCCATTTTAAATTCAATTTTTCCATGAACTCTTTGGGGTCTTTTATTTATTTTTCAATTTTTAAATCGATTTTAACAGTTTTCTTGACATGTAATTTGCACACAATTCAATTATTTAAATATATTTAAAAGAGTTGTACAACCATCACCATAATCAATGTTAGAACATGTTCTTTATTCTTATACTCATTAGCTGCCATTCCCCACCCCACCATATCCCGAAGAAACTATGTCAATTTACTATCTTTAGAATTACCTATTCTGGATTTCGTATAAAAAAATAAATACAAAAACAGGACAAACACAAATACACAGAGCACCTCAATCCAAAAGAAGGCTCAAAATAATAAAAACTAGAAGAAATTTAAATGAGCCAAGAGAGAAAACATGATCAGATGTTAAATTTTAACCCAATTATGCCTGCATGAATCCATTTTCCAATGCTTTCTATCTTAGGACAAAACTGTTTACCTCTCTGGTCAATGATCAGAGGGGCTGTTAATGGAGGCGAAATCCCCACGGAGACTCTCCAAATGGATTTGGAGCTCTTACTGTGATCCACAGCCTTCTGAAAACTGGACGCACAGAATGTAAGGTCTAATGCAATTCTCTCCTCTGATCTTGGTTTTTATTATTTACTCTTCTTGGATCACACAGGCTGGTGTGTTTTCTCTGTGTGTACTTCGCCGATACTTCACTTAGATGGCTGCTTGTTTTAAGACAAACATTTAACATTCCAGACACTATTTTTTCTGATAATCAAGCACCATCTGATTTTTTAAACACAATTTGCTAGAGCACCCACAGCTGCAGTGATCCTTTCAGGAGCATATGAAGCAGCGCCACATACTAAGAACTGATTGTTCTTAGCTTAGGGCTTACCATTAAGTGTAAGCTCAAAATCCATTCATCTATCTAAGATTTATAAACAGCGCTGTTCCACCATAGTGACAACATTAACAACTTTTGTGTGTATGTATGTGTATATGTATATATGTATGTGTATATATGTATATATGTATCATATTAAATGAAGGGGGAAGTGCAGAGTGGAGACCCAAGGCCCAAGTGTCGGCCAATGGAGATCCCCTCATAGAGGGGTTTAGGAGAGGAGATGTGTTAATTAGGGTGTGGGGTAGTATCGATGAAGAACACAGCTTTCCCCCAGATCCTGGATGCTTCCTCCCCCCAACTACCATGATCCGAATTCTACCTTGCAGGGCTGGATAGGACAGAGGCTGTACACTGGTACATATGAGGGTTGGAGGTACAGGGAATCCAGGGTGGATGATACCTTCAGGACCAAGGGTGTGAGGGACGATGCTGGGAGAGTGGAGGGTGAGTGGGTTGGAAAGGGGGAACTGATTACAAGGAGCCACATGTGACCTCTTCCCTGGGAGAGGGACAGCAGAGAAGGGGGGAAGGGAGACTCCGGATAGGGCAAGATATGACAAAATAACGATGTATAAATTACCAAGGGCATATGAGGGAGGGGGGAATGGGGAGGGAGGGGGGAGGAAAAAGAGGACCTGATGCAAGGGGCTTAAGTGGAGAGCAAATGCTTTGAGAATGATTGGGGCAGGGAATGTATGGATGTGCTTTATACAATTGATGTATGTATATGTATGGATTGTGGTAAGAGTTGTTTGAGTCCCTAATAAAATGTAAAAGAAGAAAAGAGAAAAAAATGATTAGGGCAAAGACTGTACAGATGTGCTTTATACAATTGATGTATGTATATGTATGAACTGTGAAAAGAATTGTATCAGCCCCAATAAATTGTTAAAATAAAAAAAAATTAAAAAAAAAAAAGAAATGATCTATGGAACCTCCACTGGATTTTTTGTCATTCTAATAATATAATTAAACTAGTCTATTGTCTAGAATTTTAAATGCTAATCAGAAAAGGGGAATGTTCATATATAGGAAAGCTTTTAGACTAAAAAAATATGAGATGTTCACTCATGCATATTTAAAAACTTAAGTGGCTGAATACTGCTTGACAAAATTGAATAACACAAGGAACAAAATTGAATAACATTCAGTATGGCAGAACCCTGACTATCTAGCTAAACCATGTGATGAAAAGCTAAGAAAATATGAAAGTGGCAAATATATGATAGTCTTAACTTACCTGTTATTGGGTAACCTCAAAAATAGCATTTAAAGCCAAGTGCAAAGAATACTCCTCCACCTCCTCTCCCACTAGGGTGTTACAGCTTTAAGTGCAAAGAAGTATATCAATTCCTTTAAACTGCAACTGATGTGTTTGAAGTAAATTCTAGTTCACTTAGTGAGTTTCCAACTATGACCCTTTTTATGTGGCCTAGGTAGCATGCTGATCCCTCAAACAGGGAAAATCTAGAATACAGGTAGACTGCAGTATGGGGCCGGGAATACCAAGCTTGGCTGAGAAGAAACTTGGCCAAAAATGTAGGATTAGCTATATAATGCAGGGCAAATTCTCCCTTTGGGAGTCCATAAAAGCAATGCCAATTGTTTTTCCCAAGGGCAAACCACAAACACATACCCTGTTCTACCCACAGATCAACAGAAGCAAAATGATCACATTCCTTCTCCCATTCCCCCACCCCCAAGGTGCACTAAACACCAACGTAGGAGTGTCCACCCAATTAGGGAAACCATAGTGCATTGCCGCATGGCATGGGCTATCCAGGCTCTCACCCCCACACACACGAAATGAGAAACTGTCCCAGTTGAGGTGAGGCCTCCCCTGGAGACGTGGTCTTTATGGTATGTATAACTAGTGGAGTGATCAATGCGTTACAAGCATTAGAAAGTCATATCGCCCCATTTCCTGGGAGGCTGGATGGAATGACTGCATGGCCTGAGAGCCACTGCCTGTCTTTGTCTTGGTCTCTATCCTTATAGTTGTGGTTGCACACAATATGTGTCTCCTTGTGATTGAATAACTTTGCTCAGATCCAACTATGTCATGAGGTGATTCGTGGTTTCATCATTGTTTCTGAGCATTTCCATGAGCTTCTTTGTATATGGGGCTTTACCTCAAGAAAATGGCTTACACAGTTGTAGAGGCTGGAAGGGGCCAAGTCCAAAGGTCAGATGTCAGGCTGGAGGTTTCGCCTGACTCAGGTAGCTGCTGTGCCTGATGAATTCAAGATTAGGAAGTCAAAGGGCAGGCTTCTGAATAAGGAAGCGTCAAGTCAGAAAGGAAGATGGCAAGCTGCTGACTCAAAATCTAGAGGCGAATGACTTCCAGCATTGCTGACTCTGGTCCAAAGAACCAGAGGTCAGATGATGATCCGAAGCCAGCAAAAAGCAAGTTAGCTTTTCTAGCCATGTCCACATATATTGGAAGCAGATCACACCAAAGGAAATGGCCTTTTAGGTAGTTTGGCTACTCACAGCAGATCTCATGATGAAAATGATCACATTATATGAGATCATCAGCGAGGAGGATGACTACGTCGTTACTACCCAACCACTGAGAAGCATGGCCCACCTGGGTTGATACTCATCTTGATAATCACATACACTCTCATTCATTCACTCAATACTTATTCAACCACTCTGTGTTACTTAGTGCTACTATAACTGAACACAAATGGGTGGCCTTGATGAAGAACCTTTTTCCCTGCCAGTTTAGAAGACTAGTAGGTGTCCTACTCACGGTTCTATGTACAACAAATTAGCATTACCTAGTCCTGAGCCATCCGCACAATTGCAGTTATCTTTGAGCCCATTGTTATAGCCCCTGTGTCAACCTATCTTATCGAGGGTCTCCTTATACACTATTCTTCTTCTTAGACAGAGCTTTGGTGGCACTCACAGGAAATCATTGTACTGTTTACCACAAATTCTAAGGTTCAAGCCCACCAGCCACACAGTGGGAGAAAGATGAGGCTATCTGCTCCCATAAAGATTTACAGCCCCAGAAACCCTATCTAGGCTCACTCTGAGGCTGAGATGACAGTAGGCTTGGTTGTCTCCTTTGCCAAGCATGATGTCATTTTCTAGAGAGTGGACTCTCATAGCATGTCCAAAGTATGTGAAAAAGAAATCTCTCCATCCTCACATTTTTTTAGTTTTTTCTCATTTCATATTTTAATTAACCCAGTTTTATTAGCACATAATCCACAGGTCATACAATTCAATAGTTCAATCATATCAAGAAGAGCTATACAATCATTACCACAATCAAGTTTAGAACATTTTCTTTTCATGGTTAAATCGCCTTTAAAATGGGTTGGGTAATCACAATCAGTTCTTGTGCTTTCCCTCCCTGCTCCACCGTACATTGTTTGCTCCCATAATCCCCTCACCCTCCCTATCTCCCATCCCCACCTCTGCATGCCCTATAAATCATTGCATCAGTTATCTCTATGCATCCATTCCTTCTCAGCTTCACAAACTGGAAACCCCAAGAGAAACCATAAAAATCAAAAAGAAATGAAGTGTTAAGGATAAAACAATAATATAAAAATCAAAATACAATGAGTAAGAAAGAAAAGACCACCATCATTATTTACAAAGCCATGGAAGAAATTTTTGTCATAGAACAAGCAATATATTTGCACCCAGAACAAATTCAGGTTGGGTCAATAGGGAGATCACAACATATGCACAAATACACTTCATACAATTGATGTATGGAATGTTATAAGAGCTGTAAGAGCCTCCAGTAAAATGATTTTTTTTAAATAGGGAGGTTAACTGACCAAGTATCCAGTTCAATCCAGTATAATCAAGATTACAATGATTACTATCTAATAGTAAGGCTGTTCGAAACCCTTGCCTGTAGCTAGAGGGGATCTGCCAGCAGCTTAATCTGACTAGATACTCTGCAGATGGGTTTTGGTCTCCCATTGTCCTCAATAGCCTTCTACAAATTGGGTGTTCATTAATTTTAGCGCTGATACTTTTCTCTTTAGCATATATGAATTTTGTTATTGTCAACTTTGGATCACACAAGCTGGTGTGCTTCTTCCATGTGGACTTAGTTGGTTCCTTGCTTACATGGCTGTTTGCTTGCATACAAGCCTTTAAAACCCCAGATACTATTTTGATTGATAGCCGGGCACCATCTGCTTTCTTTGCCACACTTTGCTGCAGCACCCTTATCTTCAGGGATCATTTCATGAAGGTGAGTATTGAGCACGGCCACGTTATCAGTTAAGTAGGAGCCCAGATTCCATCTGATTATCCATGATCATCCTCATTTCTTTTTTTTAATTGTTTTATTAGGAGATCATATAACTCATCACAATCCATACATACATCAATTGTGCAAAGCACATCTGTACATTCATTGCCCTCATCATTCTCAAAACATTTGCTCTCCACTTAAGCCCCTGGCATCAGTTCATTTTCCCCCCTCTCTCCCTGCTCCCCACTCCCTCATGAGCCATTGATAATTTATAAATTATTATTTTGTCATATCTTGCCCTATCTGACGTCTCCCTCCCCCACTTTTCTGTTGTCCATCCCCCAGGGAGGAGGTTGCATGTAGATCCTTGTAATAGGTTCCCTCTTTCCAACCCACTCTCCCTCGCCATTCACACTGCTGGCCCTGAAGGGGTTATCTGTCCTGGATTCCATGTTTCCAGTTCCTATCTGTACCAGTGTACAACCTTTGTCTACCCAGACTTGCAAGGTCATTTCTAAGGAGAATTTTGGTTGTACTTCTCTGAAGAAAAATTGTCTGTTCTTTGGCCATTTCTGGTCTATTCCCCTTATCTCCATATTTTTGTAAATTCTATACCATTGACTAGTTTAAAGATACTACTACTAAATACAAAATTCATCACCAGCACCAGAGCTCAAATGCACTGATTCTTGTTTCGTGTTCCTTATTCAATTTCCAATTTCTATATGCTTATGGGACAATTTTAAATGCTTTGGTCAGGGAAATGTTCATCTTTAAAGTGACATCCTTGTTCTTCAACACTGTAAAGATGTCCTGTGCAGATTTGCCCACTGCAATGCATCGTTTGACTTCTTTACTGGTGTTTCCATGAACATTGACTGTGGATCCAAGGAAAATGAAACACTTGACCATTACAATCTTCCATTTAACAGGATGTTATCTATTAGTCCAGTTGTGAGGATGTGTGGGTTTTCTTTACAACCTTCACCCACTTGAAGGTTGATTACTGAAGGTAATCCACACTTGATCTTCATCAGCAAGTGCTTCGAGTCCTCCTCACTTTCAGCCGGCAAGGTTGTGTCATCTGCATATTGCAGGTTCATGGGCTGTCCTCCTCCGATGCCACATTCTTCTTCATATAGTCCAGTTCCTCCAATTATTTACTTGGAACTCAGAATCCAGATTGAATAAGCATGATGATAAAATACAATACTGACACACAGCTCTCCTGACTTTAATCCGCTCAGTATTCCCTTGTTCTGTTCAAACCACTCTCTCTTGGTTCATGCACAGTATTGTTTCCTAAAGTAGGCAATACCGCTGTCCAGGGTAGAGGGGGGCACACTAGAATGATCTACGGAGGCGGAAACACCACTGCAATTTATATGAATTATTGCTGGAGGGCACTGAGTAATTTTTTTCCTGAAAAGGGCATGGCAGGCTAAATAAGTTTGGGAACTTATGTACAAGTTCCACATTAGCATGATGAAATATTCAGGAATTCCCATTATTTTCCATGTGATCCATAGTTCATTATGATCCACAAAGTTGAATGCCTTTGTATTGTCAATGAACTCAAGTAAACATTTTTCTGGTATTCTCTACTTTCAGCCAAGCTCCATATGACATCCCTCATTCCACATCCTCTTCTGAATCTGGCTTTGGCTTCTGGTAGCTGTTGATGTACTGCTGCAACCATTGTTGAATTCTCTCCAGTTAGAACATCCACTTACGGCAGGGTCGCGGGGAGGAGATGAGCCAGTCAGGGTGCAGTGTAGCAACAATGAAACATACAACTTTCCTCTAGGTCCTAAATGCTTCCTTCCTCCACCCCCACCCCCAATCATGATCCCAATTCTACCTTACAAATCCGGCTAGACCAGAGGATGTGCACTGGTACAGATAGGAAGTGGAAACACAGGGAATCCAGGATGGATAATCCCTTCAGGATCAGTGGTGAGAGTGGTGATACTGGGAGGGTGGAGAGAGGGTGGGGTGGAAAGGGGGAACTGATTACAAGGATCTACATATAACCTCCTCCCTGGGGGATGGACAACAGAAAAGTGGGTGAAGGGAGACAATGGACAGTGTAAGATAATACAAAATAATAATTTATAAATTATCAGTGGTTCATGAGGGAGGGAAGCAGGGAAGGAGGGGGGAAATGAGGAGCTGATGCCAAGGGCATAAATGGAGAGCAAAAGTTTTGAGAATGATGAGGGCAACAAATGTACAAATGTGCTTTACACAATTGATATATGTATGGATTGTGATGAGAGTTGTATGAGCCCCTAATAAAACGATTTAAAAAAAAGAATTGTATGAGCTCCCAATAAAATGAATTTTTTTAAAGAATTATCCCCAGTAAAATGTACTTGTATGTGATATTAATGCTATCGTTCAGTGATGTCCGCATTCTGTTGAGTCGCCATTCTTTGGCACTAGGCACAGAAGTGGGTCCCTTGCAGCAGTTAGCCAGGTAGCTGTCTTCCAAGTTGCCCGGCATGACGAGTTGTCCAGTGCTTCACTAGCTTGTTGAAGCATTTCAGTTGGTCCTCTGTCCATTCCGGGAGACTCGTTTTTGGCTCATGCCTTCAGTGCAACTTGGATCTCTTCCTTCAGTATCATCAGTTCTGCGTTACGCTACCTCTTTAAATAGTCCAATGTCAACCAGTTCTTTTTGTTCAGTGACTCTGTGCATTCTTTCCATCGTCCATTCAGCATGTTGACTCTGGGAGACTCGGGGAAGAAGCCCTTGTCTTTTTTGAGATCAATGTGAAGTTGTTGAAAACAATAAGTTTATAAACAAGTACTAGTCATCCAAGTGTCCTACTCATGATGAGCATGTGTGTTGCAGCACAGAACTGCTCAGAGGGTTTTTAGCTCGAATCCTAATAGAAGCAGTCTGCCGGGTCTTTCTTCAGTGGTACCAACTTTTCTTCTGTGGTACCAAGATTTAGGCTAGCAGCCGAGTGCAAACTGCACTACCTTGGGATTTTCCTGTCACACCATAAGTGCTGAATACACGATTTTCTAAATAAATTATTGCAAATTAGCTACACAATTAATTAAAATAAATGCTAAGTGAACCATGAAAGATATGAAGATAGACATGAAAGATAGGAAGGCATTGTACTAGAGAATGATTTGCATAACTCAACCAATTTTCTCAGTTCCTGTGAAGGGTAAGATCATGATTTTTATTCTAAGTGATTTTCAGTACAACTCTCCTGACATTACTTTTAGCTCTTAATATGACCCATGCAATTAAGTGAGAAGAGCCAAGCAGTTAAATTAGCATTTTTACATTGATCAGAGGGATTACAGTTAATTGGCACAATTATTAACGACATCATAGCAACAATTCTATGGGAGTATTTTTTCACTTGAAGATCTCAAAGCACTTTATGAACCTTTAGTGAGAAGGATCACCTTCTCCACTTCAACTAGGAAAAAATCAAGGCACGTATCGTTTTAATGAATTTGTTTCCAATGGAAAAAGACAGGTTTTTGCCCTACATTTAACACATTAGATTGCAATTGCCCACAGTATTTCAGTTAGTAGCAAATGAACCATTGCAAATAAGGAAAAGTCCTCCTTTGAGAGGTAAACAGGGTGCCATTCTCCCTTTAACTGGATACCTCAGAGAACAACAGAAAGAAACCAAACCAAGCTCACTGCCATCCAGGTGATGCTGACTCATAGCGACCCCTGTCGATTTCTGCAAATGTAACTGCTTACATGAGTAGAACGTCCCGTCTTTCTCCCATGGGGCAGCTGGTGGTTTCAAACTGCTGATCTTAAGAATCGCAGTCCAATGCAATCCTGCACCAACAAGGCTCCTAGCAGAAAGAAAACGTCCCAAAAAATCTTTGTGAAGACAACATGGTTAAGAGCAAGGGTTATGAGCCAAGTTGACCTAGATTTAATTTGCAGGACCAATCCTTACTGTCTGTGTGACTTTAAGCCCATGGTCAATGTGAGGGTGAACGGAAGTAAAATGGTTGGTACAGTGCCTGGCACACGGCAAACACTCAATATAGCTTAGCTGCCACCATCATTGTTGCCATCCTAAGTCATCTAAGTACCGTGTACAAGCTTGTGAACATAAATCATGAAGCAGGTGTGATGGCGTAAGATGGAACAGTAATATCATTACTTAGAATAGTAGGGTCAACAAAGCCTCTATAGGTTTGCACTTCATGCTGGACATAAAATAAACATTCAATGGTACATGCTTAAAGAGCCAACCAATACATATTTTTCCAAAACCATGCAAACATTATGGCATGTTTGTTTGCTTTTTAAAAAGCATATGTGAACTGATATCATGCATTAGGCATGGCTCGCAATTGTTATGTTAAAAAGGTGTGGATGAAGAAGCTCTCAAATCAGCAGCCATGCCAGATGGCTGATAGAGTAAATAAACTGCCCCAAATGTCATCTTAGGGAACAGAATGTCCCAAAGGAACTGAAAGGCAGAGAATAGATGACTCGCATCTGCTGTTGTCATGGATACAGTTCATCTTATCTGCGCGAACCTGGAAACGGAAAGCACTATAGAATAGAATGGCTAGCTACCTAATTGAGGCCTCATCTGTCACTAAAGGCCTCGCCCAATCGAGACATCCTTAATATTTAATGAGAACTCCAAGTGCAGTTGCTCTTGTACAAAATGTTCAATATCCACTAACTCCATTTCTAATCCTCCTGTCCACTCCTTTTCTGTTCTAGGCAAGCATTGGGATCATCGGGGTAAGTTTAAAACGTCTATCTGTCATGAATTTCCATCCTCAAACATTCTGCTTTGTTGGTTGACGTAGATCTGAACAAGGTGTATTTAAAACCTCGTCACCATTTCATCGCTCGCTGCCACCACTATGAATCAGTGCCGACTCCGAGTGTCCCTGTAGAACAGGATAAACTGCCCCTGTTAATTCTTTATGAGTAGAAAGCTTCCCCAACGATGCTAAAATGCAGTTGTATTAAGAACCATTTCTCTAGGCTCTTGCAATGAAAATCATGCACAGAAACATGTCACGTATACACACATATCAGTCACATATTAGCCCCCTTGTCAGAATGGCAGGGAAGCCACATGCAACCTCTTTTAGCTTCATGAAGGGGAAGGAGAATCAAACGCAACATCAACCCAAGGCCGATTCCTAGGAGGCAGAGGTCAGACATGCCTCCATGCCAATCTTCTTTATCAGTTTGACACCAATCTTCCCTCACATGGCACTCTCTACTTCTCTCCTAGGTTCAGTGATTCATTGTAACAGCCACCCAAAATTCACAGATAATACAATCAAATTTTTAAAGAAAAAAATACTTAAAATTATGAGCTTCATTAGAAAGGTAACAAGTTACCATTCAGGAACGGAAATTCTCAGGATTCAGTTCTTATAGTCAGAACAGCCTCTTCTTGGCCTTGTACACGGGCACAAATCTCTAATCCACAACCTCTCAGCCTCACAGCCCCTTGGCCTCTGCCCTCCAGCAGCCGTGTTACAAAGCTTCTTTGTTGCTGCCGATAATATCCAAAGGGCACTCTACTCCACCATAAGCCTCAGCTGGAAGACATTCAGCTATAGCTCTGTGGATCGGCCATGATAGGTCCCTAATTAAGTGTTTGGAGATAGCTCAACCAGCAAGTAAGCCTCCTTCTTGAGAGTATTTGTGTTTGCTGGTGCCAGGACCAGGAAGCCCACTGCTCTGTTTTATAATCTTGGTGCTTCTGCTTCTACCATAACTACTTCTCTGATATCACAGCTCTGCTCCTGGATTGAGGAGGTTGGATTCTTACCAGGAATCTGGGTCTAAAGGATCTACTGCAGTCCTGGCTCTTCTTTCTGGGTGGTATCCATGCTTCATGCTTCTGAGGTGGCTCATTTATACCCAGTAGGATGGCAAAATTGACCAAAATTAAGAGCTCTCATTTTTAACAATGACAATTAACCCTGATAACAATCACTTAGCACTGAATCATGCAATCCCCTAAGTATCTTACCTTCTCTAGCCCAGATCCATCATGAAAAGGGAAAATACTCCCAATCTGCATCATCATACCCAGTCCCTTTAGACTCTGGCTAGAAGAGCACTTCAAGTAGCTCACGACATCCCAACTCTTCATAATCCTTCATATGCAGTTCAGCTCTTCAGGAAGTATCTAGCTATGACAATGACCTCTCTGAAGGCCTGAGTTCTTTTGCACTAATTATTTCAGTGCTCATTTTCCCTACGGAAATTCTTTCAAGAGAGGGGCAGGAGGAAAATAGAAGATAGCAAATACCATTATTGGCAAGAGACTGGATACAATAGAAGACTGAAGATAATGAGTGAAATCAGTGACTTTGTTAACCAGTAAATCTCAGAGCGATCAACATAAAAATCAGAAGACTAATGAAAGGCGAACACACAAAGTTTAGTGTATTTCAGGGGGAAAGTTATCTGGGAAAAACGTAGTTTGGAACATCAATATTTGTAGGATTTCATAAAATATTTTATTCCATCTAATGTTGTAGCATTCACCACTGTTTCTATTCTGTTCTGCCATTCATTCTAAAGTAAAAATACATGGAACTAAGGAGCGCTGTTCTCTTTGTTAAAAGATTTACCAAAACTAGTTAAACACAAGAAATTCATTTAAAGAAGAATACATAGTAACTGTGTAAGCATGTAATTTCAATCTTTCCAGGTCAAATTTTTTTAAAGGTACAGCATATGACAGCCCTTGTTACACATATTAAACTTAAACTCATAGGTAACATTGTAAGTCAAAATGAGGTGATTTTCCCCAAATCCATTGGAGTCATATAACCAAAAGTAGGTGTACCAAGTTGCTACTCAAATAAAACTTTAATCCAATTCAAAGCATCTCTGACCCCATTTCTTGAGCCGCTGTGAGCTAGAATACTAACAGCTCTGCTTATTGCTAGTTCTAGGCAACTGAATGTGTACAACTCAAAGAAAATGGAAGAACAGTTGGATTGGCCTGTTTGGGTAACAAAAATAAACAGATTCATTCAGGTTTATATTAAGGATATGTATAGGACAATACAAAAATTAAAATATCACAGAAATCCATAAACTGTAGACTGTAGTGGTAGTACACAGTTCTTATGAGAAATTAATCCAAAATAGATCTAGGAAATAAGTCCTCTCTCCACCTTGTACAATTCACGATCTCTTTCCAGCAAATGGCACCCAGTTCTCTCCCATACCATGTTCGTGAACTTTTGAATCATTGGGTTTTTCTTTCTCCCTTTCTATCTTAGCACGGATGCTGTGCTCTCGAGGAGCCCTCCCTGGCACTCTGCCCAACGTCCTTTCCTGGACCACTATGAACACGGGCAGCGCGCTCTTCACTAGCCAATGCGCCGTGTGTTTGTGTGTCCCTGTGTTGTCTGACTATCCATGAGCTCTGTGACAGCCAAGCCTTTATTATTTTTGTATTATTTTCTAGATTACTACCTAGTATATATGCTTCATAAATATTTGTTGAGTGAATGAATAATGAATGTCATCTTTTACAAATATTGTTTTTCTACTAGGATGTTTTTTTCCTAAAATGTACAAGCCTTCAGCAGTCCAATATAACAGTGGTGGTAAGGCTTTCTAGCCTTCAGGGTGCTCTTAAGTTACAAGATAGTCCCCCCAACTCTAGGGGCTTTGCAAAGACTAACCCTTGTTTTGTAGCCTGCTGATGCTTAGTTTCAAGTTGAACATCACTATAAATCATGTCTCAGCTCAGTTAAATCCAGAGATTCCACTTTTCATTTGCTATCATCTCCAGATTTGTTAGTTTTAAGAGCTCAGATACAAGATTTATCTTTTTTAATTAGTGCATCCAGATCCAAGTGTAGTAAAAAAATGTAAAAACAGCATATTGTCCAGTAAACGAGCTAAACCAGGATCATTTTATGAACATGCTATAGAAAGCATTAAGCATAATAATTGATGCATTATTATCAAATGGGTGAGGCAACAAATTTATATAACTGTTATTAATAACTAATACTTATGGGGCATTGATGAAGTCTCACCTTCCATGTGGGAGACCTCGGTTTCATTCCCAGACAAGGTATCTCATCAGCAACTTACTCATAGTTAATGGAGGTGTGTGTGTTGACATGATGGTGAACAAGTGTCAGTGAAGCTTACAGACGAAGACAGAATAACAGAAATTCCCTAGGAGATCTACTTAAGAGAATAAGCCTTATGAAACTTATGAAAACCCATTAGATCACAGCAGTTTGACCCATGGCTAAGAAGATGGACAGTAAAGGACCAGGAGGCAACATTCTGATCCATTGTACAAGGGTGCCATGAGTCAGGCCTGGACTCAGTAGCATTGAGGTAGTCAGTTTATTGTGCCAACTTGGCCGATAAACACATGGGGGGTGGCTAATTGAAGGGCGGAGGGATAAATGTCTCAGTGAGCCTCGCCTTTCGAGTTCTGAGGTCTCTTGTTTTGTGATAGTTAGACCATGGTCCGGGTGCCCTAGCCAGTTCCTGCTTCAGCTGGCAAGGCTCACTTCCTGCAAGACATCCCCAAGGAGAAGCCACGTGGACCTACCCCGATGCAGCCCTGGGTGCTGGAGCAGCCATGTGGAAACCCCTGCCAGCACTGAGATGCTTACACACTCACTCATATGGCCTTCCTCTTGCAGTCGGCACCACTGCGTCTGTTTTGAAAGATGGAGGAGGACTTTGTTGGACTGGTGTTAGACACATGGGTTAATGGGTTAATGTTGGACTTGTGGGCTTGGACAGCACTGGGTTGGGATGTTTTCTTGATGTGCACTTAACCTTTACATAAAACTCTCTCTGAGTTTCTGTGGATTTGTTTCTCTAAAGTACCCAGACTAGCACAAGCATATAGCAACAAAAGTGTTCTCAGAACGTAAAGACTTAGGTTAATAGTATTCACATAAACATACCAGGAATTTACAAGTAAAGAAACAAAATCACCAGAAGGCCTGGGAATAATAGAGAAGTTATAAGAATGAGCTTTAATCCCTGGACAACATACTTAAAACTCCTAGTTTATGGGATAGGAGGAGCTGTTATGGATTGAGATGTATCCCCCAAAAGTTATGTGGAAGCCCTAGCCCCTGTACATGTAAATATGTCCCTATTTGGAAATAGAGGTCTTCTCATTAGGTTAATGAGTTCAAGCATAGTAGGGTAGATTATAAATAAAATCATTTCTGATTGGTATCTTATTTAAAAAGCAGAAAAGACAAAGACATGAGGGCCCATCGACAAGCAAAAAAAAACGAAGCAGTCCTGGTGGATGACAAAAAATTAGGAGCGAAGTCACAGAAGGAAGCGACGTGACTGAGACCCTGAGATGTACTATTTGCCTTCAGAGCTATGAGACAACAAATTTCCGTTATTTAAAGCCATCCACGTGTAATATTTTCTGACAGCACTACCTAATAAACTCACCAGCTAGTGCGTAAATCAGGAAATGCCCCAATGTTAGCAACACCTCTTGTATAATATTTAAAATACTAGCCAATGGGAATGGTAGAATTTCATTTATTCTAAAAGAAAAATGGATACGCACAGCACCAATTATGCCAGTTCATGTCTTGCATAAGCTTTCGTTGTGCTCATGATAAAGCAATCCATTCTATTTCATGCCTAAAAGGATGACCTGCATGTTCTGCATTACACCTTCATCTTCTCCACGGGTGATAAAAGGAATAAAAATTTGCATTCAGCATCTGTTCTCCACACTTGAAAGTCATGGTTTGTAGCAGTGCTCGGCTGATGACAGCTGCAGACTGTAGCGTGTGAACTTCCATCTTTCTGCTGTGATAAATTTCAAGGTTAGTGGAGGAATTGTAAAAGCAACATGTACAGGTATACAGATAAAGAATAGTCATAAGTGAGTGAGTGTTAGTATTTCTACCAGTGGGAGAAAACAGCAACTACACCTGAAATTCTACATGTTATGAATTCCATCTTTCTACTCTGCTGAATTCTGAACCAAAATTTTATGATTAGTAGAAAAGAGGTTAAAATAACAAATTGATATATAAATATAGCTCTGATACTAATAGTCTTACCTTTGGAGAGAAAATGCAATTTGGAAAGAGATACAATTGTATTACTATGGTTACCAGATCAGGAAAAATAATCCTTGTAGACTTTTAAACATATGAAGCTACATGACAAAACCAGAAAAATGTGTGCCTCTGTTGTATTGACTATGCAAAAGCTGTGTAGATCAAAATGAGTTATATAATACATTGCAAAGAATGAGAATTCCAGAACTTTGCTCACGTAGAACCTGAAAACAGACTAGGACAGTAATTATGAAAATGCAGTCAGAAAAAGTGTGTACCAGGTGGTATCCTTTCATCATACTTATTCAATCTATTCCTATACCAGGGACGGCTGGGAAAACAAACCAGCCGGCACTGAAAGAGGGACAGCATCATGCTCCTTAGAAGTGAGCATGTTGGGGCTTGATCTCACAAATGTAATTTGAACATAATATCAGGAGAGGCTCAGTTGCAGATGACACAACTTGTTTGCTGAAAGCAAAGAAGACTTGAAGAACTTTGTGATGAAGATCAATGGCTAATAGCCTTCAACATAGATTACTCCTCAAGAATTAAAAATATCACAATTTGGGACCAATAAGCAATATCTTAATAAACAGAAGAAAGGTTGACGTTGTCAAGGATTTCATTTTACTTTGATTCACAGTCACAATGGTGAAGTAGAGAAGTGACATATTGCACTAGAAGAATCTGCTACAAAAGATCTCTTTAAAGTATTAAAGAGCAAAGATATTACTTGGAAGACTGGTGTGCCTGACTCAAGCCATAATCTTTTTAAAAAATCATTTTATTGGGGCTCATACAACTCTCATCACAGTCCACACATACATCCATTGTGTCAAGCACCTGTGTACATTTGTTTCCTTCATTATTCTCAAAACATGTGCTTTCTACTTGAGCCCTTGGTATCCACTCCTCATTTTTCCCCCTCCCTCTCTGCTTCCCCCTCCTTCATGAACCCTTGATAATTTATGCATCATTATTATTTTGTCATATCTTACACTGTCTGGCGTGACCCCTCACTCACTTCTCCACCATCTGTCCCCCAGAGGGGAGGCCATATGTAGATCACTATAATCTGTTCCCCTCTTCTCTCCTACTTGTCCTGAGGGTCCATCTGTCCTGGAGTCCCTGTGTTTCCAGGTCCTATCTGTACCAGTGTATATGCTCTGGTCTAGCCAGATTTTTAAGGCAAAATTGGGATCATGATATTGGGGGGAGGGGTGATAGGCATTTAAGAACTAGAGGAAAGTTGTGTTTCATCGTTGCTATACTACACCCTGACTGGCTCTTCTCCCTGTGACCCTTCTGCAAGGGGATGTCCAGTTGCCTATAGATGGGCTTTAGGTCTCCACTCTGCAGAGCCCCCTCATTCACAATGATATGATTTTTTGTTCTTTGATGCCTGATGCCTGACCTCATGGTCACACAGGCTGGTGTGCTTCTTCCATGTGGGCTTTGTGTTTTCTCAGCTAGATGGCCTTTAAGACCCCAGACACTATATCTTTTGATAGCTGGCACCATCAGCTTTCTTCACCATATTTGCTTTTGTACCTGCTTTGTCTTCAGTGATCGTGTCAGGACAGGCTGGTGTGTCAAGCCCTACTCTTGTCCATCACCTCATCTTATACATGTGTGAAAGATGGACAATAAACAAGAAAGCCTTAAGCATAGATGCCTTTGACTTGTGGTATTTGCAAAGAAGGTTGAATGTGCTCTGGGCAACCAGACAAAGAAATTTGTCTTGAGACAAGTACAGTCAAAACGCTTCTTAGCACGGCAGGACTTTATCTTCTGTACTTTGGACATATTCTCAGGAGGGACCAGTCTCTGGATAAAGATGTGAGGGGTTTTTTATTGCTTGTTTGTTTGTTTAAGAAAAAAATGCCTGTGAAGAATAAAGAGGAAGGCATTATAGAAGGCAAGAACAGCTCTCAGAGCATGATGCAGGAGGAGGGGGTTGCAGGGAATCTGTATACAAGGAGCATCAGGTGCAAAGCACCTCTAAGTAAGTTTCAGCCTCAAGGCCACTATTGAAGGAATTAACCCACGATGGGTAATTCCATAGAGACAGTAACTATAAGGGCCTGGCAAGAGAGGATGGGGAGAAATGGGGAGCTAACAATGAGGACAAAAAGAAACTGCTCTGAAGCGGATGGTGTGGATTGCGCACCTTGTCTCAATATGACTGGAGATGGAGCTGCATGATGTGTGAAGTATATGCCCATCATTTTAAACAAACAAACAAATAAATAAAAGCTAGGCCTTGGGGATAGATCAATGCCTCATAAGAATGTACCAGCTTTAGTACCCCTGCCACACTTGGACTTGGACTAGGGGAAGCGTAAAGGAAGTATAGCCTCGATGTCAATACAAGAGTGGGTCGAAAAGGGCAGCATCTGGAGCCCATTAGCCAAATTTGTTCTCTGCTGCAGAAAATGCAGAGATGCGATTGCAGGGCCACAAATGCAGAGCAGCTTCGAGTGAAGCCATGAAAGTAGACCAGGATGGTATCGTGAAGTGTCTGGATGCGATGTCTGTGAGTTGAGAATGAGTCCTGTAGATCCTCCTGTATAAAAACAGGGACAGGACAAAGAAAATAGACTCCATAGACAGCTAGGAAACAGGACTCGGAGTACATTAGATGTGGCAAGTAGACAAATGCTTGACTCCCAAGTTTCTGTTCTGGGAAATATGCTGTGTGTGGCATGAAGCTAATACGGTTGGGTTGAAATGAGCTGGAATCCTTGCCCTACTCTCAAGAGGGAAATTGTATTCTTTTCTAGTCATCCAAACTTAAAACTGGTATATCTCTAACTCCAATTAGCACAATTAAGTGTCTACATAAATACAAAGCCAAACTCAGTGTCATCGAGTCATTTATGGCACATGCCAACCTGACAGGACTCGGAGGACTGCCCTGTGCATTTCCAGCATGGGAATTCCTTTTTTTTTAATAAGTCATTTTATTGGGGGCTCTTACAACTCTTATAACAATCCATACATCAATGTATCAAACATATTTGTACATATAATGCCATCATCATTTTTGAAACATTTTCTTTCTGCTTGAGCCTTTGGTATCAGCTCCTCTTTTTTCCCTCCATCCTCCATGCACCCACCCTTGTGAACCCCTGATAAATTATAAATCATTATTATTTTCATATCTTACACTATCCACTGTCGCCCTTCACCCACATTTCTGTTGTTCGTCCCCATGTGTGTCTGTGTGTGTGTTATACATTGATCATTGTTCCCCATTTCTTTCCCCTTCTCCCCCCCCACCCCTTCCTGGTATCACCACTCCCATTACTGTTCCTGTGCACTTGCTCTGGGTCAAGCCTGATTTGTAAGGTAGAACTGGGATAATGATGCTGGGGGCAGAGGTGGGGGTGGGGGAGAGGAAGCATTTAAAGAGCTAGAGGAATGGTGTGTGTTTCATGGGTGCAATGCTGCACCCTGGCTGACTCCTTCCTTCCTTGTGATGTTTCTGTGAGAGAATGACCAATTGTCTACAAATGGGCTTAGAGTCACCACTCCAGCTCCCCATCATTTGCATTGATATAATTGTTTGTTTGGGGTCTTCTGTTTCCTGATATCAGATCCCATTGACACCTCCTGATCACACAGGCTAGTGTGCTTCTTCCATGTGGGCTTTGTTGCTTCTAAACTAGATGGCCGCTTGTTTAACTTCAAACCTTTCAGACTCCAGAAGCTATATCTTCTAAGACACAGGCACCATCATGTTAGTCATTTGCACCAACCAGCAACCTGTATCCAGGTGTCAAACCTAGCCTACTGCATTTGATAAACTTTTATTCGCTCTTTAATTTGCATATTGTTAAGGTTTGTTTAAATGTTATGATACAGACATGAATATTTGCAGCAAAGATTAGCGTGTGAACCCAAGGAATAAACACACTCAAGCCTACTGTCATCAATTAAGTTCCAACTCATAGCAACCCTATATAGACTTTCCAACATTGTAAATCTGTGTAGAAGCAGACAGCATGTTTCTCCTGAAGAGCAGCTGGTGGACTTGAACTGCCAACCATGAGGTTAGCTGCCCAGAGCAATATACACACAACAAACAAGTTGCTTTAAAATTACTAGCAGCAATAACACTAGTATGAGGACTCTACTGTATGATTCAACTGGATCATACACACAAGACAGTGTTGGCAATTGGAAGCCATTATTGTTATTTATAAAAGGTAAACAGCAAACAACAAGAACAAATTACATATAAGAAGCAAACAGTGAACAACAGAAACAGATTTTAGGTGAACAGGTCCCATCTACCCCACAAGTACCTCATTTAGCATCACAAAGGATGCTGGGTTGTTTTTTTTGGCGGGGGGGGGGGGGTTGATGGTCAGGGCTGTATCCACTGCCAATGGTGAGACATTGACAGAAGAAATTGATGCTTATGTCTAAAATGAGACTCCATCGCTCTTCACAAATATCCACATGCATTTGTGTGTTGAGCCCTAGTGATGTAGTGGGCCATGGAGCCAGGTGGTTAAATCAAAGATCAACCATTATTTGCCTGCTGGGAAGTCCCTTCCCAGGCACTCATTTCTCCCACGGACACAGAATACAGCAGGCAGTGCTAGCTTAGACTGTGGGATAACCTTGGTACTCACATGTACAGATGTCCTCCTATCATATGTAATTTATTCTCAGTAACATTCTTTTACAACCTCAGCAATGTTCACTGTGTGTCCTCCAACACTTTTGCCATGAAAGAAATGAATGATGATTCACAACTCTATTGGCTCTTATCTATGATGTCAGCCGTTATTGTGACAGAGTGAATACTTGCTTTTCTTCTTTGGCAACTAAATGACACTTTAAACTTAGCTCTCAGCATTCTTACTAATTTTTAGTAAAATTTTATAAAATACTGGGTTGAGTATGATAGCAAACCTTGCTGAAACATTAAGACTGACTTCATGTCCTAGGTACTTGGTGTTAAAAATGGCTCGCTAATCATAATGGCATTATATTACCATTAACGAGTATCTCAAAGAATACATTGCCTGATATTCACAATCATTACAGTGGATACAAGACTGACAGTGTAAATAGTTTTCTAATACTGCAAGAGGAGTATCAGGTATCCATTTTCCTAGTCACTGATTTACAGTGTCACTAATTAGTTCCCGTTGGCATTTTCTTTATAAAAATCCCCATTATGTCATTTGCATTTTTTGTGGTAATTGTTTTAGTTTAAAATGAACTGGATGAGAGGACCATAGGGCTGACCCCACCACAAGACACAACGCCCCTCACTGACCCACAGAGCAATGGGGACACACTGGAGACAGTGCAGGAATAGTGCCCTGTCTGACCCTCCCACACCGGAGCGAAAAAAGAAGGGAGCGCAACAGAGCAGCAAGGGGAGCAAAGCAATGAAGTTCCCCAAGGAATGCCAAAAATGACTTCATAATTGGTGGTCAGAGCTTGGCCCTTCACCAAACCCAATTGGAAAACATCATAAGGATCAGCAGAAAGACCTGGAACTACTGATAGGCTTTTTTCTTTTCTTATTTTAATTTCTATGTCTCATGTCTATCCATATACAATAGGCAGGATAAACAATTCTGAGGGGAAAATAACAGCTCCAGGGGGACGTGGAATAGGAGGAGGTGGTAGAAAGGTAAGAGGGAGCCAACAAACCCAGGAGCAAGGGAACAAGAAGAGATCTAAACTTGATGGCGAGGAGGGCGTAGAATGCCTGGTGGGGTTTGACGAAGTGTAATGTAGCCGAGAGAAAGCACTGAGAGCTGAATGAAGGTCGAATATGATAGTGGGGTAAGAAAAAAGTTAAAAGCAATAGAGGAAATAAATAGATAGCAAAAGACATTTATAGAGGTATAACTATAGGCATGTACATATGTAAATATATATAAATTTAACAGGATACAGGTCTATGTACATATATTTACATGTTAAGTATTAAGTTAGCAGACAGGCATTGGGCCTCTACTCAAGAACTCCCTCAACACAAGAACATTTTGTTCTAATAATCTGGCATTCTGTGCTGCTCCCCTTCCCAACACAGTTGCTAAAGTCAAAATGTGTGCATAAGCAAATGTGTGAAGAAATCTGATAGTGCCCGGCTATGAAAAGATACAGGTTCTGGGATCTTAAAGGCCTGAAGTTAAACATCAAGCGGGGAAGCAACAAAACCCACACAGAAGCACACAAGCCTGTGTGATCATGAGGTGTCGATGGGATCAGGTATCAGGCATTAGAAGACCCAAAACAAACATATATATCGTTGTAAATGAGGGGGGTCTGAGTGTAAACCCAAAGCCCATCTGTCGACAATTGGACATTCCCCCACAGAAGGGGCACAAGGAAGGAACAAGTCAACCAGGGTGCAGCATAGCGCTGACAGAACATACATGATCCCAGCTGTATAATGTATAAGTGCTCTCAGTGGGCACATGGAAGCTCTCTGAGCAAACAGGAGTGGCCGCCTCTGTGAAGTCGCATGCACGGTGGGACGCCCTTGCCGTACTCTGGGCCCCTCCAGAATCAGACACGACAGGAGGGTGAGCATCTGACAAGTGCATGGTCCTGCAGATTGGGAGCAGTCAGTACGTGAAATATGAGTCAAATGTAATAGCTCTCTTATTTCCATTTTTAATGGAAATAACGGTTATTGTGGTTTGCTCTTTCCTTCATATCCAGTGACTTTCTCCCGTGTTCTTTGACTCCACATTTGAGACACTGGAGGAGCCCAGGAAACTTTGGAGTAAAAAAAAAAAAAGTTTACTTTTTAGTCTTTAAACTTAGGCAAGTCAGTTCATATCGCTGAATTTGAAATGCTAATTATAATAAGAATGCCATAATGGAAGATTTACTATGAACATCAATTGGATATTATATAAAAACACATTGTAAAACATTATAGAACTGTCAATAATAATAATAATAAACATTTCAGTAGGAGTTATAAGGCTGCTGAGTATTCAGATGTCATATGAGTAAAAGAATTATGAGAGATTATCTACATAATGTATCTGTATAAAAGTTTTACTAAGTTTTCAAGACTTAAAAAAATAACATTATAATATCCTGATATTATGATATCATAGGATGCAAAAGTTGGCATATAAATGATGTTTCTTTAAAAAAATGTTATGCTGATGTATGTGCATAAATATGTATAGGAATACAATAAAACAATACATAAGAATGCCATATACATTTAAGTTCCCAGCTTTCTCTCATTTTGAAAAATATGAAGGATGGATAGAGTGTCTTTGTTCACCCATAGTTAAAATCTGCTTAGCTTAAGGCAACTTAGAACATCTATTTAAAGAGATCACAACCTCACAAGGGTGGGAGGGTGGGAAGGGAGTGGGACAAAGAGGAAATGATACCAAGGACTCAAGGAGAAAGGAAATGATTTGGAAATATTGATGGCAACATATGTACAAGTGTTTTTAATACATTTAAATGATGTATTGTTATAAGATTTGTAGAGCCCCCCAATAAAATGATAAAAAAATTAAATTAAGAGATCCCAACCAAATTTAACTTTTAAAAAAAAATCATTTTATGGGGGGCTCTTACAGCTCTTGTTACAAACCATACATCAATAGAATCCGACATATCCATACATATATTCCATCATTCTTTTCTAGACAGTTCCTTTTCATTGAACCCTTGGGATCAGCTCTTTTTTCCTCTCCCTTCTTTTCTGCCCCCCCCCCACCAACCCTCGTAGCCCCCTGATAGATTGTAGATTGTTAATTATTTTCAAATCTCACACGGACCGCTGCCTCCCTTCCCCTCTGGTTTCTGTTGTTCTTCCCCCTGGCTGGGGGTGTGTGGTTATGTGACATTCATTACTATTGGTGCCCTTTCCCTCTAAACTTCTCCCCCCACCATCCCTCTACCCTTTGGGTATCTCTGTCCCTATTCCTGTTCCTGGGTTCCATGTGCTGTGAGTTTTATCTCTTGCCCGTCTTGTCGAGAGTGGGAAGCGGACACTGGGGTCATGATAGGGGATGTGTGTGAGGAGGCCTCAAGGGATCAGAGGTAGATTGTGTGATCCTTAGTGCTCAACTGCACCCTGATTGGTTCATCCCTCCCTGTGACCCTTCTGTGGGGGGATGTTTCATTGTTCACAGATGGGCTTTGGGTCTCCGCTCCAACTCCCCTCAATTCTCACCAATGCATTTTTGTTTGTTTGTTTGTTTACTGTTTTGTTGTGAATCTTCTGATGCCCGTTTCCTGGTCTCGATGACACCTCATGGTCGCACTGGCTGGTGTGCTTTTTCCATGCGGGCTTGTCGCTTCACTGTTGGATGGCTGCTTGTTTAACTTCAAGCCTTTAAGACCCCAGACACTATATCTTTTAATAGCTGGTCACCATCCTCTGTCTTCACCACCAACTTGTTTTTTTGTAAGGTGAAGAATCACTATAAACATTAATTTGAAAATCTTATTTTCCCACATACAAATGGCCAAATTAAACTTTAATTCTTCAAGTTTTACTTTTCTTTTCATTGCTCTGCTCTCCATATCTTTTTTAGAGATGCGTTTCATACTCTAAAAAGGAACGTGTGTAGACTGTTGTTTTCAGGTGCCATCAAGTGCACTCCACCTCACAGAGGCTCCCCGTGCAACAGAAAACAGCTCGGGGCCATCTTCAAGGCTGAGGTGTGCTCAAGTCCATTGTGGCTGCTGTGGAACTTGAGTGCCACCTTCGGATCTATGGTTCTCATCTTCCAACCAATACCGGAAAATCAGTCTCTGGTGAGCCTAAGGATTTCCACTGGCTAATTTTCAGAAGGAGATTGCCAGGCTTTTCTTCCTAGTCTGTCGCAGACTGGAAGCTCCACTCTCTGTATGAGATCTTGCTGATATTTTGAATATCAGTGGCATAGCTTCCAGCACTAGAGAAACACCACTATAGTATAACAAATCCACTCATGCTACAAGGCATGCCACAAGTAGATAGCTTTAAAGTCCACGTTCAGAGGGCCAGCTCTATGGGAAGACCTTGTATCTGCCAACTCTAAGGAAAAGTCCTTGTCTCCTTTCAACATCTCTGAGCCCAGAATTCCTTAGAGATTTCCATGAGTCTTGGCATCAGTCAGATCTAGGAGATTCTCAGCACAAGGACTCTGGGTCCAAAGGATGAATTCCGCTCCTGCCTCTTCTTCCTTGATGATATCCAGTTCCTTGCATCTTGACTCTCTCCCCATTTATCTCTCATGGGATAAGAAGTGATACAGGCCACACCCCCAGATAAGCTCCTCCCCTTACATTAGATCAGAGCTGTGACCTGAGTAAGGGTACTGAATAGGACCCTCATCCCCTCACAAATGATTGACTGATCACATCAGATTGCGTCCTGCTGTGATTTCATCATTGCATAACCGCTAAACTACCTCATGACACAACGGTCAGATCACTCAGACTCATGCTTCAGCCAAGTGGACACATACTGTGGAGGGTGGAGGGAGATAATCTAACCCATTACACTGACAGACAAGTGATAGTTGTATAGGTTAATACTGAATATTTATTTTTAAACCAATTTCCTTCTCGGAATTTTATTGCCATGCCTTAAACTTTCTGCTAAATGTTTGTACTTAGATATTTGTCAATATCCATAAATTGAACGTTTGAAAACCTATTCCACTGCTTCTCTTCTCCCTCCACTACCAGCTGGCTACAGGTCCCTGCATTTAGGCAGCGGAACCAGCAGTGTTCTCGTTATCCGTTCTCGAAAGTCATCCTTCACGTGGCTCTCCTTTTCTCCTCAAGTGCTGCGGGGGGATTCTGCCTCCACAGCATTGCTTCCGAGCTCCCAAGCACTATGCCGCTAGTGGAACGCTGCCTTATTCATCTTCCAACCTCAAATTCCCCTAATGCAGTTTCATGCCTTCTCCAGACAAACGGGATTTCCTAACGTATTAAATTCTCAATATTTGCCACATTTCTGTTATAAATTGTTGAGATTTCCTTGCCTCTATAGAATAAAGACCTAAATTCCTAAATCAGGGCCATCTAAAGTCTTACTTCATGTGACCTTTCTTACCACATATGTTACAAGGTTCAACCATGCAGGTGCAATGTCTTCAGTGCACATATGCTTTGCTCCTTCTGCCTCTCTGTTTTGTCAGATCACGTGGTGGCTGTTCAGTGCCACTGAATTGATTCTGACTCTAAACCATCATATGTAGAACAGAAGGAAACACTGTCCAGTCCTGCCCCATCCTCATAAGGGTTACTGAGTCTAAGCCTATTGTTGCAGTTCCTTTATCCGTCTGCCTCCTGGGAGGTCTTCCTCTTTATTACTGATGTGCTGCTCTGCCCAGCCTGATGTCCCCCCCCCCCCAACCACCACCCAGTGACTAGACCTTCTGGATAATGTATCCAAAGTATTGCATCAAAGCTTTTTCATCAGGGAGGGGGAGCAGGGAGAGAGGGGGAAAAAGAGGAGCTGATACCAAGGGCTCATGTAGAAAGCAAATGTCTTGAGAATGATGGTGACAACAAATGAACAAATGTGCTTCACACAATGGATGGATGGATGGATGGATGGATGGATGGATGGATGGATGGATGGATCGTGATAAGAGTTGTACAAGCCCCCAATAAAATGTGTTTTTTTAAGTGCTCAGCAAAAAAAAAATTGTCATCCTGTCTTCCAAAAAACATTCTCTTTTTCTTTTAAATCATTCTATTGGGGCTCGTACAATTCTTATCACAATTCATACATACATACATCCATTGTGTCAAGCGCATTTGTACATTTGTTGTCATCATCATTCTCAAAACATTTGCCTTCTACTTGAGCCCTTAATATCTGCTGCTCATTTTCCCCCTCCCTCCCCACTCCCGCTACCTCATGAACCCTTGATAATTCATAAGTTATTATTGTCATATGTTACACTGTCCGACGTCCCCCCCCCCCCCGCCTTCTCCAAGAAGCATTCTCACTGTACCACTTTCGAAACCAATGTGCTTGTTCTGCTGGCAGTCCATGGCAATATTCTTTGCTGAAATCATCATCCAAATGCACCAACCTTCCTTCCTTATTCATTGTTCCATTTTCCCATGCATATGAGGGGCTGAAAACACCCTGGCTTGGATCAGGTGCGCTTTAAACCTGAACATGGTAGCTTTGCATTTTTAACCCTAAAAGAGGTATTTGCATTGAACACTAATGACAGAGCTGCCGGATGACATCAAGGGTGTCATTTATGAAGAACCTTGGCATCAGCCACTGTGTGAGAGAAAGAAAGGCCTGGCTTTGGCAAGGATTCACAGCCTTCCAAGAGCAGGCAGTTCTACTCTGTCCTTGTAGGGTCACGACACATTGGAACAGATTCAATAGCAGGGTTTGGGGGTGGGTTTGGGGGTGCTGGGGGAGGAGAGAAACAAGCAGGAAGCATCAAAAGATGACATAAGCAGGGGAACGAAAGAAGATGCTCACCGTAGAAGACTGGGAAGAGAAACTCTGGAACATACACATAATTGAATACGATGAGTCAATAGGCCAAATCACAAGACCACAGAACACCGCATGACATATATATATATATATGGTCCTGCAGAACATTATGCTGAGTGAAATTAGCTAATCAATATTATTTAAGACCACTGTTATTAGGGGAAAATAAAGACTTTCATGTTGAAGAGAACAAACTTTGGAGATTGTCAAGGGAGGGAGGGTCAGAGAGAGAGAAGATAAAGCAATGGCTATACAGTTGACAGGTGATCACTTAGGCGAAAGAGAAGAGAGGAGACCACAAGGAGAAGAGAAATCAAGGATCAGTTGAAGAGTAACTATTGGACATTTTGGTTAGTAGTTTAACCTGTTGAATACAAGGTTGGTGATCTGAAATGTAAACCCCTACCTAATATTGAATGATGTAGGAAGCAAAATATTGAGTGACGCAGGAAGCATCACAAGATGAAAAGAATCCACAAAATGACGAGTCCACGTGTCACCATGTCAGAAGGTAGCGTTTGAGCAATAATTAATGGGGCTGAAAGAAGTTCAAGCTGCACTGAAAGCATTAGCCAAAAACAAGTCTCCAGGAATTGATGAAATACCCAATGAAATATTTCAAAAAGCTGATGAAGCGCTGGAAGCATTCCCTCATGTATGCCAAGAATTTGAAACACAGCTACTTGGCCAACTGATTGGAAGAGATCCATATTTGTGACCACTCCAAAGAAAGGTAACCCAACAGGATGCTCAAACTATAAAACAATGTTATTGATGTGACATGGAAGCAATGTTTTGCTGAAGTCATCCAACAACAATTGCACAGGGAGCTGCCAGAAATCTGGCCCAGATTCAGAAGAGAACATGGAACAAGGGAAATCATGGCTGATTTTGGAGGATCTTGGCTCAAAGTTGAGAATACCAGAATGATGTTTAATTGACTATGCAAGGGCCTCCGATGGGGTGGACCATAGTAAAATATGGACAGCCTTGAGAAGGATGGGAATTCCAGAACATTTCATTGTGCTCATTCACAGCTTGTACATGCATCAACAGGCAGTTGTGTAACTAGAACAAGGCCACACTGCATGGTTGAAAATCAGGAGAGCTTTGGGTCAGGGGTGGTATCCTCTCACCATTCTTCTTCAATCTGCATGCTGAACAAATCATCAAAGAAGCTGGCCTATAGGAAGAAGGCAGTGGCATCAAGATTTGAGGAAAGCTTAGTAACGACCTGCAATAGCCAGGTGGCAGAAACTTGTTTGCTGAAAGTAAGGAGGAACTGAAGCACTTGCTGATGGAGATCAAGGATTATGATTCAATGTAAAGAAACCAAAATACTCACAACTGGATCAATAGGTAGCATCATGATTGAGGTAGTTAGTTTATTGTGCCAACCTGGCCGATAAACACATGTGGGGTTAATGGAAAGGCAGAGGGATAAATGGCTCAGTTGGCCTCACCTTTCTTGTTCTTGGGTCTCTTGCTTTCTGATGGTCGGGCAGGGTACAGCTGCCTTAGCCAGTTCCCTGCTTCAGTTGGCAAAGCTCACTTCCTGCAAGACATCACTGAGGAGAAGCCACATGGCCCTACCCCGATGCAGCCCTGGGTGCTGAAGCAGCTGTATGGAGACCCCTGCCAGCACTGAGATGCTTACACATTCACTGACTCGGCTTTCCCCTGCAGTCGGCATCATTGCATGTGTTTTGTGAGATGAAGGCTGCTGTGGATTGGTGTCGGACATATGGGTTAATGTTGGACTTGTGGGCTTGAGAAACACTGGGTTGGGATGTTTTCTTGATGTGCACTTACCCTTTATATTAAACTCTCTCTTATGAGTTTCTGTGGATTTGTTCTTTAAAGTACCCAGACTAACACAATGATAAATGGAGAAAAGGTCAAAGTTGCTTTTGTCTTACTTGGATCCACAATCAATGCTCATGGAAGCAGCAGTCAAGAGATCAAAAGAAGAGCTGTGTTGGGTAAATCTACTGCACAAGTCCCTTATAGGGCATTGAAGAGCAAAGATGTTACTTTGAGAACGTAGGTGTGCCTGAACCAAGCCACGGTATTTTCCATTATCTCATAGGCATATGAATGTTGGACGCTGAACAAGGAAGACTGAAGAAGAATCGATGCATTTGAATTGTGGGACTGGAGAAGACTATTGAGAGTACCATGAATTACTAAAAGGACAAATAAATTTGTCTTAGAAGAAGTAAGGTCTGAGTGTTCCTTAGAGTCAAGGATGGCAAGACTTCATCAACAGACTTCATCTGTTATATTTTGGACACCTTGTCAGGAGCCACCAGTCCCTGGAGAAGGACATCACACTCCGCGAAGTAGAGGAGCAGATAAAAAGAGAAGAGCCCTCAAGATACGGGGCGATACCAGGGTGCATCAATAAGCTCAAGCATAGAAACAATAGCAAGGATGGCACAGGACCAGGCAGTGTTTCCTTCATTGTGCTTATGGTCACTATAGGCCGGAACGGACTTAATGGGACCTAACAACAACCGCCTAATTTACAATAACACATTGTTATATGTAAAAAAAATAAAGATGGGAGGAATTCAGAGTCACTGTAACAAAAACAACTGGTCAACATTCAACTATTTTAAGAGTCCGCATGTCACATCATAGACAATGAAAATACCTTTCTCCTACTCTGTTCTCTTCCCATCACAACCCCTCACTTGTTGAGTAAACAAACCTGTAGTGGGTACCACTAACGTTCCAGGTTCTATAGAAACAGGGATGACCAGGCTTGGTCTTGACTTTGTAACCCCTTCAGTTAAGCAGACACAAAGACAATGAACGTAATAATTCTTAATGGAGAAATAAATAGAAGGAAATTACTCAGTTATTCAATTCTATTTAACAATTTTGACAGAAATGTCTCCATTTTTGAGAGGTTGATGTCCACTCTGCTCACCAGGAAGACATGGTAAGAGTGAGAAATACAAAAGTCTATAGCAGGAAGCGAGTGAAGTCAATTTGTTACAGCTAAGAAAAATTAATTGCTCCATGACACAAAGCATATATATATTAAAGTCAGTACAGAATTTATATTTGTACTTACTGATCTGGTTCAAACACCCTATCGTGTTTTAAACATTGATTAGAGCTAATCACCTTTCAGCTGAAGGAATAGCAAGAGGGCTACAAGGCAGGGCAGCTATACCACACCAGCTGCTGTTCACGCTGGCACCGACCCCTGATGCCCTGATGAAGCCCTCGGTTAACCAATCTGTAACATATTTGCAGTCAGTATTAGGAGTTGGAGTCAGGTTAAAATTGATCCCAGAAGCATTTTTTTCATGCTCCCTTGAACAAGATAGTAATTTAGAAAACAGCAACAGCAGCAAAAATCGGTCACAGGTGTAATACTGGATGTTATAAACCTAAGCAGTGTTGGTAATTTAGTTGATGGTAGTGATCTATCACTTGTTTCATTTGCATGTCTGTGGAAACAATCTAATAAGATAAAGTGTTTATATTCTCAATTTGTCATGCAAGAGTTTACCTGCTCCCCACTCATGCTTGCGGGAAGTCACAATTCTCATTATTTTTTCAATAGAGTCAGTAACCTTTTGTATTATGCAGCACCAAGCAATCAATCAATAAATATTTAGAGAGTAACTGCAATATGTTGGGAATAATAAGCAAGGAGGAAATCAGATTGGGAGAAGATAAGCAACGTATAGCAGATGCAGAGTGGGAGCAGAAGCCTTTGCAATGCCCTCTTAGAAGGGATACAGGCGCTCCACAGGAGGAGAGAGACCAGGCTTCAACCTGGTGAGCTAAGACGTGAATACAATTACCGGCATGTGGTGGGGAACCAACAGTGAGGTCCAACGACATCACACACACACACACACCCAAGAAGAAAGCACTTCAGAGGACAGCACTGAAGCTACAGCTCAAGAAGAGGGGCACATCTGATCAGAGCAAAAAAAGAGGGAAGGAGAGTGAGTGGAACACATCCTGGCCCATCAAGCCCCAAGAGCAATCGCTATTCCTGTTCAGAGCAGCCAAGGCACAGAGAGGACCATAGGGTCGGCCCCACCACAAGACATGATGTCCCTCATTGACCCATAGTGCTATGGGGGACAACACAGGAGACAGTGCGGGAATTGTGTCCGATGTGACCCCACCACACCAGGTCAAAACACTAAGGACATGTAACCGAGCAGCAAGGGGAGCAAAGCAATGAAGTCCCAGAGGAATAGCAAAAATAGACTGTGGGGTCAGGGCATGGCACCCATCAAACTCCACTGGAAAACATTCCTAAAAGTCAGCAAGCAGGCCTGGAACTATTTATAAGCTTTTCCCCTCAGGACCAATAACGAGAGTAGAGATACCAGGAGGAGAAGGAAAAGATGGAACCAAGCACAATGATCTACATATAACCCCTTCCCTAGGGGATGGACAACAGAAAAGTGGGTGAAGGGAGACATCCAACACTGTGAGACATGAAAAAAAATTTTTTAATTAT
Organism: Tenrec ecaudatus; assembly: GCF_050624435.1. Lineage (NCBI taxonomy): Eukaryota > Metazoa > Chordata > Mammalia > Afrosoricida > Tenrecidae > Tenrec > Tenrec ecaudatus. The sequence continues at coordinate 138,136,419 of NC_134532.1, forward strand.
CAAGCGTTCATGAGGGAGGGAGGGAGGGAGGGAGAGAAGGAAGGAGGGAGGTTAAAAAATGAGCTGATACCAAGGGCTTAAGTACACAGAAAATGTTTTGAGAATGATGATGGCAACAAATGTAAAAATGTGCTTGACACAGTGGATGGATGGATGAATTGTGAGAGTTTTATGAGCCCCCAATAAAATGATTTTTGTAAAGATAGAAACATAATTTTCCTCTAGTTCTTTAATGCTTCCTCCCCTCTCCCCCACTATCATGACCTCAATTCTACTTAGTAAACCCTCCTAGACCAGAACTTGTACATTGGTACAGATAAGAGCTGGAAATACAAGGAATCCAGGACAGATAAAGCCCTCAAGACCAATAATGCGAGTAGATATACCAGGAGGGGAAGGAGAAGGTGGGGGGAACAAGGGAGAACCAATCACAATGATCTTTATATAACCCTTCCAAGGGTGATGGACAACAGAAAAGTGGGTGAAGGGAGACAGCGGTTGGTGTAAGCCATGTGTGTATGTGGGGGGTGGGGTTTATAAATTAGCAAGGGTTCATGAGGGAGGGTCAGGTTGGGAGAAGTGAGGAGCTGATACCAAGGGCTCAAGTAGAAAGAAAATGTTTTGAAAATGGTGATGGCCACATGTGCACAAATGTGCTGGGCACATTAGATGGACATATGAATGGTGATGAGAGCTGTAAGAGCCCCCAGTACATTGTGTTGTTGTTTTTTAATAAGGGAGAAAGGCAGTTGAGGTAAAGTAGAATAGACCTCGGAAAAACAAGGGTAGTTTAATTTACATTGTCAGAGACTGGGATTGGAGTAAATGAAAACTGAATCCAGGGAGATGAAACTCTTACTGTAGCCCAGCCCTGGTAGTGTCGTGGACTATGTGTTGGGTTGGTCAGTCCTCTGAACTTACCAGGCTCTCCAAGGGAGAAAGAGGAAACTCTCTGTTCCCATAGTGATTTATTGCCTCAGAAATCCGACTCGACGGCAGTGAGTTTTTCAGTGTGGACCACTCACCCTCAAAGGTGGGAAGGTGGAAGGTCCACAGGGGCGTTTTTTCTAGGAAGTAGAGAAGAAAGATCTCTACATGTTCCCATCTAAATCAACTAAGGAATTCTGTCTCTGGAGATTGCAGGGTTCCCACTGAGCCGACATACACACCCCAAACTATAAGATTTGGTCCTAACTCCCCAAGGCACTTGACATCCAATTAGATAAGCTGTTCATCGTTCCACACCAAAAAATGACAAGTGCTCCTGGCCCACCAGGACGTGATGATGATGTTCCTGAGTAGAGCAGCCAGTCCACAGAGAGAACAACATGGCTGGCCCTACTATGAGACATGATGCCCCTCAGTGACTAAGGGCGATACAGGGGACAGCACCGGAGACACAGTGTGGGAATTGCACCTGACCTGATCCCACCACACCGAGGCAAATCACTGGGGGAGTGCAGCGGAACAGCAAGGGAATGGAGGGGCAAGGTCCCCAGGGAATGCTGAAAGTGGACTTTGGGGCCAGGGCGTGGTGCCCCAACAGACTGGACTGGAAAACGCTCCTAAGGGCCAGCAAACGATCCCTGAACTAACTACAAGCTTTTCTCTTGTGAACTGTTTTGTTCTGTGGTTTGTTTTTGTTGGTTTGTTGTCTAGTTGTATACTATTGCTTTGTTTTCAGTGGTTTGTTTTTGTTGTTTTGTTGTCTAGTTGTATACTATTGCTTTGTTTTCCTCTGTCTAGTTTTCGTGCATGTTAGTGACTCCACAGGTCTGTCTGAATAGGACAGGCTGGATGAACTATCTGGAGGAAAAACAACGGGACCGACAGTTCCGGGGGGACTTGGGGTGGGGGGTAGGGGGGGTAAGGAAGTGGTGTTAACAAACCCAGGGACAAGGGAAAAACATGGACCACAAATGGTAGAGAAGGGGGAGTGGCAGGCCTGGTGGGAAATGATCAAGGGTAAGGTTGCTTAGAGAAGAGGTATACTCTAGCCCAGGTGGAAATGAAGCATGGTAGTAGGGCAGGAGGAAGGTCAAGGGAGATGGAGGAAAGAGCTAGGAGTCAAAGGGCATTCATGGAGGTCTAGACAAAGACATGTACATGCAAATATATATAGGAGGATGGGGAAATAGATCTATGTGTCTATATTTATAGGTCAAGTATTAAAGTGGCGGAAGGACCTTGGGCCTCTACTCAAACACTCCCTCAATGCATGAATACCTTCTTTTATTAAATTGGAACTCTATGATGCTCACTCTCCCGACACAACGGCTGGAGCCAAAGTGGGTGAACAAGTAAATGTGGTGAAGAAAGCTGATGGTGCCCGGCTATCAAAAGAGATAGTGACTGGGGTCTTAAAGGCTTGAAGATAAACAAGCGGCCATCTAGCTCAGAAGCAACAAAGTCCACATGGAAGAACACACCAGCCTGTGTGATCGAGTGGTCCCAAAGGGATCAGTTACTAGGCATCAAAGAACAAAAAATCATATCATTGACTGCACACCTCCATGATAGGATCGCTGAAGACAAATGGGTGCATAAGCAAATGTGGTGAAGAAAGCTGATGGTGCCCGGCTATCAAAAGAGATAGTGTCTGGGGTCTTAAAGGCTTGAAGGTGAACAAGCGGCCATCTAGCTCAGAAGCAAATAAGCCCACATGGAAGAAGCACACCGGCCAGTGCGATCACAGGTGCCCAAGGGACCAGGTATAAGGCATCATGCAAAAAAAAAAAAAGATATAAGTGTGTGTATGTATGTGTATATGTATATATGTATGTGTATATATGTATATATATATCATATTAAATGAAGGGGGAAGTGCAGAGTGGAGACCCATGGCCCAAGTGTCGGCCAATGGAGATCCCCTCATAGAGGGGTTTAGGAGAGGAGATGGGTTAATTAGGGTGTGAGGTAGTATCGATGAAGAACACAGCTTTCCCCCAGATCCTGGATGCTTCCTCCTCCCAACTACAATGATCCGAATTCTACCTTGCAGGGCTGGATAGGACAGAGGCTGTACACTGGTACATATGAGGGTTGGAGGTACAGGGAATCCAGGGTGGATGATACCTTCAGGACCAAGGGTGTGAGGGACGATGCTGGGAGAGTGGAGGGTGAGTGGGTTGGAAAGGGGGAACTGATTACAAGGATCCACATGTGACCTCTTCCCTGGGAGAGGGACAGCAGAGAAGGGGGGAAGGGAGACTCCGGATAGGGCAAGATATGACAAAATAACGATGTATAAATTACCAAGGGCATATGAGGGAGGGGGAATGGGGAGGGAGGGGGAAAAAAAAAAGATGACCTGATGCAAGGGGCTTAAGTGGAGAGCAAATGCCTTGAGAATGATTGGGGCAGGGAATGTATGGATGTGCTTTATACAATTGATGTATGTATATGTATGGATTGTGGTAAGAGTTGTTTGAGTCCCTAATAAAATGTAAAAGAAGAAAAGAGAAAAAAATTATTAGGGCAAAGACTGTACAGATGTGCTTTATACAATTGATGTATGTATATGTATGAACTGTGAAAAGAATTGTATCAGCCCCAATAAATTGTTAAAATAAAAAAAAAATGACAAGTGCTGAACTGAGCATGGTTATTATTCCGCACTTCAATTTGTGAAAGTTTCGACAAGTGAACTCAACACGAATTCACGTCTGTGAAATTTTAGCAACAACTTTATGTCCATTTTAGATTGATTACGTAGACTTTGTTGAGATTAATAATACTTGCAATAAGAATGCATGGATTGGATACAGAAAAAGAGTTAAGTATATGAGAGGGAAGTTGGTTTTTTTTGTTGTTGTTGTAGAAAGTCTTCAGAAAAATAAAAAGAAAAGAAAGTAAATTCAGGTCTTAGAACTGCACTCTGGGGGTAGGTGTGTGAAGCAAGCCTACTGGGAACTAACAGCCAATCAATCTCATTATGCACACAGAGCAGGAGAGCTCCGTAAGCAGCCAAGAGACCCCAAATTATTTTGCCGGTTGAGTACATTATAGTATGCACAATGTATCTTCTAAGCAAACTTTACCTCGGGAGAACTATATTTTATTCAGAATGTCTCTAAGCTATACCATTTCACACTTTTATTACAAAAAGTTTCTCACTGTCTTCTGAATATGTATTCTGCTTTCCTTCCTCCATAAGTTTACCTATTGTGCTCCTGTCTGAAATAGTCTCACTCCATGTACACCTAATTCATTTTTAAGATTGAGCTCATAATATTCCTATCCATATCATTTTTCCCTCTTGCTAAAATCTTTTCCTATCCCATTTAAATGAAGTTATTTTCTTGGATTTTCTTTAAATATTTGTTGGACATATGAAATAGAGGGTAAGTCTGAAAGTTTTGCTACTAAACCATAGAAATCTTTATTAAGCAAAATACCTAGATATGAGGCTATTGTTTCTTGACATGTCCTTCATACAGAATATCTATACATTTCTGAAGATGTTATTTCTTCCTTTCCTTTCCTTTTAACAGTTTTTTTTAGTAATCACAATGGACTTAGTCACATACAAAAATTAAAGTTTTGTATGAGCCCCCAATAAAATGATTTTTAAAAAGAAAAATGAATTAAGAAAATAAAAAAATTGAAGTTAAACATGTATAAATAATAAATATTGATTTATATATAACAAGATGGTATTCATTTTTCATTTCTTTTCACTGGGAAACTAGTAAAACCCTTTAAAAGACAAAAGCAAATCTTTTCCCGCAGGTCAATTTCAAATCAGAGCTACCTCATGCTCCATTGTGTATTGTTAGCTATCATCTTTCTTTCTTTCTTTCTTTCTTTCTTTCTCTCTCTCTCTCTCTCTCTCTCTCTCTCTCTCTCTCTCTCTCTCTTTCTTTCTGCTGGCAGACCCACTCTAGCCAAAGGCAAGCCACCTGAACAGCCTTACAATCGGGCAGAAACCAGTGTAGTCCTGAATTGTGGAATTGAACTTGGTGCCATGCCAGTTGCCCTCCCCCATAAGCACGACCTGAATCAGTACTGGGTGCAAGTAGCTCTTAGATATCTCACGACAGACATTTCTTCCCTGCTGTTTGAATGCCGATGGGGGTCTTCCCGCTCTTACTCATGTTTTGTGCTTTTGCCTTTATACTAATATGATCTTCTTCTTGCCACCTTAGTGTGATTTGTCTTGCACTGTTTTCTACTGGGTTCCCAGCTGTGAAGCACAGAGGAAAGGGATGCATGAAGGTAATAACTGATACAAGGGGTTGTTGGGAACGCAGGGGTGGGGGAGGGCGATGGGGAGGGAAGGGGGTATAGGGAGTGAACAGTGAGGAGGGCGTGGGGAGGGGAAGGAGCACTAGAACTGATAGTGATTGGGCAGTTCAGTTTAAAGCCAATGTGACCATTGCAGGGGGCGGGGGGAGTGGAGGGGGAAGGAAGGCTCTAGATAGATTGGTGGTGGTTGTACAACTCCCCTTGATGTGGCTGAACAATAGAACCGTTCAATTTGCATGACATGTGAATTATGTGCCAACAAAGCTCTTGAAAATAAATAAGTAAAAGATATGCATAACCCAAGCTGAAGGCATTTTCAATCAACTCATATGCATATGTGCATATGACCGTTGGGGAGTGAATAAGGGATACCACAGAAGAATTGCTGCTTTTGAATTATGGTGTTCTGAGAAGAATATTAAAAGTATCATGGACTACCACAAAATATCTGCCAGAAAGTTTCTTCGAAGCAAGGATGCAAGGATGGCAAGGTGCTTTGGTCATGTGATTCGTAGAGACCAAACCTGGAGAAGGGCCTCAAGCCTGGTAAAGGAGAGGGACAGAGAAAAAGCAGGCACGTGCCAGGATTGTCACCGTGGCTTCAGCGATGGCACAAACATAAAAATGATCGTGAGGATGACACAGGCCAAGGAGTGGTGTACTGATGCCGTGAAGTCTAACAAGAACAACCACATTTAATTATGGAAATGAATCATATAAACTGCGACATGAGGATTTTTATTCTTTATAAAGTCTTTCAGGATTTTGAAACTTTGAGAAACACCTGCTTTCTGCTCAGCAATCCGTCTTTCTCCTCATTAACTTCACTGCCTGATGATGCCTATTTCATAATTTAGAGTTATATTCATTTCTCTCTTTCATTGAAGACAATGTTTTTGTTTTGTTTCTCCTACATTATTTCTCAATTTTTTGGAAAAGGGACCAAATGAAAATGTTGTACGTTGCCCTCTTAAACTAAAAGCCCCTCCTTTTTGCTGCCACTGCTGTTGGGTGCTATTGTGTGTGGACTGACTTACGGCCACCGGGTGTTGGGGGGACAGAGGACAGTCGCCCTCTGGCTTTTCCTAGCTGTGATCAGAGCTTTCTCCTGTAGAAGTACTGCGTGCTTTTGAACCACCAACCTTTCCTAAACCATCTTTAAGAAGTTTTCCTTGTTTCTTAGTTTAACTTTTTTATTTTAGAACAAGCTGAGAGATAGAAAAAAACAAAACAACTGAAAACAGCAGTGTCGAGAGTTTCCAGAGAACACACAGCCAGTTTCTCTGGTCACTAGCTTCTCATGTCACTCCTATGGTACATTGATCACAATGAAGGGAATTTCAATATAACACTTAACCTCTACTTCTAGGCTCTTCAGGGTTGGTAGTAAAAAGGCACTTTTAAAATTCTTTCTAGTTGATACAATGAATTTAGTAAATTTCCTACTTCTCTGTTCAGTTTTCACTGAGATTATATGGAATTTAGATCGAGAATGTTATTATTTAACCCTTTCTTCCTATTTTATTTGCATTCAGTTTTGCAACCACTTAACATATACAATTCTTTTACCAGAATATGCTGCTTTCTCTTAGTCTTATCAGAATTTCATTTTCCAGTACCTCCTAATTTGCTTTGTACTTTCACTGTTGGAGATATATGTAAAGCATTAAAAAATTATATATAGTCTGATAACCCTTGCATATCTGAGATCACCTTTATGCTCCATTTGCACATTATTAAATAAATGAATAGGGCTGACATTATCTGATTATAACATCTCCAGCCCCAGAACAGTCAGTATAGGTTTTCGCTACAGGCTGGTTGCAGCTCTACTGCACTAGCTTTGCTGTATCACATAATCGGATGGAGCCTCTAGAACAGCGGTTCTCAACCTGTGGGTCGCGACCCCTTTGGGGTTGAATGACCCTTTCACAGGGGTCCCCTCATTCATAACAGTAACAAAATGACAGTTATGAAGTCGCAACAAAAATAATTTTATGGTTGGGGGGGGTCACCACAACATGAGGAACTTTATTAAAGGGTCGTGGCATTAGGGAGGTTGAGAACCACTGGTCTAGAACATCCTGGAGTCCACCGTGAATGGATGGTTGGACCTAAGTGGGAACTAATCATCAAAGCTCAACTTGGGGAAGATATTTGGCCAATTCTGATTCATAATGAAGATATTACAAATGATAAATTAGTGCTAATGATGCAAGGAGTTTTCAGAGGTAAACTTTTGAGAAATGATGAAGTTACCAAAAGTATAAAGATGAAGATGGAGACAATATAACAATTTTTGACAGCTCTGACCCTTCCTTTGCAGTTCAGTGCAGGAAACTAAACATGACCTTATTTGTTAATGGCCAACCAAGGCCTTGACTCAAACCAGGTGAGATGCCTCCGTCGAGAACTGATAGAACTTTGAAATAAAGTGAATGGATTATTGGATAACTAGGAACCCCCTGGAGAACCAGGACCCACCACCAATATTCCTGGAAATGAAACTGTGGACGGTAGAGAAAAAGTCTGCTGCTTCTGGTTCTTCTAGGAAACTACTCATCTTGTGGCGGCAAGTCTGTCAGCTTTTGAGCCCTTGAGAAACCAAGATGAAGTCAATAAAACTGTCATGTCAGCATTTGGCTTAACTGATGATCGGGTTTTGGGGCCTCCTCATGCTCCTGCCCAATGCCCAAGTCCATTCAGGCACACCGGACAGCACTGCTTCCTCTTCCTCTGCGGCTCTCCCACCACAACAGCCACCCTATACAGGAGCACAGACCCAAGCAGGTCAGATGGAAGGTCAGGTGTATGAACTGTACCAGCAACCGGCCAGTTATGTTCCTCAGCAGCCGCCGGCACCACCTCAGTATTCAGTATTCAGCAGCAAACAACAGCCAGCAACCTGGGCCCAGCAACCTCAGCCATTCCAGGGATCTGACCAGCAATCAACTGGCCAGATGGCAGCTCCTCCCCTTTCTGGTCAGCCTCAACAACTGCCTGATCAACCTCCACAGCAGTGCCAGGTGAGCATGTACCCTCCACAACCTGTACTTCTCAAACTTCTCAGTCTGCCAAGTATTCTGTGGCCCCTGCTTCACAGCTTGAAATGACTCCAGGCCAACCTGGGGGCAAGCTTTACTCCACCTCCTGGAAGTACCATGACCCCTCCTCCCAGTGGGCCTATCCCTTTGGTCAGGACCATACCCAACCAGTATGTGGTTATCAATCAAGAGGCTCAGCTACACTGATGAAGGTACCGCTTTGTCTCCTAAAAGACTTATTTTAATTTGTATTGAAGTTCAGAAATTTTAAAAGCAGAGCATTTTTAGTGATATATCATTGTTGCTGCTAATTGAAAGTATAATTTGTTGGAAGACAGAAAAGACAAAATGAAATTTTTTCTTTCCCTGCTTTAAAACATAGCAGCTTCCTAGTCATTTTATTTTGGGATACTACTCTTAAATCTGTGGAAAGCGATTGACTTTCTAGCTTTCTTTGTTTGGAGGATATTAAAAGTGACAGGTTTAGCCAGCTGACCTGGCTTTTTATTTTAACATGATGTACTAAAATAGATCCCCTTTGAGAAGTCAACTAGATAGTATGTAAAAATGTAACACTTATAGGTTAATAAAGATGATTGAATCCATTAAAAGAAAGTTTCATCTTAAAAATAAAAAGGAAGGAAAAGTAGGACTCCATTCTGACTCTATATTAACCAGTTACTAGAAAACCACTCTAGATTCTAATTTTGACTGATTTGTTTCTCTTGGTGTTCCTATGCATTGCTCCCATTGACTGGAAATTTCAAAAGCAGAGTAAGAAGTCATTTGCTTTTATTAAGACATGATGATGGCAGAATGGTCATGAGATAACGGAGAACTGAAGGAAAAGCATTGAAGAAATAGAGAATATCTAGAAAAAATTAGATCCATATTTTGCTCTATTCATAGTTTCTTCCCTAATATAAAATTGTCTTTTTAGGTTTAGTATTAAGGTAGCATAAGGACACTGGGCCTCCACTCAAGTACCCCTTCAATGCAAGAATACTTTCTTCTATTAAATTGACATTCTATGATGCTCACCTTCCTGACACAACCCCTGAAGACAAAGCGGATGAACAAGCAAATGTGAACAAAGCTGATGGTGCCTGGCTATCAAAAGATATAGCATCTGGGGTCTTAAATGCTTGAAAGTAAACAAGCAGCCATCTAGTTCAGAAGCAACAAAACCCACATGGAAGAAGCACACCAGCCTGTGTGATCACAAGGTGTGGAAGGCATCAGTTATCAGGCATCAAAGAAGAAAAAATCATATCATTGTGTGCTCACCTCCATGATGAGATCGCTGAAGACAAATGGGTACATAAGCAAATGTGGTGAAGAAATCTGATGGTGCCTGGCTATCAAAAGATACAGCGTCTGGGGTATTAAAGGCTTATAAGTAAACAAGCAGTCATCTAGCTCAGAAGCAACAAAGCCTACATGGAAGAAGCACACCAGCCTATGCGATCACTAGGTATCGAAGGGATCAGGTATCAGGCATCATCAGAACAAAAAAATCTTATCATAGTGAATGAGGGGGAGAGTGAGGAGTGGAGACCCAAAGCCCATTTGTAGGCCTCTGAACATTCCCTTACAGAAGGGTCTCAGAGAGGAGACGAGCCAATCAGGGTGCGATGTAGCAACAATGAAACATACAACTTTCCTCTAGTTCCTAAACGCTTCCCCTGCCCCCCACCCCGTACAAATCCGGCTAGACCAGAGGATGTACACTGGTACATATAGGAACTGGAAACACAGGGAATCCAGGGCGGATGATCCCTTCAGGACCAGTATTGTGAGTGGTGATACTGGGAGGGTAGAGGGATGGTGAGTTGGAAAGGGGGAACTGATTACAAGGATCTACATGTGACCTCCTCCCTTGGGGATGGACAACAGAAAAGTGGGTGAAGGGAGACATCGGACAGGGTGATATGACAAAAAAAAGATATGACAAAATAATAATTTATAAATTATCAAGGGTTCATGAGGGAAAGGGGAGTAGGGAGGGAAGGGGAAAAATGAGGAGATGATGCCAGGGGCTTAGGTGGAGAGCAAATGTGTTGAGAATGATGAGGGCAATGAATGTACAAATGTGCTTTAAACAGTGGATGTATGTATGGATTGAGATAATAGTTGTATGAGCCCCTAATAAAACGATTTTAAAAATTGTCTTGAGGACAGAGCTCCCTCAAATTAGCAAGGGTTTGAGTAGGCTATCTGGGCCCAGTAGATGCTCTTAAAGAAAACAAAAATAGTTTCTAGTTGTCTCATGACAAGTAGGAATGAAGTAGTAGACATAATAAACTAATATTTCAACGAAAGTAAGTATGCATTTGAAGTATTCAATAATTAAACTTATTTTACTCATCTGATTAATCAGTATGCTTCCTCAAATTATGGTAGTGTTTTAATTGTTTGATTCAAAACTTTCTAGTATGACAGAAAAATTTTGCAACACAAAATGGTATTGTCAAAATTGGAACAATATTATTTCTGAAAAAAAAAACCCACTTAGGGTTTGTTTCCATTCATGAACCTATTTATATGTAATAATGAAGGAGAGAAGGTATAGGAAAAATCCCTTTTAAACTTCCCTTTTAAGCTCGAGTCTTAGATTTCCCCAGATATAACAAATAAGAACCTCATGTGCAATTCACTATTATCTTGACACATTTTCAGCATTGCAAAAGAAAAACAATCTGTAAGCGTGGTGTGAAAGACGCATTATCTTTTCCAGAGACGATACTAGAATGCCACCACTTGTCTGTCAGTTGTCATCCTGTGGTGGCTTGTGTGTTGCTGTGATGCTGGAAGTTTTGTCACTGGTATTTCAAATGCCTGCAGGGTCACCCAAAGTGAACAGGTTTCAGCGGAGCTCCCTGTTCAACGACGGACAACAACTTGGCTGCCCACTTAGGAGGAAGAGGCTGGTGAAGGCTCTGAAGCATTGTCAGATCTGGAAAGCCTAAAAAAGGAAGCAGAGCAGTATTGAGGTCTTCCCAGACGATGGACCCTCCAAGTCGGAGGGCACCGGAAATGTCACTGAAGAGGAGCTGACTTCTTTCAGGGGAGTTGACCGTGGTGATGTAAATCTGCTAAAACCTGCAGCAGTGGAGCATTCAGCATCTTTATTTGCTGACGGAGCACAACTCCAGGTAAAGAGAAACAAACGCAAACATCTTCGGATGATCAGAACTTGAAGGTGCAAAGTATAAATTTAGAAAAATTGGAAGTCATCAAAAATTAAATGCAATGCATAATGATTCATAGACTAGGCTTCCATGAGCTCAAATGGGCTGATATTGGTCATTTTGAACCAGAAAATCATATAATTTACTCTGCTGGAAATAGCACAATCAAAAGGAATGATATGGCACTCATTGTCCGAAAGATCTTGCTAAATCCATCATGAAGTACAATGCTGTCGGTGATGAGATTTTATCTATGCGCCTTGAAGGAAATCCAATCAACACAACTACTATTCAACTTTATGCACCAACCACGAAAGCTAGTGATAAAGAAATTGAAGAATTCTACCAATGATTTCGGTCAGAAATTAATCAAACGTGATCAAGATGCATTGATAGTTATTGGTGATTGGAATACAAAAGTTGGAAACAAAGAGGAGGGAACAGTAGTTGAAATATATGTATTTGTTGATAGAAATGATGCTGGAGATCACATAAAAGGATTTTGCAAAACCAACGACCTGTTCATAATTTTTTTAAGCAACACAATGGCAACAATGCACATAAACTTCCCCAGATGGAATACACGAAAATCAAGTTGATGATATCTGTGGGAAGAGAGGATGGACAAGCTCAGTATTCGCAGTAAAACCAGACCAGGGGCAGACTGTGGAACAGATCATTAAGTGCTCATGTGTAAGTTCAGGATAAAGCTGAAGAAAATGAAGACAAGTCCATGAGAGCCAAATTCTGACCTTGAGTGTCTCCCACTTGAATTTCAAAAACAGATTTGATGCATTGAACTAATAACAGAAGAACTGAGAGGACATCAAGAACATCATTCATGAAGAGAGCAAAAGATCCTTAAAAAGATAGGAAATAATGAAAAGATCAAAGGGGATGTCAGAAGAGACTCTGAAACTCTTTTTTTAATTTTAAATCATTTTATTCGGGGCGCATACGACTCTTATCACAACCCAGACATACATCCATTGTGTCCATCACATTTGTACATTTGCTGCCATCATCATTCTCAAAACATTTTCTCTTTTTTGCTCTTTGTAATTCTTTTTTTTTAAAAATAAATCATGAAAAAGAACAAGTCCACATACAAGTCTGAGTGGCACAAGAACCAATGGTGCTGAAGGGAGAAATTCAAACTAACCTGAGGTGCTTACGGAATATACTCTGGTATAATCTGAGTTTTCAGCACATTTTAATGCAGTTTTTGTGGTAAAATTAGATGCCTCTGTTGATATTTGGGTCGGCTTATACTCAAGTATATATGGTATATAATTTTGTGTCAACTTGAAGTGTAGATGTGGAGTCTGGCCTGTCAATCATAAGATGGTCCTGTGAACCTCCACCTCTGTCTTTACTTCACCTGCCTGCTGGCAAGCCACTCAGAAACCTACCAGACACCTGCCAGAGCCATATGATGTCACCATGGGCACCATTAGATCCACAAGACTTCTCACCCACTGAGCTGGTGATCTTACTGCATTTTGCTTCGTTGGTTGTGGTTGCATGAGTCTGAATTGCATGAGTCTGGGATTTATGGACTAGTATTACACTGATGGGCTTGATCTAGACTGAGAGGGGATGGTTCCTAATGTAAAATTAATTCTTGATATAAAGCTCCTTCTTACACATATATGAGTGTCACTGGATTTGTTTTTCTCGTCAATCCAGTCTGACACATGACCTGAACGCATTAGCCCACACCCGGGCTCCAGGAATTGACAAATTTCTCTTTGAACTGTTTCAGAAAGCTGAAAAGGCACTGGAAGCACTCCTACTCATCTAGGCCAGGATTTGGAAGATGGCTACTGGAAGAGATCCATATCTGTGCCCATTCCAAAGAAAAGTGACCCGACAGAATGCTTAAGCTACAGAATAATATTGATACCGCATACAAGTAAACGTTTGCTGCAGATCACCCGATAATGGTTGCAACTGCACCTTGACAGACAACCGCCAGAAGATCAGGCAGGATTCAGAAGAGGATATGGACAAGGGCTATCATAGCTGGTGCCAGGTAGATGGTTCCTCAAAGCGGAGAATACCAGAAAGATGATTCCATGTGTTTCATTGGCCATGCAAAGATATCTGACTGTGAGGACCATAATAAACCGTGGATCACCTTGAGAATGGGAAGTCCAGAACACTTCATTGTGCTCATTCAGAACTTGTACATGGATCAAGAGGCACTTGTGGGAACAGAACAGCATACTGCATGGTTTAAAATCAAGAAAGGGGTGTGTGTGTGTGTGTTAGTCCAGGTAGACTAGATAAACAAATTCAGGGAGACTCATATGTGTATACGAAAGAGGTTTATATACAAGAGCAATTGATTATTGAGAAAACAGCCCATCCCAGTCCAGATCAAGTCCATAAGCCCGATATTAGGCCATATGTCTGATACCAGTCTATAAAGCCCTCTTCAGACTCACGAAACACAGGCAATGACGCTGAATGCAGGAAGATCACAGGCCAGTGGTTGGAAGTCTTGTGGATCCAGTGGCATTGTAAGTATCTCAGTGCTGGCAGGGGTCTCCAAGTGGTTCCGTCAGCTCCAATACTCTGACGGCCCCAGGGTAGCTTCATAGGGCTTCTCCTCAGAAATGTCTCCAGGGAGTGAGTATGGAGCGGGCGTCTCCTACCTCCCAGGAGGAAAAATATAGGAGTTCCCAGAATCCTCGGGAAAAGATCATGCCTACACAGAGGCCCCATTGGCTATCCAATGGTTGACAGGCTAGACTCCACCCCATCACTCTCAATCCTCAAGTTGACATGAGATTACGTAACTACCACAGTGTGCATCAGACATGTATCCTCTCACCATATGTATTCAATCTGTATGATGAACAAATCATCAGAGAAGCTCCATTACATGAAGAAGAACGTGGCATCAAGATCGGAGCAAGGCTTACTAAAAGCCTGCAATATGGAGATGACCCAACCTTTCTTGCTGAAAGTGAGGAGTTGAAGTACTTGCTGATGGAGATCCAGGCTATAGCCTTCAGTCTGGATTATAATTAAATGTAGAATAGACCAAAATCTTCACAACTGGGCCAGTGGATAATGTCATGATAAATGGGGAAAAGTTTGAGGTTGTCAAAGCTTTTGTCTTGCTTGGCTGCACAGTCAATGTTCATGGAAGCAGCAGTCAAAGGAAGAGCTGCATTAGGTCAATCTGTAGAGTATTAAAGATCAAGGATGCTGCCTTGAGGACTCAGATGCTCCTGATACAAGTCATGGGGTTATCCATTGTCTCATATGCATGTGAAAGTTGGATGCTGAATAAGGAAGACTGAAGAAAAATAGATGCATTTGAATTGTGGGGCTGGAAACGAACACTGGAAGCACCATGAGTTGCTAAGGAGATATAATGATCTGTGTTGGAAGAAGTAAGGCCAAAGTGCTCCTTAGTGGCAAGGATGGTGAACCTTCATCTTAAATACTCTGGACACCTTGTCAGGAGAGAGCCGTCCTTGGGGAAGGAAGGAGTTCGCATTTGGTAGAGTGGAAGGCCTGTGGAGGAAGGGAAGGCCCTCGATGAGATGGGGTGACAGAGTGGCCGCATCGATGGCTCAGCCATAGGAACAATTTGAGGATGGCACAGGGGCACCGTTTCCTTTCGCTGTGTGTAGCATGGCTAAGGGACGGAGCGGACTCAATGGCACCTAACAATAGCATCCTCGAAAGAGCATCTGGTTTCTGTTTTCATTTGTGACTAAGGCCTTTCTTTTCTAAATGCCGGGATCCGGAGCAAAAACAAAGACATTGTCTTCAATACGTTACATAATAACTGAAGTGTAAAACTGCCTTATGCGGAGACGGAACGTTGCACATGCCAATGACAGTTTATAGATATGGAATCTGCGGCCACAATTTCAGGGGAGGAATCTCCACGGAAGTGAATGATGGAGGGACCTTTGTAAGAAGAGGGAACAAGGCCCCCTGCAAAGGTCTGTGGAAGAAGAGCATGAAAGCTAAGGGGATGCTGATAGGCTAGAGGGACCCCAGCAGAACAAAAGGCAAGGAACCTTGCTGTCAGGTGAGAATAGAGATGAGGGAACAGAGAAGAAACCAACCATCTCCGGATCCCAAGATCTACTGAAAATGAGAGTACAATCAGGAGCAATGCACTGGAAGAGGCCGAGGGACGGTGGGTAGACCAGAGGTCCTGTGGTTGGGAAAGTGAGACTAAAGCAGTGTCAGAGAAAGTGGGAAGCAGCGCTCACACCCGAGAGGCATTTAGGAAGTAAAGTTGCTTTTGCATAGTACTACATTGGATGCAACGAAGAGAAAGAGAGAGAGAGAGAGAGAGAGAGAGAGAGAGAGAGAGAGAGAGAGAGAGAGAGAGAATGACAGGTTAGCATCTGAGCTTTTAAGATTTCTGCGCAAAGCAACAGAATTAAAGTGGCAAGTTTCAAACAAAGTTCCTGGACACAGCCAAGGGTTACAGCATTTACAGCCCACTCAAAACTCATGACTGTCGGGTCTATTCTGACCCAGAGGAACCCTATAGGACAGGGTGGAACTGCTTCTGTGGGTCTCTGCTACTGCCCCTCTTTAATGGAGTGGAAAGCCTCATCTGTCTCCCTCAGAGCAGTTGGTGGTTTCAAACTGCTGACCTTGTGGTTAGCAACCCAATGGTAATGCACGACACCCCCAGGACAGCAGTAAATGTTTGTAAGACTTTAATGTTTGTGACCTGTAGAGAATGATTGGCACAGCCCATGAGAACCAAGCCTACACCGTTGTCCTGCGCTTCCACTATACTTCTGTTTGGTTTTGCCTTCTACTGCTAAACTTCTTGAGTTGTAGACATTCTGGCTCGCCACTGTTTCCCCTCATCAGACTGTGAGCTCCATGAGGCGCATTCAAACACCTCACTGCCATCGCTTGGTTCACGTTCAAGGCCCTACATATAGAACCGAGAAGAACTGCCCTGTGTGTTTCCGACGTGTGGTAGTGGTGCATATCATCCTGTAACAATCTGAAGATTGAGTGTAGGGGTGGGGTCTGGCCTGTCAGTCAAATCATAGTCAATGAGGCCTCTGTGTGGGCGTGGCCTTCTCCTGAGAATTCTGGGAAATCCGGTATTTATTTTCTTCCTTGGAGGAGGAGGAGATTGCCCTCCCTCTCTCTCCCTCCCTCCCTCCCTCCCTTCCTTCCCCTCACATCCACCCCTTTGTCTCCTACTCCATGGGAGACATCGCAGCTGACAAGACACATGGACCTACACTAGTACCCTGTGCTGAAAAGCCATGTGAACAATCCTACCCTGATGGAACCACACCTCTGAAGCCAGAGAAGCCACATAGAGACCCCTGCCAGCGCTGAGATGCTTACAACGTCACTGGATCCAAAGACTTTCCATGCACTGGCCTGTGATCATCCTGCATTTGGCATCATTGCATGTGTTTCATGAATTTAAAGAGCACTTTGTAGATTGGTATCGGACGTACGGGCAAATATCAGACTTATGGGATTGGACTGGACTGGGTTGAGATGCTTTCTTAATATACAATTAGCCTTTATATAAAACCACATATGAGTTTCTATGGATTTGTTTCTCTAGTCTACCCGGACTAACAAAGACTGTCACTCATTACGGAGTCAAAAGCCTCATCTTTCGCTTATGGGTGAGCTGGTGGTTTCAAACTGCTACTGAGCCTGCAGCAGTTAGTAACCCACGACGCCATCAGGGCGCTTCCTCTTCAACCCAGACAAAACACTCAAAAACTCACACTGCCCACTGTCGAGATGACTCTGCCCCATCGCGACCGACCTTACAGGACAGAGTAGCACTGGCTCCCGTGGGCTCCCCATACTGCCACTCTTTACGGGAGTAGACGGCCTCACCGTTTCCTAGTTTGGGAGGGTAGGCCGCATTATTTACATCACCTTCAGGCAACCGGACGAGCTCTGGTAGCCAAATGGGTTAAGTGTTTGGGTTTGCTGACAGCGAGGCCGGCCACCCACGCCCACCAACTTCTCTAAGGGGAAAGATGAGAACATCTGCTCCAACAAAGACTCGCAGTCTCAGAAACCAAAAGGGACAATAGGTCCTACAGGCTCATTGTGAGTTGGAATGAACTTGAGGCCCATGAGCGAGAGGGCAGACGGCAATCAATTTTATGACATAGCATCCCTTTGAGTATGTATTTGCAGAATGAAGTAATTCAGTCAAGAATCAGCCTTTCTCTTTACATTTTAAAAGTTCATTCTACTCCAGTTATCTATTTTACAAACCAAAATGTTTCCATAAGACTCACTAAATTTTGTTCCAATGCAAGAGTCCTTTGGCAACTCTACCCCCTCATTTACATTTTAGTTGTAAAATCAAATATAGTTTTAAACAAATATGGCTAAATTACTGATATAATCATCTTTAAACTTTGATCTGCTTTTAAATAATGCTAAAAACAACTTCAAGAGCCCTGGTGGCATAATGGTTTATCAGCTTGGCTGGTAGGTCAGCAGTTCGAAACCACCAGCCCCGCTGAAGATGAGCTGCAGCCTTGGAAGCCACAGGAGCAGCTCGATCCTGGTCTGAAGTGACTCGACTGGCCGTGTTTGAACAACAGCCACATGATCGGATGGAGTCAAGTCCTATATTTCCATCTAGAGGACTGAATAAATAGTTTTACAACCCCCACACCACTTTTTAGCATGATCAAAGACCCTATGGGAAAAGCTGATAGCACTTTGGGGCTGCTAGCCGCAAGGTCGGCAGTTCAAAACTACCAGCTGCTCGGCGGGAGAAAGACTAGGCTTCCTCCTCCGGGCAACAGTTACAGTCTCGGAAACCCGCAGGGGCAGTGCAGTTCTAGGGCTGCGCTGAGAGCGGCCATCTGTTCACTCAAAGGCAGTGAGTTTTTTATCTTTCTGTCATCAGAGGCATGTCAGACCTACTAAATTGTTCGATGTGGTCAGTAGATGGCACTGTTCTACCTTGTTTCGCTCTTTTAGGCTTCTCCCTAGAGTCCTGCAGGACCGTGCTTTTTATTTATTAGCACTGAAATAACAGTGCGCAGAGGGTTCACGTTATGCTTTTTGACAGATAGGAAATACTGCATCCTAGGGGCTGGGACTGGTATAGGAAAAAATAATTCACACATCATGTTTAAATCAACTAGAATTTCGTATTAAACTTTTTTTCAATTTGCTTTTTTAATTTGGTTTATTCCACACGGTTGATTTTGCTTTGCAAACATCAGGAAAATCTAAATCATTTGATTTATCCTTTAGCTTTATCTCCAGGAAAACTCAGTATCAAGTGATAATTCAGGGATTTTAATTAAAATTATATTTAAATTAATGTGCACAATTAAACAATTGTATTAGTCTTCACTTTTCCATCGGTAAGATGAAACCTTTCAACTGGAGATTTTTGGAGTTGAGACTGAGTCAAGAGGCACATGTAGAGTTTTACTAAGGCTACACAGAAGGAAACAGGCATATAGTAAGCTATTTGGATATTTCCCCCCCCAAAATGTCTATGAGGCAAATAAATCTAGTGTGTATGCTATCATGTTTATCTTTTAAAACCACTATAAGACCCATAGATTTTATTTTTAATATATATAATCCCTCTACCTAAAAAGGAAAGTTTTAAAAAAGAAATAGAAAATCAAGAGGGTTCTAATATATATATATTAATCATTTTATTGGGGGCTCATACAACTCTTATCAGAATCCACAGAGGATTCTAATATTAAGTAGAAATATAATTCATTAATAATGAAGTCTTCAAAATCATGCATTATAATCCTAAGCACGATGAGCAAAACCAAATATTGCTATTATCTCTTCTTTTCTGATGTGACCATGTTACCCCCTCAGAAATGTCAAGACGCTATGTTGTTTACGGAAGTAAAACCCCAAACAATGAACCAACCAATAATCCCCCAAACAAAACAAAGCGAAGCAAATGCTCCAGTACCTCCTTTAAATCTATTTATAAGAAGAACAACAGAACGAAAAAGATCTCTAATTGGAACTTTCTAGAAGCATTTCTCCCCAATTAGAGTGCAGTAATGACTCTAAATGGCACTGTCTCAGGGACAGCTCACCAGTTAATTATAAGGAGTTCTCTAAATTGAGGAGTGAAGGATGATACTTAATTTCAATTAGTGCAGTTGAGGATGGCTTGTCATTAGTCACTTGATATTTTCGACATGGATCCAAAGAGGAATCTATGGAACAGAAATATGATTGTCTTCTCGGGAGGACAGAGATGGTGAGGATAAAACGGAGCACTTTCCGAGATGATATTCTTGTCTGGAATGTGTTTTTATAGCCATTCGGTTCCCATAATACCAAGGCTTTCATTAGCTTTTACCCAGTTCCTTTTCCATCTGGTTCTTTTCAAACAAGAGAAAACAAGAATTCTATCACTGTAGCTAATAGCCTGGAAAATGGAAACATGCTTAAAATATATTTTTAAAATATACTACTCCTATTTTGAGTACTTTTGTAATTTTAAAATGTCCACAGAAGCTTCAAATTTATTTTAATTTTTTTAAAGATCATTTTTTGAGGACTCTTACAGCTCTTATTTCGATTGTTATATTGTGGTATAGTTTAGCATGTTGTGCTCTGGTATGAAATACGTTACCATGCTTTCATTGACTTATAGTTAAATCTGGACCGACTCCAGGTGCCCAATCTTAAGTAGCTTCCTATTTGGTCACAGGAATAATGCCCCCCAAGAAGTGATTGTTTTGATAGCAAATTGCCAATATAACGGAGTAACACTAACAACTTGCCGCGATTGCCCTGTTCTGTTATTTATTTTCTTCCTCTGTTAAATATCTTTCCATGAGCATTGTCTTCTCCATCTTCCTTCACTTAGAGGCAGGCCTTGTTTACGGAGAAGTTCTGTCATTGTAAGGGCAAATGTTTTGTTGATTGTTTGCTTGTGAGCTGTGACAGACACCCTTCTCATTGTTCTCCACAATTGCCGAATGTATTCATGGGTCGTAAACTGGGACCAGGCTGACAGTGCACAACTGTTGCAAAATAGCCCTTCCTGGTCACTCCTCCAGTCCCAGAGGAATTGGCCGCACATGCCTGGATCTCTTTCCATCTGGCCTCCACACAAAGGGCTCATCCCACTTTAACACACTGCTTTGTTTTATGAAGGCCCTCGAGTTTATCTGACAGTGAATGCATAGGAAACAACAATCATCATGCGGGATAATCTGAACTGACCACTTATTTTTGAGTACTGGAACCCTAAGATGGCAGCAACAAAGACGTCAGAAGGTAAGGGCTGTGATGACAGATCAGAAACAAAGCTGCAAAGAGAGTAAGTGTGAAGGGTCTGGTTTCCCTGGATCCTTTCAATTATTACCAGGCTGGTGTTTCGGTGGCTTCTCTAAAGAATGGTAGGGGGAGGGGGGAAATCCAAACCTTGCTACACTGATTATTATGTATAGCACTGAGCAACCACCTTCGTGTGATGTTTCTCTTCAGACATTATTAACAAGAACACTACTTTGTTTAGAGACTGCTTTATCCATAAAGTGCATTGAGATTTGTGTTCACAGAATGCTATAATTAGAGTATTCATTCATTTAAAACAGTGGGACCCTTCTTCCTTCAGTGTAAATAAGATCACAATGACCGGATTCTTAAAACCAACCACTGAACTGAAAACCTACCTTTTAAAAAGCATGCTGTTCTCAAGAATTTTCTTACTCTGACTGTGTCTATGTGTATTGTCCATTTTAAAACCAAAACATCCTGTTTCACGAGGAAACAATCAAGCATGAACAATTTTGTGGTTACTTTGTCTGGTAATAGGTTGGAGAAATGCACAAAAGCTAGGCATCCACACAGGTCCTTGATTTTTCAACCATTTATTTCAAAAAGTATTATGTACATCTGTTCCAAAGACTGTTCAGGTTTAAGGGCGTTTTGGACAATGACACAAGTTGTTGATTTCAAACACAACTACTAGTAGTGAAAGGTGGCACCTAAAATCTGCACCTCACTGGGAAAGGGCTACCTTGTATTGACGAAAGGGAAATCTTAGAACAGCCTCCTTTCTTCTGCTCCCTGAAAGGGACAGTTCCCCCACCCCCACCCCCTCTTTAGCTCCAGCGTGCTCTTCCCTTTTAGTGTTCTAACTGAAGGTCTTGCCACATTTCGGACAATACTTTATCTTTCCAAGTTGCTCCTTCAAATTTTGTTTGGCTCTTTTCCTTCATTTTTTCCCAGTCACCTTATCTCCTCTACATTGTCTGGTGACATCATTTGTCTGTTCGCTTTGTCCTATCTTTTTAATACCCTGCTCTTTCTCCATGTGTGATGTTTTTGATGTCATCCCACAGTTCATCTTGTCTTAGGTCTTTAAAGTCCCATGGGTCAAATCTATTGTGGAGATGGCCTCTCGATTGAGGTGAGATTAACCCCAGGTTGTATTTGGCTCTTGTGGACTTGTTTTGTTTCAGCTTCAAATGGAATTTGCATGAGTCATTCTGTTCTATCATCAGTCCAGGACTTATTCTGGCTGATAGGGAGCTTCTTGATCATCTCTTTATACATATGCAATTTATTTGATCCCTGAAGACTTCCAATTTTCATCATATTTTGATTGCCTCCCAGAGCTGTGGGTTAGGTGTCAGGGTGCTTATCGAAAGAAAAGCAGCCTGGTTGCAACCCACTGGCCATCCATGCAAGAAAAATGAGGCTCTCTCTTCCCATAAGATTTACATTTCCAGAAACGGGCCGCTCTGAGTCACAATCAACTCAATGACCATACAGCTTTCCTGCCTGAGGGGTTCATCTTCCAGAACGCCATCAGACAGTGTCTCGCTGCTGTTCATAAGGTTTCCAGAGACTAAACTTTCAATAGCAGACTTTCTTCCACTTAGACTGTCAGTCTGGAGGTTCCACTGAAACCTATCCACTATGGGTGACACGAGTGGTGTTTGAATTCCCAGTGGCGTTACTTGCAGCATTACCTCAATAGGCAAGGCACCGCAGTAAGATAAACGGAGACCAAGCTAAACCAAATTCACTGCCATCAAGTCAATGCAGACTCATAGCAACCTTCTAGGATAGAGCTGAACTGTCTCTGTTGATTTCCCAGACCTACTCTTTATGGGAGTAGACAGTGTCATCTCTCCCACGGAGCGGCTGGTGTTTCCAACCGCTGATCTTGTGGTTAGCGGCCGAACAAATAACTCACTAGGCAACCAGGGCTCCTAACTGATCAGCAGAGAGTGCGAAAGACTTCTTTAAGATGTTTAAGAGTTGAGATGTCGATCAGGGCAAGATATGACAAAATAATAATTTATAAATTATCAATGGCTCATGAGGGAGAGGGGAGCAGGGAGGGAGGGGAAAAATGAGGAACTAATGCCAGGGGCTTAGGTGGAGAGCAAATGTTTTGAGAATGATGAGGGCAATGAATGTACAAATGTGCTTTACACAATTGATGCATGTATGGATTGTGATAAGAGTTGTATGGGCCCCTAATAAAATGATTAAAGAAAATACCACAAAAAAGATGTTAAAGAGTAAAAATGTCATTTTGAGAACTAGCGATTCCCTTACCCATGCCACAGGATTTGTATTTGGTTCAGATGCATGTGAAAGTTGGGCAGTGACTGAGAAAGATTGAGTAAGTCTTGGTGCACTTGAATTACGGTGTTGGAGAAGAAAACTGGGTAGACCAGGTGCCACCAAATGGAGGAACAAATCTGTCTTGGGACAAGTACAACTCCTTAGAAGAGCAAAGATGGTGAGACCTCATCTCACAAACTTTGGGCACGTCATCAGAAGGGCCCAGGCCCAGGAGAAGGACACATGCTTGGTAAAGTGGAGGGTCAGTGAAAAAGAGAAAGACCCTCCACTCGATGGATTGACACAGTGACTGCAGCAATGGGGTCAAACACGGCAGAAATTGTGAAGATGGCACTGGACCAGGCACAAAGGAGCAGCAAGAGTCTGAGCCAACTTGACGGCACTGATCAACCACCACTACCACCATTTTAAAAATTACAATATATTTTGTTTGTTTGGACATATTTTCTTTTCTTTTTTAAAGACTTTTATTAGCACTGTTTCAATAATTCATCATCTCAAGAAAGAGCTGTATTCAATTATTGAACATTTCTTCTTCCTGTACTCATTGTTAGTCATGTAATGATTTTTTTCTAGTTGTGGTAAAAATATACACAACAAAACATTCTCCAACTGCACAAGTTCTACTTTTATAATTCACTGTGTTTTGGCATATTTTCTTTCCAAATAATTTGAAACACTTAAGTTTTTGTAATTATAGAACCATAGATTTGAATGGTTAAAATTAGTCATTTTGAAGTAGACTCTTAAAATTACCTTTAAAAATTCCCACCTTATATTGGTACTGTTGGAGGAAATAAAAAAGCTTTGAACATTTATAATCCCCTTATCCCGAAAGGGCACTGTGCTCTTTTTCTTTCTACTGTAATTTACATAATTTTGAGTTGTGGTTGTTGAGGCTACACGTAATCCAGCACGCCCCGATATGACAGTTTGTGTGTGTGAAGTTCAGTGACATCGATTCCATTCTTCAGGTTGCGCAGCCACTCCCACCCTCTAGTCTGAGTTTTCCCTTTTCTGTGGCATATGCCCACTGTCCCCCTTAGTCTCTGCATTCACATTCTGTGTTCCTGTTGTCTGTTCGATACAATGTAGACGGAGCATAAAGAAAACGTTCAAGGCAGCCATTCTTTACAAGTCAAGCGACACCACTTTTACGTTTCTTATTTTTACTGCTTTTAAAAAACACTTTAAAAGAAGACTTCAGGGCATATTTTGGTTTAAGTTTAAAGATTATCTTCGGGCAATAGTTTTAGGGTTCACTCAGGCTCCATGACTCTAGAGAGACTGGAGTCTATGAGTGTTTGAAATTCTGTTTTGCATTTTTTTCCCGTTTGAATCAGGATTCTTCCATCAAGCTGTTCAGTAGTGATAGTGGGATCCTACCACCCAGTTCTTTTTGGTCTTGTGGCAGGTGAGGCATTTGTTCAGGAAGGCAATCAGTCACACACTGGATTTCTTCTTACGGCTCCTGACTTAGAATAAGACCAGGGGCTCATGATGGAAAAAGCCATCAATTGTGTATGGTACAGTGGTTACGTGTTGGGTTGCCAACTGCACAGTTAGTAGTTAAAAACCGCTACAGGGGAAACACAAGGCTTTCTACTCCTACAAAGTTAGTCTTTGAAACCCACAAGGGCAGTTCTACCCTGCCCTATAAGGTTGCCATGAGTCAGAAAGCTTTTATCAGCTGGAATTATCAAATACATATCAGTATTTATCGAATGCATTGTATTTATCAAATACATATTTATGTATTTATCAAATACATATAAGTATTTATCATAAATAAAAATTACCAGTTGGAATGATCAAATACATATATCATATCATTCCATCTTTTAATCCTATTAAGTAGGATGTACAATTGCTACCACAAGAAAAAACATTCTTTTTCTACATGGACAAAAGTAAAAATTGACTCAGTGGCAGTGAGTTTGGTTTTTTGTTTTAAGTTCACCTAGTTCACTTGAACCAAAATACAACTTTCAGTAAATCATGCCTAAATTTAAATATCATCTCATGAATAGATTGGATGCATTAAACACTAATTACCAAAGACCAAACCAGCTGTAAAATGATACCAATACACAAAGAAAGCAAATGATCATGGAAAAGACAGGGGGAAAAAAGAAAAAATGGATGTCAGAAGAGACCCCCCCAAAACTTCTCTTGAGCATCGCATACCTAAAGTAAAAGTGAGAAATGACTAAATAAATGAGATGAACAGAACTCATATAGCAACTGAAGACGACAGTTATACGCTTGAAATGGTCAAAGTTATAAAAGCACAGGTGAAGCAGCAGCTTCCCAAAATGCCCAAGCTGAAAGGACAGAAGAAAAAAACTCAAGTCTTGAACAATTCTATGAGCAGCCTCAGAGGCGTGGCTGCTGTCTCCTCCTCCTCCTCCTCCTCCTCCTCCTCCTCCTCCTCCTCCTCCTCCTCCGCCTCCTCCTCCTCCTTCTCCCAACTAGCCCTAAACCTGGGACTGAGCCACTAGAGTTCACCAGGAACCACCCTCAACCCTCTGTGGTGAAGCAGAGACAGAAATTAGCAAGGAAAACCATTTTCCATTTTCATTGCATAACACCTGGGGTTTCAAAGGCTTGGACGTGTCCATCAGAGGCACAGCAATTAGTCTCTATCTGCCTGGAGCGACAGGAGGGAGTTGGGATGGGAGGATATGGAATGAAAGGCTAATTGTTTCCAAGATCCACTTGCTGTGAGAAGAACTAGGTGGTGTCTGGCTACCACTACTGAACACTTTGATCAAAGGTTCTGGAGTAGAATCCTGACCAAAAGGTGGAACAAGCACACAAGATTTCAAATTCTTATAGACTGCAAATGTCATGGAGCTATGAAGGTTGAATGAATGCTTGAAATTATTGGCCTGAGATAACCTTTAAACCTTAAACCAAAAAAATATACCCTGAAGTCTTTTTAACCCAAACCAAACTCCAGTTTCACTTCATAAGAAACTTTGGTGGTGAGAATTAAGTGCCTTTAAAAACTAGCTATGTGGGTCGAAGTGACAACAGCACTTGGGAGATTAAGTGGGAACCGTAGGGGTTGGTGAGCACATGTCAACATGCAGGAATAACTAGGAAAAAAGAAAAGGGAAAAACGGCTGAGAATGGCTGCGCAAGTCAAATAATGTCACCAGTATTACTAAATGGTACAGGGAGAGACTTAAAAATCCTGTGGGCCCAACACTGATGCAAGAAATCTCGAATGAAGATGGAAGGAATATAGAGTCACTGTACCAAAAAGATTTGGTAGACAATCAATCATTTTAGAAGGTGGTATAGGGTCAAGAACCAGTGGTAGTGAAGGGACAAAATCCAAGCTACACTGGTCATTGCTAAAAATTAGGATTCTGAGAATAATGTCCCATCAATGGAGATGCTATATGCAAAGCTGGAAACACTAATGTGTCTATCTGTTCAAAGAAATTTGGAAGGCAGCTACCTGGCCAAGCAAATAGAGGAGATCCAAATATGTGCCTATTCCAAAGAAAAGCGACCCCACAGAATACGGGACATATTTAAGAGCATCATTAGTATCACATGTAGGTAAAGTTTGGCTGGTGATAAATCAATAATGGTTGCAGCAGTGGATGGACTGGGATCTTCCAAAAATCCAAACAGGATTCACTCAAGGTTATGGAATGAAAGGTATCATAGCTAGTGTCACATGGGTCTTGGCTGAATGAAGAAGATATCAGAAAGGTATTTCCCTGTGCTTGATTAAACAACGGAATTCGACTGTGTGTATCACAACAAGCTATGGATAACATCGTGAAGAATGGTAATTCCAGGACATTTCATTGTGCTCATGTGGAGCCTTCTCCAAATACCAAGAGACAGTTAAACAGAACAATGTGGTTTAGAATCAAGAAGGTGTGAGTCAGCATGGTGTTCATTCAACATACTTATATAATCTATATGCTGAGCCAATCATCTGAGAAGTCGGACTTCATGAAGAAGAATGTGGCATCTGGATTGGAGGGAGACTCTTTAACAACCCATGATCCACAGGTGACACAGTCTTCCTTGCTGAAAGCAAACACTTATTAATGAAGATCAAAGACTAGACCTGTAATGTGGATTACACCTTCACAGAAAGAAAACAAAAGTCCTCAGAACCGGAGTAACACACATCATCTTGCTGCACAGAGAAAGCATTGATGTTTTCAATGATTTGATTTTACTTGGGATTCCCAATCAGTACCCAGGGATGCAGCAGTCAACAGAACAAAGGATGTACTGTGTTCAGAAAATTGACTTAAAAAATAATTAAAAAGCAAAGATGTCCCCTTGAGGAATAAGGTGACTGACCCAAGTCATACTGTCTTTAAGGAAGACAAAAGAAGAATTGATGCATTTGAATTTTGGTTTTGGCCAAGAATATTAAATATACTATGAACTACTAGAAGAACAAACAAATCTGTGTTGAAAGAAGTACAGTCAGGTGTTTTTGAAATGAGGATGGCAAGACTTCATCTCAATACTTTGGACATGTTATCAGGAGAGACAGGTCCCTGGGCATCATGCCTGGTAGAGGATCAACAAATATCCACTCGTAGTCAGTAAACGTTCTTAATAGGGATTTATTACAAAAGCTTGACCCGAATAGCATCTGGGATCTTAAAGGTTTGAAGACAAACAAGCAGCCATCTAGCTGAGCAGCAACAAGCCCACATGGAAGAAGCATACCAGCTTGTGTGATCACGAGGTGTTTATGAGATCATGTATCAGGCATCAAAGAACAAAAAATCATATCATTTTGAATGAGGGGGAGTGCGGAGTGGGGACCCAAAGCCCATCTGTAGGCAACTGGACATCCCCTTACAGAAGGGTGGCGGGAAGGAGACGAGCCATTCAGGGAGCAGTGTAGCAAAAATAAAACATACAATTTTCCTCTAGTTCCTAAATGCTTCCTTCCTCCACTATCATGGTGATGGCAACAAATGCACAAATGTGCTTGACACAACGGATGCATGTATGGATTGTGATAGGAGTTGTACGAGCCCCCAATAAAATGATTTATGTTGCACATTAAGCAGTCTCAAAATAGCACATTAAGCTATTTTGTTGTTGTTGCTGTTCAAACCTATCTATAGAACTTTTGTTAGTTCAACTTTTTCATAGGTGTACAAATTTATTGATGGTAATTACTTTAATTGCCTGAGCAGCTCTACCCTTAAACAAAGTGATTTTTCTATGACCTCTGTATTCCATGGCAACCATCCTCCCGTTGACACCTGGTAACCACTCAGAGATCTGGTCTCTGCATTTGCCTTATAAATCTGAGTGAGGTCATAAGGATATCTATCCTTTTTCATTCAGCATGTCTTCCAACTCTGGCCATATTGTATCATGTATTAGGACTTTGCCTCTCTTCCTGACTGCATGTATGCCCACATTATTTATCCATTCATTCCTTGTTGGAAGCTACTTTTTCTTGATTTCCAACTTTCCCCAAACTGTAGAAACTGTAACCCCCTAAGGGCTCAGAGTTATTACTAGTGTTTGTCCGTAGCGTTGAACCTTGTAGGAATCAGGCAATGTAAGTAAACTATTATAAATGGGTCTAATTTGCCAAAAAGCAAAATGGCCAAAATAAATTATAGCATGATTATGTCAGTTCTGACTGACAGCAACCATATAGGATAGACTAGAATTGCTGGCTCCCTAACCGCCCCCCCCAAAAAAAAAGAAACCCCAAAGCCAAACCGAGCCTTGGTGGCATAGTGGGTGGTTACGCATTGGGTTATGATCTTCAAGGTCAGCAGTTTGAAACCACAAGCCACTTTGCTGTGCAGGAGAAAGACGTGGCTTTCAACTCTCTTTAAGAGTCTAGGAAACCCCTAGTTCGTTCCTCTATTTCCTTTTACTTTCCTCAAAGGGCATTTATAGAGGTCTAAATGCAGGCATGTACATATGTAACTATATTTATATATGATGATGGAGAAATAGATCTATGTGCATATATTTATAGGTTTAGTATTAAGGTAGTAGATGGACACTGGGCCTCCACTCAAGTACTCCCCCAAAGCAAGAACACGTTGTTCTATTAAACTGGCATTCCATGATGCTCACCTTCCTGACATGATTGCTGAAGACAAAGCAGGTGCATAAGCAAATGTGGTGAAGAAAGCTGATGGTGCCCAACTATCAAAAGATATAGCATTTGGGGTCTTAAAAGCTTGAAGATAAACAAGCAGCCATCTAGCTGAGAAGCAAAAAAGCCCACATGGAAGAAGCATACCAGACTGTGTGATCATGAGCTGTCCATGGGATCAGTTAACAGGCATCAAAGAATAACAAATTATATCATTGTGAATGAGGGGGAGTGAGGAGTGGAGACCCAAAGCCCATCTGTAGGCAACTGGACATCCCTTTACAGAAGGGTCTCGGGGAGGAGACGAGCCATTCAGGGAGCAGTGTAGCAACAATGAAACATACAACTTTCCTCTCGTTCTTTTTTCCCCTCTCTAGTTGTTAAATGTTTTCTCCCCCCACTATCATGATCCCAATTCTACCTTATAAATCTGGCTAGACCAAAGGATGTGTACTCTGGTACAAATCAGAGCTGTAAACACAGGGAATCCAGGACAGATAAACCCTTGAGGATCAATAATGAACAGAGATACCAGGAGGGTAAGGGGGAAGGTGGGGTAGAGGGGGAACTGATCACAAGGATCTACATATAACCCCCTCCCTGAGTGACGGACAACAGAAGAGTGGGTGAAGGGAGACGTCGGACAGTGTAAGATATGGAATAATAATAATTTATAAATTATCAAGGGTGAAGGAGGGAGGGGAAAAATGAGGAACATGCCAAGGGCTCAAGTAGAAAGAAAATGAGAATATGATGGCAACAAATGTACATGTGTTTGACACAATGGATGTATGTATGGATTGTGATGAGTTGTACGAGCCCCCAATAAAATGATTTATACGAGAGAGAGAGAGAAAGAGAGAGAGAGAGAGAGAGAGAGAGAGAGAGAGAGAGAGAGAGAGAGAGAAGAGAAGAGAGAGAAAGAGAGAGTGTCTAGGAACCTCACAGGGACAGTTCTACCTGTCAGATAGAGTTGGACAGTTCTACCTGTCAGATAGAGTTGCAATGAGTGGGCATGGACTGGATGGCAGTGAGTTTGGAGTTGGAGATGTATCCCCACGGAGTCTCCAAGTCTGTACAGAAACAGGTGACCACATCGTCCCTGTGTAGCTGAGGGTGGGCACTTGGATGCCACTTCTGACCATTTGGTTGGCAGCTCAGCACTTAACCATGCTGCCACCTTAAAGTGGCTAAAGGGAAACAGCATAACCCACTGAACCCGTGAAGCTTCTATAGATTGCAGTGTTAGGAACAACATGTTCCCCACTGAGTGAGATGACCACTTCCGCACTCCAAGTCCATTTAAGGGAGTCTCCTCACAACTGCTGACTCAGTTTGCCTCAAGGCCATATTTGAAACGCTGCCAGCGTACAGGGGGTGGGTTAGGACCAAAAACTGCAGATCCCTTAGGAGTTTCAGGCTTATCAAAGTGGCCTTATTTGGTTGGTTGGGGGGGGGACTGTAAAGGTGGAAAGACAGCTTTAGGGGAAGGAAATGGAGCATCCACAACCTTAGGCGACCGCCTCAAGGTCACCGAGGGCAGACAACCTTGGAGACTGGGCTCTTCACGCCCTCCGTTCCCTAACAGAGCAGACCCTCAGGGAGTCCCGGCGGCGGCGGCGTGGTGCAGCAGCTCGCGGGGGCAGTCTTTTGTACTCCGGCTCGGGTGAGACGCACGCACTCACCGTCTGCCAGCACCCCGCACTGGGGGTCGGGATTCGGGGAGCGGAAGCCGGTTAGTTGCCCTTTCTTTGGAGCCATTGGGAGCGGAGGAGCGTGGGAAGCGCGGGAGCGGGCAGCGGAGCGCACGGGGGCGGAAAAGCAGCGGGGGTGGGGGTGCGTGCGTCCGAAGGGGAAGGAGGGGCGGGGGGGGGGCAGGATGCGTGAAAACGGGGGCTGAACTTGAACGAAGCCAGGCCAGAGCGCGGGGGGAGAAGCGGGCAGCCGAGGGGAGGGAAGGAAGTCGGGCAAGAGGAAGGAAAGGCAGCCGGGGAAAGAGGAAGCGCGCCTGCAATTTCTGCGGCCGCCTCGGGAGGAGGAGCGGGAGGCGAAGGAGGAGGATCCCGAGTCCGTCCGTCAGCCGGCCGGCGGGAGGTGGGGAAAAGCAGCAGCAGCAGCAGCAGGAGGAGGAGGAGGAGGATTAAAGATGGCCACCGACAGCTGCGGGAAACGGCCACAAGCCCTCACTTCCCGGGATGGTCCCCGCGGGTCGGCTCGGCCTTGATGGAGAGGAGGAGCCCGAGCAGCGCCGAGGCTGAGGCGGCGGCGGCGGCGACCCAGCGAGGAGGAGGACGCGGCGGAGGCACTCGGGCCCGGGCTGCAGCAGGCAGAGGCGGCGGCGGCTCCCCGGCTGCCTAGCGTGGCCGCGCGCCCCGGCGGAGAGGCGCCCGCACCTCGCGCGGCGGATCCCAGCCGCGCCCGCCGCCCCGCGCCCCGGCCCCCCGGTGAGTGTCCGCCTCGCCTCCCCGCCCCCCGCGCCCCCGACCGGCGCCGCCGCGGGTCCCCGCGCGCCCGGGCCGCTTTGTTCGTGCCGGGCGGAGGCAGCGCTCGCCCGCGGCCCCGGGAGCCAGGCTGCGGCCCTGCCCCGGTCCTCCCTGGGGGCCGCGCGGCGCCCGAGCCGCCCCTGCCGCCGCCGCCCGGGCTGGAGGCCGCGTCCGTGCCCTCCGGGGCGGCCTGGGGAGGGCGCCGTGGCGGACCGCTGGGAGCCGGGGTCCCGGCGGCCGGCGGAGGGGAGCGAAGTCGGGGCACTTGGGGGTGCAGCGGGGGGGGTGGGGAGAGGTGGGTGTCCCTCCTAGTAAGCGGTGGGGGCGTAACCTGCAGTCCGGGGCGCTCTGGGATCTCGGGTCAGGTCCCAACGCCCCCGACCCCCTCGCTCCAGACCCGCGAGGTCCCTCCTCCCGGAGCCCCCAGCGCCCGGGCGCTGCGAGGCCTCCATCCCTTGGGCTCAGCGGCCTCTGGGGCTGCGGGCCTCGCCTGGCTGCTCCGCGAGCCCTGTTCGCCCCCCCACGCCCGTGCTGGAAGCCCTTCGCTTATGCAAGGAGCCAGAGATGCGCCCGGGGTGTGTGTCCATTTGTCTGCCCGTGTGTCCTCTGATCCTAGAGATGTGTGTGGTGGCCCCGCAAACGATCACGCTTACTGTGGGCTTCAAAGAGCAACTGACCTTTCGGACCAGAAGGCGTTTGGCCCGACCCTGGCCAGTGTTTGGACCTGACATGCAGCATTTCGTTGATTATTTTTACCAAATCAGAGAGCTGCTGTCGCCCTTTCACGGAAATAGTGTGTGAATTAGGTCGTCCTCTCACAGAAATCATCTGATAAAACTGGATGGAAAGGATGGATACTATATAGGTGAACCTATGCTGTGACTTCCAGTAGCTTAAAAATGGTTGTTTTCTGTAGGAAAATGGTGCTAATGGATATGGAAACTATTGTTGTTCCGTTGTGGGCATGAGTTGGTCACTGCCAAGTGGTTATTATGTGGCCTGAAAGCCAAACAATTATAAAGAACAACAAAATCCCCTCTCCTTTGAGATAACAGCATAGTGTTAAGTTAGCATTTGATAACTGTTTTTAGAACAATTTGTTCCCACCACCAGGGCATATAACATGAGCAAAACAAAAGGAACAGAAAATATAGTGGTTTTAAAAACAACACAAACTAGATGCAGTATTAGTGCATAGATCTAATAAAAAGCCTGCTTTAAAAATAGAAATAAAACTTTACTGTAGCACTCAGGATACAGATTGCATTGTATACACACACACACACACATACACAACACAACACACACACACACAGCATTGGATTGTGTACACACACACACACACACACACAGCATTGGATTGTCCTGAGGACTCTTCCTACATGTGAACATCAATAGTGAATGCTTTCCTTTGAACCTCAAGCTGTTAGAAAATAGAGGTTTCTACAGCTATCTTTTTTTGAGTTGAAATTGATTTAGGTAAAAAATGCTTTGCTTCGTTCTAACTTAAAAAGTAATGCCGGAAAGAAATTTGAATTAGGAAACAATGATCTGGTGTTATTCACAAAATCTGTAAAAAAAAAAAAAAAAGTAGATGTCACTGTTGGAATGGGCTCAATAGATGAGAACTTTGCTTTTGGTTTCTTTGGGTGTCTTTGATAGTCCACTGTCAACCTTGCAATTTAAAAAGTATTCCTTAGAAGCTCTTAACTTTGGGAGCTTCAGCGGATCCTTGCCTCCCCAGAAACTGTATGCAGAGAGTAGTGTATTTGTGTGTTTTTCTAGATAATGAGTCCACAGAGTCATCACATTCCCAGAAGGATTCTCCATGGATTACGAGCCACTGATGTGTTGTTAAAGACAAATCTATATTTGGAAAGGTAAAATTCTTATAAAGGAATAGAGTTGGATAATTTATGACTTTTAGTTCCACTTATGTCCAAGAAATGTTTGCTCTTGGTGCTTACCCCATATAATTCATTTTTCATATGCTCTCATTGAGGAGAATGCTCATCCTTTTGTGTAGACGGAGAGGCATGCTGGAAGTCACCGAGCCCCTGGCGGGTCAGCACTTGAAATCAAGGCCGGCAGAAGTCAGAGCTGGTACTCATAAGGCAACTAGCATTTGAGTCAACGATAGCATTTCATTGATGTTAAATTTAGTAGTTGATGTTTCAGTTAATTTGGAAAGTGTACCTGAGATTATCAATACACACATAGTTATGAGATTTGATAGGCATCGATTCCTAGTTGGAGGGGCCATACCTTCATGTTGCCAAGCTGTCTTAATGAGAGTTAATGATCACAACCCAAGTCAGACTATTGCTACAGCCACGTAGGCAGGACCCTCCGGTCTCCGAGTGCAGTATGCCCTGAGATTCACAAGGTCACTGCTAAGTCAAAATGCACCTTCCTGATAACTTCTTCTGATACGTCCCAGTTCCCCTTTGGGGGGATTGCTGCATTTGCCATCATAAGAAATGTTAAGAGATAAATGAATCTCACTTTCATGTTTTTTATGTCCGGTTTATTGATGGTTTAAAGTTTACATGCAGAAAAGTGTTGGCCGTTGTGTACAGATATCCACCACCATCATTAAGATCTATAGAACATGACCATTACTTCAGAGCAGGGGTCCTCAAACTACGGCCCGCCGAGGACATTTTTCCGGCCCATGGGTGTTTTTGCCCGTTTCGTTTTTTCTTCAAAATAAGATATGTGCAGTGTGCATAGGAATTTGTTCATAGAATCCCCCTGCCCCTTTGCAGGAAGACCCGTCTCCCTGTCAGCTACTGAGCTGATGAATACCCCCATCGGTTTGTTGCCATCGTTTGGAGTTTCACTTAGAATATTTTTGAGATTCTCTAGTTGACAAACACATTACGGTAGTAGTTTGTCTCCTGATGTAAATGTTTTAACTCGCTTTCACACAAAACAAAATGAAGAAACGACGAAAGAACTCCCTGGATAGTTAAAGTGAATTTAGTCATTGTTGCTAGTAGTCGCTGTCAGGTAGATTTCTACTCTTGGCTACACCCCCCCACCCCACCCCTCCCCACCCCCTACCCCCGTCTGCAGAGCAGAACTACTGCTCGCTAGGCTTTTTAAGACTATATTTCCAAAGCAGATCACCACATCATTTCCAGGTAGGTGCCTCTGGGCGGGCATGGACTGCCGTTTACTGATTATGTCCCCCGGAGATTCTCCCTAGTAATGACTGTGGCTGGAACGCACCATTGTAGTGGGGTTCTCTTGGTTTGGTTTTGGTGGTGTCAGGACTCCCACCTGGGCCTAGATTAAGCTACTCAAACTAGCTCATACGATGTCTGAATGTTTAACCATGGTCTCTTTTGATCTGGATTTCATTCCTCTTTTGACTGACGACTAGCTTTCCATTGTATCACTGTACTCAGCGTACTGCCCCAGTGTTTCCAAGTCCTTAACTCTTCATGGAGCAGAAAGCCTCCTCTTTCTTCCTTGGAGAGTCTGCTTGGTTTGAACCCCCGACCTTGTGGTTTAGCAGCTCAACATGTCATCTACTACACTACTAGAACACCCTATAGATAGATAGATGTACTAGAGATTATGAATCCACTCATCAATTAATGGACACTGAGTTGTTCCGAGTTTTGGTCACCTGAGTAAAGCTGCATACAGAACTTTGTTTGCTAGAGCTAATAGTAACAGGGGTAGGATTGTAAGCATTTATGGTGTTTTGTTCTCATGTTGGACTGGCAACCTTTTTTTTCACCAGCAGAGTTGCTTTGTAAGGAGCCCTGGTGGTGTATTGGGTGATGTGTGGGGGGCTAAGGACAAGGTCAGCAATTCAAAAACACCAGCCTCCCCGCAGGAGAAGGATGAAGCTTTCTGCTCCTGTACAGAGCTGCTGTCTTGGAAACCCACCGGGCAGTTCTACCTGGCCCTGTAGGATTGTTGTGAATCAGTGGATTTGGTGGCAGTGAGTTTTGGGAGTTGTTTATCTCTTGCCAAACACTTGGCATTTTGTATTTTTAAACTTTAGACATTTATTTTGTGTGTAGTAGTCCATTTTTAACTTAATTCTTGTTAGAATTTAGGCCAACCTAGCAAGTGTATGGCAGGCACAATTCTAAAGAATTCCGTTTTTGTTTGCTGTTCTCGCTCATCATCCCACTTGAAGACTGCAGGATGCTTTCTTGCCTTTGCTGTAGTGCAGTTCCCTTTCAGAATGCTAAGTTTGCGTGTTTCTAAAGAAATCATCATCATTGAATTAGAAATGCTTCACAATGAACGTCTTTAAAAAGCTTCTTTTGAAAGGCAAGGAACAATTGTATTTCTTTAAGAAGTATAACTTGAAAAATAAAGAATCATCCTACAGCATTTCTACTTTTGCTTAGAATTAAAAGGAAATAAAGTCCCAAACAGAACAAACTCTTTGTTGCTACCAAGAAGCCAATACTTTGTTTTG
This sequence comes from Tenrec ecaudatus, assembly GCF_050624435.1. Classification (NCBI taxonomy): domain Eukaryota; kingdom Metazoa; phylum Chordata; class Mammalia; order Afrosoricida; family Tenrecidae; genus Tenrec; species Tenrec ecaudatus. The sequence goes on from NC_134532.1 coordinate 138,172,562, forward strand.
AAGCACTCACAAAGGTTTTTTGTAAGCTCTTCGCACTGTTTCTGTGCTGAGCTTTGGCGTGTTATTGTTTGCCACTCGTTTGGAAACCTGAGGATCCACATCATACTCTTGAAGTTTTAGTGTGGCCCAGGGTAGACTTGCTAAGTCCCAGAGTGCATATTTCATTTTCTGCAGCCAGACACCACGTGGCCTGATGGGAGAGTGTACCCTTGGTTCGGAAGGCGATATGAAATGCAGCGTTCAGAGGGTCCTTGTGCACGTTGTCAGTAGTGTGCACTTAGAAATCAGAATAGGCGCAGCCCTGATCTGAGAGCTCGGTGGTGAAGTCAAGTGCTCGCTGTTCACAGGCTTGGCCATTCAGATGCACCCAGAGGCAGGTGCCTGGGAGAAAAGGGCTGGCGATCTACTTAGAAAAGGTTAAAACCATTGAAAACCCTCAGGATGCAGTTCAATCTTGAAACACACTGTGTTGCCATGATTTGGGATTGATTTGTATCAACCTTTTGAAAAATTCTCAGAGGCAATAGATACTAGGCCTAGTGTTGGTGGGAGGGCGGGCGCCTAGATAGCAAGAATAAATGCGGGATGGGGGGGTTAGGGAGTATTGGGTGCTGAGGTGTGGGTGGGGACTGCCATCTATAAAAGGTTGTTTGGAGGAGAATTCTGTGCCAATATGACCTTTGATTATAGACCCCAAGAAGTGTTCAGAAAAGCGCTGGAGGACTCTTGCAGTTCCAATAGAGCAGGGGTGGACCGAGGGAGGTGGGAGGTTCAGGTGTGTGCCTGACAGTGCCGGCCCATGGTCAATGTCATGACTGGCCGTCTGAGTCAACGAAAGCGGCAGCCTTGTGCTTCCTTTGCACGGGGCAGAAGGTGCCTCCTGTCTCTTGCTGGGTGGTTCTGAAGTCTGCCATCCTCCTCTCCCTTTGCCTTCTGGGGCTCGTCCCTCCCCCTGCGTATCCTTAGCACCTTGCATCAGTCCCTAAGAGCAGCACCCAATCATTGGTTGATTACGCTTCCCTAGATGCAGTCCTGGGAAGGAAGACTTAAGAGTTTTGTTGTTTTTTTTTTAACTTCTGAATTCCTCTTTCATTGAATTAATGCCTGTCCTGGAAATGGAAATGCTGAAAATGAGATTAATCATTGAAAACTAGGTAAGAGAGAGCAGCTGTATTGAGTAATGACTTGCCAGCTATGTGGATACAGACTGTTTTGCTGATGGCTGTGTGTTTAGTGGAGCTCAGGTGGCACCCTGGTTAAGGTGCTCTATTGCCCACCTGAACATTGGCAGGTCGAAGCCAGCCAGCCCCTCGGTGGGAGAAAGATGTGGCAGTCTGTTTTCATAAACTTTCAAATGCAATTTTGACCTTTTAGATTGTTAAGGACGTGACAGCAATGGCTGTGGATATATTCTGTGCATTGGGCAGTAGGATGTGCATAATTAAATAATAAAATGGACTCATAACAACCCTTTATAGGGTTTCTAAAGCTGTCAGTCTTTTTTTTTAATCATTTTATTGGGGGCTCGTACAGTTCTTACCACAATCCATATATCCCTCCATTGTGTCAAAAACATATGTACATTTGTTGCCATAATCATTCTCAAAACATTTGCCTTCTACTTGAGCCCTTAATATCTGCTGCTCAATTTCCCCCTCCCTCCCCACTCCCCCCACCTCATGAACCCTTCATCATTCATAAATTATTATTATTTTGTCATATATTACACTGTCCGACGTCTCCCTCCACCTTCTTCTCTGCTGTCCATCCCCCAGGGAGGAGGCTACACATAGATTCTTGTAGTCAGTTCCCCCTTTCTACCCCACATTCTGTCCACCCGCCAGGCATCGCCACTCTCACCACTGGTCCTGAAGGAGTCATCTGTCCTGGATTCCCTGTGTTTCCAGTTGTTAGCTGTAGAGTTCTTGGCAGAATGCTCGGACTCCTTCACACTTCAGCCTTTCTTTTCGTGGGCATTTTTGAGAGGACTTATTGGTCCCTGAATCTTTAATAAACCAAACACCAATAGGTCAGAATCTCTCTTCTATAAGCCATTCCAGCAGGAGCTCTGCAGAGTATGAAAAATTTAGCTTCTGGAAAAACATGCCAACTGTATTTTTTGGTTGTGTTCTTATGTGCCATTGAGTCGGTCCCAACTCATGATGACTGTGCAGCAGGACAAAACACTGCCCGGTCCTGCACCATCTTCACAGTTGTGCTTGTGTTTGAACCCGTCGTTGCAGCCACTGTGCCAGTCCAACCCTTTGAGGGCCTTCCTCTTTTCGCTGCCCTTCCACTTTACTGAGCACAACATGTCCTTCTTCGGGAGCTGGTCTCTCCTGACGACATGTCCAAAGTTAATGAGACGAAGTCTCACTCTTGCCTCTGAGGAGCATCCTGGCTGTGTTTCTACCAGGCAGATTTGCTGGTTTTTGGGGAGGCTACGGCACTTTCAGTATTCTCCATCAGCACCATAATTCCAAAGCATTGATTCTTCTTTGGACTTCCTTATCCAGTGTTCAACTTAATACGCATTGGTCAGCTGGCCTTAGTCCTCAAAGCAACCTCCTTGCTCTGCAACAGGAGCCCTGCTTCTATAGTGGTTACAGCATTGGGCTGAGATCTGCATGGTTGGCAGTTCGAAACCACCAGCAGCTCCAAGGGAGAAAGACTGGACTTTTTACTCCTGTAAAAAGTTACAATCACGGAAACACACAAAGAAGGGATCACTATGAGGGAGCATCGGCAGTGAGTTTTTTGTTTGCTTTGTGACAATTTAGAGAGGTCTAGTACAGCAGATTTTCCCAATGCGTTGTTTGATCTCTTGATTGCAGCTTCCATGAGCATTGATGGTGGCAACATGATGAAATTCTTGACAACTTCAATCTTTTCTCCATTTATCATGATGTTACCTAATGACTGTTTCATTGCTGTCACAGACAGCTTCCATAGAATGACAAACTGACAAACAAATGATGGACTATATTTCTAAGTGGGTTTCACTTGGTTGAACAAGAAATTATTAGTTGCCTTTATTTACCTGAATGTACTAGGGCGGCGCTTTATATAGCAAGTCTATAGTGAGTCCTGGTTGTGCTGTCACTACAGTGCTCAGCTGCCTACCAGAAGGCTGTGCTTTGAACCTTCCAGCTGCTCGTGGGAGAAAGATGTGGCCGTCTGCCCTGGGAGCCCTAAGGGTCAGTCCTACACAGTCTGTAGGGTCGCTCTGGGTCAGAACAGATTCTATGGCAGTGGGGACTGACTCTGTTAGGTTTCTACGCCTAGCACAGGCAGTTGATCTTGGTATCCCTGTCAGCTTAGAACTCTCACTAGTACCTCCAGCAATCCTTCTATCTTCAGCTTCCTCATCCTGTCTGATGTCCCCAGCCCCCAGTGTCTGTGACTGCAAGAGAGGGACACTTAGAAATCCCAAGTACTTCCTTGAAGAAATGGTAGGCTGGAGGCAAAGCATTTAAGTAATATCTGTTAGTAATATGAGTGATTTCCCCTATTTTTGTTTAACCAGGAACCACTGTGTCCAGTAGAATGTCTTTTATTAATGGATGATATATATATATAATTGATGATATATATAATTGATGATAAACACTGGGTTCTTAATCTTCCACAGCATTTCCATTCACTATGCTCGGTTTGCGGATGCTATTTCTGGTTGGTTTTAGGAGTTTTTTGTTTTTTTAAGTAAATGAAATATTTTGTAGTATCCATTACTTTTGTTGTTATTTTGATGGTTGTGTGTGATTTTGGACTTGGTTTTATTTCACTAATAAAATAGTTTATTACATTTGCACGTGGGTTCCCTCACACCAAGGAAAATTATTGACAGCTTTCCTAGGTCTAAGTTTTCTCACTAGATTTTTTTTAAAACTCTCTACCTGCTTCTATTTGTGTTTATTATACTAGGATCTGATGTAACATTTCTAGGTCATCTCTGGATTTCGAATGAGTTCATTTCTAAGTCTGTCTATAATGAATTTTGTACTTAAATTGGAATGGTTAGGTGCACTTTGTATTTTAATGTTAGGTAGGCAAATGTTTATCTTAGTCTCTAGTGTACCTTTCTATGCATAAATATTTTTTATGCTCTATCACTGCCGTCGAGTTGATCGTCTGTAGGACAGAGTAGAACTGCCCCTGGGGGTTTCTGAGGCTTACTCTGACTGTGTTTGAAACACGGACCTTAGCAGCCTAACGTACAGCACACTCTGCTGCCAGACTCCTTTTTTTAAATGTGTAGACTTTGCTAAACTACCATTCAAATACTCTAAAATATCTTTTAATAATAATAAATCCACCGAAACCTATCGCCATTACCGTATATTCTCAAAGATAAGCTGACCCGAGTGTAAGCCGAGGTACCTAGTTATTACCTGGGAAACCAGAAAAACTGATTGACTCGAGTATAAATAAGCCTAGGGTGGAAAATGCAGAAGCTATTGGTGAGTTTCAATAATCAAAACAAATGAAAATAAAATTATTAAAAATTGAGACATCAGTGGGGTATGTATTTAAATATTTATTTTCAATAAAAACATAAATAAAAGGACAACAACTCATTTAACATTAGTAAACCAGTGGAAGTGGAAAATAGGTTCAACAAAAACAATAAGGTATCAACAATAAACCTTGAGGGTACTATTCACTGAGCTCAATCAGCAACCAACTAAAATGTAAAGAGTTAAAATTCTTCAAAACTGGATTCCTCATCATCATCATCAGTATCCAAATACAGAGCTTCAGCTGATGTGAGGTCATCATAGATGCTGTCCTCACTGAGATGGCCGTCATCACCATCACTGCTGTCATTTTCATACAAAGAGCAGTCTTCACTGCCGAACCCCAGTTTTTTGTGCTGAAAAACTCGGCTTATACACGAGTCCATACAGCAAGTCAATTTTGACTCCTAACAACACTGCATAGGGCTCCACAGGCAATACATCTTTCTTGGAGCAGATAACCCCCTCATTCAACCCTCTAGTGGGTTTGCCTAGCTGACCTTGAGGTGAGTAGTCCAACACTTAGCCTGGCTGTGCCAGCAGGGCTCCAATATAACAATACAGTAGCACTACTTTCTTTTTAAAAATACATACATATATTTTATAAATCATTTTATTGCGGGACTCTCAGGTTTTAGAACAATCCATACATCAATTATATCAAGCACATTTGTACATATGTTGCCATCATCATTTCCAACACATTTTCTTTCTATCTTAGTATCAGCTCCTCTTTTTTCACCTCCCTCCACCATTCTCTCACCCTCATGACCCCTTGATGAATTATAAATTATTATTTTCCTATCTTACACCGCCCGCTGTCTTCTTTGGCCCACATTTCTTTTGTTGTTTCCCCGGTGTGTGTGTGTGTGTGTGTTTGTTTGTTTTAATACACCGATCATTGTAGTTGGTTCCCCATTTCTCGCCCACTTCTTCCTCCACCTTCCCCTTCCCCTCATGATATCACTACTCCCATTATTGTTCCTGAGGGGTTTATCTGTCCTAGATTCCATGTGCCTAGAGCTCTTATCTGTACCAGTGTACATGTTCCAGTCTAGCCGGATTTGTAAGGTAGAACTGTGGTCATGATAGTTGGGGGGAGGAAGCATTAAAGAACTAGAGGAATGTTGTATGTTTCATCGGTGCTATGCTGCACCCTGGCTGAGTTTCCCTTCCTTGTGGCCCTTCTGTGAGAGGATGTCAATGGTCTCCAGATAGACTTTGGGTCTCTACTTTGACTCCCCTCATTCACATAGATATAATTGTTCCTTTGCGGGTCTTCTGATGCCTGATATCTGATCCCATCGATACCTCGTGATCACACAGGCTGGTGTGTTTCTTCCATATGGCTTTGTTGCTTCCCTGCTTGTTTAACTCCAAGCCTTTAAGACCCCAGATGCTACATCTTCTAATAGCCGGACATCATCAGCTCTCTTTACCACATTTGCTTATGCACCCATTTTGACTTCAATAATTGTGTTGGGAAAGTGAGCATCACAGAAAGTCAGGTTATTAGAACAAAGTCTCATTGTGTTGAGCCTATCTGCTACCTTGATACTTAACATATAAATATATATTAACTATGATTTCTACTACTACTACTAATAAAAAATAATAATAACTTTGTGATGGGCATTCCAAAGTAGTGCCCACTTGTTATCATAAACTGTTGTATGCATCTCAAAATATTAATAAAAAAGGATTTACATAGACTTTAGAAGATTTGGTTTAAACTACTTGTTTATTGGAGATGGAGTTTTATAAACTCTGAATTTTTACAAGTGAAACCACTTGTAGTTTAAAATATTGAAGGTACCATGGACTACCAAAAGAATAAACAAATTTGTCTTAGCATAAGTCCAGCATGAATGTTCCTTAGAAGTAAAGATGGTGAGCTTTTGTCTTATTAACTTTGGGCATGTTGTCCAGTCCCTGGAAAAGAACATCATGCTTAGTAAAGTGGAAAGGCTGCGAAAGGCCTTTGACTAGGTTGATTGATATAGGGCTGTAACAATGGGCGCACACATAACAACTATTGTGAAGATGGTACAGGATCAGGAGGTGTTTAGTTGTGTTGTAGGTAGGGCTCTTATGAGTCAGAACCAATTTGGCAGCACCTAGCGATGACGACAATGTGGCAGTCGTTGGATTCTTTTGTGTATGGCCTAATCCCTGCTGCCTATAAATGATAGTGCCTATATGTAAGAGCAATTTAGAGATTGAGAAAGGAAAAGACTTGAATTATTTGCTCTCTGACACTGGAGAGTGGTTGGCTTTGGGCAGGTTACTTATCTTGACTGTACGTGGGTTCTTCATTGTTGGTAGTCCATTTTCACTCTAGGTCCCTTAGATAATGGTGATAATTGAGTTGGAACACTAATTTATTTAACTTTCTTAAGTTTATTCAGCCCTTGGTGTCTGTACTATCGGTGGGGATCAAGTTACAGATCTAACTTAAAAAATAACTTGACATGTGGTCAAACCTTGATGAATCTGAAGCATGTGTTCATACCAGGTCATCGTTCTCTTCCTGTGTAATGTCTCTTCCTCTCCTGTCTTCCTCGGCTCTGTAGCCAGTGTGGGCTGAAAGGATGCCGACTCATTTAATAGCAGCCAGAATAAGCCGAGTCTGTTCCACTGCTGCTATCTGGTCCACTGGAACATCTCACCGGAATGATCCGGGTGTTATCTGCTGTTTTCTCTAGGTAGGGCCACTAATTTAGCAGAAGAGAGGGTTGTAGGTGTCCTCTCTTGCTCTTAAGTAAAACATATCCACACGTATATTTTGCTGTATAAATTGCCCAACCTCAGAGGTGATTAATTATTGTAGATAGGACCCAACACATTAAAAAAAAAAGAATTCCCACAAGTAGCCCCTCTCTGTATTCAAATCTGTTTGTTGATTGTAAATTTGAGCTTAGAAAACCAGCTTATTTATTTGTTGTAATTGCTCAACACTTGTCTAAGTTATATTAATTTATTGAGATGTTTTGAAGTAATTATAAAATCCCCAAGTTGCAGAAATAATGTGTCCAATGTATTATATGATGTGTTAGGCTGGGTTGACCAGAGCAACAAACCCAATGACACTCATGTGTATAGGAAAGAGCTGTATATCAAGAAGTAATTGTGCATCAATAAAACATCCCAGCTCAGTTCAACTCAAGTCCTTAGGTCCAATACTAGATCTTAAGTCCTTCTTCAGACTCAGGCAGCCGTATGCTATGATGTAGAATACAGGAAGACCACAAGCCAGCGGGCAGAGTTGTGTGGATCCCATGGGGGTAGCAACATCATAGGGCTCATGCAGGTCTCAGTGTGGCTCATTAACAGAAGGTGAAAGCAGAGAGAGGGGGAGGTGCCCAAGACCCTTCTGAGAACGCCACACTCACAAAGAGGTACCATCAGGCTGTGTGACCTGCTTGACAGGCTAGACTCCACTACAACTTATATTTTCACATCAACATGAAATTATATAACTACCACAGACTACCCCTTGTCAACCTTGACACTTTACACAACTTGACACTTTACACAACTCTTTAGTCATGCATACTTTTTAACCAAACCAACAATAAAGTCATATTTGTATCTAACAGGATAAAACTAAAATGGATACAATTCAAAACGTGCCAGCCTCTTTTAAGCGTAAGATTCTATAAGTGAGCAAAACAAAAATATTCTGTGCCTAACGATTGCAGTTATGTGAACATCTACACCATAAGCCTTTAACTATGAACATATTCCTCCACCCATGGAAGTTCATAAGCCAGACACTTCATGCCTTTATATCTCCCATTTTGTTTATCCAACTTCTGTACTGCCCATTTATATCAATCAGTCCAGTGCTCTGAGGAGACAAGCGTGTTCTCTGATGTGAAGAAGCTTTATTTCAGTTGGAACCTTGTGAGTTCACATCAGCAAAGTCAAATCAGGACAGGCCGTCCGTAAAGTCAGCAGCAATATGCACCAGTTCACAGGCTCAAAAATCTTATCTTCATCTGGTTGGGTACTGGTCAATATCCTTCACCCAGTTTTCCCCAGTGGTAATATCTGCATATATCAGCAATATAATGGATTGACACTTTACTACTAAAAGCATAATGATTCTGCTTCAGAATGTTGATCATTTGTTCAGCTAAAATGGTGTTGATACTGTTATTTAGCAGAGTTGTAATCTTTCCTCAGGTGAACAAGCCTGCTCAGATTCAGTTCTTACCCATGTTTCCTGAGGCCATAGACCAGGATAGGTTTCTTTTCTACATTTCCTCTATTTAAGCAAATAGCTAGTTCAGGATATAATCATGTAAATTTTCTGTTAATAACTAAGCAATAAGTACTCTGGGATATAGCCATGTAAATTTTCAGCTAATTAAATTTCAGTGAATTAAGCGTTCTTCGTAATTTCTCCTGGCTGGACATCCATATTTAGTCATTACTTAATGTTTGCTTCCTGGGAGTCCCAGTGGGTAGTGGTTAAGCAGTGGGCTGCTAACCATAAGGTCACCATCTCAAACCCACTGGCCAGCCCGTTTCAAGCGGGAAAGATGAGGCAGGCTGCTCCCGTAGGACTCACAGTCCCGGAAGCCCTAGGGGTCAAGTCACTGAGTTGGAAGTGATTCGAAGGCAATGAATGAGTGAATGAAAAATTTGTTGAGTGAATGAATATACATAGGTAATAAGCACATTGTTTAAAGTTATGTAAGTTAAAAAGGTGCATTTCACCCTGAGGATTCCTAAAACAATATAGTCTATTACTATCGAGTGAAAGACTAGTGATGCATGTTTTATATAGCTCTGTTCTTTTCACCCTAACCTCCCTGGCTAAATTTATACTCAGATTACCTTGATTAATGCCTGCCTCTTTGGTACCAAAGACGCCCTGAGCTCTCTTCTCATGGCACATGGCTTATTAAAACTCAGAATTAAACAATGTAGAGTGCAATGCCATTGTTAAGGGGAAAACAAGTATGAAACAAAAAATCTGCTGGTTATTTTTAGCTCCATTGTGTCATTTATTTAGCTTGATTGGATCCAACTTTCTGTGGGAGACTGAATTACACCAAAGGGCCAAATTGGCTGCTGGGGAGTCTACTGCTTATTTTCCGAAATGATGATACGATGTAAATAGACTCAACTGATGCAATAATACATATTACTGATTCCGTAAGTTTTTCTAGACATTCATAATGTTTAAGTGCATGCTACTGGGTGTGAGGGAGAAAGAAGAGCTTTCTATTCTCGTAAAGAGCTACAGTCTTGGGAACTCATGGGCTACTTCTACCCTGTCCTGTAAGGTTGCTATTGAGTCGGTAAAAACTTGATGGCAGTGAAATTTTTGAGTTGATATGATAGGAGATATGTCTTTTAAGACATGAATTGTTCTTGCCCTCAATAATTTAAATAATATAAAGGAGATAAGAAAAATGAGATTGTATGGGATTAGCATATCAGAGAAGTGCCTAAAGGAAGCGTTCTATGCATAAAGTACCAATAGCGCTTATCTGGCGGCGGTGGCTTATGCGTTGGTTATTTTGTTGTACATTTGCTTCCAAGGACTTTGGTGGGTACTGGCTAAGCAGTGGGTGAATCTACATCAGAATTATAAAATCAGTTGATTTCACCATCATTGACTCTCACAAAGTTTCTCGGGGCATGGTGGGGACTGAACATGTCATATGTAATTAATTAAGATAAAGGAGTCCTATTAGACATAATGATGAAATGCATTGCGGCTAACTTGGTGGTTGGGCCCCACCCGCGGGCTCCTCAGAAGAGAAGCCTGGCAGTCTGCTCTCTGGAAAGACTATTCTGTACTTTCTGGTTGATTCTCATTCAAGGTGACCCTGTCGGACACAGTCAAGCATGCCATGGCTCTCCAAGACGGATCTGTACGAAAGTAGACGGCTGTGCCTTTCTTCTGCAGAGAGCGGGTGCTTTTCAACCGTGACTTAGCAGTGCTTAACCACTGAAACCACTAGGTCTTCCCCCACAAAGACTGCAACCAAGAAACCCCTATGTGGGCAGTCCTGCTCTGTCACACGTGGTCTCTCTGATTGGGAATTGACCAGTTGGCACTGATCCGAACGTACCAGACCAAACTCAGCCATTGAGTCTATGCTGGCTTGTAACAACATTATGGGGCAGGGTAGACCTGCCCCTGTGTGTTACTCAGATTGTAAGCCTTGACAGGAGTAGAAAGCCCCATCTTTCTCCTGCAGAGCAGCTGGTGGTTTTGAACTGCTGATCCTGTGGTTAGCAGTCCAACTTGTAGCCACTATGCCATCAGGACTCCTTCTGGCACCTAACAGCAACAATTGAAATATAAGGATCAGGAATAAAATGAAACACTTAAAAAACACAGAACTATACTTTTATCACGAAAGCCTTACTTACTCTTAAAGCATTTTACAAGTTCACTGTAAAAATGGTATTAAATATGACTTCTCTAGTGTATGTCATTTTTACAGGTCATTTAATCTGGGATTAATGACAGGCTTTATATATTTCATTTAATTTGCTGTATCTAGAAATAAATTTCCCGAGTTTTCGGTTGAAATGAAAATTTATTCTTTTGTTGTTTTATTATTTCTGAAATCCCAATATTTAAAGTAGTTCTATTATGGCTGGACAAATACTATTGAGAATAGCTTGTTCTTGTGGAGTTCAGCATGATCACATGGGAGCTGTTATTGTTGTTCCGTGCAGTCGAGTCGGTTCCGATGCTTAGCAACCCTGTGAAACAGCAGCATGCAGCACCCCGCGGCCCTGCGCCAGCCTCACCATTGTTCCTGTGCCTGAGCCCGTTGGTGCAGCCGCCGTGCCAATCCGTCTCATGAGGGCCTGCCTCTTTTTTGCTGCCCCTCTACTTGGCCAAACATGATGTCCTTCTCCAGATGTTAAGTAGCTGGTTTAAAGCAAAGGCTCTAGGAAGAGGTAAAGGAAAATATGACCGCCTGGCACTATGATGGGGGAGGGGGAGAAAGAGCAGAATTCAGTGAATTCTAGGCCCTTGGTGTGCATAGGAGGGGCCCTGGTGGTGTACTGGTTACGTGCTGGCCTGCTAACCGCAGCAGTTTACAACCAGCAGCTGCTCAGCAAGCGAAAGACGAGGATCTCCGCGCCTTACGGGGGAAGAGCGAGGCTCAGCAATCCACAGGGGCAGTTCTGCTCCGTCCTGCAGGGTTGCCATGAGTTGGAATTGACTCAGTGCTGCTGAGTTTGAGTTTTGTTTTCTTTGAGTCAGAGTGAAAGCCTCTGAAGCCCTGTAGGGTGGGCACGCACAAATGGTTTGCTCTCGGCCATTAGCTGAATGATTGGTGGTTCAAACTCATCCACTGACACCAAGGTAGGAAGAAAGATGTGGCAATCTGCCTCGGGGAAGGCCCCAGCCAGGACAATGAAGGAACGCGACTCTGTGAGGACATGTGGGAAAGTAGAAGGGACGCTTAGAGTGTGAAACGGCTCAGAGAACTGTAGTATATACAGCATTTCACAATTTCAGCCATTGCACTCTCTCCAAGTATATGCACACAAGCATGTCATTGGTCTCCAGTGACTTTTTGTTGGGTGAATGCATGAACGTAGCTAATGAACCTGTTGTCAAAATGTATGTAAATTCTGACATCACTTCTACAAAACACAGCAGAGTCAACTTGATGGCAACTGGTCTTATGTGCGGAGCTGTTGGCCTCTGTTGCCTCAGGGAGGCCGATGCCCTGCTCTACCTAGTTCAAGCTGAAGCATTTTCCGGAAGCTCTGTCTTTGTCACACCTATAAAGAGCAGAAAGCCTTCAGGTTACTTTGGTTATTGCAATCACAGTGAATGAAATATGTCATAACAATCATTTGTGTCCCCACCTTCTTCTCAACAGAGACCTAGATTCAAAGCTGGGGCACCAGTCTGAGTAGACTCGGTGATTACCAGCCTCGGTTATGACATCAAGTTGGTAGGCATGCCTGTCTAGTAAGGACACAGCCTCTCAAGACATGGCAGCTGCTGACAGTGCATGAAGGCCGCCAGTACCTGATAAACACTTGTGAGGTGGGGGCAGGATGGCGAGACATTTTGTCCTATTCCTTTTCTTAGATGACGCTGCTACTGACCTTCATTCATAGCTTAGCAAGGTTATTTCATTTTTCTCTCTCTGGGCTTTGATGCACTTTGAATTTCTGTAGGCTAAAATTTTGGGCAAAACCATGCCACTCTCTTCACTCCTGCCTGTGGGTGTTGGAAGGTTTTCAAAAGGCCTTCATGGTCTAGCATTTCTACACCCCCCCCCCACCCCCGCCGCTGCTTTAGGGAAGGATTTAATAGTTGCTTTGCATATTCGAATGAAGCACCATTTCATTCCAGCTAAGCTGTCCTTCAGCAAGCATAATTTTCATGGCAATCCCTCATTGTTGACTTAGTGGTGTTCAGCATCAAGCAGGGTTTGTTTTATGTTTGTCGTCCTGCGTTTTGTGAGAGTTTACAAATGCTCTTCTAGCATGCTGAGTACATTGAGCCTGGTCTTTCTCATTTTTTGCCTCCTGTGCTTTTCAGTAATACAGAGAAGTACTCTGCTAGTATACAGGCCCTGTGGGAGGCTCTTTCCTTCAATTGTCTGTTATCATTATGGGATTAATAAAAAGACCTATTTTATATAAAAACATTTGAAGATGGCACAGTGACTAAATTAGTTTTTTAGAAAAAGAAAAGGTGTATGATAGTTAAACCGAAATATAATTATTAGTTTCCCATCATAACTATTTTCCTCACGAGCATTTCACTGGAACAGTTTTTTTTTGTGGGTGGGGGGGGGGGTTTGCAATGAAAAGAAGCATGTCTGTGAAGAGCAATTTAGAAATAAGCATGTTGCCCAATCACTCATTCCCCGTTGCTTGAAGTGTACAGAAGTGCTACCAAAATGCACAAGCAGTGCATGGGCTTTTCAGAGAGAGGTTCTTACGGATTGAACAGAGTGCTTTACCAAGGGCAGGATCGTAGTAGTAGAACCTTGGGAGCGAAGGAAGCGATTTCCTGGGGTCACAAAAATGGAAGGGTACGTGTAAAGGCCAGTAACCCACATTTCACACTGTGTTGATGGCTCAGGAGGGCTTGCTTTGGCCATGGGGGCCTTTTGTAGAGCTCCTGTCGTAATGGTATTCTCGAGTAAGGTCCTCCCTGGCAGTCAGGATCTCTCAGTATGGGCAAGTCAGCTGGGTGTTGACTCACCTTCTGAAGCCTCACCACCCCCACCACCACACACACACATTGTTAAATGGCTGCTTTATGTGTTGACGCTATTGAGATCTTAAGACACCATTTTTCTTTTCAAGGCACTCATGTCTAGTTTAGTTTAGAATTATTAGATAATGTGGTAATGGCTTTATCTCTAAGTCATAGAATTTGGAGTCATAGAATTTGGAGTCATAGAATTTGGAATTGACACGATGGCAGTGGGTTTAATTTTCTGGTATTAATTACCATATATACTTGTGTATCAGCAGGGTTTTCAGCACATTTTTAATGCATTTTTTGTGGTAAAATAAGGTGCCTCAGCTGACATTCGGGTTGAGTTATACTCAAGTATATACAGTACCTTAGTCTAAGAATCGCTGGAGGCACAGTGGGCTGTGTACTGAGCTGCTTGTCATAAGGTCCGTGGTTTGAACTCACCTTTTGCTTCATGGGAGACACATAAGGCTGTCAACTTACATAAAGATCTAGTCTTGGAAACTCAAAGGGGCAGTTCTACACTGCCTCGTAGGAATGCCGTGAGTTGGAATCCACTTGATGGCAGTGCTGGAGTTATTCTTAGGTGCCATCGAGTCCCGACCCATAGTGACCCTATACCCAACAGAATGAAACCCTGCACAGCCCTGCACAGCCTCACAATCGTTCCTGTGCCCGAGCCCCTTGATGCAGCCACTGGGTCACCCCATCTCCTTGAGAGCCTTCCTCTCCTTTGCTCTCTCTATCTAACATGATGTCCTTCTCCAGGGACTGGTCTTTCCTCACAACATGTCCAGAGTATGTAAGATGCTATCCTGGCCTCTAGGGATCATGCTGACCATGCTTCGTCTAAGATAGATACAAGTGTCCTTAGCAGCCCATGGTATTTTCAACGTTCTCCTTCTGCACCACAATTCAAATGCATGATTGCAGTAAGTGTGGTGTTTTGGTATTATCTTACTCTAGCTTTGTTGGTTTATAGGGGAACTAAGGGAAATACACACACTTCTTGAATTTGGATTACTTTATTGATTTACATTATGCTTGTGATAATCCCATTTGTGGCATTACGAATGAAAGTGTTGACAAAGCCAGAAAGCAAATGAATTTAATGAAAGGTGTAGTATTAATAACATACTAAATAGATTTGGGAGAAATTGGTATGAGTTCTCAGCCCTGGAAGAATTAAAATGTAATGGATTGCGTAAAGAAAAATTCTGCATTGATTGAGAGACCAATTTATGGGACAAGCTCTAGACATTATTTTGAGGACCATGGCTATGTATATAGCACAGTGGTTAAGCATCGGTTTGCTTCTAAGGGAAAGTTTGGCACGTCAAACCCAGCCAGACGCCCCACGGAAAAAGACCTGGTGGTCTGCTCGGTCACGCCGAGAGTCTAGGAAACACCGTGGGTCAGTCCTGCTCCGTCCTGAAGGGTTGCTGTGGGTTAGCATTGACCTGTCAGCACACAACAGCATACACTATTTTATTATACTATGCATCGTTTTTGCTTCCTATGTTTATTTTTAACAGTTTTATCGGCACATGATTTACATTGCATCCGCTTCAGTAGTTTAATCGGTCAATCATATCAAGGCACGTAAATGTCCTGGATTTTTTTTTTTACTTTGTCGTATTAATACTGCTACTTTACAAAGTTCCCACTCATTGTTTAGAAATATCGATCTACTTACTGACAGTTAGGGTCCAAAGACCATGGCATTTTGTGAAATCAGTCTTAGAAAAGATGGCCCAGATACCTTCTCAGGTTGTCTGTCTGTCAGGCACCCCTGGCATATCTCGGGATGTTTGTGGTGTGGTAGCCCCTTCCTTCCCCACCACCATAGGGGCTGAATGGAGGATTGTGGTGGCCTGACACCTCCCATCCTTTCCTTTGTCAAGCTCCAAAGCTGCAGCCTTCTGCACATTCCCATCTCCTTCTCCCCTCACTAATGTCCTGACATTTGGACCCTCTCTCCGACCTTCAATTAAATTGCCCTTCAGTTAATCCCACATGTTTATCAGCAGGTTAGCACAATAAACCTTAACTATCACAATCCACCCCTTAGCAACTTGGCACCTGTGCACATTTGTTTAACCTAAGAATTGAAGTTAAGAGTTACATACACCTTAATCCTATGAATATGTTCCCCTACCTATGAAAGTTTGTAAGCCAACCACTTCATGCCTTTATCCCTCCAATTTTGGGTATCCAACTTCTGTACTGCCCACTTACATCAACCCAGTGCTCTGAGGAGGCATTTTTCGACATCAAGAACCTTCATTCCAGTTGGGAACCTTGTGAAGTCTGCATCCATAAGCAAAGTCAAATCAGAACAGGCCATCCATAAAGTCAGAAACAATATGCACCAGTTCACAGGCCCAAAAATCTCTTCATCTGGTTGGGTTCTGGTCACATCAATGTGGACTGCTTCACTCAGTCTCCATAGGGTGCCCATTGGTCGCCTTGCCTTTTAGATCATAGGCTCTCACCGATACTCAACAAGCCTAACCTTGTGCTAGGTCATGAACTTTAGACCAGTCAACCCACTCTTTTCCTGTAAACCAAGTCCACAGGTGTCAGTGGCCAAACTCAACCCGTCTCTTTATTGCTGCATTTCTCCCACTTCCACTCAACAAGTAGATCCAGGTGGTCACCTAGCAAGCATTTCAGCCTGCTCACTGGCTCCCTTTAACATTCAGTCCCAGGGAGGAGTTTTCTTCATGGTTCCAGATTTTTTCCAGCTTCTGACAAAGACCACTGGTTTCTGAGTACCCCAAAGCACTGGGTGGGGCATATCTTTTCAAAGCTTTCTTTGCAGGCGTGACCCAAACCCATCCAAAGATCAAATTTTAATGACTGAAAGCAAGTGGGCTTACAAGCTGTTTTCATACTTCCCAATAAACATTAGTATACATCATTATATCGATAATAAGCAGAGGAAATCAGTATAAACAAAAATAGAATCAGATAGTAAGTTAAATTCTTAAAACAGTCAAGTTCAATCCTTATCTAGCTTGTCTAAATCTTTATCTAAACTATTCTATTTATACAAAAATATGGGATTAGGTCTCTGAGAGCATTAAATCTGATCCATGTATTCTGTCAGGCATTTTGACCTCTGTCAGCCATTTTCATTAAGTGGCATGGTTTCTGAGAAATTCTAATGGCGATTTCTACCCTTAAGCTCAAAATATACATTAATCACATTCATTTTCGCCATTTTAAACAGGAATAACCAATGACTACAACCAAACAAAATATTCAAAACTTTAACTTCCCATATTCTTTCCAGAAAACAACCCAGTCAACTGCATGGGCATATCTGACTTCTAGCTAGCCGAAGAAGAAACACTGCCATGAGGCAGAAGTCAAGTCCCCACCCATTCTCCATCTTACGGTTTGTTTCTCCAGTACCCCACTCCCAAGCTACCATAATGTGTTAACCTTAACTAAAGAAACTAAATTCACAATATGGTATGAGAGAGAGTTGTTTGTTTTTTTCAAATCCTTTAATTTTTTGAGAGTTTTATATAAAAGGTAAGTGTACAATAAGAAAGCATCCTAACCCAGTCCAGTCCAAGCCCATATGTCTGACACCGATCTACAAAGTCCTCCGTCAACTCACGAAACACATGCAATGACGCCTAATGCAGGAGGAAAGCTGTCAGTGATCGTGTAAGCATCTCAGCGCTGGCCGGGGTCCCCACGCCGCTGCTCCAGCACCCAGGGCTGCATCGGGTTAGGTCCATGTGGCTTCTCCTCAGGGATGTCTCTCAGAAAGTGAGTTTGCCAGCTGAGGCAAAGAACTAGCACACTGATCTATCAGAGAACAAGAGAACCAGAAAGGTGAGGCTCGCCAAGCCATTTATCTCTCCACTCTTCATTTAACCACACGTGTTTATCGGCCAGGTTGGCACAATAGACCTTACCCACCACAGGCCCCGCCTGCCCAGTGCTCCTTACCGCTGTTACCTCGTACCCTACATAGTCGTAGAGGTACGGCACTGATGAGCAGGCTTCCCACATCCATGTAGCTGCTGTTCCTTTTGTGGCCCAATTGTCACGAGGCAGTTTTCCCTGGGACTTCCTATATGCCATTTGTAGGTGCCCTCAGAGGGCACCCTGTGTGGGGCTAGACTACCCAAGGGACCATTTTGACAATTACAATAGAAAACCCACAAAACAATATTGTAAATGCAAAAATCAAACAGTATTTTTTCTACCTTCTTGATCCACTGTCATGGCTACAAGGATTTCAAACAATAATTCACAAATAAAGGGTTTATTAAGGAAGTTAACAAGTTGTAATGCAAGTGAGAAATGCTCAGGGTACAGTTGCTTATAAGGGCATGGCACAGGGTTCTTCCCAGCTGCTAATGAATGCCTTGCAAGCCTCACCCTGAAGACATTCAGCTCCACCTTAATGGGTCAGCAGGCCCAGCCTTCCCAAATACCGGGAAGTGCCCAGAGCCACCCCAACCCACAAGCCAACGCGCTCAGCTTTACTTGCTCTGTGGGCCGAGAAGGCCACCCTTCTGTGTCATGCTCTGGCTCCTGGTTCTGCCACTGCTGCTTCTCCTGTGATGTCAGAGCTGTCATATGGATCCAGGAGGCTCGCTGAGCAGGGAACTGTGGTCCAGCAGATACACTCCACTTCTGGTTCTTACCCGGAGTGAGATTCCCAGCTCCTGCTTCACAGAGGGCTTATTTATACCCAGGAGGATGGCCATCACAATCAGTCTTCTTTTAGAACATCACTCACGGGAGAATCTTATCTCTGTCTTCTTCCCTACCTTCTTACCTTGTAGCGCAAAATGGTTTGGTGGGAGTGACTGAGAGGGGGGGAGGGAGGCGAGGCTTCAAGAGCACATTCAGTAATCCACAGCCCCTGCAGTGACTTCTGGAGGGAGAGCTCTTTCATGTCCATCAGTACTCCTTTAGTCTTCCGTACTGGCACTTGTAGGCATCACGAGACAGAGAACTGCTGATGCTTCTTAGTAACAGCCTTACAGGGAACTGCTGCTAACACGGACCAATGAGAGAGAGCTTGGTATTAAAAAGTGCTTTCTTGCAAAACAGGAGGATATGGAAAAGCATGCTCACCATGCGCGCTCCAGCAGCACAATTCTGAAGGCCAATAGTACATTAGGTTAGAGCATGGTAAGAGGAAGCAAGGGGATGTGTGATTTTGAGAATTCAATGTTAAAATAAGAGCCTTTCATTACTTCCTGGGGGGGGGGGGCATATTAGCCTCTGTCTTGGTGGTTTTCTTACCGTCCGGAGGCACTCAAACTGCACACTTTTAGATAGAGTGGAACCGGTGCTATGTCTCCCAGTATGCGATTATAATGTACAAGATATCATTCTTTATTATAAATGAGGCAATATGTAAACTATGTAGTAATACCTATAAAATGCAGTGAATAAGAATGCATAGTCACATTTTCTAAACATCTGGAGTACAGCAGCAAAACTTGAGTGCAGGCTTAAGATCCCTGCTCCAGTGTGCTTGCCTGATTCCCACGGGGGGAGTCTTCCAGTTACGGCACCCTGTGGGAGGCTTGAGCAAATGGACTCTCGATATCCGAGAGGTAGTGAGGGCAGCTGGCTCTTGCAGTTGAGGCCTCGCATAACCGCTCTCAGGCCCTCTGGTGGTTTTGTTCGTGAACCTGTCTCGCTGAATCTGCCGGCTGGCTGGGGAAGAAGCCCCGTTTGATCTGTGGTATGGTCCCTCTTTTCTTGGCTGGCTGGGGAAGAAGCCCCGTTTGATCTGTGGTATGGTCCCTCTTTTCTTCTCTTACTGCTTGTTAGGAGGCTTTCCGTCTTGATGTGTTTGCTTTGGCATCGGCACATTTTGGTGAGCAGACACATGGGGCAGGCTTTTTTTTTTTAACTTTGGGTCTGGTATTCAAGGTTGAATTGAAGTAGCCGTTCCCTATTTCTCCTTGTCAATTATTTTTCTGATTTTTTTTCTTTCCTATGCCGTGTTCATCCACTGAAATGGAAAGATGGTAAACTATGCAGTCTACTACAGAAATAATGATATATTCTAAAGGTTCTCAAAATGTAGGCAAGGCTTTTTAGTCAAAGCACATAAATGTTTTTTTAATTAAAAAAATTTCATGGTTGACTCTGTTCATTTCTCTTTTTAATCCTATATTTTATAATACTGCAACTGTCGAGGGATTTACTTTGATTGTCTCTAGAATTTTGATTGTGTCACATATTTTGTGTAATAAGGTGTGTATGTACCAGTGATACCATGTGAGCACAGACAATGTCAGAAAAGTTACCCAACAAACTAGTTATTAACAGTGTCTGCTGACAGGGAATGGGTTATGGGATTTTAAAAAGGAATTGGTAATATGATGGAGAGTAGACGTGTTTTACTTTAACAACTGCTCTCTGTAAGGTTGTTGTTTGAGTTCTACTCATCCTATGCTTTCATTGATATGAAAATGCCAGCATGTGATTTTTGCTTTACATATTAAAAGTTAAGAGAGAGCATGTCTGGATAATTGCGGATTAATAAACAATGCCTTTATACAGCTGGGCTGTCAATGAAAGCATGTGCAGTGTGTTTGAGTTTCTGTACTTTGATTTCCTTTGAAGCAAAGGAATTTAATAAAACATTCTTTTTTCAGTCTCCTTAAGCTTAAAATTTTTTAGAATAATTTTATTGGGAGAGCTTACAGATATCATAACAGTCACATCAAGCAGTATTGTACAATTGCTACCACCATCTGTTTCAAACACTCTTGTCCTTGAATTCCTTGAGATCAGCCCCCTTTATCCCCTCCCTCCCTCACTATACCCCCCAGGAATCATTATTACTTTTATATCCCTATAATAGTATATTTGCAATGTCTTACACAATCCACTATTTCCATTCACATGCAATTCTATTTTCTGATCCCATTGAATAGGGTTATATAGTCATCAGTGCTATCAGCTCCCTACTCTCCCAACCCCCCTCCCTTTTCCTGTAGCCCCAGGGAATCATTACTCCTGTTATTGTTCCTGAGGGGGGTTACCTATCTTGGTTTTCATATCCCGAAAGATCTTAAATATACAAATGAACATGTGCAAGTCTAACATGATTAATGAGGTAAAACAAAAAAAAAACCCATAATAGCAAGGGGGGGAAATACTAAAGAACGAGAAGATAATATCATATAATTGCTGCATTATTAGACCAAACTGTTCTTGAACCGAGAGAAGATTTAAGTAGAGGCACAAAGTCCATCAAAGCTTATGCAATTTTGACAATCAAATGCCTATTGAAAGTGCATCATTCTAGTTTTTCATCCTTGATTCCCCCATCAACATAAAGTCTCCATTAAAAACTTACTCTATAATTAACACAAACTGTAATATACCTTAATCTGAAATGCCTATAATTTAGAGGCCATGTTATAATAAAGAGTTGGTGAGGATAGGAGACCATCAACATGTTATTCTCCCTTGCTAATTTTAGGTTTTGTGTCTGGACTTCTAATAATACCCAGCTCTTTGAAGGGCTCATGAGCAGGAGTATCAGCTATTTTTCCATGTGTTTTTGTGTGTGTGCTTGGTTTTCAGGGGGTATGTAGTTCTTGAACGTTGTTAGTGTTTAGTTATATATGGAAATGAACCCAAAATACCCAAGAACTGAACTCACTGCCATTGAGTCAGTGGAAATGCATGACAACCCTATAGGAGGCAGAACTGCCCGGGTAGGTTGCTGAGATCGCAGCTCTTTGCAGGGATTGAAGTCTCGTCTGCCCACCCCAGTGGCTTCCAACTGCTGACCTGGGTTAGCAGCCCGATACATAACCACTACCCCACCAGGCCTTTATATGGACAAAAGCTGGAGCATTTTTAGATAGATTATGGGTTATGTAAAGAACCCTGGTGGCGCTGTGGGTCAGACATTGGGTGGCTAAGCTTGAGATTGGTGCAAACTTCAGTCTTCAAAGTAACATCCTTGCTGTTCAGTACTCTGAAGAAGTCTTCTGCTGCAGCAGATACACCTGATCGGATATATGTCTTTTGAGCTCTTGACTGCTGCTTCCATGAGCATGGATTGTGGCCCCAAGCAAGACAAAATCCTCTGCAACTTCAAACTTTTCTCCACTTCTCATTGATGTCGTTACCTGTTGGTCTAGTTGTGAGGATTTTAGTCTTCCTTTCATTGAGTGGTAATCCAGACTGAAGGCTGCAGTCCTTGATCTTCATCAAGTGCTTCCAGGTTGTGTCATCTGATTATTGCAGGTTATTTATAAACATTCCTCCAGTCCGGATACCACACTCTTCCTCATATATAAACCATCTTCTCTAACGATTTGCTCAGCATACAGATTGAACAAGAGGATACAACCCTGACACACACCTGTCCGGATTTTAAGCCAGGCAGTATTCCCTGTTCTGTTTGCACAATTGCCTCATGATTGCCTCATGATCCATGTACAAGTTTGAAGAGCACAGTGATGTGTTCTAAAATTCCCATTCTTCTCAAGGTTTTGCACAGTTATATTATGGTCCACACAATCAAATGCCTTTAGAGTCAGTGAAACACAAACCTATTTTTGGCATTCTTTGCTTTCAGCCAAGATCCATGTGACATTAGCAGTGATATCCCTTATCTTCTTCTGAATCCGGCCTGATCTTCTGGCAATCCCCTGTTAATGTATTGCTGCAACCTTTCTCAGCTGATCTTATGCACAGCTTTATCAGTGTGTACTATCAGCAATGCCATTCTATAGTTTGAGCATTCTGCTGGGTCACCTTTCTGTTGCATGGCCACAAATAAGGGTCTCCCAAAGATTAAGTGCTTCCGGTGCTTCTTCAGCTTCCTGAAAGATTTCAATGAGGACTCCAGCCCTTCCTGGAGCCTTGCTTTTTTTTTTTTGGCTACTGTGGTCAATGCAGCTTGAACTTGTTCCTTCAGCACCATTGGTTCTGGTTCATATGCGCCCTCCTTAAACGGTGGACTGTCAACCAGTTCTTTTTGGTGTAGTGACTACATAGTCTTTCCATCTTCTCTTGATGCTTCCTGCATCATTCAATATTTTGCCTATAGAATCTGTCAACCCTTTACAAGAGTAGAAAGCCCTGTCTTTCTCCTGCAGAGTAGCTGTTGGTTCTGAAATGCTGATCTTGGGGACCTCAGCCCTACTACTAATAACCACTATGCCAACACGGCTCTCCAGCTAGGCCATAGATAGGGGGAAAATGTTGCTGTGTTGGTAGGTCCTGTTGACTTGGTTCTGACCTGTAGTGACCCTGTGGGCTACAAAAGGAAAACCTCGCCTCTCCTATGCCGTCTTCACAATCTTTGCTGCGTTTGAGCCCATTGTTGCAGCCACTGTGCTGTTCCATCTCCTTAAAGGTCTTCTTCTTTCACTGACCCTGGTTTATGGAGCATGTTATCCCTCTCCAGGGACAGTTCCCTCCGGATAGCATGTCCAGAGTAAGTGCGATGAAGTGTCACTGCCCTTGACTCCAAGGAGGATTCATTCCTGCTAACTTTAAGACTGGACTGACCTCTTTGTTCTCTGGCAGTTCATGGGACTACTTCCAGTCCTCTCTGCCAACACTGCAAGTCACATGCATCTGTTCTTCTTTGGTCTTTCTTATTCATTGATTCTTATTCAGAATCCAGCTATTCTATACGAAGGAGGCAATTGATAATACCATGGTTTGAGTCAGGGGCATCTTAGTCCTTACAGTGACATTTTTGCTCTTTAACATTTTTCAGAGACTTGCAACAGTGTGTTGTTTGATTTCTTGACTCCTGCTTCCAAATAAACAACTCCCTAACCACTTTAATCTTCTCTCTTTTCGTCATGGGAGTGCTTACAGGTTCTGTTGTGAGCGTTTCTCTTCTTTTATTTTGAGGCATAACCCAGGCTAAAGGCTGTAGTCTTTGGCCTTGATCAGTGAATTATTAAAGTCTTCTTCACTTTCAGCAAGCAAGGTTGGGTCATCTGATTATTGTAGGTTGTTAATGAGTCTCTAACTTTGATGCCACATTCCTCTGTACACAGACCAGTTTCTTAGACTATTAGATCAGCATACACATTGAGTAAATGCAGTGAAAGGATACAATCCTAATCCACATCTTCTGTGAACCACTCCATTAACTCCTTGTTCTGTTCAAAGCTGAACAAACTGGTTCTTGGTCCGAAAGAATAAGGAAAAGTGTTGCAACAATGTAATGCTGTAAGATTATAACAATGTAACAACTTACTGAAATGAACAACTGTTCTGTAGTTAGAAAAGAGTATCTCCTTTAAACATTCCTTTTTAAATTAATACAAAACTGTGGAGCCCCCCATCCTACGAGTGGCTAAGGCTTTGATGTTGTTTGTATTTATTCTAGTGATGAGTTTGTGGAAGTATTAGCTACAGTATCCATGAAGGGAAGTCTTGGTCAAATTCTAGGTGCATTCTATAGGTAGAGCCAGTAGTTACTTTTTGTTGAGAGTTAGAGCCAGAAGGAGAGGAACTAGCTAAAGAGGCTGGGAAAGAGTGCCAATGAGATATAATGACGCCAGCAGAGCGTTTTGTTCTGGTAGGCACTTAAAGGAAGCTTTTCAGAGCAGAGGAGTTGCTCAGCCATGAATAGGCCAAGAAAAAGAGGAATTGTGAACTAGCTCTCGCCTTCTGTGAGCAGGTAATTGGTGAGTACTGAGTAGCACACATTGGTAGGCATCCAGGTACTACCCTAAAGGCTGGTGGTTGAATTCACCTGGAGGCACATTGGGAGAAGGGTTTGGCAATTTATATTTCAAAGACCACAGCCATTGAAAACCCTGTGCAGCACGGTTCTACTGGGAAATATGGTTTGGAATTGATTCCACATCAACTGGTTTGGCTCTGGGTAATTTATGACCCCCACTTTTCCATGGTGTGGAGAATCAAAGTCTTATTAGTGGATGTTCAGAAGAGAATGGGAGACTATTTGGGGATAGCTCTTCTGGACTGTGATGGGAGAGGTGGGGCACGGGATAAAGAGAAATAAGTAGAATGCTAGCACTAATATATATTAATTTCTTAAGTTTCGGTGATGGTTTTATGGATAGGCGCTATATTATTATTCTTTGGAGGAGCCCTGTCGCGTACTGGTTAGAAGTTGGACTGCAGTCCTCATGGTGAGCTGCTTCGTCAGAGAAAGATGGGGCTTTCTGTTTCTGTAAACATTTCAGGCTAAGACCCTGTCCTATAGAATTGCTAGGAGTTGGCTTCAACTGATGGCAGTGAGTTTGGATTTTGGTTTGTCTTATCCTTTGAATTCAACATGTGTTACAAATGGCAGTTGTATGCATAAGATACCATTTAAAAAACTCCCATGGTCATGGTAGGAGATATATGGGTATAATCAGCCTGCATTCTCCTCTGTTGCCCCTTAAATTCCTCCCTGCACCCAGTGTTTTACTAGAGGTGTCTTTTCCATTTCCTCAGACTGTATTGCAAACTAAGCCTGTGTCTGTCATCTGACAGGTTATTCAGTTACTCTCTGGATGAATGAATCAATGAATGATTGGGGGAAATCAAGAGACCATTTAATGAGCCAAACTAAAAATTGCATCATTCCATTGTTGAGTTGAGTGCTAAGCAGCAGCTCAGAAGTAGGATAGCAAAACTAGGTTATCATACATGTAAAGAAATCACATGTTTCTTCTTCTCCGCCCCCCCCCCCTTTGCATATTTATTTCTCCATAGCCCCAGTGGGCTGTAGTGGGAAGACTTTTATTCTGAACCTGTCTTTGCCACCAGTAACTGTGCTGTGATTGATTCTTTGCCGAGCTGTTCCACATCTTAGTTTCCGCATCAGTCAAACGAAGCTGTACCCCATGGGCTCTGTTGCAGACTTGAATGAACCCCTTCCCTTCACGGATGTTTAAGAGTACGTTTTCGCCAAAATAAAGTGTTGATGTGTGTCCCTTTGGTTAAACCATGGCAGCAAGTACGGAGATAAAGAGCCAACCAGTGGGAAACGAATGACTCATGCTGCCAGAACATACGCTGAACGGTAGCTGCGTTTCCCTCTTCCGTTCTGGTGTCACGGATAACAGCGCTTCGTGGCACCCTCCAACAGAGAACCGGATCCGATTTCGGACTGATTTGTCTGTTGAAAAAGGAGCCAGAACTGAGCTGGGCTAGTCTTCACCGTATTTCTGTATGGTGTTGGAACCGTTGCATTAGATTGGAATTTAAAAGAGCTGGGTCGTGGTTCTATGCGTTGGGTTGTGATCCACTCTGTGTGGGAAAGAGGAGGCTTTCGCTTACGTAAGGAGTTCCCGTCTCGGAAATCCACAGGGCGGTGTGCTATAGTTGGCAGTGACTTTGGTTTGGTTTCATTACCACCGAAATGGAGCTCTGCTAGTGCAGCGGTTGAAATGGTTAGCCAGAAGGTCGGGGGTTTGACCCCACCAGCCACTGCGCCAGAGGAAGATTTGGCAGTCTGTTCTGTGAAATCAACAGCCTGGCAGCTCAATGGGGGAGTTCTCCTCTACTCGGTCTGCTACACTGTCACCGCGCTGGAACTGAGTCATCTTTTGTCACAGCAGATAGCTGGGTCGATTCAGGCAAGCCACCTCCACTTTGATGGCTTTTTGGTTTTGCCACCAAAAGATGAGCTGGTGGGAATAAATCCTCTTCAGTTTCAAATCTCTCTCTACAGCATTATGACTTTTATTCTAGTGTTTCTCCCTGGATTAGGAATATTTCACTAATGTCACAAATAGAAACCTGTGGATCTTTAATCTACCTGAAATGTATGTGGGACATACTTAAAACATTTTAAAGGTATTTTTATCTCGTGGTTTCCAAAGCACAAGCTTTGGAACGCTTTCGGGTGGTGTAGTCCCATGGACTGACCCGTGAGAGCAATGGGTGGCATCATAGGGTACTCGGAAGTCCTTTGGCTTCTCAGACACCTTAGCTTTAATGTGTCCTTTGTTGTTTACTGGAGAGTCAATTTTTAAAATGAAGGTAGTAGGCCTTCAATAATATTTTCTAGCCTTAGGGAAATGATCATGCTAGTTGTCTGTTGGTTGCAAGCAATTCACGTCAGGTTAAATTTTGCTTAAGCCAAGAGGAGACCTCATCAAGGGATGCCAAGGGGCAGAGATGCAGCCGAGTTGAGGGAATAAGAATGAAGCTCTCCCCCAAGTTCTCACCACAGTGCCTTATCTCATCACTTCTGTATCACTCCATCTGGGCTCTCTGGAAACGGACTTATCTCGTTTCCCTTCTCTCTGGTTGCTACCACTTTCCAAGCTTTCCACCTTGCAATCCAGACTGCTTAGGAAAGGCTAACACTCACGTGACCAGTGCCAACATTTCTAGAAGGGACTCCAATTCTTCAATCAGGCTCACCTGGACAGGTTGTGGCTTTAAAGGCTAACTCATTTTGAAACTTTGCGTTGTCTTTCTCTGCTCCAAGGACCAGTCTCTGAAAAGGATGTGAGTTACTCATTACTAAAATGCAGATTAATGTTAGAGTGTTGTTTTACTCTTCCCAACCTTAAGTGAAAGCTGAATTTGCCAAACCAGGAACTAGTGAAATCTTGAATTCCAATATATAAACATGATTAATGTAAGCTCAAGGGAACTGTGATTGGAGAGCTGGGTTTTAGGTTTCTTTCCACTCACTCATTAACTACCATGAAGTCCGTGCCGACTCTAGTGACTGGATAGGACAGAGTGGGAGTCAAACTGCAGAGCTGATCCCAGCATGGCTCCCGGGGCTTCCTATGGGCTAGTATTATAAGATGCTTTCAGAGGATGGAAGGAAATGAGAAGCCATGTTTGCGGGTCCAAGGCAGAGGAGGCATACAGGTCAAGACCAGATATATTTTCCTAAACTACCAGTGTTACAAAGACTCCGTAAGACTGGCTAAAAAGGAGCGTGTTAAAATCAGGCTTTGTAATGGAAAGGTCAGAACCTGGAAGGAGGCGTAATGAGATTGAGTTTCAGTTCAGCCTCTGCACACCTGAATGCATTCAGCTGTGTGTGACCCCAGCCCCTGGGTTTCAATTTCATCTTGATCAATGGAGTTGATGATTAGTAATAACCTAATGGGATGAGTACGTGTTAACTGCTCAAAACGATTTCTGCCACATCAACTTTTTTTAAAAGTGATTTCTCTGATTGCAAAGTTTCTGCTCACTGCAATTCTGTAGTCCTAAATTTTTCTAGTATGAATTCATGTTTTGCTCCCCCCCCCCCCCATGAATAAAGACCTGTAAGATTTGGGCATCTGCTTGCATCCCACAGTGAAGCAAGGGTTGCTACTCAGTGAACGTTAGGTTTGGATTATGCACATGCATTATCCATCTATAGTTGCAAAACACATTACCCCCAAATTTACTAATTTAAAACACCAATTGTCTCATTTTCTGTTGGTTAAGAATATGCCTCGGGCGCAGGGTCTCTTACAAAGCTATCTATATTCAAGGTGTCCATTAGGCTGTGGTCTTTTTTGAAGGCGGGGCAGGAGAACCTGCTTCCAGCTCACACTCATCCTTGTTGGCAGGATGTAGTTCTCATTGGTTGTTGGACGGAAGGTCTCGGACCCACGAACGGGTTGCTTTCCCACCCTGCCACCCTCACCCATCAGCCCCACCCCTGTTCCTTGCCATGTGTGTCTGCTACAAAACAACTCCCAATATCAAAGGGAGTGAACAAGATGGAAGCCACCGTCTCTTAGTGACCTTGCATCGACTCCTGGGAGGAGATGCTGGCACAGAAACCCAGCAAGGTCAGTTCTACTCTGTCCTGTAGGCACTAGGAGTCAGAATCGGCTGCATGGCAGTGAGTTTAAGTATGCTTGTGAGTGTAATATACCGATGTATTTTCATTCCGTTTGGTCTAAGAAGAGTTATTAGAATTATTTGTGAATTGCTTTAGTAAGTTTATATCAAATTATAAAGCATGAATTTCAATAGATCATGAACATTTCATTTTTAGGAATGGGGAGGCTGATTTTTAACACTCACTGGTCTTGAAAGTTTTAAGACAAAGGAATTTCATTTGGCTTTCTCACTCTCAAATAAATTGGGTATCAATTCAATAGGATTTCTAGATAGTGTCACTTTTCCTACTGTAGCAGAATTTAGTTCAGCAGAAATCATAAACCCAAAAGTGCCCAACCCCCAGCCATCAGTTTGATGGTGACTCCTAGAGACCTTGCAGGACACAGGATAGAACTTAGAACTGCCCACGGTTGCTTTCCAGAGCTGTAAGGCGTGGGAGAGCCAGACGGCCTTGCTTCTCCTTCTGTCGAGCAGCTGGTGGGGTTGAACCAATTCTCTTGCCACTCCAGGGCTGAACTGGGAGACAGTCGTGCTTTTCATCACGTGGTAGTATTTTCCTGAACCAGACATCCCTGTTCCGTTGCCTGTGTCACCGGGGAAGTTAGAAGCTTTCAAGTTCTTAGGATTCTGTTACCAGAATATTGAGCTGAGAGTTTTGCTTTTAATTTGCCATTTCTTTAATTATGTAAACTTCTGGGAGAGTTAAATTTCTGATGAGACCTTGAATGTTTGACTCTTATCAGGAAAAGTGTTTTTGGTTGAATAAAATGAAGGTTTTCCTAAAATGTATGCTTTTAAAGAGCATAAGAGAGTTTTTACAGTTCACTGAAGAATCTTGAGACAATGCAAGTTTAAATGATGGGAAAAGTTTCTATAATCAAAGAACCTACATGTTGAAAATTCAACAATATTTCTAAGTAGTTTTAAGATTATACAATTTCATTCAGTAACATAAAATTCAGAACTTAGAAATGCTAAACATTTTAACTTAGCTTTTTGTCTTTTTAGGTGGATTGGTTTTTGTTTTTCTTGTGTAGCCTCACAGTGTTGGTTCATTGAGTGGAGACTGGAGGTGGTTCCTACAGCAGAGTCCTTCTTGGACCCACAGTATTTCATCGTTGGCACTTGTTTGGGGAACAAATTATGTACCAGCCTTTATCAGCAGTGTGATAAAATATGTATAAAGTTTTTAAAAGCAGACAAAATGTAATATAAGACACATTGTGGTTAACATTCCAAACTTAGTCAGACTTTCTTTTTTATAGCATGACTTGCATACAGCTATGTGCCCTTGGACAAAGTACTTCTTTTTTCTAATGTGGTTTTATTAATAGTATTTAGTAGAAGTTTAATAAGGCTTCAGTGAGACTGCCTGTAAAGTGCTTAAAGCCTGTGCCTGGTCTATAACACAAATGCTAAATGAACACCAGCTGCCGTCCGTCATTCTAGTATTGGCCTCTCGCCGTCTTTACTTCGGAAGTTTTGAAGGTTAGAATGATGTCCAGTGTGTGTGTGTGTGTGTGTGTGTGTGTGTGTGTGTGTGTGTGTCAAACTCACTGCCCTCGAGTCAATTCTGACTGCCAGCGGCCCAATAGGACTGAGAACTGCCCTGGTGGGCTTCCCAGACTGTAACTCTTTATGGAAGTAGAAAGAAAGCCTCATGCTCTCCCCTCTGGGGAGTGGCTGTTGGTTTGCACAGCCAACTGCAGTTAGCAGCCTGACTTGCAGCCAGCGATGCCACTAGGACGGGTCCTCCTTATGGGGCATTACTTGTTACTGCGTGAAATGTTGACTTTATTCTTCAGAAGTATGGAGGTTTTTAAAACAATTTTATTGGCACTTCTTTCACATATACAATTCAATAGTTTAATCATATCCAGAAGAGTTGTACAGTCATGACCACCATCAATTTCAGAACCTTTTCTTCTTTCGTGTACTCATTGTTGTTAGTGTAGTTGTTATTTTTTAATTGTGCAAAGTAAATGTGTAGGATTTTTAAATAAAAGGCCAGAAGCTTAGAGAGAGGAGACCCCTCCCTTAAATAATTGGCTTCAAAGCAAAGGGAGAAAGGGAATTGAGGAAACCAGTGTGCTCTTCGTGTTGTGTAAGTGTGAGAGGATAGCAAACAAAATAAAACTGGGAACACCAGAATGTCCACTTTTCATTTCCCCCCTTAAAATCTGTTAACCACTAGCCACTTGCTTCTGTTTTGGTTTTGCTCTGGGAAGCCCACCTCTAGATTTACGCAGATGGCCTCGGAGAGGACCTTTGTCCTTACAGGGGGTTATGGTAGCTTCCCAGGTGATGCGTTGTTCGGGTTTCCTATGGCTGGAAAGGAGCATTGCTGTCGTGAGGTGCCTCTGAGTCAGTTCTGTTCTATGTAAAGACCCTGTGTGCCACAGAACAAAGCACCGCCCGCTCCCGCCCCATCCTCGCAGTTGTTCTTACCTGTGAACCTGTAGTTGCAGTCACGGTGTCTATCCATCTTATCGAGGGTCTCCCTCTGTTTTGCTTTATCCTCTACTTTACCAAGCATGTTGCCCTTTTCTAGGGACTGGTGTCTCCTGTTACCATGTCCATACCCCGTGCGAAAAGTCTCACTGACCTGGCTTCTCAGGAGCTGTTCTTCTGGCCGCTCCTGGAACTTGCACTGTCCTTCGTCCGCACCGTAGTTCAGTCACCGGCTGCTCTTCAGTCCTCCTTAGGCAATGTCCAATTGTCACGTGCGTATGAGGTCTTTGAAAATGCCACAGCTTGCATCAGGCATACTTTAGTCCTCAAAAAACAGGCATCCTTGTTTTTCAACACTTTAAAGCGATCTTGTTCTGCGGATTAAAAATTAATTTCAATTAAAATGACCCTGCTCAAGAAATTCAGTTTTATATTGTCTTGGAGATGTTTGAATTCTCCCTTCTCCAAGTAGTAACTAATGATAATAGCAGTAAAGACCTTCATAGTAGCCAGCACTTATTGTTTCATAGATTTTACATATGTTGTTAAGGTGTTGAATAAGCTCCCACTCACAGTTACCTTATCTGAACGAAACATTGTCAGATCTTGTGCCACCTTCATGGTTGTTCATCTGTTTTGAGCCTATTGTTATAGATATTACGTCGATCCATGTCAATAAGGATTTCACTCACCTCCCTTGGTCATTCACTTAACTAAACTTGATGTCCAAGAGAAATCCAATGATTGGTTTCTCCCGCCCTCCAACTATCATGATCCGAATTCTACCTTGCAAGTCTGGATAGAGCAGAGGATGCACACTGGTGCAGATAGGAGCTGGAGGGACAGGGAATCCAGGGTGGATGAAACCTTTAGGACCAGGGGTGTGAGTGGTGATACTGGGAGGGTAGAAGGAGGGTGAGTTGGAAAGGGGAAACCGATTATAAGGATCTACATGTGACCTCCTCCTTGGGGGACGGACTGCAGATAAGGGGGTGAAGGGAGATGTCGGACAGGGCAAGATATGACCAAAAAAGATATGACAAAATAATAAGTTATAAATTATCAAGGGCTCATGAGGGAGAGGGTAGCAGGGAGGGAGGGGGAAAAAAAGAGGACCTGATGCAAAGGGCTTAAGTAGAGAGCAAATGCTTTGAAAATGATGAGGGCAAAGAATGTACAGATGTGCTGTACACAATTGATGTATGTATGGATTGTGATAAGAGTTGTATGAGCCCCTAATAAAATGTTAAAAAGAATAAAATTAAAAATGATTGGTTTCTCCTGATTACATGTCCAATGTAAGGGAGTCTTAGACAATGTTCTGTGATTCATAAGGTTCTCTTTGGCTAACTTTTTGAAATAGGTAGCTCGACTTTTCTTCCTAATATATTTTAGGAATTAGGATAACCCTTCGAGTGTTTGAAATCTACAAGCCTGGTACAATATAATAAATGGACCAGCAAAAGGGATTTACATACTTGTTTTGTTTTTAGTAAGAAGCCTAGGAGATAGGTTCAATTACTGTTCTAACTTTATGTTATTTGGAAACAGGAGCCAAGAAGTAACTTGCCCCAAATCACAGGATTAGGAAATGGCAGAGCAGAATTAAACCACCAAACATCTAAACTCACTGCCATCAAGTTGATGCTGCCTCATAGCCACTTTGTCAGACAAGGTAGAACTGCCCTGTGAGTTTCTGAGACTGTGCGGGAGTAGAAAGCTCCATCTTTCTCCCTCGGAGTGGGCTAATGGCTTTGAACTGCCGACTCTGCAGGTAGCAGCCCAAAGTGTAACCACTAATCACCAGGGATCTGGACTAAGCCTGGGCTCATGTGTTTAACTGCTCTGCTACCCGGCTTTCTTTTGCATGTGGAAAGTAAGACACACTTACTTTTTTATCCAAAAGAAAATGAAACATTTCTCTGTTTGTTTCTATTCCAAGTCAATAGCCTGTGAATGTTCATGATCTTAAACACTAGTTCTAGCTTATTGCTGAGAAAAGTAAGAAAGCACAAGTGTTTGTGCCAGAATCATTTGTTCCATCTTCTGAGGTGACCCTGAGTAAGCATTCAATTTTGGGGTAGAATATATTGATTTGTAATTGAGTACCAGGGCTTGCTCTTCTTAAACATATTTTTGGTATTTGCATGTTAACTTATTTGCTTCCTTTGGAAGTTCTGTACCTACATAAAGGTCCAGCTAGATATGTACGCGCGTTCCTTTCAGAAAGCTGCTTTGGCTTTGAGAGCAGTTCTCCTGGTACAAATATAACAGTGGAGCTGCTGCTGCTGCTGTTTCCCCTAATTATTATTTTACTCTCTTAGGGGAAGTATAAATTATCTCACTGTCTTAGAGTACATTAGGTTACAAAGAATAGATGCGTAAACTAACACAGATTCTGGGGGGTGGAAATGGGGTGGTGGATTGGTAGCACTATCAAAGAGCTCAAGTCCTGGAAGTAGACAGCCAGGATTCCAGGAAACAAAATGTACTCAGGTATTATTCTGCATTTCTGGTTCTGGAGTTGTGTGTACTCTCATTTCTGTTTCTCCCTGCCAACTGCTTTTTTGTGTCCCCTGCCCAGTTCAATAGCTAGTTATTGGTGTTAAGGTCTGTTTGCCCTGGCCCCCATAGCTAATTGTCATGATCATCTTTTCTAAAATCCGCCTTCCTTGAAGAGACAGTGTTTGAAGGTTGTTTGACACTGCTTCAGTCAGCTGTATTTGAAAGGGCCAACTGATGGGTACAGCTGGTTTTCAGGGAATAGGAAAAGGGCAGGCTATCTAAGAAGGGGCCTCGTGGAAAGAAAATAAACATGGGCTATCTTTAGTATAGTATTCTAATGAAAGCCATTGTAAGTTAAAAAAAATATCTGGGGTTATATGTTTGGACACCTTTTGCGGTCACGACTTTGAGTTAGCTATTTGCCTGCTCCGGTGCGCAGTGGGTGTGTGGCTGCTGCCTCGAAGGTGGGTGGTTCGCAGGTGTGCCCCAGGGCGCAGGCGAAGGTGGGACAGTGTTAAGATGACAGCTCTGGAAACCCTTGGGGTGGCCCAGCTCTGTCCAATAGATAGGGTTGATCTAAATCAGAACCAACTCAGTGACAAAGGGTTTAGCCTTTCTTTGCTTTTACTCCCATGTAGGGGTGTTGGGGTTCTGCGGCAGGCTCATTTCCAGTAGGGCACTAAGCGAGAGGCACAGTGGGGACACCTCACTTTCAATGCTTTGTGGCAAGGATCTCCATCAATCCAATTCCCCAAATGTGGAAATGGATCCAGGGCTTTTCTTCCTGTCTCTGTCCTGGTGGCCATCTGCTCACGGCACACTTTCCCTGCTACCCAGAGTGAGGTCCGAGCTTGCCAAACTGGCGCCTTCTGGCTCTTACCAATACCTTCCGGTTTGTTAATCTGGAGAATTTATGACTCAGCAGAATTCAGAGCATCTCCCATGTTTTCTAAAGAGTTCTTACCACCAGCAAGGCTGTACTTGAAGGAATGCATAAGATAGGCATTGGGAGGAATTTTAGTATGGAGCTTCCATGTCCCAAATGGGGGCATGATACCCAACCCTTGATACTCACTAACCAGGAAGCTCCCGAGCCTCTGTCTCCGAAGGCTTTGTTGCCTCACCTTGTGGCCACAATAAGTTGCATCAGGACTCTGGGCCTTAGTTAGAACTGGGCCTCCAGATGGCTTCTCTTGGTCTGGTCAACCCCCATTCATTAGCCTCAGCTATTGGTAGGGCAAGAAAGAAAGAAGAACAAAGGTCACCTGGCTTACATTGCTCTTAGTTGATGGCCTGGACTGGAGCTACTTTTTAAGTCTAACAGAGGCATTATTCTGGGAACTAAAGGAATGTGTTACATTTTTATACAATTTACTGTATTTTGTTTTTAAACTATTTTATATCATAACTGTGTTTTGAAAAAGCATGTCCTTAAAAAGTGTTTTCCAGCAAAAACTGTAGCAACTATAGCCGTGAATTTTTTTATTTTATACTATTTCTTAATGTTCATTGTAGTCCTTTCTGCATGCTTTGTCTAAGGGCTGAGTTGGAGAGAGAGAGAGAGAGAGAGAGAGAGAGAGAGTTTGGTCTTTGTGTTGAAGAGTAGCGAGCACAGATTTAATAGAGGAACATCTGTTACATGGTAGAAGATGTATGCAAGTAACACATAGATTTTAAGAAAATGTGATTTGCTTTAACTTTTATCCCCTTTGATAAGACTAACTCGCGAAGACTCTACAACTTATGGCTTGGGGGAAGATTTATGCAGTAAAATGACACATTGTTATCCCTTTCAACCTGGACAATTCAACGCTTTCCTATTGAAAGTCTGGGTGGTCATGGTGCTGTGAATCACAGGGTTCCTTTGGATGGTTTCTGGAAGCAGTTGCCCCGCTTTTCTCTCCCTCGCCCTTCTTACTTCGAAATCTGTGGAGCAAGCGTCACTGCTGTAAGTGGCCTCTACTCATAGTGGCTTTGTAGGAGCTGCCTGAAAAGAAAACTCTCGGTTCAAGATTCAGTGTGTGTGTGTGTGTGTGTGTGTGTGTGTGTGTGTATTCAAATATGGTATTTACAAATGACTTCCATTTAGCTATTTTTCCCCTTTCAGGTATTTTGTTGTTGTTAACTTGAGATATGGTTGTATTCTTGATTCACTTTGCTTTTGTTTTAGATTTGTCCCCTGAGATATAGTCAGTTACTCTGGCCCATCTAGCCATAATCCCTTGTGTGATTTATAATCAATTCTAGTCTCTGCGGGAGGTTAAGGAGTCCTGGCAGTGGGCTGCTAACTGCAAGGTCAGCAGTTGGAAATGACCAGCCATTGCTCAGGAGAAAAATGGGGCTCTCAATTCTTGTAAAGCGTTAGTCTTGGAAACTCAAAGCAACAATTCTACCATCCTACAGGGTCATTATGAGTTGGCATGGACTCATTGTCAGTGAGTTAGGTTGGTTTATGCCTGTGGTTATAATCCCACTTTCAGGAAAGTTCTCTGTTATGCTGATGGACAGAATGAAGGCGGGGCTTATTGAGTCTTGCCCTCTGACCAGGTGTGAACCGAGTCACTGTCTTCCGTTTCCTTGGGGATATGGTTGGGTGAAAGACAAAAACCGCACCTCCACCACAGCCATTCCTCTGTATCAGAGCAAGAGAGAGCAATCCCAGGTCCTTCTGAAGAAGGGTCACCAATGGAGCATGTGCTGTGTGAAGTGGAGGAGGCTGAGAACAGGCACCAGAGGCAGAGAGATCATGAGACAGAACAGAGGCTCAGTGCCCAGACTGTTGGACAGTGAAGGCGGGCACTAGGCAGAATCCCAGGGATCACTTCGAATGAGAGGCTGAGGACGAGAGAGAGAGAGAGAGAGAGAGAGAGAGAGAGAGAGAGAGAGAGAGAGAGAGAGATTGAGAGAGAGAGAGAGAGAGAGAGAGAGAGAGAGAGAGAGACTTGGCTAAGACAGGCCCTGATGTGGACCAGTGACTGTGTCCTTGCTCGTTGCTGGTCCTGACAGCTTCTCTAGTAACCCCATTCCTGGTTGGTGTGCTGTGGGAGCGCTGTGTGGCCATTGCCATGAACAGGGAACACAGAAACATAAGTGTTGTGGGCGGAGCACTTGGTGTCGGAGAGGATTGCGGCAGGACTGACTCCGGCCTCGTCGTCAGAGGGAAGCCAGAAGAGTTCACGTATGACTCCCTTCATGCTATTTTTGCACGTGTCGTGTTCCCCTCTACCCCCATCTTTGTGACCTGAACTTTAGGATTAGAATATATGTATAGAATGTTACTATGTCTTCAAAAATTATAATGTACCCCAAAAAGGGTATACTCCAGCAAAGTGGTGATCCTTCCTGTTTATCTTACATCCTATTTCCCTCACCCTTATTTTCTTCAGGTTTGCTGTTTTCTCCTTCTGATGTTCTTTTGTTGTAACAATAAATAAATTGTGCATGTTTTCTTACATTATGGGGGGATTTTTGACATGAAAGGTAGCCTGTTATATGAACACTTGTGTATTTACCTCTTTTTACCGAATAATGTGCTCTCTGAATCATTCCCCATCAGTTCATAGAGGATCTTCATTAGTCTTTTGTGTATGTACCCCAGTTTATTCAGCCTGTTTTCTATGTTTAGATATTCAGGTAGCTTGTCTAGCATTTTCCAGTTGTAGAGTGCTATAGCGAATGGACACACCTTATTTTCTTTTAAAAATCATTTTATTGGGAGCTTATACAGCTCTTCTCACAATCCGTGTATCCATTGTGTCAAGCACATTTGTACATTTGTTGCCATCATCATTCTCAAAACATTTGTTTTCTACTTGAGCCCTTGGTATCAGCTCCTCATTTTTTCCCCTCCTTCCCTCACAAACCCTTGATAATTTATAAATTATTAATATTTTGTCATGTCTTACACTATCCGACATCTCCTTTCACCCACTTTTCTGTTCTCTGTCCCCCAGGGAGGGGGTTATATGTAGATCTTTGTGATGGGTTCCCGCTTTCTACCCCACGTTCCCTCCACCCTCCCGATATCACCATTCTCACTACTGGTCCAGAGGGGTTCATTTGTCCTGGATTCCCTGTGTTTCCAGTTCCTATCTGTACCAGTGTACATCCTCTGGTCTAGCCAGATTTGTAAGGTAGAATTGGGATCATGATAGTGGGGGGAGGAAACATTAAAGAACTAGAGGAAAGTTGTATGTTTCATCATTGCTACACTGCACCCTGACTGGCTTGTCTCCTCCCCGAGACCCTCTGTAAGGAGATGTCCATTTTCCTACAGATGGGCTTTGGGTCCCCACTCCGTACTCCCCCTCATTCACAATGATATGATTTTTTTTGTTCTTTGATGCCTGATACCCAATATCATGGACACCTCATGATCACACAGGTTGGTGTGCTTCTTCTCAGTGGGCTTCCATGTCTGCTTCTCAGCTAGATGACCTCTTGTTTATCTTCAAGCCTTTAAGATCCAGATGCTATATCTTTTGATAGCCAGGCACCATCAGCTTTCTTTGCCACATATGCTTATGCACCCATTTTGTCTTCAGTGATCATGTTGGGATGGTGAGCATCACAGAATGCCAGGTTATTAGAACAAAATGTTCTTGCATCGAGCGAGTACTTGAGAAGAGGACCAAATGTCCGTCTGCTACCTTAATATTTAACATATAAATATATGTATGTAGATCTATTTCCCTATCATTACATATAAATATATTTTCATATGCACATGCTTGTATTCGGACCTCTATAAATGTCCTTTGCTTCCTAGTTCTTTCCTCTATTTACTTTGACTTTCCTCTTGTCTCAATATCATGTTCAGCCTTCATTTGAATTTCACTAATTTGTTTCATCTACATTGCCCTGATCAAGCCCCACCAGGCATCCTGTGCCCTCTTCTTGTCCCTTGTTCCTGAGTTTGTTGACACCCCCATCCTTTCCCCCACCTTCTCCTCTCCCACGTTCCCTGAGAAACGTCTGTTGTTTTCTCCTCCAGATTGTTTATCCTGCCTGTCTTATCTAGATAGACATGCAGAGACAGTAATCACAAAAACAAGACAGGGCAAAACAAAACAACAACAAGAAAAGGAAAACTTTTAAGTAATAATTCCAGGTCTGTCTGTTGACCTTTAGGGGAGTGTTTTCCAGTTGAGTCTAATGGGGTGCCACACCCTGGCCCCAAAGTCTAATTTTGGTATTCCCCAGGGACTTCATTGCTTTCCGCCCCTTGGTGCTGTGTTGCACATCCTTAGTGTTTTGCCCCAGTGTGATGGGGTCTGATCAGGTGCACTTCCCACACTGTGTCTCCAGTGTAGTCCCCCATAGCACTATGGGTCAATGAGGGACGTCTGTCTGTGTCTCATGGTGGGGCTGGCCCTGTGGTCCTCTCTGTGCATTGGCTGCTGTCACCAGGAATAATGTCATCTTCGGGCTTGGTGGGCCAAGATGTGTTACACTCTTCTCTCCTTCTCTCTTTGTTTGCTCCTGGTATACACTTAAAAAAATACTATTGGGGGTGTATCTTCTGAACTTACTTCTAGAAGTGGGATTGTTGGGTCAAAAGGTAATTTTAGTAGATCCATAGAAGTTGTAGTATTTTGCACTCTTCCCAGCAATGTGTGATATGACCGTCTTCCCTCAGTCTTGCAAAGAGAGTATATTGTCAAGCTTTGGGGGTTTTGCCAGTCTAAACGATAAGAAATAGTATGTCAGTCTAGTTTAAATGAGCGTTTGTCTTAATGTGAGCTTGAATGGCTTTTCATATCTGAAGCCCACATTATGAGTGGGCTTCAAAAAGTTTTGCAAAATTCTATTATCTTTGGAGGAAAAAGCATGGATGCCACACCTGACCTCTGGTCACACAAGGGAGGAGGAGAATCCAGTCCCAAACCAGCCCAGGGGTGATTTCTACAAGGCAAAAGTCAGATATGCCCCCGTCCTCCGCCTTCCTTATTCTGACACCAACCATGTCTCCCAGTGTTCTCAGCTTGGTTGGATAATATGTTGCACTGGCCACAGAATGCTCACAGACAATCATCAGGGTTATGAGGCTTTATTAGGAAAGTGAACACATTTCAAGATGTTCAGGATACAGTCCTTTTGTCCGCAGTCCTCTTCTGAGCCCTACGAGCAGGCGTGTCTCTGGCCCTGGGTCTCTCAGTCACATCCCCTTGGTGGCTGCCTCCATGGGTCAGGAAGCCCCCTGCTCTGCCTGGTGGTCTCAGTCCTGCCCCTCCGTTCTGCCTTATTTATAACCTGGTCTGGCTCCTCTGCTCTGTTTCATGGTCTCGACGCCTCTGCAGGTCCCCTACTTCAGGCAGGTATCTCACATGCACACTGCTGGTGCCTCTTTTTTGGCGGTTATAGGATTTCCGGTCCTGCTTTTGAGAGCCCATTTTTATACCCATCATAGTGACAACACCTACCAATCCCTGAGTGAGTCTTTTACAGCTCATTTGGTAATCACAAAAACTTGACGGAAGAGCCGTTCCAAGTAATTTGACTTCATCACATCTTTCAATTCCACGTTTTCTGTGAACTTTTTAAAGCCCCTTATAAATGGAGGAGATTTTGGTCCATGTCCTGTCCCATTTCACTCAACGTTTTGGGGATTTTTCTTCAACTCTTAAACTCTTTGAAAGGGTTTTTCTTTCTCTATGATATATATTCTAGAATTTCTCCTCAGTTCACTCTTTGGTCTCTTGATTTCACTTGTTGTTGCCACAGAAGGTGTATTTAACTTTCATGAAGTCAGACGGCTGAAGGACGGAGCGAGCACTGCGGGGCCGCCGTAGAGTGTGTGCACGGCTGCTCCAGCAGCAGCACTCTGACCCGCCCAGCGCTTCCGCCACACACACGGGACTCTCTGTTCTTGGAAACCCAAAGTGGCGGTTCTGTTCTGTTACACAGTGTTGATGTGGGTCAGAATCTACTCTGTGGCAGTGAGTTTGGGTTTTGGTAATACTGCCTTGACCTTTGGGTTATAGTCAGAAAATATCATTCAAAATGGATCCGTGTTTAAGGGGGAGGGGATGCTGGAGCTATTTAGGCAAGATAAACAAAGATATTCCTCTCTGCTTTATTTATCACTGTTCCAAATCTCAGTTTTTAATGCCTCTGCCTCAGTAATCACTGTTCTAGAGATCACACCGATTTATGTATTTTACCCTTAACTTTTTAACATGGAAACCCTTGGGCACACAGAAAGAAAGTCAACCACCCGTGCATCTGCGGTGTTGCTTCAATGGTGGTCAGTTCTTTCGACTTGCTGGTTTTCGGTTAGCGTGAATGAATGATCTGTGTAAAGAGGAATGTTTGGACGAGCCGAGGAGGCCTTGCCCAGCCAGCCCTCCCAGGCTCTTTGGCTTCTTTTCGATGATCTGGGCACCCAGCCTGACCTCTTTTATGCTTCTGTGGTTCCACCATTTCCACAAATCTGAAATGTATAGAAAAAAGGAAGCTCATCAGCCAGAGATGAACAAAGCTGCCATAGATCGGCAACCTATTTCAAAGGAGGCCTGGCAGATTGATGCGTTAATAGTTCACCCTCTCAAATGAAGATAAACACTGTTTACTGGATATATGAATATAGGTATATGTATCTGCCTTCCATGGTTCAGTGTCGTTAGAAGCAGCAAACATGTTTATCAATGAGCCGAAGGAGACATTTTCTATAGACTTTTTAAAAGCCAGACTCTACCAGTAACACAGAAAACACTCTCAAGATTCTAATTTCCTTAATGGAATTTTCCTTGTATTAGCATAATTCAAACCCAAACTATATTGCTTTCTTTGGCTAGCCTCCACAGGAATTGTTTTATTAATTCTGTAATTTTTTTCAACTTATCAAGAACCCATGATTTATTTGAAAGAATAATGAGAGATCACAAGAGCTCAGGGCTGCCTTTTCTTTCATTCCATGGACCTGCATTTTATTTGCGACAATGTTCTTCAAGCCCCCCTGAATCAGGACTTTGAACTGGTTCAGTCATGGCGAACACAGCGAAACCAAAACGGATCTGAATTTGTAAAAGGTGGATACCAGACCTGTAACCCAAACTGGAAAAGCTAGAGTTCAAAGCCCTGGCCGGGGCGACTTGGATGCGGCCTAGTGAGCCCTGTCAGGAGCCTGCTGGGTGCTGCCAGGACTGTAGGGAGAGACTTGCATGCACCGTGCTGCCATCAGTCCATGGGAGGGATTTAGTTTGGCTCTTCAAGTCATGACCATTACCCTGCCCACCAGAGGCCCTCGGTTCCTGGTAGGTCTAGGTGCGCGGGCGAGGGGAAGCTCCTGAGTGGGTTACACGATGCTGCTGGAGCGATTGTTAGAAGGTTCACCGCGAGCATCTCAGAAGCAGGAAGGGGACTCGCCCCACGGGCTCGAGAGAAGAGCCCGGAGTGGGATGCAGGAGGCAGCTCCGAGACCAGAGGAGCAGAGAGGGAGTCATCGGAGCGTGAGACAGGGCCAAACTTCTCACCCACAGGGCAAGGCAAGCAGGCGCTGTGGGACAGGAGACTGACTGGAGTGGGGATTTCTGGGAACGCAATCGGGAAGTGGGTGTGCCATCTGACTCAGTGCTGGAGCTGAGTGCCTTCCGACCGAGGCTTCTCTCCGAACAGCATGCTCTTTGAGCAGGTATTGACTGTCTTCAAAGAACTTTTTAACCTTGCTCTAGCAGGGCAGAGGCCAGGCCAAGAGGCTGAGAGCCAGGGGGAGGCCTGCCTGTGGGCACAGCAGAGCAGAAACTGCCCTGACGGAACGACTCTATCCTGGCATTTCTCACTCGAATCGTAAACTATCAACTTCCCTAAGAATCGAGAGCATCGGCCGTGAGCTCTGTGTGACGATTGTAAAGCATTATCAAAGCCAGCCACCGAAGCAGAGTGGGTCTGACCTCTGCCTTGTGGCAATGAAAGCTGGAAGAGGTCAAATGTGAGCCTCACCCCATTTCCTCAGCCGCCCCTTTGAGCTGGGCACCGTTGTTTCCCACCCTGCCGTTCAAGAGCTTCGGCTGTGATGCAATCGTGTTTTCTAAGAGGGAGATTGGGGCTCTGAGAGGGCGTCAGCTGTAGTTGTTCCCATCCCAGTTATCATGCCAGTGCCAGCCACATCCTAAAAATCCGAGTCCCTTCTGGTTTTACTGCAGTGGCTCCGAGTGAAGTACGGGGAGGTACTGTTTGAAACCCTGCTTTGAAGTCCTACCGTAGATTCAGATGGACAGCTCTCTCTGCTTCACGTAGAAGCCCAAGAGTCAAACGCTAGGAAAATGCTGAGGATTGTAACCTGAAGAAATGCTGTTTACAGAAACCAAAGGACATATGATGTTGTAAAGGCTTCATTAATGATTATAAAGCAGTTGCATAAGTAGAGCCAACTTTTGTCTCTCTCTCTCTCTCTCTCTCTCTCTCTCTCTCTCTCTCTCTCTCTCTCTCTCTCTCTCTTTTTTTCATGGCCAGAGAGAATGCTTGCTGGCAAGAAATGGGTGGGAAGGACTGGGGTACTGGAAGGGATCTTGCTGCATTTGTTGCTGTTGGCTGCTCACGGAGCCAGTGTCCGCTCCTGGTGACCCCGTGAGTGCAGAGTAGGACTGTCTCATAGGGGCTTCGAGACTATGATTGTTAGGAAGATCCCCAGGCCTGCCTGCCGGCTGGGTGTGAACTGTCAGGCGTTGGGCAAGAAGCCAAGTAAGTAGTTACCTTGTGTACTACTCAGGGGCTAGGCTTGGGTTCATTATTTTTCTTGTGAACTTGCCTGGATGGACTGCGTGTTGCATTCTGTATTTCTTGACTGGCAGTCCTCTTCTTTTTTAAAAAAAATCATTTTATTGGGGGCTCTTACAGCTCTTAACACCATGCATCCATACATCCATTGTATCAAGCACATTTGTACATATGATGCCATCATCATTTAAAAAACAGTTTCTATTTGGTATCAGCTCCTTATTTTTTTCCTTCCCTCCCCCACCCACCCTCCCTCACGAACCTTTGATAATTTATATATTTTTTCCATGTATGACACCAATCAATGTCTCCTTTCATCCAGTTTTCTGTTGTTCGTCCCCTCGGGGATGGGAGGGTGTTATATATCAACCTTAGTGACTGGTTCCCCGTTTCCCCCCCCCCACCTTACCCCTACCCTTCTTGTATGGCTATTTTCATTATTGGTCCTGAGGGGTTTATCTGTCCTGGATTTCCTGTGTTTCCAGCTCTTATCTGTACCCGTGTACATGCTCTGGTCCAGCTGGATTTGTAAGGTAGAATTGGGGTCATGATAGTCAGCGGGAGGAAGCGTTAAGGAACTAGAGGAAAGTTATATGCTTCGTTGGTGCTATACTGCACCCTGACTGGCTTGTCTCTTCCTTGTGACCTTTCTGTAAGGGGATATCCAGGAGTCTACAGATGGGAATTGGGTCGCCATTCTGTCCACCCTCTCCTTTTCATGGATATGATTTTCTGTTCTAGGTCTTTGATGCCTGATACCAATCCCATTGATGTTTCATGATCACACAGGCTGGTGTGTTTCTTCCATGCGGGCTTTGTTGCTTCTCAGCTAGATGGCTACTTTGTTTATCTTTAAGCCTTTAAGACCCCAGATGTTATATCTTTTGATAGCTGGGCACCATCAGCTTTCTTTACCACATACTTGCTTCTGCACCCACTTTGTCTTCTTCCTGTTTTTTAGCTGATGTTACTTTTTATTGAATAAAATGAGCA
Source organism: Tenrec ecaudatus (assembly GCF_050624435.1). Taxonomy (NCBI): domain Eukaryota; kingdom Metazoa; phylum Chordata; class Mammalia; order Afrosoricida; family Tenrecidae; genus Tenrec; species Tenrec ecaudatus. The sequence continues at coordinate 138,216,773 of NC_134532.1, forward strand.
GATCTACTTTGTCTTCAACTATCTTGTCAGGAAGGTGAGCATCACAGAATGCCAGGTTATTAGAATAAAGTGTTCTTGTGTTGAGGGAGGACTTGAGTAGAGGCCCAATGCCCATCTGCTACTGTAATACTTAACATATAAATATATGCACACAGATAGATTTCCCTATCGTTATATATGAATAAATTTACATATGGACGTGTCTGTATTTAGACCCCTATAAATGTCCTTTGCCTCCTAGTTCTTTTCTCTATTTCCTTTCACTTTCCTCTTGTTCCACTATCATGTTCACCTTCATTTGGCACTCATTATAACTCTGGGCTACTTTTCACTTGATCAAGCCCCACCAGGCATCCTAACGCCATCCTCGTCATCGCTTTTAGATCACTTGTTGTTCTCTTGTCCCTGGGTTTGTTGGCTCTCCCTTCCTTTCCCCCTCTGCCCCCTCTCCCCTGCTCTCCCAGAACCATTGGTTCTGTTGTTTGCTCCTCGGGTCGTGTATACAGCCCATCTTATCTAGGTAGATAGGCAGAGACAATAACAAGCACCAAAACAAAAGCAAAGAAACAAAGACCAGGCTTTCAATAGTTACAGGTCTGTATGTTGACCATTGTGTATGTTTCCTGGTTGAGTCTGATGAGGTGCCATGCCCTGCCCCCCCCCCCAAAGTCTATTTTTGGGATTCCGAGGGAACTTTATTGCTTTGCAACTCCCCCACCCCGCCCGCCCCCCTCTCCACCCATGTTCTGGTGCACACCCTTCTTATTTCACCCCCGAGGTGGTGGTTGACCTGCAGTCTTCCTCTCTATTTTGTTTTAGCTTATGCTCTCCATTCCTCTTTTAAATCACAGCTTGTCCACAAAAAGAATTTTCTTAAGTTATCCAGAAGGATTATAAAATAAAATCATTTTCCTCCCTCTGATGACTATTTTGTTCCTGAATGAGACAAGGATCTTTTGTGGATTTGGGAATATTAAATGTAAATTCAGGGTTTCGTTCATTAAGAAAAAGAAGTTCTTTATTGGTGTGTAGAAAAGGAGTGACAATCCTGATTAGAAAACAGCTTGATAATTGGTTCTGTGTGCATGCCAAAAGCATGAGGAACATTGCAGTATTTGTGTGTATATAATTAAGACCTTTCCCCCAAGTCTAGTTTTTAGCTTATTGAAATTTGCACACTTAAAATGTGTACCCAAATCCTCTAGAGTTTTGTTATTTAAAACCAGAATGCACATGTCTTTTTCTTTTGGGAGCCTCATATTTTAACTAAAGTAAAAAGAGAATTGTAGATGTGGAGATAAAGCAAAGTAAAAATAGACAACCAGTGACCTCCAGTCTGCAGTGAACCTGGTTTTTATTTCCTTGTACTGTTTGTTAGTTTAGCTTGGCTTGAAGACCAAGCCTACTATAAAAACAAAATTTTTCCTTTGGGCTCTTATATCAATTTCTCATTGAAAATACCCAGTGGAGTTGGATGCTTTTTTTACCCCTTGAAGTTGGCCATGATGTTTGAAGGTAGTTAACGCTGTAGTGGAAGTTTCATTGCGAAGGACTTTAAATCTAGTCAGATGCTGTCTTTCAGAAATAATATTAGATCTTATATACTTTAATTTTTAATTGGCTATGTCACTCGATGTATATGTCTTTTTAAAGGTTTTGAATATATATCTTCAAATTTTTCCCTTTAACGATTGTATTTAGTTAACAGAACTCCAGAAGATCTACAAATATCAAATTTATAATGAATACAGATTGAGCTGTTATATCAGAAAAAATAATGGTAAAGCAGTTAGATGTTTGGCAATTAATTAATACAGCACATTGAAAACAAACAGTAAACCATAAAACAAAGAATGAAATGTTCCTTGCGCTTGCTCACAGAAGGAGAAAGAATGGTATACCAGTCATTTTCATAATATAGTATACAGTTCTTTAATTTCATGCCAAGTCTTACTTTTATTTTACTTCTAGAAATGGTCTGCTTTTTTAAAAAATCTTTTTTGGGTGGCTCACACAGCTTTTATCACAATCCATCCATCTATACATTGCGACAAGCAAAATTGAACATTTGCTGCCATCAACATTTTCAAAACATTTTCTTTCTACTTGAGCTTCTCATTCCCCCCTCTTTTCCCCCACCCTCCGTCCCTCATGAACCCTTGATAATTTATAAATTATTTTTTCATGTCTTACAGACCGATGTTTCCCTTCACCCACTTTTCTGCTGTCTATCCCCCTGGTAGAGGGTTATATTTAGATCATTGTGATCAGTTCCCCCTATGTTCCCCTACCTTCCCTTTCCCCTCCTGGTATGGCTACTCTCATATTGGTTCTGAGCAGTATATCTGTTCCAGATTCCCTGTGTTTCCAGGTCTTATCTATACCAGTGTACTTGCTCTGGTCTAGTCAGATTTGTAAGGTAGAATTGGACCATGATAGTGTGGTGGGGGGGAGGAAGCATTAAAGAACTAGAGCAGTGGTTCTCAACCTTCTTCGTTTTTTAATCATTTTATTAAGGGCTCATACAACTATTACCTCAATCCATACATATATCAACTATGTAAAGTACATTTGTACATTCATTGCCCTCATCATTCTCAAAACATTTGCTCTCCACCTAAGCCCCTGGCATCAGCTCCTCATTTTTTCCCTGCCTCCCTGCTCCCTCCCTGTCATATCTTGCCCTGTCCAATGTCTCCCTTCACCCACTTTTCTGTTGTCCGTCCCCCAGGGAGGAGGTCACATGTAGATCCTTGTGATCGGTTCACCCTTTCCAACACACCCTCCCTCTACCTTCCCAGTGTTGCCACTCACACCACTAGTCCTGAAGGGATCACCTGTCCTGGATTCCCTGTGTTTCCAGTTCCTATCTGTACCCGTGTCCATCCTCTGGTCTATTTTCAAGGTAGAATTGGGATCATGATAGCGGTAGTGGTGGTGGTGGGGAACTAGAGGAAAGTTGTATGTTTCATCCTTGCTACATCGCACCCTGTCTGGCTCGTCTCCTCCCCGAGACCCTTCTGTAAGGGAATGTCCAGTGGCCTACAAATGGACTTTGGGTCTCCACTCCACTCTGCACTACTCCCCCTCCCCCCCATTTACTATGGTAAGATTTTTTGGTTGTGATGATGCCTGATACCTGATCCCTTCAACACCTTGTGATCGCACAGGCTGGTGTGCTTCTTCCATGTGGGCTTTGTTGCTTCTGAGCTAGATGGCCACTTTACCTTCAAGCCTTTGAGACCACTGATGCTATATCTTTTGATAGCCAGGAACCATCAGCTTTCTTCACCACATTTGCTTTTGCACCCATTTTTCTTCATGGGTGAGCACACAGTGATATGATTCATGGAGGTGAGCACACAGTGATATGATTTTTTGTTCTTTGATGCCTGATAACTGATCCCTTTGGCACCTCGTGATCACATATGCTGGTGTGTGTCTTTTTTGTGGGCTGTGACCCTTTAACACAGTTCCTCAAGTGTGGTGACTCCCCAACCATAAAATTATTTCGTTGCTACTTCATCACTGTATTTTGCTACTGTTATGAACCGGGTGACTCCTGTGAAAGGGTAGTCTGAGCCCCAAAAGGATCATGACCCACAGGTTGAGAACCACTGGACTGCAGGAAAGTTTTATGTTTCCTCAGTGCTGTACTCACCCTGACTGTCTTGTCTCTTCCTTGTGACCCTTCTGTAAAGGGATGCCCAATTGTCTACAGCTGGGCTTTGGGTCTCCACTCTGTACTCCCCCTTATTCACATTGATAAGACTTTTTTTCTGGGTCTTTGATACCTGATCCCATTGGCACCTCATGATCACACAGGCTGGTGTGTTTCTTTCTTGTGGGCTTTGTTGCTTCTCAGCTAGATGGCCGCTTGTTTATCTTCAAGCCTTTAAGACCCCAGACTCCATAGCTGCCAGGCACCATCTGCTTTCTTCACCACATTTGCTTATGCACCAGCTTTGTCTTCAGCAATCATGCTGGGAATTGGAGCATCTCAGAATGCCAGGTTATAAGAACAAAGTGTTCTTGTGTTGAGGGAATAATTGTGTAGAGACCCAGTAAGGCCATCCATTTTGATGAATGAAGGAACCATGTCCAATACCTAGAAACTGGTGGAAGAAGAGTGTAAATGACCTTCAATGTGATGGCTACTAAAGCAAGATCTGGATTGATTTGGTGTGTTCATTTTTAAGTAATCATCTCTGCTTCAGCAAGCTCTGTGTTCAGTGGGTTCCAAAAGTGTTATGTCTTGATCAGCTAGCTCAGGTCATCTTTCCACGAGCCATTTAGTCACAATCAATGCAAAGGCAGATGTTTTTATCTAAAGAAACGCCATGGGACATGTCTTGGATGTACCAATATCATCCAGAGAGGAGTACCAAATAAAAACCATGGCTCTTGGAGCAACCTTCTGGTCCTTTAAATTACAGACCAGGAGGTCACAGAAATAGGCTATTTCTAGGGGAGCGATTCCAGAGCGGAATAAACTTAATAGATTTCTGAAGTACATAGGACAGTCTTAGGGGCTTGTGGTACGGAAGTTGTTTTAAGGAAATGGAAAACTGCATTGGTGAGAAATAGGCCAGGAACATTGCACTGAGACTCGTTTTTCCTTGCAACCCCATGCATCTTTGGAAGTAGCAAGGGCTGTCCTAAAATACTTTCATTGGCAAACCTTACTTTCTCCATCTACAGCTCTGATTTTGCCTTTCCAGACCTTTTTTTTTGGTCCCCAAACTCATAAAACCCTTGATAGTAGCACAACCTGAGTCCTTTGAGGGTGCCAAGGCTGCTGTTTTGTTGTGATGCAAATACGAAAGCTCAGACTTCTTTGGGGAAAGGTTAGAGAGCAGACCTAGATTAGGGGTGGAGAGCGGGCAGCCTATGGGTCCTGTAAGGCTCACCAAAGCAGCAATGTCCACTGCCACCTCATCAGAGAGAAGCCAGGCATTCTAACTATCACGTGAGCATGAGTTAATTAAATTTGTTTAACCAGTGTGGCGCACGAGTGATGTCACAATACTCCAAAAGACTGTTGGCAGAAAAAAGATTCCCCACCCTTGACCTAGATGGAGGATGGTTTGGGGAAACAGTAGCTTCCTATTGATAATTTTGCTCAACAAGTTTCAGTGATTTTGTAGTGTTTTTTTTTTTACTTATTATATTTCCAGGCTCACTATTTCCTTCCATAATAAATTTTCCTGATTTCTCCTGCCTTCCCTCCATTAGAGATCTGAGATTAAGTTCTACATGTTTAGGGGTGGTTGTGTGTGTGTGTGTTTGTGTGTGTGTGTGACTTTGTTAGAACACTTGTACTGTATTGCCAACCTCCACTCCTTATTTGTATTCCTTCTATGACAGTAACCTATTTCCCACTGAGTCTGTGGGACTTCACGCTGATACTTTTGAAATGAATAAATGCCCATTAGTTACTTATTGTTAGGTTACAAATCTCAGTAGAGGGTCTCTATGAATCAGAATGCATTGGATGTCGGTGGTTTTTTGTTCTTAAGTTTTTATGTTACTAATTACGTAAGACACTGATAGTGGACAAAACAAAACTGTATTTGCTCATATTCCTGTAGGTCAGAGGTGGTTTTGCTGTGTGGTTCTGGCTTAGGGTTTCTGATGAAGTGTAGTCAAGAAGTCAGGACGTGTCACCCTCAGGGCCGTGACAGAAAGCCTCAGTGCTTCAGTGTCCTGTTGGCTTTTGTCAGGAAATCTCAGGCCCAATCTGTGCGGCCTTCTTTCTCCAGAGTGCTGCTGGAATGTCGTCCTAGCACTGCAATTGGCTTCCTTCCGTGTGAGTGACCCAAGAGAGAGAAGAGAGGAAAGCATCATTCCATTGAGTCCTTAATCCCGGAAACCGCACCTGGTTAGTTCCGCACATTCTGTGCCTTAACAAGTAACTAAGTTCGATTTGTAATTCAGGAACCTGGTAATTAGACTCTACCTTTTAAGGAAAATATATCAAACAATTTGTAGACATATTTAATAATTACCACAGGGTAAAAGAATTAATTTATGATTCTCCCCTGGCCCTGGCCCAAATAGGTCATTCCCCTCTTTTGAAAAATATATTTGTCTAAATAGAAAGTTATTTTTTCTAAAAGGCATACTTCTGTTAAAATATTTTACTTACTTTTCATGTTAACCAGATTGCATATGCGTATATAATTGAGCTAAACACGTATCTAAGAATAATGCTAATTTTATCAAATTCTTTTACTTAGAGTCTAGAAATAAATTAATAAAGTCAACACATAAGTTTTGTATTGCCTGTCTCAGAATTTCCTGCTTTGGGGTTTTTTCAAGCCATTAGAAATTAAAAAGAAACCGCCTCCCTCCCCCCAACCTAGGTATATACACTTTTAAGTTGAAAAAAAATTGCAAGTAAAATCTTTTCGACTTGTGGGTTATATTGTATTTTAAGCTAATGTATATAAAACAACCTTTGTAGCCATATCCACATAATTTTCTTTCTTCTGTAATATTCAGACCCTTTTCTAGGTACTGGCTGTCGGGGAGCAAGACAGACATGGTCTTGTCTATTTGGAGCTTAGCGCTGGTGGGGAGCTACATAATAAAATAGGAGTAAGGTGTCACTCGTAGTGAGAAGTAGTGTTTATCCAGGAAATGATGGAATTGAAGTGACAAAGGACGATGAGAATGTATCAGGAGACATGGCCCCAAAGAGAGTTTTCTGGACAAATCACAAGTGGGAATGAGTCTTGGATATTCTAATACGGTCCAAGGTCCGACCCAAACAGTGGCTTCCCGGGGATCTGCTGGGTCAGCTCAGTCCAGGGCAGAGAGGTCAGCTATGACGGTTATTCCACTTTTTGCACTTCTAAGGAGTAATCTTGATAGGTCTTCTCAAGGACACAGGGTGATCACAAAGGCTTTATTAAGAGGATGTTTTCAGAAGATTGAAACTGCACTAACAAAAAGGGTCAAGAAAATTGTTCTAAGAAAATGTTTTCCCCCATGGACCTACTCTGTCTACAAGAGAAAGCTGAGCCCATTCACCCAGAGGAGCCCCGATCTAGTCCCATTCAGACTTCTTCTTCTTCCATGAAAGGAATGTGATTTGAGTCTCGGAGGGATGCCAGACTTGTCATTGTGTCACGAGGTAAGTTGAGGGTGCCAGACCCTTTGGGAAGGGTTCAGAGAGAGAGGACACACCACCGATAGACATGTATGGATGCTGATGGAGAGCATGATGGGAAGCAATAGCTTCTCATTTGGATATTTCTGTTTCAGTGGTTTTGTGGCAATATTTATGGACTTGCCCTTGTATTGAATGCAAATAGACCTTTTGCACTTAGGTTCTCTGTGCAGATAAAGATGTGCGTGTGTGTCATTGCATAATTGGTTAAATGGCGAAATCTATGAAATGATACACTTTTGTAATTGTCTGTGTGCTTTGTCCCTCTGCCTTTTCAGTCTGTCTCATGTATATCTGTAACTCTGTTACCTTCATAGGAAACTTGTTTCTTAAATCATGAACATTCAGATAAAAGCAGCTTTGAAATGTTTTGAAGTCTTATGATTAGGAGGATAGACTAGAACAGTATTGTAATAAAAGTTATTCCTATTCTTTTGTATCAGTGCTGTGTAATTGTTAAAATATAATTGATTGCATCTTGTTAAATGACCAGTTTAATATGCAATTAAGAATTACATATTGATAATTAAAATTGGTCCTGTCTGCATATATTGGACATTCCTATTCCTTTGAAGGCAAATATAAAACCTTCCATTTGAAGCTCTGAGATCCGGTTCTTCTTTCTGCTTTCTGCCTCACTTTCCCTCCCCGTGTATCAGTAAAAGCAGTAACTCAGCCACCTCTTTCCATGTATTCTATGGAAAGCGTATTAGACGCGTCACTGAAATTATATAGTGCCTGAAGTTTTCCATTACTTGGAATGCTGTGATTATATTTTTAATGATACTGTAGGGGAAAACATTTATTTCACAGATACCATGTGAGTTTTACATCGGTTTCAGTTACAAATATCACAGCATGACAGATATGCATCCCAATGGGAAAAAATAGGTGTTTTCTTGGGAAGCTACAGAAAATAAAAAGGTGCCTTTGATTTGGTTCTCAGTAACAAAAACTTACCTGCCAAGTATATGTACCAAGTGTAGCTAACAAAATTTTGGAAGAACTTGACATTCCCTGTGGAATGGGGCTCACAGTGGCTGACCGTCCCTACACAGCTTGTTTACCTTGCCAGGACAGTCGCTGGCCTCCTAAAGAGCGCACAGCGATCCCAGTCGAAGCCTTGCTTTTGGAACTGCCCCCCAAACGTTAATCCTCCTTCTATTAATATTTATTCTAATAGGTACTGGCAAACTGTTACAAATGAACCCATTACGCTTTCTACTACCCGGGGAATCCTGTCTAGTAGATGGCCTTTTGGTGATGAATATACAGCTCTATAAATGACATATTTCATTAATTCTAAGAGTAACATTTACCCTTCATTTGAAGAACATAGAATGCGTCTCAGAGCGGATATTATCGTGTCATTTTAAAAACTGGCACGTTTTCTGTTGGATTGTGACATAAAATACTGAGAGTCTTGTTATGGGTACTAAGACGCCTTGGTGGCTCAGTGGCTTAAGTGCTTGGCTTGTCCTGTCAGTCTCTCATAGTCCATAGGTGGTTAGAAGGTATTTATTTACTCATGTTCTGATGCTAGCCTCAAGTAAAAGTTACATTTAAATACGTTATCTCTAATGCTAACACATCTAGGATTTGAATCTTGTAGGATCACGCCTCCCCTTTCTGTTTGTTAGAAACGAATCTATATTCCCAGAGAGTGGAGTTAGTCTCCACTTTCTAAAGCAGCGGTTCTCAATCTGTGGGTCCCGACCCCTTTGGGGGTCGAATGACCCTTCCACAGGGGTCACCTGATTCATAACAGTAGCAAAATTACAGTTCTGAAGTAGCAACAAAATAATTTTATGGTTGGGGGTCCCCACAACAACTATATTAAAGAGTCGGGGCATTAGGAAGGCTGAGCACCACTGCTCCAAAGGAAGTACAAAAGTAGAGACTTTTTCTGATGTGCATACTTTGGTCATGATGAGAGATTCATTTTGTTCTTTAAAGAGTTTGTTGGCTTTGATTTCAATACAAATGGTCTCTAGAAGAAAAGTGGTTGGTCACTGCTGAATTTTTTTGTCTTCTTTAACTTAAGACACAGACTATGATCTATTAATAAGCACAGAAGCAGCAATTAGTCTGAATGATCTGACTGTACAGGAAACAATGTTCTTCTAACTTTTTCATGTTTGATTATTTAACTGACTTTATCGAACTTAGAGAAAATATACATGTAACTTAGAAGTTGTGTTTATTGCTAATTATTTGAAAACACTAAATCATACATCTTGTTTTCTATGAAAATTTTTTTCTTTGTGTTTACCAGATTTATTCTTTTGATTGATTCAGACTATACTGATGGTCAACTTGTAGCTCCTAGTGCCCAAAATAAATATATATATATGTAATTTACAGAACTAAAACACAGATGGCAGAGTCGTTGGGCACGTGCTACCTTTTCTTGACCACTTGGACACATCAAAGAGATTTGAGAGCAAACGGGAACCTTTGAGTGAATCAGAAGGGCTGATCACTGATATACCAGCCACCCCTTTATATTTATGACTAATCTGTGGAATAGAATAGAGGTAGTCTGAGATCGCTTAGAGTACACTTCTCTTGCATGTCATGTGTCATGTTTGACAGGATGAGTATTGTGCCCTGCGCTTTATAGCTTCCTTTGGATGCACCTGTCAAAGGCACGCAGAAAAGCCACGGAGAAACCCTGGCATAGGTTATTGAGTTGATGCCCTCCAGAGAATTAGCAGTATTGCCAGGAATCAAGTTTGTTCTTAGGAATAAAACCTAGGAGTGGAGTGACTCCATTCCGAACCTAAACTATAGTTTCTGATCTGTCATTCACCGTTAAAGTGCCCTGTTCCTTCTTAGTGTATCTGCTTGTTTAATCAGTCATTCTGTTTTGTTCATTTTTCTTTAAAAATTATCATGCAATAACATCGACCTGTTTGAGTACCAGGTACTATCTATAGTACCTCAGAACCCACCAACCTATGAATGCCGTCTTTGGACATTGGTCACTTTCACTGAGCATGCAGTTGTGTTTGTACCAATGGTCATGTATACTTTAATTGTATGGATGTGCAACTGTGTGCACGCACATCCACGTGCAGGCTGAAGGACATTGAGGTCTCGTTAGGGTGTTAGGTTTTAGTGCCATATCGGCTTCACTGGGCAATCATGAAGACGGACGGTGATGCTGTCAGCTTTGTGTGTTGGTTTCTGTGAGGGATACGTTTTCGTTTCTCTAGTGTTAGCATCAGCAACATTGTTTCTGTTCTTGCTCCTGTAAGGAGCTGGAAAGGAAGTCTGTCCAGCTGTGCTGGCCAGAGACCTCTGTGATAATTACTCCGATCGCCTGACTAATAGAGCAGTAAGCAAGGGTGTGGCCATCTCAGGATCAGACCTGATTGCGGAAGGCATTGGTAATCCTGGTGGGCAGGCGGACCGAGAAGGCAGGATTTGGTAACCCTGGACCCTTAGTAGTTAAATGCTCAGCTCCTAATAAAAAAAAAAAAGTAAAAACAATAGCCAAACTCGCTATATTCAAGTTTACAAGTTTCTCGGGATGGGGGAGGGAGCAAATCATATGGGAGGGTGCCCTAGAATTGATTGTAATGATGTTTATACAACACTTTAAAAAGTGACGAAACTATGGAAGTGTAGAATATGTGTATTTTACATCAATAAAACCGGGGGCGGGGCGGGGGGAGCCAAACTCACTGCCGTGGAGCCAGCTCATAGTGAGGCCAGAGGACAGGGCAGAACTACTGCTCCCGTGGGTTTCTAAGACTTTAACTCCTCCCGGGGGTAGAAAGCCTCGTCCTTGCCCAGCAGAGCAGTAGCCCTCTGCACCTTCAGGGCCCCTGCCAGCCCAGCAGCTCTGCTGGAAAAGGCTGGTGGCATTTGGCTCCGTCAAGGTCCACAGCCTTGGACTCAGCGAGGGCAGCCCTACTCCACCTCTGGGGCCAATGGGTGGGAATGCCCTCAGCAGGTTTGGTTTGTGTTTACTAGTAGTTTACAAGGAGCCCTGCGTGCAATGGCTAACCACGGCCCCGAGAACGTCAGCAGTGTGAGTCCGCCCCGCCGGTGGGAGGGAGGTGAACATGGCGATCTGCTTCTGTGAAGGTTACTGCCTGGAACTGTCCGAGGAGAGCACCGTGAGTCAGCATGGACGGAACAGCACACAGCAGCCACAAGTGCACTAGTAATCTCGCAGAGTCCTGGCATGGCACAACGCTTATGCTCTTGACCACCTGCAAACAAGCTGGTTACTCAGACCCACACAGGGCACCGCAGAAGCAAAGCCTGGCGGTCACTTCTGACAGGTCACAGCCTTGAAAACCATAGGGAGCAGGGTTTCCGTGAGTCAGCGTCGACTTGCGGACAGCAAAGAGCAGCACTGGTTGGACTTAAAACAGTGTAATCACCTTGGAATGGGCTTGATGTGTCACATGGTAACTCACTGCCATCCAGACAATGGTGACTCATATCAGCAGGGTAGAACTGCCTTGTGAGCATCCAACACTGTCGCTGTTTACAGGAATAGAAGGCCCCGTCTTTCTCCAGGGGAGCAGCTGGTGGGTTCGAACTGCTGACCGTGGGGATTGCAGCCCAGTGCGTCACCACTAAATCTGTGTTTACTGAACAACAAGACAAAAAGCCAAATTACCAGGTCATTGGTTTTTAAAATGCTGAGTCCACACGAGTTGCTATTGTGAAATGTTACTGAGTATAAACTTGTAGTTCACAGGAAAACCCATGCAATTCGTGACAGAGAAGGTTTGGGTTTTTGCTTTCCATCGATGGTGTCTTGCCTTCTATTTCTGTCTGCATTCATGTGTGGTCATTGTGGGAAAGAAAAAGGCTCAGTCTGCTTTCAGTGGTTTTATTTGGATTAGTCAAGTGATGATGGGACTTCTCAGGGAGGTTGCTTCTTTCTTCCATGGATGAATTAGCAATGTAGAATCAAGCCTTCTAGGGTGTTAAATCAATTACACAGTTAATTTTATCCTAGGAATTGAGTGTACCGTATATACTCGTGTATAAGCTAAGTTTTTCAGCACATTTTTAATGCAGTTTTTGTGGTAAAATTAGGTGCCTCGGCTGGTATTCGGGTCAGCTCATACTCGAGTATATACGGTAACTGGACAGGCAGCCATCATACAATGGCGGGTGGTCTCTTTAGAAACCTCTCATTTTCACCCCCTCGCTGATAAACTGTTTATGAAGGAAGCTCTTCTTTTGTCTGAAGGAAATTTCTGGTGACAGCTTGGGTGTTAATTCTTCATTTTTGTCCCTGGAGTCTCCTAGGAGTGGTTCTAAGGGCCGGCACCCACCAGATGCTGCTTACACTGTGGTTGTCTTTATTTTATGTGTGGGATACAGAATTAGCTTTCCGTGGGCGGCATTTTTGTTTGATTTCCATTGGAAATAACCAAGGCTATATCCTCTCTTGGGCATACCACGTTCTTGAGTTTGGGGATGGTGAAGAGAAGGGAGAAGCATATCCAGCTCTGGTTATTGTTAAAGATTAGCATAAGCTGCTATCCTCAAAGATTGGTTTCTTCTCTGAGAAAAATATAACTCAGCATAAAGTCAATAAAATCTAAGTGAAGTCAACATCATGGAGGTGGGAAGAACATTCTCTACTAGTATTCTCAACTGCCTTGAAGAGATGGTTGATTGTGTCCATGGGTGAGGAGTCCTACTGTTGATAAAATAGGCTTAAAAATTTTTTTAAAAGGCAATTATTTGGAAAATGAATCCTTTCTTACCTTCTAATGGCTTAGACATTGGAAATTAATCATGATAACCACCTTTGAGAATTAAGCAAAAAATCATAGATCATCTTCCTAAAACATGATTTGCATATCCAACAGTTAGCACATGGTTTTAGGGTTTATTACCCCAGCAGCCAAGACAAATGGAGCCCTGGTGGCATAGTGGGTTATGCATCAGAGGCTAACTACAAACTGCTCCTTGGCAGAAAGTGGGGCTTTTGATTCCTGTAAAGACTTACAGCCTCGGGAACTCCCGGGGGGCATTTCTGCCCTGTCCTATAAGGTTATCATGAGCAGCATCAGCTCGATGGCAGGGAGTTTGGTTCTGTTGGAAGCCCGCATTTATGGAGCCCTGGTAATGTGGTAGGTGACACATCGGCCTGCTAACTGGAAGGCCAGCAGTTTGAGACCACAGGTGCTCCTTGGGAGAAAGAGGAGATTTTCTACTCAGAGATTACAGAGTGGGGACCCCCTAGGAGCAGTTCTACCCTGTCCTATAGGGTAGGAACCGATTTACTGGCATGAGGTTTTTGTTTTGTTTTGTTTTTTTAAAGAAGCCAACACTGCCGTTACTGTTTGCTATGATAGAAATGCTGCTGACACTGCTGCTCAGTGTGGAGGCTCAGCTGCCACTGGCCGGGACAATGGTTTAAATCCACCAGCTGTCCTGTGGGGAAGAGACAAGCTTGTGTGATGCCCTAGAGATTGTCTGAGAAACCCTGTACAAAGTTGCCAAGAGTTGAAATCCACATGAGAGCGCCGTATTTTCTGCTTGTGTCTAAAGTGGCTGTTGAAGGATCCCTGGTTGGGCAGTGTTTAAAGCACTGGCTTTTAAAATTTAAATTAATCTGAGAGTAAGTATGGAAAGCCACCTATAGCTAGTGACCGCTCTGTAGCACAGGAGAAACGTCGTTTTTCCATTCACTCTTGTTTTGACACACAGAGGTTTTGTGAGTGTCTCTTGTGGGAGTTTCGTTCTGATATTTTGTGAGAGTGTCTTTTGTGGGAGTTAACTTCTGATATTCTGTAGCTGAGCCAGCAGTCTTCTGCCTTTTCCGTTATGGCCAGTGAAAAAATAGTTTTGCTCATTGGTGTGTAATTGTACTTGGCTTAAGGAAATTAGAAACATTTGACTGTGTCTCTCCCATAGTGCAGGTTTGTCCTTGGATAGTAATTGGTTTATCCAAAGACTGGGCCTTGAATACCTTTTGTGTGTTTTTCTATGGTTCCTCCTGGGTTGCTTTGTCCTGCATTAGCAACCCCCACCCCCAGTAATTTTAACAAATCTATCTCCCACAGTTGAATACTGACTAGTAACAAGATAAGGGTGACTTCCATAAGCCCTAGGAGCTGCATTTCTGGGCATTGATTCTCAGCTCTGAGTGCACATTAAAATCACCTGGAGATCCTTTACCATCAGCCCGGAGTCTCTGGATTCATTGCTGTTAGTCAAAAGTCCTAAGCAGCCCTGGTGGGCCCCCCCCCTTGTTAAAGGATCGATTGCTTACCTAAAGGTCAGCAGTTCAAAACCACCAGCCACTCTTGACAGAAAGACATGGCGGTTCACTTCCTTAGAGGTTATAGCTTTGCGCCCAGGAATAGACTGCAGGCTTGCAGGGCAGGTCTGGGCATCTCAGCAGACTCGATCAGGAAACCTTCACAAGGGTCAGCTGACAGAACCGGAACTATTTATAGGCCACCTTTTTTTCTCTTCTTTTTTTACGTGCCTACGCATAAAAGGCAAGATAAACAATCAGTGGAGAAAACAATGGACTGATGGTTCCAGGGAGGACAGGGGAGAGGGGGAGGTTCGGGAAAGAACGTGGGGAGCCAACATGCCCAGGGAGAAGGGAACAAGAGCTCTAAAAGCAATGGTGAAGAGGGTGTAGAATGCATGGTGGGGATGGATCTGTAGTCGAGAGGAATTTGAGAACCCTGGTTGAAGGTCAAACATGATGGTGGGGCAGGAGGAAAGTAAAAGGAAATAGAGAAAAGAACAAGGAGGCAAAAGACATTTACAGAGGCATAAGTACAGGCATGCATATATGTAAATATATTAATATATAACAATCGGGACATAGGTTTATGTATGCATATTTACTGTATATACTTGTGTATATGCTGAGATTTTCAGCACATTTTTAATGCAATTTTGTGGTAAAATTAGGTACCTCGGCTGATATTCGGATCAGGTTATACTCAACTATAGAAGGTATATGTTAAGTTTCAAGGTAGTAGATGGACATTGGGCCTCTACTCAAGTTCAACTTCAATGCAAGAACACATTGTTCTAATAACCTGGCATTCTAATTCTGTGATGCATACCTTCCTGACATGATCGCTGAAGTCAAAATGGGAGTATAAGCAAATGTGAAGAAAGCTGATGGAGGTCGGCTATTTCAAGATATAGTAGCGTCTAATATTGTAGTGTCTTAATGGCTTGAAGTTAAACAAGGGCCCATCTAGCAGGGAAGCAACAAAACCCACATAGAAGCACACTAGCCTGTGTGATCCTGAGGTGTCGATAGGATCCGGTATCCAGCATCAGAAGACCCCAAACAAACAATCCTCTTGATGCAAATGAGGGAGATGGGAGTAGAAACCCAAAGCCATTCTGTAGATAATTGGACATCCCCTCATAGAAGGGCCACAAGGAAGGGACCAGTCAGCCAGGGTGCAGTGTAGCACCAAGGAAACACAGAACATTCCTCTAATGCTTTCTCCCCCCACTCTCCCCCACTATCATGACCCCAGTTCTACCTTACAGATCTGCTGAACTGGAGCATATACACGGGTACAGATAAGAGCTCTCGACATACGGAATCCAGGACAGATAAACCCCTCAGGAACAGTCATGGGAGTAGAGATACAATGAGCGTAGGGGGGAGGTGGGGGGAGAAGGAGGAGAAAGGGGGAACCAATCACAATGATGAAGTTTAACACACACACACACATACACACACACACACACATACATATACACACTCCTTCCAGGAGGATGAAGCACAGAAACTTGGGTGAAGGGAGACAGCAGATGGTATAAGATATGAAAATAATAATTTATAATTTAGCAAGGGTTCACGAGGGTGGGGGAGGGAGGGGAAAACAGGGGAGCTGGATACCAAGGGCTCAAGTAGAAAGAAAATGTTTTGAAAACGATGATGGCAACACATGTACAAATGTGTTTGATACAACTGATGTATGGATTGTTGTACGAACCCCCAATAAAATGATTTATAAAAACAAAACAAAAAGTAAAGAGATCTTTGGCAGAAAAGAAAAAAAAGATTATAGTCTTGGAATCCCTGCCGGGGCCAGTCCTGCTCCTACCACAAGATTGCTGAGTGAGAATCAGCAGAACCGTCAGAGGCCTGGGGAAGCCCTGCGCCTCGGCTTGCGTGTCTTTTAAGTGGTTGATTTTAATGTACACCCAGTACTGAAAATGGCTGTCATGCGGGATAATGGGTGGACTGGACCGTTCTGAATTGGAGACTAATTCATAATCTTCTTTCCTTCCTCTAGTTGGAGCCCCAATCTTGTCTTGACTCAATCACCATCGGGGGAATGGGCCCTATTGTGGTCACGCATCCAGAACTTGTAATCCAAGGAATGCCCTAAAGGTCAGTGGATGGCGAGATCAGGCATTGAATTTTGTTCTTAATGTGCACTACCATTCAATTTATTCATAGTTTACGAATGTAAGATACTTGTGAGTACAAATGACTCTTTGAATTGACTTCATTTATACTGCTACTATTATGTCTTTTATATGTTCCTATGGTCTCATTTTTAGAAAATACAAACTCCATATCTTTCCAGGGTTGTATTTTCCCTACACTAAAGGAGCATACATGTCATGTGTGCCTCTCTGCTTCTCCAGGCACATCTTACTTTTGCAGCGATAGTCAAGAAATGTGTGTGACTCTATGGAGGAAACCGAGGGCCCGCTGGTATAGACATTGACTTCTATAGTCTTTTCATGTCCTTTTTTAAAAAAACCTCATCCATATATTAAATTTCAAAATAATTTTTTAAAGAGCTTCTAATATTTTAATACAGTTTTATAAATATGCTTGTAATTTTTATGTTTGGAATTTTTTTCCATCTTCACAATTGTTACATTGAGAGTCTATTAATTGTATGATACAGTTCTTGGACTGGTCATGTTATTTAAGTTCATGTATCTGCATCCTTTGTCCCCGGAAGCCAAAGTGCTAGGTTTTCATGGTGTAGCTCCTTAGGCTGTAATCTACAAGGTCGATAGTTTGAAACCACTAGCTGTTTGGAGGGTGAAAGACCTGTCTTCCTACTTTAGTAGGCAGTTACCATCTTGGAAACTCACAGGGGGATTTGTACCCTGTCCTAATGGGTTTCTGAGTCAGCTGCATCTACTACTGGGTTTTTTATCTTACCATGGCCAAACTCATCTCCTTTTTAATCATTTCACTCATTCCTTTCCTTGTGTGTCCCACTTCATTAATGGCACGACCATAGCCCCCGTTATCCAAGCTGCAAGTTTTGCCTGAATCCACTTTGCGCTTCCTTCTCGCTCATCAGGCGAATCCATTTCTGGATGGTTAGTCCTCAGTTCCCAGCATTCCTTGTATTCCCCATGGCACTACTCCCGGCCCCTCCTCAGCCAGTACAGTCTGTACCACAGAAAAGGAGCCTGGCGGTGCATTGGGTTAAGCACTGGACTGCTAAGTTCAAGTTCACCAGTCCTTTTACCAAAGAAATTTGAGATTGCTTGCTTCCACAAAGATTACCCCCCAAAACACTTGTGAGGTCGGTGAAGGTTTGCAGTTCCATATCCAATAGCTCATCAACCCTCGCCCTACACGGCTTCTGTCTTTTTAGTCACTCTCTTCATCGTTGCATTCTCTTTCCCTTTGGTCAAGTTCACATCACCTATACTCGAACCTGTCCCTCCTGCAGTGAGTGATAATGGAGGGGTGGCTTCCCTATGGTCACAAGGCAGGGGTCAGACAAGCCTCCGTGGTCCATCCTTCATTACCTCTTCCTCCCCCAGCACCCTGCGTCTACACCGGCTTTGATGGTTCGTTGCATTGGGCACACAAGTCACAATTAAGGAGATTTCTTGGGGAAGTCAATAGGTTATCACAAATCAGGACCAGCCAACAGTAAGGAGACAGTCATTGGTCTCTCTGGTCCTGAGTCTCACAGCCACATGGTCCCTTGGCCTTTGCCTCCATGGGCTAGGAACTCAGCCTGTCAGTCACGGTTGTATAGTCTTGGGCGTACATCTAGTCTTGGGGATTCTCCTCTGAGCTTTTGTGCCACAGTCTGCGATGCATCCGACAGAGACCTTGGACATACTCTTCAAACATGTTCCAGGACTTATTCTCTCCCCCTGCTTCAAAAATGGCTTATAACCAGGAGTGATAGTAACAACAATCGTCCAGCCAGTCCCCTCTGTTCGTGTTACTCAGCCTTGCCTGCGCAGTCCCATCCAGCCATTTCGTGGGAGTTAGACACTGTGGTAGTGTAGTGTAGAAGAGGTGGTAGTGGTGGTGTTAGATGCAGTTCTGACCCATAGTGACCCCTATGCACAACAGAATGAAACACTGCTACATCCTCCACCATCCCATAATTGTCCCTGAGCTTGAACCCATTATTGCAGCCACTGTGTCAATTCATCTCCTTCAGGGCCTTCCTCCATGTGATGCCCTTCTCCAAAGACTAGTCTTTCCTCACAACATGCCTGCAGTATGTAAGATGCAGTCTCACCACCCTTGTCTTTAAGGAGCACTCTGGCCTTACTTCTTCCAAGGCAGATCTGTTTGTCCTTTAAGCAGTCCATGAGACCCTCGTTCTCATCCAGCCCCACAATTCAAATGAACCCATTCTTCGCTCTTCTTCATTCAGTATCCTTCTTCACATGCATATGGGGAAGTGCAGAATACCATGGCTTGGTCAGGCACATCTTAGCCCACAAAACAGTGTCCTTGCTTTCTGAGTCTAAAGAGGTCTGGTGCAGCAGACTGACCTCATGCAACATGCCCTTTGATCTTTTGATTGTTTCCAGGAGGATTGTGAATCCAAACAAGACAGAATCTTTGACAACTTCCACCTTTTCCCCCCATTTAGTATGATTTTACCTATTAGTCCAGTGTGAGAACTTTGGTCTTCACCCTGAGTTGCAAGCCACACTGCAGACTGCAGTCCTTGATCATCATCAGCAAGTGCTTCAAGCCCTCCTCACTTTAAGCAAGCCAGGTTGTCTTGTCTGCGGATCACCGGTTATTAAGGAGGCAGAGCTTTAATAAGCCATTAGATGTGGGTAGAAGAGCCATATGAGGGATTTTCACTTCACCACACGTCCCATCAAAGTCTGTTTCGTTTAGCGTGAAAACTTTTGAATTAAAAAAAATTATTGCAGTGCTCTCACACATTATTTGTCCTTTGTGATTGACCACTAATTTTACTCAGTGTAATGTCCTTCAGGTTCATGTATGTCATTAGGTGTTTCACGGTTCATCATTATTCTTTACTGTTGTGTAGTGTTCTTTGTGGCAATGAGTTTTATTTTATTTTTTGCTCATGTTTTGAGTGTTCCATTGTATGTATCTACATCTAGGTTCAAATAAGCATTGCAGTGGTTACACAGAACTCACAGACAAAAATCATGATGAATGAGTTTGTTAAGGAAGTTAACAGGTTGGGATGTAGGTGAGAAATGCTCAGGATATAGTTATTCATCAGGACATGTTCCAAAGTTTTCCAAAGAGCATACCATGCATGCCCTTCTAAGCCTCAACTTCAAAGTCGGTCAGCTCAAGCTCTGTGGGTGAGCAAACCCAGTTTCCGGAATCCAGTGCCCAGAGATACCTTACCCTACTCCAGAAGCCAGCCCTGGCCCCAAAGCACTCAGCCGTGCATGCTGTGTGCGCTAGAAGTTGTCTACCACTCTGTTTCCTGTTCTGGCATCTGCTTCTGCTGCTTCTCCGATGTCACAGCTGTCTTCTGGATCCAGGAGGCTCACTGCACAGGGATCTCAGGTCCAGAGGACGGCTGGGACTTACTGGTCATGAAATCCCTCCCCTCCTCCCCTTTCTCAGAAGGGGAATTCAAATCCAGCAGGGAGGCATTCCATTGAATGTGGTTCATAATTACTCACAGGTGAATTGTGTCAGTATCTTGCTCCACCTTCTTACCCAGACCCTGGTAGGGAAAGATCGCTTGGTGGGAGTTACAGACTGGCTAGAAGAGTCACATTAAATAATTGGCTCCCCTGTAGTTTGTTTCCATCTACTGTGACAAACATGGTTGTCCGTATGGCTCTTCTTTTAAAGAATTATGTGAAATAGAAGAATTGCTGGGTGATAAGGTATTTCTGTTCCCAACAATTTGAGGTCATGACTTAGCCCTTTCCACAGTGATTGTATTGTTTTCTAGCATAACTAACAGCCGGTGCCGATTTCTCTGTACTCTCTCAACACTTTTTGTTTTTAATGCTCTAACTTTCTGTTTCCAATGCTCTGTTCCATCGTTTGGGTAGCTTTGTAAATGTTATAATTTTCCTTTTCAGAGCTCTCTGTGGTACCATAAGGAGATCCAATTTATTTTTGGATGTTGCTCTTGTAGCTTACTTGCCACTTTGTATCAGTTTATAGAATTTGATGGTCTAGCGTTTCTCAATGTTCATGAATAGAAACTTCCAGAAATTAAATAGAAAATCCAGAGATTAAGAAGTTTAAATCATCAATTCTGCTTAGAGGGTTTCTAAATTTACGCATCTTAGCTGAGCAAGATGATTTCACTGAAGATGTTTGAGTAAAACCACTTGGTTCCACCTTTCCCTCTAACCCTACCTCCCTCCCTCCCTCCCTACCTACCTACCTACCTACCTACTACCTACCTACTACCTACCTACCTACTACCTACCTACCTACCTACTACCTACCTACCTACCACCTACCACCTACCTACCTACCTACTACCTACCTACCTACTACCTACCTACCTACCTACTACCTACTACCTACCTAGTACCTACCTACCTACCTACTACCTACCTACCACCTACGTACTACCTACCTACTACCTACCTACTACCTACTACCTACCTACTACCTACCTCCCTATCTACTACCTCCCTACCTACCTACCTACCTACTACCTACCTACCACCTACCTACCTACCACCTACGTACTACCTACCTACTACCTACCTACTACCTACTACCTACCTACTACCTACCTCCCTACCTACTACCTCCCTACCTCCCTACCTACCTCCCTACCTACCTCCCTACCTACCTAACTAACTAACTAACTAACTAACTAACTAACTAACTAACTAACTAACTAACTAACTAACTAACTAACTAACAATCTACAACGGAAAGAATACAGAAAAGGGAGAAATCCTGAACCGTATTCAAGCTAAGTGAAAGCCACAGTCCCAACCCTCAGAATGGAAATTTGCCAATATTTTGAATTGTAGAACAAATTGAGGAAACCTCTAAAACCAACTTGCTCAAAAACGAAAGTCACCAGCAATGCATCTGTACTGCAAATGGCACGATGTGCCGCAGGCCTGGGAACTCACTGTTGGCTACCAGTCAGATGAGGGTGAGGGGAGAGACTTAGCCGCGCTCTTTTTGCAGAAGAAATAGCACAGTAGAAGAGGTTTAGTGGCCTTGGCATCACTTCAGCTAATGCCAACAGCTGAAGATAAGTAAACACTGAATCACTGTGCAGACAATGGCCAGCTGAACACACTCCCCTCCTCTCCCTGTGCTCCAGCAGGCCAGGCTTATTGCAATGCTTCTACCGTGCCAAGTGTGTTATTACTTTGGGGCCTTTGATCTTGCTTATCCTGCAGCCTGGATTTTTCCCCACCTAGAGTCACTTAGGGCTTGCTTCCTTGCTCCTTTCAGGCTTCCCTGCTGTTCTGGACTCTGGAGAAATGCCCCCTGGCCATGCAGCAACCCTGGGGCATTCCTTTCTGAACTTTAAATTTTCTTGACAGCCATCTCACCCCACCCCCACCCCCCAAAAGCAACAACACCACAACAACCCTAGCTGCTGTCACTTCACTTCCACATCATTCTATGATCCATGCGTTTCAGACTAGAACTTTGTTCACGGGGGGCCTTTCTGAAACAGACTGCCCGGCCTTTCTCGGAGGCACCCGTGGGGAAGTTCCAACTGCCGCCTGCTTAGGTAAGTGCTGAGATCTCTGTTCGTACTACCCAGAGATCTCACCACCAGACAGAGGGCCGTATTGATCTGGTTCTTTCATTTGCTCTCCCTCATTGGAATCTCCCTTCCAGAAAGGCCTGTGCTATGTAGGCCTACATCTCCTCTCTGATATTTCAGCACCTAAACCCTGCTTGGCATAGTGCTGCTTCACATTTTCTTGTTGAACAAGTTGGCAAATAAATGCCTGAACACTAGGGTTTCCAAAGTAAGTACCGTAGAATTCTGTGCATTGTAGCAACAAGGAGATCTGTGTTTCCTGGGGTGTTCACATCTCTACCAGCACTGCTATAACACTGCTTCTGCTATAGAGAAATATGCAGTGTGCGGATTGAGGCCCGGGAAAGGAAATGTGGCTCACGTCACTCAGTAAATTAACCTTAAGCATGGTATTTAGTTTCAAAAAAGAAAAAAATTGAAGAGATAGATACATGATGTACATTTCAGAAAGGCATGAACGGAATTCTTAATTGTATACAATAGAAAATAATCGCAAACAAATCTCTTCCATAATAGCAAGCTACAAACAAAATATACCACAGAAGGAACTCTTGCACTATAGAAAGAAACCTTTGGACTCCACTAATTTTAATAATGAGCCTTAACTTTCAGTAAAAAGAAATAGAGTTCAGAAATAAACCTAAAAGTACGTGGGCATTTTTCATATAACAAAGGAAGCATTTCAGTCCCATGTGCTAAACGTGAGCAGTTCAGTTAATGACAGAATTACCGAGCAGCTAATTAATCTTTCGGAGTACTTGCTGTCATCATGCCCAATGATTTACATGTTAAAAGAAGAAACTTTTAAAAGGCTAACATAAAAGTAGGTAATTTTGTTTGTTTGCTGTACAGATCTTTCTAAACAATATGTAAAGAAGCCATAGATGAATGCATGCATACAGTTGGCTGCACAGGCACGCTAAGGACTTCCGCGTGGCAAAGTTGGCCTGGTGCAGTCAGTGCTCTCTGTCTTGCCTCTCTAGGATCTAATAATATGCATTGCTATGGCTACACCGAACCAGCATGAAATTCACCATTAAAAAAGGTTTTATAAGGAAGTTAACAGATTATAATACAAGTGAGAAATGCTCAGGGTATATTTATTTATTGGGATATTTTACAAAGTTCTTTCAGGTCTGATAATAAGTGCCCAGAGGGGCGCACTCTTGCTGTAAGCCTTAACTCCAAGGCATCCACCTCAACTCCATGAGTTCAGTGCCCAGAGGCACCTCACTCCAATAAGCCTCAGCCCACGGTGCTCCACTTCCATAAGTCAGGAAGCCCAGCTTCCCCAATTAAGTGCCTATAGGCATTCCACTCTGAATGCCAGCCTCCCCACAACAGCATTCAGCTGTGCTTGCCCGCGTGCCAGCCCAGCACACTGCTTCATGCTTTGGTTCCTGGTTCCTCTGATGCTACAGGTGCCATCCGGATGCAGGAGACTCTCTGTACAGGAATCTCAGTATGCACATCCCTCGCAAAGTATGCAAGTACACAAGGCTTTCAATAGATTTTTTTGTGTACAGGTAACTTTAACGTGTTGTAACATTTTTTGTATACCTTTGGTACATCTTTTAATAATCACTGACTCAATAATTCTTGTTGTTTATTTCCACAACTGTCCTCTCCAAGATAGGACAGATGTTGCTATATGGATGAAGGGTGACAGGATCACCAGTAGGATGGAATGCTTGGAACTTTAGGAAACCAGCCTGCAAGTATTTCTGACGGCATTCACACAGGGGATGCTGTAGTCCTAACAGCTCAATTTCTTCAACAAGTAAATTCAAGAGGGCAAATTGAGAAACAAGGAAGATGAAGTTGAAAGATATGAAGAGGCAAAAAAATAATATTATCAGCTAATGATAATAAGCAGCCTCAATTTGATCCTCAATTATGTAAATAACCACGCATATAATGATATTCATGAAATATCGGACTTGGGCTATTTCATATTGAAGAATTTTGGTTCCTATCTGTCGAATGACACTGATATTGTACTTTTTAAAGAGTCCTTTATCTTTTTTATATGTGGTTGGTTCAAAGTAATATTGGTACAGATTACATAAAATTTGCCATAAGGTTTAGAGATGACTACATGGAAAATTAAGTATAATTTTTAAAAGTCTGACACTTTTCATAGTTTTTTTTAAAAGTTCATTTTTTCAAGAAGGAATAAATAAGTGCCGAGAATTCCTGACCCCCTTGCTGTGGAGTTAAACCCAGTGTCCCGGGGTCTCTGAGGCTGTGCCTTTTATGGAAGCAGCTGCCTCATCTTTCTTACAGAGTGTGCTGAGATCAAATTAATG
Source organism: Tenrec ecaudatus (assembly GCF_050624435.1). Classification (NCBI taxonomy): domain Eukaryota; kingdom Metazoa; phylum Chordata; class Mammalia; order Afrosoricida; family Tenrecidae; genus Tenrec; species Tenrec ecaudatus. Next base: position 138,241,231 of record NC_134532.1, read on the forward strand.
ATTGTCAGTTATAAAATGACATTGCTAATGAATCCGTATCTACTTCTCAAGTGTTTCTCTGGGTCGTTTTTTTTTTTTTTCAGTGCTCTTTCACCCTATTAAGTATGCTGAAAGCTCACCTAATGAGAAAAGATAAACATGATCCGTTTCTGATGTTACAGTTTTTAACCAAAGGTTCAGTTAATTTGAACTTTAAGAGCAAATTGCCTTTAAGTTAAAGACTTAAAGATATAGCTTATAGCCAGTTACTATCTTGGGAAAGCCTTCTGAGAGTGTGTTTCCCTGTTTTGAGTAATATGCTTTTCAACAAAATGAAAGGAAGAGCGCATTGAATTGTCAGTGTTTAAATGACTAAAATTAATGTCTGATGGTCAATCACCATGTGAGTTTTCTTATGTGTGTGTGAGGAACTTCAGAGAATTGAGGGACAGGAGCCCTGTTAGGCACCCCGCCTGCTAATCAACAGCTTGGTGAGTCTCGGGACCCCTGCCAACCCTCCCAGTAGTTCCTGAGGAGCAAAACCTGACTCGTGATTAACTCTCCCACAAAGTACAGCCTAGAGAACTCTGGGGGCAGTTTTCGATGAGTCAGAATTGGTAGACAGCACCTAACATAGTAATACTCACACACCCTCCATTCTCATCCATTTTATTGAGTCAACATGTTTTCTTAATACATTTATCTGGCAGAAATAAAGACAAGGGGAGGGAGGAATGGGGCAGAGAGAAAGAACTTCAAGGCCGAACTCTGCCTTAATTTAGCATAAGCAAAAAAATTTTTTTTGCATAAGCAGTATCCATCCATAGATATGTTAATTGGTTTAAGAAAGTAATTACTTCATGATGAGATTTGTCTTCACTAAGTTTTGTGTAATACTTCTTTATCAAAATATGGACTGTACTTCTATTATTTGATCTTTGATAAACCAGTAATAGTTGTTGTCTCTCCAGAATATGTTGTTTTTCACACTTCTAACCTTATATAGATTTCTGTATACTTTAACCTCCTTGTACTGGAAAGTTAAAAAGAAAACAAATCAACTTATATGCATATTTTATAGCAGAAATATCATAGAATAATCAATAAGATGTTCAAGCTTAAAAATCGATTTTGGGAAAAAACAAGAGGAAATAGAATAGAAATAATAGTTCAAGGAGAAAATGGAACAAGTTAAAATATCCGTTAAGTTAAATTTTTAAAAAATCATTTTATTAGGGGCTCATACCAGTCTTATCACAATCCATACCTACATCAATTGTGTTAAGCACATGTCTACAATTTTTGCCATCATCATTCTCATAACATTTGCTTTCTACTTGAGCCCTTGGTATCAGCTCCTCATTTTTTCCCTCTCCCCGCTCTCTCCTCCCTCCTGAATCCTTGATAAGTTATAAATTATTATTTTGTCATACCTTACACCATCTGATGTCTCCCTCACCCACTTCTTTGCTGTCTGTCCCCCAGGGAGGAGGTTATATGTAGACCTTGTAATCTGTTCCCCATTTCTCCCTCACCTTCCCACCACCCTCCTAATATCACCACACTTATCACTGGTCCTGAGGGGTTCATCTGTCCTGGATTCCCTGTATTTCCAGTTCCCATCTGTGCCAGTCTACATCCTCTGGTCCAGCCAGGTATGTAAGGTAGATTTGGGATCATGATAGTTGGGGGACGGAAGCATTCAAGAACTAGAGGAAAATTGTATATTTCATCATTGCTACACTGCACTCTGACTGGCTCATCTCCTCCCCGCATGGAGGATAGTGACTGGACTGTCTTTAAATTCCATAATTACATTCAAAGCATGATGAAACATTTAGTATAAAACTTTCAATGCTCATGTTCTTTGCAACTCTATAAACTCAACTCAAAGTGTGTGATGTCAACATAAAAATATTCGAGTTGATACATAATTTATTCTAGTTTCTTTTAAGGGACAGAGAACAATAGCGAGAAAGAAAAAAAAAAAGACCTCAAAAGAATGAAGGCAATTTTCCAAACTGTCTTAAGACGTTTTATATCCAGGGTTACTTTTTCCCATGCCTTCCAAGAAGGATCAGTGCTGTTGTTCTAATGTGAATGTAGGGGTGTGGAGAGAGATGCCCTCTGATTGCGTGCTTGGCATTTTTCGAGATACCCCCGAAGGTATCACAGTCTTTAGGCATGTAGTTGCTAAGGATCCTGTTGGCCTTGTCAGGTTAGCATTGGACTTCTAACAGCCAGGTCGGCAGTCCAAGCCCACCAGCCTCTCAGGAAGAAAGATGAGGCAAATTGTTCCTATAAAGATTCAGTCTTAGCAACCTCATGGAGGGAGGAAGCTCATGCAGGGTCACGGTGAGTCACAGTCAGCATGCCGGCAGGGCCTTCAAGTTGTGGGTTGCTTTCAAGCCAGCTCCAATCCCTGGTGGCCCCAAGTCCAACCCAACAAGACGTCATGCCATCTTCACTATCACGGGCGTGTTCCTATGGCTTGTAGCCGTCCAAGCTCGGGGCATTCGTGCACTGTACCAGACAAAATCCCATTGTGATCCATGGTGTTTTCGTACCTAATTATTTTCAATGAATTGCTAGGCTTCTCTGTCAGACTGTGGTGGCTCATGTGTTGCTGTCATCCGAGAAACCTCAGATGCCAGCAGCTTCACCTGTGGTGGACATGTTTCAGCAGAGCTTCCACACGAAGACAGTCATGTGTGGTTATGCACTCCTAAGAACAAAATGAAGCAAAATTTCCATTCACGGAATGCCAGTTCAATGATAAACATCTAGTTAGCTTCTGCTCTCAAATGTCTAATTTTCCAAATTTTTTAAAAGACAAGATTTTCCCCCTTTATAAAATTTATTTATTTTTGGTATTCAATAGTAATAATATTTTAACATATTATTCAGAGTGGTTTTTGTTTTTAGTTTTAGCATGGTGCTTTGCTTTGAAGACTCTGGTGGGTCTGGAGTTTGACTGCCTAATTTGAAAAATTCCATGAACCAAGCAAGTCACTTTTCCAAGTGATCTTATGTGTCCATGTTTTTTTTTAAATTGGCTCTGTTTTTAAAACATTTTTAATAATTCCTAAATGAATCTTGTATATTAAATTCATAAAGGGTGTTGCTAAAATGATGTTTTGTTGTTGTTGGAAACTAGTAGTTCTCGTTTGTGTATGTGTAGCACTGTGGATCTGTAAGGATTTCATTCCATAGAAAATAATTCATTGTAGATAACTTAAGCAGAAAGAGACCTTTTAAACGGCATTAATGGCTTATGGAATCACAGAAGACAGGAAAGGGCCAATGATACAGATTTTAGGCTCACCCCAATATTATATTATGGGACCTGATGTATCATGAAAGTCTCCGCTGGCTCCTCTGCAGGTCAGGAGCATGATGTAGGGGTCAGCACACACCTGCGTGCATCCAGGTCCGACTCACCTGCTCTTTGTGTATGACCTGCAAGTTAAACAGGGCCTTTGCATTTTACAGTGGTTAAGAAAAGTCAAAAGAAGAAGAATGTTTTGTGACATTTACATGATAGGTAATTCAAATTTATGTTTATACATCTTAAAACATCAACAACCAGGCTGATTTCTGTACCTACTGTCTGTGGATGTTCATTTCATGTTACTATGGCAGGGTTGAGTAGTTGTAACAAGAATCACATGGCAAAATATTTACTCTTGGGCCCTTATCAGGAAAAGTTTGTCCATCTTTGCTCTGCTACACATCCCCAGTACTGCTCCAGGAAGCTGCTACTCCTGCCTGCTTGCTCCACAACCGTGCTCTCAGTCCTGGGCCAGCCACATGGATGTACCATCTCCTCCCAGCTAGCATAGGGGTAATCAGCGGGCACTTTGGATCTTGGCTAACACTGTGGCTAAAACATGTATGTGACAGCAAGAATGTGGTCTCTGCTTCACTTCTGTCTTCTACAACTTGGACAGCAGGTTCCATTGGGTGAGCTCAAATTGCAACAGGAACCATCCTGCACAGGCATTTAGGGAAACCCACCCTGGGTGTCGGCTCTGTGGGCCCTCGTTTATGAAGGCAGGCTTCAGAAGCTGTGGGCTAGATGTCAGCCCCAGCCCCCACCATGTGAAGTGTACATCAGCTATAGAACTTGAAGCGTACTCGTAGAATCTTTTCCATTAAAATTCCATTACATTCCATAATTTTACTTATTATTTTTAAAAATAATTTTATTGGGGGCTCACACAGCTGTTATAACAATCCATACATATATCCTTTGTGACAAGCACATTTGTACATTTGTTGCCATCATCATTCTCAAAACATTTGCTTTCTACTGGAGCCCTTGGTATCAGCTCCTCATTTTTCCTCTCCCACCTCCACCTTCCCTCCCTCATGGACCCTTGATAATTTATAAATTATTATTATTTTGTCATGTCTTACACTGACCGATGTCTACCTTCACCTACTTTTCTGTTATCTGTCCCCCACGGAGAGGGTTATATGTAGATCATTGTGATCGGTTCCACCCTTTTCCTCCCACCTTACCCTTACCCTCCTGGTATCTCTCTCTCTTTTTTTTAACATCATTTTATTGGGGGCTCGTACAACTTTTTTTTGGACTAATTTTATTGGTGGGGGTGCATATAATTCATAATCCATACATCCATCTATTGTATCAAGCACATTTGTACATTTGTTGCCATCATCATTCTCAAAACATTTGCTTTCTACTTGAGCCCTTAGTATCAGCTCCTCATTGTCCCCCGCCCTCCCCCCTCCCTCATGAACCCTTCATAATTCATAAATTATTATTTTGTCATATCTTGTACTGTCCGACATTTCCCTTCACCCACTTTTCTGTTGTCCATTCCCCAGGAAGGAAGTTATATGTAGATTATTGTAATCGGTTCCCCCTTTCTACCCCACCCTCCCTCCACCCTCCAGGTATCACCACTCTCACCACTGGTCCTCAAGGGGTTTATCTGTCCTGGATTCCCTCTGTTTCCAGTTCCTATCTGTACCAGTGTACATCCTGTGGTCTAACCGAATTTGTAAGGTAGAATTGGGATTATGATTGGGTGGGGGCCGGGTGCGGAGAGCATTTAGGAACTAGAGGAAAGTTGTATGCTTCGTTTTGCTCCTCTGCACTCTGACTGGTTTGTCTCCTCCCCGCAACCTTTCTATAAGGGGGTGTCCAGTTGTCTACAGATGGGCTTTGGGTCCCTACTCCACACTGCCCCTCATTCTCAATGACATGATACCCTCCTGGTATCTCTTAATGCTTTCTCCCCCCACTTTCATGACCACAATTCTGCCGTACAAATCCGGCTGGACCAGAGTATGTACCCTCGTACAGATCAGAGCTGGAAACACAGGAAATCCAGGACAGATAAACCCCTCACGACCAGTAATGATAGTAGTGATTTTTCATAATTTTAAATGGACTTGCTGGAAGTGTTTTGTTTTCTGCATAAATCCAATGGTTGGTTTAGTGGTTAAAAAGGGTGGGGGGAAACAGACTGAAAACCTCACTGCCATTAAGTCAAATCTGAGTCATCACAACCCCGTTTCCAGGGTGTATTTTTCTAGGAGCAGCAGACCCCCTCTTTTTCCCACACAGCGGCTGATGGGTTTCCACTACCAACCTGTTGGCTGGCCTCACAGCAGAACCTGCTGTGACAGCGGGTCCAACGATTGGGACTTCTAATGAAATACTTACAGAGGGATGACCGCTGTGTGGCGTCGTCACTTTGCATATATTCTGACAGCTTCTGTGGAGCACACTGGCCAACCAGTCATGTAGTTCTCTGCACTTTACAGGAAAGGACAATGTGGCCTGGAAGAGTTAGGTTAACTTCACTGAGGAGACACACACACACACACACACACATGTTACAAAGTGTAAAACCTTTGTCTACTTGACTCCAGAACCTGACCATTCAACTGCCCTGTACGTTTGCTGGTGTACTGTGTTCTGTGTTGTCATGAATTCATTGCCACGAATCTAACCAAAAATGTTATGTCATGTATGTAGAACATCTAAATATTCTCTCCCGATTCTTGATTTCCTGTTTACTAGTTACAATCACTTGGCTCTGTCTCATTTTCAAGAAAAGCAGACGTAAGAGATTTTACTTTCAATTTTTTCTTTGTATACTCTTGATTTATAGTTAATGTAGAACTTCAAATATGTTTGCAGCATTGTATGCACTTTATAATTATTGAACAGCAGATTGTCAACAATTTAGTATTGACATTATATACATTTATGTTTCATGAGCAACAAATTTATAAGCTTGAAATAAAATAGTCATAGAAAGGAATGAAATTCACAATTAGAAACCTGATCAGAGATACAGGGATCTTGCCTTTAAGTTAGCAAGAGTATAAATCATTCTAATTAGATAAGAATTTAGGGAAACATTTCCTGTGAGACTATTTTGGTGAAAGAAATGTGACTTTGGCTCCTAAGTCAGATTATTGTATCTCTTTGAAGTAAAGTCTAAGTAAATAAATAAATGTGTAAATGCTCCTCCTTCCCCCCAAATCCAAACCAAACCAAACCAAACCAAACCAAACCAACCAACCAACCAACCAACCCAGCTACTGTTCCTCCCAACAACTCTAAGACAGAGCACAGTTGCTCCTAAGGGGTTCTGGGAATGTGAATAGTTTACCAGCTATGGGAGCTGCGGAACGTGTCCCCTTGCTCCTGCAAAGCCACTGGTTTGTTGGAAGCACTGACCTTGTGATGAAAGAAGACCAGGCCCTGCACAGAGTGGATGCGCTCTGGGGCTACAGTTGTGGCCAGGGCCAAGAGTTTCTTCATTTTAGTGTTTGCTGATATCTTGGTATAAATATTGTTCATTACAGCTCATTTTAAGCTACCATTCAAAAACTGGCTCTTCATATAAAAATAATAGCCATCAACTCTCGTGAGCCCATAGGACCTGGAAAAGTTAGCACAAGATTAACAGGGAATATTTTGTGAAGCCTGAATTTTTGTTTTTAAGTAAAAAGCTTATCATTTTACATTATAATATGAAAAATATTTTATCCATGGGAGATTTTTTGTCCTTTTTAACATTTTTATTTGGCATATAATTTACCTTTCATATAATTCAATAGTTCAGTCATATTAAACAGTGGTTCCCAACCTTCCTAATGCTGTGACCTTTTAATCCAGTTCCTTGTGTTTTGGTGACCTCCAACCATAAAATTATTTTCGTTATTACTTCATAACTGTAATTTTGCCACTCTTATTAATTGTAATATAAATATCTGATAGGATGTATTTTCATTGTTACACATTGAACATAATTAAAGCATAGTGATTAATCACAAAATAATAAGTAATTATATATTGTGAAATATTTATTTCTCATAACAAATAAATGGAATTTTGTCTTGAAGCATGGTATAGCATGGGTAACAGTCTTCACGCCAGGTACTCATATGTGGGTGTATCTGCATGTGGACGGACCCGTCTGGAGACAGTTTCTAAGATCATCGGAAATATGTGTTTTCTGATGGTCTTAGGGGCGACTCTTGTGAAAGGGTCATTCGACCCTCAGAGGGCTCATGACCCACACGTTGAGAACCACTGTTTATTAAGGCATTGCACAATCATCCCCACAATCAAGTTTAGAACATTTTCTTCTTTCTCATGGTTATTAGCTCCTGATTTCCCCCCAACCTCTCCTGCCATATCAAGAGCCCATGAATCCAGTGACTGTCTCTATAGATTTACCTCTCCTGGATCTCCTGTACAGAAAGACACAAAAGCAAGAGCAACACCAAAAATCACAATAACAAAGTAAAACAGAAAAACCTCAATAGAGAGAAAGCAGAGAATATGAAAAACTAGAACAAATCTAAAGTGGGTCAAAAGGAAGATCAAATGATAAGGTGTTGAATTGTAACCTAGCTGCACCTGCAATAATTTACTTTTAGTACATTTCCCCCTACATTTACAAAATGTTCTTTGTCATTAAAGGGAAAAATTTAAGAGCCTGTTAATTACGTAATGCATTGCTTCTGTTTACTTACCACTAAGAACTCTTGAATTGTATTTTCCTTGGAAGAGTTCTGTGATAAAATTATTTCCTTAATATATTTTTGGTTATGTGTTAGAGAGATTGTGGAAGACTTGAGCTAAAGGAACGGGATATTCTCAAAGAAAAAGAAGCTGTAGTTAGGTGTATGTAACATTTCCCTGATGTGTCAGTTGTGTCTAGAGATACTTAGAATTCTCTGCCAAGGTTTAGTCATGAATTAGATTTCTTGTTGCCAGTCTGGTTACACCCTTGGCGGAAGATACACAGAGTAAACAACAATTGTATTTTGGGTTTTATTTTCATTTCTTTAACTTCTTATGCACCAAAAATCCTTGGGAAAATTCCCCCCAAATGTTTTAAGGAAGAACAAATTGTGACATGGTTATTAGCTAGAACAGTGTGCATATTTTAAATTTTTTGAATAAATTTTGAATTGGGAAAAAAATTTTTTTAATGCCACTGCTTTTCTAAATTTACTTCCTAAAGACAACAAGCTATGTATTATCCGTTGGGAGAGGCCTGGGAGTTAGAAATAGAAAGCTTGAATACAAATTTCAACTACTGATAGTATGGAACTTTATGGCAAAATTTCATCCCTAACATTTGTTTCTTCATCCACAATTCAGGCATTATACCATCTCATGGAAGGAAATACGTGCGTAGACTTCTCTGAAAATCCCAAGGATTGTGTTTGGCTGTGGATCGTAAACCTGCGCTTCCTGCGCAGAGGCAGGAAAGGAGAGTCCCTTCGGGATAACTCCCGCCTGGGCTAATTGCTGACGCTGTCCCTTTGGACTCCTAAAATGATTCAAGGGCAGAATGGCTGGTGTTTCCACTTGGAAAAACTGATTACTAACCAAGGAGTAGAATAGTTTACCTATGAATAATTAACACAGAGTACAAAACTGAAAAAAAAAAATCCTGTTTGGCTTGAATGGTCTACGGCTACGCCAGTAGAGTCCATTTGTTTTCATATATTGTTAAAAATCTTTAAAAACTGCACCCATCTTCCTGGACACCGTCTCTCTCCCTCCAGCCCTGCCACTAGATCAGATTTTCCTGCTGTCCTTTGCCCTGGGCCTTACGGGGATACCATCCTTACTCCCGGAGGACAGAGATGCCACATCTACCTTAAATGAATTGTCCTGTATGAAATGCCTAGCACATGCCTCAAATGGTATTGTGCTGAATTTTTATGTGATTCGAAATGGCCTTAGAGACTAGCTAGCACAATGGGTGACATTTTACACATAGATGTGGTGGGAAATTATGCCGACTTTGTAATGACTCAGAAGTCCTGTTTTATTAAGGCCAAATCTAGGATAGTGAACACTACTGAGCCATTGTGATATTCTCAGTGTTGTTTCTTTTGTTTTAGTTCATGGACAGGCTTGTCTGGAGATTGGAAGCAATTTGGTTTATTTTGTTATTAGCGGCTATACCTTCTTTAAACGGGATAAGCTATTTATATAATATAGCTATATGTATATATATATATTATATGTACATGTATTTTAGGAAAAAGAATTCTCTCCACTTTCTCTGATGCCAAGACTCTTTCTGGACCTGAATGAGGTTGCCTGGTTTGGCTCATCCCTCCAGTTTTATTTACTGTACACACTGAGTGAGCATCACCGGGGTGTCATTTCCCCCCTCCCCACTGTAATGGACTTTTTCATTTGCCATTCTAATGGCACATTCTAATGGCACATTTTAAAATAAAAGATCAGCTAAATATTCTTGAAAAGCATTTTTGTTCCTTGTTACCTTCTGAATAAACTGAGCCTTAAGGGAATATTTCCACTATTAAATAGAGACTTCGAAGGAATGAAAAAGTTCATTTGAGGAGGATATGATGTGTCAGAGCTAAATTCTGAATGCACTGAATTTGTGGTTGACTAACGTGTATAGACGAAGCCTAAATCCATTTTGAGTCTCCATGTGGATTCAGCCTCCTTGAGTTCTGACTATTGGCTGGTTGTGATTCCCCACACTCACTTAGGGAGGGCAGTCCTGTCATCTTCCCCTTCGGGAGTTGCCTCGCTGTGACATTGATGGGAATTGGGGTGATCAGGTTGCATGGCCATGAGTCATGTGGCAGCACCGCCAAGATGTGCTGATGCCCTGAAGCAATCTAAGAAGCTTTCACAATCTGCATTAGTGTGTGTGGCTCAATCTTTGTCCCTTTCCCACTTCTGTAGTTTTGTCTACTACCCTGATGGATCGATATGCACGAATCGTTGTTTGGTGACCAATTCTTTTTTTCCTGTTGCAGGAATTAGGTTCTTCTCTTTTTCCAAGAGAAAAGAATTATTCTGATCAGTCAGAGAGGCAACATGACAGAATTTTATTCAAGACTCTAGGAGGGAAGCCTTAGCTAGTGCGGTCAAGAAGAATGGGGTTTTCTCAGAGCACCGGTGCTAGGAGTCTGTAAGGGTTCTTGTGGGGCGTGAAAGATTCTGGGAACTTCAGTCTAAGAATGCTATGTTTTAGATGATGTTGAATGCAAGGAATTCTGGGGAATGCAATCCACCAAATGGTACAGGTCTCTGCGGCAATATATATGAAAAATGACTCAAGATTTCATTGAGAGAAGGTTTGACTCTAGGGCAGTGGTTCTCAACTTTCCTCATACCACAACCCTTTTATACAGCTCCTCATGTTGTGGTGACCCCCCCAACCATAAAATTATTTCATTGCTACTTCATAACTGATTTTGCTACCGTTATGAATCGTAATGTAAATTGTAATGTGTTTTCTGATCGTCTAGGTGACCCCTGTGAAAGGGGTCGTGACCCACAAGTTGAGAACCGCTGCTCTAGGCGCTTCTCTAAGTTCTCTTCCCACAAGGGCACCACTTTCACCGGTCTCTGGTCTAGCTGTTTCTACTCTTGCTTCCTGGCCTGGTTTTACTTTCCATGGTTTTTGAATTTAGCCACGTGGCTGTAGATTCTGTGGACATCATTATGACCTCATACATAAAGGTGTTCCTCATCTGGATGAGTTATCTGTGCCTTCCTCTTGTCTTTGCCCTCTTTAAGACTTACTGAAGAACTAACTCTGTGTGAGTTGTATTTGAATTGGGGTCTTTTTTTCCCAAGGACTAGCTAAGGTTTACTTTAGACACGTGTGGGAGCGGAGCAGTGACCAAACCTGCTCCCAACTGGTTTGATTTAGGAATGGACTGGCTGATATTTAAATACTTAAGTTTAGTTGTCAATTAGACATGTTGAATCTTATCACTATTGAACATTCATTTGTTGAGGTTCAGCAAATTCAGAAGTATCCCTGTGATAGTTAAAGTTCTATTGTGCCCACCTGACCAATAGGAACATGTGGGATCAATCTAGTGACAGTTTGATTAGAGGGCAAAGAGATATATACTCAAGTATAAGCTGACCCGAGTATCAGCCAAGGCACCTAATTTTACCGCAAAAATGGCATTAAAAATGTGCTGAAAAACTCAGCATATACACGAGTATATACGATACATGGTTCTGTAAGCGCACCCCCACACCCCCCTTGCTCTTTGGTGCTCAGAACGTGCTGGAGTGGTGGTCATGTTGCTGCAGCTGGTTCTCTGCTTCAGCCTATAAGCTACATTACCTGTGGGCCAGGCTAGCTGTGAATCTTGTTTCTAGAGCTTGAGGCTACTTCGAAACCTGCTGCACCACTGCTGGTGCATACATTGCTTGAGCTTGAACTTGAGGCTGGTGAATCCTTTCACCTTGCATTGCTTGCCTTTGATACTAAGGCTCTGCTTGCCTTGCCGAGGGAGGACTGCATTGTCTGCTTCCTTGACCTTAGACTGGGAAGCCCACGAGTTGAAGGACTTCTGGTATATTAACTATTCCATGGAAGTGAGTTGAACTGAACCCTCTGTATTGTTGTGTGGACTAATTAGTTGTTATATTCCTACGATATATATATTATATATTATTTTATGTATATATAATCATAAATGTTCTGCTTTTGTTTCTCTAGAGAACCCTGCCTAGCACAATCGCAAAATAATTGTTCCTTTTAAATAGCTATTACATTTAATGAAGGACAGGCACAAGCATTCTACAGGAGTTAATGTTTACACATTATATCTATATATATATATCTGTATATACCAAAATCAACTGAAATATTTTTGAATTACACAGTTTTGACTATCAAATACGTTTTTCTCAAATTAAAAACAAATATAGCCTTAAAAAATGAATCTACATTGAATCCTAAGTCTTTCCCTGCTGTTCACTATCTGGAAAATTGTGATCAATCAACACAGTAATTGTAGAGTGCGGTGATGAGCCCTCATGATCCACGTGCACCCCCAGTGTCCCGGGTTGGTTCTGGCCCATGTTGACCCTCTAGGACAGAGGAGAGCTGTTCTCCCGGGTCTCCAAGGCTGTAAATCCTTCCAGAAGCAGACAGCCTCGTGTTTCTCCCATGGGTTTGGCTGGACTACCTTTTGGTTAGTAGCCCACCCTGTAGCCTGCTGTGTAAACACGGTTTCTTGTCCATGTGTAATTCCATCATTATATAGAATGCTCTATTTTCTTGGGGGAAAGTTAGGTAATCAAATGTATTTTTAACTTTATAACATTCATTTATGGACATTAATTTCTTATTGCATATATTTTCTATTGAAGCCATTGGATCCCAAAGTCTAGGAAGTTGAAATAATACAAATAGGTCAGATACTTAAGATATTTAATTTTTCCCTCTAAATGATAAAGCATCTAGCATATAGTTGAACATGGTGATTGCAGCACTATAGTCTTTGCCCTTTTTCTGCAATATTTATTACGTTGTAATTAACTATAAAGGAGACAAGCAAAATGAGGCCACCTCCTCTGTTCACCAAGAGGTCATCAGTTCAAACCCACTAGACTTTGTGGAGGGAAGATACTCTGGTCTGCTTCCCTGGTTACACGTTTGCAAGACTTGTGGAGCAGTTTTACTCTGCCCTGGCCAGTCAGTGTGAGATCGAGTCTATACCAGTGGGGTTTTGTTTGCGAGTTTCTTGTTCCAGAAATCACTGGGAGCTTCCAGCAAAGGCAGTACTTTTGGGTTGCTTTACAAAACACAACTAATCAAATTGTGTTAGCCAGAGTCCTCTAGAGAAGCAAAACCAGGACATTTATGATTATATGTATATAAAAGGATACGTTTATATAGCAAAAAGGAATGTCACAGCAAATTAGTCCAAAGCAGTACAGAGAGCTCAGTTCAACTCACTTTCGTGGGGCAGGTGACATACTGAAGGTCCTTCCAACTCAGGCAGCCATTCACCCAAGCCCACGGAATCAGAGGAGTAGGAAGATGGGACATCGAGGTGTAGCCGAGGCCTGTGACGCAGCGTGATGAAGCAGGTCCTGACTGGAGCCTCACGGTGTAGTGTTTCGAGGTGGCTGGCCATAGGTGTGGTATCTGGAGTGGTGGCAAGATGAGCAGAGTCGGCGCACAGGTAGCAGACCTGGCAGGTGCTGTGCATAGAACAGCACAGCGAGGTGGGCCACCAAGGTGCATAGTTGAAGGCCCCAAGTTGACTCAGCCAGGTGGAGCAGAGCACAGAATGGTAGCAAAACACACATGATGAGGCAGGGCAACTAGATCAGACAGCGTGCTAGTCTGACCACCAGGCAGAGAGGTGGGAGGGGGGGCTGCCCCCAGCAAGCCATTTATCTCCGTCCCACCTCCAAAGGGAGGTCATCAAGTTGCGACCTGATTGACAGGCTACACTCCACTCATATCCTCTTACAGGTGCCATGTTGGCATAGGAACCCTACCTTAACACACAAACTCACTACCATCTCTTCCATTCTGATCCATAGTGACCCTGTGCTCATCCATCCATTTATTGGTGGCTGTTCTAGAACTTCAGTTCTGAGCAGCCTGTTGGCAGTAGGCCATAGAAGACCACGAAAGTCCATAATCCATTTGCAGACTCCACATGTAGATTGTCTGTGTTGAATTCCTCCTGAGCCTTAACCAAGGATGTATGTAGTTAAACACCTTCAGGCAGAGTGCATTAGAAAGTGGTTCACCCCTTTCCTTCTCAGGCCAGGGTGGGCATTCTCTCTTAGGGGTTGCCTGGATGTGTTCTTGATGGAGATCACTAGACTTGGGACAGTATTGGGGGCTTCATTGTCATGATTCATGCCCTATCAGCCCTACTTTGACTGCCTTAGTTGGAGGGGCTGAGACCAATCTTGTAAGTTCTTCTTTCTCAATCATGGTTCTTCCTGTTCGCACCAGAATGACTTGCTGTAAATCAAAAAGCATAGATTCACCAGGGGCGGTAGAGATGCTGCAACACTGTCTTCAGAAGTGTAGATGTTGACAGAGGGTATGTGGCGAAACAATAGCTGCACATTTCTGATATTTTTGCTTAGTAAAGGCTTACATTAAATTTTTAGCAGTCCTTTTTGACAGCCCTCCTATTTTTGTAAAATTAACCACTTTAGTAACATTTATCCCAAATTAAAAAGACAGTATTTATAAAATACTCGTCAATATTTCGGCTGAATTTAGAAAATGTACTAACAGCTAACAGACAAGAATAGCATTTCTCCTTTCATTCTTTCCCAAAGGCCTTTTTAAAAATAGGCTACATGTTATCAACTGTAAAATGACGTCATCAGGACAGGGCTATTTGTAGTCACGAATTGTATGTTTTGGTATGGTGAAGGGATAGAGTGTCATTCTTTTATATAACATTCTCATTGGAGAAGGTGGGAGGGGAAGGGATGGGGTAGAGTATCAAGTATCCTCTTCATTCCCATTTCCCCCATTTGTGAATCAATTGCAGGTTATAGGTATTTAAAATAATTCGGATAGAGAAATTTATGGAAAGCATAATAAATAAGTTAGGAGTCAGCAAAAGGATTTACAGCCCCACTCTGATCCTCAGTGCCTGCACCCCTCAAATGTACCTATATAGGGAGCTGTATGAGACCCAGAACTCCTGGGCACTGCCTGATTTTTTGGGGTCTCACAGATCCACCTGTTGACATATTTCTACCCCTCTCTATTTGTGGAAAATATTTGAGTTTTCCTTCTCTGAAGTTTCTGCTTTATGCTGATTCTACCTTTTTGCATGCCTTAAATAGCTTCCAAGAAAGATATTTGCCCTATTGACTGTGTGTTCATTACATGTTGTAACCACCAGGTCAGCGGTTGGAAACTCCTAGCCACTTTGTGGGGGGAAAGTGAGGCTTTCTAGTCCTGTAAAGATTTACAGCCTTGGAAACTCCCAGGGGCTGTTCTGTCCCGGCCTATCGGGTGACTATGAATTGGAGTCAACTCAGTAGCCGGGATTTAGTTTTGGAGACTTTTGGGAGCATCTTCCATATATCACATCTCCATATGCCAAACAGTAAAAAGTTGACTATGAAAATTATAAAGCCATTCACATTAAGTCCATTTCCCAGGAATGCTGGCATTGTCTTTTGATAAATGCAAAGACATTTGTACTGTACCCGTGTGGCAGGTAGAAACACAGCCTCAGTGGATTTGAACTGGACTGTTTGCTGTCGACTTGGAGCACAACCCTCGTTGTGAGATTTGTGAACTCCGGGCAGGTGTGAGATGTTTGTTCTTGTTCTGTGCCATGGAGCCAGCAACATCTAGGGCCCACGTTTGCAACTGAGTGGTGGCCCTGCCCTATGCTTGAGCCCGGTGTTGCAGCCACCATGCCACACGGGTCCTCCCTTCCTTGCGGCCCTCTGCCTTATCAGGCATAATGTCCTCCTCCAGGGACCGGTCTCTCCTGACAGCGCGTCCAGCGTACATGAGAGGATGTGTCTCCAGCCTTGCCTCACAGGAGCGTTCTGGCTGGACTTTTTCCAAGAGGGGTTTGTTGGTTCTTTTGGCAGTCCACGGTGCTTTGAATGTTCTTTTCTAGAACCATAATTCAAAGGCATCAATTCTTCAGGTTTTCTTATGCAGAGTCCAAGTTTCACTTGCATAAGAGGTGGGATTAAAAATACCGGGGCTCGGGTCAGGGGCACCATAATCATCAAACTCACGAGTGTGCATTTCCCCACTTTACAGAGGGCTCACGCACGCAGTAGATTGACCCCATGCAGTGTCCCGCTTGATTTCTTGATTGCTGCTTCCATGAGCACCGACTACGAATCCAATTTGAAACTTTTGACAACTTCAGTCTTTTTTCTGTTCATCATGATGTTGCCTATTGATCCAGTTGCAAGGATTTCCGTTTTCTTTACACTGAGTTGTAATCCATAGGTGTGAGGCAGTGGTACAGAAATACACATAGGGATTGGGACAAATGTATACGCTGAGAGGAAAGAGCAATAGAAAAATTGTTTCTAACTCGCTAACATCAAGCGGATGCCAATTTGTAACCACCGTACAAGGTAGAACTGTCCCTGTGAGTTTCTGACCTGTTCCTCTTCTCAAGAGTAGAGAGCCCTGTCTTTCTCCCACAGGGTAGCTAGTTGTTTTGAACTGTGTGGGGTTAGCAGCCTAATCCATAACAACTCTGCCACCAGCCTTCCTCAGAAGGTACAAATTCAAGTTCCAGCTCTTGGGCTTGGGAATGAGAGAGGCTCATTTGGGGGCAGGGGCATGTCATAAAGATTTCTTTGAATCAAGGACTATTGCAGTGATAGGACCAAAATGTTTTAGGATTAGGTAAGATCATAGAATATTTAATACAGGTTGTCACGCAGGTATTTTTGTTAAAAAAAAACTGAAGAGGGCATTTTAGATTGTGTGGAAAAAGCATTCAGAGTTTAAAACTGCATGGTTTGTTCAGGGAATACCAAAGCCAGGCATCAGTTGCCATCAGGATGTTTCCAACTTGTATTTCATAGTAGAACGGTGTGTGCTCCCTAGGATTTTCAAGGCTGTGACCGCTTCAGAAGCAGATTGCCAGGCCTAACTTCCAAGGTGCCGCTGGGTGCATTCAAACCACCTACCTACCCTTTGGCTTTTAATCAAGCATTTAACTGTTTGAGTCACCAGGGACTCCTGTTCAGGGACTAGCAGGTAGGTAACGTAGCAGGAGCATAGGATGAGAGGACAAAGAAATGGCAGCAGATGGAACTTCAAAAACAAATGGACACCACATTTCAAAGGGCTTTGACACTTGCACAGGGTTTTTGATTTTTCCCTATTATAGTTCATGATACCATTTTTAAGAGAAGTCGTGTTCTTTATGTTTAGAATTTAAAAAAAGAAT
The DNA here is from genome assembly GCF_050624435.1 of Tenrec ecaudatus. Taxonomy (NCBI): domain Eukaryota; kingdom Metazoa; phylum Chordata; class Mammalia; order Afrosoricida; family Tenrecidae; genus Tenrec; species Tenrec ecaudatus. Next base: position 138,258,445 of record NC_134532.1, read on the forward strand.
ATAGAAGCCACCCTCTACTTACTGCCATCAGTTTGATTCTAACTCCTAGTGACCTTATAGACAGAGTAGAACTCTCCTTTGGGAAAAGTCTGTACATGTTTACAGGAGGGGAAAGCCTCATTTGTCTCCCAGGGAGCCCTTGGTGGTTCAGACGGTTGACCTTGAGGTTAGCAGCCATGAGTGGCGCCCCACCCCACCAAGCATGGACGTGTTGAACAAACGGGAGTTTGTCTCTTCTGCATAGTGGTTACTTGGGGATCAAATTTCAGCAATGATATGACTCCATATATTTATTTAATAATTTCCCCCAGTAGCAACCGAACATCTGTAGTGTGTTCTTTTGATTACTTATGGTGAGTTTTCAATCTGTTAAATGGATTTGGTATTTATTAATAAGCAAAAGTTTATCTAGAGGAAGTTTGGCAACTCAAGTAAATGAGCAAGCTGGGTAATTCCACGTTTGGTAAAACATGACCTCTGATAACACTAGTTTTCAGATGTAGGTTATAAAGTACTCAGCTATTTTTAAAGGGGATTTTTAAAAAGTATTTTTGAGCACTGTGTCATTGTCATGTCCACTGAGTCTCTTCTAAGGCTGTAAGAGCAGCATTTAGCTAGAAGTTTAAGGATTGCTGTTTAGAAAAAAGAGGAAAAAAGTAAAAGCTCACATAAAAATCCCAGTATCATATAAGTTTGTGAAGAAGCCAACATTTATTTTACATAATGGTTTTTGTTGATGTCATTATTTGATTAATTTTTCATTATGAGATCCTACTGATATAATTGTACACAATTTTATTGGTCATTTTCCTTTTATTTTCTAATCACAACTCACATACCAACCCTGTTCAATACTGACTTGTTATCAGTTCTGGTATGCTGACTTCCTCTTTGAACTGCTCCTAATTCTCAAGTTGTTGTTGATGCATAAACTCCCAGTGGATTCTGGCTTACTGCCCTTTGTTTTGACATCATCTGCTTACCAACCAAACCTGGCTCCCTATTAGTAGTGATTCTCCTCTCCCGCCTCCCCCCTCCCCCTCCCTTTCCCTTTGCAACCTAAAATTTCCTCAGTCCAACCAACCAACCAACCAACCAACCAACCAACCAACCAACCAACCAACCAACCAACCAACCTCACTGTCATCTAGTTAATACCAATTCATAGCAACTATAGGACAGGGCAGAACTGGCCCTGTGAGTTTCCAAAACTGTACCTATTTTGGGGAGTGGAAAGTCCATCTTTCTCCTTTGGAGGAACCAGTGGTTTTGAACTGCTACCTGTGAGTGTCGCAGCCCAATGTTTGACCATTACTCTACCAGGGCTCCCTATAATTTTCTCAGTAGTGGTACTAAAGCTTGTTTATCATTGTATCCCTTGTTCATACAGGTAGTGGATGAGGGAATGCTGAAAGACTTACATAAATAGCAGTGCCAAACTTTTTATCTAGATATTTTGAATTCTCAACCTACGAATCTTAGTGTTCCTCACTGAAAGCTAGGTATTGAAACATAAGTTCTTAGATGCTTACAATTTCTGTATTTTATTTCACATCCTATAGATAACCTTCACTGTTCTTTAACTACTTTAGAAAAATTACATTATTTGTTTTTTAACTTAAGTTTCTAACATGTTTAAGTCAGTATCATTTCTTGCTGCTTATTTGTCAGTCTCTTTCATTTGACCATGAATTTATGAAAGAATCTGCTCTCCAAATCTTGAGTAACTGCTTATTGGTAAATGTGTGCCACCATAAAATATAGTAACAGTAACGTGTGGTCCTGAAGAAAGAGTGGAGAGATAAGTCACCGCGACAAAACGTGTGTTTCCTAGAGCTTTATGAGATCTTGGGCTTGGTGATGGGTTTCCACATACCACATCAAAGGCGCAATCATGAAGTAAGTGACTGATTAGCCCTTTATCTTATACTCCAGGCTTTACTAATGCACTCTAGATATTGTCTAATCTGATTTGAAAATTTATGACCTGTCAATCAAGTCACAGCCTGATGATGCCTTCTTGTGGGAGTGGCCTTCTGTGAGGATTCTGGCAACTTTCTCTCCTTTTCTCCCTGGAGGGAGGCCGCAGCCCACCCCCTCTCCGCTTCACCTTCCTTTTGACAAGCTCTGGGGATGCCTCACCCCCAGTGGACTCACAAGACATTGCACACACTGGCCTGTGATCTTCCGGCATTTTGCATCACTGTGTGTGCTGCTTGAGTTTGCAGAGGGATTTAAGGACTAGTATTGGACTTAGCGGCTAATACCGGACTTGGGAACTTGATTTGGACTGGGCTGGGATATTTTTTTAATATACAATTATTCTTTGGTATAAATCTCTTTATTTTACATCTACAAGTGTCCCTGGATTTGTTTCTCTAGTCAAGCTGGCCTGACACAGTATCTATTTCTCATTTCTGACTAGTGATTATACATAAGTATTTTGAATGCGTAATCATTCAAAATAATTATCATTGAATGCACACCTATTAAACATTGTGGAATTTGAGAGCATCACAGAACCATACTGAACAAGGGGTATCAGAGTCTGCAGCTTTAGTGTGTGTTTGTCTCTGCCTCCAGGTCCCTGAGATTTGCCTCACGTACTTCGAATTGATGCCCTGTTGTTGGTCAGACATGGCTAGGACCATAGGACCTTTTGTCAAATTAACCCCTTTATCATTTTGTAATTTCTCTCTGTGTCCTTCTAATTTCCCTGATTCTGAGGACTGCTTTGGGGGAAAGTAATACAGCTACTCTAATTTATTGATTACAGTCAACATGAAATCACTTTCTCCATTCCTTCCTTTTGTGCCGGGTGTTTATAATGCAAATAGCTTGCTTGTAGGCAGCATGGAGTTGTGTCCTGCTCTTTTTTTTTTGTGTGTGTGTGTGTGTGTGTGTGTGTGTGTGTGTGTGTGTGTCCTGCTCTTATAGCTACTCTCATAGTTGTGGTCCTTCATTTAGTGTGTGTCTCCATTTCTTAGTGGTGCTGTTACCAAAATAAATAAAGAGATGGATGGATGGATGGATGGATGGATGGATGGATGGATGGATGGATGGATGGATGGATGGATAACACTACTAGTGGGTAGTTTCGAAGAACACAAATTCATCTTCTCACAGTTTTGGAAACTCTAAGTCCCACCCCGGACATAGGCTCTGGTTGAGGCCTTTTCACAGTTGGCAGCCCCTGGAGTTCCCTGACATTTGTCCGTCTCCATTGTGACCCTTGGCTGATGTCTTCTCCTCCTGAATGTTCTGTTCTAGTCCGTTCCCTTTAAAAAGCTTCATTCAGAAGTGACTAGATCTAGGTTGGGTCAGTGGTTGGAAGAACAAGGAGGCTGAGGCAGTCTGCTTCCATAAACCTTCACAACCTCAGACCCTAGGGAGCAATTCCACTCTGCCCTGTAGGGTCCCCAGGCCTTGGAATGGACCAGAAGGCTGTGTGCATTTTCTGGAACACCTCCCTCAGCATAGCCAAAGAAAAGCCCTGTCTCCGAAGTAGGATCAATTTAATAGGCACAAAGGTCAGGACTTTAGCACATTAAAAAAAAATCATATTATTGGGGCTCCTACAACTCTTATTACAAACCCTACATCAATTGTATCCGACATATTCATACATATATTCCCTCGTTCTTTTCTAGACATTTACTTTCCATTGAACCCTTGGGATCAGCTCCTCTTTTTTCCCCTTCCTACTACCCCCCCAACCCTCGTGGCCCCTTGATAGATTGTAGATTGTTAATTATTTTCAAATCTCACACCAACCGCTGTCTCCCTTTCCCCTTTGGTTTCTGTGTTCTTCCCCATGGCTGGGTGTGTGTGTTGTTATGTGCCATTCATTGTGATTGGTGCCCCCCTTCCTCCCCACCTTTGCCCCACTTCCCCCTTCCCTTTTGGTATCTCTATTCCCATTCCTGTTTCTAAGTTCTATGTGTTGTGAATTTTATCTATTGCCTATACCTATGAATATGCTCCCGTCTAGTCCAGATTCGAAGCCGTACTGAGGTTGTCATAGCGGGGTTGAGAAGGCCTCAAGAGATCAGAGGTTTATTGCGTGACCGATTAGTGCGCTAGTGTACCCTGATTGACCCACCCTCTCCCTCTTCCCTTGTCCATAGATGGGCTTTGGGTCTCCACTCCAACTCACCTCCATTTTCACCAATGCATTTTTGATTGTTTACTGTTTGTTGTGAATCTTCTGGTGCCCCTTACCTGGTCTCCATGAAAGCTCACACTTGCAGCAGTTGACGTGCTTCTTCCATGTGGGCTTGTTGCTTCACTGTTGGATGACTGCTTGTTTAACTTCAAGCCTTTAAGACCCCAGACCCTATATCTTTTAATAGCCGGGCACCATCCTCTGTCTTCACCACATTTTCTTATGCACCCATTGTGTCCTCAGCAATCAAGTGTGTGGGGTGGGTAGGGGGTAGGGTTGTTAAGCATCACAGAATGTCAATTTGTTAGAACAAAGTATTCTTGTATTGAGGGAAGGTATGAGCCAAGGCCCATTTGCCGCTTCAATGTATTGCCTTATAAATACATGTACTTAGGCCAGTACCACTATTGTGATGGATTAATGTGTTTGCATAAGTGGACACCTCAGTTAATCTCCCTCTCCATGCCTTTGCTCCCTAGAGCTTGCCTCTGTTTCCTTTTTCCTCCTCCTGCCCCACCATCACTTTCCCTTAGTGCTTCCTTAGTGCTTCACTACCTCTTAGTGCTTCCTCTCCACTAGCTTGGTGTTGCTCTAATATTCCCAGGATCTCTACCCTCTCCTAGATGGTCGGTTCTGCTTCCCTCGTTCCCCTGTCCATGACACTGTCCAATCACCACACCGTTCTCCCTACCTCATTCTTCCTCCTCTACCTTCCTTGTCCCATGGTCTTCTCCTCGGGCTTCCCTACCATGCCCAACCCATAAATTAGGCAAATCATCCATGTCCTAGTCTGGATAATAAGAAAATATAAGGTTGAAAAAAGAAAAAGATGAGAGAAAAGAAGGGGGAAAAAAAAGAAATAAAGCCCTACACACGGTGAGCCAATTACAAGGATCTACATATAACCCTCTCCCTGGGGGATGGACAACAGAAAAGTGGGTGTAGGGAGACGTAAGGCATGAGAAAATAATAATTTATAAATTATCAAGTGTTCATGATGGGGGCAGGAAGGGAGGGGAAAAATGAGGAACTGATACCAAGGGCTCAAGGAGAAAGTAAATGTTTTGAGAATGATGATGGCAACAAATGTACAAATGTGCTTGACACAATGGTTGTATGTAATGATTGTGATAAGAGTTGTACGAGCCCCAAATAAATGATTTTTTTTAAAGTGGTTATTCTAGAGTTTCTAATCTACAATTTTTACTAGTCTCTATCTACCCTCAGGTGCCCTGGTGGTGTAGTTAGTTATTCCTTAGACTGCAATACCCAAGGTCAGTAGTTTAAAACCACCAGCTGGTTTCTCGGGAGAAAGATGGGCTTTCTACTGCCATAAAGAGTCACAGTCTTGCTCTCAGGGGTAGGTGTAGCCTGCTCTATAGCGCATTGATTCAATGGCAGTGAGTTTGACCTTCAGATAACAGTATACAGCGCTCACATTTAGTGGTGTTGGGTACTCCCAATTTCTCCTCTGTTCTATTTTGACATTGCTGTTACCCCTCTCCCTTTCCATAAGCCATTGTCACCAAATTCATCATTCTCTCTCTCTCTCTCTCTCCCTCCCCCTCCCACTGCCATCGAGTTGATGAGGACTTGTGATAACCCTATAGGACAACGTGGACCTTGTGACTGTACAGCAGTAGAAAGCCCTGTCTTTCCCTTGCAGATTGACTGATGGGTTCCAGCTGTCAGCCCTGCAGACTGTAGCCCAGCCGTGTAATCACGATGCCACCAGCAGGCCCACCATTACTTTTAGCAAATAGTTATCATTTGCATCAATTAACAAGAAAAATATATTTTAATTATAGCACCTTCTCTTATCCTTTTGATAATTCCTGCATTTATGTAGATCAAATTTTCTGACTTGTGTAATTCTTCTTGGAATTTTTACATGTCTTGCAAGGTAGTTCAGCTAGCAATGCATTTCCTTGGTTTTTGATTGTCTAAGAATGTTTTATTGCTACTTCGAAAGTTAATTTCAGTGGACATAAAATTCTAGGTTATTTTCTTTTTCCTTTGATCACTAAACATTTTACTTCATTCCTTGCTGCTTGCATGCTTTTGCTGAGAAGTCGCTGGTAGTTTCGTCCTTGTTTGCATGGTGAAGGTGTGCCCCTCTCTGAACCCATAGTGCTTTTTGAGACTTTTTCTTTGTCTGTGCTTTGCAATACAGCTTGAAGAGGATGTGCCTGGGAGTAGATTTGTTGGCATTTTTCATAATTGCTGCAATCTGTGCTTCCCGCCGCCGGGCTTAGTGTCTGCATTGATTTCCAAAGCTCTTAGCCATCGCTTCTTTACATATTGCTTCTGCTACCGTATCTTTATGCCAAGAAAATTTTAATGCTACAATACTGCTTTCATTTTATAATTCTTCCTTAAATATTTCATGTCAGCTTATATTTATCAAGTCTTATATATTGTTCTGATATGTTCATCATGTTGTTGTTGCCGTGTGACATGAAGTTGATTTCCACTCATACATTTTTCTATATGACAGTACAATTGCCCCATCGGATTTCTTAGTTATAATTTTATAATATTACAAGGACAGATCACCAGGTCTTTTCTCCTGTGAAGCCACTGGTGAGTTCGAAACATTAACCCTTTAAATGGCAGCTGAGTCTTACCCATACATCACCAAAGTTCCATATATTTTTCATAAAAAAACACCACTACCACTAAAAACCTCACTGCCATTGAGTTAATGCCAACTCATAGAATCCTTGTAAGACAGGCTAGAACTGCCCGTGTGAGTTCCTGAGTCTGTAATTCTTTACCAGAATAGAAAGCCCCATCTTTCTCTGACAGAATGGCTGGTGGTTTTGAACATATGACATCGCAGAAAACAGCCCTAATGCATGACCAGTACACCCACCATCATCATCTGTGTTATGTATAAGTCTAGTTCTGATGCTTGCTTTATCCCTTCAGAGAGAGAGAGAGAGAGAGAGAGAGAGAGAGAGAGAGAGAGAGAGAGAGAGATGCCTTTTGGCAAAGTTTAGAGCATTCTATTGATGTCTGAACATGTTGTATGGAATAATAAGGGTGGCAGATGGGTCTTTAATGTAAGAATGTTTGACCCCCTGGACAGATACTAAGTTTTGTTTCATGTGTACACTAGTTATAGATGCTTGTTGTGAATTGTCCTTGAGTCAGTTCCTGATGACCCCAGTTTAACAGAGTGAAGTGGAGCCTGGTCTGGCCTCATTTTCCTGGTTGCTCATTGTCACACTCAGGGAGTATCCAGAGCGACTTCTCACCCAGGGGCCCGTCTTCCAGCATTATGTTGGACTTGTGCTCTGACCTACAGGATTTCCATCTACTAATTCTCAGAAGTAGATTGGCAAGCCTTTCTTGCTTGTCTGCCTTACTAGAAGCTTTTTGAAATCTAGCCAGCACGGCCTGTCTCCCGGCCAGGACTCTGAATACCAGTGGCATGGCGTCTAGCATCAGAGCAACGAGCACGCCCGACAGTAGAGAAGGTGACTGAGGAGTGGCAGTCCAGGTGTGGACGTTTGCTTCAGGTTGACTGTAGTAGGAAGGAGCCCTGGTGGCATTGTTGGGCTAGCATGGGAAAGGTCAAGGTTTAAACCCAGGAGCCACTCCACGAGAGAAAGAGGAGGCTGTCTGCTCTCTGAAAGGTTTAGGGTCATGGAATCCCTGTACAGGGTCCCTGTGATTCAGAATTGACTTGATGACAGTAGATTGGGTTTGGGTTGGTGTGATAGGTAGGTTTTTGGTGTCAACCTGGCCAATAGGAACATGTGGGATTAATAAGGTCGCAGTTGGATTGAAGGGCAAAGAGATAAATGGCTCCACAAGCCCTGCCCCTCTCTCTCTCTCTGATGATTGGAACAGCTTGCAGCTGCTGTAGCTAGTTCTCTACCTCAACTTGTGAGCTCCACTGCCTGTGGGACAGTTAACCCGTGGATTATGTCACTCGAGCTTGAGGCTCCATTGCCACACTGCTGGTGTATACATTGCTTGAGCTTGAGGCTGTCAGATCCTTTCGTCCTGCATTGCTTGAATTCCAGATCCTATCCGCGCCTGCTTTGCTAAGCTCCTGAGCTGCTGACTGTTGGTGACCCGCCCTGCTGTTTGCTGCCTGTGGTCAGACTCTGCCTGAATTACCCTAAGGGAGACTCAGCTGTCTGCTTCCTTGACCTTGGACCCAGCAGCTCTCTGAGTTGAAGGACTTCCAGTATATTAACTGTTCCACGGAAGTGAATTGAACTGAGCCCTCTGTACTGCTCTGTGGACTAATTAGCTGTCATAGTCCTTCGTGCTGTATCTCTATATCTCTCTACCTATAAAATCATAAGTATCCTGGATTTGTTTCTCTGGAGAACCCTGTCTAACACAGAAAGCAAGGGCTGTCCACTAAGTTGACTGGGAAACCTGCCGCTTCCACTCCACTGTACTGAGCTTGCCCCTCAAGACTTCTTTCTGATCCCCAAACTCAAAGAACATTGGAAAGGAACTCAGTTTGAGTACATCAAGGATGCTGAAGTTGCCATTTTGACATGGTGTCAATCAGAAGGCGTACTTACTGAGGAAGGGTTTCGAGAGCTGGAACCACCTTCAGAAATCTGTCGACCTCGATGAAGGACATGTTGGGAAACAGCAGCTTTCATTTTTCACTGAAGGTTTCTATGATTTGGAAGTAACCTCGTAAAAGCAAATCATAACATTCATGGCGCTCTGAAGAGTGTTTCTAATGGAAGAATTCTGGGTTTTAAATATACTTTGACTAACCTACTATGAACAAAGTAGTGATTCAGCAATCTGATAATGCTTTGTTGGTGAATTAGGAGAAAAGGAGGATTCTGAGCTCCATCCATCCTTGAAATAATCTAAGCTTTAGGTTCACAGACTTATTTGGCATACCAACCCATTTTTAGGAAAAAAGAAAATTACTCAGTACCCCCCTGATAGTTTAAAACTTTGGTACACTAGCCCATTCAATGGCTGTATATACTATAGTCATTCAAATTGGTCATTGAATAAGGAAGACTGTAGAAGAACTGATGCAGTTGAATTGTGGTGCTGGAGAAGAGTATTGACAGTGCCATGCCTGGACTGCTAAGAGGATCAACTAATCTATTGGAAGAAGTAAAGCCAGAGTGCTCCTTGGAGGCAAGGATGGCAAGACTTTGACTTAGTATTTTGGACATGTTGTCAGGAGAGACCAGTCCCTGGAGAAGGACACCGTGTTCGGTAAAGTGGAGGGGCGACGAAAAAGAAGGCCCTCAATGAGATGGACTGACAGAGTGTCTGCATCAGTGAGCTCAGGCGTAGGGACACTTGTGATGATGGTGCAGGACCGGGCACTGTGTCATTCTATTGTGCATAGGCTTGCTGTGGGCTGGAGCCAACTCAACGGTACCTCACACTATAGTAGCTTATAATCCAGGATAAAGTTTAGGTACCTTCTTTACCAGCCCCCCGGATTGTGCCAGCACCCACCAGAGAATGATATCACCCACTTTGGGAAACACTAAGCCATTGAGAAATAGTAAAATCACATAGCTTCTAGTCCAGTGGTTCTCAACCTTCCAAATGCCGCGACCCATTTCATATGTTGTGGTGACTCCCCAACCATAAAGTTATTTTCGTTGCTACTTCATAACTGTAATTTTGCTACTGTTATGAATCAGGCGACCCTTGTGAAAGGGTCGTTCGACTCCCAGAGGGGTCACGAACCACAGGTTGAGAACCACTGTTCTAGTCAATTATTGTAGGCCCTTTTATTAGGTAGGGTTCTCTAGAGAAGTAAAACCAGTAATACTTACATATACATGTGTATAGAAAGAGATGAACATCAAGCAGTGGCTCACATAGTTGTAGAAGTGGGGAAGTCTAGTCCAGCGCAAGCCCAGGGGTCAGTCTGTAACCTGGAGACTTTTCTTGACTTATGTAGCTAAAAGGCTGATGGATTGGGAAGCAGGAAGACAGGTGGATGCACAGTTAAATGAAGGCAAGATTAGCAGTGTGCTGACAGCTCCTGGCATCGAGTCTTTGACCTAGTTAAGGAAGCTGCATTCCCCCACCGCTGGTGGCTCTCTGAGTTGATTACGTTATGCTAGAATCCCATCCTGGATTTGATTACCCTGTGTTAGATCACACCATAGAGGATTACTGTGAAACTACTGAGAACACTGGGTGCAGCCAAGTTGACACAAAACTTACCACAGTTCTTTTCTGGCTGATGAACAACAAATGTTGCCATAAGAACTAGATTCCATCTACTTAATATTAGATTTTGTATAAAAAGAAAAGTGAAAGGTATTATGTATCCAGAAAAAGTAGAAAATATTTACTGGTAACTTTATATTCAGATTATTAATTGATGTTATAAAGTCAGCAATAGCATTTCAACTTCTACAACATTTCACAATTTAGAATAGACACATGAGTGTAGCTATGTCCATGGGCCCACTGCCAGTGAGTTGTTTCCAACTAACAGCACCGCCTGTATGGGGTTTCTAAGTCTTTATGGGAGCAGGCAGTCTCACCTCATCTGGGGAGCAGCGGGTGGCTTGGAATCAAGCCCATTGCTTATCTCACTGCGTTACCAGGGCTCCTTCAGCTAGGATCTGAGGCAAACCTCACCTCCCTGCCATAAAGTAGATGCTGACTTATGGCAACCCTGCAGGACAGGGTAAAGTTGTCCCTGTGGTTTCTGAGACTGTGACTCTATGGGAGCAGAAAGTCTCGTCTGTCTCCCCAAATAGGATCCACGAGCTCTGAATTTTCGTGTCACTTCCGGTTTGTTTTGGGGAAAATGCATGGTCATAATACCATTTCAGCAGTTTCCGCACGCAGAGCTCACGGACTGACTGCGTTCTTTAGCTTGTCAACGTTCTTCCATCCTTCTTTGAACTGTTAGCCGACCATTGACTTAAATCCTTTCCCCCCTAAAATGTCAAGTTGTTATGAATTTGATCCCACGTAGCTACTGCTTTAGAGAGCACAATTCTCAGTGTAAATGTACTTATTCAGATAAAGCACTTCTTGGCTCCAAAGATCTCCAGGTGTGTGTGTGTTGGGTGGGGGGGTGTGGGTGTCAGTTTAAGGATCATCTTGGGATGGTTTCAGGGGCGTGTCCAGCTTTTGTGCTTCTTGAAAGTCTTGCTTTTATTGTGGCCCCATTTTTTTTTTAACTGTGAGTCCCGGGGATTCCTCCTAAGTACAGAATTGATCCTCCCTCCCATCCGCCTGCTTAAATGGGATCTAAGAGCAGGTAGAATGCGGTGGAAAGCTTTTCAGCTCTGAAGATGCAGAGTAATTCTGGACTCCCCCAACCAAGGGACATCGGCCCTTCTGAAAGCCCCTTTGACCTAGAGCAGCAGTTCTTAACCTGTGGGTCACGGCCCCTTTGGGGATCGAACGACCCTTTCGTAGGGGTCGCCTGATTCATAACAGTAACAAAATTACCATTAGGAAGTAGCAACAAAATTAATCTTATGGTTGGGGGGTGTCACCACCACATGAACTGTATTAAAGGGTCGCGGCATTAGGAAGGTTGAGAACCACTGAGAGGGATCTCTTAAATAAATTTTAAATGAAGTTGGAGGGGCTAAGTCATATCCATAAGCTCCAGGATATAAACTTGGACTATAGACTAAAGAAAAAGAGCATGATTGTGAATACTTAAAAGAGTCAACTAATTTCCAAGATTTTTCTACTTGGTGTCAAATTTTATTTCTGTCTGGGAACTTCCAACCACTAACTGCCAGGTTATTTGAGTGTATTTCTTAGTTATAATATGGACATGTCCGCATATGTGTCTGCCTGTTACTTAGGAGATGTACCTATTTTTGAAGGATGATGTTGGTATTTTTGTGGTTGAAATGTACTCCTCTGGTCTTGGGCCGTGTGTCTAAGCACTGGTTTCTTTAAGCCTGAGCATGTTAGCATAGAGTGCCCACTCCCAACCCTGAAGGCGCTCCTTGCAGTAAGACACCGTCCTGGCTCGGCAGACTCTGCCTCGCTGCTGCTCGGCTCTGCCAAGTCGCCACAGCTTGTCCTGCTCTTGCCGTCGAGCTAGAGTCTTTGAGCATATGGCTGTAGCCAAATATGGGAGCCACGCAACATTCTCCAGAACAAACATGTGTAGGTATTAGCTCTTATGGTTAAAAAAACCAAAAAGCCCTAGGCAGATATTCAGCAAGCAAAGCCCCAGGCTTGTCGTAGTCCTTCATTTCCTAAGAAATGACGTATTGGTTCATATGGTTTATACAGAGAAATGAAAAGTTAATCTTCAGATTAGGCCCGCTTTCCTACAGATTAGAAAGCAGATTTCCTCCTACCCTTCTGTCCGCCCAGCTTCACGGGTACCTTTTGTGTGACATCCTCCTGGTTTGGTGCCTGAGCATTGGCTTAATTGTTGGCACAGTGCAGTACCAGCTAAGAAGGGCTCGTGATGCTTTCTGAAAGCTTATTGATTTGGGAATAAAGGCTAAACCAGTGAGCTTTCGATTTATAAGCTGTCTTTTGTAATGCATCTCCTGAAAGGGGTACATTTTACATTATGGCTCATCCCACACAGGTGGACCTGCACAGGCATACACTTAGAGGAAACCAAGCCATTGCTGTTGGCTTGATCCTGATGGAGACTGCAGCTGTGTCGGGATAGAGTTGGTCTCAATAGGGTCTTCTGTCGATTAATCTTTCACAAGTAAGTGCCAGGCCTTTCTTCTGAGGTGCTTCTGAGTGGTTTGCAGCTGCCAGCCATTCAGTGGGTAGAAGAGTGTTGAAGTCCATACAAGGCCTGCTCACACAGCTCTTTACATAAAAAGTTTTACCAACCAATAGCTTTCCTTATCATGCACTGTGTTATTTAATATGTATTTTATTCCAGTCATTAAAAATGCCCAGCATGATCTAGTCTGTTACCTACCCAAAGGTTTCAACCTACAGTTTGAAAAATACTTGTTTAAGTAGAGGCTGTTTGTTATCCTGTCCTTCCTGTCTTTTGATAGTTAGTGATCTCTTATTCAACATTGTCTGCCCTCTTAAGATTGATAAGGTATATTGGGATATAATTTAACTTAATTTTCAGATTTTATAACCATTACAGAAGGTAAACCCTTCAGCAGTTACCCAGTGTACAATTCTCATGTACGGAAAACAAAGGACGGAGTATATTGGAGATAAACATGTGTATGTGCGTACGCATGTACTTATAGAAAACTCTCCAGGAAACAGAAAACTTTGTGGATTCGCCCCCCCCCACACACACACATACACTATTTTGAGGTTAGGATGAACATTCTGTTCCTTCATTCTTTCTTCATAGGTTCAGCTCTTGAGCAGCATAATATTCAGCTGTGTGATCCCTTTCCTTGTTGAAATTGATCTTAGTTGGAAACATGTTGCTTGTCCAATTACTATTTCCACGTTCTACATATTGTGGCAAAGGCAGTAGAAACTTTAATGATTTAGTTTGTGGTACATAATTTGTCATTCTAGGAGATTTACCATAGTTAAGTTTGCCTCTGCCTTTTCCGGCAGAAAATCTTGTTTTGATAAGAGTTTCCTAGCGTGTCTGACTGCTTATACGCCCTCAAGATGATGGTATTTTGACAGTTTGTCTATGAACTTCTTCCCTGCAGAGTTAGAAGTGTCCATCACCAACTAGCCAAGATGAACATGGTGAAAAGGATCATGGGGCGGCCGAGGCAGGAGGAGTGCAGCCCGCAAGACAATGCCTTAGGGCTGATGCACCTCCGCCGCCTCTTCACGGAGTTGTGCCATCCTCCCCGGCACATGACCCAGAAGGAACAGGAGGAGAAGCTGTACATGATGCTGCCAGTGTTTAACAGGGTAAGTCCAGGCTGTCAGCACCTGCCTCCCAGCAGGGTGTGAAAAGGCTCCAGTAGAACAGTTGATGAGATGGGCTAGTCTTTAAGAAACTTGATGTTTCATTCCTTCCTCTCAGTGTGCTACTATGACATCATGTGACTTTGCACGACCTCAAACCAAAACCTAACTGACTGCCATCAGGTTGACGCCAATGCATAGTGATCCCATGGGACAGTGTAGATCTATCCCTATTGGTCTCCAAGACTGTATCTCTTTTTGAAAGTAGAAAGTCCTATTGTTGTCTCTTGGAGTGGCTGGTGGCATTGAACTGCTGATCTTGCATTTAGCAGCCTAAGACATAAGCTGAAATGAAGACTTTATAAAGATTTCCTCTAGTGGTTGAGCTTGAAAGAGTTATATTTTTCTACTTGGGTTATTTTTTTTAACTGATAGCTTATTGTACCAGAATGGTGTTATGGCTTATGCTCATTATACACTTTAAGACATATCACAATCTGCTGTGTGATAGGACTGGTGTTCTGCTAGTGATCTTAAAAGAGCACAGTTATAGGCCATGCTAAAAAACATCTGCCATTGAGTTGATACAGGCTCATACATGTTCAGACATATTATAACAAGTTTTTATGCATTTATTTTGGTACAAAAGTTTTTGAAAGCCATGCGTAGTTTCCCCACCTCTCCCCCGCCCCTTCCTCACCCCAGTTCCCAATAGTATGCATTTTTTCATGAACTTTTTAAAGACCCCTATGTTTAGATTCCCTGTAGCCTGTAATTCCCTAGGAGCCCTGGTGGTGTAGTGGTTATGTGCTGATCACAAGATCAGCAGTTCAAATCCACCAGCAACTTGGCAGGAGAAAGATGAGGCTTTCTACTCTCGCAAGGAGTGACGGTCTCAGAAACCCACAGGGGTCTTTCTATTCTGTCCAGTAGTTTTGAGATGGAATCAGTGTGAAGGCAGTGGGTTTCGGTTTGGTTTGGTGGTGCGCTGGGTTAGGCATTAGGTTGCTAAACACAAGCCACAGCTTAAAGCTTGCCAGTCCCTCCACAGGCGAAAGATGAGGCCGTCGCTTTGATGAAGGTTTACTGGCTTGGAAGGTTGCTAAGAGTCTGAATGGACTCAGTGGCAGTGTGCAGTGGATGAACTTCTTTTTGCATCCTAATCTTAAAGATGCCTTTAAAAGACACCTAGCTTGCTCAGAGTACTGATGCAAAAAAGACTCTTGATGTGGTTAAATTTCTAGAACATTCCATTCTTGATCGATGGACTAAATGATAAACAAAAGTAACTTGAGGAAGTTCATGCTGAGAACCAACATTTATATTTTTAGCTTTTAATTCAGGTTTTTTCCCATGGAATTCCACTTTTTCAAGCCCCTTTGTAGATTTAAAATTTTTAGTCTTTTCATCAATTTCATGTAACAAGCTTGTTGAGAGTCTTTTAGTAAGAATGTCTTATTTTTATCAAGGTATACAGGCACATAGTTTAAAAAGTCAAATAGGTCTTTATTGATTGAAGACACCCCACCCCTCTCCACTATTTGCTATTACCATTTTCACTTTTTTTTACCACTTTCACTCTTTTGTTTGTTTGTTTTTTTAAAAAAACAAGCGTGATTTATTCCATCAGAGGGACCACAATTACAGACATTCTGAATATGCCGTGCTAGAACAATGCGTGTATTCATTTTACATCTGAGAGTAAACGGAGATGGCAGGTACGCGAATAACCCTCCATGGTGGGTTCTTCTCAGAGATGACAGACCCGTAAGGTCATTTTCCAAAACAAACGTTTTTCAATATCCAACCCCAACTGGCTTCATCTTGGGACTCACCGCTCTGAAGGGGCTCCCCACCAGGATGAAGCCCCCTCTTGCCCGACAGCAGCCTCCAAGGACACCCCTCTAGCCCACCCCTGCGAGTACCCCCAGTCTTATTCCACATTCTGAGTCTGAGTCCTGGGAGGTCTGCAGCCGCTGGCCCCAGGTCGTTCAGGACACATCCAGATGAAGGCATCCTGGCAGGACAGCTCCGCAGAGGCGGCAACGCCCCAGCCCGCCCGGGCGCCTTAGGCGAGCTGTAAATGGATGTAGGTGAAGATGCCGGAGGTGATGGAGAAGGCGATGGCCGCCTAGATGAAGATGGAGAGGTGCGGGAAGTGGTCGAGATAGCAGCCCTGGTCCAGCGGAGGCGCGTCCTCCCGGGGCGTGGAGCGAGCGGCAGCCTTCGGGGGCTGTGCGCACCCCCCCACCACCCCCCTCGGCGCCCTGGAGCCTTCGTGCCCGCGCGCCCACCAGCTTTTTCGGGCTGCGGGCTGGGGCGCCAGGACGGCGGCCAGCTTCTCCGGGGCCCGCTGACCAAACAGCTTCGGAGCCAGGATCTTGGTCATGGTTGGGGCGAATCTGCTCGGAGCCCCAGGGTTTGCGGTGGACGGGTCCGTCAGCCATGGGCGGGGAGCGCCGGAGGACCGTCGGTACGGCTGGGGAGGAGAAGCGAGCCAGGGGGTCGGAACACAGTCCACTCTTGTTTTTTAAGTAATATAGTTTATCAGTTCGTCCTGATCATTCCGTTTTCACCACTTCCTACAGTGGGATATGAGAATGCATGACCTTCCTTCCCAGCTTCCCCATGAACATGCCACTAATTTACATGACAGTCACTGTCGGTGCTGCTGGTGTAAATGTCATTTTTCATAAGTCACTACAGTTATTTTTCCATTCCTCTAGAATGTGCTTTCCCAGACTTAGTAGCCCTCACCATTCCTGTCTTCTGCCCTGTGCTTCTCTCTTCTTCCCCACGGCACAGTTTTTTCTCCTGACTTTGTCTCTCTCTTTTCCTTAATTTTGACTCTATCTCTTTCATCACCTGTCTTTTCTCTCGTCTTTGTGTCTCCGACCCCAGTGCTCGCTCTCATCCCCACCCATCTCTTCCCATCCTGATTGCAGTCTACCTCTTTACGTCTTTCTCTTTCTTCCTCATCTCTGCCTGCTTTCCCTCAGCCCCATTCCCATTTCTACTCCAGCTACCGAGGAAAAAATGGATCGATGTGTTGCGGTGTGTATTGAAAATGGCATGACAGTTAAGAGATATTATAACCTAGACTAGAGAGAACGATGGTTTGGAATCGGGTATTGACTGAGGTGAAAGCGCTAGGCAAACTGGAAATAGATGTTGGAGGTAAAGTCCACTAGAACCTGTGGAAGCAAAGGATGTTTCTGTCACGAGCAACTAGCTGTGAAGGCCTGTATTTCCATTAACTGAGATGATGAGAGATAACTAGTGCTACAATCAAAGTTGTACTGAAGAAAGGAAAGGCTAGAATTGATAAATTGCAGACATCTCACTGATACTCTGTGAGGAATAGGGACTTAGAGGTGGTTTTCGAAATGACCACATTCAGATCATAACGAAAACTGGAACGGGGTTGACTTCCCTAGGAAAAATAAGTAGGAGAGAAAAAGAAGAGGGTCCAGATTACCTTTACCTATATTTAGTAGATTAATATATTAGAAGTATAACATGATTAAGGCAAGTAAAAATAAGGGAGATAGTAACATTTCGAGAGGATGAGAGAAGTCAACATTATTAACTGATAGGGTAAGATCAGAAGACCCAAAGAATTGGAAATGTTTGTTGAATTTGGCATCTGGGTTATTGCTAAGAGCTATCTTACATGAGTGATAAGAGCACATGCCTGGATGCATTGATTTTAGGAATGAGCTCTGAGATGGCACAGCCAGAGAACGTAGCTATCATTCATGAACTTCGAGAATGTGAGAGGGGAAGAAGATCTTAGGATAAGCTAGGGCTGGAGTCTCAGGCCTCCCTCTGCAAGGGGATATGTTTGATCAAGTGGTGGTGATAAAGTGTTCTCATATGTTGATTTAGAGGTAAATTTATATGGTCATTGAGAAATGGACTTCTGAAATTATAGTGCCACTTGATAATAATGGCCATATAAAGATGAGCAAATTATGACTTTCAGTTTCTCAGCTGTCAAATGAGGATAAGAATATTTACTTTGCGGGGTTGTTAGAAAAATTAAATAAGATAACATACCCCCCCCCCAAAAAAAAGATAAGACACCAACAGCGTTTAACATATGCTTGCTCCAAGGAACTTGTATCTATGATTGTTATTGTTTCTGCATTAAAAATAAAGAAGTTATAAGAATTTGCCTTAATTATTATTAAGTCTATGGATGACTCAGATCAAGTTAAAGACTAATAATGACAGTAGAAAGGGAAAGGTAGATTATAGAGTCCACCTTTATTTGTGTGTTTCCTCATTTATTCAGTTTCTGTGCTTTCACTGAGTCATTCAATGAACTTGGTTCAAACAAGTTTATATTGTGTCATGATACACTATGCTTTAGATTGGATTCTCTGAGCTAAGATCCTGTTTTTAATTTTGTGAAGCTGAAATAAAGGGAAGTTGATTAGCACACAATTCTGTTGTGAAAGTTGTAAGCACATAAACATGATGAGTTCAGGAAGAAATCAAGAATTAGGAGTACGGGAGCTATATTACGACATTCCTGAAGGGAGTGTTCTAAGAGTCTCATGATCAGGAAGGAAAGTCTTCCTGAAGAATGTGTTGTGATTCCTGAGCCTTAAAAATTAATCTTCAGCTCGATTGGAGATTAACTAATAAGACTATTAGAGTAAGAAGTTAAGGCAGTGACCAAGGTGTAAAGGCAACCAACAATTTAATAAGCTATAGTTATCTATAAGAAGTTCAAAAATTGATTTAAGGCAAGGAAGGTAAGACTGTCAAGATGGGTAGGAGGTGTGTCATGATAGGCTTTGTCTGTTGTGTAAAGGATGAATAATTTTATTGGACATATTGCAGAGCCAGTGAAGCTATAGGGTAAGAGAGTGATTGGACAGAACCAAAACTATCTCTGAGTTTCTAATTTGGATGGCCAGGTTGACACTGATTTTAGAGGGTACATTTAATCTGGAGCGTTGACTGTGAGCTGCCTGTGAGCTCTTCAAGAGGCAATTCAAAGCTCGGGTGGAGGGGCCTTGGCTGTATTTGGAGCTCCTTGGTGGTAGTGGACCCCCTCGTAGTGGGTAGTGGACCCACTCATACTGTTGAGAAGAAGAGCAAAATGCTAAGGAATAAACATGGAGAATATATGTGTTAAACGAAAGAAGTAGAACTCATAAAGGATATAGAACAGCTGCTGGTCAATGAAAATCCGAACAGAATCAGGAACGCCAATATACACCCAAAGATGATTCAAAGAAGCATGACGCCAACAACCCATACCAAACTCATTGCCACTGGGGTCACAGAATGGGAGAAGGGCCTAGTTGTGCACTAGTTAGGGGCTTCTGCTCCATTCAGGGGTCAGACCCTTGATTACAGTTTCAGTTAGCACCAGAACTCCTTCCATAACGATGACCGCCTTGGAGAAATTAAGGGACTGCCCGACACTTCCTGTGGGATCGTTATGAGTTGGGATCTACTTGAGGGCAGTGGATTTGGTTTTTGGTATTAGAATAATGGGGGCAGAAAGCAATGAGGGAATGAATTGGAGACAGTCAGTAGATATATATATATATATATATATATATATATATATATATGATTTTGAGAAATTGAAGTGCAAAAGGAGCAAATGTGATAGATGCAGGTGAACCTGGAAACAAGAGAGTTTGGTTTCGTGTTATGCTATGTATATATACGTGGGAGAGATCCAGGCAGAGCTGAATCTTCTGAGAAGACAAAAGAGCAGTGTTGGAAATGTCCATGAGAGAGAAATCGAGGGGGCAGGAAATGGAGCCAAACATCGGTGGACTGGTGAGCCGTACATAGGAAGAATGGCACCTACCCTGTCCTATCAGAAAGCAGATTATGTGTACATGTAGATTTGTAGTTAAGGGAGCATAAGATCTGATTGTTGACCTCAGTTGTTTGTAGGTCACCAACCCTAGATATCTTCTGTTAAAAGTCTGGAGTAAGAGAATTGAGTGGGGGCCTAAGCAAATTATAATGTTTGGAATATTGATAGGGAAGGATAGGTGGTTGAATGGGGACAACAAAATAAATGAGTAACAGAATTTAGGACCCAGTAAAAGTTGGAGATGATAAATTTGAACTGGCTCTAGATAGCTGTGTGATAGTCTTCTTTGTGGGGAAGCTGGGTAAGCAGGTACATAATTTATGGAGAATGAGGCTCCCCGGGGCTGGTAAGACAGCGCTGGAGCAGGAGAAAGCGGTATAGTAATAGATGAGTTGACATATCAAGGACCTCAGGAACAAAGGTTACATGCTTGGTTGCTAACCCAAAGTTTGGAGGTTTAAATCCACCCGGCAGCTCTACGAAGGAGCCCTCATGGTGTAGTGGTTATGCCTTGGGCTGCTAACCACCAGACCTGCAGTTCGAAGCCACCAACTGCCCCCAGGGAGAAAAACGAGGCTATGTACTGCCGTAGAGTTAATATTCTTGGAAATATGTGATTTCGGTTTTCTCATATGTATGTGGTGAATAAGGAAGACCGAAGAAGAATCCATGCTTTTGAATTATGGTGCTGGTGAAGAATATGGAGGGCCAAAAGAACAAACAGCTTTGCCTTGGAAGAAGGAGAGCCAGAATGCTTTTTAGAGGCAAAGATGGAGAGATCATTCAGGAGAGACCTGACCCTGGAGAGAGACACCATGCTTGGTAAAGTTGAGGGACAGTACAAAGGAGGAAGGCCCTGGACAGGATGGACTGACACAGTCACTGCAACAATGGAATGAAACATAGCGATTAGGATGGAGCAGGACTGGGCAGTATTGGATTCGGTTGTACGCAGGGTCGCTGTAGGAACTAACTCGATGGCACCTGCCAATAACAACCAGCTCTTCAAGATGAAGACCTGCTGAGAGGCTCCCATAGTTGACAGCACAGACAAGCACAGGGCAGTCCTGTCTTCAGGGTCCACTGTGAATCAGAATTGGTTCAGCGGCTCTGAGCAGCTACCGTTAACACATAGGATTAGGTTGGATAGAGTAGGAGGAGAGGCTGGAAGAATTGATATAATTAGAGAAGATGGTTTTAATAAATCAAATGGAGACTGGGTTATCTTCTGAGAATGTGGGGGCGGAGGTGGCAGTTGTGAAAAAAGGAACTTTTCAAGCAGTGGGAAATGATTAAAATAGCTGTTTTGAAAGGAGGCAAGAACCAGGTTATAGACCAGCTGCTGTCTCAAGCCTTACTCAGTTAACACCACGGAGTTTTATTGGAGATGCTAGAAAAGTGGATTTTATTAATTAATTTTCCCCCTAGTGTTAATGTCATGATGTGCTACAGGCTACGAAGCAGCTTGAGATCGTCCCCTTCTTCTACACTTTATGAGGATCAATAAGGAAAGATGGTGTTTATTATAAGCATTTGTTCTTCTTCGCGATTAATATGCATTATAATATTTATGTCCTACGAATGGCTGGCAGGCATCTACTTCTCCCTGTATTTCTTTAGCTTGCCTAGTCCGGGGAGTCTTTCCATAATTAGATTGCTGTTTTAGAGAGAGAGATTTTGGTGATCGTTTTCTACCTGCGTATGCGCTCTGACTTAGTTGGCTTATGTGTTTGTTTGTTTGTTTATTTCAAAAATCTTACAAAATACAAACAAATGCTTTCATGCCGTAAGTTCTTAATTGGCTATTTAAAGGGCTATTTATATGCGTTGCCTCAAACATCGAATACAGCGAGGGATTGGAAAATTATTAAGGTTTAGTAAACCCTAAGGAACGAAGAGATCAGAAGGTATTTCTGTACCACTACAGAGAATTGCTTGGTGATGTATTTAAAAGAAATTATCATTCATTTGATTGTCATTGATAAACTTACATGATCTTTAGATAATAAGTCGTTCCTATTTTATTTTAAAATAGACATGCACTTAATGTTTCCGCATTTGTGTGTGGACACGTTCCACCGCTGAGAAATAGCCCTGATAACGAAAAGCTCTCCATGGCTCATGCGGCGAGCCTTTAACGCGGGTCCTCATGCTGTGGTGACCTCCCTACCATAACATTGTTTTCATTGGTGCTTCATAACTGTCATTTTGCTACCGTTATGAATCTGGTGACTCCTGTGAAATCTAGACTCACTGCTCTAGAGCCAACTGGTTCCTGTGATAATAACTAAAACTGAAATTTTTGTACTATTGATTTTTGAGGTTATTTTATTTGTGCTAAATGCCAAATAAGTCAAGATTATTGTGTTCACAGAAGCCTATTTATAGAATACTTTTAAAATATGCAAATCTAATGAAGCATAGTGCTATTTCCGAGTGTGATTTTTGCCGTGAAGAGAACTGGCCTGGCAAATGGCACGCCTTGCGTCCTTTTTTCTGGGCCAGATCTCTTGCTGGGTTCTTCCAGTGCCCCCCGTGGTCTTCATCGCAGCTCCGCGTGAAGCTGCTGCTTCCTCCGCACTGACTCTCAATAGGAAATGGTGATGGAGTCCGAGAATCGCTGAGCAGTTAGTCCTCCAGCATCCTTAAAAATCATTGACCCCGGAGCAAACGCTTATGGAGAATACACTCAGTTTAAACCTGTTAAAAAAGAAATAGTAATTTAGTCATTTAAAAATTCATGCATTGCTATTGTTAATTAACCTTGACATATGTTGTCTTGTTTGGCTGTATATTTTAAAAATATAGCCATTGCCTACTAAAACTTATTTTAGAAACCCTTACTTTTTAACAGCTTTTCTGCTAGATATGTGAGACGTAACTAGGCTGGAAACCCACTGTTGTCAAGTGGAGTCAGACTCTTTGTTAGGCCAGTTGACTACAAAAGCAAATCCAGCGACACTCATCTGTGTAAGAAAAAGCTTTATATCAAGAAGTAGTTATATATCAAGAAAACATCCCAGTCCAACTCAAGTCTATAAGCCTGATTCTAGTCCATTAGTCCCTTTTGAAACTCACACAGTCACAAGCAATGATGCAGAATGCACGAAGATCACAGGTGGTGAGTGAAGTCATGTGGATCCAATGGCAGTGGCTCTGGCAGCAATCAGGGGCAGTCAGCAGGAAGGTGAAGACAGAGGTTGAGGGAGGTGAGGTGTTCCCAGGGCCCTCCTTAAAAGAGGCCACGCCCACAAGGAGAGAGCTTCAGGCTGTGACCTGATTGATAGGTTGAATATCACGCCTACACTTTTATATATCTTCAAGTTGAGATGAAATTAAATAACTACCACAGACTCCTAGTGATGGGTTAAGACAGAGCAGGACTCCTTCTTAGGGTTTCTCAGCATTAAAATTTTATAGGATCAGATAGTCTTTCTCTTCTCCGCGTGCCCCTGCCCCAGTGGAGCCATTGGTGGGTTTGAACTGCTGAACTGGTGAGGAGCAGTCCAATACTTTGCCCACTGCCCCACCAGGACTCTTTAGCTATGTTGACTACAGTATCTTAAAAATCATTTCATGCAGGTGACCTTTATTTTTTTAATTTATGGTTTTAGAGGAGGATACTCAAGTTTGGAACCAGATGAGTGACAGATCAAAGTCAGAAATATGAACGCTTTTGTTACGCTTTGTTACTTATCACATTATAGCCCTCGAGGAGGTGGATTGACACAGGGACTGGCTAATTTTAAGTGTTGTCTTCTAAGTGCCCGGAACAGTGAGCTCAAACATAAAACAGATGCGAGGATGGCTGGCACAAGGTCAGGCAGTGTTTTGTTGTTGTACGTATGGTTGCTATGGGGTGGGCAATACCAACATAACAGATACTGGAAAACGTGGCTTAGGTTTACACAACAAAGGTGTAGCCCAAAAGGATAAGAGAGAAGACAGGGTAGAGTTAGATACTCTCAATTTATTCTCCCCTAAATTAGTAATCTTTATTAGAAACCAGAAGAGTATCCTCTTTTCTGAATTATTGATGAAATCTTCATTGATTTAATGTGAAGTGACATTTAAAATTTTTTTTATTTTTGTGTGTGTGACATTTTTATTATTAATAAATCATTTTATTGGGGGCTCTTACAGCTCTTGTTACAATTATTACATCAATTATATCAAACACATTTGTACCTATGTTGCCATCATTGTTTTCAACCATTTTCTTTTTGCTGAGCTGTTGGTATCAGCTCTTCTTTTTTCCCCTCCTACCCTTGAGGACTGCTGGTAAATTATAAATTATTATTATTTTCATATCTCACACTGTCCGTTGTCTCCCTTCACCTATATTTCTATTGTTTGTCCCCTGAGGTGAGGGTATTATATGTCAATCATTGTAGTCAGTTCCCCGTTTCTCCCCCTCAGGGGTTTAAATGTCTTGGATTCCACATGTTGAGAGCTCTTATCTGTACCAGTGCACTTGCTCTGGTCTAGTGGATTTGTAAGGTAGAACTGGGGTCATGGTAGTGGGTGGTGGGGGTGAGGAAGCATTAAAGAACTAGAGGAATGTTGTGTGTTTCCTCCGTGCTGTGCTGCACCCTAGCTGACTCATTCCTTCCTTGTGACCCTTCTGTGAGGGAATGTCCGAGTGTCTACTGATGGGCTTTGGGTCTCCACTCCAACCCCCATCGTTTGCATCGGTATCTTTGTTTGAGTCTTCTGATGCCTGATACCTGTACCTTCCTGATCACACCGGCAGGTGTGCTTCTTCCATGTGGACTTTGTTACTTCCCTGCTAGATGGCCACTTGTTTAACTTCAAGCCTTTAAGGTCCCAGACGCTAAATCTTTTCAGAGCCAGGCATTTTCAGCTTTCTTAATCACATTTGCTTATTCAGCAATCCTGTGGGGAAGGTGAGCGTCACAAAATGCCAGGTTATTAGAACAAAGTGTTTTTGCGCTGAGGGAGTATTTGACTAGAGACCCAATGCCCGTCTGCTACCTTAGTACTTAACATTTAAATACCTTTAATTTGTTTAGTCTTTTCATTATAGCAGATCATCCAAACACTAATCATGGGCAGAGGAGCATAGGTGGTACTGCTGAGTTAGAAAGGTCAGCCGTTCAAACTCACCAGCAGCTCCATGGGAGAAAGGTGAGGCCAGGACTTTGTAACATAATTTTACTGCTTAAACATTTTTAAGAAAAAGAGTTTCCCAAAAGGTTTGTGGAAAAATTCTATCATTTTAATTTCATTTTTCTACGAGCTTTTAGAAATCCCCTCATTTAAGACCCTGTTTTGAAATTTTGTAAAGGATTGTATGGCGATGAACGGAATCTTCTTGAAATTCGTGTGGAATATTTAAGAGAACCCTCTTGATAGCAAGCCAGAACCTAACCCCCCTCCCCCAGGTGAAAGACAACAAGATCAAAGTGATAGGGTCCTTGAGAAACCTAATGAAGACGATAGAGTACTGAGTGATTCAAAGATGGTGTGGGGTCAGAGAAAGCTGCTTTAAAACCCGTCTCTAACCTTCACCCCGGGGAGAAAGGCCTTTCTACTCCCGTAAACAGTTGCTGTCTCGGGAACCCACAGGGGCCATTCTATCCCGTCCTTGATCAGGTCACTGAGTCAGCATCTGCTCGATGGCAATGACATTGTTGTGGGGCATGGTGGGCCCACAAGGAGCTGCTCCCTGCAGGGTCAGCAGCTCAAGCCCACCAGCTGCTCCAGAGAAGAAAGCGGTGCCTGTTGATTCCTCCCCAAAAAGTTAAGTCTCAAAACCCCAAAAAGGTCAGTTCTACTGTGTCCATATTTCTTTTTCCTAATGTATTAAAGTAGAAGTCGTACTAGCACTTCTGAAGGATCTTATGAGATTTAAATGATGAATATTTTAATAAGGTTAGGCACATTTTCAGTACTCCATCCTTCACTGTTTATTTTTATTGTGTTTGCTAGAACTCATGTGTCCTGGGTAGAACAAATGGTTTGTGTTTCCCTACTAATTAAAGTCTGGTGCTTGGAACTCCCAATAGAGGTTGCACAGAGGAAAGGCCTGGCAGTCTGCTTCTGTAAAGATGGAAAAGCTCCAAACCAAATCCACTGCCTTCCACTGGAGGTGACCCTATTGGACGGAGGAACTGCCCTACCACAAGGGCCTTCTGAGGTGCAAAAATGGGATGGGGGGTGGTGTCGGGTATAGCTATCCTCTTTTGGCTACCCAAGGCAGAAAGGGAGTCAACTCCGCACCAGCGCAGGCCTGTTGGTTGATGCCTGTTGGTTGATGCCTGTTGGTTGATGCCTGTTGGTTGATGTCTGTTGGTTGATGCCTGTTGGTTGATGCCGGGGTCAGACGTGGCTCCACCGTCCATCATTCTCTTCCTTATTCTCACACCAACCTTTTCTCCCATGACACTTTATTTTTCTGCTGGGGCCAATCATTTGTTTTGATGGTCACACACAACTCAACGGATAGTACTCACAATTAAGGAGGTTTATTGAGGAAGTTGGAGCCCTGATTGCATAATGCTACGGGCTGCTAACTGCACGGGTGGCAGTTTGACACTGCCAGTTGCTCCAAGGGAGAAAGCCAGGACTCTCTACTCTTAGAAGGCTACAGTCTGGGAAACCCACAGGGGGCATTCCACCCTGTCCTGTGGGGGTTTGCCGTGAGTTGGCATCGACTTGATGGCAACGAGTTTGCTTTTCTGAGGGAAGTTAGCAGCATACCACAAGTCAGGGCCAGTAAACAGTCAGGATATAGTCACTCATCCACAGTAACGCCGCTGCCCAGCCAGTAGTCAAGGATCCCTCCAGGCCTCAGCCTCTCAACCATGTGGTTCTTAGTCTTCTGACTCCATAGACCAGAAAGATAGACCATTGCTCCATCTCTCAGTCTCTAGTTTCAGTGCTGCTCCTATGTTCTGCCTCATGGTCTCCTTGCCTCCGCTTCTGGACCCTGTCTGGCTCCTTTGCTCTATCTCATGTCTCTGCCGCTTCTGGACCCTGTCTGGCTCGTCTGCTCTATCTCATGTCTCTGCCGCTTCTGGACCCTGTCTGGCTCGTCTGCTCTATCTCATGTCTCTGCCGCTTCTGGACCCTGTCTGGCTCGTCTGCTCTATCTCATGTCTCCGCCGCTTCTGGACCCTGTCTGGCTCCTTTGCTCTATCATCTCATGTCTCCACCGCTTCTGGACCCTGTCTGGCTCCTCTGCTCTATCTCATGTCTCCGCCGCTTTTGGACCCTGTCTGGCTCCTCTGCTCTATCTCATGTCTCCGCCGCTTCTGGACCCTGTCTGGCTCTTCCGCTCTATCTCATGTCTCCGTGCTGCAGCCCACGTGCCTCTGATCTTGTCTCCAGCATTTCCGACGGAGATCTCAAAAATGCCCCACTGGTGATTCTTCATCCTTGATGGACCTTGATTTCTCTCCCTTCGTGCTTCTGTGAGAGGCTCTCATATGGAGGTAGGGTTTTTGTCTATCAGCAGACCATGCCCCCAAGGAAGCAAAGGATGATGGCTTGGTTCACAGGCTCTAGTAACGTGGAGACTCACCTGAGTCCTACCCACGAGCATAAATGAGAATGCCCTCCAAAATGGGATTAAATGGAAGTAAAAGTAGAGGCATAGAGCTAGAATTTACAGCGCATCTCACAAGGCAGTATGGCTCGAAGGGCTGTTTTAATTGATTACTTCTCACAAGGTTGTGATCTAAGGGCTGTGGTATTAGGGACAATAGGGTGCTCTATGTCTAATTGGCGCACATTTAAATACATGTGATTATGTTTTCAAGAAACAGAAACTGGTTCCCACCCCCAGCCAGTCCTGGGGCTTTGGAGCTTGGCTCAAGGGGAGTCCCTCTGGGACATGGGGGTACAGTGAATGGTGTGACTCTTTGCTGGGCATGCCTACACAGTAGGGTATGCTGGGCCCCCCTAGGGTTTTCCATATGGGCTCCAATAAATTTCTTCCCTTTTGCTTAAAAAAAAAAGAAATAGAAACTGTTTGAAGGAGATGAATACATACTTAAAGGTTTTAGACTTACTAATTGAAGTGGGAAAAAAACCCACACTTTGTTACTTTATGTAATCAATATTATCTAACAGTCAAGTTCATGATTGAGTTGGTATACCTGTCCAACCATTCCTTGAACCTCTTCCCTTATTGTTTGAGGTAGTCTAGCCCAAACCTCCAGCCACATCAGTGCCATACCCACTTGAAAGTGTTTGCCATTGCCTTTCTCCCTGGGCGGGGCCCTGTGCTCTGTCTCATTGTCTCTGTGTCAGGATATTTATAAATACCTGTGAGGGAATAATGATCAATGGTGTCTATTCACTACACTGAAAATTGATTATTTCAAGGGAGCAAGATTTACTAAATCCATTTTTTTGCTTTAGTATTGATTTTTGTTTGTTGGGTTCAAGCAAAATTAACTTTTGGGGGAAATGTATGGAAATGAAGCAGTGAAGGGCAGAACTTCTCTAACGAGTCCATTGCATTTCCCGAAGTACATTATTTACTCAGCATGCTGGCTGCTTGACTAATCATATCTCTATATTGTTTAACAAGTGATCCATTTATTAAATTGTCTTAATAACTCAGGAATTAAGTATAGATCAGTATACTATGGGCAAAAGGAATATTTATCTACTTAATATCAAGAAAGCTTGACTTGATTTAAACACGCCTAATTACCTAAGCAAATACCCAGCTGCTTTATAAACACCATCATTGAGTGGAGACAGAATTGCTTTCTGTTGATGCACGTGTCACTGTTGTAGTTAGTACATTTTGGAGGTGCCTGTGTGCAACAGAAGGAGACATTATGTAGCCCTGCCCCATCTTCGCAATGGTTTCTGTTTGAGCCATTGTTGCAGCCACTGTGCCCAGTTCATCGTATCCAGGGCCTTTGCCTCTTCCACGGTCTCCACTGTACAAGCATGAGATCCTGAAGGCTGCAAACCTTTATGTTCATCAACAAGTATTTATGTCCTGCTCACATTCATCTGAGAAATCAATTCTGTCTCTGGCATTTTGTATGTGGGTCTTGTGTAACACTGGACATATTTATTTTTATTTATTATTGGTTTGTTCTCATAGGTTATCTTTAAGAACACAGCATTTATCAAAATATTTGCCATGGGAGAAAAAAGCTGAAGCATTATTGTATAGTGCAGTTTGTTCTTTGAAGTGATAGAAACTGTCTCATCTAATAATTTAATAAATAGAACTACTGTATATACTTGAATATAAGCCGACCGGAATATAAGCCAAGCTACCTAATTACTACCTGGGAAACCAGAAAAACTGATTGACTCAAGTATAATCCTAGGGTGGAAAATGCAGAAGTTATTGGTGAGTTTCAATAATCAAAACAAATGAAAATAAAATTACTAAAAATTGAGACATCAGTGGGGTAATGTATTTAAATATTTCTTTTAAACGAGAAACATAAATAAAAGGACAACAAGTCATTTAACATTAGTAAACCAGCACAGTAAGTGGAAAATCGGTTCAACAAAAACAATAGGGTATCAACAATGATGCCTTAAGAGTACTATTCCCTGAGCTCAATCAGCAACCAAGCTAAAATGTAAAGTTAAAATTCTTCAACACTGGATTCATCATCATCATCATCCGTATCCCAATGTAGAGCTTCAGCTGGTGTGAGGTCATCATAGACGCTCTCCTCACTGAGATCGCCGTCATCACCATCACTGCTGTCATTTTCATACAAAGCGCAGTCTTCACTGCCATCCATAGCATTACTAATACTACATTTCTGGAAGGCACGTCACACCATGTCTTCTGGAATGTCTTCCCAGGCATCTCAAACCCACTTTGCTATTAACTCTATGTCAGGTTTCATGAGATTTCCTCCTTTTGTTAGTCGGGCTTGACCAGATGACATCCATTCATGCCACATCCTTCGCACATGGTCTTTAAAAGTCTTATTCAAAGATACACATCATAGGATGGCTCTGATTGGTTAGATGTGAGTAAACAAACATTCAAAACCCTGCAGTGTCAGCGGGGTGGGGGCGGGGGGCAACGAGATGTTACACCTCTCTGAGGTACCACTGACCCGTGTATAAGCCGAACCCCAGTTTTTCAGCACATTTTTTGTGCTAAAAAACTCAGCTTATACATGAGCATATATGGTAAGTACTTTTACAATGGCTTCCAGTCCTAGAATTCCTTTATTGCGTAGGACCTTCAACTTAATTTAAAGGTGGTGAAAAGAAACATTGTCATGGCTGCACAGTATGATCGACATAACTATGTCACTGAAGCGTTCATTTGGAGATTGTCAAAAGTGAAAATGTGATGTTATCTGTTTATTTATAATAGAAGGTAAACCAACTGTTGGAATTACCAAAAGAAACATGGTCTATTGTAAGGATATAAGAAATGCATCATCTTTTATAAAGATATTCTGTTTTTATGTTCTTTTATTTGAAGCACTGAGAGAAATTTATTATAGTATATATTAGTCTGAGTAGACTAGAGAAACAAATTCATAGACACTCATATGTATATAAGAGGTCTATATATAAGAGCAATTGGATATTAAGAAAACACCCCAGCCCGGTCCAGATCAAGTCCCTAAGTCCAATATTTACCCATCTTCTTAAGACTCACAAAATACATGCAATGATGCCGAAAGCAGTGGGTTGGAAGTCCTCTGGACCCAGTAGTGTTGTAAGCATCTCAGTGCTGGCAGGGGTCTCTACATGGCTTCTCCAGCTCCAGAGGTCTGGTTGCATTAGGGTAGGACCATGTGGCTTCTCCAGCTCCCAGGGTGTAGTGCCATGTGTCTTGTCAGTAGAGTGTCTCTCAGGGAGTGAGCAAAGAGAGAAAGTATCTCCCGGCTCCAAGGAGGAAAATACAGGAATTCCCAGAATTCTCAGGAGAAGGCCATGCCCACACAGAGGCTTCTTTGGCTATGACCTGATTGACAGGCTAGACTCTACCTCTTCACTCTTTTTCCTCACAAGTCCCAGATTGACAGTAATGTAACTACCACATAGTATAATCAATAAATCTACTTCCTTAAATATAGAATGGGCTGATAATCATTAGGTCAGCAGTTCAAAACCACCACCTTCTCCCTGGGAGAAAGACGAGGCTTTTTGTGCCTCTAAAGATATTCATTCGAAGAAACCCACAGCTCTACTCTGCCCTGAAGGGTTCTTATTCATTGGAATCGACTCAATGGCAGTAATTTGGGACTCTGCCTTTTTTTTTAATCCTAAAAACTTGAGCCATGTAATTAATTGGGTTTAATCTTTTGCATATCCGAGCCAAAATGGTGGCTAATGAATGGCAGATGTGTGTGTCTTTGAAGTTGCATTTTTGTTTAATATTTTCCCGGTCCATGGCCTTAGTGTTGGATTTTTGTTTGTTCATACCGTTGTTTGTTTTCCTTCTGACTTATAACGTATATTCTAATGTTACATACTTTGTGTGCACTTGAGTGTCTCTTGAATGCTCTCAGAGTTTGGTTATGGTAGCGCCCACCCTGTGTAAGCCAACAGGAAGCAAACAAGCAGCGAACATCCCTGTAAAGGCAAGGTGCTAGCTTGCCATAGAATACAAAGATGAGTAAGTTAACTTTCCTGTCATTATTATGTCCTTCGACTAGATAATGAGGATGCAAAATGCACTATGTTATGTATTATAATATCTACCACCTCTACCTTTGAGTCCATCTGATTTGAAATCACAGTGACTGTGTAGGACAGACATTCATTCGGCAAATCATTTGATAGATATAAAGACATATGGCTAGACATAGGATTTGTTGAGTTATGTTAAGACATATGTTCCTAAACTTATTTGGCCCTTGTCAGAAACACAATTACCCTGTGGCTCCCTGAACAATTAAAAACTTTTGTGCCGTAGCCCATAACCGAGAATAAAGATGGGCATCTGTTTTCACAGCCGCTGCCCCCTGCCCCACCCCAGTATTGCCCATTTTGGGAAACACTGTTTTAAATATATCTTTCCGATCCAATACAACTGTGTAAGTTTGCTTTTTTGACCGAATTCTTCAGTCCTACCATACTTTGAAACTTTCACAGAATTAAAAAAAAGCCATCATCTGGCAATGCTTCATTAAATTTTCCCTCTTTTCATCCACAGGTTTTTGGAAACGCGCCGCCAAATACAATGACAGAAAAATTCTCTGATCTTCTGCAGTTTACAACACAGGTGTCACGCCTGATGGTGACCGAAATTCGAAGGAGAGCATCGAACAAGTCCACAGGTATCCTGGCAGAAGCCAGCCAGCCCGCTGGATTTCCGCAGACGGTGCTGTTAGCATGACATTGAAAGTCGACGGCATTCAAGACAGTGGCCAGGCCCTGTGATTGTGTTCTGTTCTCTTTTTGACAGTCACGGTCTTCTTAGTGCTCTCGACCCTTCTGTGCAACCGCAGTTGCCCCATTGCCACCGGGTTCACACTGACTCACGCCCCGCAGCATGTGTCACCGGAGAAGTGTGCTCCTAGGGTGTGCAGGGCTGGTTTTTAGAAGGACATCCCCGGCCTTTCTGTCCAAACACCTCTGGCTGCATTCAAAGCCCTAACCATACCCAGAGACTGCAAACGATACTTTGAGTTGATTCCTTCTGAATAAAATCCGAATTCCTTAGCATGGCAGTCAAAGCAAATCCATTATACACACAACTCATGCCTGTATGCACTTATACCCACTCTGTGTACACTCAGGTGTTTATCCGTTGTTACATACACCTATATTTCGTTTCTACCTTTCAGATAAACTGAGCTATTTGTAGCCCCCAAACATGTCTCTTCTCTCATTTCTGTCCTTCATGATGTGTCAGCATCCCAGCCTGTCTGAATTCCCTTGTGTGACTGTTCTATGACATTTCCTTTCATTGTGAGTTGGCTGAAGGTTTATAGACAACAGCCTTGGGAACCCTGTGAGGCAGTTCTCCTGTGTCGTCGGCACAAGTGGCTGGCAGTGGGTTTGGTGTTTCTGGTCATCTTTACAGAAGCAGACTTGCAGAGCAGCTGGTGGGGTCAAAGTGCCAACCTTGTGGTTAGCAAGCAAGAGGGCAATTAGTCACAGTGCCACAGGAATGCCAAAAAGTCGGCGGAAGCCCTGGGGCCTTTCGTGTACAGTAACCTTGATGGGCCTTTTGTTGCCAGTCTTTCACTTGAGTCGCTTGCATTTCCCCCAAGAAGATTCTCTTCGTTTTTGCTTGGAACTTAAAGATCTGACACTCAGCATTTTGGAAAGACCATCAACATTCAGAATATCAACTTGCACTTTGTCTCCATGTGCCTAGCAGCTGTGCCCGATGCCTCCCGGGCCAACCATCCTTTTTGGGATTCTCTGCAGCAACCTCATTTCAGGTTACTGCTCACATAGTAAGGGGCACCTGGGGCACTAAGTACCCCTCCACCCCTAAGCACACTTCTGCCATCTTTCTGTGGAAGTCCCATGTGTGGCTCTGCTTCCAAAAGTACCTGGCACCACCTGTTCCCGAGCTTTTGAGATTCTTTCCTACAGTTTGGTTATTTTCCTATTTTCCCAGTATTTGCTTTAGATTAAGATCCCAGGATTTCACAATCACTTACTACCGATCTCTATTCTATTTTCCACCCCCGTTAATGTTCTGCATGGCCATCCGTCTGCAGCTCATCCTGTCTCGCATTGCCGGAGAGTCGCGTATAGGATGGTGCTTTACCAAATGAGGGTCTCCCAGCGAGCCTTGCGCTTTGTGTAACCCTGAGACTCCCTGATCCCTGCTGCACGGGCTTGTTACAGCGCCGGCTTTTGACCAGATGGGCTGGGAGACCTTTCTAGAGACAGTGGTCACGCCCACGAGAGGCAGGAGGAGGTAGCATGCCAGTGTCTGTTGGGGTGGGGATGAGAAGACTTGGGGAGAGCCCCTGTCCCCCACCCCCTTGAACTTCCTGGGAGTGAGAGAGAATGATCCGTGGCCAGGGGCAGCCTGCCCAGGACATTAGTGCCGGTGTGGCCTATTGGGGCTCAGCCGGGCTGCTCTGCGAATGGGGGTGACCTGCCTTGAGAGGATGGGTCTGGCAGCGGACCAGCGGCATCTGTGAAGAGCGGGACCTGCTTGGTGAGGGGAGTTTTTCTGAATGCTCTTCCTGATCCCTATTCTTATTCTTAGCCTTTTGTTTATTTGCTTGTGACACATAAACAGTCTTCCTCACAGCTGTCCTATTTGCTTGTCTTTATAGACTGATGCCTTTTCTCCCGACAGCCATGTTAATGGGCTGTTAGCAGTGCTCAGCCTTCCATCTTGAACTAAAACCCATTGTGTAGTCTTTGGCGCATCAGCCCTAAGCATCTGTTAGAACGGAAGTAAATGCTTCATTCAGAAACAGTATCTTTTTTTAATTTTTTTATTTTAACAATTTATTGGGGCTGATACAATTCTTTTCACAGTTCATACATATACATACATCAATTGTATAAAGCACATCTGTACAGTCTTTGCCCTAATCATTTTTTTCTCTTTTCTTCTTTTACATTTTATTAGGGACTCAAACAACTCTTACCACAATCCATACATATACATACATCAATTGTATAAAGCACATCCACACATTCCCCGCCCCAATCACTCTCAAAGCATTCGCCCTCCACTTAAGCCCCTTGCATCAGGTCCTCTTTTTTCCCCCGCCTCCCTCCCCATTCCCCCCTCCCTCATATGCCCTTGGTAATTTATACATCGTTATTTTGTCATATCTTGCCCTATCCAGAGTCTCCCTTCCCCCCTTCTCTGCTGTCCCTCTCCCAGGGAAGAGGTCACATGTAGATCCCTGTAATCAGTTCCCCCTTTCCAACCCACTCACCCTCCACTCTCCCAGCATCGTCCCTCACACCCTTGGTCCTGAAGGTATCATCCACCCCGGATTCCCTGTACCTCCAACCCTCATATGTACCAGTGTACAGCCTCTGTCCCATCCAGCCCTACAAGGTAGAATTCGGATCATGGTAGTTGGGTGGGGTGGGGGAAGCATCCAGGATCTGGGGGAAAGCTGTGTTCTTCATCGATACTACCTCACACCCTAATTAACCCATCTCCTCTCCTAAACCCCTCTATGAGAGGATCTCCATTGGCCGACACTTGGGCCTTGGGTCTCCACTCTGCACTTCCCCCTTCATTTAATATGATATATATATACACATACATATATACATATACACATATATACACATACATACACACACTTATATCTTTTTTTTTTTTGCATGATGTCTTATACCTGGTCCCTTGGGCACCTCGTGATCGCACTGGCCGGTGTGCTTCTTCCATGTGGGCTTATTTGCTTCTGAGCTAGATGGCCGCTTGTTCACCTTCAAGCCTTTAAGACCCCAGACACTATCTCTTTTGATAGCCGGGCACCATCAGCTTTCTTCACCACATTTGCTTATGCACCCATTTGTCTTCAGCGATCCTATCATGGAGGTGTGCAGTCAATGATATGATTTTTTGTTCTTTGATGCCTGGTAACTGATCCCTTTGGGACCACTCGATCACACAGGCTGGTGTGTTCTTCCATGTGGACTTTGTTGCTGACAGGCTGGATGAACTATCTGGATGAAAAACAACGGGACCGACAGTTCCGGGGGGACTTGGGGTGGGGGGGTAGGGGGGGTAAGGAAGTGGTGTTAACAAACCCAGGGACAAGGGAAAAACATGGGACCCCAAATGGTAGAGAAGGGGGAGTGGCAGGCCTGGTGGGAAATGTTCAAGGGTAAGGTTGCTTAGAGAAGAGGTATACTCTAGCCCAGGTGGCGATGAAGCATGGTAGTAGGGCAGGAGGAAAGTCAAGGGAGATGGAGGAAAGAGCTAGGAGTCAAAGGGCATTCATGGAGGTCTAGACAAAGACATGTACATGCAAATATATATAGGAGGATGGGGAAATAGATCTATGTGTCTATATTTATAGGTCAAGTATTAAGGTGGCGGAAGGACCTTGGGCCTCTACTAAAACACTCCCTCAATGCATGAATACCTTCTTTTATTAAATTGGAACTCTCTGATGCTCACTCTCCCAACACAACGGCTGGAGCCAAAGTGGGTGAACAAGTAAATGTGGTGAAGAAAGCTGATGGTGCCCGGCTATCAAAAGAGATAGTGACTGGGGTCTTAAAGGCTTGAAGAGAAACAGTATCTTTTTTGAACTGACTTGTGAACCTTTGATAGCGCCCTTTGCCTTTTGTCCCAAGTCCTTGAAGGAAGTCCAGTGGAAGGTGGGAAGTTAGTTTGAAGTGTCCTCCTTGCGCCTGCTTCTCTATCTGAGACAGGATTGCCTCCTTCTTTATCTTTCCTAGTCTTTATTACGCCTGTGGAATCAAGAAGGTGGCCTAGATTTGGGCGTTACATGCCTTTTTTAGCTACCGTATATATTTTTGTATAAGCTGAATTTTTCAGCACAATTTTTTTAGACTTGAAAATGATTGGCTTAAAACAAAGCAAAGCCAAAAATGTCATTGCCAAGGCCACTTAGATTTTCTTCCGGACCACTTTCTAGAAGCATTGTTTTGTACTTAAGTATAAATTTTGTGTTTATATTTAGGCCTACGATTCATTTTGAGTTAACTTTTGTTTGTTTTGGTGTTTTAAATCATTTTATTGGTGGTTCATACAACTCATCACAATCCATACATACAACAATTGTATAAAGCACATTTGTGCATTTGTTACCCTCATCATGCTCAAAACATTTGCTCTCTGCTTAAGCCCCTGCATTAGCTCCTCATTTTCCCCCTCCCTCATGAACCCTTGATAATTTATAAATTATTATTTTGTCATATCTTACATTGTCCAATGTCTCCCTTCACCCACTTTTCTGTTGTCCATCCCCCAGGGAGGTGGTTATGTAGATTCTTGTAATCAGCTCCCCTTTTCTACCCCACCTTCCCTCCACCCTCTCAGTTTCGCAACTCTCACCACTGGTCCTGAAGGGACCATCCGCCCTGGATTCCCTGTGTTTCCAGTTCATATCTGTACCAGTGTACATCCTCTGGACCAGCCAGATTTGTAAGGTGGAACTGGGATCATGATAGTGGGTGGGGAGGAAACATTTAGGAACTAGAGGAAAGTTGTATGTTTCATCGTTTCAGCACATTTTCAATGAAGTTTTTGTGGTACACTTAGGTGCCTGGGCTGATACTCAGGTTGGCTGATCCTCGAGTCTATACGGTATGTTAAACTGACTTTGAAGAGAAGTTGTGTTCAGTCTGTCTCACATTGACTGCTGTTGTGAGCATCCCTAGATTTGGAGAACTAAAGCCGCAATCCCCAAAGCTTGCTTAAATTTATTTCTCTAAATCTGCCCTTTCAAATACCTTATCTCTGTGATTGTAATCATATATTTGACTACCTTTGTTTCCTTAACTCCCTTTGATTTTATATCCTTGGGTCAAGTTGTGGCATATACTATAAGGTGTCTTAAATGGAGGTGAAGTTGTCTTATTGCTAGTAACAGTTATACAGGTGTTTTATTTTTTGAACCTTGTATTTTGAGATGATTATTGGCTCACAGGAGTTGTGGAATAATACGGAAAGGCCTTTATGCCCTTCATCTACCTTCCTCAATGGTGTTATCTTGTTACCTTGGTACTTGTTAGTTCTGCGTACTTTTCCATATGGTGTCATTCCTTACAGTTTTCTAGGCTTACACATTTGCGAGTCTGTCAGCTTCAGAGTCTTAGAAGATTCCATTCAAGAGGTGTGGCTATCACATTCTCAAAAGAACCTCTAGTTGGCCCTCTGACACCACACACTATTTACTGTATGTTCAGCCAACTTCTACATTTACTTCCACGATCCTGAAAGTATCTTGTTTACTTGCTTAATTCTATTAGCTGTTGTGTTCACCCCAGTATCACTAGCCTGTCGAAAACTAGCTGTCACAAAGTAGGTGCTCAATAGCTTCACTGATTTGTTTGACGTGGGGTTTCTGTCTGCCTCTCTTTAGTCCCCTGAGGAATGGAGGCCTGTTCGGTGGCCCACCTTTCTGATGAGGAACAGAAGAGACGGCTTCTGGGAGCCTTGATTCCTTTCTTTAAGCTTTAATCTGGATCACTGGAGGTGTCTTTTGGTCCATGTTCCAATCTAAAAAGATCAAAAGATTTTTGATCTTTTGCTTTCTCCCGTAAACCTTATGCTCTCATCCTCGGCCTGAGATCATATACCTCTCATCGACCTCATCCTTATTTTCTGATTCGTTTTGTAGGGAGTTACCACTGAAAAATAAGGTTTTCACTTTCTCATTTTCTACGAAAGAGGTGAAGTGAGTGCTCTACCATTCTTTGGGCTAGTACTTACTCTGCAAGAAGATGAGATTGTTTTTCTAGGACCCTTCTGGACCTGTTGTTTGTGTGGTACCCAATAACCACTCACACAGCGCTCCCTCTCCCTCAGTTCTCTGCCAATTGTCGCCTTCATGCGGTTTGGGTTAAATTATGTAATGACTATCTACAAATTGTAGAAAAGGTAGCATTTTGTGGTCTTACTGTGTAAAAAGTGTACCTTAAGATATTTTTTCCGACTGTCTGTAATTATTAAGTTCAACCATGCTTTTCTGCTTCATTCTAAGGACACCTGGTCGACTTAAATCAGTGAAGCAGAAAATTCCCACCTGTGTAAAAATAGTGTCTTCGGTGTCTTATTAATGGCGTTGCTACGCGCGAGGTGCGCTGGTTAAACCCAGTGGTGAAATGCCCAGTTGGCATCAGTGCAGTAATACAGCAGCTGAATGATGCTGGCGACAAGTCTCAGGTGGTATCTGGCGGCACGATTGATGTAATGTAGTGAATCCCCAATTAGACAATGTAGCCTTTTTTTTTAAACAGAAAAACAGTGTGCACCGCTGTCCTCCAAGGATTTCAGAGCCACAACACCTTCAGGTAATGTTCCCAGGGTGCGGTTAGGCATCACCACAAGAAAAGCAGCATGGAAGCTTGGAGCTCTCATCGTGTTTCGCACTAACTGTTAAAAAGTGGGCTTTTAAAAACACAGTCGTGGGTTGGTTTTTGTGTGACATGTATGATCCCATGGACATTTCTCGCTCTGTCATGCTGAAGCATACGTTCTGAAAACGACATGCGGTTTAAATGAACTTTCCAAGGGAAAACTTGTTGTATGCCACTTCACAGCAGTGGCATTCTGCTGGCTTGAAATGCTACCTGATTGAGTTTTCACATGTCCCCTCACCTTGACCCGGGGAATTAGAGTTGCTTTAAGATGCTCTACATTTTCTTTTTATTTAACCAAATAACCAGCTCTACTAACAGTATTTTTATCGTCTGGCTACGTGCATTGCCATGCAGTGTGGAAGCTCCCGCTTTAACCAGGTGATTGACAGCTCTCGAGATTTCTTGTGGTCAGGTTGATGCTGACACACGGGGACCCTGGGGACACGGAGCACAACACTGCTGGTCCTGTGCTGTCTTCACCATTGCTTCTGTGCTGGAGCCCATTATTGCAGCCCCGGAGCCAGTCCATTTCCTTGAAGGGCTGCGGCTCTTGCTGTCACCTACTCTGTCACGTATACTGCCCTTTTCTGGGTACACGTCCCTCCTGATAATAATGGGCAAAGGATGTGAAACGAAGCCTCGTCACCATTTTCACTTCTCTCAGGATCGGTTAATATATTTCATTCTTTAACTCTTAAAGCTCTCAGTTAATTCATTTACCTTTGTGCTTGGTAAAGATTTCTCCTGCAATGTGTTTTGAATTTTCTTTCAACCTATTAAAATATATGCTTTACAGAGATTATACCTAAAATCACTCGCTCTTATGCATCTCCTTTTTAAGACACTCTTAGATGCTGTATACTTTCAAACATGAATATTTTTACCCATATTGGGTGAAAAGTAGGACATCCTTTTGAGATATTCTCAATAACCTTATGTTGAAATTAAGTAGGTAAAAGTAAAATAGTTATTCTGAATACACACTTGTTAGGTCGGCGTAGTTTGTTTTGTCAGTGGTAGCTTAGAACCTCCTCTAAATCTTTCAGCCACAATTACCTGCCCAAACCTCTTTATCTGTATGAGTGTTTCATCAAAGCCAAGACAGCTTTTATAGTATTGCCGACGTGACCCTCATCTCCTCAAAGCCATCATTGATGGCATGGATAAAGATGTTGGGTGGAAGACGATTTTGGTAACTAGTGCATTCTCCTAGAAGCAAACTCACTGCCCTCTAGTCAGCTCGGATGCACAGCCGCCTGAGGAGGCACAGCAGACCTGCACCTTTGGGTGACAGGAGCAAAGAGCCTCCTCTTTGTCACACGAGAGCGACGGCGGGTTCCAACCGTTGAGCATGTCAGTAGCAGTCCAGCACGTCGTCCACTATACCACCAGTCACACCCATCCAGGTCGCTGATTAAGATAGGATGCCCTCATTGTGTGGACAGTAGAAATAACTGCCAATAATTACCCACTCTTGACCCTTCCCGTTTATTGTCACACGTGTGCTCCAAGATGCACAATGCTTACTCACAAAAAGGAAGTTGCCTTTTCCCCCTTTACGTGGTACATGATCTGGAGGACTCCCTTCATGCCCATTGGCAGTCAAATATAAAAAGATACCAATCTGGGAGAATAAATGGTCATCGTTAATCAGCTAAATGGAACTGCTTCAAGCCATGAGTACATTTTTGGTGCTTTGGTTTCTTGCTACTGTACCAGGAAGGTCACTTCATTTTGCTTTTACTCTTAAAATGAATTTAGTTCAACCAAATCTTTTTCTTCGTCCCTCACTTTGGGAAACAGGTTGTACTGATCAGGTTGTTCATGAATCAGGGATTTGGTAAACTAGAATTTCATTACCTTTCTTTAATCAGAAAATAATGGATCAATTTGAAGATCACAGGTAGTTTTGCTTTTTTGCGTTTTAAAGATCATTTTATTGGGGGCTCGTACAGGAATCCATCCATCAGTTGGATCAAGCATATTTGTACATATATATGTTGCCTTTATCATTTTCTAAACATTTACTTTCTATTTGCGCCCTTGGTGCCAGCTCCCTAGTGTGTGTGTTTTGTTTTTAAGTAATTGAGCTACGCAATCGGAGCTGTGCGGCTTAAGAGAAGAGTCACCTCCTTGTGAAACGGCCTCATAAGCGAAAGCATAGAATGCCTCCTGGGGCTGCATTTGGACGCGCATCGTCACTAACTGGGAAGTCGCTGCCGCCCTGGCCCCGTCCAGGCAGAGAGGGCTGGTGGTGTGCAGTCTTTGACAACTGCCGGGGCCGCGGCAGGAAAACGTACACAACCACTGTGGCTGAAACGATTGTCTCAGTGTTGTCGTTTTATATCTTACCCCTCACTAACTAGACCTTCGCCATGTAATCAACTGTAATGTTGTTTCTACCTTACTCTCCTTTTCAAGACTCTAAAGAGTCTCTTTGCCCATATTGAGTCCAGACCGTGTAATACCCCTGCGACGTTGGGCTCTGTGTGTCCTTCTGTTGCCATCATTCCTTTGGTTGGACTCAGTTCGCTCATCTCACAGATATTTATCAGGTGCTCGCTTGACGCCAGGTGCGTAAGCAGCGACCACAGGCCTGTCCTCTTGCTTGCTCTCCAGTGAGAGCAGAGACTGCAGAGCAGTAAACGTATGAAGAAGACAAGTACAACACTTCTGAGGCAGGGACTGTTAGAAACAAGGCAGTGGCGCTGTCTTTTTCAGCTTCTGTTAACTTTCTTCTTTCCCAGTCATTTTTTTATTATTATTGTTTTCGTCTTAAACTTACATGTGGGTTAAAACAGGAATTGTGGAGCCAGGCGCCCGGGATTAGAATATGAGATGTGTGCTTACTGGCTGTGATTCCTCACCTCCCGCTGGCTCAGGAGGGCTCTGCTCATAGACAGGGAATGCTTCATGGGGTTCTCACAAAGATGCAGTAAGTTAGTCCTACAAGTATTTGAAACAACGTTTGGCTCGTAGTTAGGTCTCGGCAAAAAGAATTTTCTGAGCAGGGAGGCGTTTCCTCATAAAATTGAAGTGTAAAACGATGGAAATATGTCCAGCACAAAATTCTGTCTAAATCCTAGCATTTTTTTTTCTTGAGCACGTAATAGTACTGGTGTAAATACAGTTAAATCGATGACCTTAAATCTAAGGGGAAAGATACCTCAAGGTACTGTAGGGGAGACCCGATGACGCAGCAGTTAAAATGCTCAACTGCTATTCGTAACGTTGGCTAGTTCAAGTCCCCTAGCTGCTCCCTGAGAGAAAGGAGTGGAGTTTGTGTCCGCAAAGATTTTAAGTCTTAGAAACCTATGGGCAGGTCACCTTTGTCCCAAAGGGTCTCTGTGAGATGAAATTCACTTTATGGCAACAGGTTTGTGGGGTGTGTGTGTGTGTGTGTGTTTAAAGCATTTGAAATTCTATTTTCTGCCTCTTTATTAGAGGTGTTAAATGTATGTAAGTAACTTGCCTGTTCAGAATGAACAGAATGGACGTCTTTTCTGAAAGCTTTAGTTTATCTATGCATTAATATAAAAGTTGAACTACTCAGTGTTGGTGAAATTACGTACATATTTCAGGACTTATTTTCCCTTATCTGTAAAAATATTTTTTTTCGTAGCAAATACCTTTTGTGTGTGTGTCTTTTATTTTATTATTTAAACATTTTATTAGGGGCTCTTCTGCTCTTACACCAATCCTCACTTACATCAGTCACATTTGTAAATACTGCCATCATCATTTCCAAAACACTTTCTGCTTGAGCCCTTGGTATCAGCTCCTCTTTTCACCCTCCCTCCCCTCCCCTTCCTTTCCACCCTCATGTCCCCTTGACAAATTATAAATTACTATTATTTTCTTATCTTACACTGTCCGCTGTCTCCCTTCGCCCACGTTTCTGTTGTTTGCCGCCCCCACCCCCTGGGGAGAGGTGATGATTACATGTCGATCATTGCAATTAGTTCCTCCTTCCCCCCCCACCATCTTCCCCCTACCCTCTGAAAATATTATTAGCTAAATTTATTGTCAAAGGTTCTTCTAACCTTCCGTCCTCCTGTCTGAGGTTAATCCTTTAGCAGCCTCTTTATTTTTGTCACTCCCTCCACCTTTGTCTTTCGGTTTGTCTCACACATCACTACTCACCTAGAGGGTCAGGAATATTCCTGTTTTCACCGCCATTGCTCGTGAGATGACATTCGCTCCCTCTTGCCCAAAGAGCCAAATGTAATGCTCAGCTTGCCTTTCTTCATAATCCCCCAAACCCTGACCTCACCGCCAGGCATCCATTTGGCCACAGCAACCCGGTGGGACAGAGCGGCATTGCCCCTGTGGGTTTTGCGAGCCCGCAAGTCTTCACAGAGGGAAAAAGAGCTGGCTCTTGTGACATTGCAGTTAGCAGCCCAAAGTGTGAGCGGCCACAGCACCAGGGCTTCAGTCCTCTAGAACTGCTGTCCCCACTGCTGGAATTCCGCATACACCCTTCACATCAGTCAAGCCAGTGTCGGGACCAGGCTCTATCCTGATGTGTGCGGGGTGTGTTCCTCCAGTGGCACTTTGTTGTTTGTGTTAATACCGTGCTCCCACTGTCTGTACCCGGGCATCTCTCCTGCTTCTTGGAATCACACGTGCGCGATTTCCAGGTTTAGCTTGAATTTCACTTCCTTCGTGATTTTTAAAATTTCGATTATGATTT
Organism: Tenrec ecaudatus; assembly: GCF_050624435.1. Classification (NCBI taxonomy): domain Eukaryota; kingdom Metazoa; phylum Chordata; class Mammalia; order Afrosoricida; family Tenrecidae; genus Tenrec; species Tenrec ecaudatus. The sequence continues at coordinate 138,301,960 of NC_134532.1, forward strand.
ATCTGTCCCTAAAATATAGAGGGAGATGTGCATATCTTATCTCAATTATATAAGGACTTCTTTAAAACATTAGAACATGGCTATTGTGAGCACGTTGTCTACTGACATAGGCTACCCCACTGGCATGGGGTGGTTTCGTGTGCCTAGTGACCCTACATGGAGCTTTTGAGCCTGTACATATGTTTGGGAGCTGCCGTTTTTCTCCCGTGCAGCCACTGACCTCGCAGCTAGCCACCCAGCCCTAACCCACAGCGTCCCCGGGGCTATTTATACCAGCATCTACTAATGTTGGCCTAAGGCATGTGCTTAATACACAGTCATTTTCTTGCAGATTTTAAGAAAGAACTTTTTTGGATATGATTTATTTGTTCACCTGATTACGTTCCCTTTGTTTTGTAGAGGCCGCAAGTCGGGCCATAGTCCAATTCCTGGAAATCAATCAGAGTGAGGAAGCCAGTCGAGGTTGGATGCTTCTGACAACAATTAATTTGTTAGCCTCCTCCGGGCAGGTGAGTCCTGGCTTCTGATGTGTGGTGACCCAGATACTTTTGTATCCACGTGGGACTTTGCTAAATTCAGTCCCTCGTTGAATGCCCAGAGATTTTGTGATGATCATCGTGCTCTTCCATGCTGTGTCCTGCATCTCATGTGAGGTAGATGCTGTACCCATCCCATACATGGGGTAATGCAGGGGTGCCCATCTTTGCCATGTGATAACGTACAGGAAATGATCCTATTGTGTAGTACATTGGACCGCGAGACTTCACTACTTTGGTTTGAGGCCAAGAGCCACGATCCCTGGCTCCATCAGGCCCAGCCAGCACTTTTAGTGAATTACTGGCCATCTAAAGCAGTGGTTCTCAACCTTCCGAATGCCGTGACCCTTTAATACAGTTCCTCATTTTGCTGCTTCATCACTGTAATTTTGTTACTGTTAAGAATAAGGTGACCCATGTGAAAGGGTTCTTTGACCCCCAAAGGGGTCGCGACCCACAGTTTGAGAACCATTGATCTAAAGCGACTCCAATGAATTCGTAACATGAAAAATACTTGCTATAATTTTCTAATTTTATGGAAAATAGAAAACATCTGGAGGTTCAGGATAACCTACATCCCCTTCCCTGTCAAAGGATTTATTCTAAACAAATCTGAAAAAATGTATGTTGTGGATATTCATTATTAAACTGTCTGAATGCCTGATTTTTGGTCCTCTATGTTTCAGCCTTCCGAAACCCAGGGCCAACTTTCCTGTTAATGGTAGTGCCAAACTCGGGAGTGCCTGTGACTCTCACCACTCCTGCTACGGTGGCTGGTCACACAGAGACCCTGTAGAAATATTAGTAACCATATCCTGAGACTAATCACCAGCTCAAAAGAAACACCATTTAAAATGTCAAAAAAAAAAAAACAACACCCCAAAACATCACTTGATTTTATTCCCCTTGGAGCGGTCTGCCTCCTTTTTAGTTTCTTTTTTCCCTTTAACTCAGAAAGGCTGTTGACCAGCCTGTCTTGGTTTGCAGAGACTTCCAGACCTCAGCCAAACTCACTGCCATCGAGTTGATGCCAACTCCGAGTGACCCTGTAGGACAGGGTAGAACTGCCCTGCAGGTTTCCGAGACTGTAACTCTTTACAGGAGAAGGCGGCCACTCTTTCTCCTTTGGAGCAGCTGGTGGTTTTGAACTGCAAACCTTTCGGATTGCATCCCAGCACACAACCACTGTGCTGCCAGGGCTCCTTTTTGAAACTCTCCGAGTGTCCCTGAAATCCTTACGTGCCAGAAACCTCCTCACTCCTGGAAAATGGAGATGGCCAGCCAGCGTAAGCTGGGAACAAGCCACGGGGTGATCAGAACCTCATTTCTCTGTGCTCTGGCTGGTAGCTGTAAATGCCTCTGTGTGACTGCGCCAGAATTTTCTTTGGGTTGAGAATTATCAGCCTGTAAAGGAATACGTTTTTCTGGGATGGTCCCCGTCTGTATTCCTGTTTTGGAAGCGGATCTCTTTCTTTTCCTCAACTGTGAGCAGACTGTGTCCCACGGTAACCAACACGGTGGAAGCACAGGGGATGTGGCTTAGTGTCCGCCTGCACAATGGGTACTCAGCTTTCAGAATGAAAGAAGAGAGTTAGACCCGCCTATTCACTTTAAACAGCAACAGAAAACACACGCACACCACCAGAATGTTGCCAAATGCCGAGTTAGAGACTGAGCGATACTGCAAATCAATCAGTATAAAGATGAAAATGGGTTGTGCTTAACAGAGAGGGCAAACTCCTCATCATCTAACTGGGAAAAGACAAAAAGAAAATTCTGGGTTGGTTTTGAGCTGTTTGTTTATTTGAATGTCATTTTATGCTGGGACAGCAGAGAATACGAAAATATGGCCCTGATTTATTATGTAGACAACAGAGAAGAAACAGACTCAACCATAAAACACAATGCAGGATTGCCTCTAGTGCTACAATTTTGTGAGGATCCGTGGTGGCATATTGGTTACCCGTTGGGCTGCTAACCAGAAGGGCAGCAGTTCGAAACCACCAGCTGCTTTGCAAGAGAAAGAGAGGGTTTTCTACTCTTCTGAAGATTTTCAGAAACATGGGCAGTTCTAGGCGGTCCTGTAGACTCACCATGCGTGGGTATCAGCCCAATGGCAGAATCTGGGGTGATCCAGAAGTTAAAAATACTCACTACATAACCAGAAGATTGGATGGTTGGGTCTGCTGAGTGGTGAGTTGGAAGAAAGGCTTTGATGAGCCACTCCTGCAAAACCAGCCACGGAAAAGCCCTAGTTCTACTCTGACACACACATGGTCCCTACTTGGTCATCAACTTTAACCGTATATACTCGAGTGTAAGCCGACCCGAATATCAGCTGAGGCACCTAGTTTTAACACAAAAACTGTATTAAAATGTGCTGGAAAACACCTTATACACGAGTAAATGGGGTATTTAAATCTCGGCCCTACTACTTCATCAGCTCTCTGACCTCAAGCAGAACGTGTGTGTTCATCCTCCGTTGTTACGTTTGCAGAGTAAGAGCCTCACAGTCATGGGACCCACCCCACAGGGCTGACGAGGACGTGATGAGACACTGTGTTCATAGCCTGATTCTTGGTGTGTAACAAGCACTCATAAAAGATGAGCCATTACCTTCCTGGCATTTTAAGGAGCCAGCGGTTTTGACTCTGGTTTCTTAGGGATCTCGCATCCCGTGGCCTAACAACCTGTGTGCTCTTAACTCCCTGGGCCCCTGGCAGTGGTGACTGTGCCTTGTCCGCTCGGATGGCAATTGAAACTTTCACGTGCACTAATCGGTGAATCTGCTTCTGCCAGGAGAGTGATCTTATGAAAAGCAGGGAGGCTTCAACTTGGCATGCTCAGCTCTTAGTACATTGCCTGAAATCGCCTCAATGCTAATTAACTATTTGATAAAGATAAAAATAAACTAATCAACCCATTGATCGCTAATGCTGTAAGGAGTTTTAACTCCAAACTACATCATGGGAAGTTTTTATAAATATACATCACAAAAATAGTGAAAGGCTCACTGTAAGATGATCTGAAAATCTTTGAAAATGACATTTATTTATTTGAAAGCATTTTATTGGGGCTCATACAACTCTTATCACAATCCATAATGACATTTATTGGTGCTGGTGATGGCTACATATCTCGAGTGTCCTTTTAGTTCCAAGAGTTTACAATAATCATAAAGATTAAATGGTAGAAAGTAGAGATTACAAACATACAGTTTACTTGGTGCTGAATGCGTTCTGCATGTAGTATTTTACATCTCCTTCACAGTAACCCTGAGTATGAGCCATTATATCGATTTCATAGAAGAGAAACCTATCTGCATTAGCAATGGCAACGCTAGTTCATTTGATCAAGTTCATGGTAGTCAATCATTTTTCTTTGCTTCCTCGAAATCCTAAAGCTGGCATAGTCATTTCTATCTCTTGGTAAACAAGTAGTTAAACAATAAACAAACAGAATTTTAAGAACATATTAAAATAAGGGAGGGGGAGAAGGAGGAGGGAATGAGCTGATATCAAGGCTCAAGTAGAAAGAAAAGGTTTTTAAAATGATGATGGTAACATGTACAAACGTGCCTGACACGGTGGGTGGATGGATGCCTTGTGATAAGAGCTGTAAGAGCCCCCAATAAAATAATTTTTTAAATGGGGGGACGGGGGATAAGGACTTCCAAATGGGAACTAGCATATTTCTGAGCCTTGAGTGTTGTTGTTTTTTTTCCTTACCGTTCTGTAAAAAGTCATTCTGATAAAAAACTAAGCAGCAGTAATTTTGATACTATTTGTTGGCTGAAACGATGGGTTTCTCAGCTGCCCCTCATTAATGACCTAGGTGCGGTGTGGTCGCTCCAGCAATTCACTGAGGTCTTGGCTTCTCTTCCAGAAAACCGTAGACTGCATGACAACGATGTCGGTGCCTTCCACCCTGGTTAAGTGTCTGTATCTGTTTTTCGACCTGCCACATGTGCCTGAGGCAGTTGGAGGTGCCCAGAAGGAGCTGCCTCTAGCAGAGCGCCGAGGACTGCTCCAGAAAGTGTTTGTGCAGGTGAGGGGGTGCCTGTGGCCGGCCGGCCAATCCCTGTCAGGGCATGGTCACTCTGCAATAGAGCTGCTGTCTAGGGCAGCGCTTCTCAGCCTTCCTCATTCAGGTCCTCCTGTCGAGGTGACCCCCAACCATAACCTTAGTTTCGTTGCTACTTCATCACTGTCATTTTGCTGCTCTTATGCAGCAGGCAACCCCTGTGAAAGGGTCGTTCCATCCCCAAAGGGCTCGTGACCCACAGGTTGAGAACTGCTGGTCTGTTGCATTTTCTACAGGATTTCACTTTGTCAATGTGACTATCCAAGATAACTGTCACCGTCCTTTGAACCGACACATGGATGTGCACACAAATCTGAGTGAGGCATTAGCAAGTTTGCTTCTTTGAACAGATTCACTTAGTAAGCTTTCCTGTGCTGTATCAACAACATCTCTAAAACAAACAAGGAAGGGAGAATTACTCATTGACAGTCAGCATAAAATTTACATTAAATGTTTTATGTCAGGGAAATTTCAAAGTTGTTATTTACACATGCTGTATAATCTGTTAACATTGAACTCGTAAACTACAGTGTCGTTTTGTAACTGTCACCTCCCTCTATCCTGTCTATGCCTATAGAACCGCTTTCCCCCAGTCCTCCATTCTTCTCTCACTGAACAGACTTTTGTGAGCTACTCAGGAACTATATCACCTTTATCCTAACCTCTCTAAGGAAACCATTTTCAAGACAAGCCATCTGTAGCACTTCCAGTCCAAGCCATCTCTGGGCCCTAGTTTAACATGAAAAACATTTGTCTGAGCCTTACTGGGCCCATATTGACAAGTGGGATCCCCAAGGCTATGGCTATTGGGCAATTCTTCCAGTCCAGAATGAGCTCACCCTAGTGTTAGAGTAATCAACCCTTTAAGAGCAGAAGGGCAGCATTTTCTTAAAGACAGCATTCAGAGTCGGGAGAGAAGGAGGCACGGAAAACAACACAGGGAGGAGGCATGGTAAGTAACTGTTCGTTGGGAAGATTGTAATGGCTGACATGTAACCAAGTGTACATGAATGGTTCAATATGACCCTGGTGATCTGCTCTGTAAATCATCTAATTCATAATAATTTATACACACACACACACATTCTAACTTCTTGGGTGGGAGTGGGTGAGGAGGCACACTTGTTTGAACTAGGTCTGAGTCCATGAAGTTTTTTAACCTAAGATGCTGATGTCTATAAAATAGAGAAAATGATACCTACTTAAAGGTTCTTATGAAGATTAAATAAAATGTGAAGTTTTGACTCTGCATAACAAGAAACCTAAACCCACTGCTCTCATGCTGAATCAGACTCATAGCAACCCTCTCTTGGGCTCCTGAGACTGTAAATCTTTACGGGAGCAGACAGTCTCATCTTTCTCTCCAGGAACAGCTGGTATATTTGAACCACCAACCTTGCAGTTAGCAACTAAACACCTAACCCACAAAAGGACTTCTTGTACATTAGTAGACCTTCAATAAAAGTAGTTTTTTGCTGCCTGTACTACAGCACCACCACTACCCTTCCATCACAGGAGGAGGGAGAGAGAATTGAGTGGATGGCCCTCCGCAGTCCCTTGAGGTGGAGCTGGATACAAATGATGGCCTGATCACCTCGTGTCTTCTGTGCCACACGCACTCTGCTTTGTAGAGGTGCTGGGCAGGGGACCACTAGCAGCTGTGTTTGAAAATACAGCGATTGTCACATAGAGCCCTGGTGGCCCTGTGGGTTAGGCATTGGGCCACTCCCATTAGCTACTCCAAGGGAGGAAGAAGAAGCTATATGCTCCCATACTTCTCAAATAGTAATGCTAATTCACCAAGTCAATGTAGCGCACATGATTGATTGTGTGTGTGTGTGTGTTTGTGTGTGTGCTCACAGTGTGCAACACTCATCATAAAATTTGCAAAACGCCTCCATGATGTCAGAGCTTTTGATTGACCCCAAAATGGCGATAGGATGCAAAAGCCGATCCTGTGGGCCTGACTTGGATTGCTTGAGAAAAGCCACGGGGCTGTACAAAGACCACACCGAACTTAGTCACAGGCCGTGTGCGTCAGTCTTTGCTGATAGAAACAGGCCAAACTAACCCCTTGCTGTCAGAGTAATCCTGACTCATAGTAACCCTGTAGGGCCAAGTAGCGTGGCCTCAGAGGGTTTCTGTACAGAAGCAGACTGCTGTCCCACGTCTGTCCCCATTGATGTGCACCTAGGTTTGAATTCCCAACCGCTTGGTGAATAGCGAAGCTTTTAGCCGCTGGGCCACCAGGGTTCCTTGATGAACATGACAGCCCCACTTCATGAAGACCCTGGAAATCTGCATTGAGTACACCTAGACCCAAATGACACTGTGGGCCAGGGCCTTGACTGGGGACCACAAGGTTGGCGGTTTCGTCCCACTAGCTGCTCCTCGGATGAGGCTGGGGCATGCTCCATAAAGATTTGCAGTCAGAAACCTGATAGAGTGCCTGTGAGTCGGCATTGACTCAATAGTGAATTGACTAGACAGTGACAGGCTGGTTATTGTTTCAGTCTCTGTTTTTAATGCCTAAATTAACATAGAAAAATTCTTTAAAAAATTAATTCCCTCCAGGCCCTGAATTTGGAAAAAGTGCTAACTTTCAAATAATGTGGCATGTTAATATTAGCATATTCAAATTGTGGAATGCTAAAGCCAAAAGGGTCATTTCAATGTAATTCTTCACTTTTCTGTTGTGGAACGTCGTGTCCGCGTGTGTGATCTACCGTAGGTGAGTGGCCATGATTGAAACCTAAGTGTCCTGACTCCCACCTGACCCCGAGTCCCTGTTAGTGCTTCCCTCCTTGTTTTAATTCCCCAGCACCTGCTAGCCATTATTTTTTTTTTTTACCAATTTGTCAAGGAACCAGTTTAGACAAACATATTACATGTTTTAAGAGCACTGTGTTTGTGATGGATGAAAACCCTCTGTTTGTGTTAGGTGACAGATGGCTTTCTGAGACCTTCGCAGTTGGCATTCGATTTTGTCACTTCAGTTGATATGACCAGTTACCGCACTGCCAGCCTTGGCTTGACCCTGCCAGAGTCCTCACAGATACCAGCGGCTCATCTAGGGGCAGAGAAGGGACAGGAGGTACACTTCCAGTGTCCCAGCCTATAAAGAGAAAAGGCTCTACTGGTTCATGTGTCAGCATCCCTTGGCCTCAAACGATTGCAGATCGGTTATGTAAGCGCCAGCAAACTCGAGCAATCATTAAGAATATGCATTTGATTTCGAGAAAAGCATTTCATTTTATTTCCAACTCTCCACCCACATAGGTAGGAGTAGGGTCAGAACTGACAAAAGTGTTAGGGACCGTGCAGTGTTCAGAGCATATGCCATCTCGTGGCACTTGTGTGTACATTCGCAGTAGATACATACACATGTCACACAGCGGTGGGCATTCAGTAGGCTTTCCGAGCTTCTCTTTTTAAAGATAATTTTATTGGGGCTCTTCCAGCTCTCATAACAATCCATACATCAATTGTATCCAGCATCTTTGTATGTACTGTGCCATCATCGTTTCCTAAACATTTACATTCTGTTTCTGCCCTTGCCAGCAGCTCCTCTTTTTACCCTCCCTCCCTTCCTCCCTCCCTCGTGACCCCTTGATAAATTATTATTATTTTCATATCTTACACTGACCGCTGTCTTCCTTCCCCCAAGGTTTCTTCCCCCCTCCTTTCCCCACCTTCCTCCTACCCTCCTGGTATCACTACTCCCACTTCTGTTCCTGAGGGGTTTATCTGACCTGGATTCCGCGTGTCCTGAGCGCTTACCTCTTATCTTTATCTGTGCCCATGCTCCAGTCTAGCTCAAAGTGAAAGGCAGGACGGGGGTCATGATATTGGGGGGGTGAGGAAGCCATAAGGAACCAGAGAATTAGTGTGTGTTTCATTGGTGCCATACTTTACCCTGGTTGACTCCTCCCTTCCTTGCGACCCTTCTGTGAGGGGCTGTCCCATTGTCTACAGATGGATTTTGGGTCTCTGTTCTGACCACCCTCATTCTCAACAATATGTTTTGTTTGTTTTTTGTTTGGGGTCTTCTCATGCCTGTTAGCGGATCCCGTTGACACCTCATGATCACACAGGCTGGTGTGCTTTTTCCATGTGGTCTTCTTGCTTCTCAGCTAGATGGCTGCCTTTTTAACGTCAAGCCTTTAAGACCCCAGATGTTCTATCTTTTGATAGCTGGGCACCATCAGCTTTCTTCACCACATTTGCTTGTGCACTCTTTTTGTTTTCAGAGAGGGTGAGCATTACAGTATTGCCAGTTTGTCAGAACAAAGTGTTCTTGCATTGAGGGAGGGCTTGTTTACATAAGTCCACACCTATGTTTATACCTCTATCCAAACTTTGCTTCCTGGATCTTTCCTCTGTTTCCTTTTACCTTCCTCCTTTCCTACCATCACACTCGCCATATTTCTGCCCAAGGATATCTATGTCCTTGCCCTCCTCATTGTTGATTTTAATTCCCTAATTGTTCCCCACTCTATGAAGTTGTTTGCTCACTGCTTCCTTACCCGCCTCCCCCTCCCTCTAAGTCCCTCTGGAAATTTCAGTCCCCTTGATTTCTCCTTAGGCAGCTTCCCCTGCCTATCTTATATAGGTAGGCAAACCAACAACAATGGAGACAATACAAAAAGAAAAAATGGATTAAAAGGGAGGGAAGAAATAGGAAAAATATATAATAATAATAACTAGCAAGTAAAAAAACCCCAAAAGGCATAGATAATTCCAGGTCTGTCTGCTGACCTTTATGACTACCATCCCACTGGCCCTGGAGGGTTCTGGGGACTGCCCCTCCTAGTCTGAAGTGGCTCTTCGGGGTCTTTGTGGCTTTGCTCTGCTCCCTTGGCTGATCTGTTATGTTACCTTCTTGGTTCACCCCACTGTGGGGGTCAGACTGGACTCACTCCCCGCCATGGGTCCCCAGTATTGTCCTCTGTCGAGGTGTGCTCCAGCAAGGGGGCATCATGTCTCGAGCTGTTGTCGGCCCTGCAGTCCTCCCTGTGCCTCAGCAGCTCCATGCAGGGACATCGTCCTCCGGGCTTGGTGTACCCATATGGGGTCTAGACGCTCACTCTCTCTTCTTCCTTCTTGGTTTGCTCCCATGTGGGCATGGAGGGCCGGCCCCTCTCCCCAACCTGCAGGTTTGGTGTTGTCCTCTGTAGCACAGACTTCTAGGGCGGGGGTCAGTTTGGCTCTGACTGGGTCCAGCCCTGTAGCCCACTCAGTTCATGAGTAGCTCTGTGTGGTTACATTGCCCTCAAGTTTTGGTTCCCCGTGGTGGGGTCTGCATGCATACTCCCCATTCTGTGGAGACATGAACAATACTCCCTCCGTGTGTGGGTTAGTACCCTGCTCCCTCTACTATGTTCTTAAACCATTAAATCCCTATCTGCATTTTTGTATTTTCTGATATTATAGTGTCGTGTCTCTGAATTCCTTTTTTAAAATCATTTTCTTTGGGGTTCTTATCGGTCTTATCACAATCCATCCATCCATCCATTGTCCCAAGCACATTTGTACATATGTTGTCATCATCATTTTCAAAATAATTTCTTTCTACTTGAGCCCTTGGTATCAGCTCATTTTCCCACCCTCTCTCATGATCCCTTGATAAATTATAAATTATTATTATTTTCATATCTTGCATCATCCACTGCCTCCCTTCATCCGCTTTTCTGTTGTTTAGCCCCTGGGAAGTGTTACATGTCGATCATTATGATCGGCTCCCCCTTTCTCCCCTCTCCTTCCCCCACCCTCCTGATGTCGCTACTCTCATTATTGGTCCCCAGGGGTTATCCTGTGTTCTGTGTTGCAAGCTCTTATCTGTACTAATGTTCATGCTCTGCTATCTAGCTGGATTTGTAAGGTAGAATTGGGGTCATGATAGTCGGGGGAAGAAGCATTAAAGGAAAGTTGTATGTTTCATGCATGCTGTGCTGCACCCTTGCTGAATCATCCCTTCCTTGTGACCCTTCTGTGAGGGAATGAACAATTGTCTATAGATGGGCTTTAGGTCACTATTCCGACACCCATCATTTGCATTAATAGACTTGTTTGGGGTCTTCTGATGCATGATACCCGATCCCATCAACCCCTCGTGATCATACAGGTTGGTCTGTTTCTTCCACGTGGGCTCTGTTGCTTCCCTGCTAGATGACTGCTTGTTTATCTTCAAGTCTTTAAGAGCCCAGACGCTAGATCTTTTGATAGCTGGGCACCATCAGCTTTCTTCATCACATTTGCTTTTGCACCCATTTTGTTTCCAGCGATCACATCAGGAAGGTATCACAGAATGCCAGATTATTAGAGCAAAGTATTCTTGCGCTTTGGAAGTACTTGAGTAGAGGCCCAATGTCTGTCTGCTGCCTTAGTACTTAACATATAAGTATGTGCACATAAATCTATTTCCCCACTGTCATCTATACATATATTTACATATGTACATGCCTATATTTAGATCTCTATAAATGTCCATTTCCTCTATTCCCTTTTACTTTCCTCTGGTCCTATCATGTTCAATCTTCATTTAGGTTCAGTAATTCTTCTTGGTTATATTGCCCTTGATCAAGCCCCACCAAGCATCCTACACCCTCCTTGCCATCGATTTTAGATCACTTGTTGTTTTCTTCTCCCTGGGTTTGTTGACACACACTTCTTTTCCCCATCCTCCCCCTCAGCAGTGCCACTTCCCTACCAACTGTGGCTCCAGGATTGTTTATCCTGCCTATCTTACCTAGATAGACATACAGACACAATCATCACAAAAACAAAACAAAGGTGGGGCAGCGGGAGACAAAAACGAAAAACCTGTAAATAGTTCCAGGTATGTTTTTTGACCTTTAGGAATGTTGTCTGGTTGGTGTCTCTGAATTCTTAACCCTTTTCCCCCTACCCATTCCTGATACCTGGCAGTTACAAATTAGAATGATCTTATGTGTAACCAAGTTCATATACTTTGGGGAATAGGAAAAGAAAGAATTCACTTTCTGAGAGATGGCCTGTATGTGAGGGTAAGTCAAAAAGCATTGCTGCAGCGTTCTATCTCAGACATGCCTGCGCTTCTTCCTAACAAAGGTGTTTGAGCGTGTCAGTGTGATCGCTGTGTGGCTGCAGACAAGTTTTCTCAGAAATGCACTGGCATTCCCACACATTAGGGTTTCCTTTTTTAAAAGGTCATATTGTACCTTGGCTGGGAGGAACAGATTTTGAGATCGAGGATAATAGCTTTTTAAGAAAACCCAATTGTGTATCTTCACTAATCACGGGCACTTTACAACAAGTTGGCAGGTATGCCGTCCTACATGAAACAGCATTTTCAATGGCTCAGCATTTTATTGAAGGCTGTTTCAGAGCCCTCACAGATGAGCCAAGGAAGGAAGACAATCACAGTGACAACTGGAGAAATTGTGACAAATTCTGAAACTGGGAACAGACCATCTAATCAATGTCCATGCTGAGATCTAATCTGGTTCAACGTTTGAAGTTCTAAGCCTTCCGTTCAATGAGTGCCAAAATGTTGCCCAAAACTCTGCCCCCTCGAGGAGCTGTTCTTTCTTCACGTTTGAAAGCAATATCTCAGCTACGGATGGGAGTTGTATTGGGCAAATCATCACCGGGGACAAGTCTCGGGTTGACCAATAAACTCTCACTGAAAGGTCCAGTCCAAATGGTGACTGTCGAGGGCAGGGGGTCCATCGGTCAGTTCAGCACAAGCAGAGAAGCCAGTTTAGTTTTTAGAGGCTTTTTGAGGGTCCCAAAAGGGGTACTCTGGATACATGATGAACACAGGTTCATTATGAGCTGATGACGAACATGTTTTAAGAAAATTGGAAACTGTGCTAACAGTTAAAGGCCTGGAAAGGTTACACTGAGGATTTTTTGTATTTTAATCACAACACTCCACCTGCTCCTTCTAGAATAGTAAGGGCTGACCTATGAGAATTTCATTGGAAACCGTGCCCTGTCCAACCTACGGCTCCGTGTTGCCCTGACTTCAGACATTTTGTTTTGTTCCTAAACTCAGAGAACATGCATGGCATGGGAACACGACTGGAGTCCCCTGAGGATGTCCAAAGTGCTGTTTTGTGTGGTGGAAATGGAAGCACACAGTACTCCACGGGAGGCTTGGCGCGATGGAAGCACGCCTTCAGATGAAAGATACCTTGAAAACAATAGCTTCACCACGTGTTATTTCTTTTTATTTAGTAGAAGTTTCTATGATTCTGTATTAATACATTTTAACAAATGCTTGTATTTCAATAACACTTATATTTACTTAACAGTTTCTCCAACCGATGTTGAAATTCTCTATATTCACAAAGTCCCCCTCCCCCCTTTTTGGGAAAGAAAGTAAATTGATCTTGTAATTTATCATTATTATCATTATATATGTGTTTTAAAAATAATGTAGGTGATAAAATATAGCACCAACGAGGAGCCTAAACTTTTCCCAACTCAAAGTTGGGATTAGAAGGAAGAATTCATTGAGCACAGAAACCAGCAATTAAATCCACCAAGTAGTAGCCACAGGAGAGAATTGCTCATGCCATCCTTGTGAGATTTTTGGCAATTGACAGAGGGGTCTTTTAAAATCGATGTTTCATATTCTGATTTTCTGTCTATTTGATTGGAAAATTGAACGAATTTTGAAAATATCTTTAAAAGATCTTTTTGTTTTTACCCTTCATCTCCCTTTCTTAGAGAAGAGAATTGCCTTCCACAGTGGGGAACCTCGGCGCTCTGGTGGGTAGTGGCGTGCACGTGGAGCTGCGACCACAGGGCAAACCACCAGCTGCTACACAGGAGGCAGAGGAGACTGCCCACTCCTGCAGAGAGCTCCCCTCTCAGAACCCCAAAGGGGCAGTTCGCAGTCCTGCAGGGCTGCTGCGAGTCAGAATTGACTTGATGGCACTTGGTATTTAAAAACTAAGAGCTAAAGTGTTGACCTTACCAGTTGGTCTCATTCCAGGCCAGGCATGCAGAAAACACCTTGGTGAAAACAGGGTGGGAGACTTAGACTATTTTTTCTTGAAATAAGAAGATAGAAGTAGGTATCATTTTCTGAATACAGATGTGTTTTCTACCTTTGAATTTTTCAATAATGGATATAATCCTTTGCCGAAGGAGTCTCTGCTTGGCGCAAATGGTTCAGAGCTAGCCAAAAGGTTAGCAGTTTGAAGCCACCCAGAGACTCCTCAGAAGACACCCTGGTGATCTGCTCCTAAAAAGGCACCCACCCTGTGGAACAGATTTCCTCTGCCCACACGAGGTCAGGCCACCAAGAGTCGGAATTGACTGAATGACCACCGAAAGTAGCAGTCCATTCCCACCGACCTCCTTACCCCAGTGATGCATGTACTCATCTGTGTTTGATTTTTTGTGTGTTCTAGATCTTAGTGAAACTCTGCAGTTTCGTTTCTCCGGCAGAGGAGCTGGCTCAGAAAGATGATCTCCAGCTTTTGTTCAGTGCCATAACGTCCTGGTGCCCTCCCTACAACCTGCCTTGGAGGAAGAGTGCCGGAGAAGTCCTCATGACCATATCCCGGCACGGTCTCAGCGTCAATGTGGTGAAGTATATTCATGGTGAATATCTCTTGCGGCTGCATCCATCGTCATTGGCCTGAATGGCTGCTTCTCTCCTTTTCCTAATGTGATGGCAGATTTGTTACTCTCTCAGTTCTTAAAGAGTCTCCTTTAAATTAAATAATAAATTTTCCATGAAAACAATGATCTATATATTGGTTTGAGAATTATTTAATTTAATGTTATTATTTTTATGAATAGTTTGATTGGGACATCATCCAAATACCATGCAATTCAATAGTTCAACATCATCAGCTGCTCCGAGGGAGAAAGGTGGGGTGACCTCTCCAAAAATGTACATCCTTGGAAACGATCTTTTCTGCCCTGTCGGGTGCCTGTGAGGCTGGAGGATAGTGGATGGGTTTCATGCTGGGATATTTCTATTGTAAGAAGTTCTCATAAGTTCCAAATGATGCATATTTATAAAAATTATAATCTAATTAGGCTACAAATGTGAAATTGGGCTACAGTATCAATTCTGTGCCATATCCTATTCCCTTCCCCCTTTTTTCTACTGAAAAAGGAATAATTTTTAGATGCTTTAGTTTAAAGTCTTTAAGAAGGTATTTCACAAGTGGCTAGATAATGTCTGGTGTAGGATATATGAAATTAGATGGAATACTTATCAGTTTAACTCATCTATATCACTTCTTTTAAAGTACCTAGTTGCTTTAGCATCCCATTGTCTACTTGTTTTATGCATATACTTTATTGCTCTGAAAATTTTTCAAATGCCTTTACACAATTATTTGTTCACTTATAATGCTTAACATATCAGCCATTACGTGCTTCTTTTTCTCTGTTCTTATGTTAAATCTTATTAAATTTTGTATTGTGGCATTCAGTTTCTTTATTCAAATGAAATTCATTAAAGGTAAGAGAGGGGAAGTACTCTTTGAAATGCCAGAAATCCTCAGCCAATGGTTGAGTAAGAGTCTCATTTTGACTAGTAATAGATACTATGAAAGGGGCCGGGTTGTCTAGTGGTTAGGCGTTACACTGCAAACCACAAGGTGGGCATTTCGAAACCACCAGCCTCTCCTTAGGAGAAAGATGGGACTCTGCTCCCGTTAGCAGTTACAGTCCTGGAAACTTTTGGAAACGGATGATTCTCCCCTGTCCTACAGGGTCCCTTTGGGTCAGCATGGACTCCATGGGACCGTGATGTAGTCTGAAATCATATTCAGTGAGATAGGTAACTCGCAGACCTACATTAGTTCTGATTTAAAATTCTAATGAATGATTATGGTTTTCCTATTTCATCTAGAAATTAGTTATTCATCTTTGGGCTCTATCAATAAAAATACCTTGTGGCAATAACCTGTCATTGTTTAACGATACTCAAAATATAATGTAAAATTTTAATTAATGGCAGGCCTTTTTTTTGCCAACACTTCCTGTATCACCTTTTGCTTACTACTTAGAAGCAAAGCTCTTCAAGTTAATTTGAAACTTAAATGTTGACTTTTGGAAAGTGTAGTTATCTGTAACCCACCCACAGCCATCAAGTCAGTTAAGGGTTTCAAGATGATAACTCTGTCTGGGAGCAGACAGCCTCTTTGGTTGCCCTTGAAGCAGCTAACAGCCTGTTGTCTAACGTAGGGCACCACCATCTATGATGTTGTTGAGAAGGTTCACAGCAAAACATATATAATTAATTCAGCAATTTCCAGGAGTAAGATTCATTGACATTGATTCTGTTCTTTGAGTTGCGCCACTATCCTACCCTCCTTTGCTCGTGCCCTTGAAGCGTCCTGTCCACTCGTCTGAGTTGCTGTTTGCCAATGTGATCCCAGGTGGATGGATCTTAAGAGAACCCAGGGTCAAGGCAGGCCTTCCCTGCTGGGTACGTTAACCTATTGTTTTATCCAGAACATTTTAGAGAGGCATTAAAGTTTAATGTTTTCACTAAACACCAGGGAAGAAGGAATAATGTTTTCTGACGCAATTAACATTTTAAAACCACACATAAATAAGCATGCCTTTACTTATTTGTTCTTACAGAAAAAGAATGTTTATCTACGTGTGTCCAGAATATGCAGCAATCAGACGACCTGTCTCCCCTAGAAATTGTGGAAATGTTTGCTGGGCTTTCTTGTTTCCTCAAAGATTCCAGTGATGTGTCTCAAACACTTCTGGATGATTTTCGGATATGGCAAGGATATAATTTCCTCTGTGATCTCTTGCTTAGGTAAAACTCCAAACTATAAGAATATATCTTGTGTCCTTTTTTGTTTGTGTTTTGTTTGAAATCAAGGTAAACAGTACAACTTGGGGCACCAGGAAAAACATAATAAAGTACTTATTTATTGTACACTTGGCTGACCTTGACACTTTAATTACTCTCTTCTTCTGCCAGCTGAGTACAAAAACTACATTTAGAGTTAAAGTAAGAGCTGCAGGGGCTGCTGGAATCAAAGTTAGTTACGTGACTAAATCTGCCCTTTCCTAGCAGAGAAAGAGGAGTTTCAGGTGAACTGACTTTTATAAACTCTTCTTTCATAATGGCGTTTATGCACAGCTTTTATTTTATGGTACTTCTTATGTTATTGATGGAGTTCTCTCAGCTCTCCACATCTTGCCAGCTACATTAAGGGAGATGGTGCAAATGTGTTCACAAAATGGATTAATCTCTCAGAGTGCTTCGCTGCTTCCTCTCCCTCCCAAATGGAATCTGCGTGTAGGCATCAGGAGAGTGGCCACTTTCAGATGCTATTAGGAAGGCGATACTCTTTCCCCTAGTGGTGAAGTGCTGCTAGTACTGTTTTTTGGACTTTTTGGTAAATCTTTTAAAAATGATTTGATCTGTTGTAAGAGAACTCTATGTTATAAACTTCTTGATTGCCACCCCAGTTTAACTCAGTTGCTAGGCTGACCTCAAGAATACAGCTGTGTGTATAAAACAGATGAGTCACTCAGAAAGGCTCACCTCTCGATCTCCCTTCCCTCATGGGATAGGCATGTAAGGATTGGGAAAGGCATGGCTTTCAGGTTTTACTAGACTTTTGGTGGAACAACCACCTCACATGATTAGTAAGGGTGGTACTTGGTGCAGTCCTTGGAGAAGGAAGATTTACAAGATAATTAGCAAAAGCTTTTCTTTAAAAATTTTTAAATTTTATTTTTTTAATTAAAAGATCACTTCATTTGGAACTCTTGTTAACAAATCCATGCGTCGATTGCATCAGGCACGTTTGCACGTAGGTTGTCTTCCTCCATTGCTAGACATTTACTTTCTATTGAGCCCGTGGTATCAGCGCCTCATTTCCCCTCCTCCCTCCCCCAGCAAAAGCTTTTAAAATGTTGCCTCTTCTTTGCAAAATACTATTCTGGTTATTGATTGTGAAGGTAAAATCCCCGTTGTAGATAAAATGGATGCTTGTTACCTTTCTTGTACTTGACTTAATCCACTCTACCTCCTTTCGCCCGAATCCAAATGACCAACCAGTGGTGCTGAGCTATTTAAAGAAATAAATCTGTGGCAAGCTTGCACTGTCAGGGAGAAGTGTACATATTTAGTTGGATTGCAGAAGGAATCCTGGTTATAGCCCTCCGTGTGTGCTGTGGCAATCTACCTAGACTGCATTCGGCTCTGCATGAAGGCTAGATTTAGGAAGCATATCAGCATGTTAAGGATCTTTGAGCTGTGAGTCTGTGGGCACTCTTTCTTCTTTTAGTCTTTGTGTTTTCTCCAAGCTTGCTTTCATGCAAATCATTATTTCTGTGATTGGTGGGGAGGGGGGAGAGGGGGAATCACAGTGACTCATGTTTTAAAAGTTATTTTCCATATCCTACTTTATGTTCCCAGTCAAGTCCAGGTCAAGATCGTTTTAGAAGGACTACAGTAGTTTGTTTTTTTTTTAAGAATTAAGGTTAGTTCCAATAAATGAGTTAACTCCCAAAACAGTATTGAAATGTACTCTAATGTGAGTGCCCAAATTAATAAGTGATAAAACACAAATAATTTTTAAATTCTTTCCAAGGAATTATATTTAAAATTCCTAACAGGGAGAAAGATGTCTTAGTAAGATTTCTGGCTTTACATAGTGAAACTCTGTAACTTCAGAGCTGTTTGAAACATGAGAATTGATTTCAACTAAGTTCTGAAAACATTCTTTGAAGATTAGTGATTTGCCTGAAAACTACTGTTACTAGCAAAATCAGGTATAATTTTCTTTCAAATGCACTCTAATGTCTTAAAATGAAACGTTCAGGTTTTTATTATTTAGGGAATGTTATAAGAAAGTTTTCACAATACTTTATGTTTACTTATGCCATATAAAATGGAACAATGCTTTCTATATTTCATTGCGGAATTCATACTTTTCGTAGGTTGGAACAAGCAAAAGAAGCTGAATCCAAGGATGCCTTGAAAGATCTGGTTCATCTGATAACTTCCCTGACAACCTATGGTGTCAATGAGATAAAGCCAGCTGGTCTTACCACTGGGGCACCTTTTTTGTTGCCTGGGTTTGCAGTCCCCCAGCCTGCAGGCAAAGGTGAGTACCCTTCTCTCTCTTTGAACTGCCCAGAGGAATAGGGGGAAAAATAGCTTGGGTTTGGTAGCTCTATTTATGTGACTTGTATAAGGCATCAGAGTGCTTTTCATGAATTTTTTTATGGTTTACATCTAGATGAGAATATCTTAAGTGAGAGTGTGGTGTCTAGCAGATCCAATATTTGGAAATCACATGATAAAAATATCTTAAACCCAAATCGCAAAATTAATTTTATAGCATATCATTCAGCATGCATGTGCCCTTACATAGATAGCACTTGGTGACACTCATGTTTGTCCAAGGGAACTTCAAAGAGTTTGTGGAAAGTGGAATTTAAGATAATGGAATTTCTCTGTAAACTTTTTAATATGCTCCCGCATAAGGTATATGTGGGAAATTAGTAATCATCGATGCTTATATTTAAGACTAAAACGCTTCAGTGCACTATATCTAATACAGTACACATACAGTGTCAGCATCAATGCGCATACTTCTTCATGGGTAAGTAGCCACTACGGCGGGTTTCCTAACAGTCGACTCCTCATCTAACCAAAGATCAAATAAATGCCTTTCGTAGAATACCCCAAGGTTCATTTGCAAATTACATTGAAAAATAAAACATTTTATTGGCGTCATCAGTTCACTGGGCTATGATTTATCCTCAGTTCCTAATCTATATAGAAATATTCCATTTAAACTTTTAAATTAAACTACTAAAGAAACTTCTAAACCGTGTATAAGAAACATTTAAACAAATATTTGACGTGTTTGAAGCCTTGCCTTATTAAAGGATTTCAGAGCCCTGCTTGAAGATTAACTTAAAATTTTTCAATTTATAGTCTCCTTTATGAGTACTCCACAATGAATTCTTTAATAATTTGAGGTTGTATAAAAAGAGCTCCGCAATCACCTTCTTGCAGCGGACTATATTATGCTTTCCTTTGGGCGGTCGACGGGGTCTTGATTTTGCCATACTAGCCAAGGACCCACTGCCACCCCGTTGCGCGCACTCGTAGGGTCAGCAGAGATGCCCCTGTGCGTTTCTGAGCTTGTAGAGGTTTACGGGAGTAGACCGCTTCATCTCTCTCCCAAGGAGCATGTGGCAGATTTGAATGACTGACCTCAGAGTTAGCAGTTCAGCCCATTAAGTCACCGGGGCTCCTGACTAGCAATTACAATAGTATAACTCTGAATAACAGGATTAACCTTCGACTTATAGCATTGCCTGATAGTGCCTCCTCTATTACAGGGATACAAATCTAAGCAGGCTTCAAAAAAGTCATGGAAAAATTCTATTATCTTTTGATTCTGCTTTTCCACAAACTTTTTGACGCTCCCTCATCTATAAGACAGAGCCCACTTAAGTTTCCGTGTGAGGTTCCGGTAACATAATGTCAGGCAGAAGCAAGGTGAGCTGTATAAACGATACTGCCATAAGCGCCCAGTCAGGTGACCCTGAGCCAGTCACAACAATTCTGCACATCAGTGCCTTTTTCCAGAAAAAGGATGTCATGTTCTATAAAAAATGGAGCCAACTTGATAATTTTCTGTTCCCTTTATAATTCAAAATTTTCTATTGCTAGATAGCTACTTCATAGGGTTATTTTATAAAGGAGATAAAACTATTCTTAAGTTGCAATATTTATAAAGACACTGAAGTTTTTAATCAGTGTTCTTATTTCAAATTAAATTGTTTGCTCCCTTTGGAAGAGGGATAAAATCTCTTTGTAAAAAGACGGCATGAAGGTAAACAAGCGGCCATCTAGCTCAGAAGCAACAAAGCCCACATGGAAGAAGCACACCAGCCTGTGCGATCCGAGGTGGTGAAGGGATCAGGTATCAGTCATCATCAGAACAAAAAAATCTTACCATAGTGAATGAGGTGGTGGAGTGCGGAGTGGAGACCCAAAGCCTTTCAGCAGGGTCTCAGGGAGGAGATGAGCAATGATCGAGGGTTCATGAGGAAGGGGGAGCGGGGAGGGAGGGGAAAATGAGGAGCTGATGCCAGGGGCTTAGGTGGAGAACAAATATTTTGAGAATGATGAGGGAAATGAATGTACAAATATGCTTTGCCCAATTGACGTATGTATGGATTGTGATAAGCGTTGTATGAGCCCCTAATAAAACGATTAAAAAAAAAACCTGATAATGAACTGCTCTGTAAACATTTGCCTAATTCACAATAAATTTGGGGGTGGAAAAAAAAAACACGGCATGTCCTCAGTAAATCGTTTCTAGTGTTTTCAATGCTGTGGCGAAACAGACTAGTTTACCACCGTGTAAACGTCACATGTCACCTCATTTTGTACTCCTGTTTTCCGTTTCAGGTCACAGCGTGAGAAACATCCAGGCCTTTGCCGTTCTTCAGAATGCATTTTTAAAAGCAAAGACCAGCTTCCTTGCCCAAATCATCCTCGATGCCATCACCAACATTTACCTGGCGGACAGTGCCAACTACTTCATTCTGGAGCCGCAGCACACTCTGTGCCAGTGCGCCGAGAAGATTTCTCGACTGCCCGAAGTTCAAAACAAATACTTTGAGATGTTGGAGTTTGTAGTTTTCAGCTTAAATTATATCCCTTGTAAAGAACTTATTAGCGTTAGCATCCTGTTAAAATCGAGCTCTTCTTACCACTGTAGCATTATCGCAATGAAGACACTTCTTAAGTTTACACGACATGACTACATATTTAAAGATGTGTTCAGGGAGGTGGGCCTGCTGGAGGTCATGGTCAACCTTCTGCATAAATACGCAGCTCTCTTGAAGGATCCCACTCAGGCACTCAATGAACAAGGTACGGCGCACCCCGTAATGCTCTCCTTAGGGACAGGAGGAATTCTGTAAAAGTCCCTGCTGATGTTTTTGCCTCTTCATTATTGCTTTGACTCAGTTACCAGCGTACGTTATTGTGACATCCTTGTGGACACGAGCTTGTGACATCCCAATGCCAACAATTCAGTGCTAGCACCCTTAATAGTGTTTTGGGGAAGGGCAGCCTAGAAACATTGTGGCAGAAGAGAATTTTAAAAGTAACAATTGAGAAAAATCTTGTATGGTCCACATGAGCAATGTTGAGAACTTTTTGCTTGTAAAGGGGAATTTTTAAAGCTTTGGGAAACAATTGGAATATATAGGTATGTAAATGTCTTCATTAGTATAACCAAAAAATCATGGTCACTGAACCAGTTTCTACTCATCGTATCCCTATAGAGAGAGAATCTTGTACGTGCGGGCACACGCAGAAGTGTGTTCACCATCGGTACCTAAAAGTTTGACATTGTATTCCTTCCTGATACATGTAATAAAAGTACAGTAGTGCCCAATAATTAGTATTAAAATGTGTTGAATGAACTCCTAGAAATTGCTAAATGTCGCACTCATCTGGTTCAGTAAGTCTGGCATTCTCTGGACATGCTGAAGGTTGAAAACCATATGAGACGTATGTGAATGGATGGAACTTTGTCATTTTGTTTTCACTGTTTGTTAGCTAACAGTCTGGAGATGAATTGTGAGCCTCCTTTGGTAGGTGTTGTACACATGTATCATTTTTACAGGTAGTAGTATCTATGCAGGGAGCCATAATAGCGTGTTGGGTTATGTGTTGGCCTGCTAGCTTCAAGGTTAGCAGTTTGAAACCTCCAGGCCCCCCTCAGGAGAAAGATGAGGCTTTCTACCGGAAAGAGTTCCAGTCTTGGAAAGGCACAGGGGTAGGGCTGCTTAGTCCCATAGCGTGACGGGCAGTTCAATGTGGCCTCGGTGGCAGTGAATTTGGAGTTTTACTGTGCAGCCAAGTTAGCAGTGAGTGTGACTGCTCAATGGCCACAGGCATTTTTCAAGCAAAACTGAATGAAGAAAGAACAAAGAAACCTATTACTTTTTTTTTTAATTTGAACCTTGTATTTTTTTTCCTAGGGGACTCAAGAAATAATAGTTCATTTGAAGACCAAAAACACTTGGCTTTGTTGGTTATGGAGACCTTGACCGTGCTGCTTCAAGGATCAAACACAAACGCAGGTGAGTAGGAAGGCTCCTGGGAAATGTGGCCGAGGGGAGGTTGGGTGCTGATGCCCGGCCTCGGGCGGTGCTTCTGTAGTGCTGCCTCACGCAGAGAAAACAGCGCGCCCCACCGGACGCACTCACACGTCTCTAGCCATGCAGTACTTCCAATCTGTACTACCCTCTGGGTTAACCATGCTTAAAACACATACTTAGTACAAAATCTATAGCATCCTTATCACTTCAAAATATGTCTCTGTGTTTTATTGCTTTTTTAGAGCGGTGTTTGTGTTAAAGTAGTCTTTTCCCAATTCCTTGACTTTATATAATGCAAACATACTAAATTGACTTAAATATTTTCCAAAATGTTGCTTCTTTGGACAATTTTCTTAATGTTTTCGTTGCTCACATTAAGATATTGCAACTCATAAAAATATTGAATATTGATTCTCTATTATAACTTAACGGTGCCAGGTAAACTATTCAGCTGCATCTTTGGCTTTCTCTGTGGTCTCAACTTCCCTCAGCCCCGTTCCAGTCACGGCTAATAGAGCATTCAACTGTATTGAATAGATACACATAATGTACCTCTTACTTTAGGAAAAGATGAGCGTGCTTGACAGAATTCCGTAGGACTCCAGAGCCTGTCTGGCAGTGGACCAATACAAGCTGAGAGCGATGACTTGGGGGAAGATGGGTGTAGATGAGTGGACTACAGCCAGATCGTAGAGTGCTTTTGAAGCCCTGATGAGGAACTTGGGTTTCCTAACTATGTGGGTGCTAAAGAAACCTTAAGTCCATGAGTGAATGAATGAACAAATGGATGTAGAAATACATAACTATTTACCCGAATGCCGAAATTTGATATGTAACCCATTTAAAATATGTGCACCCAAAAAAAGTAAAATAGAATATGTGTGTACCAGGCACTAGATAAGATGTTAGAGATGCCATTCCTGTTTTTGTCCACAAAGGCCTTGTGACCTAGTTGAGAGAGATGTAACATTAATATAGAAGAATCATGTGAATACCATTTTAGACAAACAATAGAATTGAATTGACTAGGGGAAGATTTGAACACTTTGGAATGATAGTGTTTAATGGGCGATGTAGTCATTGTTTTTTCTAGGGCGTAATACACAGTGTAATTTTCACTAACTAGGTTTCGTTGACTGAACTACCCAGAAACAGAGGAAGCCTCCTAGGCAGCGCTTTCTTGGCAAATTAGCCTTTGGTCACCGTGACCTAGATTTGCATAAGACTGAATTGCGTTATTCTATCAGCGTAGGAGTGGAAAGTTGACATTTGTGACAAAAAGTCTCCTAATATGAGGGTGCGTCCGGAAGTTTGGGGAGGAAGTGCCAGTGCCTTTTCTCTCCATGCTTCCACGGACTTTTCGAAGCCCCTTTGTACAAAGAAGGATGAATGGAGACAGTAGACACAGGGAGGACATGGGAAGATTGCTGTTACATTGTGACGCCTGCAATCTGTCACCAAACAAAAGGCGTGAGAGTGGTTGAATGAAGATCGAAAATCACAATTTAAGAAAAATCCAGCTACTAAAACTCAAAAACATGACTTACATTCACTTTAAGGTCACGTAAGTTTTAATAAAGTTAGCAAATCAGAAGGGACATCAATAAGGGACAGCAGAATGCATGGACAGTTACTCACTCGACAGATGCTGTTTGAAACACAAGCCAGGAGGAAATTCAAGTTTAATGGGGCACTAAATCACACACAGAAATCATAGGACCATTTGAGAAAAGCGAATGTAAAAGTATGTACAGGTTGTAAAGGATGGAACGATCACTCTGGACCAAACACTGATGAGTCTAGTGATTGTACGGGAGGTTGGGATACATAGTGGCCCCGACCTTGGCAACGTTGCTCGGCTGCCCAGTGCCCCATAGCTTCACGTGTTCTATGGGGAGAAACGAGAATGGACTCAGTCGGCCGCCCGGGCCTCTGCAGCGGCACAGCAGCCGGAGCGCTCTGTGGCAGTTTGCCTTTTGCTGTGCACCTGCTCTGCCTATCTAACTAAAAGGTTTGGTTCCCTGTAATTTTTCCTCTGATAGAATAATGCATTCCATTCCCTTTTGCTACTGTCCTGGAAGATTTATTCAGTGCAAACCTCAATTATTTTGGCTATTGTGCATCAGAAGGCTTTTCACATAAACCGATTTATGTATTGTGCAGCTTAAAGCCCTTAAATAAAATACCGGGTCTCCTGGTGTCTGCATACATTTCCAAATGCTGTAGACTTAGAGAATCTGGACATGGGGAACCTATGAAAATTTCATGGGTTTTGTTTATTATGAAAATTTATAGGAAATATGCATCCACCTTCACCAATGGCCCACTGTGCAATTCTGTATTGCCATTTTCAATGATAAAATAGACAGTTAGGTTTTATTCACATTCTTTTTTGCCTCTTTTTGCTCTACCGCTTACAAAGACTGAAATTTCAATTCATGTATCATGGCCCAGAAAGTTTTAAGGTAGCCCATGCTGTTCTTTTTTTCCTCCATCCTTCCAGGAATTTTTCGGGAGTTTGGGGGTGCAAGGTGTGCTCACAACATAGTGAAGTACCCCCAGTGCCGGCAGCACGCGCTGAT
This sequence comes from Tenrec ecaudatus, assembly GCF_050624435.1. Classification (NCBI taxonomy): domain Eukaryota; kingdom Metazoa; phylum Chordata; class Mammalia; order Afrosoricida; family Tenrecidae; genus Tenrec; species Tenrec ecaudatus. The sequence continues at coordinate 138,327,290 of NC_134532.1, forward strand.
GATCATCCAGCAGTTGGTACTCTCTCCAAATGGTGACGATGACATGGGCACTCTCCTCGGCCTAATGCACTCGGCCCCCCCCACAGAGCTGCAGCTGAAGACCGACATTTTAAAGGTACGTGTGCTGGAGTTCTGTGGTGCTTACCTGTTGGGCTGTACACTGTAAGGTCAATAGTCCCACACCAGTTGCCAGTCCAAGGGAGAAAGAAGAGGTGTTCTCCTCCCATACTGGATCCCCGATGGTCTAGCGATTAGAATTGGGCTGTAGTCCTCCAGGTTGACAGTTTGAAACCAGGAGCCACTCTTTTTTCCTAATCCCTGTAGAGTTATATTCTCCGATACCCACAGGGCCAGTTGTGTCCCATTCTACAATGTAGCTATGACTCGGCATCAGCGCAATGACAGGGAGTTTGGTTTTGATTTTTTTCTACCCCGTCAAGAGTTATACAAAGGCAGTTAGTTCTACCCTGCCCTACAGGGCCGCCACGGGTCAGCATCAGCTCAACGGCAATGAGTGCTAAGTGTGTGTGTACTCTTTTACTACTAAAATGTGCAGCCATTTTAAAATTTGTGTTTCAGGACAAAAATAAGGCAAATTTTCAGTTAACCAAAGAAACACAGATTGACACATATTGAAGGCTTTATGAAGCTGTGATCAGTCTTGTCTTTCAGCATGGAATAACTTACTCATAAAGTTCTGCAATGATTCCATCGACTCACAGGAACTGTGCCCTAAATTTAAAAGTACATTAGTGAAATATAGCACCTTTATGAATTTTAAATTCCAATGTATATATTTCTTATTTAATTAAAAGCACCCATATCCAGTTTAAAATATATATACCAATCCAAACCGTGCCATCAGAATACAACTTCCTGTCAGGTTTCAAAGGCTGTGAGACTTTTTCTTTTCTTTTCTTTTTAAACAGTTTTATTGGCACTTCATCAACATATCATGATTAAACAGTTCACCCATATCCAGAAGAGTTGTACGATCTTTATCACTATCAGTTTTAGAACATTTTTTCACCATACTCATTGTTATTTCATCCCCTGCCCCCCATTTTTGGCAGAAATATATACAACAGATTGACCAATTCAACTTCTACATATATACATATATACTCATGGATAAGCCGAGTTTTTCAGCACATTTTAATGTAGTTTTGGTGGTAAAACTAGGTGCTGAGGCTGATATTTGGGTCGGCTTATACTCGAGCATATACGGTAATTCGGCATCATTGGTTATACGCCATGTGTTGCACAATCACCATTGTTATCCCTCCCCAAATTGTTCTACCACCATTGAAATAGACTCACTGCTCCCTAAGCAAGGACTCTTCCTCGTTCACTCATGATAACCATAGGTCAAGTGTGGCTTCTTTTTTTAGTAATTTTCTTGGTATAATAATCACATACACTTACATAGTTAAACTGCTTCTGCAAAGTGTTGTATCGACATCATCACAATCACCTCTAATGCTCGTAATCACAGTCGCCGCTCCAGCATCCGCGGATCCCTCCCCCTTCCCACTCTTCCCTAGAAACCATTCCATCTGTGTGGTGCTCTGTATGCATCCCCTCCTCCTGCGCTTCCTACACTGGGTTACCTAACGGAAACAATCAAAAACAAAACAGAAAGAAGAAAGCAATAACAATAATTTAAAGATAAAAATGAAGAAAGAGAAAGCCACAAACAATATTTAAAAAGCCAGGGAAGAAATTTCTTTTGGGAACAATAGGCTGTAAATCTTCACAGAAGCAGACTGCTTTTTCTTTCTCCTTCCAAGTGGTTGGAAGGGTTGAACTGCTGGCCTTTTGGTTAGCAGCTCAACACGTAGCCCACTGTCCCCACAGGGCTCAGTGTAGTTTTCTATTAAATAAGATGCTGTATATGATATTTCTGCATACACATACATTATGAGTATTCTTGACTGTGTCAGACCCTGTACTTAGGAGACCTGGTGACATTATCAGTTAAGTATTGGGTTGCTAATCAAAAAGTGTTGTTTCAAACACACTCTGCTTTACTTGAGTAAGTTGAGGGTATCTGTTCCGGTAAAACATTACAAAGCCTCACAAACTCATTTAGAATCCTAGTGAGTTACAATTGGCTCTATAGCAGGGGGTTTGTTGGTTTTTTTAAAGCTGTTCGAGAAAATAAGTAGTGCTGGTCTGAGGGTCCCGCCCCAATTCCAACTATGGGGACAGCCGCCCTCCCTACCCCTAGAAGAATTCACTTCAGAGGACAGCACTGAAGCTACAGCTCAGGGAGAGGGACATGTCTGATCAGAGTACACGGGAGCAAATGAAGGGAGAGGAAGAGAGAGTGGAGCACATCCTGGTCCCCAAGCCCTGAGGATGATATTCCTGCTCAGAGAGAGCAGCCAGTGCACAGAGAAGATCATAGGGCTGGCCCCATCATGAGACACAACATCCCTCACTGACCCATAGAGCTACAGGGGACAACACTGGAGACACAGTGCAGGAATTGCACTCGATCTGACCCACCACACCAAGGCGAAACACGTAAGGGTGTGCAGCAGAACAGCAAGGATAACAGATGAACTAAGTCCTCAGGGAATACCAAATGTAGACTTTGGGTCAGGGCTTGGCACCCCATCAGATTGACCAGAAAACACTCTTAAAGGTCAATAAACAGACCTTGAGCTATTTTTTTGTGATTGGTTTTTGTTTGCTTTCTTTTACTGCTTTGTTTGGCTCTGTCTTGTTTTTGTACGTATTATTATCTCTGCGAGTCTATCTAGATAAGGTAGGTGGGATAAACAATCTGGAGGGGAAAACAATTGGACCGACAGTTCCAGGGGGGACACGGGAGAAGGGGAGGTGGGGGAAAGGAAGTGGGTGTTAACAAACTCAGGGACAAGGGAACAACAGGTGATCTAAAATCGATGGTGAGGAGGTTGTAAGAGGCCTGGTAAGGCTTGATCAAGGGCAACGTAACCAAGAGGCATTACTGAAACCTGAATGAAGGCGGAACATGATAGTGAGATAAGAGGAAAGTAACATCTAAGTAACATGCTTATGCAACTTTAGGTAGTTTTTAGTCCCATGTTCTTTCAAGACAGGAGCCCAGGTTATGAATCGAAAGGTTAGCCATTCGAACCCATCCACCACTTCTGTGGCAGTCTGCTTCTGTACGCATGACAACCGTGCAAGTTCTGTGGAGCAGTTCGGATCTCCCTGTAGTGTCCCTGGGAGGTGAAATCAACTCCACTACCGTGGATTGTAGTTTACTCTTTCTACCTCACCCTAATGATTTACAAGATTCAAACACACACACATGAAAAATCTTCGTAATAATATGGAAGTCTTTTTTCCAAGTACCAGAAATTACAATAGCTACCCTTCACTTACATACGCTCTCATTATCTACCATTTGCCTGTGTGGCAGTGGTGTACTATGTTTACTATCTTATTATTTTTCACATTAAAGTTTAGGTTTGACAATAGCATGAGTACCAAGGTGCTAAGCAAGGTGACTGTGAAGTTGAAGGTTCTATCCTGTTGGCTGAGCCGTGATTCTTCATGGCTTGGCAGTTATGTAATGATGTTATATGAGTTATGTATTGATGTACTCAACTTCAGTTTTTCTTATCTGATGTGGTCATCCTCCATTTTCATTCCATTATTTACATAATTACTTGATCTGGCAAGTTCCCTGGTGGTGTAGAGGTTACCTGTTGGGCTGCTAAGCTCAAGGTCAGCAGTTCAAAACCACCAGCTGATCTGTAGGAAAAAGATGGGGTTTTCGACTCGCAGGAAGATTTCCACTCTTGGAAGCTCAAGGGTAGTTGAACCCTGTCCTATGGGGTCGCTATGAGTTGGCATCACTTCAATAGCATGAGGTTGGTTTTTGTTTTTTTCAGATCCTAATCATGTTATTAATGAAGTGGGCATATAATTGTGAGCCCTAATGAAGTGAGCACTAATTTTATTTACTGCTTCGGATGTGTTAGCTATTATTCTACACTCTTTACAGGCATCTACTAATTTAATCTCCATAATAGGGGCAGGTCATTTTGATAGCCTTGTTGTAGATGATAAACATCTGCTGGTAGAATCCTGTACTTCCATGTGAGAGAACCAGCTTCTGTTTCTGGCCGGTGCACCCTGTGCTCAGCCACCACTTCCCATTGGTAAAGACAGATTCCAGCTGTTTCCAGATTAGGACAGACTGACAAGAAAGAACTGATGATCCAAACCCATCAGTTGTGGAAACCGGCCCATGCCACCCCGTAGCTCACAAAGGGCCAGGCCACAACCAGTCCTGGGGAGGCAGAGAGCGGGCAGCGTTCCCTGCCAGTGACACATTTAGGGGTTGTGCGACATACAAAGAATAGGGGTAAGAGGATGAAAGAGCGAGCAAATAAAAAGTTAATATTTGAAGAATGTTAATAAAGGATCTTTGGAAATTCTTCGAACCTTTTATTTCCCTTCAGTCTCCTGTAAAGTAAAAATTATGCCAAAATAATAACAAAAGGAAATAATATCTTGAACATGATCTCCAAAGCTCTGTGAGCGGGTCTCATGCCTGTCTGGCTTGAGGAAGCCCGCTCCCCCCTCGCAGCCACACACATCACAGGCATTCCTTCTTCCACTGCCAGCAGGAAGTAGCAGGGAGCTTACTTTAACAGCAGTGTTTCCTCTGCCCTTATTCAATGAAGAATTTACCAGTCTCATTTGCACTAACTCGGTTTGAGTTTGAATTTTCCTCTAAATTGAACTTCCGTGATCATTAGTGAGAAGTTTCATTTTCTTAATGTTATTGCCTCCTGTTTTCAATGAGTATATTGGACACCTACAGAAGAGGCAGGTCATTTTGATGTCCCTGTTCAAATGATAACCCAGAAACACAAGCTGGGGAGATATGTGCCCAATGAAAAATTTGCTAATTCTATTTTGTGTTATTTGTAGTAAGCTGAATTTAAGATGCAATCACTTTGAAAGTTGGGGGTAGTTATGAAAGTGTATTTCACTTATTTCGCCTTCAGGTTTTGTTGCTTAAAGCTCCCCCTGTTCTGGGAAAGGGTATGCTTTCAGGCCTGGGGCATCTCAGGGTTTTGCAAGGGAGACTACCTGATCACCCTCTCGGGTACGGGTCTACTTTCCCAGCCCCCAGATCCTGTAACTTTATGTAACTCAAAACACCTCAAATCTTGAGGACTCTGACAACCTCTCTTTTCCTTTCTAGATAGTAAATCACAATTTGTACGTGCACATGCGCGCACCCAACAGGAGCCATGGTGGCGCTGTTGGGTGGGTGTGGGGCTGCTTGCTCCGGCAAGGCCCTCTGGTCACACCCATTGGATGCTCTCCATGGGGGAAGGGTGAGGCTCGCTGCTCCCGTAGTGATTGACAGCCTCGAATGCCCTCTTAGGGTAACCATGTAGGGAGCGACTCATTCGCACCCACATATTCTCTCTGTAATGCAAACTGTGATGAGTGTATAAAATCATATTAGAATATGTATTTCACATATTTAATAAACTTCCTTTCAAAAATCCTAGAGGCAAAGGTATCAGAAAGCTTTTCTTTGTTGCACTAGCGCCTTACACGCACAAACAGCGTGATGGCATTTCCCACAATTACCTTCCATCGACTTCTCAAGTGCCACTTTAAATTTTTCAAAATATTTTGAAACGCTTCGTAGCGCTGCTTCTGGGGCAGCCCGTGCAGACAGCCCTGTGAGGTGTGCGGGGCGGTGGTGCGCATTTGAATGGTGTTGGTTTGTGTCCCCCGCAGGCCCTCCTGTCGGTCCTCCGAGAAAGCCGCCGCTCGAGAACCGTGTTCCGGAAAGTGGGCGGCTTTGTGTACATTACATCGCTGCTGGTGGCTATGGAGCGATCGCTGAGCTCGCCCCCCAAGAATGGCTGGGAGAAAGTGAACCAGAATCAGGTGTTTGAGCTGCTGCACACTGTGTTCTGCACGCTGACTGCGGCCATGCGCTACGAGCCGGCCAACTCGCATTTCTTCAAGACAGAGATTCAGTACGAGAAGTTGGCAGATGCCGTTCGCTTTCTTGGCTGCTTCTCGGACTTGAGAAAAATCAGCCCCATGAATGTTTTCCCCTCAAATACTCAGCCATTTCAAAGACTCCTCGAGGAAGACGTGCTCGCCGTGGACTCTGTCTCCCCCACCCTCCGGCACTGCAGTAAACTCCTGATCTATCTCTACAAAGTCGCCACAGATTCCTTTGACAGGTAGGGCTTAGCCCAGCTCCGAGTCCACAGGTGGGCTGTGCATGACTCCAGCACTGAGGCTCGGGTTATAAGTGGAATCGGAAAGAAAGTGCGAAATGGTGACTCTTCTCCCATTTGCCTCAGTGAGGTGTGTCCCTGTCATTATAGCTGTTCTTCTCAGGGTGGAGAGCTCCGCATGGAAAGCACGTGCGTATTCCCAACTGCAGGCTCATCGGACTTGGACAGCACTGGACACCGCAGAGGCCAGGAAGTGTAGGCTCCTGGTGGTGGTTATCAGGCTCTTGTTTCCCACGTTTCCCCCAAAGATGGTAGATGCATCTGGGCTTGCCAGTTTTGATCATCAACAAGACAACATGGGTATGATTATCAATAGGTCAGGATGGGTGATATATAACCCTGCCACCAGAACCTTTCAACGGCCCCACAGAAGGTTGTAGCTCTCTAAGGCATCAAGTGCAAGAAGCCACCAGTCTTGCCTGCCCTGGACTCATCCCATCAACAAACACAGCCTTAAGAGCCTTCCTAGAGAAGAACAGTTGTGACCCTAGGCATTAGGAGTCCGTCTGCAGCCGACACCCATTAGCTTGAGTAAAGACACCGAGTAGACAGTCCTGCTGTGACCGACTCTGATCGGTGAAGGCCAGGCCTCTACGGGAGATCATAGGAAAGGTGTTTTACTTAAATCATTTCTTTTCATTGTTGAAACGGTCTCTCACATGGACAGGAACATTAAGAGGGATCACACTGCCAATTTGCTTGTTCCCAGAATTCTCTTTTATCAGCGACTGTACGTTTTAATGTGTCAAATTAGTTCATATAGTTTCTATATTGCCCCTGTAAATTAACCAAGGAAGCCCATTCAGTGGAGCTTCTAATAGGTTTGATCCTTTTATATTGCTCTGTCCTTAATGGTATTTCCCTGTCCTGACTATTTAGATAAGAACATCAAGAATGACAGGAGAAAGTTTCATTCACTCCTCCTCTTCTAGGGGCAAGCAAAGCCCAAAGCATGGCGTAGTGCAGTGTTCTCGGGGGTGTTATGTAGATTTGAGGTCTGCCTGGTGCGACCTTTGGTCCTTTTGCGTTACCCTTCCTGTGCCCTTTCGCGTGGATAGTGCCAGCGCTGGGTCGCTAACAGCAAGGGCAGCAGCGCAAAACCCCCAGTAGCTCGGTGGGAAAAGATGGCCTTCGGTTCCTGTCAAGTGGTAGTTCTACGCTGTCTTACAGGGTTGCTCTGCGTGTGCATGCAGACTCAGTCGGGAGTCTGGTTGGGTTTGATCGTGGTGAGCGTGCCTGATTTTTAGTTTCTTCAGTCAAACAGTGGAGCCCTGGAAACGCAGTGGGTTGTACTGCAAGCTACAAAGCCAGCCTTCGAAACCCCTGGGCACCAGCCACTCCTTAGGAGAGAGGTGTGGCTTCCCACGTGCATCAAGAGTTACAGTCTGGGACATGCGCTGAGGCAGTGTCGCGGGGAAATTGGTATTGGTTCTGGTTTTAGTCCAGCTGACGTTAACGGAATAAGTATCTGCCTTGAGCATGCTTTCTGTCTCACTCGGTGCATGTGGTGGAGTCTTGTGCCTTGTTCCTGCGGAGTATGGAGGATGTTCCTTATGAAACTTGTACCAAGATTTCTTGTAAAACTAACCAACTGCCAGCAGGGTGCTCTCTTCTAACCTCTCCAACCCCCCTTGTCTGTTTTGTCGTCTGTAGTCGTGCCGAACAGATCCCTCCTTGCCTGACAAGTGAGTCTTCCCTCCCCTCGCCTTGGGGGACGCCAGCTTTGTCCAGGAAAAGGTACTGACCTTCTAAGAGAAGTCCCCCTCTATTTGCGTGGTTTCCTTTTTGTCCCTGCACTTAATCATGTGTGAGTGTAGTTGTGTTTTGATAACTTCAATCCCTCTCGCTTTGCTTTCTGTTTATTTTTCAGGTTTTAAACATGCCAACTTTCTCTTGAGTATATTTGTGAGCGTAAACTATCTTGATGTCAAGATCAGAAGGCCACACAGAATCTTGGTACCAACTAGTATTCAGACTAGTATGCACATGTGTGCAAAAAGACAAACCTATCTTTTATGTGATAAAAGCTAGAGGAGAGGACGTCATGTCTTTAGAGAGAGAACTTCTCTTTCTTTTTCCAACATGTCTCCAGCAGGAACATGAGAGCGCTGGCAAGAAAATGAGCATTTTCTCAACTAGTTCAACCAGTTGAAACATAATGTTGTCCCGGAGGCTTGTCAACAGTCAACGTTGAACAAAAGTGTACAAGCCTGTCCCAGCTCTTGAGTCTCTGGTTCTGCATGAAGCTCTCTTCTAGCTGATCCAGTGTGTCTCTTGAATAAAGCTTGGGAATTTAAAGGACCAGCAGTCGATTTGTAAGAGAGACTAAACTTGAAAAGATTGTGACAGACTTAGCATTCCATTTACAAGGAGCGCATTGAAAGATCATGCTCTGTGCCGGCGGCACCCAAAAGAGCAACTTCCCGTTTCATTCATAATCAGGCATAATTCCTAAGGTCTGATAGTAAGGTTCTTCCACTGTGGCTTTTTAAAATGAACACGGGGTTGATTATGTTGTCATTTATCAGGTCTCTTTTACTGATCTTAAGACTTTAACTTAGTTGTAAAGAGAATTTGTGTCAGAAGGATTTGTTACAGATTCCCTATTATAGCACATTTTAATGCTAGTGTTCATCAGTTTTATGCAAAGACTTGTCTTCCATTTTCTGTTAAATGTACACTAAGATTTACAGCTCATTTTCATCCAAGGAGTCCAGTCACAATTCCAAATAGTTTTGAACAAATTTTGAGTTCAATACATTTGCTTTTTAAGCCTGTCATTCCTTAACTCTTGGCACAGGAAACTGCTTAATTCTTAATTCAGGAGACTGCTAGCTAGAGCAATTTTAATCATTTTTGTTTACTATCCCAAAGAATAACTGAGCGTTAGAAAAAGAGTTGAGTTTCTAAATAGTTTTAGATATTTAAAATAAAAACCAAAATTTCAAAATACAATGATCCTATCATAAATGGCTATGGTTTGAAAATTGATAAATTTTACAAAATGTTGATCTAGAAATTTTTAAATACACAGAACCATAAAATACTTTCTGTAGAAACTCAAATTTGAAAAACAAATGAGTGAAAGAAAAAAATCCATCAGGAGTCACTGTTTATTTAAATGGTAATTTGACAAAAGAAATACATTTTATTACTTGCATTCCTCCCGAGTTATCTATGACCTTAAAACAAAAGCATTTTGTCATGATTTATAACAGAAGGACACCTAAAGATGGCTTGGCCTTTAACTTGGAGAAAACAGTCTCTGTGTGAACTGTCATGCTTAGTACTTAATCCATGGGAGCCTGTCCTCCGTCTTTGTGCTGATGTTACCCTGAGGAGGAGGAGCTTAGTGTTAACAAGATCAACGTTGACACCTTCAGGTTGCCATTCAAGGCAGGTTACATACAGTTGTCTTGGTGATAAAAACTGCCACCAAAAACAATGTTTTCATTTTCCAAACACAACGATAGTAAGTTTGAGATTAGAATTGTAATCACACTATTTCTAAAGCCTCTCTTAATGAATTAACAAAGACTCTTTTTTCTGTAACAAATTTTTTGTTGTTAATGGCAAAGAGAAACACTGGCATGGTATATATAACATGTATAAGAAGGTATTATTAAACATAACTAATTACTAATGTATATATACATATTTATATATCTACTACCATCTAGTCGATTCCAACTTCCAGTGACCTTGCTAAGGTTTCCGAGGGTTTGTTTATTGGTTTGTTTGTTTGTTTGTTTCTGAGGTTTTGTAAATCTTTACAGGATCAGATAGCCTCATCTTTCTCCCACAGAGTGGCTGCTGGGTTTGAACCATCGACCTTTAGGCTAGCAATCCAGTGCTGACCTGCTTGCTTGGACAGCGTCATCAGGGTTCCCTCAAGTATTCATATATTAAGAAAATGAGCTTTTGATTGATACTGACCTGATCTCTAAAACCATAGGTATTCATTCTCTAATTATTTTAACTAGAATAAAACTTCATATTTAGAAAACTAAACTCATCTATTTTTTTAAACTATTATCCAAAATGAATAATGGAACAGAGTCAGTGCTGATTCATACTGATTTGGAGGACAGGGACATAAAACACAAATAATAATTAAGACACTCAGAATGCATAGACAAAAGAAAAGAACTTAGCGCATCTGGTTCTCATTCAGAAAGGAAGAGGAAGCTCTCTGTTCTCTTCAAGAGTTACAGACTTGGAAACCCACAGGCGATAGTTCTGCTCTGACCTATCGGGTCACTGTGAGGCAGAATCCAGTCGATGGAAGTAAGGAAGGGACTGGCGTAATGAATGAGTATGTTGTTCAGAGAAGATAGGTAAGGAGAGCACATTCTGAATTAACACACTCATCTTCTCAAAAATGGCAGATGAATCTTACTCATATATACTGTATACTTCAATGGTAAATTGTGCTTCCTGTTAACTTTGAAAGGTAGCTGCAATTTCAAAATTAACAAACCTGGGTAATGTTTATCTTTACAAATGAATAGGCATTGCTTATAAGTTAGTAAATAATTCTAACCATAATTATCAAACATAGCAAATGGTGATCCCTTAGGTAATATAGCCAAAGTGATTGATAAAAAATTTATAGTCTGCAACATCTGTTTTAATAGACTTAAACTTTATTCATAAACACCACGTATTTGAGTTCCATGATTGCAATGCTTTTTCAGTTTGAGGACTAATGTAATTTCTTCAGAGCATAATTTTCTTACATGAGGGAAATAAAAAGGTTAATGGTTGCTCATTAAAGAAGCATTTTATTTCCATCGACAAACAGGGATAAAATATAAAATAGCGAAGCCGTTTCAACTGCGCCTTCCTAGGAGTGTCCATAATTTCCGTTCATCTCTGGAACAAACCTGTCAACTCAGCAGCAATTTTCAGACATCTGTAACTAAAACGTGGACTTAGGCTCTATGCTTTTTAATCACATTTTTTGTATATATCTGGAATACCTTAATAAAATTTCCAATTTCATGGTTTGGAGTTCCCACAGAGGACAGATAAAAAACACTTTTTGTAGACGGGCTTCAGAGTGGAAGCCTTACCTGTTGGCAGTAGTATTAGGAAACCTTCAAAACCTCTCTTTCAATGAGTTTCAGAATGAAAACTTTCTGAATGAAAAACAGGCATTAAAGAAATAAAAAGCAGGAGCCGTTCGGTGATACTCCATATTTTAAATCAGGGAGCCTGTGGGCTTTTTCCTAATTGAAGCGGAATACTTTCCTAGAATTTACATGTAAAAGAGAGTGGCGCTTTCTTCGAAAACATGACCATGCCAATTCTCTGCTACTAAATCACTGACGTAAAGCGTCTGTTTTCCAAGCTGCTCTTGTGCCAGAGTGCTGAAACGACACTGCTGTCAGCATTAGACAAATTATGCTAAGACCAACTCCCTGAACAAATACCTCCCATAGGCTGGAGCTGGCAGCATCTGCCAAAATGCAGACTGCGCACAACTCATGAATCCAAGAAACCCGTTCAGAGTAGAAAGCAGAGCTCATTGACGAGAGGGCCGTGTAGGTGAAGGAGGTGGCAGACATCTACCTTCCGAGGTGTAAAATGTCCTGATGAGTCCTTTCACTGGTCATGAGCGGTAGATGGGAACGGTTGGATTTGTTCTTAAATAGAACTAAAGGAAAACTCCATGCAGTTTAACACCTTTCTCATTCGGTTGACTTAGTCCACTTTGATCTTGTATAAGCTGCACAGTGGGTAAGAAAAGGTAAACAACACGCAGGTACTGTTTTAAGGGTCATAATAAAAATCCTTGAGGGGCTTAATGTAACTCATGAGCTGCATATCAAAACTCACCTACTTGGGATTTTGAGTCACTGTGAGTCACATCTAGTCTTTATTTCATCTGCTCCAGGGTTCTGTTATTTCGTGAAACAATTCAAATAGTAAAAGGTGTCCGTATAGAATGACCTAGGAGAATTGACAATAGTATATTGTTTTTTTTATTACAGTCTTAAGGGATTTTGTAATCCATCCTAAGCGCAAAAGGCCTTTTGGTTATCAGTGAAAGGAGATGAAGAAAGTGACCAGAGAGAATGTTGTTGAAATTAAATACCAGTTGCTCTCTCTCTCTCTTTAAAACAGGCATGCATATCATTCTGTTTCGACCCCCCCGGTTCACCCTGTTGCTGACCTGAAGCTGCACGTGGCCACCGCATCTCTCCAGAGCGCCGATGCCGTCATCATCCATCCTGGAGCCATGCTTGCGATGCTGGACCTCCTGGCCTCTGTTGGGTCACTGACACAGCCAGAAGTAAGCACGGAGCACCTGGTTTGTGCCTGTTGGCAGGGAGTGTGTGCGCGTGGGTAAGGAGTTGGGGTAAGCCAGATGAAAAGTGATGCACAGCCGTTCCGCCGCACACATCTGAGATGGTGCCATTTGCGTCATGACTCTCAGGAGTCCTAGATGTTCAGGATTTAGAATTTTAGAATTCTTACAAACACAGCCAAAATGGTTACTTCCGATCTTAGAATCATGCTCAGCATTGGAACTCCTTTAATAAATGGTGCAAAGAGAAAACTGACGGAGATGCCACACCATGCTATTTCGCCATCATGACTTGTAACCCTCAAGTTTGGATGCACTGGAGTTTGGACAGCTAATTTTGTTAGAATTTTGTGCAGACTCTGAAGCATAACGCAATTCATTTAAAACTGCTCTCCTTTAAGTTGCTCGTTCGGCCCCCGTGGAAAACCCTTCATACCCACCTATAAAAAGTTGACTCTGCTTTAGCCTCCTGCGGTAAAGACGCAGAAGAGAGTAGAGCTGGGCACGCTTCTAGCAAAATGAGAATAGCGCATGTTGCCCTACCCTGGTTCTGAAGTTGCTGTAAGTCCGTTACTTAATTTATCTGGATGTATTGTGAAGCGTGTAGACACGTCACATTAAAAGATGTGCTTCCTTTGGAGCCCTGGTGACATACTTGGATACATGTTAAGTTGCTAACCAACCTTCAGCAGTTCAAAACCACCAGCAGCACGGCGGGAGAAAAATGAGGCTTTCTACTCCTGTAAAAAGCTACATTCTTAAAAGTCCTGGGGGGCAGTTCTACCCTGTCCTGGTGGGTTGCTGTGAGCCAGAATTAGGTGGCTGGCCATGAGTTTTAGTTTCTGATATGGTTTTCTTGTTGCCCTAGCATGCTCTGGACCTTCAACTTGCCGTGGCAAATATTCTCCAATCCCTGGTGCACACAGAAAGAAACCAGCAAGTCATGTGTGAAGCCGGCCTTCATGCACGGTTGCTGCAGAGATGCAGCGCTGCGCTGGCGGACGAGGACCACTCTCTGCACCCACCCCTCCAGCGCATGTTTGAGCGGTTAGCCTCTCAGGCCCTGGAGCCCATGGTGCTGAGGTCAGTAAGTTTTCTCTCTTCACATGAGCTCGCAATTAGCATTGGCTGTTACTAGAGTCTCCGTGGTTTACAAGTTCTCGCTTTGACGAGCACTTGTTCAGTAGGCTTGGGGCAAAACCAAAACAGGGTAACAATTAACAAATGGGCAACATGCTCAGAGTGTAGCACTTAGAAGCAAATGAATCGAGTGACTAGTGAAAGAAAATGCTTCTGCCCATTAGCTGTTTCTTCCACTTGAATAGCCCCTCTCTTCTAAAAGTCAAGTCCCGTTGAACGTGTACCTCTGTGACCTAAGAGGTTAAGAACGTTTCATAACGTTCCCTCAGAAATGCTTTTTAAAGTTACTTCTGCTGCAGTCAGAGACACAGAGGGATGCAAAGGGAGGACATGTCTGCCTTCACCCAGTGGGCTCAGGTGGGGAAATTGTAGGTAACCCGATTAGAATACAAAAACCAAATTGAGGGCAATGGTTTGATGTTTGCCTACAGCTCATTGTTATCTTACCACATGTGTAGATTTGTGAACCTCCCCCAAAGTCAAGGTATTACAAAAATCCCCCTAGTCTTTGTCCTCATACCAACTTTTCTAACTTCTGGAAACTAATGTGTTTTCTGTCTATAATTTTGTTATACAGACAAAATCATGCAGATGGAACCTTTTGAGAGTCGTTTTTTTTAATCAGCATGTCAAATTGTATATCGCTATACTTTGTGTCTTTTTATTACTGAGTAGTAGTTTTTCATGCTTTGTCTAGCCACCAAAGAAAGGTATTTTTATACAACCGGTTTTTTTAAAGCAAGAGAAATGATGTTTTATGTGTCAGGTATGAAACTTGCTATTTGCTACTGGTAACGATCCGACACACACACACACACACACACACACACACACACACACTCACTCACAATCACTCCCCGCCACCATGCTCCCTGAAATTGTCTCACTGAACATCGGCACTAAAAACCAAACTCACTGCCATTGGGTTGATTTCAACTCATAGCGACCCTATAGAACAGGGTAGAACTGCCCCTCTGAATTTCCAAGACCAGGGGGCCTCAAACTTTTTAAATAGGGGCCAGTTCACTGTCCCTCAGACCCGTTGGAGGGCCAGACTATAGTTTTTTTAAAAAAAAACTGAACAAATTCCTATGTACACTGCACATATCTTATTTTGAAGTAAAAAAAAACCAAAACAGTAAAAACACCCGGTGGGCCGGATCAGAGTCCTCGGCGGGCCGCATGTGGCCGTAGTTTGAGGACGCCTTTCGAAGACTATAACTCTTGACAGGAGTAGAAAGCTTCATCTTTCCCCCAAGGAGTGACTGAGGTTTCAAACTGCTTACCTTAAGAGTTCGCAGCCTAATATGTCACGTTACTCTGCACCGCAGGCCCGTCATCTTGTCTACAAGAGAAGTTGTCTCAGGCGTCGTACTGTAAGCTAGACATTTCAGGAACTTGAGTGGACGTGGACAGCCATTGAAGCGTGTTGAGCAGTGGAGTGCCGCGGAGTAGATTGGGAATGTGGAAAGGTGGTGTGCGTATTGTGAGCAGACAACACTAGCACCACGGGCAGTTCCGACACTGTCTCAGCGGGAGGAAATCCGCTGGGTCTGAGCAGTAGCTGCAGGGAAGGGGAGAAGAGGGCGGAGTCAAGATACACTTATGGTATAGAATCAGCAGGCTTTTCTGATTGCCTGAAGAAGAACTGAAAGGGATCCAGTCCCATTTCAGGGACATGCAGAACACAAGATAAAAGGCAGTTGGGATACAAAAGGGAAAGTTGACTTTTAGATATGTTGCATATGAGACGCTTCTGGTAGGATCCATTTTTATTAAGTTCGGCAAAAACGTTTAGAAAAATGGGTAGCATGTGTATATGTATGTAGACCTGTGGTTCTCAGCCTGTGGGTCACGACCCCTTTGGGAGTTGAACGACCCTTTCACTAGGGTCACTGAAGACCATTATAAAACACATATTTCCGATGGGCTTAGGAACCAAGACACCGCTCCTCTATCTATCTCCAGGCTGGTCTGCCCACATCCAAGTAGCCATCATCACATCATCACGCCAACTCCATCGCATATACCTTGTACATTTACAGGTATATGTGACAAGGTTGGCACCATAATGTACTTATGCAGACCAGTCACACGTGTAAAGAGCAGTTGCAGTGTAGAAAGCAGCTGCTGTGTAGAATGCAGCTATTCTGTTAAAAGCAGTATTGGAGGTAAAATGACACTTCATGAATTATAATTACTGGGTAAATGCTTTAATCAATGCCTTAATCACTATGCTTTAATTATGTGCTCTTTGTAACAATGAAAATACATCCTGCATATCAGATATTTATATTACAATTCATAACAGTAGAAAAATTACAATTACGAAGTAGCAATGAAGATAATTTCATGGTTGAGGGTCACCACAAGAGGAACTGTATTAAAGGGTTACGGCATTAGGAAGGTTGAGAACCACTGATGTAGATAAATTAAAGCTTAACTAATTAATATTGCATGCTGTTTTACGATAAATGTTTGCATTTATTTGGTAGTTAAGTTAGTCTGTTATAATTAATTGCCTCCTTTTATGTTTAGTTTTTATAATTATATACTGTTCTCATTAAAGTAGTAACTTTGATTTTCTTCTAGGGAATTTTTGCGATTGGCAAGCCCTTTAAATTGTGGGGCCTGGGACAAAAACCTGCTGAAACAATACAGGGTCCATAAACCAAGCTCACTGAGTTACGAGCCAGAGATGAGAAGTAAGTGTTCCTCCGAAGCACGTATTGTTGGCTTGTTTTATAACTGGACGTCAGGTGGGGAATGGTCCTAAATGCCCGTCACCTGTGTGTCATTCTTTGCCGAAAACACCTTCCGTCTCTCTTCTTGTGTAAATGTGACAATATTTTAAGACAGTTTAGAATCACACTATAAAATAGTAAAATTCTAGAAACCTTAAGTGGAACTCACTGCCACAGAGTAGATGCTGACGCCTAATGACCCTGTAGGACCGGGTAGAACTTCTGCTCTGTGTGTCTGCAGCTTTAAATCCTACGGGAGTAGAATGCCCTATCTTTCCCCCATGAAGTGACTGGTGGCTCGAATGTTGAGGTCATGTGCCCAGCGCATATAACCAAGTGTGAAAATCATCTTGTCGAATCCCTTCACCTTGCAGGTGTGATAACGTGTAAACTCAGAAGGGTAAGTGGCTTGGCCAAAGAGACTGGTTCTAAAATCTAGACTTCTTGTGCCTCGGTCTAGTATCCCTTACTACACCTATAGATTATTTCTATAACAATAAGAACGTGTGCATTAAGGGAGTTCTGCACTGGATGGTTCTATAATTTCTATTGACGGTCTCTTTGTCAAGTGTAGTTCTTGAAAATTTAATTTTTCTCTTAGGAGTCCCTAGATTATACTCCTTCCTTCTCGGCCACTGAGTGCGCTCTGACTCAGCGCGGCCCTGGTTAGAGGGTTTCCAGGAGACAGCTTCATCTTCCTCCTGCGTCAACACAGTAGTAGTAGTAATTAACACCACTAATAAGTCTTCTAATTGGCCCTTTTGAGAATTATCTTTGCACAGAGGATTTTCTTTTTTTTAAAATGTTATCCTAGCACAAGTAAATGGGGAAAAGACTGGGTTTTCTACTCCATAAACAATTACAGTCTCAGAAACCCACAGGGGGTCACAGTGAGTCAGCACTGACTCAGTGGCAGTGAGTGTGTGGTTGTTGTTTTTTTTAATAAATCTTTTTTGGGGGGGCTCTCATAACAACCCATATATCCATTGTGTCAAACACATTTGTACATATGTTACCATCATCATTTTCAAAACATTTTCTTTCTACTTGAACCCTTGGGATCAGCACCTCTTTTTTCCCTCCATCCCACCCCTCACCCTCCCACCCACATGACCCCTTGGTGAATTATACATTATTAATATTTTCCTATAATACACCATCTGCTAGGGTCTTCCTTCACTCACGTTTCTGTTGTTCATCCCCCTCATGGGGGAAGGGTTGTTATACATTGATCATTGAGATCAGTTTCCCTTTTCAGTGAGAGAGTTTTAAGAGCATAAGTAAATAGCATGCCATCCATATTTCAATTATTGGTTTTTCAACCAGAATTTACTGCTGTATCTTATATGTCAGACACTGCTGCTTGGCTTCACGGCTAGCAACAAAAATAAAACAGAGCAGCTCTTGCCTTCATTTGCTCCCACTAAGGAGCCCTGGGTGCTCATTAGGCTGGTAACCACAAGGTCAGCAGTGAGAAATTCGCAGCTGCCCTATGGGAGAGAGACAAGGCTTTCTACTCCCGTAAAGAGTTACAGTCAGAA
Organism: Tenrec ecaudatus; assembly: GCF_050624435.1. Lineage (NCBI taxonomy): Eukaryota > Metazoa > Chordata > Mammalia > Afrosoricida > Tenrecidae > Tenrec > Tenrec ecaudatus. The sequence continues at coordinate 138,345,309 of NC_134532.1, forward strand.
ACCCACAGGGGTAGTTCTGCCCTGTTCCAAAGCGCTGCCATGGTTGGAATGGACTCAGTGGCAGGAAGTGTAAATGGACAAATAAGGAGTCCTAAGGATGCAGTGGTCCCAGCACTTCGCTGGTAAACGAAAGGTCCGTGTCTCCAACTCGATGGGAGCAAATACAGCCATCGGCTTCCATACAACATGGAACGCCAAAGCCTTGGCAACTCAATGAGCCACTTCGACTCAGTTCTGGAGGGTGACTGGGAGTCACCATTGACGCGGCAGTAGCAGGTTTGGGTTGGCAAATGAGAATATTGAGCACACTAATCACATGCCAATTGCCACAAAAGGGGAGGAAGGAGACTTCAAAAAGTTGGTGGGAAAATCCCATTATAAATATTTTTTCCCCCATTACTTTTCTATTTTCTTTTCTGGTGAACTTTTTGAAGCCCTCTCAGATCAGCTGGCGAGGGGACTCGTGGCGATTTCCCACATGGGTCACTAGACGCGTCAAAGGAAGAATGGGAAAGATGATCATACGTGCATAGTAATCCCTGCACAGGGTCTGGAGGAACGAGGAAGGGGCTGCATCTGAACATGGGAGTGTGCGTGACTGCAGAAGCTTACCCGGAGAAATGTTAGGAAACAAGGCTGAAGAAATAATACCTGTCAGATCATAGAGGACGCTGAAATTTGGCCTCAGTTTTAGAGCGTGAGAAAGTTTTCAAATAGGGGAGTAGGTTAGTGTTTGAGTTTGGGGAGCACATGCGTAGAGGAATGAGAATAAGCTGGATAAGACAGATGGCAAGATACAGCAAGAAGCTACTGGAAGGAAACAAGGCTCACGACGACAGTTGAGATGTCTGTGGGGACAAGAAGAAAGGAACAGAAGCTGAGGTATGTACGGAGGAATGCTGTTGCTACCAGGACGTGATAAGGGTCAAGAGCCCAGATGTCTTGACACGAGGACGGTGCGGAAGGTTGGGTGGACCGAGGCCAGCGGAGAGCAGTGTGGGAAGCCTGGAGGAGAGAGGGGTGGCCACGGTCATGCAGTGCAGCTAGGAGACCATGGAGTTGCCTGAGTGCCCAACACAGTTACGACCACTCACCTGTTCCTGAGGAAGAAGGAAAGGTTGGTTGAATTTCATGTTTTCATTCTTGACACAAGGGACCTTGAAAACGTTGCTGGAACTGAAAGGTAATGGAATTTTCCCTTAACGTTTGACTCCCACTCATGCAGGAAGCTGTGACTTCCAGGCCTGCTGTGAGCAGGGTTTAGCCCTGACAGCGCCCAGAAACAGTAACATTCAAGGACATGGCTGTTCTTTTCCCCGCACACTTTGCGCTTTAAAAATGACTGGTTTCCGTATCATTTTTATGCTTCCAGGCTATTTTGCTGTCTTCTCAAAGAAAAATAGCTTATCAATTAGAAGTGTAGCCTGCTTTGTAAAACTTACAAAGTGAGATTTATTTATTTATTTTTAAATTTAATCATCTTATTAAGGACTCTTACAGCTCTTGTAATAATCCATACATCAATTTTATCAAGCCCATTATACATACATATGTGGCCATCACTATTTTCTAGGTATTTCTTGTCTTTAAAATCATTTTATTAGGGGCTCATACAACTCTTATCACAATCCATACATATACATACATCAATTGTGTAAAGCACATCTGTACATTCTTTGCCTCCTCATTCTTAAGACATTTGCTCTCTACTTAAGCCTCTGGCATCAGCAACTCATTTTTACCCTCCATCCCCGTTCCCCTCTCCCTCATGAACCCTTGATAATTTATAAATTATTATTTTGTCATATCTTGCCCTGTCTGACGTCTCCCTTCACCCACTTTTCTGTTGTCTATCCCCCAGGGAGGAGGTCACATGCAGATCCTTGTAATCGGTTCCCCCTTTCCAACCCACCCTCCCTCTATGTTCCCAGTATCGCCACTCACACCCCTGGTCCTGAAGGGATCATCCGCCCTGGGTTTCCTGGGTTTCCAGTTCCTGTCTGTACCAGTGTACATCCTCTGGTCTAGCCAGACTTGCAAGGTAGAATTGAGATCATGATAGTTTGGGGAGGGGAGGAAGCATTTAGGAACTAGAGGAAAGTTGTATTTTTCATCGCTGCTACATTGCACCCTGTCCGGCTCGTCTCCTCTCCAAGTAAAGTGAGATTTGTAATTAAAATTTATCAGTGGCTTGTGGAGTAGTTATCGATAACTTTTATTCCTATTTGTGCTCTCTATATAATTTCCCAACATGTCTGCAGTCTATATAGGACTTTGGTAAACAGGTAAAACAGGATGCATGCAGTTTAAATTGAAAATTGAAGTATGACAATATTGAGTGGTGATTTTGGCATTTAAATGTACAAAAGAAGCTGGGTATGAAAATACAGCATGCTTTAAAAATTTGTATCCACCTTGTAAGGTCATTACTGAAAAAACATCGACATGAGATTTTCTTTGGCTTGCAGGTAGTATGATCACATCTATGGAGGGTCTGGGCTCCGATAATGTTTTCAGCTTCCATGAAGATAACCATTACCGAATAAGCAAGAGCCTGGTAAAATCTGCTGAAGGAAGTACTGTGCCCTTGACCCGGGTAAAGTGTCTGGTCTCCATGACAACCCCACATGACATCAGACTCCATGGGTCATCGGTTACTCCTGCTTTTGTTGAATTTGACACATCCCTTGAAGGGTGGGTAAGGAATTTGCAACATAGCACAGCCTTATTGTCTTATTTTATGCCTCTTAACTTACTTTTGAGTAGTATTTGGTCTTTGGTTTTAAATGTATTGATTTAAATGTATTGTACTATGTGTTCTACTCTACTATATTTTTAAAAAGATGGAGCATGGTATCTTAAGATGTCTAGATTTAATTATCTTGAATCATTAATTATAGTAAGTAGATTGATAAAGTACCAAACCCACTATCAGCAAATCTATTCCTACTCAAAGGGTCAGCAAACTGCAAGCCAAATCTGGCTCATTGCCTGTTCTTGCAAATAAAGTTTTATTAGGACCCAGCCATACACATTCAGCATGTATTGTCTATGGCTGCTCCAAGACCACAGTGGAGTGTTGAGTAGTCATGACAGAGACTGGTCTGGAAACTCTGTAGTATTTACCACGTGGCCCTTTACAGAAAAACCTTGCCAACTCTTCATAAAGGAAATGCCAATCTCTAGATGACATATGGTTTTAAATTAGTTTGAAAGCCTTGTGACTTGGTATTATGTATCATCTTGTTCCTCAAATCACCTAGCATAGCAGCGTCTTGGATATGATAAGCACTCAGTGTCTGTCACCGCAAGTGAGTGAGTGAAGTATTTCGAGTGGCAGGGCGAGCTGCGAGGGGGAAAGAGGGATAGAAAACCCATTAGAGAATCTAATAAAGCTTGGGGTGTTGACTAGAGAAGAAGCCCAAATGCTAGTAGCCCAGACTGCTATCTGTTCATCGCTCATGGTCTTGCATGCTTTCATCAAAAACGTCCCATTATGTTTTCAGACCACTGTTACGTGGCGAGTTATCCTATAGTAGATTGGGATGTATTATTTGCACTAATTATAGCAACAGGGCCAGGTAGAGGAGGGCATTTTGTTAGTGGTAATTGAACTGGTGCAATGTCTCGATTGGGATCTATACACTTCCATTTACATGTTTTATATATGTAAGTTATTACCCATAAATTCTGAAAACAGTTTTTACAACGATGCTGTTGGAGATTGTTACCATTTTTCATTTAATAGCCCCATTATATATATAAAATTATGTATATTTATTTTTTTTAAAGAGAGGTTTTGCTAGGCATCTCAAGTTATTCTGTAATTATTTTCTACTCTTGGTTGTCATTACATAATGGCAGTTTATTTCACTGTGCTAAGCACTGAAATCCTGATGGGTACCATGTCTCTTCTTCAATAGCTGCCTGTTTCTGCCCAGTCTGGCCCCGCATAATGCTCCTACCAATAATGCTGTCGCAACGGGGCTCACTGATGGGGCGGTAGTCAGCGGCATTGGTTCCGGTAAATATTACTTTTGTGTTTACATAAGAGATTCTTTTCTTCAGTGAATTGTATTTTTATCTAGAACTTACATGTTTGTGTTGCCTTCCTTTTATTTTGAGTGCAAATATGATGAACACAAACTCTCTGGTTGCTGTTGTTCTATTTTCATCGTAGGTGAGAGATTCTTCCCCCCTCCCTCTGGCTTAAGCTATTCTAGCTGGTTTTGTGTGGAACACTTCAGTTCTCCTCCAAATAACCACCCTGTCAGACTCCTCACTCTCGTGCGCCGAGCAAATTCTTCGGAGCACCATTATGTCTGCCTGGCTATCGTTCTGTCAGCAAAAGACCGGTCGCTGATTGTTTCCACTAAAGAAGAACTACTCCAAAACTATGGTCAGTGTCTGTCCTTTTGTTTCTTTTGTCCTAGAATTAAAATTCTGCGTTTATTTTAAGGTCTACCTTGTAAGCCTTATCCATCTTAAGTTGTTGTACCATAGAACAGGTCTTATGAAACCTTAAATAGTCTGTGCTAGTGAATTCTAAGCCACTTCCCTAAGAGACTTAGAAGTAACATCTTGGGGAAAAAGCATAGTATAAAGATATATCTTTGCTTGCCGGAAAGGCCCACCTTTGCTAGGAAAGCAGCTTGCATGTTTGACGTATTTTGATAAGGATTTGTATTGGCTCTGAATTGTGTTGCGCTAATTTAAATTGCATACTGCCCTGTACTCAAACCAAACTCACTGTTACCGAGCTAATTCTAACTCGTGGTGACACTGTACTGTGCACAGTAATATTTCTTTTTCCTTTTGTTAAAAAATATGTTTATTTTGTTATTGTTGAGACGAGACACTGAAGCAAAACATGCCCAGTCCAGCGTGTACAGCTGGTGACCTTGATTACATTCCCCAAATTGCACAACTGTCCTTCTGCTGCCTCTGAGCTTTCCTTCCACCACTCCCTGCCCCTAAGGCTCCTAGGCAGTCTTCTCAGTTGCTCGGGTTAATTTGCTCCCATAGACCATGTGTTTAAACAAACAACCACATGCCACTTCTTTTCCAACTGCGCCTTACTCCCACGGTATTTTCATAAGCATGCTATGCCAATTTTTACAGCAACTTATAAAACAGTAGCGTCGCATGCTTATGAAAGCATTTTAGGGAAGGGGGGTAGTGTACGATTGACCCAAAAAGCCACGTAAAAGGGCAATTGCAGTTCTACAGATACTGTGGATAGTTCTTAAGAGCCATCGTCCAGACAGACCTTCTGTACCTGCTACTGCCATCAAGTCCGTTCTGACTCGCAGTGACCCCAGTGACCCGGTGGAACTTCCCAGGGGAGTCGCTGAGACTGTGACTCTGGTTTTGCTGTTCTTTCCCTAACCCTAACCCACTGTAACTCTTTACTGCGGGAGTAGAAAGCTCCATATTTCTCCCAAGGATCAGTTAGTGGCTTTCAGCTTCTGACCATGTGGTTAGCAGCCCCGCCCAACACCACTATGCCCCAGCGCTACATTCTCACTAGTTAAGCTAAACATTACCTGCTTTGAAGAAGTCCTGTGAGGCTGTTTTTTATTTAAGATTTGACACAATGCTATTTAATTACTTTGATCTGTTACTTAATGTTGCCACTGACAGCTGCTATTGCCTACCCCCCACTCCCTTCAAGGGAGCCGTTGTCTAAGCGTTTGTCTCCTCACAGAAAGGTTGGTAGTTTGAACCCACCAGTCTACCCACAGGAGCCAGGACCGAGGGTCCACTCCTCGACAGATCACAGCTTACGTAACCCTGCGTGGCACTTCTACTCTGTGCTGTATGGTCTCAGTGAGTTGGAATCCACTCAGCCAAGGCTGATGCCATAACGCCAGCTTCTGTGTGCTATATTTCAAACTCATCTTCTTGAAGATCTTCTGAAATTATATAAACAATATAAGCTATAAATCTTAACTAATTGGGGGGGGGAAGAAAAAAAATCTTAACTAATTTTGTTTGCTCTGAATCTATGATTTAAGTATGAATATACCACTTTTTAAAATCATTTTTTAAATTTTGTCTTAACACATTTTATATTGCTTGAGTTACAGTTGAAACCCATAATTATTCACGGGGTATGAATGTTAGCGAATGTTAGCTTCCCAGTTAGGTTGTAAAACTTGTTGCTTTTTCTCTTTAGTTGCCTAACTTTATGCCAGGCATCAGTATAATCCTTACTTTGTTTCTTGTTATGCTACTTTGTCCCCTGCACCCCGCTCTCTCACAGTCCTGCTGACTTCTTCTTCCTCATGAACGCATGCTCCATGTATGCAGTCTGCTGTGTTCAGTCTGCTCTCACGGTTTCTCTCATCTTCTGATCCTCAGTTTCCTTCAACAGGTCTCTCTTCTGTCTTTGTAAAATTAGTATCCTCCAGGGCCCTGCGTTTCTTTGGTCTTTGGACTAAACATTTTCTTTAGGGAAAAAATTCATCAACTTTTATTGGTTTGGTATCTTTTCTAGCAATTTGAAACTAAAAAAATTTTTTTTTCATTTATACCTCCAAGGATTTCGCTCATATTTCTGACTACATATCAGATATCTGCAATTGAATGGTTTGTCTATAAACAACTTAGACTATAATATTTTTACCTTAAAAGACGGTTTTTTTTGGTTGTTGTTTTGTTTTCCTATTTCCCATCGCGATAGATAACCGGCAGACCCACCAGTGTAACACAGGCAGGAGAATCAGTTCCACCATGAAAATGCCACCATCTTCCACTAAGCACCACCGCATCGCACTCATCAAAACCTTCTTGATGTTTCTGAACCCCTCCCTCCCAGCCCCTGCGCACTGTTAGGGGCCTTATGTCACGAGCTGCTGCGACTCTGCTCTCTGGGTGCACAGTGGTTAATTGCTTAGCTGCTCGTTGATCAGCTGAAAGTGTCACCCCATCAGTCAGTGTGCAGGAATAAAGATCTGCTCTCATAAAAGCCGCAGCCCGGGAGTCCTGTGCGCCCGTCCTCAGCCCTCCAGGCCCCTGGGAGTGGAGCACACAGATGGCAGCCTCTCTTAACCTGGACTTGGTGGATCTTCTTTCATTATTAATTATTGTTTTCTTCTGCCCACCCTACTGGAACTGTAAGCTTCCCACAGACAGAGTTACTGTCTTTGTGATGTAGGCCACCCTGCCACCTAAAGCCATGCCTGGCACATGACAGACACGTAAATCGTTTTCACAAAGAAAAGCAGGATGGGTGATTTGAGCAGGGAAGGGAAAATGAAATATTAGAGAATTGAGAGAAAAGGTAGAATTTAATGGGAAAGTTAAAGAGTAGACTGACAGATTTTAATAAACTAAGAAAATGATGATTTTCTACTTTTATATAATTTCCACCAAGTATCGTCTATAGTCCATTAGAATGTCAAGGTAATTAGGAGTTGTCAGAGATTAGTTGGCTTAACTAGATATTCTGCCCCAGCCCTGAACCCTGGAAATATTCAAGTCCAAGCAGGAGTCAGAAAGTAAAACTTTCACATGTTTTTAATAAGTAATAGCATTTTCATTCCTCCTGAAACTTTTATAATTTCCTGACGAGACAGAGAAGGAAGGAAGGAAGGGAGGGAGGAAGGAAGGAAGGAAGGAAGGAAGGGAGGAAGGGAGGGAGGAAGGAAGGAAGGGAGGGAGGAAGGAAGGAAGGGGCGAGCTCCTGGTTTTGCCTTAGACCTTGACTTAGGACTTTCAGAACTATTGGGGTCTCCTTTGTGTCTAGCTTGTTCAATGCTGACCTATATATATTAGGTCACCTGAGTAAGATTTTGCCTTTGTATGTTGCTATTTTTACTTGTCAATAGCTATGCTGAATTTTCTTTCTAAAATATAATGTTGACATTTAACTGTATACAGGCTTATTTTCAGAGCTGGAAATTAATAGTTTATATGTATAGTTCCTTTTTCATATTGTTTTATATTTAGTATATTTTTATATTCTTACACTGAAACATAGTGGGTTCATTTAAAATTCTAAAGCTAAAAAATAAAATTATACAGCTGCTGATTAGCTTTTGTTAGTTTATTTGTTTTTTAAATAAATGTTTACTCTCATGAAAATTAACATTTAGTTAACTTGACATTAAAATTAAACTACTATTGACCCATAATTCCTTATGTCATCTGGTAATATGCAGGACATCCCTTGGCTACTACATACAACTTACATACAACACACAGAAGCCAACATTAAAGACAATTACATTAAAATTTTGAGGTACATACAATGATTTGTAATAAAAACAGGCTCCCTTGAAAATATCACAACAAAACATTATTATTATTGTATTTAAAGTGCTTTGGTGTACCTGAAGGTGTTCCTTTGATCGGCATGGAAAGGTACACTATACACTAGACGGACGTTTGACTCACTGACGACTGACTTCGGATAAGAATTGTACCTAACTGCTGCAGTGAGCTACAAATTTGACTTAATGATGAATTTAAGAATGGAACTTTTTTGGAATTGGAGGACTGCCGGACTCGGCAGTAGGAGTCAAGAAGCAATTACTCATGTTAACAAATGGAATATGTTCATGTGTACATTTCAGACTTGTCTTGGCAAAGCATACAACTTAAATCAACAAATTGCTCCTTTGCACCATCAAGCCCTCCTGACTGCGAGTCCTGGTTCAGCGCAGTGCAATCTCATTGGACCCGGGGATCATATGAGCAGAGCATATGACAAGAGCAGAATTCTATAAAAGACCCTTTGGAACATGTCATGGCAGATTTCTAATCACCTAGTCTCTTTTTTTGGTGTATTGTCAACTCTATGGTCTCCCTATTTCATTTATGGTTATTATAACGTTACCTTTTAACATTCTGAGCAGATGAAAGTAAAATGTATCCCAGATTTGGCTTTTTACTACAAATGAAATTAATGACTAATATTTATTTTAGCATTAAAGTCAAAACCTAGTGACCTGGATAAAAACTAATGTCAGAATGGGCATGATAATACTGACGAGTTTTTCTCCCTCCCATCTCGCTCCCCCTTTAGTTGATGACTTTAGTGAAGAATCCTCTTTTTATGAGATCCTCCCGTGCTGTGCTCGCTTCCGGTGCGGAGAGCTCATTGTGGAGGGCCAGTGGCACCATCTGGTCCTGGTGATGAGCAAAGGCATGCTGAAGAACAGCACCGCGGCCCTCTACATCGACGGGCAGCTCGTTAATACCGTGAAGGTGAGCATGCGTGCGCCACTCAACCTCTACCTGCCTTGCAAGGGAGTCGAGTACTGAATACATTTATGTGTGCACCCAGGTGTGGACAGGCAGAATTTTAAAACCTTCACAGCCTATTTTTAAGTTGACCTCATAGTACCCATTGAGCCATATGGTTAAATCATGTGACTGACTAATTCATATCACTACTTTCAAAAAGGGAGAAACCCTAATGGCATAGTGGGTTACACATTAGGCTGCTTCCCTGCAAGGTCAGCGGTTCAAAACTACCAGCTGCCTGCCAGTGACAGATGAGGCTCTCTACTGCCATACAGAGTGACCCTCTGAGAAACCCACAGGGGAAGCTCTACTCTGTCCTGTCAGGTCTTTATGACTCAGAATCCGCTTGATGGCAGTGAGGGTGCATTTTTGTTTTGTCTGGAAGTATTAGAAAAGCATAGGAAGTGTTACAGAGTACTAAAGAAGTTATAATTATCAAGGGGGGTAAGCCAGATCGCTACATGTTTTTCCATGAGAGGAACCAATTGGAGGTTGCCTAGAGAAACACACTACTTTATCACTCATTATTGTTATATTTCGTCCAGTACATGCTCTATTCCTTAGAGTCCCAATTGTTTCTATTTCATCTTTGTCTGTGGGTCTCCCGGTTTAGTTCCTGATAAAGGTAGAAGGTACACCGTGATTGTTTACGGAATGAGTGGTCTGGCGAGGATTAGATGCATTACCCAGGCTAGCTATATGGAAATCTAAAGAGGAGAAAACGAGAATTCAAGTAGCCAGGTAAACAAAACAAGAATAATTGATGTTATTCTTACTACAGAATTAGGTGACAAACATTTCAATTTCTGAACGTCCAGAATATGGTCTCCATTATGTAGTGTCGTCACTTCAATAACAGGGCAACTTGTGTGTGAGAAAAGCAGAAAGAACAACACAGTCACTGCAGTCAGCAGCAGCTGTCAATAGACGCCCTGCTTTCCTGCTCTCCGTGTTGTCCCGGTGCCTGTTCTAATGTGATCAACCCGGAAGTGCACATTGTGGGAAGGTCTTCTGTTTTCTCTCTGCATGATATGATTGTCACTAGGTTTGTAGATTATCTTAATAGGTCACCCTTGTTTATTTTTTATAATACCGATAATAAAAGTATCCTCAACTTCTAGAGTCGAGGAGCAGGGGGGTTATTGTTCATATGGACATCATCTTCGCTATTGTCACTATGCACATGGTCACATTGTCACTAGTTTTTGTGAAATGGCTTTAGGTCACATTTTGACCTTCCAAGTCTTAAGTATTAACATCACAAGGAACTGTGGTCCCGAAGCTGAGATGATGTTAACACCACGTAATCCATGGAGAGCGCCTTCATTCCACCAAGTGGTAAAATCCCCTCAAGAAGCAACTTGACTTTCTTTCTTCTTGTGCTCTAACTAGCTATGGATTTACAGTAAGTGTGTTGAATGATAACCTGGCATCTGGTCAATAAACAAACAGCAATGTAGGTTCAAATGTGAGACTGTCATTTAACAGTGGTTAATAGTTTACATTGAGATGGAAAAAGCGTGTATAAATATCATGATGTATATATAGATCCTACATGCCTCTTCAGGTCCCTGGCGGTGCAGGATGCTGTTCATTCAGCTGCCAGAGAAAGATGAAGCTCTCTTTCTGGACACAGTTAGACTCCCAGGGACCCAAAGGGGCAGTTCTGCTCTGTTCTCTGGGAGCCTCTAAGCATCATAATCGACTCAGTGGCAGTCAGATTTGTTTTGTTTCTGTTTTTAATGTAGAATGCCAACTTTTATTGTACTTTTAGTACTTTCACCCAGTATAAATTATTTTCTTTCAATTTTATTTAACAAATGTCAGTATTATTGTCACCTTGAAGATAAAAACTAATTTCAAGACAACTGAAATTCCATAGCTAAAAGCTGTCTTTTCCCGTCACCCCGAACTCTTCCTTGGCACAGTGTTAAATGGATATGCGGAGCAGCCAGGCAATGACAGGTTTGATTGTTGCTAATTCTGGCATGAGATGATGCTTCTCCATGAGCACATTGGAGAATCAGTGTCCAGCTCCTGGATCAGGTGGCCAGATCATACTGTGGGTTCCAGATTCCTGGCCTGCGGTTTTACTTACTGTGTAAATTTATGTGACCTTGGAATAAGGAAATTATGTACAATCAATCATTTTCCCGGTGAAAGTGGTTTTTGGGGGGTGCATTGGTCACATCTCACACCCTTGTTCTGTTTTCGTGTAGCTTCATTATGTTCATAGTGCACCCGGAGGCTCCGGTTCTGCAAACCCACCGGTCGTGAGCACAGTGTATGCCTACATTGGAACCCCCCCTGCCCAACGCCAAATTGCTTCATTAGTTTGGCGCCTGGGACCCACACACTTCCTGGAAGAAGTTTTACCTCCTTCAAGTGTTACCACCATTTTTGAACTAGGACCAAATTATGTTGGAAGTTTCCAGGCCGTATGTATGCCATGTGAGTAGCGTATACTTAATTCTTAATAGAACTTGAGTCCACTGTGTAAACTTAGCTTCGTCCTGTAGCTTAGCTTTGCATGTGTGTGTGAGAGTACATGATTATGTTTATAAAAGCAAAGAGCCTTCTCCTTTCATTTATTTTCCACCTAGCTTTTTGACCACTCATTCCCTCTTTTTAAAATGCCATCGTCCACGGACCATCTGATTCTAATGCCTAATTATTCATCACCAGCTTCTCCCATTGTTTTAAGGATGCGTGTGTGCGTGTGTGTACGTGCACACAGCCATGAGAGTCTAACCTCAACTCTCTTCATCTTCTGTAATTGGTTCCACTATATAGAGCAGGGTAGAGAATTATGCCTTTGTATATAAGGCAGAAAGGGGTCCCGAAAATACACACTAGTTCACAGCACTTTGCTGAATCCCCTCAATCCTGTAGTCCACCTTCAGTCATCTTTTCTTCCAAAAGAAGTTTAAAATCAAAGAAAATGATCTTAAATTGAATTTCCTCTGCTGGACTTTTCCGAGAGGCCATCTTCCATCACTGTGTTTGGATTCTACTGAGGTTCTTAGAAAGCTAACAGCATATTATAAAAGGCAGTATTTCTATGACCAAGTAGTTTGTCTTTCTTCTCTCGTGGTTTTGATTTAGATAACATAAAATAAGAGCTATTGTCTAATCATGAGTTAGCACTTCCTATTTGCCAGATGAACTCTGGGAGTGTTGTTGTGTAAGAGTTGGGCTTGGAACCACAAGGTCAGCAGTTCAAACACACCAGCCAGTTCCTTTTGAAAAAAATGAGGCCATCTGTGCCTGCAAAGATTACAGCTTTGGAAATCCTGTCTCACTTTGCTATGAGTTGGAATCAACTCAAAGGCTGTGGTGTTTGTTTTTTAAAACACATTAGTTCACGTGTAAGACATAACTATTCGACGCCCTCCTATGTACTAAATGTGTGAAGGCCATATCTAAGTCTTCATATATTTATGTTCATTTCATCCAAACACTGAATTGGGTTCTGATACTATTCTAGGTTGTTGTTGTTGTTTAATGAAGCTACCTGAAGCACAGAGAAGTTGAGATCATATAGACCTTAAGTGCTAGAACAAGGATTTAAACCCAAGCCATCTGGCTTTGTTATCTTGAAGACTACAGAGGTAGATCCCAAAGGGGCTCCAGAAAGCTCCTCTATAAAAGTGAGATTTAAAAGAAGTGACTAGGGAAGTCTTTACTTTTTCCTGAAAGCTCACTCAGCGTATGAAGATCGACGGTGGTGAGAGGCCGTCTGACTGTAGGACAGGTGGGAAAGCCTTGACCCTTCCTGAGACGGCCTCTCCCATCATCTGAGAGTGCACAGTGGACGGAGGCCCATGTCAGCGAGGGTGTGGGCACGCCTTTAGCCCGCCCTCCGATCCGAACTGCACTCGGAGTGGTGAGAAGCCTTCGGAATGTGAAAATAACATCTTAATCTTTTTTTTTTTTTTTTTTGATTTTTTTTTTTTAATTTTAACAATTTATTGGGGCTCATACACTTCTTTTCACAGTTCATATATATACATACATCAATTGTATAAAGCACATCTGTACAGTCTTTGCCCTAATCATTTTTTTCTCTTTTCTTCTTTTACATTTTATTAGGGACTCATACAACTCTTACCACAATCCACACATATACATACATCAACTGTATAAAGCACATCCATACATTCCCTGCCCCAATCATTCTCAAGGCATTTGCTCTCCACTTAAGCCCCTTGCATCAGGTCCTCTTTTTTTCCCCCTCCTCCCTCCCCCTTCCCCCCTCCCTCATATGCCCTTGGTAATTTATACATCGTTGTTTTGTCATATCTTGCCCTATCCGGAGTCTCCCTTCCCCCCTTCTCTGCTGTCCCTCTCCCAGGGAAGAGGTCACATGTGGATCCTTGTAATCAGTTCCCCCTTTCCAACCCACTCGCCCTCCACTCTCCCAGCATCGTCCCTCACACCTTGGTCCTGAAGGTATCATCCACCCTGGATTCCCTGTACCTCCAACCCTCATATGTACCAGTGTACAGCCTCTGTCCTATCCAGCCCTGCAAGGTAGAATTCGGATCATGGTAGTTGGGGGGAGGAAGCATCCAGGATCCGGGGGAAAGCTGTGTTCTTCATCGATACTACCTCACACCCTAATTAACCCATCTCCTCTCCTAAACCCCCTCTATGAGGGGATCTCCGTTGGTCGACACTTGGGCCTTGGGTCTCCACTCTGCACTTCCCCCTTCATTTAATATGATATATATATACATATATACATACATATATACATATACACATATATACACATACATACACACACTTATATCTTTTTTTTTTTGCATGATGCCTTATACCTGGTCCCTTGGGCACCTCGTGATCGCACTGGCCGGTGTGCTTCTTCCATGTGGGCTTATTTGCTTCTGAGCTAGATGGCCGCTTGTTCACCTTCAAGCCTTTAAGACCCCAGACACTATCTCTTTTGATAGCCGGGCACCATCAGCTTTCTTCACCACATTTGCTTATGCACATCTTAATCTTTAGTAGTAAGCATGTGCCTTAATTTCCCCCTCAATTTTCTAATCTGATGACTTCAATATACATGACAGATTTCATAAATTATTTTCTTTATATACAGAGACAGAGTTATATGTCTCTCTATGTAGACATATTATGATCAATATGGGGATTTTTGAAATATTTCATCCATTGTTTTTAACATTTTTAATAAAGCTGATGCTAACAATCTTGGGGGGGCCTGAGATTTTTTTTAATGAACCTTTTAAGGCCCCTGTTTTGTTGGGGTGGAGAATTAAGTGCTGCCGCGTGCACAGGCGGCCCACTCATTTCCACTTCCTTTTCCTCTGAGCCTCAGGCTACGTCCTCGCTGGCTCCGGTTCCTGACAGGTCCATTATCAAGAGTAAACCTTGCAGTGTAAACTGTGACCTAACAATTTTTTATCCCTTCCATTTTCAAAGTACTAAATGAAAATCTGAAAGAACTCTGAAAATAAGTGAAAGCCTTTTTCAATTTCAGTTCCCTTACGTTAGCTATTTAGTAGGGTCTCAAGCACACCCACTGAGAAGTGAGAAGGCTAGAAAACGTGTGTCCGAGCAGGAGAAATACTCATGATCTTGAACAGTCTCGTTCTTCCTTGAAGGCAAAGATGCAAAATCCGAGGGTGTCGGCCCATCCCCCGTGTCTTTGGTGCCAGAGGAGAAGGTGTCGTTCGGACTCTATGCACTCTCTGTGTCTTCGCTGACAGTGGCAAGAATCCGGAAGGTGTACAACAAGCTGGATAGCAAAGCCATTGCTAAGCAGGTACGCAGAAGGATTTCCTAGGAGGCAATCCCTGATTCTCCTGGGAAGGCTGAGAAGCTCGTTGTGGATTCCATCCCGTTTCTCAAGCCGTCCCTTTCCGTGTACCATGCGGTTTATTTGACTTGGGAGTGAAGCCAAATGGATATTTAGCTTAGTTTGGAAAATTGAACATTTCCTCCTGAGTGCATTATTTCTATTATTATCTTCACATGGGCAGTTGAAAATAGAACTGTAGAAAAACTATAGAAAGCATTTGCTATTCTTAAGAATATAGCAGTAACTTTTTACTGTTCATCTTCTATGTCACAGGATTGTTTTTCTCTGTTAGAAGACAGCAGTGGAAGAAAATGCCCGCTTTTATGGTTCTTTTGTGCTCCTGGATAAAAGCAGCCTGTGATAGCCAAAGAAATCACTTAATCCTAAGCTCGAATCCTAATCACAGAGTGTGTTAGAAGGTAGTGACAGCTGGGCACACAAATACAGCAGGGTGGGGAGCAGAAAAGTACTGCAGAGGGTA
Source organism: Tenrec ecaudatus (assembly GCF_050624435.1). NCBI lineage: Eukaryota > Metazoa > Chordata > Mammalia > Afrosoricida > Tenrecidae > Tenrec > Tenrec ecaudatus. The sequence goes on from NC_134532.1 coordinate 138,360,866, forward strand.
GAGAGGAGGCTGCGGTTTTAAGTAGGATGGTCAGAGGAGGCCTTGCTGAGAGACTGGAATGTGCACCAAGACCCGAAAGAGGCGAGGCAACAGGCCCGGGCAATATGGAGGCTGGGATGTGCATACGGGGTGGGCGGTTGTTTTCCAAGCATCAAAGTGCTCAGGTTCTTAACGGAGGTGGGTGTGCTAACCGTGGAGGCAGGTGTAGCAGGTCCAAATGAGAGGCGTCCTTGGTAATGGGAGAGAAGTTCAGAAGAGTCACAGGGCCTGATTATAAAATGTCGGCTCTTCCTTAGCCCAATGGGAAGCACTCTATGGCTCTCGGCATTAGAACGAGGAGTTATATTTGTTGAGGCCCATGTCTAAAGACTGATTTGGTGTGTCATCAGAACTAGGTGAGAGCAGTGGACGGAATAAGGGATCAGACTTGGGGTATCATATAATGATCATGACTGACCATTTTACTGATGGATTTGGTGCAGAAAAGAAAGAGAAAGGGGACAATTCCAAGGTTTCTGCATGAGCATATGGGGTTACTCTTCCCGATTTGGAGAACCCAGCAGGAAGGTAGAGGTGGGGAAAAGTTGAGATTGACATTTCAGAAGTGTGAGACATCTGCCATATCTGAGGTGCCCCAATGCTCCTTTGAAGTGAGGATGGTAGGACTTCATGTCGTGTGCTCTGGTACATTCTGTGGAAAAGTTGCTCACGCTGGGTAGAGGTATCCATGGGGTGAATGCAAAAGACGATCCTCCCTCAGCAGGTGGATCGACACGGTGGTTGGAACAGTGGGCCCAGACAGAGCCTCTGTGAGGTGAAGCAGGGCTGAGCAGTGGACTCAAGGGCGCCTAGCAACAATGTTAAGCATCTTAGTGTAGATGTCGAGGCCACTAGCTTTATGGACCTGGAGTGCCTTTGGTTTCCATAAAACCCACTGAAGCCCGGTCCTGTCAAGGACACGATGGGGTTTCCAGGCTGCAGTCTTTCTGGAAGCAGGTGGCCACATCTTCCTCCCAGGCAGGAGCTGGTGGACTCTATCCACAGACCTCTTGACTTATAAGTGAGCATGTACCCACTATGCCCCCAGGACTCCAGGTGCATGTACCTGGGTGTGACTTCAAGCCATGGCACTATGTGCATTTAGCGGGAAGTGGCTGGACATGGCGAAGAGGAAAGGCTTAGGGCCTGCGACCTGGGGCATTCTGGCATGATGGAGCTGGGGACAGGAAGAACTGCAGAGAGGAGGGGGCAGCCAGTGAGCAAGGAGAACATTCAAAAGGGGCTGGTGTCCCAGAAATCTGTGATTTGCAGTGACACACATTGTGGAGCTGTCAAGTCATCTTGAGACCGAGAACTGATCACTGACATGCGCCAAGTGGAGATCAGCGGGGCCCAGCAAGCCCTTTTGGCAGATTAGCCAAGACACAGCCTATGTAGAAAGAAAGCTAGAGACTGGACAGAAAGGGATTGGGAACAATGTGTATTAATAGCTCTTGCACAAAATTTGGCCATAAAAGCATCTACTTTAATAAGGAACTTTAAACTGGATTTCAATTTAGTTCTGCAGTTAACAATAAAATAGAACCCTGGGATTATATTTGTTTTGTAAACATGCTGTGTTTATCCAAACTATAACTTTTATGTTGACATGTTTTATCTATAAACTCTAGGATAATTCACATGAAGTTTTCTTGAATACGGAATAAAATTAATACTGTGTTCACTGATCAGGAATACTGTGTGGCCACAGGTTAAAAAAACAATCAAACTTGAAAGCAGGACGGAAAGCCCATGAATATGTGCCCTGAAATCGCTTCACCTTTTATGTCTCGTAATTTGTGTCTAACTTAAATTTTATAAATGTTAGTACATACTGAAAATTGAATACTGGTTTTGTGTGTGTGTGTGTGTGTGTGTGTGTGTGTGTGTGTGTGTGTGTGTAAAACCAGCATGCAAGTGTTTGTGTGTACATATACACACATACCTATATTTACTGCTTCTTAGTTATATTATTTGCTTTTTTCTATTCTTTAGTTAGGCATCTCCTCCCACGAGAATGCCACTCCTGTGAAGCTGATACACAATTCAGCAGGGCATCTTAATGGCCCTGCCCGGACAATCGGGGCTACCCTGATTGGATACTTGGGTGAGTCATACTGTCTCTTGTTGCTTTAAACTTCTTTCTTCACCATCTTTGCATCCACTTGCCTCATTTGAGAGGCAGTGCTTAAATTTATCATTTATAGGGCTGAATTGTGGTTTTCTTGTACCGATTAATGACAAATTTAGTGGCCTCAAATTCTGGTCAACTTTAAAAATTAATTGATTTTTAATGATAAAATTCATGATCAGAGGAGGGACTTGTATTTGAGCTTAAACTCTGAGCGCCCAATTTGCAGAAGGCTCTGGATGAAAATAGAGGCTGCAGACTGACTGCAAGGTTTTTAGTTCGCCAATGGCCCCACAGGAGAAAGGCCGGCCTTTCTACTCGTGTAAACAGTTACAGTCTCAGAAACTCAGAGGGGGCAATTCGACCTTGCCTATAGGGTCACTGTGAGTCGTCATCTACTCAGTGTCAGTGAGTTTGGTTTTGTTGTTGTTGTTTTTGCTTTGTTTCATCTCGAGGAAGTGGAGGCAGGCGGTTTGCTCACCCTTGACCAGGGTTGTGAATTGTCTTGCTCTCAGACAGAACAGACGATATTGGGAAGTGTGGAGAACTTCCAAGTGTCACCCCCACCAATCCTAGGGAAGGACATTCTCCCTTGGTGGCTTATCTGGGTATCACCTTACTGGGGATCTCGTTCTCATGGCCTGGCTGCTTTGGGGAAGCCTTTGGACCAGTGTTGTAAGCTCCTTGGTCAAACACAATGTAGTATGTTGATCATAGCCCCTGACCCACTTCAGTAATTCTGGTAACTAGGATAGAATGATCTGCAAATGACTGTGTTTTTGTGACCGTTTTCTTTGACCTCTCAGGTCCCCTTTTTACTTAATTTCTTTCTTAATGTTTTAAATAATTTTATTGGCATATAATTCACAAATCATACAATTCAATGGTCAAGTCACCTACTTTTCACATATTTTTTTAAGCTTTGTATCTCAGCAAAACCTTGGGACAAATCATGACCACCAGCTTAATGGTCTCCCTCATCCAGATGTTATGTCTCTGCAGTTAGCTTGTCCTTGTTCCATTTAGGCCTTGATCAATGTTCTCCTTAAGTGTAAATAAATAAATTAACTCTAAAAAAATTAACACCTTTCATCAAAAGTCTCACTCGCTTTTCCCCTCTTTCATCACCACTGATGAACACCAGCCACATCCAAACCAAGTTCACTGCCTTCAAGTCAATCCCGGCTCAGAGCAACCCTGTGGAACAGGATAGAACTGCCTGGATCAGTCTGTGCAGTTTGGAGGCTTAAATTGCAAACCACAGTGAGGGGCAGAAATCTACAAGTGCTGATTGGCTCATGAGTGCTTTTAATGTAGGTGAACTAAAAATCACCCTGCCATTGAATCAATTCCAACTCACAGCGACCCTATAGAATAGAGTAGAACTGCCTCCTTGTGTTTCTGAAGCTATAAATCTTTAGCGGAGTCGACAGCCCCCTCATTTTTCCCTTGGACTGGCTGGTGGATTCAAACCACTATTCTTGGATGAGGAGCTCAGTGCCTAGCCCGATGTGCCACTTGCCTGTCGTAATTATTTCCTCCCTGCCAGGGTGGCTTCCCCAAGCCTGTTCCCAGAGTGAAAGTGATTTCACTCTCCAAGTGTATCTCCCAGGAGACACCAACTTGGCACCCTCGGTCACCTCAGAAATGCCTGCCCCAAACCTCTGTACGCCCAGCCTGTGCCCAGTGCTGTCCTCGGGGACATTTGTGCTGCCCACAAACCCTGCTCCCCCGCCTCTCTCCTGGACTCCCTCCCATGCTCCCCTCCTCGTTCACCCACATTTTCTGTCACGTAGGTGCTTGCCTCACTTTCTTTGTGGAAACCCTGCTTTTATATATTACCAGAAGGAAGATTACAATTCTGAGAATCAAAAGCATTTACACGAACAGATGTGGAAAGGGAGCCAGCTTCTCACATGGAAATGACCCTAAAAAGTAGTCTCTTCTTCTTGTACTACTAATAAAACAGACAAAAAGAATATCATTTCTGCTTCATTTATGTAGTGGTTTCTTTTGCGGTAGTTGGATATTGACTGAACCTAAAGAAACAGTGTAGTATGATTTTCTGTATTAAAATGCCCCATAGTATGGACAACTTTTAAACTCTGTATGTTACTCCCTAATATTTACATTAAATTGAATGTCCTACTCCTGCAAGAAATATAAACTGGATGAAAAATAAGCTATAAATAAATAAGCCCATCTAAGGAACACTTACATGTTACGATTCTATACACAGAGAATACCGTCTGTGTGTTAGCCTATTGTCTCAATTTCTGCTATTATTTTTTTAGAGTGTTAAATTTTGCATATAAGTTCCTTGAGTCATAATAAAGTTTGTAATCAGTGAAATACATTTTTCAGTTCTTGTTCATTTGGGGAATTAATTTTAATTATGTTCCACTATCTTTTGCTCAGGTGTGAGAACCTTTGTCCCTAAGCCTGTCGCCACTACTTTGCAGTACATTGGTGGAGCTGCAGCCATCCTGGGCCTGGTGGCCATGGCCTCTGATGTGGAAGGTTTGTATGCAGCGGTCAAGGCCCTGGTTTGTGTGGTCAAGAGCAACCCACTAGCCAGCAAAGAGATGGAAAGAATCAAGGGCTACCAGGTTTGTAAATAAAGCTTTGTCTTCCTTTTTACACGCCCAAATCTCATTTTCCCATTCATAACTTTTCAGATTGTAAAACAGTTGCATTACCCAATTGACCTTAAAAAAACCAGTTATCATTCTTAAAACTAACATATATGAGTTACTTTCTTTATTTCCTCCTCGCTCTTCAAACCTGCCGTCCAGAACCCTTGAATTGAGCTGTATTGACCCAGCAAAGCTGTGGTGTGCTTGACTGTGTCGTCAGAGCGACAGTGGTTTGCTCTGGGTATTGTTCTCCTTAGTGGGACTGGGGCTGAAGGAAGTCGAGTCATACTGCCACTTCGTCGGGAGGTTTTCTGATCAGTAACAGATTCAGACCTCTTTCCGTTCTCCTTGCCTCTCCTTCCAGCTCACATTATTTCTATCTCTGCCCCCTCCCCTCCCACCTTTCTTAAGTTTGCTGACGGCCACTACCTACTGTGTGTGCCATTGCCAGTCTCGCCCAACCGGGTGGAATTAAAAATAAAACAATCTTCATGTGTCCATAATCTGCATTCTAGATTTAGGCAGAAATAGATTTTTCAAAGGAGAAACAAATGGTAGTAGCAAAATTAAATCTTTGACTCCTAGACTAACCAGAGTGCCCTATATCGTTAGTCAAGAATTAGTGCTACTGAATAAGCAGATTACGATGTTGTACAGATTTCATTGTACTGTCTTGATGAGTGCTTTGTTTTATAAAACCGTCAAAGTAATTACTGCCGCGGTTCCTATCATGAAGAATCGGAACCATCAAAATGTCCCAACAATATGAGAATGACTAATTAGACCAGAACCAGTCCATGGACTATCACTCAACCTTTTACAATTATATTTGTAAAGACCGAGCTGCAAAAAGGGTGGGGGGAGTTCTTTTGATGAAATGCTAAATGAAGAAAAGCACAAAATTATCTGCACATGATGGTAGCAACTGCTTAAATATCTACGTGTTAATTTAGAATTTTGTGTAAAGATTAAAATGTTAATATGATGGGATGCTAGTTCACTGTTTTTCTCGGTTTCTCGGGTTTTCTCTAATGTCATATGCTCATAATAAAGATACCATTTTGGAGACCTGCTTAGAGATTTCATGAATTGCTCTCCATAGAGGGCCCTCAAGCATATAGATGCATGTCTCTGTCGCGGCGGCTTCATCCCCAGCATTGGGTTTCGTTCTCGCGCAGTTGCTGGCCATGCTGCTGAAGAAGAAACGCTCCCTCCTGAACAGCCACATCCTTCATCTCACGTTTTCCTTGGTGGGGACTGTTGACAGTGGCCATGAGACCTCCATCATCCCAAACTCAGCAGCCTTCCAGGACCTGCTTGGTGACTTTGAAGTACGTGTAGAAGCACTAACTGGCACTACGTTATCAATAAAGCCATTCCTTCTCATGTGAAAGAACCAAGTTAAGCCTTGATAGCTCTTCGATGTTGCTGGAGTTCTATCATTTTATGGTACCGATGCCAGTATCGTTAGAAAGTTTGCCAGATAGGGTCACGGTGGACTTCCTTCTCCCCGTGGTTATTCCGTTTTATAAGTAGCGTAGCTGTGACAAAGTGGAATGTATACACTGAACTTACCCACCACCTCACTGAGGTTACAGAGCAAGCATATTTTTATCAGACAATTTGAGAAAAACGCGTTCCTCAATAAATAGGGGGCTGCCCTTGGGGACATGACACTGGACGTTGCGGGGAAAGGGGAAACTAGTCATGAGCACAAGGATGAAGAAAATGTTCTGAAACTGACTCTGGTGGTGATCGCACAACCCTCCTTGATGTGATGGAACTATTGCGTGGAATGGGAATGATGTGCCAATGAAACTATTAATAAACACGTAGGAACTTTACTTACAAGTTAACGATATTTGTGAATAAATAGTGCACTAACTGCGTAATCAAGGATCGTTCATTTCTTAACCATCACCGCTCCCACCCTGCCTCTGTGGTCCTGCTAAGTCACCCCTCTCCTTTCCCCGTTTCACTTCTTGTTCAGCAGCACTTTCCATTCCAGTCATTGCAGGCTTCTTTTCGCTTGTGTGTGTCCTGTGGGCCTGTGAGTGCAGGCCTTGTGAATGCCAAGACTGCACAAACGTCCCCACCCTGGTGTCCTACCACATAGACTGCCCAAGCTCTAGAATGTCCAAGGGCTAACTCTTCTTTCCCATGCCTGCTATAAGCTGTTTCTTCAATGTTTAAGTCCCTAATCAACAGCCCATAGGCACTAACTCCTTTACTGAAGCTGTATTTTTAAGGTTTATTAGCAGCTTTCATCTAAATAAAAAGCCCTAGGATTCGCTGCGTGCCATTGCCAGGACCTACAGCTCTCTGTATCTCGCAGTCCCTCTCCCCCACCCCTCTCTCTCCCATCTGCCATTGTAGGAACATGTTGAGTATATTTTAGCGAGGTACTACATTTAGTACCAAACCCAGTACCATTGAGTCACTTCCTACTCGTAACTACACAACATAAGGTTTCCCAGATTGTAAATCTTTATTGAAACATGCAGCCTCAACTTTCTCCCTTGGAGCAGCCGCTAACTTTGTACTGTTCACCTTGCAGTTAGCAAACCGAATTAAATGATTGAGTCGATGCCTTCGAGGCCATGAGTCCTTTGGATGAGAAAGACAAACAGGTGCACAATTTATAGACTTGTGAAAGTGGCGAGATGAAGACCCACAGAAAGGGTTAGGGGAGTACAGGGACTCCTACCTAACCCAGTTTATCATTGTCTCTATCTGCCAGCAGATGCATTTAAATCATAGAGTGTTTTTAGCATTAGATTTCTGAGTAAAATATATTGTACAAACACCAGAGATGTAGTTGCTTAAATTTTACCTTTGTTTTTTAATTCCTTGTACCTCTGTGGCCTGATAAACCACCTATATCATTCCAGACCACAAGTGGGCTACAAGTACCTGCTAGGTGTCGTTATTGTTAGTTGCCATGTTTCACAGAGTAGGCCTGCTGCTTAGGGTTTTCTTGGCTGTAGTCATGGAGGCAATTCATCTGACCCCTATTTGGAGCCACTCCCTGGGCTTGAACTACCTACCTTTAGGTTAACAGCCAATAGCATACCGCTTGTGCCACGCAGGCTCCTTTTAGAAATACTCAGCACTCCCTAATGTTAGAATAGCCATTTGACCAAAACAAGATCGGTGCAGGAGCACACAAATAATTGTCTGTTTTTAGCGGTTGCTCTACAATTTATATTACATGTCTATGACAATGTCTGCATCCCCAGGCCATTCTTCCACTTGCCCTGTCGTGCAAAATTCTTGTAACCACGCCCTTCCAGGTCTCTCGCATCTTTTGTGGTCTCGCTGCTGTGGCTCTGCTTTGTACTTCTGTATGTTTATAACTCTTACGAGGCCTTGTGTTGTATTGGCTTCCAATAATCGATTAGCTTTGTAAATCACCAAAGTGTCTTTTGTATCTGCCCACACTTACAGGCTGTATAGCATCCTTTGTCCCTTTGGGTAGATCCAGTCTCCCATCTGGCATAATCCTTCTGTCAGAGAACACCTTTAACAGTTAGCAGCTCTTTAACATTGCTTGTAGAGCAAGTCTGCTGCAATGAAAATAAGTCTTTACCTTTGTTTTTGAAGCATAACTGAGTACTGAATCGAATTCTAGCTGATGGCTCTTATCCTTTCATATTTCAAAAATTATCAGCCACCCCATTGTCTGCCTCCGATTTGTGGAGCATTATTCTACTACTTTGCCCATCCCTCCCCTCCTCTGGACTCGTTACATAGCCTTGCTGGCTCGATATAGTTCTCCAAGCCACTAGCGTTCCCTGGGCATCACAGTGTAGTATTTTTCTTATGCCTCATTTTTAAGACATTTAGTGGTTAATTGTATCTGGTGTTGGGGCTTCAAGTTGACTAGATTTTGTCCCCCCTCTCCCCCCGTATTATCTACTGTGCTATTTAATCCCCCGCAGTGTGCTTTTCATTGTAGACATTGTCTTTTTCATCTCTAGGAATTATGGGTCCTTTTGGATCTTAAATTTCTCTCCTGATCATGTTCATGTTTTTCACTTCTTTTTTTTTTTTTTAAGCATATGGACCATATTTATAGTAGCTTTTTTAGGGCCTGTTCATTCCACCATCCCCGCCATGTATGGGCCTATTTGGAATGATCGATTCTTCTCCTAATTATGGGTGGTAGTTTTCCTTCTGTGCATGCCAGTTAATTTTGGATTGAGCACTAGCTGTTGTGGATTTCATGTTGTTGAATGCTAGATGTGTTTTATTCCTTCAAATGTGTTGCACTTTTTTCTGGTAGAATAGTAATAAGTTAATTGCAATGATTTTGAGCGTTCGAGCTGTATTAGAGCAGGACTAAGGTACCCTTTGTATAAGTGATAATTTAGCCTACTACTAAGGCTTTGCTTCTCATTTGTATTTATTTAATGTTTTATTGTGCTTTAGGGGGGAATTTATACGGAAAATTAACTTCCAGTTTAAGCATATTTGTACAAAATGTTCCACAGTGTTGTATAGAATTTACACATTGCCTCAGCATTCTTACTCCCTGCTGTTCATATGTTTTCAGTTTTCTAATTTCCCAGCTTTACCAGGATTTTTTTATCTGTACGTTTGAGTAACTGTTGACCCCTTGGTGTCTTCTACTTGATTATTTAAGGGATCATATTTCCTTATGGGTGACACTGTTTCTTTGATGAGTCAATCTCTTATTGGGCTGAAAAGCAACCCCCGGGAATGGCTTCAGTCCCATTTAAAATGGCATCTTAGGGTGAATGTAAACTTTGCTCTGTCTTTTCCCCTCATTCTGCCTAGGACTAAGTATTGTGTCCCTAATCAGACAGTTGGAATTGGTAGCCAGGCCCCTCTATTCATCTGCTCTCAGGCTAGAGCAGGCTGTATTGGGGTGGCCAGTTAGTCCTGTGGAGCACTTTCTCCATTGGGTCTTTGACTTCTGTCACAGTCTCTCGCTCCAGGGAAGACCAGTAGTTGTATCTTAGATGGTCACTTGCAAGCTTTAAGACCCCAGACTATACTCAGCAAACAGACTGCAGAACAAACTTTATGAACTATTTTGTGCCAGGGCTGGTCCCCAGCTGATGTAGTACACTTCTGATGGCCCTGTTCTTGTCCCCACGCAGTCCCGGGTCTCTAGACACTGCTGTGAGCGCTCCAGAAGTGGTTGCTGCGGTGCCTTCCAGTGAGCATGTCTTTCTCCACTTTCACGGGAGTGCACCCCACACGACACATCAGTGTTCAGCCAGTGGCTCCAGGGGAGATTTTGGTTGTTCTCCATTATGCTCTTTCTGTGCCGCTCGCTCTGTCTGGTGTGCTGCGTTTACACATCAAGCTCTCCTTTCTCACATTCTTAAACCCTCTTTCTCTTCAACTCCCTGAGACCTCTGCCATTTCCTCGTCCTGCAGGCAGTAAGCTGGCGCAGCTATGGGGATCCCCCCGTGGGCTTCCCTTCAGAGATCCCACCCAGACAGCTGACAAGTGTTGAGACCGTTGTTTCCTATGCCTTGTCCAGTTTTCCAGTTGTTTACCACGAGGGAGCAATAGCCAGGGCAGTCCCTTCATGCCATTACTGCAGCGGGAATATTCTATCAATGATGCAAGTGAAGGAAGTTGCAGGAGCCCTGTTGATGTTTGCCAGGTGCACCGCGTGAGTAGATCGTTAGCGTTCATTCGACACTTTTCTTTATTTGTATCGTAGGTCTGGCTCCATGCACCGTATGAACTGCATCTTTCCCTATTTGAACACTTTATTGAACTGCTCACGGAGTCCAGGTATCAGTCAGGGCTTTCGACGCTAGTTGTTCAGCTGTAGGAAAGATGACATTCGTTTATGAGATCTTCTCTCTTTTATAGTGAAGCTTCGAAGAACGCCAAGTTGATGAGGGGATTCCAGCTAATCCCAAAGCTGCTCCTGACCCTTCGAGATACATCCTTGTCCCAGCCCACCATTGCGGCCATCAGCAACGTGCTGAGCTTCTTACTGCAAGGTTTTCCCAACAGTAATGATCTGCTCAGGTAGGGAAACCCTCTGTGTGCCTTTGTATGAGCTAAAAGCGCCCGTCAGCTTCAGCGGGTGGCGGGAAAATGTTCCAGAGCTGACCGTGCTGAGGAAGGCACAGCCCTTCTTATGTGATCGAGCGATTACATTGTATGGTACGCCCATTGTATCTCAATGAAACGAATTGTTAAGAATGGCATGAATGTGATTGGCTTGTTTACAACATCAATACCGCTCAATCTATTTTGTAAGGCGGAGAAAACATTCGCGTCTCAGCATCTTGTCTTTATAGAGCAAAGCCAGGGCTTTGTCCAGAGTGAATAAGAGGATACTGTTCCCTAGGAAACGGAACCCCCGTGGCGTGTTGGGCTAAAACCACAAGGTCAGTAGTTTGAACCCACCAGTCACTCTGCAGGAGAAAGATGAGGGTGTCTGTCCTTATACAGATTTAAGAGTCTTAGAAGCAAGGGGCCAGTTCTGTTCTGTTTTAAAGGTTTCCTATGAGTCTGAATTGACTCAGTGACTGAGTTTGGAGCTTTGGGGCGTACATGAGGGAAAATGTGGAAGAAGACCGTTGGTAATACTTGGCGTAGTCTTGAAAGTGTTCCACATAGAACAGCCCTCTCTGAGCCCTGCTACTTCTCCAGTGCAGTGGCCCATCCATCTGTGCACATGCGTACACTCACGTGCACACATACCTCATTGTGCGCATGTTGTTGCCATTGGCATATAGGCAATAACACTTAAAAATGTAGGGGACAAATATAAAAATGGGTGATGACAATGAGAGACGCTTCAAAAATTATATGGGGCAATGGAATGAAAAGATGGCAGAATTTCCCCCCTAACTTTGTGAAGTCCCCTTCTGAGTACTGCTGCCTAGCCAAACCATTTCCATAGGTCATCCTGCCAGTGTGAATTATAACACGAGGCATATTTATGCAGGATCTGTAGAAACGTGCCTGTGTACATACGATCACTTTAACCAAAATGGAGAGAGGGAGGAAACAAGACAAAACTGTATAGATGCAATCCAGGCCTTCTTCAAGGAGCGATGGCTTACACTAGACTTAGTCACTTTCATGTAATCTCCCAGTATTTAAGATAAGGTCACCCCCACTTGTTAGAATAGTCCCAGCAGGCTAATCTTTAATTTGGGTAGCATGTCAATCTACTTAGTCTTGCATTCGTTTATCGTGGAAACTGCTTTGTGGTCTCTGTTTTCTAACGGCTTTGGAGGCAGCTATAAACTGGAGCTCACACTACTTAGGCAAGGATCATGATGATCATCAGCCGTGTTTTTCTAAAGGTTATCCTGGCACTGTGCGCCCGGGACGGAGATTAGCATGGAAGGTTGGAAGGCTTTCATTTTCTCCAGTTGGCAGTGGAATGAAGGCCCAGCCTAGTCGCGCTACCTGCACAGGCTTACAGAGCTGTGTCGTCATCAAGCAGGTTTTGACTCGCCGCACCCTGTGACAGAGTACGGCTGCCCCCTAGGGTTTTCGGGGGCCTGGTCTTTAGACGCCGATCACCAGGCCTTTGTGCCCATGAAGCCCCAGGTAGCTCCAAACTGAGCACAGAACGATTGCCTCTCCAGGCACCATGAAAAAGCGAACCCCAACATTCACTTTCAGCTGTTAGACATCAGTAGATTCATAGGTGCCATTAAACCAAGCCAGACCCAAGGCTCATCTAACGGATTCCAGTTCATAGCGCCTCTGTAGAACATCGCGGAGCTGCTGCGGGGGGTGTCTGAGGCCATCAGTCAGCCCTGCAGCGGACAGCCTCATCTTTCTCCGTGCTCAGCTGGTTAGTTCACATGACTGACTTGCTTAGCAGCCCAGTGCTTAGCCTGCTGTGGTACCCGGACTCCGTGACATCCTGTTTCCCATCCAAACTTGCTCCTGCCTTTGAGTGGTGCATCATCTGGGAGATTCTCTGTAGCAGTGGTTCTCAAGCTGTGGGTCACAACCCCCTTGGGGGTCAAACGTCCCTTTCACAGGGGTTGCCCGATGCATAAATGGTAGCAAAATTAGTTATGAAGGAGCAACGAAAATAATTTTATGGTTGGGGTCACCACAACATGATGAATTAAAGGGTTAAGGGGCCGCAGGAATGTTGAGAACCCCTGCTCTATAGGATTTCTGAATCTTGCTGAAAGCAGCCTCACCTTTCTCCTGCTGACCAAGCTGGTGGGTTTGAACTGCCGGCCTTGTAGTTGCAGTCCACGCTTACCCGAGGAGTGCTGTCAGCACTCCTGCAGGTACTCTTAAACAAACCCCAATAAACTCACTGCCATGGAGCGACCTTGTGTGTCCGAGACAGTTCACAGGACTAGAGAGCCAAGTCTCCCTGCTGTGGAGCCGCTGGTGGTTTCAAACTGAACGAATGCAGCCCCAACGAGTGACCGCTGCACCAGCCGGGCTCCTCGTAGGACCTTGTAGGCTCTTTCAATAGGCTCGTGAAACCGTTTGACTTGATACAACAAAAGAGTTAAGTTTCGGGATACAACAAAAGAGTTAAGTTTCGGGAGAATTACACTTCCTCATATATTTTTAAAAGCATTATTTTTATAAAACGACCTTTGGCCTGAAGAAGCCTGCTAAATACAGTCATGTAAAGGTCTGAAAAAGATTACTTAAAATGGGAAATAGCGTTTTGTCTCTTATTTCTTTGAATGTTGTTTATTTGGGGGAGAGGAAAAATGAAATTTATCCTTTTTTTTTTTTGGTATTTAAAGGTTTGGACAATTTACTTCTTCTACATTACCAACTTTTGCCGTTTGTGAGAAATTTGTAGTCATGGAAATAAATAACGAAGAGAAGCTTGACACTGGTGAGTCTCTTCCGGACCCTGAATAGCCTAGTGGTCACGCTGGTCATGTGCCCTGCTTTCTGCTTGCACGAGGCCGACCTGAAGCACAGACACAGATAGTAAATTACTCTCTGGCTTTTCTGTCTTTCACAGCTGTATTTGTCTCTTATAATATGTTATCTCCAGGATATGTAGATTCGTCAAACAGAAATAGAGTTACCTAAAACATTTCCGAGGGTGTGAATTTACATTGGAAAGGGTCCGTATTGTTCAGAGGGTTCAGCCGGCTCACCTTAAAGAACAAAAACATGCAGTGCCATCTATTTGTATATGTGGTGTGATATTTTACTTAGCACGTCTCTTCTGAAGGAGATGTTACTAGAGTGAACTACATATATGTGTAGATATATATTACTATTAATTTCATTCCCTCATTAAGTAGTGAATGGCCACTAAGGGAAAGAACATTTTACTAGAATCAGTTTAGGTAAGTATAAGATAAATATAGTTTTGTAACATAGGAGTTTCTGGACTCATGACAAACTATTTTTCTCCTTCTTCATTTGAAACTTTCCCTTCAGTGTGTCTTCCCTTCGTTCCAATAAATATTTTCTTTCGTATGTTATAAAGCAGGACAGTTTGCCCGGAAAGCCTTGAAAAGACCTTATAAATTAACCTGTGCGATGTCATTACCCTGAAGTCATATTTCATGGCTGAGTTCCGTTTAAACCCTTACATCTCTGCTCATCTAGAGGATAAAGAAATAATACATCACTGCCTTGCAAAAAAAGACTCTCTTTGTTTACTGTCCCATTTGGGGCACACCCTCTGCTGTGCGTTGTGTAAACAAAGAGGTCATGTTGAAATCACACTTTTCAAGGAGCCCCTGAGAGATCTGCGAGGCCAAGGGACTTCCTGTAAATCACAGCGCCTTAGAGGCTGATGCTGACCAGGAACACAACGCCCCAATTCTTTAGCTCAGCCAACGCCTTGAATACAATTTCTGTGGTGATGCAAATCACCAGTCCATGAGAAGATAAAGATCAAATTACTGGCTAACACCTGTTGCGATATCTGCCACACCTACATCAATGCGAATTGGCTTGAAGAACGCCCAGCAGTAAGATACTAATCGGTTACAGAGAAAGGGGTGTGTGAGTGAGATGTAACCCCGGGAAATCCACCCGGTGACTCACTCAAGCTGTCTGTGAAAGTGGGGATCCCTGGTGGCGTTGCCTGATAGTGGTCCTGTAGGGCAGGGTAGAACCGCCCCGGTGGGTTTTCCAGACTCACACTTTCTGGAAGTAGAAAGCCTGGTCCCTGTGAGTCGTAATTGACTCGATAGTGCATTGGGCTTTACAGTTGGAAGACTTAGTGGTTATTCGTGGGGCGGAGACCACAAAGTCAGCAGTTTAAAACCACCACTTGCTTCTCAGGAGCAAAGTGAGGCTTTCTCGTCCCATACAGTGTTAAAGTTGCCGAACTCCACACCAGCAAGTTTACCCTTTCCTCTCGGGTCATGATGAGCCGGAGCCACCTTGATGACAGTGAAAGTTAGGCAAATGTCCATATTTTCACACCAATAATGAGAGCATTTTCTGACTGGTTGGTTTTGCAACCTCTGCAGCCCCTCTCACTTCAGTTCCCGCGTGTTCCATGTTGGAGCAAATGCACATTGATGATGAGGAGACGGGACACCAAGAGAGAATTTGTCATTTTTGTACAGTGACACTTTAGAAAACAAACAAAAAGTTATCTTGTGACAACTTAGATTTATAGTACGCTGCTTAGAAGGCCATATTAAAAATCGACCAGTTTAGGCCTCTCAGAAGAAGCGGCCATCTTGACCTCCCCTGGGGGAGAACGAGCCTGCTCTGATCTGTGCCCCGCCCGCAGCTGTCCAACTTGAGAAAGCTGCGGAAACTCAAGCCCCTAAGTAAAGCGGAAGCAGCAAAATGATTCAAGGTAGCATTTGTGTGCTAGAAACAAATGGAACTCATAGAATTGCGGTGGTTGGAAATGAGGCTCAGCTCTAACGGACACCTGGACCATATCTCATTAGTGATGGAGCTGGGCCAGGAGCGCTGGGTCAGTGACGCCCCGTTCTCCGGCCATTGGACTGCCGTCCACGAAACTTTCCATGTTCCTGCTGTTCTCTTCCTCTCCCGCTTTAGCATCTGTGTGCCTCCTCGCTGTTACTTCTAACATTTCTTTACGTATTGTATTTATTAGATAAGTTCATGCGACAGTTTCAAGTGTGAAAGATGTTAAAGCAAACGGTCCTACCTCCTTCAAAATGGGACTTGAAATTAAGGATTGAGGAAGCTGAGGTTTTACAGCGATTGCTATTTTTACTCATGTGGTGCTTTTTGATTGGGCTCACAACCTTTCATTATCTCAAGCTCAAAATAAGCTAAACGCAAAATCACAATTTTCACGCTTCTGAAGAGAACACATTTCGCACCCCCTTTCTCTTGTCCACCTGAATGAGAAGCCCCCCTCAGGCTTGGCCTCTGAGAAAGGTCTTCTAAAAGACATCTTTTCCATTGAGACTTCAAAGAAAGTAATTTTGGGTATTTCCTACTACTTTGGCCCCGAAGGTGATTTTAATTTCTTGATTTTCAAACTAGGAACCGAGGAAGAATTCGGCGGGCTTGTATCAGCCAATCTTATCCTTCTGAGGAACAGACTTCTGGATATCTTGCTCAAACTCATTTATACATCCAAAGAAAAGACAAGCATTAATTTGCAGTGAGTAAAGTGTTTGAAGAATGAATAATAGTTGCTGTTACTAGGAGACCAAAAAAGGAACAACTGATGTTAAATAGATTTTTTCCTAAGCCCTGAAGTATATGGTATGTCAAGAGTGGAACCTAACCTAATATACCTGAATTTGATTTTGTCTTTTCCCCCCTGCTTTCGAATAGAGCTTGTGAAGAACTGGTCAAGACCCTGGGTTTTGACTGGATTATGATGTTCATGGAAGAACACGTGCATTCCACCACAGTTACCGCGGCCATGAGGATTCTGGTGGTCCTGCTGAGTAATCAGTCCATTCTGCTCAAGTTCAAGGAAGGGCTCAATGGTGGAGGTTGGCTTGAGCAAACTGATTCTGTCTTGACTAATAAGATTGGAACTGTATTAGGTAGGAAACTCTTTAAAAGTCACCTTAAAACAGGCTGTAGTGTTTTAAAATATTTTTATAGACTTATGCTCACCAGTTTATCTTTATTTGATGGCCATGAAGAATCCTCTGCTAAATTTAATTGGCAATAGAACATCAGGCTTAAAAGGTTTCAAATGTGGCTGTTTTAATTGCAAACCAGGACAGAATTGTAAAATGTGAAATCAGAGGTAGAATCTATGACTATTATGATTATTGACCATTGTAAGATATGAGAACTCAAGGAATGTGTTTTGATATTCTTGGAATTGTGGTATAGAAAAAGGAGCCCTGGTGGTGTAGTTGTTAGCATTGGGCTGTGATCTGCAAGGTCCACAGTTCAAAGCCACCAGGTATTCTACAAGAGGACAGAACTTTCTACTCCACTCAGCAGTTACAGACTCAGTGTCCCAGGGACAGTTCTATCCTGTTCTGTAGGATTGTTGTGAGTCAACATCGTGACAGTGATTTTGGAGTTTGGGAGTAAAGTAGATGATTAATTAGCAGATAATCAGTGACGTTGAATTAATAATGCTAAGACTGGCATGGGGGTGATGTCTGACCTCTGGCTTCCTAAGTGGGAACTTGACTCAAATCAAACATCAGCTGAAGACCGGTCCCTGTGGGCAGAAGGCAGACATGGAGTCAAGTCCACACCCTATAACCCTCTCTACCAGTTCTCACGCCTACTGTCCCTCGGGTTCAATAGTTCATGGCAGCAGCTCCACAGACCTCAGAGACAATCTCATGATCGTGGGGTTTGGGAAGGAAGGTTACTGGTTATAACTCAATGATCAGAGTGGGTCAGGACAGCCTCTTCCCAGCCAGTACACAGATATACCTCTTTCTTGTCCTCAGCCGCTCTACTACGTAGCCCCGTGCCTTCTGTCCTCTTTGGGCAGTGTTAAAAAAAATCCATTATTACTGCCAATAAATAAATGCCCAAAGGGCACTGCATTTTGTCTTAAGCCTCAGCCCAGAGGCACTCGGCGCTAGCATCTTGGGTAGGCAAACCAAAGAAACTCTTCCAATTAAATGCCTGAAGACACGCCGCTCTACAAGCGAGCCTCCTACCTGCATACTTGGCTCCCTCCCTCTGGGCTAGGAAGCCGTCTGCTCTGTCACATGCTCTTGCTACCAGTCTGTGTTGCCGCCACTCCACTCTTCCTCCACCAAGCCTCTGCTGTCACAGCTCTGCCTGCTGAATGAGGGAGATCATAATACTAGGATCTCGGGCTCCAGAGACTACACTCTGGTCCTGGCATGAGCCAGGTGGTAAGATTGCCCCATACAAGCTTCTGAGATGGCTTGTCTACCTGGTGAGATGGCAAAACTGGCCAATTCCCACTTTAGTTTCAATTTTATAATCACAATGAACTCAGTTAGCAAACCCTCCCAATGGATCCTATAATGATCTTGTCCGCATCTTCTCCTCCTTTTAATCCAGAGCCGTCAGGGACAGAGGTGGGTGGTAGACTCAGTCTGCATGGCTGTAGACTCGGTCTGCATGGTTGTAGACTCGGTCTGCATGTTTCCATGCAGTCATTTGGTGGGAGTTTCAAAAACTGGCTGAAAGAGCCATATCAAGTAGTTTACTGAGCCACCATAATGCTAATTAATATTTATTTTCCTTTTGAGTAGTTATTCTGGGCAAACTAATAGTCCAAACATTACCAATTATCTCACGTCGCAGCATCCATCTGTATGTCTGGGTAGAATTGTGCTCCCAAGGGTTTTCAATAGCTGCATTTCAAAGATCACCAGACTTTTCTTCCCTGGCATCTCCAGAGGGACTTGAGCAACCAACCTCTTGGTTAGCTGCCAGTTCGTTGAGTATTTGCCGTCCTGGGAATCTGACACTTCCACAGTGACCCTGTGAGGTACAAACTCGCCTATAGCCATTTTACACATGAGGAAACCAGGGCGTGTGTGAGAAGTCACAGCTAGGGAAGGTCAGCATTTGAATCGGGCTTGCTCAGAGGCTCAGCCCTTACTTTCCACATACTGTGTGCCTTTCGAGCATTTCAGTTGCAAGTTTTCTTTGCAGTAGTACCCTGTTCCAGCATTTAAGTGATATTAAAAATTACAGTTCCCTGTGGAAGATAATTTGAATGGTTAATTTCTGTTCCTATTGAAGATTAAGATTACATTTCCCTTACTGTTTTCTTCAACAGTATTCTTCCAATTAAGTTTTGAATCCTTAAAAGATTATATTTTTATTGAAAATTATAGTCAAGCATATAATTTTTCTATGATCTTAAGCAACATCTGTCCAGAATGGATTTACATTTGTCAGATGGGAAACTTGAAAGTTAAAAGTTAGTATACAGTATAATCTGTAAGAAATGTAAAATTTACAATACGTAAGTGCTTCCGCAACTACTTTCTTAAATGACCAACAATGATAATAAGACAGATTTTCCACGTAGGATCATTTATAGTTCATTAAATGGAAAATGTGCGAAGTAACTATTATATGGAATGAAGACAAATGATTTCTCACAAAAATATTCTTTGTTCTAGGAGATGCTTTTTAAATTTCTTTGTAGGTAGTAAGTCACTGTTTTGTGTTGACCCCTGGTGGTGGGGTCAGGGGAAATAAATAACCTACAAAAAAACTTATTACATGTGAGAGCAATTTGGTAGCAGACAATTTGGGTTAATGACCTTGGTAATAGTGGCTACTAGAGAAAACACAGTGCAAGGCATAATTGAGTGTGAGTCCTATTAAAATGGAATGTGAATTCTATGTAATAGAAAATTTTCTATTCTAATTGGCAACATTTCTTCCCTTGAAGGTCCAGAGCAGCTGTAGTAATTGTACCTAAGATTGCACCATATTGCACTGTGGTTTGCAGATTTCTCCCTTATAACTCCTTTGGCCTATTACTTTCCTAGAGACAGTTATATATAAACAATATAGGAAGTAAATTAAACCTAATAAGTGTAATTTAAGGATGAATTTCTCTAACTAAGGACTTAGTACTACTGTTAACTTCGTAGCTTCCTAATTGATACCTGCTTGCACATTGATACCTGCTTGCACATCCTCTCTGCTGCTCCGATTTCAAAACAGGAACCTCAGTGGTTAATTTCTATTTTACTTCACATTCCTAAATACCTATAAGTTTACAGACACAAACGCATACCTTCCCACTTTATTCTATTTCTGTTTGATCTCATGAGCCCCTAAAGTTTTTGAAGTTTTAAATGGAAGGGTGTTTGCTTTTATCAAAAATTTCTAGACCTTTTTTATAACAGTAATGTGAATCTACTTATTAATTCCTAGCTGTTAATAAAGTATTACATATTCCTTACAGTCATGGATGCTGAATTTTCTCTTTTTTTCTAACACTTAGAGAATTTGTTTTCCTGTTTAGTACATAAAATGTCACTCTTACCTGGTTTCTTAAAGCTCAAGAATGGTTTTTATACTCTTTTCTGTTTTAAGAATTTACTATAAGCAGGTGCCCTAATCCAGCCAGTCGTTCATGATTGTGGTAATTCCATTAACAAGGGAAAAGCAGACAACATAATTCTTTATTAAATACTTTTATTGGGGACTCTTAACATCTCTTAACACAATCCATACATTCATCTACTGTGTCAAGCACATTTGCCGCTATCATCATTTTCAAAGCATTCTCTTCCCACTTGAGCCCCTGATATCAGCTCCCCATTTCTTCCCCTCCCTGCCCCGCCCGACACAATTTTTACAGAGGCTAAAACAGAGACACTGGGTTGTGAACCTTAGAGGCATCCCTCATGAATTGTATAACTTTGTGCTGGACACATGGTTTATATGTCATATAAACGGGAGTAATAATTCACTTGTTCATTGTTCAGAAATGAGATGATACGGAAAAGTGCTTGAAAAATTGCTGTGAAATATTTCATTAATTAAAAAGGCTTACTTTAGCAGATGAACTCACTGGTGGGCGAAAACATTCCTAACGCAACATAGACATAAATCCCCTCTACTACGTTAAGCAGGGCCAAGCACTGTGCGTCTCCACTTCATCCAAAACTCAGTTAGCGGCGGGTGTGCATTTGAGACATAGAGTGCGTGAGGGTAAAGGTCA
The DNA here is from genome assembly GCF_050624435.1 of Tenrec ecaudatus. Classification (NCBI taxonomy): domain Eukaryota; kingdom Metazoa; phylum Chordata; class Mammalia; order Afrosoricida; family Tenrecidae; genus Tenrec; species Tenrec ecaudatus. The sequence continues at coordinate 138,381,733 of NC_134532.1, forward strand.
GTTCTTTGTATTGGATTTTAAAGTTTCCCACGAACATTGACTCTACTGTGCACAGGAGGAAGTTGGGGTGATGAAAGGGCCCAGAATTGAGGCTGTGTCCTGAGGCTCATAATGTAGCAAAGGAGACTGGGCTGCTGAAGTGTTGGTGCTGTCTGCCGTGTTACTACGCCATGGCCATCCCTCAGGAGAGCTGTGCTTCTAGAGAAGAGTCCAGATGTTCGGCTCAGGCCCGTGAACAACCCCAGCCACATGAGATTGGGTTTGTTGTGTCACTGCACGATGGCATCTGCAGCACAATTCTAGTTCGTGTTGTGAGGAAAAGGCGCTTTATGTTCGTTTTATTGGGGGCTCTTACAGCTCTTTTCACGATCCGTGCATGTGTTCCTTTTCTGCTCTCCAGGTTGGCAGAGCTTTAGGATTGGCTCGCTGGGCGGCTAACAGATCAGCAGTCCTGGCGGTCCTCTAGGGCAGCTGCCCCGTAGGGTCACCGTGAGTCGGAATTGACTCAGTGGCATTGAGTTTCTTGGTTTGGAGAGTTTTCTGGACCAATGAACTATCTATACTGTGTGATAACTATTACAATTTTACACTCGCCTTGTGTAAAATGTTGACTGTCTCTTAGATTTCCCTTCTTCGGGAAACACAAGCAGGAATGTCACAGCTCTTCTGGGCCCCTTTTGTAAGTGAGTGAACTGACATCATCTTGAGAATCAGTTCCATATACCTACCTCTGATTGTCTCTAGCTGGACTTCCAAATCCGTGTCCTAATAGAAGCCTGGGCAGCACAGTGGTTGAGCAGTCGGCTGCCTTCATCCGGAAAGATGCGCACCTTGACGATGCAGCGGGCCCGTTCTCCTCTGCCCTCTAGGGTCGCGACGAGTAGAAATCGACTAGACAACAATGGGCTTGTGGTTTTGGTCATCCTAATAGACAAGCTTGCTAAAGTTAAAAGGAGAGTCAGCCTTTGGAGTGAAAGAGTAATTATTAATCCACAATCGAATGGGTCATCACCTCTAATGTGAATGTTCTGGATAGAAATGCCATACGTTCTGAACCGCTGCCTTCTGTGTTGTGTGACTGCAGAGAGACAGTCATCGGCTCATTCTCTACTTACTGGTCTCTCTCCTCTTCTCGCAGGCTTCAACGTGGGCCGGAGTGCCGGTGGGAGATCGACAGTCAGGGAAATTAACCGGGATGCCTGTCACTTTCCTGGTTTTCCAGTTCTTCAGTCATTCCTTCCTAAGCACACTAATGTCCCCGCCCTCTATCTTCTCCTCATGGCCTTGTTCCTGCAGCAGCCAGTTAGTGAGCTGCCTGAGAGCCTGCAGGTCAGTGTGCCTGTCAGCAGCAGCCGAAGTAAGCAGGGTGGCCAGGTAGGAATTACCTAGTAGGTGTAAGTGTAATTATGTGTACTGAAAAAACCACCAGAGCGTAATGGGTTAATCACCAGAGACCCATCAGTTCCGTCACTTTTTCACATTCAGGATTTGATTTGAAAGAACAATTCTGAAAATGCCCCAGAAAAATTCCCCAACAGGAAGTCCTCTGTCCAGACCTGGCTTTTGTGTCCCTTTACACTTACTGCTACATGATCACACAGGGGTCTTCCAAAAGTTGCTGGGGAAAATCCATTGTTTTTTATTCCATTTTCCCATGAACTTTTTGATGATGCTTTGTATAAATATAAAGGCTTTAATGGATATCTAAAGCAGTCTTTTGAGTTATTAGCCTCTATAGAAATTTATTCTCCTGAAAAAAAAAGAAACTTATTCTCATTTTCAGTTTAATTACAATTTAAATAACATTTACAGGTCTAATTACAATTAAATCCAAAGGGAGTGGTTTGTGTACCCATAAGTTAATATGTCCTTGGACCATAAAAACAAATCTTTAGCACAAGGTTGGCATAAAAAATATTTTAAATTTCCTAATGACCAATAGCACCCATATTAGAAAATCAGCAACTCTTTATGTGATTGCTGTGTTTGAAGATTATTAAGGATGCCTGTTAAGGAGCCCTGTGGGCATGTCCATTAAATGTGGGGCTGCTAACCACTTCAGTGGCTCACCTCCACCAACATCTCCTTGGGAGAAAGATGAGGCTGTTTGCTCCCATAAAGACATGTCATAAATGATATCTTTGTGTAGCCTGTGTTTGCAGCACTATAAAAATTTAAGAATTTATCTTTTAAACTCAAGCTTCTATCACAATGCCAAATGCTTCTCAAATCAGTTCTGCTAAATAATAATACTCAGTCCTTAAAGCAAGCTACAAATCTCATGCGCAGCAGACACTGACTGGTTATGGAATGTTTTAAAATACAGGTAACACAATAGTCATAAAGTATCATGGTATATACAACGATGAATAAACCTCCCCAGACTGATTTTTTTGTTTTGTCACATATTATCTATAAGCGATGTAAAGTTGAATTAAAGCATTGCTAAGGTTGATAAAAGCTAATCTAGTATGTTTTCTTTAAAGGCCCTGCTTAAAATCATAATTTGTTCTTTTAATTTCACTTCTTGGCTAATCAGCATGTATTTGATTGTTTTTCTTTTAAAACGTGTTTTTAACTAACGTCCCTAAAATGCGATACACAGGATTAAACGTAACCTTCCCCGATAGAAATGTGAGTTTAGAGCGCAGGAGCGGAGCGTTAGAGCTCTGTCTCGCCGCCATCCTTTCTTTCTTGTAGAAGCAAACTGACTAGTTGCAAAGAAGTTTTCAACTCTCAGAATTTTGAGTGTCTCCCCCGCGGGCAATCAGTGATGACTCATCCGCAGTGTCTCCCACCCCTGCAGTTTGACTTAGACTCCATTTGGACGTTCATCTTTGGAGTTCCGGCCTCCAGCGGGACTGTGGTCTCTTCAATTCACAACGTGTGCACAGAAGCGGCTTTTTTATTACTGGGGATGCTTCGCAGCATGCTGAATTCAGTAAGTTCACACCAATCCCAAGGCCTACTGAACATCCCGTTCCCCTTTGCTTTGTGGTTGTGTTTTGTTTTGTTAGTAGAGGGTCCTTTCATTGTGTAAAGGAACCCTGGTCCTGTGAGCTGCCTGGTCATCCTTGCCCTGCTAACCACAAGGTCGGCAGTTCAGCTCAAACTGATCCCTGGGAGATAAATGAGGCTCTCTGGTCCCTAAAAGATAGACAGTCTTTGAAACCTTCTATTAATAAGAATTCCATGAGTCGAGATCTACTCCAAAGCCAGGGGTTGGTTTGGTTTGTTCATAACCTAGCTCTCCCTTGATGGCATGACTCTGGAACACAGCCTCTCCATTTTCTCATGTCTAATGTCAAGGCGAGAAGCAATACCATGGTAGAGACCAGGAACTTTGGAACTCTGCCTGGGTTCAGATCCCACCCTGTTCAGTGCAGTGTGCCCACCATGGTGCCGGGAGCCCTGGGCGCACAGCACTGCAGAGCTCAGCCGCTGCAGCTCAGACCCAGCAGCCGCTCTGCGTGAGCAAACTGGCGAGCTGTGTCCATAAGCAGCACCACTCTGCAAGCCCTCTAGGGCAGTTCGTCTCTTGTCTTTGGGGCTGCGAGGAGTCAGAAGTGACTCAACAGCAATAGCAAGAGTTCCTTGCCTCAGTTTCCTCTTTGGCCCATGCTGAGTTTATCTGTTAGGGTTGTTTGGGGAATTGTGTAAGCTAATTTGTATATAGACAGGAGAGTATCTAGAAAGTGCCTCTTAAGTGTTGACTTATTAATAAGTAAAATCAAGATTTCCATGTCTACATGCGTATAAATGTAGTATACAGCATTATAATAGCCAGGTACAGAGTCCCCGTGTTATGAATGTCATACTGTCAGACTTATGCACAGTCCATGCCTGTCCTTCGACGTTGCCTACATTTGTACTCACCTTGAAACTCTCCTGTGACCCTGACGCAGTTCTGTAGACACCTGTGTCACAGCCCCACTACAAGTTCTTCCTCGCCGCCATCTTCCCTTGCTGCAGTTGTAGTGTTTAACTCATTGAAAAATCTCATCTTATCTTGCTCTAAAGCAGCGCTTCTCACCCTTCCTAATGCCGCGACCCTTTAATACAGGTCCTGATGTTGTGACCCCCAACCATAAGATTATTTTTGTTGCTACTTCATCACTGTCATTTTGCTACTGTTATGCATTGAGTGACCCCTGTGAAAAGGTCGCTCAACCCCCAAAGGGGTTGCGATCCACAGGTTGAGAACCGCTGCTCGAAGGCTGGTTAAAAGCCGTGTGCACCTGCTCTGACGTGCCTACAAGTTCCACTTAACGGCACGCTCTGGAAAGGCTCTCGTTTGTTGCCAGGGACTGTGTGAGTGCAAACGTTTCAGATCACTTTCAGCTCGAGCTTTCCAGTGTTAGGTACACACATTTTATGTACTGATTTAGTTTGCTGTTTCATTATTGCTAAGCTGATGGCAAGGACTGATAGAGCGAGTGGCATAGTGCGTGTTCCTCTCTGTCTTGCGGGAGTTCTGCGCATACTGATGTCATCTCTCTCTACAATTTAGGATGGCGTGCTTAAAGAAAATGTTAACTTAGACACCCGCCCTCCTCACCCCGATTGTGCATACTTGGCAAATCATGTAATTTTAATAATGATAGCTTCTAAGAAAAGAATACTCCCATTCAACTTAGTAGTTCAGAATGCTTAAGGATTCTCTTGTGTTGTCTTCTTCGTTAAGAAGTGTAAAAATCAGTGGGAAGCCAAGCCTGTTTCTGAAGAGGCTCATGTGCATGTATTGTTTTAGTGGCAGCCCCTGGGTCGTGCCTTTGGCCCTGGACTGCTGAGGGAACATTTGGTGGCCTGAGCTCACCCTGAGGCATCTGCTTCCCCAGAGAGGAGCCAAGAAAGCCCTGTGGCGCGGCTGCAGCCTGGGAGCGCCAGAGCCACCTGCATGCCAGTGGGCTTTGTTTGCTCTTTTCCTCAGGGCCGAAGATGGGCATTGTTCAGAAACATTCTCTTATGTCTTGTTGCACTGCATTATCCTTCACAGCATCGGTCTCCTAATTTTACGTACGACAGGAGCGTGCGGTAATTCCGCATTCTCTATGTTACTCTGAACGTGACGGAAGGTGGCACCATTTGGCTAGTTCTAGCAATGACTTGACGCCAGCAGCTCTCACAAGGATGCTGCTGAATTAAGAATAAATGATGCGGGCTCCCGTCAGCTGGGCTGCGAGCCCTGCAATGAATGGGCAAACATTCGATCCATTCCAGCGGAATTGTTTTAACTAGAATATCATCTTAGATGAGGAAATTGCTCTTCATTAACCTCCAGGTTTGTGTGCACATGCGCTTTCAGACATGCCTGCTCTCCTGTGTCACTGAAGAGTTTTGGACCGTGAATGTATCCAGGCGTAGGAGAGCAGTAATGTATTTTCACAGTGATTCTCAGCGGCGCTGCTTTCTCCCACTCAGTATCTGTGTCTCCTCCTGTGACAGCCTTGGCAGTCAGAAGAAGAGGGATCTTGGCTCCGCGAATACCCTGTGACCCTGATGCAGTTCTTCAGATACCTGTATCACAACGTGCCGGACCTCGCCTCCATGTGGATGAGCCCCGATTTCCTGTGTGCGCTAGCAGCCACCGTCTTCCCCTTCAACATCCGCCCCTACTCCGAGATGGTAGGAAAGGGGGAGGGAGATGGGCCAATCTGGAATGAGTCTGCTGGGGGTTAGCAGCTCTTTTTTCCCCAGAAAAATACTTTAAGCTTCTGACCAAGTTTCAGCCTTTCCTAACTGCCTGCACCCCCTCTTGCGCCACTGCCCTCTGTCCTTAGCTCCCCACACGTTCCTTCTGCTTTCCCCTAAAATGACAGCGAGCTCTACTTCTGCTTTCCACTCGCAGGATTCCCGTAAGGCCCTGGTCAGTCATTTCCCTCGGCAGGCAGCTTGCTGATCGTTGCTCGCTGTGTGTGACAGCCATGTCCTCTCATTTAACCAACTGCCTTTCTAGGTTCATTCTCTCCAGAGTTACCTATTTGCTGGTGACTGACAGGTCTCATTGGCTTTTTCTTTTCATTTATTTATTTATTGGCCTTTTCTTTTTTAATAAGGCATGAGCTTTCCCTTTCTTCTGGTCATTGTTCATTTTTCTGACTTTTTAAAAATTATTTTGTGGGAATGCACTAGATCATTATTAGTCAATAATCTCATAGTAGACATAGACTCCTTTCGTCCTCTACAAAACAACAAAACAAAATATTCTGCCATTGTTTTTCAGAACTTCTTGGCATTTCTTTTTATATTGATCACTTACTGTAGAAACCTGGAATAATTTGCCTTTGTGCTAATTTTCCTTTATGCATAAAGCTGAAATAAAATTATAAGCTTGGGGGAGAAGGATAACTGTAGCACATGACCATAATACACCCAGTTTGATAATAACTTTAAAAGCCACTTTTGGGGGGAAGGGGGGAGCAAAAGCTGCCCACTGATATTTTGCCCCTATAGTTCCTTTTCACTATCTTACAAACTGTCTTCTAGTCTTGCTGTCTCCTGGCTTAAAATTACATACCAATTTTGCTTACTGTATATACTCGTGTATAAGCCAAGTTTTTCAGCACATTTTTAATGCAGTTTCTGTGGTAAAATTAGGTGGTATTTGGCTGATATTCAGTTTGGCTTATACTCAAGTCTCTATGATATTTTTTTTTTGTTAACCTAACCTATAACAGATGGCCCTGTGAGTCGATTCATGGATGGGCACACGGGTTGCACAGGTGTGGCAGAGAGTAGAATTTACCCCTAGATGCACAGAGATTTAGCCAAAGATACCTGGTTATTAACCTTTGCTGAAACTATTTCCATGGCTGTGGGGACAAGAGGGGCAACATTAGGAAAGCTCCTGAGGCATAACCAGACACGTTGAGGAAACAAGTCACTGGGCCTGGGGGCCAGACTGTCCTTTCAGGAGAGACCAAGGTCAGTTGGCATACCCTAGTCCATGAAGATGATGATCTATGTCCTGCGTTGGTGAATAGCAACTGGGATCTTCAAAGTTCATGACTGGCCATCCCACATGCAACTCTTGGTCTCTTCATCGAGGAAAGAAAAGGGAACAAAATCAAAAGACACATGGCAACAATGAATTCAAGGGACTTAATGGTCAGGCCAAGCGCAGACTCCGCAGCCTGGAGACCAGAGGAGCTAGAGGGTACTTGACTCTCTTTACAAACCGTGCTGACAGGGATCACGATAGATGGTCTTGGATAGAGTGGGGGGAGGTGGAACAAAAGGATAAAAGAGATCAGACGTATTGTTTGGACAGAGATTGGTGGAATCCCCGAGACTACTAGGGTCCTCAAGTCCTGGTAATGAACTCACGCCCATGGTTCAGTTTTCAGCCATCCAGTAGACTGGGAGGTACACACTCATTCGAATAACCAACTATTTGACCAAAAGAAAAGGATGGCACAGACAACTTTCAGAAAAGTTAGGAAGGGAGGGAATGAAAATGGTAGCCAGAGGGAGGAGTGGAAGACGTGCCATTCTGTTGTGGGGCTGTAATCACTGACATGAGTCAAAGTATGTATTATGAATTGATGAGTCGTCATCTGATTTGCTCTGCAGCACTTACCCAATTCACTGGGAAAAAAATGAAAGAAAAAAAATTGAATAAATCTGACTTGCAAAAATAAAGGAAGAAAGCTTCCCTTTCTTGCTACAATTATACCAGGTCTTTATCTGAAATACTATGACATAACTAGCTTCTCCATAACCAAGTTGCAAATATGCAAATAATCATTACCCTCATTGTATTCATCTTAAGTACAGACATCCACCCTAAAAATAGAATTCACCATAAAGCAAACATACTGTTTGTGGTCAATCAGTAGTTTATGTTAAAAACACCACATGTTGAAGAACCGTAGTGTACGGTGCCAGATGACGGTCTTGAATCAAAGTGGGCGGAGGGGGTAATAATGCGTGAGATGTCCTAGTAGGTGGTAGATGCCTTAGTTCAATATTGTTTTTGCTGCTATCATTTTCTTTTTAAGAAAAATAGAAATCAAGATAACCAATGCAATCTAATCTGATTACTGTGGTTTTCTCCGTTTGATTTTACTAGGTGACTGATCTTGATGATGAAGTTGGGTCGCCAGCGGAAGAGTTCAAAGCCTTCGCAGCCGACACAGGCATGAACAGGAGCCAATCAGAGTACTGCAATGTGGGCACAAAGACCTACCTGACCAATCACCCAGCTAAAAAGTTTGTTTTTGACTTCATGCGGGTCTTAATAATAGATAATCTCTGCCTCACTCCTGCCAGCAAGCAAACACCACTAATTGATCTCCTGTTAGAGGTAAAGACAACAATTTGCATTCACATCTCTCTGCAATGCTTTCATGCTTCAACCATGAATAACCAAATACATTCTGAGCTATCTGCCATTCAGATTTTAAAATTTGAATTGTTTTCTCCAACCCACTGCCTTTGAGTGAATGACAGTTCGTAGCTGCCTTCTCTGAGGACAGACTAGAACTGCTCCTTAGGGTTTCCAAGAGCTATCGGTGCACAGCACGGAGTGGGCTATGGAACGTGAGGATCCCCAGTGTGCTGTAGACCTTAGACATTTACTTTGCTTCCTTTACCTCACGTGTGTCCCTCGTCCAGTCTTGTGTTTCCTTCCCCTACACCAGGCTTCAGCATATTTTTGTTGTTGTTGTTGGTACAGGGTCATTATTAAGTAGTTCAGGCTTTGCGGGCCATACAGTCTCTATCACAGCTGTTCAACTCTGCCATTGTAGATGGAATGCAGCCATAAACACTACATGAGTGAACAAGCATGGCTGTGTTCCAATAAAGCTTTATCTACAAACATAGGCAGCAGGCCGCCATAGTCTGCCAACCACTTCCCTGGACATTTCCAGTGGCCTGGCCTTTATAGAATATTCATTCCATACTTTTAGTCCCTCTTACGTAGCATCACCAGATACAGTTTATTGCTCTTGTGATGCCCTGCCCCGGGAGTTGGGGGGCATGTATTGGTTTGTTTGGTATGCCCTTGTGAATTTCTGCAAGGCATACATTCTTAGGTTGCTTTCCCATTCTCCTGATCAGTGATATGAATCAACTGCAGCATGAGAGAGAGTATGGCTTTGAGACTTAAATTATTTTGCTGCTGCCTTTAGAAATTCACCATCCCTGAAAATCATAAAAACACTTACCTCGGAAAGTCTCTAGAGGAAATAAAAGGTCACAGAGAGAAATTTGATATAGACTTAGTTCCCTATGTATGGAGTCCCGATGCTGTAGTGGGTTTCACATTGGGTGGCTAAATTCCAGGTCAGCGGTTTGAAACCACCCATGGAGAGAGATGAGACTTTCTACTCCTGTGAAGATTGATAGTCTTGGAAACCCACAGGAGCAGTTGTACTCTGCCCTATGCAGTTGCTATGAGTAGGAATCAAATTGATGGTAGTTTTTTTTTGGTTTTTGAATCTTTGGTTTTTCCAGTGCATTCAAGTTCCTTAACCAATTCCTATAAATAAGTGACAAACACTTTAAGGGCCAAGAGCTCTGAAAAGTACCAAATTTTATGGAAAATTCAGTGTATGGGGAATCCTGATATAGGGCTCTCCTTCCCTCCATCCCTTGCTCCTCTGACTCTCTGCCTCTCTAACTCCCTACTCCTTCCAGGTTTGACAGCTGAGCCAGAGCTGTTTCTCAGCCCCCTCTAGTGGCTAATAGATGTAACTTCTTAAAACTAGAACAGATTCATCGTACTCACTTGAATGTGTCTTACTCGGGTCCACTAAAATAAATCACGAATGGAATTTAGTTACCAGCCATGCGAAGCATATTAACCATGGCCTCAATGTTAATGGGGGCACAAAAATCATCCGTTCCATCAGTAGTCCTTGTGGTGGAATAAAAAGCATCCCATGTAAAACCGCTCTCCTTGGAAAGGTTTTCTAAAGGTGCAAGTAGAGAGAGCATCCAGTATCTTAGTGTGTTGTGTTGTTAGGTGCTGCCGAGTCGGTTCCGACTCACAGAACACCTCCCCGTCTTGCAGCACCCTCATCACTGCTCTTGGGGGTGGTGCACCCACTTGAGCAGCCACGGTGTCAGTGCATCTTGTGGAGGATCTTCCTTTGCCTCGCTGCCCCGTTGCTTTCCCAAACATGATAGCCTTCTCCAGGCACTGGTCTCTTGAGAACATGTCCAAAGCCTGTACCGGTGCTAGGTACTGTATCTTAGTATATAGGGCAGGAATTTGCAGCATTCTCTGAAAAATGAAACAATAAGCAGAAGATAGTAGGTTAAAATGTAGTTCAATTTTGTCCAGCCCAGTGAATTCAGAGCAGACCATAATGTGTCCAATGTTGGAATATGAGAACAATAGCTAGAACAGAAAAAGTGAGAAATCGGAACCCTGGAATGGGTAACTTGGAAGTGACTTGGTGGCTCCTTTCAGGACCCTGATCCAGAAATTCCAACTCGGCCCATCCAACCGTTTGGATGCTATGCAACATGCATACTGCCCTTGTTTTGTAAGAAGAAGATGACGGTTCTAACCTGGCGTCGACCAGCGTTTCCCTTTCTTGATATTGCAGTACAACCACCTTCGTAAATTCAGGTCTTCCCAGGTTTGCTTTGTTGGCTATGCCTGAACCGTGAAGCACTGGTTTGAAGCCCTGAAAGGGAGGGGAACATATAGAAGGCATGAGTAAGCATTTGGCAATGCTTAGCAGGCTCTCAACTTCTTGTCCAGTTAAGACTTGATCAACCCTACGCAAGGCTACGTCGCCACTTTGAGCGATGCTGGAAGACAAGTGTTGACTTCAGAAGAGGAAGCCTTCCCTCCTCCATACATTTTTCTGATCACTCAAGCCACTGGATACAAGGTTCTCTGATCTGATTACTGTTCATCCTCATAATCGTGTCCCTTAAAAGTTCTCACTTCCTCTTCAGTCTTTGAAGTTGGTGGTCTAATTTCAGCCTGAGCGATAGGCCCTGACTCTCAGTCTTCTGCTGACCATTGTGCTCATCCGTTTCATCTATGCAGAGCAGAAACTGCACATGCCCCCAGTTTCCTCCGGGCCAACCCAACTTCCTGTGCACTACTGTTCCTTTACCTGCTCTTTGGCTAATATTGCCATTTTAAAACTAAATAATATGTCATGATGGAGAAGAAAGATAAATACAATTTAAAAAGAAGAGAAGCATTATTTACAACTTCGATGTGACTGTTAGTTTGAGAATCCTTGGGTTAATGTGTTTGACTTCAAAAGAGGACTCAATTCTTCTTTTTCTTCTTTAAGGCTTCTATTCTTTAATTGTTCAGCTGAATACTTAATATGCAACACTATTTCAAATTATGAGTGGTCACATTCAAATATGCTTAGATTTGATATAGCGCTATTAACAGTACTGAGAAAATTAATGGAAAAGGGTATTGAACCATTGATAAGATAATCAGATATCTTTTTTGCTACATGGACCAACATATGAATAGTCACATGTTTAAAAATACAGTAATTTTGACTTCAAGTTATTATAAAAGAATAATCAAGGTTAAATAATACTTTCTGAAATATGCAAATTTGTTCCATTTTGAAGGCTGAAGGTTAAGTTACACATTATCAAATGTTTCATGAGGTTTTTCTTTGGTACATGTACTTGTTACACACCAAAGATGGAATATTTTTGATATTTAGAAAATATTTAGAAAAACCCTTTTCTAAAAGACCCACCTATTTCTTTTTTTTTTAAACGTTTTATTAGGGGCTCATACAACTCTTATCACAGTCCATATATATACATACATCATACCCACCTATTTCTAGACACATTCGTGTAATCATAAAAGACTGCCAGAACTAAAGGATCATTTTCATATTGATCAGTTTCATCACAATGCACTTTGTGACAAAAAAAAGGGGGGGCAGGGAATTTGGATTTCCCTTATGGAATTTAACAGAATGAAATTTCAAACATACTGGCTTTAATATGGGAACTCCATTCTAATTGCCTCTGAAACCTTTATGAGTACCACTTTGGACCTCCTAATAACTAAAAAGAAAGCTTTCTAAATGTAGTAGGTTTTCCATGTAAATGCTTCAAACAGAGGAGTGTTTTTAAGGCCACGTTTGCCTTAACTGTCCTTAGACTGTCCTGGGTCCTCTCCTTGCAAGAATACATCGCTCTTCGACTCACTTGCAGAAACAGACACCTGCATCTCAACATGCAGGTCGCTCTTCAAGAAACAGCTTTTTGTCACTTTGTTGAGTATTGATAAGAGAAGAGAGTAGTAAATCAAAGATGAGTAGCTTTTGTCCGAAGCCTTTCAGAAGGATGGCAGAAGGCCTACCTGCCTTTAATCTCTCTCTGGTCTCTGTGCTTGGCAACCTACCAGGTGACCTTAATCTAATTCGAGTTGTGCGCATGAATTATAGCACTCTCATCGCTAGCCCTGTAATGGTGCCTGAGCCCCCATTGAAGTGTTGAAGAGCAAGGCTGTTGCCTTGAGAACTAAGGTGCCCTGACCCCCAGTCCATGGTGATTTCAGCTGCCTCGGATGAACGTGAAAGTCGGACGGTGAATAAGAAAGACTGACGAAAATCTGTGCAGTTGCAGTGTGGTGCTGGTGAACAATCTTGAAAGTGGCATACACTTCCGAAAGAGCAAACACACTTCCGGAAGAACAAGCACATCGTCTCAGGAGAAGTCACAGTCAGAAGACTCCTTAGAAGCAAAGGTGGCGAGGCTCCACCTCCCGTACGTAGGGCAGCAGAGGCCCGTCCCTGGAAAGGCCGTCGTGCTGGTGAAGTGGAGGGCAGGGAAGAGGAAGTCCCTACACAAGATGAAGTGACGCAGCGGCTGCAACAATGGCTCAAAATAAGGACAGTTGTGAGGCTGGCGGAGGACCAGACGGTGTTTAGGTCTCTTGTGCACAGGGTCTGCGCAAGTTGGCATTGACTCGATAGCTAGTAGCAGTGCTGTCAGAGGATTGTAGTGTACCTTATTCCAGATCATTTTCAAATCATTTTTCTACAGCTGGTATCAAAGGCGCCATTTATATAGTTGCTCAGTGTTCTGTTTATAAAACCTGAGAGACGATTCCTCTCAGGACAATTTTCGGATACACAGCTCCCTCCTGATCATCTCGTGCTGCTTTTTATAGAAAACATATGTTTCGTGATCCTTTTTGCCCGTTTTCTCCTTCCTTGGCATGGAGGGAACTTAGAACTAACGTGTGTGTTTAATTAGATTTTCTGTTAAAGGATTTTCCTCTCATTTCACTTGCCCACTAATTAGCATCTAGTTTTACCATCTGTTTTTAATGCTTTCTAATTTATTTTAGTTTCCTTATTATCAAGCCCCAGCGCTTTCTTGGAAGTGATATATAGTAATAGATGGTCACATCGGTATTGGATATTTATAAGGTTAAGAATACTATTTGGGGATGGTTTCAAATGAATGTGAGGTCTCACGTTTGCTTCAATTTTTTTCCCCAAACTTTAAGGTCAGAAAACTAAGAGAAAGGTTATAGGAACAAGCGGTATATCACCCATCGTGTGATATTTCAGTTTTATCTTTTTGATACAGTTGGTAACTTAACTACAGTTTATTGCTTTGTTTAGTTGCTTCTGTTTCTAATTCTTCATTTTATCAATTAGGCTTCCCCTGAGCGATCTACAAGAACTCAGCAAAAAGAATTTCAGACTTACATTTTGGACAGTGTGATGGACCATTTGCTTGCTGCTGATGTGTTACTGGGTAATTCTATGTTTCAGCGTTTGTTTTCTAGAAACACCTGTAATCGCTCTTCTGTGTCCAAAGCCCAAAGATGTCGTCCCTTTTACACCGTCACTGTTCGTGTTGTCTCTGCATATTCCCATGTTAGTGGTGTTTTCTCCACACAAGGAAAAGGCTCATGCATCTCTTCCCTTCGACTGCAAGATAAAAACCCCACAGAATTCCTGGTTGGACAGACACAGGCCTGTGTACTCAAGGGTGGTGGGCAGGAAATAGCTTACAAATTTTACAAACAGGTTATCTTTTTATGAATACCTAGTCAAATTTACATGAACTGTGGGGTCCAGCTTCTTAAGATTCGCACTAGGATTTGTGAGCATTGTCTGGGGTACTGCATGTAGACGGAGCCCATTGATTTTCAGTGCTATATTGATGGATAAGTGGAATCGAAAGATGGTTGGAATTTTTTCACCAACTTTTTGAGACTCCCTCGTTGAATGTTGTATCATAAAGTATACGAATTCACCCTTTTTGTAAAAGCAAACATGGGTGTACATTTGGTAGATACCTGTGTGAAACGATTGCAAATAGTGCTCACGTACACATGGAACATGTACACGAGCAGCCTTCAGGAGGGCGTTGGGCAACGTGTCCTCTTTAAGCTACATACTCAAATATACTTTCGAAGCCACCTCATCTTAGTGATAAGGAGCCGTTGTTGTTGGTTCCGGGGGTAGAGTTGGATTGTTGGCTCACAGGTACGTCGTTTTTAGAACAGCTTCTAGGACTTGGAGTCAGATCCTATTAAAATAGCCTTTCTCCTGTGTGGAGGTAAAGACACACCTTGATGTGTTTACAAGGGGCTCCAACATTGGTATGTAAGACAAAGAGGGGATTTAAAGAGAAAGGAGGGGAGTGGTCAACTGCGTTTGCTCTGAGTCCCCCCACCTCGCCCCCTCCAGATGGGCGCTAAGATGCATGAAGCCTCAATGCTACCAAATGGTCATTTTATTTCTGAAGTAACCTTGCCAGGAAACAATGTGCTGTCTTAGAATGCCAACTGTGCCCCCTTAAAGCAGGTGGTTCAGTGAAACTGTCAATTTTTTTGATCGACTGAAAGGAGTCCTAGAAGCCCAAATGAAAAGTTATGCTCAAAGAGGTAAAGTAGAGTTAGGTAGCAATTATAAAAATCATCATTCAGTTGGCGCTCCAGAGTTCCATAGGAAGGAGGGCTGATGGCATGATGTGTGTGGTCACGTTGGAGTAGCTCTTAGGAGCTAGTACTAAGGGGTGCTGTAGAGAGGCATCAAGACACCGCTGCCTAGACTTTATTTTTGACAAGTTTTTTTCTGAAGTAGTTTTGCCTACATGCCTTCATTGATCAGGAAGGTGAAGTAAAAATAGTTTTATTTTGCCCTTTATTAGCCACCCAGCACCTGTTTGCATCAACTATCTTAAGGCAATATGTGCTTTAACAGGTAGTACTGATCCATAGCTTGGTTGTGTTAGTTTTTCAGTCTTCGTATTTAGGAAGTTTGGGGGGACTAAAGAACACGGATGCTTATTTACACACATCTATAAGTTTAAGTGACTGAATCCTGAACAGATTAAAATGAGGGTTAGATACAGGACACAAAATTCAATAACACTGGGTATCCCGTCCCGTGGGACATTCAATGTGGATCCTGGAGGAGGGAGTGGGTATTGGGGGGACAAGAGACACAGAAAATGGAGACAAGACAATATCCTGATCAAGTCTCGTTTTAATGAGCAAAGAGTCACAGCTTATAATGGCCAGCAAGGGGGGGGGGGGAGTGCCTCCATCGCACATGCAAATTAGGCTACCTTGGCAACAGACCAATCAGGGAGTTCAGGGGAGCGTGCGCCCTGCCAGTGAGTCAGTAAGGGATTACAGTCTTCAATTAGGTATGCAGAGGAGTGGAATGTACATGCAAATCAAGCACAGGGAAGGACGATCTTTTGCCCAATCAAGGGGATGCAGGACAAGGTGCTTAACTAAAGAGCATCACACCTTCTTTGCTCAAGCTTTACAGCTGCAGCGCTCTGTCAGCAGACTGGGATAGAAGAATGCCCAGAGCTCAGGCTAATAAATTCCAAGTAATGGCCCAAGTAATGGCCGGGCCTCATGGCTCTGGACAACCGGGGTTGGGGGGAGGCGGTGAGGAGCTGATACTACAGAGGACTCAAGTAGAAAGAAAATGTTTTGAGAATGATGATGGCAACAAATGTAAAAATGTGCCTGACACAAGGATGGATGGATGGATTGTGATAAGCATTGTACACGCCCCCCAAGAAAATGATTTTAAAAAGGGGAGAAAAATCTAACTGCCATCGGGTCAGTGTTGACTCAGTAGCCACCCTGTAGGACAGGCTGGAACTGCCCCTGTCAGTTTTCCAGGCTGTAACTCTCTATGGGAGTAGACAGCCTTACCTTTCTCCCTCGGAGCGGCTGGTGATTTCGCACTGCTGACCTTGCAGGTAGCGACCCAATGAGCACCCGCTACACCACTAGGGCTGCTACAGTAGCCTTAAGGTACCTGTGCCTGGGTAACTTCAAAAGCAAAAGGGTTGAACCAAAGTCCACTGACTTCCCTATCCACGACCTTGGGGTCAGGGTCCTCCTCCTCTTCTCACTGAGTGTTGCAGGCTTAAGTCCAAAGGAGGCGATCAGTTCCTTTAATCTGCAGCAGGTGTGTCTAAAGTTCAGCCACCCAATGGGTTTCTCACTGAGGCCCCTCTGGAGGAGCCTCTACAGTGTGCTCTGCACCTCAGGAAGACCATCTAAGATCAGGTAGCCTCGGGCCTGGGTCACCAAGGACTGAAAAGACACTCGCTTGAAAATGCACAATAAGCCTTATAATACAGGGAAGATTCTCCCATGTCAGTACTATCACGCGTTTTCTCCAAGGGTTTACTACCCCTCATCCCCAGCAGAAATATGAAATCATCTTAGAGACAGACCTATGCACCACCGTCCTTGGTCATCAATCTCCGCTGACGGGCACTGAACACCAGTGTAGGCAGGTCCACTCAATGAAGGGTGTCGCGGGACCTTGCCGCCTGGCATGGACTATGCCAGCCTCTCCGCCCCATGTTTTGTCCTGCGTGAGTAGACCTTCCATTTCCCCTGGTTTCCGCCCATGAACTTCATTTTCTAAAAGGAATTGCTAAGAGCTCGTGGTTCTGTCTGAGGATGTGGTTTGATGCTAGTTGATAGCAATGTTCTTAGACTTTGTCTCCTGCTGGAGTGTAGGAGAAGATGCGTCTCTGCCGATCACCAGTGGAGGAAGCTACCAGGTATTGGTGAACAATGTGTTCTACTTCACACAACGTGTGGTGGACAAGCTTTGGCAAGGCATGTTCAACAAGGAATCTAAACTTCTCATAGAGTTTGTCATTCAGCTAATTGCACAGGTAAGTCCTGGCCACTGTTAGCTACACGTTACATGCTTGCCTTCTGGAAAAAGAAATCCCCTAATCGTGTCACACTTGTTGGGAATAAGTGCCACTAATAAAATATACTATGAAACTGAGTTTCTTAGAAGGGAATTTAAACATACAGGCCTTTAGCTTTCCCAACTCTTCCTGGTGACCTGGTGACTTTTAAACTTGCCCTCCCATGGCTATGATTGCGCTTTGCTGGCTGGCTAGACTTCCGTCTTTTGGGTTGAAATACCTCAAGTTACTACCCATGTGATCAGTTTGTGCAGGAGTATAGCAGTGTACAAAGATGTGCAGAGTGTCAACGAGGGGGCATAGATACGTCAAAAGTATAGCCACTAGGGGTCCAGTTCACCCAGACACAGGACTATTCCAAACATAGATGCTTAAATGTTGCTCTCTGATCCATGAATGGATGCTAATAAGTTGTTTTGTTTTTTCAATCATGTTTTTAGTCCTATTAGCATACCTGCTAAAAAAAATTAGAAATAGATCTAAACAGGATTTAGCCTGCCAAGGGCATCTCCTAGGCCAGTTCACCTCAGGCTTAGAAACCAGCTCTGAAGGACAGACTTTGCGGGGAGGGATTTTTCAAGTGATAATCTTGATAGAGATTTTTCTCAAAGGCCACAGGAACCCCATCGGGTCTTATCAGGGAGAATTTTTTAGAAATTTGAAAGTTTTTAGAAAATTTTTATGGTGAGGAAAAATCCGGCAGAGTTGTTTGTGCTACAAGAATTGTTTTGTTTTCTGTTGTGGCAATACACCGCTCATTCTTTGAGGTTGTAGCAGTGGCTGCCCTGTGAAAATACTGTGGGGAACCTTCTCCCCGATAGCCCTGATCTTACCCCTTCACATTTCTCTCTGTTCTCAAGACTCGAAGAACATGTTAAGGGAACATGATCTGAGACCCTTGGGATTGCCAAAACTGCTGGCGAGTGTCATTGTTGTTATTGTAACCAACAGAAAATATAACTTTTATTATGGCTTCTACATCTCAAGTGTGATGATACTGTACAGCAATTGCTCATCTAAACACACATTTCATAGCAGGATAAGAACAGTACAATCTGAGCCAGACATAGAAAAGCATGAGTCAGAGTTGAATCTGTATGCGAGATGATTGCTTAAGTTTCATTTCCGCTTCTCCCAGTAGGCGTCTGTCTGGTCTTCTTAGCGTTAATCTTTGACTTTTTGCCTTTCCCCACTTGAAATCTGTTCACGTTAGCTCAACATCCCCTGAGCCTGACAGTGTGAGACGCTGACTTAGGGCACTGAGACTTAGGGCTGCCTTGTCTGTGAGCCAGTTCCAGATGCTCCAACCGCAACGCCAGAGCTGCTTTGTGTTGCTAGCCCTTCGTTCAATCCCCCCTGTGATGGGACCTCCAGAGAGGCACCGACCTGCCTTGCTTGAGATCCGTTCTTCCAATCGCCCCTTTCGTTCCCAAGCACACTTCTGTGGAAATGCTCTGGTACTTCTGCCCACTCGTCATGGAGCACCCACGTGGGCCAGCCTCCAGCAGATGTGCTACTGTTGTTTGCACATGACTCTGGACTGCCTGTGTGTCCAAGGCAGATTTATGAAGCTCTCAATAGGCCCTCGCCTGCTCCCAGGGACTTGGCAAAACTGGTGTAAATCAAAGATCCCAAATTCCCTGGGACGGGCCAGAGAGATGGAGATGGTGCCTTTAGAAAGAAGTGTGTATAGACCTCCACAAAGTCATCCATTGCCACCGAGTTGATTCTGACTCATGGGACCCTATGAACAGCTAGACTGCCCTGTGGGTTTCCTAGACGATAGCTCTTCGCGGGACTAGAAAGCCTCGTCTTTTTCCTGCAGAGAGACTGCAGCTGCCGACCCTTTGTTGACGGGTTTAACAGGTCGCCATGATGCCACATTTGAACTAGCCCCGTGAGAAGTATATACACCTAGATGGAGGCTATTGTATTAAACCGCCGCTTCACATTCTGATACACTTTTTAAAAAACAGTGTCTTATAATTTCGCAGCAATACTTTTAGATTTAAGCTCATGTTATAGGACTGTTCCCTTCGTGTAAACTTAAGCTCTCCAAAGTCCATTCTTATCCATGTTCATCTTAATTCAGCTCAAAATGTGGAAAACAAAGTGCTATTGCTATGTTTTCTTAGGGTTTCCTCATATCACCGAAGAATATTTTAAAAGATAAATTTGTTCTTAAACCAAAAAGGAATTATTGAGAGCATGGAACTAGAATAGAATGCCCCCCCTTTTTTTGCTTTTCAATACTGTATTTTTAAAAAATCAATTTATTGGGGGCTCGCACAGCTCTTATCACAATCTAGACACCCATCCGCACCACCACCACCACCCCCTTTTTTTCTCAATTTAACATTGTAGGTAACTTTTCCCCAGCGGTTTTGAACAGAGATGATTCACCCGAACCAAGCTTCTGTGCTCGGAGAAGTGTGTTTCTCGGTGTCCTCTGTGAGGCTGCTCTACCGCAGCGAGGTTAATGTCTCACCTCCTGGGCCAACTTTACCACCCTGTCGGTATTTCTACGCAGCACTTGTCGCAGTGAATTGTACTTCTGCGTCTCATGTGCTTGAGCTTCCTAAGACCAAGAGCTGCAGAGCTTTCAGCTGAGTATCCTGAGCACTTAGCATGGCACAGGTGCACAGCCAGCCCGGGAGCAGGATGCGATTGAATGAGAAGCAGGTCTGATTCTTCCTTGACCGTCAACGTGACTAAATCAAGTCTCTTTCCTATTTTCAGTCAAAACGAAGATCGCAGGGGTTGTCCCTGGATGCGGTTTATCACTGCCTGAATAGGACCATCCTCTACCAGTTCTCCCGGGCACACAAAACCGTGCCCCAACAAGTAGCTCTCCTGGACTCCTTGCGGGTCCTCACGGTCAACAGGAACTTGATCCTGGGCCCAGGGAACCATGACCAGGAGTTCCTCAGCTGTCTGGCCCACTGCTTGATTAACCTGCATGTCGGAAGGTAAAGCCATGTGGCATGTGTCCCGGAGACTCCTTCACCAGACCACTTGCTTCTACCTTTCCAGTTCTGACGTTTCGGTTTTTCTTATACCCGTTTTATTTCACACTTCACAGGAAAGAGCGAGGCAAGGATTGAATTTATTTTTCTAAAAGAATGATGGATTTTTCCCTTTGTTTTACTTTTATGTATCATTTAAATTTTCCACCATGGCCCATATACGTTCAAAAGGGAAATTTCTTCTTAAAGTAAATGAAATACATTGTGGTGGACTGAGAGAACAGGTACCCGGTACATGATGAAATTAGTACTTTTCCACTGATTGCCCCGACAGATAGTTCTTGGGGGTCTGCTGGAGGCCAGGCCTTACATTAGGAGCGGGGGAGCTGAGGGAGACACACCCTGTGCCTCCTCCCTGGGAACCTGCAGTCAAGGAGAGAAGACAAAACTACTTAGGGGCGGCAGCGCCGGGCTTTGGCACACAAGACAGGGCCACTGACAAGCAGGAAGGATCCCCTGGGGTTGCCCCTGGAGACCTAAGTAAGGAGAAGTTTTACCCTGTCAGGAGCATGGGGAAGAGGGCCATGGAAGAAAAAAAAAGCAACATCTGTGCTTGCTCAGAGGGAAGAATGCGTGTGGCACATTTAGGCAATGGCAATTGTTACCCTGCCACCGGAGCCAAGACGAGTGAGATCTGAGACTCAGAGGCCGCGGGTGTCCGAGGTACCGAGTGCCGCTGTAACAGAAACCCCGCAAGTGGACGTTTAACAAACAGGACCTTCTTTTCTCTCAGTTCGGGAGGCCACCAGTGCAAGCTCACGTTCTGGGTCTCAATCTGTAACAAGATCTTTTTTTTTTTTTTTTTAATTTTAACAATTTATTAGGGGCTCATACAATTCTTATCACAGTTGATACATATACATACATCAATTGTATAAAGCACATCTGTACAGTCTTTGCCCTAATCATTTTTTTCTCCTCTTTTCTTTTTTTACATTTTATTAGGGACTCATACAACTCTTATCACCATCCATACATATACATACATCAATTGTATAAAGCACATCCATACATTCCCTGCCCCAATCATTCTCAAGGCATTTGCTCTCCACTTAAGCCCCTTGCATCAGGTCCTCTTTTTTTTTTCCCCTCCCTCCCCTTTCCCCCCTCCCTCATGTGCCCTTGGTAATTTATACCTCGTTATTTTGTCATATCTTGCCCTATCCGGAGTCTCCCTTCCCCCCTTCTCTGCTGTCCCTCTCCCAGGGAAGAGGTCACATGTGGATCCTTGTAATCAGTTCCCCCTTTCTAACCCACTCACCCTCCACTCTCCCAGCATCGTCCCTCACACCCTTGGTCCTGAAAGTATCATCCACCCTGGATTCCCTGTACCTCCAGCCCTCATATGTACCAGTGTACAGCCTCTGTCCTATCCAGGCATGCAAGGTAGAATTCGGATCATGGTAGTTGGGGGGAGGAAGCATCCAGGATCTGGGGGAAAGCTGTGTTCTTCATCGGTACTACCTCGCACCCTAATTAACTCATCTCCTCTCCTAAACGCCTCTATGAGGGGATCTCCATTGGCCGACACTTGGGCCTTGGGTCTCCACTCTGCACTTCCCCCTTCATTTAATATGGTATATATATACATATATACATATACATACACACACTTATATCGATGTGTTTTTTTTTTACATGATGCCTTATACCTGGTCCCTTGGCACCTCGTGATCGCACTGGCCGGTGTGCTTCTTCCATGTGGGCTTTTTTGCTTCTGAGCTTGATGGCCGCTTATTCACCTTCAAGCCTTTAAGACCCCAGACACTATCTCTTTTGATAGCCGGGCACCATCAGCTTTCTTCACCACTTTTGCTTATGCACCCACTTGTCTTCAGCGATCCTATCATGGAGGTGTGCAGTCAATGATATGATTTTTTGTTCTTTGATGCCTGGTAACTGATCCCTTTGGGACCACTCGATCACACAGGCTGGTGTGTTCTTCCATGTGGACTTTGTTGCTTCTGAGCTAGATGGCCGCTTGTTTATCTTCAAGCCTTTAA
The DNA here is from genome assembly GCF_050624435.1 of Tenrec ecaudatus. Taxonomy (NCBI): domain Eukaryota; kingdom Metazoa; phylum Chordata; class Mammalia; order Afrosoricida; family Tenrecidae; genus Tenrec; species Tenrec ecaudatus. The sequence goes on from NC_134532.1 coordinate 138,403,943, forward strand.
GACCCCAGTCACTATCTCTTTTGATAGCCGGGCACCATCAGCTTTCTTCACCACATTTACTTGTTCACCCACTTTGGCTCCAGCCGTTGTGTCGGGAGAGTGAGCATCATGGAGTTCCAATTTAATAAAAGAAGGTATTCATGCATTGAGGGAGTGTTTGAGTAGAGGCCCAAGGTCCTTCCGCCACCTTAATACTTGACCTATAAATATAGACACATAGATCTATTTCCCCATCCTCCTCTATATATTTGCATGTACATGTCTTTGTCTAGACCTCCATGAATGCCCTTTGACTCCTAGCTCTTTCCTCCATCTCCCTTGACTTTCCTCCTGCCCTACTACCATGCTTCATCGCCACCTGGGCTAGAGTATACCTCTTCTCTAAGCAACCTTACCCTTGATCATTTCCCACCAGGCCTGCCACTCCCCCTTCTCTACCATTTGGGGTCCCATGTTTTTCCCTTGTCCCTGGGTTTGTTAACACCACTTCCTTACCCCCTTTACCCCCCCACCCCAAGTCCCCCCAGAACTGTCGGTCCCGTTATTTTTCCTCCAGATAGTTCATCCAGCCTGTCCTATTCAGACAGACCTGTGGAGTCACTAACATGCACGAAAACAAGACAGAGGAAAACAAAGCAACAGTATACAACCAGACAACAAAACAACAAAAACAAACCACTGACAAAGAACAGAACAAAACAGTTCACAAGAGAAAAGCTTGTAGTTAGTTCAGGGATCATTTGCTGGCCCTTAGGAGTGTTTTCCAATCCAGTCTGTTGGGGCACCTCGCCCTGGCCCCAAAGTCCACTTTCAGCATTCCCTGGGGACCTTGCCACTCCATTCCCTTGCTGTTCCGCTGCACTCCCCCAGTGATTTGCCTCGGTGTGGTGGGATCAGGTCAGGTGCAATTCCCACACTGTGTCTCCGGTGCTGTCCCCTGTATCGCCCTTAGTCACTGAGGGGCCTCATGTCTCATAGTAGGGCCAGCCATGTTGTTCTCTCTGTGGACTGGCTGCTCTACTCAGGCCGTGATGATGATGTTCCTGAGTAGAACAAGATCTTTTTAACATTTTTTGTAAAACACTGCTCGTTTTAATGTTACATAAAATTTCCCAAACAACTATTACACAGTATAATGGGTATCTGGAATGAGTGGGTTAATCGTGGAAGTTTTATTTTAAATTAAACTCAGGGTCTCATTTTAAAGCAGGCATCTATGGCTAATGAAGAGAAAAAACAGAGGCTGCTGTGCTGGGTCTCAGGCAGTGGAGGATCTAGCTTTCCACATGCACTCTCCCAGATTCGCTCAGTCTGTCTGTCTGTCTGTCTGTCTGTCTGGGATGGGGTGCGGGCTGGAGACCCATTCACTCTGCGATTTCAGCCTTTGCAGCCACTTGGCAGGAATGAGGGATCTCGGTTGAACATCGTATTAAATGTACCTTTCGCTGTGTGACTTCAGATCGTGCGGTTATATTGTAAGTCGCCTGAGTTGGCGATGACTCAGTAGCAACTTGCAAAATTAACGTCACGGTGGGCACTGTAATGTTTAAGATCTCCTTTTTATTATCGTATTTTGATCTCGCCATGACAAAAAGTTAGCAGAACTCAGAATAGTCTTCTAGTGCAAGGACAGCTATGAGGCATGGCAACCTCGTGCAAGGCAGAGCAAAACGTGACCTGGTCACGTGCCACTGATGCCAGGACTCACTGCCACTGCGTCAGCTCCGATAAACAGAGCCCAGAGCGCTGCCCAAGGCTGCAATCCCCGACAGGAGAGGACAGCCTCATCTGTGTCCTGTAGCTAAAAACTAACGTGGCCTTGGTCAGCAGCCAGTGCCACTCCTGTCCGTGATGCTACCAAAGACCGCCCCCATAGCCATCGAGTCGATGCCACCTCCTAGCTTCCCTAAGAGTGGGGTACAGCTGCCCCTGTGAGATTCTGAGGCTGTAACTCTTTGCACGGGAGTAGAGAGCCGTGTCTTTAGACCGGAAGGTTTGTGAGACCACACCTGTCAAATGGCCTGTTCCTGGTCCAGGTTCTGAGTTGAGCGCCTGCTGTCCATCAGCTTGCGGGGAACGAGCGTTGGTGGCTGAGCCAGCGTTTGCTTCGTTGCAGCAGAATAATACTCCATAGTTTTCAGTGGCCATCGCCTCCTGCGCGTAGTTTAACTGACTGACTTTTTCAGCCACGTGGATGGATTTGGACTGGAAGCAGAAGCCCGCATGACTACGTGGCACGTCATGATCCCCTCCGACATTGAACCAGATGGTGGTTACAGCCAAGACATTAGCGAAGGTAATCCTCTCCAGCATGCTTTGTTTGGCGTTCTTATCTGCACTCTTTCATTTCTAGTTTTTGAGATCGAAGACCAAAAAATGGCATCAGAAATTGCCAACGTCAAGAACCATTCTTCTGGTAAGCCGCACCAATGCACGTACAGAATTGCCTAGGAAAGACTTCCTGGGTCCGTCATGATGGTAACATCACTCCCCGCATTTCGTAACAGTGCTGAGACACTCCATGATGTTTGCATTTACACAACGGGTAATGCGGCCTTTGTTTCTGCCCGAGCAGCAGGTACTACCTGATATTGAACATGCCATCCGGCTCCCATCGAGTCAGTTCCAACCCATAGGGGCCTATAGAGCAGCGGTTCTCAACCTGTGGGTCGTGACCCCTTTGGGGACCAAACGACCCTTTCACAGGGGTCGCCCGATTCACAAGAGTAGCAAAATGACAGTTATAAAGTAGCAACAAAACTAATATTGTGGTTGGAGGGTCACCACCACATGAGGAACTGTAGTGAAGGGCCGCGGCATGAGGAAGGTTGAGAACCACTGCTCTAGAGGGTTTCCAAACAGTCCCATCTCTCGTGGCGTGGTTAGTGGATGGCTGCGGAGCTTGCAGTTAGTGGGCCAGCCTCCAACCCACAGCGCCACCAGGGCTCCTTGGCCCTGAACCTAAAGAAACCTTAAGTAGTGGGAGTGCTGGGCATGACACACGAGAGGGACATATTTCTTGAGACATGTTGTCCTTTTTATTCCATTGTTTTGTAATCTGATTTTCCTGTTGAGTCTATAAATTTGAGGATTAAAGTCTGTGGGTGGATTGAGCTCTTATTTCCGCATTGATCAACGGAAAGGATTGGACCATTAGGGTACGAGATATATACAACTTTTTCATATGATTTCATTCTTTAGAGTTCTAGCACTTAATTCTTTTATGCATTCTTTCATGTACACATTACTTTATTCTTAATGTATGCCCCCCCAGTTCTTTGAAACTCGGAACTATGAATGCAATTGTTACTCTATGAGTACAGAGAGAGTGTCAAAAGGCTCATGAAACAAAGTCCTTATCTTTTCCTTCTCTTTTTCCACAAACTCTTTGAAGCTCCTTCAAATTTTTGCTCCCAAATGATTTGATTCTCACGGCAGCAGTCCCCAACTAGCAATATTACATAATTAGAAACCTAATAGAAACGCACCTTCTTTGGCCCTGCCCAGTTCTACGGGATCAGAAATTCTGTGAGTGAAACTAGCAATCTGGTCTAACCAGCTCTCCCGGGAGACTCCCTCGCTTGCTAACATTTGGCTGGTCTTCAATACGATGCGGACAAATTATCAAGATCTCAGCAAGCAAGATCATATTTAATAGTCAAAACCCCTCTTAAAACATGATTATTATATTTTTCCTTTCATGCACACATAAAATTTCAAGAGCAACTAAGTTAGTCTTTAATTCATCTTAAATGTTGAGTTCCTATGTTATATCAAACAAAATAGGTAATGAAATGTGCATAAAATTTCACATTATAAATTAAAATCCAGTTTTTCTACTGAGTTAAACTCTTATGTTTTTTAATTTTCTAAGTAGCCAATCCCATTGTTGATTATCTGGACAATCCTTTAGAGTCACGTGGACATACGATAAGAAATGTTATTTGACTAGTCGGTGCTAACTTGAAAGCCGTGAACGCAAATCATAAAGAAATTAAGAATGTACTTTCTGTGGTATTTGTGATCATTTGCTTGCTCTTTCTTGCTTTTCTTTGTTCGTTCGTCTCCCAAGGACGTCAGCTTCTCATAAAAGCTGTCAACAGAGTTTGGACTGAACTGATCCACAGTAAGAAACAAGTCTTGGAAGAACTTTTCAAAGTCAGCCTGCCTGTGAATGAGAGGGGCCATGTGGACATCGCTGTAGCAAGGCCCCTAATAGAAGAAGCTGGTTTGAAGTGCTGGCAGAATCACCTGGGTAAGAAGGCCGACGGAGAGCAGGCGAGCGGGAGACTGCTGTGCTGCTGTGTTCTGTGAACGCACTTTAAACGTATAATGACCACTTCCCTAGAATACCGTACTGGGATGGAAGTAAAGATGAAAACCGATCCCACATTCTAGAATGATGATGCCGAGTTGGACTTCTATTAACTCAAAGGTGTATTGCACATCAGGCAGAGATGAATGTGGAGGAGTTTGTGAGAAAATGGAATTAAAAGACAATGACATTTTTCCACAAACGTTTTGAAGCTCCTGGTGTGTGGCTGGCCGCTTTCCTCTTGGCTCTGGGTCCACCTCGTTTGAGTGGGTGAATCTGAAGTGCACACAGCCCTGAGGACCCAGAGGTTCCTTTGTCGGTTTGTTTGCTTATTAATTAAGTACCAACATTCATTCGATAGCAAAACCTAATTAAACTTTATATATTCTACTTGGAGTACATTTTCATGCCTTTTGCATCAGAAATATGAATGCATTCGTTATGACTTGTCACCCGAGACACTCTGTTAATGTTGTATGATAAGAAGTTTACACACCATGTTCCCTTTTTAAAATCCAGATAAACTGAATTCCAAAGTTTACACAGCACCAAAGGTTTGGAGTAAGAGCACCAAATTTGGGGGATTAGGGATTGTCAACCATTATCAACATAATACCATTATGTAAAATAATGAGACATATGCATAATACATAAAATTAACATAATAAAGTAAACTTACATATTTTTGTAGAAATGGGAAACTTCAACCAAATATAGGTTCTGTGGGTGCAGTGACCTGGAGCAAGCCTTCCAGTATCAAAAAGTGAATTTGTGCTATCTAAGGGGCAACTAACACCTGACACTGATCTACGGCAACTACTGTCTGCTTTGGATAATTATGGAAATGTGGTTTGTGGCCACGATAGGGAAGTATGGCAAGCAGGATGCGTACGTGCATGGAGGAGTTCTGAAATGATCTGAATTTCGTTTCATAGCCCACGAAAAGAAATGTGTGAGTCGAGGAGAAGCTTTAATGCCCAGCACGCAGTCCAAATTGTCCCGGGTCAGCAGCGGCTTCGGTCTGTCCAAGCTAACAGGATCAAGAAGGAATCGCAAGGAGAGCGGTCTTAATAAACACAGTCTTTCTACCCAGGTACTGTGTTTCCTGTCATTGCTGATCCTAGACATTTCTGGGTCTACTTTTGGTTACAGTGCTTTGTATAATACACTTACCATATCCAGGCAGATGGCGTGAAATAGAACTTTTCTGTATTTTCGCTTTAGAAGAAAGAGAAGCAGCCCAGACTATGGGACTCTCACTCTCTGTTCTCCCTCTATAAAATTACCTTGTAAGAGTTGTCTAGTTACATAATTGGATGTGACTCAATTTGAGATTCAGAGACTGATGATCAGAGGATGATAAACATCCCCCCAGTTTTTCCAACTTCTCATATTATGCATATTATCATTGTACACGGAATAAATTTTAAAACTAGCAGAACAAATGTAGCTGAATTTTTTTCATTAATCTTCAAGTAGCTTATACTTGTGTTTGTTTTTTTTTTGTTTTTGTTGTAAGACAGCTATTTATCCCATTAACATATTCCTCATCATACTTCCTAGATCTTATCGGCAGCTATGAAAAAGCCTGAGAGAGATCGTGTACCCCTGTGTCACAAGTTGAGTTCTCTAGAAGGCAAACGATGCAGGGAGGCTTAGTGTGCGGGGTCAATCCCTGTGGAAGGGGGAGAAAGGAAACTGCATTGAGCACAGAGAAATGCCGAGGTGAAATGGGCCTCATAGGGACGGCCTTAGCTGACCTTAGTGGATTGGAGCTCTGGGACCAAAATGGCCTGTCATATTTGGCGAAATTACTGAGCTTCCTTCTTGGCACAGCCAGCTGCTAAATGTGAGGCAGACAATGACCTGAAGCTAAAGCAAGTGGCCGAGGACCTTCCAGGAAGCTGAGGTAGCAAGCTCTGCCCCGAGGGGCATTTGAAAGGTGTGCTTCTGTGTCCATCGCTCAGGGCCTCCGTCAGTGTCGCGATAGCCAGTCCTCTTGTCGTCGCTCTGTGTTCCCTTGTTGTGGGCACTTTTTATGAATTGACGAGCTTCTCTTCTAAAGCTACTTCACCGAGTCTTCTAGCAAACCCATGAGATGGTAAAGATTCTTTTTCTCTCCGATGTTAGGAGATTTCACAGTGGATGTTTACACATATTGCTGTTGTTCGTGACTTGGTAGACACACAATATAAGGAGCATCAAGAGGTAAGAATTCCTAATAAAAAGGATTTGGTTTGCATCCCTGCGGTGAGTTACAGCGGGCCTTCTTCAGCATGTTTCTGCCCATTTTAAGGACAGGTTGCTGAATTGGATTTTATGTTAGGTAGGGCTTGTAAATCATCCTTACCAACATTTATTTCAACACCTATTGATTTTTTAAGATAGAAGAATTTGTATCTCCTGTAGGCAAACTTCAATAAAAGCCAACAAGCTGGAAACCAGTTGCAGCTGTATCCTATTAGCATTCACAACTAGCATGTTGCTGCACGTCTTTATTTCCAATCAAAGTAAAAACACCAGTCATTCTTGTCTTTCAGACCTAACAAGTACACGGAAAATTACAAGTTCCATTTTATTTAGGTGCTTTGTGATTATATCTGAAAAAAAAATTTTCATAACATCTCCAATGAATCAACACCTTAAGTAGTTTTTTTCCAAAGCACCTGCCTTACATCTCCTAAACACTTCTGAACTACTATTTTTTTTAATGCTAGATCATTACTTGGTATATAGGGTGTTTTTTGTTTTCCTCCAGAAACACAACAGTAACTACTGTGTTATCGTGTAACTACATGGTTATTTATCCAATAAAATTTATGATTAGTTGTGTAAGGAGAGAGATCTTTAGACTTAACATTGTATGCTTATATCATTGGAATGGTCTACGTCATGCCACTTGGCCGAGAGCAGGCATTTACCCCAAGTGATAAGGACAATGATTCCGTTAACTTAGAATTACCTGAGTGGCCAACAGGAAATCATTTTTCTGTGATTTTTTTATATAAATAAGTTCCCTGCCCGAGATGCATATTTATAGTCTTTATCTAAGATATTTGGCCATGTTTATTACCAAGCTTACCAGTAATCTAGTGTGTTAGGAATATTTCCTGATTTGTTTTTGTGGATTTTCCCAAATACATTTTCTAGTACCTGTCTCACAGGAATGGGGTGTGTGTGAAGCTGGATTGCCTAGAGCAGGGGTGTCAAACTGGTGACCTGAGGGCCACATATGGCCCCTGAGGTAATTTTTTTGTGGCCCGTGGTGCTCTGAAATAAAATGTAATGATGGAACTGTGTGTATGGTATTGCCTGGATCTCCCCTAAACACTATTTTCTTTATAAATTTTTTTTCTATTTTCATTTTATTTCAGAGCATGTGGGCCACAGAAAATTACCTTGGGCTGCATGTGGCCTGCAGGCCGCCAATTTGACAGCCCTGGGCTAGGGAAACAAGTCCAGTGACACATATGTGTATAAGAGAGAGCTTTACCTCAAGAGGTAATTGTACATTGAGAAAACATCCCAGTCTATAGTCCAATACTAGTCCACAAGTCCCTCTTCAGACTCCCACAGCCACATGCAGTGATGCAGAAGGCAGGAAGATCGCAGGCTGGTGTGCGCAAAGCTGCGTGGATCCAGTGGCGGTGGTAACATGCCAGGGCTCTGGCAGCAATCGGGTCAGCATGTAAGAAAGTGAAGACGGGGAGCGGAGGGGATGTTCCCAGCACCCTCCTTAGGAGAAGCTCACGCCCAAAGGAGGCACCACCAGGCTGTGACCTGATCGACAAGTTGAGGAGCACCCCTGTACTTTTATACATCTTCAAGTTGACATGAAATTGTGTAACTACCACAGGGTGGAAGGATTTATCCTTAAAATACCATGTTTATTTATTAATGCACATTGAATAACCATTTTGATATATCTTCATCTGTACTATTAGTATCTTTCCTATATCCAGAATAACAAAACTTCTCCAACTCTGACTGTATTGTATACTCTGCCCTGTATACATCTGTCATTTGCTCATTGCTAAACTAATCACCTCCCTGGATCACCTCAATAATTCTCTCATTCTCACAAAACGTTTAGCTTACTTTAACCAGGATATGATTTGCATGTGTTTCGAGGCATAAACTTGATTTTTAAGTTATTTGTGGATGTTTCCTGGTTAGTCCTACCTTTGCTTGAAAACCAACATGCTGTCTCCACCCCCAGCGTCAGCAGAATGCCCTGAAGTACGTGACCGAGGAGTGGTGTCAAATCGAGTATGAACTGCTGCGTGAACGAGGATTGTGGGGTCCGCCCATTGGCTCCCATCTGGACAAATGGATGCTGGAGATGACGGAAGGGCCATGCAGGATGAGGAAAAAAATGGTGCGAAATGATATGTTTTATAACCATTACCCTTACGTACCAGAAACGGAACAAGAGACGAACGTGGCGGTGAGTACGTGGAGCTAAATGCTTGTCCCGGCCCTTTCGGGTTCTCCTTCTCGCTGCGAGGTCTTATGAGGTCAACCAACCAGAACCTCTAACGCAGGGGATTCAGCGAACTGTGTATTACATTGATCGTGAAAAGATGAAAAGATGAGCAGTTTGTGAAAAGATGAGCAGTATCCCAGGGGGGAGACATGGTAGCAGAGCGGTTCAGATCACAGACTCTGGAGCCAGACTGCCCAGGTTCTAACCTTGGCTCTCCCACAGGTCCTTGAAACTTCTTAGTTCCAGTTCTTTCCACCTCATAGGGCTGTTCAGGTAGAAGTAGTGACATGCGTGGATTAGTGTTGGGCACAGTAGAAGCACTACATAAGGAAACCTGATTGAGTACAATAAATGTCGACAGCACGTGATATTCTTTGAAGAAATGTAGAGAAAATGAAGACTATAAGCGTGTTCCCATTCATATTGTCACATTGAGCCTTTGTCACAGACTCCACCGGTTAAGCCAAGCAGCGTTTGCCCTGAACTTCTTTTTGATTCAAGTAAATAATTTATCTTTCCCCAAAGCCATCGTTCTGACGCTTCGCCCACGAGTGTGCCATCGTGCACAAAACTAGAAACGTGTTGTCTAAGCTGGGCATGGCCCACGGGGTCAAGTTTTGCTTTGTTTCTTAAAGTCTGGGAGCACGTCATCTAGAAGAGAAGATGCCACAGGCTCATTTTCATTCTCAAAGATCTTCAAAGCAATTTCTCCATAGGAATGCAACTTTTCCTGCCCAGCACTCACCTTACCTCCAGATCCAGTGTTCTTTTCCGTAGAAATCCACATGTCGCCTCACCCCTGTTGGGCGGGAGAAGCATCTCCCAGGCTGTCTCCGTGCAGAGCGGTGCTGTGCGGTAGAAGGGCTTCATGCCATGAATGTGCGCGGTCAGCGGTTCTCCACCTTCCCAATGCCGTGACCCTGTGTGACAGGTCCTTATGTGGGGGTGACCCCTAACCATAACATTATGTTCGTTGCTACTTCATAACTGTTGTTTTGCTCCTGTTATGAATCGTAATGTAATTATCTGGTATGCAGGATGTATTAGGTGACCCCTGTGAAAGGGTCACTTGACCACCAAAGGGGTCGCAACCCACAAGTTGAGAACCTTTTAAATGCTCAGTTAAGCACATTAGAAGAGGTTTGAAAGCAGGTAAAATTCATTTTAATCACTCATGGAAATTAATACAGCCAAATTAATAGTTCAAGGTGTGACCAAGAATAAAAACATTTATATTCTAGATTATTTTACTTTTTTTTTTTAATTGAATCTTTGAAAGCTGTTGAATACTTGGCCCAGCATGTCTCAGTTCAGACTGGGACACTTTGAAGAGGTGTAGTGTCCATGTGTGGTCCATGTCTGACATTACTGGATAGTGTCATTCTGTAGGATTCTATTTTTTAGTTGAGTGTTTCATGATTTTTCTTTTAAAGATGTGTACCCCTCTTTTGATAAATGTAAAGCTCTCGTGCCTCCCTTCGATGGTTCAATTTTCAAAAGCAGAATTAATATCATGAAATTTGTAGAAAGAATATCATTTGGGAAAGCTTATAGATTCACATGTCTGTTAGTGAAAAAAGATATTTATCATACAATTTCCGTTTTCATTTCTGTCACCAAGAGCCTTTCTCTCGGTTTCCAATTTAGCATTCCAATCGCCAGTAATTACCAAGGCATCTTGATTGTTTATTTGACCAATTTCAGACTGAAGTTGGTGAAATTCTTTCATTTTTCATCGCTAGCTTTAATGGTGGGTGTGTAAACTTGATGAGTGGTTGTGTTGACTAGATTTCCTTGTGTCCATTGAGCCATTACCCAGTCACACACAGCACTGTATGTCAGTGTAGATCCTGCACCGCTCCTTTTGACAGTGGCTGTGACGATCACGATTTCTCTTTAATTTGGCTTCCCTTGCTTAGTAAGCCCTATGGTTGTCCAGCTCAAAGGTCCAGCCACAAGGTCAGTGGTTTGAACCCAGCCATCACGGGGGAAAGGCGGCTGTCAACTCCTGTAAAGGTTTGAAGTCTGTCCTCGAGGGTCACTGAGTCAGACTCGACTCCGTGGCAGTGAGAATGCATCAGATGTCTACCTTTACATGTGCCCTGTGATTTTGACAGCTTAAATCCATACTTCATACGTTCCCTTTCCCAATTATCAATGGATGTCTGCAGCTGTTGCTTCTTGTTTTGAGTCATGCCCAACAGTGAATGAAGGCCCCAAAGCTTTGCTTGCCCTGCATCATGAAGGTCAACTCTCCTTGAGAGAGGAACCACCCCCCCACCCCACCCCAAATGTCTTGTGAGTTCCTTCTGACCCTCGTCGTCGAACAGTGTACCTGGCAAAGCTCCACTCTTAACACAAGGTTCTCAGTAGCTGCTGCCTCAGAAGTAAGCAGCCTGGTCCTTCCTGGTCTCTTCTTAGTCCGGAAGCCTCCAGGTAACCTGTTCAGCATGGGTAACCCTGCTAGTATTTTAAATACCAGTCATATCACATGAGCCACCACAGTCTAGCAAACTGACAGATGAGTGGAAGAACCATAACTTTCAGCCCTAAAATTCCAATACAGGAGCACCATGAAAAATACCCATTTGCATTTTTTACAGCCTTTTGCCCACACCTGCTCTCATAATAGCACCTTAGAAATATATCCTCTAATTATGAATTTACCTTCCAGATAAATAATTAAGAGTTACAGCCTATTCAATTTTATATTTCTTACTTTGTTTCTTACACTAAGCACATACATTTACATAAACTTATTACTGAGCCAAATACTCATTTCACAGAATCCATTCAAGAACACAAACGTGTAAAATATAAGCCACTGTCAATTAAGTATATTTCCAAATCATTCTTTCAGTGAGGCTTGCATTTGTGTCATTTCTCCAGTAATCATCGTCCTAATATTCTCTCTCTCTGCTGGATTAGCAGCTCAGTTTGACAGATGAGGACCTGATTTACAAACGGGCCCGCTAGGCAGTGTCCGTGCCGGGACGCAGACAGTCACTGCACATGAGAACCACTCGACAGTACCTAGCGACACCTGGCTAGCGTGATGTAGTCATCGTTTGACAGTGCAGGGGAGCCAGGGTGCTGTGACTCTGTAACATGCGTCCTTGGAGTCTCAGTAACCTCAGAACCTTGCTTGCTCAATTTATCCATGAGCAAGTATGTATTAAGCTAGTAGGCCATAGCTTGTTTTGCAAAGAAACTATAAGAATAGACCTATAACCAACTGCCTATCGTGTGGTTCTCGGCCCCGTGGAAGATATGCTGAAAAGCTCACTGCCACGGAGTTGACACCTCCTCACAACATTCCTGTAGGACAGAATTAAACGACCCTTGTGGGTTGCCAAGGCCACCTCCTCACAACATTCCTGTAGGACAGAATTAAACGACCCCTGTGGGTTGCCAAGGCCAGGCATTGTCACCTGAGTAGAAATCCTCCTCTCTCTTCCACCGAGCAGCAGACCCGGCAGGTGGCAGCTCGCTCTGCCACCAGGGGTCCCATGGAAGAGACAGTGAGTGAGCCTCAGAGTTGGGTTTCAGCAGGCAGTCATCACATCTCTCTCCAGCAATCGATCTTTTATTTATAAAACTCAGACTGATTTGTTTGAAATTCTTTTTTTTTCTAACTGAGATAAAATTCACATTGAAGTACACAAATCCTAAGCGAGTTTTAAAAATCCATGCACGTGCGTAAAGCCAAACTTCATCAAGGTATCGTGACTCTCAAACATTTTACAGGGGTTTTTGGATACTTTTTAAAATAACGTTTCCTGAGATGCACTCATATCATAAAATTTCTGTTTAAAGCATCAGTAATTTTCAGTGTATTTAAAGAGTTTTACAACCGTTACCACCGAACTTGAGAATATTTTCATCATTCCTAAGAGAAACCTCCTATGTAAGGTATACTTTTAAAATGCTTGCTTTTTAAGAGACGTGTTTATTAAACCTTGTGCAGTATTTCACAGTGATTGCCCACTGGCTCGCTGGTTGTTTGGGCTAAGGAAGCAAGCACTACTGAAAGCATTGGCCTTCTGTTTACTGTTGCCATGCTTACCAGTCTCCGGACCCCCGTGACTGCCTTAGAGTCCGTTACAACTCCGGATGACCCTGCAGGACAGGGGACAGCAGTGCGTGTGGCTTTCTGAGACTGAGGTGCTTGTGGGAAGAGAAAGCCTTATGTCTTGAACTGCGGACCTTCTAGTTAGCAGCCCCCCCGAAGCCACTGTGGTACCCGGGCTAACATCTCCCGATCGACCCTGTTCTTCGGAAGAAGAGTTGGTGTTGTGTACTACCAGAAACCAAGCCCACTGCCAGCGAGTCCATTCTGACTCACAGCAACCCTACCGGACAGGGGAGAACTGCCCCTGGGAGCTTCTGGGACTGTAACTCTTGACGGAGAGTAGAAAGGCCGGCCTTTCTCCCTGAGAGCTGGTGGTTTCTAACTGCTGGCCTTGTGGTTCGCAGCCCGCTGCGTACCCACTGAGCCACCAGGGTTCCTCACAGGTACCATACAGCTCAGTGGGAAAATGCCTTGCTATTGGGATTGTATTCTAGGAATAAAATAGAAAGCACATGCTTAGTTCTCTACAAAGTACTCTTAGCAGATTTGGGTTGGGGAGCCAAGGATCAGCCTGCCTGGAGCTGGATCTGTAAGAGTAAGGAGGGAAATACATCCTTGGATTTGAGGGGGGCGAGGGGGGAGGTGTTTCATTCACTAGTACTTGGCGGTTTCCTCCCATCTGGGATATCGTCGAGAATACTGGGACCTAGTTGCTCCTGTTATAATGTAGAGAGCAAAGTGAAAAGACAGAAGACCCAGACTAGCCTAGGTTCTATTACCTAGATTTCTGTTGTTACTGTTTTCCTTTTAAAATCATCTAAAACATGGCCTGGAAGTTACCGGTGACAGTGATGACCTGTGCTAGGTTTTGTCTTTGTGATTTTTAAGTCTGTCCTGCTTCATTCCAATGTGAATTTTAGTGTACGTAGGGTTTTTTTTATTAGTTGGGATTAATACATATATCAGTCATTCATTTTTGTTCACATCAAGTAGAATGTACGATTGCTAGCACACTGTCCCGACATTCTTTTTCTACATGGACCCCTTGACATGGTCTCCCTTGATCGCTGAGCACACAACTACCAGAAGCAAGGCCTGATTTCACGCAGGTAGGACAGCAGGCGTACTTGAGGCCCTGTCCCCCATAGTCCTGGCAGTCAAGAAAGCTTTACGTTTGTGTTCTTCTTTAAGTTGTATTTTGTTTTTGTCGTTGTGTTTTCTGATATCTACACTTAATACCCTGTTTTCAGTCTGAGACCCCAAGTAAACAGCCCGAGGCACCGGATGATATCGTTCTCCAAAAGGTAAAACACAAATTATCAAATGTACCAGAATGCAAAAACACTTGCAGTCTGGGTTTTGAGTTTGGGTTTTGGTTTTGTTTGTTTTTAGTGCATGATAGACTAGACTAACCTAAAAAAAAAAATCAGCTTTTAATCTGCTCTTTCTGTCGAGTTCTTGAGACTGAAAGGTTGGTCTCATTCCCAGGCCCGGAGGTCTTGCTGCACTCCAGGTCAGCTTTATTCAAATGACTCCTCCTGGCGGGGGCTGCTGCTCCCCCACCCGCGGAGTCTGTGTCTTCTGCTTCTCTAACAGTCAAGTGCATTGCTTCACACACAAACTAACACAGTGCCAGGCAGCGTGAGTAATGGGCAGTCTGACCTGTTCAGCTTCTTGTTCACTTATTCTCACCAGGCATGTAGATACTGAAGCGTGTGCGTGTTTGAGAATGCATCCGCGTCCTCTTCAGAACTGGTTTTTTCTTTCAGAAAGAACTGACCAAAGTACATTAAAACGGCAGTATGAACAGTTGTCAGTTACGTAATTTACTTTTGAAATGTGTTGCTGATTTTCACTGTCCAGAAGGGTTCTATTCCCCCAATTTTAAAATACTTTCATTTTACATTTTGCCATATTTCACTTAGGAAAGATTAATCTATAAGAATGCAGGACATGCCTCATGTGATTTAGGGAGTATGTTTGTACTTCAAGTTCACATCTGATAAGGAAGTCAGCCAGCATCTACCAGTTCATTGTCTTGCCCATCACTAACTATGCCATGCTTCATCTTTTTAAAAAATTGGCCATTTTGGATTAATATATTAAAATGGTCTTACCTCTCCAAATTGTTAAAAGCTTACTACTTTTTGTTTTTAAAAAAATGCAGTGTTCTTATTACTTTGCCCATCAGGTTGTTTCTCCCATAATTGTGATATTATTTTTAAATTACTTTAACACGTCTCTGTATCATCTAATATGTTTCTCTTTCCATTTGCTGAGCATCCTCCCTCAATTAGCACACAGCTCTGTTTAGCACCTGGCTCCGTGTGCCTCGTTCAGAGAAGGGCAATGTGGCTTCAGTGTAGGGCTTTATTGTGTTTTGTTTTGCTTTGCTTTTACCGCATGACTACTTAAGTATTTCAGTCCAAATAATTCAGTACGGTTGGAGCGCTCATGCGTTTCCACATGGGTCAGAATTTATTTAAAGGTCTATATAAAGAGAGAGTGTTGTTGTTGTTGTTGTTGTTGGGGTTTTGTTGGTTTGGGTTGGTTAGGTTTTTGATTTTAGAGAATGGGTCACCCTCCTGTGGGGACAGGCAAGTCCAAAATCTGCAGGTCAGACAACAGGTTGAACACGTAGGGAAATATTTTTTTTTAAACAACAAAAAACAAATAAATAAAAGAAAAAGCAAATGTAGGAAATCCTAGCAAGTCCTCTCTTTGTGGAGGCAGACTATTGCCTTTTCGTTGTTAAGGCCTTCCGTTGGTTGCATGTGGCCCACACACGAGGGAGCTTCTGCTGCTTAACTGAAACCCAGTGAATTCATCACAGGTAGATGTTTCATAGTGTTTGACCCAACAACTGGGCACCATGGCCCAGCCATGCTGACATACAGAATTCTACTGTATGATGACACCACCGTGGAAAAGATGTGAAACACTGTTTAGAAAGGAACTGGCTCTTGTCTAATTGTTGATCCAAAGTCTACGTCGAATTCTAACTGAAGGCAGCTGAATTAACTTGTTTCCTCTGTAGTTTAAAATGGTGTGGGATATTTCAGACCTCAGTTGCTCATTGCATCTATATTTAAAAAAAATTTTTTAAATAAAGTTTTTAGGTCATTTGGAAAACCTGAAATGTTCTTGTATCATCTACCAAAAATATTTAATGTTTGTAGGTTAAAAAAATGTGTTCTTCACAGTGGACTTATTTAATAAGTGCTTGCCATACTCATGTGGTCAGTGGGTACACTGATGGTTTCCTGTTACATAGCAAACAAGAATCCAGAATGGCCAGTTAGAAGGGACCAGCTTAGGATCACAGGCATCGGGACAAAGCTAATGGACTCCATCTTTTATGTTTGGAATAAGCTGAAGGTTGAGTTCCTTTCTCGAGGTCCAGCCAAACCTCAGAAATGGGAAAGGAAAGCAGTTCTGAGTCACTGCCTCTAAGTTCTGAAGTCAGCATTCCGATAGGTTGTCCCACGGAGTGGAGGGTCCTGTGGACCTGACCTCCACGCGTGTCTTGAAGCCCCCTAGAGCGCCACACGCTGCAGCAGTGGGCACGCTCAGTGCCGGGCAGGGAGGTTTCTGATACAGTCGTCAAGTGGGGATGTATTATACTATAGACTTGGGTTAGCTCGGGATTATTTGTTTCTTTTTGGGAAAATCAAAATGACTAATATTGTGGTTTTATATGTCTTTTTGAAATCAGTTTTAAACTTGACATTAGACTGTCTAACAGAAAGACTTGAGTGCATACACTCTGCTAAAAGACTCTAACCAAAAAAAGCAACACACTTAGAGAACTCGGCATCGTATCTTTGCTCCAGACAATGTACATTTTAATTTTTGAGGATAATTATCTGAGCCCTTGGTTGTTGTTGTTTTGTTATTTCTTAGAAGCCTGCTAGGTACCGAAGAGCCATAAGTTATGACAGTAAGGAATACTACATGCGCCTAGCTTCCGGCAACCCAGCCATTGTCCAAGACACCATTGTGGAGAGCTCAGCAGGCGAAGCTACCCAGCAAGAGCCTGAGCATGGAGAGGACACGATTGCTAAAGTCAAAGGTCAGCCTGCCTTTCCTTCTCATTCCACTGGAAAACCATTTTAGAGCATTCCTTATCTGTGGATTTTATATGGAAATATGACCAACTCTAACCAGTAGGGCCAACCTTAAAATATTCACACATATCATCCCATCTTACCTTTCTAAAAGATTCATCTCTTTAGCTGAATTAAAATGGCTCTTCTTTAGTGTCTCTGTATATTGTCATGTGCTCATTGGCTTAATACTTTTTAGGGTATGTAGTTTCCCATGCCACCTACTGACTTAAAGTTAAGGCCATGAGAACTGGTAGCCAATAACAGTCATCAAAAGGAAAAAGCACTGCCGGCTAGTGGATTTCAGCTCCCACGTACTCGATAGCACAGCGTGGAGCTGCTCCTTAGGGTCCGTGAGGCTGGAAATCTCTACAGACGCTGACTGCCACAGCTTTCTCCCAGAGAGCGGTGAGGGGATTCGAACTCCTGGTTTTTGGTTAACGGCTTAATGATTTTCCCTGTGAGCTGACAGGGATTATCCCAGATCCAAGCCTCCAACACTTTAGTAGAGCATGCCTAAGATTGTGAGTGAGATGAAAATAGCCACAGGCTGTTTGATTCCGTAGTTCTGCACACCTATGTCTTCAACCTTTTATCCCCTTCCAACAGCTTTGGCCTGTTTATATACAAATTTGGACCTGCTGCCCAAGCAAGTATCAACACGTCCTTCTCCAACACATACAGCACCTTGTCCATGTCTCTGTTAGGGCCACTCCACTGGCGTGTTTTTGTAAACTAAGATTGTTTCCGTGCCAGAAGTGGCTTCTTGCCATTTTCAACACATACCTTACTCACACAATATGGGGGTCCAATCACTATTGACAGCCCGTACCTTACACAATATGGGGATCCAGTCACTATTGACAGTACATACCTTACACAGCATGGGGACCCAGTCACTATCGAATGAGGAACTCGATCTACTGTAAAACTTGCTGAGGACAGACTTGGCATAAATTCCAAAGTCGTAGCATATTATGTATATAAAACTAGTAGATGACCACGTCAACCAAAAGCAGCACCACATTGCTCATCATGTTTCCCATCATGATACCTGTTCTCGCATTGATGATCATGACTGACTACACCTTGCAGTCATTGCTCTCGTGTTTTTCAAAAAAATCCCTAAAAACTTGTCATTGAACAGTTTGAAATTGTCCGATTTTTTGAAACTACGTCATCAAACTAAGATAGATTCAAAACTCAGTCACTGCATATAAAAAGCAAAAACACCCACTGCTGAATCCGATTCCTAGTGACCCTGTAGAGCAGGCGTTGGGCCTGTCCAGTCCACTCGCCATATGAGGCCCTCATCACCCGCTAGCATCACATGCCTGCCTCATCAAAGAGAAGCCGCTCCAGCCATCATAGGCTCGCTCACTCTCGCTGCCATCGAGTACATGCCGAACCCTGGGGACCCGGGAGCACAGGGGAGAGCTGACCCTTTGGGTTTTGCAGATGAGAGTACTCCTGAGTAGCTAGTGGTTTCGAACTGCCGACCTTGCAGTTAGCAGCCCAACAGGTGGCCACTACCCCATCAGCACTCCTCTCAGCCATCGCTTTAGGGATGAGTTCATTAAATGTGTGACCAGGATGGCCTGCAAATGATGTTATAAATCTCCAAATGGTCCTCGGCAGAAAAAAGGTTCCCTAACCCTGCTGGATAGGGCTTCCAGGGCAGCCAGCCTCATCTTTCCCCAAGGAATAGTTAGGGCGGGGGGGAGGGGGGGTCTTCCTCCCAACCTTGCAATTAACAGTCCCATGAGTAACCCCTACCCTACCTGAACTCCTTTATGTTTGGGTCACTGATGTTCCAATTATCTGGACCTCACTTTTCGAGTTTCTTATGTAAATTATAAATAATAACTTTTACAAACACTACGGATATTGCTAGCCTTCCTGTAGTGTTAATGCTACAGAGTTGTACTGCTGAGCGTGGAGATGGCGGTTTTGGCTCTCACTAAACATCATGCAGCTGCGAGTGTTTCTGGCAAACAACACTCATTCATACCGCATTTCACGCATGGAAACAAGGGGATTCTCAAAGCAAAACAGATCCTCCGGCACCTCATGTTCGAAGGATAAGTGGCCTACAGGGTGACCTAAGCTCTTCCCAAATGCTTCCAGCAACTGAAAGCAGCAGCGGAAACATTTTGCGGGCAGAGCAACGGAGGAGTGCTGTGCTCATGGAGCGGAGCCTTAGAGTGTCGTTAGAGTGCTTCCCACACGTCCCCATCTCACTGGTTACTATCAACGCTGAGTCTAATTTCACCTCCTGTCATTATCAAGGAAGTCTTCTAAATGTAGGCGTGAATCTGGAAAATAAATAATCTGTCAAGGTAGAACAAAATTCTGCTCTTTCTGTGCACTCTGAATATATAGCCTGGTGGTCTGAGAGAATTCATTCCTGTAAGAACGACCATCTTCCTGCTTGGGAGTGAGCCTTGAGAGGGTGGGCGGGCATGGGGCCCTGCACCAGGCGGAGTCTGCTTGTGTCTCTAGCTTGCTCTTCATTTCCGACAGCTGGTGATCATTTGCTCCTGGTGCCCCCCAGTGGCATCTCAGCAGAGTGCCATCCTTCCCACAGTTGGGCTAAGCGCTGTTTATCACCTTCATCGGAAGCTTCCGTAGGCTTGACTCCGTAGTGAGCACAGTGCAAACAATTTGCATGAATTACCTCCCTTAGTCCTCAACTTCTAAATAGATAGTGTCCGGTCCGTTGCATAGAAAAGGGAGGAGAGTCAGAGCCGGCCCGCATCCTTTCCAAGGTGAGGCACCTCTTGGGCTGCAGCAGGCACTGCCCCCCCCACCCCCACCCCCGTCCCTGCCGCAGTGCTCTGAGGGTAACCTGCCGTGCCAATGCACCCAGAGTCACATGGCCGTCTCGGTATGTACTGCAGGTCTGGTGAAGCCTCCCCTGAAACGCTCCCGCTCTGCCCCTGATGGAGGAGACGAGGAGACGCAGGAGCAGCCCCCAGACCAGCTGGGCGAGGGCGGCTCTATGGAAGAGGAGGAGAAGACGGACAACGCCACCTTGCTGCGCCTGTTGGAAGAGGGAGAAAAGGTACGGGCGGGTCATCGCTGGACCAGCTGTCGGTCTGTGGTAACCTGCGGTGTGAAGCAGCCTTGGGGGTCGGCACTCGGCTGCTCTCCGGGTCATTTTCTGGCCTCTGCGGACACGCGTAGCCGTGTAAGCCTTCTGTGGCTGCTTTAGTGGAAATTGACGGCTGTTTCACCGCCTTCCTCCCCGCCAGCTTCTAATTCTAATTCACAGTCAGACGCCTGATGACTCCAAGCTGGTTCTGGCAGTGCCTGCCCTGCTGTAAATGCCGCAGGCAGCACGGGGTTACAGTGGCAAGAAGCTAAAGCAGCCCTGCGTCCAGGCCCCCTGTCAGACAGCAGGCCACTCTCTCCCCTGCCCTCCAGCGATTCCATAACCGCCCGCTGCCGCGCCAGCAGCATCCTCCAGGCTCTGAATTCCTGCTCTCCCACTCTCTCCCCTGCCCTCCAGCGATTCCATAACCGCGGCCAGCAGCATCCTCCAGGCTCTGTGAATGCCTGCTCTCCCACTCTCTCCCCTGCCCTCCAGCGATTCCATATCCTCGGCCAGCAGTGTCCTCCAGGCTCTGTGAATGCCTGCTCTCCCACTTGCCTTGTTTCTCTCAGCCCCCCACCCTGCTGAGCTCCGCATGCACGTTTTACTGGGAGTTGTTGTTTCTTTACTCAGCAGTTACTCTTATTCTGCGTTTTCTGCCCGAATGTCCATTCCCCCTCATGCAGACAGGTTCTTCTGTCCTCACAGCCCCCGTTTGATATAACTCTAGTTCTCTAGGAAGCTTCCCTCACTGTCCTGCCAGCTCAGGCTAGATGAGCTACCTCTCTGCTGTGCTTTCCCAATGCCTGTATCACAGGTTCCCACAAACTTATTTGGCCTGTTATTCCAGCCCCCCACTCCCACCCTCCTGGCTCCCTTTAAAAAAAATTGCTCAGTGCCCCCCTGGTAATTACATACTTTGTATATAGTCCATCCTCCAGGAAAAGTGGGTCTTCCTCTGCTGCCCCTTCGGATTATTCCAGTGCTTCCACCACCTTGGGGCCGTGGGGGTGAGGGTCGGCGTAATCACCTGCTTTGGGAACACAAGTACTTCTTGCCATCACTTCCTGTAGATCGCGAGGCTCCGTATCTTACATCTGCCCCCCAGTGCACTACACACCTCCCCTCGCATAAGAAATGCTCAATAAACCTTTGGATGATAGAATGATTGGCTGAATGAATTAAGGAGGGAACAAATGAGTTGAAGAGAATATTGCATTTTTTAAAAACATTAGGGACTCAACTCTTATCACAATCCATACATACATCAATTGTATAAAGCACATCTGTACATTCTTTGCCCTCATCAGTTTCAAAGCATTTGCTCTCCACGTAAGCCCTTTGCATCAGGTCCTCTTTTTTTTCCCCTCCCTCCCCGCTCCCCCCTTCCTCATGAGCCCTTGATAATTTATAAATTATTATTTTGTCATATCTTTCCCTGTCCCACGTCTCCCAAGAATATTGCATTTTTAAGGGTGATTTTTTTTGTTTGTTTGTTTGTTTGTTTGGATAATGTAATACTTACGATGTTACCAACTTTAAAGTAATGACCAGAAATCAGAGTATAACCAAGACCATTTTATTCAGCTGTATGACCTGATTAATCTCAAATAAAAGTCCCATAACTACAAAAGGACATCAGATCTGAAGGAAATTCAAGAGAGACTGCTTGGTTCTTCGGGAGTAGAGTTCGATTTCTTAATCTTGCTGGGTGCACAGTGTTTTTGTGCATTTAAGAATTCATCTGTAGACCATTGGACATCCCGCACAGCAGGGTCATAAGGAAGAGACGAGCCTGTCACGGTGCAGGATAGCACCAATGAAACACACAACTTCCCTCTAGTTCAGTGGTTCTCAACCTTCCTAATGCTGCGACCCTTTAATACAGTTCCTCGTGTTGTGGTAACCCCCCCCCCAACCACAAAATTATTTTCGTTGCTACTTTATAACTGTAACTTTGCTACTGTTATGAATCGGGCGACTCCAGTGAAAGGGTCTTTTGACCCCCCCGAAGGGGTCGCGACCCACAGGTTGAGAACCACAGCTCTAGTTCTTTAATGCTTCCTTCCCTCCGCTATCATGCCCTCAGTTTTACCTTACAAATTGGATTAGACCAGAACATGCGCACTCCTGCAGATAGAAGCCCACAACACAGAATCCAGGATAAATAAACCCCTCAGGGCCAACAACGAGAACAGAGATGCCAGGAGGATTAGCGGGGCTGGGGGAAGAAAGTAGGCCTTGATCAGAAGGATCAATCTATAACCCCCTCCTAGGGAGACGAACAACAGAAAAGTGACTGAAAGGTGACAGAAGACACTATAAGATATGAAAAAAATAATCTATAACTTGTCAATGGTTCACGAGGGAGGGGTAAAAATGAGCTGATATCAAGGGCTCAAGTAGAAAGAAAATGCGTTGAAAATTATTTTGGCAGCATATGTGCAAATGTGCTTAACACAATGGATGAATGTATGGATTGTGATAAGAGTTGTAAGAACCCCCAACAAAAGTATTTAATTATAAAAATAACAATGATAAAATATTTTTAAAAGGAACTCATCAAGCTGTGTGTATGAAATGAACACTGTTCTGTATATACTAAGCTGCAAGGGAGATATTCTGAGAGTACGTCAGGATTTCTCTTGTAACATTGTATGCTTTTTATTTTTGAAGTTCAAACATGGTGTTGCAAACTGACTTGCATTTTTATATTTTAGCACACGTTTTCTCATGCTTTTGATTTTTTAAGCCTTTGATTTCAACGGTGCAGTTTTGCTCTGGTTACGTTAAGCTTTAATGGCTTAAGAAATAGCTTCAAACTGGCATTTGTGTGCCTTTGATTTAATTGCTGGTTTTGTTCTTTCCCCTTTGACTCAGGTCAAACTCAGTGTGAGCAAGAGTTTGGCTCAGAACTAAAGGCTCACCTTTGGAAAGAAAACAATACTTGCATTGAGAGACTTAGCAAGTCCTTCCTCCTGGAAGACACTGTTACTTTGGCCAAGTTTGTCTCAGACAAAGACCGACAGTCTTCCAGGCAGACAGGATCCAGGTGGGAGCAGCTAGGGACAGATTGCCTACTTTCAGTCCTGTGTGGTGTCAGGAAGAAGGGGCAGGTGGGCAACCTGGGCTCCCTCACAGGTTTGTGTTTGCCCTCAAACCTCTCACCCCAAAGTGATAGAGTTGAAATTTACACATAAAAACACCAAGAGCGAGCTGACAAGGGCTACCCGGGTGAAATGGCAAAACTGGGAAGTCATTCAGGGCTGCCAGAGTCTGAGACCTTTTTTCACTGTGTATGTCTTCTGGCAGAAGGCAAAACCCTATTCTAATCTCTTTACCTCTACCTGTCTATTCCCTTTCCTGCCCACCTTGTGGCATCTCACTTCCCCCAGGAAAAACTTAGAACCCAGTGCTGTTGAGTCATTTCTGGGGTACAGTGGCCCTCTAGCACACGGTAGACCTGTCCCTGTGGTTTTCCGAGACTATAACTCTTTACGGGAGTAGAGTCTCATCTTTCTCCCATGGAGTGGCTGGCTGGTGGACTTGAACTGCTGACCAGCCCATGCATAACCACTACGCAATCAGTGCCCCATTCCACTATGAAAGCAGGGGCCAAATATGCTCCTCACTTAGAGAACATAGCACATGTGTACCTGGCCCATAGTGAACATTCGGTGAATATTTGGAGAGATGGATGGATACATGGTGGATGGGGGGACAGATTGGATAGATTAATTTGCTAAAGTCTACTGGTACTTGGGCTCCAATCGCAGCCGTCTGCTGTTCTAGAGGCTTACACTCAAGCTTAATAGACTTCGCTAAGGGATGCCACCGCAGTACCATAGGGCGTTCTTGCCCCACTGCGTGCGCCTTCTGCGTTTGTTTGCCAGCTGGACCCCTCCCCAGTGAGGTAGCTTTGAAAGCTATGATCTTACTTAGTTTATTTGTGTGTGTGCAATTTCACAGAAATTTAAAAATTGGTAAAATCGTGCATCCAAAAATACCATGCGCAGCGAGGGCGCCATTGTCCAGCAGTCACGGGACACACATCCTTGCGCACCCCTGCAGTGCCGGCTTGGTCAAACTCGGCCCAGGAAGGACCTGTTTGAAAACACCCTGCTCAAGTGGATGGTGGTGACGGGTGCACAAACCTTCTTAGTGTGATTAAACCACTGATGTGCTAATTACCGCTTCCACGAAACGGGTTTACTTAAAGAAAGCCTTCTGTTATCAACAACTGATAAAATATCGGGACGATTTTAAAAGCTGTCCTAATGGATGTTCGTGGCTTCCTCCTAGATCCAACACATGTACCGCTGCGCTCGGGTCCAGGGCCTCGATACCAGCGAGGGGCTGCTGCTGTTTGGCAAAGAGCATTTCTACGTGATTGACGGCTTCACCATGACAGCCACCAGGGAAATCCGAGATATCGAAACGCTGCCTCCAAAGTAAGTAGATGAGAGAAGAGAGAGAAGGTACAGCGATGTTTAAAAGATAGAAAATCCGAATAGACATCGGTTTTTGTTTTTTCCCTAATTCTGGTATTGTTATTGCTAACCTTGTGTGCATCTGTCATCTGTGAGGGCACTACCTGGTTCAAGGTAGTAAAGAAGTAACGTTGCCTTCTTTATCAATGTGAAAATACTATGAAATATCTTCTTTACGCGTTCACAGCCACTGGTAGCAAGCTACTTCAATTACAATGTATACGCGGATACATTTTTTCCTGAACTTATAATGTGTTATTTTCCTAGAATTTCTGTTCACGTCGGGGCTGCAGGAAACAGACTATCACTCAGTGCTTTAGTAGACGGAAGAGTGAACGTGCTCCCCTTGTTCCCTACAAGCGGTGAAAGCTTAAGCCAGACTTACCTGTGTTGTACTCATTTATCTCACCTTCTGCTCCTCCTGTGTTAAAGTGATCGTGGGTAATGGAAACCCAGAAGATGGACAGAACCAGGGGGAGATAGGGCCTTGAGATTAGCCAAGCCGTAGGCCTTTTCTGTCTGTCAAGCATTGGAACATCAAGCATTGCTGGATGTAGGCATGAGCCCGGGGTTCCTTCCTAGCTGTATCACTTGCGTTTTTATTGGCTGCTGTTGGCAGCCAGCAGGGCTACTTCATGACCTTGGTGGGTTCCCTCTTTACAAAACTACCAGAAGTTGTATTTTGCAGCTTGGTTCAGGCATGCCTCAGGCTGTGGCAGGTTTGGTTCCAGATCACTGCGGAGAAGTGAGTCACAAGTGTTAGATTTTCCCCGGGCGTGGAAAAGCGGGCTATACACCATTACTCTACAGTCCATTCCACGTCAGCCAGTGTGAAATACTGTGAGAATTATCCATGCAAGTCACAAAAAGGAAGTGAGCACACGCCGCCGGAAAAACAAGCACACGCTGATGGGTACAAGGCAGCCACAGACCTGCCCTTTGTTTGTTAAAAACAAGCAGGTCTGCGAGGCACGGGATAACGTGAGACACAGCAGTACTCTCTATCCAAGTGTTTTCTCTACCTGAGCAGTTATTTAGTGCTAGGGACGCTCATCGTGGCCCCTGAAAGTACCATGTACCGAATAGATACATTGGCCCTGGCTATAATAATGAGGTTTTAAAAATTACTGTGTTCCTCACAAGTTGTTTTTATTTGTACTCATTGTTCTAGAAGGTGTGTGGGTTTTTTGGTTTTGTTTTTTTTAAAACTGAAAATTCTAGTAAGTGTTTTTGCCCTCCCATCTCCTGTTGATGAGGCTGAAAAGACCGCACCATTTGGGGGGCAGTGGATTGATCTCCGGTTTGTGGGTGTTTTCCCCTTTCTCTCTTGGTGCCCCTAGTATGCATGAGCCGATTATCCCCCGAGGAGCCAGGCAAGGCCCGAGTCAACTCAAGAGAACCTGTAGCATTTTTGCCTATGAAGATATCAAGGAAGTGCATAAAAGGAGATACCTCTTACAGGTGAATTGTGTTATGTTCCCTGCCTCAGAATATGCATGTCATAAAAGCCATGTGTAGGATCTACGTTATTCCATTCCTAAACATGGTCCTACCCTCACTGTACATGGGTATATAACTGTATATAATGGACCGATTTTTGTCCAGACAGCCTACAGCTTGGGCGCTACTTTGTTATCCATATTCCCACAGTTCCCAAAACATCATTTTCATTGTCTTTTAACATAAAAAGTATATTTTCACTATAATATACAAATTCTAATTTGTAGAATTTGTTACGGTGTCTTTATCTTTAACTCTGTCTTAAAGAGTAGAGTTACTGAAATAAAATAACCTGAAATATAGCCCTGTAATCTGCCTCCCAAGCACACTTTAATAGCAAGATTCCAAATTTTGGCTCCGTGGGAAAAGAAGTTCATGTTTAGAGTCAGACTGCTGGGGTTCAGATTAAGCCCCGCCACAGACCAGCACAGGACAGGGCATGCCTCTCTTTGTGTCCGTCCGTCCGTCCCTTCCTGGGGCATGGGGCTAATGATGGCAATGAGCTCGGAGAGCCCTGCTGGGCACTCGATGAAGCAAACACAGGAGACACTTCCGAGCTTTAATGCTAGCATAGTTCTGCAATGCTAATTTAGTTCATTGAAAAGCATGTTTTGAATACCCAGCCATATGTCCCAGATACGATTCTGCTGAAGAAAACAGATCCAATCCCTGTCCTCCAGGCGGCGATTTCTAGCCATTACTCTCTGGGATTTCTAAACCTGTCTAACACAAGATACTCCGTACAGCTTCCTTTAAAAAGAGACAGAGAAGAAAAGAAAAATGATTCTTTTCCTGTCATTTGGTTTCTTCCCCAAATCTCGCCAAATAGTTGCATTGTTTTTTTTTCACAGAGCGAAGCTAAAATAGATCTAATTTGGTGCCCAAATTGCCATTTAAAGCTTAGTGAGTGAGCCCCCTTTTGTGAAACGGCTTCTACTTCTTAGTTTTTATCAAGACGGATATAAAATTGAGGCACGCATATTTTCATGAAGCATGTTAACATGGGTAGTACATTTGTGTAGAGGTTTGTTGCTATTTTAAAGTGATTAGGGTAGTCTTCCATCGTGCTGTTACTGAGGATCTTGACAACAAGTTGAACAGACTAAGTAATCTGTTTCTTTTTTAACTTAATCTGCTGAGAATTCATTAACTCTTAACATAAATCCTTTGGTTAGCCAATTAACTTCTGGAACATTGTAGCAATTCATAGTGCGCAAAAATAATGTGTAACACTAATATTAGGTAGCCTGATTGGGAACTTCTATTTTTGTTTGCTTGCTTTTAAAACTTTTTCTTCTGACAACTTCAGCCTATTGCTGTGGAAGTTTTCTCTGGCGATGGACGGAATTACCTCCTTGCTTTCCAGAAAGGAATTAGAAACAAAGTCTACCAAAGGTATTGTTGACTAGAGATGCTTTCTGTGCCTTCCTGGGACCGGAGGGGGGTGTGGGTGGGTGGTTGTGACTGCTTCCGCCAGCCGTTCACATCTAGGACTGGGACAGGGAGTGAGTTGCTCTTTTAAGAAAACATTTATGGCCCAACCACTCTCTCAACATGAATCTTCTGAGTAGCTCTTAAAGTAGTGCTATTTGAAGCATTCTGTTGTGAAATACCTTTTTTTTTTGTCCTCTGGTAATTTAGAGTTCGTCAAAAGGCATAACTGTGCTTTTAAAAATAAGACTTCATGGCAGAGAGAAGGGCCCACTGTCTGTTTGCCCAGCCGGGAGGAGCTGTCCTGTGCACAGGACAAGAGCAGCCTTCTAGACTTTGTCTTCTTCCTGGTCCTGGTCCTGAATTGTAGCTACTGCTTCCTTAATAAATCACCTAGCCATAAAATAACTATGCTTCGGGTTTACAGAGACTTCTCTGGTTTACCAAATCCCTGTTCCTTAAGAAATTACATTCACAAAGGACTCTTCGCTGGCCTTGAAAGGGCAGTTGAATACTGTGTGGTCCTTTAAAAGTAACATAGCCAAATAGAGCACTTAACTCCAACCTCTCCCTGGTGCTTGAAAGTATTTCTGTTCCAAGTACAAATGTTAAGGCATTTTCAAACTGCTCGGGGAATGAGAGGCTCTGCCTTATTCTTTCCTGCAGGGCGCTCGAAACCATCCCCCTGTAATAGAAAGGCTGCATGGGAGCCTCAAGGCTATAATCTTTATAACATCTGTTGCCCACAGAGTGGCTGGTATGATCGAGCTACTGGCCTTTTGTCTCATAGCCATTGCTTTCCCTGAATGAAGGTTGCTCATAAAAACACCAAACCAAGTTCCCTACTATTGAGTCAATTCTGACTCACAGGGACTCTGGAAGACAGCAGAACTGCCCTTGTGGGTGTCTGAGACTGCAGCTCTTAGGGGAGAAGAAAGCCTCATCTGGCTCCTAAGGAGCAGCTGGTGGTTTGTAACCACAGGCCTTGCAGCTAGCAGGGCGCCTTGAAGAGCATCCTAAGTAGAGCCTGGCGATCCCTCTCTCAAGGGAAGTTTCCTGTTCGTTTCATGAGGAATGATGCTGCCCAGCAACACTGCTCCTGGGAACGTGCGCATCTGTGAGCACATGGGAAGTGAGGGTCCTTATCTAGGGTGGTTTGTGGAGATGCAAAACTCCTAGATAGAGAAGCACTAACTACTAGGGACTGAGCTTCTTAGTTATTTCATTAAATCTCTAAAGGTGATAGTGTTTATAAAGCTACAGGAATATGTGCCTCTCATGACAAGTTGTCTGTTGAGGAAAGGAACATCCTTCTCTGAGAAATTTCTATGCATATGCCAAATTTAAGGCCCATATCCATCCTAGGAATTGTCTTCATGATTTTTCTCTGACCTTACGAGATTAATGCTGACCTTTTACAACCATAAAAAGAGGGAAAATGAATGTTGACATTGTGAACAATTAATGAAACTGTGACACTGTGGTGGGAAGGGTCTCTCTTTTATTTATTTTTTTGACTATCAGTTGAGTGATGTCTCTGCTCTGTCATCTGAGTTACATGACGGTGCAGCTGGGACTCACTCTGCAGATCATGAAGTTACTCCGTCCCTGCACATCAGCAGAGTGTGTCCTTCTTTCCTGGTCGTGCGGCCACACATGGAAAACTCCAAAGTGGTCGACTTTGCTATATGCTTATTGGGCACTGGAATTACTTTTCTCCCCCTTGTTCGAACTGCAGGAAGCTCTGTGTGTTGTGTCTGTCCGGAACATGCCACCGATGATGACACAGGAGGGCAGAGGAAAGGCAAACCAGGAGGGCTGAAGGGAAGCATCCTTTCTCAGGCCCCTCATAGATCCCAACTCAGGCTCGAGTGGAAACTTGACGGGGTTTTGTTTGTGTCTTTTATCTCCCCAGGTTTTTGGCTGTCGTTCCATCGCTCACTGACAGCTCAGAGTCTGTGTCTGGACAGCGACCGAACACAAGTGTGGAGCAGGGGTAGGTGGTTTGCCTCTTGCACGTTATAGTTTGATAGTGAAATTAAGCGTTTCATATCTGGAGACAGTATTATTCCATTTGTTAAAATGCTTTTATACCTGGTTATTAGAGAAGATGCTTAAAATGCTAAAAGCTAGAGGAAAAGAAAAGTAAGGCTTCATTACTCATCTCAAATTCTGGTTCACGTGTTGCTCCGTTCCCTTAGTCTTTTTGAGCGCGCCTCCATCCCTAAGTGCGTAATTGGGTTCATGCTGCAAGTGCATGTTTTTATTTGTAACTCCCTTTCATTATTACATGTTAATCCTTCAAATTTTCATAGGGTACCAATTTATCACGCCCCCGTGGCATAGCGGTTATTCGGTGGGGCACCATTCTCTCCACCAGTCGCTCTGGGCGGAAGACGGGGCTTCCTACTCCTGTGAATAGTTGCAGTCTCAGAAGCTCGGCAGGAGCAGCCCGACCCTGTCCTACAGGCTCGGTGCGAGTCGGCCTCGGCCTGATGACAGTGACTATGAGTCACGCGTGTAGCATTCTTCTAATTTTGACATTTAATCTCTTATCAATTTTTCTAATTATAATTCTGTAAATGGTGAGTCCCCATCATTATGTAAAATCCCCTTAGTGAAATTAAAGTGTATGTATGTATTTTAAGATGCTTAATATCATGGTGGTAAATATCTTTGGGTCTCCTTGACTAGGAAATTTTTAAGAGATAGAAGGTTAGACCAGATCAATATTTACCAAACTCTCTCTTTTTTTTGGATCATTTTATTGAGGGCTCTTATATAACTTATTATAATCCCTGCATCAGTTGTATCAGGCATATTTGTACATATTTTGCCATCAATCTTTTCTAGATAATTACTTCCCATTTTAATTATTAATTTATATTTTAATCATTTTATTGGGGGCTCATACAGCTCTTATCACAATCCACAGATTCATCCATGTGCCAAGTGCATTTGTATATTTGTTGACATCATCATTTTCAAAACATTCTCTTTCTACTTGAGCCCTTGGTTTCAGCTCCTCATTTTTCCCTCCCCCCACCCTCCCTCACGAACCCGTGATAATTTATAAATTATTATTTCATGTCTTACACTGACTTATGTCTTTCTTTACCCACTTTGCTGTTGTCTGTCCCTTTGGAGGGGATTATATGTAGATCATTGTGATCAGTTCTCCCTTTTCTCCCCACCTTCCCCTACCCTCCTGGTATTACTACTGTCATTATTGGTCCTAAGGGGTTTATAGGTCCTGGATTCCCTCTGTCTCCAGTTCTTATCTGTACCCATGTACATCCTCTGGTTGAGCTGAATTTGTAAGGTAGAACTGGAGTCATGATAGTGGTGGGGGGGGGGGGTAGGCGTGGAGGAAGCATTAAAGAACTAGAGGAAAGTTGAATGTTTTTTCGGTGCTCTACACTGCACCCTGACTGGTTCGTCTCTTCCTTGTGATCCTCTGTAAGGGGATGTCCAACTGTACAGATGAGCTTTGAGTCTCCACTCTGCATTCACCCTCATTCACAGTGATACGATTTTTTGTTCTGGGTCCTTGATATCGGATCCTATCAACACCTCAAGATCACACAGACTGGTGTGATTCTTCTATGTGGACTTTGTTGCTTCTCCGCTACATGCCCGCTTGTTTATCTTCAAATCTTTAAGACTCCAGTCACTGTATCTTTTGATAGCCGGGCACCATCCACTTTCTTCACCACATTTGCTTATGCACCCATTTTGTCTTCAGCTGAGCATCACAGAATGCCAAGTTATTAGAACAGAGTGTTCTTGTGTTGAGGGAGTTGAGTAGAGGCTCTTGATACTTAACGTATAAATATATGTACATAGGTCTATTTCTCTATGGTTATATGTAAATATATTTACATATGAACATGCCTGTATTTAGGTGTCTATAAATGCCATTTGCCTCCTAGTTCTTTCCTCAATTTCCTTTTACTTTCCTCTTGTCCCACTATCATGCTTGACCTTCATTCAGGTTTCAGTAATTCCCCTCAGTTACATTACCCGTGATAAAGCTCTACCAGGCATCCTGTGCCCTCCTCGCCATCGCTCTTGATCACTTGTTGTTTCCTTGGCCCTGGGTTTGTTAGCATCCACTTCTTTTCCCCACCGCCCCTCTCCCGTGTCCCCCGGAACTATCGGCCCATTGTTTTCTCTCCGGATTGTTTGTCCTGCCTATCATACCTCAAACTCTTTGACCAAGAAATGTAGATTGAGTGCAGCTCGAGACACACGTGCTAACTCACAAGTGCAAAGACAACAGTCACAGCAAACACTCCCCTGGCTGAATGGACTCGCTCGCCTTGTTCGCTCTTTTCTTCAGCTTTAGTTCCTGTTTCATATTTTAAATGGTGATTGCAGCCCATAAACTGATTCCGTGCCCCATTTGTGGCTCCTCCAACATTGAAGGGATTCTTGGACCAGCTGCCTTGGTTTCCAGCTCTGTGCTGACTCGGGTTTGAATTGCTCTGCCTGCGTAATATTGTGTTATTTATTCTTCGTAGATCTGGATTGCTTAGCACGCTGGTTGGAGAGAAGTCTGTAACACAGAGATGGGAGGTAAGTAAGGAAACGGAAGCTTCCTTTGTGATTAACCGTTTGAGAATCCGAGACTACAGCTAGACGCACTTTGCTCTTCCTAGTGAAATACGTGCTATTTAGAAAACGTTTTCATACTCTGGTTTCTCTTCAAGTCGTATAAATCTTTGGCATAGAAAATGTTTTCCTTTTGTATATTGAGAAAGGAAAATCATGTTTATTTAGAATCTGTAAGAAATTGTACCGTTTACATAGACAGATGTAAAAAGTGCACTTGGTGGAAATAATCAATTGTTCTAAAATGAATATTTCTTTCCCAAGAGGGGTGAAATCAGCAACTTCCAGTATTTGATGCACTTGAACACGTTGGCTGGCAGATCCTACAATGATCTCATGCAGTATCCTGTCTTTCCGTGGATCCTTGCAGATTATGACTCAGAGGTAAACCTCAAATAGTTTTGCACTAAGTGAAACACATTTAAAAAAATAATTAGATACCGAAATTTCCCAAATATTTTATTTCCTTTACAGTGTAGTACACCAGTCTTGGTTTATTGACATGGTTCGCTTCCAAATACTAGGTTATTATGCAAAAATGAGGGTAATGTAAAATTGGAGGATGGCCACAGCAGATCACAGGGGGAGGATTGCTACATCGTAGCATAACTCCAAACCAGGAGACGCATGGCCCAGCCAAATTGACGCAGAAGCTTAACTCTTACAGCCAGCATTACTCTCCCTTCATCCCGCAGCATCCATCACTACCAGATGTACAACTCTAAGGCACAAAATAGTCAGGTAGTAAGTAGATCTTTCACTGTTGTCCTAATGCAAAATTTTAGCTAATGAAATAGTCGATCAGTCAAGGGTAGGCATGTTATCAAATAGTATTTAATTCAAGAAGATGGAAAGAATTTTAATTTGAATTCATACAAAGTTTAGATGTCTGAACAACTTCAAAGGTATGACGCATTAGTTCATATTGTTGATGCCATTTCCTGACGCGCTAGCCTGCGCCCTTTGGTGGCGATCAGAACCCTTGTCTGTAGTTGAAGGGTTGA
Source organism: Tenrec ecaudatus (assembly GCF_050624435.1). Taxonomy (NCBI): domain Eukaryota; kingdom Metazoa; phylum Chordata; class Mammalia; order Afrosoricida; family Tenrecidae; genus Tenrec; species Tenrec ecaudatus. The sequence continues at coordinate 138,437,055 of NC_134532.1, forward strand.
CTAGTCAAACTGAAGTGCCTCTGTGACGCCGTAAGAGGCCTTGGCCCAAGACGGCCAGCAAGTCAACATGTACATGAGTAGAGCCCAAGACACCACCAGACACATGCGTTTACACACTCCCCTCTTCCCCCTCCTTTGCCTGCGGATGGACAGAGGTTTGATTCCTCCTGAAAGAAACAGTGATGAGCAAAACAAGAACCCCAGGGCTTGGAGAAGCAAAAACCAACCCGGGACCAATTATCCCCCAAATTCTCAAGCGATTAGACCTCACTGCTCTGGAATGTGGACTGGTTTTCCTCGGAGGTTTTTTGCAGCAACACCTGTATTGTTGTTAGGTGCCACGGAGTGCTCTCGGCCCACAGCGACCCTGTGCGCACACTACCTCCCTATGCCAGGTTAGTCAGGGAGTCGCCAGCACAGTCTCTGAGCGTTCTTAACCTTTAGGGCACAGTGCCTTCGAAAACTCACACCTCACCTTGTAGTTCTCACGTATTCTCCAAACTTCTAACCTGGGCTTCACTCAAGTGCCCCCTCTCGTACCTTGCAGCTCTGCACCTGCTGGTCTACCTGCCTAGACTGCTCCTCGTTCTCATGTTCGTCTCCCTCCCCGCCTAGCGGCTTACCTGGCTGGTTCCCTTTCCTCTCTGAAGACACGCTCAAGTATCCCTCAGGGGATACGCTCTGCTTTTTACTTCTCTGTCTTTCTTGCTCTCATACTCTGCCTCAAAATTGTGTCTGTCTGGGTACTTCGTTTTTAACCGTGTGTTGGAGTCTCGATGTTTGCCTGGCCCTGCTAGACTGAGGTTCTTAAACATGGAGTCTCTCATGCACTCTCAGGGGCCGCTCTTAAAACGGATTGAGACACGCAGTACTCCCCCAGTGTTTGTCTAAGTCACTAAAGGAGTGCAGAGGACAAACTGCGCCCAGCCTTTGAGAGTGTGGACTCAGTAACATGACGGCTCTTCAGAATGTGAATCCGTGTCTCTTGCTGACACTCTTAAATTACAAGTTTGGCAAAATCGGTAGGTCATGATGCCCTAGAAGAAGGACACACATTAAATAGCCTCTGGGTGCATGTTTCAAATTGCTACTTGTCAAAATCCTCAAGGATGAAAAAAATACATCTTTTGCAGAAATAGCTCTTTTTTAAAGTCTACGTTGAAAAATCGTAAAAATCTGAAGCAGTGCTAATCTTCTCACTGCCTTTTTTGTTTGTTTTAGAAAACATAGTTATTTTCACATAAATACATTATATATGTTCACATGAAATGGGATTTTTTAAACCTAGTTTTATTGGCATATAGTTCACATATCATACAATTTAATAGTTCAATCATAATAACAAGAGTTGTGCAGTCTTTACCACAGTCAATTTCAGAACAGTGTCTTCTTTCTTATACTTATTGTTGTTAGCTTAAAAAAATGTATTTCCTTTTGAATCTGTGAATTAGGTCAGCTGGATGGGAGCCTTTAAAATAACCCCTGGGCGACTGAAAAGCATCTATCTCATTGCAAGTCACGGGGTCTGCAGGGACTTTGAGGTTCAGAGACGGCCGGTGACTGGGTGCTCACTTCCAACTCACCCCCAGAAGTAATTGCTCCATAGCTGGAAGCAGGGCTGGGCCAGAGAGGAAGAGGGAAGGGAGCGGAGACTGGCTGAATGGAGGGTAGTGAATTGGAGTATTTGTGTCCACAGGTCAAGGATTGGCAGGTCCACCCCTCTGATTCCTCATCCTGGGTGCCTTCTTCTGTCAAGCACTACATTTCTAAAGCAATTGTCTTCAAACTGAATCTCTTAGCAAACTTCGAGGAAGACTCAGCTGAGCAGTGGGCATGCGTCATTGGTTTAGAGTCCCGATTCCGCACATTCATAAATCTCGCCTCTCTGCGCTGCAGCCACTGCACTTTCATGGATCGATAAGAACGGAGGGCTTTCACTAATCTGGAGCTGCATTACGTTCTGTGTTTTAGGAGGTGGATCTGACTAATCCCAAGACATTTAGAAACCTGGCCAAGCCCATGGGCGCACAGACGGATGAGCGACTAGCACAGTATAAAAAGCGGTACAAAGACTGGGAAGATCCTAATGGCAAGTACTGTTTTCTGTCATTGGCCTTTGTACGAAACGTTTCAGAATAAGTCATTGGTGAGTGGTCTGATAGCTTTGCAGCCTTCCTCGAATGTAGCTATATTTCAATATACACAATATACACACGTACACACAACTGAATCAGTGCTTGAAAAGCTAGTTTTAAACAAGCGGCCATCTAGCATGGAGCCCACAAAGTCCACATGGAAGAAGCACACTAGCCTGTGTGATCACGAGGTATTGACGGGATCAGGTATCAGAAGACCCAAAATGAAAAATCATATCAATGAGAATGAGGGGGGTTGGAGTGGAGCCCCAAAGCCCATCTGTAGACAATTGGACATCCCCTTACAGAAGGGACAAGCCAGCTGGGGTGCCGTATAGCACCAATGAAAACACAACATTCCTCTAGTTCAGCGGTTCTCAACCTGTGGACCGTGACCCCTTTGGGGGTTGAAAAACTCTTTCACCTAAGACCATCAGAAAACACACAAATATTTCATAATATATGATTTGATTACATATTCTGTGTTTAATCACTATGCTTTAATTATGTTTCATTATGTTCAACTTGTAACTGAAAATATATCATGCATATCACATATTTACATCATGATTCATAACAGTAGCAAAATTACAGTTATGAAGTAGCAACAAAAATAATTTTATGGTTGGAGGTCACCACAACATGAGGAACTGGATTAAAGGATCAGAGCATTAGGAAGGTTGAGAACCGCTGCTCTAGTTCTTTAATGCTACACCCCACCTCCCACCACCCCCCCGCTACTATCGTGACCCAAATTCTACCTTACAAATCTTGCTAGAGCATGCACACTGGTACAGATAAGAGCGCTCAACACACGGAATCCAGGACAGATGAGCCCTCATGAACAATAACGGGAGTAGCAATGCCATGAGGGTAGGGGAAGTCGGGGAGAAAGGGGGAACTGATCGCAATGATGGACTATAACCACCACCCAGGGTGACGAACAATAGAAACATGAGTGAAGGGAGGCAGCTGTATAAGATATAAAAATAATAATACTTTATAATTTATCAAGGAAGGGTTCACGAGGGTGAAAATGGGGAGAAGAGGAGCTGATACCAAGGGTTCAAGTAGAAAGAAGTTGTTTTGAAAATGATGGCAACAAATGTACAGGTGTGCTTGATACAATTGATAAATGGAGTGTTATAAGGGCTGTAAGAGTCCCCAATAATTTTTTTTAAAGTTAGTTTTAGGTGACTCCTTAAAGTGCTGCTCAGTGTAGTTTGTCACGATACTGACAGCAAGTCTTCTGCTTTACTAAGATTGGCTGAGTAAATTTAGTCTGTCTGCTGTCTGTGTAGACGCGTAGCACGCCAGTTGGACGGGGTTGGATTGCCCTGTTGGTTTTACAAGCTGTAACTCTATGGATGTAGCAGACCTCCTCTCTTTCCCGTGGAGCTGCTGGTGGTTGTGACTTGAATCAACTCACTGCCAGGGAATGAGTGTGAGTGGGCTTTGTATGGGGCATAAATTCCCCAGCATAATTGGCCTCCTTTTTACACCAAGATAAACACTTTTATTTATTAGCTATCTTATATTTATTGAGGCACTTTTAAGAATCCTTTTGCATTAAAAAAAAAGAATTGGCTAATTTTGAAAACAAATTGTTTCCCTTTATTGTATGTCTCTCCAAAACAAAGGGGATAAAAACCTTAAACCTAAACCTATTAGGATATCTGTGTGAATCCACTTTCCTAAGAAAATACTTTTAAAAAAACTATACAGTGTGCATGGGCAACGGTTCACAGACAGACAAAGTCAGTACCAAACACGGAGTAGCAGCGGTGGGTGAGCATCCTTCGTTAGAAAGGGGTAACTCCTACACTAGCTCTCAAAAGCCGCAATCGGTGGCTGTTGGATGGCACTGAACAGGTTGCTGCCCAGTCGACAAATGAGGGGTGGCGGCATCGCCCTTTAGCTGCGGTTCTGCACGCACCAGCACTGACTCCATCACCCTCGTCGCCCGCTCTGTGCGTTCTCAAGCATGGGTGCTGGTGTCCTTCGCCGTTTCTCTTTCCTCTCGACTAAACCGGGCTTGGATGTTCTTGAACAGGAGAAACGCCGGCCTACCACTACGGGACCCACTACTCCTCGGCCATGATTGTGGCCTCCTACCTCGTTAGGATGGAGCCTTTCACGCAGATTTTCTTAAGGCTGCAGGTGAGTCCGTGAGTGGGGGGCTCTTTCTTTCCCTTCCTTTCAAGCCTGGCTTTTATGTAGAGTCGTTTTCTTTGTTTTTAGCCTTCTGTAGTGTTCATGACCCAAAGCCCGGGACATTTTAGTGGCAAAAGTAACAAGGCAGAGTCCCCATGGACCGGACCAGAGCAGGTTTGAAATACACAAGCAGCAGGGTCCTTTAATCAAGGTCACGTGGCATTAGCTTTCAAGCCAGTTCATAGGGAGGGCCAGGCCTGTCGGACTGAGCTCAGCCAGCGGTACGTGGAGAGGGTGTAGTCCAGCCCACTTGCTGTCTCCGAGCGCGCGATTGCTGTTCTCCGCCTTCTCTCACGTTCATTCAGCAGCCATGGCTTGAATACTCGCTGGGCCAGGTGCTTGGGGTTTCTCAGTGAATGAAGACACAGCCAGCCTGGCGGAGCGTATGATTCCGTTGACAAAGACCATTGTCCGGTGTTCGGACGATGACAGTGCTGATAGGAAGATAGCGATCAGGGGAAAGGGAAGAGCTCGTGGGAGCAGGAAGTGGTGGTGACAGGGTGCAATTTAACAGTGCTCAGAGCAGGTCCCTGAAAAGGTGACGTGGGAGCAAAGACGTGAGGGAGTGAGCCATGCAGACGTCTGCAGGAGGGATGTGCCAGGCGGGAGCCCAGCATATCCAGAACAGAGAGAGAGAGAGAGAGACTGAGGGGAGAGAACAGGAGAAGAGACCACATCGAGACAGACCCACTGTGTGAACTGCTGCGTTTCTCAGAGGGAGCTCGCCCACACAGGCAACGGCACAGCAAGTGTGCTTGAGGAACAGGGTGGGGGCGGAGGGACAGGGCGTGTGGAAAAGCTAAAAGAAGCCCCTTTTCTCGTTGACTGTGTCTGGTTTATAATTTCTTGATCACCTTTCCTAATTCCTCCTTTGTGGAGGCGAGTGATTCATTCCCCGGGAAAACCTGACCACCGCGCTAGCCTCTGAGATTACACGAGCATTTACATAACGCTGTGATTGCACCTGCAGGTGGTCACGGGATCTTTCCGAGGGAGCTGCCGTGAGCTCTGGAAGAGCGCCTTTCCTTTATAGTCTTACCCTCTCTCAAATCACTAATTAGATACAAACCCTCCTTGAAGTGTTCACGTATGGATTTCAATCTGATTTCAAAAGAAATGTATCTCGCACACCCTGCAATAAGGAGTGCCCAAAGGGAGTGCGATTAGGCTTCCCACTGTGGCCATCAGTAGCTGTATGTGGCATAGATGACGGGACGTTGAAATATGCCCCCAGGATTATCTGCCCCGGGTTGTCAAGCTCCCGGGCTTGCCACGCCGTGAGGTGAAGGGCCCCCTCACAGCCGGGTAACCTCGCTCTGCCCACAGGGCGGCCACTTTGACCTGGCTGACCGGATGTTCCACAGCGTGCGGGAGGCCTGGTATTCCGCATCGAAGCACAACATGGCCGATGTAAAAGAACTGATCCCAGAATTTTTTTACTTACCAGAATTCCTGTTCAATTCCAACAACTTTGACCTAGGTATGTACGAGCCGTGGCACGAGGTTGGGTTGGGGGGGGCGGTGGCTGGGAAAGACGCTTAGACAGCAGTGACACTGCTGAAGACTTGAGAGGGTGGACGCCGACAAGGAACAGAAAGACTTCCTTGTGTTTTCAGTTGCTTTTCGTTACTGTGATTAGACGCACGTGATTGCAAATAAACGGAACAAACAAACTTAGGCCTCTCATCAGCCAAGACAGCTTGCACGAATATCCAAAGTACTGTTTATTAGTCGTGTGTTACTGTGAAAGAGACAGGGCCTGGATGGAGACGTCTTCTCAAGAAGGTAGTGATGCTAGGTGCCATCAAGTCAGTGTGACAAGGAAACCTGCCTGACCGCCCACCCGCCGTCCTTGCTCCCACTGGGTATTGGGTTGGTGCCCATTGCCGCAGCCTCATTACTGAGCAGGAACGTGTCAATCCCGGGGGAGATAAATAGGTACTCCAACCGATGCATGTACACACGTGTTCATCGCAGCACTGCTCATAATAACCCCAAAGTAGACACCACCCAAATACTGACCAACGGAGAGTGCGTAAACAGATTGTGTGCGCATGTACATGCACACACAGGCGCGTTTTCAGCCACAACGAGGAAAGGGAAATGAAATGCTAATAAATGCTAGAACGTAGGTGGGCCCTAAAACATGACGCTAAGGGAAATTGGCCAAAAACGCAAAAGATGACTGAGGGGTGGAGTCCATGTGACTGAAATACCGGGAAGATGTGGAGACTGCCTTCCTAGTGGGTGCAGCATTTCATTTTGGAGTGGTGGCCATGTTTTAAAACCTAAGTAGACTCGTGTGTGTACCGTACAGGCAGGCCTTGGGTTTCGAACCCCAATCTGCATTTAACCCACAGTTGGAAACCAACTAATTATAAAGCCTATGTGAGGTGCATTCCGGCCAAGCCTAATGACAAACTCAAGTACTATGTTGCAATGGCCACCAAAGCATTGTTGCTGCTACGTCGATAGTTGATAGTTTGTGAAAGGTGTTTGTAGTGGATCTGAAAGTGTGTAACATTTTTATGCATAGAAGATACACGATATACAGGATATTGGACTAGCTCACATTAGATTTCACCCGTATGGAACTGTTGCAGTTCACAAAGTCAACTCAAAGACTGCTTCAGGAGCAGGATGCTCGTATTCTGGGGAGTCTGGGGGCTGCATGTATTATGAAAATTATAAATGTCACAGAAACTCACTTTCAGGGGGTTAGGTTTATGTCATGTGAATTTGCCTCGTTTGTTTGCTTTCAAAGCATCTCCATCCAGAAAAGGTAGTTAATAGTGTACACGGACAGTGCCCTTGGATTCTTCCCGAGCTGGGGTGGGGCTGGGGGGTGGTAGAGTTAGTCACCAGCATCACAGACTTCCTGTCCTTAGCCCCTTGCGTCCACATGCAGCGAGCTGCAGAGCAGGAGAATGAGACCAAGGGCAGTCTGCACACTTGGTTCCCTTTTACAACATTTTAAAATGGCAGGTGGTGCCGATGAGGGAATGAAATTATATCACATACGCATTGAGGGGCCATGAGCAAAATACTGAAAGCTACATTACATCTCAAGTACCTTGGGGCTTACTGTGTATTTCTTCTAGTAGATTTTTACCCCGCTCTTTATGTAAAAAATTGAGTGTGGACATTTTCTTCCCTAGGGCCTCGGGTAAAACCGTGAAATGGGTGGTTTCGGTAGGCCGTGTCGGGGCTGTAGTGTGCTGACTGCGGTATTTTCTGTCTAAGCCATCCGTGGCCATTGCTTCCAACCTAGTCGATGCTTGCCTTTAAGCGGTATATTGAATTTTGCATCTCTTGCTCATTGTGTTAAGCCATCAATTGACAAGTGATGGGAGGATTGTTTCTAAGGATTGGTCTGTTTGGATTGGCCCTCACCAGGGACCACTTTTGTGTTCTGATGTTTGCATCCCTATTTGTCTAACCACCTGCTGCTAAGTCAGTAAGTCAGCATTGTTGTTTAGTCTTTTTTTTTTTTTTGTAATCTTTCACCAAGCTAATCCAATTATACCTAGAAAAACTGTATTGAAATGTCCCTCTGGGGGTGTTATTTCACAATAATGTCCTCCAACATCAAACCCCATGTAATGCACTATGCTGTGTATCGACATCCTAGCTCTCACAGCCATGCCGTCGGTTCTGACTCAGGACCACCTGTGGGCGGACTGCGGCTGCCCCTGTGGATCGGAGACAGTCTGCCATGGGCAACAGCTTCGTTCTTCTCCTGCAGACCAGTGCGGGGTTTCCAACCACTGACCTTGTGTTAGCAGCCCAGCGTAGCACACACACACACACACACACACACACACACACGGCTCCTCTCATGTACGTCTAGCTGGCAGTCTCTCCAAGACCTTCAAGGTTACCTGGCCAAAAAATTAACCCTGTAAGGAGTAGGTGGCATATGTTAGCACCGCTCGGTCGTTTTGTTGCTGACGGGCAGCCCTTTAATCTTCCCGAGAATTCTTTTTGCTTCTGTGAAATAACCTAGTGGCAGTAAAGAGTTACCTCGTTCCAGATTATATTTTAAAGTGAAAATCCTCACCGCAAACACAGGCCCACTCCTAGTCGGAGGTTTGAGAGTCGGGAATGTGGGAAGCTGCCTATTCCAGATCCCACCAGGAGATTCCAGCGGCTGCATTTGTTCCTCAAGGAAGAGAGCGTTCGAACTGGACGAGGCTGCGGAGAAAGAGAGCCTTTCACTAATGCCTCAGAACAGATGGGAAAGCCTTGTCCAAGCCTCAGTCCTGGTCAACTGCTGAGGGCCGGAAGGAAGATGCTAGAGGAATTCCTTGTAGTCTTCCAAATGAGCAGTCCTCAGAGGACGGAGCCTGAGCAGTGTCTCCCACCTCAAAGCAGTGGCCCCACAGGATACTTGGTGGAAAAGGAGTCATGCAGTCAGTTAAGTTGTCCTGAATCCCCACCGCCTCCAATGTGTGATCTAATAGCTATCCCGCTCCTAGAGAAGGACAGTGTCTACTAGCATCTGTAAGCCTCCAGGGAAGGCTGGTCGGCTGGAGACCTGTTGGGCTTGGTACCACTTGGCACTTCCTGCTGTCGTTGGATGCTCAAGGCCCCCAGGTTGGCCATCATGCTGGAGAGCCTTCCTCTGAGGAGCTGTTCGCAGGGCTTCTCTGGTGGTGAGCGTATGAAGTTCTCTTGATGAGCCTGAGCCTGGGGCTTCCATTTGAAGTGATTATTCATCCCGCTCTCTCCCCACCCCTGTATATCCCATCACATAGGTTGTAAACAAAATGGCACCAAGCTTGGAGATGTCATCCTCCCGCCCTGGGCCAAAGGGGACCCACGAGAATTCATCAGAGTCCACCGTGAGGTAAGGGGGTTGCTCTAGCAGAACTCTAAACTTGGTGTGGGTTTGGACCACGTCCAAAGACAGCAGCTTGAGCCCCAGACGACCCATCTGTTTATGTCACTGAGATTGTTTTCTTGATTTTTGCTTCCTGTACCCCGACTGCCCACTGAGCCCTTCCTGAGCTAAAAGGAACCATGAGCCACTGGAGTGAACCTGCTTGTGTTTGGAAATTGCAGGCATTGGAATGTGATTACGTGAGCGCCCATCTGCACGAGTGGATTGACTTGATCTTCGGCTACAAGCAGCAAGGCCCTGCTGCAGTTGAAGCTGTCAACGTCTTCCATCACCTCTTTTATGAGGGCCAGGTGGATATCTACAACATAAATGACCCATTGAAGGAGACGGCCACCATTGGGTTCATTAATAACTTTGGTCAGATCCCCAAACAGGTGGGAACATCCGTTTCTTTTCCTCTGATACTATTCCTCCCTGTGATAGTTCTCTAAGGAGGGGGTCGCCGTCTAATACAACAATTAGGTTTAGATGAAGTGCCTTGAAGGTCACCTCACACTTCGTAAACCTCTGCTCTTCCCTCCCTTTTATCGTTCAGATTAGAGGAAGTGTTGACTAGAGAAAATTGTCATTTGCAGACTGGTGTGGGTGCGGGGTATGCTTTCCTGTGCCTTTAAAGGCCCGACAGGCGGCAGAAAGCAGACTGGGAAGCAAACAGGGCAAAGCAGAGATGGAGCATGAAGGGACGTGGTGGCAGTGTCGTCCGTGAACGTCACAAGGAGGAGAGAGACTCCCTGGCAGCAAGCGTCAGTCTAAGGTGGACTCCTATGAGTTGGAAGGGAAACATGCTGCCACCCTCCAGCCTTTTGGCCCAAGAGACCACCACCCATCCCTCCCACAGCACCCTGCTTCTCTGCTGGGTTTCATCATTCATTCCAGTGGCCACACAGAGCTTTTTTGGTTTTTGTTTTTAGGGGAAGTAACAGGTTGCGATTCAGGATCAGAAACAACTCAGGATACAGTTCTTTGGTCAGGGCCACTCAGCCAGCCATACTTACAAGTAGACCTCTCTCTGGCCTTTGACCCCTCAGCTCTTAGCCTGGCCTCTGCCCTGCTCAGACAAATGTTACATAACTCTTTAACTCCACCAATAGTTCTGGAAGCAACCCACTGGGGCCAGTAAGTCTCAGCTCAAGTGCACTCAGCTCTCTTGCTCTGTGGATTAGTTAGCAAGCCTGCCTAGGTCCACCACCAAGTGCCCAGAGGCTGCCACTCTGCCAGGGCACCTTCTGTAAAAGTCACTTGACTGTCTCACTCCATGGACCAAAGCCCACTCTACGGTCTCCTGCCAGCCTCCCTCCACTTGTCACCTTGAGCCATCTCCAGTGTTTGCACTCTGCCTCCTGGGTTTGGGAGGTTCTCAGCATGGGACCCGTGGTCCAAAGGATAGTTCATTCTTGGCTTTTTTATCGGTGGTAATGGAGTCCTCCTTTCCCAGATCAAGATGTCTCATTTTAAGCCTAGCAAGATAGCAAAACTCTCCAATCCTCCCCCACCTGTGTGTATGGAAGATTCATGGGAGACAGCCAAATGGCCACGTGTAATTGGACCCCTAACAAAGGGCACGTTTACTTTTAAAGCAACGTGCATCGATAAACCTTAATCACAGCTGGAGGATCGTGGTCCATCCTTCCCCCGAGGGTGGCTAGAGCAAGAATATGGTTCATGATCCTGTGGGAAACAGGTATGCCCCAGCTGAAAAGGCAGGATGCTGCGCTGGCTGTCGCAGGACCTCTCCGCTGCTGTTGCTTATAAAAGACAGGCAGTCTAGGAGATGAAATTCAGATGTCGCTGGATTTCTAGGACGTCCCCACAACCGATGTAGCGTGCTCCAAGAAGAGCCCTCCCAGAAATGCCCATAGTCTGACGCGTTTACCTGTCCACAGCCTGGCCCGGTGCTCTGCCTTAGAACTTAGTTCTCCAGTAAATATTTATTCATGAAGATGCTTGAAACATATGTGCCATTTTGCATAACTTGAGATGGTTTTGTTGTTACTAATGTTCACAGAAAGGATCACAACCCTGACCCGTGCCCATGAAATAGGCACAGATTCTAAAGATCTAGGGGCTGAAAATGTGTGTCCTCCTCTTTACAAAGCAGTTTTTCGACTTTTTTTCTCCTGGAAATCCAAACAATTCGATGCACCAACTCTGATGGTGGTGTACGCAGCTTCAGTCTCACTGAATCTAAGGGTTTAAAAAAATCTTCCTCAGTTTTCCAGCAGAAAGGACTCTATGTTTGTTTTAAAGATCCTCCCATGTCTTACACCTCCACTTGAATACGCATCGGTGTTTCTCGGTCTGTGCGGAGGCGATCTGGGACAGAGACGGCTGCAAAAGTGAAGGCTGAGGAGAATACCGATTACTGCACCTTTAACAAAAGTTACAGGCCACAGAGGCTTAAAAAAAGCTGAAAAACCAGATACCAAAATTTCTATTTCCCCATTGTTAACATTACAGAGGGACTGGGGGAGGCAACACATTAGTAAGTAGCATTTCTGAGATACCAAAAGGATGTAACTGAGTCATCTAGAGAAAGGCAGATTAAAGAAGTATGGCTCCCAGTCAGCAAAGACCAAATAGAATTGGCCTGTAGCTCAGACCCAAACTCGGTGCCATTGAGTTGATTGCAACTGACTGTGACCCTGTAAGACAGAGTAGAGCTGCCCCTGGACGTTCTGAGACTGAGCATCTTTACCGGAGCCGATCGCCTCATCTTGCTCCTGCAGAGCCGTTGGTGGTTTCAAACCACTGACCTTGCAGTTAGCAGCCCAGTGCATAACAGAGCAGCGCCAGACCGCCTCCAATGGCTACTAGGCTATCAACCGAAAAGCCAAACTCACCATCTCTGTGTCAATGCTGCCTCATAGTGACCCCACAGGACAGGGCACATCTCCCCTGTGAGTTCCCGAGCCTGGAACGCTTTACAGAAGAAGAAAGCCTGCGTCTCTCCTGAGGAGCAGCTGGTGGTTTGGAACTGTTGACCTTGCAGTTAGGATCCCAACACGTAACCACGTGCACCAGCAGCACTCGCTATTGGGCTATAAGTACTATTCCTACAGTTTGGGCACCATTAGAAAATAATTACAAACTAACAGTAGTGTCAACAGATTGTCTTTTCAAAAGTTCTTGTGAATTACATTTCACACACGGCCTGATAACCACCCAGACTGGAGTATCGCAGACCTGCCCAACAAAGGAGAGTCTGGTGGAGCAGTAGTCTAAGAAGCAGTTCGCTGCTAACAGAGAGCCGGGTTCTGAACTCACCAGCTAGTCTGGGAGCAAGAGGGAGGCTTGCAGCATCGGGAAGCCTGGGACACAGTTCTGCACTGTCCCTCGGGCTCCCTGTGAGTCAGAATGAGGATTTGCTCCCTGGCCATCCTCTCCGCCCGCCTCTTCAGTTTCTTTTCTCATCTGTGAAACAGGCATTAAAAACCTGATGGTTTTTAGGAAGCTTAAGGGCATGAGGAATGTCATGCCTGCCACTTAATGTTAACCTTGTCATTAAAAGTTCATTCTGAGTAGGAAGTGTCATTTTTCTCTCACACCAGCTCTTTAAGAAGCCTCACCCACCCAAGCGAGTCAGGAGTCGCCTCAACGGGGACGTGGCTGGACTCTCGCTGCCCCCGGGATCCACCAGCGACAAGATCTTCTTCCACCACCTGGACAACCTGCGGCCCTCTCTGGCGCCTGTGAAAGGTGAGGCGGCAGGCAGCCAGCGCTGGCATGATGGCTTGGCAGGGTTACCCAACCTCGTGTGGTTTGGCAGGGTTTGCTTTAGACCAGTGGTTCTCAACCTTCCTCATGCCAACCCTTTCACCCAGTTCCTCATGGTGTGGTGACCCCCCAACGTGTTCAGTGCACCCATTAAAAGACACCTTTCCTTCAGCTAATGATACACCTCAACTCACTCGCACTCACTGGCATCGAGTCGCTGCCGACTCAGAGCGACCCTAGAGGACAAGGCAGAACTGCCCCTGTGGGTTGCTAAGCCTGCAACTCTTTTTCTCTCGGCCGCCACTGGTGATTTCGAACTTCAAAACTTGTGATTAGCAGCCCAACACATGTAACCCACAGGGCCACTGTGTATTTTATCTAAAAGTACCCCCCCTTTTTTTCTCAAGTGGGTATTTTGTGACCTTGAATTAAATATATATATATTTGCAAAATCTTTAAACTTTCATTTTCATTAAATCCACAAAGTTTCAGAGTTGGCTTATCTGGTTGGCTACCAGGCCACGTAACCTTGTCGCACCGACTATCTTGCTCTGGCGCACCACGGGGTCTGCAGTGTCCGGCGGTGCCGGTACCTGGGGAAACGCATGGCCTTCCTTTGGAAGTCCAGGAGCAGGCTGCAGCTCGGGGGTTGCTGGAGAGCGAGGTTATCTGGGTGGGCAGCGATGTGCTGGAGCGCATCCCCGAGGGATCTCTGGAGCCCCAGGCATCAAGAAGAAAGGCCTGACTACTCAGAGCCAACCTCGGGGTGTCTAGGAATAGGAAGGCCCCAGGGGAGCCCCAAAGAACACCCATCAGGGTCGAGGCCCCACCCAGCACACCTAGGAAATGGAAACATCAGGCTCTAATCTACCCAGACAAGAAGCCCGCCATGAGGTGCTTAGCCCAGGTGGCCTTACTGGTTACGTTTTGAGCGGCTAGCTGCAAGGTCAGCACCTAAAAACCACCAGCCTCTCCATGGGGAGCAAGGTGAGGCTTTCTACTCCAGTAAAAGAGTTACGGTCTCTGAAACCCGCGGGGACAGTTCTGCCCTATCCCATGGGGCCGCGATGAGTTGGAATCAACTCAGTGGCAGTGAGATTAGGTTTGGGGCAGTGGTGGAGCGGGCAGCTACCACATTCTTTGGAGGTACCGGGAATCACCTGCTATTGACTGTGGGGATGGTTTCACACCTTTGACAATCCTATAAACCATTGAAGGTACGATTTGAAGAAGTATATTGTGTGGCATGTGAACTCTGTTTCAATACAACTGTGTTGGTTTTGATTGACTAAGAAAAAGCTATCTCAAATCCCTTTGCCTCCAAGCTTGCTTCGCATTGACTCTGTGAGATTACTTTGCAGTCCCACGTGCAGTGGCGAAGGTAGCTTCCCTCTCTTCTGTTCTAATGCATTCGCTTCTTTCTCCAGAACTCAAAGAGCCTGTGGGACAGATTGTGTGCACAGACAAAGGCATTCTGGCAGTGGAACAGAATAAGGTCCTTATCCCGCCAGCCTGGAACAAAACTTTTGCCTGGGGCTACGCAGACCTCAGCTGCAGGCTGGGAACCTATGAGTCAGACAAGGTTTGTACGGTTTGCCTCGTTGAATCTCACTCTTCCTTGGCTTGCATATCCCAGTTAAGGGGTGTGGGTAAGAATGGCCAGCGAAAGGGGGAGCTTTAGTACATGAGATTCATATTGGGGAGATGGTGGGGGGAGCAGCAGACAAGTCTCACTGCTCTCAGACCAGGCCTCTTTGGGGAAATTGGAACTAGCAAAGTATTCCTGCAAGAGGTCCCATACGCCTCATTGTTCAGCACCTCTGCCCTCCAGAGGCACTCTCTCGTGGTGAGTCACCATCCTGGCCTTGCTTAGGCAGTGCTCCGAAATGGCCGGTGGAAAGCGGGTTGCCCCTCCCCTCTGTAGCGGCAGCTGCTGTTCTGCACGACTACATAATAGTGATCCGAAATTTCCCGGGGTTCGCCTCCTCGCCGTCCCTCTTGAATGCCAGAGAGAGAGTCTGCACGCATCTATTGTGCTTTCGTGCGCTTCCCTTTTATTCGGGTTCTCCTACAAAAACAGCACTCGTACTTGTAATTCACATTCTGATTAGCTCGGCTTAGCTCCCCATACATATACTGAAGGAGTTTGGGTGTTTGCCAGCTGTGTGTCTCACATCTGGTTTTGTTTTACAGGCAGTGACGGTTTATGAGTGTCTGTCTGAGTGGGGCCAGATTCTCTGTGCTATCTGCCCCCACCCCAAGCTGGTCGTCACGGGGGGCACGAGCACCGTTGTGTGTGTGTGGGAGATGGGCACCTCGAAGGAGAAGCCTAAGAGCCTCACCCTCAAACAGGTAACACATGTGGAAATGAGACGCCGGTGTGGCTCGTGGTCCAGCTTAGCTGTCTGTTCTCTCTGCAGAAACGCAAAAGCTCCCTAATTCCAAGATCGTGCCTAATGCCCTGAACCAGAATGGTTCTTCTGTCTGAAATGCTTTTGAAAACAAAGGAAATAAGACTATACATAGTATTTTTGTAACTTGACTGAGCTGGATCTTTCTTGATGATATCCTAAAACGGAATCCTGTTGTAATATAAGCCATCATCACGTGTTTGAGTTTTGCCTGAATTCACTGTAAGCTTTTTAAAAGTGGAGCATACAGCGAAGGGTTTTGTTTCTTTTCCTAATACGAGCTAAAGAGGTCATTAACAGTAATCCCTGTCTCTCATTGCTGTTTAGATCTAGAATGTGCGAGACAGGGTGCTGGCTGTTTAAAGTCATGCACTCTCATCCCCACAAAAAAGGAGCCCTGGTGGCCCTGTGGGTTACGTGTGTTGGGCTGCTAACCACAAGGTTGGCAGTTCAAACCCCACCTGCTGTGCAGCAGTCTGCTCTCGTAAAGATTTCCAGCCTTGGAAACTTTATATAGATTCACTGTAAATAGTGAGTCAGAATTGACCCAGTGGGAATACTCACAACAAAGTAATTGCTGGTTATCTTTTACCTAGGGGTCGGGGGGTGGGGAGAACACAGTTCAGAAAAATTAGGCCACGTACCCATATGCACATGTAGTGGTAAAGCTAGTAATTTCATTCTGTCCAACACCAAGGCTATTTAAAAGCGACACCCAAAGCTACTTCATAGCTAAGCTGTGACTGTGGTGTCTTGAATACCTATGGAAAGAACCTTTGTACGTACAGCAGAGGCCATCTCCAGAGACTGGAAACTCTGGTTGAATTGTTGGGTCTTCCCGAGGGACGCCCTGGAAAAGCGGGTGCAGTCTTCGATGTGAGATCCAAAGTTGGCCTCGAATATGGCTGATCCAGACCCCGCCGCATGTCAATATTTTCCATTTAGAAAATGGGTCTTGAAGCCAGTGTGCCAGCAACCCCTAAGTAGAAAGAACTTCTTGCTCAGAACCGTCTTCTGGAGAGACAGTAATGAAGTCTGGGTAACCACGATCTCAGGCCAGCTCGCTCTGTTCGGCACGCAGTTTTCCAGCCCATCCTGAGAACGCAGGACCTGCTCGTAGGGACCCGAGCCTTTCCTTCAAAGTGCGGACTTGTTTGCCCACAGCACCACTGCCCTGGGTCCTGTTTCTTGGGAGGGGTCCCTTCGGGGCACGGAACACAGCCAGTTGTCTTCCGCTGAGTCGCTGGTTCTCTGGACCACACTCTCCCTCCCTCTCCCCAGGGCCATGTATTGCAACCACCAGCGATTTTTAAATTTTTTCATCCATCCAGATGTCGGCAGTTCCTGAGCAAGGAATTCAGAGCTGGTGCCCTAAAAGAGCGAGATTGAGACTTGCGTGGCAGCCCCTGGGGTATAAGCAGTGCGCCTCCCTATGGAGTGATGTGCAGGCACTGGGCCTGTTCCTGCAAGGGCATCCGCAATGCTCGAGTCAGTGATGATGCCCAGCACTGGGGTCACCCTGAGCTCTCTCTTCTTGTAGGCCTTGCTTGGTCATACTGATACAGTCACCTGTGCCACGGCGTCGCTAGCCTACCACATAATCGTCAGCGGGTCCCGAGACCGAACCTGCATCATCTGGGACCTGAACAAACTGGCGTTTCTAACCCAGCTCCGAGGCCACCGTGCTTCTGTTTCTGCCCTGTGTATCAATGAGTTAACCGTAAGTAGCAATTGCCCACTGGATTGGGATTTTTGTGAAACAAGTACTTCTGACCAACCTCTGAAGTGAAGATTCCGAGTACTTTGACACACGTTCACGTTATAAAAGTTACAGTGAACTCTGGCTGGGTTCTCTTATTCTTTTAATTTTTTCCCTTCCTCTATAAAATAGACCTAGTCCTAGCTAACCTCACGAGGTTGTGGTAGGGTGATGTGGAGCGACTTTAAATGTCGCCACTGTCAACCCACACAGAGGACGTGTGAGAAAGCATCTTCATGCCCTTAATGGGAGTGGGTTATAGTTGTCACCAAGTGGGGATAGAGTCCCTATCTCCCCACCTGGTGGAATTTGAGAACGAAGCTTATTCCCTTCTATCTTTGAAACTCAAAAAAAAATTTTTTAAGATGAGTTCTCAAGTTAGGGAATCTCCTATTTGATTAAATTCCTCAAGAAGAAACCCCACTCCCACCACACCCCCAAAGCAGACGCCGGCCACAGTGCTGAGAGACCGTCTTTCCGTTTATGGTGAGACCGCGACACCATTGTGCCCAAACTGAGCAACTTCTCTTCTGCCCTGTGCCTCGCGGTTGGCCTCGTGTTGCTAATCCAGAGGAGCTGCCTGTGAAGACGTCCTAGACCCTGGGCGGCCCTCCATACTCCCCCCTCAGCAGTGAGGGTGCTGCCGCTGGTCGCCCCAGGGTGGTACAAAGGGTTAACGTGCTTGGGGAATGCTCTAGGTGGCCAGCCAATGCACTGGAGGTTTGCGGGTAGGAAGAAAGCCTGGTGACCTGTGTCCCGAATAGCCGCCCTGAAAGCCGGGTGGCGTGCTGGTCTGCTCTGCCCCGCACCACGTGTCAGAGTCAACTCAATGGAAATGGTGTGGTGTGTGTGGGGGGGGGGGGCGGTTGTTGTTGTTGTTTTTCATCCCTGCTGGGGTGCTTGGGACATCAACGGAGGTCCGGGGAAGCCTTCTGCTTTTCGTTTCTGTCGCAGTCCCCTTGGCCACAGCTGCCACTCAGCGCTGGCTTGTCGGGCTGTGTCTGAGCCCCAGTGAGCAGCCCTGGGCAGCCAGCCCCGAACGCTCGGGGACCTCTGCAGTGACTCGGTGCCCTCCGAAAGTGGGAGCCAGAGTGAGGGGTCTTCCTTCTCGTCCTCAGGGGGACATCGTGTCCTGCGCTGGCACGTACATCCACGTGTGGAGCATTAACGGGAACCCCGTGGTGAGTGTGAACACGTTCACAGGCCGGAGCCAGCAGATCATGTGCTGCTGCGTGTCGGAGATGAACGAGTGGGACACGCAGAACGTCATCGTCACGGGACACTCGGACGGGGTGGTCCGGGTAAGTGAGCCGAGCGGAAAGCTCACTCGGGTAGCCGCCACCCTACATTACAGTGTCCCCTGTCCTGGCTGGCTGGCTGGGGATGAGACCTCTCGGCTTTCCTACAGTGACTTTTGGCCCCTTTGTTTCCTGCGGAGTTCTTTTGTGCTATTGGCCACTGACAGCTGGGCAAAGACGGTCTCTCTCTCTCTCTCTCTCTCTCTCTCTCTCTCTCTCTCTCTCTCTCTCTCTCTCTCTCTCTCTCTCTCTCTCTCTCTCTGTCTCACACACACACACACACACACACACACACTTCCCATTGCTAAAAATGTAAATTGCATCATGATGTTGAGAAGCGCAGAGCGGGAAAGGGTTTCCAGAGGCCTCGAGCCGACTCCTGGTATGGATTCCCTGTGAAAAGCTGTGTGCGGCGCCTCTCTCTGGGGTGAGCCCCTACAAAAATCGAATCAGCAGAGCCCCGCAGCTTTGCTTTGTCAAACGCTGTCTTCCAAGCTCGGGGGCCCTGGTGACGTAGTGGCTTACTCGTGCCTTTTGCTCCCAGAAAGAGCTTTCATCTTGGAAACCCAGAGGGGCAGTTCTGCCCTGTCCTCAGGGGCTTGCCTCGCTAGCAGTGAGGTTGGGGATTGGGTCTCCTCTGTTGCCTGGACTACCATCGTCTCTTGCATGCTTGAAACACCCCCCAGAACAGCTGAGAGGGCCCGTCTATGCTGAGTGTCCCACGCTCCTTGAACGGTCCGTCTCATTCTACGTTAGACTCTTCGACACCTTCTGATTCACATCAGACCCAAAGCAAGAATTCCTGCTGATGCCTTACACGGCATATTGCTACAATGTGTGCGGTGGCCTTTGCCTGCGGCGGTACTCGTCATGAAGCCCAGTCTAAAGATCATACATGCAAGCTGTCACGTGCGCTTTTTCGGTGGCTTTCTTCCTCGTCACCATTCGTGGGCTACTCTTAAACCTACGTGAGATATCCCCGGTCCCGTTCTTGTAAGATCCAGGGATCTCTAGTTACCGTAGGATTGTCAGTTGCGTTAGCACACACCCACCCTCTCCAGTCCCCCAGCCCCTTACAGAGCCCTTATTCCCTCAATGGAGTGCTAATGTTCCCTTCATCTATTTCTTTGCGAAATGCTTCCTTAAATTCAGTTTTGGAGAATGGAGTTCTTACAAGTTCCTGAAACACCAGCTCCTGAGCCCGTTGAAGTGCTGGCGATGCAGGAAGACTGTCCAGAAGCACAAATCGGTACGTGAGACTTCGTGCAACCTTAGCCAGGGGTCCTGCTTACCTCGTTCTGCTCTTAACAAATACACCCACGAGAGGTATATTTTCTCACACCCCGGGAGACCAGGAGGGCAAACTCGGGGCATGTTCAGGGGAGGGCTTGCTGGCAATATTTGGAGCTCCTGGCCTTGTCCAGACACTGTGCTGCTCTTTTGTAACATAGGAGGATTAGGTTTGAGACCCAGCCTACACTGGCTGTGACTTTATTAACGTGACACAAGGAAGCACCTATTTCCAAGCAGGCTTGAACTCGCAGGTAGAATGTATTGCCGGAGAGTTGATCCTGACTCATAGAGACCCTCCAGGACAGACGAACTTCCCCATGGGGTTTCCAAGATAGGACTCTGCACTGAAGCTGGCTGCCACATTGCCCTTCCACAGAGTGGCTGTTAGCTTCACACCACTGACCGGACGTCCAGTGAGCAGCTGAGAGCTTAACCTCTGTGTCACTGGGACACCATTTATAGGCTATCTTCGAAGGACCCAATTTCATCCATGATCAATTGTTATCTGAACTCTTTTTGTTTTTCACAAGTCATTATGGATGAAGTTACATCATCACGCGATATACACATCAGCCTAGCCGGGGCACTGCTCCCTGAAACACAATAGACGCCTATTGTGTGATTCCCTGGGGCAGGGCGGTCCTGCCAGGTTTCTCTCCGCTCCCCGAGCAGCATGCGCTTGGTCTTCTCTTGCTCTTGAGCTCCCCTGCTCCACGTGGAACACCATTACTAACTTCTTGGAGCACCGAAAGTGTGAACGGTCCCCTCTGGAAACCCACAGGTTTCGGTGCTGAATGAGTCAGGGGCTGCACCTCAGCCCCTCATCTCCTCTCGCCCACCAGCTGCCTAGCTCAGTCTGCACGAGGGTGCGTGATTTACAGGGACAGACCAGAGTCCACCTGCAACAGGGCAATAATTCCAACTGAAGCCAGGATGACACTCGACCCCTGACTCAAAGGTTGGTGGTTCAAACTTAGCCAGAGTCCCTGCCCTAGAAACTTTGTGGAACGTTCCTGCTCTGCACACACAGCCTCGCCATGAGTCACAACCCACTCACCATCAGTGCACAACCCTCTCAGACCTGCAAAGCACTTGCACGGTTCCTGTGAAATCAGGAGTCCGGTGACAATACCTGGGACAGCCGGAAACTGCACCACTCAGAGGTCCGCTCTGAGCTGCTAATCTCCTGACTGAGAATCATTGGTTGAGAACAATTGGCACGAGGAGCTCTCTAGAAAGGAGCTGGGTTTTAAAGCTTGACCTTTCGATTGTCTCTGTGATGAACTAGTTTTTCTGAGAATTCAGTGTGAGTTGACTTATGAGGTAGTTACTCAGGGGAGAAAAGACTTACTAGCAGAGACAGACAAATTTTTATGCAATGCCAAGAGTGTTGACTGTACATGCAGAACTTGGAAACACCCCCTCAGGCAGTACACGCTAATGCTTGAACGCAACCTTCATACATATAAATTCC
Source organism: Tenrec ecaudatus (assembly GCF_050624435.1). NCBI lineage: Eukaryota > Metazoa > Chordata > Mammalia > Afrosoricida > Tenrecidae > Tenrec > Tenrec ecaudatus. The sequence goes on from NC_134532.1 coordinate 138,458,256, forward strand.
TGTGGAGTCGATTAGCGCTCCACCCAGAAGGCCATCTGAGGGTTGAGGGACATAAAAATTCAGTTGGCTTCAGTGAGTATCTGAGCTTGCTCATAGGTGTCAGACACTGGATTACGGGGTCCATTTGGAAGTGGATCGTTTTTCCTGTCCTTCAGAGAAGCTTGTACGTGCCTGGCAGTGGAGGGTGAGCCGCATCCAGGGCTGAGAAATGCTGCCCGTCTCCACCTGATGTACTGTGCCCCGGCTTTGACTGAAGGCCTGCCACAAGGGAAGGTGGACAGCACAGAAGTTGAGGGCCGTGCTTGAATAGAAGAGCAGGGAGCCAGTGACTCCCTTGAATGCAAAACCCTTTCTGAGAGTGCTTATCTGCAGACTGAGGTTAAAGGAAAATAATCCATTCAAAGTAGCAATTAGACTGGTGGGGGCAGGCAAAATGAAGGCTTAGGCAAGCTGGGGGGAGGGGGGGATAGGGGGAGATATGTCTGTCATAGACTAGTGTGTGTGCTTCCTCTCTCGCTCAATTATGTCCTTATTTCTCAGAGCCCCTGCCCCCACCCCAGAACACTTGAATGTAATCAAGTGGACGCAGCGATGCAGAGTAACATTGGAAACAGAAGGGAAAACAAAATCCTTTATCATGAAGAGGTGGTTTCCAAGAGTTCGTGGAAAAATGCAGTGAAAGATAATGGCATTTTCCGTAGCCTTTTGAAACCCCTCCGATACTGTGCTCTTTGCTCAAGTTCCATGCACTCAGCCACTGTTCGGTCAAGCATCCGCCAAGTGCCAGAAGCGCTGGGCACTGTGTTCAAGGGCCCGGTCAGTGGCTTGTAGAAGGAAGAACATCCAGAATGGTAGGCACTGCTCGCAGCTCAGTAAAGACCTTAGAGAAGCAAAGCGTTCAAGCTCTCCCTTGAGAAGCAGGTGGCACCAGAGCTGGCAGAGGCTGCAGGATCATCATCTAGTCGGGGCGGGCTGGTCCAGCCCCTGGCTGAAGACAGGAGCATGTCTGCAGGGCGAGCACCAAGCGCCTCTAGCTGAGCAGTGGGAGAGCGGGAGGGGTATTGCAAGAAATTGCCAAAGGCGGGATCTGGCCAGACTGGATGCTAGCCTAAGGATTTTGGCCAGTTTTTGTAAACTCTTTCAGAAATTCTGTCCTTTTAGGTTTTTCCATTGTGTAAGCCAGCTAAAAATCTAGGGCCCCTCCCCCCCCCCATCAGTCTCTATTATAGCTACACATGGGGTCTACAGTGCCTTACGTAGTAGGAAAAATGCCAGTCCAGCTCCGCGGGCCTAAACGCGGTGTATGTGTACCCAACAGGCCACGAAGCCCAGGACGAAGACAGTAGTGATTCAGACGCGGAGGAGCAGAGCGTCAGCCAGGAGCCCAAGGAGCTGCCCGTCCAGCCCACGACAGGCATCGGCCACAGGCCCAGAGCATCCTCGTGCCGAGCCACAGCCACCTGGTGTACGGACAGCGGCTCTGACGACTCCAGGCGCTGGTCCGATCAGCTCAGCCTAGATGAGAAAGACGGCTTCATATTTGTGAACTACTCGGAGGGCCAGTCCCGAGCCCATCTGCAGGGTCCCCTTAACCACCCCCACTGCAATCCTACCGAAGTGCGGAATTATAGCCGATTGAAACCTGGTAATGGATACCTTTCTTGCTCCCCATAGCGCGCGTGTGTGCATGTGTGTATGTGTATGTTCTCTGGCACGTATGCTCTGTGAGCTGGGTCCCCCAGAGCATCTTTTATGTAAAGTGGGTCCCACCTCAGCATCTTTTATGTAAAGTGAACTTGGAGATGCTGACCCACAACAGTGTTTGCAATATGTTGCCTCAACCGCAAACTGCCGAGTCACCGTTCAGCTTTTGGGAGCTGGTCTACTCCAATGAAGGAAATCCAAGGGCATTCCAGGGAGCTTTACCCAAAAGGAGGAGCCCCGGTGGCATAGAGGTAATGAGTTTGGTTGCTCACCCCTCAGTCAGCAGTTCAAAACCCCCAGTCGCTCCTCGAGGGAAAGATGCCGTTTTCTACTCCCTTGAAGAATTTACTGCCTCTGGCAGCCAGCAGGGCCAGTTCTACTCTGTCCTGTGGGGTCGCTGGGAGTCGGCATCGACCCGCTGGCACTGAGTTTTGTTTTGTTTGGGGGGCTGCCCCAGATGGCCGAGTTAGAGGCAGGGTCCTCACTTGGAGAAGCTGTTTGTCTGTCTGTGGTCGTCTTGCACGGAAGAGGACCTTCTCTCTCCAGGTTTTCTTTGAGAGTAGGTGACCCCTCATGAAGGGCAAACTGCACGCTTTCCCTTCAATGGACGCAGCGTCTGCTAACAACTTGAAAAGTGGCCGTGACTGTGGTGAAAATGTCCCCGCTTCCGTGAGGGCACAGCAACCAGACGTCATACCTCATGTCCCCTCATTTCCCACTCCAGGGTACAGGTGGGAACGGCAGTTGGTGTTCAGGAGCAAGCTAACGATGCACACAGCCTTCGATCGCAAGGACAATGCGCACCCCGCAGAGATCACCGCCTTGGGCATCTCCAAGTAAGTGTCCCGCCTGCTCCGGGTCCTGTCACCCTCCGAGCCGCGAGTTGGTGAGCCAGGGGCCCCATGTGCTAGAGCAGTCCAGAGGGAAGCAGAGTGGCTCAGAGACACCCGTCCAGAGAGGACCCCGGCCAGTGTGTGCATTCTGAAAGAAAACCTCTCTCCTCCTCAGATCTTCCAAAGACACTGCCAGATCTCCCCCCAAAGAGCTGACATGGAAATGGAAAACAGGGCTTAGCTCTGCTTCTCTCCTATGACACCTCCTTCCCCTGAGGGCGGCGCCCCCCCACCCCCACCCCCGCCATTGCCACATCCTCCTGACACACTCTGGCGCACACATACACACACGCACACACAGAAGTAAATCACTAGGAGGCAGCAGAGAGGGATTCCACTGGTGGCTGTGCGGGGTCCTCTGTGAGGTGACCGCTTGTGTCCGTCTCGCGCAGGGGTCACAGCAGGATCCTCGTCGGCGACAGTCGGGGCCGGGTTTTCAGCTGGTCCGTGAGTGACCAGCCAGGCCGCTGTGCTGCCGACCACTGGGTGAAGGATGAAGGCGGAGACAGCTGCTCGGGCTGCGCAGTGCGGTTCTCCCTCACGGAGCGAAGACACCACTGCAGGAACTGCGGCCAGCTCTTCTGCCAGAAGTAAGATGTTACCTGTTACGCATTTGCTTCATCGCCATGCCGCCTCAGCAGAGGGCGGTGTGGCTAAAATCCCGTCCCCTTCTTCCGTCCTTTTACAGGACTCTAATATATAGACGCTCTGTCACAGCAACCGGTGCAGAGAACGTCCCCCCACACTCCTGGTCACCCACGACTCGGAATGGGCAGAAGGGGGTCCTTCGGATTTGCTTTAGAAATGCAGGGATGAACTGTGAGTGCCGGACGGGACACAGATAACCTCCAGTCCTCAGTCAGCCCTTCTGCACCCACGGGGGCATCTGCCCTTCCAGTCTCTACCGGTCTCCCAGGCACCAGCCCCGCCATGCATTAAGCTCCCTGTGGCTCGGTGCGGTCTTCCGGTTGGCAGACGGGCACATTGCCCAGCCTTCTGCAGCTGGCTTTGCCCAGACCAAGTTGGTTTTGAGAGCCATTCGTGTCTTTGTCAAAGGCATCTAGGCGGGTTGATCATTTTTTAACTGCTGCGAGGTATTTTATTTTACTATGTAATTGTATCAGGGTTGACCTAGTTCCCTCCCTTTTGATAACTTTATCAGTACCCTAAATACAAACAAATAGAGAGAGGCCTCAAAAAGTTGGTGGGAAAATGAGATTAAAAAGATCTACATAGTTGCCCCAACACTCTTTGAAGTTCCCTATTCATCTAATGCTACTATCCTCACACACACACACGCACACACACACACACCACACACACACACCGCACCCCTAAATGCCATTTGTGTGGCTGGAGCGTCTCTAGGGGTGATGCCTCACACTGCAATGATTCGCCATAGGCACACTCGGGACCTTAAATCAAGCAGCTGTTCGCACGTGCATCAGAGTAGAACTAGGCAAGGTAGGTTACCGGGCCTGTCTTCCTAGTCGCCTTTGGGTGGACTTGAACTTCTCAGTTGGTAGTCAAGAGTTTAGACCATTTTCTCCACCGGCCGCTGGAGGACTCGCAGTGTGCCAGTGTGCTTGCCCACGGGGTGTTCTCCAGTCTTCCTGGGGCTTGCTAGTGCCGAGCTCCCATCTGATAGCTAGGAAGTAATCCCTTGTTGGTTTAACTTGTATTCACGGTGTGGTGGGACAAGCATTGCATTCGCTTCCTGGCCATTTGTGTCTCCTCCTGAGAAATGCTTGGCTGTTTTTAACGAAGAAATACTTGACCTGTTCTGGACCCTCAAATCCCAAGTGTTTTTTCTGTCTTGCCAAGTATCTTCTGTCAGACTGTGGCTTGTGTTACAGTTTCGCATCTTTCCTGTCACACAAGTGTTTTCATTTTGGGATCATTGAATTTACCACTCTGATTTTTGCCTTTTGGGATCTTCAGAAAACTTTTCATGGACCAAGATCATAATGGATAGCTTTATTTTGTTTGACGCGTTTCAGAGGTTTGTGTTTTCACATACAGGTCTTTAATCCATTGAGGTTTCTATGCGGTTGTAATAGGGGGAGGGATCCCCTCCCTCCTTCCCGTCCCCAGCCAGAAGGTCAGCTTGCCCCATTCTCGATGACGTGAACATCATCTCTGTCAACCTGAGGGCCCTCATACACCTGCATGGTTCTTACCTGACACATTGGGAAGGAGACTCGGGATCAGCTGCTCAGGACTGAGGGCTGCGAGGGGCAGGCAGGGACCTATACCTCTCTGACCAGCCTTTGTAGCCGTCCTGGCACAGCCACGTCTCCTGTGGAACACTCTGCTTCTCTCTGGGCTCGGGAGTGTGGTCAGTGGCCACAGACAACTCATGATTGTGGGGTCACATGATTAGGCAGGAGCAAGTTGCAATGCAGGACCAGGTGGGTCCAACTCGGGATACAGTTCTTTGATCGGGACAGTGACTTCTCAACAATATCTGGAGGCAGACCTCTGTGGCCACCCCTGCCCTGCTATGAAGCTCAGGCGCTTCACCAATGAGTGCCCCAAGGCCCCTACTCTGCCAAAGGCTCTTGCCTGGAACACTTAGTGACCTTAACTCATGGCTCAGTGCACTTTCGGTAGCCGCCTCGCGCCGGGAGCTGTTGCCGTTCTCTGCCACTACTTCTCACTGCTAATGCCGCTCTCTCTCCCTGTTTCTTGGGTCTCAGAAGTGCTCAGCCAGGGACTCCAGGTCCAAAGGACACCATATCGCTAGTGAGGTATTTCTCCCTTCCCACCTCTGGCTCATTTTAAAGCTCTCGGGATGGTAAAACTGACCAGTCCCCTCATTAGGGACCCATATACCTTATTTGTCTGGTCCTAGCCCCACAGAGACACCACGCACTTAGAGGAATGACTGGCAAGCTGTGTCATCTCCTGGGTGGGCCACAGCACCTTATTTGCATGGCCACACCCAGTCATTTGCCCAGAATTACAAGACTAGCTAGAAAGGCCACAGTCAAGGGATCCATTGCACACAGCAGGTGATCCTTTAAACCCTCTGTTGCTGTCGCGTGCTGGCCTTGATTGGGATGGAGCAGGCTGTCCAGAGGGTGGACATCACGCATGGTCTCTGTGCACTCCGCCGGATTTCCTCGGGGTGACAGCAACAGCTCCCTCCGCCTCATGCCTGTAGCCCTTCACGGATTCTGCCGATAAGTAAACTGCGTAGGGTCCTTTTAGTCTTGGGAAAAGCCACGCTTCCAGTGAGTCTACGCTTCTGCCAAGGTCACACAGGCTTTATTCCAGGAATAGGATCCCTGGAGGCTTTTGAAAGAATGTGACCGTCTCTTAAGTATCTCTCATTTCAAGCAATCCTATTAAGAATGGTAGAAAAGGAGGCCATTTGGACCAGGCAACAAAGGCAAAGTAGCTGTTTAGAAGTGATTTAAACAATCAAAATGTTTAAGAACCCAGAGGAATTTTATTTTTTCATTTTATTGGGGACTCCTACAACTCTTGTTACAATCTATACATCGCTTGCATCGGGCAAATTTGTACATATGTTGCCTTCATTCTTTTCTAGACATTTCCTTTCTATTGAGCCCTAGATATCAGCTCGTTTTTTCCCCTCCCTCCCCACCCCACCCTCATAACCCCCTTGATAGATTGTACAGTTATCATTTTCATCTCTCACATCGACCACTGTCTCCCTTCACCTATGTTTGCTGTTGGTCTTCCCCCTGTAGAGGGGGGTATGGCTATGTGTCAGTCACTGAGATTAGTTCCCCCGTCTCCCTTCCTCTGCCCTTCGTCCCCTTCCCCTTCTCCTTCTGGGATCACTAGTCCCACTCCTGTTCCCGGAATCTATGTGTCCTGAGTTCCCATCTCTTTCTATCCTGGTGTACATGCTCCGGTCTAGTCTAAATTGAGAAGCAGCACTGGGGTCATGGTGGGGGAGGCTGAGGAAGCCTCACCAAAGGAACTTTTGATAGGTGTGCAGAATGCCCCCTAAGCTGGGCGGTGAGTCTTCTGGCAAAGAGGGGCGAGTCAACCTCCAAGTAAAGAGAGTTTCCACACCTCCCGTGTGTCGGGGAGGCGGCATGCGCCAGTCCCGTGCAGGCAAGTGGCCTCAACTTGCAGGAAGGTCTTACCTTCCTGTGGTGGTTCTGGGAGTTCTAAGTCAAAGAGCTAGCTCTCTGTGGGCGAATCGTCACTGCTTCATAGACGGCAAGAACACACACAGCCTTCCTTCACCAACCACCAGAACACAGGCCAGCTGGTCTGTTCTGGCCCCAGACCGCCGGTGGCCTTTGGCATTGGACGGCAAGCACCGCGTGTGATTTCAAATCTGCCTGCTGAGCGCAGCCCTCCCGCAAGCGGGAGCCCTGGCCCTAATTGATCTCTTCTCCTCTCAGGTGCAGTCGATTCCAATCAGAGATCAAACGCTTGAAAATATCGTCGCCGGTACGTGTGTGTCAGAACTGTTACTACAACTTGCAACACGAGCGGGGCTCAGAGGACGGACCTCGAAACTGTTGAAGATCCAGCAAGCCCATCCAAGGCCCTGGTTTGTCGGACCCCTTCCCAAATCCTCCGTCACAGCTCGCAGCTCCCGGAAGGCGTGGAAACAGTCTCCGTTGACACATCTCTTCACCCCGCGAGGTGGAAGTGCTGAGTTCAAAGGGATCACTGAATAAACGGGTGTCGAGTCTAGTAACGGGCAAGCGCTAGTCAGGTGACCAGCTCCAGAAGCAGCAGGTGGTTCGGAGCAGCCGCAGTTTCAGGGTTCGGTTCTCCCTGTCCAGTCGCTGTCGAGAGGCACTCAAAGCCCCCCTTCCTGCCTGTGTCCCATCCCAGTGTTTCTAGCGCGCCTCATCCATCCTTATTTGGAAAAGGCTGTTTGTTAGAAGATGGTTGTAAATCTCACTTCTTTGCAAGTAACTGTATATTGTAAATAGATATAAAGGCCTTTTATTCTTTTTCTTTCTAAATAAGGACTTATGTCTGTAATATGAAACTTCAAACTAAACCACTAACTCAACGGACTACTCACGGTTTGTCCGGCGTTGCCCTTCCACCAGTTAATTCTACATGTAGGGTTGCGTGTGCTCTGTCAGTCTTCAAAGGCAGCCTGCGGTCTTTCTGTCCTTCCAAACTCAGCCTGTGCGCCTGATGTGCTTTGTTTCTCGCAGTATCCCCACCCCGACGAGGCTAGCAACCAAAACCATGCAGACCTATAGGACACGGTGCGGGAGGGTCGGGTTCCGGTCGGAAGGTAGCCGGGACTCTTTGGACATTTGCATCTGGCTGCAGACCACCTCCGTGTTGTTCTTCGTGGTAAGGCCCCTCCTACTTGGCGTGCTGTTGGGTCCTGGCAGACCTTCGCAGCGCTGCGTAAAGAGGTCAGTTGACCAACGTCGTGCAGAAACCCTGGGAATATTTGCATGTAACCCAAAACTAGCTCCTGGTGCATCAAACACACTCTGTCATGTGTCCGCAGGGACACTCATGTTCTACTATAGCATATTTTCAACAACAAAAAGGGTAACGGGAGGGAAAAGTGTATAGAATGAACCTCTAAACCTTGTTGTTAAACTGGATCATGTCAGAACTGCTTAAGATGAACCTTTACCATTTATTACCATCTACCTGGAAACAGTGAGATTTATATTGTATCAATGTCTATATTTTTGTTTTTGCTATGAATATAATTATAGTATTTTAATATTTAGTTATTTAATTTGGTCGAATAGTTGGGTACAGAACACACAGATCCGGAGATTAAAGCTGGTGGGGGCTTCAGAAGACAATTTACAGGAGAAAGGCTTTGGTGGTGGGATATTTCTTTTTTTTTTTTAAATGTGTGTTATGTACATATATATATAAAACAAATGAAATAATCTAGATTTGAACATTTTCAGATACTTAGTGATAATATTATGAACCATTCTAAAAGCCCTGTGATTTTGAAAACGTAGGATCGTTACTGGGCCGAGAAAGGAAGGCCAGGCCTTTGCGCCCTCGTGTAGCCCCATTCAAGGGCCAGTGGCTTTGGCTTTCCCGACTCTCCATCTTTAGGCCCTGGCGACAGGCACACTTATGCACTAAATGCACACATATGCACACGCGTTCAAAACTAGACATTGGGTACAGCCGTAACCTTGTACCTATGGGCTGAAACCAGCTTAAGAACAATGTGTTCTTCCTGATAACTAGGTCTCCAAGAAAAACAAATATATATATATATATAAAGGCTGCTTTAGTGCCTTATGCTTACTAAATTTAAATCTTTATTTACCTAGGTTTGAGCCTACTTTCTATTTCCGATTACATATCAGAATTGATTAAGACACTTCCATTCCTAACAGTTCAGAGATGCTCGCCAATAAAAGGGTTCTTTCTTGGCACTGATACTTTAACTTGAAGAAGAGTTGTGTTCTGTTTTCCTCTGTGCCGGTCTCTTCCTCCCCATCTTCATCTGACTTCAGTTCTCATGGATCACGCTGAGTGTTCACAAGGTGGCAGGCAGAGATTGTCCTGTTGCCTTGTGGCTGGGCGTGGCCGCTGCCGGGCCCTCTGACTGAGCTGCACCAGTGGCATCTACCCCTTTGAAAAGATGCACCTTTTCCTTCACCCATGAACCACGTTTACCCCAAACCTAGCGGCAGAGACGTTCTTTCAGGACTTGGTTACATGAGCGTGTGTACAGAGTGAACTAAAGATTATTCTTCTCTGTAATACGAAGTTCTATGGAATAAACACTTTCAGGCTTTCCAGCACAGCTCCCGTGACTGGAAGGTGGAAACCCAAATCCTCACGATAGTATTTCCTCTGGCAGCTGGTGCTGTGGGCAACTGCTTCGCTCTGCGGGGTGTCTCTGCTTTTGTTTTCAATGCAGAGATCACAAGATCACTCACACATACGAGTGCACTCACCTCCATACACCTGTTCCTCTGGACAAACTGTTCTGTTCCATGTAAATTTGTTTACCAATATATATTCTCAAAATGTACATCCACCTTTGCGTGGTCTGTATTCTTTCTCTGAGAGTACCTCACAGGGCTCCTGCCTGATATTTGTAGTTTGTCCGTTCGTTCATCTGTCATCCATCCATTCATCCACACATCCATCCATTCATCCACGTATTCCAACACACGTGCGTCACAGACTGTCATGTCTTGCTTTTAAAGGGAAGAATAGCTGCCCGTAGCAGCCGTCTGTCTGGATAATAGCAAACACTCTATAGATAAGTTATTTTGCACTTTCTTATGTATAAAGTTGGTAGAAACTTATTTTTGCTTTGTATCATTTAAAGACATTTTGTTTTGGTAAATGAACTGTGTATAAAATATTTATGCCGTTAAAACTGTTTTTAGAAAGTATTTTTAATTTCAGCAAGTTCGGTTACTTGTTGCATGACTATTAACACAGCTGACTTTTTGTGTCAGTGCAATGTATATTTTTTGTCCTGTTATTAACTTTGAAGCCCTCGTAATGGCCAATGATTTGTACAGCAACAGAAGTAAATTGAAGATACTGGCTAAGACTGGATTGACTGTGGACTTTTGTACTAGATGGCAGGATCCAGGATCTGTGTCTGGTGGCGTATACACGGCCTGCAGAAGGACTTTCCGGTGTGCAATCTGTGATCCCTGACTGTCCATTGTGTATTTGTCTCTGATGCAAAAAGGGAGAGTAAACCAATTACAATACATGATTAAATGCAATAGCCCGGGTACTTCAGTCTTCTCTTTCCATTTAAAATAAATAAATAAAATATACCCCCCCAACCCCCAAAATAAAAAGGATGGCAGAAAGTCTAGAACGGACTTCCCTTCTTCAGAGGAAACAAAGCAACTGCTGAGGGTGTAAGTCCTCGAACTTTGTATTAACAAAGATGATGGTTGGTTGGTTGGTTGGTTTTTATGTCTAATTCAAGTTCCCGTGTTATTCACCCCTAACAAAACAGGCTTTTGGCCTTCTGAGTGGGAGTGGCATTGAGAAGTAAATGACTTCTAAGAGACCAGCCCCTCAAGCTTACCAGCTACCGCACCAAACAGAAACCTTCTCTGTGTGTGTTCCGTTCCTCTTCACGTGAGCCGTGTTCCCTCCCAGCAGCAAGCTGTCCAGTAGTGAAATCACACAAAGGCTTCAGAAAGCTTGCAGGAAAGTAGAATGAAAAGGTGACATTTTTGCACACACTTTTTGAAGTTCCCTCGGGTGTGTGCATGTGTTTATATACATACATACATAGCTACATACATACACACCCCAACTTCTATGTCCCCATGAGGCCTATACCAGAATCATGCACCTCTCCTGAAAGCATAGCACCTCAATCATTGCTGACCTTTGTAGCTCGGCCTTTGTGTTGTTTTCACTAGTCTACTTACCCCTTGGGCCCAATATCCATTGCAATGACTACACAGAACTCACAGACAATAGTCCTGATTTAAGGGTTTATTAAGGAATGTGACAGGCTGTACAACTTGTAATGCAAGTAAGAAATCCTCAGGACAAGTTACAAACTTCTTTAGGGTCTGCTAACAAATGGCCAAAGGCTAAAAGCCTCAACTCAAAGGCATTTAGCTCGCCCTCCATGGGTCAGCAAGCCCGGCTCCCTGAACTAGTGCCCAGAGGCACCCTGCTCCAGTAAGCCTCAGCCTGCAGGCATTCAGTTCCACTTCCAGCTTGCATGAGTCAGCAAGTTCAACCTTCCCAATGGAGTCCCCCGAGACCTTCCTGCACAAAAGCAATCAACTTTCTCCGTGGCCTGGGAAGCCCACCACTCAGCTCCATGCTCTGGGCCCGGTTGTGCTACCGCTGTTGCTCCGATAGTTCAGCTGTCTTCTGGATCCAGGAGGTTTGTCACACCGGGATCTTGGGTCAGAGGATATGTTCCCCTGCTGGCTCCTGCTGGTAAAGAGGTCGCTCCTCAGAGGACCTACTCTGTACACAGCAGGATGGCATTCTGGGTAATCCTGTTCACAATTACAGGTGAATTCTAGCAGTATCTTAACCCATCTCACCCAGCCCATGCAGGGAAAGATGGCTTGGTCAGAGTTAGAGACTTTCACTAGTAGAACCACATTAAATAATTCCCCGCTGCTACCGTCTCCCCAGTAGGAACACTGGAAGCCCCAAAGCCTTTTTAAACTCTTACGAACTTCCTTGGGTTTAGATCACATTCCCCGCTGAGGTAAGTATACTCACTGCCATCGAGTCAATCCTGACTCATAGCGACCCCTAGAGGTTTCCGAGACCGAAACTAGAAATGGTACTTAAAACAAAGCCCGGTGTTTCTCCCAGAAATCTTCTGCTGGTTTGGCCAGACTCAACACAGCACATGCAACGATGCCCAAAGCAGGCAGAGCCAGGCCTGTGGGGGGGAAAGTCTTGTGGATCCAATGGCAGTGGAAGGGCCACACGGCTGTCTCTGCAGCGCTCTCTGCCTCATCGTTCGCTCCATTCTCAGTGTAACTCCAACTGGCTTCTCCACAGGAAGACAAAGGCAGAGAGAGAGGAAGTTCCCAAAAAACTCAAGAGAGCCATGCCTACAAGGAGGCATCATCAGGCTGTGACCTCATTGACAGACTACCCTCTACCCCTAGACCGATTTATCAAGTTGTCATGGAATTATGTAACTACCACACTCCCCCACCTGTTTGTTTTCATCTTCAACAGCGGAATCCCATGCTCCAGTGGTTATTACAAATTCCACCTCAACAAGTCCATTTTAGAGACAGGAGACCCGAGAGCACGCCTAGCACAGTCCCCATTTCTCTACAGCATTACTACTCATCATTCTAATAGTCCTGAGATGGGTCGGAGTCAAGGCAGGCAATTCAGAATTCTCAATTACAGAAATTCATTCAGAGATGAAAGGGCAAATATGCAGATCAGGAGCAAGTCCCTGTCTACTGGGTCAGCAAAGCAGCCTCTGCGGCCCCTCTTTGGAATATCAGAAAGGAGGTAGCTCGGTGCAGGTGGTCCAACATTGTTCATCTTTTTGTTTTATGAGCACTCTCGTTTTCCCTGTTCATTTGCAAAGCTCCTTTTCATGACCGCATATATATTGTTCCTTTTGCCTTGTGCCAGAAATAGCGCCAGTCCAAACTGGCGTGGGATTTCGGAGAGCCCTGGATTAGGACTCAGGAGACTGGACTGCTTTGGAATTTAGACAGCCTTGGCATTTCGGAAACCTCTTGCCTGAGTGCCTTCTGGGCCTGTTTCTCCTGTGGGAGCCTCTGAAGAGGTGGCGGTTGGTAGGTTCCATTGAGTTGGCTCCAGCTCATAGCGACTTGATAGACAGCAGAAGGAAGCACTGCACCATCCTCACAATTGCTCCTGTTGGAGTCACGGGATGAATCCAACCCACTGAGAGCTCTCTGCTTCTCAGCTGCCCCTCTACCAAGTATGATGGCCTTCACCAGGGAGGAGTCTCTCCTGGCAATTGTCCAAAGCACATTAAGACCAAGTCTCGGCATCCTTGCTTCTAAAGAGCATTCTGACCAAACTCCTCCCCAAATCGATTGGTTTATCCTTTCGGCACTCCATGGGACTTTCGATATTCTCTGCCATCTTCTGCAGTTTTCTTTATTCGTTTTCCAACTATCACATGCATATGAGGCGATTGAAAATACCATAGCTTTAATCAGGCACATCGTAGACCTCAAAGTAGCCACCTTGCTTTGTAATATTTAAAAGAGGCCTGTGCAGCAGTTGTATCCAACTCAACCCAACCTTTAATCTCTTGCTGCGTCCTTCCATGAGCATTGATTGTGAATCCAAGCAGGTGAAATCCTTGATACCTTCAAACTTGCCTCCATTTATCCTGAGGTTACCTACTGGTCCAGTTGTGAGGACTTTGGTTGTAATCAATACCGAAGGCTGCAGTCCTTGATCCTCATCAGCAACTGCTTGAATTCCTTCTCTTTCAACAGGGTTGTTCAACCTCCCTTCGATCCATACGCCACATTCTCCCTCATATATTCCAGCTTCTCTGATTATTTACTTGACTGACAGATTGAATAAGGATGGGGAGAGGATACAACCCTGGCACCTTTCCTGATTTTAAACCTTGCACGATTCCCTTATTCGGTTCACACAAGTGCCTTGGTCTGTGCACAAGGTCCACGTGAGCATAGTGAAGCGGTCTGGAATTCCCCAGGCTGTCTGTCCATAGTTTGTCATGACCCATATAGTCATGCCTTGTCATAGTCAATAAAACAAACTTATTTCTGGTATTCTCTGCTTTCAGTCAAGAGTCATCTGACATCAGCATTAATAACATTTGTTGCATGGCTTCATCTGAATCCAACCTGAACCTCTGTCAGCTGCCTGTCCAGTACTGTTGCAATCATTAGATGATCTTCAGCAAAAATTTACTTGCATGTGATACTGTTTTATAGGTCGAGCATTCTGTTGGGTCACCTTTCTTTGGAATGGGTAAAATATAGTCAGTTGACCAAATAGCTATGTCCCGGATTTCCTAACACAAATGAGTGAGGGATTCCAGTGCTTCGTCAGCTTGTTGAAACATTTCAGTTAGGATTCTGTGTTAGACCGGATTGAGTAGAGAAACAAATTCATTGACACTCAAATATGTGTAAGAGAACTTTATATCAAGAGGCAATTATGCATCAATAAAACATCCCATCCCAGTCCAGATCAAGTCCATAAGTTCGAATGATAATCATTAAGTTCAACATTAGTCGATGAATTCCTCTTCAGACTCATGCAGCACAGATATTGATGGGTAGAAAGTCCTGTGGGTCCAGTGGCAATGGACACATCTCCAGGGCTCTGGCTGCCATCAGTGTGGCTCCAGCTGGCTTGTCAACAGGAATGTGTAGCAGCAAGAGAGAGTTCCCAGAATTCTCATGAGAAGGCCACACACACAAGGAGGGAACATCAGGTTGTAACTTGATCAACATGCTAGGCACCTTCATTTTATCAAGTTGATGTGAAATTATGTAACTACCACAGATTCCATCAATTTCTGAAGCCTTGTTTTTGGCTAATGCCTTAATTGCAGCTTGAACTTCATCCTTGAGCACCATTGGTTCTTGCTTGTTTGCTACCTTTTGAAATGGTGGAATATTAACTAGTTCTTTTGGTACAGTGACTCTGTACTCCTTCCACATAGCTATGAAGTAGCAACAAAAATAATTTTATGGTTAGGGGTCACCACAATATTGAGCTTCTCCATCATCTCTTCCCACAGATGTAGTCAATTTGATTTCTATGTATTTCATCTGAAGAAGTCCATGGATATAGTCACCATTTGTGTTGTTGGAAAAGGGTATTTGCTATGAATAAGTTGTTGGTATCCTATGGGGATAGTAAGGGCCAATGTTGGCAGTTCTTTCACTTTTTTTGTCTTGACCCTTAAAAATGATTGAGGGCTGCAAAAAGTTTATGCATATATGGCTTAAGTCTATCAATAGTTGAGTTAAGTGGCACAGAGGAGCCATATCTGACCTCCTCTGGCTTTCTTATTGCCACGAGATGGGTCAAAGATACCTCCACACTCCATCTGTCTTAAGCTATGCTAGACTTCTATGCTGCATTTGATAATTCATTGCAGTAACCAGACAGAACTCATAGACAATACAATAAAAGGGTTATTATAGAATTTCCGAGGTTACCACCAGTCAGGACCATCAAACAGTGAGGGTGCAGTTATTGTTTCACAGTGGGACCTCTTCCCAGATAGCAGCCAAGTCTCTCTCTGGTCCTCAGCCTCTCAGGACATGTCCTTTGGTTTCTGCCTCCATAGACCAAGAAGCCAGTACAGCTTTTCAACGTCATCCATTCTTCCATTTGTCTTAACTACTCTATGATGAAGAACACGTTTCAGAGTCCCTTCTGACACCCAGGTTCTTTATTTCCTCTTTCTTCATACTAATTGAATCTCAATAAGCATATGAAAAACTAAAGAATTTTGAGTAATTGTAAGTAAGCGAATGCTTTGATATCTATACACCTAAAAAATAGAGTGCATTTACTGACGCAGAGACATCAGGAAGAGTTTAAGACTACTTTAGGTTTTAAAAAGACTTGCTGTAAATCATATAATGACAAAGAGAAATTAAAAGACATTTAGAACACACTTCTGACTCAGGAGACAGGGCTTGGCACCTCATCAGACTTGATCGGAAACATACATAGGGGTCAGTAGACAGACCTGGAACTATATACTGGTTATTTTGTCTTTTTTGTTTGTTTCATTTTTATTTTTCTTTCACCCTATGTCTACCTATATAAGATTGGCAGAACAAATAAGCCTGAGGAGAAAACAACAGGGCCGGTGGTTCCCAGGAGACACGGGAGAGGAAGGGGCAGGGGGAAGATGAGAACCAACAAACTCAGGGATAAGGGAATAACAAACAACAGATCTAAAATTGATGGCAAGGAAGGCGTATAGTGCCTTGTGGGGTTTTCTCAAGTGCAGTGTATCTGAGAGGAATTGCTGAGAGCAGACTAGAGGGTGAGCATGAGTGGGGGATAGGAGGAAGGCAAAAGTATGAGGCAAAAGCTATTGATAGAGGTATAGCTATAAGCATGTATATATGTAAATATATTAATTTATAATGAAAGGGATAGAGGTCAATGTACATATATTTATCTGTTAAGTATTAAGATGGCAGATGGACTTTTGGCCTCTACTCAAGGCTTCCCTTAACACAAGAACACTTTGTTCTATTAAGCTGGCATTCCATGATGCTCACCTTCCTGACACAATCACTGAAGACAAATGGGTGCATAAGCAAATGTGGTGAAGAAAGCAGATGGTGCCTGGGTATCAAAAGATGTAGCATCTGGGCAGGTTGCAGTACAGCACTGACTGAATACACAACATTCCTCTAGTTCAGTGGTTCTCAACCTTCCTAATGCGACCACCCTTTAATATAGTTCCTCATGTTGTGGTGACCCCTAACCATAAAATTATTTTTGTTGCTACTTCAAAACTAATTTTGCTGTTATGAATTGTAATGTAAACATCTGATATGCAGGATGTATTTTCATTGCTACACATTGAACATAATTAAAACATAGTGATTAATCACAAAACAATATGTAATTATATATTGTGAAATGTATTTTCTGATGGTGTCAGGCGACCCCTGTGAAAGGGTCATGTGATTCCGAAAGGGGTTGTGACCCACAGGTTGAGAACCACTGCTCTAATTCTTTAATCCTTTCCCCACCCCCACTATCACAACCCCAGTTCTACCTTACAAATCTGGGTAGACTGGAACATGTATACCGGTACAGGTAGAGCTCTTGACACATGGAATCCAGGACGGATAAACCCCTCAGGAGCAGCAATGGGAGTAGCGATACCATTACAATAGGAGGAAAGTGGGATGGAGGGGAAGAAAAGTAGAAATCCATCACAAAATTGGATATATAACACCCCACAGGGGGCAGGGGTGAATAACAGAAAGGTAGGTGAAGGGAGAAAATGGACAGTGTAGATACGAAAGAACAGTAATAATATATCACTGATCAAGGTTTCACGAGGCTGGGAGTGGGGCACAGAGGAAGAAAAGAGAGCAGATGATACCAAGGGCTCAAGAAGAAAGAAATTGTTTTGGAATGTTGATGGCAACTTATGTACAAATGTGCTTAATACCACTGAATGATGGACTGTTGTAAGATTTATAAGATTACCCAATAAAATGATTTTTTTAATGAAATAGAATTTACCTATTATCAAAAAGGACATTTAGAATATATGTTGATTTGTTCACTTAAAAATGGCAATGCCAAAACCATCATATATTTAACATGCTATAGAATACATGGGGGAGCCCTGCTGGTGTAGTGGTTAAATGTTGAGCTGCAAACCACATGGTTGGCAGTTCAAAAGCCAGCACAAGGGTTATCAGTTTGAATCCACCAGCCGCTCCAAGAGAGTATGAGGCAGTGTGCTCCTGTAAACATTTATAGTCTCAAAGCCCACATGGGCAATTTTACTGTGTTCTATAGGGTCACCACGAGGCGGGATCAACTGGCTAATAGTGAATTTTGAGATTCTAATACATTGGTTGAGAGTCTGGGGTTTAAATGCCTGTCCTACCACTGACTGTGTGGTCTTGAGAAACTTAACCTTTCTCTGCCTGAGTCTCCTTACACAGACTTACACCCCACCCTCAGAAATGCTGTAAGAATTAAATCAAGTAATACACACAACTGTAGAGCTTGACTGGTGAGTTCTCAAAACATCATGTTGTTAACCTGGATAGTAAAGAGAGCACGCAAGACATCCTTCCCTTGGCACAGCTTCAAGTCAAAGCAAAGGCAGGGTGTTCGTAGCTCGTTCGTGCACCATGTGTCAGACGGCAAGAGTGAGATGACACGGTAGACATCATCTGCCCCTCATGAAGGGTCATGTAACCAAGAGGAATTACTGAAACCCTGGTGGGACTGAGCATGATGGTGGGACAGGAAGAAAGTCGAAGGAAATAGAGGAAAGAGGTGGGAGGCAAAGGGCATTTATAGAGGTCTAGATAAAGACATGTACATATGCAAATATATTTATAGATGAGGATGGGGAAAGAGATCTATGTGCATATATTTATAGGTTTAGTATTAAGGTCTCAGAAGGACATTGGGCCTCCACTCAAGTACTCCCTCAATGCAAGGATACTTTTTTCTATTAAATTGGCATTCTATGATGCACACCTTCCCATCACAACCACTGAAGACAAAGCAGGAGCATAAGCAAATGTGGTGAAGAAAGCTGATGGTGCCGAGCTATCAAAAGATATAACATCTGGGGTCTTAAAGGCTTGAAGGTAAACCAGCGGCCATCTAGCTCAGAAGCAACAAAACCCACATGGAAGAAGCACACCAGCCTGTGTGATCACGAGGTGTCGAAGGGATCAGGTACCAGGCATCATCAGAACAAAAAAATCTTACCATAGTGAATGTGGTGGGGAGTGCGGAGTTGAGACCCAAGCCCATTTTTAGGTCACTGGACATCCCCTTACAGAAGGGTCTTGGGGAGGAGACGAGTAAGTCAAGGTGCGATGTAACAACAATGAAAAATAAAACTTTCCTCTAATTTCTAATTCCTTCCTCCCCCCCCCCCCCATTATCATGATCCCAATTCTACCTTGCAAGTCTGGCTGTACCAGAGGATGTACAGTGGTACAGATAAGAATGGAATCCTGGGCAGATGATTCCTTCAGGACCTGCGGTGTGAGTGGCGATACTGGGAGAGAAAGGGAGAGTGGCTTGGAAAGGGGGAACCGATTATAAGGATCTACATATGACCTCCTCCCTGTGGAATGGACAACAGAAAAGTGGGTGAAGAGAGACATCGGACAGGGCAAGATATGACAAAATAATAATTTATACATTATCAAGGGTTCATGAGGGAGGGGGGAGCAGGGAAGGAGGGGAAAATTGAGGACCTGATGCCAGAGGCTTCTGTGGAAAGCAAATGTTTTGAGACTGATGAGGGCAATGAATGTACAAATGTGCTTTACACAATTGATGTATGTATTGATTGTGATAAGAGTTGTATGAGGCCCTAATAAAACAATTAAAAGAAAAAAAATCCTCTGCCCCAAACCCTCATTTGACACCAGAGGTAAAGAGGTCCTAAAACCATGACATTTGCCAAGTCTCAATCCCCACTCAACCCATAAGCCTCCAGATACACAGCTCCCAGTGTGGTTTTTCATTTTGTGTGCGAGTGAAAACGTACTTTGGACGCAATTTCAGTGTTATCGACGCATAAGCACGCCCTGCTCTATCAGAAAGGTAAAGCACCAGGGCACCAGCCCAGGCCTTCAGTCGTCCTGCTTCCTGCAGAACGAAGGCGAAGGCAGCTCGAAGTCTCACTCAACGCGGAGGACAGTTCTCGACAGAAACACCACCCGTTCTGACCTTGTCCTCACACACCCCTGCACATTTCAAATGAAAGGTACCCAGAAACACATTTCTGTTCAAAAAAGGAAGCCACCCCGCTGCTACCTGGTTGGAGAGAAATACACCCAGGAAGCAAAGTCCAGCTTCACAGTCTGGTTATAACCTTCAGCACCATCTCAGCTGGCTGATTTTGCCCAGAGGACGACAGAATGTTCTCATTAAAGCAAGGGTATAAACTGTGCCCGTGGCTCCAGTTTGGGTCCACAAATGTGGGTGCAGGTTTCTTTCTCGGAGGCGGTCCTCTCTGTGTTCATGCTAACATGGGTAAGTCGAAAAGTATTGCTACTTGGGTTCCGGTCCAGGTGTTCATGGATTCTCAAGGAAACGTGTTTCAACGTGTTTCTACAACTAGTGGGTGACTGCAGACAAGTTCTCTCCATTATGGCTTCATCTCCTGAGAGTGCCTTCATACATGGGTGCTTTCAGTGCCACAGGGGGAAAGAAGCAATGCTGAGATCACACATACACACACACACACACACACACACACTCATTTAGTCAGGTCAATTATTCAGGAAGGGAGGACTGTCGACCTCAGAAACGAGGCAGCTGTGGGAAACGGCCACAGAAGTGAGCCCAGACTCAACATCGATGAGATCGCTACTCACGCTGGGCATCTCCCGTGGCTCTGAATTTTCTATCTCAAGGGAACATCTTAGGCTCAGCAGGATTTTGACTCACGGGGCAGCAAAAGCCTTCTGAGGAGATCAGTACTCTCAACGAGCTGATCTTCCCCTCAGTTTTAAAAGCAAGACTGAAGCGATGAGAACCATTTGATGGCATGAATTATAACTGGGGATGACTCTGGATTTATCGATATGATCCAAAGAGCAAGGTCCAATCAAAGAGTGGCTTGCCAAGGGCCCCTCCTGGCCCAGTTAAATGCAAAGCTGAGAGATCAGCTCAGGAGGTTATGGCGACTGTTTGGGGCACCCCAAAGGAGTAGATTTTCCTCAGAGAACACAGGAAACTCATGGGGGCTTATCAGAAAGAAGTCTTAAAATCGAAACCGCATTGGTGAGACTAAGGTGAGAAAAGTGGCGGAGGGAAGCCTTATCACCAGGAGGACGCATCTGTGTAAAAGACAGCCATGGCTTCCTAAGAGGATTTTGCTAGAAACTTTACCCAGCCCGCCCTTACAGCCCTGCTCTTACTCCTTCTGACTTCTTTCTGTTCCTCCAAACCAACAATTTACAGGACCATGGACTGACCCCTTCATGGACGCTAACAGGGCTGTTTTTATGTCGTGTAAATCAAAGGGCACAGAATTATTGGCGGGAGGGTGGTTGTTCTTCTAGGCCATCAAGGCGGGTCTGACCCAGAGCGTCCCCATGCACAGCAGAACGAAACACCGCCTGGTGTTTGAGCCCATGGCTGCAGTCAGTGTGTCAACTGATCCCTTTGAGGGCCTCCCTCTCTTCTGCTGCCCCTCTGCCTGGCCAAGCATGCAGTCCTTCTCCAGGGACTGGGCTCTCCTGACAGCGTGTCCAAAGTACACGGGATGAAGTCTCACCATCTTTGCTTCTAAGCATTCCTGCTGTACTTCTTCCAAGACGACTGGTTTGTCCTTTCGGCAGTTCACAGTACTTTCAATATTCTTAGCCAGCACCATAATTGACGTGCAGTTCAGATAGTCAATCCCAATAAAGGATCTAATCTAATCTAAACTTCTTAAATGAAATCTGTGACGAACAGCTGAAAGGGAGGGGTGGCCTATTTCCAGCATTTGAGGATCCCTCTGATGAAATTTGTTTTTTGATAGTCTTCTGATCTTGGGATTTGGCCCAGTGGCCTGTCACATTGTCTGCCAGTCCTGTGAGTTGTCAGCAGCCTGCTATATTACCTATTGACCTTGGATTCATTCCCCACTGCAGCCAGAAACCTAGCCCCTGACCTGCAAGCTTAGGTGACAGACCTGTAACTCAGGTGTGAGCCATTTCCTTGAGATAAAACTCTCTGAATATATATACAACTATAAGTTTCACTGGTTTTGATTCTCTTGAGAACCCAGGCTAAGACATCATCATTCCCATCCTTTAAGGAAAAGGTGTTGTGATTTTTGTACCTTTCTATAGTCTGAGAATGGAGCCTGGTGGTGCTGTGGATTACACCCTGGGCTATTAACTGTAAGGTCAGCCGTTCAAACCTCGGAGCTGCTCCTAGGGAGACACATGTGGCCATCTGCTACTCTAAGGTGTGTTGTTATTGTTTGGTGCCACCAAGTTGGTTCCAACACACAGTGACTCTGTGCACAACAGACAAACACTGCACGGCCCTGTGCCATCCTCACAACTGTCCCTATGCCTGAGCCTCTGATGCAGCCACTATGTCAGTCCATCCTGTCGACAGCCTTCCTTTTATTCACTGTCCCTCCGCTTTACCAAACATGATGTACCTTCTGCAGGGACTGGATTGTCCTGACAGCATGTCCAAAGTACATAAGACAAAGCCCTGCCATCCTGGCCTCTAAGGTGCACTCTGGCCTTACTTCTTCCAAAGTCCGTCAGACTGTCCATAGCCTTCTCCAGCACCACAATTCAAATGAGTTAGTTCTCCAGTCTTCCTTGTGCAATGTCCAACCTGCACATGCCTACGATGCAATGGAAAATACTACGGTGCCCCTTAGTCCTCAAAGTAACATCCTTGCTCTGCAATACTCTAAAAAAGTCTTATGCATTGACTTTACCTAATGCAATACATCTTATGATCTCCTGACTGCTGCTTCCATAAGCAATGACTGTGGATCCAAATAAGCCAAAATTCTTGACTTTAACCTTTTATCCATTTATCATAATGGTACCGATTGGTACCGCTCTGAGGATTTTTGTCTTCCTTAACACTGAGTTGTAGTCCACACTGAAGGCTACAACCCTTGGTCTTCATCAGCAAGTGCTTCAAGCCCTCCTCACTTTCAGCAAGCAAGGTGTGTCACCTGCCTACCACAGCTTGTTAATAAGCCTTCCGGGGGAAGGGAGACCCCGAATAGGGCAAGATATGACAAAATAACGAGGTATAAATTACCAAGGGCATATGAGGGGGGGGGGAAGGGAGGGAGGGGGGGAAAAAAAAGAGGACCTGATGCAAGGGGCTTAAGTGAAGAGCAAATGCCTTGAGAATGATTGGGACAGGGAATGTATGGGTGTGCTTTATACAATTGATGTATGTATATGTATGGATTGTGGTAAGAGTTGTTGGAGTCCCTAATAAAATGTAAAAGAAGAAAAGAGGAGAAAAAAATGATTAGGGCAAAGACTGTACAGATGTGCTTTATACAATTGATGTATGTATATGTATGAACTGTGAAAAGAATTGTATCAGCCCCAATAAATTGTTAAAAAGAAAAAAAAGAGAAAAAAAAATAAGCCTTCCTCTGACCCTGATAACACTTTCTTCTTCATATAATCCAGCTGGTCTGATGATTTGCTCAGCATATAGGTTCAACCAATATGGTGAGAGGATAGAACCCTGACACACACTTTCTGATTCTAAACCGCGCAGTGTTTCCTTGTTCCATTTGCACAACTGCCTCATGGTCCATGTATAAGTTCCACACGAGCACAATGAATTGTTCTGGAATTCCCATTCTTCTCAAGGTCATCCACAGTTTACAATGGTCCACCCAGTCACATGCCTTGGCATGGTTAATGAAACACAAGCAAACATCTTTCTGGCATTCTCTGCTTTCAGCCAAGATCCATCTGTCATCAGCAACAATATCCCTTCTGAATCGTGCCTGAAATCTGATTCAGTTCCCTGTCAATGTATTGCTGGAACCATTGTTGGATGATCACAACAAAATTTTACTTGTGTAAAATATCAATGATAGTATTGTTCTACAGTAAGAGCATTTTATTGGGTTACCTTTCTTTGGAATGGGCACAAATATGGATCTCTTCCAGTCAGCTGACCAGGTAGCTGTCTTCCAAGTTTCCTGGCGTAGATGAGTGCTTCCAGCTTTCTGAAACATTTCAATGGGCATTCCATCAATTCCTGGGACTTTGTTTTTGGCTAAGGCACTCAGAGCAGTTTGAACTTCTTCCTTGGCCACCATTGGTTCTTGCTCATATGCTCCCTCCCGAAATGATGGGCTGTCGACTAGTTCTTTCTCGTCCAGTGACTCTTAGGATTCGGGCAACTTGCTATCTCAGGAAAGTTTTCAGCTGGTAGTTGTAAAGGCCTAGAATTTCCTATATTATTCATAAATTTAATTTTTCAAATTTAAGATGTAGCATTTAACTGATTTCCATCATCAGTTATTACTGAAGGACTGCTTTGTTTTTGGCATTGAAGAAGAAGATCCTATGAAACTCCTTTTGTATACTTTACAGTTTAAAAAAATTCTCCAGGGTTATAAAGTGAAGCATTTACCATATTATTATTAAAGCATTTATAAGATTATAATTAAAAACTACATGTTTGAGTAGCAATTTCCTCCTACCACTTACCAAAGTAGCTCTCAGGCTGACGGGCACCCTCCCCCATGTCCAACATGTGGACAACGCTCAGGGGAGAGGCGGTAGCTGGTTGACTTTCGTGTTTTCGTTGGGCTGAGTCTTTGTGTAACTCATTCAACAAATACATCCCAGACATCCTCCAGCCTAAGGCATCGGACCCATTCAGCAGCTATCACACATCCCATTCTGTGGACACCACGGGGATGCCGTGCTGCCAGGGACATGCAGAATTCCAGAGTCCCGCCTTTCTGAAGACTACTGCACTGAGGGCGTCCACAGAGCCCTCTGTATCTGGAGCTTTCATTTCACTAGAGGGAACCATTCACCATCAGTACATCACGGGGGTAGTGTTTTTCCTTACACGAGCTTCTTCCAAAAAGTCCCCCAATGTATGAACCCCTAATAAAATGATTTTTTAAAGTCCCCCAAATCTCACGTTTCCACGTTGCACTAGGATGACGCCTATTTTCATACATATTTTCCAGCACATTCTCCCCACTTTTGTGACAATGGAGCAACATCATTTTTCTCACAATGAGCTTTTCCTGAAGTGCCTTCCTCCACCTCCTGTGTGATTGATGACATCAGCGATCTGAACAGTGAGTTTACATGCAGCGTAAGTACACTTTGCTCCCAGAAATAGCCTATCAGTAGTAGTTTCCGACCCACATGCAGCTGCATCGTAAACTAAAGTGTATGTGGTAACCTTGGACTCAATCCCAGTACCACACCTTTAACAGCCATTAAATAACCTAAGTGTGAACTACATACAGTATTGTCCTCCATTTAGCCAACGTCTGCATCGAACGAAGTCTCTTCAAACGAACCACACCAAGAATCACTTCATAAACATCACTAAATCTCTTTCTTCCGAATGTCATTTCAGATCCATGATCACACTTGCTTCATTTCTGGAGTTCATTTTCCTACTGCATGCGGTTCCCGACTCTCTTGTTCGGGCCACCCACCCCAGGGGCACAGTTACCCGGACCTCTGGGACTGCCTCATATGCGTCTTCTTTTCCACGGACACCAAACTCTGCCCCCTGGCTAAGTCCATCCCCATACCATTTTGCAAAGAAATCTTTATTGTACCTCAGCTACTGCTCGTGTTATGTATTGTGCATGGCTGCTTTGGGACTAAGAGGGGCGTTTAGTTTAGTTGTTTGGTAGGGGGGTGGTTGTTTGTATTTTGCAGAAAACACCTGTCAGCCTGCACTAGATAACATCACTCATTGCCTGATCTCGTTTTCTAGTCCACCCAGAAAGCAGAAACCGTCAGAGGAACATTGCTTGCACCCATTTCATCTTGCCCTCTCTCTGGCTCTGGGCCCTTCCTTCTACTCTGCTCGCTCCTCGGACGTTGTTCATCCCAGCCACCAGTAATAACCAACCAATAGCCACCTCTGTCCGTCAGGTCAAAGGCCTTCACTTACACACGTGTTGCTGCCTCTCCTCAGTCGCTCTTGGACATGCTCCTGGGATTCCCTCTTTCCCACAGCATCGGTCTCTTTCCCACTGGGTCATTCCAGTCTGGCAAACACACACATGGTTAGCCCATCTTTAAAACCCAAACCCACCAAATGGCCCTTCCCTTCCTGCTGGGACCCTAGTGAGCTGTCTTTTGAGTTTTTGCTTCCCCTTCACCGCCGAGGATCGGCCTCGCCACTCCAATGACCTGCTGTCCAGCTCACCAGTGACCACACATGGCTGAATGCGCCAGTCTTGTCTCCGTCTTCATCTTATTTCATGATGGCACAGGGCTGAACATTTCATTCTGCTTCTATGTAAGACTGCCATGTGTTGGCGTCGACGGGACAGCGGCCATCCCTATCAAATCAAAGCACATCCATGGGAGTCTTTAGGTAATCTTTAAAATGACTCTCTTCGTTAAGGGGTAATTATGATGCACCAGGAAAACTGGGGCTGGGAGTGGGTGGTGAGTGAAGGGGCTGCCCAAGGTAGCCAGTGGGAAGCTGGGATATAGGCTATTGGGTCTTCAAACTCAAGACCCATTCATTTGTTCAGAATCTTGAAACCTTGGGGAATGCAGGCTATGGGCTAGGCACTGGATCCCAGGAACCACTTCAGCTTCGCTCTAGCGGAGAGCTCTTGTGGAGACACTGACATTAATCCGAAAGGTGCAAAGTGAAGCGTAATTAAAAACCGGGACGTCCAGAGAAGCTGAGTACTCTATAAAGGGCCAATCGCCTCTCAAAGTTCAATCCCCACCGGAACGGGTTTATCCCCAGGCCCGATGATGCCACCGAAGATTCTGAGATGGAACGGGCAGACCCGGGACTTGAAGGACTCTCACTATCTTGCAGATTCTGGGTGAGTGACGTTTCTGTTCTAAAGAAAAGGGCACAACAAAAATCAACATATGATTTGTTCAGTTTTATTTTCCTATCTCCAGCTTCAGGAAGATTCAGAGGACTGATTGACACGTACCATAAACTATCACCCAAACATATCTATACACACATATAAATACAGTTTCTACTTTTTCGTTTTTCTCAAACAAAGCGATACTACCTTTGTTCAAACCAAAGTGCTATAAATTAACCAAAAGGGTATGTGTGCGGTCTATTAATTCTAAGATAGTACTGTATTTGACCCAAGTACCACCTTCTACAATTGCTTGTCAACTGCTGCCTCTCCCAGGAGGGATTTTTGTAAATGCCTCCAAATAATGTTCTTTTAAAGCAACATGAGAAAAAAAATTGGCATGGTGTGGGGAGAGCTTATGAAAATACATAGGACATGAGGGAGCAGTTGGCAAACAAATATAGATGCATATGTTGCATGAAAGTACCTCCAAGTGTAGATAACGCCACCACAGGGGACACGCATTGAGGAGACATTGGTATGCCATAGGTTAAAACGTCAATCAACAGGTACCATGAGAGTGCCTCTGAAAATAGCAGACTGGAAAGAGTACTGTGAAGGAAGCCCCCAGCGTTCCACTGGTCACCCCCACAATGCTACAGGAACTCAGAGCCCTCTGCACAGGGAAAATATAAAAATGACCAAAGTCGGGGTCTTAATGGCAATCCTTTGCTAAAATAGATTCTATTTTATTCCATGTACATGCTATAAAAGTACACTAAAAAGGTCGATCTTAAAGCACTGTTAACATTAAGAATTTACTTATATATATATATACATAGAATCATGTACACCCGCCTTTGAAAGTCTATTTGAGGAAAGCTATTACTCTGACCCCAAATATATCCAGCTTCATATTTTGTTCATGATAAAATTCATCGAGTGCCGATTTCTGTGGAGGAAAACACAGAGCGAGTCCTGTTTTCAAGCTCTTTTTAAAACTTTGGTATCCTGAAGCCTTTAAGTCATCAACACCAGGAGCTGTCAATGGGCAAATGAAACCGCGAGAGGTGGGAAAAAAAGCAACTTGTGAGGTGGCCTGATTTTACCAGGGATCTTCCCCTCCTGTGCTAACACTTCTGATGCCAATTCTCGATGTCTCGGGACCCGTGTGAGGAACTGCTATCTGACCGCAGTCCGGGCGACAAAGCAAGCGAGTGCACGTTGGACCAAGAAATCGCTCTCAGTACCGAGCTGAACTGCAGCTGCGGTAATCGTGGACTGCACCGGGAGTCCAGCACTATCTGCAAGTCCTTGTTGTACGCATAACCTTAGCATAGAAAATAGACGGCAATGGAAATTCGTGATTTAAACAAAAATATTTACTCTTTTCATTAGCAAAACATTCTTTAAAATATATCCATTTCCATTTCTTGACTCTGAACGTTCAGCCCGGAGTGCTGGCTTGTGTGTCAAGGGGGAGTGCCAATTGCTTGGAACACTAAAAATGGTTGCAGTGCGCACACAGCAGTGGCAGCGCCGTGTGCAGCCATTCCTAAGGAATGGCACCTCGTCCGGGTAAAACATCCCATCCACCCACGCCAGAGGTTTGGCACTCGTGCTTTTAATGTTCTTGGTGGGAAGGACTTCTGCTTGACTTTTGACAGGAAAAGGGATCAGCGAGGTCCGTGGGCTTTGGGGTGACATGAGGTGAAACAGCAGTGGGACAGAGATCGGCTGCCACCAGGGAGAGACCCTGGGTTTGGGTCTCCAGGCGGATGTTCGTTCTTCCCAGAGGAGTCTCCGGTGAGAGAGGCTGGAGGGTCCAGCGGAAACAGGAGGTACCCGGATGCTTGGTTTGGCACCTCCTGCTTTGCCTAGCCACCACACCTCAGTCACTGCCCCACTCCCAGATCTTGTTGTGTCACTGTGGCACTAGGACAGATGGAAACCAGTTCGCAAGGACACAAGGAAAAACAGAGAACATGACCGAGAGGTGGCCCATGCCAGGTCACTCTTCCATGCTGCTTTCTGAGCCGCATCTGTTGAGATCAGCAGAGAGAGGTCCTGTACAGGATGGTCTTCATGGCAGAATTCTCTCATGAGCAATTTTTGGTCAGATTATGTTTTGCCCCAACAATTTGAACAGACATTTGAGGCTAGCTCTTTCCAGCAAGCCAGCAGCAGCAGTAACGTCAGACTCCCCCAGCGAGCCCCACACCCTCATCCCTCCTGGTTTCTGAACCTACCTAAAGAGTAGAATGTTTTCCTTTGGCAAATAAGTACTTTAAAAAGTGGACATTCCTGTCCCACCCCCTTTTATGTTTTGCTTTGTTTGTTTGATCCAACTCAGCCCTTCAGAAAATACTTCAGGCTGAAAGTGGAGGAAGAACAAGTATAAGAGACTTCCTATTATGCCTCCTAAGAAATCTGTTGCTAAAACTAAGAGCAGCTCCAAGTGCAAAAGTAGGTATTGCATAAAGGGCGCACCGCCAGGTGCCTCCTGGGGGCCTTCTCCTGGGACTCATTTTCTAGTGCTTGTCTCTTTAAAATACAAGTCTTTTAAGTTCTGAAATCTAGCAAGGTGGGGAGGAAGTGAACACCAGAAAATACACTTTAGGAAAAGGGCAGGAGAGTTTGCCAGCAGTTGGCTACTTATTTCCTAACTTCAATCAAGTAAGTACTTGCTAAATATTCACAGTAATTTCAGAGAAGCAACATTGGTGTCTGTAAAACTTCAATCTATTGCATTTGCAACCCCCCCCCCTTTTTTTCCCTGTGCATTACAAAGTGTCAGCTGTCAGTGCTTGTTGTCGGGCCTTCCCTCCTCTGTGTCCAGTTAGTTACACCTTCAAGGTGGGCTGCAGGATTCCTTTCTCGGTGAGATGCGTCTTCAGGGTTCTGTATATATTCAGCTGCTGCTCTGGCTGAAGCACCAACAGCTGCTGCAGCACTCTGCTGGGATTTGGCCCCCTGAGAACAGAGCAAAAAGACAAACTTACTTTAACGGGTGGGCCACGGGGAGCATGCGCCCTCACCTTGACAGGCAGAGGAGCAATCTGCAGTCTTTGCAGAACTGACTCAGTTGCCTCTTGGTGGGAGTGGGTGCGCTCCAATGCCCAATGCTGACCTGAAACATGGGGCTGCGAACCATAAGATCAGCAGTTGGAAACCACCAGCAGCTCCGAGGGAGAACACAGAGCTTTCTACTCCTACACAGAGTGAGTCTCAGAGATCCACAGGACGATCTACTCTGTCCTATGGGGTCGCTGTGAGTTGGTCTGGCCTGGCTGGCGGGAGTTGGAGAGTTTTTCTCCGTTAGAGGAAAGACCCCAACATGTTCTGCTTTGAGAGGCTCACAGCTGAGATGTGCAGAGAACACTCCCACCCCGAGTGCCGGAGCGAAGCAAGGGGACTGAGCAGAGCAGTGCAGTGCAGACTGAGATTCTGCAGGCATTCTTAAAGTGGCTAGAAGTGGGGGTAGTAACCAATCCTGAAATTAGAGGGATGCAAAAGGATTCTCTTAAGGAAAGGAAGAGAGAGAGAGAGAGAGAGAGAGAGAGAGAGAGAGAGAGAGAGAGAGAGAGAGAGAGAGAGAGAGAGAGAGAGAGAGAGAATGAGAACAGCATTCAGATTTAGCCTCAAGGAAATTTCAGACAAAGAAAGGTTCTTTGTTGAACTACCTCTACCTCCAGGGGACTATAAATGTTCATGAGACAGAACACAGAAATCCTCAGCTTTGCACTGAAGCCTCTTGGCTGGATGGTATAATCGTTGCCACAGGCGTTGTTTCAAGACAACTCCCAGGTAAAAAGCCACCTTGTAAAGGAGACCAAACAAGAGGCAGCTTGCTCCCAAAGCAGCAACAAGGCAGAGGAAAGAGTCCAGGTGGAATCAAGGTGACTGCGGCCCGTGGGGCAACTCTCAATCGTGGGGCAACTCTCACTCGCTGCTGCCCCTCTCCACAACAGAGGTCTCCACAGACCATTTGCCCCTCCCCACCGTGGTTGTCCCTGCTCTCAGTGGTGCTTCACTGGATGGACGAGTCCCCACCAGGGCTTCTGCCCTCCTCCCCTCCCTTGCAAGCAGCATTCCAGCCAGGGGATTTCACATGCCGCCCGCTGAAGAGACCAGATATAAACTGGACATCCCTTGCATTCCATACTGACAAGGCTATCATGTCAAACCCAGAATGAACCTAATCCAAACCTCAGTGTTTGCTGGTGTGTCTATGCATGTGCTACGATCCACTGGAATAGGAAAATCCCGGCAGGGCTGCTTCTTCTTTATTTTATTTTTAAAGAGTTAATACGTAAAATCCACCAGCAAAGGCAAGGCATGAGTCATAGGTGGACTTCTGAGCAAGGCATGCACTGAGACATGTCTGATTTACAATGAAGATGGTTCAAGTGGACGGTGGGAGGCGGAGCCCTCGATCTCAAAGACAGGTCTGCTCTCCGCCGACACCAGGATGAGGATAAGCACAAGCACAACTCCGGGGTACTGAACTCTCTCATGGCCCCACGGGTCACCTCCACGCCCATGGCTCCACTCTGCTGCCCCGAATCTGTAATCAGATGCCTCTAGCAACCACCGTCTACCAAAGTCAGGACACAGTTTACATTACTTCACGCGCTTCTTCACCAGCTTCGGTAACTAAACAATATAAACGTAGAGTAGGGGCCCACAGAGAAAGGAAGGCTATTCTAGCAACTTCAGCTAAATGCAAAGTGATGTCAGCAGGTGCTCCCAGCCAGCTGCATCCTGGCCTACCATTGCACTTCTAACAGTCTAAATATTTGCCTTCAAACAGCGCAGAACATGGCCCAGCAGGGCTTCCCTTCTCCAAGAAGAGCAGATTTTTTAAAAAAAGGATGAATGAATTCCTTAGAAAGATGCCATCCTCTAAATCAGAAGCATTTTTGTTTGTTCACTAATTAGTAATAACCAAGTATGTCACATTATGCAAAACTAGCTTACATATCCTAATTAAAAAGAAAAAAATCATTGTCGACTGGCTTTAAAACATGGAGTAACAACTACAAAAGCCAAATATAAGGTTAGAGGAATTCTGAAAATGAACAGACGGGCAAAGAAATGCCACGCAAACATAGTAAAAAAGGAAAGACGGCCTAGCTATTCTAACGTCCAGTAACATGGGCACTAAGGCAAAAGCACAGACTTTATGCCAAGAGACCCGTTCACCAGAGGCCGCGCGTTTGTCCTGCAGGGAGGCTGGTTTCAGGACTCATGGAGAGCCACAATCTGTGGGTGCACTAAACCAGTGTTTTCCGAAGTGGGTGATACCATTGTCTGGGGGGTGCCAGTATGATCCTCAACTCAAAACTCACTGCCATCGAGTCGAAGCAGACTCAACCCAACCCTACAGGCCAGGGTAGAGCTGCCCAGTGGGCTTCCGAGACTGCTCTCTTCACGGGAGGAGAGAGCCTCCTCCTTTCCCGGCAGAGGGCCTGGTCCTTTCGAACTGCCGTCCGGGGTCCTAGAATGACCCTGCGCTGCTGCTGGTGGTGGGGGTGGTGGTGATGCAAAAGCAGGTATCCTCAGAAGTTTTTCATTTCTGGGGCTGGGGTGGTGGTGGTGGTGAGTCATTTTTTTCCTGAAAAGGGGCTGTAAGCCAAACAAGTTTGGGAACCTATGCTTTCTAGACTTTTATATACAACGGCACAGTATTTGCATATGACCTAGGTCCTCCATCTTTGGTAGACTTGAAGTCATCTCTGGACCGCACGACACCAAGTGCAAGGCCATCAGCACTGCACACTCTCTCTGAAACACCCGTTAGGAGCCGTTTATTTCCCGAAATACTTTGTCTGCTGTCACGCCTGTGGAACCTACAGCGCTGGAGGGCTGCCTGTGCCCCAAACCAGTCTCACTGCCCTCCAGTAAATGCTGCGGCCCTGTGCAGGGTACCCACACTGTCACTGTAATAGTGGGGGTAGGTCTCCCAGGGAGCTGCTGCCCATGCGGATTCAGCCCACCTGGCAACCACTCCCCCCCAGGGCTCACGCCTACAAACACTTCCGGACCACGGGTACAGAGCAAGCAAGATTACCCAGACCTGCTTCTTGCTGACTTGCTAGCTATTGGACAGTAAGGTGGTACTACATGAACAAGTATAGCTAATAAGCTTGTAGAGGTTTCCTGAAGGGCCAGGTTGCGGTATGAAGGCAGAACACTTCTTGTGGGTCTCAGTAACAGGATTTAAAAAAAAAAAGAAAAAAGACTGCCCTCGCAGAGTTATTTGGAGTGAAATTCATCTGTAGATCCATAAATACATATTTTAACCGCATTCGCAGCAACGAGAAGTTTTGTATTCACTTTCATTTTTCTTCGGCAGCCTTCCTGCAGTTTTATTAATTAATCTTTTCAAAGAACAAACTCTGGCTATGTGAATTTTCTCTATTGTGTATTTGTTTTCTATTTCATTGATCTCTATTCTCGTCTTTTATTTCTTCATCTTTCTTTAGGTTTCATTTGCTATCTTTCTCCACTGAGGTTCTTGAGGTAGATGCTCACTTAGATCACTGATTTTCAGCCATTTAAGCCTATTAATTTCTCTTAAACACGGCTTTGGCTTCATACTACAAGTTGTGATACTTGAACTTCCGTTATTCAGTTACAAATACTTTCTGATTGAATCATTATTATTTAAGTATTAAGTCTCCTTTGACACACGGGCTATTTAGAAATGTACTGATTAGTTTCTAAGCATTTGGAGTACTCTCATTCTTTCTCCTTTATTGATTTTTGCTTTTCTTCCACTGTAGTCGGAAAACACTGGTTATGATTTCACTGATTTGTGAGGGATTCTGAGGCTGGCTTTTGGCCCGGCAGACCCTCTTGGCCCTGTCCCCGTGCACACAAGGTGACCGTGCCTTCTACAGCACCGCATAAGGAGATGTTGTAGTGGGAGGCTTCCAAGAGGTCATGGAAGCAATGAGATCCAAAGAGAAGGCACTCTTCCCAGAAGCTTCTTGAAGCCCGCTCGTGTCTTGTCAAATAGGTGAACTTTAAATCTTGTATAGTCATTTTTTTAACCTGCCTGTTTTATAAATTACAAAGAGAGTTTGTTAAAATCGCTAAGATTGTAATATTTTTCTCTTATTTAAAAAATTCTGATAATTTTTGGTCCATATGTTTTATAATGCTGGAACATTGTAGAAAAAAATTCACTGAATCAAAAAAATAAACAGCCTTATATAAAAATAGTAGCCACCCCCACTATCTCCCTGGCCTGCTTTATTCTTCTGCATTATATGTAACACCATCTAGCAAGTTCCGGTGTGTTTACTTGTGTATTCTCTGCCTAGACCTCCCCAAGACGTAACAGGATCTCCAGCCACAGTTGGTGTAGCAGGTGCAGGAGTATGTGACTCGCTAGCACTGCAGGGCCCAGAGTCAGGTCAGGGACTCCCTGCTGTCACTCCGCCTTGTTGCCCAGTGCTATTGGAGGACTCCGACCCCTGTAATCCCATGTAACAGAGTAGACCCGTGGGGTCAATGAAAGACAGGAAAGTCTGCACGTGGCTGGAACCCTGGGCAAGCACAGGGAGGATTATGAGGACAGGGCAGTATGGGGCAGGACTCTGTTCTGATGTACCCAAAGTCACTGTCAGTTGGAACCAATCGAGGGGCAGCGAATGGCAATAACAAGCTGTGGGTCTCTTCTCCCTCCGATCTGGTGGGTTCAAACCTCGTGGAACTCTCAGCAGTCAAGTGCATTCTATCCACATTAACTAGGTCTTTGCATCAGGCATGCTAAGCGTCACACCATGTACTATTGTTTTTGTATGCTGCTCAAATGTACATAAAATAATTATCATGTAAGCACATCCCTTGGGGAAGGAACGCATGTGACACACCCCCAGGGGCCAGCATTCACTTTGATATGATAGATTATCATGGACAGAAAAGGCCATGTCTTTGCAAATAAGAACCCAAAGTGGTACCCTCTAATGAAACATTTTACAGAATTTAAACGCACCTTATAAAACTTGTAATGTACACATGCACAAATGTTGCCATCAAATACTGACAGTCAAACCGGTCCATTATCCCTCCATGGCCAGGAATAGTATTGGCAAAATCCTACAAAAACACATGTTTGCAAATTTTCAAAATAAATGAATTAAAAACCGCCAGCTATAAAATTCCTATCTGCAGACAACTTGGTCAAGTTCCCCAGCTCCTTGGTACTTGCTATAATGGCCTGCCTCAGATTTCCCAGCAGGGCTTGCTCTCCTTTGCTCAGATCCTGATAAAAGCCTTCTCCACAGAGAGCCCTTCCCTGACATTCTACTTCCCCTCAACTTAGGGAGCGGGAGGGAGGCTAAGATATCAGAGCAGATAATTGTTGCTCTGTGCTATTCTAAAGTAAACAAAACGTAGGCATAATTTTAAGTATCTGGATCAGAAGTCAGCAAACTACAACCCCTGTCTGTAACCCACATTCACACAGCCCACCACCTATTTGAGGTAAATAAGCTTCATTAGAAAATACACTCACTGAGAAATGGTTTCTGAGGGGGTTCTTGCTACAAGGGCGTAACTGAGTCGGTGTGAACGATTGTATGTGCTGAAAATCTAAACATCTCAGAGGGCATCGAAAAGTCGTGGAACTCTTGAATGACAGGATCATGACATTTTCCCACCAAGTGTTTGATGCCCCTCAGACTACTAAGCCCTTCATGAAAGAGACTGCTGGCCCCTAGTCTAGAAGAATGGACACAGAGGGTCACATGGAATTATGACCATCAGATAGCCCTCGGCCGGATCCTTTGGGAATCACTTGAAGGATGAGCATTCTGCATCGGCTCTAACCTCCAGCACCCCACGCCATTTCCAATAAAGCAAAAGGCTGGCACGACACTGTAAAACACCTCATCGAGGGGCCGCCGACACCTAAGGCTCCAACCTAGCAGAAAGGGTTTTTATGAGGCGGAAACAAATGGGATGCCAGACACATTTTCTGAGATGTGAGAACAACCGAGGGCCAAATCCTGACTAAAATACGTTCTCCAATGATAGTCTCTGATTATGTAACAGAGAATTTAACCACAGACCTTGATTTTGAAAGCTCTTTTGAATCCGCTGGCGAAGAAGCCTCCGAATGGGCCAATTAGAGATGCAAACGATGAAAGCGCAATGCTGTGTATCTGGAAAGGATACAAGCGCACAGTCTCCTAGAGGAGGCGGCAGAGAGGGATACCTAAGTGAGAACGGTGTGGAAACATGCCCCCACATCCCAAAACCACATCGACAGCAAGCCACAACCAGGGCTGTAATTCTGTCCATTTCGTAGATCTTCAGCAGCAACAGGGGAAAGTCTACCTTTGCCAGCTTTCCATTTCCATCCTGGCTTGCCCAAGGTTCTCCCTTCCCTCTGCAATCACAGGGACAGCCAGCAGCACGCTGACATCTCAGAGCTGCTCGTCTCCGCGAGAGTTCAGGTAGGAAGCTCTGCTGCCACCAGGTGAGTGTGAACCTCACCCAGCACCTGAGTCCGTTTCCACCTTGCTCTTTTGTTAACCAGTAGCACTGGGTTTTTGGAATTATATAATTCATTGGAACCGCATATTCTGTCAGGATCCCTGGCGATGCACTGGGCTGTGAGCTGCAAGGACAGCAGTGCACACCTACCAGCCATTCCTCGGGAGAAGGATGGGGCTTTCTAGTCCCATCTGCATTTACAGTCTCAGAAACCCACAGGGGCAGTTCCACTCTGTCCTGTATGGTCACTATGAATAGGAGTTGACCCGATGGTTTTCTGTTTGTTTTGGTTTTTAGTACATTTAACTTTACTCAATTGTATATGATGGGATACGGGAAAAGTTGCTCTTTCTCTCACAACTACCTTGTATACTTATGAAACACTCAAAAGTGGTTTGCTCAAAGACTATCAAAATGAACATCAAGAAAATTGTGAAATGCTTCAGAAGATGATCATAAAATCAAGAATTCTGCAGTCATATTGCCTTTTGACTCTTTTTAGTGACTTCTCCAGGGTAAGTAAATGAAAAGTCAAATAGTAGTGCATGGTTCTCAACCTGTGGGTCGTGACCCATTTGAGGGTCAAACGACCATTTCACAGGGGTTCCCGATTCAGAACAGTAGCAAAATGACAGTTCTGAAGCAGCAATGAAAATTATTTCATGGTTGGGGGTCATCACCACATGAAGAACTGCACTGAAGGGTTGCGGCATTAGGAAGGTTGAGACCGCTGCTCTAGAACACAAAATGGACGTTGGTTTCCAAAGCAGTTGCTGACTGGAATTTATGTGCACGGTAGTTTAAGTTCTGCTACTGTTAACTTATGTGTGTATAATGAAAATATTTCTCAATATCCCTCAGGCTTTTACAAATTAAATAGATTAGAACGTTTTGAGTGTAACTGGTAAGAATTGACTCAGTGTGAATTGCAATTAGAATTTCTACCTCAGAGATCCCTTGAACTTTGAGAGAGTTAGCAGTACAGAATGCTGCCTCTTCTAAAAGCCAGTGCCCCTTCCAAAAGTGCCCTGCTGCTCCTGAAGGACACTGTTGGGCCTCCCCGTGTGGAAGGTTGCCCGGCAGAACACTGCACATCTGTGTGATCTGGACTGATGTGGGGGCTCTGATAATAATGTGTGCTTGTGTGTATTGAAAGCATTTCATTTTTTAAATTCCTAATTTTTGAGAACCAGGTTAGCCAACCCTTATTTCTCTCTTTTCCCAATAAATAGATTAGATAGATAGATAGATAGATAGATAGATAGATAGATAGATAGATAGATAGATAGATAGATATCCTTAATACCCGAGACATCGGGTTACCCGTGGAACTGTCCATGTGTTCAGTCTTGGGATTGGGGACAAAGCTTTTTGCTTTGAGAAAAGGTTCAAAGATGAGTGTTTCCATCATCTTTCTTAAGCCACACCCATTATGCACTATCCCAGTGGTCTTCCACCTTCCTCATGCCAAAGGGGTCACGACCCACAGGTTGAGAACGACTAGAGCTTCCAAGGGGAAGAGACAAGATGACTGCGGCTAATTGGACATGGTAACAGAAGGGCTGAAAACAACTCTCCATACATGATATTTTCATATAAAGCTTTGTATCTTTGGGGGGGAGGCAGGGACCCCAAAGCAGCCATCTTTGTTTGATCTCTCAGGCGTACCTGCCTCAACACAGTCTGTAGAAAGAGAGGAAGGGTGTAACTCTGAAGCTGGAACAGCTCAGAGGGTTCGCATTCTGTAACAAAGGAGTTGACATCACTTCGGTACTCCACGGGGCAGACGAAGTACTGGTATTTAGATAACACATAGGCTGCCTGAAAAACAAAGCAAGAGTTCATAAAAGACGGATGCAAACAGACAAACGGACCAACATACACACAGCTTATTTTCAGTTATAGGCTCTTAGAGACAGATGGCCAGCATTTCTTTTATTAACATCCTGATATATATGTTCAAAGTTTGATCGGAAGAGCTCTCCCAGATGTAAAAATGAAAAAGACCTGAGAATAGGCTATTTAAAAAAAAAAAAAAGCTTGCGATCGTTGTGTTCTCAATAAACAAGGATGGGAGAGGCTGGTTTGAGTACTCACACAAGCACTGTAGCAGGAGTACACTCCCCCCCTCACCCTGCCCTGCCCCCCTTCTTCCCTGGTTCTCAGCTCTCAAGCTGACTCCCCACTCCTGGTGGTCAAATTGCTGCCAGAGCTTCGAGCTGGTAGCCAACCTGCCTCCCACTCTCAGGAAAGCAGAGCTTCTCTTTTCTAGGTGTTGCTGTTTCGTGTTGTCAGGTGAATGTGGGCTCAGAGCAACCCTATGTGACGGGGGACAACTTCTCACAGGGGTCCAGCAAGGCTCTCGGCTATAATCCTTATGGGAACAGATGCCCACGGAGCTTCTGGGGAGGTTCCAACCACTCAGGAGTGCATGTTTTGTTTTGTTAAAACCATACATAATTAGTGTTAGCAGCAGTTAACAATTTTTAAACTATGAGAGCGAAGAATTTAAGTGTACTGCATATAAGATTACATTAAGTTATCTGTTAATAAGTAACTATTGATTCAAAATGACAAAGAAAATGGTATGACATAAACCACTGACATTGAGTTGATTCCACCCATGGTGACTCCAAAGGACAGTGTAGAACTGCCCCCATAGGATTTGTAAGGCTACAATCTTTGCAGAAATAGATTAAATAGATTTGATACCTATTTCTCCCATCCAGTGGCTAGTGGGTTTGAACTGCCAACCTTACAGTTAGCAGCCAAGTGCTTAACCACTACACCACCAGGGCTCCCTGGTACAAAACACTACAGATATATTTAACCAACCCAGAAAACATTGATTATTCTTTCCCTGGTCACATCATTTTAATTTTTACCAAGGGCTGTCCTTAAACAGGAAGTAGAAGATACATCTTATACTTGTGCATTTAAATGTTTAGATAGCACTGTTTCCTTTTTCTTTTCATTATTTTGATGAGAAGTGGTTAATAGAAATGCAAATATGACAGTGGGGCTGGACTAAACTGAGTATCCTCTCAAGCAATCAGGTTCCTTCAAATCATTTATTAGAAAATATAACTCCCCTCCCCATTATTTTGCCACACATTACATGCTTAAGGAGTAGCTCATTATTTCCTTGCAACGATATGGCTATTCTTGGAGTGTTTTTAAGGTGGCATTTGGTTATTCCAAATCCACATATCAATAAATGCAATAAAGTTTAAATCAGTCTTGCTTTCATTGCAAAAACACTGGAAGGAACCAGATTCCCTATTGTTCTATTTATCAATCATTATATCATCAATATTCTATCATATAGTCTCTGGAGTTGTTTTTATCAAAGTCCATGGAACTTTCACTGAGAAGAGGCTAAACTCATAAACTGAATGGGAGAATTAAGGTGGCTTCCCACTGCAGAAATGTGGCACGCTTCTCTACTTGCTCCCGCTCAAAGCTTCATGTTGTTTTCAAATACTCTATATTTGGAGAAGGAGATTACACTAGAACTGTCAGTCACTAGAGGGGCAAAAATTTCCACTTCTAACCCAACTTTTTTTTTTGTATAGTTGTCTTACAGCTAGCCATTTTACTGTACCTCCATACTCTCAGACAACTTATAGTGTTCACTATTTATGACTAACTGACCGTTCATTACGTATAATTTAACTACCTTCTGATCCAAGAGGCCATGTGCATTAAGAAGATTGTTAAGATTACTAAGAATTCTCCCACATTATATGCATTCTCTGCCGTTACTCAAAGCCACTACCTGTCCCAGCACCTGTGGCACCCGAGAGGCAGAACACTGTTAGAAATTTCCCAAACACAACAGGACAGCCCTGGGTCTCGAGCCTGGCAGTGTATGAAACCCCCCACGGGAGGGAGTCGGTCTGGCACACAGCTGGGCCAGAGATTTTGCTCAAGATCCCCAGGGGATTCTGATTTCTGGCCAGGACGAGAGCCTCTAGCTCTGCTGAGATTTCAGTAAATACATTGTCAGCATTCTGTGGCTTCACTCTTCCAGGTTCAGAATAGACAAGCTTGCTCCCATATGTTAAAAGATAACACAATATGTAAAATCCCAGTGCAACTCACAATGAATCCAAACACGACCGTGGAAAAGAAACCACCAATGAATCCTTCCCACGTCTTTTTAGGAGACAACTAAAAAAAGCCAAAGAAAATTGAAAAGAGCATTATTACACTCAGAAAACAGACTCATACACATCCAAATTCAGGGTGGGAGCTCCTACAACTATTGGTCGGTCTCTCCTTATTTCTGTGTTACGGGACTAGTTTTGTATTCTTGTTTCTTCCATTCCACGATCCACAGCTTACTTACTTGCCTAAATTCCACCTAACTGTGTCTAACATAGAGTGGGCATTTAAACACCCGACAAGATATGGATGTATATTTGTTTCTGTCCAACGGCTTCAATGTACTTGCTTTTCCTCTCTAAGGGCCATGAAGTCTGTCTACACTGAAAGCCCCACCCCATGGCTTTATGCTTACATCAACCCCCATCAGGGCCCAGGCACGAGCTGCATTCTTCCCAGTGCACAGTCTGTGTTGACCTGCCACTGGTCGAAAGTCCGACGAGTGCACCCGAGGCTGGGCACTGGGGCACACCTGCTTTTCATCACCTCAGTGGTTCATCAAGCACGCACCCTCTCCCTGGTAAAACCCTCCAGAGCTCCAGTGACTAGGTTCTCTCGACAAGTGTCAGTATACCCTGGTCTGTCCCCATGAAGAACAGGTGCTTTCAAGAATAGACACTATTCAGATTCTGCTTCTTGTTCCTCCAGTCAAAGGAACTGTGCCTCCAGGGAGGAAAACCTGGAGGGCAGTCCAGAAAGGGCAAGAGGGCAAGGTTTAGGAGCGGGCGATGCTAACTTCCCCCAGAGAGCTCACAGAAAACAAGGGCTGAGATATGTATGGGGATCTCTGTGGTAGCCATTTCGGTGAAAAATGGAGATAGAAGCCAAGTACCAAAGGCAAGTGTCTAAAGACAGAAACAAGTCCTAGGCTAAGGGAAATCACTGGCTCTTTACAGACTTGCTCTCCAATGGTCAGAAAGCCCAGAGCCAGGAGAGCTGGCAGAAATCTCCTACCGAGAAGGGACAAATGCACCCTCTCCTAAGATAGTTTGGAATTACTGCCAAGAGCAGCCTTGGCGGCAAGCTTTAAAACCTGCTGATTAGTTCAAAGACGGCTTATCAAATTACCATACATACTCATGTAGAAGCCGAGTTTTTCAGCACAATTTTAATGCAGTTTTTACAGAAAAATTAGGTGCCCGGCTGATATTCAGCTTGGCTCATACTTGAGTATATATGGTAAATTAATTCATATCATATCGATTTAGGGGTTACATATTGGGCTGTCATAGGTTGGAATCAACTTGACAGCCACTGGAAAAAGTTACAGAATTACTGCAGCCTGGTAAATTCAATAGAAAACTATCTTCACAATCAAACACGGAGATTCTCCTCCAGTGATCACTGCCTCTGCGAGGGCTTCCTAAGCCTAAAACTCCGATGGCGCAGGGCTTTAAGCACTGAACTGGTTGCTCTTAGGGGACAACGGCTTGAACACACTTTTCAGATAAACAATCTTCCTGCCAGCATCCCCACGACTCAGCCTGATGCCATACACTGGCCTCCTACCTGGTGCAGAGTATGGAAGGTATTTTGCAGGACAAGCAGTCCCTGAATGTGGTGTGGGGGGAGGGGGGGAGTGCTTAGCCGCTCTTAAATCCCTCCTCTTTGCTCTGGTTGGCCGGGGTGGCTGCTTGCAAACGTTAACCCACAAAAGCAGGATGCAGACCACTGTCTTTGTGAACTTGATGCCCCTTGACCCGGAGTAGATGTCCTTCTCAGCTCTAATTCCAAGCCTTCAGACACACGGGCTCATTCCCTCCAGGTGTTTGGTGATAGCAAAAAGTTTACAAGTTGTGCCCCCATCTGGTCTATCATAAACAAACATGTTTATCGCACGTATAAATGTGTATAAACAGACTGTCTGATAAACCCCTACATGATGATGAACATCGTCCCTTTTGCCCACTTTTACCTGTTCATCTTGCCCGTCTGCCTATGTTTGCACGCACGTGTTGATTCTTACTTATTACTCCCCAACACTGCAGGCTTCTGTGTGTGATGGCATCTATCCTTGTTGTGTGTCACTCTGTTTGCCTCTGTGTCTTTCTTGGCTTTAATGATATTGCGCTGGTCACCTGCTGATTGTATGGATGCTGTTTGGCCCTTATAATACTTAGGGCAGACAGGAGGTTTTACATCTGAAAAACTGTCTCAGTCCCTCAGATGAAAACATTCAAACCGCCAATAGGAATATTACTGTGAGAATGACGTCACGGACTGCGCCAGCTATGTGTACAGATTGACTCCTCTCTGGAATTCTGGCATGAAAAGCTTGAAGAAATCAGTTCTAGAAAATAGTGTGCTTTCCATGGAGTATTGGTTTCTTCTTCCCTGAGAAAAGAAATTATTTCCTTCTTGATCTTCATTGACTCTAAACTGAACCAAATCTAAGACAAAGAGATACAATGATTAAATGTTGATTAAATGTTGTCCTCTCTCTCATCTTAATTTTTCCTTTGTTAACTTATATTTTATCAGTCTTTTAATGTATGAACTCAATTTTCTTTTTTGAAATGATTTTGTTGTATAAAAGTCTTAGAAATGAGATGTGAGTATGTGAATCTAGTATAATTTTCATCTTAAAAAAAACCGTCAAAAAAAACAAACAAACAAACAAAAAAAAAACCGCCAGGAAAGAATAGTTGAGGAAACGGCTTGAGAGTCAAGACAAGGCTTGCTTCTGGGGTTGCTGAGGGGAGGAATAAGGAAGAGCTGCACAATTGCTAAGGGAATTAGACCAACCGAAAGATGGAACGGGCCTTCATGAAGGTGCGTGAGACAAACTAATGAGCTCAGTCCTTCTTGACGACGTAACAGTAGCTGGTGAAGAACCCACATGTCATTGCTGGGAAAGACTGCTCAGTGTCCCTATATTATGCCTGTTGATATTGCTAAAATATTTTTTTTAAACTGCAGTAGTATCAAATTACTAAACATTTTCTCTAGTGGTGAATCTTTGCAGTAGAGTTAATGGCTTGTTTGTGATATTTTCCATTACCTTAATTAATGGAGTTCTCCCAAAAAAAAATCCAAAAAGGTAAGCAGTTATGTCATTGCAGATGACACTTGATATTGGAACAAGGAACCTTAGAAAGAAAACAAAAGTCAGCGGGAAAAAGTCCGTATGATTAAGTGGTAACTGTTCATCTAGGGTGCGATTCAGAAAGAACCAACGCAGTAATGCTTTGCCTTACACCGCACACTCATTCACAACACAGCACGTGGGAGCAATGCATATCAACCGGTTGTATCACTTAGCAACAAGGTGGAACACAGTCTGTAAAAAATCTATCATCGGGAAGAATGCTGCTAAAGAAACATAATGAAACGTTGCAATGATGCACATTTAAGCTGCAGCTTTCCAAAGAGAGAGAGCAGTACTCGCGTAAAGAGTGAAACCAAGTCAGGTTGAAAGTTTATCTTACTAAAAGCGGCCTATTGGAATAGAAATGAGTATACATTTATACTAAATTCTCAGTGCAACTTCTCTTTCATGTAAAATGATCCATCTGAAGTCTATCTTAGCTCCTGGCTGCATTGAACTCCACTCACGACTTGTACAGGACAGACTAGATTTCATTAATTGCACCTTTAAAATGCATATCCACAAGAAGTTTGCATATGGAAAAGAAAAAGTCCTGGTGGTGCAGTGGGTTACATGCTGAACTGCTCCCTGAAAGGTCAGTAGTTCAAACTCACCAGATACTTCTTTGGAGAAAAGTGAGGTTGTTTGCTCCCATAAAGATTTACTGCCTGGGTAACCCTTTAAGGGGCAGGTTTACTCTGTCCTATAGGGTCTCTATGAGTTGGAATCAACTCGAGGGCAGTGGGCTTTTTGGTCTTGTAGGAAAAACAATCTTAACATAATTTCAATATTTACACACAATGAATCAAAATTTTGGTTAAAAAATATCAACATGTCAATGAGGGAATACACTAATCTTGAGAGAACACAACATTTTAATAGGTTTGAAAGCACAGTAAAGAAAATGCAATCAAAAAAAAAAAAAGACAATGCAATCAGAATGTTAAAAATCTTAGTTTCCTATGCAGTCTAACCAGTGAATGCTATGTTCATGTAGTACGTCAGGTGCTGGTGAGTCCATTTGGACTGAAAGCGACCCTCTGGACAACAGAGGGGACCACTCCGGGTCTGTATCACCCTCCCAATTGTCATATTTCAGCCCCTTGTTGCAACCTCAGTGTCAAATCCATCTCCTTGGGGGCTTCCTCTTTTCACTGACTCTATGCGAACAATTCTAACCAACCCTAATAAAAAGGGCTTTCTACAGCTTCAAGTCATTGCTATAGGGCAAGCAGCTCCATCCA
Organism: Tenrec ecaudatus; assembly: GCF_050624435.1. NCBI lineage: Eukaryota > Metazoa > Chordata > Mammalia > Afrosoricida > Tenrecidae > Tenrec > Tenrec ecaudatus. The sequence goes on from NC_134532.1 coordinate 138,502,563, forward strand.
TTGAAAATCCGGACACCTGCCTCTCCGTTCAAGATGAATGATACTGACCCAGCTTTCAAGGACACAGGTACACATGGTTTGCTGGCAGGAAACCTTTTGTGATCTTTGGGATGCTCTTCTAAAAGTCTATGCTTTGTAAAAAGTTAACATTTATTAGCAATTAAAATGTGATTTATTGTTTAGGAAGTTCATCTGAAATCTAACTAAGGAAGAATTCTGGTTGTTAAAGGAAGCGTTATGTCTCGGGAGTCAGTGGCTGAACAAAACTCACTAAGACATTCTAATTAATGGGTTGAGGCAGAACAAACAGCAAGGGTTCTTTTCTTACTTCTTTTTATCCTTCTTCTTAATCATTTTATTGGGGGCTCGTACAACTCTTATCACACAATCCATGCATACATCCGTTGTGGCAAGCACATTTGTACATTTGTTGCGATCATCATTCTCTAAACATTTCTTTCTACTTGAGCCCTTGGTATAAGCTCCTCATTGCCACCCCTCCCTCCCTCACCCTTCCTCCCTTAAGAACCCTTGATAATTTATAAATTATTATTATGTGTTCATGTCTTACACTGTATGATATCTCCCTTCACCCACTTTTTTGTTGTCCAACCCTCGGGGAGGGAGTTATATGTAGATAATTGTGATCGGTTCCTCCTTTCTCACCCCCCACTTTTCCCTTACCCTGCTGGTATCACTATTTTCTTTATTGGTCCTGAGGGGGTTCATCTGTACTGGATTCCCAGTGTTTCCGGCTCTTATCTGTACCAGTGTGCATCCTCTGGTCTAGCCGGATTTGTAAAGTAGAATTGGGATCATGATAATGGGGAGAGGAAACATTGAAGAACTAGAGGAAAGTGGTATGTTTCATTGTTGCTGTACTGCACTGACCCTTCTGTAAAGGGAAGTCCAGTTGCCTACAGATGGGCTTTGGGTCCCCACTCTGTACTCCCATTCATTCACAATGATATTATTCTTTATTCTTTGATGCCTGATACCTGATCCTATCAATGCCTCATGATCACACAAGCTGGTGTGCTTCTTCCATGTGGGCTTTGTTGCTTCTCAGCTAGATGGCTGCTTGTTTATCTTCAAGCCTTTGAGACCCCAGATGCTTTATTTTTTTATAGCCGGGCACCATCAGCTTTCTTCACCACATTCGCTTATGCACCCACTTTGTCTTCAACGATCATGTTGGGAAGGTGAGCATCATAGAATGCCAGGTTAATAGAGCAAAGTGTTCTTGCATTGAGGGAGTGCTTGAGTAGAGGCCCAATGTCCATCTGCTACCTTCATGCTAAACCAATAAATATATGCACATAGATCTATCTCCTCATCATATCTAAATACATTTACATATGTACATGCCTTTATTTCGAGGTCTATAAATGCCCTTTGCCTCCTGGTTCTTCCCTTTATTTCCTTTTACTTTCCTCTTGTCCTACTATCATGTAGAGCCTTCATTGGGGTTTCATTATGTCCTCTTAGTTACATTGCCCTTAATCAAGCCCTTCCTGGCTTCCTACACCCTTCTTGCCATCGATTTTAGGTCACTTGTTCCCTTGTCCCTGGGTTTGTTATCACCCACTTCCTTTTCCCCGCCTCTCCCCAAATAGCAAGTTTTGACAGAAATCTGAAAGACACTGTCTAATGTTAAAGAGATTCTTTAAAAGTGCTATGACATTATAAATATAAAGCAGCATAATACTGTTCCCTTACCATATCATGCCTTCAAACAGATTTTGGATGACAAGATGTGACTGAGTAACAGTTATCAGTAAAGTGACATGAGTCCATGCGAACTGTTAATAGCCCAACAACACAACAATTAGTGAACACAACTGATCGGTGCAGCAGAGAAAGCAACAGCAAATTTGAAACACAAATTTCTTACATGAATTTGGGCAAAGTTTGCAACATACAGTTATACAAAATAAATGTAGTTAGTAGATTATGTTCATTTTGTTGCCTACTGGAACCTTAAACCAATGAAAATATTTCAGATAATAATTTGAATTTGTAAATACACATGAAAGACTGATATCAAGCTATCCTATTCATTCAAAACCATAAAAATAATGAATCACAAGGTTAAGATGAGACGGGAGCATTTTATGTTTTTACTAGGGCACTTGGGAAGAAACATTTTCCTCTGGCTGCATCTGCAGTTATTAAACATGCCAAAAAAAAAGTAATTCTGCCCCCTCCTCGCCCCTGACTCCCCAAGCTGGTACCTTTTCAGAATACAGAGTTCTATGTCATCTTAAGTGACTCAAATCAGCAGGGCTCCATTGGCCTTAAACTCCACCTTTTGTACCCGAAAGCTGATCTTCACAGAACTGTTCCCATGACAGTATTCAATTTCACATTTTCAAAGAGCTCTGCATCCCATCGGTGCCATCTAACTGGATGGCCGCTTTGATGTGTCTGTGGCCTCACTCACAGGGAGCATAAACAAAGGGGAACTAACGTTCTAGGTGCCCGCTTTCCTAATTTGGATTGGAAGTGTAAACAAATGGGTTTTGGTAATTTTTGAAGACTGTGATTCATCTTCGAGTTGCCTCTCATCCTTTCAGCAAATAATGTATTCATATTGGTTGATTCATTTTATTTTGTTTCTGTCTGCTTCAAAAATCCAATTCCTTTTAACCCTGGCCATTTAACATGCACAACGCTTTCGGTTCCAGGAGGCACAATTTATAAATTTGCAGGAGATATTTCTATTTCTAATTTGTCCTTATTGTTTCTAGATTTTCACTAAGAATTTACTCTACTGTCAGACCCCTGGGATTAGTAAAAATAAGATATACTACAATTTCCCAGTAACAATGCTGAGCAGGATGTATTAACAGAGAAGCAAAGCATAAAAAACAGGAAATATATACCAAATTCAAAATAAGTCTTAACTAGAATGTGCATTCACATTTCAAAATATATCACTGTTGATAAAAATAAATAATTTTAAAATTCAGTTTTATGGTCTTATATTTTGCTTCATTTTAACGAAATAAGTACATTAAAAAGACAAGTAAAATACTCAATGTCATCAAACATAAAAACTTGGACACAGTGAGAAAAATACCTTAGGCCAACAAGAATTATGCAATTCTATGACTAGGTACACCAAGAAAACACATGCTCTGCTCTCTGCTTTATGCTCATGTTAAGAACAAAGTAAACATGACTACTTTCCCTGGAAAAAAATATGCCTGGAGAACAAGAAAACTTCCCAAATTTCCTAAAAGTCCAGGGCATTCAAACGATTTCATTTTAACTTTTTAGATTTTGAAAATAATCAAATAAATTGTTGTGAGGAAATTTTGAGGAAAAAAATTAACCTTTAAAACTTTCAGAATTTAATGGCCATCCTACAATTTAAAAATCCCTCACATTCAGATAAAATGTCAACAAGGAGATTAGCTATATGTTCACTTTATAAATTAAAAGCAAGGGTTTCATTTCAGACAGTGATACAGAGCAATGGTCGATACGCACCATATAAAACTGCAGACGATAATGTTTCTTCACCAAACTCAGCACAAACACGCAGAAGCCTATCCCAGAACAGAAAAGAAAAAAGGAAAGTCCTTGTTGTGCAACTTGTTACAAAAGTGTAAGCTTCGCTGAGCCCAATGCGATCGCTTTGCTATACGACATCTACCGCATCTAGGCATGTTTCAGTCACCTACTTCCACGCCATCTGTCCTGCTGTCTCACATTAAGCATTTTCAAGTAAGTTTCTGGAGGAGAAAGATCTGTTCTCCAAAGTGCCTTAAAAAATCCATGGCACAGAATCGATGAACATCCCTACATTTGTTGAACTAAGTAGTCCTGTGCTAATCTACGAATGTGGGGAAACAGGTCTTGAATTCCAGTGGAATAAAATGCATTTGTAATCTCAATTCATCAAATATTAAGACAAAATATTTTTACTCTACATAGACCAAAAATACCCCAAACAAACCCAATTATTATTATGGCTGCTAACATTCACTGAACACCTACTATATTCTAGGCTCTTGTCTAAGCATTTTTCATATTTAATTTACCTAAGCATCTCACTCATTGAAGCCTGCCAGCAGTTCTGTGATGTAGGTAGCCTTTTGTTACCTCTGTTTTAGAGAGAAAGAAGAATGGAGGGAGGGCTGTACTAATTTACTAAGAAAAGAGGGAGGGCTGTACTAATTTACTAAGGGTCAAGAAGTAGATAAAACCAGGGAACCTACCGACCCTCAAAGTCCCACTGTTCTATAAACCCATGTTACATCAGGTCCACAGGACTGTAGGTAAAGTAACTTGAAAATCCTCAGAACCATCTTATACAAAGTATAGTAAAGATAATATAATCAATTGGAACATTTAACAACAATGCTTCTGTTAGTGTGTATTTCCTATAAATGCTTCACAATGAAAACTCCCTCATTAAGGGAAATCTAATAATCATATATGAGAATGTTGAGAGGCAATATAAAACACTCCTTGACCAGTATAACTTATCAGCAAATTTCTAAAGATCCTTGTGTTTCAGATGGTAAATCTGAACCACTGACTTTGAGGCTAGACCAGTGGTTCTCAACCTGTGAGTCTCGCTGGGTTAGCAGGTGAAAGCATCACACCCGTTGTCACCCAAATCAACTCCAAACTCACTGCCATCCAGTTTTACTCATAGCAACCTCTACATGGCAGGGTAGAACTGCCCGCTGTGCCTTTTCAAAGGGGGAGTTCTTTACAGGAGCAGAAAACAGCTGGTGGCTTTGAACAGCTGACCTTGTGGTTAGTAGTCCAATGCATTTCATTTTACACTATGCCACTAGGGCTCCTGCCTACATCACCAGAGCTCTTGACAAACAGCCACGTATGCATTTTATTCTGTAAATCTTTAGTAAGTGTGCTAGAAATTCAATTGTTGACTGCTCTAGCCCACAGAAACCAAATACTAGATTTTATATAATTAATTTAAACTTACCAAAACAATTGTATGCACCAGAGTAAGCCAGGGTACTGTACTTTCCCCAACAAAGAGTCAAAACCAACAGCCTTCAGCTGCTTTTTGATCACTGATTTAAAATGTCAACATATAAAGAAGAATGACAAAAGAAGACAATCTATAATGACTCTAAAAATCTTATTTGTCACCTATTAGAAAATACGAATATACTGTCTGACACTGCGTAAGATTGGACTGGAAAGCAACATGTACATTTTCTGTGAACGGAGGCCATTACAACATCATGAAAGAGAGAGAGAGAGAGACCGACCAGAACAGGCACTGGAATCACTTTAAAAGTTTCATTGACATATAATTCACCTAACTACAATTCAATGGTTTAACTAAATAAAGAAAATTGTCACAGTAACTCTTTAAAAAGTATCGCTTTAAAGTGTTTCCTTCACAGTAGGTAGACTTAATCTTGGAGATCAAGTAATAACAATTTCTATGTTTTTCTTTTCTTTTTTAAATTGGGCAAGTTAAAATATGATGGTAGATTGGACGTGGTTCCGAGGCTGCTGTGGAAATGCCAAAGCAGAGACACTGGACGAGGCAGCGGGAACCTGTCATTCCACGTAAGCAGACCACTCGCTTCACTCTCGGAGGTGCGCAGCCTTGGGAGTTTCTCAATTGCATTAGCTGTGAATTATCTGGCCACAGCTAGTACTCCCCAAATATTCACTTTCTCTTTTTAGAAATGATATACCATTCTCCCTTAAGCATTGACTCAAATAAGATCACGAGCAGAATCTTTCAATATTTCCCTAATGGACATTTTATCCAAGTCAATCTTGCCAATTCACTTGTTTTCTGCTTCAGAGAACTCTGCTAGGTTTTGCTGCCGTTCCTAGTGATGAGAGCAGACATAGCAGAATAAACTCCAACAGTTTCTAGAGATACAATTTAGTGATACGGATTATGTTCGCGAGTTGTGCAAATTCTTACCCTCCTTTTCTGAGTCATTCCTTTACCTTTAACGTAAACACAGTCTTCTGAGGCTCCTAGTTAATCTTTTGAATAGCTCTTGCCAATATGACCTCCTATGTTGTTGTCAGGTTCCAGCAAGTTCATTCTAACACATCGAACAGTGATTCTGCTTAAAACGGAACAAACACTGCCTGGTCCCGCACTACCCTGACCATAGTGATGCTGGAGCCATGGTGCACCCACTGTGTCAAGCCATCTCCTTAGGGCCCTCCTCTTTTCCACTGACCCTCTACTAATTTACCGACCATGACGTCTTCTACCAGGCTTGGTCTCACGTCACAACATGTTGAAAGTCTGTGAGGCAAAGTCGTGCCATTCTTGCTTCTAAGAAACATTTTGACTACGCGTCTTCCAAGGTAGATTTGTTTGTTTTTCTGGCAGTTCACACTCCTTTCGATATCCTTCATCACCATAATTAAAATGCATCAATTCTTCTTCCGTCTTAGTTATGTGTTGTCTAACTTTCAAATGCATTATGGGGCAACTGAAAATGCCATGACTTGGGGCAGGTCCAGTGCAGTCCTGAAAATGACATCTTTGCTCTATAATATTTAAAGAAGCCTTGTAGAAAAGCTTGCTTGCTTTTTTGCTGGGTCTGGTTTTCCCATCTGCCTCACTGACCTCTGTTTCTTTGGATTGGGCTAGTGGTCTGATCTATTACCTGTCATTCCTGAGATCTGCCATCTTACCTGCTGCCCTGGCAATTCACTTGCCCCTGTAGCCAGAGCCTGTCTGTACTCTGCCCTACCAGTCTTGTGCTCATCAGTCCCCACAGCTAGCTAACCAGCTCAAGAGGCACCTCCAGCCTGACATCTGACCCAGGGGCTTGGAATCTGTCCACAGCTGTTGAGTTTTGATATCTCTTTCCATACATACATATATAAGCTTCACTGGGTTTGTGCCAAGGGCACCTGCCCTGAATCAGTGTGATTTGTCCATCACTGTGACTCCCTAGGCTTCTCTCGGGCAACTACCTTTATTTTCTTCGTGTCTTTTCATATAGGTGAGGTCATACAATACTTGCCCTTTTGTGATTGGCTTATTTCGTTCTGCATAAGGTCCTCAAATCCTACTCATACTGCAACATGTATACAGACTTTGTTTCTCCTACTAGCTGGGTACTGTTCCATTGCATTTTATTTTTTCACAAACGTTTATTGATGGGCATTTAGGTTGCTTCATTTTTTTAGGAATTGTGACTAGTACTATAATGAACATTGGTGTACAACTCTCTTTGGGTCTCTGCTTTCAGATTTTGGGGGGTATATATTTGTTTTTGGAACTGCCACGCTGCTTTCCACAATAGCCAACAATGGATCAGGGTTCCAACTCCCTCACATCAATGCCAACATTTGTTATTTTCTGTTTTTAAGTTTACTTTTATCTTTGGCTGTCTAGAGGGAGTAAAATAGTATCCCCAGTAGAGTTTTTATTGGCATCTCTTTGAAGGCTAATGATGCTGGATATTTCTTCAGGTGTTTGATGGACATTTGAATGTCCTCTTTGGTGAAATGTTTATCTAGTTGCACATATTATGATTAGGTTATTAGCCTTTTTTGTTGTCAAAGTTTTATATAATTTTTGGTCATTAAATTCTTGTTGGATATGTGGTTTCCATTGAATGGATATTCATGAGATTCCATCTATTTGCCTTGACTTTCGCTATTTATTCGTATGTTATAGCTTGTCTTTTAGTTGCTATTAGTTCACTGCTATTATATTAATTTATCTTTTAGTTCATTTTCCCTTTCATTTTCTTGATGAATAAAAGTTTTATGTTTTTTTCAATCTTTTGCTGTTTATACTGTTACTATCAGATAATTCGTTGTTGAAAGCCAAACCTGATAGCATTGTTCTACTTGTTATTCTAAGAATCTTATTGATTTAGTGTGTACTTTGGAGCCCCGATGGCTATGCACTGGGCTGTGAGCCACAAATCCTGACATCTGAAACCACCAGCTTCTCCTTGGGAGAAAAATAGGGCTTTCGACTCTGGCAAAGAAGTACAGTCTCAGAAACCCAAAAGCGGGCAGTTCTTTTATAGAGCCTGTCCTACGGGGTCGCTATGAGTTGCCACCAACACAATGGCAGTCAGCTCATCTGCACATCTAAGCCCTTATTCATTTTAAATGTGTTTTTGTGTGTGATGTAAGGCATGGGTCCTGTTTCATTTCTCTGTATATGGAAAATTTAATTTTCCCTGGACCATTTATGAAAGAGATTATTCTTTCTCTACTGAGTGGACATAGGCCCCTTGTCAAGTATCAGCTGACTAATCAGAGATGTTTGTCATGGCAATATGGTTGGTGATGGCAAGAAATGACCAAAGGCTGGCGGGTAATAGAGCAGAGCACTGGCTCAAGGGTCATGAACCGGAAGTAAAGTGATCAAGCTAGCCAGCTATAGGATCTAGGGTGAAAAAAAAGTTAGAGAGCTTTGCCAGAATGCCCACATGTCATCATTGCAAACTACACCCTTGAAGAGATCCTCTTTCAACAGATCTGTTGCTGATAGCAAATCTGGTCATGGATGTGATTATATCAAATTTCATCATGGAGGAGGACTGCCTCATTAGATTACTGCCAAAGTACATCGTGACTCCAAACCAGAGATCCATGGTGCAGCCAAGTTGACACACCACCTTATATCCATCACACTTCCCAGTATGCAGTCTTTGTATACCAGAGAGCTTCAAAGGGCTTGTGGGAAACTCGGTTATCTGATAATTCCATTTTTCATGCCCCACTGAACTCGATGATCACCATCATTTATATACATAGCACTCCATATCTAGTGCGAAAAAGATGAGCACATTATACTCCCAAGCCCAAAGAGCTCATCAGGTTGTTAGAGAAAGCTCGTTACTTACACAACTAAAGAGAAACACATTCAAAGGGAATAAGAGAGAATGGGATTTCTGAGAAGAACAGAAAGGGGGGAAACAAATTTAAAAGTCCAACTATGGAATAGGGAATGTTTAGGAAGGTGGACCAATAAACATTTATTGAGAACGCTGATAAAACCAAGGAGCCCTGTGGGTTAGGTGTTGGACTGCTAACTGTGAGGTTGGTGGTTCAAACACACCCACTCTTTGACAGGATGAGGCTGTCTGTTCCCATCAAGACAGGCAGTCTTGGACCCCTATGTAAGTCTCAGTGAGTCAGAACTGACTTGATGTCACTGGGGTCTTTTGGGTTTGTTTGTGTGTTTGTTTGTTTGTTTGCTTCTTTACGAGAGAACGAAGACATTAGAGGGTTGGGCATATTTGGGGGTCCCTTGGATAGAAGGCCTGGCAATCCACTTGGGAAAATCCGTCACGGAGAGCAGTTCTACTGAAACACAAATATGGGGTTGCCATGAGTGAGGACCCACTCGACACCAACTCTCCTCTTTTTCTGTGAAAGCGACGCCAGACCCAGGACGGAAATAGGAATTCAATTGCAATGTCTTTAGGGAGTTCCTAATGTCGTCAAAGATTCAAAAACTATAATGGAAAACTAGTTATTTTAATCATTCTTGGCTGATGAATCATCTCAGAAGGCACTACAGTCCTGGATTCCAAAAGGGGGCATTAAGACAGAGAAATAACAGAATACTGGAACTTACTGACTCCTTCTACCCCCTTTCACTGGGCTATATTTTTCATTTCACTCTCTGACCAAAACTGCAACAACAACAAAAATCCAAACATAATACTAAGTAAATTTAGACACATAGTCCTTTAAGTGTTTCTGTATTCAAACATTAAACTATAATAGAGCAGTTGGTTTTAAGTGAGTATACACTGTAGAAGTTGTCATAGGAAGCAACCTAAGGTTAACTAAGGCAAAAAGAGGATTTATTTTCATCTACATGTTGCTCTTCAGGGATAAAATCTTGAATTTTAAAATAATGGCATGTCTACAGATTTCAGTAGTTGTAGGGTTTTGAGAAATATAATCCTTTGTGAACAATTATTAGTGGTACCTTTCTAAAGACCTCATCAACTTCCTTTGATATGAAGGATAACCACGATATCCAAAGAAAATAAAAATCCTTATAATTAATGTTAGTTACAACTTAATTTTCTGAAACCTGTCACACTTCTTCCATAAACGTTTCAAACAAATTTAAGTGGTTTCAAAATATTCATGCATGAAAAAAATCAATAAATATAATATGCTTATTATTATGGCTAAATACATAGTAAATCCAAACCCCAAGTCCAGTGGCATACAGTCAATTCTGACTCACAGCAACCCTATGTTTCTGGGGCTACAATTCTCAAAGGGAGCAGACAGCCTCATCTTTCTCCTGTGGACTGTTTGGTGGGTTTGAACTGCTTATCTTGTAGTTAGCAGCCCAACGCATAACCAACAGCACCACAGGTGCTCCTTCAAATAGATAGTAAGGTGATGATATTAAGGTCAACCATCTTAAGCTAATTCACCAGTCTTGGGGAAAATAATTCAGGTGGTTATTCTAGTTTGTAAAGATCATAAAATCCTTTTTTCTTTCCTTTTTTTTGGCGGGGGGAGAGTCATACATCTATTGTTTTCATTGCTTCTGGTTTTCCTTTTACTAACAGGCAAATTCAGTTTACAACAAAATTATTTAAACATCAGAAAGACTTCATGGGCATACTCAGTGAGTCATTCTGTGGGATGTAAAGTAAGTCATTTAATCCAGTGGCATCCAAAAGGAGGTCCAACCTCAGAATACTGCAGCTCGAGTTTAGTACTGCTCAGCATCAACACAAGAGCTGGGCTTTCTCTGTTTTTAAGTCCCGGCTACGAGCCACATCATGCAAAGCCATGTTGACCACTGGAGCACTAACCCTCGACAGGGCCCTTGGAAGCGTGCATGGCCGTGAAGTAAACTAGCAAGCGAGACCACATGTGCTGCCATGGCTAATAGAGCAGACTCTGCTTAGGCCACGCCTCAAAGGATAATAAACGCTGTGACCCCGCACAGGGCTGCTGAGAGTAGGTATCTCGGTGGGGGCAGATAGCCCCTTCTTTTCCCCATGGAGGGGTTGCTTTTGAACTGCTGACCTGGCAGTTAGAAGCCCATAGCGCCACCAGAGACCCATGGCAGATCTTCAATATCAAGCATGCTTTATATTTGGTGTCATCAATTTGTATTTTATTGCAAGGTTGCATTTTAAAAGTATACATATAAGCCTGTGATAATGTCAATGTCCTGGTTGAGATATAATACCATTATTCCATTACATTTATATTATTAGAATGTATTTATATTCTAGTACTTGAGTTTTGCAGAATATTCCCATTGCGGGAAACTAGGCAAAGAGCTCAAGGGATCTCTCGATCATTTCTTACAACAACATGAGAATCTACAACTGCCTCCAAAAAAGCGACATACTATGCTAATAATTTCAAATATCCAATATTGCTTGCCTAACCAAACCCCATTGCTATGGATTTAATTCACAGCAACTCGTTGGAACGGAGTAGAGCTGTCCCCAAGGGTTTTGCAGGCTGTAATCTTCATGGAGCAGACTGCCACACCTTTCTCCAAGGAGCAGTTGATGGGTTTGAATCATCCATCTTTGTTCGCACTTGAACCACTGGGTCACCAGGGCTTGGTTTTTCATAGAGAACCAGAAAAGACAGGGGGTTCAAAGGCCGCCCACAAATTTTTTTTAAAAATTAGTCTCCTTAGTTTTACATATGAACCATGATGATTCAGGTCTTTACTATAGTTAACATTAATTACAATAGAGCTTACTATCTAAGTTCCCTGCTAATGTCTTCATCCATCTTTTATTTCATTACAAGCCTGGCTATCTCATTGCTTAGCTTATCATCCACTAACCAGGTTTAAAGTCTAAGCCATTATCACACACCCAACTTGAAGGTGTGGTCCCTACCAACTAATCTTTAATGTCTGCCACTGGCCCAGAACATGTCCTCTCTCTCCATTTCCAAGGCCCACACTGCCTAGAATGACCACTCAACAAAGGTCTGCTGGTTCTTTCTTCTTCACAGTCCCTGCCATCTCTTCTCTGAACTTCCCACCCCTGAAGAGCAAGACCCTGATCCCCTCCTTCATGTTCCCGCAGGCCCTTGTTCCCATTTCCGCATGGAACCAGCAACTGGTGTCTCTCCAGCTGAGATCCCGAGAGGCTCTCACTGCCTCAGCCTTATTTCTCTGTGTTCCCGCTCACCACCAAAGCATGCAGCACTTGGAAAGCACCCAAAGCACCCATTCTGTGGCAAGAATGACTCAGATTGACTTTCCGGGAGCTCCTAGAATGCTGTGAGCATGAAACAGCCAGTGGCCAGCAACTGTGAAGGAATCCGGCTCACCAAAAGATTGACGGTTTGACCGACCAGTAGCTTCACAGGAGGGGAGCTGCCTGGGGAACTGCTTTGCTCCCGTAATGTTCTCAAAGTCCAAGCCCTTGTCACACAATCATATCTTCTATTGGCAAAGACAGCCACTAGCGTACTATCCCGTAGTTCAATTCCATCAAAAAGAGTTGCACAATCATTACCACGACCAATTTTAGAACATTTTCTTCTTCCTGAACTTATTGTTTTTAGTGAAATTATTATTTTTTAATGGGGCAAAAATGTACACAACAAAACATTCTGACATTCATCAACTTCTGCATGCATAATTCAGTGCCACTGATTGTACTCTTCATGTTGTGCAACAATTGCTGATATCCTTTTCCAAATGTACGCGCCCATCATGAACAAAGTCAATTTCCTCCTTTACCCATGGCAACCAGGGTCAACTTTGGTTTGTTTTAAAGTTGTTTTCTTGATATGATATTCACCTATCATAAACTTCTATAGTTAAGTTGCTTTTTAAAAGAGTTGTATAAACATCATCACAATCAGTTCTAGTGATCCCTCCTCCCGCATTCCTTGTTTGCTCCCCAAATCCTCTCACCCTCCCTACCCCCATCCCCGCTATACCACTGCGTTATACACTCCCTCTTCTGTGCTTCCTAACCTGGGAAACTTAACAGAAACAAACAAACAAAACAGAAAGAAGAAAATAACAATAACATAAAAAGAAAAAGAAAGACCATCAACAATATTAAAAAGTTAGAAAAGAAATTTGGGTCATGGAACAAGGAAGAAATATTTAAGCCTAAAGCAAATTCAGGTTGCGTCAAGAGGGAGGTCAAGTGATCAAGTATCATATTATACCATGGTTCAGTCCACTATGATCAAGTCTACAATAACCTCTGTCTGATAGTGAGGTTGTTCAAGCCCCTGTCCTATGGCCAGAGGGTATCTGTCAGAGGCTTAATCTGTCTGGATGCTCTGCAGATGGATTTTGGGGCTCCCACTGTCCTCCATAGCCTCCCACAAAGTGGGTGTTCACAATTTAAGCTCTGATACTTTCCCTTCATCACATTTGGATTTTGTTCTTGTCATCTTTGCATCACACAGGCTGGTGTGCCTCTTCGATGCCTCACTTAGATGGTTGCTTATTTGAATACAAACCTAAGACCTCAGACACTATTCTAATTGATAGCCAGGCACCATTTGCTTTCTTCATCACACTTTGCTATAGCACCTGATCTTCAGTGATCTCTTCACGAAGGTGAGTATCTCCAGCTGGGCCATGTCATAGGATCTAGCTGTTCTTCGATTGGGTCTAGAATTAAGTGGGTTTCCAGAATCCATCTGCATATAAACGACTCTGGTTTATTTTGGTGGTCATATCATGTCAAAAACCAACAAGAACAACAAAAACTCAAACCAAAAGCCAAACAATCATCCTCCCCCAAAGAAACTAAACTAAAAGCAAAACAAACGAAAAAGGTACTCATTGCCAATCATCCCCCTTGGATAGAAGGTAATGATATTGATGACATCAATAATTTATCCCATGGCCTTGAATTTAAGGTACTGTTGATATACGCTTATGCAAGTACAGTCCAACTGTGAGCTACAATCCGTGAGCTGCCGCGTTGTACAGCCTGAGTTCTTATTTGATTGAGCTCTGTTTATATTGATCATGGCGTTGGTGCTAGGGGAAAATTTCCTGTAACATTTCTTCAAAGGGCAGATCCTTGACTATCAGATGGATACCTGTCATATTCACTGCGATAGTAAATGTGTGGTGGTTTTGAGTCCCCTTTCATCGGACACTTACTAAGTCAGGGGTCTCATCCAGCTTGAACGGCTGCCTTTCCATGGTCTTGGGGTGGCCATCCTTTGCTTCCTTCCCATCTGGGATTTTTCAGTCCTAAGTCCAAGAGCTACAAGTAGTTTTCAGGTAGGGCCTAACTCATTCAGTTGGGCTTCCACATTGAGTACTTCTGGAGTTTCCCTTGGGGCCAGGCCAGTGTCTAAGGTCATCATAGTGTTTAATCCACGGCATGGTTCACCGAGGTGTGAGTAGAAACATATTTGAAGTGTCTCCTCAGGAACATAGAACCAGGTTTATTCTCCTCTTCAGCTTCCTACAATTATTGTTTAGCCTCCCATCCCAATGTAAGGCTGCCCTTCCCCATTTACTCACCAAAAGAAACGGGGCCTTCTCTGAAATGTAGCTACTCCCCTACCCTGTGCTTAACTTGATTTTCCAGTAAAGTCCCCTGCCTTGCTCATAACTTCATTTTCCAGTACAGTTCTCCTCTCATTTCTATGGGGTCCTGGCAGCCTTGTCTAAGTGTCGTATATCATCAAGTGGGTGGTCTTCTCCCTTGTCTCCCCTCCTGAAAGAGTGATTCCAGCCAATGTGAGGTCTCCTCTTTCGAGGGGGGCTGTATGAAGGGCACATAAGGGTGTGATGTGCACTTCATGGGCGGTAGGCAGACATTCTACTCCTTTGTGAACTTCTCTGAAGGATGTGTTTAATGGTGTTTATCCTTATAGTAGTGCGCTCCTTCAGTACCTGTCCTTCTGTGATCGGCTCACTTCCCTCTGCATGATGGTTTCCAGGTCCTTCCAAGCCATGGAGTGTTTCATACTTTCATCACGGTTTTTTTAGGGATGCCTAGTATTCCGTCGTGTGTCTGTAGATCATAGTTCCTTTATCCATTCTTCCACAGTTGGGAATTTGGGCTGCTTCCAGTTTCTCACTATTGTGAACTGTGCGGTTATAAACAAACTATAAACATGCATCCACTTGTGCTGTGTCTCTTATTTCTTTGGGGTTAATATGCTTAATAGTTATATAGGATGTCAATCTCAGTTGCTTTAAGTATCACCATAAGTGGTTGTATGTATTTACAAGTCCACCAACATTCTCTCCACAACCTCTCCAACATTTGCTGTTCTCTCTTAAAAAAAAGGGCAGTGGGTTGGTGGGGGATGGAGTGGGGGGGGGGGTTGAGAAGCATTGTGGGTTTAAGGTAGTATTCTCAGTGTGGCTTTAATTTGCATCTCCAGGATGGCTAGTGATTATTTTTTTTCAAGGGTTTGTTAGCCATTTGTACTCCATATTTTGGGGGAATTGTCTGTTCATGTCTTTTTCAGTTGTACCATTTCTTTAAAGAATATATTTGGGAGTTGTACTGGCATTGTGTTGCATCTGTAGAACGTTTTAGGGGCTACTGACTTTTCACAAGATTAAGTCTGCCTCTCCATGAGTACATAATATTCTTCCACTTAAGTAGATCTTTAGTTTGTTTGTTTCTTGTTGTAATGTTCTGTACTTTTCTCTACACAGGTCTTTTGTTTCTTTCCCGCTCCCCACCCCACATTTTTATTTAGTTAGGTTTATTCCTAAACACACACAATTTTCAAAGGAATACTTGAACCATTCCTACCAACCATTGAATGTTCAATGTCATAAAGTTGGCCGTGTAAAAAACCCTGTAAGTAGTTCTACTCTGACATAGTAAGGCTCCTGTCAGTCAGAAGCAAAAGAAAGATGAGTCTACTAAGTAAAGATGTACAATCTTGGAAACCCTATAATGCAGCAGTTCTCAACCTGTGGGTCACGACCCCTTTGGCCGTCAAATGACCCTTTCACAGGGGTCACCCGATTCTTAACAGTAGCAAAATTAAAGTTATGAAGTACCAACAAAAATAATGTTATGGTTGGGGGGTCACCACAATAGGAGGAACTATATTAGAGGGTCTTGGCATTAGGAAAGTTGAGAACTACTGCTCTAAATGGTCACAATGAATTAGAATTGACTCAATGACAGTGGGGTTGGCTTTTTGTTTGTTTTATAAGTCAGAATAAGGAGCCCTGGTGGCACAGTGAAGTAAGCATTGGACTGTTAACTACAAGCTCAGCAGTTCACATTCATCAGCCACTTCGATGGACAACATGAGGCAGTCTGCTCCTGGAAAGATTTACAGCCTCAGGAACGAGTCTTACTTGGATCCACAACCAAAGCTCGCGGTAGCAGCAGTCAAGATATCAAAGGGTACATTGCACTAGGGGACTCTGCTACACAACCTGTTTTAGAGTAACTGAAAAGCAAAGATGTTACTTTGAGGACTAAGGTGCACCTGGCCCAAGCCATACCATCTTTCATTGTCTCATATGCATGTGCAAGTTAGACACTAAATAAGGAAGACTGAAGAAGAATTAGTGCGTTCGAATTTTGGTGCTGGAAAAGAATTTTCAACGTACCACGGAATCCTAAAAGAACAAGCAATCTGTCTTGGAATAAGTATTATCAGAATGTACCTTAGAGGCAAGGATGGCAACATTCTATCTAGGACATGTCCATACTCTGGGCATGTTCTCAGGAGAGATCAGCCCATGAAGAATGTTACCACGATTGACAAAGTAGAGGGGCAGTGAGTAAGAGGTAAGTCCTTGACGAGACAGACGGCCACAGTGGCTGTAACAATGGACTCAAACATAAGAACCACTGTGAGGATGGCACACGACCAGGCCGTACTCCCTTCTGCTGCACACAGGGTTGCTATGAGCGGAACAGGCTCACGGGCACATCACAACCCTGTCATTTCAGATTGTCATTTCACTTGTGGCTGTCTCGAGGAAGAAACAATGTAAAGTTCAGGGTCTAAAGGAGCCTTTACTGAAGCAGAAGAACTAACATAGAGAACATCATTTTATGGCACAAAATGCCAGACTTACTCTGCACGCTGTAAGTCCAATGAGAAATGGGATATAGAATCATTCATATGTATTCAGTTACTAAAACTCGCCTAACAAGGCAAAAACCTCTATATTGAGAAACCGCTTAAGCCACTATGAGGACTATTGAGAGCTACAGTGAAAAGTCAAAGTGAATTTCATTCCCACCTTTAGAAGTACAAGTTAATGATAACATGTTATCTAAATAACGCCAACCACAGATCTAAGTGCTTTGTGTGTATTAAATCCTTTGCAATTCTGTGAGGTGGGTGCTACTATTACATTCACTTTACAAATGGAGGCAGATAAACTCGAGTTCCTAATGTTTGCCAGTGGTAGAGTCAAGATTCACATCAGCAATCTGGCTTCACAAAAGCACCTTAAAAACCCTTAAAAACACAGACCAAAATTCAAAAGAATAAAAGAGACCAAGTTTACTGGTCTGACATCTTGGCGGGATCCCTGAGACTACAGCTTTGGTTTACACTTCAAGTACAGAACTGAACTCACTCCCATACCAACTGACAGCCAAACATCAGCCAGTCCTAAGGGGTGAACAATGGCATCAGGGAATTACGCTCCTTAGCACAACCAATTGCAGGAAGTCTAAAGGATGGCATCTGTTCCCACAGAAACCTGGGACGGCAGGAGTAGATAGGGAAGAAGCATGAATGGAAACAGTAAATCGGTAAATATAGGGAAGGAGGGTGAATGGAAACAGTATATCGGCAAATATATTTGAAAGTTTATTGACCACAATTTTCAAGGAGACTTTCAAATATACGCAGTGATTATTAACCAAGCAGCAGTAGGGAGTAGGCGCTGTGTGAAATCACGATGAACAAGGTAGCTTAAGAAGTAGGGGCAAATGTAAAGAGAGAGCTGGGGATAGCACGTCACAACAAAGGCTTCTGTAGATTTCAGTAAATAATGTAAATAAAATAACCATGGAAAAGATATTAGTTACGTATGGGTACAGAATAGTTTGCTTAGTTTACCTGCTAGATAAAGGGCAAATGATATAAATCTATGGTAGCGAATGAGGAACTGAAGTTGCTCTTCTCTTTGAACAAATGTAGCAAAATAATCGGCTACAGTCTCTCCATAGAAAAAGTAGTTTACACACAGCAGAAAGTACCTGAAATTGAAAAACAACGGTTTGTTTTTAACTATTTGAGTTGTGATCTACTTGACAAGAGACTGGTATTTCTAAAGTAAAGGGCAATGACCCACATGCCCATTGACCACAGCCACTTCCCACTCTTCTCTAAGTCGATCAAGACCCTTCTACTTCACAGACCAAACGCTTGCTCAGTGTCCCTCATTAAAATCCTTCTACTCAAGAGGACCAAGGGTAGCTCCCCACCTGTACTACGTGCATCTGTGCCTCACATCTCCAGAGTCAAATAGAACACTCTGGTATGCAAATGCCAACTTGTATCCCACCTCCTCCAAGAGACCCTAGAGTGACTGGAGCCCATCCTTCTTCCCCCCCTCCACTTAGCATTGATCCTGCATGGCCTAGCATCTGACTGTTTTCTAGTTACTCTATCTACTTAACATGCCACCCATAAAGAAACTTGTTAGAAGCTCACTCTTTATACAATATGTCACTTGTACATTTATCATAATAACTTACATGCTGTTATTTTGTTTTAGAAAGATGTCTTCATCAAAAATTAAAATCTACATGATGCGATACAATTACCAAAATAAAGGGGAATTCTTTTTAACTTTTTAAACTACCACAGGAGATACGTCCGTTTTAACATTATATTGGCTCTTCTGGTTAGTATGAGTCAAACGACTACATTAAAAGGCATGACCAATCAGGTTAAATGTGAATTCACATGTTTGTTTTCTTTTCAGGATCTTGATAGCTAAGAGTTATGTGGGTATTTACACAATATCACACAATATTTAAGGCAGTTCATTTCAGCTGAGGGGAAAATAAAGCCCATATAAACAGACACTTGTTTCATTTTGCAGAATTAAATATGGTGAAAATTATAATAGATATAAAAATGTGTGTAATGTTTTTTAAAAGGACAAAAAAAGTTGTATATGTAACAAATTAGAATAAAACCGAGATAGGAAAGTAGTTACGTTGGAGTAGCTGGCCTAAAAGTGATTTTCTTTTTTTCAAATTTCAATTACATTCACGTCATTCACCTTTCCCAAAATCGATACGTAAGTTCAGTTAAGTGGGTATTGACTAGCCATGATCCTTGCTATGCAGATTTTGAACAAAGGTCAGACATGTGAAGAAGTCGTAAACGCCTTACCAGCTCAGCGTTCTAAACCACGGCAGGTCATAAGAACGATAGACTCTATACCCTATAGTGATAATCTCATGGAAGCATTTCACTTGGATGCCCAGAACCTGAAAGCAAGATAAAATATTAACATGCATTTCTTAATATTTACATTGATTCATAAACATTTCGCAATGCACTTTGTGGTCATATATTTCCCACTCACTGAAAAACTCCCTGCCACTGAGTCGGTGCTTACTCACAGTGACCCTCTAAGACAGGGCAGAACTGCCTCTGTGAGGGTCAGAGACTGCAACTCTTCACAGTGGTAGAAAGCCCAAATTTCTCCCAGGGAGCAGCTGGTAGTTTTGAGCTGGCTGACCTTGTGGTTATAAATGCTGTATTCAGTAGTCCTTCAAACACCTACAAGGTGAAGGCCACTTCTAAAGATACGACGTTGTATCCAGTGTTTAGCTTTAGTCAATTCCAACACTCAAAGAACAAACAACATATTGAACACTCATTGCCATGAACTAAGGGGTCCAAATCTTGGTGACTATAGCAGACTAGCACTTAAAGCCTGTAGAGGATATACCTAAGAACCTGGTTTCATACAGTTGTTGAGTTAAAACTGGACTTTATATTTTATTAAAATGCTTTAAAATTTTAAAGTAAAGAATATGTGACATATATATATATATATCCCCCTCAAAAATTTACAATATTTACTAACTGTTCTTTACAGAAAAAAAAATTAGCCAAACCCCGTCCGAGGGTATAATTTGGAATTTTGTGCTTTCTGTCTCATTTTTTAAAATAACATTTTATTACACACAAGGTAGAAGTTTATGTAACAAATTAGGTTTACATTTAATCATTTATATACAAATTATTCAGTGATACGTGCTACAGTTTTCACACTGTGCTCTCACCTCACTAATCCCCACTGGTTATACTGTTATCGGTTTTCTGCTTCCCCTGCTCCTGGGATTCTCTTGAATGAATCAAGATTTCTATCAACTAGCTTTCCCAAGCCTACTAACTCAAGGTATTCCTTCTTTCATTAATGATCCAAATTGTCCGGTGAATCAAGTACTTTAAAAAGATAAATGGGGCTCCTCAGGCACATGACAATATATTCCATGAAGCTACTGTAAATAGAACGTTTAAGATCAAGGACATTTAAATATTGTCCTTCACATAAACTTTATTTATAAATCAAAGACTGTTTTGTTTTCTATAAAAATAACCACAGAATGGAAAAATGCTAGATGCTTCAATGAAATAACAAACATACTATTTATAGGATCAAAGGGGCTTTTGAAATGTACTAACGCAATTTCTTGAGAAACTTGCTTGGGAACCAGTATTAGCACTATAGGTAACATTTCACAATGCAGGGAAGAAGAATATGTACTTTAATAGCACCTGTATATGCTTAAATGATCATCAATTATAGCTTTCAAAAAGTGTATAAAACTTCTGGGAAAACAGACAACAGGAGAATCAAAATACTAAAGTGGTAATCCTTCAAATGTATTTTCCAGAGCTCAGTGATTACACAGAAACTTATTAACCATGTTATGAATACTGACAAGAACACAAATTAGTAGGACTCTGTTGATATAATTCATGTGTTAAGAGCCTTAAAATTAGCAACTAATAATTGAAATGCTTACCATGAGCTAGTCACAGAGGAGGAGGAATTTTTAGCCAAATAAGTGGTTAAAAAGAATGTTGCCCGGTGCCATACCGGGTTACTCACTGGGCCACTAACTACAAGGTCAGCAGTTCAAACCCCAAAGCAGCTCTCTGGGAGAAACATGAGGCCGTCTGCTAGCTTAAGAGATTTATGGTCTTGGAAATCTAGTTGGAACTGACTTCATACCAGTGGGTTTGCTTGGGTGGTTTGATCTAAATGGTCCCCAAACAGTCTTCATCCATCAGGTCTTATCTGAGTTATCCCACCAAAGAGTTTAGTTTTAAGAAACATATTAACAACATATTTACCAGAGAGCCCACCAAACCAGGTGAGGTCAGCATGTCTTTGAAAAGGAGCAGCAACACAATTAGTCCCCACTATGTTCAATGCTTTCCAACTAAACTTCCCCCCATAGTATTGCAAGGCCCTCCAGGATATGATTCCTAGTTACTTTTCTGGGTTCAAAAACTCTCCCTCCATGGTTATCTGCCTTTTTCTGACAAGATTGGCCAAGATTATCCTATAGTGATAATCTCATGGAAGCATTTCACTTGGATGCCCAGAACCTGAAAGCAAGATAAAATATTAACATGCATTTCTTAATATTTACATTGATTCGTAAACATTTCACAATGCACTTTGTGGTCATATATTTCCCACTCACTGAAAAACTCCCTGACACTGAGTCAGTGCTGACTCACAGTGACCCTATAAGACAGGATAGAACTGCCTCTGTGAGGGTCAGAGACTGCAACTCTTCACAGTGGTAGAAAGGCCAAATTTCTCCCAGGGAGCAGCTGGCTGACCTTGTGGTTATAAATGCTGTATTCAGTTTTTCCCTGCCCTCTATCTCACGGAGTGGGCATCGGCTTGAAGGCAGTGAGTCACGCCCCACCCCTGCATGATGCACCCACTTGAAAAGGCCTTCTCTAAACAAAAAAAAGAAAGAAAAGGCCTTCTCCTGCTCATTCCCCTTTTCAGCACTCAGCTTAGGCGGCACCTTTTCTGAAAGTCCGTTCTGATCTTTCCTCCAGATTGGATCACGTCCTTGCCCACCGCGTTGTTTTTTTAATGGAGCTTTCCTAATTAGTACTATTGTAATACTAATTCCACTAGTTTACCATCATATTTATTCAAGCGGTTACTGCATGCCTCTGCCAATGAGATGGAATCCCTTGGGTCAGGGATCTAGCTAATAGTCACACATATGTTGAACCTGTGTGTGTATTTTCCTGCTACAACTAATGCTTGACAAAACAACTGACACATAAAAGATGTGCATCAATTATGAATATTCAGAATCTGAAGACTAAACAATTTAAAGGACTATTTTGTAAGTAGAAAAGATTAGCCCAGAACATTTCATGAACCAGAAGGTATATAAATGAAATAGTTATCAAGTCTTGATTTACCTTCTTTTTTGTGTTACTCAAATGAATTCAACCGTATATGCATGCTGGAAAATAAGGCCAGAGACACTTAGAAAAAGTCAAAAACAGACTTACAAGCAGCATCAGCATAAAGGATCCCATATAGATGATTAGGAAAAACAACGAGATCATAGTCAGAGTCAGAATTCCACGAATCCACCAGTTTTTCCACCTAAAAGACAAGGATGATAAAGTTAGTCAGTATTCTTAGAGCTTTTTAAATGTACTTTCAGATGCATGAATTTTCCCTACTGTGTTGGAGATGTCTCTATTTCACTTTATAAAATAATAAATTAAGAAAAAAAAAATTCACACTTGGCAAGCTAATTACACACACACACACACACAAATAAAAAAAAAGTTTTCCCCATGCTTCCTCTTCTAACCCTGCTGAGGTAGTTAGTTTATTGTGCCAACCTGGCCGATAAACACATGTGGGGTTAATTGAAAGGTGGAGAGATAATGGCTCAGGGAGCCTCGCCTTTCGAGTTCTTGGGTCTTGATGGTCAGACCAGGGTAAAGCTTCCTTAGCAGTTCCCTGCTTCAGCTGGCAAGGCTCACTTCCTGCAAGACATCCCTGAGGAGAAGCCACATGCACCTACCCGGATGCAGCCCTGGATGCTAGAGCACCCGTGTGGAGACCCCTGCCAGTGCTGAGATGCTTACACATCCACTGATTCGGCTTTCCTCCTGCAGTTGGTGTCATAGTGTATGTTTTGTGAGATGGAGGAGGACTTGGGTTAATGTTGGACTTGTGGGCTTGGGCAGCACTAGGTTGGGATGTTTTCTTGATACACACTTAACCTTTATATAAAATTCTCTCTTTTTTAAACATTTTATTAGGGGCTCATACAACTCTTATCACAATCCATACATATACATACATCAATTGTATAAAGCACATCTGTACAGTCTTTGTTCTAATCATTTTCAAAGCATTTGCTCTCCACTTAAGCCCTTTGTATCAGGTCCTCTTTTTTTCCCCCTCCCTCCCCACTCTCCCCTTCCTCATGAGCCCTTGATAATTTATAGATTGTTATTTTGTCATATCTTGCCCTATCTGGAATCTCCCTTCACCCCCTTCTCTGCCGTCCATCTCCCAGGGAGGAGGTCACATGTGGATCCTTGTAATCAGTTCCCCCTTTCCAACCCACTCACCCTATACTCTCCCAGTATCGCCCCTCACACCCCTGGTCTTGAAGGAAAATTATCTCTTATACATGAGTTTCTATGAATTTGTTTCTTTAAAGTATGCAGATTACTACACCTTCTGAACTTGTCCTTGGTTAAGTTCTGCCTTGTTGATGTCAAATGGTTGATTATTCTAAGGTATGCTTACCTCTGAAGTCTTACTGTTTCACTAAAAAACCTATGCATTGTTTGGGTAAAAACCGAGCCACTGGGGTGAGTTCAGTTCCAGACCTGAAAGACGACTAACTGGTCATAGTCTTGAGGGTTCCACCAGTCTCTATCTGAGGAGTACATCTGGTCTCCTTTATGGTTTTGAGATTTACTGAACATTTTTATTCTACTCTATCTTTGACCTTGTTGTGTGACCTGTGCAGAGAAGTTGGTCGTGGTAACGGGGCACCATCTAGTTCATCTGGTCTCAGGGTTGGGGAGACTGATATTTGTGTGGTCCGTTAGTCCACTAGACTCAAATGTGTCTTTCCATTTGTCTTTCAATTTTTTTCACTCTTTCTACATGAGAAGGGCCCAGCGGTTGCACCTTAGAGGGCCAGTCATAGACTTTTAAGGTTCAAGTTGGCTACTCCCCGAGGTCAAATATGGGACACTGTCTTTGTGAATTATGGTATGCCAAGTGGCCTTGGTGTCCCCTCAACAAGAAAAGATTTTCTAAAGCTTAAGAATGGGAATGAACCCTGAGGTTATAGAGTTAAGTGCTTGATGTAAATATGACAGTCATACACTCCTTCACACGGAGTGGAAGGACAAAACAGGTGCAAAAAAGCATCCAGAAAGTTAATGATCATTCTGGTAGGACATGCAAACTCAAAGCTCAGGCTCAAAGTGATCCCATAGGGCAGGATAGAGCTGCCCCTACAGGTTTCTGAGGCTTTATGGGTGCAGAAAATCCTAATTTTCTCCCTGGGAACAGCTGGTGGTTTCAAACTGCTGACCTCACAGTTAGCCACACAATGCGTGATCACTAAGCTACCTACCAGAGCTGTTAGGAAAACAGATTAAGCAAACAAACAGAAATGGTTCTACTAAAGCTCCCTGAAACAGTCAGTTCTACTCTCATATAATTCACATATCATACAGTTCAGTGGCTTAAACATTCGGAAAAAAAGCAGTGCAATCATCACTAAAATCATTTTTGAGTGAAGTTTTACAGTGTCTTTTGCATTTCAAAGGTTAAGGACGAGACAGTACAGAACTCATACTGGGGGGCACAGCGATTCTGTGACATGAAAAAGAAGCAGGCGCATGGGCTCTAAGAGGTCGGTCACTGAGAATTAGGTCAGGTCTAATGATGCTGCTTCCCCTGGTTGCTCAGCGTATGCTGGCTGCCCTCCTGGATTAGTGGCAGTGTTCAGGGCAGGGAATTACTTATTCTCAACCTCTGTTACTTTGCTGGTTACTTTGTTTCCATGCTGGCGTGTTCTATGGATTCTGGGAATGCTGAGAATTTCTCTCTTAGGCATTAAGTAATGGCCTGGGTAGCCCAACTATCTCCCTCTCTAGAAGCTTCACCCTTCACCCACCATGTGCTATACAAATACTGCCCAGTATTATTTCCTTCTATGTGGACATGCTGTAGACAACACAGGAGGCCACTGTATGAACAACCCAGAATGATTAAAAGGACCTATATACCTGGATGATGACTCCTGGATCCACATCGCCTTCCTTGTTCCTATCTTGAAATTTACTCTGCCCTGGATTTTACACTGTACTCACATACAAAAGGCTCCCCCTGCCCCCAACACTTTTCTAATATTTATGAATTCAAAGAATTGCATTCAAGTCATGTCATAAGAGATTCTGATTCAAAACAGAGTAACACATTTTCACTGCTCTAAACACTCACTACCTTCTTATAAGAATATTCTTCATTTATCAAATGAATAATACATTTTATATATATATATGCTATATTGTATGCTTTCCATCATTCTCCCACATCATATAATGCAAACTACTCTTTCCCCAATATTTTTTTTCCTCGTGTCATTCCATCTTTATAAACTTTTCCTTATCCAAGATAAATGATCCTTTCAGGACCAGTGGTGAGAGTGGCGATAGCTGGAGGCTGAAGGGAAACTGGGTGGAAAGGGGGAACCGATTACAAGGATCTACACATAACCTCCTCCTTGGAGGATGGACAACATAAAAGTGGGTGAAGGGAGATGTCAGACAATGTAAGATATGACAAAATAATAACAATAATTTATAAATTATCAAGGGTTCATGAGGAAGGGGGGGAGTAGAGATAGAGGGAGAAATTAGAAGCTGATACCAAGGGCTCAAGTAGAAAGCAAATGTTTTGAGAATGATGATGGTAACAAATATACAAATGTGCTTGACACAATAGAGGGATATATGTATTATGATAACAGTTGTATGAACCCCCAATAAAATGATAACGAAAAAAAGAAACACTTTTTCCTTTCAATTTGAGTGAAAGTTTACAAAGGAAATTGGTTTTCCAGCTAACAAGTCATGTACATTTTGTTTTGTGATTATCACATTATTCTTGTACTCAGACTCTGAAATGCCCAGGGCAGGAAGTCCAGCTCTTCTACCTGGATCCCAGGTTTTCATGAAAGTCTAAACACTTTAAAGAATTTTCAACAGGTGATCACATTGTACTTATACAACTTTCTTCAACTGCCAAATTATGTATACTTGTGAGTTTCTCATGAGCTTGTAACCTTGAAGGCTGAACTGAAATGGAGGTAGAGTGAAAAGTGTGTGAGCCGAATGGTCCCATGTAGGTTCAGTTACTAATGAATGGGTTGTGAATTGGGACTAGATCATCAAGCTGGTCAGAGATAAAGAAAGATATGTAACCCAGGCTCCTGATAGCAATTCTCAGATTCTGTGAATTATAACTGATAGACTGAGAATTATCAAGGGCTTTTTCTAGGGCAGAATACTTACTGCATATACTCATGTACAAGCTGAGTTTTTCAGCATATTTTATATGCAGCTTTTGTGGTAAAATTAGGTACCTTGGCTGATACTCAGGTAGGCTTATACTTGAGTATATATGGTTTAATTGTCAGCAAACATTGCTTAGGTGGGTGTTGCCAATGTCCAGGTACCTCGAATGCTAGATGCTTGACTTTGAGTTTCAGAAAATTGCAGCTGCTTAGAATCGGACATTATAAACAAAGAGCCTATTTTTGCAGTACCATCTAAACACTCCATTCAAACCCCCCAAATCAGACACCAAGGTCAATTGGCTTAACACTTCATAAAGACAATGTTTTACATCCTACTTTTGTGAGTAGCAACTGAGGTCTTCAAAGTTCATGAATAGCCATGCAACTATGGGTCTCTCTGTGTCCAGAGGAAAGAAGAGTGATATAAAAAAAAAAAAAAGACATATAGCAACCACTGGTCCAGTGGACTAATGGACCGCACAATTTTGTCTCTACCAGCCTGAAACCAGAAGGACCTGAATGGTCAGAGAGAGACTGCTGGGACCCTGGGACCCGCTAGTCACCCATCAGGTCTGGAAGCAAACGCATCCCTGTGTTAGAGGACTCAGCTATTTCAGATCAAAAGGGGAGCATGACCCAAGGATGAAGAAGTTCAGAGGGTTAAGAAGAGTAAGAATGGAAACGGGGAGGAAGTGAGCTAAGTGATGATACAATGAAGGACTACAACGGGGGACCTGAAACAAAATGTGTTCGATGTACAACTGATCTGCTCTATAGATCATTGCCGAATTCACAATAAAATATTTAACAAGCAAAAAACACACCCGGGTCTTTAAGGAACGGCGTCTATCTGGTTTTCTTTCATTAAATAATTATTTTCCCTTCCAGAAAAAGTTCCTTTTTCCCAATAAGATCAAGGCTTTATCTCGACTCTTAATTTTGATAACTGTCTTAAATCCCCCATGAATATTTAATGCAAAGCGCGAGGCACGTAAAAAACTGAGATAAGACTGATGACTATGAGGAGGTCAGCTACAGTTTGGGAACAGGGAGTGGGGAGGGATAGGAAACTGAGGAGGGAGGGAGGGAGGGAGGGAGGGAGGGAGGATGGGACAGGGAATAAAGAGACCCACATTTATGTGATGGGGTGTTAATGGGATGTTGTTGCTGATTTCATTTGATGAGATGACTCTGTAACTATACACAGCAACCTTTGATAAAAACCAAAAGGAAAAACACACATAGTAACACCTGGTAACTTTAAAAATCCCTCTAGATTCCTTACCCACCTTGGACTTAAATTCTGGTCTGAGTGGCTAAAAACGAAGAAAAAAAGAGGAGGAAAAATAAAACTGAAATGGATTTGGAGTCTTTAGTGACAAGCAAGTTCATCTCAAACATGTGAGGGGGGAAGGATCATGTAAGTAGAACTGACTTATATTATTCATTGATATGATATCCTAAAATCAATGTGCAAAGAAGAGGCACTGAATTCAAAACAGTATAAACGGGTTTTACGGTTTTACAAAAATCTGAGAATTCTGGCTCAGATTTTAAAATTCTCCCAACTACCTTTTCCATGCTACAATGGTTACATTAGAGAAAGTCTTAATTTGGAGTCCAAATCATCCCACCAAAGTTCCATCCCACCACATGGTTTGTAGTTTGAATAAAGGAAATCACAATTGATAGAGGAGAATTGTACTCCTAATGAACCAAGGCCCGAATGGTCTAGAACTTAGGTATGCCCCCTCCCCCACTTTACGGGTAAAATTAATCATTTACTTCAAAAAATAATTATCTTTAGTGGTTACACACTTATCATTCAATCAGTTATACAGTGCACAATGTTTTATTGTTACAATAACTATTCACTCTTTTTCATTTTGTTTATAATATTGAGAACTCAGAATGTTTAAAAATGATTGTCCTAGGGGCATAAGCATCAGAAGTCATTAAGAACCTGGGTTAGTAAGCAAGTTCACTTAAAGTAGGACGCCAAGCTTAACAAGAGCTTACGTGGTTTTAGGAGAATAGGATTTTAGGGAAGTCTATCTACCAGCCTTTGGAGGCATTTGTGCAGGAAGCTCAAAGTCCTCCTAAAGAAGGACAATGCTGTCAGAGAACATGAGCACCTGCAAGGCTAGGCTGGGGTGCTGCCAGGCTTTCCAGGTACCCAGGTGATGCAAACAAGCCAGACTTGACTACTAACCACAGCTTGGCAGTTCATGTTTAAGCCACAGTGATACCACAGAAAGGCGTGGAGATCTTCCACAATATTATTGCCACTAACAACTCCAAGGAGTGGAATAGTTCTATTTTTAAACTGCATGGAGTCACCTTGAGGTATAATTGACTCTATGGCAAAGGTTTTGTAGATATTTTACTCTAGTCACACCCTTGTGAACATCTCCAGGCTGCTGGCTGATGTTCTGCAGCAGGTTGGCCTCTAGCCACGAGATGCCAGTAGCTCCCGAATCGTGTATGGCAACCTAAAGAGTCTCCAACTCAACTCACTGCCATAGGGCCCATGCTGACTCATAGAGATGCTATAGGACAGGGCAGAACTGGCCCTGTGGGAATCCAAAACTCATTAAGGGAGTAGATAGTCCCATCGTTCTCCTACAGTGCAGCTGGTGGTTTTGAACTGTAGACCTTGAAGAGAGTAGTCCAACTCATAATCACTCCATCACCAGGGCTTCTCAGTCTTCAGAGTTGGCAAAATATCCCCCTTTGGGGTAGGAGATAAGGAATCACCCCTTGAATGAGAACCACTAAAGCAGACTCAAGGCTAAAGAACAACTTCATTGAGGGGTTGAGTTACAATTGATCAACTGATGACTACTTCTATAGACCCACACACTGGTCAAAAAGAAATGGATTGGGACAGACAACTTGACAGATGGCTGACGACCTTTCAGGCGCTCTACAATGTTAAGAGTATATGCTTGGGGGCAAAATAAAATTGGGTGAAATTAGGTAGTTTTAATCATTTAAAAATATTTAATCCATCTAATCCATTTTAAAATATAGCTCAAATATAGATGGCAACATATGAAATGGAAAAAGCTTATGGAGTTTGACAGAAAAAAATAGACACATCAGTCTTTCATATTAAAGACAGGGATATATTGATATTGATACGTGCTGAAATATTGTCAGATTCATACGTTGATATAAAATTTGCTTTATCGGATGTTCCAATATCAGAAAAGACAACCTGACATGGTAAATGATCCTCAGGTTTCAGAGTCTGACAGTCAGACAAGCTTCACACTTCACAAGGCCATACGGATGACATGAAAGAAAGTACGTAGTATAGTGCCCCACAAAAATGAGGTGCTGAAAAAGTCTCTGTGTGAGCTCCTCCAAATTTATCACATGAAGTAAGGTAGCAGCGTAGCTTATCTTGTCGCCCAACGATACTCTTCACACAAACATACCTTGAAGATAAACCAGACAGGGCTTTCTTGAGGATCTCAGGGGTCCTATCTGAGGATGGTGGGATTTCTGGGATATCAGAATCTGCTCTGGAATCCAAATCTCCATATCTGTCATCAATATCTGTTTCCTAAAATTCAAAGACAATTTTAAAAATCACTTTGCAAAATAGGAAAGAAAGGAAAAAGCCACAGCTTGCCAGAGCTCTTATTTGTTGTTAATTGTGTCAAACCACAGTTACATAAATGGAAACAACTCTTAACTGGTCTCTCCAATATCCTAGCCAGGCGGTATCTCCTTGTTTGGAAAGCATGGCGATCTTTGCTAAGATCTATGAATATAAACAGCTGATTTAGACAAAAAATATAAAAGAAACTCTGAAATTTTCTAAATTCTAAACATCACAAACTAAGAATCAATTATTCATTTTTTTGTTACTTAAGTGGGTATGGATTCCATGAGGCGTCTACCAACTGTTCAGTCTCTTTCCCCCTTTGATCACAATCAAAGCATTAACGACAACAAGAGGTCTCACGGTGGCAAGTATGTTCTATGTTTGTAAGCAACTTAACTCCCACCATTCTTTATAAAATCCACGATGGAGACATCATCTTCTCTCCTTTTAACCAGTTGCCATCAAGTCAACTCAAAGCCAGGGCATGTGGCGTTAGAACAGACGTGTGTGCCACAGGGATTTCCAAGGCTGGTTGTCAGGGAGGACATAACCAGCCCTTTCTTGCGAGCTACCTCAGCGTGGACTTGGACTTCCAACCTTTCAGACGGCAGTCAAATACTCCGACTGGAAAACTCGGGGACTTCCTCAATTTTGCTGTTAAAGCAAACTATGATAAAAAGCATTTGTTTAGATTTAGGTGGTTACATTTTTTTTAAGTTAACAAAGGCTCAAATGGACTTTCTAGCGTGTGTGCACAAGGATTGTGTATATGGAGGACGGTGAGCAAAGGGAGGGGGCAGAGGTGGGCGAGGGGAAAGCCGAGCAGCTCTGGGCTTTCAGACAGGGTCACCGTAGGACCTGTGGGAATAAGGGGGCAAAGGGACTCATAAGCAGAGAGGCACAAAAAGCTCCCATCTGCGGCTGTTCGATCTTCACTCGTCTCCTCTCCTACTGCTCCCCTCCCCCTGCCACCTTCCAAAGCACGTACCTTGAGAGAATGCTCGACTCAGAGAGATTGGGACCCACAGGGGGAAGCAAATTGAGGTAAAAGTAGAGATTATTCACAGGAGGTGAAAAGAAACAGATGGACTATTGAGCCAATTGGGCAAGAAATGACCACATGAACAGCAGTCACGGCTGTCCAGTCCATGCCAACTCATAGCAAGCAACCCTATAGGACAGAGGAGAACTGGCCCTGTGAGTTTCCAAGGCAGTAACTCTTTATGGGAGTAGAAAACCCCATCTTTCTCCGGCAGAGCAGCTCATGGTTTTGAAGTGCTGACCTTGCAAATAGCAAGTGTAACCACTAGGCCACCAAGGCTCCTGTCGGGATGAAAACACTTGAGTGTTCATAAAGCTTAGCGATCCGAATTCAAACTCCACAGCAAACTCACCGCCATCCAGCCCATTCTGATTTATACAGCCCTTACAGGGTTTCTAAACCTCCACAGGATCAGAGAGCCTCATTGTTCTCCCTCAGTGTGGCCAGTGGGTTCGAAATGCTGACCTTCTGGTTTGTAGCCCAATTTATAACTCACTAAGCAATTCGACATTTTAGCAAATTTGATTACCTCCTTTCAGTTATTTCTTCGTCCACATCGAACATCATGCCAGGGGCTTTAGTGTAGGCACAGGGATTATTATTACGGATCCTTCCCATTCCTTATTAAATAGCTCGCCAAGTAAAAAATAGAAACTTTAGGAAGTATTTTACATTTTCATCAAGCAATGAAAGCCTGGTTTGTACTCATTCAAACTTTTAAGTAAACAATTGTGACATTAAATGTCACTTGACCAAAGACTGCAAAGGAAGCAGACATACCAGAGCCCCACTGTGTCGTAAGAGGCAGTGGGTGCCAGAGAAGCTTAGAGAGAGTAGCTGACTAATAAATGACCAAGCAGATCACCCTGCAGAAAATGCCAGGGCACCTGCCACCAGTCTGGCATGACCAGGCAGCCTTAGACAGATAGGGCGATGGAACACACAGCCTTTTACTTCCTTTTCCCTACCGCTCTCCTTCAATGCCGCTCCTACCACTCTTTCAATAACCCAGAGTGTTGAGGACAGTGGCTTCAGTGGTAGCGGAAGATGGTGAGGAACAAAAGTACACAAAGCAACCTGACTCCATGCGGAGAAAGAGCTGGAGCCTGGGAATCAAGAGTGACCAGTTCTAATCCCATCTCAACTGCTAACGAGCAAAGCTCCAAAAGGCTATTCCCTGAATCCAAGGAATGACAGGCTTTGGGTTCCTCAGTGAGAAATTAAAAGCCCTGTCATGGGTGCAATTGCGCCTCTCCACAATATGTGGCCACGTAGCTAGGCCATGTTTCTCAATGGTTTGGTAGTTATGCAATGATGTAATCTGGCAGTAATGTAGTGACCACCCCCCACCTTCACCCCCAACCCCCCACACCCGGTCTGATCTGTTATGATCAGCTAATCCATTGTATGAGGATCAAGTGTGGGAAATTACACCCTTCATCTCATCACAGCTCTGATGAGTGGGGGCAGTTTCCCTAGAGTGGGGGTGGAAACACCATTTTCCTCTTACAAGAGATAAAAGGAGAGAGAGACAAGCAGAGAGGGAAGGACCCACTGTCCACCAAGAAAGAGGCACCAAGAGTAGGCAGCAAAGCACGTTTCTCGACCCATGTCCCTCCTAGATCCAGAAGAATACTGGTACCAACGACACGCAGAGACTTCCAGGGTAGGAACAACCTTCTAGAGGCGATGAATGGGTCCTTATCATGACTGCACTGATGGTTCAGGGAATCTGCCTATGTCTAAGTGTACATTGCTAGCATGCTTGGTGGAATGTCTATCGATTATACTTCAACAATAGAATGTAAAATGAAGGACAGTAAGGTTAAGTTAAGCAGAGGATAGGAGGTGAAATGGCTCTTAGAGACAAGTCATGCATGTCCCACAAGTTGGCAGAATAAGAGCAATGGCATCTCCTAACCAAGCGTGGTGCGCATGCTTTGGGCATGTGGCTACATTAACATACTTTGGGCATGTTGTCAAAAGAGACCGGTCCCTGGAGGACATCATGCTTGGCAAAGTTCAGGGGCAGTGAAATGGGGAAGGCCCTCAAAGAGCTGGACTGACACAGCGGCTGCAACAATGGGCTCAGCATAAGATCCACTGTGAGGATGGAGCAGGACAGGGCAGCATCTTGTTCTGTTGTCCAAACGGTCACTATGGGTGGGAACCAACCCAATGGCCCCTCACAACAACAACAACATGGCGATTGGCAATCAGTCTCAGCTGCATTTGGACAGCCGGGCCAGGTAGCACAAAAAGAGCCCCTATCACGGTGACTCTTCAATCGTGTGCCAGTTAACCCATTCCTGCTGAGTCAACTCCAACTCGTGGCATAACCATAACACATGTATCAGAGTAGACCTGTGCTCTACAGGGTTTTTAATGACTTTTTTTTTAAGTAGTTAAGTCAGGCCTTTCTTCAAGTTGCCTCTGGATGGACTTGAACCTCCCGCCTTTCAGTTAAGCAAGCCAACATGTTAACAGTTTACACTACGAAGAGTGCACTTTTTGCAAAATGTGGCCAGGAAAAAGGGACTAAGATGGGCCAGAAGGATAGGAAAGGGGCAAAAGGACCAGGCGATAGGATGCAGGTCATTTAAAAGGATGGCTCCAAAGGAAAACTCGCTAAAGATTCGCAGTATTTGGAATTCAATGAAGGATTCAATAAATAAATCCTTTTCACCCTTTTATGGCTTGTTCAAAGAAAACTGAGTAAGGAAACCAGGTTTAGCTTCTCCATAAGAGGGTCCTTGAAGCTCACACTGATTCCTGTACACCAGTACAAATCAAAGAACCAACCCCAGTGCCATCAAGCCCATTCAGACACATAGTAACCCCATGTAAGGTTTCCAAAACTAAAAACCTTGATGGGAGCAGACAGTCTCATCTTTCTCCTGTGGAGCAGCTGGTGGGTTTGAACCGCCAATCTTGCAATTAGCAGCCAAATGCCTAACTACAATACACTTCAGTCAGGCATTAAAATTCTAGTCAAGCAAAAGGAAGTGCTCAAGTGACACAGAACTATGAGCCTACAGTGAAGAGGCCTTTAAAAACAATCTTTAAGCTGAAATATTCTAACTTGAAGGACATTAGGCTGTGTACCCGGTTTCCACCTTCTCAGAATTTCCTGCCTTTCTCTCTATGATTTCCACATAGCTGTGGATCACTTCTCTTCACCCAGTGAAGAAAAGAACTGCTTCTATCAGTCCCCTCGTGAGTGGGCAGTTTTATGAACAAGAATGAGCTGAGGGGAAGGGAATCAATGTAATGCCTCTGCAATAATAATGCTGAAGGTCAGATGGCTTTATAACATTGTAGTTAACAGATAGAAACCACTGATCATCTCTAGCCTTGTGCCTTGAAAAAGACTCAACCTGGGAGACTAATATCAACTAGTCTCCCCCTGTTCCCCCCAAATACTCCACTGGCACCAAGTCAATTCTGACTTCATAACAACCTTGTAGGACTAAGTACAACACTCCCTTTGGGTTTCTAAGGTCATAAATCTTTCTGGAAGTAGAAAGTATCATCTTTCTTCCTCAGACCAACTGGTGGATTTGAACTGGTCTTGCTGTGAGCAATTCAATCTGTAACACACTAGACCACCAGAGCAATTTTAACTCAGGAAGCATGATTCAGCCTCTCAAGGACTGGCCATTCGAAGCCCAGAACAGGAAGATCCCGAGAGCTTCATGGAGGGCAAGAACATCTGTTCTCGGGGAGGGTGGTGGGGAGCTTGGAACATGAAACTTCCATAGCACCTCATCGTATGTGTCCATTTGAGCAATCATAAATCTGTAGCATGGTATACTCTCCCCCTAAGTTGTGTGAATCAGAGAATCATTGAACTAGCAGTGGCAGCGGGAGCCTACAGGCCAGAGCGCCACAGTGTCGTGCGGGTGCAGTCCAAGTTTATGGCGGGCATTCACAAGAACAAGTAGTGAACTGACCCTTACTGTCAGCAGTAAGAGGACTCCCAATTGTATGGCTGGTGTCTGCCTATTTGGCACTATGAAGGGCAGGGTCCCTTTAATTTATGAGCCCTGTCCCAAGCTCGGGCAGTTAGAGAAAGAGAGGGCATGGGGTGGCTGGGGATAAAGATGGAGAAGTGGGAAAGTGAGAACCGAGTCAATCATCAAATTTGTGGAACTGGATTCAGATGGATCCCTATCATAAAACCCTCTGATTCTTATTCCTTATGATTGGGAAAGCCTCCTCTTATTTTTTGAGATTTTGACTAAAAATAAAAAAGATTGCTTTCTCTCAAAGTTTCTCTTCTGCCCCTGTTCTAGCTCCCACTGAAGGGCAGGTCATTGGATGGTCCAGAGTGGAAAACGGAAGACCTGGAAGGGAGTGATGCGGGAGTGTTAAGTGTATGCAGCCTAATCTCTACGCTCGGACCCCCAGGCTTGGAAGACCAGCTCTAGCGTGAGAGCAAGATCGCCACCGTTCCGAGACAGAATGTCAAATACACATTCTCCAGAAGGGAAGCTGTCCCTGCGATAGCCTCCATAAAAAAAGGCTACGATAAAAAGGTCTCCTGCACGCACCTGGAGAATACCTACCTTTAGTTACTTAGTTACCGGTAGTTAGTGAGTGTTTTCTCTCAACAGTTTTGGAGAATACTTACCTTTAAAAGCAACCATATTCTTTGTTTTTCCCACTCAAGGTGCAGTCAACTGCTTTGATGGCTTTTGATTTCCATGATAGTGTGGTCCCTAGTGAGCTCAGCAAACATCGTGTATGTGGCTGCTGGAGGCCTGCACGCCTCACTAAGATATAAATTTGCTGTTAAATAAACTCACTCTCTTACTCTGATTCCAACGTAGGAGACGAGCCCCTGTGCCTTGCTCGTCTGTCTGCCTTGTCTTCTTCAAGTGCACCCACTGTTCCCTAGGACCCGCTCGACTGTAGCTATTGTTTTTTTTAAAATCATTTTATGGGGCTCATATTATCACAATCCATACAGAAGGGGAAACCGATCCCAATCACCCTGCTATTCTGAACAGGTGTTACCTCACACAACCCACTGCTGTCAAGTGATTCCAAGTCTGCCTTCCAAGGTCTGCAAGCTTGCAAACTCTATGGAGGGAGACTGCCACAGCGTTCTCCCATCGGAGACGTGGCTACCTTGAGCCCTGAGTCCTCAGATGACATCCTTGCTTTTCAGCACTTCAAGGAGGTCGTGTGCAGCAGTTTTACCCAATGCAACGTGTCATTTGATCTCGTCACTGCTGCTTCCATGAGCATGGATTATGGAGCCTAGCTAGAAAAAAATCCTTGACAACTCCAAACTTTTCTCTGTCTATCGTGCTGTTATTACCTATTGGTCCAGTTGTGAGGATCTTGGTTTTCTTTACATTGAGTCATAATCCATACTGAAGGCTGCAATCCTTGATCTTCATCAGCAAGTGCCTCAAGTTTCCTCACTTTCAGCAAGCAAAGCTGTGTCATCTGCATATCTCAGGTTGTTAATAAGCCTTCCTCCAATCTTGTTGCCACATTCTTCCTCATATATTCCAGCTTCTCTGGTGAACTGCTCAGCATACAGCTTGAATAACTGTGGTGAGGGGATACAATCCCGATACATGCCTTTCTTGATTGCAAACCATGCAATATCCCCTTGTTTCACTCGCATAACTGTCCCTTGATACATGTACATGTTCCGAGGGAGCACAATACAGCGCTCTGGAAGTCCCCTTCTTCTCAAGGGTATCCACAGTTCGTTACTGACACTCAAGTGCACAGCCAATACAACCCAATAAATATCAAGATCCACCTTACATCAGCAGGGATAGTTTTTGTTCCACATCCTTTTCTGAATCGGGATGAACTTCCGGCTGCTCCCTGTCAGTGGACTGTTGCAGCCCTTGTTGGGTTCGGCTCAGGAAAATTCTACTTGCCTGTGGTAGCAATGACACTGTTCTCTAATTTGCACATCTTATTGGATCGTTTTCCTTCGGAATGGGTACAAATATCCATCTCTTCTAGTCTGTTGGCCACGTAGTTGTCTTCCCAATGTGTTAGCGTAGGCGTATAAGTGCTTCGTCAGCTTGTTGAAATGTTCGAATTGGCAGCTGATCAATTCCCAAAGCGTTGTTCTTAGCCAACTCCTTCAGTTTAACCTGGCCTTCATCCTTCGTAGCTCATGTACGACCTCTGGAAAGGCTTGAATGTCAACTCCTTACTTTCGGTGCACTGACTCTGTGCGT
Organism: Tenrec ecaudatus; assembly: GCF_050624435.1. Taxonomy (NCBI): domain Eukaryota; kingdom Metazoa; phylum Chordata; class Mammalia; order Afrosoricida; family Tenrecidae; genus Tenrec; species Tenrec ecaudatus. The sequence continues at coordinate 138,539,967 of NC_134532.1, forward strand.
TCTTCCCATCTTCCTTGGATGCTTCCTGCGTCACTCAGTATTTTGCCCATGGAATCTTTCAATGTTGCGACTTGAGCTTTGACTTTCTTCCTGCAGTTTAAGAAGTGCTGAGCATGTTCTCCCCTTTTGGTTTTCTCTCCTCAAAAATCCAGGTAGAATATAGAATTAAGGCTGCTTCATTAGCTGATAGTGAGATGAAGACACTTTCCCAAATTATCCTCTAGTCGGAAACCAGATGAACTAACTGGTGCCCAGCTATTACTGCCAAGCCACGGGATTTTCGATTGGCTCATATGCATATGAAAGTTGGACACTAAATAGGGAAGACCGAAGAAGAATCAATGGGTTTGAATTGTGCTGAAGAAAAATACTGTACAGTACCATGGGCTGCTAACAGGACACACTGATCTGTCTTTAGAAGAAGTATGGCCAGGGGGCTCCTCAGAGGCAAGGATTTGCAAGGCTTTGTCCTAAATACTTTGGACACGTTGTCAGGAGAGACCAGTCCCTGGAGAAGGACATCGTGTTTGGGAAAGTGGAGGGGCGGCGATAAGAAGGCCCTCAAGGAGATGGATTTATGCCGTGGCACAGGCCCCGCTGGGTTTTCTTCTGTTGTGCATATGGTGGCTATCAGTTGGAACTGACTCGATGGTGCCTAACAACAACAACTATTATCAACTGCTCTGACAAGTTAGAGGGTCCCAGTTAGAAATGGTTTAAAATGTAAGACAAAGTTCAAGTTCATAAACAAGGTCAGACTTACTGGTCAGAACCTGGACGAACCCTCAGACTTCCTCCCTACTCACCCTTCTACCTTCAAACAGAGGACAGAGCCATTCCCTGAGGCCGTAGCTCCACCGAGCAACACGCTGGCCTATAACATAAACACACACTTCTCTGGGGAATGCACTCCAGAGAATGATCAATTTGGCCAGCATTTGCCAAAAACAAAAATGGAAAGGCAGGGAGGGGCAAAGAAATGAGATGAATGGACATGAGGAACCCAAGGTGGCGACAGGGAAAGTGCTGACATGCGGCAAAGGCTGAAACCAGTGTCTTGGAACAACTTGTGTCTGGATGATTGAGTGGAAAAGTAATTTGCTGCATAAACTTTCACCTTACACACTATAAAATGCTAAAAAGGCAAATTTCATGAAAGAATTTAGAATGCTGAGGAGTCTCATTCAAATGAAAAGTACTGTCATCACAAATTTGCATTTTGGAGAAAAAAAACAAAACATTAGAAAGTAGGTCTGATACAAAGGGATCAGACAGAAAGTAAATGTTGAGAAAATAATGATGGCAACATATGTACAAATATGCTTGATACAATTGATGTGTGGAATATTGATGTTATAAGAGCTGTAAGATCCCCCAAAGAACGATTGAAAAACCAAATTTGCATTTTACCTGAGCTCGTCATCAGCGCTCAGCTGCCAGGGCACTTTCTCTGGACAGAACGAAGTAAGGCTTGCAGTTCTTCTGCTTTATCTCCATTCAGAGGGAAAATCGAGCGCATGCGCTTGAATAATTAGGCGCACCCCTGGGTGTTTCCCAGTATGTGAGCTTGGACTGGATCTTGGCATTTAGGGGAAATTTAAAGAGGGATTGCATCTGTAGATAAGAAAATCTGTGATGAGTTTTTTAGATACAGTAAAGGTATGGTGATTGTGTACAATGTCTACCTCAATAGGTGCACTGGAAGGCCATGGTGTTTGTAACTTATTTTCAAATGGTTCACCAACAATCTATTTGTCTATATAGTGACGTGAAGATTAAGTAAATGTGGCCAAAGCCCCATGATTTTTAAGTGGTGGTTGTTCCAATTATTACTGTACTAACCTTGAACTTTTCTATTATTAAAATGTTAATGCAAAAATCTAAGAAAAAAATCTACCAACGATACAATGTTGACGGGTAAGAGCACACATCACAAGCTATCAAGAGAAGGACAAAAGGGTCAACATGAAATTCAAGCTGAGGTTACCTCTCAGAGGACAGGCCAGCCAGAAGACTGGCTGATACATACCTACGTTCTCCTTGCGTCCTTTTGTTTCATTTCAGTAGCTAGGGCTGTCTACCACACGCAGACTTCGAAGGGCACCTTCCTACATTAAAGCCTACTGGAATCACATCTCATTAGGCTGTGCAAGGCATCAACCCTGGTGCATTTTAAATGCAAAAGGGAAGTGCAGAAGAAGCAAAATAATTTCTACCCCACAGTGCTGTGTCCTTTCTAAAAAGTGATCTGCTTGGTTGGGTGGCAGGGAGCCCAAATTAAACTGTCTTTGTTTTGGTCTCATTTGAATGAGACTAGCCGGATGATGGAGTCAGATTGGCTTCACCAGCCTTCCATAAAGATGTGAGATAGCTGTCCCCGGACCCCGAAAATGAAGGAAACTGCAACCAAAGCCAAGAGTCAGGAAAGCACCATTCCTCCCCTGGAGCCATCAAGCGCCGAAAACCAAACTCACTTTCATCAAGGCCATATTAACTCATAGCGACCCTGCACGTCAGAAACCCGTTGTCCTTGTGGGTTTCCAAGACAGAAACTCACTATGGAAGTAGAAAGCCTCCGTTTCGAACTGGTCACCTTGCAATTTGCAGTCCTACACATAATCACTATGCCACCAGGGCAAGTTTGGAAATAAATTTAAAAATCTGAAATTTGCAGTGTTATGAAGTGCCTCCAGCTGGGACTAAACGCTCTCTTTTTTAAAAATCATTTTTATTGGGGGCTCTTACAACTCTTATAACAATCTATATATTCATTGTGTTAAGCACACTTGTACATATGTTGCCATCGTTCTTTTTAAAACATTTTCTTTCTACTTGAGGCGATGAAACCAAGGGACTGAACTGGACTGTGGGTCCCCATTTTATATGTGAAAGAAAGGTTACAATCTCGGTAGTCTCATGAAACCTTAAAAAAACAAACATTCGATGACAGGGTGTTAAAAATGGGTGTGACCTCTCATTCTGGGTAAGGACTTGGGTAAAGTTGAGTTACCTTTAGAAAGGGAACTGGGCTTGGTATAACTCAGGAATGATCAACACAACCAATAGGTCATTATTGAAATTAGCCACTTCAACATGTGATGTCATTCTCATTAAGCAGTGTCCCACCGAAATGGATCAACGTGCAAACAGCTGTTTACTGTTTGTTGTTTGCTCCCCCGCTGACATCAATTCAGAGTAAGCGGCAGGACAGAGCGGAATTGACCTACAGGGTTTCCTCGCTGTAATCTGTGCAGAGGCAGGTCTCCTGGTCTTTTCTCCCACAGACCCACTGGCCCAGTTGAGCTGCCAACCTTTTGCTTAGCAGCCAATCACTAAGCAAGCAGTTTCCTTGTACACAGCTATAAAGTAAAAGAAAAGCTAGTAATTTGCTTTCCTACTCAATCATAAGGCAAATGAGGAAATAGCAGAAATATTTTCTTTCTTTCCTCAAAAGTGCAAAGAATACAAAGAGCCACAAAAAAACAGGTCAGAGACTCGATTAGAGTAAGCAACCAACAAGCACTTACTGAATGTATAGATTCAAACCAAAATACTGAACTCACAGAATTACAGGTTTTCAGCTAGAAGTTTCCTCTCTAGTACCATTTCATAGATTCAGTCCAAGTGGTAACAGGGTTAAAAAACAATCCTTAAAAGTACCAGCTAATGCTTTAATTAGTTTCATAAATTTAGGAGCCCTTTACATGGTTTTTGTTATTTTTTGTCATAAAATTTTGGGCAAAAACCAGCTCTAAAAACTGTGAGCCTGAGCAGTGTTGAGGTTTTCAAATTTTAGTTTTCTCAGAGGCAAACTAGGGTTACCTCTCTGTCTACATAATTATTAAAAAGGCCAAATTGAAATTACATATTTGCAAGTGTTTTGCAAACTGTAAATTACTTTACATGGATACCAAAAACACAAAACCAGTTTCCATGGAGTCGACGCTAATTTATGGCGACCCATGTGTATCAGAGTTCCCACATTGCAGGCTGTTGTGCAACAAACAAACCCTGGCTCCCTCTCTTTCCTCAACAATACAAAGAGTCCAAAAAGCCAAAACACAGGGCAGAGCCTCGAACGGAACAGGCACCCAGCAAGCACTTGCTGAATGTATAGAACCAAACCAAGTCTCAGGAGATAGGTCTTAAAATAACCCATTTTCTTTCTATTGAAGCACAACCTGATTTTTTTCCTCTAAATTGTATAAACTCTTTGGATTTTGAGAATAGACACAGCAAAATACACATCAACCTAGCAGTTTCTCCACATACGCTTTAGTGGTGCTGATTCCAATCTTTGAGTTCCGCAACTGTGCTCACCCTCCTCCTCTGTGGGTTGTTCCTCCTTCAGTAACATCAGCTCCCTGTCCACTAAGGTTCCGAGCTGATCTTTCATGTGTGTTACTGTTACTAGTTGTGCTAAACTATTGTTCTATTTTTTTGTTGTTGTTCTATTTTAAGTAAACATCAGGGGATATTTTTAGTTTAAATCTTAAAGATTATCTCAGGGCAATGGCTGCAGGTGTTCATCCATCCTGCAGCTATGCTTCCAGACTCCAGAAAATCTGGACTGTATTAGAATTTAAAATTCTGTTCCACACTGACCCCTTCTGATCAGTGTTCTATAGAATGATTGATTCCAATATCCAGCAGTGACAGCCAGGCAAAATCCAAGTTCTTCTGGTCTCATGACAAAGGAGGCAGTTAGTCATGGAGGCATAAGAAGTGGCAGCAAGAGAGACCATGAAGAAGGAGCTATAGGGGCAGCAGAGACCATGAGACAGAGTGCCAGGCTTCCTGGCCCATGGAAGAAGTAAAGTGAATCCATGCCTTTGGGCAGGAGGCTGCCCTGAAAAGTGGGACACTCTTTGGGTATTTATCAGCACTGACGGAGCTTTTAACACTAACCTAAGCAGGGTAGAGACCAACAGATCTTGCGGCTCGGAGGGGAAGGAAGATAGACAGAGAGAGATGTCTGAGAAGTGTCGCTGCAGACAGGACTGTGTCCTTCGTGTGTTCTGATCCTGACTTGATGCTTGGATTATCAAGCAAAGCAGAGGAGAGAGTGTCTTGGAGAAACATTAGTGCCGGCACAGGGTAACGGAGGTGGCGGCACGTCTGACTTCTGCCTCAGAGGAATCAGCCTCAGGTAGATGTGGAGTTGGACTCTCCTTTGTGTGGTCAGAGCAGACCAGAAACGCCTCAGGATCACACAACTCTTGCCAAGTCAACTTTTGACAGGTGTACAACTTACTGACACCAATTACAGTAACGAGCGGTACAACCCCACCTTTAATCAATGTGATTTTTCATCACTCTTAGCCTCCTCCTTCTCTCTCTCCCCCTCGTAGCCAATTCTGCCAGCCACTAATAAACCAGTCTCTGTACACTTGCCTTTTCTTGTCTTTCTATGTAAGTGGGGTCACATAAGTTACTTCTCTACGATGTCTTCAAGCTCTGTGTACAGTATGCATCAAGACATGCTACAGGGTTAAAAAACAAACAAACAAAAACACCTCTGTTCATTAAAAAATCAGTTGTCTGTCGGGTTACTATGAGTCAGAACCAACTGGACAGCACCCAGCAGCAGGAATACGGTGAAAATGCCCCTCAGGCTCTTCCGCAACAGAGAAATGGAGGAACAAAATGTGCTACATACATACAAAGGGATATTAACCAACTGATAGGAAAAATGACAGTAATGACAGCCAGGTACCATCCAAGTTCTTCTTGTCTCATGGATGAAGACCCTCAGAGAGGTGGACTGAGATAGGTCCACAACAACGGTCTCAAGTATGACTGTTGTGAAGATGGCAGAGGCCTGGGCAGTGTACTGGTCTGCTGCCCACAGGATCGCTGAGTCTGAAATGACTCGACAGTGCCTAAGAAGGGCACAGTATGGAGGGAGCTTGAAAATATGATGCTGAGTGAAGTTTAACCTGTATTTTTATAAAGGCATCCCCAAATACAAACAGCTAGAGGAAAGCAAAAACACAAACCCCTATACTTAGCCGTGCTATCCAAGTGCAAATACATCAGTGTTTTACAAAAATGCAAATAAGAAAATAAATATGAGCTCACAACAATCAGAGTCCAGGTCAGATAAACCCCTCAAGAACAGAACAGGAGGCTAGGGGGAAGGTAGGGAGAGGAGGGGGGAAGAAACTGTGGGGGAGGGGAGACAATAATCAGTGTAAGATATGAAAATAATAATTTATAATTTATCAAGAGGTCACCAGGGGGGAGGAGGGAGGGCAAAAAGAGGAACTGATACCAAGGGCTCAAATAGAAAGTAAATGTTTAGGAAATAATGATGGCAACCTATGTACAAATATGCTTGATACAATTGATGTATGGACTGTAATAAGAGCTGTAATAACCCCCAATAAAATTATCCTTTAATTTTAAAAAAGGAAAACAAAAAGAAAATAAACAAAGTATAATCATATTAAAGTGAATACGTTTAGGAGATAGTTTTTCAGAGGGTTATTTTAAATCATTCCATTTTTCCTATTTATGGCAAAGAAAATGTCATTTACATCAAAACATCCCTGTCAAAGTATTCATCCATAGCTTGATGCAGCTGATGGCATCCAATGGTAAAATTCCTCAAAATAGTAAGAGAATAATTTAAGAAAAAGTGAGTGAAATTCATGTGGCAATACCAAGATAATTCTTTAGACATCTCAAATCAAATACAAAGCAGATTTTAAGAACTTGAAACTATTTTTCACCTCACCCTCACATAGCTTATTATCTGTATTAGCATGTCTTTAGCATTCCACCATGTCATTAGCACAAGGAAGCTGTTTCAGGAGACTCTTGCTCAGGAGACACTGGCCCTTACAAACCACACACCAGTTTGCAATGTGGTGCATCAACTCTTCAACAGGCAGCGTCAACAATTCTTGTCCTCAGAGATTTTGAACCCCTAGCCTTAAAATCTTGCCTCTTGTGATGTCTTATCCAGGTCTCAAACTATCCCGTGTGATCCTTCCAAGCCATCGCCACAGAGTCCATCTGAACTGAAAGCAGCTCAAGAGGGCAGCTGTCATGTTTGCAAAAGCAGACGATCGCATCTGACTGCCACATGGCCCTTCCAATGGGGTGGCTGGTGGGTTTGAACCACCAATCTTTCAGTTGGCAGCTGAATGCTTAACCGCAGTGCCACCAGGGCTCCTTACTGTAGCCCTTGCCCAACTTTACTCAAGTCCTCACATTGACAGTCTTGCCAGAAGTAAAACTTCTCATTCTCAAAATCCAACTTTCCCTTCTACTACACGACTCTGTCTAGGTCAGTGATTCTCAACCTTCCTAATGCCGCGATCCTTTAATACAGATCCTCATGTTGCGGTGACTCCCCAACCATAAATTATTTTTTAAACATTTTATTAGGGACTCATATAACTCTTATCATAATCCATACATACATCAATTGTGTAATGCACATTGGTACATTCTTTGCCCTCATCATTTTCAAAGCATTTGATCTCCACTTAAGCCCCTTGCATCAGGTCCTCTTTTTTCCCCCTCCCTCCCTGCTCCCCCCTCATAAGCCCTTGATAATTTATAAATTATTATTTTGTCATATCTTGCCCTGTCCGACGTCTCTCTTCACCGCCTTTTCTGTTGTCCGTCCCCCAGGGAGGAGGTCACATGTAGATCCTTATCATCGGTTCCCTCTTTCCAACCCACTCACCCTCTACCCTCCCAGTATCGCCCCTCACACCCCTGGTCCTGAAGGTATCATCCTCCCTGGATTCCCTGTGCCTCCAGCTCCTATCTGCACCAGTGTACATCCTCTGGTCTAGCCAGACTTGCAAGGTAGAATTCAGATCACGATAGTTGGGGGGACGGGATAGGGGGGGAGGAAGCATTTAGGAACTGGAAGAAAGCTGTATTCTTCATCGGTGCTATGTCGCACCCTGACTGACTCATCTCCTCCCCTAGACCCCTCTGTGAGGGGATCTCCAGCAGCTAACAAATGGGCTTTGTGTCTCCACTCTGCACTTCCCACTTCATTCACTATGGTAAGATTTTTTTTCTGATGATGCCTTATACCTGATTCCTTTGACACCTTGTGATCGCACAGGCTGGTGTGCTTCTTCCATGTGGGTTCTGTTGCTTCTGAGCTAGATGGCCTTTAAGACCATCTAGCTTCAAACCTTTAAGACCCCAGACGCTATATCTTTTGATAGTCACCACCATCAGCTTTCTTCACCACATTTGCTTATGCACCCGTTTGTCCTCAGCGATCGTATCATGGAGGTGTGCATCTAATGATATGATTTTTTGTTCTTTGATGCCTGATAACTGATCCCTTTGGAACCACGTGATCACACAGGCTGGTGTGTTCTTCCATGTGGGCTTTGTTGCTTCTGAGCTACATGGCCGCTTGTTTATCTTCAAGCCTTTAAGACCCCAGACACTATATCTTTTGATAGCCGGACACCATCAGCTTTCTTCACCACATTTGCTGGTTCACTTGCTTTGGCTTCAGCGGTTGTGTCGGGAGGATGAGCATCATAGAATGCCAATTTAATAGAAGAAAGTATTCATGCGTTGAGGGAGTGCTTGAGTAAAGGCCCAAGGTCCTTCTGCCACCTTAATACTAAACCTATAAATATAGGCATACAGATCTATTTCCCCATCCTCATATATATATTTGCACCATAAAATTATTTTCGTTGCTACTTCATAATTGTCATTTTGCTACTGTGATGAATTTTACCCTCAAAGGGGTCACGACCCACAGGATGAGAACCACTGGTCTAGGTGATGCTTTCCCTTATCATGCTAAGCTCCAAACTCATCTCTTTCATATATATCTACATGGCTTTCAAAAAATGTTTCCATATCTAGTAAATGCTGAATTCAGAAAATTATATACCGTAGGTGTGCTGTGGACAATTGATCAACATGTGGAGAGTATCAGCCTACATGATGGTCTAGAACAATGGTTCTCAAACCTGTGGGTCGTGACCCCTTTGGGGGGGATCAAACAACTCTTTCACAGGGGTGGCCTGATTCATAACAGTAGCAAAATTATAGTTATAAAGCAACAACAAAAATAATTTTATGGTGGGGGGGTAACCACAACATGAGGAATTGTATTAAAAGGTCATGGCATTAGGAAGGTTGAGAACCACTGTTCTAGAATCTGGTTCAGTGGTAGACTTCCTGCCTTCTATGTAGAAGATCCGGGTTAAATTCTCAGCCAATGAATCTCATGTACAGCCACCACCCACCCATAACTGGTAGCTTGGGTGCCTCTCTAATGCTGAGCAGATTTCAGTGGCACTTCCAGAGTAAGAAAGAGTAGGAAGAAGGGCATGGTGAACTATTTCCAAAAATCAGCCAATGAAAACCCAATGGGTCATAATGGTCCAATCCCCAGCAGATAGGGATGACGTAAAAGGGGACAGTGCATGAGGCTGCCATGAAAAAAGAGATCACTCAAATCTAAGCATTTCTATTGGCAGCCTCTATTTATTTATTTATTTATTTATTTATTTAAGTAGCCTAACTGCAGTGTTTGCCAAAGGAAGTGTGACCAAAGAGGAAAATGTTTGACAGGAATGAAACAGGCTTAGTTAAAACGTTAAGTAGACGAGATGCAGTGTGGCATTCTGGACTAGATTCCAGGACAGTAAAAAGCATAGAAGTTTAAAAACTGGTGAAATTTGAATAAAGTATGTGGTCTGATTTATAAAGTTGTGCCAAAAGTAGTTTCTTTTTTTTATTTTTTACAAACGTGCCATGGTTATGCAAGATATGAACACTAAGCAAAACTGGGTAAAGGGTTATGGAAATTCTAATACCTTGGTCACTGTTCTGTAAATCTAAATTAATCCAAAATGAAAAGCGTATCTTAAAACTACAAAGGTTGAGTGTGTAGGAAACGATCTGCCCCAGATCGCAGAAGGGGAGGGACAGGCCTTCGCTGGCCTCTGGATGAGTACCCCTCAATTTCACAAACCCAAACTGTCTTCAGAGTCACCATGCTGCCCTGCACCCACACAAACCCACCAAGCGCCTTGTCCAAAACCGCAGAGTCCACGGGGGCTACAACTTCGGTGAGCATGGCCTTTGCGCTCACAAAGTCTTGCTAAACCAGCCTAGAATTCCATCTCGAACCGTTCAATCCCTCCTTCGTGCGTTCAGCACTGCATCAGCCCATGTGGGGCGGGTGTGGGAACTGGCAGAGGTACCAGAGATTGCAGCACTGAGTCCACCAGACAGAGCAGAGTAGCCACACTGAGACCATGAGGCAAAGTGCAGGCTTCCTGGTCCACAGAACAATGGACCAGGAGGCTGCGAGGCCAAGAACCAGAAAGAGACATATCTAACAGCATGGCTGAGAAAGGGCACTTGGACAAAAGAACTGCACCCGTAACAGTTTGTAACCTGTTAGCTTCCCTAGGAGCCCCCTAATGATGAGTGCTGTCGAAGAGTGCTGTGTGAACACCATGATTGGACCGGCAGAGAAACACGTGCCTTGGGAGGAGTGACTGGTGTCAAAGTAGGGGAAAGGAAGATGTAAAGTAGAAGACGTGTCTGGTCTCTGTCTCGTGGCAATCAGCCTTGCACGGTGTGGACTTGGATTCTCCTCATCTGTGTAACCAGAGGAAGTCAAAAGTGGTCCCTACATTTCCTGAATATCACCTATATTATAACCTTCAGGCCTGTGGAGATATGATCATTTGGAAATAGGTGTTCCTTTGTTGTGTTTACAAGACTATCTCAGCATAAAGTGCATTCCAAGCCTAATCACTTCTGAGTTGCAGAGACAGCATAGACACAGAGGTAAGGAAGCACATATTGGGGGTGGGGTGTGCAACTGATTTTCTTGGTATGGTTCTTCTATCACCCTTTTTGTGACTCCCACTAAAGGACTGGGTGGGCGCATGCAAATACAGGGTGAAATGGATGCTAATGATTGTGCAGTGGATTGTGCTAATGGTAATGGGTTGTGCAGTCTTGCCATTCTCTTGGGTATCAAGTGAGCTATCTCACAAGCATTAAGAGGGAATCTCACAACCCTTAAAAAAGAGCCAAGGCCCTGCTCGATAGTCACCTTCATGAAGTGATCACTGAAGATATGGGTGCAACCGCAAACTGTGGCGAAGAAAGCAGATGGTGCCCGGCTATCCATCGGAATAGTGTCTGGGGTCTTAACGGTTTGTTTTCAAACAAGCAGCCATCTAAGTGAGGAGTCAACTAAGTCCACAGGGAAGAAGCCCACCAGTTTGTGTGACAGAAAGATGCCAATTACAAAACGGGATTATAATGAGGAGGAAAGCATCAGAACAAAAATTATGAGCACCCATTTGTGGAGGACTATGGGGGATGGGAAGAGCCCAAAACCCATCTGCAGAGTAGCTGCTCAAACTGAACCACTGGTAGGTCCGCTCTAGCCACAGGCAAGAGTCCTAACCAGTCTGACTGTCAGGCAGAGACTACTGCTATCTTGATAATGCTGGACTGAACTCAAGTGTTGGCCAGTTGACCACCCTATAACTCGACCTGAATTTGTTCTGGGTGCAAATATCTCCTACTTGTTCCACGACAAAAATATCTTCCTTAGCTTTTTGAATGTCTTTTCCTTCTTAGGCATTATTTGTATTTTTGTCTTTATACCACTATGATTTTAGCCTTACCACCTTAGTATGATTTTGTTTTGTTTTTTTTCTGTTGGGTCTACCCATTGTGAAGCACAGGAGGAGTGGATGCATAATGAGAATAACTGATACAAGGAGTTAAAGCAGCAGGTCTCAACCTGTGGGTCGAAATCCCTTTAGAGTCAAGCAACCCTTTCACAGGGGTCGCCTGATAAATAACAGTTGCAAAATTACAGTTATGAAGTAGCAACAGACGTAATTTTATGGTTGGGGGGGTCACCACAACATGACGAACTGGATTAAAGGGCCGCAACATTAGCAAGGCTGAGAACCGCTGGGTTATAGGGAATACAGAGGTGGGAGTGGGTGATAGGGAGGGGAAGGGGATTTGGGGAGTAAATAATAAAGGTGGGAGAGGACAGAGGGCATTAAAATTGATTGTGATTGCACAACTCATTTTAAAACCAATTTAATGGGGGGATGGGGGGGAATCCTCTAAAATTGATGTGATAATTATACAATTCTCCTTGATGTAACTGAACTACTGAATTGTGTGTATGTAAATTATGTGCCAATAAAACTGTGGGGGGGAGTCAAGGTTGGGGTCTGCCTTTTAGACCTTGAGATCCCTGCATAGCGACGTAACAGCAGTGGCAGCAGAGGTGCAACACTGAGTCCAGACAGAAAGGATGGCTCCCCAGCTCACAGAGCAAGTAGCACTGTCTTCTTGTAGGAGGCTGGCTTGCAGAGTGGGGTGCTCTTTGGGCACTTATCAAAGCTGATTTGGTTTTACAACCCTTGCCCCAGCACAGCACAGGGCAAGGGGCCATGTGGCTGAGAGTTGAGCACTAGACTAGTGGGCATGGCTGAGAAGAGAGACTGCAGTAAAAAGGACTGCATCCCAAACATTTCTGACACTGACATATAACCTGTCAGCTTCACTAATAAATCCCCGCAATCATGAGTATAGTATCACCTGCAGTCCTTCAACGCCATGGCAACAGACTAGCCAACCCAGCAGAGAAGGAGAGTGCTGTGGGAGGGGCAGTGGGTGCCAGGGTAAAGGTTGGAGGGTGGAGGCATGTCTAACCTCTGCCTCATAGGAGCCTGCCTGTGTAGATGAATTTGGATTCTCCTTCCCCTATGGGTCCAGGGGAGGTCAGACATGGCTTCCATAACATGACCTCAGGGGGGATGAGATAGACATGACCTGAAGGAACCCAGTAAGCAAGGGCTACAATATCTGAAGAGGCAAGGATCTTTCCCCCAGAATGGACCCAGAGAGAGCTTTCTCCTGGGGCTAACCTCCAGAACAGTGAGACCATACACGTCTGCTCATTAAAGCCACCCACTTGTGGTATTTCTGTTACAACAGCACTAAGAAGACACTCCCTAAAATTGGCAATCTAATTGTGTTCCAGTCACACTAGTTCTAGAATGTGACTAGAGTTCAGCAATGAGCTCTGCTTTTGCTCTAGATAACTTTGGGCAATAACAACCATACTCTGTATCACTTGTAGAGTGTGCATGTGTGTGCATGTTGTTTGGGTTGAACTACTTGTCTCTAAAATCCCTTTAAGTTCACTACGATTCCCTACTATACTGAGAAACTGCACACACCAGACACATTTACCTTCCCTCTTTTGTATTTCAAACTATTTCCGTTTCCACCCTTCCTCCCTCCTCTCTTCTTCTTGTGGAAGGGGCATGCATCGCTCCTTCCCTTGTTTAGATACCCCAATCATTGTGTCCTTTGTTCCGTGTCTACCTTCTGTCCATCCTCAAGAGTATCTTCACTCGAACTCGCTGATCTCATGCATACATATCTCTCCACCCTTGGAAAAGAAAACCTTCACTGACCCTTCTGCTCTCACTAGCTGTAATCCCTCTCACTGCTACTTCTGGACAATAACTACTAATATTTCAACTTTCATTCTCAAACTAAACTTTGGCTTCTACTAATGTCTTTTGCCAAATTCGAGGTTGTAGTTCTTAACTCTCATCTCTAAGCTCCACTGAGGATACACTCTAAGCAACCCCTCTTCCTTAAGCCCCAGCTTCCTTGCTGTCTTGGTTCCATCCCTATCCCTCCAACCCTTCTCTAAACAAGGCTCTGTCTGGCTTCAGTCTGTCTATTCTAATCAAAATCGGGCATCTCCAGTCCTGCCCTTTCACTTAAATTGCCATCACTACCTCTCATAGTCTCCCTTTCCCAAGTTCCATACCCAACCCAAACCACCCAGCTCATTCCTAACCTGGAAAATTGCCCAATCATCTTGGCTTCTTTCCTAAAAGTGTTTTAGTAACTAACCAAGATGTATCTCCTAACTGTCCCTTCCTTCAGTCTGACTCTGCGCACCCTAACCGATTCCCACCATCAGCTGTCATTTCAAGTAAATGAAGAGACTTCCAAAAAGTTCATGGAAAAATTTTTTCAATTCCATTTTCCCATGAACTTTTTGACACCTCCCCTTCTCCTTCACTCCACCCCCCCTAACTATGCCGTTTGTAATACCCTCCTATCTCCTTTCTTTGTGGCAAATCTCTTTCCCTTCCAATACTCTCTCCACAACACTGTCAGACTAAGTTAATGGCTTTGGGAATCTTTTCATTGACTTTCAGAGTCCATGGAATGAAGCCGAACCTTCAAAAGTCTCTCCAGCTCCCTAGCCTGCCTCCAAGTAGGCAGAGTCTATGGTCTGTAAGTTCCCTGTGTCCTGAAGACATAGTGGCTATGCTTTGGCTGTTAACTGTGAGGAACCACCTAACAGCTCTATGGGGGAAAGATGACGCCTTCTACTCCAGTAAAGAATTTCCGTCTCCGACACCCGCTGGGGCAGTTGCACCCTGTCTCCAGGGTCGCCCCGAGTCAGAATTGACTGGATGGCAGTCAGTATTTGCTTGGTTTGCTTTGGTTTGGTGCCTGGAGTGACCCCAACATTAATTTACCTGATGAGTTTTCATCTCACACTCAATCCCCACTTGACCCTATTTTTAAAAAGCCTTTCTTGTTGTCTCCATGCAAAGTCCAACCATGCTGCCCATCTGTGCTAAAAATGAGCCTTGCCCAGAATTCTAATCAATCTGCTGGAGGGAGTTCTCTGAGCCTGAGTCCTTGTCTACCACTCAAGTACTGGCAGCAAGGAACACTGCCCTGGAGGCAGACAGCCCTGTTCCTCTTTGCTAATTCTCTAGAGGAAGTCATTTCTCAGCTTTAAGCGGCTAGCTCCTGGCACAAACCGCCCTCCGCCCTCCGCCACCCCCCCCCCCACGTCATGTTAATGACACCATTTTTAAAAGACAACAGGGCAAAGCACAGAAATATACTATTGTCAGAGAAATCAGACTCACTGGCACCCAGTCGATTCCAACCAGGGGCAACCCTAAATCTTAACATCAGGATTTAATATACCTCCCCCATAATGTCCAGTAACTCCCCAAATTGCACTTACTGCGATTTTAAAGTTTAAGTGGACCAAATATCAACCAACCTCCATTGTGCAAACTGATTTTAAAATAACCCTTGACCTGCAAATAGCAGGTGCATTCAAATACACACCCTGATAAGCAAGGTCAGACACAGGATAGAGTTCAATGTCTCACAAGGTTTGTCAAGGCAGGAGTTCTTCGTGAGACAATACATGTACGGCAATGTTTCAGTTTGAGCACACTCATCATTCTCTAAGAAATCTCAACCGAACAGGCTACAGATGGTGATGCCTACTCACAGAAAACAAAATCCTGCTGGATTTATTAATGAGAATCAACAGTTGAGTGTTTATAAATTAATAAATAAATATGTGGCAAAGTAATCCTGTCACAGCTAGACACAAAAGCCTTGAGTCAAATCAAACCCCATGAGTTTCCATTCTAAATCCATTGGGCATTAAAAAAAATATTCAAAAGGTATCTGATGCCTGGCTTCCTGTGAACACATGTTTTCCCTTAATAAAAGCTTGCGAGCTTCCTAGAGTTGAGGAAGTGAACATGGGTAAGATAGTATTTCCTGGATGCTAAACTATATCAGTTCCAGAACAAAACAAAAACCAACCTAATTCATTCTATTTTCGGTCTAGTTTCCAAGGCAATTCTCCCAAAGACTATTTTCAGTCCACTGTTTCTAGTCAGTAGCTTCAACCTTCAGTGGCTGGAAAATTAGATCTATTTTGAATAATTCCTTGATATATGTGTGCTCTCACAGACTCCTTTCATTCCACCTGCTATAGACATAGACAGAACAAAAAAGGGAGGAGGCGGAATCTGCCATTCCACTAATTCTAAAGTTTCAGCCCTCAAATTACAGTTGGGCTTTGCATTCTGTGCATATTGCAGGCTACTTTTCCACTGGGGCTCTCTGTAACATGGATGGAGTTGCACCAAGCTCACCAACAGCAAGTTCCAGGTGGTACCTTCCCCACTCATAACTGCCAGTGAGTCTTGGCAAAGATACAAACTAGATTATTAACAATCAGCAAGTTAAGATTTCAGTGTCCAAAGGACACTGACTTAACCTTGAACAAATCACTCCACTTCCTATCACAACACCTGTTTCCAAAACAGACTACAGTATTTCCTGGGCCAGATTAAGTGCTGAGATTCCTTGACTAGGTGGAATTTTATAAAGTAAGCAATCACTTCAATAACATTGCAGTTTTGCAAAAGTTCCTACTTACACCACTTAATTATCTAACCAGGTCCAAATTTGTTTTTTCTTTTACTAGCTCTAAATGTAGTGACATTACATCTCCTTGTACGTAAATGTGAAGCTAGTATCATCTGTCTTTAAAAAATAAAAAGGAGGGGCAATGGTGAAAACTCGTCATGAATTAAAAAGGAGGGGCCATGGTGAAAAATCCTCATGAATTGACGCGCCAGGTCACATAATATCTACTGGTAGACGAGAGAACTGCAGTATTTTCGTTGCATCAAAAGAAGCTGAGGATTACAATTGTTTCACGTGTATCATACTCTCCAACCTCCAAAATCTATCAGACTGGAAAAGGACAGAGGAACTGAAAGGCTGAAGGGGCACCCGTAGCCAAGCTTCCAGCGACGGGGTCCAATGACACGTGAGAACCCAAGGTGCCTGCCGTCTGTTTGGTCCTCGCTCACTTGTTTCCGGGACTTGGAAGAGAAATGAGGCTGGGGCTACGACAAGGCGGACAAGGCGGCACTACGAAGGCTGTGGGGACGCATCTTGGATTGGATGTTGGTCTTTCAGGGTGGGGGGAGGGGGAGAGGACGCTAACTTGTAGCCAAATTGAACCATCCAGCTCTCGCAGGCAGTTGTCGCCGTCACCCAGGAAAGCGCACCCCCAGTCACCGGGGGCCGAGTTCTGAACCCCACTTGGGGAAAGGCGCGGGTGCAGGCAGGTCGGGAGGGGCGCGCAGGGGGCAGCCCGCAACTTCCCCCGGCATCCTGTGGGCGCCGTCGGGTCTCCCAGGCGTCCGACCCAGCCCAGGAGGAGCCAGGCGCAGGTGCGCGGCTCCACTTACTTTGTCGCTGGTGCTCTCGGTTTCGTGGTCGCCGCCAGCCGCCTCTCCCTCGCGGGGGGGCGGCGCCACTGCTCCCCCGGGGCCGGGGCAGCCTCCTCGGTGCCTCAGCTCCAACATCTCCCGCTCCCGCGTGGCCGTCACGGCCTCCTTGAGCGCCCCGAAACCTGAGCTGCGCGCGGGGTCCGCCGGCCGGCCGCCTGGCCACCCCACAGGCGCGCACTCGAGGTCCGGCACGGCCGCGGCCACTAGCAGCCCCCGACCATGGAGCGGGAGCGCCGCCGCCGCCGCCGCGCCGGGTCACCCCCAAAACGGCATCAACGAGCGAGCGCTCGAGGCCGCCTGCAGAGGGCGAGGAGCGGGCGCCGCCGGGGGCCGCCTCGGGGTGCGGGGCAGGCTCGGGGCGGCTGGCCCGAGCGGAGAAGGCGGGACGCGGCGGAGCGCGGCCGCCGGTTGCCAGGTGCGCGGCTCCGCTCGGAGGCCCAGGTAGGAGCAGGAGCAGGGGCGGGCGGGAGCCGAGGAGGAAGCTTGACCTGCTCGGGCAATTCGTCCGGCGTCGGTCGCCCCAGCGCAGCCCCTCCCCGCCCCGCCTCCCGCAGCCCGACTCGGCCGGCGGCAGCTCCCGGTCTCCCCACACCTTTCTCCAGGACCCTGCCTCCTGCAGCCAGGTCACGCGCCCGAGGCCCCGCCCCGCCCCGCCCCTCTGCGCTGCACTGCGGTTCCCACAGCCCCGCCCCCGCCCCGAGCGGTGACGTCAGGAGGCCTGGACGCACGACTCCGCCCCCTTCTTGCGCGCAGACAGGTGAGGGCGCGAAGCCAGGTGGGCGGGGCGCCGCAGGGAAGGCGGGCGGTGGAGCCCGGAGGTGAGAGAGGGGCGTGCGCGGGCCGGGGAAGCGGTCGCGAGCACCGGGAGTCTCCTCTCGGAGCAGCCGGGAGTCCCCTGAGGAACACTGGACTTTTCTCCCAGACCCCCAGGCCCGACCAGCTCGACACAGTGCGCCATGTCGCGGACTCAGAGGCGTCCCCGGCAGAAACTTGTCTGGCAGGACAAACTCCTTGGCTCCGCGGCATACCTGCCCGGTTTCATCACCTGGTAGGCAGTGGCGTTCTCAGCACCTGGAAAATAGCTCATACGTTTGCGTGTCCCGGGAAGGGTTGACCATGGGCGCAAATCCCCAACTGTCTCCCAGTTAGTGATTGTGGAATACTGAATCTCACTTGACTCCCTGCCCACCTCCGAAGACAGCCGGCGGGGCCCTGGGCTGGTCTTGGGCAGGGTGGGCCTTGGAAGGCTAAAGCTGGAACCGAAATGGCACGGCACCTGTCTTAAATCCGTTCAAAATCCTGTTAGAGGGCGATTAGTTGTCTTGACGTGCATGTGACACCTGGCCATTACTAACGAACTGACAAATGGTTAAAATAGGCACGTTTGCGCACATAGAAGGCAGTACTCAGTAAAGAACCCTAAGGCAAGTCAATCAGTCATTCCCAAGGTGATCATGAAATTAGTAACGTGTTCTGAAAATCTGAAAACAAGCGAAAACAAAACTTGAAATGGGATGCGCTGAAAGCACTGCATTAGGATATCATTTACATCAGCCATTTCTCAACTCTCACTGTCATGTCATGGGATGGACGC
Source organism: Tenrec ecaudatus (assembly GCF_050624435.1). NCBI lineage: Eukaryota > Metazoa > Chordata > Mammalia > Afrosoricida > Tenrecidae > Tenrec > Tenrec ecaudatus. Next base: position 138,558,720 of record NC_134532.1, read on the forward strand.
TGATTCTTCGTGAGCCCCTGGGGGTGTCAGGGGCTGTAACTGTTTAATCTGGCAGAACATCCAGGCTTTCTCCCTCGGAGCTGTTGGCAGTTTTCAACTGGAACTGTGTGGACTGTGGCCCAGTGCTGAACCACTACACCTGGGCTCCTCCGATTCTATTTAAAGTTCTAACTTCTGTTTGGGTCACCGAGTTATAGAAAAATTGGTCTGCTTTATGGGCAGAGGAACAAAAATAGCAAAAGGTATGAATTGAGTGATGAACGTGGTGTGGTTCTCCCTAACAGAACCAAACACTTTACGGTGACCATGTTACTCAATTGTTCTCCATTTCTTGTGAGAATCAGAAAGAAAGGATTGCTTCATGTCAAGAAGGTAAGACTAAGCAGCTGCAGAAGACAATCGTGGGGTTCCATCTCTTGTTCTGCCACCTACGCTCAAACACTCACTCACTGCCATTGAGTCAATTCCGACCCATAGCCACCCTATAGGACCAGGCAGAACTACACCTCTGCGTTTCTGAGACCGTAAGCTTGTATTTCTCCCATGGAGAGGCTTGTGGTTTCGAACTGATGACTTTGAAGTTAGCAGCCCAAACTTAACCACTGTACCACTAACTCCTAGCAGATATTTGGAGTGCTTCATAGCCCCACCTATGTCACTAATTGGCTACATCGCCTAGGATACATTGTTAAATTTCAATTTCTCCAGTGATCAAATGGAGTGTATACAGGATGACCTCTGGGGTCCATTCCAGCTCACATGTGATTTTCCAACTAAAGTCTCACTTTGCTAAAATTCAGTGCTTCCATCTCCCCAGGCCTCAAGAAAAGTGTACTAAGCATCACAAGATGTCTGACCTGTGTCCTCCTTCCTCTCTCCACAATTAACTTGCTAGCTCCTTGGACATTCTTCCTTTGCTGCAGGAGAAAGAAGAGAAGCAAGGAGAGAGGAGGGGAGAGGAGAGGCAGAAGGCTGAAATCAAGGGCAATAGTGCATGACAGAAGAAATAATATTCTCCACCCTAAGAAAAGTCGGACCAGAGCCAATATAGAGCAGGTTACTGACCTTTCCTTAAACTCTGCTCAGTTCTATATTTTAGCTGAGATAGTAATTTCTTATTATTTAATCCATAGATTTCATCATTATTGTTCTTCCTACTGATCAAATGATTCAATTGAGTCCACCCAACTGAACTAGTTTACGCATCTTTATACCTAAGCTCTGTCCCAGTGCCTACTACCCCCCAACAATATTTGCTAAAGAATGAATGTAGACATGAGTAACTGGTAATGGCACAGCATATCCAGGGAAAGCTATGTCATGTTTATGAGGTTTTAATAAAAGGTCTATATTGGGCGTGGAGTCCCTGAGTGGTACAAATGCTTAACGTGCTTGGCAGCCCACCCAGAGGCCTCAGGACCTCCTTCTGAAAAGTCACCCATTGGAAAACCCCGTGGAGCAAACATACTTTGACACACACGCAGGGTTGCCACACATCTAGGCTGCTTTAACAACACTAGTTTGGTTCAGTGATGCCTTTTGTCGAAGACACACAGCATGGTAAAACTTGAAAGAACCACAACCTGTACAAGGCAGAAACCTGTTAGGGAAGGACAATTTAAATATTTGCCACTAATAATGATTAAGAAGTAGAAGAAAAAAGATTTCCCTGCAATAAGGCATGCAGTATTCAAGAAATCATGATCTCTCAATGGCTAAGTGCTTGGCTGGTAACCGAGAGGCTAAGGCTTGGAGCCTTCCCAACAGCTCCTGGGGATAAAGACCTGGTGTTCCGCTTCTAGGGGGCACTGGACTCTGTTGCTCTGAGTTGTAAACGCCAAGGCACAGAAGGATACATTCAGTCACAGCGGACCCTACCAAGCTTTCTGGTCTCAGAATTGTTCAACGTCTTTCTTTTTCCATTTATCTTGCCTTTTGCTTCACTCGGGAAGTACAAGCTGTCTAACTGGCTTGCATCGATGTTCGGTAACACAGACTCTCTCAGCTCCTGGTTTTGAAGGCCTCACCTGGTGGGATAAGTAGAATTTAACCGGTAAAGGACATCATCTAAATCTGAAGTAATCCCATAGGCCTGAACCTGCAGGAGATATTTGGACAAGACTTCTTAGTTGATTAACAGCTTTCCTACTTTAGTGCTGTAGGAATCATTTGCAATGCTCCGCAGGAGAAAAACCTTGCAATGTGCTCCCATAGACCTCACAGCCTAGGAGATCCTATGAGGCAGTTCTACTCTGACACGTAGCGTGGCTTAAAGGCACACAACGACAGGTAGGCATTTGCTGAAAGCGAATGAGAGTGTGAATATCATTACTTGTATGGCTTTAATTTTAGCTTATTTTTAACCCTCTTTATTGCCAGAAGTAATAGGTCCCAGGGTGAAGGAAATGGTTTGTCATTAGTTATTCACCAAAAGGCTGACAGTTTGGACCCACCTAGTGGTGGCAAAGAAGGAAAGACGGGAGATCTTTTTGGCGACCCTTAAAAAAACAACCCCACCTCACTGCCATTGAGTCCATTCTGATTTACAGTGTCTCTGTAGGACAGAGTAGAACTACCCCTGTGGGTTGTAATTATAGGAGTAAAAGCCTCATCTTTCTCCAGTGTACCAACTGGTAGTTTTGAACTGCTGACCTTGTGGTTAGCAGCCCAACACCCTACCCACTAACCACAACATTACAGCCAAGAAAGCCATGGCACAGGTATACCTACTCTGTAACATATGGGCATTATGAGTCAGAATCGACTTGAGGGCAATGGTTTGGTTGTTTCTCCGGAGCACCCTCAGAACCTTCTCAGGCAGATGAATATGCCCCTCCCACGTGGGAATTTGAGCAGCTTTCCACATCAGTGCCCAAAGGCTCCTTGCAGAATGTCCCCAGCTTGCCAGGGCAAAAGAAATCTTCCTCAGCCAAGCATTTCCAGTTGCTTAGAGACCCGTGTTATAGCGTTTGTTGCTGGGCCTGTACTGCTCTCTTGTTGTTTGGTCAGCTCAATTTGCAAGTTGGAGACAGGGATCTCTAATTTCAGTCTTCCAAAGAGACATTTTGTGGGAAAATCTTGAAGGATGATTTATGTAGATGGTCTCTTTTTATAGAAAATTAAAAGGTCCAGATAAACAGCGATGCAGTTAGAAGCAGGGGATTATTTTATTGACAACCCAGAGTTCAAGTCACAGCTCCGCCATCTAGCTGTGACCTAATTTCCTTTCTGCAACATTTTCATCACACAGAGCTGGAGCTAAACCCAAACTGGGAGAGCCATTCTACGAATAAGTGACAACGTTTTACGCATCGTTTTACAAAGTGTTTTCACATGCATTACTCCATCTAGTCTATCTAACAGCCATCTGAAGTAGGGCAGGTGGGAGGCTCAGAATGATCTAAAGCACTGGCCAGGTTTACAAATGAAATTTTTAATGGAAACTTAGGTCTTTGTTAATGACATCGCCAGGAGGGTGCAAAGGGTATGCAGTCAAATGGGGTGACATCCAAAGGACATTCTAAAATACAAGTTCAGTGTGTTAGCAGAAATGTGTTATTTTTATTAAAAATATCCCTGTAGTTAATTGTAGCAACTATATTTTGGTAAACCTTGCTTATGCATATCAAAATAGCTATCAGGCTAAATCTCTGTAATAACTTACTTTGTGAACCTTTGATGTGTTCTGCTCAGAGCTGTCACGATGACCCAGTTACAAGGTTGCTTCAATCAGGTGGTTTTGCCTGCACTTGCTCTACGTGCACTGCTGCTTCATTATTGCTAGTGTTTTTCTAGTCCCTGATTTTGTCCAATTTTCTGGGGCTCTCATAATGATGTGATCATCAGGATTTGGGAACCTATATCAGTAATTTTTTTTAAGAATAAAGTAGTAATTAAAGGAAACAAACTCACTGCCATTCAGTTTATGCCAACTCATAGCAACCCTATAGGACAGGGTAGAGCTGCCCCTGTGGGTTTCTGAGACTGTCACTCTTTATAGGCATAGAAAGCCTGTCTTTCTCCCAAGTAATGGTTGGTGGTTTCGAACTGCTGACTTTGTGGTCAGCAGTCCAATTTGTAACCACTATGCCACCAGGGTTCCTCATAAAAGGAAAACAAAAAAAGTAAAGGTTCCTGCTTGGTTTACTGGTAATGTTGTAACTAATAATGTAATTTGTCTGGGAAACCAGCCTCCAACAACTGGAAGGCGCAAATGTACGGTGATGCTACATCAAGATTATAGTAAAGTCATAGAGGATAAGACAGATAGGAGAGAGAATAGAATAAAGGAGTCAGACACATTTCATAGTAGCATGCTCATCTCAGCTTCTCTTGATGGACCACATGGAACTGAACGCGTTGCAGAACTGGAAGCCGTGAGAGTGAGTCTTTATTATCTTGGGATCTTTATAAGTAAACTTAGGACATGCATATTCAGTGGTTACATACATCACAAGGTGGGCAATACCTACAGTAAAGGTCCCCGGGCTCACAGGCGAGGAAAGCTAACAGCTGCATGGAGGGAAGGTATAAAGGGGGCTAGGTGTCACGGCAGGAAGAGAGAACCAAAGGATAATGCCTGCTTCTAGAGGGAGATATAATCAACTCTGTGCTCCCTTGAAGGCAGCAGAGCCGTTACGGGGAGAACCTGGGGACAGATTTTTAAAGCAGGATCATGTACCTGGACCTTAGCTCTAACTTACCGAAGTGGAGGCTTTCCCACTGTGGAATGCCAGCTTTCCAGATTCCCTCTGTAATAAGTTAGGGAATATAGTCCTCATCATATTTACTTGGGTGTTAGTTTCCCACAGTAATAAAATGTAAATTTTTATGAAGTCATTTTGTTTATGTGATTCATAAAACCTAAGAAATATTAACTTATACTGTATGTGTTAGTCTGGGTAGACTAGAGAAACAAATCCAGGGAGACTCATATATATATGAGAGAGTTCTATATAAAGGATAATTGTACATTAAGAAAACATCACAGCTCAGTCCATATCAAGTCCATAAGCCCAATATTAGCCCATATGTCCAATACAAATCTATAAAATCCTCCCCTGACTCATGAAACACATGCAATGACGCTGAATGCAGGATGATCACAGGCCAGTGGATAGAAAGTCTCTGGATCCAGTGGCACAAGCAGCTCAGTGCTGGCAGGGGTCTCATGTGACTCCTCCAACACCCAGGGCTACATCAGGGTAGGTCCATGTGGCTTCTCCTCAGGGATGTCTCACAGAGAGTCAGCCTTGTCTGTAGAGTGTCTCCAAGGGAGTGAGATGAGAGAGAATGTGTCTTCTGCCTCCAAAGAGAGAAATCCAGAATTCCCAGAATCCTTAGGGGAGGGCCATGCCTACACAGAGGCCTCATTGCCTATATCCTGATTGACAGCCTACACTCCACCCCTACTCTCTTAATCTTCAAATTAACACCAGATTATGTAACTACCACCCTGCAAACTATATTTATCACATATTACTGATAATAAACATTGCTTAAGAGTGTGTATGGTCTGGTATGGGAGGAGGTACCCACGAGGGGGATACCTGAGTTACTACACTGGGTGCACCAACTCTAATGACCACACTGGTCTTTGTATCTCATATTCTGCAAACTCTACAGTAGCAGAAACAAGCAACTTCTAAGAGAGTTACAACAATTATTACATGAACCAACAGGTCTTCAGTTCAAATCCCTTTTCTGCCACCTACTGGCTTCTCTGTGCCCGTGTGTTCTGTGTACAATGAGAATCAGCAAAATAGTGCTTTCCTCCTAGGATTCTTACCAAGTGACCCACATCACGCCCACTATTCTTAGGTCAATTCTGGTTCATTGCAACTGCAAGAAGGACCTCCTCTAACTTCACAAGTTGCAGGGGAGGAAAGAATAAGCATTAGTGACAGCCTGCGAGGCAGAGGTCAAAAACTCCTCCACGCTCCAACCTTTTTACTAGTTTTGATGTCGACCCGTCCTCATATTCTCTCCTTCTCTGATGGGGCCAATCGTTTTTTGGCGATAGAAACTTGGAGTATTGTCTATATGGAACTAACATTCAGAAGATTCATTTGCTTCATCTGCAGATCGCTAATGTTCTGGTCTCCCATAGTACTTTAAACCAGAAAAATAACCCTGTGGCCATCAAGTTGATCCTGAGTCATAGAACTGCCTTACAGGGTTCTAACATTGAAAAATAAATGGGCACTTTTTAGCTTAGCAAAACAAAACGATTACATTGTAATCTGACCCCAAAGTTTCAATAAGTAGTATATAATGTTAGAAATATTAAGGCAGTAAATTGAGTGCATAAACACACTGCAATCCCTTTGATTCTGACATACCTACACTGTATAGCAGTGGTTCTCTCACTTCCGAATGCTGCAGCCCTTTAATACAGTTCCTCATGTTGTGGTGACCTCCAACCATAAAAGTATTTTTGTTGCTACTTCGTCACTGTAATTTTGCTACTGTTATGAATTGGGCAACCCCTGTGAAAGGGTCGTTCGACCCCCAAAGGGGTCTCAACCCCCAGGTTGAGAACTGCTGCTATATAGGATTTCAACGCTGCCATAGTGGTTAGCTAGTGGGCTGCTAACTCCAAGGTCAGCAATTTGAAACCACCAGCCGCTCCTCAGGAGAGAGACAGGGCTTTCTTCTCCAATAAAGATTCACAGTCTTGGAAACCCACAGGGCAGTTCTACCCTGTTCCATAGGCTTGCTATGAATGAACATCGGCTTGATGGCAGTGATGTGAGAAATCTTTATGAGAGCAGAAAGCCTCATCTTCCTCCTGTTGAGAGCCTGGTGGGCTTGAACTGTGCACCCAACACCTAGCATGCAATGCCACCAGCGCTTCCTGAAGAGCCACTGGGTGGATTCCAACTGCCAATCTTTTGGTTATCAGCTGAACTTTTAACAATTTGTCCGATCAGGGCTACCCACCTTTTTTCCCCCTTAGAGTATTAATGTAATGGTGCATTTAAAATATGAAGATTAGAGATCGAAAAGAGTATTGAAAAGCATTTGCTCTCCACTTAAGCCCCTTGCATCAGGTCCTCTTTTCCCCCCCGCCCCTCCCTCCCCTTTCCCCCCTCCCTCATATGCCCTTGGTAATTCATACCTCGTTATTTTGTCATATATTGCCCTATTCGGGGTCTCCCTTCCCCCCTTCTCTGCTGTCCCTCTCCCAGGGAAGAGGTCACATGTGGATCCTTGTAATCAGTTCCCCCTTTCCAACCCACTCACCCTCCACTCTCCCAGCATCGTCCCTCACACCCTTGGTCCTGAAGGTATCATCCACTCTGGATTCCCTGTACCTCCAACCCTCATATGTACCAGTGTACAGCCTCTGTCCTATCCAGCCCTGCAAGGTAGAATTTGGATCATGGTAGTTGGGGGGAGGAAGCAAATGATTGGGGCAGGGAATGTATGGATGTGCTTTATACAATTGATGTACGTATATGTATGGATTGTGGTAAGAGTTGTTGGAGTCCCTAATAAAATGTAAAAGAAGAAAAGAGAAAAAAAAATGACTAGGGCAAAGACTGTACAGATGTGCTTTATACAATTGATGTATGTATATGTATGAACTGTGTAAAGAATTGTATCAGCCCCAATAAATTGTTAAAAAAAAAAAAAAAAAAGCAAGAATGTTACTTTGAGCGTGAAGGCATACCTGAAAGTCATAGTACTTTCATTTGCATCATATGCATTTGAAAGTGGGAAATTGAAGAAGGCAGACTGAAGAAGAATCGATGCATTTGAATGGTGGTGCTGGAGAAGATTATTGACAGTACCATGAACTGATAAACAGACAAATCAACCTGTCTTGGAAGAAGTGTGGCCAAAGTGTTCCTTCGAGGCAAGGATGGCAAGACTTCATCTTACGTACTTGGACATATTGTCAGGAGAGACCAGTCCCCGGAGAAGGACCTCATGCTTGGTAATGTGGAGGGGCAGCGAGAAAGAGGAAGACCCTCAACACAATGGATTGACACAGTGGCTGCAACGATGGACGCGAGCATAGGGACAATTGTGGGCAGAGTACAGAACTGGGAGGTGTTTGCTTCTGTTGTGTAGAGGCCCCTACGGGTCAGAATCCACTCACTGGCACCTAACAACAGTAACAACTAATGCTTAGGAAGAGCACGTACCTTGTGTATTCCCAGCTAGTTCTAGTAATATTTTCTTTATTCTATTAATTAACAGGTATTTATTAAAGGCATTTATGAACAAGGAGTCCCTGGGTAGTGCAAATGGTTAAGTGCTAGAGTACACATTTTCCCCCAGAATTGTTATCATATATTATTGTTGCCATCCAAACAAGCTGTATTAAGCTGAGTTTCTAAAGAAACAAAACCAGTAACACTCATCTATATAGAAAAGAACTTCCTATGGACAGGTTTTCATATCAAGAAAGTATTCCCCCACTCCCCCCCAGACCAACTCAAGTCCACAGGTCCAATGGTAGCCAGCGACTCTCAGACTCAAGCAGCTGCCAGTGTTGGGCATCACAGAGTTTCATGGATCTAACATCTGCAGGAATGGAAGCACCCAGGCTCAGCAGGCCTGATTGACCGCTGGCCCCAGACAGGGGGCACAGGACCCAGTTAAGCAGGAAGATGAAGAGAGAGAATTTCTCAAAGTCTCTATTAAAAGGCCACACCCTTAAAGAGGCATGTCAGGCTGTAACCTGATTCATAGGTTGGGTTCCACCCCTACCTCCACACAAATGCGATCAAGTTACATAAAACAAGCATCACAATTACTAAGCAACTTGAACTTGGCAGTTCAAAGCTACACCATGGCACCTGGGAAGTCCCACCTGGCAATCTGCCTTGAATGGAACAATCACGTTCTCTAACATGTGAGGCCACTGGTTGTCACAATTGATTGAATGGAAATGAGCAGCAAGAACATGAGATGATAAAAATTCTATAAAATGTTTTATATGTATATAAAATTATATTAAACAATTTTTTGCTAGACTATATGAGGCCTAATTTTTGGTTTGTAAAACATAGTCAACCGGCATGTTCAGAAGATTATTTTATCAAGGGCCCTATTCTAGTCCTGCGTATTACAAAAGGCTTTCAAGTTAAAAGTATTTCTATTGATAACTAATGCCTGTTATCTCTCTTTTCTTACAATCTGTTTTGCTAACAATTATTTTTATTATATTATAAGAAATTTAATCTTCAAAATAAGATAGTATCCAAAATCATCATGGTGATTAAATCAATCTCGTCCACCCTTAATAATAATAACCTAGGTCTGATCACACAGCATCTGATCCTTTTTTCTGCGTTTAACCTGGATCGGCTGATAACTGGGAGTGGTAAAGGCCTCAGCTCTTCACTGTGGCCTCCAGGCAACTGGGAAGAACCCCAAACAGGAAGTCTTCATGTGATCGGGAATGGGTGTTAACCTCACAGTTATTCTATTCCCGATCAATAAACCTGGCTTCAGCAACATGCCTCTCAGAGGGGAAATGCTGTAGACACTCGTGTTTAGAGAACAACTGCCGGAGTGATTTGCTCTAAATATATTTTGCAAATTATTTCCAGTATATTTGAAGATATCAATAGTCAAGGAATATTGCATAGGTTAAGTAAACTTCGAGATATTCAACAAGCAAGGCTTTCTATTACCTGACTTGCTAAGCAAATTTAGATAACTTAGTCACTTGCCAATCTTGTGGAGAGGATGAATGGATGGTATCACCCTACATGTATGTGGGTTGTAATGAAATTATTCAAGAGTTGGGGATGATTGGTCATTATTGATGAACTGGTGAATAAGGTAGATGACTACATGGTTTTAAGCATCATTGTTATTAGATAAGAGAGATTAATACCTGTTTCTGAACACCAAGCATATGAAAATTGTTACTAGAGTAGTGTTAGAAAAAAATTAAAAGACTTGGAAATGAACAAAAAAGATTACTAATCACCCTTGCAGTGAATTTTGGACATCTAGTGACCCTTGTCTAGGGATTACAATATTACATGGGAGACACTTTCCATTGTCTTTGATCAATTAGGCTAGTTTACAACCTTATAGGAACAAATGGTGAAGAATATTGGCAATACCATGGATTGCAAGGACAGACAACCCTATTATCTTATGCTGGGTTTTCTAGAAAAGCGAAACAGTGATGCTTTTGTGATTATATATACAATGGAATTTCTGTCAAGGAAGTGGCTTATGCAGTTGTAGATGTGAATAAATTTAGTCTGGTTCAAGTCCATGGGTCATATGTTAAGCTGGAGACTTCTCCTGAATCAAGTAGCTTGCAGAAGCTGATGAACCAGGAAGCAGGAAGATGAAGCAGGAAGACCACAGGCTGATGGATTGCAAAGTCAAATGAATCCAAGGTTGGCAGCCCCGATGGCGGCTCCTGGGATCTGCAAACAATATGGTAAGAAGTCTATGGACTAAATGCAGGAGCCAGACCCAGCAGAAGTAACAAGGTTTCCCACAGTGGCTGCTTAACCAGGGGCAGGCCACTTTCTCCTAGGAGAATGGGGCTGCAGTCCACCACAGCTGCCACCTGCTCACAGAGTTGATTATGTTGTATTAGATCCCATCGTGGACTCGATTACACGGTGTTAGATCACATCATGAGAAATTACTGCCAGACTACTGAATGCTCCGGCCCAGCCAAGCTGACACAGCACCTATCACATCTGTCTAGAGAAGAGTACTTCCAGAATACTCCTTAGAAGCAAGTATGGTAAGATTTCCTCTCATATACTTAAGGCATGCTATCAGGAGAGACCAGGCACTGGAAAAGAGTGTCATGCTTGGAAACGTAAAGTGTTAGTAAAAGGGAGGAAGACCTTCAATGAGATGGATTGACATCATGGCTGCAACAATGGACTCAAGCATATCAATTGTGAGCATCGTGAGGACTGGGCAGTATTTTGTTCTGTTGAACATGGGGTCACTATGAGCTGGAGCTGACAGGACAGCATCTCCTAACAGAAGGATAAATAAAGGAGCTGTAGTAGTGTAATGGGTTACAAATTGGGCTGATACCTACAAGGTTAGCAGTTTGAAACCACTAGCTGCTCCTAGAGAGAAAAATGAGGCTCTCTGCTCCTATCAAGATTTACAATCTCACGAGTACACAGGAGCTGTCCTATACTGCCCTCTAATGTCACAAGAATCAGATAATTTATATGCTGGCAGTGAATCTGGTGGGTTTGTTTGAATGACATGATTACGTTCTCAGTCACAAGTGAAAGTTTTGTGGTTCAGACCCACAAACCACTCTGTGAGAGAAAGATGTAGCAATGTTTCTATAAAGATTTGGTGGAGTGAAATTTCTTAATATAGCTCTTCCATTTATGTCTCTGTGACTCCCACTAAATGAATGGGTACCATTATGCAAATGGGTGTGTGTAACACTAATAGAGTGCTCTGGTCACTTTAGTTGCCTCTCCCCTAGCTAGAAAGATGAGCAGAGAGAGAAGGCACAGGGACATCTCCAAAAAGAACACATTGGAGGTGTCTGTCTCAAGTAGTAGAGATTGAAACCAGAGGCACTAGGGCAGTGGTTCTCAACCTTCCTCATCCCGCGACCCTTTAATACAGTTCCTCAGGTTGTGGTGACCTCCTACCATAAAATTACTTTCTTTGCTACTTCATAACTGTAATTTTACTACTGTTATGAATCGTAATGTAAACATCTGATATGCAGGATATATTTTCATCATTACACATTGAACACAATTAAAGCATAGTGATTAATCACAAAAGCAATATATAATTATATGTTGAGAAATATTTGTTTCTAATGACAAATATATGAAAGTTTGTCTTGAAGCCTGGTGTAGCATGGGTAACTCTTAATATAACAACAGTAACCTGCATTGCTCCATCTTGTGACAGTATACGTACAAAGCCAATGTCAGTGTGAAGGTTGAGATAGCTGCTTTCTCACCAGATTAGAAATTCTCGGGGCAGTCTTTGCAAGAGCACAACGAAGATCATCTTCCACAGCAAGTCTACTTCTGTATTTAGACTTGATAACCAACAAGCCAGAAAACCAAAGATATGTTGTTGGAAATGGAAGAAGGTGCAGCACAGTCTCAGACAGAACAGGCTATGACTGCAAACACTTGATCCAGAATTTTGTAACTGGCCTTGGAGAAATCAGTTCTCACTGCATCACTGTTAATAAGTTCAATGAACTCCTCTTGTGCTGTCTCAGGCATCTTCAACCTTGACTGTGAATGGGCTTCTGGCAAGTGCAAATGGGTGTCAAGTAGATTTGGAAAGTATGGTAGCATTTCATCTGCAAGCACATGCAAGTGTTCTTTCACAGACATTATCATTGTGATCCTTTTGTCTGGTTCAATGTCATGTTCCTCAGAGAAAGAGATAAGGTAGGCAACATGTAACTTTTATTTGCATCCAATTAAAAATTTTTTTTTGCTAAAGCTGGTTTCATTTGGAATGATCAGATCTTTTCAGACAAATCGAGGTATGTTGCATTTGGTCCTTGCAGTGATAAATTTAACTCATTCAAGATGGCAAAGATGTCAACCAAGTAAGCTATTTTCTGCAGTTCACTTTTATCGCTGAAAAGTGCTTCAGACTGCGGCCTTGCTTTCTGATTAAAAAGCATTTTGAGTTCATGATGAAGCTCAAAAAAACTTTAAAAAACTTTTCCTCTTGACAATGATCTCACTTCAATGTGAAATAACAGAGCATTATTCGGCGCATCCAAATACATTGCACTTTGTGAAAACAGTTGATAGTTTAAAGTGCTCACTATTACAAAATTGGCAGAACGTATGATGCTTTTCATTCCTTCGTATAACTCGTGTGGCAGCGTCTTAGTTACTAATATTTGCCAATGAATTATGTAGTGAGTTCCAATGACTTTTGTTGACTCATTCATTACCAAACGTTGAAATTCAGATAGACATCCTAGCATAGCTGGAGCACGTCTGTGCAAACACCACAAACCTTTCCCAAGAGATCTGATGCTCTTTCAGAAATGAACCAACTGTGTCAAATATATCACATGCAGTAGTTGTTGTTTCAAAAGGTTTGCAATAAAGAAGCTCATCTTTTAAAGTCGCCATCATTAATGTACCTCACGTAAACCAGTAACTGAACAGTTTGCAATGTCTGTAGCTGGATGCTAAATATTGGAAGTGGAGCAGATATAATATCCTGAATCACCAGATCAAGAATATCAGCAGACATGTCATCTGTTCTTCTGTGGACAGTGTTGTTAGATAAGGAAATTGCTCTCAATTTCGTATCAAATACATCTCCAGTCATAACTTGAACAATGTCTTTAGCCACTGGCAACAGTAAATCCTCAGCAATGGTGTGAAGTTTCATAGCTCTGGCAATTTTGAATGCCACCAAATATGAAGCTTCAATGGCTGCTACATTTTGTTTGTGGTACTTGCCACCAGTGTAAAGTCTGGCTTTCTTGTGTCTATCAGCTTTGCCTCTAAAATAGTTGGTATCCTTGCTGGGAAAGCTTGGATACTTGTTACAAAAATGGCGTTTTCGTTTGTTTGGCTCCAAAGATTTGGCTGATAGAACTTCACAATAAATAACACATTGTGGTTTCTCAATTCCTGATGTAATTATTGAGGTAAAACCATCCTGTAAAAAATCCTCACTATATTTTCTTTTCTTAACATTCTTCTCTACCTGATCCATTGTCATAGGATGGTTTGCTAATGAAAATAATATATAACAATAGCTTTAATAATACAAAAGATGATATATGGCATAGTTCAGTCAATACAGTTCATTAAAGTTTCCTATGATTTATCATTTTGTTGTTTTTTTTTAACATACCTGTTACTATCACAAGGGGACAGTATTCATATCAACCACAGCTGGATATAAAAAGACTGATAATCGCCCAGGTTGTTTTTATGGTACAGATTTATTTTTAGTAATTGATGATTTTATATTACATGATTTTACATTTTCCCAGAAATTATAACTCATGAAGTATTGTTTTACCTCCAATACTGCTGCTTTCAACACATTAGCTGCTTTTAACAGAGTAGTTGCTTTCAACACAGCAGCTGCTTTCTACACAGTAGCTGCTCTCTACACATGTGTGACTGATCCGAACAAGTACATTATAGTGCCAACCCTGTAACATACACCTTTATTTATATGGGGTATGTGTGATGGGGTTGGTGTGAATCACACTGGGTACTTGTATATGTGCATATCTGCATGTGGGCAGACCCAGCTGGAGACGGATAGAGGAGTGGTGTCTCAATTCCTAAGACCATCGGAAATATGTGTTTTCCGATGGTCTTAGGTGACCCCTGTGAAAAGGTTGTTCAATCCCTAAAGGGTCACAACACACAGGTTGAGAACCACTGTACTAGATCCTGCGACATAAAGGCATAGAGCTAGAGTAAAGGATCCAGGCTCTAACTAGAGGCTGCAGCAAGGGAACCATAAGGCAGACAGCGTATCCTTACCACTTACTGCTGATTCACCTAATAAAGCTCCCTAATGATGATTATTATCTCTTTGTTCTGTGTGGCCATTGCAACAAATTATTGAATCCAGCATAGATGTAGCGTGGTGTGGAAGAATGGTTGGTGTCAGACTAGGTAAAGAGGGAGGGAGTATGGACGCATGTCTGACACCTGCTGGTGGCAGCTGGGAAGCCAGAAGAGGCCATTCCCTGTGCCTTTCACAACACAGATTTACAGCCTTGGAATCCCTGGCGGGGAGTCCCACTCTGTTCAATAAGGTTGCTTTGAGTCAGAATTCACTGAGTTGCAATGGGTTTGCTGTATTGCATGTGCTTTTAAATGGCAGCATCTGAAAGGTTAGAGATGTGAAGTCACCCAGGGACTCAAGGCACTGCTGACCTACTTGGGAGAGAGCAGCTGTGGCAAAGCACAGTGAGCACAGTTCTAGCCCACACACACGGGGTCCTCATGAGTTCCAGTCAACTCAGTGGAAACTACTGCTGTTTTAACTCCCCAATTAATGGACATTTAAGGACCTCTCCTAACTCTCTATTATTGCAAATAATACTACAGCAAACTTCTTTGAACAGATCGCTATGAAATATGAATTTCTGTAGCTAACCTAGAAGTGGGATGGTTCGGTCAAAACCATGTGCATTTAATGCTTCACTAGATTCTGCTAGATTTATCTCCCAAATGACAATACTAATTTTTATATGTGGGTCGCTATTATAGTACCTCGAAGGGCATGTGGGGGTGGACAGCGCAGCGTGGCAGGCAGAGTGTGCCATTAACTTGTCTGAGAGGCACGTGGGCATTCCCTTTCTTCTCAGATTCTAGCACCCACTGTGAGAGTTGCCAATTTTAGAACTCCCATTTGAGAGCGTTGAAGGCAAGTGCAGAAACTGGAGCGCTCTCTCTTTCCCTGCCCTCTCTCCTGTGCTGTTCCTGTTGTTAGGTGCTGTTGATTGCACAAGGCAGAGGGGAGCTGTCCTATTTTGTTTGCTAGGCTAGCATCTGTATGGAAGCTCTGGGTGTCTTCACACCTCTAACTGAGGGTTTATCTATTGTGGGACTGGAATTCCTGCTTTATTTAGCAAACAAACAAAAACCCCCTCAAGACTCATTCCCAGGAAGTGGATTTTGACTCACTTCTTTCTCCATCGAACAAGCAGCCCAAGGATTAACTCATTACACCGCCAGGCCTCCCTATTATAGAGAGATTGAAATTATAGCTGACTTTATGCTACTTCTCTCCCAGGCCCCACACTTTCTAGAAGCCCACCTCCAGCACATTCGATTTTACACATTTTAATAGTTGCGTAGGCTTTTTAGCCTGAAGCAATAAACCACAGGGGTGGGGACGGGGGTTGATAAAGGGAGAAAGAATCCATTTCTGATAAGTACCAGGTATCTCACATGCAACCCTGAGCGTCTACATTTGTCTGTATTTGTTAGTTCTGAACTAGGTACTCCTTAGGCCTCTGGGAGGAAGAACTGCCTTCTCTCCACACTAGCTGTGTTCTTGCTCTGTGATTGTCTTTTTTCTTTTCACTCATCCTTCTGTTATTCTTGATACATCCGCGTTCTGTGTCCCACAAATGCCTCAAGCATTCTGACACCTTGATGAGACGCTATTTATTCTTCAATGCTGCTACAGATGCATTTATTTTAAACACATATGTCTATTCTGTCAATCCAATGGACTCATGAGCAAGAGAACTGGCATACATGCATGTTCGTTTTTGTATAATCTCTACTCAGATTTCCATGTTGAGATGAGTGCTTCTAAAACTGTTTGTGATGCCAGACCCACTGTTTCTTTGATGTGTAAAGATCTCTACTTTTGCAAAATATATTAATTTTTTTGAACTACAAAAGATGTACATAGTAGAAGCCCAAATATTTTGTTATTCCACAGACAACATTACCCTGTGTGTTTGGCGGTTCTCTAGAGAAGCAACACCAGCGATAGTTATGTGAATATGCATATATTGTTGCTGCTAGTTGCCCTCAAGTTGGTTTGTATACACTCTATAAAGCACCCCCTGGTCCTGCACTGTGGAAAGAGGTGTGGAGCTTCCTTGAACCAGTGGGGGTAGGAACACCGTGCAACTCAGCCATCCCTCTCCTCAGGATATCTCCTACAGAAGTAAGGAAGGAAGGCCCAGCAGATAGGCACACGCCCATGGGCATTGCAGCATTATGCACAATAGGAAGAAGATGGAACCCACCTATCTGGCCATCGGTTGAAGAATGTGTAAAAAATTGGTACATACACACAAAGGGATATTACATATTGCTAAAGAATAATGGTAAGAATGTGAAATATCTCTTAACAGGAATGGGTTTGGAGGACATTATGTTGAATGAAGTTTGTCCATCGCAAAAGGACAAATAGCACATGAGACCACTATTATAACAGAAAACAGCCAAGACAAGGTTTTCATAGCAAAAGAAACATATTTTGACGGCTACCTGGGATTGAGAGATGAGGGAAGTGGAAGTCATAGGCTGCACTGTAAACAGGTGTTAACTTGGGGGTACGGGAAGGGAACCCCCTACAACTGAGAGAAGGGAAAAAATCAAATAAGATGGGGGAACAGGGTAAAAATTTCTAAAATTTTTTAAAACCTTGATTAAACAAAAACATGCAAATATGAAGTTAGTGTTTCCCCACGTATCCTCCATCTAGGTTTGTGTACTGAAGCTGGTCATTCCATCTCTCTAACCCTTCCCTGAAGAATTCTGCACTTTTTGATGCACTGTTAGCATCCTTGGGGACACAGACCGTGTTCCTTGCAAATGTTCGCTGAGTTTGGGGAACCAAAAGGAACCCAAAGAATGAAAGGACTACATCAGAACTGTGAGGTAAGGAGGGGAAAGTTTCCCAACAAAATCCTTGTAGGTCAGCATTGATGCCCTCGAAGAATGAGCAGGCGCACTGTTGAGACTGAAAACAACTCCTCTGTCCTTTTTTTCCACCTCTGCAGTTTTCCATTTTCTTAAAACGTCTTCCCCCATGATCATTCTGTATCCTTCATAAAAATCTATCAAAATTACTCCTTTGGAATAAAAAAGCAAAAGTCTTAAAAACCTTCTGAGCTGACCGCACTGCCTTAAACTTTACTGGCTTGGAAGATCCCCTTAGAAGTTACTGCTTTGATTGTGTTCCCCGCACCCCCTGCTTTTAAAGCACTCTAACGAGACTAAGGCAAGTACATTATTGAAATAACTTGTCTAACATACTGACTTATTAGAGTTCGAGTTACTATGTACAGCAAGTAAAAGATACTTTAATTACCAACCGATATTCACCTGGCTGAGGAATTTAGATTGAATGTGTGTATGGAGGAGGGTGACTGGTTTTAAATAGTGACTTCCTTGCAAGTGAAATTAGGAGTAGAAGATGAGAACCTTATTTTGACATGCCAGGTGTGAGATGATTGCAAACACTGAAGTAGAAAGGTTGAGGTGTGGGCGTTGTATGACACTGTGGTATAGATGGGAGTACAGACTGAAGAAAGATTTAGAAATTGCCAGCATGAGTGAATTTAGTCAAGCACAAAAAGACAAATACCATATGAGTCCACTGAGATAACAACAAGCAGCAGAAAGGGCATGCACTCTAGCTTGTAGGACATCCAATCTTCTGGCCGGGGACCATACAGCCTGATAAAGAGCCGGACAAGTGCCAATGACGTGCACATCATCTGCTCTAGGTAAGTACAGTGAAAGTCACTTGCTCATAGGGTACCTAATGACAGCTGGGTGCAAATGGTCAGGGGTGAGGGTAGGGTGGCAGGGCAGGGAACTGGGGGATGCTGTTGGCTGAGTGGTTGTCATGCAGACCTAGGGTGATGTCCCCCGGAGAGGAAGGAAGCATTGTCAGAGGGATGAGGCTTACTGATGGGAAGGGGAAGTGCAGGAGAGGAAGAGGGAATGATCATGTTTGGGGAACATAGGTGCATGTCTGTTGAGGGGAGGGGAGGAAGGGCTGACCTCCAGATAGGGCGAGGAGTGGCTGAGGATGCTTTGAGGAACATTAGGTGGGGCATATCTGTAGAAGTGTGCAGATGGTGGGCAAAATTGAACTACGGCATCTGGAGGAATCTCAGAAACCCAGGCCAGGGCCTGTAGAATGCCGGGACACTGAATCCTGGATCTTCAGGACCACACAGCAGACTCCAGAGGCTGCTTCAGTGAGGCCCCATTTGGGTACTCCCCTGGGTGAACTGGATTCTATCTCAGACACACTTGTAAACTGAGGGCTTAAGCCAGAAAATACATGGTGTCCAAGGACACAGAAGTCAGATGAACCTAGACTGTACTATTGGTTGACAGACAAACAAGGCCTTGCTATGTCATCGTCCTATTGACTGTATTAAGATATGTATTATTCCGGAAATCCTGTGAACGTCATTCTGTTATATGTTGCTTAGCTTGTTCATATTAGTGTGTGTCTCAAGGGTGCATCACTTTGGGGGTTACCCTCTTGAAGTTGTGTTATTTTTTCTTTGTTTTTTCGTAAATGAAACCCAGGGACACTGAGCCTATAGGGAAAGCAAATAGAACAAGGGTTTTGGGGGTGATGATAGGGGTGGGGGATAGAGGAGCGCGGGTGATAAAAAGGAGATGAAGTCAAGGAGTCCAGGAAGGAAAAGTATGTTTGGAGACTGATTATGGAAACAAATGTACAATTCTGTTTTATGTGATTGAATGGTGGAATGCTATGCCATAGGCATTAACACCCAAGTTAAAGCAAATTAAAAAAAACAAGAAAAATCATAGATACAAAAATGGGTTTGGGGTTCACCCTAATTCCTAGCTCCAACTGAAGACCAATTAGTTCTTACATCTGACCCTGCTGGATACTCACCCTCAGGAAGGGAACACAGAAGAGATATGACTACAGCAAAATGTGGAGAAGAATTTAGATGGCGTCTGGCTATCAGATAAAATAGTGTCTGGAGTCTTAAAGACTTATCTCCAAACAAGCAGCCATCTAAGAGGATGTCAACTTAGTCCACATGGAAGAAGTATAGCATCATCAGTCACTGAAAGATTGGAATCTGTGTTAGACAGGGTGGAACAGTTAGTATACTGGAAGTCCTTCAACTTACATGGGCTGCCAGATACAAAGTCAAGGAAGCAGACAGGGGCGTCTTCCCTCAGGCAAGGCAGGCAGTGTCTGACTGCTGCCAGGTGAAGCCAGCCCCTAGCACATCATTATGGGTCCAATAGATGCAATTGTACAGCAATAATAAGTAAAGATTATTGTAAAATTATAGAAAGCATGAGAGATAGAAGAGAAATATTGAAATAAATGGAGTCAGACACATTTCATAGTAGCATGCTCATCTCAGTCCCACTTGGTGATCCACGTGGAGAGAGTGAGAGAATCTTTAATGCTAACCAAGCCTTTTATATTTTCTGGGGACATGCAGGCCCCCTAATTACAGGTGAAGACCTATGTCACAGGAAGGGGTTGTGCTATGGGTAATACAGTAATGGAAGGGGGTGATCTAGGGGTATCCACACAATAGGAAGAGGAGGGATTGGGGGTACACATGTGGCAAGATGGGTGGATCCTAGAGTCAGGATGGCAGCTGGATCTCCATAAGAACCATTAGCAGTAGGGTGTAAACCCCACCTACAGGAACTAAGTTAATGGTTGCAAGCTTCTGGGAGAAATAGTCCATTGTCTCCAGCAACAGGGAGCAGGCCCACCCCTGTGGCGTGGTGAGACAACATTCTGCCTCCAGGGAGGATGTCTAAGCATCTGACCTACCCCCACAAGTCCCCCTTTTGTTTTATAATATAAAATTCAAAAGCCCCATGGGCGACATGGTTATTTTCTATACATTAAAGGCTGTCACGGCAAAACTTCCTGATTAAATTAATATAGCCAAAAATTCAGGCTTATAGCAAACATTTTGAATCCAGGCGCTGAGGATAAAGTCCCCTTATGCCTATCTGCTATTGGAGGAAGGTATGCGAGAGATTGGATACTGCGGCAGGAAGAAATAGAGCCAAATAGAGATGTCTGCTTTAATAGGGAGAATGAATCAACCATGTGCTCACTTTAAGGCAGCACAGCTTTAGAGGGAGAAACTGTGGACAAAATAGATTTCCGCAGGAAAATATACTCGGACTACATCTCCAGCTACCAGAGTGGTGGCTTTCCTACCATGGAACACTGGCTTTCCAGATTCCCTCTGTACCTGTCAGGGAGGAAGTCCCAGTCTTCTTTCTCTCAGTGCTAGTTTCCCACATTCCCCCTTCTGCATTATGTTTAAGATTTAATAGTGTCACGGACGCAACATGGTCTCTCTTCATATCCCTTAGCTTTCTATAGAAGCGGCATGAGATTGTGAGCATCAAAATTATGATGATAAACAACAGTCGTACTGGAATTTAAGCTATGTGAGATACTTTGAGCCCAAGCTCGAGGATCCAACCCTTCCCTGCCATTCACCAACTGCTTAATCATATCAGAGCCAGGAGATGCCTCGAGTCTGTCTTCGAATGTATAGAAAATATCCCTTTTAAGCTGATCAACATCTAATGAGATGTTTCCCTTAAACCTTTGCAAATGTTTCCTAATCAAGTCCCAATCATGCAATGTCTTATTAAAAGGATAAGGGGTTATATAAAACTCAGTTACATTCCAATCACAATTTAGCATTAATTGATGTTGCAAGTCCATAATTTGATCTCCCAACCACTGGACAGTTTGTTGCAGCTCTGCCACTCCCTCCCCCAGCCCCTCATCCTCCCCACCCCCCCACCCGCCCAGTTAATCGTCCACCTTTGCCTGAGTGGCCCAGAGCTGATGCGAGTCCACTTGCCACTTTTGCACAAAATACTCATTTTGATGGACTCTTGGAGAGCTCCCCCCGCGACAGCAGCAGTGGTGGCAATGGCTATGAGTCCAATTATAGCTGCGATTAACATTCCCACGAATCGGCGAGGTCGTTTCAGCATCTCCGACACCACTTGCATCAAGAAGGACGATTCCGGACTGCTCTCCCATCTGCGCTGCATCTCCACCAGGATCCACACCCCCATCCTGCTCTTTAGGATGAGGATGCTGTCTTTTGAAAGGTTTACAAGCAGAGCATGGTTAATGCAAGCGAACAGTTTACAATTATGGCAAGTGGCACCGTGAGCAGTTTCATTTATGATGATGTTTCCTAGAGCGAGCACATAAGGCAGCTTTACACATGAGCCTATGTATCGAGTCTCATTCTTGGGAAACATATAAGTATATCCAGACCGACTGGTGCCAGTAAAGCTTCCTGTGTGACCTGTTAAAGGCTTAGTGGCAAGTGGTAATTTCCACAGGTTCCACTGGTTAAGTCCTGTCACAGGCTTCAGTAACCTGGGGCAGGGAGTCACAAGGCCTCCCTCATGCCACGCCATCAGCTCTGACCTGGTAGTGGCAATGCCATCAGAAGTCTTTAGCCACTCACAATTACGTACATAATCACACGAAGTGATATTGGATTCCTCTGAGCAATTAGTCAGAAACTTGCCGTGGGGACCCCAATCAATGATAGTCACAGTGTCATTTCTTAACACCTTTCCATGCAGCCCCTGACATTTGAGCCATTTGAGTCTGTCAGCAACGACATGCTGGTAACTCATAACTTTACAGGTTTCCATATCTCCTCTTCCCTCCACAGTAGTGGAGTTTTCATATTCTGCAAACACTTCGTCCATTATCATATAGAAGCCATAGCTGGTTTCACTAAAGACCAACCAGTTATTCCATGTCTGAGAATTAACGGTTAAACAGCTAGGGCTGGCATCCACACATGAAGGCAGTTTCAAAACCCAGAGTGAAATTAAATTCTCTGCCTTCCTCATCAGGATGTCTGGCTATTCCATTTCCCCAAGGCCCCAGTGTCCATATGGAGTCATTCACAAATATGACAGGGCCAGCCTGGGCTCACTCCACTATCTCTAGTAGAGGGGGATGAGGGATATAAGCCCAATACAAGTGATTGGCACTTACCTCGGTGGTAACAGATATAACAGCCACCATTGCCAGGAGCATATTCTCACAGGTTTGCCGCCGCCAGTGTTGGCTAGTGTTGTTTGTGCCTGCAGGTCCAGAGCTTTCATCTGTCCCCAGTTAGGGGGGTGAATTGTAGAGGGTTTGACACTAAGGTGTCTCTTTCTTATGGAGAGGGCTGCCATCTCCTTGACTGGAACAGAGTCAGGATCAGAGTGGCTAGGTGGTCCTTCCTTTTCTTTGTCCCTTTCAAAGAGTCCGTGGGTGGACTCTTCTAAAGGGGATCCATCTATTTTCTCCACCATCTGAAAGAAAAGAAGCATTGCCTCTACCCCTAGTCACCAGCAAATCTGGTTTTCACACCCTTTTGTCATTCTTCCACCAGATTTTCTTCAGATCTGCTTTCTCTGTGGGGGTAGGAAAGTGTTTCTCTGCCCTAGTTACATAGAATCCTTTGGAAGTGAGAAGAAATTTAGAGTTAATAGGGCCAAATGGAGTTCATTGTGTGTTTTCTCACCTTTCATTTCCCCCTTCTGTTTAGACAGTTGAGTTTTCAGCTTGCCATGTGCCCGTTCAATGAAGGCTTGGCCTTGGGGGTTGTAAGGGATCCCTGTTATGTGATGAATATTCCAATCTTGGCAAAAATTGTGAAATCTCTTGCTAGTGTAGGCAGGGCCATTGTCTGTCTTTAAGTGTGTAGGAGTGGCCAGCAAGAGCGAAACAAGCTAGCAAGTGGCTGATGACATATTTTGTGGACTCGCCGGCCATGGCTGATGCCCATAAAAATCCTGAGACGGTATCTACAGTAACATGCACTGCTCCTAGACATCCAAACGAAGGTATGTGAGTGATGTCCATCTGCCAGATAGCGTTTGACTGGCCACCACGTGGGTTGACTCCGTCAGGTCCTTCATGGAGTGAGGCGTGCTGGCAGTGAGGGCATTCTCTGACCATCTGCCTGGCTGTGCCCGTGTCAGGTGATGTCTATCCCTAAGGCTGGCAGCGTTATTGTGCAACCTTTGATGGTCTGCCTGTGGAAGCTCTAGGGTAGTGAATGCCTTTTGTGTTAGCATGTCTGCATTGATGTTTCCCAGGGAAATGGGTCCCGGCAGCTGCGTGTGTGCTCTCATATGTCCTATGAAGAAGCGATGAGAGCGTGTTCTTACCTGGCTCTGTAAAGTGAGGAATAGTTTGCCAATGTCAGTGTGGATCTACCGTCAACTTGGCTGTCTCAATGAAGGAACAGACCTGCACTGTGTAAGCAGAGTCACTGATTATGTTGATAGGTTGCTTTACGTCCTTAAGTAATAAAATGATAGCAAAGATCTCTGTCTTCTGAGCAGAGGTGTAGCAAGTTTGAAAAGCATGCGAGGAGGGACCCCAATAGGCTGCCATGACATTGCTGGAGTCGTCTGTGAAGTAAGTGGGGGCTCCTGTAATCGGCTTGTGTGAGAGCACTTTGCTGAGAGTCCAGGGAGTCTGCTTTAGAAAGCTCCAAAGCTTCCCTGGAGGACAGTGACAGTCTAGCTTGCCATAGAATTCGGCTAGCGCTATCTGAAAATCCATGGCAAGTTCTAAAAGGTTCCGCACTTGAGCGGGAGTGTAAGGCAGAATTATGACAGCCTGATCAAAACCACACAGCTGCTGGCAGTGGAGCCTGCCTTTGGATACTATCTGGGCTACTTGCTCCCAATAAGGCCAGATGACCTGAGGACCAGTGTTCCCTAAATGTATCCACTCGAGAGGCTTGTTCTCTTGGGCCAAAGTAGCAGTGGGAAGGACTGGAGTGTGAAAGATAATAAGGTTTATGCTCTTGTCAGGATCGACATGATAGATCTCCCCCCCCCCCCACACCCGCTGAGCCTCTCCTCCACCAACTGTAGCTCCAGGTGAGCCTCAGGGTAAGCTCTCTGGGACTATTCAGCTGAGAATCCCCCTTTAATATGTTAAATAAGTGTTTAAGTTCCTCTGTGGGGATTCCTAGGTAAAGCCTTATCCAGTTTATCTCTCCTAAAAGCTTTTGGAAATCATTTAATGTTCTAAAATGTTTTTTTTTCTAATCTCAAATCTTTGTGTCTTGACAGTGGTCCAATCTATCACTGTCCCAAGATAGGTGTGGGGACTGGTAGTTTGAATCTTATCAGGAGCAATCACTAATCCCGCCTGAGAGATCGCTTCACTGACTATATAAGTCTGCTGCAACATGTCACTATTAGGTGTAGCTATTAAAATATCATCCATATAGTGTATTATATAAGCTTCTGACCGGCTCTAACACCTTCCCTATGAAGAATTGACACATAGTAGCACTGTTTACCATGCCTTGAGCTAGAGTTTTAAGGTGGTATCTCTTATTCGGAGCTTTATGGTTTAATTCAGGTACAGTGAAAGCAAACCTTTCATAATCTGCAGGATCTAACTGAATAGTGTAAAAACAATCTTTCAGGTCTATCAAACATATCCTGTTTTTTTTTTTTTTTTGAATCATGCTAGGTGAAGGGAGGCCTGGCTACAGAGCCCCATAGGCTGTATAATGGAATGAAAGCTCTTAAATCTATGAGCATGCTCCGTCTGCCTGATTTCTTTCTAATTACAAAAATGGGAATTCCAGGGGCTAAGAATCTCTGCCAAATGACCCTCTTTCAGCTGTTCTTGTACCAGATCATGCAGAGCCTGCAATTTCTCATTATTAAGGGACCACTGCTCTACCCAGATATTGGGTCATCAGATTTCCAAGTCAGCTTGATGGGTGCAGGCTTTATGACAGCGGCCCCAACTAAAAATTTGGATATCCTAGGCCATGGTGGTCATTTTTGGGAGTCACCTCAATGGCCATGGATCTCCCTGCTCATCCTTCCTGAGTCCATTTCCTTTATATCCCATATTCCTCATAACATACTGTGCTACTGAATTTTGTGGAGGGATATATAATCTAGGTAGGCTTCCACTGCCGTAACAGATCTCTTCCCCATAAATTAATGGGGGTGAGAGTTACCACAGGTTTCATGAGCCCAGATTGTCCTTCAGGGCCTGTGCACCGCAAGATTTTCCTGCTCTGCCATACCTTCTCCTGATCTACTCCGATTCCTCCATGGCAATATCTCGGGAGCCCAGCAGCCAGGCCTTGGG
Organism: Tenrec ecaudatus; assembly: GCF_050624435.1. NCBI lineage: Eukaryota > Metazoa > Chordata > Mammalia > Afrosoricida > Tenrecidae > Tenrec > Tenrec ecaudatus. The sequence goes on from NC_134532.1 coordinate 138,584,349, forward strand.
CCACTGTTGATAGCTCATGACAAAGACATTGGCCTCTGAATCCAAGGGTCCTGAGAATTTCTTTCCCTCAATAGTTATCTCCATAAATGGACGTGCCTGCTTATCTAGAACAGCACTCCAAAAGACCTCCTGACTCCTGGAGCCTCCTGCCTCTCCCTCAGTAGTATTATCTTTATTTCTAGGAGCATAAGGGAGTAGCAATAGTTGCCCTAAACTGTCTCCCTTCCTTATGGCCCAGGGCGTGCTGGATCTAACCATCACCTTAATTTCTCCATTATAATCCTGATCAATCACATCTGTGATAGCTTCTATACTGATTGCATTTAAATCAGATTTCCCTAACAAAAACCCAAGTGTGCCCTCAGGTAAAGGACTCCTGTCTTGACCGCAGTAGGCTCTTTATTTGGTAGAAGCTGGATGTTTTCCCCACTGGTCAAGTTTAGTGAAGAGTTCCCTTTACTGGAGGAGGAGAGCCAATATCTGATAGGCGCTGGAAGGAGTGGACATCGGACTGAGGATCCGTAGCATTTCCAATGGGGCCCTGTATCTGAGGGTTATCGCCTGTGCTCTGTTCAGAGGGGCTCGGAGCACTCCCACTACACGTTTTTTTGGCTGGGGCGTAATCTCCTTGTACATGTCCCTTACTGTTAAGCTTTGACTGGCAGTTCTTTGCCCAGTGCCTGCCTCTGTTGCAGCGAGGGCAGAGTCCCGGTTCCTTGGAGCCCATCACGGGCCCTCTCCATGGGTCCCTTCCATTATGAATTGCCCTGTTCTTTTGCAATATCTGTTTGCACTCTCTCTGGTAATGACTCTCTGCTCCACATGTAAAGCATCTCCCTTTAGGTCTGGCGTAACCTGCCAAAGCAGCAGCCGTGAGGTTGGCTCTATGCTCATCTGTCCCTACATCCCTGCACAGCCTGATATAATCCAACAGTATTCTCTGTTCCTTGAAAACGCATAAGGCAGCTTGACATGATGTATTCGAGTTCTCAAATGCTAATGTAAGAATAAGATTATCTGCTGCCCCTTTGTCCGCTACATTCTTGTGGACAGCATCCTGCAACCTGGATATAAAATCTATAAAAGGCTCATCATTCCCTTTCTTTACTGTCATGTAACTTGGCCATCTGTTTCCTGAAGATATTAATTTCTCCAAGGCCTTAAGACAGACTTCCCAAACCTGTGCAAAAGTCTGCTCATGAAAGTTTAACTGTGACTCAATTGTGATATAATTCTCATCTCCTAGCAACTGATGAACCCCTATATCTATGCCATCTTCTGAATTTTTGCATGCTTGTGCAAGGGCTGCCTCGTTCTACAGCATCTGATATTACAAAGATTCTGAAGGAGAAAAGCACACTTTCGTCCAAGCTTTCCAGTGTGCCGGGATCCAATATTCCATATCTGCCATATTCTTGACCATACCAATTACAAATGGTGAATCTGGACCACAACTAGACACTGCTTGCTTAAGATCTTTCAGTAGCTTAAAGGGAAAGGCAGTAAGTATATCACCTTTCTTGATTCCCTTTGGGGTGCTGCTGGTCAGGCTCCCTGTCTATAATTCTAACGGGATAAGCCATTCTGAATTCTAAATCTGCTTCTTTAGCTATACTCTTCTCCACCCGTGAGAGCAAAGGTGTTTCCTATTCCCTGACTCTTTGCTTCTCACTTTCTGAGCCTCACTTTCTAGGTTAAATCTCTCTATTTGCATTTCTTTGGATCTAATCTCTTCTCTTCCAGCACTGGTTTGCTTGATAGTATTGTGATTGCCTGCACTATATTCTGGCTGGGCGGATGTTTCTACTCTGCTATCTCCTGATACAAACTTTGCCTTCTCAGCTACACCTAAAATCTTCTCATCTGCGTGACACTCATTCTGCCTGCTTCTCACCTGACTCAAGTCTGTGTAGCTTAGAGGCTTCTCATTGCTCTGTTGGTCTTGCTCCTTTGCTTTCTCACCCTGCGGCAGCTCCGACACTGCTTTAATCTGCACCCACAGCTCCCAGGCCTCAAGGGTATTCTCTGCCCTTCCCGGTGAGCTTTTCTTAAGTTAATGACTACCTTATCTCAGATCTCCATATCAAAGGTTCCTAAATTTCTTTACTCCTAAAAAGACTCTTTCATTCTCTTATTCATTTTACCACTACATTTTGTTTCTTCAAGAGGTGGCAAAGAGTGATACCGCACTCTGTATCCCTGCTCTTTGCCTGACCCATATCTCACTCGGACTAAAAAACATACTTCAAAAACTCAACAACAAAAAATTCCAATTTACTCTCTCTGTTCGATGAGGCCGTACAATTGTTACACAGGATATAACTCAAAAGAGCTCTTTTCCTATGGGGCCCCACGTAATGGGCGCCATATGTCAGGGGAAACCAGCCCCTAACACATCATTACGGGTCCGGTAGGCACAATTGTACAGTGATAATAAGTAAAGATTATAGTAAAATTACAGAGAGCATGAGAGATAGAAGTGAAATATTGAAATAAATGGAGTCAGACACATTTCATGGTAGCATGCTCACCTCAGCCCCTCTTGGTGGTTCATGTGGAGGGAACGAGGGAATCTTTAATGCTAACCAAGCCTTTTATATTTTCTGGGGACATGCAAGCCCCCTAATTACAGGTGAAAACATACATCACAGGAAGGGGTTGTGCTATAGGTAATACAGTTATGGAAGGGGGTGATCTAGGGGTATCCACACAATAGGAAGAGGAGGGATTGGGGGTACACATGTGGCAAGATGGGCGGATCCTAGAGTCAGGATGGCAGCTGGATCTCCATAAGAACCATTAGCAGTAGGGTGTAAACCCCACCTACAGGAACTAAGTTAATGGTTGCAAGCTTCAGGCAGAAATAGTCCATTGTCTCCAGCAACAGGGAGCAGGTCCACCCCTGTGGTGTGGTGAGACAGCATTCGGCCTCCAGGGAGGATGTCTAAGCATCTGACCTCCCCCCACAGACTGCAGGCAGCAGAGAGCAGAATGGATCTGCAACAGTCAGTAGCTTGGGAACTTAGTGAGGCAGGCCTTGAGGGGTTTTGCAACTCAAGCATTGTGACAGGATCCACCAGCCTCAAGCTCAGCAGCATGGTGAGGCAGGTCTCAGAGGAGCCTCAAGCTCTAGTGACACAATCCATAGGTTGGCTTGGCCCACAGGTAATGCAGCACACACGTTGAGAAAGAGAACTAATTAAAGCAGCAGCATGCTGGTCTGATCACCAGGGAGCAAGGAGACAAGGGTGCGCCTGGCAGAGCCATTTATCTCATTGCCCTCTAATCAAAATTTGACCTGAATCAACTCCACCCACACAAGAGGAAGCCAGAGGAGGTCAGATATGGTCACTACATACCATTTACGGCACCTCCATTTCTGGAACTTCAAATACTATCAGATACTATGTCCTTTCATAAACATGCTATGTGCAAAACCCAACCATGATTAATAAAAAAAATCACACGTAGCTACTAACTTCCAGAGAATGTGAGTGTATACATAGTACAGCAGATTACTTCTCATTTCATTATTGTGAAGTATTTTTAAAATCACAGATATTTTGTTTGTTTATAATAGGGTTTACCTTGAGGTGTTATGTCTTTGGGGGTTACCCTCTTAAAGGTGTGTTATATGGTTTTCATTTTTTCGATATGTGAAACCCAGGACTGATGAACCTTTAGGGACAGCAGGTGGAATAAGGGTTTGAGAAGTGGGTGGGGTACAGTGGTGGTGGTGGGATGGGGTGGGATGGGGGTAAAAGGCTGCTTATGTCAAGGAGTACAGGAAGGAAAAGAGCGTTTGGTAACTGATAATGGTAGCAAGGGTGCAATACTGCTTGGTGTGATTGAACTATGGAATGATATGATCTATGTATAATTCCCAATTAATAATACCTTTAAAAAAATCACAGATATTGGTAAAATATTCGATAATTATGAGTTAGCTTAAAAAGATTATATTTGATAATGCATATTTGTCAAATATGCACAAAACCCAGAAAGCCATTGAAATGCAGATCAATTTAAGTAATTTTTAAATCATTTTATTAGGGGCTCATACAACTCTTATCACAATCCTTACATACATCAATTGTGTAAAGCACATTTGTACGTTCATTGCCCACACAATTCTCAAAACATCCTCTTTCCACCTAAGCCCCTGGCATCAGCTCTTCATCCCCCACCCCCAATGAACCCTTGATAACATACAAATTATTATTTTGTCATATCTTGCCCTGTCCGACGTTGCCCTTCACCTACTTTTCTGTTGTCCATCCCACAGGGAGGAGCTCACATGCAGATCCTTTCCAACCCACCCTCCTTCCACCCTCCCAGTATGGCCACTCACCCCACTGGTCCTGAAGGGATCATCCACCCTGGATTTCCTGTGTTTCCAGTTCCTATCTGTACTAGTGCATATCCTCTGGTCTAGCTAAACTTGTAAGGTAGAATTGGATCATGACAGTGTGTGTGTGTGTGTGTGTGTGTGTGTGTGTGGTGGTGGTGGTGGTGGTGGTGGTGGGGAAGCATTTAGGAACTAGAGGAGAGTTGTATGAACATCACACTCTGACTGGCTTGTCTCCCCCCCAGGACCCTTCCATAAGGGGATGTCCAGTGGCCTACAAATGGGCTTTGGGTCTCCACTCCACACTCCCTGCCTCATTCACAATGATATGATTTTTTTGTTCTGATGATGCCTGATACCTGATCCCTTCGACACCTAATGATCACACAGGCTGGTGTGCTTCTTCCATGTGGGCTTTGTTGTTTCTGAGCTAGATGGCCATTTGTTTACCTTCAAGCTTTTAAGACTCCAGACGCTATATCTTTTGATAGCTGGGCAATTTAAGTTTTTGTAGTAAACTATTTTGTTCAATGTAGCATCTTTGTAACACACACACACACACACACACACACACACACAAACACAACTCAGAACTATGAGTTAAAAGGGAGAAAGACAGGCTTTCTAGTTCCTTACATAATTAGTCTCAAAATTCCACAGGAGCAGCCCTACCCTGTCCTGTCCGTTTGCTGTGAGTCAGAACTCACTCCATGGCAGTGTGTGTGCATGTGCGTGTGCAGCCTCTCTGTTCTCAGGTCACCACATGTGGGTTCAGGAGCAGGGTCAAGGGGAGAAGGCAGAAGAGCTGAAAGGCCAGCAGTCCCACAGTCAAGGTATTTAAACCTCTGGCTGGGGAGGCATGGTAGAAGGTGTTAGTTGACCCCATTAGCTGAATTAAGGGGATGTGCAGTTGTCTACAGATGGGTCCTGGGTCCCCAATCTGCATGCCCCCTCATTCACAACATGGTTTGACTTTCATATGCATATGAGGTGGTTGAACTACAATGGCTCGGGTTAAGGGTACCTTAGTCCTCAAGGTGATATTTTTGCTCTTTCACACTTTAAAAAGGGTCTCGTGCAGCAGAGTTGCTGAATGCAATACCCCATCTTATCTCTTGACTGCTGCTTCTATGAGTGGATTGTGGATGCAACATAAAATGCAATCCATGACTTCAGGCTTTTCTCTGTTTATCACAAGGTTGTCTATTGATGCAGTTGTGAAGATAGGAGTTTTCTTTTTTGTTTTTACATTGCATTGTAATTCAAGGTACCCTCTCTTTTATGATAAAGGACAGAAGTTCTAGGAGGGATTGGCAAAAATACATGATGCCTCTGATTACCTCATTTTGAAACCAACCAATTGTTACTCCTGTCCACATCCCACTGTTTAAAGCGATGTATGTGACCAATGGCGTATATAACCAGTGAACTAAGGAACTGTACTTCTATACACTTTGCAGTCATAGGAAGAATGGAGAGGGAAAGGGACATTGAGGATCAATAATACAATCTACAGGGAGAGAGCAATTCTTCCTCAAGAAGTTTCATTAATATAGATTGTGATAAGAGTTGTCTGAGCCCCCAATAAAATGATTTTTTAAAAAAAAGAAGTTTCATTAAAGGAAGCAGAAAGATGGAATAGTACTTAGACTGGGGCACCTATTTCCATAAACATTTAAATGGCATGTAACTGATAGGTTTCACTAATAGTCCCTTAAACTGGACAATGGCATGGAATGGAACAGGGATGCCCTTATCCATCATAATTATTGGTTATTTCTAAGTGCCTTTGCTTATCTTATTATTTTTTAAATAAAGAATTCTCTATTTTCCATTGTGGTTTTAAAAATCACTTTTTAATTCTCTGTATTTAAAAAAAATTTCCATCTAGAAATTTCTTTCTAAGAGTGAATTCTATGTTCAGCTGAAGATCTGAGTATCAACATTTGTCCCAGTTAACACACACTCTCTCTCTACCCCTGTGAGTTTCTGAGATTCTGTTTATGACATTTGCACAATGGTGCTCTAGAAATGATTTATTCATAGTGTTACTTTAAGGAGAAAGTTCTTCCTGGCTTATTTAAATATAAGTTTTAAAAAATTTCTCCCCCCCCCCATATCAGTTCATCTCGACAGTCAATGGGTCCAGTAGTTCTAGGTTTGTCCTCCTCATTGCTGTCAGTATGTAGGGGCAATGGCAATGGATGTGGACTACAAAGACTCACTGCTTTTGAATTGATTCCTCTTCATAGGGTCCTTCCATGACAGAAAGATTTGTCCCTGTGGCTTTCTGCGACTGAAATCTTTATAGGAGTAGAAGGAGGACATTAGAGCCCCAGAGGTGGCAAGAAGATGTGATAGACAGTTTAAGCCATTTGAGTGGTTAATCTCTAACAACTGACTCTGAGACACCCAGGTAATTGGGTGCCTATGTAACCAAGAAGTATGGGCTTCCCAGGGAGAAAGCCCTGCCTTGTGGCTCTTTCACTTCCCTGGCTTGTGGTTTTGGCAACTGTTTAAGCTTTTTAAAAAATCCATTTCCTCTACTGTAAAATTAAACAAATTATACTACAGGCCTCACAGGGCTAGTATGAAATGTGTATTGTTAGAAATACTTCCTATTTATACTAACATTTAAGATATATTACTATCTTAATTAACAATTCTCTCAGACATTCTAGCTATTATATCCCATTGACTTAGCCAGGCAGGCTAGCCAGGAAAAGTGTTATTTCAATTGCATTTGTTACTGGTAGATGCCTTTGAATCATTTCTGACTCATAGAAATGCTACGTACAACAGAGTGAAACACGGCTGGGGCCTGTACCTTCCTCACAATTGTTGTGTATTATGTTGGAGTACGTTGTGGTAGCCACTCGATCAAACCATCTCGCTGAGGGTCATCCTCTTTTTTGCTAACCTTTCTGATCACCATCGGGGCAATTCAGACTCACAATGGCCGTATAGGACAGGCTAGACCGGCACCTTTGGGTTTCTGAGACTGTAACTCTTTGGGGATTCAGAAGCTCCATTTTGCTCCCATGGAGTGGATGTTAGTTCCCACTGCTGACCTTGCATTAGCAGCACAACGCTTGGCCCACTAAGCCCCCAGAGTTCCCATTTCTAACTTAAAGGAGCTCTGGTGCCAAAATGGTTTACATGTTGAGCTGCTAACCACAGGGTCGGCAGTTTAAGCCCACCGGCTGCTTGGTGGGAGAAGGATGAGGCTGTATTCTTCTGGAAAGATTTTTAAACTCACAGAACCCAAAAGGGGCAGTTCTATTTGATGATATTGCATTTGGTTTGAGTTTTTTAGTTTCATAAGATGTTATCACTTAAACATGCTATTCATTTTTTCTACAAGCTACTCATACTACTCATAATTTATTCATCTGAAATTACCTAATGTACAGAATTGATTACCTACAGAATGATTCTGCCTTTCTATGAACATGACCTTCAGGCAGCTGTGTTGTTTCACACGTGTTACTGTGCTATGGGGAGTCTAGTTGTATCTCTGTGATTCAACTATTCACTGCTTGTTTTTCAGCTTAACCATTTCCTTGCTTGTCTGTTATTTATTGAATTGTGTCTGCCTCCCAACCCCTAATGATAAGTTTGGATCTAAGTCTTGTATCTGTGGATATAATATAATCATAGTCCATAATGCAATATTATCAATTAGTTGAGGTCATATCAATATAAGGTGGGTCCTGAACCCAATCACTTCTGAATTGTGTAAAAAGTAGCATAGACACAAGGGTGCGTGCACACGCAGGGAAAATAAATGCCCTGTGAGGATCCCTGATAGAGGTCTACTGACAAGAATGAATTGATATGGTCAAAACCCTGCTTTGGACTTTTTGCTTCTAGAATTATAAGAGAATAATTCTAGTCTTTAAAGTCATGCACCCGTAGCATTTTTCTTAACAGCATCATTAGGAAACTAACAGCTCAAAACCTCACTGCCATTGAGTGGATGCCAACTCATAGGGGACCCTCCTATAGGACAGGGTAGAACTGTCCCTGTGGGTTTCCGAGACTGTAGCTCTTTATGGGATCAGAAAGCTTCCTCTTTCTCCCATGGAGTCATTGGTAGTTTAGAACTTCTGACCTTGTGACTAGCAGACTAATGCATAACCCACTATGCCACCAGAGCACCTGAAAAGGAGAAAAAAATTGCCAAAGAGATAAACGCTAGTAATCGACAAGACTAGGATTTGAATACAAGGCTATCTTGAGTTTATGTGCTAGTTTTCACTATGATAATGTGACTCCAAGTACAAAATTCCATGATGTTTTGAAAGTATCGATTTAGTTTATTTCTATTAATAAAAAATCCTTCTTTTATGCTTTATTTTTGAATACCACACATTGTTCTGTGTCTTACCTTTCAAAATTTGACAGTCTACCTTAGAGCTCTCTGCATTATCAGGACACATTGAGGCTTCTCATAATTTTAATGTTGAGTACTATTATATTTGACCTTTGTCACGGCTCTTACTTGTAAATACCAGAATTTCCATTAGCTAGTTTAATCTTAGGAGGAATTTATGGAAGGGCTCACAGAATTTCTGGGATCGTCAAAGAGCCAGGGTGTGAAGGCAGGAACACTAGGCACTGACGGGCTGGCAGGAATCTCATGTATGGTTGGTCTTGGTGACTGAGGTGTGTCAGTAGTAGAAGCCCCCACATGTCAATTTTTTTCTCCTTATTATTTTTGATCTGATCAGTTTTCTCAGAAAGAAACTCTTGTCTCTACACTAAGTCTAGTTTCCACATTCTGGAAGTGTAATTTAAATTGATATTGGGAAAAATTAAGTTGGGAGACCCTCACCTATGAGGATGTAGACTTGTGTTATTTTCACGTAGTCCCTTATCCCTGCTGTCGGCTGTATCTACTGCCTCTAAGTCCATAGCTCCATTGTTCAAAGAGAATCAGTCTGTCTTCTGCCAGGTAAGGGATGGTTGTAGTCGGGGGATTTCTGGAGCATGGAAAGGGACCTTGACTTCAATGGCTCCTTATGTATTCTCCCAGTCTGTCTTCCAAAGTATGGTCTCGTCCTAACATTGTACCATCAGATGGTGCTGGTGCTTCAGGTTCCTACGATATTTCAGTGGCAGAGGTATGTGGCAGAGGTGTCTTATAATATGAACCACCTTGTAATACTCTTCCTGGAGATAATTAAATTTCATCTGTCTCTTCTGTTCCATCAGTTAGTACTCCTCCATCTGCTTTCTGGTTTCCAAATTTTTGTTGACCTTTCATCTTCTCAGCTCCTATTTTTTTTTATAAGGTAAGTACTTTATTTCAAAACAGGACCTACAATTTCAAGTCTTGTCAGTTTTCCAGTATCCCAGGGATCCCTTGAAAAGAAGAGTATGTTCTTTTAGCCTTGAGTGCAGAATACACCGAGGCGGACCAAACCCACGGCAGTAGAGTATGTTCTTTCCAGGAGAAAGACAAGCCTTGCTGCTCCCATAAAGGTTTAGTCTCAAAACCCGTCAGTACAGCTATTTACTTCATTTTTTAGCTTGGCCTTCTAGAAAATCTTTAGCTTCGTTGATTTGGGCTGCTATGTACGGAGATCCTCCCTTATCTGGGTGATTTAAGAGCATAATTCGTCGATGAGCATCTCTTATTTTTCCTTTATTGGCAGTAGGACTTACACCCAGAATTAATGCTGCCTCCCGTTTAGTCATTTTGGGTTCAAATCCACCTCGGTAATAGCCACTGCGGAAGGCAGATTTTGGTAGACTTTGGAAAACTTGTTTTACTTGAGGCTCCACATGCTTCATGGATTGCAAAACATAACGGCCTGCAAATCCTGCAGCAGCAATGGTCAGTCCAACTGCCACCACAGTGCTGGCCATGGCTCCGCGTCGGCTGCGCTGCCCCCGCTGGGCGCGCGGCTCATGCCAGCCCCGGGGCCCGAGCCGCCTGCCCCGCATCTCTACCGGAAAGCGACAAGTCCCAACCTCAGCTCCTATTTTTATCTACTAGTTTCTTTATTCTTTTGAGTTCATATGTTTTTCATTTCCTTGTTGTTTTAGTGAAGTCTTGGTAGGTAGTGATGATAAACATGGTATTAAAGGCACCTTGGTTTGTTTGTTTGTTTTAATCATTTTATTGGGGCTTGTACAACTCATCACAATCCACACATAGATCCATTTTGTCAAGCATATTTGTATATTGTTGCCCTTATCATTCTCAAAACATTTGCTTTCTACTTGAGCCCTTGGTATCATTTCCTCATTTTTCCCCTCCCTCCTGCCCCTTCTCCATCATGAACACTTGATAATTTATAAATTTTTATTATTTCTTGTCATATCTTGCACTGTCTGATGTCTCCCTTCACCCACTTTTCTGTTGTCCATCACCCAGGGAGGGGGTGATATGTAGATACTTGTAATCGGGTTCCCGAAAGACACCTTGTTTACATTGTGATCCATATTGCAATATGACCTGCAATGATATTTATCAAAAAGAGGATCTCTCACCCTGCCCTTATGTATCAGGTGGCATGGTTGTCAATGTTCCCAAGCACATCACATGAAATTACTTAGCTAGTCCCTGAGGAAGCTCAGCCATTGATTCCAGGACTGGTGGCCACACTGTGCCTCAAAATAACTCACTTGAGTACTAAGTGAGCCCTGCCCATAAAGAGATGCCTTGATGCCAAAGAAAATATGATTGAAAAAAGCACAGGCTTTCCTTATTTCTTAAAGATTGTTAAGGGACCATAAAGAAAATTTAAACACCATTCTTGTAGTGTTTTATTGCTTTTTTCCCCTTCTAGATTATTTGTCAATTATTAATTTGGTAAAGACAGAGTTTGTGATTTTTGTGCATTTGTGAAGTTCGGGTGCTGCCGGGTAAAGGTTGGCCTGCTAACCACATGGCCTACGGTGTAAATTTACCAGCTCTTCTTCTATAAAAATTCATATCCTCAGACCCCTAGAGAAGGTTGCTATGACTCAGAATAGACTGGATAGTAGTGAAGTTGGAAATGTCACCTACTTTGAAGGTTAGGGAATATTATGGACTTAAAGAAAGAATCTCTAGACATTAAGATGGTTAGGGATTATGCCAACTAGACACTGAGTAGGGGCAAAGCTCCACCTATCAATTGTATCACAGCCAGATGATGCTTCCTTCATGTCATACATCTTTGTGTGTGTGTGGGAGAGAGAGAGAGAGAGAGAGAGAGAGAGAGAGAGAGAGAGAGAGACCAAAGAGTTGAATTAGTTTTAGCCCTTTGCCTTCTGCTAGAGCTGGATTATGCTTCTGGTTCCTCCATCTCCTGCTGTACTGACTGCCAATACCAGGAGCCACCAGCAGACTACTGATGGTGTATTCATTTTGCTAACTTGGGACTTATGCGTACACCAGACTTTGCCACCTATATGTGTTTCCTCATTGGGCTTCCTGTTCCTCAAGGGTCAGGAGAAGCCTAAATTGAACTTGATTGGACTTAGCTCTTTCTGCAACTGTGTAAGCCATTTCTGGATATAAATCTCTGTCTATATACAAAACAGACAAGCATCAGTGTTTTTGCATCTATAGAGAACCAAGCTAACAGAGATATAAAAGGAATAAATCTAAAAGTACTACCCACTAAAATAATTCATCTTAAACTCATTTCCAGTTGAAAAACTTCAGAACTCACTGCCATTGAGTTGATACTGACTCATAGTGACTCTATAGGACAGGATAGAACTGCCCCTGTGGGTTCTTAAGACTGTAACTCTTGGCAGAAGCAGAAAGCTTTGTCTTTCTCCTGGTTGAAACAATTAGGTGGCTGAATAAGGGTGGAAGTTATTTTAATACTGTTATTTTTAGCTATTATTGCATAAAAAGAGACAACGATGAAGTTTTCTGAAATATTTATAATGACCCCCTGCTCAGTCTTTCTCAGTGCCTTGAAACAAACTTAGTTTAATGGAATGATTTGCTGTCTGAGATTTGCTTTAAAATCTCCCAGTTGAGAGAGTGGGGAGAAGTGAATACTAGTGTGTCGATTAAATAGAATTGGCCAAACGTTGATATTTAATTTGATGGATTAATTTAATTTCTCTACTTTTATATTCTCAAAGTTTTTCATAATAGAAGTTTCGAAGGAGGCAATCAGGGAAATGGAGAGCCAACAGCAATGGGTACAAGAAGGGAGAAAATGTTCCAAAGTGGATTGAGGTGATGAATGAATGACACTTCTTGATATGATTGCTCTATTGAATTGTATGCTGTGCTAATTATAGCTCAATAAAACTATTTTAAAAAGAGGAAATCACTATCAAAGTGAAAACTAGCATCTTGCCATTGTATTCTTATTTTGTGAAGTAAATAGAATGACAAATATAATAAAAATAAAGGAAACTGATTTGCCCACAGAAAAAGCAGAAATGAGAAATGTGTAAAAATCAGTCAGGGAATAGTCTTTCATGTCAGGAATAAATAAAAACTTACCCTCTATTTACCTATTGTGGTAAATGGCCATGGAGATGGACATATCTAACCTCCTCTGACTTCCCTATTGCCATGAGGCTGGGTCAGACACCTCCACACTCCATCCTTCTGTATTCTATTCTGACACCAACCATTTTCCCCATGGCCCTCTACTTCACTGCAATGGCCACATAGAACTCACAGACAATACTCACCGTTAAGAGAGATTTTAGGGAAATAGGTTAGCACAAGTCAGGAGCAACAAACAGGAGACAGGCGGTGGTCTACCTCTCCTCAGCCAGCAGCCAAGTCTCTCTCTGGTCCTGTTTCTCAGCAACATGGTCCCTTGACCTTTACCTTTGTTGGCTAGGAAACCAGTAGGTTGGATCTAAGGATTGTAAATAATAAAATCCAAATCTGGAGGAGAGAACTGTATTAGAGCTTAGATTAGAACACCTGGCTTGCAGAAGTCCATGGATGACCAAAACCTCAAATCCATTTGCAGCTTCCCCATGTGGACTAAGCTTCCTTCAGTGTAGTCAAGGGATGTAAGTAGCTTTTCTATCAGACAGAGCGCACTGGAGAGTGGATTAATACAGAGGTAGGCTAAAATGTAGCACGTTGTCATCACTGGAGAGTGGATTAATACAGACGAAGGTTAAAATGTAGCACATTGTCATCACTGGAGAGTGGATTAATACAGACATAGGTTAAAATGTAACACGTCATCATTGGAGAGTGGATTAATAAAGTTGTAGGTTAAAATGTAACATGTTGTCATCTGTGCTTCCTTTTGACCTATTTAAAAGTTTTTATTCTTTTCTGTCATCTTTCCAATGGAGGTTTTTCTGTTTTATTTTGTTATTGTTGATGTTTTTTGTTTGTTTGTTGCTTTCCCATGTTTATATGACATCCAGAATAGGTAATCGATAGAAGTATGAACTGGAGTGATAGTTGTGGGGATTAGAGCAGGGGTGGTTGGGGGAGATAGAAAAAATAAAGTGTTCTGAAGTAGATTATGGTGATGATCAGACAACTCTTTTATATGTTTAACCTACTGAGTTATATGATATGTAAATTAACTAAAATGAAAACTTGTTACATGCTTAATTTGCAAAGTCCTTCCCTGTTCACGGAATAAAGGTCTAATTTTTTTAACTGCTTATAGTCATTAATTATTCTAGAAGAATAGTTACATGGGAATTATACCAAAATGAAAGTAAGCTTCTAATGACTTTTGTGTACTTGGGTCACACATGCGCTTGATTAGTAGGGTGAACTCCTGGCGTGTATCCGTTGTTTGGTGTGGTTATTGATAGGATTCTCTTTAATTTATTCATTCATTTCCACCTACTTTGTCCCTTTCAGGCACTGCACACAGTTTGTAATTCTATATTTATTCATTGGACTATGCTTTCAACCACAAAGTCACGTACCTCACTGTAAGCCACAGGAGCACAGGAGCCATTCCACTTTGCTCACCGTGAGTGGGAATCGATGTGACGGTCCCTAACAACAGTGTACCCTTAGCACAGATCCTGGCACTTGCATGAAGCTTTGTTCCTGTTTGTTGAGTGAGTAAAGAGCCCCGGGAAGTGCTCTATTGTGTATTATGTAAGCCTACCCTTCAGTTATTGTTGAATCATGTCCAATGGTTTCCACATTGCACGTCACCATCTTCTTTTAAAATGGACACAGAGATGTACCTCTTCCAATCTGTTGGCGAGGTAGGTGTCTTCCACATTTCTTGAAGTAGAATATCGTGCACTATCAGTGTCTGAGTTGGTATTCTGTGAATTCCTTAACTTTCATATTATTTTTGTGAATATCCTTATGCGGCTTGAACGTCCTTCAGTACCAGGGGTTCTTGATCACATGCTACCACTTGGAATGGCTGAATGCTGACTGATTCCCTTTGGCACAGTGACTCTGTGTATCCTCCCATCTTCTTTAAGCTTTTGTGAATTGAGTGAAGATATACAGATCGGAGCAGTTTTTTTTTTTCTTTCAACAATTCCAGTCTCCTAATAAAATGAAGAATTAAAAACAAAACAAACAATTATTAGCACCTAGAGTGTGGTAGTTACACTCTAGGTTGTCAATTTGAGTATTAGGAGTGAAGGGGTGGAATTTAGCCTGTCACTCAGGTCCCAGCTTGATGACCTCATTTGGAGATGCTAAGGAGAAAAATAGCTTCCTGGAGGCGGGACACAGTCTCACTCCCTTGGAGATATTCCAGTTGGCAAGACACATGGAGCTACACTAGAGCCCTGTCGCTGAAAGCGCCACATGGAGACCCCTGCCAGCACTGAGATGCTTATACCGCCACTGGATCCACAAGACTTTCCACCCATTGGCCTGTAATCTTCCTGCATTTGGCGACATTCCATGTGTTTACTGAGGCTGAAGAGGACTTTATAGATTGGTATTGTACATATGGACCAATACCACACTTATGAACTTGATCTGGACTTTTCTGGGATGTTTTCTTAATGTACAACTGCTCTTTATATAAAGCTCTTTCTTATACACATATGATTGTCCATGGATTTGTTTCTCTAGTCTACCCAGACCAACACATAGAGTAACCATCAATACAAATTTCAAAGTTCTGGACTTGTTGCTGTTTTTTCGCTTTTTAAAAAGGCATTGTAAAATTTCTTTGAATTGCCTTATGAGTCTCCAGACTTGGTTATAATAATTAATCTAGTTACTAGAACTTCAGCTGTTCATAAACAGCCATGCACAGTGCTATATAGAGCACTTAAGTGAATGCACCACTGGGGTTGGGCATTAATCTCTCAAAGAAAAGTGGATGGCCAAGTCCAATAATACCTACCATTAAACCATTATAAAGATGAAATCAGATCTCTTAAGGGAATTCATGGAAAATGCATATTATGAACAAAGCTATGCATGCATTTCAATTTTTGCACAAAAATAAATCACACTAATTTGTTATAATATGCCTGAACAAGATCTAGTTTGAAGCATGGTAAGGATGAGACATCAGTTTGAAAGGAGGCCTCATCAGAGCAACATGAATTCTGCTAAAACTGAAACAGGAACAAATTTCAAATTTATGATAAAGCTTGTGTGGAAGAATGGTGAAGTAATAGATACTTTATGAAACACTTATGACGACAATGTCCCAAAGAAGTCAGTAGTTTCCAAAAGGATAACTTGCTGTTTACGGAGGGACCAGACTATTTGAAGATGAAGCCTGCAATGGTGACAGGTTA
This sequence comes from Tenrec ecaudatus, assembly GCF_050624435.1. NCBI lineage: Eukaryota > Metazoa > Chordata > Mammalia > Afrosoricida > Tenrecidae > Tenrec > Tenrec ecaudatus. The sequence goes on from NC_134532.1 coordinate 138,600,385, forward strand.
TCCACATAATATTTTGAGGAAGCAATTATTCTTTCATGTGCCCTAATTGAAAATAATTGATGATTAACAGCAGAAATAATAGGCAGCACCATAATACCATAGACATTTCAACTGGTTCAGTGTGCACATTCTGACCGAAAAATTAAAGTTGAATGAACTTTCTGTTGCATAGGTGCCCAACTGCTTATGCCCAAATCAGCTGCAGTCAAGAAAGTTCTAGGGAAATTTTAAACAAGCGAGATCCTGAAGTATTTCTTCAAAGAACTATATAATCCAACTGTAACAGGAGATAAAACATAACTTTACCAGGACAATCCTGAAGTCAAAGCATCATCAAAATGCCTACCAAGAGATGGAAGTGGCCCAATCAAAGCAAAAGTAGGCCTTTCAGAAGCAAAAGTCAAGGCAATCATTGTGCGTGACTGCTCAGGGCATTTTGCATGTTGACTTTTTGGAGGGTGAGCAAATGATAGGCAAGGGTTTTGAGAAGGGAAAGCAAAGCCTTTAGCAAACAAATTCCAGGAAATCTTTACCAGAGAGTTATTCTCCATCATAAAAATGCTTCTATTTATTCTTCTCAAACAAGGGAAATTTGGGGAGCATTTCAGTGGGAAAATTTTGGGCATCCATATCAAATTCCATTTCCTAAAAAAACAAAACAAAACAAAACCTTAAAGGGCACCATTTTTCTTCAGTTGATAATGTTTTTTTAAAAATGATTTCATTGACCTGGTTAAGTTCCCAGGATTTTCAGTTCTTCAGAGATGGCTTAAAAGGCTGGTGTCATTACTTAAAATGTGTCTTGACCTTGACAAACCTCAGGCTGAAAAGTAAAACTCATATTTTTTTAATTTTAGTTTTTAATCCCATCTTTTATGAACTTTTTGAAGGTATCTCATAACATGGATAGCAGTACTTAACAAGTGTTTTTTCCCCTTCTTTAGCATTATTAAATGATATGTCCACAAATGTGTTTGAAAGACATGGATCCTAGTGTTAGATTAATCGTTGAATAATTGTCCTTATTGCAGTATTTCAGCATCATTTGCCCATAAAAGTATATCCTGAATTTCCAAGAATGCAGTATTTCCCCCAAAATATTTAATCATGAAATTCTTATGGATAGGAGCATCTTGCAGAATTGCTGTTTCTCTGAAGATTCTTTGGGAAATGATTGAACTAAAGCTTGAGATCTACTAATCATCACATAACTCCAAATTAAACACTTTTTATAATGAAAATATCTAAGCAAGAATATACTCATTGTAGCAGTTGCCAATAAACTCATTCTGCGTTCTTTTTAAATAGTTTTACTGGCATCTAATTAAATATCATAGGATTCGACAGTTCAGTTATTTAAGAAGAATTGTGCAATTATCCCCAATATCAACTTTAGAACCTTTTCTTCTTTCTCATACTCATTGTTGTTAGCTCCTCATTTCCTCTCAACCTCCCCTGCCCTGATGACCTTCACCTTCTCTAAGGCATTTGTAAGTGTTCGTATTGCTGTCAGGGGCTGTCGCGTTGGCTCCCGCTCACGGTGCTCCTGTGCACAACATAACAAAACGCTGTCTAGTCCTAAGCCATTCTCACAATCTTGGTATTGTTGGAGGTCATCCTTGCAGCCACTGTGTCATTGCCTCCTTCCTGTCGAGGGGCTTCCTCCCTTTCATAATGATACCATAATCTCTTCCACTTTCTCATCTACTTGGAGTCCTTTTTGGACTCCCCTTTTTCTCTAGGGTCTTGGGAGGGAGTTGGCTATAGTTAAGAATGTGACCTCCGGAAACAGATTACCCATCTGGATTTAGCTTTCACTTGTGGGATTTTGGGAAAACTACACTTCTTGCATCGGAAAAATGGAGCCTATACTTTTGCATCAGTAAAATGTAGATAAACTATAATCATACCTGAATGTTGTATGTTGTTAACTTTATACATACTTGTAGTTTAGCTAGCTGTCTAGTAAATTGTATTTTATTGCCATCCTCCTATACAAACTATTTATTTGTGTTATCCCTTATAAACTTTCTTGGCATTATTAAAGAAAAGAGAGTCTAAATGGAGAGAGCCTCTCCATTTGTAATGAAGACCTTACTGCCAATTTTAACACAACAAGTCTTCATAAGTGATGGTTAGCATTCTACTGATGGGTCTAGAGATTGGGAAGTGTTTGGAGAAACTCCGAGAATGAACAAAGCTATAGAACATCTGTCAAGTCATATCAACAAAGGACCATCAGATCTATCAGGTACTGAGAATCCTTTGTGATGATTAGGTGGATGCTGGGGATTAAATTGAGGATTGACTTAGCTGAATTTAAGAAATGGGAGCAAGAATAAGTTAGGATAAATCAAGTTTTGTTTTGAACAGGGCTGAGTCACCAACGCATTGTGAGTTGGCTCTATAATACGTGGATAGTTTGCACTACTTATAAGCCTCCCTGCCACAGCTGGTGCCTGACCTGCTCTGATGTCTGTGTCAGTATCCAACTCATTCCAGGTACATTAACTGCTTAGCCAGGCATTTCCCCTTTCTTAGACCCATTCCACACCCAACTCCACATTCTTGCTTCTGTGTGATATTTTAAGATATTTATTAGTATTCATCTTTCACCCAAATCTCCTAGCAGCTTCTACCAGTTATCATATAAAAGAAAGAATTAGGTTGATTCTTGGAAACTTGAAACTTATTGGTGAAGTGTTTTAATTTTTATGTTCTCATTATTGGGCTCTCACATCAGCATGGCCTAATTTCTACTACCAGGAATAGGATGTGTGCTTTGCTAATGGGAAATGCAATATGTGGTGTTTTGTATGATCGTTCTTTAGTGTCTGTGTCCCTTTGGTTGGCTGTGAGCCCACCTGGAGTGGCTGGATGAAAATGTCCTTTCTGCTTACCCCTGCATTAGGAAGAAAAGAGAAAGAAAATATATGTGAGCTCAGGGGGAAAATCCATTATTTTAAAGACCTTTATGGTATTGAAATCAATATCATAATTTTCAAGTACCTTCTAGTTAGTAAGCATTGCAGAGGATAATATAATTTCATGGCAGCTGGAGCCACTGAAATTCCAATATTGGTTCTAGTTCAGTTATGCTTCATTTATTTATGTATTTTCAGTTATGCCTTAAGGACACATGCTTCTCCATAAAGTCTAGCTAAGTACTAATTTTGTGAGGCAGTAATTAGCATACAATGGCAAAAAATTAAAACAAAAGAAATAATTTTCAAACCTTGTATATGTGTATTATGCTCTGCAGACATAATATCTTGGACTACAGAATAAATTTAATCAGTTCACTGTTAATTACTACAATTAATTTCATTTTAACAATAGCCATCTTAATTTTTTAAATAGTATAACATTGTGAAAACAATCTTTTGAAGCATCAAGGTATGCATGACATTTCTCTTTGTTGACGTGAGGAAAAAATGGCATTTTAAAGTCAATTTGTTCCCATCCAGTAATAAGAGAACAACAAACAAGATATGTCCATTAAAGGAGTGATTAGTCTCTTATTTCTCCAAACAAGGGGACTGAACAAGAGTTTTAATTTGATTTATGGAGAAGACTTGACTATCAGTAGTAGGCTGAACAAATATCATTCCAGTTGAAGAACAGTCCATTCCTTCTTCCTCATCACTGACCCCCGCCTTAACCAAGCATGGTATCCTTCTCCAGAGACTGGACTCTGCTCATCCTTTTTCCAATGTATGTAAGATGAAAGCTTGCTTCTCTCCAGTCTAGTTTTTCTTCTTCTTCTTTTTATTTTTTAAAAATCAATTTATTCTGGGCTCATACAACTCATAACAATCCATACATACATCAATTGTGTAAAGCACATTTGTACATTCATTGCCCTCATCATTCTCAAAATATTTGCTCTCCACTTCAGCCCTTGGCATCAGCCCCTCATTTCCCCCCCCTCCCTCATAAACCCTTCATAATTCACAAACTATTATTTTGTCATATAATACACTGTCCGATGTCTCCCTTGACCCACTTTTTTGTTGTCCATCCCCCAGGGAGGAGGTTATATATAGATCCTTGTAATCGGTTTCCCCTTTCCACTTCTTCCTTCCTCCACCCTCCCGTATTGCCACTCAGCACTGGTCCTGAAGGGATCATCTGTCCTGGATTCTCTGTGTTTCCAGTTCTTATCTGTACCAGTGTACATCCTCTGGTCTAGCCAGATTTGTAAGGTAGAACTGGGATCGTGTTAGTGGGGGGCTCAGGAAGCATTTAGGAACTAGAGGAACATTCTATGTTTCATTGTTGCTACCCTGCAACCTGACTGGCTCATCTCCTCCATGAAACCCTTCTGTAAGGGGATGTCCAGTTGCCTATAGGTGGGTCTTCTTGGGTCCCCAATCTGCACTCCCCCTCATTCACAATGATATGATTTTTTCTTCATTGATGCCTAATACCTGATTCCTTCAATACCTCGTGATCACACAGGCTGGTGTGCTTCTTCCATGTGGGCTTTGTTGCTTCTAAGCAAGATAGTGACTTTTTTACCTTCAAGTCTTTAAGACCCCAGACACTATATCTTTTGATAGCTTGACACCATCAGCTTTCTTCACCGCATTTACTTATGCACCCATTGCTCTTCAGCGATCAGTTTTTTTTCTTTTAAGAAAAAATTATTTGTTATTCTATTTCTTCAAGAACACACCTAAGTTAACCCCTAAGGAACACTGTTCTTCTCTGAGCTCTTTGAAGAGGGAGTGGAAATACTCCACTTTCAAATGAACTTTGCCTGAGGGCAAGACTAGTCACATCTCTAGTCAATAGTAAGAAGGAATTCAATGAAGGTTTAGTACTTCATTGGATTAGGTGTGGGGGCTCTGCAAATGGATTTTCAACTTTCACTCTCATTGATAGACTTCTGAAAACAAGGTACTCAGAATTCAAGCTCCCTTTGTTCATAAATGTTATTATTGTTAAGCTTTTGATTGATTATGTTTCTTCCATGTGGGCTTACCTGACACCTGACTTAGATGGCTACTTTTAAAAATGACAAATCTTAAATCATTTTTGAGATTTGGGGTCTCTTTTGTACCCTAAAACATCTGTCTCTGTGTCAAAATTCCACTTAACATCAAATTATCTAACATTAAAAATATTTAGTTCTGTAACAATTTATGTATATTTATTAACATTTTAAGGAATTACTATTCTGAGGGATATATTCTGATTAGCAGTAATGTACAGAAAAGGTGTACATTGTTTTCTTTTTAGGTGTATACCCTTTGTGACCCCTGACCCTGGAATCCACAGAGTTAGTTCTGGCTATCAACTCTACCAGCAGTTAGCATCTTGACTCATGATTCAGTGTGGTGAACCTTAGTTTACGCAGGTGTGAAGTGAGAGGAGTGAGTTAAATGTCCTTCAAACACAAGTACCTTTGATTCTGTAGATCTTAGTGGGGTCCTTTGAGGCAATGGGTTTCTCTAATATATGGCCCTTTATAATTTTGACAAAATCAGTGGCTAGGCTAGTATCTTGTAAGGAATTGGTTAGTCAAAATGCAAATGGGGAATATGAATGACCAGGAGGATTAAGTGATCTTATAGGATTTGGTTGCTGTATTTGTCTGTGTTCTCTAGAAGCCCCAAACCAGTGCAACTTACCTTTAAAGATATATAAAGAATGATTTATTTTAAGAAAATTGATCAATTAGTTGTACTAAATTCTAAATCTGTGGGTCAGGTGTTAGACTGCAGGGTTTTCATGATTTATGTGGTTGTAGGGACTAAGAAACCCCAAGTCAGCAGGGCAGGAGGCAGCGGGCTGTCTCAGAGGTCTGCAGGAGGTGGCCCATCCTTAAATCGACAAGTCTGCTTGTAGGCTGTTGGCTCATGTTCCCAGATATGCAGGTCAGATGATGACAAGACGGATACAGAAATGAGAAGGCTATGTCAGAACACTCATATATATTGGAAGCAAGCCATATTCCCCAGGAAATTCCTCTTGCAAAAAAAAATGGAAGATAGTTGCTTGATCTGGAGAATCATGCCATAGCCAATTTGACACATAACATTAATCATCACAGCCACTTACTATGCAAATAAAGTGAATGTGAACTACCAAGGGATTGATCAGTTTGTGGTTCTGATAGTAGGTCTATTGCTGGAAATTGACAAGGAGTAGACTTAAGGCCTAACCACAGAGCACCTCATTCCCATCAAGGTAGCCTGAAGGTGAAAAGATCCTTTAGACCCAGGTTCTCTGTACTGACATCCAGGAGAGAGAGAGTGTTGTAATACTCAGCATCATGGTGACAGGGACACATGCAGCAGCTGTGGATTATCAGGACTGGTATGTGGTGGCCGCAGAGGGCTTGCTGACCCACAGAGTTAGAGAGCGCTGAGTGACTTAAGGCAGTAGTCTTACTGGTGGAGTTGTATGCTGCAGGTCACTTTTCAGCTGGGCCAAGCAAGCAAGGCAGAGCTCAGCCTGTTTGTTGGCTAATACAGCCAGGGGAAGAACAACCTGTCTACAAGCACAGCTGGGAAGAGAATTTTCTTGGTTGGAAGATGTCCTGAGTGAAGCTTCACGATCTCCTGGGTGGTAGCCTATTGTTCAAAGTTGATCTGGATCAAATGTTGTAACTTGTGAAACCATATGCTTTTGAATATGATCTTTGACTTGTGTCAGACTGTTACAATGAATTGTCCAACCTAGCGGAGAAGTGGAGAGCAGCATGAGGAGGTGATAACAATGGTGAAACATCTCTGACTTCTACCCCACAGGACAGAAGACCGATGAAGTGTTCTACTTCTGTAAAGGTTACAGCCTCAGAAACCCAAAGGGGCAGTTCTACTCTGTCCTATAGGGTTTTATGAATGAAAAATCAATAAGATGGCAGTTAAGTTTGGTTTTAGTTTAAAAAAATTTTTTTTAACCTCATGAGTATAAGCTTTGTACTGATCCTCATTCTCATTCACCTTTTCAAAGTTAGATAAGCTCTGATGTTAGTAAGTTATAGATGCTTTGGGTGAAGTGGTTTAGAATCTTTTTTTCCTTTTGAAAAATGCATAAAGTATTTTAAAATTAAAATCAACCCCCTCACGGTCCCCAATCCCAACTGCTTGGACAACCCCTTCTCCCAGAAGAATTCACCTCGGAGAACAGCATTAAAGCTACAGCTCAGGAAGAGGGGCATGTCTAATCAGAGCACATGGGAGCAAATGAAGGGGGAGGAAGAGAGAGTGGAGCACATCCTGGCCCACCAAGCCATGAGGCCAATATTCCTGCTCAGAGCAGCCAATGCAGAGAGGACCACAGGGCCGACCCCACTACTAAACACGATGGCCCTCACTGACCCATAACGCTATAGGGTACAACACTGGAGGAATAGTGTGGGAATTGTGCCTGATCTGGCCACACCACACCGAGGTGAAACACTAAGGGCGTGCAACAGAACAGCAAGGAGAACAGAGCAATGAAATTCTGAGGGAGTACCAAAAATAGACTTTAGGCCAGGGTGTGGCACTCCATCAGACTTGACCAGAAAACACTCCTAAATGTCAACAAACAGACCTTGAACTATTTATAGGCTTTCTTGGTGTTGGTGTTTGTTTTTGTTGTTGTTCTGTTTTGTTGCTTCGTTTTGTTCTGTCTTGTTTTTGTGCATATTATTATCTCTGCAGGTCTATCTAGAAAGGATAGGTTGGATAAGCAAGCTGGAGGAGAAAACAATGGGATCTACGGCTGGGGGAAAGCATGGGAGAGGGGAAGGCAGGGGAAAGGAAGTGGGTGTTAAACCCAGGGACAAGGGAACAACAAGTGATCTAAAATCAATGGCGAGAAGGGTGTAGGAGGCCTGATAGGGCTTGATCAAGGGCAATGTCACTGAAGAAGAATTACTGAAACTCAAATGAAGGCTGAGCATGATAGTGGGACAAGAGGAAAGTAAAAGGAAATAGAGGAAAGAACTAGGAGGCAAAAGGCATTTATAGAGGTCTAGATATAGGCATGCCCATAGGTAAATATATTTATAAATGACAATGGGGAAGTAGATCTATGTGCATATACTTATAGCTTTAGTATTAAGGTAGCAGATGGACATTGGGCCTCTACTTAATGACAAAAACAAATGTTTTTAATGGTAAAGAAAAAAAATCATATGTGGCTGTGATAGGCAAGTTTGTTGTACCAACAAGGCCAATGAACACATGTGGGATTAATTCAAGGGTGCAGAGACAAATTGCTCCATGAGCCTTGCCTCTCTGTCTCTTACTCTCTGATAATTAGACCATTTCTACCCATTATCCAACTACTTCCCACCCCTCAAATCTCAGACAGGGAACCAATTTATTACATGGCATATTTTGATAGTAACTATTTTCTGTTGTGTTAGTTAGAGACATCAATGGAGTAAGTGATAAAGAATAATTTTAAATATACCTAAGATGTTAGATAGAATGATGAAACAAAGTAATTTTGGAGAATAGTTAATCGTTGCCAATTTTCATGACGAAATAAGTTGGTATTTCTTTTTGAAACAGGCACAGTAGCATAATTTGATATACTTACAAGTAAGAATTATTTATCAGTATTTAAATAATATAATTATTAAATAATAATTAATTAGATAATAATTAGAGGAAGGGAGGGAGGGCTGACTGCAAGATGGAGGGAGGAGAGTCTGAGGATGCTGTTGGGATTACTAGGTAGGGAGGGTCTTAGTGGCATGCAGCAGGAGGGCAGAATTGACCTAGGGTGTCTCAGTATATCCCAGGAACCCAGGCTGGATGCCAAAGAACACTGGGACACTGAGTCATGCCTCAGAGACTGCATTGGTGACACCCCAATTGGGAACTCCACTGGGTTAACTGGATTCTACCCAAAACACACTTGTAACCTGAGGACTTTAGCTGAAAACACACAGTGTCTTAGTTAGAAGAAGGCAGCTGTCCCAAGAGCGGTGTACTGTTGGCTGGTGGACAAACAAGGTCCTGCTACATCAATGTCCAGTATGTTGTATTAAGACACATATTATCCTGGAAATCCAGTGATGGCCATTCTGTTATATTCTGCTTGTGCTCATTTATATTAGGGTGTATCTCAGAGTTAGGTCACCATTGGGGCTCACCCTCTTGAAGCTATGTGATTTGTTGCCTTGTTGCTCAGCAAATGAAACCCAGGGATATTGAGCCTACAGGGAAAGAGTCTAACAGGGGTTTGGGGAAGGGAGATATAGAGAAGTGAGGTAGATAAGAGGGTGATGATGTCAAGAAATCAACATGTATGATTATGGAATAAGTTGCACAATTATGTTTGACATGGTTGAATTATGGAAGGATATGACATGTACTGGTTTCCAAATTACAACAACAAAAATGGTATAGAACCAGGAATGGGTTTTGGGCACACACTAAATCCTAGTTCCAACTTAAGAACAATTAGTTCTGAAGAAAAATGTGTGCATAAGCAAATGTGGTGAAGAAAGCTGATGGTGCTTGGTTATCAAAAGATATAGCACCTGTGGTCTTAAAGGCTTGAAGATAAAGAAGCAGCCAACTAGCTGAGAAGCATCAAAGCCCACATGGAAGAAGCACACCAGCCTCTCTGACCACGAGGTGTAGAAGGGGCCAGTTATCAGACATAAAAGAACTAAAAATCGTATCAGTGGGTGCCCACCTTTGTGAGACGATCACTGAAGACAAACGTGTGCATAAGCAAAGGTGGTGAAGAAAGCTGATGGTGCCCAGCTATCAAAAGATATAGCATAGCATCTTGGGTATTAAAGGCTTGAAGAGAAACAAGTGGCCATCTAGCTCAGAAGCAACAAAGCCCATAGGGAAGAAGCACACCAGCCTGTGTGATCACGAGGCATTGAAGGGATCAGGTATCAGGTATCAAAGAACAAAAATTCATATCATTGTAAATGTGGATGAGTGCAGAGTGGAGACTCAAAGCCCATCGGTAGGCAACTGGACATCCCCTTACTGAAGGGTTGTGGAGAGGAGATGAGCCAGTCAGAGTGCAGGGTAGCAATGATGAAACATATAACTTTCCTCTAGTTCTTAAATGCTTCCCCCACCCCCCACCCCCGACTATCATTATCTCAATTTTACCTTGCAAATCTGGCTAGACCAGAGGATGTACATTGGTACAGATAGCAGCTGGAAATACAGAAAATCCAGGACAGATGACCCCTTCAGCACCAGTGGTGAGAGTGGTGATGCCTGGAGGGCAGAGGGAATGTGGGGTGGAAAGGGGGAACCGATTATAAGGATCTACATATAACCTCCTCCCTGGGGGATGGACAGCAGAGAAGAGGGTGGGGGAGACATCAGACAGTGTAACATATGATAAAATAATAATAGTTTATGAATGATGAAGGGTTCATGAGGGAGGGGTAGTGGGAAGGGAGGGGGTAAAATGAGCAGCCGAATATTAAGGGCTCAAGTAGAAGGCAAATGTTTTGAGAATGTTGATGGCAACAAATGTACATTGTGCTTGACACATGGATATATGTATGGATAGTGATAAGAATTGTACGAGCCCCCAATAAAATGATTAAAAAAAAAAAAGAACCATTAGTTCTTCCATCATGGCCCTGCTCCACACTCACCTTCATGAAATGATCACTGAAGATAAGGGTGCTACAGTAAAGTGTGGTGAGGAAAGCAGATGGTGACTGGCTGACAATCAGAATAGTGGCAGCTATCTAAGTGAGGAGTCAACTAAGTCACAGCACAGAAGTCTGCCAGCTTGTGTGATCCCGAGATGACAGTCACAGAATTCCAATATGGGAGGAGAACAGCACGAGAGCAAGCATGTATGGACACCCAGAGTGTGCAAGGCTGTGGGGGATAGTAGGAGCCCCAAGTCCATCTGCAGAATAGCTAGTCAGGCTGGCACAGTCTCAGACAGCCTCACTATCAGACAGCGACTCTTGGAATCTTGATCATGCTCGATTGACCTTGATACTTGGCCAGTTGACCACCCCATAGATCGGAACATGTTCTGTATGCAAGTATCTCTTACTGGTTCCATGAATGAAATTTCTTTCCTGCCTTTTTGAATGTTGTAGGGGGTCTGCCCCTTCTTACTCATTATTTGTATCTTTGTCTGTATGCTACTAGTTTTTAGCCTTACCACCCTAGTGTGATTTTTTTATTGTTTTCTGTTGCCTCTACCCATTGTGAAGCACAGGAGGAGTGGGAGCATAATGAGGATAACTGATACAGGGGTTGTAGGGAATTCAGTGATGGGGGCTGGATGATGGGAGGGTAAGGGGATCTCGGGGGTGGATGGTGAAGGTGGGATGAGGGGGGCTCCAGAAAGGATTGTGCTTGCATAACTCATCTTCGAGGCGATTTAACCATGGGAGGGGGAATGTTCTAAAAAAAATTATGTAGGGAGATTGTGCAATTTTCCTTGATATGACTGAACTATTGAATTATAAAATATATAAATTACTTGTCAAAAACTGTTGGAATAAAAGATGACACAATATGACATAAAATAATTATTTAAAATTCACACAGCATTTTGAATACATTTCACATTTGATGCTCAAACAGATTCGAGTTCAGTAGACTCTTTAGACTTCAGGTTAGGAAGTGCAGTTCCTGGAGCCCCTCAGGATCAATGGGGAGATAGTCATAAATGTCAGTGGATAGAGCTGGAATTATGTATGCTTTTTTGTGTTTGGGTTTTATTTTCTTCTATTTTTCTTCAGCCCTTTGTTTTGTTTGCATTATTGTTCTTTTGCCTACCTGTATAAGATAGGCAAGGGAAGAAAGCCTGAGGAGAAGCAACGGGACCTATGGTACTGGAGGGACCTAAACAGGAGGAGGAGGCGGCAGGAGAAGGGAGCAGTGAGCAAACAAAGCTATAGACAGGGGAACAACTAGAAAAAACTCAAATGCAAAGAAGATGCATTGAGGTAGTTTATTGTGCCAACCTGGATGATAAACACATGTGGGGTTAATTGAAGGGCAGAGGGATAAATGGCTCAGTGAGCCTAGCCTTTCGAGTTCTCAGGTCTCTTGCTTTTTGATGGTTGGATCAGGATGCAGCTGCCTTAGCCAGTTCCCTGGTTCAGCTGGCAAGGCTCACTTACTGCAAGACATCCCCGAGGAGAAGCCACAGGGACCTACCCTGATGCAGCCCTGGGTGCTGGAACAGCCATGTGGAGACCCTTGCCAGTGCTGAGATGCTTACACATTCACTGACTGGGCTTTCCTCCTGCGGTTGGCATCATTGCATCTATTTTGTGATATGGAGGAGGATTTTGTGGACTGGTGTTGGACATGTGAGTTAATGCTTGACTCTTGGCCTTGGACGGCACTGGGCTGGGATGTTTTCTTGATGCACACTTAACCTTTATATAAAACTCTCTCTTATACATGTGTTCTGTGGATTTGTTTCTCTAAAGTACCCAGATTAACATATGCATCTCCCAGCCCAGGAACTCCAAGGCGTTCCAGCTACTGGAGGCACCTCAAAACGAAGACCCTTTTCAAGAGAGGATGACAAAGGAAAGATCAAGGAAAGGTAACCCCTGGGGAGCGCCGCTGTACTTTGGCACACATGAAGTTGTCATGAACTGGAAATGACTCACGGGCAACTGGTAATGGAGAAGGTGAAATTGACAAAGAAGGAGCTTCCCTACATTCTCTGGATTTGTAACTTCCTAAGTTATGAGTAAATGAATTTATGTTCTTTAATGCCATGCCACTTGTGATTTGTTTTTGTTGTTACGGAGGCACAAGGTAATCAAGACCTCAATTCAAACAAACTTAGACAAAAAAAAAACACGTTGAGGGAAGTAATTTTATTGTAGGTTCAAGAAGCAAAGGGGTGTAAAATGAGGTCGTGCTCACATAGTATAGGATTCCGGCATTCAGACAATACAGTCAGAAATTGAGTGTCTCGGTTCTAGTCACTTTTGTTTTGATTCCAGTCTCTGGCAAATTCTTTCCCTGGGTGGTAAATATGGGCATAGTACCTCCACGCTTACCTTCTACCAGGTTAATAATGCATTTGAATTATGGTGCTGGCAAAGAAATATTGAAAATATCATGGATTGCTAAAAGAATAAACAAATTTGTCTTGGAAGTACAGCCAGAATATGCTCCTTAACTAACTAACTAACTAACTAACTAACTAACTAACTAACTAACTAACTAACTAAAACATGTTGTTGAGAATGAGTGGGGTCAGAGCAGAGACCCAAAGCCCATCTGTAGACAATGGGACATCTCTTCACAGAGGGTTCACAGTGAAGGGATGAGTCAATCAGGGTGCAGTAAAGCACGGATGAAACACACAATATTTCTCTGGTTCCTGGAGGCTTCCTCACCCCCACTTTCATGATCCCAGTCCTGCCTCTCATTGTGTGCCAGACCAGAGCATACATACAAGTACAGATAAGACATGGGAGCTCAAGACACAGAGACTCCAGGAACAGGAATGGGAGTAGCGATACCAGGAGGGCAGGGGGAAGGTGAGGAGAGGAGTGGGGGAGAACTGATCACATATAACTGCACCCCATCCCCCAGGGGAACTAACAACAGAAACCATGGAGGACAGGAGATAGTGGTCGGTGTAAGATATGAAAATAATAATAATTTATAATTTATCAAGGGGCCATTAGGGTTGGGGTTAAGGAAGAGGGGGGGGAGAGGAGCTGACACCAACGGCTCAATAGAAAATAATGATGGCAATATGTGCACAAATGTGCTTGATACAATTGATGTATGGATTGTTACAAGAGCTGTAAGAGCCCTCCATAATTTTTTTTTTAAGAATGGTTATTAGAGGCAAGGATGGTGAGGTTTTGTCTCATGGCCTTTGGACATGTTATCAGGAAAGACAAGTCCCTGGAGGTCATCATGAACTCTATCATGACAAACTTAATGATCTAATTAATAAAGTAGAGAGGCAGTGGAAAAGAGGACGGCCCTGGCCAGGATGCCCTGACCCAGTGGCTGCAGCAATGGGCTCAAACATAAGAACAATTTCAAGAAGGATACAGGACTGGGTAGTTTTGTTCTGTTGTATATGGGGTCGCTATGAGTTGGACTTGACTTGATGACCTCTAACAATGACAATAGAAGAAGACTCACACTGACTGGCCCAGGTGAAATGCTCACCTGTGGAATGGGTCTGGGAGTATGCCCATGCAAATTACCTCTACTGAACAGTGAAGGGAAACTTGAGAGCTGGTATAATAAAAAAGGGGATTGTTAGAAACACTCAAGGCAGCAAGCTTTCCCTGTACTGTCCGAAGACAGGAGGAGGAAGTTCAGAAAAATATATTGGGAAGGAGGTGATGTTCCCAAATATCTCAGCCAATCAGACAGCCTGTCCACTTCCAAATGATTCTGGTGTTTAGAAAGTAAATTAAGAAAAATCAAATTCACTGCCATTAAGTCCATTCTGCCTCGTACTGACCCTATAGGACAGGGTAGAACTGTCCCTGTGAGTTCTGAGACTAGAACTTGTTAGGAGAGTAGAAAGCCTTGCCTTTCTCTTTAGGAACCGGCTGGTGGTTTTGAACTGCTGATGTTGCATTTAGCAGCTCAACGTGTAGCATTAAGAAAGACCATTGCAAATTGCATCATTGCTTGCCTGACTGTGTGGACAACTAGAGCTGGATACCACTGTAAAGTACTGAGGATCCCATTAGAAGGAGCCTCAGAAATGTCTGCCTCAAGGATCCGAAGGAAATAATTACCCGCCCTCTCACACTGGTCAAGAGTGGGGGTTGAGTTCCCATAGGCCTTCCATTCTTCATTGTCAGAGATGCTCTAGGCAGAAAATCAGAACTGCAGTTGATGGGAAGTGACATCATACCTGTCCTATTACAAAAGTCTGTTTATGCAGAGCTGGCGTGAAAACATCATAAGAAGGATCTATGTAAAATTAATCCACAGAGACCATCTCTTATCTTACAAATCCAATGAGTTGGAGGGGGACACGATCTGCAAGGAGAAAACTTAGAGATAAGAGAAAAGAGAAGACGCAGTTAGGATGTGGGGGACTCTGAAGCAACAGACTTTCTGGGGTGCGGAGCTTTATTCAAGGTGCGTTTATGTACATTCCCTGTCATGTACCCTGTGTCTTGTGACAGGTTTACACATAAAGGGATAGTTGACAATTATCTGAAGGCATACAAAGAAACATTACTACATTAGCCAAGCTGTTCACAGACAGGAGGGGAGGATCGAGTTGGGAAGAGGGAGCAAGTGGTATTTTGCAGCCCGCTGTGTTTCAGCAACACAGCAAGTGCCTACTTGATCTCAGGCTGAGAGTCAGACCAGCCAGTGCATCATCAGCTCCCTGAGTTGAGCCATTCATGTTCCCCGGGGCCTTGCCTGCACTGTGGAAGGTGCTGGTCCTGTCCCATTTGCTGCAGGAGCAAACAAGTTTGTCCCCACAGATCTGAAGCAACATTGACAGTGCTCCAAAAGGAAAAAGATTGCACCTCAAGAATCTCTCGCTTCACTTTCATTTGGGTGGAAGGGCCATTGGCCCTCCTCCCCCATTTTCTTCTGAAGAACGCATAGCAAAAGCAGCTCCATCTTTTTTCCCCCTCTGTTCTGGATCTTTCATCAGTGTCACTCTCTCCCTCTCACTGCCATCAGGTCAATTGTGACACACAGTGGACCCTACAGAGTAGGACTGCCCGTGCGTTCCTGAGACTGTAAATCTTCACAGGACAAGGAAGAGCCTATCCTTCTCATGTAGACTTATCAATAGAGAGACTGCGATGGCACCCTCTCACAGGGCTGGGCAGTGCTTTACTCTGTGGTGCACAAGGTGGGCAGCCACCTGATGGCATCTAACATAGACAGCAACATCTCTTTCTTTTTAAATTGACGTATATTCACATGTAATTCACCTCTCAAAGTGTCAAAACTTAGTTTTTCATAAAGCTGTGCACGTACCACCATTAATGTCAGAAGATTTTCATTATCCTAAAAAGAAACCTTGTGCCCATCAGCACACACTGCGATTTTTATCTATCTATCTATTCTTCTTTTATTAATAAATCTTTTTACTGGGGCTCATACAACTCTTATCACAATCCATGCACACATCAATTAAGCAAAGCACCCTTATGCATTCGTTGTCCTCGTCATTCTCAGAATTCGCCTTCCACTTGGGTTCCTGGGATCAGCTCAGTTTCCTTTTTTTCCCTGCTCCTCCCTCCCCGCTCCCCACTTCCCTCTGCTCCCTTAATAGTTTATAAATAATTATTTTATCTTATCTTACACTGCCTGGCGACAGACTGCGATTTTTAAAATGTATTTGGTTTTCCCCGCATTTGTCTTCCCAACTAGAATATAAATTTGATGCAAAAAATCATTTGTGTCTGTTTTCCTCACCTACTGAGCTTCCGCTTCAAAAGTGGTATCTCATAGATAGTAGACACTAAAAAATATTTGTTGAAGAATTAAATTTTCCATCACATAAGGATGGTTTTATAAAATAGACCATTGAGGTGTTGTTAGGTGCTCGGGAGTTGGTTCTGTCTCGTAGTTACATGATGTTCAAAAGAACAATTCTCTTCCTCGCCCGGGTGAACTGACGGATGCAGACACTCAGTCAATCCTTCTTGTCACAGGCATTCCTCCCTTTTGCTGTCTCTCTACGTTACAAGCATGATGTGCCTCTCCAAGGACTGACCTCTCCTGACAACATGTCTCTAGTACATGAGACAAAGTCTCACCATCTTTGAATCTAAGGAGCATTCTCACAGTACTTCCCAGACAGATTTGTGGGCTTTTGGTCAGTCCGTGGTATTTTTAATATTCTCTGCCAGAACCATAATTCAACTGCATTGATCCTTGTTCAGTCTTCCTGATTTAATGTCCAACTTTCACATGCGTATGAAACATGTGAAGCAAGAAAATGCCATATCTACTAGACATGACATAGGCAAACAAGGAATTTGAATGGATGTGTGATAACAGAGTTAAAAAACAACCCAAACCAAAAGAGCTGGAGACAGACAGGGGCAAGTTCGAATCCGGAGCTTTACCTCTGACTCTGTGTTAGCATACAATGGTCCCAATGCCTTCTTTGCCTATGTTAGATGGAATCAGTCCCTTCGCTGTTTGTAAAGAATCATCTGTTAACTGTTGGGAAAATTTTAGTACATTGTCTTCTATAGAGTAGGCTTGCAATAAACATGTTGATTAAATTGTTTTTAAGTGAGTTTTAAGGAGGTCAATTTTTCAATCAATTTTAAGTTTCATGAAAGTGCCACCAAAGCCCCACCTAACAGCATAAGACGGTCTGAAGTCGAATGGACTTGATATCAGATAAAGGCCGTACCAGGAATAAATGGGGGAAAGAACAAGTGACATAAGGAAAGTTGGCAGTTTAGGAGAAAACCAAAATCTATTTATGTTCCATACGAATGGCACACACTAACATTTGCCCAATAGGTTAAGGCATTCATTCACATGGAGAGAAACATAAAGGGAGAATATATGCACCTAAAAGTAGACAAAACACTGTGGGTGGCTATGTCTCTGATCTTTCTATGAGGGATTTTATAGCACAGATGGAATAAAAATAGATTTAACAGTATAAATATTAAACTGTTGTATTGATCTAAAAATGAAAAATATAATCTAAGCTAAAAGCAAGGACAAATTGCCTCATGCACCGTACCTAGTCTCCGAGAGGTGCACTGACAGATTGTATGTACCCAGTAGGGGTCCCACCACTTACCTGTCAGTTTGTCGTGCTGTGCTGGCGTGTGTGTTGCTTTGAGGCTGGAAACTATGACACTGGAATTTCAAATGCCACCAGGGCCCATTCAAAGTGACGAGGTTTCAGTGGAGTTTCCAGACTAAGGAGAAGTAACAGGCTGTCCAGTCCGAGGAACTGGCCATGGCAGCCCTGTGGATAATATTGAAACACTGTCAGATACAGAAAACCCCACGCACAGAAGCAGAACATGATGTCGGAAGAGAAGCCCCTCAGGTTTAAAGCATCCAAATGTGATTGACGAAGGACCGCCTTGTCAGAGTCGATTCGACCATAATGACGTGGATGGAGTAAAGATGGAAATCCAGGACTCTTCATTGAGTTCATTCAGAACCTGCTCATGGATCGGGAGGCAGCTGTAGGAACCGAACAGGGAACACTGCACGGTTTCAAATCAGGAAAGGTGTGCATCGAGGTTGTGTCCGCCCACCATGCTTATTCCATCTGTAATCAGAGAAGCCGGCATCAGGATTGGAGAGAGTCCCATTAACAACTTGCGTCCGCAGACAACACAGCCTTGCTTGCTGAAAAAGGGAGGCAGACTAGAAGCATGTGCTAATGATCCAGGACCGCAGGCTTCATGATGAACTACAGCTCCTCACAACTGGACCAGCAGGTAAAATTTAATAAATGGAGAAAGGGTTTACGTTGTCAAGGATTTCGTCCTCCCTGGATCTACAAGCAGTGCTCATGGGAGCGCAGTCCAGAGGTCAAAAGACACATTGTGTTGGGTGAATTTGCTGCACAAGATGCTACTTTGAGGACGAAGGTGCACCTTGTATTTCCCATCACCTCATATCCATGCGAAAGTCGGACATTGAAGAAGAAAGACAGAAGAAGAATTGGTGTGTGTGAATTATGGTGTCACAAAAATGTGTTGAAAGTAATGTGGGTTGCCAGATTTGTTTTGGAAGAAGTATGACCAGGATGCTAACTTTGAGGCAAAAATAGTGAGACTTTGTCTTACATACTTTAGACATGTTGTCAGGAGAGCACAGTCCCTGGAAAAGGACATCATGATTGGTAAAGTGGAGGGGCAGCAAAACAGGGAGAAGGTTCTTGACAAGATGGACGGACACAGTGGCTGCAACAATGGGCTCAGACATAACCATTGTGAGGATGGCACAGGCCTGGGCCATGCTTCCTCTGTTGTACACAGAGTCCTAAGAGTCAGAGCCAACTTGACAGCACCGCCACCACCACCACCACCACCACCACCACCACCACCATCACTCCCACCACCACCACCACCACCACCACCACTATCACCACCACCACCACCACCACCACCACCACCACCACCACCACCACCACCACCACCTCCACCATCACCACCATCACTCCCACCACCACCACCACCACCATCACCACCATCACCACCATCACTCCCACCACCACCACCACCACCACCAACAGTAGCGGTTGAGTGAAAAATCAGATGGGTTAACACAGTGGCTGCAACAATGGGCTTAACCACAACTGCAAGGATGGCACAAAACCAGGCGATGTGTTTGTTCTGAGTTGCATAGGGTTGCTGAAAACAACAATGAACTTTAAGGTTGGTGGCTCAACCCACTGAACAGTACTATGAAATAAAGTCCTGGAGATCTTCCAGAAAGATAATAGCCCCCCCAAAAAAACCAACAAAACCCAAAACCCTCTATGGCTTCCCCTGTAGCTCTACCTTCTAGCACATGGAATTGCTGTGAACTGGAATCGACTCAACAGTGACAGGTTGGGGCTTGACTTTACTAACCATTCTTACCTGATGCCAATTCTCCTCGCTTTGCAAATGATTCGTACTTATCGTACTTAAAGAAAGAAATGCACAGTGTTTATAAGGGTAGAAGGTTTGGGGTTGTGGTGATAAATTTTGTTGTACTTAGAATAGTGAGATTTCTTTAAAGTTTTATGATTTAGCTTAAAATTTTCACATGAATCTAGCACATGTTTATTTGATCATGAAAGTGCTTCTTGGGTATTCATGAAGGTGGTCTTTTTTATCGTTGACTTCTCAGAGCTCTCAGCTCTCCCGGGGAACAGTTCACTGCTCTTTGCGAGTTAAGAAATTAGAACAGTTTAGTAAACTGGGACTTAGCACCAGCTCATTTGTTTTCTTATGGCAGGAATTCTTAGAATTCACAATGTCTCTCTTTCTCAGAAGCCCATCAGTAAGCAGAGTTCCTCTGACAGTTCATCTAGTGAGTGGATGTCTGCCTGGCTGCACCATGTAGCCGAAGTACCGGGTTGACTTTTCAATAAAGACTGACTCCGTTTTAAGAATAACCATCTTAATCACATTCCCTGGCCTATTCTGAGTAAAGATCTTTTAAAGTAGCTTCCCTATTCTTTATTCATAGTTAGTATTTGAACCTTCTCCCACCTCACTCAGTCTTCTTCAATTATGCATTCATTCTCTGTCTCGTAACAAATTCAATGTGGTATTTGAAATCTTCTCATTCTTTATTCTCTGATCCCTTAGCCCAGGAGTGTTCTTTGTAGGAGTGTATTCTTTACATCTAGCCCAACTGAAGATTGAGAAATGCCTAAAAGCATACTCACACCCATGCACACTGGCAGAAAGTTCTTTATAAATTATGTGAGAAGCCTGGGACCATGTTGCTTCAAACCCCTGCACAGAATAAGCTTTTCACTCTGCTTCTCCTATTCTTCGGATCTGCCTCCAGCTTTCCATGTGGCACAGTCCTCCTCGTATACGCATATATGTCCACTTTCCTTTCATGAATCTCAGTGCTGAGTTAGTTATCCACACTTCTCAGGCACACTCGGTAAACACTCTCTCCACCCTTCAGTAGTCACAACAATACAGGAGGAGTTCTTCTACGTAGATGCAGGACAGCTCTGCATGGAAGAGAGCCTGGTCCCCCCATTGCCTGGTAGACATGAAACCTAGCCACTTTTAATTTCTATTTTAGAAAACCCACTTCTTGGAAAGATCACATTAAAGGAAGATAGCATTGGAGTCATAATAAAAATAACAGAAGCAGTAATATGATGCACTATTGTCATCATAAAAAATATAAGCCAGGAAGGGAATGGAGCGGCGAGGTCCCCAGGGAATGCTGAAAGTGGACTTTGGGGCCAGAGCTTGGTACCCAACAGACTGGACTGGAAAACACTCCTAAAGGCCAACAAAAGTCCTTGAACTAACTACAAGCTTTGTTTTCTTGTGTTTTGTTTTTTGTCATTGGTTTGCTGTTGTTTTGTTGTATATTGTTGCTTGGTTTTGCTCTGTCTTGTTTTAGTGCATGCTATTATCTCTGCAGGTCTGTCTAAATAAGATAGGCTGGATGAACAATCCGGAGGAGAAAACAACAGGACCGACAGTTCCAGGGGGACAAGGGAAAGGGGGATGTTGGGGGAAAGGTAGTGGTGTTAACAAACCTAGGGACAAGGGGACAGCAAGTGATCCAAATCGGTGGTGAGGAGGGTGTGGGAGGCCTGGTAGGGCATGATCAAGGGTAATGTAACCAAGAGGAATTACTGAAACCCAAACGAAGACTGAGCATGATAGTCACACAAGAGGAACGTCAAAGGAAATAGAGGAAAGAGCTGGGAGGCAAAGGGCATTTATACAGGTCTAAATAAAGGCATGTACATATGTAAATATACTTGTATATGAGGATGTAGACACAGATCTATGTGCATATATTTATAGGATTAGTATTAAGGTAGCAGAAGGACAATGGACCTCCACTCAAATACTTCCTCAATGCAAGAATGCCTTTTTTTTTCTATTAAATTGGCATTCTATGATGGTCACCTTCCCGACACCATTGCTGAAGACAAAGCAGGTGAATAAGCAAATGTGGTGAAGAAAGCTGATGGTGCCCGGCTATCAAAAGAGATAGTGTCTGGGGTCTTAAAGGCTTGAAGGTAAACAAGTGGCCATCTAGCTCAGAAGCAACAAAGCCCACATGGAAGAAGAACACCAGCCTGCGTGATCACGAGGTGCCGAAGGGATCAGTTATCAGGCATCAAAGAACAAAAAGTCATATCATTGGGTGCCCACCTCCCTGATACGATCGCTGAAGACAAATGGGTGCATAAGAAAATGAGGCAAAGAAAGCTGATGGTGCCTGGCTATCAAAAGATATAGCGTCTGGGGTCTTAAAGGTTTGAAGGTAAACAAGCGGCCATCAAAAAATCATATCATTGTGAATGAGGCGGGGAGTGCGGAGTGGAGATCCAAAGCCCATTTGTAGGTCACTGGACATCCCCTTATAGAAGGGTCTTGTGGAGGAGACGAGTCAGTTAGGGTGTGATGTAGCAATGATGAAAAATACAACTTTTCTCTAGTTCCTAAATGCTTCTTCCCACCACTATCATGATCCCAATTTTACCTCACAAATCTGGCTAGACCAGAGGATGTACAGTGGTACAGATAAGAACTGGAAACACAGGGAATCTAGGGTGGATGATCCCTTCAGGTCCAGTGGTGTGAGTAGCGATACTGGAAGGGTAGAGGGAGTGTGGGTTGTAAAGGGGGAACTGATTACAAGGATCTATATATAACTTCCTCCCTGAGGGACAGACAACAGAAAAGTGGGTGAAGTGAGATGTCAGACAGGGCAAGATATGACAAAATAATAATTTATAAATCATCAAAGGTTCATCATGGAGGGGAGAGTGGGAAGGGAGAGGAAAAAATGAGGAGCTGATGCCAGGGGCTTAGGTGGAGAGCAAATATTCTGAGAATGATGAGGGCAATGAATGTACAAATGTGCTTTACACAATTGATGTATGTATGGATTGTGGTAAGAGTTGTGTGAGCTCCTAATAAAATAAAATATAATATATATATGTGTATATATATATATACACACACACACCAAAAGCAAAAACTACCAACAGACCTTTTAAAGCTTTCCCCCTCCCCACCTTCTCACCAGCAATACCAAATTTTCAGCTACCAGGCTAAAGACACCCAGCAATCTGATGTCAGTTGAACTCAGTAAAAAGGGAATGGCAATTTTCGACCAATCATGCTAAAGTGAGTTAGTGGCTCTTTTTCCTCTTCACGTCATAAACCTCAGTGTTTAGAAATAGCCTACCTCAAGTTATTTGCTTTTCCCCTTCTTTTGGGCATCAGGATGGTCTTCCTGTGTGCATATAGAATAATTTCTATGAGTAAATTCAATTTCTTTGAGTTCTGCTCAATTTTTAATACTCCAAAAGAAACCAAAACTTATTACCATTAAGTGGATGCTGATGACAGCAACCTGATAGACCAGGGTAGAACTGCCCCTGTGCGTTTCTGAGACGGTAACTTTTATGGGAGTAGAAAGCCCTATCTTTCTCCTGTCAGGTGGCTAGTTTTTCGAACTGCTGACCTTGTGGTTATCAGCCCGACTCATCACCACTCAGTATTTTTAACGCTACAAAGAGTGATATGACATGGATAAGAGTGTTTGATTGCAGATATTTTTCTTATTAAATAATTTATTTTGAAAAACATGCTGCCCCCAGAAAAATTGCAAGACTATTAACAACTGTGGGAGAGTTCCAACACTCGAAGCGTTTGTCTCACATTGAATGATTGGTCCAAGTCTAGCCCAGCTCCGTCTTACCATCTTGGCTTCTGCACCTTTCTTTTGCAACCATCGAACCCTTAGGCAGACTTAAGCACATAACAAAAGAAATGGTTTTCTCTGTGGTTGAACTAAAGATACGGAAATAATGTTTCTAAGCGCAAGTTTTGACATAAGACTATCAGAAATTCCCTCAGCAGCCCTCAAGAAATGTTTCCAAGTAATGAGTTTATCACTGCGTTCTCAAACGTACCTCAGCCATTTGTTTAAGCTAGCCCACCCAATAGCCGCATTGGGCTTCCAATGAGGACCTGGTTGCAAAGCCCCTTGCTTTGAGATGCCTTGCTTCTGGTTTCCCTGACCGAGCATGCTTCCATGCGAATGCTGTGCCTTTCATACACCGTTACTGCACCATTTGAGATAATTTCATTTCCCTGTGTGTCATCAGCTATGTCCCTAGTCTGAACTGTTTTGAACTTTCAGTACATCTCTTTGCTTTTTCTTTACTGGATGACGTTTTCTGGTGGCAGGTAAGTGGGCGTCAAAGGCACATGTTCTTCAGCAGCCCTGAGAGCACCGAGGCCCCTGAGCTTCGGTCCCAAACACAAATCTTTCGATGTTTATCTGACTTTAGGATTCCTACGAGTCTTCCCAGGTAAAAGGTCTCTCAAATTGAGCTCTGCTTCCTTGTGCTGAGTTCTTCAAGATTTATCGTTGACTTTCTCTTCGGCTTTCATTGCCAGCGTACGGCAAGCGTTTTGAGGAGTTCATTGCCAAATTATAGCTGGTATAGTTGTTAGTTGAGAAGCCCTGGTGGTGTAGTGGTGAAGCACATGGTTGGCAGTTCAACAGCACCACCAGCTCTGCTGGAGAAAGATTGGGCTTCCTGTTCCCATAAACGGTCACAGTCTCAGAAACGCACGGGGGTGTGCTATGAGTCAGTATTGACTTGATGGAAGTGAGTTATTATAATTATTATTACCATGGGATTCCCAAGTCTAATAATGGGAGGATCAAAGTCTCAGCTCAATAAATGTAAACTACCCATTTGTGTTTCTAGCATATGCTAGAAGCATTATTTGAATAAGATGGGCACTATCAGTTCTAGGGACTTGGCAGGATCATATCAGGTGTATATGAACAAACATTTCAGCCCCCTTACCTAGCTGTTTCTGGAGTATTGGCATGACTTAAGGACAGTTTAGAACATCAGTGGCTCATTTTTGGTTCTTTTCCCCTAGATCAACTATGTTTACTATTAATATTCTATCATCCATTAGAAAAGAAAGACTCTTGAATTTGGCAAGCACACTGGGATGTGGAAAACCTTGCTTACTTTTGGCTGGCTCAAGATCCTGCATCTGGTTGGTCATCCAACCTCTGGTTCTTTGGACTCATGCCAGTAACCTGCTGTGTTGCCTGCTGATCCAAGAAATGGTTGGAACCCTGTTTTCTTACTTGCTGATATTGGATTCTTTCTCTTCTGCAGCCAGCAGCTTGCTGTCTGAGCTGTGTATCTTGGGCTCAGCAGTCTCTGCAGCTACACCAGGCAAGAGAATCCTCTAGCCTGACAGCTAACCATGAAGTTGGAACTTATGATTTCCTTGATATAAATATCTTTGTGTGTGTGTGTAGCCTCTTTCATATGTACTTAAATAAGCTTATATATATATACATGTATATGTCTATATATGTGTGTATATAATAAGGCTTCTTACAAATATACCTATCTTTCACTGGTTTATCTTCTTTAGAAAACCCAGCCTAAGACACAGGGTTATCAGATTTATATTGATGGGTTTTCATGTTAACAAGCCCTGAAGATGTTCAGTTATGATTGCAGCATGCTGATTGGAAAGATGCTTAACTTCCTATAGCCAGAGATACAAGCGAGACAGCTGGTGATTTGCACTGAGAAGCTGGAAAAAAAACCAAACCTAATGATATTGGAGCCTGAATTCAGCATGCTTTGTTAGTAGGTTTAATTATATTAATTACTCTGGTAGTAATTATTTGAATAATAAAATGTTTCATGTGAATATTATGATGCAAAAAAAACACATTTAATACCTCGGAAGACTATCATATACACAGGCGAGACCCATTTCTCAAATGCGCTCCAGCTTACGCCCTTTACCAGTCTTTTGAATGGCCAAGTTGTTTCTCTCAGGTGGCCTCACACCAAGCAAACATCCTGAGATCACAGACGCTGGAGACTGAGGTGCAGCACACCGAAGAGGTCAATGAAGACTGGGTACAAAATGGTAGTGTTAGTCTTGCGTTGATTGTGGATCCAAACTAAACAAGACAAACTCCTTGACAACTTCAACCTTGTCTCCATTCATCATGATGGTACCTACTGGTCCAGTTGTGAAGATTTGGGTTTTCTTCACATTGACTTGTAATCCATACTGAAGGCTGCAGTCCTTGGTCTCCATCAGCAAGTGCTTCAAGTCCTCCTCACTTTCAGCAAACAAGGTTTGCATATCACAGTTGTTAGTAAGCCTTCCTCCAGTCCTATTGCTACATTCTTCTTCATTTAACCCAGCTTCTCTGATGATTTTCTCTGCACACAGAATGAGTAGTACGGTGAGAGGATGCAACTCTGATGTGCATTTTTCCTGATTTAAACCATACAGGCTGCCTTTGTTCTGTTTGCACAACTGCCTCTTCATTCACATGCAGATTCTGCAGGAGCACAATGTAGTGTTCTGGCATTCCTATTCTTCTCAAGACTATAAGTAATTTTTTATGGTCCATATCTATGTCTTTATCTTAGGTTTTACTTATCTCCCCAGCAACTACCAAACCCTTAGACAGACTTGAATACATCACAAAGAAAGAGTTTCTCTTGGTGGTTAAGTTAAAGATTTGGAGAGAATGTTCCCAAAAGAGGGTTTTTAAACAAGATTGTTATCATAAGTTCCTTCAATATCCCTCAGGAAAAAAATATTAAGATAATTACCTTAAGTGTTAGTCTAGGTACTCTAACGAAATAAATTCACAGTAACTCATGTATGAGAGAGTTTTATATAAAGGTTAAGTGCACATCAAGAAAACATCCCAACCCAGTGCTACCCAAGCCCACAAGTCCAACATTAACCCATATGTCCAACACCAATTCACAAAATCCTCTCCATCTTACAAAACACAGGCATTGATGTCAACTGCAGGAGGAAAACCAAGTCAGTGAATGTGTAAGCATCTCATCACTGATAGGGGTCTCCACACGGCTGCTCCAGCACCCAGGGCTGCATCGGGGTAGGTCCATGTGGCTTCTCCTTGGGGATGTCTTATAGGAAGTCAGCCTTGCAAGTTGAATCAGGGAACTGCTAAGGCAGCTGCAGCCTGGTCCAACCATCACAAAGCAAAAGACCTGAGAACTAGAAAGGTGATGCTCACCAAGCCATTTATCCCTCTGCCCTTCAATTAACCCTACATGTGTTTATCGGCCAGGTTGGCACAATAAACTAACTACCTCACCTTCTGCCACCCCCATCAAATCCTCCTTAGTCACCTACTCAAACGAACCAATCCAAGTAGCTTACATTCACGTTTATAACCAGCCAGTGTAGTGATCCAATATCTGGTTTCCTTGACTTTTCAACATCCAATCCAAATATTGTACCTTTAGTTCTTGATTTTACCTTAAAGATTCACTCCTCTTAGTCCACCATGGGGGAGCATTTGACTTTACTTTGTGAGATCAGTTGTGTCCCTGATGTGAACTGTTTGTCACCTTTAATAAATCTCTTATTATTTTTAACAGTTTTCATATTTACCCATTGACATACCTTTTACCCATTGACATGCCCTTCCATTAGGTTTTTCCATTTATTTCTATGAATATTTAAAATATAATAACAACACACTCACATGCACAGTATTTATATTCTTTCTGATATGTTTTATGAATTAATTGGAAGCAAATTACACTCCTATTATCCTTGTTATGGGTTAAATTGTGTTTCTCCCAAATTATCTATCAATTTGTCTAGGTCATATTATCTAATGTTTTATAGTTGTCCTCCACTTTGTCATCTGAGGCAATTATCTCCCACTTTGTGCAGGATTCGTGTGGCTTGTATCTTGAGTTATGGCCTTACAAGAGCGTGTCTCGCTCACATCCGTACTCTGGTCACATGTTTGCTGGAAATGCACCTTATATTTTAAAAACGCAAAACCAAACCCACTACAATCAAGTTAGCGCTGACTCATACCAACCATACAGATAGAGTAGAAATCCCTCATATGATTTCCCAGGGCTGTCAGTGTTTACAGAAGCAGACTGCCACATCTTTCTTACACAAGAGGCTGTGGGTTCAAACTGTCAATCTTTTGGTTAGCAGCGGAGGACTTTAAACGCTGCACCACAAGAGATAAAAGGAGAGAAGTGAGTAGAAGGATGAGAGACCCCACTACCTCACTAAAAACAAACAAACAAAAAACCAGAGTCCCTGTGTTGAGAACCTTCCAGAATCCAGGGAAGATGGATGCGCAGACATATGAAAAATTTCCAAGAACAAGGAAGCAGAAGGTGAAGAGACACAGCCCTCCCACCAGAATCTACAGAGAGAAGAAGCCTTCCCCTCCAGCCAGTACCACCAATGAGACTTCTAACCCCCCAAAGCTGTGAAGATAGACAGATATGTTATAGCAGCATTACTAGATAACTATGACGATCCCTAAATACTTCATTATATACCGTATATACCCATGTATAAGTCGAGTTTTTCAGCACAAAAAATGTCCTGAAACACTGGGGTGCGGCTTACACACGGGTCAGTGGTACCCCAGAGAGGTGTAACATATCGCTCCACCCCCTCCATGAGGTAATGGGATGAGCGCCCATTATCTCACGGGTGATTGTCGTTTCTCCGCTGTTCATTCAAAGCCCCGCTGATTCTGCAGGGCTTTGAATGTTTGTTTACTCACATCTAACCAATCAGAGCCGTCTTATGACATGTATCTTTGAATAAGCCTTTTAAAGACCGTGTGCGAAGGATGTGGCATGAATGGATATCATCTGGTCAAGCCCAACTAACAAAAAGAGGACATCTCATGAAGCCTGACATAGTTAATAGTAAAGTGGGTTCAAGAGGCATGGGAAGACATTTCAGAAGACATGGTGCGACGTGCCTTCCAAAAATGTAGTATTAGTAATGCTATGGATGACAGTGAAGACTGCGCTTTGTGTGAAAATGACAGCAGTGATGGTGATGACGGCGATCTCAGTGAGGACAGCATCCATGATGACCTCACACCAGCTGAAGCTCTGCATTGGAATACGGATCATGATGAGGAATCCAGTTTTGAAGGATTTCAACTCTACATTTTAGCTTGGTTGCTCATTGAACTCTGGGAATAGTACTCTTAAAGTATCATTGTTGATACCTTATTGTTTTTGTTGAACCTATTTTCCATGTACTGTGCTGGTTTACTAATGTTAAATGACTTGTCCTTTTCTTTATGTTTTTATTGAAAATAAATATTTAAATACATTACCCCACTGATGTCTCAATTTTTAGTAATTTTATTTTCATTTGTTTTGATTATTGAAACTCACCAATAGCTTCTGCATTTTCCACCCTAGTTCCACCCTGGTTCCTCGAGTCAATCAGTTTTTCTGGTTTCCCAGGTAATAATTAGGTGCCTCGGCTTATACTCGGGTCGGCTTATATTCGAGTATATACGGTATTTCTTAAGAACAAGGGCATAACCATGGTAATGTAAGCACCAGCCGTGTTTCAATCTGGTGCACATAAGGTGATGACAATGACTCAATGATGCGTGAATTCTGAAAATTTAACAAGAAGGCTTAGACAATTTGGAATATGAAATACTGCCCATATTTCAATGTTCCCTAATGTCCTCCATTCTAGCAATGTTTGATCCCCCCAAATCCAAGATCAAATCTAGAATCACATATTAAATTTAGTTGTCATGCTTTGAACATTTTTTTTTATTCAAGAAGATTTTAAGTCTTTCATGAAAGTGAAGTTTTTGAGAAATTCAGGTCCACTGTTTTGTAGAATTTGTTCTGAAATTGGCTCTGAAAATTTTAATTAGGAAGAGAAATGAACATGAAGTTAAAAGCAAACAAAAGATAATGACTGTTCTTGTAATTGGCGAGTGATCACATATTAGTTGTGGTCCATTTGCCTTCTCCTAACCTACTTTCTCATCTGTAAAATGGGGATAATATTGACTGTCCTGATTGCTTCCCTGGGTACTTTGGAAGATAAAAACAGAACAGCAATATGGAATTACTTCAAAATTTCAAATCAATTTGTAAAACAAATGGTTTTTGTGAGTTGATGGTATAGAATTTTAAATGTTGTCATTTGCATATATTGTACTTTCTGACCAAAAGAAATGCCATCTCTGTCTTTCCTTCCCTCCTTGTCCTTCCTTTTCCTTTTCTCTCTGTCTCTCTTCTTTATACACACCTTTGACTGCAACGCAGCAGAGCAAGACCAAAAGTTAGACTGTGGGGGGGTGGGCGTGAGGAGGGGGGGGCACGGTGGACAGGGTGGCGGCATTATATTGGAGGAAACATGATAAATGGAGAAAAGATTGAACTTATCAAGAATTTCATCTTGCTTGGATCCACCATCAGTGCTCATGGAAGCAGCAGTCAAGAGACCAAAGGATGAGTTGCACTGGGTAAATCTGCTGCACACGACTGCTTTAAAGTGTTGAAGAGCAAAGACACCACTCTGAGGACCAAGGTGCGCCTGACCCAAGCCATGGCATTTTCAGTGGCCTCATAAGCATGTGAAAGTTAGATATCGAATAAGAAAGACTAAAGAAGAATTAATGCCAAAAGAACAAACAAATCTGTCTTGGAAGAAGTACAGCCAACCCAGAACAAAAAAATCATATTGATATGAATGAGGGGTAGGGCAGAGTGGAGACCCAAAGCCCATCTGTGGATAATTGGACATCCCCTAACAGAAGGGTCACCAGGAAGAGCCAAGTCAGTCAGCGTGCACTGTAGCACCAATGAAACATACGACTTTCCTCTAGTTCCTTAGTGCTTCCTCTGCACCACTATCATGACCTCAATTCTACCTTGAAAATCCAATTAAACCAGAGTGTGTCCACGGGTACAGATAGAGCTTGCAACAGTGGGAATCCAGGACCTATAAACTCCTCAGGACCAATAATCAGAGTAGCAATACCAGATGGGTAAGGAGAAGGTGGGGGAAGAAAAGGGAAACTGATCACAATGATTAACAAATAACCCTCTCTCAGGGACAAACAACAGAAAAGTGGGTGAAGGGAGACAGTGATCAGTGTAGGACATTGAAAAAAATGATAAATTCTCAAGGGTTCGTGAGGGAGGGAGGGTAGGGGAGGAGAGAAAGTGAGCTGATACCAAGGGCTCAAGTAGAAAGACAATGTTTTGAAAATGATGATGGTAACGTATGTACAAATGTGCTTGACACAATGGATGAGTGTATGGATTATGGTAAGCGCTGTAAGAGCCCCCCAATAAAATGATTTCAAAAAAAGAAGAAGTACAGTCAAAGTGCTCCTTGACAGCAAGGATGGCGAGCTTTATCTCACATATTTTGGACATGGTATCATGTGAGACCAGTCCCTGGAGAAGGACATCATACTTGGTAACGTGAGGGGCAGAGAAAAAGAGGAAGGCCCTGCATGAGATGGAAGGACACAGTGGCTGCAATGATGTGTTCAAACAGCCACGGCTGTGTGGACAGTACAAGCCCCGACAACGTCTTCTTGTCCATGGAGTTGCTATGAGTTGAAGTCCACCAGACCGCACCTAATAACAACTACATCCTGACTGCGCGTACCGTAGGCGGTCAGAAGAGCAAACAACTGTCTCGGAGGAAGCACAGTCCCATCAGAAGGCTTCTTACCAGCCAGCATGCTATCAGAAGAGGCCAGTCTCCGGCGAAGGACACCAAGCTTGCTAAAGAGGGAGACCCGGGACAACAACAAGCTCAACTATCAAAATGGCGGAAGCAGAGCATGGCTGGGCAGGGTTTGGGCTTGCTAAGAGTTGGAACTGACTCCAGGGGTCCTAACAATGATTTTAAGTAGCAATTGTTTGCTCTATTCCATGCAGTTGTCCACAGCATAGCTTTTTATACTGTTTCTTTGGCGGGGGAAGTACCCTCTTGCCCCCCCCCCCCCTTAAATAGATAAATAAACCAAACTCAGTGCCATGCATGAGTGCCGACTCATGGAGAGCCTGTCCAGCAGGGAGAGCTGCCCTGTGGGTTTCCGAGACGGTAACTGTGAACAAGAGGGAAGCCGCATCTTTGCCCTGGGGCAGCTGCTCCTTTTCCAACTGCTGACCTTGGTGCCGCAGCCCAACGGGTAATCACCACACCACCAGGGCGCCTCCCTCTGACCCGAGAGTAAGATAGGTATCTCCCATCACTTTCTCACTAGTACAGTTTACACTCCCATGGAGACAAAGTCATATTAACAAAAAAACAAGCCAAACTCTGCCATAGAGTCGGCAGTGACTCATAGTGAGCTAGATTACAACTATTCTTTAGGGTTTTCAAGACTAAATGTTTACAGGTGCAGACATCTCCTTTGAGGCAACTGGTGGATTCAAACCACAAACCTTGAGGTTAGAAACTCAATGGGTAGTCCACTACAGCACCAGTGCTTCTTAGGATCATAATAGAATATACGAAATACATGTGCAAGTACAGGTTTCCATTCCTTTCTTGGAAAACAATTAGAATAATTACAGGTTGACTTAAGATGTAGCTTCTATTTTGGTATTGTTGTTAAAATTGTATATATATTTATTTTTTTAACTGTGAGTTGGGTGAAGGTTTATAGAGCAGATCATCAATGTACATGCAACAATTCATATACATTTTTGTTCTCCTGCAATCTCCTCTGTGTGGCATCACTTATCCCACTTCCTCCGTATGCTCCCTATGTCCATTCCTCCTTCGTTCTCAATCCTTCTGAAGTTTGTGATCGGATAAATCCTGCCTCTTTTATCTCACAAGGTTGATTATTTCAAGGCATGCTTACCCACTAGCATTGTTGTTCTCTGTGGACCTATTGTTTGTTTGAACATTGAACCATGAACAATTTCAGACCTAGCGGGTGATTAAGGAGTTACACCTGTCTATCTGACCAGTAAGCCTAGTTTCTTTGATGCTCTTGAATTTTGTTCTCCAATTTCTCCCACTCATTTAGGACTTTATTACATGATCCCTTTCATATCAGTTGGTAGTGGTAGTGGAGCACCATCTACTTCTTCTGGTGTCAGGGTTGTGAAGACTGATGGTCATATGGTCTATTAATCCACTGGACTAATTGATTTCATGACTGTTTTGATTTTATCACTCTTCTTTCCTCCTGATGTAGAGAGATTACCAGTTGCACCTTAGATAGCTGCTCAGGCTTTTAAGACTCCAATCTCTATTGATCAAAGTAGGATATAAATTTTTGTTTTTTCTCAACTAGGTGAGCAATTTCACTGATGGTCTTGAGCCTATAGTCCCAGCAACTCATTCCCTCCAGGTGTTTGCTTCTACGAAAGAAGTTTTCATAAGTTTCTCCCAGTATGCTCCCCCACATCCACAGATATATCTCCAGCAAAGGTAAATAGTCATGTGCAAATATCTGTTTATAGGCACACCCTATAAACTACATCAGCCTGCGTGTCTATCCATGTATTTGCTTGTAGATCAAGGTTATTGCAGGACTGCATATGTAAGTATTAACTTCTGTTGCCTTTAACTCTTGGACTCCTAGTGTCTCTGCCTGTCTCCATCGTTTTTAGCCAGCCCTCCTATTATTGCAAAATGATATGTTTAGAACTTCTGCACTCCCTTCACATGTAGCCAGCTGTACTCGTGAGTCCCTGTAAGCAAGATCCCTGTCTTATTCTCATCCACCCACCTACCTACCAACTACCAACATGTATGCATAACGTTGCTCAGTTCTGTGCCCTTGCCGTGATCTTTGAAGTTTGAGACTATTATTGTGTCTTTTGTTTCAGGACCTTTTCCATTTGCTGACCTTACCAAACATGATGTCTTTTCAAATGATTGGTTCCCCCCCCACACACCCGGATTACATGTCCCAAATGAGCAAGATGATGTTGCACCATCCTCACCGCTAAGCAACATTCTCATATCATATTTCTTCTCAGACAGATTGATTCATGCCTCTGGTGGTGCATAAGGAGCTCCTGTGGTGTAGTGGATATGTGCTGGTCTGCTACCTGAAAGGTCAGTAGTTTGAAACCACCACTCACTCCTAGGAAGATAGAGGAGACTATCTACTCCCGTCAAGGTGGGCAGCCACAGTCTCAGATGAGCATGCAGAAAGAACTCCTTGCAATCACGGTGCTGGGACTCAGCACAGGAGATTGGGTAAGCACTGCAACCATTTGGACACGTTCGCTATTATGAGAGAATATAGGTTTGGACCTTAATTACCCTGCAACTGTGACAAGAGAATACAACAGGAATGGACCCTGTAGTCAAACTGGTTGGAGTCCCAATGCAGCTCTGTTACTTGTTAGTGGTTGTGTGTCCTTAGAACAGACTTTTGTATGATGAGAGAAATAATACATAATATTAACACCATCAATTGAGAGAAGGATCAATTAATTCCTGTAAGTGTTGAGCAGGACATGTTGTACAGAAAGTACGTCTACAATACGATATGTCTGTAATTATCTGCAATCATATTTCCTGCATTTTTGGTTCTTTTTCATTTTGCCTGCTTCAGGATGAATGATAAAAGGAACACCATTCTTTCCTGGCGGAAAGGCCTTCTGCCTATAGAGCTCATTCCTACAAGCAGGTCACTGTGGAACCGAGAAGTTCCGATGACTTACATGTACAGTTTCTTGAAGACGACTTAGTCACCACGCCGTCTTTCTCAGAAATGATTCCATGTTTGAAAGCTACAAGGTGTTGAAGGAGCTCTAGTGGAGAAAGGTTTCAGCTGTCAGCCAGTGTGGGCGGTCTGATCCCACCAACCGCTCCACAGGGGAAAATGTGGCAGTCTGCTTCTTAAAAAAAAAAAGCATTATTAATTTTGAATTAATACATATATCACATCGTCCCATAGTTCAATTATATCAAGTAGAATTGGACAATTGCTACCACAATCAGTTTCCAAACAGACTTTTTCTACCTGGACTCCTTGACAGCATCTCCCTATTATCCCCCACCCCACGGTGCCCCCTCCAGCCGGAACCCTGATTCTCCTTGCTGTCCCTGCAGGTTCTGCCATCCTGGGGTTCATCTACCAGAAAAAGGAAACACTTAGGGCACAATTTCAAGAGGGTGGCCTCGAATGACATAGCACCTCCGAGATACACCCTAACATGCACAAAGAAAACATTACAAACCAAAAATACACAAACTTTTGGAAAGCAGATCAGGTCCAGCCTGCATCATGGGGATTGCTGGCAAAGTTTTCACTGTTCCTGTCAGATTTATGCCTTTGATCTTCTACACTCGTCTCCCTTAAGCACTGCTGAGTAGCCACTGGCAGTCTGCTTCCATATAGATTTTCAGCCTTCAGATACCTCCAGCCAGAGCAGTTCTAATCTGTTTCATAGAATCGCAACGTGTCAAAATGAGAATCCCCTCCAGGCTGGTTTGATTTTTGAAAAATTCGTTCAGAGGACTTTAATGAGAATGTTCACTAGGGGGAGCTGTTATAACAAATTATGTGGCATGTTTTAAAAATACAGAACCCTCATAGTTCATGGCTAATGATTTTTACTATGAAATCAGAATGGATCAGGACTGTGTTGTTCTTTACCCCTGTGGTGCAGATCATGAATAGGACAGCTGGCTGTTTCAGGAGATAAGCACATGAATACAGTTTGGACTAGAGCACTACACTTCGCAATGCACTCCATGATCTTATTCTCTTTTGGCCAAAAAAAAAAAAAATCACTAGACACCTGAGAGTCAAATAATCGATAGGGTTGTGTAGTATTAAAAGTTTATTAAACACATTAAACACTGAAACAAAACCCATCCATTTAAAATAATTGACATTTCTAAATGACTGTACAAAATAAAAGACAAAATTGTAAGCATTCTTCCGTACCTTGCTCCTTCAGAGGACGGGAGACCCTCTGTCGGTGGTGGCTGCTGAGTCTCTATGACACGGAGCAAGCTTCAGTGGCACATCCAGCCTAAACGAGTGAAAAGGTCCCAAATCAGCTAATGGAAACCATTACGACTCACAGCGGTTCAGTCCCACCGCGCGCCAGGATCACTCAACACCAGCTAACAATAAGCCAACGACCACCATCCAAACACGAAAACGTAGTGATGTGTGTGCAAAACTGTGTGAGAATTACCCATTTGTCCCTTTCAAAAGTGATGTGTCCATTAGCGAGCCTGTACTCAAATTCTGATTCAAACAAACTATACCTAAAGAGCCTGATCTCTCCTGGTAACGTGTCCCAAGGATACGGGATGGAGTCAGGCGGTCCTTGCATTCTGGCTGCTCTGCCTCCAAGTCAGATCTGTTCTTCTGAAGAGCCGGGAGACTTTCCATGTTCTTCACCAGCATCAATTCTTCAGCTGTCTTCATCATCCACTACCCAGTTGAACTGATGGAGACTCCCGTGCCATAGTCCTCAAGTACCATAGCTGCTCTTTAACACTTTCAAAAAGTCTTGGGCAACAACTTTGCCCAATTCAATGCATTGCTTGATTTCTTGGCTGCTGCATCCATGAGCACTGATTGTGGATCCAAGCTAGATGAAATCCTTGACAACTTCAATCTTTGCCTTTATCATTTATCACTGGAAACATGCAAATCAAACCCATAATGAGATACAATTTCACCCTATCGAAGCTAGTTATAAAGGGTCTGAGTGCAGCTGTCAACTGCAAGGGTGGCAGTTCAAGTCCATGAGCTATTTCTCGGGAGAGGGACGGGCTGTTTGCTTCCTGGTTAAGGATATGAGTCGGAATCAGCTCAGTGGCAGCGTGCTTGGTTTGGTGCTAGGATGGATATAATTAGAAAAATGTAAAACGAGTGTTGGGAGATTGTGCAGAAATGAAAACCGGGAGGAAATGTAAAATGGGGCAGACACTGGAAACCAGTCTGGAGTCTCCCCAAAAGTTCAACATAGAACATCCGGTCAGAAATCGCACTTCTAAATTACTCAAAAGAATGTAAAGCAGTGATTCAAACAAATGCATATACAGCCTTGCTTACAGTACCAAAAGGTGCAAACAATCTATGTCTCCATCAACCGATGGATGAATAAACAGACTGGGATAGGTACACACAATGGAATATTACTCAGCCATGAAGAGAAGTGAAACTCTAATACATGCTAATATCCATACCACATGATGAATCTTGGGAAAATTATGTGGTAAGATAAGCTAGGTATGAAAGGACAAGCAGTGTATGATTCTATTCATATGAAATACCTAAAATAGGCAAATGAATAAAAGAGAAAGCACGTTGGAGGTCACAGGCAGCAGGGAGAAGGGAGGATGGAGAGGCGCGGCTTAATTCCTGCAGAGGTTCTGGGTAGAGTGATGAAGAGCTTTTGGGAATACATAATGGGGGTTGATGAAATGCAGTCATCGAATCCTCACCAACATTTGTTTTCTGTTTTTCTGCTCAGAAACATCCTAGTCCTTAAAAATAGGTAATGTGGAAAATGTATGTTATATATATTATCATAGTTTTTAGAAAGGCATTTAAGGGACATTTGAAGACATGTAAACACTAGATTAAGAACTGTGGATGCTCTCTCAACTTGCTGCCATTGAGTTGACTCCGACCCAGAGTGACAATAGAGGACAAGGTCCATCTGCCCCTGTGGCTTCTGAGACTGTAACTCTTATAGGGAGAAAGTCTCAGCTTTCTCCTTCAGAGCAGCTCATGGGTTTGAACACTGACCCTCGGGTTAATAGCTCAGTGTTACAGCCACTTACCACCAGGTGTGAAAAATACCAATGTAGTTATGTCTTGATGTTTCTTAAAAGAGTCTTCTCTAAAGATACCCAGTGAAATATTTTTAAGTGACATGATAAGGTGTCTTGAATTTGCTTCAAAATAATTCAGGGGTAATAAACA
This sequence comes from Tenrec ecaudatus, assembly GCF_050624435.1. Classification (NCBI taxonomy): domain Eukaryota; kingdom Metazoa; phylum Chordata; class Mammalia; order Afrosoricida; family Tenrecidae; genus Tenrec; species Tenrec ecaudatus. Next base: position 138,637,776 of record NC_134532.1, read on the forward strand.
AATAAATAATTTGGTGATTGGGTGAATTTGAAGTTGATGAGGGAGGATATGATGAAATATATTTGGCAGGGAGTGTTGATTGTGGAAGCTGAGCCCTGATTTTACAAGGGAGGCAGGAATCATTAGGTACTTGAATGCTTTCTAACTCTGCATAGATTTGAACATTTTCATAATAAAAAGTTAAAAACAAATCACACGCAAAAAAAAAAAAGCTTTCTAAACCCAACTGTCACAATTTAATAACTTTGAACTTAGTGTGGACCTAAGAAAGCATCTTTTACAGGGGAAATTTGCAGTTTCAAGTCTTTTTCTTGATGATTGGGTCCGAATGTGTTAATCAATGGTTGCCCTGTCATAGCCCCTGACATCAGGAAAATGCTGAAATGTGATTTTTAAATCATAAAAATGTGCCCATAGTAACAGCTCCATCTTTTGCATAATATTTAAATCAATTCATTGATTTCCAGTTGCCTGATACTCTTATTTCAGTAACAAAATAAACGATACATAGTTCAGGAAAGTTGAATCCATTTGGGTTCCTTTGTGCTTAAAGTCGACAGCCAATTAAGATCTGCCTTTTTAGCTGCATGTCAGGGACCAACGCACCAGCCTCTGAAAGACTTCATTTTCTTCTTTCTTATATTGTACTGTTGGTAGCCGTGGTCAAAAAATGGGAATCCAGAGACAAACACATCTGTCTCCTGCCTTGGTTCTTTGTATATTTGTACATGAGGAGTGACTAAGACAGTCAATGTCTGCGTACTTCTCACCCTCCACCTGGCTGTGGTGATACTATGCTGGCTTCAACTTTCTGTGGCTTGCTGTGATCCTGGAAGCTATGCCTTTGGTGTTGAAAATACCAGCAGGGTCACCCAGGGTAGACAGATTTCAGGGAAGCTTCCAAACAAAAATAAACCAGGAGGAAAGGCCTGGTGGTCTACTTTCAAATTTTAGCCCATGAAAACCTCATGGATCACAACAGAATGTAGTCCAAAATAATCCTGGAAGTCGAGCACCTTAGCTAGAGTGTGGAGGACGCTCAAAACACAGAATGCCTGCAACAGTAGACCCCAGCATATCAATGGTTGTATAAATGGCACAGTGCCGGGCATGTTTCACATGGAATCGCGGGGAATTGGAGTCAATAGAGCAGCAAAAAAAATTAACAGCATCGATGTCTTACAATCCTGTTGAAACAAAGATACAAACGAATTCAACCCCTACAAACAAAATTTCTTAACCTTGCCTTCCTTTCTCCTCTCTGTTTTTCCTGTTTCCTTTTTATAGCAGAGCAACTCAACAGAGTTGTCCAAAAAACTCTTCTGTAGAACCCCGGACTCGACCGCATCAGGACTCGGCATAATCGGATTTTGACATGAAATGCCCAGAACAGAGCTCGAACAGAACATCGGACTCCAGACCAGCACACGTTAAACAAAAGCAATTTGTGTTTTGGTCACTCAGCGTTGTTAGTACGAGTTGTTTACCCTTTTGCGGCGGTGTTTCAAGCGCTTTGCTATACTTTTCTTAATTTGGATGGCTTTTTGTACTGGTTTTAGATAAAAAACATGGGTCCTAAGAAAGAGTTTATTGTAAAGGATCACCGTGATAAGGAACTGGTTAACCGTGTTATCAATATTGTGATAATAATTTAGTAAACCCTTTTAGAACACAGTTAAGGAAACACCAACAGCAGACCACATTAGAATGATTTTGTTTTAGAGAAAGCCAGCCAGGTCCTAGTGAAAAAAAGGCAAAAAACAGGAAAAAAAAAAAACTATTGAAAAGCAGCTACCAGTTGATTTTTATGGAAGGAGATTCTCCTTCCCAACAATGACTCCCTCCATCCCTCCTCTCCACCTCCACGTCCACAGATTCAGATCCTCATCAGTCTCAAGAGATGACCATACTGTAGTTGTTAAAAAATCTTTTTATTAAGATTGTGTTTTCTTATTTAAATTATATTATTTAATTCTGAACTTATTTACTTTGAAATTTCTGTGTAATCTTTGTATAAAAAGCAGGGTTAGGGTAAAAACTTGTACATGAGAGTGGATTAATCCCTTTTCAGTTATTTCTTATGGGAAAAATTGATTAAGAACTCGACTGCATCGCATCTTCAATGCTCCTTCTAGAATGGATTAGTGTAGAGGCCCAGGGTCCTACTGTGCTTCCTGTGTCCAGTTCCTATTCTTTCTAGACTTCACTTCATTCAGGCGTTTGCCACCTCCATACGGTTGTTGTCAAGGCGAGTCATGATTTCCCTTTGCTAAATTCAAGGGTCAGTCCTTGGTCCTCGTCTGGCTTGGCCTATCAAACAACATTTGGCATAGTTGACACTATGTACTTTCTGATGCACTTTTTAAACTTCCAGCTCACAATAGTCTCCACATTTTCCTTCTATTGTACCAGTCACCATCGTGTGTGTGTGTGTGAGTGTGTGTGCGCGTGCGCCTATGTATGGATAGGGATATATGGAAATACATGTATATATATGGGTCAGGCTTCAATCTTTGCAATCCCTCTTTCTCTAGCCATGGTAATTACCCTGGTGATATAATTTAGTCTTCACTCTAATTGCTATACACATGCAGATGGTCCTTATTTTTTATCTCAAGTCTATGCCTTGCCCTTCAATTCTAGACTTTTATGGAATTGTGTCCATAAAATTGTCTCCATAAAATTGAACCTATACAAAAGTGAATTGTTGACCTTTCCATCCACTCAAAACCCAGTTCATCCATATGAATAAAAGGCTACTTCATCCTTTCCGTGCTGGTTAAATCCTTGAAGTCCTCCTCTCAGCGCAAAACCCACATAAGAATCCTTCTAAAATCCCTGATGTTTCTACCACCAAAATCTCTTTAGACTCTGTGTACTTCTCATCATCTCTTCTGTCACCAGGCTGACTTCCTTTTGGGGGTATTGTGTCAGGCAGGATTCTCTAGAGAAACAAAACCAGGACACACACACACACACACACACACACACACACACCGTGTTTCCCTGAAAATAAGACATACCCTTAAAATAAGCCGTAGTAGGATTCCTAAGCATTTGTGCAATATAAGCCATCCCCCAGCAATAAGACATAGTGATTGACGTGGCTGTGCAGCGTACAGTCACAGAGCACTCACGAAGACGGGCAGCCCTTCTCATGCGCCCCATCACGACAGCTGCTATCTCGGAATGACCAGAGAGGTGCTGGCAGCTGCATCAACAAGCTGCTCCCCGGTCAGGTCCTGGTCATTCTGTGCGTGCTGCAAGCTGAGGCACAGAGGGAGACACAGAAAGTGAAAGTAACCTATCCTCTGTGCAGTGAGGAGCAGGATGCTCTGCTTTAGGGATTGTGTGTCCTCAGGGGGAAGAAGGACTGTGGGTCGATGTCCCAGAAGAAGATGACTTAACTAGATTTGAATAAATGTAGATTATTGTACCATACTTAAAAAAAATAAGACATCCCCTGAAAATAAACCAGTGTGTCTTCTTGAGAAAAAATAAATATAAGACAGTGTCTTATTTTGGGGGAAACATGGTATACACACACATATTTATATGGGTTTATACAGCAAGAAGGAATAGAACAGCTAATTAGTCCACAGAACAGTACAGAGGGCTCAGTTCAACTCACTTCTGTAGAACAGTTAATATACTGGAAGTCCTTCAATTCAGCTCATGTGGGCTGCTGTATCCAAGGTTAGGGAAGCAGACAACAGAGTCCTCCCTTGGACAAGGCAAGCAGAATCTGCCCACAGCCAGCAAACAGTAGGGTGGGTCACCAGCAGTCAGTAACTTAGGGGCTTAGCAAGCAGGCCCAGATGGGATATCAAAAGCAATCAATGCAAGGCGATAGGATCCACCAGCCTCAAGTTCAAAAGATGTATGCACCAGCAGCACTGGCAAAGGAGGTCTTGAAGGGGCCTCAAGATTTAGCGACATGATCCATGTGTTGGCGTGGCCCACAGGTAGTGCAGCTCACAGGTTGAGACAGGGAACTAGGTAAAACAGTAGCAGCATGCTCCGAGCACCAGAGAGCAAGAGAGAAGGGGACGGGCTTTGCAGAGCCACTTATCTCTTTGCCCTCTGATCAAACTGTGACCTGATTAATCCCACATGTTCCTATTGGCCAGGTTGGCACAAAAAAAACCTGACTATCACAGTATTATGTCATAATGATCTCTTTCATCTCTTCAGGCAGTGATCTCACACACACCCCACTGGTGGCTCTTCTTTTTGTTTTTAAAACATATATAAGCATTTTATTTAATTTAAATATTTTATCAACATATAATTCACAAGTATAATTGAGTGATTTAATCATATTTTTTAAGGTATTCAATCATCACATAAACAATTTTAGAACTTTTTCTGTCATTTTATTGGGGGCTCGTACAACTCTTATCACAACCCATCCATCCATCCGTTGTGTCAAGCACATTTGTACATGTGTTGCCATCATCATTCTCAAAATATTTGCTTTCTACTTGAGCCCTTAGTATCAGCTCCTCATTTCCCTCCCTCCCCGCTTCCTCCTCCCTCGTGAACCTTTGATAATTTACATATTATTATTATTTTGTCATATCTTACACTGCCCAACATCTCTCTTCACCTGCTTTTCTGTTGTCCATCCCCCGGGGGAGAGATTATATGTGGATCCTTGTAATTGATTCCACCCCACCCTCCCTCCACCCTCCTGGTATCACCACTCTCACCACTGGTCCTGAAGGGATCATCTGTCCTGGGTTCCCTGTATTTCCAGTTCCTATCTGTATCAGTGTATGTACTCTGGTCTAGTCGGATTTGTAAGGTAGAATTGGGATCATGATAGTGGGGTGAGGATGGGGGAGCATATAGAAACTAGAGGAAAGTTATATGTTTCATCATTGCTACACTGCACCCTGTCTGGCTCGTCTCCTCCCTGTGACCCTTCTGTAAAGGGATGTCCAGTTGCCTACAGATGGGTCTTGGGTTCCCAATCTGTACTCCCCATCATTCACAATGATTTGATTTTTTTTAAAGAAAATGTTTCTTGTACTCATTATTATTAGCTCCCCATTTTCCTCAACATCCCCTGCCATTGGCTAAGAAACTATTCATTTACTGTCTTGTGCAGCAGATTTACTCAATACAATGAATCCTTTGATATTCTGACTGCTGCTCCCATGAGCATTGCTTGTAGATCCAAGCAAAATGAAATCCTTGGACAACTTCTATCTTCTCTGTTTATTGTGTTGGTGTCTCTTGGTCCAGGTGTAAGAGGTTTTGTTTTCTTTACATTAAGTAGTAATCTATATTGAAGGCTGCAATACTTGATCTTCATCAGTAAGTGCTTCAAGCCCTCATCACTTTTAGCAAAACATCTTTAAAGTGTTGATGACCAAAGGTGAGAACTAAGACCAAGGTTGATAACTTAGCCTTAAGGTGCTCCAGATGCAAGCCATGTTATTTTCAATGGCCTCCTATGCACGAGAAGCTGGACAATGGACACAAGGACTACAGAAGAGTTGATGCATTTGAAAGTACCATTCACTGCCAAAAGAAGAATTGGATATGCCTGGGCGCAAGTGCAGCTAGAATGTTCCTTAGAAGCAAGGATGGGGAGAATCTATCTCATGTCGTTGTTGTTGTTTGGTGCCATCTAGTCGGTTCCAACCCATTGAGACCCTATACCCCGAAAGAAACACTGTCTAGCCCTGCACCATCCTCACAATTGTCCCTTTACCTGAGCCCATGGTGGCAGCCACGGTGTCAGGCCATCTTGTTGAGGTCTTCCTCTTTGTCGCTGCCCCTCCATTTTACCAAGCACGATGACCTTCTCCAGAGACATGTCCAAAGTATATAAGACAAAGCCTTGCCACCCTTCCCTCTAACAACCACTCTGGTTTTACTTGTCCCAAGATGAATGGTTGTCATTTTAGTGTCCATGGCACTCTCAGTATTCTTTGCCAGCACCACAATTCAAATGCATCAATTCTTTTTTTTTAAAAAAATTTTCAATGTCCAACTTTCACATGCTCACAGGGCCATTGAGAATCCCATGAGTTGGGTCAGGCACACCTTAGTCCTCAAAGTTACGTCCTTGCTGTTCAACAGTCTCTAAATAAGCCCTTGTGCGGCATATTTACCAAATGTGATGCATCTTTTGCTCTCTCTCTTTTTTGAAGATCATTTTATTGTGGTCGAGGTGTCTTTCAGCTTTTATAGCAATCCATACTTCAATTGTATCAAACATATTTGTACATATGATGTCATCATTATTTTCTAAACATTTGCTTTCCGTTTGAACACTTTTGATCTCCTAGTTGGTGCTTCCATGAGAATTGATAGTGGATCCAAGCAAGACAAAATCCTTGGCAACTTCAACCTTTTCCCCATTTATCAGGATGTAGCCTATTGGTCCTGCTGTGAGTATTCTGGTCATGCAATAATAATGTTTTACTCTTCTATTAAATCGAGGAGCCCTGGTGGCTTAGTTACTAGTTGCGCAGCAATTCACGTGAGCAACACTTCGAAACCACTAGCAGCTCCGCGGGGGGGAAACTGGTCTTTCTATCCCTGTACGCAGTTACAATCTCAGAAACCCACAGGGGTCGCCATGAGTCAGCATCATTGACTTAGTGGCATGAGGTTGCTTTGTTTTTTTTTTTTGTATATTAAATACAACTCTCTTGCACTTTAGATGGGTCTTTTGACCATGTATCATTTTGAACATTCGAACATTGGCTATTTGAAAAATGTTGGTTTGCTGGACTGTGTAGAGCTCCCAAATGTTGACCATTTAATTTACCATGTTAAAAAAATCACATCTGTTGATATCTACACTTAGATTTGTCAAATAACGGTCCCCAGTAGACATTCTTGTTCTAGTCCATACAGACTTAGAATATGTCAGGTTACAGGATTTTTCTTTTGTTAAAAATTTTAATCATTTTATTGGGGCTTGTATAGTTATCACAATCCATACATACATCCATTGTCTCAAGCACATTTGACATGATTACAGTATTTTTTCTGCATACAACGTGCACATGCAATCTGTGTGGCACGGTTTTTAAAAAAAATCCATATAATGAGCCTGTTCTCTGCATCAAAATAGAGCACAAAGAAAAAGAAGTCGAATTAAGGTTACTAATGAGCTGATCTGAAAATAGTGAGGTAGCCTGAGTTAATCAGGTAGGTCTAATGTAATCCCTCAGTCTAGAGAAGTGGGAGAGGGACGAAGAACAAAGGGGATCAGAGACATGCTTTGTTGCTGACTAGGACAGAACAGGGCAATGAACCCAGGAATGCGGGCAGCCCCGGCTGCTGGCGACAGCAAGGAAACAGATCCTCCCCACGGGGCTGCAGATGGAATGCGCCCCTCCCAGTACCTGATTCTGTGTTGCTAGAGTAACTGTTAAGCAGTTCACAGGAAACTAAGACAACATCAATCTCATCAGATCATTTAGGAAGTACCTAAGTTCGTGATGGCAATTACCAGACTTCCAAAACTTTTGCTGGAAAGTTTGCATTTTATCATTGGCCACAAATACTATCAGTGATTTTCCTTGAAATAAAAGCCTTACTTTGATTATATTTGAGAACATGCTTGACAAATAGCCAACAAATAGTTTATAAAAAAATAAACAAATAGTTTATAGGGAGACATTTTTTGAAAGTTCCTGAACCCCCAAAATAACTTACGAAATCCTAGCAAATAGTCCAAAAAGGCTAACATAAAACCATCTGAAGTGTTCACAGACACAATTCAAAATAATGGCAGTTGGTGTTGAGAGGCTCATGCAGCGAACCAATGGTCATTTCTGGGGAAAGTGGGTAATTCACCTTGCACCTTAGCCGCACAAGTGCCGCAGGGCAATTTCACTTTGTTACGCAGTGAATCGCTTTGCACCTACTTCCCATGCTTCCATCAAGAGTCAATGTGTAATATGTTCAATCATTTCTATTGCTTCATTAAGGACATGCTGAAGTAAAATTGGCTTTCTGTGACTGCAGTTTCAGGGTGTGATAAAGCGCACCATGGCTCGGGGTGCCGCGGAATGGCACTGCCCGAATTCAGGTGAAGATTATTGCAGTTTGATTCCCCATTGCTTCAGCACTTTGCATGTGTTTGTGAGCATAGAGAAAAAAGGCAGTAGTGTCTAATATTACAATAAAAACAGTGTTGACTTTGCAGACTCCTTGGAAAGGTTTTGGAGACCCCTGGGGTTCTGCGACAACCCTGAGAACTACTGCTCTATTGTAATTTGGAATCGAGCTCAGAGTCCAAGAGTTAAAAATTATTTGTTAATTAAAAAAAACCAAAAAACCAAACCAAACCTGATACCCTTAAACAGAGATAGGACCTTATGTTTTTTGCTTACTTCTTTGCTTTTTTATCTCCTATTTTAAATTGGCCTCCTAGATTAAAATTATACGTAAAATATTTATAATATATCCCTTAGGCTCCAGAAAGAAACATTTTCACCATTAAAAATATTATGAGAAAAATTCTTAAATGAAACTCCTAGTTTCAAAAATGAAGGTAAAAGTTTTGAACAGGAATTGACCCTGGTGTCCTAAGGGAAATATAACATTCCTTAAAATCAAATTTATTCATTTATTCAAGATATCTTTGTTCAAAATACGCTTTACACCGTGATTACAGAGATGAATCCGTTACTGTTTCGACCCTTAAGGATGATGATAAACAAACTGATAGCATTGGTAATGAGACGAAGAGACCATTTATGAGTGAGCTTAGTGTGCTCACCAGTGAGCGTACGGACACGGGACGGGTGTTGGGACAGGAACTGGGTGAAGTAAAGTGAGTAAGGTGTGACACGTGTGTTCTGGTGTTATGCAGCTGCCATCACCCGTGGCTACGCCAGATGTGTCAGAGAAGAAGTATTTGTCTGAATGTTTTCAGTATCTAATTTTTTGGAGATCGATTTCCAGGTCTTTCTTTGAGACACATTTGAGTGGAGGCAAACCTTTGAGTCAACAGGCAAGCCTGTTATTCATAACTGTGCATCATCCAGAGATTCCATTCTGGTTTTAGCGTGTGTCGAATTTGTAAAGATTTAGTTTTGACAGTCATCCGTCATCTGTCAGTTTGTCAAACTGTAGTAGTTAGCAGGTTGCTTTGATACAGGATGCTATCCTATTTCAAATATTAGCGGGGTCACCCATGGTGAACAGGGTTAGCAGAGCTTCCGGACTAGGTAAAGAGAATAGGAGATCTATGTCTGAGTGGCTGGCCGTTGGAAACAAATGAATAGCACAGAACGTTGTCAGATGGAGTGCTGGCAGATGAGTCCCTCCAATTGAAAGCACGCAGTGTATAACTGGGAAAGCGGCTTCCTCCAGGTACAGTCGGCCATAGTACTGTGGATGGGGCAAAACTCTCTGACAAACATGTGCTCTGAGGCATGACTCAAAATGTGCTTAATTCATTAATAATCACAGCATGGAATGTATGAAAAATGAATCAAGGAAGCCACCAAAAATGAAATTGAATGCACAAAGGCACCAGTGAGCGGAAATAGACTGGTATTGACCATTTTCAATCTAACAATCACATGCCAAATTCAAGAGGAATGGTATAGCATTCATTGACAAAAGAGCATTTAAAAACCTATCTTGAAGTACAACGCTGACTGTGATAAGATAATATGCTTACAAGGAAGATGAGTTAATACAACTCTAATTCAAATGTATACATTAATCACTAAAGCAATGCTGAGGAAGTTGCAGAATTCTACCAGTGTCTTCAGTCTCAAATTGAGCAAGCATGCAATCAAGATGCATTAACACTGGTGATTAGAATTAGAAAGGTGGATAAAAGAGGAAGAAGCAGCAGCTAGAACATAGGGTCTGGGGGATAGAAAGGAAGCGGGGGATCACATGATAGGGTTTTGTAAAACTAATGACTTCGTCGCAAACACCTTTATTTCGCAACAACGCAAATGATGGCTCCAGATGGAATACACAGAAATCAAATTAACCACATCTGTGGGAAGAGGCAGTGAAGAAGCTCAATGTCAGTAGCTACATGAGTTCAGGGGCTGACTGCAGAGGAGACTATTAACTGTTCAAACACAAGTTCATATTGAAGAAACAGCCACAAAAACCTAACTACAAAGTTGAATACATTCCGCCTGAATTTCAAGAGTGTTTCAACAACAAGATCATCCTACAGGAAGAAAGCAAAAGGTCATAAAAAGACAGGAAAGGAATAAAGGTTCTAAGTCAGCGGTTCTCAACCTGTGGGTCGCAACCCTTCTGGGGTGCGAACAACCCTTTTACAGGGGTCGCCCAATTCATAACTGTAGCAAAATTACAGTAACGAAGTAGCAACAAAAATAATTTTATGGTTGGGGCGGGGGTCACCACAACATGAGGAACTGTGTTAAAGGGTCGCGGCATGAAGAAGGTTGAGAACCACTGATCTAAGTGGATGTCAGAAGAGAATCTGAAACTTGGTCTTCAAGGTAGAGTAGCTAAAGCAAATGGAAGAAATGATAAAGTAAAAGAACTAAATAGAAAACACTGAAGGATGGATTTGGAAAACATTTAAAAAAAATTTTTTTTTAATTTTAAAAATTTATTGGGGCTGATACAATTCTTTTCACAGTTCATACATATACATACATCAATTGTATAAAGCACATCTGTACAGTCTTTGCCCTAATCATTTTTTTCTCTTTTCTTCTTTTACATTTTATTAGGGACTCAAACAACTCTTACCACAATCCATACATATACATACATCAATTGTATAAAGCACATCCATACATTCCCTGCCCCAATCATTCTCAAGGCATTTGCTCTCCACTTAAGCCCCTTGCATCAGGTCCTCTTTTTCCCCCCCTCCCTCCCCATTCCCCCCTCCCTCATATGCCCTTGATAATTTATACCTCGTTATTTTGTCATATCTTGCCCTATCCGGAGTCTCCCTTGCCCCCTTCTCTGCTGTCCCTCTCCCAGGGAAGAGGTCACATGTGGATCCTTGTAATCAGTTCCCCCTTTCCAACCCACTCACCCTCCACTCTCCCAGCCTCGTCCCTCACACCCTTGGTCCTGAAGGTATCATCCACCCTGGATTCCCTGTGCCTCCAACCCTCATATGTACCAGTGTACAGCCTCTGTCCTATCCAGCCCTGCAAGGTAGAATTCAGATCATGGTAATTGGGCGGAGGAAGCATCCAGGATCTGGGGGAAAGCTGTGTTCTTCATCGATACTACCTCACACCCTAATTAACCCATCTCCTCTCCTAAACCCCTCTATGAGGGGATCTCCATTGGCCGACACTTGGGCCTTGGGTCTCCACTCTGCACTTCCCCCTTCATTTAATATGATATATATATATACATATATACACATACATACACACAAATTATATCTTTTTTTTTTTGCATGATGCCTTATACCTGGTCCCTTGGGCACCTCGTGATCGCACTGGCCGGTGTGCTTCTTCCATGTGGGCTTATTTGCTTCTGAGCTAGATGGCCGCTTGTTCACCTTCAAGCCTTTAAGACCCGACACTATCTCTTTTGATAGCCGGGCACCATCAGCTTTCTTCACCATATTTGCTTATGCACCCATTTGTCTTCAGCGATCCTCTCATGGAGGTGTGCAGTCAATGATATGATTTTTTGTTCTTTGATGCCTGGTAACTAACTGATCCCTTTGGGACCACTCGATCACACAGGCTGGTGTGTTCTTCCATGTGGACTTTGTTGCTTCTGAGCTAGATGGCTGCTTGTTTATCTTCAAGCCTTTAAGACCCCAGTCACTATCTCTTTTGATAGCCGGGCACCATCAGCTTTCTTCACCACATGTACTTGTTCACCCACTTTGGCTCCAGCCGTTGTGTCGGGAGAGTGAGCATCATAGAGTTCCAATTTAATAAAAGAAGGTATTCATGCATTGAGGGAGTGTTTGAGTAGAGGCCCAAGGTCCTTCCGCCACCTTAATACTTGACCTATAAATATAGACACATAGATCTATTTCCCCATCCTCCTATATATATTTGCATGTACATGTCTTTGTCTAGACCTCCATGAATGCCCTTTGACTCCTAGCTCTTTCCTCCATCTCCCTTGACCTTCCTCCTGCCCTACTACCATGCTTCATCGCCACCTGGGCTAGAGTATACCTCTTCTCTAAGCAACCTTAACCTTGATCATTTCCCACCAGGCCTGCCACTCCCCCTTCTCTACCATTTGGGGTCCCATGTTTTTCCCTTGTCCCCGGGTTTGTTAACACCACTTCCTTACCCCCCCTACCCCCCCACCCCAAGTCCCCCCGGAACTGTCGGTCCCGTTGTTTTTCCTCCAGATAGTTCATCCAGCCTGTCCTATTCAGACAGACCTGTGGAGTCACTAACATGCATGAAAACTAGACAGAGGAAAACAAAGCAACAGTATACAACCAGACAACAAAACAACAAAAACAAACCACTGAAAAAGAACAGAACAAAACAGTTCACAAGAGGAAAGCTTGTAGTTAGTTCAGGGATCGTTTGCTGGCCCTTAGGAGCGTTTTCCAGTCCAGTCTGTTGGGGCACCACGCCCTGGCCCCAAAGTCCACTTTCAGCATTCCCTGGGGACCTTGCCACTCCATTCCCTTGCTGTTCCGCTGCACTCCCCCAGTGATTTGCCTCGGTGTGGTGGGATCAGGTCAGGTGCAATTCCCACACTGTGTCTCCGGTGCTGTCCCCTGTATCGCCCTTAGTCACTGAGGGGCATCATGTCTCATAGTAGGGCCAGTCATGTTGTTCTCTCTGTGGACTGGCTGCTCTACTCAGGAACATCATCATCACGGCCTGGTGGGCCAGGCTGTGCTCCACTCTCTCCTCCTGCCCCTTCATCTGCTCCCGTGTGCTCTGATCAAATATGTCCATCTTCCATAGCTGCAGAGTCAATGTCGTCCTTTGGAACAAATTCTTTTTGGGGGAGGGGCAGGAATCCACTTAATTTATGGTGCTGGGGCCAGCCTCCCAGACCTCTCCACCGGTTCCCTCCTCCACGCCGGGAGAATGCATTCACACCTTGCGACACTGGGTTGAAGTCTGGTCCCACTTTCCCTGTGAAGATATAAACAATACCCTCCCCTTGGGTGGATTAATGCCCCATGACCCCACTACCCAAAGGAAAACATTTATTGAAATGTGCAAAGACCTAAAGTTAGAAAACTAAAAAGGAATAACACACTAAGCATATCTCAAGCTGAAAAAACTGAAGGAAAAAATCAATCCTTGAGTTGCAATGTGGGAAGATTGTATTGGTAATAGATTGAATGATGCAGGAAGCACCAAGAGAAGATGCCATGAGTACACAGAGTCACTGTGCCGAAGGAACTGGTCGACATTCAGTCATTTCAAGACGTAGCATATGATCAAGAATCAATTATATCAAAGGAAGAAATCCAAGTCACACTGATGTTATTAGTGACAGACAAGATTCCAGTGATTGATAGAATACCAATAAAAAGGCTTCAACAAAGTGATGCGGCACCGGCAGCACTCTCTAGTCCACTAGCCTATGACTACCTCACCAAGCAACTGGAAGAACCCAGTTCCAAGAAGGGTGACAACACAGTGTGCACATTATAGAGCAATCTAATTTATAGCCCATGCAAGTAAAATTTTGCCCAAGATGATTCAAAACCAGTTTCAGCAGTTCATGGGAGCTACCAAAAATTCAAGTTGAATTCAGAAGAGGGTGTGACACAATGTCATTACTGACAGAAGATTGTTGAAAGCAGAGCATACCAGAAAGATGTTTACTTGTGTATTTGTGACTTTGAAAAGAGATCTGACCACAGACAATTACAAATTGCTGATAATTGTAACGGATGAGGGTTCCAGAACACTTACTTGGGCTCATGTGGAATCTGCAAACACACCAAGAGGCAGTCGCTGAACACCAGGAAATACTGCATGACTTATAGTCACAAAAGTGTGTGTCTTTTCACTGCATTTATTCAATCTGTATGCTGAGCCAATAATCAGAGAAGCTGGACTATGTGAAGAAGAAGGTCTCATTAGAATTGGCCTTCATAGTAGGTGAAACCTACAACTTTCCTCTAGTTCTTAAATGCTTCCTCCCCCCACTATCATGATCCCAATTCTACCTTACAAATCTGGCTAGATCAGAGGATGTACACTGGTACAGATAGGAACTGGAAACACAGGGAATCCAGGACAGATGACCCCTTCAGGACCAGTGGTGAGAGTGGTGATACCTGGAGGTGGAGGGAAGGTGTGTAGAAAGGGGGAACCAATTACAAGGATCTACGTATAGCCTCCTCCCAGGGGGATGGACAACCCAAGAGGGGGTGCGGGGAGACGTTGGATGGTGTAAGATATAACAAAATAATAATAATTTATGAATTATGGAGGGTTCATGAGGGAAGGGGAGTGGGGAGGGAGAGGGCATGAGGAGCTGATATTAGGGGCTCGAGTGGAGGGCAAATGTTTTGAGAATGATGGTGGCAATGGATGTACAAATGAGCTTGACACAATGGGTGTATGCATGAATTGTGATAAGAATCGTATAAGCCCCCAATAAAATGATTTTAAAAAAAAGAATACTGTCATTGGTCTGCAGCAATATGTGTCCATAACAGCAGCCAAGTCTCTTTCTCTGAGCCTCAGGTCGCAGCCACATGGTCCCTTGGCTAGGAAGCATCAGCTAGTCTGCCTCACAGGCTTATATTTAGTCTTGGCACTGCCCCTCTGATCCGTCTCATGGCTTCCTTGCCTCAGCTCCTGGTCTCAGTGTGGTTTGGCCTCTGCTGCCTCTGCCACTGCAGGAAGGCAGGGGTCTTGAACGTACTCTGCTGTGGCTCTTCTCTTTTGATGGTCCTGGGAACTTCTCTCTGCTTCTGAGATGGCTCTCTCAAACACAGAGGAGAGGCAACCCAAACCGACCAATCCCTGTATGCATGTTTCACACACCATAGCTGCATAGTCCCACCCAGTCCTTTAGTGGTAGTTACAGAGACATGGATAGAAGAGCCATATCAAGAAATCTTGGCAGTCTTGGGGAAACATATCCACCAGAAAACAAGCGCAGGAAGACATCCTCAGCACTTACCAGAGAGATTCCACTAGGAGGGATATCCACTGGAAGTGAGAAAAGCAATTTAAAAGGTAAGAACACCAAAGTTTCTTAAAGTAAGAGATCAACAACGCCTGCTGAAGGACTGCCCTTGACCATTGACACAAGCTGCTTCTGTGCATCCTACCACCTCCCTGGCATAAGCCATCCTTCCAGGCCCCTGAACCAACCGAGTCACTGAAACCTTTTACCTCGCTGGCTTCAGGGATCCTGGTGTGGACAGCACACTGCCTGGGCAGCTTGGTGCAGACAAACTCTGTAGCTAAGCAACAGTTTCCATCATTTGTTACTTTCCTCCTTCATTTCTGCATTCTTCCCCAGTGTTCTCCCCCTCACACACACCTCCTCTCCCTTGTGGAGATGCAGATGCATATAAAATAATGCTACCAAGTGAGCAGAAATACCCACCCACAGGCAATTTCATTTTTCACTTTATATTTTTATTTGGTTTTTATATATTTAATATATTATAATACTTTTGTTATTTTTTTCTAGGTCTCTCCCACCTGAGAAGAATGGGAATTCCAGAACACTCCATTGTTGTGTTAGGCCAGGCTGACTAGAAAAACAAATCCAATGACACAGATATGTATAAGAAAATGCTTTATATCAAGAAGTAATTATGTATCAAGAGAGTATTCCAATCCAGTCCAATCCAAGTCCATAAGTCTGATAATAGTCCAAAAGTCCCTCTTCAGACTCAGGTAGCCACAGGAAATGACACAAATTGCAGGAAGATAGGCTGATGGGTGAAGAGTCACATGGATCCAAGGTCAGTGGAAACCCAGCAGGGCTCTGGTAATTCTCAGGATGGCCACCAAACAAGATGAGAAAGGACAGAGACAAAGGGTGGGCCCCAGTGTCCCTGCTTATTGACAGGGTTGACTCCACCCCTAGCCAGGAGTGTCTAATTGACATAAAATCATCTGACTACCACAATTGTACTCAAGGGGAACCAGCACATGGACCAAGAAGCAGTCCTTTCAACAGAAGAAAGAAATACTGCACTGTTTAACATCAGGAAAGGTGTGCTTCAGAATTATATTCTTTCGCTATACTTATTCAATTCATATGATCTGAGACGTTGGGTTATATGAAGAAGAACTTGGCCGCAGGATCAGAGGAAGGTTTATGCAGATATACAGAGAAAGGCTTATGTGATATGCAGATAACACAGCCTTGCTTGATGAAGGCCAGTGGATGGAAAATCTTGTGGATCCAGTGGTGTTATAAGCATCGCAGCATTGTCTTGTCAGCTGCCAATGTCTCCCAGGGAGTCCTTCAACTTACGAGGGTTGTTGGTGACCTGCCTTGCAGTTTGCTGCCTCTGTTGCCAGAGGGAAGACTCAGCTTTCTGCTTCCTTGATCTTGGACCCACCCACTGGCAAGTGATCTTCCTGCATTTGGTGTCATTGCATGTGTTTCATGAGTCTGAAGAGGACTTTATCGATTGGTATTGGACATATGGGCTAATATTGGACTTATGGAGTTGATCTGGACTGGCCTGGGATGTTTTCTCAATATTTAATTGCTCTAGTATATAAACCTCTTTCTTATACACATATGAGCATTTCTATGAATTTGTTTCTCTAGTCTACCCAGACTAAGACAATGGGAAACTAATTTTCTCTGTACATTTTCACCCAAACCAGAGTAAAATAATTTTTTAAATGATAGTACTAGAGTAGAGCAATGGAGCAAATTTACTTCCAATATTACCTCTATCAGAGCTATCCAGAGGTGAAATCCCCTAAATTGGAAGGTAGTGAGTTCTCTGTCAGTTCAGATGTTCAGGCAAATGCTTGATGGATGGAGGATGCTTTGAAGAGCTGTGGGACCAGATTCTTCCCCACTCCTCCCCACCAGTGGTAGGGTCATGAAATCAGGTTAGTAGATTTTAACCAGAATTTTTACAGAACAAAATAGGAAAGAGTAGAGCAGAAGACATTGAAATATACCAGGTGGTTACATGTGTGTTTCTTGGGTTGTCAGGTAAAATGTCACAGTTAGATTTTCCTAACCTGAGCATGTGGAGTTAGATAGAGAGCAGGTGTAAAGTAGGCAGTCAGAAACGACAGCTGAGTTAGCGACACACGAGCGCCTTCATCTCTGTGTTTAGAAGACTGACCCCCGAGTCACCAGTCCAG
Organism: Tenrec ecaudatus; assembly: GCF_050624435.1. Classification (NCBI taxonomy): domain Eukaryota; kingdom Metazoa; phylum Chordata; class Mammalia; order Afrosoricida; family Tenrecidae; genus Tenrec; species Tenrec ecaudatus. The sequence continues at coordinate 138,655,031 of NC_134532.1, forward strand.
TTTGAGCCGCTTGCCCTGTGAGTCTGTGTTCCCGTCTCCCTGGTACTTTCTGTTCAGCATTTGCCCTCCTTGCTTTTCTTTCCCTGTGCCTCATGTGCACTCGCCTTTATTAAATTTTATTCTATTGCTTCTGGGACCTCCTTTTCCTTCTTCCTCTTCCCGGCCCCCACAATGCTTTTACTCTTACTTAAAATTCCATTTGTGGACCTAATTTATTCTAATCCTAACTTTATGACATTAAGCTGAGTTACATGGTAGGAACTATACCTTATCTTGGTTCAAAGAAAATATATGTTCTAAAGACAGAGTTCCATGAGAGCGTATCCTCTTTCAAGTCATGGGACATTAGTCAGGGCTGAACATAGAAATCACATCATCCTCTGCTCGGCGACTCCAGCAGGCGTTCCAGGTGACATTCAGGGATATTTCTGTACTCACTGACTGGGGGGCGGCGGGGGGGGGGGCACTGGTCTTGACTGTGCATTCATTATGCCTGAATAATGCTTCCCTTCACTCAAAGTTCAATCAAATTTGTGACATGACATCTGTAGACATCTGGGTGGCTGTATTCTTTATGCATTTGAATCAATTGACAGGAAAACATGTCTTTCTAAATAATTGGTGGATCCTCAAAGCTCTAGACAGAAAGCATCTTTTGGTTGGGTGCTGTTTTGCCTCCCAAGTCACAGGTGTGAGGGTCGGGAAGAAGAAATGAGTGGATCAGAGGAAGTTTCAGTCAGACTGGACGGATTCATCCATTCTCTAGGTCTTGTTTGTTTGTCTTGTTTCTGTTTCAAGTGCAATTGAGGTAATATATAAATGTTGTAGCCAGTATCTCTTCCACAGGGGAACTCTTCAGGGCCCAGAAGAATGGTGAGAGGTGACTGTTGAGAGGTGTCCATTAAGCCTGGAGGTCAGAGGCATGCAGGTCTGTCTGTCACAGAATCTTTTGTTGCTTTTGTCATCTTTCCAACAGCTAAACAGCGGCTTGATTCGAGATTAGAAATTGCACCCAAGAGGATATTAGCAAGGTCTAACTTGATTCACCATGAGAAATAATCTCTCTAGGTGAAACCAGTAGATGATTCTGAAATCAGGCCATACCTCTACCACTTAAACCATACTGATTCAGGGGGAGCGGGGAAGGAGAGGAAAAATGAGGAGCTGATGCCAGGGGCTGATGTAGAGGGCAAATGTTTTGAGAATGATGAGGGTAATGAATGTACAAATGTGCTTGACACAAATGATGTATGTATGGACAATATTTTAAAGTCAAATGGGAGGAACACTGGAGGCACACAGTGGTTAAACATTTGGCTGCTAACAGAAAGGTTGGTGGTTTGCGTCTCCTGGTGGTTCCAAGCAGAAGAGACCTGGCGATCTGTTCCCATCAAGATTGCTGCCCAGTGCCTTCTAAGGGGTAGTTCTACTCTGACACAGAGAGTCACTGTGAGTTATAGTCCTACTGGAGAGCACACAGCAATATACAGTATCAAGTGGAGAACTGATGCTTTGGATTATTTGGACACATCAGAGAAAAAGGTAACTAGTTTATTAAGAATATAGGATCATTCAAGCAAAAGTCGGATTGTGAGTGATAATGTTGGAGAACCACCTAAGGACTTTCCACTAAAGAATCCCAGAGGCCCTTTTCTGAGCAGGACTGTCATTTGGTCCCCTGTGTCCATTATGTTAAGTCCATGGATTAATGCTTATTTCCTCCCAGTAACACCCCCTGCCCATTCATTGTTTACAGTGAGGGCCTTTCAACAGCTGAAAGAGAAGCAAGCTATCCCTGTTTCCTGAACTCGGTGGGGCGGTGCTGTTGGGTAAGCACTGGCCGGCCAATGGCAAGGTCAGTGAGTCAAACGCACTCGATGGGCTCTCTGCTCCCATCACTTTCTGAAAACACTGAGTCAGGACCCACACCATGACAGTGGCTTTGCTTTGCGGTTTTAAGATATAGCAAGTCACAAATGAACTCCAAAACGTCTTTGCCTTGAGCAAGTCAGCATTTTCCACACTGGCATGGCTATTATTCAGGGGATACAGTAATTGCAGGATTTATCGACAATAATGGATACTTTTTCACAGGCTGGATGGCCCCCAAATTAAAACCGAATGGCGATTGTCTGTCTTTCCATCTGGTCATCACATGTAGTTGTCCTCATACATGTACATATCCCTTCCGGCTGATGACTTTCCAAGTGTGAGGTCCTTTGCATGTGAAAGTCCTCCACAGACAGCTGCCTGCAGGGCAGTCTGCACACAGACAGAGACAGAGGCACATGCCATCCCATAAGACCTGCTTGGCGATAAGCTCTCCCAAGACCTGCTCTCAAGTGGAGGCGGTCTTGTAGGTATCACCGTTTTGCCGTTGTTGTTGCTGCTACAAAATACGAGGACACAGAACGATTTGGCTTTGGTGAAGGAGGAGAGGAGCGTGGAGGTTTACGAAGGTTTGGCGTTTCTGGTTCCTTGCGCATACATCCCGACTATGTCCCCCATCTCCGGTATGGTTCTGAAGTCGAAGAACACCAGAGCGACGCCTTTGCTTTGACCCCAGCTTTAGCGAGGACTCCGGCCCCAACATGGTGCTTTCTCGGAGTGCTCACGTGCTTTGTTCAGCCCTGAGCGCTGTGCCGTTTCCACACCCGCTCCCCTTATGAGCGATACTGCCATTGAGTCGATGCCAACTCACAGCACCCTCTGGGACAGGATAGAACTGCCCGTGTGGGATTCTGAGCCAGTAACGCTTTATGGGAGTAGAATGCTTCATCTTTCTCCCTTGGAGCAGCTGGTGGTTTCAAACTACTGACCTTGCAGTTAAAAGCTTAACGCATGACCCACCACCCATCCGTTCAGACCATGGCCTCTGTGATTAATAAATTGTATCGCTCGGTCTTTACAGGGACTTACAATTTTAACCGAAGTCAAAACCTGATGCTTAAAACAAGAATAAGGTATAAAGCACCACAGTGCTGCGGAAAAGTGAGCTACTCCTATTGGCTAGTTAGTGTTTTACGCTTCTAAATTAATAGTCTCCTATAAGGCATTTCAGATTTTGATTTATGCAGATGTGGTTATTTGACAGCTAGGGTTTTGCTTCTTGCACCATGCCCTTACTGCCTAGAAATAATGAAATAGGAAGCAAGTTTCACCCATTTGCTCGTGCCGACCAACCTGTCAGGCATACTTACCTAGGAAAGAGTGAAAGTGACATTCAGCATTCTTTTACAAAACACCGAATCTTTCAGGGGGAAAAGACACATCCTCTAGCATACTCACTCAGGAATTTAATGATAGATGTTATTACAGGTTAGTGTATCGTTGGCTTGAGTTTTAGTAATTTTACAAGAAAATTTCCATCCCCACATAGCCATTAAATATCTGGTTCACTTTTTTGGCTCAAGAGAATGCCTTGCAGCGATTTCCCCAGTGAAGCGGGGTCTGTACTCGATAAAGATAAGACAGAGAGTGATGGACCTATTAGTTATTTTTAATTACATTTTACTGTGCCTCGGCTACCGTGTGTTTTTGAGGAAGCAGAATTGGAGTACCTTGATATTACAGAGTTTCAGAGAGCAAGCATATGAACTTGGATTATTTATCATAATTGGCAGAGATTCTGCCGGACAGAATCTTGCAACAACATCTCAATTTTCTTGCTCTAGTGAATGTCATACTGAGCAGATTTGGAGTTATATGAGTTATGGATAAGAGTGAAAATTTGAAAATCTTTATAGCATTTTTATGTTCTGTCTCCCTCTTTGGTAATCAGATTTTGATTAAAGGGTAGAATTAACATTCAGTAGGACATCAAACTTTCTTGGCTTGACTCCTCTGTGTATTTTTTCTGTCTCTAGACAGATAAGGAATGATGCTTAGGTTTGATAATCCTGAAACAGCAAAAACAAGCAAACAAACAAGAAACAACAAGAGCAAAACACCCAAACAAACTCTGAATTATTTATTTGTTCTTTTCTAGGAGCCAATTATGTCTTGTTCATGATGTAAAACATAAGCGAATCCTGGAAGCACTGCCTCTTTTGTTAGACTTCCTCTTTATTCTAAATACAGGGGCATATTTTGTCATTGGGAATTTTCCCCCTCAGCATTTAAAATATTGTTGTATCAGCCTAGTATCTCTTCATAAACTGAATCGCAGGTAGGCAGCAATGTCATCCTTTCCATGAAATTTTACAACCTGTTCCCTGTAGTTCAATCCTTTTAAGTAATAAGTAATTACAAAGAAATCGTGGAGGCATTTTATGCGATGAACCGGCACTGGTAATGGGCTTTAGGACCCAGTAGGAATGAATGTTGTGCAAAATGACTTGGCTGTGATCAATAAACATAGTGTAAACCATGTCAAATTAAAATTGAGATCATAAAGGAGCTAGGATCCCACGTGTGCTCCACTGCTCCAAGCACAGAAACTGCATTGCACCTGCGGATAACAGCTTCCAGGAAGTGCGCCCCCTAGAAGCCAACCCACAGCAGCTGTTCCACAGAACCTTTTCTTGTGCCTTCTTTGGAAATTCTTCACTGATCTCTAGTTCCAGCCCATTCATCTAGTTGATATCTGCCTTTTGCCATTGCTAATGACCCTGTCTCACACGGCAACCCCACGCTCTATCGAGCAAACCACGGTGCGACATCCTGGCAGGAGCCTTGTGTGTAGGGGTTTCATTGGCTGATTTGGGGAAGTAGATCACCAAGGCTTGCTTCCTGGAGTGCCCCGGCAATCTCTCCAGCATCACAGGGACATGCAAGCCTCCACTGGCAGATAGATGGGTGGCGACTGCATATGAGGTGCATTGACAAGGGATCCCATTCAGATCCTGCATAAAAAAAAAGTGTGAATCCTACTATGGACCACCAGTAGCTCTGAAAGATGAGATTGGAAACAGAAGTTCCCACTGGGGACTTTTTTTTTTGCGTGAAATATTTAATGAAAACAAAGCAAAAGGTCTGGCATTTTAATAATTAGGTTTTACAAACTTGACAGAGTCTTAACAATAGTCATTTACTTATTTATTATATATTATCTAAGAAAATAAGGTCTATCAAGACATCAACAATAGTCTCAGAAGGGTTCATCATTTGGGTACGTGTCCCGTCTAACTGTGACAAGCCACTGGGACTTTTTATATGTAGTTGGCTGTAGGTCAATTAGTGAGCCACTTTGGTGAAGTTGATTCTGACTCACAGAGATCTGATAAACCCACTGGCATTGAGTCAATTCTGGCTCATAGCCACCGTCCGCAGGGTTTCTGAGGCTGTACATCTTTTTGCCAGAGCAGCTAGCATCATCATTATCCCATGGAGCAGCTGGTGGGTTTGAATCACCAACATTGAAGTGAGCACTCCAATGTTTATCCGACATCACCATCAGAGATCCGAAGGATAGACGAAAATGATTCCATAGGGTTTCTGAACCTACAAACCTTTGTGGAAACAGACTGCCTCCTCGTCCTCCTGCTAAGTGGAAGATAACCTTGATCCACCAACCTTGGCGTTAGCAGTTCTACACTGCACACACTGAAACACAACTCCTTCTGTTATATGAGGATACGTCAAAAAGCAAGTTTTGATCAATTGCAACGTAAGTTTTGAGAAACATCTGGAAATTACTTAAATCAACTTTCTCCTTCACCCATCACTGTTTTGCAGAAGAGGAAAAATGAGGTCCACCTTGGTTAAATACCCTCCTGACCCATGCTCTGAGACCCCTCAATCTCCTCCTGATCCAACATAGGCCAAAGACCTGAGTACCATGCCCTCTGGTCTCCTAGCAGTCTGAACAATTTTGTTTAATTTGGCTTCGACACTCTGGTGGAATCGACAAGTGTGGTTTAGGTAACTCAGAACCGCTCTGCTCTTCTCCTGTGGACATCAGGGTTCATGTCCTCGATGACTGATCTCAGTATAGACCTATCTTCATGCGTCTTAGGTATAATTCTCACATCAGGCCGGCTGAGATGATGCTGGGCTCTTCCTCAGCCTGATCCAACTCCCCTCCCATACACCCGCCTGATCGAGGACAATGATGTCAAGCATTACAAAAGTGGATCTAGGAAACAGTGAGTAAACTGATGGAAAGAAACCAAATATTTGGCACAATTAGAGGGAAGTTTGAGGAAGACTAATATTTTCAAGCTGAACCCATGGTTTCCACGTCTCTGAAGCATTACCTTTTACTTACCTCTCCATCTTTGTCAAGAACTCAAATTAAGCCCTCTGCAAATGCTATTAACCATTTCTCTTTATCTCCTTACCTGCCCCCTCCCTGGTCAATAGCACATTCATTTCTTCCTTTACCAAATACTCTTCTTGCTACCTATTCTGCTCTTTAATAGAACCGGAAGTCTCTGCCTTGTTCTTTGTAGCTATCAAATCCAGCTTCTCATTTAAAGCTCAATGTAAATGACCACCCTTTTCACCAATCTCCTTCCAAGCTATACCCTTCAACAACAGTGCAAAATTCTGAATTCCTGTAGCATGCAATTTATACTTTTCAATTATAAGCTCTACTATCTATTGTTGAATGATGCCCAGGCACTTTGTAAACTATACTTGACGTCTATAAGAATAGGAGAGAACTTACCATGGCCAGGAACTGTGCCTTTTATATCTGCCGAATTTTCATGATGGAATTAGATATACAAAAGGCAGAGAGCAAATAGCAAAAAAATTCATTTCAACCTAGTTTACAGTTGAGCGCTCAAGACCAATTGTTATATCCCTTTATGTAGTGGCGTATGTTTTTGTGCTCAGTCACCCAAATGAGGATCAAAATGAAAATGCATAGGAGGCAGTGCCAATTGGCAGATATTACGTTCTGACTTCACACTGGCCATTGTGCAAGGCACTGAGGATGCAACGAAGAATGAAACATGGTCCTGCTCTAAGGAAGCTTATACTTTGGGAATGGAGGCAAATATGTAAGCAAATAGATGTCATAATGAAGAAGGAAGTGTATTCCAGACACAAGAGAGCATAAACAATGGTGGGGGAAGAAGGCAGATCAGTGGGGGTGGGAGCTGCTGATAGCAACTTTGAACAAAGAATGAGTGAATGGAAGCAATGGAAAGTTCAGCACTACATTGAAGTCATTTACCAAGGTTGCCAATGTTTTCTAATATAACTTTTAAGAGGGATGTTTTATCTCTATATTGTCCAATAGAGTAGCTACCACCACTTGCCTGAATTAGTCACACTATGGTGGCCTGCATGTTGTTATGATGCTGAAATCTCTACCACCAATATTTCATAAAGCAACAAAATGTGTGATGGACAGATTTCAGAGGAGTTGCCAGGCACACTAGAAAAAAAGACTGGCAAGCTACTCTTGAAAATTAGTCAAAAAAAAGAGAGAAAGAAAATTAGCCAGTTAAAAACTGGTCAATGCCAAAACAAAAAAAATCATAGCATTGTGAATGAGGGGGAGTGCAGAGTGGGGATCCAGGGCCCATCAGTGGGACATCCCCTTGCAGAAGGGCTGCGGGGAGGAGACAAGCCAGTCAGGGTGCAGTGTAGCAATGATGAAATATACACTTTTCCTCTAGTTCTTGAATGCTTCCTCCCCCCCCCCCCCCACTATCATGATCCCAATTCTACCTTACATATCCAGCTGGACTGGAGGATGTACACTGGCACAGATAGGAACTGTAAATACAAGGAATCCAGGACATATGAGTCCCTTAGGACCAGTGTGAAAGTGGCACTAACGGGAGGCTTGAGGGACAGTGAGGGAGAAAGAGGGAACAGATTACAAGGTCTACATATAACCTCCTCCCTGGGGGATAGACACTGGAGAAGTGGGTGAGGAAGATGTAGGACAGTGTAAGATATGACAAAATAATAATAATTTATAAATTATCAAGGGTTCATGGGGGAAGAGGGAGTGGGAAGGGAAGGGGAAAATGAGGAGCTAATACCAAGGGCTCAAGTAGAAAGCAGGTGATCAGAGTTGTATGAGCCTCTAATAAAATTATTAAAAATAACCTGGTCAATGAATCACAATGTTATGTCACCCAATCCTAGTCTAGAAGGCACTCAAGTTCCACAGCAGCCACAATGATGGACTGTGGTGGACCAACAACTGTGGGAGGTGCTCAGAACGAGGCAATATGTTGTCCTCTGGAACATGGGGTTGCTATAAGTTAGAACTGACTCAATGGACTAACAACCATCATGTCTCACGGGCTATTGAGCTTTTGGAATGTAGATAGCATATGGGAAGAAGCGTATTTTAAATTTTGCTTAATATTTATTAATTTAAACTTACGTAGCCAAAGTGGCTCATGGCTATTGCATCGCAGAGCCCTGGTGTAGCAGCCAACCAAGATGCAATGGCGTTACCTTCAAGGTAGCATAGATATTTCCACCTGAGTTTTCTTTCTTTCTTTCTTTTCAATCATTTTTTTAAAATTAGGGGCTCATACAACTCATCTCAATCCATACATATATCAATTGTGTAAAGCACATCTGTACATTCATTGCCCTCATCATTCTCAAAACATTTGCTCTCCACTTAAGCCCCTGGCATCAGCTCCTCATTTTCCCCTCCCTCCCTGTTACCCCCTCCCTCATGAACCCTTGGTCATTTATAAATTATTATTCTGTCATATCTTGCACTGTCCGACGTCTCCCTTCACCCACTTTTCTGTTGTCTGTCCACCAGGGAGGAGGTCAAATGCAGATCCTTGTAATCAGTTCCTCCTTTCCAACCCACCCTCCCTCCACCCTCTCAGTATCCCCACTCACACCACTGATCCTGAAGGGATCATCCTCCCTGGATTCCTTGTGTTTCCAGTTCCTATCTGTACCAGTGTACATCCTCTGGTCTAGCCAGATTTATAAGGTAGAATTGGGATTATGATAGTGGGGGTGGGTGAGTGGAGGAAGCATTTAGGAACTAGGGGAATGTTGTATGTTTCATTGTTGCTATACTGCACCCTGACTGGCTCGTCTCCTCACCAAGACCCTTCTGTAAGGGCCTATAAATGGGTTTTGGGTCTCCACTCCGCTCTCTCCAACTCATTCACAATGATATGATTTTTTTTCTGATGATGCCTGATACCTGATCTCTTCGACACCTCAGGATCGCACAGGCTGGTGTGCTTCTTCCATGTGGACTTTGTTGCTTCTGAGCTAGATGGCTGCTTGTTTACCTTCAAGCCTTTAAGACCCCCAGATCCTGTATCTTTTGGTAGTTAGGCACCATCAGCTTTCTTCACCATATTTGCTTATTCACCCACTTTGTCTTCAGCGACTGTGTCGGGAAGGTGAGCATCATGTAATGCCAGTTTAGTAGAACAAAGTATTCTTGCATTGAGGGAGGACTTGAGTGGCGGCCCAATGTCCATATTCTACCTTAATACTAAACCTACAAATATGTTCACATAGATCAATTTCCCCATCCTCATATATAAATATATTTACATGCCTTTATTTAGACCTCTATAAATGCCCTTTGCCTCCTAGCTCTTTCCTCTATCTCCTTTGACTTTCCTCTTGCTCCACTATCATGTTCAGTCTTCATTTGGGTTTCAGTAATTCCTCTTGGTTACATTACGCTTGATCATGCCCTACCAGGTCTCCTACACCCTCATCACCACTGATTTAGGTCACTTGTTGTTCCCTTGTCCCTGGATTTGTTAACACCGCTACTTTTCCCCTCATGTCCCCTCTTCCATGTCCCCTCAGAACCGTTGGTCCCATTGTTTTCTCAAGATTGTTCATCCAGCCTATCTTATTTAGACAGACCTGCGGAGATAATAACACGCACTAACACAAGACAGCAAAACCAAGCAACAAAATAAAAGAAAACAACAACAACAACAACAAGCCAATGACAGAAAAACAAAACAAAATACAACAATAAGAAAGAAGAACTCGTAGTTAGTTCAGGGACTGTTTGTTGGCCTTTAGCAGTGTTTTCCAGTCAAGTCTGTTGAGGTGCCAAGCCCTGGCCCCCAAATCTATTTTTGGTATTCTCTGGGGACTTTGTTGCTCTGTTCCCTTTGCTGTTCTTTTCCACACCCTTAGTGTTTTGCCTTGGTGTGATGGGATCAGATCGGGCGGAATTCCCACACCGTGACTCCAGTGTTGTCCCCTGTAGAGCTATGGGTCAGTGAGGAATGTTGTGTCTCATAGTGTGGCTGGTCATGTGGTCTTCTCTGTGGATTTGCTGCTCTGAGTGGGAATGTCATCCTCAAAGCTTGGTGGGCCAGGATGTGCTCCACTCTCTCTTCCTCCCTCTTCCTTTGCTCCCATGTGCTCTGATCAGATATGTCTCTCTCCTGGATTCAGTGTTGTCCTCTGAAATAAATTCTTCTGGGTGCACCTGAGTTTTCAGCATGCTCCAGATTGATGGGTCCAGGAGATGATAAGGATGTGACTGTGATGAAAGACTTTGGCCTCTCATATCAACCTTTGGAACCTTCATTTCTTCATTATGAAAATGACAGTAATGATGTCGTTCTCCCAGACTGGGGGAAGGATTATATGAAATACTATATATGAAATGTTTTTTTCAAACTTAACATAATGAGAACCAATTTTCTCAACTCTAAAATGATGGTCCTTGATGGGAACATTTTGCAAATCTGGGCATAGTGTTTTCATGTCACACTTGTGGAATTAATTCTGACCTAACATGACACCAGGTGTGTAAGAGGCAAGCTGTGCTCCATAGGATTTTCAAAGTCTGACTTTTCACAAGCAGTGTGCTAGGTTTTCTTCACAGGCACCTGGGGGAGTGACTGTCTCCAATCTCTCAGTTGCAGTCAAAGTCAGTCAGTCAAAGTCAGTCACAGTTAAAGTCAGTCACAGTCAGTCAGTCACGTTTGCATCATGGAGGTACTCCCACCATTAGAGGCAATACAGGCTTTATTGATGGGCAGGATCCACATTCCCACAAAATGTAAAATTATCCCCAATCTAACATGGTTTTCAGACCTCTTAATGAACTATTATGTGGATTAAAAAAAACCCTACTTATTCTCTATAATCTCAACGCTTATATCTAAAAACAAAGCATTTTAAATGGTTTTGATAAACACAGAATATTCAAATAAGGTAACCTTCACATAAAGTACGTAAAGAACATGCATTGTTTCACCCAGAATTGTAGCAACAGTTAGTCACCATTTCTGAAAATCCATCACACAAGTTGGTGCCACCCATATTACAACCCGCCTGATCAGCACACACTGCATTTGTAGTGCTTCTGCAGAGAGCTGGGTCCAATTGTTTGTTCTGTCTTCTAATGTAAGTGAGCCCCACGCCTTTGTAGATAGACTTACATGTTATATTATTTCAAATTGCCTTCCTTTTGTTTCCCCTTCATTTTATAATTAAGCTTTATATTGATATATTGAAGTTTTAGGCATGGGTAGATTATATTTCCTGTGAATGTGATGTCAGGCTGCAAATGAGCCACTACCAGGTGTTCGTTCTAAAACACAGGGCCCTCGGCCTGATCCAGTTGAGGGCTAGTGCTATGGAAAGGTGGCCTTGGCTACCCCTGTTTGTGTCATCTTCTAACTCCATGAGTGGACTTCTACTTCTCTAAAAAGCACCAAATACTGCCCTTACAATCACACAGCCAGACTCTCCTCCACCCAGCAGGGCATTTCTGTGGTGAAGGGAAGAGCTAGACCTCACAGTCACCTCTGTAGGATCGTTACCTAATCCCCAGGGATCCCAGATGGAGCATTGAGAAGGGGTATGGCTCTTCCTTTATAGCCTGGTCCACATGCAGACAGTGAATCATTTTCTTACTTTCCAGGAAAGATTCCTAAACCACATGAACAAACACTCACTGCCATCCAATTAATCCCAATGCATAGTGACCCCACAGGACAGGCTACCCAGAGCAGGCTACAACTGCCTCTCTGGGTTCCGAGACTGGAACTCTACTGGAGTCCAGCTCAAACTCTTTGTCACACTGTTGATTCAGACTTAGAACAACTTTTGTCATAGGACCCAGTGGAACTGCCCCTCTGTGGGTTTCTAAGACTGTAACCCTTCTGGGAGCAGAAAGCTCCAATCCTTCTACCATCACCAAGCCTTTTTACATAGACAAAGCCTTATTGATGGCATAGACAGAACCAGGGTTTTGCACTCTGAAACTAGATCTTCTTGTTTATAAATTACAATGGACTTTAGGCTGGGAATTGGAATCCCTGGGTGGTGCAAATGGTTAAGAATTCATGCGCTGAAAGCTCAGAGTTCACCGGCTAAAAGTCCATCAGTTACCTTGTCAGAAAGGTCTGGCCATCGACATCTGAAAAGCCAGCCATGGAAAACTCTAAGGAGCACAGTTCAAATCCACGGAGACTGGTTTGTTAGCTCAAGTTTTGCCTCCAGGTAACAGTACTTGTTTTTAGGCACCCAACGCACCTTGGGCAGCTTGAAGCTCCAACAGGGCCTGCCTTTCCAGTGGCTCTTTCTTTCCCAATGTCCTGCCTTTCTATGGATAATTAACACTTGGAAGCATTGACTGCCTTTGGATAGATTTCACTCAGGGTGTACACAGCTTAGATGATTAGGCTCAGGGTCTATTCAACAGCATCTCCTGTTAGTATGACAGGAGCTAGCTTTACATTAAAAACAAACAAACAAACAAAAACTGATTACCCAAGAGCAAGGGAGGGAGGAGAAGAGCCTTCTGAGAGCCATGGTGATGCAGTGGTTAAGCAGCAGCTCAGCTGTTCTAATGGAAGGCCACTGGTTCAAACTTACCTTCCACTCTGCAGAAGAAAGGTCCATAGTCACCTTCCATAAAGACTTCGAGCTTCACCAGCACTGCACAGCAGTTCTGTTTGGTCCTATTGGGGCACTATGAGTGGACTCCACTCAATGGCAACTGATGTGGCCTTTGGTGGAGGCTTTGTGAATCCTAAGATTCAGCACTTCCTACTAGTTGGCATCCATTCTAATAGAATACGTATCACTTCTAATTGGTTAATGTGGTTTCAGGATGATAGTAAAATGGCTTTAATATCACCCTCACTCATTCCATGACGCAGGACCCCTGAAGTGTTGCCAAAAGTAACCAGGTATTTTCTTGGCAAACTTTCAAGGCCAAAGAGTCAAAATGACTGGTGAGTTTTTGAAGGCCATCTTGTCTTTGCCTGGCTTTTTAAAGCAATCATCCAGACCATCTCTGAAGTAAATCTATGATCAAGCACTTTCCTCATTTAGGAAAGATGGCTGTAACGTTGAGCTGTATGCATGTTAGATACAGAGTTAGAATTAAAAAGAAATTATGTTGAAACTTGAATATTCATCTTGCATGTAAATTAAAATAATATTATTTTGGGGAATTAAAATCTTGTGGGAATAATTTGAAAACTAATTCAATAAGCTCTAGAATCCTTTTCAATGCTTTTCTTATCCAGAAAATGTGAGGTTCCCCTGCCTTTCCTGAAAAGGAATGTGCAACAATTAACTTTGTTTGCTTAATTTTCAATAGTTAGAGTGCTTTCATGTGTATTTTTAAAAAGTCAGTTTTGAGAGGGGTATGGTTTAAAGCATGGAATTGGCTGTCAGCCTGCCAGGGGCTTAAATCCCAACTTCCCACTTTCCTGTGTGGTCTTAAACAAGTTACTGAACCTCTCTGAGCTTTTGTCTCATCATCCTTATTATGGGGGACATGATAGCACCTAATTCTGAGAGCTTTTGAGTTCATAACACACTCAGAACAGTAAAGCCATTCTTACTACGCTGAAGAAACCCAGATTCACTGCTGTAGTCAGTTGAACTCAAAGCAACCCTATAATACAGAGTAACTGACCTTTTGGGTTCCTGGTGTTGTGAATATATATATTTTTGATTCTTTTATTAGGGCCCTTACATTCTTATTACAGTTCATACATTCCTCCAATGTGTCAAGCACATTTGCACATATGCCGCCATCATCATTTTCATTCTCTTTCCAGTTGAGCCCCTGATATCAGCTCCCCATTACTTCCCCCCTTGCTCTCTGCTTTCCCTCCCTCAAGAACCCTTGATAAGTTACAGTTTATTTTTTCCATATCTTACATCATCCTCCATCTGTTGCGAATATTTATGGGAGCAGAAAACTTTAGCTTCCTTCCTCAGGGCACCTGCGAGGTTAGCAGTGCAATGCAGCTGTGCCACGAGGATTGTAATATTTAGATAATGCAATTCTGAGAGCTAATGGCAAAGCGATCTGTGGAGCTGAAGGGGTTAATAGTAAATTGACAAAAAAGGGCAGGAATCTTAGTGTTTGAGTTCAGTGTGTCCAGACAAGATGGTTTTATTGTTGGACTTACTTTCCAAGGAGGTTAAAGCTGGGAGAGTCCAAAGTCCCTATTTCAATAAGTCAATAGGACAGTTTATAAAACTGAATACATTACAAATGCAATAGGATCCCAACCACTGAAATAATGCATGGAATAAAGAGTAAAGACAACAAGCAAATCTGCCAAACTACCACTGATACTTGCACTTGAGGAAGAGGTTGTGAGAGACTCTGAATGTCTTCATAATTCTCTGTATTTTTCATATGTTCCATATTGGGTGTAGAACTGTTTTGATCATCAAACCAATTACAAAAGCATTACAATTGGTTTATCACAATTAAATCAATTATGAAGAGCAAATAGGAGTAAGTGAAATAAAAAGATTGAATGTCTAAAATTTCGTTTTAAAGGAATTTTGCTATCTGAAAGGAATACTGGTAGCTCTGTAGCTAAGGAGCAAGGCTGCTAACCCAAAGGTCGGTGGGTCGAATCCATCACCTGCTACTCTGGGAAATCACAGAGTCAGCTTGGATTCGATGACAATGGTTTGGGGCTTGATTTAAAACAAGAACTACTTCTGAGTTAAAGTCAGACTTCACTTTATACATTTTATGTTTCGTATAAAAATTAAGCTAGTGTTATTTCAATTTCCTGGCAGTTATCAGTATGATAAAAACCTAGCACAGTAATAAGAAAATAACGACCAGTATAGCAACCAGGACAGACAGCCCTGTCTTCCCGAGGCCGATTGAAACGCTCAGAAGTTTCTTCCACAAGAGGGCGGTAACTGCTCAGGGTTTCTTTAAAAGGGACAGTCGCTGGTAGTGTGAAGAAAGACCCAGGCCAGATGAGAGAAGCGGCTCTATTTGCGAATATTCAAATAAAATAAAATTTTCTCACCGAAGAAACCAGACAAGTGATGAGACTGGAGGACCCGCACCGACACACTCACACCCAAACCCAAACCCAAAGCAGCCATTTTTTGACAGAATCTAAAACTGACACACAATTTTAAATTGCACTGAAACAAATTTCAAGTTACCTAAAATGTTTTCAGTGGGCGTTCTTCATACAGTTAGGTTTTTCATAGCTACTCAGATCAGCTGCCATTTAATCTAGCGGCTGAAAGTGAACTTTCATTGTATTCTATAAGAAAATGGTGGCGATCGGAGACATTCCTTCAAGCACTTGATTGTGTGAGGGATCCCAATTTCCAGCAAGTGGGCTCCCTGGGAAACAAGTGAGTTTCTTTAAAGAAATTTCTTGGAGGAAAAGAAATAGGTAGATGAACTGATGAATGAATGGATTGGTAGTGATGGCTAGATAATTGAGATGGATGGGTGGATAGGTGGATGGATGGATGGGTGGGTGGATAGATCGATAGGTAGGTAGATAGATAGTTGATATAAGCTGGTTTTGAACTTCAACAAAGTGCATACCTCCCGACTAGTGTTTTATTTCAATTTACTCTCTTCCTGAACTTGGGTTTTGATATGACCTGCATTGAAGTCTATCCTGAATTCTCCCTTTCCCCAAGAGCGCTCAAGTCTGAATTGTGCGCGTGTGCTTCAGGGGCAATGCTGTCTCTCACTCTGAGGTTGCTGAGGGAGATCCTGGAAGAAGGTTCCAGGTCTTTCTAGTAGAACCCACAATTCACAAGGGGAATACAGGCATAGCTTGCGTCCGGCCCGTTTGGTGTCGGGCCTCACTGGGAGATCCGTCGTGGCGCATTCGTTGGCCGCTTGCTATCTTACCCCTCCTTAAAATGTCCTTTAAATCCTGGCCAGTTCCCACCACTCCGAGCTTACAGGCGGCTCGAAAAGACAGACCCTCTGGCTTCCTCTCCTTCTTTGCGACAGAGTTGGTTCAAGTTTGGGAACGTTCTCCTTCCTCTGTTTCTACGTAGAGACCCGCTCTGCCCCTCTCAGCTGTCCCCCAGGTTCAGTCCAAACAGGCCCCGCTCATCTGGAGAGGCTGGTATTAAAGAAGTCACCCAAATTATTCAATGGACACATTTGAGAGCGATTGTTGGCCGGAAACACACATGATCCCCCACTTTATTATTAATTTCCCTTCCTTGGGTCAGTAGAGCATTGGCTATTACTTGAGAGTACCACCATGTGCCACTACAATAGTTGAAGAGAAACCGGGTGCCAGCGCTCCCCGGGGCAAATGGCTCCGCGGGTCGCGGCCGCTGAGAGCGTTCGCGGAGATTTCGTCGCGGGTTTCTCGGGAATTACCCGCGATCTCACAGCTGGCCGCACGGCTGTAAGCAGAAGGATCGCATTGCGCTGGGCGGCGCGCTTTGCATCCAGGGTCTGCCGCCCAGTTGGTTGGTCCGATGCATGCCTCAGGCTACATCGCAAAGTCCCACGATGGCCCCCAAAAACGGTCCTCCCCGTGGGGTGCGCCCCCCACCCCCAACCCCTTCTCTCGCTCACTCTCTCTTTTAGTCTTTTTTTTTTTTTGCAACTTCGGAATTTGCCAAACCGCTTTCATTTATTTTTCAATTAAAATGTAAATCACTCACTTTGAAAGGCATCGCCCCCACCACACATACACTCCGGTGTATACCTAGTGTGCGCCGCTGCGGCGGGGGCGTCGCGACCACGTGTCGCCCGTTCCACTCCCCAAGGCTGCTTAGAAAGATCCCACTTCATTAGGTCCTGGGCGGGCGGGCGGGCGGGCGGGAGGGTCCCGGGAGTCCCTGCGGGAGAGCAAATCCCAACTCGGCCGGCCCTTTGAACCAGAGGAGAGTGCGATCTGCCGCAGCCCGCCACCAGCCCCCCTCTCCGCTCCTCGGTGGGGGAGATTGGGAGGACTAGGAATACCAGTTTCCAACCCCGGAGAGGGTTTTCACCCGAGGCTGGAGCCCAGGACCGGGCGATCTCTCCCCCCTAGACCCGAGTAGCCCAGTCCCTCGGAGGACGCCGCTCGCTGTCCCGCTGAGCGGACTGAGGGCACCCAGCACCAGCCGGGAGGCAAAGGCCTTCTCTCCAGCACCCCAGACTCAGACACAGGGGTTCACCCCGGGGATTCAGGTACCCAAACGTCAGAAAGTTGATTCCTTGTAATTAAGACTAAGATTGCCGCCCCGCAGTGTGGGTTATCCAGGCGACCTGCTTTGCCAACTACCTACCGAAGGCAGTTAACCTCGAGTTGGGTGGAGTTGGATTTTACGCCCTCTCTTTCGTTTTTCTCTCTCGTAGCTCTCTCCCTCATATTCGGACATGAAATTGACAAATGTGCAATTTCTCCTGTCACGGTATACTCTGAGGTCGCTTGTTTGTTGACCATAACAGGTCCATTGAGATCCTCCCCTCTCCATGCCCCCTAGTCCCCAAAAAGGCCAAGTCCCGGGGAAGGCTCCGGAGGCGGCACGCCCACGCTAGGACGGGGTCTCCCGGAGACCAGGAAAAGTTTCGTTTGCAACGAATCGAGTCCAGAGCCAGAGCTGGCCTATTTCTCCCTCCAGGGCCCAATACGTGTGCCATCCTCCGCCCAGATCCCACGACCTACAGGGGCTGGGGCTTAGTCCCAACGTCCAGCAGGCGGTCCCTGCGGGGGGGGGGAGGGGGAGGGTCCCCGGGTCAGCTCTCCTCTGAGGCCAGTTTTGATCCGACGTTCGCATCACTCTCTGCGGCCAGATTGCCCCCCACCATCTTACCTCCACGATTAAATGATAAAGTCTGTGTAGCCCAGTATGAAAGTTAGCATACAAGGATGGAGGGGTTGGGGCCAAGGAACCACGACAATAAAATACTTTAATCTCAGAAATGCACAAAAGAAGCAAAAGATCATCGCCATCAGCGACAAACTCCAGCTCATGCCCTTAAAAGTACTGTGAAACAAAGGTAATGGAAGCCCGAGGGGCGTGCGATGCTCTCCCAGCCTGCGGCGGGCGATCACAGCCCACAGCCGTCACGGTGCTGTGGGTCCTGTAGCTAAAGTTTTGTTCCTGACCAGTTTAATGCATGGTCATTACGTTTCCTGCTCATTACGTCCAGACTTTATCATCTCATTCAACATTGCAGTAGCGACTGTCTCCCAAGAGGATGCTACTCTACATCCTGAAATCTCAGCATTGTCCAAAGGGGCTTCATCAGTCTTGCCAGTCTTCTCCCGCTGGAGGTGGGCGAGGTAGGAGAGGGATGGAAAGGCCACTGGCCACTCCTGAGTCCTAGATATCCCCTCACCGAAGTCCGGAAACCGGACACCTCTATCTCTGGCAACCGCCAGCCACGTGTGTGGGGGGCGAGGAGGGCGCAGGGACTGGATTTCAGGGACGGTTTGCAAAAGCTTACACCCCCCAGGGGCACCCAGATGCTTGCCTCCACCTTAATGCAGGTGATTCCACACACACATCCGCCCCTTTAGCCTCAAATGCAACAATCAACGGAGAGAAAGTTAAACAGAAAAAGAAAGCTCCCTGCTCCCGGGTCTAAACCACACCGGAGAGAGGACTATTCCCAATAAGCCGATTTTGTTCCCGGAGAACTAGACAAACCTATACAGGAGAGCTGTAGGGTCTGGGAGAGGAGGGGAGTTCTTCAGAAATGAAAGGGGCACAAGGGGCAAAGATGGAAGAGGCCGTTCCTTTGGCCTGCAAGGGGATTGTGGACGTCCACTGGATTACGAGGAGACTGTGCTGCCACCGGGGAGCTGTGGGCTGTTAGAACCCGCCCGCCACTCCGCCCAAGCCCACGAGTCTGCGTGGGCTTCAGCTTCCCTACAGAAAAGCCGTGGGGGCAGTTCTACTCTGTCTCCTAGGGTCGCTGTAGACTGGAAGGTTTAGGGATTTATCTATCTATCTATCTATTTATTTTTGGATAGGCTTAAGGAGCAATAAATTAATTTACACAATTCTGGGAGAGCCCAGATGGCCTTTAATTAATCCTTTCAAAAGAAGGAGCCAGGCCGGCTGCCTGCTCCATTAGCTCCATTTTACTGGGGACCAAACTCGGTAGGAGGTGAGTCGTCTGGAGCTGGTGGGGTGGGCTGTGGGGAGGACGTGAGGGTGATGTGAGCGAGGGGGAGGGAAAGTGGACAGGGGAAGAATATGAACTGCTTTTCCATAAAAGGGCAAGATTTTCATTATTCTTTAAAAAGTAATACCCTCTTCGCCTTTGGCCCCCTCCCCCCTCCTTTCCATTTTATTTAACGCAATTAATTGAGGCGTCCACTCGCTTCTATGGGGAACTGCACCACTTGCCAGACTCCGCCCCTTTTGGCCTCGCCCCCTGGAGAATAACGGTGGAGGGCGGAGACTAGGCGGGCGCGGCCCTAGGGCCCTACCGCCTCAGCCAATCAGAAGGTGAGGCGCTCCCTAGTGGGCGTGTTTCAGAGGTTACGCGAGGCCCGAGACTGCACGCCATTGGAGGCAGTGGTTACGCCCCCGGTTTGCGCCCCTCTCCTCCGCCCGTCCCTCCCAGCGTCCACAGAGTGACGTCCCTCAAAGTTCTCATTTTGGCCCCCTCTTCCCCCTCCTTTTCGTCCCTCAGCTAAAGAGGGGTAGAGAGTGATGCAAATGTTTTATTACCTTTGAGAGCTTCATCCGAACTGTCAGGCCCGGAGGGAGAGGAGGAGAGAGAGGGAGTGGGTGGAAGAGCCACGGAGAGGGAGAGGGTCCGCTTGGCCCGAAGGAGGACAGGACTTGGAGGAGCGACACCTGGAAAGCTGTGAAGAAATGCGAGAGAGGAGAGGGAAAGGCGCACAGTGAGAGGCAGAGAGGGCGCCGCGGGTGGGGTGGGGTAGCCAGGCGGACCGGCAGGAGTGAACCCAGGAGCAGAGCCGGGATCCGAACCCGTTAGACTTCCCACTTTGTTGTTCCGTTCCTTCCCTCTCTCTTTTTTGTGTTGTTGCAATATTGCAATTCTAGTGCCCCGCGGCTGAGAGCGGAGGGCAGAACTGCGCGCTGAGCCGAGCCCGCGAGCCACGGCGACTGGTGGCACTGCCGCCCCGGGGCTGGATGGTCTCCTTCCCCGCGCGCACAGAGCGCGCCGAGCGGGGCAGCTGCGCAGCGGGAGGCGCAGAGCCCTCCCGGTAGATCGGAGCGACCGGGTCCTCCTTTGAACTGCCGGGGAGAAAGCGAGCCAGTCCCCACCCCCAACTTCAAAGTGGAGACTCCGAGTTCCTAACTTTGTTACAAACTCTCCGGAGCCCGGCTGGGTTTCGTTTTGCTTATTTCCCGGGAGGAGAAGATGCGAAGCCGCGCCGGTAGAGCGTCCGGGGCCAGTGCAGAAGAGAGAAGCGGCGGGAATTGAAGCCAGGACTCTCAGAGCGAAAAGACAGCGCGACCCACTCGGCCGCGCTCACGCCTGGAGGAGCCACCGCCTCCCGCGGGTCGCATTTGGACATTTCCGCGGCGCGGCTCCCAGAGCAACTCAGGCCGGGGAGGCGGCGGCCTCGGTCCAGTTGGCAGGTCGCCTCCCGGTGCGCCGGGCGAGTTCTCCCTCGCTCCCTCGGCGTTCCCCTTTGCCCAAAGCTTCGCCGAAGGCTGCGCCCGGCGCCCTCGCGGAGCGGCTGCGGGCCCCGGCCGGGCCGTGGGATGTTAGCGGTGGGGGCAATGGAGGGCACCCGGCAGAGCGCGTTCCTGCTCAGCAGCCCGCCCCTGGCCGCTCTGCACAGCATGGCCGAGATGAAGACCCCTCTGTATCCCCCCGCCTACTCCCAGCTGCCCCCCGGGCCCCTCTCCTCCTCTTCCTCGTCCTCGTCCTCGTCCTCCTCGTCGCCCTCCCCGCCCTTGGGCGCCCACAACCCCGGCGGCCTGAAGCCCCCGGCCGCGGGGGGGCTCTCGTCCCTGGGCAGCCCCCCGCAGCAGCTCTCGGCCGCCACTCCGCACGGCATCAACGACATCCTGAGCCGGCCCTCCATGCCCGTGGCTTCGGGGGCCGCGCTGCCCTCGGCCTCGCCCTCCGGCTCGTCTTCCTCTTCTTCCTCCTCGGCCTCGGCCTCCTCCGCTTCGGCCGCCGCCGCGGCCGCCGCTGCCGCCGCGGCCGCCGCCTCCTCCCCGGCCGGGCTGCTGGCCGGCCTGCCCCGCTTCAGCAGCCTGAGCCCGCCGCCGCCGCCGCCCGGGCTCTACTTCAGCCCCAGCGCCGCGGCCGTGGCTGCCGTGGGCCGCTACCCCAAGCCGCTGGCCGAGCTGCCCGGCAGGACGCCCATCTTTTGGCCCGGAGTGATGCAGAGCCCGCCCTGGAGGGACGCACGCCTGGCCTGCACCCCTCGTGAGTACGGCCGCCGCCGCGCTCGGCGCCCGGGTCACGGCCCGGGGTGTGCACACCGATCCGGCTGCCTTCCCGGCGGCCCAAGAGTTCGGCCAGGCCGGAGTGGCCTGGGGAGGGATTCTCGCTGCCCGGAGCGCACCAGGTCCACCTGAGCTCTCTCCAGCGCCCCAGCGCCTGGGCACGCTCGGCGGGGTGCTGTGCGTGTGTCCGCGTGGGATGCACCGCCGCGGGCGTCTGCTCCAGAGCCCAGGCTGCTGGCCGGGCGGGGGCCGCGGGTCTTGGCCCTTTAGGGAGGTGAGGAGTGGAGAGGCCGCTGCGCCCCAGCCGACTCCCTGGGCTTTCCTCGCCTCCTGCTCACAGGGCGAGGGGCCCGCTTCGCCTCCGCAGGCCGGGCCCCAGAGCCTCTGCAAATTGGTGGGGCCCGGCAGCGACTAGCCTGTCACCACCCGGAGCGACAGTGAGCATTCATGCCTCGGTTCTGGGATTCCCACTCCTACCTTTGCCCCCTCGACCCACTTGCGGTCCCCGGAGGAGCCCTCAGCGAGTTTTCCCACAGCCACAGCCCGCCCTAGGGAGTAGGTACCTAGAGGAACGCCAGGCCTCCAACTTTTTAGTACCAGAAAGGGAAGGAGGGAGGAGAAAAGACAGGGGCCCAGGGCAAAATGCTAACTCCCGCCACGACCTGGCTTTAGGCAAACTGAGTTGCTTCTACCCCACGCCTGACTACGGGGTCGTTTGCCAAAGCGCGGGGGAGTCTCCCAGCTGGCCTGGTGGCTTTCAGGGCCCAGCCCGATGCCCTTTATTCGCTCTGCTCTCCGCTTTTGACATAGCCGCCAAAGTCTTTCCAAGTCCCTGGACTCCTTTCTGCAGCCCAGTGCCAGCAACTGCAGGAATTTGCGGGAGCTGGCGGGAGCTCCGGGGCCAAACCGGCGTGCGGGAGGCGGCCCTAGAAGGTGCAGGTGTAAGGGAAACCCTTTTGTATCCGCAGCGGTGGCCGGCCGCCTAGGGAGGGCCAACAATGGCGGTGGCCCCCTTCCTCTCGCCGTGAGAGCGAGGGCTTTAGACTGGGCGATTTGAGCAAAAACAAGGCGTCTTTTGTTTCCCTGGCACTTCCTAGACACAAGTTAGGGAAGCGTTTAAAGCAAAAAACTAAACAAAACAAAAAATTCCAAACACCCTAGTCACCCGAATGCAAACTTCGGGGCCAAGGGAGCATCCGGTGGACTAGAGGTCCCCATCCTCCAGAATGTCAAGCCTGGGGACTTGACTCCTGCAAACTTTAGGGGTAACTCCCCTCACTGTTAGAGGTCTGTGCTGGGCAGGTGACTTACCGCCGCTACCAACACCTCCAGGTATTTTTAAACAGATAGGCATTAAAAAAAAAAAAAAAGGCCCGCCGCAGGACTAGAAGCACCTGGACTCTCTTGCCTTCCTTCTGGAACTGAACTCAGCCTTTCTTCCTCCGCACGCCCAGGGTGTTTCAAGTTCCTTTCTCTGAAAAGGTACTGATTTTTAACAGCCTTCTCTTCTCTCCACTTGTTTATTGTTTTTCGTAGATCAAGGATCCATTTTGTTGGACAAAGACGGGAAGAGAAAACACACCAGACCCACGTTCTCCGGCCAGCAGATCTTCGCGCTGGAGAAGACGTTCGAACAAACCAAATACTTGGCGGGGCCGGAGAGGGCTCGCTTGGCCTATTCGTTGGGCATGACAGAGAGTCAGGTCAAGGTGAGCGGGCCTCGAAAACCTTCGGGGGGGGGTCAAGCCTTGCACGCTGTGCGGGTGCGCGCGCGCGCGCGCGCGCACACACACACACACACACACCTCCAGGACTGGGCCTCTGGTCCAGGCAGCCTAGTGAGAAGTTGAGCCCTAAGAAGGAGGAGGGAGGGGGGAGGGAGGCTTACAAAGGACCTAGGGAGCTCCCGGTGGGTAAACTCTTGATGAACAAAAGAAATCAACGCCCCACCCCTCGCTCCCGGTTTGAAATTAGGTTGATCTAGATAGTGGCATGTGCTAGGGGAACTCGCCATTATCAGAGAATAAAGGCATCACGGAAATTTCAGCCCTGAACATAGATCCCAGCCGATAGACAGCTTCTCTTTACTCTACTTACAGAGATAGCCAACGTTATGTTTGTCAATTCAGGTCCCACTAGTTATACATAGTTTCCTAATGTAGAGGGGCCTTCTGGTGTGTCTAGGTTATCCTTTTATACGGCTGGTTTTAAAGAAGATAACTACACGGGATCTAGCCATTTCCACTGGTGAACCTACTTTCAGCTTAGCTGAAGGCAATCGCCGGGGAATAGTAACTTTCTTAATGAACCAATAGCATCGTTCTATTATCGAATTGGTGCTTACAAATAAATTTATTAACAGATTGAGGCTATTTTGCTATTTTATGACAATTTATAATGAAAATATTTTGGCTCATAATTGAGTTGTAAAGTTAATATCCAGGAATCATATTTTTAGGCACTCCCCCCCACCACCACCCCCGCCCCTGAAAAATAAATTGAGCTAGCTGGCTTAAGGAAATCTAATGACTTCCTATATTTCCATTTCTCTCCTTTGTCCTTCCTTTCAGTTAATTTTATTTGTTTCTTTAGGAGCCTGTGCATGTCCATTTTCATTACTTATATTGTTGCTCTTTCAGTTAAGTAGCCATAGCATTAGCCATGTCTACTGGTAGAGTGTTATTTCCTCCTGGATGAGCATCATAAACCACATTTCAGGAGTGATATTGAATGTGACCGTTAGACTACTCTCACAGTTACAGTTATTCCATTCCTGCAGGAAGTTGGTGGAGGGCCGCCATGGTATCCTGGAGGTCTTCATTTTTCATGTAAATATGTCTGAATGTCTAAAAGTGAATTATTATAGTTGGGTAAAGAAAATCAGATTCACTTGAGCAACTACAATTCTCCAGATAAAATACAGAACAGTTCAGAAACATTAAAGAGAATAGTTCCATATTTGGGGGACTCTGATTGCTTATCGCTGAAACTTTAGGTTAAAATATGCATTATCAAATGTGGTGTCAAACAGGACTGGGCGTAAACAACATCCGTGTATAAAATGAATTATGAAGGAACAATATTAAAGTAATATTGAAAAGAATTGGCCTGGGAATAAATGAAAAGATCTGCAACTGATAAACACGACAATGCTAGCCTTCACTTTGGCTTTATGAGAAACTGTAAACTAGAGAGAGACAAATTACAGGCATGATTTTCATGGAAATGCTCACTATTTCCACGCGCTTGGCTTGGCGATTGTTAGTGAGCCAGTGCTTGTGTGTTAACAGACCCCTCACAATTTATAGCACCTCGCCTTGCAGCGCGTGCTGATGGGGGAGGGAACGTTATCTACCACGTCCGTGTGTATTCAGGCCTGAGATAAGCAAAACAGAGGACTTCTAAAAGTGCCAAAGAGAGCAGAGAGATTTGGGGCAGATCAATGTCTTTTCTCTCCGCTTCGCTCCCCTTCCTCACCAGATCACATGGAAAAGTAACTACAGATGGCCTGGAGTTCCTAATTCAAGAAAGTAAAGAAGTAAAATCACAGCCATAGGGGACAACTGTAGGAAGTGGGGAAAGTTTTTCTACTTCAAACGAGAATATAAGAAAAGCGGACTTGTTTTTAGGGAGACTCATTTTCAAGTTTCCTAGTTTTGTTTTTACTCCTCGGAGAAATCGCTCACTGACAACCTCAATACCCTTGTGTTCCTGTCGCTATGGCAACGGCAGTCTGTCTGTTGGTGCTTGTTAGTCAGAGGCGCCCCGGGGCGAGGGAGACTGACTTTGACGGCCCAGACAAGGGAGGTCCCGGAGGGAGGGTGGCAGGCAGTCCGGGATGGGGGAGTGGGGGGTGGGGGTCCCCGCAGGAGCAACTTGGGGACGTGGGAGTGGCAGCCTGACTGGAGTCTGTTGGAGTTAACGGTCCACGCACCCATCCCCGTCCCTGTGTCCACCCTTTCGCGGCCCCCAGGTATGGTTCCAGAACCGCCGCACCAAGTGGAGGAAGAAGCACGCGGCCGAGATGGCCACAGCCAAGAAGAAACAGGACTCGGAGACCGAGCGGCTCAAGGGGGCGTCGGAGAACGAAGAGGAGGACGACGATTACAACAAGCCCCTGGACCCCAACTCGGACGACGAGAAAATCACGCAGCTGCTGAAGAAGCACAAGTCCAGCAGCGGCGCCGGCGGGCTCCTGCTGCACGCGTCCGAGAACGAGAGCTCGTCCTGAGCGCCTGGGCCGCCGCCCGCCCGCGCCCCCGGAGCCAGCGGCTCGGCCTCGGGGACCCCACTCCCGCCCCTCCGGGCCAGGTGTGCCAGGCCTCTCCTGCGCGGGTCCTTTGCTACGCTCCCAGATGTACATATCTATTTTTCTAACCTAGAGTTGGGGCGGGGCCTCGAGGGGTGGGTGAGAAGGGGAGGGGGACCCTG
Source organism: Tenrec ecaudatus (assembly GCF_050624435.1). Taxonomy (NCBI): domain Eukaryota; kingdom Metazoa; phylum Chordata; class Mammalia; order Afrosoricida; family Tenrecidae; genus Tenrec; species Tenrec ecaudatus. The sequence continues at coordinate 138,680,987 of NC_134532.1, forward strand.
CCACGAAATGCACTGCATAAAAAAAAATAAAAAGAAAAAAACAACGGAACCCGCGGCGGGACGGCTCTCCCCGCCCCGGGTGCGCCCTGCGCGGTCCGCAGGCGCTGCGACCCGGCGCTCTCCCGGCGGGCGAGGAGCGGTGTTATTTGGAGGGTCGACGCCCACCGCGCCTGGGGACCTCGGAGCGCCGCGGGCGGGAGGGCGGCCGCCACCGCTGCCCAGAGGGACGCTTCTCCCCCGCAGACTGCGGTGCCCCTAAAGTAACCTGTTGACGGCTCTTTGTAAATAAATCGTGAGTCACACTGACTAGAAGTTACTTTATTGTGAATATTTAAAATGGAAAAGGTTTTTTTTTGAATTTGCTATAATAAGATGGACCTCCCACCCACCCCTCTTTCTAACCCCATCCCCCCCACCCTCCCCACCCTTCCTAAGAGCTATTCAAGCCACACACGCCCCCTTTTCCTTTTGAACTTAAAATTTGAGACCAGTAGGGGAAAAAATGTTCTATCACCACCCCACCCCAATCCCGACTGAGGTCATAGCCGCGCCTCAGTTGGGGTTTGTGGAATCCCACCCTTTCCCTGCACCCCTCTCTCCTGCTCAGCCCCTGGGTGTGCACCCGGCGCCCGCCCCCAGGACTTGAAGTAGAAGAGTGGACTCGGCACGGCCTCAGACCTGCCTGGCTCCCCTCTGAAATTGCACAGTCGTTTGTTGCTATTTATTAGTGGTTTAAAGAAAGTATTGGGGAGGGAAGGGCTACAATAGCTTGTATTTAATTGAACTCCTTTCTGATAAAAAAATGCGTGTTAAAGTAGATGGTGGGAATTGTTACAACCGTTCTGGGTCAGAGACATAAACAACCCATTTAGTTGCTGTAATTGAATTTGAAGTGTTTTGTATCATAAGAATACTATAGAAGATGTAAATTGTTTTCTTTTTTAAGCTAATAATGGTGACCTATTAGCATCTTTAACCTTTATTAATTTATATAAGGGATTCATTCGGTTTGTAAAGAGAAGAAAAACCCCTTTGCAAGACCAGTTAAATGTAATGCACTTTCTGTTTCAAAGGATAAATCAAATTAAAAACAAACAAAACAGCTTGAAGACGTCCGTTGCCTTGAATTAAAGGATACAGATCACCAGATCTCATTCGAGAGCTCAGTAAAAGTCAAAGCCATAAACATTAAAAAAATTTTGGTTTCTTGAGTTAAATAAGTGCTACTTCATTTTTTTCCCTCTCTCTCTCTCTCTGAAGGAGGTGGGTCACTGCTCTCCCTCTTAGGCCTGGGAAAGATAGCAAGAAACCGAGCCCCTCTTAGAAGACTTCTTGGAGAGACTTGACTAAATGTTGTCTACTTTTTTTCTGTGTTGTCTAATTTTTTCCTAATCACCCTTTTCCCCCTTTCTGAAGAAGTCCCTTTGGGAAGAACTCATTTCCATAAATTCAAGATAGCTCCTCCGTCAACTCCTAGTTGGATTAGGCGGCTGAGCTCACTGGTACAGCAACACTGCTATTTGATGCTAACGTTCCCGCCCCCCTGGATCCTGTAAGCCTGCAGAAGTCAGTGGAAGAGGAGCCCAGATTTTCCCTCAGCATTATGTTTACGGAGGATGCATTTAAAGAAAGTTCCAATTGATATGAATGCCGCTGGCTTAAGAAAGCAATGTCATAGCTTCTGTAGCTGCAATTACAAATAATTCCATAGAGAAAACCATAAAGGGACATTCCAGAGAGAGGGCTAGATCACTTTCTGGGGGTCTTTTTGTTTTGAGGCGTCCAGCTGCCTGCTCAGTGAAATATAGTTATTTATCCTCCTGGCGGTTCAGGTTAATCAGCGTGTATTGAAGCAAGGGAAAATCAATAGGATTCAGTAGGCTCCCGTTAGGTAACAAAAGTGTAGGTCTGTTTTGTTCCCTTAAAAGCAAAACAAAACAACATCCTGGAAACCTAGGAGTGAAATTGACTGAAAGAAATGATTCCAGAATCCGCTTCAGATAACATGGTTTAATCAGAAGAAAGGGTGCACTTTTTCTCGGCTCCTCTCTCTCATCTTTCCTTTAGTGTTCCACATTTCCAAGAAGTGTCAAACTCCTTTCTGAATGTCTGCCTTTCAGCAAGACTAAGGTATGTATCTTATAGAGAGGTATCTTATAGAAGGGGCCTTAGTGATCCTGGGTGAATACTAAGAACCAGCTAACTAACACCTACCTCCCTCCTCTCTCCTTTCTTCTTTCTCTCCCTTCCTGTCCTCTTCTTGCTCATTCTCCTCCTCTTCCTTTCCCCCAGATGTTTTTATAAGAGAACTGGGAAGGCAACCCATTTGCTACAAGAGCTGCATTTTATTTGTGGATTTGCAACAAATATACGTCTCACTTTCTTAACTTCCACCCAACCCTCTTCTGCATTGAAGTCAAGCAACTTCTCATTTTTCCTTTCTTCCTAAAAACCAGTCCAAGCCACAAAATTACTATGCAAGTAGAAAATGCTATTCCTGAAATAAAATAAAATAGTAATTATTATTAGTTTTACTATCAAAATACTAGCAGATGGATTTTAAAAAATGGAACTAAGACCGAAGCTTTTTCTCAAGAAGTAAACAGGTTTATAGGACTTATTCCAAATTAAAAGTGAGCAAACACCTTTCCCATACTTTCTTTAGGTAGGATTTCCTCCACCCCCCTCACCTTGATTCGGGATGCATGGGAAGTTATGGAAGCTGTAGGCCTAAAGTCCACCCTATGAGCCAGGCGCCTAGGCAGGTAGGCTGAGGGAGCATTGCTATGCTTGGAGCTGTGGGGGTAAGGGTCAGTGTGGGCTCTCTCCACTGGCATGCACTCTTCCCCCACCCCCTCCACTCCCTCCCTGACTATAGTGCTAGCAGAGGTTTCCAGTAACTTTACTTCTCCCTCTGACTCCGCTGGCCACCAATTGTCACTGGCCCCCAAAAATAAGTAGAAGGAGGGAGAAGGAGGTGGGGGCACCTTACCTAATTCCCTTATCTTGGTGGGTTTGCTTTCCTTTCCTGCAAGGAGCCCTGGAGGTGTAGTGTGGTTACATGTTGAATTGCTAACTACAAGGTTCCACGAGATAGCCTCGTCTGTCTACGGGTCTCCCCTCTCCTATGGCAGTGAGTTTGTTTTGGTTTCACCCATACAATGGCACTTAAGAGTTAACAGGGTGGGAAAATTTTACAGTCTCAAACATTGAGGAATAAGACTCATTATTCATTTATTTTTATTTTGGCATTAGCAAACAAATATTTGCATGGCACCAATAATTATGTGCATCTGACTTACAGGGCTGAGGAAGCAGCGCTAAAGCTGAAGGCTAAAGGGTTCTTGTTTTAAAAACAAAAAAGGCACCACAGGTGGCCTGATGGACCGCTGTTTTAAAATAACGATGCTTACAGGCAGCAGGATGCCAGTGGAGGGGAAGAAAAAGAACAAAGTAACTAATTTGTATGTGTCCTGTAAAGAGCCCAGGTAGTGCCATGGTCAAGGGCTGAGTTGTGAATTGAGAGGTTGGCGGTTCAAACCCAGCCGACCACTCTGGTGTTGTGGTGCTATGCTCCCATAAAGGTTACCGCCTAGAAGATGCTATGGGGCAGCTGAACGTTATCTTATGAGATCACCATGAGTTGAAATTGACTTGGTGACCACAAGCTACAGTGTTTGTGCGCAAGCACGCACGTGTACTGTATGCATGCATACACATGCACATGTGTTGCTTCATGCACGTGTGTTGGTTTGTTTGATCTAAAAAAGGACAGCATCTGTAAGGGTCCAAATTGGAAGGGAAGGGTCTTCAAACTGCTCCGCAGGAATCACCTTTCCCAGCTCCTATTTCATTCCCCTTCCAAACCCCAGAGTCAGTTCTAGTTGTTATATGAATCTTCTCTTTGGGGCAGATTGAGAGGCTTCTGTCCCTGAGCTCTTTGGGGAGCTGTGGAGCCAGACTTGTGAGCACTGGGTCCCGTTTTCCTTTCGTGGCTTGGGAATCAGTGGCATGAAGGGAAACCAGGAAGCATCTATTTGCTTTGGTAAAAGGGTACTTTCCCCCATCATTCAGCAGGCCTGTAATTTGGAATGGAAGCCAAGGCCAGTTCTTTTGGAAATACCTTACAAGGTAACAGTCTGAGGGTGCATTTGAAAGCCTAATATAATGTAGCCAGTAATGTGTACTTTCTTCAAGGAGCATCTCAGCTTAGGGAGCATCATGCTGTCCTGTCCTCTAAAGGGTCAACATCATTGAAAACACACACACACACACACACACACACACTGAAATTCCAGTTGGGAACTCCTAGCACTGACTAGCTTAAAGAGACAGTGCCTCCTTTGTTAACCATTTACAAAAGGCGGTGTAATGACAGAGGTGAGGGCTACATCTCCTCTATTACATCTATTTTGGTTGATTTGAACAGCTTGGTCTGCACTGCATTTCTTCCATCTTAACACACACACATACTCCTCTTGTCTCAATTTGATTGCTAAAAAAGCCATTCTTCATGTTGTTTCATTTCTTTTTCTTTTTTTGCTAGGAAGTGTGAATTTTTTTCTGCCGTATTTAGAGGGCAA